>NC_035108.1:443563055-446063055 GCF_002204515.2 Aedes aegypti
AGTGAAGATGTTGGTTAGGAACTGAGTAAGTTGAGGTTTCACTTTTTTTGGTTAGCCCAGTTCTCCTCCTGCTTACGGGTCTTGCTGTTTCGCCGCAGATTGAGAGCACTGTCGGAACCGTTACTGGAATCCGACCCTTCGTGATTTCTTTTATTGGGGATGGAGATGTTTGTCTGGTGTAATGTATGTGATAGCACAGGCCATGCTTTCGTAAATCGACCTGCCGTCTTCGACGGAGTTTTCATTCCGTTTATTGTGCCGTTTATCCTTTTTCTTCGCAGGAGTAATTGGGTCCTTCGGTACTACATTGTTCTTCAAACTGTTTGAGGTGTTTTGGTTCATCCATTTTTGTATTTTCGCCTTTGGTTTTGGATTAGCAGTGGCTGCGATAAAATCCATCGATTCCTGCGATGCTGGGATCTCTTCCTGGGACTCCGCGATTGACAACTCTGTTGTTTGGGTACCTACTTTGGGGACAGGTATACTCTTTCTTTCGGCCATGAGCTTCGAGATGATTTCATCCTTGAGTGCTATGGTTTGCTGCAGCTTTTGTACAGTGGTTGTCAGGTCGGCAACTTGCTTAATAATCTGTTTAATAGTGCCGTGTTGCCGGACTATGTCTAGGCGTTCGCCGATGCCTGGGCTTCGGAGAGCAGCCTCCATTTCGGCAATTCTCACGTCTTCAACCTTGGAGTCCAGCTGCATTTGACGGTTAGCTGCCTTAAGATTTTCAATTTCTGCATCTTTACTCAAAGCAACTGCAAAGCAAGCTTATTAAACAGGGCAACATTGCGTACCTTGAGAACGTATGATACTCCCTTATTCTTCTTTAACTCGCCTCCAATCCGTGTACCGATATGTTTCTCGACTGAAATGCGCAACAGAAATGGATCCAGAGGCAAGGGTCCGTCAGTGGCCTGCATCCTAAGGTACTGGAGTGAACCACCAGTACCTTCACGGTCCATAAACGATGGGAGAATTGCTCTCATATATTACACTTGGCGCCAGTTCAATCCGGAGCTGTGCCCACCTCCGGGCCCCCTGGATCCCCAGGGCGGAGGTGCTGGCCGCTCGCCAGTTCCATACTGGCCAAACATTGTTTATATACGCACTGCAACACCACTTACTACAACCGTTTTATTTCTTCTTGGTCAACACGCACCTTCACTTAAATGCAAGTCCCGAGCAACACAAATACCATGTGGTTTTCTTATTCAAACCGAATGGGCCCCGTTATGGAGCACGAGCAACCTTCCGGAAGACGATGCAGAATATATCACTCCTATTCGAGCACCAAACAATAGAGAGATTGTTTCGGAACGCAATTAAAGAAATTCGATACAGCGTGCACGGAGCTGCGCAGATAAACGTACGTACGCGACGGCAGACTGCTGTCAACTGATGAAACCTGTTTTCATAACTAGCTGAGTAGCAGACTCGGTTCCAGTAGGGGCGTAATGCCACGAAAAAGATGTGTGAGAAGAGTAAACGTAACCCGCTTTCAGTGGTAGCCTTGAAATTCAACATGTTGAGTGCTGACATAAAATCAAGATAATACAATGCATTAGACTGATGCAAATTTTGAAATTTTTGCTCCCCTTTAACGGTGTCAATTATGATAAAAATATGTCTCCCAAATATTGAGGTGATTGGGAAGAAATTTGGTTGTGCACAAGCCATTTGAAATTTATATGGAAATTACTATGGAAAAGGCAAACCTTTTGTGTTCAGTCCCCTAGCTCGTCATAATAATCTATGGAAAAGTGAACAAAGTCATCTACTGTGAAATCTTCCCGGCTACAACTTTGCCGAAGACCACATTTTGATGGAACGTAAGGATAATTTGTTATTATTGATAGCAAAGTCTAAATCATGCTGAAGTGATCATTCAACAACTTCCAGAGCAACACTGCTTTTTTGCTGTAGAACTGTTCTACTAGAACACAGTAGCCTGGGTTATTTTGATCTATTCATCCCACCAGGAGCACCAATGTTGCCTGCCGAACAGTTGGTAAAGCATGCTACATGCAAACACACATTTTATAAATAAGAATAGCAATTAATCCTGACGTCTAATCAAAAGGTGTTCTTCGGAAAAGTTGTGGCTGGAAAGATTTCACATGCGAAGAGTGTGTTCACTTTTCCATAAAATATTATGACGAAGAGATGGAGGGCGTAACACAAAAGGTTGACATTTTCCATAGTAATCTCCATATCAACTTCAAATGGCGTGTGCACAACCAATTTTTTTCCAAATCACTTCAAATTTTGGGAGGATGCTTTTTACCATAATTTAAATCGTTTAAGAATAAGGGAGCGAAAATTTCAAAAATTGCATCACTCTAACAGTTGATACATAAAATCAAAATGGCGTCAAAATCCAAGATGGCCGCCTTATTTTTTTTACTTGAATTTCCTTATCCTTCACTCGACTCGAAGAAATCATTAACGTTTGAAAACTTTTTTGTTTGTTGTACAAAAAAATGGATTTTCTAACAATACTCAAAATGGCGGTCTAATTCAAAATGGCCGCCAAGTTTTTGTTTAGCTCCAAATGCCACTAAGTTTACTATGTAATGCTAATTAAGATTTGTCAAAAAATGGTCTTTTTGGTCTGTATAGCTAGGTGGCGCACGAGGGGTCCATCAATTTGAGAAAACCAAAACGACCATCCTCTAGTTTTAGCATATACTAACGATCAGTGACATCAAATTTGAATTCTAACGATGGGTGCTGATGGCGGCCTGTGTTAAATGGAGACCATTATTTCAAAATCTGAGCGAATCTAAAAAAAAAAGATTTTTCCCATCTTGACTCGCCAAATTGCCCTTAGTGCGCCGCTTGCTAAAAATATCCTCCCCGTGGAGCCGCCCTGAATTCCTTTCTCCCTGGACAAGGTGCCGTTCAATGTGCACCACGCAGTCATCTGCCGTCGTCTTGCTCTCGTCCAATAATGTGGTAAAATCCGTTATCTTCCCTGCGACAACAACCCAGGTGAGCAGGTGATCAATCATGCTGGACCGCACTTGGGCTAATGGGCACGCTCCGATCGAAATGGGAAGAAAGCTCGCTCGAGCGAATCAGGTGCCAACCCTGATGATCGGATCGGACAACCGAGCCGGTCAAGCAACTGAATACCCGAGCAAATCTTGAGATCACATTGATAACTAATTTTGACGATTCTCCGAGCTATTTAGTGGAATACTTATAAATAAATGAAAACTGAATTTAGTACTATGCCATTTATATCCTTTGGCAGATACGCGTATTTCGACCTCAACTGTAATAGCAAATTGCAAACTGTTTTTGCTGTCATGGAGAGCAATTTAATGCGAAACATGTTTTCGTCTTGCTTTCTTTTTGATATTGAACTTTGCTCGGGATGGCGTGCACGAGTAGATCAGACCTAGTATGGGTAAAAGTGCCAACCAGCCCAGGCGAGCGAGAAGCTCTTCAAAGGTGTGATTTAGTAGCACCGATACTGTCATCAATCAGTGGAACCTGCTGCGATTAGCTAAGCGTTTTGACAGGTGTGTGGCGCTCTCTTCATTTTTGGATACCTTTTCGGATTTTTTTTTTAATTTGTTGCAATGTGTTTTGATTTATGATCAAATTTTATGCTAATGCTGTGTGTGATAGAGGAAACATTTGTCGATACATCCGGATCAAAATTTCCATGCTTTGAGTTGATATTGAATAGAATAGGATTATTTGGGCATTATTCTCGATCAATTGAGGAAACAACCTAGCACTTTAGGATAACATGCCTTTTGAACCAGAGTCTACCTCTAAGCATAGCATTCTATGCGGCTATTTACAATTATTGATTGAAAGCTTTTTTGCCAACGATGTCATATATTCTATCATATTGTCTATGCTAAGGTCTTGTATGTATGTATGTAGGTAGCCACCATCCTAGCTTGAGTCTTGCTCTGCATGCGGTTCCACATAACAGTAAAGTCAATTTTCATTATCAATCTGAATTCAACATACCATTGTATGAAGGGCCAAAATGGGGTGTGGCGGACCCGTAAGCAGAGACACTTACGCGAAACCCGCGGGAAATAGAGAATCTCCTTCCAATAATATGATCCAACGGAAAGTATAATGAAATTTGCATTACCTGTCAAGTTATCCACGGGATGGTTTGTTATGAGAAGGGCGCGTCAAATCCATTACAACTGTTGGGATAGAAGAACCCATCTACAAGGATGTTACGGTTACTTCAACCCGTGACTCCGACTGGCACTCCACTCCATTGTCCAGCTGTAACTTCAATGATGCCCTGATGCACCCTCCCAATATCACCCATTTTATATGATTCCATTAAATGATTGTTATGTAATATAATTAAAAACAATAATTTAAAATATAAAAAATATAAGAAATTATGCAATAACTCGATGATTTGACCTAGAATCGTTGAATGAAAGATGATTAATATTAATACATAATAACAGATTCTTCCAAAAAGCCTGAAAAACCGATGACAATTTATACAAAATGTTTACGACAGCTTTCTGCAGTTATATATTGCTGATATATCCTGAAAACAAAAAAAAAAATATTTGAGGGATTCCACGGAGGCATGCAAGTCGATTCTGATCGACCATTTCAAAAATATCTGAAACTTTGCACAGTTTTTCAGTTCCATCTAAATCGTCATTTTCCGATATAAAATCTTCAAGTTGAGTCACGACTAACTTTTCAAAAGGGTGTATGTGAAAATGGTTCAAAAATATTCAAAAAGCTGCACAGCAAAAACGGTTCGTTCGATTGTTAGACAACTAAAGAAACAAAGTTAGACAACTAAATAAATATTCCAAAAAAAATACACACAGTAAAAAAAAAATTTTTTTTGCATTAAAAAACATCATTTTTGTCACAAAAACTCAAATATCTCAAAACCCTATCGGAATACCAACGTAATTTTTTGAGGGAAAACGGTCCATTATATTAGCTATCTACCATAAAAATTTGGTGATGGTAAGCCAATAAACAAAAAAGTTATGACATTTCAAATATTTCACAAATTTGACACTTAGTGAATTTTTTTTTTTCATTGTTAATTTTTTTAGGACCGCAGTTTGTTGCTGAATTTTTTGTTAAGGGTACCACATGAGGTTAACAAGTTGTTTTCATGATATTTTATTTAATTATTCATAACTATTATAGCATCTATTAGAAAGTTAGACGCGATCCAGTGTTGTGATCTAAAGTCTTGATAGTGTCATATTTTTTATTGTACGTAACTGAAGAAAAATTCTCTCAATAGTGTTGAAACCTTTTGATAAAAGAAACCTATAAGAAATCTAATATTGAAGACAAAAGCTACAAAAAAAGTTTTCTATACAGGTATACGACTAGTTTACCTGCAAAAAGTTTACCTCGTAGAGAACAAGGCGGGTCTATACCCAGGTGATCTAGTATACGTAAAGCAGGTCGGTTTTCTCGGCGCTGGTTTTCTCCACAAAGTTAAAATCTGATTACACCTGGGTATAGACCCGCCTTGGTATAGAATAGATTTTGTTAATCATATTTGGGAGAAAGCGAGTAATTTCAACAACATCAAAAACATGATAGGTACATACCATGAACATACTCACGAAAAAGCTAAAAATATACTACCACTATGGTTATAAAAGATTTAATTGTAAATTTTTTCTTCAGTCAAGCAAACGACACCAAACTAGTCAGTAAAAACTTAAAAGTGATTTTGTTTATTAAAATCTAACGAGCAACATGAGTAGTCGCTTTCTCAACTGTTGCAGGCCGTTTGCAGAAAAAAAGTGTTCGAAAGAGCTTCGAAATCTCACCGAAAGCACCATAGATAAACTGAAAGCGGCTGGTTATGCTTCAATGTCTACATTGAATACAAATTTACGCATTTGTACGTCCTGCCGTTTAAACGTTGACAAACGGGCAATCTGTACATCATCGGTGGATCAAGTTGCAGGAAGTTCGAAAACAACAACAACTGAGGAATTACTAGATGCACCGACAACAACTGAGGAGTTACCAGAAGTACCAAGTGCAGATAGTCTTGCCACGGTACCATCAGCGACATCTGTTTCAACAAATCAATCAGAAGATGAGTGCATCCAGAAGGTCAACATCGAACGCTTCAACGAAGGGATAGCTGGAATAAAAGTGACTCCGATTAAATGGACGAAGATGGGTTACGTCAATTATCCCGAGAAAAAATACCGTGAAATCAACGAAGCTGTACGAAGAAACCTCTTCAAGTTAGGACCTGAGGATGTGGAAAATACAGACTACGATGAGGTAATTATGAATATGAAGGAAAGGTTCTCGAATCTAGCCACGACAAGGAAAGAAAAATTATTGATTTTGTCGATGCTGCCAAGCTCGTGGTCTATTCAAGACGCCATTGATGAGTTCAAAACCAATAGAAATACAGCAAAAGAGGCAAAACAATTCAAAAATAACTGTCTTGCAACCAAAAATGCTAGGTCGAGTACTTCATTAACAGATGAGACAAAAGAAAAAATAATTCAATATTTTGAAGACGATGAAGTAAGTAGAGCTATGCCTGGCCAAAAAGATTATGTATCTGTATAAAAAGATGGAAAGCGTCAAGCAATCCAAAAACGATTAATGATGACTACTTTGAAAGAAGCGTATACACGCTTCAAGGAAATTAACGAAAATATTAAGGTAGGTATTTCCTCATTTGCAAGCCTTCGTCCAAGGCAATGCAAGCTTCTATCCAATTCAGGAACACATAATGTTTGTGTGTGCACAACACACGAAAATATTAACCTAATCTTACATAGTTTGAAAAGAATCAATTTATCAAAGGATATTAAAATGTTAACTGGTAGTCTTTTGTGTGAAAATACAACATCATCATTGGAAAATACTTTATTCGCTGAGTTTGAAGAAAATTATATTGATCAGTTATCATTTGAGCAATGGGTGACCACGGATAGGTGTGACCTAGAAACTATTGTAAAACCTGTAGATGAGTTTGTGTCATTTTTTTGCTTGAAATTAGAAAGTTTAATTCCTCACGACTTTATTAAAACAGAGCAATCCCGCTTTTTAAAAAATACGAAAAATACATTACAAGATGGTGAATTTTTAGTCATTTGTGATTTTTCTGAAAACTATAGCTTTGTATTGCAAGATGAAGTGCAGTCCCATCGCTGGAACGTACAACAAGCTACAATTCATCCATTCGTTATTTATTTCAATGGAAGTACGCAAATTGAACATTTTAGTTTTATTGTAATTTCCGAAGATTTAAGACACGACTCAGTATCTGTAAATTTGTTCATTGCCAAAATGATTAACTTTTTACGCGTTGATAAGGATAAAGAATTCAGAAAGATATATTTCATGTCTGATGGAGCAGCATCGCAGTACAAAAACCGTAAGAATTTTTCGAGCCTATGTCAATTTAAATCAAAGTACGGAATTGATGCAGAATGGCATTTCTTTGCTACGTCACATGGCAAAGGTCCTTGTGATGCTATTGGAGGAACCATAAAGCGCATGGCCACAAGAGCAAGTTTAGCGAAAGAACGTGAGCATCCAATTAAAACTGCAAAAGAACTATTTGATTGGGCGAATCACAAAAAAGAAGAAGATTTAACAAAATTATCATTTTGTTTTACTACTACTGAAGAGTACGAATTAACGGCATCAGAGCTCAGCGAGCAATATAATAACGCGAAAACGATCCAAGGAACCCAACAATTTCACTTTTTCATTCAATTGTCAGAAAATAAAATTAAAGCAAAACTATACTCGAACTGTACTGATAATGATGCAAAAGTGTTCGATATTGTAAAAAAAATGAATAACAATAAATAAATAAATAAGTATTAATAAAATGTTTTCATGATCTCATAACGCATACCCAAATCCAAAACTTTTAAAGTTTATATATAACATTTAGAAACTCATAGATCATACTCTAAAAAAAATATCCTGGTAAAAAAAAATTATTTTCGTGTAATCTATTAATTCATTTTAATTTATACATATATACATATACATATAATATTTATACATATACATAATATTTATACATATAATATACATAATACTAATGAATACATGAAAACGACTTGTTTAATTCACGCAAGGCCCGTAACAATAAAATCAGCAACAAACTGCGGTTCCCGTAATAATTTACACCGAAAAAAATTTTTTTTTTCTACTAAATGTGAAAATTGTGACATGTTTGAAATGTCATAACTTTTTTGTTTATTGGTTTACCATCATCAAATTTTTATGGTAGATAGCTAATATAATGGACCGTTTTCCCTCAAAAAATTACGTTGGTATTCTGATAGGGTTTTGAGATATTCGAGTTTTTGCGTCAAAAATTATGTTTTTTAATGCAAAAAAAATTTGTTTTTACTGTGTGTATTTTTTTTGGAATATTTATTTAGTTGTCTAACTTTGTTTCTTTAGTTGTCTAACAATCAAACGAACCGTTTTTGCTGTGCAGCTTTTTGAATATTTTTGAACCATTTTCACATACACCCTTTTGAAAAGTTAGTCGTGACTCAACATGAGATTTGATATCGGAAAATGACGATTTAGATGGAACTGGAAAACTGTGCAAAGTTTCAGCTCAATAGAAAAAAATGAATTAAAAAATTTACCAAATTTTGGTGCTGTTGCTTGGAATCACTCATTTAAAAATATCATTTGCAGTTCTTTTTCGATGATCATAAGAAATGGTGCAGAAAATCTGTAAACAATTTTTGAATTAATGGTTAAATGATTCAAGATCATTTTTTATTATTAATTTGTATTTATAAAACCGTTGTATAAAGGGCCAAAAGGAGGTTGGCGGACCCGTAAGCAGAGACACTTACGTGAAACCCGCGGAAAAAAGGGAATTTCCTTCCAACGTTATAGTCCAATATTAGTTGGATAATAATGAGAATCTCATTGCTTATTTAGCTTTCCACGAGATAGTTTGTTATAAGAAGGGCGCGTCAATTCCATTACCACTATTGGAGATATGCACCTATCTACAAGGATGTTACGGCACATCACCCCAGACTTCGGCTGGCACTCCACTCCATCGTCCAGCTACAACTTGAATGATGCCCTGATTCACCCTCCCAGTTCCCAATATGTTATAAAACAATGCATAAATATATTAAAAGATGTTGACTCCCTGATACTCCTATAAGTTGAAACCCTGTAATAGGATCATAAATCAAACATATATGAGCCATTTGCGTCTCAAGAAAATAATAAATGAATAAAATAAATAAAAGAGCCGCGTTGAAATAGAGATTATTGACATATTAACAACAGAAAACATGAAAAAACTTAAGGTTTTGTCCTAAGATTGCTGCAATTGACATAGTAAATGATCTTTTCAACCACACTGAACAAGAAAACATGTTCATAACAATTACAATGTTCATACTCCTTCATGTTTACGACGGCTTCCTGCAGTAATATAAAATCATATCTTGCTGATTTGTCCTGAGAAAACAAAAACATGATTATAAATAATAATTGCATCTTGCTTTCCACGTTTAGAAGAAGCGGTGCGGTTTTCTTTTCTGGAAAAACAAGTGGAATTACCTAAACCTAAATACTCTCCATTAATCATATTATCCATTTTTTGTTTTCATTTCTCCATCCATCCAGATAATTCCTTGGTATGTCCAATGAAGCTAAACAATATAGAAAAATATTTCAATCTAATTTTATGCGTTTCTATCATCATTTTTTATATATTTCAAGATCGTTTTTTAATATATGTAAAGGTATGAAGAAATTTATGATACATGTTTAAAAATTATACAAAAATACCTAAATATATCTGAGAAATCATATTGGATACATGGTTTATATGTATCCAATCCACAAAAAATCAGACATTTTGTAGGTTTGATGAGAAAAACTGAAACACGAAAAACTAAAACTTATATAATATACGGTGCAAACTACAACAATATTTAATATACTGACTGTGATTAAGAGTATTATACAACAATCATGGTTTTTCACGAAGTCACTCTGGTGGTAAATCTCAACAGGTATCGTGCTGCAACTTACATCGGTAAGAAAAATTATCATTGTCAACCTATTAAAATGAAATATTAAAATGATATAAACGTTTACATTAACATTCAGTAAAATCATCATTGTCAACCTATTGAAATAAAATAAACGTTCACATGAATATTCAGTAAACATTTTAACACTAAATGCTGCATTAGGAGAAAAACGAGGTTGTGATTATACTTACAATGAATAACACTGAAGGTAAACAATGCTTGCTGGGAAAGCTAGTTGGAAAAAGAGTATCAAATATATAATTTTAAATGTAGGAGCCTGTGAGTTTAACAATAAAAATAGTTTATTCAATTCATTACGCGATTAATTATATAACAAACTCCAGAAAGATCCGATACTGTGAAGGCAGATGTTACATTATACGACTATACAGAGCAAAACATGAAATTAAACCTAGGCAGGTTATAAAATTATTCAATTTCCAAACAATCTTCAAAATACAAAAATGTTTCAAAAGACAAAAATAAAATCAATCCACAATCTAAGCTACGAGAACACACAAAATCCCAAAGGGTCCCCGTCAAAAGGCGAAATTCAGAATTAGAGGGTTAATTCGATTAGAAACAATAATACATATCTATGAGAGAGTTGTTTACTAACGAATAATAATTTTGCAATATTTTTTCAGAAGGGTGCAGCAATCAACAAAACTGGCAACACGCTTACTCTCTTTCGTACTGTAGAATGTGTTTCTATAACTACCGTTAGATTTCTTCAATGCGTTTTTCCACCCAGGAAAAAAAGAAAAGAAAAAAATCCCTTTCAGTCACATTCATACACGCATTCACACAAGTGTCATTCATCTCTTTTCTGATGCAACCATTTCATGCACTCTCATAAAATTCCGCGCCTCGTACCGCGGTTTTACATTATCAATTTATAATGTAGATTCGAGCGTGAATTTTAATGCATTAATTCGTAATTGGTTCCCATAAAAAATGAGCAAAATAGTTGCTAGATATGCGAAAGATAAAATATTTATTAAAACAAATGGATGTTCGAAACTAGTTACTCATCTCAGCTAACGGCTGTACTAAGTAGTACTTTATTACAGTGGCAGCATTAGCTGTAACGAACACATGAAATATTTCACACACGGGAAAAATTTCTGTGGTAATTATTACTATTGTAGCTGACTACGCCCATTCTTGAAACTACCATGGAATTTTAGACCAATTTACTATGTTTACGGTACATCCAACCATATAACTGGTACATTTGACAGAAATAATTTACAACAATCTGATTTCGACTACAAACATGGTAAAATCAAGCGAATTTCTGGTCTGCTGAAAATTGCCGGTGCAAGCGCTTAAGTTAACCCCCTAAAATAGTAGATCTTACCGCACAATTTTTTTGCGTGCATGGTTTGAACCGTTTGTTCAAACGAAAAGAAAAAAGCGTTTGTTCAAACAAAAAGAAAAAAATAAATAAATGAATCAAGGGAGTAAGATCGCTTGAACAAATTTAACACATTGAACATTTGATTAATGGAAAACTGAATGCTAAATACTTATCTTGTATTCCGGTGATCAATGAGTCTTTCTCCTTTCTCAGCTTTTCAATTTCTTTTTTTCTTCAGACATGAAGGCAATACGTTTCATACGGTAAAGCTTATGTTTAAGCTTCCATATAGTACAACGTTTGAACAACCAAATTGAAAATCATCAATATTATAACACAACACTATTCTTTCACCAAAACTTCACTTGCTTGTCATAACGATGCATGTCTTCTATCATCCACAACATTTTTTCACATTATTTTTATACAAAATACCAACTATTTCATTGAAAATCAAGCGCTATAATTTTACCACTTGCTTCTTTGTTCAGAGTTGCCAGTCTGTGAATTGTCTATGCTAAGGTCTTACTCAGATATCCAGCAAGTTACGTAAAAAGTTGTTTGTGTATTCTATTTTCATCCAACACTCACTATGAATGATGGATGAAATAGATTTATTGACAAATGTTTCCGCATAAAAGCCCGTTTTTGAGTGTCGTCCAACTAACAAAAAAATAGATGTTTGGCTGCTTTACTAAGTACAATCAATCTGTAGCACTTCGTAATTAGTTAATGTATTCTAACCATGAAAAAAACAGTGCTCGGATCGATATACTATCACAGTAAGTGACCAATAAGTGACCATCAGTCGAATCTCCAACATATCTAATCGAATATGAGACCTACTATACACTACTAGGGTGGGGCTTATTTCCAAAAATCTTCCGTAGTCAGGATTTACAAAGTGGAAAATGATCATCGGTCCCAAAATAACATCCTGTGAAAAAATGAGAATGAGAAGGCTTAGAGGTGGCGCAAAGGGCGTAAGTGCAATTTTCCCATTTTAGTGAACTCTGAAAAAATTTGGTATGCTTTTCAGCTTGTTTTGGTGATTTTAGGACCCTTAAGGGCAAAAAATCACCTCAAAATTGCGATATCTCTACTCCTTTAAATGATATTTGACGAAATCTATTTATGCATGCGATTTTTGGCCCTTGTATAGGTTACGCTGACTGATTACTATGAACCCCAATAAGCATATGATTAGCTGGGGAGAATTCCTATGCTAATAAAATGGAGCGATGAGCAAAGAAGAATGAGAGAAAGAACAAAGAACAAAGTTGTTCAGGGGATCAAGGACAATCAGAGAGCAAACAGTTTGGTTCGCAATTTTGCCGCTAGGTAGCGCTAGTGAGCATGTAAAGCTGAGCATTTTAAACTAGTTCTAGCTTGTGATCCTCAAGAGATAGAAAGTTCGAGTTTTCGGCAAAGTTGCTCAGGGGTTCAAGGACATCCGGAAAGTGAACAGTTTTGTTGTAGATTTTGCCGCTAGGTGGCACTAGTGAGCATGTAATATTGAGCATTTTAAACAAGTTCTAGCTTGTGATCCACAATAGATAGAAAGTTCGAGTCTTCGGCAAAGTTGTTCAGAAGGTCAAGGACATCCGGAAAACAGATAGTTTGGTTCGAGATTTTGCCACTAGGTGGCGCTAGTGAGCATGTAAAACTGAGCATTTTGAACTAGTTCTAGCTTGTGATCTACAAGAGATAGAAAGTTCGAGTCTTCGGCAAGTAAAGAACAGAAATAAAGTAAAGGACATCCAAATATCAATTTTTTTGTTCCCAATTTTGCCACTAGGGTGCACTAGTACGCATATTTAATTAAATATATGAAACGAATTCTATATTTTGAGCCAGATGAAATAGAAAGTTTGAGTCTTCGGTATAGTTGTTCAGAAAGTCAAGGACATCCAGGAAACAGTTTACTTTGGAGGGATGATTGTACATAAACATAATGAATTTGATAAGATAGAATTTCCAGAATGCTGTTCAGAAATCCTTTGGCATTTGAAAGTTGAAGTGATTAGGGATGAAATCATATTAAATTAAAGTGATTCAGGTCTGATTGAATATATATTCAAGTGTATCATATCTGATACATATTCTAGTGATTCTGGTATGACTTACTTCATGAGCGAGTGACTCAGTCAGGACTCATATTCATCATATTCAAATTATTCAAGTCAGAATCTCTTCATGGTTCAAGTTTGATTGACTTCATATCCAAGTGATTGATGTCTGATTCTCTTTATATTCATGTCTTTCGGGTTTGATTCACTCTATATTCAAGAAATTCAGGTTTGACTTGAATATGGAGTAAACAAAATCATGTCAAATTCACTCACTTAAACGACTCAGGATTAATTAATTTTATATTCAATAGATTCAAGTTTAGTTCTCTCCATACCCGCAAGTGTTTCACGTCAGATTCACTTTATCATTAAGTGAATCAGAATTGATTCCATTCATATTCAAGTGATGCTGTTTGCTCCATATCCTAGTGTTTCTCATCTGATTCACTCATATTCGACTGTTTTAGGTTTGATTCATTGATGTTCAAATGATTTCAAGTGATTCACTTCATTTTCAAATGTTTCAAGTTTAATTCACTTTATGTACAAGTGATTCAGGTCTGATTGATGCCCAAGTACACGAATTCTTCGACAACCTCGATTTCATCACCGTCAATATGAACTCGAGGTGGGGGGCGTGCCGTGTCTTCTCTTGAGCCCCTCGCTATCATGTACTTCGTCTTTGACACATTGATGTTCAGTCCGATTCGCCTAGCTTCAGCCCTTAGTCGGATGTACGTATCCGCCATCGTCTCAAAGTTCCGTGCTACGATATCAATGTCGTCGGCGAAACCAAGTAACTGAACGGACTTTCTGAAAATCGTGCCACTCGTGTCTATCCCCGCTCTTCTTATCACACCCTCTAAAGCAATGTTGAACAGTAAACACGAAAGGCCATCACCTTGCCGTAACCCTCTGCGAGATTCGAAGGGACTCGAGAGTGTCCCTGATACTCGGACTACGCACATCACTCGCTCCATCGTCGCCTTGATCAATCTTATCAGTTTGTCCGGGAAACCGTATTCGTGCATAATCTGCCATAGCTGTTCTCGATCGATTGTATCATAGGCCGATTTAAAATCGATGAATAAATGATGTGTGGGTACATTGTATTCGCGGCATTTCTGCAACACCTGGCGGATGGCGAATATCTGGTCCGTTGTTGCTCGTTCGCCCATAAATCCTGCCTGATATTGTCCAACGAATTCTCTAGCAATTGGTGATAGACGGCGGCATAGAATTTGGGAGAGTACCTTGTAGGCGGCGCTCAAAATTGTGATCGCACGATAATTAGCGCAATCCAACTTGTCGCCCTTTTTGTAGATGGGACACACGACACCTTCCATCCACTCCTCCGGCAATACTTCCTCCTCCCAAATCTTGGAAATAACCCAGTGCAGCGCTCTTGCCAGTGCATCACCACCGTATTTTAGCAACTCGCTAGGAAGTTGGTCCACTCCAGCGGCTTTGTTGTTTTTCAACCGTCTAATCTCCGTTTCTACCTCTTGGAGATCTGGAGGCGGAAGTCTTTCGTCGTCCGCGCGTGCTCCCAAAGTTATTTCCGTGCCACCTCCGCTACTGGCCACATCACCATTAAGGTGCTCGTCGTAGTGCTGCCGTTATATTGATTCTATGATCTTTTATTTGGAGTTGAAACGTTCATCGAGCTAAGCTGTCTCTTACAAATTTCTTAAATTCCTCCAAGAGTTTTGTCAGTAACTCCTTCCAGTGTTTGTCCCCGAATTTTTTTTTTCGGGATAAACTCATAGCTTCCAAGTAGTAACCAATTAGCACTTTAGCAAGCCAGTAGCTAATACGTCATCTTAGAATAAACAAGATTCCTAATGTTTCGTTTGTCGTAAATTACTCGAACAAGCAAACAGTTAACAGTGCTTCCCATCGTTAATTTGCGGTGCACTTCCTCAGAATGGTCAATTCATCCAACCTATTCAAATCAGAAGCAACTGTTGTTATTGCTTGTTTCCTTCAATTACAGAAAAGACAAAAAAACTCCTTTTATGAATGTACCGTTACGTTACCGGAATTGTTTTGTACTCCAGGCAGTTGTATCATCATTCAGTAGCTTCCAGTAAAAATGAAACAAAACAAAACGACCAGCAGCACCAGCTGGACCCACCTAGGCCCTGAATGTCGTTAAACTGCAACCGAACACGAAATCCGACCATTAAAACCGAATGTTTATTCGCTCAAGATGACCACCGTTTTTGCACTCCTAGTCCTACTCGGATATATGTACTATATGGATATTGGACCCAGGTACTAGGCTACGGAGGTGAACCGTTCTTTGTTTTGTTTCGCCTGCTTCGTCCAAATGCGCTATAAAGCTGTAAATCACTCAATCTCAGGAGGCTTGGGCAGGGGACACTAATAGCTCAACACAGCTCGCCCGCCTACTAAGTAGCGAGTACTTCTGCACGGCACAAGCCGTTACCCAAATTAGACACTGGCGTATCTTTTAAGGGATGAGGGAAATTTATACCTATCAAAAATGGTTTATGAATTTAGCTTTTCTATTCCTTTAGAAGTATCATTTCAAACATTACATTAATTCCTTCTTTCTAGGACCTATGTGTTCTATATAAAGCAACATTCATCATTCTTATTTAGTAATACTAAATTTAGCTTTAATTAATATTTTGTTATCAACATATTACATTTCTGTTAGAGAGTTGATTGCAAATGCTTATAAGAAAAAAAAACAATTACTTATCCGAACTTAACCTAAATATATAACGCATTAATAGTGGCAATAGAAGATTGTAACGATTTTTGCCTGAAACTATTAATTATTTTATTTGACATTTGTTCCAATGTTTCAACATTGCATATTCTATGTAACTCATTGGTACTATACTAGAGAGGAAGCTTCAGAATCAATTTCAAAATACTATATTAAATCCTCTGCAGAGCTTTCTTCCTGGTATAACGACAGCTAGTCCATGTCTATTTGAAGGTTTCAAATAAAGAGCTTTTGGTTTATATGTGAATATTATTAGCTGAGAAATCTTCCATTTTTGCAAGTATGAAGCAAAAATATCTAAACTTTTTTACAGTCTACTACAAATGCCTCGCAGGCTACGTCCTTTGTCGGAGAGACGTGTGTCATCAGCAAACAAAGATTTTTGACATCCCTGAGGTAATTCAGGTAAGTCAGATGTGAAAATATTGTATAATATTGGCTTCAAAATGCTGCCTCAAGAAACACCAGCTTTTACAGGAAGTCTTTCAGACCTGGAGTTCTGATAATTAACCTGAAGTGTACGATGTGACAGATAACTTTGGATTAGGGTTTATTCATAAATTATATAACGCTAAAAATGATTATTTTTAACACCTTTCCACCCCCTAGTAACGCTTTTTGTATGAATATTCTACAAATTTTATATGAGCTGTAACACCTCAAAGGCAATCACCCACCCACCCCCTAGAGCATTATGAAATTTGTGGATGGGCCCTTATTCTTACAATGTATGTTGGAAAATCAAAAAATTTGAATTTTTCAATCAAGCTTTCATGTCAAACACTGTCGAATGCTTTTTCTATGTCTAGAAGAATAGCCTTCAGATTTGTTGGAACGGATCAAATTTGTTACACGTTAAAGTTGATGAGTGGTCGAATGTCCATGGCCGAATCCGAACTGTTCATTGGCAAAAATTGAATTTTCGTTGATGTGGGCCATCATTCTGTTCAAAATAACCTTTTCAAAAAGTTTACTGATGGAGGAAAGCAAACTGTTTGAACTATAGCTAAAAGCTTCTGCAGGATTTTTATTTGGTTTTAAAATTGGAACAACCTTAGCATTTTTCCATTTGTCAGGAAAATATGCTAATTGAAAACATTTGTTAAATAAATCAACAAAAAACGATAAGCTACTTTCTGGAAGTTTCTTGATGAGGATGTAGAAAATTCCATCATCGCCAGGAGCTTTCATATTTTTGATTTTTTTTAATAATAGTTCTCACTTCTTCCAAATCAGTCTCCCAGGCATTTTCGAAAACGTTCTCTTGATTGAGAATATTTTCGAACTCCTGAGTAACTTGATTTTCAATTGGACTAGTAAGTCTTAAATTAAAATTGTGCACATTTTCAAACTGCATAGCAAGTTTTTGAGTTTTTTCGCAATTAGTTAGTAATAATTTGTTTTCCTCTTGCAATGCCGGTATTGGCTTCTGAGGTATTTTCAAGATTTTAGATAATTTCCAAAAGGGCTTCTCATAGCAGGATCGCGAATGCGTAGAAATTGCCTTCTCCTCACGTTTTTAAGACGGATCAAGATCTTGATCTCGAGTTTAAGATCAACGTCTATAATCACGGATTCAAATTTTTTTTGTCACATTTTGGAATTGCAATGATCCTGGCCACAACAATGGAATCAGATAAAGTTTCAAGGGCATTGTCAATATCAAGTTTTGTTTGTGAAGAAATGCTAACATCAAGATTAATATCACTGTATGTTTTATTTGTATTCCAGTCTTCTCGGAAATAATTGAAAGTGGAGCTGTTAGGATTGAGAATCGCTTCAATGGATATTTGCAATATAACTAGGACATGATCAGAATCAAAATCAGCAAGAGGAACCATATGCGACAAAGGTGGCTAGAGTCGGTTAAGACCAAATCAAATGTAGATGAGTTTCTAGAGCAGAAAAAAAGTTGGACTATCAGGGTATTAAATTGAGAAATATTCTGAAGAGCACTCATCAAATAAAGTTCTGCCGTTGGAATTACTTGGTGAGTTATGACCGATGTTTGGCATTAAATTCCCCAATGACAAAACATTTTTGACTTATTGTGAGTCAATTTCCTCAAGTTAGTTTGAAGCAAATTCAATGGCTGCCCAGTGTTTTGAAAAGGTGAATAGGCAGCTATGAAATTGTATCTACTAATATGTGTTTCACATCCTAAGTTTCAAAAATTTTGATTGCAAACGACAAAAAAAGTTGATGTGCTTTTACTCCTTTGAATGATGATGGCAACTCCACCACCTGATCCATCCAGTAGACCATTACGATGAACAAAAAAGTTTGGATTTCAATTGACTTTGAATCGAGGTTTCCAATAAGTTTCAGTAATAGCTGCTATATGTATGTAATTAGCTGTTAGAATATTAAACAGCTTGTCCTCTTTACCACTCATATAATTTTTTTTTCTGACGGACAAGTAAATTCTTGTTTTACAAAATTATTGTTGGCCACAATAATCACAATAATTGATTTCACCACCTCCAAGAATATGGCTATTCGTAGCACCTACTTCCAGCACAGCCTGCCATACCGACACACCTGGAGATTACCACTACAGACAGAATCGCAAATCGACCACGTTCTTATTGATGGACGGCACTTCTCCGACATTATCGACGTCAGGACCTATCGTGGCGCTGACCATTATCTGGTAATGGTTGAACTGCGCCCAAAACTCTCCGTCGTTAACAACGTACGGTACCGAAGGCCACCCCGGTATGACCTAGAGCGGCTTAAGTAACCGGATGTCGCAGCGGCATACGCGCAGTACCTCGTGGCTGCATTACCGGAAGAGGGTGAGCTGGATGAAGCCCCTCTTGAGGACTCCTGGATATCAGTGAAAGCAGCCATCAACAATGCAGCTGAGAGCAATGTCGGGTACGTGGAACGGAGTCGACGAGGAATGTAGACTGATTCTGGAGGAGAAGAATGCAGCGCGGGCGGTCATGCTGCAGCAAGGGACCCGACAGAACGTGGAACGTTATAGACGGAAATGGTAACAGCAGATCCGCCTCTTTCGGGAGAAAAAACGCCGCCTGGAGGAGACGGAGTGCGAGGAGATGGAACAGCTAAGCTGGTCTCAAGAAACACGTAAGTTCTATCAGTAGCTCAGGAATAAGGATAGGAGCCTTTTGAGGAACGAGCGTGAGGTGATCGAAAGGTGGAAGCAGCACTTTGACGAGCACCTGAATTCAGGTGCTGAAAGCACAGGAAATGAAGGTCGAGACAACGCAAGAAATGCCTTCGTCAGTACTGCGGAGGATGAAAACTAACCAGCCCCCACTTTGAGGGAGGTTAATGATGCCATTCACCAGCTCAAGAATAATAAAGCTGCTGATAAGGATGGTATCGGAGCTGAACTCATAAAGATGGGCCCGGAGAGGTTAGCCATTTGACTGCACCGTCTGATAGGCACAATCTGGGAAACAGAACAACTACCGGAGGAGTAGAAGGAAGGGGTAGTAAAATTTTACCACTATGCGGCGCTTCGAAACTTAGCCCTTGTGATACAGAGCAACTTTGCCGAAGACGCCATTTTTCTAAGTGGTCAGGCTACTGAGCTATGCACAAAACAAAAATTCTTTGCTCACTAGCGCCGCCCACTGGCAAAATTTCGAAACTTTTGGCTCAAACAATGTTAGCCCTAGTGATACTGAGCAACTCTGCCCAAGACGCAGTCTTTCTAAGTAGTCAGGCTACTGAGCTATGCGCAAAACAAAAATTCCATACCCACTGGCGCCGCCTAGTGGCGTAATTCCGTATCAGAATTACCACCGCATGTCAGTCCTTGAGCTACTGAACAACTCTTCCGATGACACCAACCTTCCAAAACAGCAGGATCTAGAGATATCATATATTACAAAATTTTGCATTCTTATCCTTCATGGTTCATATAGTGCAAATCAGTAGAAGCGCCCCTACCCATCAAGTTCTCAACTAAAAGGATGATCCTCAACTCCTAAAGGTAGATCGTACTTAGCACTGAAACTTCGCCGAAGACAGTACTGTGCTATCTCTTTTGGCATACGAGGTTGCTGCTGTGGCAGTGCTTGATGGGGATGTAGTTGAAGTTGTTGAAGAGCCATAGAACACTTGTGACGTGTGATAATAATATTTACCGTGTTGTAAAAACATGTGTTCTGGCTGCGAATGTCTCTTTTATGGATTATACGTAATCAGCCTAGGGACCCGCAACTTGCAAAGGGAAACGACATTTGTGCACTGCTGCTCGATAAAAGCTTAACTGACTTCCTAGATCCATAATTTCGTTAATAACTTCGCTCAAAACACCTTGCGACCCTTTATCGTACAACACTGAAAAGTTTGCTAAAAGGCAAATCGGTTTTCAATATTAATGCAAAGAGAGCAACGATTGAATACAAGCATGTCCGAATGAAACATCATTGTCAATTTGCCCTCTATAGAATGCTGATTTTTCGCTCTCTAACCACATTTATTTAAGAACAGTAGCGAAGACTATTCAGCGAATAAAATACGGCAAACTTCAGTGAGCTGGTCATTTAGTGCGAGTGCCGGAATAAAAAGTTGTATCAATCAGGTGGAGGTCACTGGCCCCGTGAAAGACATCCGCGTAAGCTCATTCTGATATTGACGTTAGCGTACCAGAGCAAGCAAATCATTCCATATTTGAAACAAACGTTTTATTCTTGCTCTAAATAGTCGATTAATCATTAATGGCTTATCTTCTGACTATTATTATGCTATATTTATTGTAAGATCCTTGTTTTTTGAAAAAACGAAATTGTTTATCGTAAATTTATATGTTTTACCTTTCAATCGGTTTTACATAGATAACAACAATAAATTAAACTTAGACCAGTAAACTATGAAAAAACATACTTAAGCCACTTCAGTAAATTAATTCAGTTGTAAATATTTCTAATTATAACAGCGGTAGGTTTGTTCAGTGCTTTTGCGTGATTTTAATATGGTTTATATCGAAATTTTTAGTCAAAAACTTCAAATGAAGATTTCTCGAGATTCCTCCTAGGGATTTAAAAAAATGGCCCAGAGGTGCAGGTACCTCAGGAATCGATCCCTGTACTCAGATTTGATGGACAATTTTTTTACATAAAGACGGTCTGTCGGGGCACCGTGTAGCTGTGATAGTTAAGTGATATAATCGAAAGTATACATATATGATGTGTTTACGAAAGTTAAGGAGTGATAATCGTTAATATAAATGTCAAAAATAAAAGTGTCGACGGCAAAAGTGTGGTAATTATGTGACAGTGACTTATGAAATGGAGAATGAGGACTTTTTATAAAACTATTTCGTTCTTCACTTCAACCATTTTAGTACCATTTCAGGACTTATCATAGTTTTAAAGTAGTCTGGTATACTAGACTGCAAAACTACGGCAAGGGCTGCTAGCGTACACAGTGACCATTTGAGCAACATTGCTTAGGAACGTCTCACAGTGCGTTGCTCCATAGACAAAAATCAAATTTTAAGATATTTTATCCGGCGATAATAAGCATCCACAAGTGCTCATAGATAGTATACGCTATTGAAACAAGCATTTATAAGCTTTACAAAGCACTAAAACTACTACAACATGCGTCGAAAGTAACAGTTGTCGGAGTAGCAGAAAAACTAAATTTTGTGGCTTGTTTTCAGCATTCCTTTCAACTAGTACAGAGTGTGTTGAAACCAATCTAATTAATCAAAATCTAAAAGAGAACATGGCTGACGGTTGGTAAAGTATATTTGATGTGATAAGAACATCAATTTCAACTGAGAATATGAAAAATCGTCACGATGAGTTGGCTATGAAATTAAACTTAAGAAATACCAACAAGTAACTTTGATTATCGATTCAAAAAAAAAAAATCCACCGAGTTCCACCCTAAATCACATACAGGCATGGTTTTTAGTGTGTCCTCTAAGAGGTTTGAAAGATACAGCTGCAACTCCCTGCTACTTTTCGAGATTTTTGACTATTTTTAGGTATACTCCTTAACCAGCATAAATATGAAAATGTGTTGTTTGTGATAAAAAATCCAAAAATATAGCAACGTTATGTAATCACACCAGAGCAAGTTTATGCTTAAACAAATACATTTTAATTATAGTTTCCAATTTTTTTTTTAATTTCTATTAAAAATT
Organism: Aedes aegypti; assembly: GCF_002204515.2. NCBI lineage: Eukaryota > Metazoa > Arthropoda > Insecta > Diptera > Culicidae > Aedes > Aedes aegypti. Next base: position 443,585,446 of record NC_035108.1, read on the forward strand.
GAAAAAAGTAAAAAAAAAAATAGCGACTTTTTTGTATGTTGGCGTATAAGTCACTTTTGCAGCTACGAGTGAGAAGAGACATGTTTGAAAATAGCTTTTTACATCATTGCGAACAAGAAAAGTACAAATTGCAAGGTTTTTCTTGGAAAATAATGAAATTGACGCTTGGGACAGTTTTGCGATTATGTGTATATTATATGTCATTTAATTGTAGCTCTTTTGACCAGAAACAACTTTCCCTTTCATACCAAGGTGCTCAAATGGCTTGATCTTCCAGTTTTGATATTTGTCCCGCATCTCCATACATTCGTCTGTGTGATGATCGTAATAGAGGCTTATAAAAGCAAATGTAAGGAAGGAGCTTAGGGCAGATTAAAAGTCCCAGTATACCCCTATCTCAACTGACAAAAAAATCCCGCCATCTTTTATCTAAGAAGTTCTTTAGTAATTTTATTTATTTATTTTTTTAAAATATGTCAAAATCCTCCAAAAACATGGGATATCATAATGCAGTGAATATTAGACAGTTTCACAAAAATCAAAATTTCTGGGATTCAACCCCTAGTCCCCTAGTCCTATTTGCAATACTAAAACAAGCAAGGTTCTCCAAATTGGATGAAAATTTTTCTGGTAGTTTGTTTTAGTATTGCAAATAGGACTGAGAGGTGACTGGTTGAATCCCAGACATTTTGTCTTTTTGTGAAACTGTCTAGTGAATATACTACATTGGACTAAACCATTTAACCCTTTGGGGCCTGATTTTTTCCAAGAACTATTATACAGTTTTTTGAACGCCTTTCAATAGTTTTGGTGCTCAAAATACTAAACATAACAAGAAATGATGACAAATATTTTTTTGGGAGGTGCTAGGTCTTCCAAACTGCTCTTGAGTTCATAACTTGAAGTCTATGCTGGTAAAAACAACCTTGTTCATCATACAAGGTGATGAACTGTAATCTACCAAATATTCTGAACCTTCTGAGTGTTCAGCAAATATTATCAGATCATTTCGAATGTTCTAGATTATCTAACTTGTCGGGATGTTCAGTGCATAAGATCTACAACGCGATGAGAGTCAGGATTTAGTGGTAATAAATTAATAACCACGAAACGAAGCACTTCCGAAACATTGTGTATTCGACAAAGTTTCCAGTCATAATTAGCGACATCTATTGGGATGCATCTATAAATTATGTCACGTAAAAATATACTATTTTCAACCCCCTTGCTTTTCACCTTTTGTTTGAGAACAATTTGTGAAAACGTCAGAGTCTAAATGCGTAAACGAGTAGAAACACGTTTTGTCGACGAATCTTCTTCTTTTTTCTTGGCATATCGTTCCCACTGGGAGGAAGCTGGCTTCTCAGCTTAGTGTTAGTTTAGCACTTCCACATTTATTACCTGAGACCTTTTTGCATGGATATATCGTGTGGCAGGCATGCGCCCATACTCTGTGCCCAAGGAAGTCAAGACTCTTGCCTTTACGAAAAGATCCGGTAATCGTCATACAAATCTCGAGCTCTACTTCTTTTTAGCAATCGTGCAACACGACTATCCGTGTAGAGGCGTCACTACTGTACTGTCACAGACAAACAGACGTAACACTCTTGAGAAGCTCATGGCACATGCGTTTAACGATGAATTTGAATTTCATTTGACCGACGCGATCGTTCCACCAGAGGCGCTAGTGTTCGACCGCTTTGACTTTTGATAGTGTATACGTTGCTGAATGATGCGAACAAAACTTACAGGCAATTCGTGTAGTAGTGTGCGTGTTAGGCAAACGTCAACTAAAAATCCATCATGGCAGACAGTGCTTCGCACGGTTCTTGCAACAGATGGCAGTGTGCACTATAAGACTATCCATGAGGATACTTCGCGATTGGGTTGACAGCTCAAAGTGCAAGCACAGTGAACACTAAACTTACCAAAATTTCGTTAAGCGTCATCAGTGCTTACCAATCTCCTTTGTTCCCCAAGCGATGATTGTCAAAAATTTATGGTAAACAAAAAAATTTAGCTGATCACAACTGTCTCATGGATTGCCTTATTGTCAGTTAAGCACTTGGTAAACTCTTTGCCATGACATGAAAAGGCATGTGAAGCAGCGTTTTTCTTGACATAATAGGTATGTATTACCAAGTACGAACATCAATTGTATTTACAAAAGGCATTTTAAGCTACTTTCATACTAATTATTCTATTTGTCAGACTTCTGCATGTTCAGGATGTTATAGGTTGCCAAGTAGGACATTAAGGCATACACCTAAAATTTATCCCTGACAGGGAAGTATATTTGCAAGGACTTTTCCGAAGACAGTAAATTTTATTCATTGGTTCTTTTTATACAGCCATTTTCCGACTGCGGTCATAAATGACCGTGCCGGCCCCAAAGGGAAAACTTTGATCATTTAAGCGAGAAAAGTTACTGGAACAAGGGTAGACCTGAAGTTCTGCACTCCAGGGTAAGTTGGAGGGCCTGGAATATCACCAACGTTCCTTGAAATAGCCAATTGGTCTGTGAGAAGGTTCAGTGAACATGGTAGATTATATAACTTCACTCAGTTTAGAAGGAAATATTACTGGAAAAATAGTAGACCTGAAGTTCTGAAGTCCTGGGAAAATTTTGAAGGATCTGCAATACCTCAATCGTTCCTTGAAACAGCATATTGATCCATGAGAAGGTTCAGTCAACATAGTAGATTATATAACTTCACTCAGTTTAGAAAGAAAAATTACTGGAACAAGGGAAGACCTGTAGTTCTGAACTCCAGGGTAATTTGGAGGGCCTGGAATGCTCCAAACGTTCCTTGAAATATCTGATTGATTCGTGAGAAAGCTCAGTGAACATTAAATAACTTCATCGTTTAGTAAGAAAAATTACTAGAACAATTGTAGATCTGAATTTCTGAACTCCGGGGTAATCTGGGTGGCTCGGAATACCCCAAACGTTCCTTGAAACAGCTAAGTGATCCGTGAGAAAATTCAGTGAACATGTTAGATTTTATAACTTCACTCAGTTTAGCGAGATAAATTACTTGAACAAGTGCAGACCTGAAGTTCTGAACTCCAGGGTAATTTGTAGGGCCTGGAATATCCCAAACGTTCCTTGGAAGAGCTTATTGATCCATGAGATGGTTTAGTGTGCATGTTAGATTATATAACTTCACTCAGTTTAGTGAGATAAATTACTGAAGCAAATGTAAACCTGAAGTTACGAACACTAGGGTAATTTGGAGGGCCTAGAATACCCCAAACGTTCCTTGAATTAGCCTATTGATCCGTGACAAGGTTCAGTAAACTTGGTAAGTTATATATCTTTACTCAGTTTAGCAAGAAAAAATACTGGAATAAGTGTAGACCTGAAGTTCTGAACTCCAGGGTAATTTGGAGGGCCCGGAATACTCCAAACGTTCTTTAAAACATCCTACTGATTCGTGCGAAAGTTCAGTGAACATGGTAGATTATATAACTTCACCCAGTTTAGCAAGAAATACCACTGGCATAAATGTATGTGTGTGTGTGTGTGTATGTACAATCCATCTCCCACTGACCGGCAGTGCTTTTATGGAAGAAAATTGTATGCATGTATTTTTGATACCCTTCGATATCTTTATATCTGCAGACAATTTTAGCCCGGGAGATGAAAGGTGATAGCTCTACTGAAATTCCAACGACCCTTTTCAAAAATGGCAGTAAATACACACACATTCTGAGGTCATTTTCATATACAGTAAGCCCCGCATAAAAACACCCAGACATCAAATGGATATATGAAATGTTTTTACACTTCCCGAATCGACAATTAAATTTTCGACCCTGGCACGTATTTAGTTTCAAATGATAATAGGTGAGTAAATAATAATAATGAACGATTTTACCTGGATGTAATGCTCTTTTTTTCCGTCGCCACACTGAGCTTACCGCCAAATACTATACACTTTTTCACTGCACTGCGCGCATAACATGATTGCTTCACCCGCCCCCGCAGGAGCAAGCGTCACGGTCAAAGGATCACACACTACTAAATTATCTCGCGGATCACGCCACTTTTCTTCCCCCCACTGCACTGCGCGCGTAACAAGATTGATCCTGTCTGACCGCTTCACTCGCCCCCGCAGGAGCAAGCGTCACTGTCAAAGGATCACAAACTACTCAAATACCACTGGCATAAATGTAGACATGAAATTCAGATTTCCAGGGTAATTTGGAGGGCCTGGAATACCTCAAACATTTCTTGAAGTAGCCTTTTGATCCGTGACAATGTTCAGTAAACATTGTAGATTATATAACTTCACTCAGTTTAGCGAGAATAACTACTGGAACAAGTGTAGACCTGAAGTTCTGAACTCCAGGGTAATTTGGAGGGCCTGGAATATCCCAAACGTTCCTTGAAATAGCTCTTGAGATTCTCAGAGGTTGATAGATTCTATTTGAATTTGTAATGTTATTGTTTTTAACCCAAACAATTACTGTTACGGTTGTACATTTCAAAGAGTGTGCTTCATGACAAATTGGACGTCCTAGAACATCCCAGGACATAGCAAAGCAAGTGAAATAGTGTTTTCGTTAAAAGAGTAATTCAGTATTATCTAGCCTGAACATCATTTATGTTCACAAACAGCATTTCACGCTTCGTATGTACTTAAAGTTCAATTTTCCAAACTTCAGGATGTTCAGGATGTTCTAGGTTGTCAATTAGATCATAAAGGCATATACTTCATATTTTTCTCTGATAAAAGAGTATATTTGGGACAAATTTGCCCAAGACAGTATATACATTTGTTCATTGGTTCTTTTTTTACAGCCTTTTTTGTACTGCGGTCATATATGACCGCGCCGGCCCCAAAGGGTTAAACCAGCATTGTTTGTGATACCGAAAAAATACGAATATTGGGAACTGAATTTTCTGGATATGAACGCTTTATAGTACCAAGATATTTTTTTGCAACGGATATGTTGTAAAATTGCGCTTATCGCATATTAAAACAAGCTGGCCAATTAATCGAGCGATAGCCGGAAGGTAAATCTTATGATTATCCAAGATTCTCTGTAGTCAGAATCAGCATGCGACAAGCGACGTGAGGTTTTTCCATGATTGACGTACATAATTTATATTCAACTATTTATATTTATATTACCTACTGGAGAATTTGTGTATCCATAATAAGAGTCATGAAATTGATTCAAAAAATTCTTCTTCAGGCTAGTATCATGTATTTTTTTTTAATTTATATTTTTTTTTTTCATCATTCACAATTTTGGAGAGGGGGCCTGAATGGTTCTGGGTTGTGCCTGCCCCCCTGCCCTTCTGTTACGCCAATGCAAAAAAAAAAAAACATTATGTTTGTACACACACTCAATCTGTTCGGTAAAAATAACTGGGTTTTGGAACTACCGAAAAAGTCAGTAAACTAAAAAAAAATGTCAGAAATCGAAAAACAGAGATTTTTTACTGAAATTTTGCAGAGAGCTTTCTTTTTATATCATATATCGATAAAAAATAAAACTTGGTGGAATTTGTTTTTCAATTACGCGTGGCGACAGTTTTCGTTTTACTGACTTTTTCGGTAGTTCCAAAACCCAGTAAAATTTTACCGACCCCAGTAATTTAATCTAAGTGTGCAGTTCACACCAACTTGGACTGATCCAGTCAACCACTATGGTTTTGAACATAACATCAATCATTTGATTCAAAAGATCAATTGAAAAATCAAAATCATAGGGAGACATGAGAAGTAGGTATATTTTCTGTTGGAATTATCCGTTGATGAAGAGTGGAAATTGAAATTACTTACAGCGACACGGTATGTCCATTTGAATTAAAAAAAAATATATCGAACGGTTACCCGGGGAGAGAATTAGGAGAGGCGGAATGGAAAATTATCTTGTGGATAAACATTATTTAAATTTACTTGATGGGTTCGATTATTAGGCAAGCGCTCGTTAACTGGAAGTTAAAAATTGTTGGCAATTCTGCCTGGAAAATTCCGAGTTCCGTTCATCTGCCTGAAACGAACTTTAACAATTCGTTTGCGCGATTGAATTTGAATACCAATTGTCTGACACACCCTTCGCCACAGCCCTAAGAACGTCCATACCTTTGACTACTAACTAATCGGACGTCCACGACCGTTGACAAAATGCGATCAAGTCCATCACATTGCGGAAGCTTTGCATTGCTACTGCTACCGTCGTCGGTTTATTGGTTGGCCGAACCATTTGTCGGTGATTTCTTACAGCTCGCTTACCATATGGAGAACCTGAATGTACTTCTACATAGAGCTTGCCGGATCGAAAATAAACTTGACCTTCGACCTTTGCAGCAGTGGCAGTAGAGGAGTGGCTCTTGCATCGGTGGAGAACTTTGAAGTTCACGAACTTTGCCCTGGACTGCCACGACGGACGCAGGAAGGAAGTGGATTTGTCTCAGATTTCTGGAATAAAGCCTTCTTGGCGAAAAAAATGGGAAACTCAATTTCCACCCATAATGTGTGATGCAATAGCTCGGGTTACGGTAAGGTGCTTGGACTGCAACGAGTGAAAAAATATAACGTGTGAATTGAGCGGGGGAATGAACCGTCTCACTTGGACATGGGAAACCGGAAAAGGTGTAGAATTTTGCTGATATCTTTAAATCGAACAGCAATTATAGTCTACTGTTTCGAGCGGTGGACAGAAAGTTGAATGGACATAATGGTGAAGGAAACGAACGTGCCTGTCGTCAGCCAAATCGATGTGAAATTTTAGAACGAAATGAGAGTTCTATTGCTAGAACGCTGTGTCAGCTAGATGGTGAGTTGGTTGTTGGACAAATTGGGTTCGACTTAAACTGAACGGAAGTTCTCTTAGTTGATTCTGGCACAATGAAAGGCGAATATGAGCCCCAGAGCAATGATTTTTTTAACCCTTCATCTATGTTCTGAGGTCAATATGACCTCAGAGCATTCTGAATGGCTGTAACTTTGTTGCTAGTGGACTGATTTGTGATTTTTTTTCACACGTTAGCGTTAGCACAACTTGTTTGTTCCTCACGTGGAATTTCCTTAAACACTTCGAAAAATAGTTTTGAAGAATAATTTTCTTGAAAATAGTACGTTGTCTGTGGCTTGGATCATGTTCACTCTAATTCAAACCGCGATAACTTTGCGAAGTCTGAACGAATTTTCGATTTTTCAATTGCTTTGGAAGAAATATTTAGTAAACTCTCAATAAAAATTATAACAAAATTCAAGAGGAGGATTTTTATTTGCAGGGAAGGGTTATTGTAAAAAAAGTCCAACAAACGTAAAAATGTAGAAACTTTGGACGTATAACTGCCGTTATACGCATAATTGTCCCATGATCCAAAATATGCAATCGAGAAAAACGCGTTTAAAGATTTTAACACATTTAGGCCTCGTATTGACCAGGTGTGTGGTAAATTAAATTAAAATCTTTACAATAGTATAAAGAATAGCGTGTTCATTAGAGTCAAGAGTTTGTATTATGGAAATAAAGTAAATTTAGCAACAAAATTCAAAGTGGGACTGTTATGCCTAGAAATGCAGGGTTTCTACGCATAACAGTCCCACTGATAGTAGTGACCAATGATGTGCTAAGCATACTGCTGTAGATGACCGTTCTTACGTATAGATTGTACCGAATGTAAAGGCCGTATATCCTCAAGACAATGTTAAGGCACCTAATGACGGCTCAAGTGACATGTGCCAAACGAAGCCACGTGTGGGGAAGTGAAGAAATACGATTTTATAGTTTAGGATGGAAAGCAAAGTTTTCTGTTTGTGTGATAATGAGACAGTCAATGAGTTAGTGAAAAAAGAGTGGATGAGTTATTTAGAGAGTTTATAAGATATTATAAATTCAATTATCGACTCTTCCAGCTGCAGGCTAGACAGAAACTCATCTGCGAAGTCAAGGTTATTCTGCGGAGTATATATTTAACTCAAAATTCACGACACAAATCTTCACACGATTTAACATTTATTTGGACTGGTTTGGCAAAATCTTGATATTCGATACATCGCAAATTAAGCTTCAGAACCACCAACATATTTGCCACTTGCACCGAAGAACCAATAATCCGGAATAACACAATATGTGGCCAGGTGATCCAAAACCTCTTAAACTATTCTTCTTTTGGCTTCTTCTTGACTTTATCAAGTTTGATAAGTCGCTAGATAGGTCTCAGAACAGCCAATATAATGGTCACCTCCTCTGGAGAACAGGGTATACAAAACAACCTGCTATCCAAGAACCTTTGAATTACCCTTCTTTAGCCTGGATTTGGGAATTTATGTAGTTTGATGTTGCCAGCTAGGTTTCAGAACCGACGGTTTAGAAGCCATTTCCCCCAGGGAAACGGTATTCGGAACAACCCAGCATGTGGCCAAGTCATCAAAAACGGTCGAACTATTTTTATTTAGACTTGGTTTGCTATCATGAAGTTAATTAGTCGCAAGCCATGAACTCGAAATTAAAGTGGTTACATTTTGTTCATGTGGGATTATTTCACTACTCCCCGTTATAAATCCAAAATTACGGTAAATTTTTAATCGATGACCGCGGTTCCAAACACTAGAAGAAGTTTGTGATTGACCCTGAAAATTCAACTGAAATTCCTTGAAAAACGGATGGGAAATAAAATTTTGATATTGAAAATTTCCATCAAATCTGACGTTAGGCTCGCATGAATGATGAATGCATCCCGATAATACAAACACATAAAACAGGTAGTGTTCCACATGGAATATAAAGCCAACGTAAGAAGGTGTTCAAAACGATTTTCCCTAACACCAGCTAATTCAAAACTGCCTACTGACTATTTTGTTCTAGATCAGCGCAGCGAATTGTATAGTGTGACAGTTATGCGTAGAAATACAGTAGTGGGACAGTTATGCGTGAAAATTCAACAATGGGACAAATTGACTTGATTGCTTTTCATTGAGTTTCCGAACAAAGTTAATTTTCGGTGTGTGTTTTCCAAAACTATACGTAAAAATAAACTGTTTGATGACAAAAAGTCAAAATGCACAAAAAGTAACATGGGACAATTATGCGTATTACGGCAGTATATATCTCAGAAACAGTTTTACAAAATCTATACTTACTTCGGTGAAGATATGTAACAGTTAAAGGGCTACTATATTACATATTGATTAGTTAGGTATTTAACCCTCTAAACTAGTATTACCTGAAATTTCATTACTCACTTTATAAAAAGATACACCCAACACAAAGTGTCGCATTTTTTTTGAGTCCAATCTTTACAAGCATAAGCAGTTGTATATTGATAGATTTTAATAATTGCATAAACTCTCAACCATCCGCAAAAATATAGGAAGTATTGCTTTGATTTGTGTGGATGATCTTGGTCCTCCAAGGTTCTCATCCACCCCATATGGCAAATTTCGTTTGGGAGTCAAAGTAGTCTATGAACGACTTTCAAAACTCAAGAAAGTTCATATTTTCATGCGAAAAGATGGTTGATTTCTATTTTAATTCAAAAGTTATTCAAGTTTTTTGATAAAAATTCTTCGTCTTTCAAGGCGTTTGATCAGAACTACAAAAAACAAATCTTTTATTATTTGATATAATATACAATTATATTTTATCTTTTGAATGCCATCAAAAGACATCTTTTATGTTTGTCGGAAACGAGTTCCTTCATACACCAAATCACGCATTTTTAAAACCTCTAAAAGTGACTAGACTAGTGACCTCTAGACTAATTTGATGAGATACTAAAATTGAAAACAATGGAGCCAGAAAACTCGTTTTCTATGGACCACCTCTGGGAGGGAGGCACATATGCAACAAAATGATTCAAAACTGCAAGATAGCTCCAGCATGCCAACAAAAATCGTTAGTTTTCTTTTGTTGTGAGCCTTCGATCTTTACGGACAAACATGCAAAAAGGGCCAAAGTTTTGTAGTAGATCCTGTAAGTGTATGGTGGATCAAGAAAAACCGATCCACCAGACAGTTGCAGGTTATTCCAAACCACACTGGACAAAAGAACTGTATTGAGTCTCTGAGGAAGGTCCAAGTGGACCGAAACGTTGGGCAAAAAAAATAAGAAAGAAATCCCACATTTACTAGGGGAACCTGGTCCAATTCGGACCCTGTTCTAATTCGGACCATCAAGCATTTCTCAATACTGGCGTTACTGTAAATATCGTGTATACCGTTTTTCTACCCATCTTCTGGCTTAAATCTAACACAATAAATATGACGCCTTTCAGTTACTTAGTTTAATTTTTATATTAGTTTGTTGTTTTTAGGTAGTCTAGTGTGCTGTAGGTTAGCATTATTTCTAAGCTTCTGTAAGCAACAATAATTTTCCAATCTTTTTGTGTTATTTATAATCGAATCCCCTAAGCCTAAGCTTTCATCTGATCATATGGTTTTGATATGTCTATGCACTGTTTGCGCTCAAATAGTTTGCAAATAAAAAAGAATTGAGTGGGTCCAATCCAGAACTTTTGAAATGGTTCAATACGGACCCTTTAATTTTCAACGACCACTCAGTCTATTCCAAAAGCTTCCCGGGCAGACGGAACATCAAAATCACATCTCAAAAAGAACAAATTATGATCGCATATCTCAATTTGACATTGAAAAGATGTTCGAAAATTTTATAAATCTCAGCGCTATAGTTCAACATCTGAAAATATGCTACCAAAGAGCCGGTTTTTGGCCCGATATTCGGCTGTCCTAATGCCAGGCCTCAACAATTTTGTATTCGGCTGTCAAAAATGACAACGTCTAGATCGTAATACTCAAGGCGCGTCCACTTCTCTAAGGTGTCCTATTATGCTCACTTTGTGGAGAAAACCAAACAGGGTAGGTGAGGAAGGGTTGGCCGTTTTGTTAACAAACATCTGAGACAGGTAGTCGAGAGATTGACTCCAGATTGGTTGAAGAAACAGTGTTGTCAAGAATTATTCTAATCTGATCCAGCGTAAGTGGATAGTAGAAAGGGAAAGAAGGAATAGTGTTGCGCATAACACTCGTGTAAGCCACCTTTCGGATCGTTAAAATTGGAAGAAGAAAAAGTTACGTATTTTGTTGTTACTATTGTTTATAATTTAAATAAACTACAGATAAGAGAACATCAATGTAGAAAAGTAATTTGAATATATTACAATATTCTTTCATTTTGAAGCAATTAAAATAGTTTTGACGATTCTCTCTGCGTGGTTTAAAGTTTACACAAACATCAGAATTGAATTGCAGTGTTTATAATATCCTTTTTACTTTTAAAAGTTGATTTATAATCTATAATAACATTATGTTCTTTAAAAAGGCAAGAAATGGTGTCCTGTTGGCCAGGACTTTCAACGTAAACAATGGGGCAATCCACCGCTGCCGGCACAATTTTTCACTATGGCTGCGCAAGATTTTGTTCCGTTGTCGAGTCTGATATTTTCTTCTTCCAATGAAAATTAATTTAATAAAATCATCACCAAAGGAACTAACCAGCGCATCAATTCACAAAAATATCCATTCATTCATATTCATTCATGAAAATATTGAATGTTTTGAAAAAAGGCGCTTGCTGTTATATATAAAAATATTTATTAGAATTGGTTCCAATTGGATCGCATTTTTTCATATGCTCTTCTGAGAAGAACGCTGAAGAACTCATCTGAATGATGAGTTCTTCAGCGTTCTTCTCAGGAAAAAGCATTGAAAGGTCAAACATCCAACATCAATTTAAATTAAAATTTTTAATGGTTCCGGACACTCTTACAAGGATAGGATACCTGCTTTAATTTAAAGCCTATAAAACATAGGCAAGCTAAACACTAGGCTAAACATGTTGCGAAGCTGAGAAATCAGAAGATTTGAGTTTATTTTTAAAACTTTTGGCCTGCGAAAATTGTAGAAAAATCAATATAGACTCATTTGAAAACGATCGTCCGTAGGGCGGCGTTAGGTAGGAGAGACATAATTAAATTAGTTTATTTACATGTTATTTTTTCTTCTCAAAATTAACACTTTTTTTTTCTGATCTCAGACTGATTTCAAGCTGATAACTACAGTCAATTTCCCATTATTGATAATCATGATACATGTAGAAACGCAAACAAATCTGCATTGTTTTGAATGACCAAGTGTTCGAAAAATAATTTCAAAAACAAAAGATCGATTATCATAAGCAACTAACAGAATGCGGACCACATTACATTACTATTTGAAAACTCTCGCGGGCCGTACAATTTCTTTCCGCGGGTCGCAGTTTGGTGATCACTGGTTTTTTTTTTCATGATGCATAGTTCTGATTTACGCCCTATTTCAAGTGCACTCCATGATTTCATTGAGTTTGACAGTACCACGGACCAAAATTTTTCGGTACACTGACATAGGCCTATTCACATGACGTCTCAAATCAGATGATCGGGAAGCACTTTGACATTTCTTCTATGAAAATGACAGGCCCGTGTTAGCACCGGTCCTCCACCGATGTAAACAAATGCATAGACGGACCTGTCACATGAAAAGGCCTATTGTACTGCAGCTGTCATGATGCTCCCGGGTTGATCTGAACACCGACCAAATTAGGAAAAAAAAACCTTAAGGGGCGGTCAATTAATTACGTAAGACATTTTTCGGGATTTAAATCATCTTGGTTGTTAATCGACAGTTTGGAGTGGACTGGTTCAAATACGAAGATTCTTAGGGTCGGCGTAATTTCGTCAAGGATTCAAATGAACGCGTTTATTTTACTTCTTATTTAGCTTACTGGGTTGCGTTTGTCTTTTTCTTTTTGTCAGTATTAGGATACCACTTATACAGAGCTTGTTCCTCAATTTTGTGTCCAACGAGAGCTTCTGAACTAAGAGCCATAGCTGTCGGCCGGAAGTGGATCTCCGGAAGGACACTATGTGTTAAGCGGAATGGATACCTACGGAATATCTGAGGGTGAGTCAACTCCGTATGCCTTTGGCCACCAAACGATCGCTGGGATGATGATTTGCGTATAAGGTATGTACCAAGTAGACACACAATCATATATGATAGCATGAGAGAACAAAAGTACAGGCGATGAACATACATTTTTTGCAGCCTTTTTGACACATTTAAGAATCTTGCTTTGAGTTTTGTACTTTTATGCACTACTGTATGCGATTTTGTGTTTACTGTAAAGGTTTTTGATGAATTCCGTTACCTTCCGTTAACTGACTGAACGCATGTAAGGTATTAAAAGGGCAAACTTTTAAATACAAGAACTGATTCGCACTGCTGAATATATGCTTAAGCTTCTTGAAATCAGTGCTGGGAATGGTAATAGTAGTAGGCTTGAATTTCGAGAAAATCACGTGGCTCTCTCACTACAGTAGCTAAAACTTTGTGAATCTCATCAAGTAGCCTATTTTAGGTGCGTGAATTTTCTAAATCTGTAGTGTCATCATAGGCTGTAAATGCGGGAAATGCAGCGGGAAATAGAACATTTTTCTACAGTAATTTGGGGTTGCCCTTAGCAACGGGTGTTTTGCAATTTTCAAGCCTTTTGCCTACAGCAGCGATGAGCGTGAGTTTCACTGGCTTCGCTGACTGTGATTGACTTTGCTTGGCTACTGTAGAATGAACTTCAAGATTTTTCCCAGCCCTGCTTGAAATCAGTTACTCCAAACCGAATATATCTTTAACAGTCGTTTAAGGCCGCACGGGATGTCATCATAATCACCCTATCCATTTCAAGAAGCAAATCTCAAGAACCACTCCATATATCGATGCGAAAATGTATCACTATGTTTCTATATATGTAGTGCACAACCCGATAAATTTTCAGCTTCATCGGTTCATTAAAACTCGAGATTTGCTTCCACAAAGTTTTGATGATTATTGTGAGTGAGACGAAAGATAGGGAAAAAAAACACGGTCTCCCGTGTCCCCTTAAATCCGCTAAAGTTTACAAAAACTTGGATTATAAAAATCGATCAAATTTTCAGTATATTTGACTTTTTTGTTTTTAAATTTTGTTCTTTTGAAAAACTAGGTGTGGCATTTGTATTTCACATCCGTTGCAAGAATGAATCAATCGTAGTTTGCATTTTCCACATTTGAATAACGAGAAATGTATCAAATCACTCTCCAGATGGTCAAGAAGCAGCTGCAACTCATTGGACAGTTTTACACCTGACAGTAGTCATTGGAAAGGAGTGGGTGCCGTATTGAGGCCATTGAGGCCCTCCATGTGCGACTGCGTGACTGCATTTTTAACTGTAAAACCTGACTGCAAACATATCAATCAAACTAAAATTGATGACGATCGACGACGACTGACCGGGGAGCTACGAGATCTTATCCGTCCATCGCATCTCATCGTGTTGGCGCCAGCAAGGTGCAAGTCGTGCAAATTCCGATCTCGAATGCACGGCTTTAATTGCTCTTCTCGTCGGCGCTGTCGACTCTAGGAAATTATTAACATCTTCTTCCTGTGGATTGAAATGCAATGGTGGAGTTTTCACGTTGGGTGCGGCTTCCCCTCAGACACGTGAGCTTATCTGGAGCCTCTGATTGTTTTTCGCTGATGAGGACTAGGTGATAATCAGGGTTGTACAATATCAGTCATATAAGCTGATGGCTGATGTACTCAGGGTTGGGAAAAAATCTGAAATTCACTCTACAGTAGCCAAACAAAGCCACTCACAGTCAGCGAAGCCAGTGAAACTCACGCCCATCGCTGCTGTAGGAAAAATGCCTTGAAAATTGCAAAACACCCGTTGCTAAGGGCAACCCAAAATTACTGTAGAAAAATGTTCTATTTCCCGCTGCATTTCCCGCATTTAAAGCCTTCAATGACACTCATGATTTAGAAAATTCGTGCACCCAACAGAGGCTACTTGATGAGATTCACGTTTTTGAACTACTGTACTGGGAGAGCCACGTGATTTTCGCGAAAATTCAAGCCTACTACTATTACCATTCCCAGCACTGGATGTACTAAAACTATCAATATCACATTGATCTGACAGCCAACAGCAGTGATGCGACATCGCAATCTAGATCATAATCACTGCAGAATGAATGATCAACGTAGTAATTATCCACGCTATTAATGTTTTTCAGTGACAATCCATCTGCAGCACTATCAAGAATATCGTACTGATTAATTGCCGTTTCACTTGCTTAATTTGAAGCTAAACTTAACCCATCAGTGATATCCATAATCTATCGCCATCGACTCTATGACACTACCCCGAACGCCACTACCCCGAATGCCACTACCCCGAACGCCATTACCCCGAAAGCCATTACCCCGAATGGGTCATTACCCCGAACGCCACTACCCCGAATGGGTCACTACCCCGAACGCCATTACCCCGAATGCATAACATTTTGAGATTTATTCTAGTTAGAGAGTGGAGAGATAATAGTAAGATTCCTTATGAGCATTTAACGAGTTTGGTTCAACAACATATTTTTCAAATATAAGAAGATGAAAAAGCAGTTAGAGATTCACACAGCCACATCGAAATGCTCTGAAGAACAGCCTATTTTGAAAAGAAGGGTGAATTTATTATTAAAAGGATAACTATAATATGCACAAAATAAGGATGTTGTATAGTCTCTTATTGGACGTCGGTACCCACTTCCTTTACTCATTTTTTTAGCTGTCGGGCTACTAGCGTTGAGATCTTCTTGAAGATTTTGTAATTGAAGATCACCCTGATATAGTCGCTGCAAGTGTTGTTCTATGGAGCCCACATAAAGATCAACCTGATAGACAACCGTTCCGCTATGGGAAGGAAACGTTAATACATTTGTGCATGTTAGAAAAAACGGCGACCTCTGAGTGCCGCTACAGTAAAAACTTTTTGTGGGATCATTTATTTAAATTTCGATGAGGTAACCATAATTTTTTTTTATTCAAGACAATGAAGAAATAATGATGACAGAAAAGTGGTTGGCAAATCCATAACACAGGGGAAAACTTTTGATTAGAATTATAGTAGGATCCATTTTAGTGAATGCTTTCAAATACATTCCTTAAAAAAACTGTTCTATATGGAAATATTAGTGACTAGCTTATTCAACGAAAATTTGAAAGAACAGTCTATTTAAGAAAGAAGGGCAAATTTCTGGTGAAATTTTTGCAGCTATGACGTGGATGATCACTGTAAAACGTGATGCTATGGTACAACCTAAATTCATAAGAAAAGAAAATATTTATATAAAAACAAAATTGAAATTTGAACACCATCAAGAAATCCAAATACCGGTGATCGCGCAGCTGTTCAACAAGACCATATTGAGGGTTATGGGTTCGAATGCCTCCGGTGGCAGATCTTATGCATTGAAAATTTCCTTGACGTCCCTGGGCATAGCGGCACATGCACAAGAATGGTAAATTGACAAGGACAGCTCTCAGTCAATAGAAGGCTAATTTTATTAGAAGCCTGTTCACAAATTTCGTAACGCTGAAGGGAACAAAAAATGTTGTGGGTGGTTGTCTTCAAAATGTTACAGCCCATACACAATATGTAGAATTTCCGTACAAAAATTGGTACGTCAAAAATGGAAATTCTTGGCGTTATGGAATTTGTAAATGAACCCTTGAACTGCGAAAAGTGCCCACTGAGCTGATAAATAGGCACTGTCTCAGAAAGAATGAGAAGAAGATAGTTGCCAACAAGATATTTGGAAGTAATAGGGTCGATGTACCAATAGCCGCATAGCTAAGAACAAATATTCGTATAAAATCGAAAAAAAAGGCCTGCGGAATTATTTTTAGATCATCTGAAAGCTTTTTATCTTGGCTTTGTGGAAAAATTATGAAACATAAGAAAACTCATGTTTTTGTATTTATTATTGCTTGTGCCACTATAGGAACACATGTGCCTATTGTAGCATTATTCCTAATTTATGTTCCTATAGTAGCACGGAATAGGCAAAACACAAATCAAAACCGTATTTTTAAAAAACTTTTATATTTTTCCTTTGAAGTGTGGATCAAAAGCGTATGATTGAAGTTTCTAATTTATCAACTATTTTGTTTTATTAACAAAATAGTTTCTCTTAGTAGTGCTACTATAGGAACATTAGGTTAACTATAGGTGCAAGGGAGCTAAAATTTTAAGCAAAACTATTTATTTCGATCATTTTTCGAACAAAATCGAGCTGTGTGTCAATGGTACTTAGATAAATAGCTACTGATCTTCATGTCAAAAAGTATTTTGCTACGATTACCAGCGAAACGGCCGTAAAAAGCCACTAGTGCGACTATAGGGGACCGTTCACTAAGGGAACACCGACCCTAGCTGACATATAAAAGAAGGAAACATTTATGATGAACATTTTACCGACGAATTTAACACGCCAGTTATTACTAGTTTTCATTAGAGACGATTTTTTTCCCGTAAAACAAGATACTGCACTGTATCTCATACTATTCGGGGTAATGGCTCATTCGGGGTAGTGGCGTTCGGGATAGATTCTATGACACTACCCCGAACGCCACTACCCCGAATGCCACTACCCCGAACGCCATTACCCCGAAAGCCATTACCCCGAATGGGTCATTACCCCGAACGCCACTACCCCGAATGGGTCACTACCCCGAACGCCATTACCCCGAATGGATAACATTTTGAGACATATTCTAGTTAGAGAGTGGGGAGATAATTGTACGATTCCTTTTGAGTATTTCACGAGTTTGGCTCAAAAATGTATTTTTCAAATATTAGAAGATGAAGAAGCAGCTAGTTGTTCAGCAAATAATTTTTACACACTAAGTTTTGTCCTATAATTTTGGGAAGATTCACACAGCCACATTGCAATGCTCTGAAGAACAGCCTATTTCGAAAAGAAGGGTGAATTTATTATGAGAAGGATAGCTATAATATGCACAAAATTAGGATGTAGTAAAGTCTCTTATTGGACATCGGTAGCCACTTCCTTTACTCATTTTTATAGGTGTAGGGCATTAAGATTAAGATCTTCTTAAAGATTTTGTTTCGTAAACGATGATAATGGAAGTTCACCCTGAGATAGTCGCTTCAAGTGTTACTCTATGGAACCCGCCTAAGAACCAACCTAATAGACGACCGTTCCGCTATCGCACTTGTACACTTGTACATGTTAGAAAAATCGGCGGCCTCTGATTGACGCTACAGTAAGAACTTTTGTTGATTTGTGGGATCATTAATTTGAATTTCTGTGAAATAACCACAAAAAAATATGTTTTTTGATTCAAGATAATGAAGAAATGATGATGGCAGAAAAGTGGTGAGTAAATTCATAAGAGACCTGCCTGTTTTAATACAAGAAGATAAAAGAAAGGGTAAATTTCCTATTAGAATTATAGCAGGAATCACTTTAGTGAATGCCTTCAAGATATATTCCTTTATAAAAAGCAGTTCTATATGGATATATTAGTGACTAGCTTATCCAACAAAACGTGAAAGAACAGCCTATTTAAAAAAGAAGGGCAAATTTCTGGTGAAATGTTTGCAGCTATGACGTGAATGATCATTGTAACAACGTGATGCTATGACGCAACCTATATTCATAAGAAAGAAACATATTTGTTCAAAAACAAAATTGAAATATGAACGCCACCAACAAGTCCAAATACAGGTGATTACGCATCTGTTAAGCAACACCATATTGAGGGTTATGGATTCGAATTTCTTTCAGTCAATAAAAGGCTTATTTTATTAAAGCCCATTCACAAATTTCGAAACGCTGAAGGGAGCAAAACAGTTTGTGGGTGGTTGTTCTCAAAATATGACAGCCCATTCACAATATGTGGAATCTCCATACAAAAAAAAGTACGAGGGGGTGGGTAGGTTTTAAAAATGGCAATTTTTGGCGAAATGAAATTTGTGAATGAACCCTTGAGTTGCGAAGGTGCCCACTGAGCTGATAAACAGGCACTGTCTCAGAAAGAATGAGAAGAATATAGTTGCCATCAAGATATTTCGAAAGAATAGCTGGCATATTAAAAAAAGGGAAAATATATGATGAACATTTTACCGACGAATTTTACGTGCCATTAATTACCAGCCTTCATTAGAGACGCATTTTTGCACGCAAAACAAGATACTATACTGTATCTCATACTATTCGGGGTAATGGCTCATTCGGGGTAGTGGCGTTCGGGGTAATGGCTTTCGGGGTAGTGACCCATTCGGGGTAGTGGCGTTCGGGGTAGTGGCATTCGGGGTAATGGCGTTCGGGGTAATGGGATGGAGCCATCGCCATCAATGCACTGGTGATGGTTTAGAAAGCCTTATGTTGATGTGATATGAAATGATCCGAATTGTATCGCAGTCGGCCTGTACAAATCAGCAAATTTTAAGCGTTGATAGTGACAGCAAGCAACACTGGTGATAATTAATCGTGAATTATCTAGTTGATGAACTTATGATTAAAATCATAAAAAATCGTTCTGTCTCAATTTCGGATCTTGGCCATATTCCGAACAGCAGCGATTTTAAAGATTGAAACTACAGTCGCCTCTCCACATCTCGATATCGAAGAGACCATCGAGATAGGGGGAGATCGAGACAAAGAACAAATTTTGGATGAATACTAGATTGAAAAACACTCCGTTGCCAAGAAAGTAATATACAAACAGACGTCATTTTGCAATCCTAATTTGTTTTAAATTCCAAAACTTTGGTCTAGTAACCTTCGATATTGGTCATATGAGAACGAAAAATCAACAGAAACACATCGAGATATCGAGATAAGGAGGATATCGAGATATGGAGAGTGAAAATGTATGCAGACTGAAGGGACTTATGAAATCATCGACATAGAGAGATATCGAGATGTAGAACATCGAGATGTGGAGAGTCGACTGTAATATTCTCGACACTTTTTAATGTTGACGACTTAAATTGTTCAAGGATTACCCTGTGCAGAAAGTATACTATACCATTAAATTCCACTAGAGTTTGTATCCTTTGAACGATATGGGTATTTAGACCTCAACTGTAAGGCCGTCTTCAGTGTCGTGTACTAAACTCGTCCGTCCAGTATGAGCGGTTCCACGACAAATCGGTAAACGATGAAACTCGACTACCTTGGATTCAAATGGAATTTTGCACAAAGTTTCGATATAATAGAATAAGTTTTTTCCACTGGTGGAGAGACCATTTAAAATCAAGAGTAACTTCTGATAAGGGCGTAAGTATTTTTAGCATCACCATTTAAAAAAATGTACCTCGGAAACCGTTTGTTATAGAGAAAAAGTGTCTGAGGAGGGATGGTAGACAATCAAATAGGCTTTGTAAAAAAATATACACTGAAAAAAAACAAATACTTTTATTTTCATGTAAAAATCGAAATTAAACCTTAAAACACAAATTGCAAAAAATAGGTATATTCGATTTTTTTCAAATTTTTTCTGTAAAATTTCAATGTAAAACCAGATGTTTTAAGCACAGTTTCAACATGGTGCAATCTAAAATAAAAAAGTTTTTCTAAGAGCAACTTTTGGTGCATTTCTGAAAATTCAATTTCTGGCCGTAGAAAAGACGTTTCGATGCTGTAATATGATTCTTCACCCAAAAACAATTCAAAATGCTTATAACAATGATCTTCCTAAAACTAGCCGTTTTCAAGATATTTAGGATTCAATTATATTAATATCATAAAACTTAAGAAAATACGCCCGTTTCATAAGTTACTCCAGATGCTCCACCAACAATGTTACGTTTATCTCTTTCCACATTAATATCCCATGTTTTAAGGGCAGTTTCAACATGGTGCAATTTAAAATATAAAAGTTTTTCTAAGGGCAACTTTTGGTGTATTTCTGAAAATTCAATTTCTGGTTATAGAAAAGGCGTTTTGATGCTGCAATATGATTCTTTATCCAAAAACAATTCAAAATTGATCTTCCTATAAATAACCGCTTCAAGATATTTGGGATTGAATTATATTAATATCATAAAACTTAAGAAAATACGCCCGTTTCTTGCATTATTCCAGATGCTCCATCAACAATGTTACTTTAATCTCTTCCCACATTATTGGGTATTTCGTTCACCACTGGACTGCGCAGTCAGTTTTCATAAGTGCGATCCTGCATCAAATCTTGTTGGTGTCTTCAGCGCACTTATCAGGTATCAGAAGGCCGGCTCCAAAGGCACGTTCCCCACCAGTTGGGAGATTTGTGCCATCGCCATATTTGAGCCTATTTCATCATCTACCCGATGGGAGAGGAAAGGGAAGGGAAAGATGGGAGGAAATAGGAGGGGTCCCTTGAAGAGGGAAGATCGCATAAGCGAAATGAGAGCATGTAGCTCCATACCACAATGGGTTCGAAGAGCGCCCTTAAAAGGGCACTGCAAAACGCATGAGCGTAAAGAAACTTTTTTATTTTAGATTGCACCATGTTGAAACTGTGCTTAAAACATCTGGTTTTACATTGAAATTTTACAGAAAAAATTTGAAAAAAATCGAATATACCTATTTTTTGCAATTTGTGTTTTAAGGTTTAATTTCGATTTTTTCATGAAAATAAAAGTACCGTAATTCGGGGTGTAGTTGATCAGTGGGGAGAAGTTGATCATTCCCGTAGCCACATGTATGAACTGCCAAGAGAGCTATTATCCGTTTTCAATTATCACAAGTTATGTCATATCGTATTACCTGATAGCTGCTCTTGATATTTCTAAATTCGGTTCGTCGTTCAAGATAGTTATACCATGGAAAAAACAAATTATTAAGGAAATGTGCGATGAACTGTTGAAGGGTTCTACCCCAAACATTCGACTATTGCCAAGGCTGCCAAGACACCATTTAAATAAACTGTTTCGTACATTCCATATATGTTCTGTGAACCCAGTTTTATATTTGCATTGAGGATAAAAAATCATTTTCAGAGATAAAAATGTTCTTTTCGTAAGCGAGTTGCTAATTTCAAAGAAAATTGCATACCTTTAGGCGTTTTATTTGGTGTATTCTGAATTTCACAACATTCAATTCTAAAATTGACTTATTTATCAACAAGTTGTAAGATTTTTGAAACTTGATTCGATATCAGTGATCCCTAATTTAGTAAATAGCATGTCTCTTTATTTTAGGAAACGTGTCACAGTAATTGATCAACTTCACCCCGGCATCAAAAATTACACTTTTTGATTTATAAAAAAAGTTTTTGTTATTATGATAACAATTAGTAGAAATTTCGTTTGTGTTATTCGATAAACATCCAACCAGTACAGGTTTTAAAAATATTTGGATGAGAATACATGCATCCTACTAGGAATTATAAAACAGAATCGCTCAAAAGTGATCAACTTCACCCCATTTTACGGTATTTTTTTTTCAGTGTATATTTTCTTACAAAGCCTATTTGATTGTCTACCATCCCTCCTCAGACACTTTTTCTCTATAATAAACGGTTTCCGAGGTACATTTTTTTTACATGGTGCCAAAAATACATACGCCCTTATCAGAAGTTACTCTCGATTCTAAACGATCCCCAATTATATGAGATAATTTTCGTCTCATATACTTAATACATCTGCGCAGTTTCATCCAAATCGGAATGGTACATGTCAGATTTCAGCATTTTATGGACGATTTCGCGTGGAACCGCTCGTATACAACCCTGAAAATACGCATATTGTTCAAAGAATACAAACTTCAGTGGGATCAAATAGTATTTAACTGAGTTCGGTTTTCATTTACCTTTTGGTATTCCGAACAACTTGAGGAGTAACTGGAATAATCTGTATAATGTCGAGTGTTCGATGTACGAGTCATATTCGGAATTTGAGACATCTTTTTTAGAGGGCTGTGATAAAAAATAAAGCGTACAACATGCATTCGAGTTGCGCATTTGTGTGAATAGATTTGTAAGTTTTATTACCATGTTGTGCGATGTTGGTTAAACTGTTCGAAGTTGTGTGATTATTTAAGAATTACAAGATTAAAGAGTTTACATATTTACAATTGTTTGGATTTAAGTAAAATTTATATCATTTGTCATGTTCAACAATGAATTAAAATAGGATCTTTGTTATATTTTCGGAAATTCCCTTGTATATTAACAATTTCATGAAGATGATTCGAAAATAGGTCACATCTAGAGTGAAAAGTCTTGTCGATTAAGATTTGTTACGCGACATGATGTTTTCGAATCCTGCAAAAACATCTCGTAGTTGAATTATTTATTATTTTAAATTCGATAACAATCATGAATCATGATATTATTAAAGGGGATAAAAGCACACTCAATATATTTACTCTTTCATATTAATATGGAGAAAATTTAAGAGAATCGAATAGTGGATTTGAAGAACCATAGATAACACTAAATTATCGATTCGATTTTCGAAATCGATTTGCATATTTTGAACACCACTGTGAAAAGGTTTTTTTGTAGCCTTTAAAATTATCAAATGTCTTTCAAATTTTGAGCCAAAAGAACATGTAGGATAAAAATCAAAAACTAACTGAACTGAACTGAACTAACGGTGGAAGTTCACGATAAGCTGAGATGCATGCTCTATCCTTGTGGAAATGTAATGACGAGAAGAAGAGGTGCGTTCTGAAACATTATATTTTTGAAACATTGAAAGGAATTTGGAATAAAATAAAATTAATCCATTAAAGGGTCAGGTTTAGAATTTTCCATATGGTTCAAAATGGAGCATTCTTATTTCTACTTCAATTATGAAATACTGTCGCCACTTCTTTCTTCGTTAACTTTTTCGTACAGTTATTTTTTCAATTGTTAGTTTTGACGATATTTGATCATCTGTTAATGTGAAGTTTTAAGATTTGTGCACGTAAAAATTGTTTCTAACTTTGGTGCTTTGATAAATTAGAGGATATATAGTGGAATAAACTTGTAAAATTAAGTTTTTTTAGAGATGCTGTTAAGTACATCTAAGTTAATAGCTTGATTATAACCGGTCAATACGCTCAATTTAGTAAAATTGAAAACAAATGTTTCAAAGGTTTACTAGTTGGTGTTCATAGTTGGTAACTAGAAGAACTGTTTCAAGACTGCTGTTTTTTTTATTTACCTTGAATACTTCCAACTTTAGAGAACATAATTTGTTAAATGTCGTTCATTCTTGAACCACCCGCCTTGTTTATTTCGAAAGAACACTTGCAACAAATTACGACGGCTGCGATGCCATCCGAATACGGGCCGTGGCACGTGACTTGTTGTGCACTTCCGCCGTCCGCAAGGTGATTCCGAAGATGTCTTCATGGTAGCGGTTTTCGTCCTGTGGGAAAAGATAAAAAAAAACGAAAATGATTAATGAGTCGATTGTTTGCGAAGGAGTGGAAGGTCGTACACCCGTACACGACGCCGTGCAAAGTGCAATGTATCAATCAGCTGATGTAACAGCGATACCACAGACAAATGGATGTGGTACTCCAATTATTTTCATCGTGTAGCAAAACAACGCACAATAAAAAATATGTGATAATAGGTCAAAAGCTCACTTGTGGCGCTTTTATCACTTTTTTACAGTTTAATGTTTGCCTACTATCGCTACCTAGATCCTTGTTGACTTAACGTCGGTTACGTATGTTTGTCTGTGGTGACACTCTGGGTTGAGTGACTGCTTCGACAATTAAATTATTCTACAATAAGACACAGAACTTGCGCTGGAATAAGTCAAAGGACGACCCCCCTGTAGATCGTGCGAGCAACGGGCCACAGTGGGACGATACTGAAAATAGACGGTCAAAGCTTATCAGAGGCTCTACTAATAATATTTAATTTATTATATATTCGATTGTCGTTTGGATAACATCTCGAGTAATGTTTAAAAATATGTTTATGTTAGTCACATTTTGTGTACTTCGATGCCCCATTATAGCATGAGGCTTTAAATTGACCGTCTATTTTCAGTTTCGTTCCTCTGTGAAGCGGTGAGTTGTTCGCGCGCGCTATAAAACCAATTTATCGATGTAACGATCGATTGTTTTCGGTTTTCAACGGCATATCCAATATATGTATGTATGCATAGCTAAAAGACGGGCAGATTGTTGTAGGTGCTATCAGACCGTTCGTCGGAATCGATTTCCCGATGGACAGACGCCGGCCGCTCTCGGCAGAAATCGCTCGTCAATCGGAGCGCTTTCGGTAATTAACCTATGCGTACCCAACGTCTGTTTTTGAGGATTTTGAAATCTTCAATCAGCTGTTAAAAAGTCATTTTCCAACCGATTTTCTTGAAACCAATGGCATGCGATCCAGATTTGTCTAAATTTGCAAGGGCCGCAAAACGGAACCGGTTCACCTAATGGTTCCGGAGTTATTCCGGATTCCGTTGGGGTCAGAACCTGTCGAAATACGAATTTTCAAACAATCTTACTTCTTTACACGTGCTATTCTATTTTTATATACATAAAACACTATTAATATATACAACCATATTCAATTAAGTGTTAATGACCTCTTTGGACACGACAATCCGTTTACTTGTGCCAGATATGTTCCGGAAGTCCTGGGGGAGGTGGTCATTCCCACAATGTTATCAGAACCATTTGTGCGACACCTCAATCTTCATGATTTGTCAAATAATGAGTGGAAATGGTCATTAGAAAGTTCAACGACCATTCGGGATTGACCTGGTCACACCGGACATGTTCCGAACACCCTGGCGGAAGTGGCCAATTCCACAATGCTATATAAACCGTTCGTGCGACATATCAAACTTCATGATTTATGGAAACAAGAACGAAAATAAATGTTCTGGACATCCATGACCATTTTGGACCGGGTTACACCGGACATATTCCGGATACCTCGATGGAAATGGCCATTTTCTAAGTTTTTCCAAAACAATTCGTGCAACACCTCAAACATATACAACAGATATGTCAACAGATATGTCAAAAAATGAGTGGAAATGGTCCTTTGAAAGTTCAACGACCATTCAGGATTGATCTGGCCACACCAGATATGTTCCGTACGGCCAATTCCACAATACTGGTCATGCGACATATCAAATTTCGTTTTTTTTTTGCGGCATTTTACACCGGTTCCAAAACCAATCAGGACGGGTTCCTTTGTATATAATCTGATTGCTCAAGAGAAGTGGTCATTAGCTCAGTTTTTCCAAAACCATTCGTGTGTACCTCATTTCGTTTAGATGAAACTGGAAACATTTCAGATAGTTTGTGACCATACCGAACAAAATCCGGATATCCCGAGTAGCTCAAAATGTTTCCTTGAATCATGAATAAAATGATCGCTTGTAGTATTCAAACTTTGTTCTCTTTCTACGGGAAACTAAAAAACAAGAAACAGCTCCTGTCGAATGAATTTTCTAGAAGAACGAAAGATAAAGAATATCGCTGTGAAGTGACCTATTGACTGTTTAACGATAAACTTGCGACGATCGACGCGCCACCATATTTCATATAACGGAGTGTATTAGAACTAACTTGGAGGTGATGATTTGGAGGTTAAAATCCCCTCCAAACACTAGCGATTTTGCGGTAGGATGTTGACGTTTGATGACGAATAGCTTATTTTACGGTGAAATTCGCTCTCTTTTGCTCTTTAACAAAACTTGAAAACAACGGTGCCAGGACCTGTCAATAAGTTGATTTTTCAAAGAAGAGAAAGAGAGCGATTTTCTGGTGACGTCACCGTGCAATGGGCAATTGAATGAAGGATCTTCTTCATTCCGTTTGTTGATGACTAATACTGGTGTTGGACTAGGGACGTTTCGATTTTTATAATACATCCGAATATCGATATTTTGCTTTCAATATTTTATATCGATATTTTCTAATCAATATACGGGTGATATCGATATTTTCGCCCGAAGTATCGCACACGATTTTTTTTTGCGAATCGTAGGAAACTTAAAGTTAGCTAACTAAGTGGTATAGGAACTTTGCTCTTTTCAAATACTTAGGGGTCATGCACAAATTACATCACGCTCCAAGGGGGGGGGGGGCTGGCCAAGCGTGACAAGCCTTACAAAATTTTCAGAGGACTCATACAAAAAACGTGACAAAGGGGGGGGGGGGTCCAAAAAGTCGAAATTTAACGTGACATAGTTTGTGTACCATCCCTTATATCTTTGATATTTCGATGTATCAATAATTCAAATCAATATTTCGGTGGTGTCGATACTTTGATTCAATATTCGTATCGAATCAAATTTCGAAATTTCGAAATATGGGAACATCCCTATGTTGATCTCTTCTTTGACTGTAGTTTTCTGATGTCTTCCATTCTCAAATCAAAGATTGGTGTTACACACACATAGTTATTGCGGGAATGGTGTAATCAGTTCTCAGAAAAAAATCATAAGCTTGTCGTGTTTAGGTTTTAAAGTTCATTGTGATGGATTCAGAAACAGATTCAGATTGCGATAGCGTTATTGATGCTGATACGATTAATGTGGAGTGTGACGTTGATGCTGAGGCGGATCCGGAACTGTTTGAGGATGATAGCGAAGAAGAATTGGATAATGAGATATATATATATCAAAATCTCGTTCAACAGAATGGCACAAAGACCCAACGGTTTTTAAAGGCTGTCCAAAGCTTGATAACAGCAATGTTACGGGCACTTTTAATATTGATTTACAAAAAAAAAAAGACTCCAAAGGATGCGTTTGAAGTGTTCATGAACTCTGATGTGCTTGAGACTGTTATTAAATTTACTAACGCAGAAGCTGCTCATGATTCGTCTTTTAAACCACTTTGTTTGTCCACAATGCAAGCTTTTATTGGAATCCTAATAGGAGCTGGTAAAAACCATGATTCGAAGATCCATATTCGTGAACTATGGTCAAATGACGACATTATGGCTCGTATCTTTTATAGTGCTATTATGGGGAGAAACAGGTAAATAGATAATAAACTTGCCATTTATATTTTCATATATGAGTGATTTGCTTTAGATTCGAACAAATCTGTCACTACATAAGATTTGATGACTCTTTGGCAAGACGCCCTGCACGATCATCAAAATTCCATTCCAAGATACCTCAGGAAGGCACCGCAGAAAAGGAAAGTGCTGGTTTAGCATCATCAAGCGCTGCTTCCTCTAAGCAACCACATGATCGGTTGCGGCCTATTCGTCCGATTATAGAGAAGGTTCGCAAAAACATTTGTGATTCTTATAACCCTTCGATAGACATAACAGTGGACGAGCGTATGATACCCTTTCGAGGACGTTGCATTTTCCGAGTTTTCATGAAAGCGAAACCCTGTCGTTATGGCATCAAAGTTTGGGCTGCTGCCGATGCACGATCATCAGTGATGTGTAATTTTGATATCTATGCAGGTAAGTGTTCAACAGAATGCATATCTCATTAAAATATATTGGTTTAGTTATTTTTTCGTAGTTTCAATAGAACTTGCAAGATAATTTTCTTGAATTGTAATATCGACAATTTTAAAATTTCAGTAGGAATCCAACATTTTGTTTTCGGAATGGATTTTTGTTGCCTTAATTCGAATTCATATAATGCATAAACTGATACAGTTATATAATTGTTTAACCATAACCATAAAACATTATTATCTATTATCGGAAGTGGTGGGCTTAGGCTTCGGAGAGCTCTGATCAGATCTCATGAAAGGGGTAATATACACTCCCGTGCAAAAAAAATGTAACAACTTTAAGTAAAAATATAGTATACAAAATTCAAAAAAATGTTTTTGGAAAAATACATACGAAGTAAGAATAACTCTTTGCCTTTCGAATGCGGCTTAAAGAGTTTCAATTGGACGTGTAATCACAGAGATATGGATTGAACACTTCTGTATGTTTTTGAGGGGGTGAACCCAAACTTATGCACGGGAGTGTATACAAATTGAGTTAAAATACCAAAAGAAAGAGATTAATATTATGATAATAATATATCCTTGACAATGTTGAAGATTTTGAAAAAAATACTAAAATACCGCTCCGGTTTGACATGAGTAGTGATTTTCAATTTTGTTTCCTCCCACCCCTAAAATACATACCTGTCTATCAGCGTACATGAAACCAGAAAGTAGCTATAAAAATATTTTTTTACTGATATGAGAACCTAAGTAAAGTGAAACCTCCATAAGTCGATGTTCCATCTCTCGATATCGACTCATGGAATCATACTAAAAGCAAAATTTCGTGGTTACTATGATGATCCCTTCAATCCACTTTCCAAACCACTTCTGTTCCATTACTCGATATTTTTATTAGTCGATGGTCCCTTCAGATATCGACTCATGGAGGTTTGACTGTAAAAGTAACTTTACGCTTTAGTATGAATGAAAACCGCTTCACAGATTTGATAATCAACTGTCCTTATTGATCAAAAATGTAATGATGATGTTCTGCATCACAAACAAAAATTTTCATAAATAATTTATTGCAAAATTCAAACTCCTCATATTTTTGAGCTTGAGTAAAATTAACATTACCACATTTGTATGTGGAGTCTAATTGAAATCATTTCTACTAACTGGGGAATTGCCTGTTTGTGTGAGTTTCACATAAATCTCTTTTTTCGTAAATTTGATAGATCCTTGCATAATCCTCGGATTTTGAATTTATTAATCTTTTCCTCAGGCAAAATCAACGATAGACCAGAGAAAAATCAAGGACAACGCGTTGTGACCCAACTGGTGAAGCCGTATTATAATTCTGGTCGTAGAGTGTGTTTCGACAACTTTTTTACGTCGGTGCCTCTTGCAAAAGAACTACTAGACAATGGATTAGTATCAGTGGGCACACTTAGGAGCAATAAGAGAGAGGTTCCACCTGAATTTATAGATAAAAAGAAGATTGAACCTGGAACTGCTCTGTGTGGATACACTGAAGATATGATGTTGACCTCATGGACCGAACGGAAAGGAAAAACTGTGTTGCTTTTGTCAACTGATGCGGAAACGATGCCACATGATATAGAGAATGTTGAGAACGACCAACCATCGACATAAAAAAAAAGTCGAACTGTAACAAAAACAGCGGAAGCAAAAGTAAATGTGCATTAGCTTACAGTTTAATCTTTTTTTTAAACAAATATTCAATGTTTTATGATTTTAAAAACATATTCCTTCTTATTTTATTACAGTATGAGGCAGAGAAGGGTTTGCATAAGCCGAAAGTTGTAGAAATCTATAATAAATTGAAAGGTGGTGTAGACACGCTTGATAAAGCGACCGCTGCATATACGTGCAAACGAAGAACAGATAGGTGGTCGTTTGCCACGTTCATGAACCTAATTGATATTTGCAGCCATAATGCCTATTTTCTTTTCACGACTGCGAATCCTAACTATTGCCCAAACGATAAAAGCAGAAAACGCAAATTTTTGGATTGGCTGGCAAAAGAATTGGCCATTGAACTTGTAAAGCTGCGAAGAGATACGTTGGGTTTATCTACAAACGTTCAAGATAAAATCATAAAGTACATCAATTCTTATGAACAAATGTATGGACGATACATCTTGTTGACGAAAGCTTGTTTCAAGTGTACGGGTCGGACAAATATCACAATGTTACAGGTGTGACAATATTGCTTGTGACACCCATACGAGAACCGTAAACTTGATATTGTGTCAGGTTTGCAAAAATTCACAAGAAATAACACTACATCCAGAATACAAGATCAGTTTCGAAAGAAAAAGGTGTTACTTCTGTTGCAGATCTAAGGATATAAAAGTGAAAACCGTTTGCAGTATGTGCCTGAAGAAAATCTGCAATGAACATGGGTCGCATGGAGGTTCACACAGCTTCTGTTGTGAATGTTGGGTCAATGTTGGAGCTTGAAGTGACCACCGTAAAGGAGTGTTTTTGACTTCAAAAATAAAACCAGTTGAATAAAAGTGTATATCATTATCAATATAATAAAGTTTTTAAAATTTTCCGATAAAAACAAGAAATTTACTTTATAATTGCAAATATATCACATAACACTATCGTTCTCACCAGTCATGATGAATGATATGTCGCTTGAACGGTTCGAACAGGTTTGTACATTTTGGAATTGGCTACTTTCGCCAGAGTGTTCGGAACATGTCAGATGTAATCAGTTCAATCCTAAATGGGATGGTACACAAATTTTGTCACGCTAAATTTGGACTTTTTCGACAACCCCCCCCCCCCTTCTTTGTCACGCTTTTTGTATGAAGCCTTCAAAATTTTTTTAAGGCTTGTCACGCTGGGCCTGACACCTCCCCCCCCTCCTTGGAGCGTGACATAATTTGTGCATGATCCCAATGTTCGTTGAAATTTCTGATGGCCATTTCCACTCATTATTTGACGAATCGAGTTTTTTGAGGTGTTGTACGAATTGTTTTGGAAAAACTTAGAAAATGGGTGCCAGGGTGTTCGGAACATGTCCGGTGTGACCAGGTCAATCCCGAATGGTCGTTGAACTTTCTAATGACCATTTCCACTCATTATTTGACAAATCATGAAGATTGAGATGTCGCACGAATGGTTCTGATAACATTGTGGGAATGACCACCTCCCCCAGGACTTCCGGAACATATCTGGCACAAGTAAACGGATTGTCGTGTCCAAAGAGGTCATTAACACTTAATTGAATATGGTTGTATATATTAATAGTGTTTTATGTATATAAAAATAGAATAGCACGTGTAAAGAAGTAAGATTGTTTGAAAATTCGTATTTCGACAGGTTCTGACCCCAACGGAATCCGGAATAACTCCGGAACCATTAGGTGAACCGGTTCCGTTTTGCGGCCCTTGCAAATTTAGACAAATCTGGATCGCATGCCATTGGTTTCAGGAAAATCGGTTGGAAAATGACTTTTTAACAGCTGATTGAAGATTTCAAAATCCTCAAAAACAGACGTTGGGTACGCATAGGTTAAACTTGAAATTCCATACGTGACTGTGATCGAGAACTGATTATGGCATATGAGGTGAGGTGAGGGAAGATGTAGGAAAGATTCACCCATCTTCATGTGAATTGAGCATCAATCTCCACCGCCCTGAGCGATCACGTTTCAGAATCGTATGCATGGAAGAAAACAGTTTTTTTTGTATGCTGTAGGTTGGCTAACGTCCGATGATCGGTAATGTACGCGTGTGATCTCCCGGCGCGAAATTATTTGTTTGCACGATCGCGATCTTATAGAAGTTGGGAGTGTTCTTATCAGGCGCCACCATAGTACACAATCAGTGATCAGTATGATGGGGTGGAGCTTAGGAAGTGAACGACCTAATGCCGATTCATATAGGGTTATCCTTCAATGTGGTTTGTATATTGCGAAACAATCAATAGTAACGGTTACATTAATTTGATTTGATGCCATTCATGTATGTATATTGACTTCCCAGTGAACCACGTATCGTATAAACCACATTCCACGCACATCTACGTCAAGATATGGAAATTTCAAACCCTGAAATAATTCCAAAGCCATGCAGAACAAGAAAGACAATATGTTGAATTGTATAAAAAACATAAATTTGATTGAAAATACCATCACAAACATACCTGAAAAGTTATATAAACTTGACATGATTTATTGTTGAGAAATTGAGATATTTAACAACATTTTTATAAAAGTACTGTATCACAGTTTATCAAGTGTCATATGAATCTCTTATACGTTAACTAGGAGGGTATTTGATGACATTGTTAGGTGCGGGTTTAATTGTTTCGAACGAGTTATTGGTTCTTTGAAATCGTATTTTTTCTAATAGTCTCATGGTGTCGAGTTACGAAAATCGCATAATTTTTGACATTGTTAAATAAATACTTCTTATAGAACTCTTATATATTTAATTCTCTTCCTACTCGTCAAGATACGTGTTCACATAAAAAAAAGATACATTTACTATGCAAAATATAGCACCTGTT
This sequence comes from Aedes aegypti, assembly GCF_002204515.2. Classification (NCBI taxonomy): domain Eukaryota; kingdom Metazoa; phylum Arthropoda; class Insecta; order Diptera; family Culicidae; genus Aedes; species Aedes aegypti. The sequence continues at coordinate 443,618,229 of NC_035108.1, forward strand.
TAATCACATGGTCACAAGGCATATTTCCGAGAACAGGCCTCATTTGTTAAAGAAAGTCGGTTCCTGGTGTCGCATCCCTTATAAAAAAGAATTAAATATATATGGGATCGTCCATTATTCACGTAAAATATTATGGGGGGAGGTATTCTACAAATACTTTTTTTCATTTCCATACAAAAAATCATATCATAGGAAAAGGGGGGTCGAAAAACCACCAAAATTGTCTTAATTAATGGCCAGCCCCTATGCCTATAAGATTTACATAGGAAATTCTTTGATGCCATGTTATATACGGAAAACTCTCTTCAACGAATCAAAAATTCCAGTTCTTACTAGAACGTGGCCAACACCGCTAGCGCATGACGGCTCACCATAGTAGCATGTCCGAAAGAACTTGAAACTATTGAGAACCAGAGCTACAGGTCCAAAGCCCTGATAAAGGTGGATGGTTGTGATGGCTATGACCGTGGTCATCATGTAAAGAACAAGCGGACGATGCTGTATCGTGTCAGCACCGAGGAGGCAGCCCCTCTAGCACGATGTAGGTAGCGCAACCCTGGTTAGGTGGCCTATCGAAGACTCTTCACCAACCAAGAAAGGCAAAAGTAGAGCAAACGGATTGATTTTACGGCAACAGTCCCGGCAACGAATAAAGGACAACGATTGGAAAGTTGGATCTTGGAACGTGAGAACTTTGAATGAACCCGCGCGTGTTGGGCTCCTGGCTCGTGAACTGCGGAATGTTGGCGTGAACGTGGCAGCTATCCAGGAAATACGCTGGCCGAGAACCGGAGAACGCGAATTCCGAGCGGTGGACCCCATCGCCAACACTTCATTCAAGTACCACATCTACTACAGCGGTGGCGACAGAGCAGAACGTGGAGTTGGATTCATAGTGATTGGGAAGCAGATGAAGCGAATTATTCGGTGGAAACCAATAAACGACCGAATCTGTGTGTTGAGAATGAAGGGCAAGTTCTTCAACTACAGCCTGATCAGCATATATGCGCCAACGAACGATAAGCCCGATGACATGAAGGATGAGTTCTATGAAAGCCTGGATAAGGCCTACGGAGAGTGCCCAAAACAAGACGTCAAGATAGTCATCGGCGACGCAAATGCGCAGATCGGGAAAGAAGATTTCTTCCGACCCGTCATTGGAACGGAAAGCCTTCATTCCGTTACCAATGATAATGGCCTGCGGCTAGTAACCTTCGCTGCTGCTAGAGGGATGGCAATCAGCAGTACCTACTTCGCACGAAAGAATATCCGCAAACACACCTGGCGACACCCGAGTGGCGATGCCTGCTCCCAAATAGACCACATGCTGGTTGATGGGCGACATTTCTCAGATGTCATTGATGTCAGGACCTTCCGAGGCCCTAATATCGACTCGGATCATTATCTCGTTGTAGCTAAAATTCGGGCGCGGTTATCCAGCGTCACGAGTTCCGCAACACACAGAACGCTACGCTTCAATATACAACGCTTATCGACTGATGGAGTAGCTGCGCAGTACCGTCAGCAACTAGACGAGCAGTTGGGAAGAGTCAACGTTGCTGGAGACGTCGACAGCCTGTGGAACCCTATCCACGAAGCTGTGACAACAACGGCGCGGGAAGTGATCGGCACTGGTCAACGACGAAGACGGAACGACTGGTTCGATGAAGAGTGCCAGAGGGTGACAGACATGAAGAATGTCGCCAGAAGCCGTATGCTTGTGGCCGGTACCCGACAGAACAGAGAGCGGTACAGGGCAGCGAGAGCCGAAGAAAAGCGAATCCACCGCAGAAAGAAAAGGCAGCACGAAGAAAGTGTGGTAGCTGACGCACAAGAAAGCATGAACCGGAATGATATGCGGAGATTTTATGCAACGGTCAATGGTGCGCGGCACAATACCGTACCAGTGCCCGCCATGTGCAATGACCGAGAAGGGAATTTGCTGACCGATAAAACGGCGGTGGCTGCCAGGTGGAAGGAGCACTTTCAGCAATTGTTGAACGGTGAGAATGGAAATGTAGCGAGGAACAGGATGAACATAGATGATGACGATCAAGCTGTGGACCCACCGACCATAGGAGAGGTTAAAAAGGCTATCAGCGAGCTGAAGAACTGTAAGGCTGCTGGGAAGGACGAGATCCCGGTCGAGCTTCTCAAGCACGGAAGCGAGCAGCTTTACCAGTCGATCCACCGAGTACTTCTGAAGGTATGGGAGGACGAAGAATTGCCCACCGACTGGTTGGATGGCCTCATCCGCCCTATCTACAAGAAAGGGCACAGACTGGAGTGTGCCAATTACAGAGGAATTACCCTGCTGAATTCGGCGTACAAAATTCTGTCGCGCATCCTGTTTAACAGACTGAGACCGCTCGAGGAGTCCTTCGTCGGCGAATACCAAGCTGGTTTTCGTGAGGGCCGTTCGACAACGGACCAGATGTTTAGCTTGCGAATGATCCTAGACAAATTCCGGGAGTATAACTTGCAGACTCACCATCTGTTTATTGATTTCAAGGCGGCGTACGACTCAGTGAAAAAAAATGAGCTTTGGCAGATAATGTCTGAAAATGGTTTTCCGGCGAAACTAATTAGGCTGATACGTGCTACGCTGGATGGTTCGAAATCAAGTGTTCGGATCGCAGACGAGGTATCAACCTCGTTCGTGACGTTAGACGGATTGAAGCAGGGAGACGCACTTTCGAATTTACTGTTCAACATTGCACTCGAGGGTGCTATTAGGAGATCTGGCGTGCAGAGAAATGGCACTATTATCACAAGGTCGCACATGCTCCTTGGCTTTGCGGACGATATAGACCTGATTGGAATCGATCGCAGGTCAGTGGAAGAGGCCTTCGTGCCTCTGAAGAGGGAGACAGCGAGGATAGGCCTGACCATCAATTCTACCAAGACGAAGTACATGGTTGCAGGTAGAGATAGAGTCAGGCATGGTGGTGTAAGTGCTGAGGTAGTGTTTGATGGGGATGTGTTTGAAGTTGTTGAAGAATTTGTTTACCTTGGAACACTTGTGACATGTGACAACGACGTTTCCCGTGAAGTGAAAAGACGTGTTGCGGCTGCGAATAGGGCCTTTTACGGACTACGTAACCAGCTTAGGTCCCGCAGCTTGCAAACCGAAACAAAATTCGCCCTGTATAAAACATTGATTCTTCCGGTGGCTCTCTACAGGCACGAAGCGTGGACGTTAAAAGAGTCAGACCGGAAAGCTCTCGGTGTTTTCGAGCGTAAAGTGCTGCGGACAATACTCGGTGGGAAACTCGAAAATGGTGTGTGGCGCAGACGCATGAATCACGAGTTGTATCAAGTGTACAAAGATGCGAATATTATCAATCGTGTAAAATACGGCAGACTTCAGTGGGCTGGTCACTTAGTGCGAATGTCGGAAGAAAGAATTGCGAAAATAATATTCAGCAGGGAACCAGGTAGAGGTCGGCGGCTTCGGGGAAGACCACGAATACGCTGGCTGTACGCAGTGGAAGAGGACCTGGCGACCCTAAACGTTCGGGGCAACTGGAGAAGTTTCGCCCAAGACCGACGAAGATGGAGCTCTACAATACGCCCGGCAATGGCGTGATGCTACGCTGTAGCCATCAAGGTATCAAGGTAGGTACTAGAACGTGGCCAGAGCAACTTTCGATTGTTGAAGGATGTCCATCTTGTCCATCAGACCATGCTAAGTTTGACAACTCCAATTGATTAGTCGATAGGAAGGATTCAAATCTTATTGAATCGTTTATGACTTGACACCTACCATGTATCGTAGGTGCTCAACATTAGCATCATGTCGAAAATTCAACTCTAAGGCTAAAAAAATTGAAAAGAAATTCAATTACTTCGAAATAAGTATTTAGGTTTAATTCAAAACATTTTGGAAATGAAATAAAAAAAATTGTTTGTGTGTTGATAAAAACGGAATAATTTGTTCACGAAATCGGAACGTGACAAAATCGGAACGTGATAAAAACGGAACACACCTGTTATGCAAAGAAAATGCATCTTGCCGTATTCTCAATCCGTCGTATCGTTTTTATATCTGTCACAATCAGTTTCCAGATTCGTCTCACAACTTACGGCTCACTGTGATATATTGAGTGGTCAAAACACAACACATCAACGCTATAAGAAAATGTTCTACTAGAATATATCTCGCATTCAGTATCATAAGGGCGTAACTACAATGATCGATTTCTCTTCATCGATTTTCTCTTCAGCTAATTACTTGGCCAGGCGACTGTTTTTGACTGCATTTTTTCGATTCAGAAGAAAGAACTCATCGTCCTTTGTCATGCTACATCGCAAAATGTTACCCAAATCGATTGAACTTCGTGTACTAATCCAAAGAGAAAATCGACGAAGAGAAATCGATCACTGCAGATACGCCTGTATGATACTAAACGCGAGATATAGATCTACGGGCATCTCCCTCCATTCCTTCAGCATGATGGAATATGCTAATTTCCTTTAAAATTCATTGTTCGTCATCAAAATTCAGCCTAAACTTATGAACACAATTACATTTGAATGAACAATTATGACATTTGCTCACAGTGCAGTGAAAAAAACACAATCCAAGGAACCGTATTTTTACGTCGAGTGTCGCGCACACATTGAAGCGCACAAGCTTTTTTTTTCTCAGTACGACGGATTGAACTTTGTTTACATTCTCAATTTTACGCGGTTGTTGAGGAAATTTCATAAAATTCGTGAATTATAGAACTTTTACGGTGTGTGATTGGACTGAAATCCTTCAGTAAAGAAGTACGAAGGTTTTCTATAGTGAAAATAAGTGCCTGGCGAAGTAGGGGGGCTGGGGGCAAGAAGGACACCTTAAGATATATAGGTTCAAATAATGGTTTATTAGCACCATTTTTGAAGATTATTCCAGTGTAGGGGCAAGCTCACCTCTTGTTCTAAATGATGTTATCGATAGATTTCAAAAATATAAGAATTACATGATGATTTGAGATTTTTGAAAATGTCCCTTCTTATGAGGTTTTTCAACGAGGTACGGGGCAAAAGTGCCACTCGTATGGGGCAAGAAGACCACCAGTGCAAAATGCCACAAATTTTCTACATTATTATTTCCCCGCCTAAACGATAAATTCTAGAGTAAAGCTAAAAACTGAGGGATAAAAGTTGACTTATAGTTAAAAAGTATTTTTTTCGAACTTAATTTAGTTCTCATCTTATTTGACTGTAACAATAATAGTAAAAAATTTCAGGAACCGTTTTGAATGTCCAAGATGGTTTATTTTGATTTTATTTAGTAGGAAACATTGATTTATGGCAATAATAAACAAGAAAAATAAAAGTTCGTTTGATTTTATATGAGAAAATTGCGGTGTCCCTCTTGCCCCATAAGACATACTTTTTTTATATATGTAAAACTTAATGTAAATAGAACTTTTTCGAAAAAAATTTCTCACAGCTATATTAAACAATTGAAAATCATCAATACTGTGCGGAAAAATAAATATGTTTTGTATTTATTGGGAGTCAAACCTTATTTTCCAGTCTTACATTCTTATAATATTTTGCGTTGGTGAGTTAAAGATGTTTTTCTAATTTTTTGTACTAAACATTTTTAACTGTAATATTTACACAACCCTCAATTAGTACTCAATTTATTCATATCCTGCGTTAAACATCAAAAAATTGATTTGAACTACGTGAAATTAGAGGTGGCACTTTTGCCCCGGGTGTCCTTCTTGCCCCATGTCCCCCTAAGTCACCCACTGGGGCGAAAAGAAACTTTTGTTGAAAAGTGATGTGGCTCAGTCGATCGCTAAGCATTTCTCTCAAATCGTGTTCATCCATGCGATTTCGGTGAAAAAGTGCAAAGTGGATAATTGAACTGAAGTTGTTTACTGAAATACAGTAGTTTTATTGCATTTTTGGTGTACAAGTGTACAAACCATAACAGTTTTCACAAAATTACACTTGGAAAATGATTCTATGCTGCAGGTAAGTTGGAATATCCGCCGTGGTAGAACATTTAACGAATAATAGCCACCGAATTTCGGTGTCGCTAGGTATTACTTTTTTGTTTCTAAATGACAAGACTTGCGGTTTGTTGCAGTTTCTTCTACATAGATTGGGGTATGTTATATTAAATATTGGAAGAAAGTAATTACCCACAACGCCATCCAAGGTTGGAAATGTAATTGGAATTTGTTTTCTCATATACAGTATAATCAAAGACAAATTAAAGACCCCCATGTCCCTTGCAGTTGCCCAAAATTTTATGGCTCATAAGGTAATCTAGAATGCCGTTCAAAGTGTACTGCGATCTGTCAAACTTGGGTACCTTTTGCACTACCGAGGGACCAAATGCAGTACTAGAAGTGGTACCCAATCTGAGCCCGAGTGAGACGGACCTGGTATAATGATATAAGAATAATGTGCGCATTGGCCGTGTTTTTCATACAAATAGTCATGTTTGGAGGCTCGGATATTGGCTTCTAGTGCACCGATTGCCCTGAAAATTTCACCACAAATTGAAAGTAATTTCAAATTAGCAAATTCAGAGCTTTTCATTAACAAACTTTTAAGTCATCGTAAATCCCTAGTTTTGACAGGAAATGTTAAATTTGAAATAATTCTAGAGGTCTAACTTAAAGAAAAATGTCCTTGTGCAAAATTGTTCTATTCTATAAGATACACAAGTTTGTAGAACAACAATTTTCAGTAAACCTGATTGTTTTCAAAATATTTTCGCAAAATGGGAGATTTTAAATAGGGGAACTTACGTATTGTCGGCAACCTAAGCAGTTGAACTTTTAGGAAGGCAATTATACACAACAACAAAGCACAACAATTAACAGGAGACACCTGAACTGCACTTGAGCACACTTAATTTATTAATTATTATGCACAAAACACTATTTTGTTCTCTAAATCGTCTATTTTTCCTCACCAAAGTCACGAGGCACTTGTTCTTTTATCGGCAATGCAATTACTATTGTCGGCAACAAAATTGTTTTCTTCGGCAATCAAAAATGTACAAAAACTAGGTTATGTATTGGTAACTTTTCGTATTTGTTGACAATGCCTGAAATTGAACGTCACTCTACTCGTTGAAAGGGCCAATGCAGAAAAATACAGACTACACTGAGAACAGCATTGCAGTTATAAATAGAATAGCTGAGAGTCATATTGAATACACAACGCCACTAAATTTGTGCAGACTAAGACGCCATCCACAAATTACGTAACGCTCTAGGGGGAGGGGGAGTAGGCCCAAACGTTGCGGCTCAAACACAAAATTTACTTTTTCATACAAGGACCGTTGCGGAGGGGGGAATGGTTGAACACGGTTCTCTTGATTTGTTCTTATTGCTTATCAATTCTACATGCGGTGATCTGGATTATAGAAATTCATACATTTTGCCTTAAGAAAGATGGAACGATTGCAATACGAAAGCTTTATTTATCGTTTTAGAATCACCCCACATCAAGGGTCTAGAGACAAAAGGTCAAATGGATAAAAGGTCGAAAGGACAAAAGGTCGAAGAACAAAAAAGGGGAGACAAAAGCTCGAAAATCTTTTTTCAAAGGAAAAACTTCCCATCAAGCAAATCATTTTCGACCTTTTGTCCAGAAACCCGATAGACGAGGGGAGTGCGCACGAGCCTATCGATCACAAGGTTCTTGGTTAGATTCCAGGTAACAGGCTTCAAATTTATCCCTCTCATTTACCATTATAACGTCTATCTTTTGATACTTTCAAATGATACTATCACTATGGGTAGTGATAGGGATACTATCACTTCTTGAAAAATGATGAATAGAAGATAGACTATATTATCTCTATCAATTGATAGACGGATGGAGATACAATCAGCATTTTTTATCACTGTTGGATCAAGCATATCTTTATCATCTATCTTTGGTGAAAAATATACTATTTGCAAAATTCTATAGCTATCCCTATCTATCCTATAATTGATGCAAATACTGAAACCAAAATCTTGCGCATAATGGGAAAAAGCCAATAAAAATAAATCAAGGTATGCTCTCATGGATATTTTCGAAACGGGCGCGACGAGGGGATGACGGAAATCGATGTGCGACGCCATTTTGAAATCTAAGATGGCGGGCTCTGGTTTGGTGAATTCATTGAAAACCCATGCATTATGGGTATTTTCTGTACGAGCACGATGAGGGGCTGACGAAAATTGATGTCCGACGCCATTTTGAAATCCAAGATGGCGACCTCCGATTGAGGAAAATCGTTGAAAACCAATGCAATATGGGTATTTTCGGAACGGGTGCGACGAGAAGATGACGGAAATCGATTTCCGACGCCATTTTGAAATCCAAGATGGCAGCCTCCGGTTTAGTTAAATCATTGAACCCATTCAATATGGGTATTTTTGGAAAGGGCGCGATGAGGGGATGACGGAAATCATGAATCATTCATAAATTATGTTTTTGTTCATGTTATATTGAGTTACGTTATAAAAAGGTTACGTTATATCGAGGCAGTCTTCAAAAAATCCCTTTCCAAGAGCTGCTGAGATTTAAAATCTCTATCGTCAGCCTTCTGACCTACAGATATGTAGGGGAAGTGGTGGTAAAATGAACACGGGTGGTAAAATGAACACCGTTCCTTCTACCGAGAAAAAACAAATTTCGATGAATTTTTATCTCGCAGGACGATTTAGAGCACAAATCTGAGTATTTGAGTTGATACGGAGGTCAATTGAAGTGAAAATATCAACGAAAACTAAGATTTTAGAAAACCACGTTTGAAACTTAGATCTGACGTAACTTTAAGCTCGGAAGACTTGAGGTTTTTCGGTGAGGTGACCCTAGTAACCACTAGCCCGCTAATTCGCCTATTTGGTCTTATAGGGCTATTATACGGCTTATTTAGGGCATGTTAGCTTTGTAATAGCACTATATTAGCACGGAGGGCGAATTAAAGTGCTATTTGGTTACTTGGGGAATATCGTTATGGTATGATGTCAAATCTGATACCTTTAGAATTCTTTTTCAATGTATTACAATCATTAATGGATGTATTTTCGGTGGGGCAATGAAAATTTTCAGAAATATTTATTTTGCTCACGTTTTTTGCGTGGTGTTCATTTTACCACCAATCGCTGTTCATTTTACCCACATAGTGCAGGTAAAATGAACATTTGCATCGCTTTTTGATAGCGATAAAAATAGGTGAAAATTTAGCTATTTTAGTCTGAATCCATGTCGCTGCTATAGATTACTTCCCTATTTTTGATGTTGAGCGATAGAACTACACAAATTCCTCGTTTTTCTATCAGAAACAAGATGATTTCCTTAAGGTGTTCATTTTACCACCCCTTCCCCTACTTAGAATTAATTTCCGCAAGAGCATGTCAGGATTTACCAAACATAGTGCTGTGAAGGTCAAATATTTGACTTAATTCGCTTCACCAAGGACGATAATGACCGCCAGTAGTGCCAACCAGTACAGTGGTTTGATACAACACACCGACATAATTTTATTGCTTTCCTTACTACTGCACCTCTCGTTCCATAGGTTTGGTTCATCCCAATCCCCATTGACACGTCGAATATCCATATTGGACACGAGGAACATTTTGTGCTATATCATCTGGGCAGCATTTTGTACTCTTGTGTTCAATTAATTCTCCTGAGATTGAATCTTGGCACAAATCCCGCACGTTGAGATTGAAAATCAGGATTCAAAACGATCCCGCTCATCGAGATTAATTCAAAGCATGCTTGTTTAAATCTTGGAGCAGAAGGATGATCTTAGAAGACTGTATCGAGGTATGATTTTTCTAATCCGGAGGCCGTTATCTTGGATTTCAAAATGGCGTCGAACATCGATTTTCATCATCCCCTCGTCGCGCCCGTCCCAAAAATACCAATATTGCATGGGTTTTCAATGATTTTACCAAACCGGAGGCCGCCATCTTGGATTTCAAAATGGCGTCGGATATCGATTTTCGTCATCCCCTCGTCGCGCCCGTTCCGAAAATACCCATATTGCATGGGTTTTCAACAATTTTCCTTGACCAGATGCTGCCATCTTGGATTTCAAAATGGCGTCGATCATCGATTTTCGTCATCCCCTCGACACACCCGTTCCGAAAATGCCCATATTGCATGGGTTTTCAATGATTTCACTAATCCGGAGGCCGCCATCTTGGATTTCCAAATGGCGTCGGATATCGATTTTCGTCATATCCTCATCCAAAAATACCCATATTGCATGGGTTTCCAACAATTCTTACACTCCTGAAGCCGCCTAAATATGGAATTGCTAAACTCCTGGATTGCTAAATATGGAATTTAGTTAATTTTCTATACCCATCGTCCAACAATTTTTATTCTATTTTTATCAATTGATAAAGATAGAACCTCTATCATTGTTATTTGAGAGATGTTGTACTGACAGTATCATCATAAGATTTTTTTTGGGATAGGGATACTATCACTCTATCCTCTATCTCTGATAGGAACCATTCTCTCAGTGATACTATCAGGATGGACAAGAAGTGATAGTTTCATCTGGCTGAACTGGTAGTATCAGTTGTCTATCAGATAGATGATAGTTTCATCGTCTATCTGATAATTTTGATGCCTGCCTGAGGCTACCGTGAAACATATTTTTGCATTGAGAATACATATTTTATTTTTAGCCGAACACATCAAGTCAAATTGCGAAATGTGTTCAAAAATAAATGAGGACTTACGTTCCACGATTTTTTTCTGGTTTATGAATATTGTTCGATCCATTCGGATCAAAATCCAAACTTTGCCAGTAAAATTGATTTGCGTTCCTATTATTCTCAGTGTATGAGAAAATCAGAATAGGCCCTTTGCAAATCAATTCACTTATGACTTGACACAAAAACATCATCCTCTGATTGCCTGTAGAACAACAGGAGTGTTGCCAAAATAGTTCAACTATTAAAAGACGTATATTTTATATGTTTCTCAGTATATTGAAGATTAAGCCCTACAATCTACTAATAAGAAAGTATTTAAAGGCTCAATTGTTACCAATGCATGTTTTGTTGGTTAATTCCAATAAATTGATTAGTTGTGTTCTATTTTTTCGGTGAACTTAAATCGTGAATAATAAATACAACGCAATTGAATATGGTTTTCTGGCAACCTAGTCCAGTAATAAAAACTGATTGCCGAGGAAATCAAAGTGCATTAATTTCAATTTGTGATTTAAAGCATAAAAAATAAGTATTTTCGAGTGCTTTATATACAAATCAAAAGTTCAATAGTGCATAAGTGATCAGTGCGTAGCTTGTGTGAAAAAAATGGCATTGGAGCTGAGAATTGGACCTTTTACAGTGGTAAGTTTTTGTAAGCTGTTCTTGTGTTGTTTTATTCGGCAGCTCACGAATGACGATAATTTCGTAAGCATTTATTTGATTTAATGATAAAACCCATGTTATATAATATTTTTGTGAAAGATGTGATTTACATGGAAGATTATAGTTCAAGGAATATGTTGAGTACATTGAAGTTAACTCTTGTTCCATAGATAAATTTAAACAAGGACGATAAGTTAGTGCTGCCGAAAATACCCTCAGGGTGCCGAAGCCATCATTTACCCTATCTCAAAAGTATTGTGTTTTAAAAGTTGAGTTAGTTCCATGTTATTTCTGAACTGCATTCAGGTCAATCGTACCACCATAAGCCATAATCTAGACCTCTAAACTTGACCATTTAGTATGAAAAACAGCCAATGCGTATTTTATTTTGTCCAGTACTGCATTTGGTCGATTTAGGAAGTGTAATTTAGGATTTTTGTAGTTTGATCATTATGGGTTCCCTTACTCTACCGGTGTCAATATCCTGTCCACCCCTTGCTCAAACACAAGGACCAAGCTTTCAACGGTACTAAATAGGATGCACAGATGAACGTTTTGTTTTCGCACGTGACCTTATCAAGCACCATCATCGCCTCCGCCGGTTTATAATTGCCGGTCAATCGTCACGTTACTTCCGGCTGACGTGGTCTCATTAATCAACGATCCATTCAAACGGACGGCACGCCCGATAGGCTTGCTTTTATCGGAATCGTGTACATCGATTTGCGCTGATACTTTTGATGTCCCGATTCGACACACTTTTTTGCACGCTTTACGACCGATAACAAACGGCTGTCGTGCCGCCGCCACCCGTACAGAATGCCTACGGAGTGCAGTGCACTAGGGTGTGGCTTATTTTTCAAAGGTTTTCAAAACCATAAGATCGTGTGCTCTTCTGAATTGAAATCACATAAAAAACCCTGAAAGTTTGAATAAATTATAGTTTAGAGGCGGTTCAAGCGATTGAAAAGAACATTTCCATGTTATAAAATATGACCTCCAATGAAATTTACATAAATTTATTATTTTTCGACCAATTTCGATGCTTTCAGAAGATATTTTTGAAATTATTTTTTTTAAGTTAGTACGGAATTAAATTTATCTAAAACTAAAAAAAGTATTTATAGAAGCTTTTTCCAAATTATGTCTAATTTAACGAAGAAATGAACTTTGTTTGAAATTTGTAGAGTTGTTTTCAGAACAATATTCACATTGGCTAGTTATCAATTTCAACCCGGAATATGATTTCCCATTTTTTTAATTTTCAACAAGTTGTGGTATTAACAACATTATAGAAAATACTACTGAAAAGCTGTAAAAAAATCTCACCAAAAATTGCGGCGCCTACTTTCGAAAAATAAACCGCACCCTATTGTGCACCTACAACCAACGTGTTTGTATGCTTCAATTTTAATTGAAAATTCCACCGCAGATGACGGCTGATCGACAGGGCGGCTTCAGCTTGACTTACCCTCAGTGACAGCATGTATTTCTCCATCTCCGATTCGGTTTTGTTCAATTTGGTGGCAAGAATGCGCCTCAGCGTCTGGTACACGTGCTCGGCCATCGTGACATCACCGCAGACGTAGATGTGCGCCTTTTCATTCCAGATCAGCTCGAAGATCGAGTCCGACTCTTTGAGGGCCAGGTCCTGGACGTAGGTCTACAAGGATGGTTGGGATTCATGTCCTTATGAAGAGTAAATAGCAGTTCGTAGAACATACCTTGGGAACATTCTCTTCTCGGGAAAGAGCCAAAAATACACGATCCAGAATGCCGTGTTGAACCATCTCTTCTTTTTCGTCGCGGTATAGATCAACCTTCTTTGTCCGGCAACCGAAAAAGAGCCACACTTTTGGAATCTGAAACAATTATTAAAATTACATAGAGCAAGAAAATTATTTTTTTTTTTCCTGTCCTTAAAATCCCTGCGAATCTAATCTGCCCATACTCGCATAACAGTCCCATTTAATATAATATGGGACTGTTATGCGAGTATGGGCAGTAATGCTGCTTTCAAAAATATTCCAGCACGTTAAATTTGTAAACGATATCAATTTGTTTTTAAATTGGATTCTTATTTAAAACAATTCAAGGTTTCATTTAGGATTTTTTTTTTGCAAAAAAACGAAAAAAGCAGTTTTTTTCCCAAATGGACAATAAAGCTAAGTATGCTGTTCCATTCAAGAAAATTAAAAATTTCTGCCCAAGAAATGGTCAAGAAATTTCCTACAGTGAGCTCCATTTGAATTGACATTTCTTTTCAACTGCGTACTGCGATCAAAGAAAAATTCTTTTCTTGAGCATTTCTTGCAAGAAATTTCCCACGCATCGAGATAGGCGATTACTTTTCTGTTGAAGTGCATACTTCGCTTAAATCTAGAAAAATAAAAACTAGCCTTGCGAATTACCTCCGATTCGGGCAACGCTTGTTTGATGGTGCTCCATTCTTGCCAGAACGATCGGAACGGTGCAATTCCCGTTCCCGGTCCGATCAAAATCACCGGCCTGCTCGGATCCTTGGACATGTGGAACGAGGAAGCACTCCTCACAAACAGAAACATTTTATCCTCTCCGTCCAAATTGGCCAGATAGTTGGAACAGACTCCGTAGTGTTCGGCTCCTTCACCGTCTGTGAGTTAGAAATTGATCATTTTATTCACCAGATATCAAACTGTTCGATCACTCATACAAACCTTCCGCTCGATAACTGACAATGGCTACCGTGAGGTGGATTTCGTTGGAATACTTTCGGGGTGAAGAGGAGATTGAGTAGAATCTTGGTTGCAGAGCGTTTAGCTGAGCCACCAAAACAGTCGCCGGGGGCTTACATGATGGAAACTCTTCCAGCACTTCTAGCAGATGGGGAAGCTTCCAGTAGCGCCAATCTTCGTAGACCGATGACTCCTGAAAGCATATGTATTAGGTGTTGTCTTCGTTCTTAATATTAAGATAATTGTTTACATTTGCCAACATTAGTAGACGCTCTTCGTCCTTCTTGTCATCGCAGCATGTGGCCAGGAATGTTAGAAGTTGTCGCGAAGGAGGTGTCGTGATGTCCAAGAATCGAGAAAGTAATGTTCGAAGGGAACATATCGGAAGACGTTCGTGCTGTTCCCATGATTTGTAGACTCCTACGAAATAAGTTTGAAGAAGAATTCAAAGGGGTTATAATGATTCATGTATTGTTTTTCTTTTTATAAATTACCATTTTGCGTTTGTTTTTCCTTCAGGACTTGCAGTTGAAGAATCTCGTCAGGGTTATCCACACCAGATAGACGTTCTATGATGCCGTCAACGATTTCAGGTCTGTTGGCTGGGAAGATGCCTACATGATCACCAGGTTCGTAAGCAATCTGTTGAAGAACAAGTTGAAATTGAAATATCGAATAATATCGCGAATCCGGTTAGGGGTAAATATATCATGGGTTGCATCACCCACTTACCCAATAGACTGTAACCTCAATTTACGAACTAGTTTGGGGGGTGGGTTGGGAACGGGGTTTTTTGCGTAAATTGAATCAGTGCGTAAAACGAGGGAGCTTAGTTCATAAAACGAGATTTGTATAACATTATTTTTTATTATTCATAGAAATTATGCTCTCTTTAGTATCATTAACGTATTATTGATATATTTGTTTCTTAATCAGGCTACAATGTTTGCAAATTAAGGTCCCCAAGAACTCTTTGAAGTTTAGGCATATGATTCTACATTGAACCCTAGAAGATTGTTATATTTTAAATAATCGTTTGTATTGTCCGATCAGAGTTTTGGTAACTAAGTGAGTACAACGGGTGTTCTAGTTCAAAAACTTCTTGGAATATAGAACGGCAATGTAATGGCGTGATTAGCGATTCTTTCATGTTTTTTGATAAGGCACAGGCCCTTATCTATTCATAGCAGTAAAATGTTAGATTGTTAGAATTTGTACCGATGTTCTAGGTCCTCCAAGGACTTCATTTAATATAGGCCTTAAAATCTACAAGCGTGATCAATGATCTATCGATAGCTTTTTTAATATGGACAGTCTCTTAACCATTCATATAACTCATCGGAATATTTTGTTGGTTTGTGCGGATGCTTTTGGTCCTCCAAGGACTCCATTGAATATATGCCTTGGTATCTACAACCGGAATTAATGTACAAGCGTAACTAAATATCAATAGATAATTGTTTAATCTGGCGAAGGCCCCTAACTATCCAATTTATTTTCAAATGTGTTCTTCATATGAATTCTTGCAAGAAAATTCTTAAGTTGTTCCGAGAATTTACCTTTAATTCCCAGCATTTTAATCTTTGATTTTTTAAGGATTTCTACATGAATTATCCAAGGAATATTTTTTTATTAAAAACGCCTTTAACTCTCAAACCCCCAACGTCTGACTTTTCATTAAAAATGAACTTTAAAAAATCATAACTTGGCCAATTATTAATCAATTGGATCTTTTGGTCTCAAACAAACCGCATACTCCTTAAGATTTATTGTGTACCGGAAGAAATGGGATTGGCCACTTGGTTCCGGAGTTATTCCGGATTCAAATGGGGTATATTCGTTCCGGAAGTGATAGTTCCCTTAGATGTTTCAAGATTAGCGGTAAGAAAATTATTCATTGTGTACTTTCTATAAGTAAAAAGCTGCCAGAAGGTCGAATGACATTGGTTCTCATTGATTCTGGCCATTTCGGATACCCGGTCACCTGCACCGGTTCCTGAATGTACCCAGAGAAGACATTTTCTGAAACTCAAAGAATACTACCATGCGACGGCTCAAAATTCCTGATTTTTTTATCCGGAACATCATAGATATAATGCCGAAGACCAATATGAGGTTCTGGCAACGTCCGGATACCCCGGAATCGGTTCCGGGAAGGCCTCAGTGGGACACTTTTGTAATCTTACTCACTCATGTCGTGCGACGGCTCAA
This sequence comes from Aedes aegypti, assembly GCF_002204515.2. Lineage (NCBI taxonomy): Eukaryota > Metazoa > Arthropoda > Insecta > Diptera > Culicidae > Aedes > Aedes aegypti. The sequence goes on from NC_035108.1 coordinate 443,634,514, forward strand.
AATTCATGATTTTTTATCCGGAACATCATAGATATAATGCCAAAGACCAATATGAGGTTCTGGCCACATCCGGATACCCCGGAATCGGTTCCAGTGGGGCCTCAGTAGGACACTTTCATAATCCTACTCACTCATACCATGCGACGGCTCAAAATTCCTGATTTTTTATCCGGAACATCATAGATATAATGCCAAAGACCAATATGAGGTTCTGATCACATCCGGATACGCCCAAATCGGTTCCGGGAGGGCCTCAGTAGGACACTTTCGTAATCCTACTCACTCATATCGTGTGACGGCTTAAAATTCATGATCTTTTATCCAGAACATCATAGATATAATGCCAAAGACCAATATGAGGTTCTGGCCACATCCGGATACCCCGGAATCGGTTCCGGTGGGGCCTCAGTGGGACACTTTTGTAATCTTACTCACTCATATCGTGCGACGGCTCAAAATTCATGATTTTTTATCCGGAACATCATAGATATAATGCCAAAGACCAATATGAGGTTCTGGCCACATCCGGATACGCCGGAATTGGATCCGGGAGGGCCTCAGTAGGATACTTTCGTAATCCTACTCACTCATATCGTGCGACAGCTCAACATTCCTGATTTTTTTATCCTTAACATCATAGATATAATGCCAAAGACCAATATGAGGTTCTGGTCACATCCGGATACCCCGGAATCGGTTCCGGCAAGGCCTCAGTGGGACACTTTTGTAATCTTACTCACTCATATCGTGCGACGGCTCAAAATTCCTGATTTTTTATCCGGAACATCATAGATATAATGCCAAAGACCAATATGAGGTTCTGGCCACATCCGGATACGCCGGAATTGGATCCGGGAGGGCCTCAGTAGGATACTTTCGTAATCCTACTCACTCATATCGTGCGACAGCTCAACATTCCTGATTTTTTTATCCGGAACATCATAGATATAATGCCAAAGACCAATATGAGGTTCTGGTCACATCCGGATACCCCGGAATCGGTTCCGGCAAGGCCTCAGTGAGACACTTGTGTAATCTTACTCACTCATATCGTGCGACGGCTCAAAATTCATGGTTTTTTATCCGGAACATCATAGATATAATGCCAAAGACCAATATGAGGTTCTGGCCACATCCGGATACGCCGGAATTGGTTCCGGAAGGGCCTCAGTAGGACACTTTTGTAATCCTACTCACTCATATCGTGCGAAGGCTCAAAATTTATGAATTGTCATCATGAACATCATAGCTATATTGCCGTGGACCAATATGATATTCTGGTTACATCCGGATACTCCGAACTGTTTATCCAACAGCTTCTTCTTCTTCTTCTTCTTTCTGGCATTACGTCCGCATTGGGACAGAGCCTGCTTCTCAGCTTAGTGTTTTTATGAGCACTTCCACAGTTATTAACTGAGAGCTTACTGTGCCAATGACCATTTTTGCATGGGTATATCGTGTGGCAGGTACGAAGATACTCTATGCCCTGGGAAGTCGAGAAAATTTCCAACCCGAAAAGATCCTCGACCGGTGGGATTCGAACCCACGACCCTCAGCTTGGTCTTGCTGAATAGCTGCGCGTTTACCGCTACGGCTATCTGGGCCCCTCCTATCCAACAGCATCACTCCACAAATCAATATAAAGGTTCTGACTAGATACTTGAAATCTTAGCGAAATGCTGAGGCTGGTTCGAAGGGAACAGAACCTGGACTAGGACACAGAGCCTGGACGCGGAAGCTGAACCTCTTCGTGGAGATATAGCCTGGAGGCTGATCTGTAGTCTGGAGGAAGAGTTAGCATGGACGAAAATCTAATATAGATTTGAAGGTCAATACGCGTTGAACAAATTCAGCGTGATGCGGATGCTGACTCATCTAAGGAACTAGTCAACAGTGGTAGTCTGGAGAAATTGATGCTAGGTGAATTTGGTTGGGAGGAGCTCACGGAAGAGCTTGGCAACTAATTTCAATACTGTCGTTAGCAACTTTATTAAGGGATACAAGTTGTAAAAAAATAGCTTCATTTTAAGGACGAATACAAATGAATAGAATTATGTACTTTATGAACCAGCAACAAAGCTTAACAAATGATATAGAATTTCATCATATGATTTTCAAAGACATTTTCAAATTTTTTTATTATTTAAATTTGGAGCACTTCTGCCACAAGATTAACTGATATTCTAAAAATAAAATTATACTTTTCTCTAGTCAATTGCATCAAGGTTAACAATAAATTGTATAAGAATGTATTTAGCATTGCGAACGAATTCCAAAAAACGACATGTTGTCATAAAGGATATATAGGATGAAATAGTCAAAAGAATTTGTAGCGATCATCTCACGATATGAGTGAGTAAGATTACAAAAGTGTCCCACTGAGGCCCTAGCGGAACCGATTCCGGCGTATCCGGATGTGGCCGGAACCTCATATTGGTCTTTGGCATAATATCTATGATGTTCCGGATAAAAAATCATGAATTTTAAGCCGTCGCACGATATGAGTGAGTAGGATAACGAAAGTGTCCCACTGAGGCCCTACCGGAACCGATTCCGGCGTATCCGGATGTAGCCAGAACCTCATATTGGTCTTTGGCATTATATCTATGATGTTCCGGATAAAAAATCAGGAATTTTGAGCCGTCACACGGTAGTATTCTTTGAGTTTCAGAAAATGTCCTCTCTGGGTACATTCAGGAACCGGTGCCAGGTGACCGGGTATCCGAAATGACCAGAATCAATGAGAACCAATGTCATTCGACCTTCTGGCAGCTTTTTACTTATAGAAAGTACACAATGAATAGTTTTCTTACCGCTAATCTAGAAAAATCTAAGGGAACTATCACTTCCGGAACGAATATACCCCATTTGAATCCGGAATAACTCCGGAACCAAGTGGCCAATCCCATTTCTTCTGGTACACAATAAATTTTGAGGAGTATGCGGTTTGTTTGAGACCAAAAGATCCAAAATTGATTAATAATTGGCCAAGCTATGATTTTTTAAAGTTCATTTTTAATGAAAAGTCAGACGTTGGGGGTTTGAGAGTTAAGCATTGCTCTATGCAGGGTTCGCCTTAGTCTTCATACTCGAATTCTTACATTAATTACTGTATGGATAGTTGAATAATATATAAATGCTATCGTATGTATTTTTCGAGAAATTCTGGCTGGTATTCCTCATAAAATTCTATTCTTTCTACAAGGTTCCATGATAATTTCTCTTGAAAATATTTCAAGAACTTCTTCTACAGGTTTTATACTAAAGTTTTCCCCGAACTTTATGGAGGGATTATTTCAGCAAATCACTTGAACACTATTTTGGAAAAACATGGTTTTTCACTCATAATCTCATTTCAATGTTTTACAATTCTCTGAGAATCCTGCTGGAAATTCTTTGAGCAATGGGTTTCATGAGAGTCTTCTATAATACTGACAAATCCATGGTGCTCTCTAGACCTCTTTTAGGAAAAAATCTATACCAATCGTTTTGTATGGCTAAGCTGCATGGCTTTTCATTTTCCATGATTATTAGAAGAAATATACCATCAAAACTAGGTTTATCTAGTTGTTTGTTATCTCTAGACGGAATTTTGCATAAAAAAAATCGAAACATATCAGAGTTACGCCCTTTTTGGGGCATAACCATTGGATTTCCATTTTAAATAGCTGAAATAGGTATTCTTATATGAAAGACAATCTACACCGTCTTCAGCCAAAGGCTGCACAGACTGAACATTACTAACATTAGACAACGGACACATGGAACGACCAGTGGACCAGTGAAGAATTTTTTGTTTGACGAAAAGTTTTCTCCGACTGGGGCGGGAATCGAACCCACACTCCGTAGCACAATACGCCTAAACGACTGACGCCGCTAACCGCACGGCTACGAAGCCCACATATCATTAGCGATGTTCAAATGTTGTCGATAATAAATTGCAACCACATGTCATGGAAGTTTTCCAAATTTTTTACGAAATTTACTGACTTTTCGTAGGCTCAAGCATTTTAAGGCATTACGGAGCCAGTTTCATCATATTACCATTTCTTTTGTAGCGCAATATTCTGGATAATTGGGTGAATCCATGTACTCACATATCAATAAAATTCACATGCAACACTTGGACGCATGTTGTAGAACATTACACAAATATACTTTAAAGAATGTTTTCAGACTTTAACAAGACAGGACTTGTTAAGTTTTTCCATTCAGGTTTTGATTTGTTGATGCCAAGTGCAGTAAAATCGAGTTTTGTTACAATTGTTAATTCAGTGTAGTATGTTTAATGAAAGAAAATTAACATTATAACATCACAGCATCAGTAAGAAATTGAAGGAAATTATGAAGAGTATACACATAAGTTTTTGTTTTGTTTCTTGGGGTTCAAAATCGTTGCAAATTCACTTGGAGATCTTAATTTGAAATATTTGTCATAAAAGTTAAAGACTAATTGTATAGTTACAAACAACCCGAAAAACATTTTCAGTTCTGACATAAGCCAACACTAAGAAGTAGCCCGATATTTGTTTTCCACTCATATTTGTTTATAAACAACTTTGTTCTTACCATGTAGCTGTTGAATCTCGAATGTTCCAATTGAACGTATTGTGTGAGGCATAAAAAACTTAACAAACCAACTCACTATGGGGGATCAGGTGGTCATAAATCGAAAAAGTTTTAAATCCCAAATCAATATTGGTTATTTTTGTGTTATTACTGACATAATTATTGAGAAAAATCCAAAATTTGAAGATCCTACTTACTTTAGTTTCTGAGATCAACACTATCAAAGGCAGAAATTGATGCAAATTTTACAGTTTTCGGCGAAAGAAACCTTTTTTTTCAAATTTTAGAAAAAAATGACCTTTTTCAACTTTGATAGTCAAGAACTTTTTTCCTCGCATTTCCCCACACTTCTGTTAAGATAGAAACCAAGCTTGAAACTTCAACAAACATGTCTCGCAGAAACATCTTGCAACAAATTGCAACTTTGAACGTTTATTCATTTTTCATTTTTTTGTCATTTGAATTTTTGTACCGTGCATGCTTAAAACGAGTTTCCTTCCACATTAACAAAGTTTACAGATGGTCAGAATCTCTTTATTTTTAGTTGGTCTACTCATTTTATAATTTATGTTGGTACAGTATTTTTTTATTTAACCTCTAGGGTACCCATCTTTAAGATAGTGTGGCTAGCAATCATGAAACATCAATCGCTCTTTGTTGAACACATGTAAAAATATGCTTTTTCGATTACTTTGACGTCAGTTAATGCCTAATATTAGCAATTGAATTTTATATATGAGTAGAGTATTGAACTGAGTGCTTCTAAAATGCTACTGTTGTTGAAAAACTAGCAACAGAGTGAGCACCAGCAAAACAGTGATAAGTGAAGCCAATTGTTTCCATTTTTCTCTATCTACCTCACTATATCTGTTCAGATCTTTTTCTAAGGAGTCTTTCCACGTGAAACTTGGTTTTCTTTCTTTTTTTTCTTTTTGAAGTTTAGTCTATATGCTGTCTTCTAAGTATATGTCCGTAGTAACTAATTCTTCCTACTGTGACTCTTCTATTTATAGTTTTTCCATCTAACAGAAAGGCATTTTATAAACCCAAAAATATTAAAAAACAATGATGTTATCATTTGATTTGAAAGAAACAAACAATTAGCATGTACAGGTTTCTTAAGATTGTCTTCCTTTCGCTTCTTAGGCAGCGTCCATTTATTACGCAACGCTAAGATTGACAATTTGTGATCCTCTCCCTCTTCGCCCGTAACGCTTTTTGTATGGAAAAAAGTAAAACTTTTGAATGAGCCGTAACACTTGAGCGTTTACAACACACCCCCCTCCCCCAAGAGCGTTACGTAGTTTGTGGACGATACCTTATGCCTTCGGTTTTGAAAAATCCCCCATAGTGGCAACTGTGAATCAAATTTTGATGTTATATTTTTCTGACAATTACAGTAGACGAAAAATCGTTTGAGTACCACTGATTTCCTTTGAATTTTTGGACTTGTTTAATTTTTGCCCCGACATGCAGATTAGTCATAGAAAACGACTGATGAACTCAGATTTGACGGAGACTTTTATTTCTGATAAGAACGGGGCCCAGATAGCCGTAGCGGTAAACGTGCAGCTATTCAGCAAGACCAAGCTGAGGGTCGTGGGTTCGAATCCCACCGGTCGAGGATCTTTTCGGGTTGGAAATTTTCTCGACCTCCCAGGGCATAAAGTATCATCGTACCTGCCACACGATATACGCATGCAAAAATGGTCATTGGCATAGAAAGCTCTCAGTTAATAACTGTGGAAGTGCTCAAGAGAACACTAAGCTGAGAAGCAGGCTCTGTCCCAGTGGGGACGTAACGCCAGAAAGAAGAAGAAGAACGATTTGAGAAGCACCTTGAAATCACTAATCATGGAATGTATCAGTATATTGGTAAAAAATAACAACTAATTTATTCTTTTTATATCAATAAGTTCATAATTTTGAATTCAGCTATCTCAAATATAACAAAGTACGTAGTATCAGAAAAACTTTGCCATTTAGAAATATTGATAAGTTTTGCAACTGGTAACTTTTTGAGTAAAATTCTGGACAAACATTTGAAAAGGGCCCAAGAGGTCTTGAGCCTTTTTTTCTGAAACGTTGCTGTTGAGCCTTTTTTAGCCCGCCCACGCAAACTAACACCACTATCAGAAAGATTGATGTTAGCTCTTCCTGATAGTGGTATTGGTGAGCGTGGTCGAGTTGAATTGGGCTCAACAGCGTCTTGCAAAGCCAATGTTTACCAATGTCGATGTGCCCTTTTGAAATGTTTGTCCAGAATTGTATATTAAAATAATACAAATTTTTACATTAATTTGTTCAATAGTAATTTTTAGTTCAATCATGAATAAAGATTTTTTTTTCGTAGAAGAGATAAAAGATATCAAATTTTAGTGACACATGGAGTGTGAAAGACAAATTTTGTGATATTTGAGTAGGGGAACTGGGGGTAAAATGAACACCCCAAGCAACTTTCATGTTTTCTTGCTTATGAAGCTGACAGATTCTTTCTAAATTGCTCAGAATTGATGAAGGATGTTTATACTATGTAACAAGTTGAAATATTGCGATGGAAACATAATTTTACTAACATTATTATAATAATAAAAATTTCATTTCACAGAGCCAATGTTCCAAACATGTGGGTAAAATGTACTGGGATGGGAGTAAAACAAACAGATGCTGGGAGTAAAATGAACATGCAGTGGGAGTAATATGAACACCATTCAAATTGAACGGGTTGCGGTATGATTCTTTGAATCTGGTACATGATCAATGCAGATCTCACAGACATTTCGGAATCGATGAAACGTTTAGCAACGGCCATATGGATGGCTGACCATGTCTGTCTATGTATTTTTCTCCCCTAAACTCTCGGCATCTGAAATAAAATCCGATAGTATTTGCCCTACCTCGGTATTCATTTTACCCCCAAAGTGGTTCATTTTACCCCCAAAGAATCAACATTTTCAAATTATTTGTTTTGAGAATTTAGATGATAAGATTACAATTTTCTTCTACTGATCATAAATACTTGAAAGATATGATGTACCACGCAGTTTGATTGATTTTTTATGGTTTCAGTCATAAAAACCTTCAATTGCACGAGTGAAAACATCACATAAAAAACGGAGCTTCCTTAGCCGAGTGGTTCGAGTCCGTGGCTACAAAGCCATGCTGAAGGTGTTTGATTCCCGGTTGGTCCAGGATATTTTTGATAATTTTCATTTAAACTGATAGTTTGAAATGAGTATAATTAACAGGAAAGGTTGCAGTTTTGATCTTTCCACATTTCCGCCGTTCTACGCATAGTTGTCTCGTGGTCCAGAAGGTTTACATAGAACATGGAAGAACTAGGCGTAGAAGGACACCATAGTTATCTATGAAGTTTATGGAAAAACATACAAATCACAAGAGCGATAATTTAAATACCCGGAACATACAAAAAGAAAAAAAAAAATACTTAAAGTAATATAAGACGACAGAGGTACACCAAAAGTTTCTTACATGTAGATAAATATTAAGACTTGACTTTTTGTTGAAAAATCTTCAACTTTCCAGAAAAGTTTATAAACACGGTCCGTTCTCATAACATGAATGTTTCTATTATTACTTATTTTTAGCCCATTGATATAGATTACGCAATGGGAAATCATCAAAAAGCTGGTGGGAGTTTGACAACAATAGCAAACTGAATTTGATCAGTAACGTGATGTCAAGAAATCTTGTTGCGAATCTCATGGCAGAGGTGAATACAATGTTTAGTTAAAAATTGAGTGAAAAGTGCAAATAACTTTCACTCATGACATAATAACAACATTTGAAACAAACCCAAGTAATCATGAAGCATAATATCATTGCAATGATATTATGCTTCATGACTACTTAGCATTGCTTATATACAGCTGCTTCAATGTCAATGTTCATAGGAGCACTTATATGGTTGAACTAATGCAAGAACGATGTTAAGGACATATCCCCATGAGTACCAAAATGGCCTCTAATATGGCACCTTACTTCCCCCTTCGCTCTCCGCTCCCTCCTCCGACACTTCTCTCAGTGTTTTGGAGAGCGATCACAAAAAATGATTATTTGAAGTTACTAACCTTATTGTAGAGCGGTGGTTTCTTAACTGAAAGCATTCCATAATATGTTTTTTATGAATCACCAGTTTTTGAATGCAAATACGTAGTTATTGCTGTGATTTGTGTTGTAAAATACCACGCACTTCCGAATCACTTCTTCTTCACGCACCGAGATATTGTTTGCTGGCTTTTCGGTGCCCGTTCTAAAACTTACTTTTAATCGTATTTCTACTCACCGTAGCAATTCAAAAATCTAATGCGATACTTGAAACACTTTGATTATTCACGCACGATGCTCCTGGGAGCAATAAATCACTTATATTAGTCAATTTGTGCTCGAAAACAGCACCGGAACGCGAATTCACTGAGCCAACATTGTTTATGATTCGGATGCGCCGCTCTCACTGATTGGAAGTGATGCCAGTTTTTATGTTTGCAATTAGAATGGTTTGGATATTCATACACTTGCTACAACCACGTATTTTACAATTTCATAATATTCAAAAGGTGTACAATGTCACAAGTGTTGCAAAACATTTGTATGAAACGTGTGCAAGTAACACTACCTACATAATTTTGTTGGTGGAGGTATACATGAAACGGTTGTGCTACTTTTCCCCGAATGTCGGTTCCCCGAATGTCGTTTCCCCGAACGCCAGTTCCCCGTATGCCAGTTCCCCGAACATCCCGTTTCCCCGAATAGCCCACTTCCCCGAAAAGTTTTTGGCACCCATATTTGTCATAACTTTATGCATTTCAGGGGGTGAACGTACACACTTAGATTTTATTACCGAAGTCGGTAAAATTTTACTGGGTTTTTGAACAGCAGAGTTAAGTCGGTAATGTTTTATAAGTACCGAAAACTCCGCAAAGCCAGAAAATGTTGAACTGTCAAAAAAGTACCGACTAAGTCCGTAAACATTTTTGCGGAACGTTACTGCCTTTCTCAGTATTTTTTTTTTATTTACTTTTGTTTACTGATTTTTTCAGTTTAACGATTATAGTACTACCGGTTGTTCTCAACATGAACATAATAATAATAATTTCATCATTCTCGTTTTTATGCTCCAATTTATCCCACGTTAGGCAACTGATGTCCAAACATTTCCTCGCAACGCTTCTCACACTCGGTTTACATGGCACCCTGGGTGGACAGAGACTTGCCCAATCTAGCTTCCGGCAAGCTGGCTCGTCGAGAAAAGTTTGAGATACATTGCCCTACAAAAATCATAACGAATATGATGCCCACCAGAATCGGAGCGGTCTTCCGTAAGGTTTGGATGCAAAGCTCATGCCGCTGCGCAATCCAAGTACCAATTGAACACATTGTTCAGCTTCGTGTGAGTTCAGCTGCACAAACATTGTCGGAAGACCGTTGTGATTTTCATTTATCAATAAATTTCCGATTACTTACCATGAGTTGCGACTAGATACAACCGAGCTGGAAGTTTTTAAATATTAATAAAGTGAGATTTACTTCAAGAAAATAGAAATTTTCATCAGGAAACATGCTATTGCAGGAGTCTTTCTGACTTGGCAGATAGCAAACGTTGTTTATTGTTTTCATTTTATCTTAACGAAAACTCGGTAAATATAATCGATACTGATTAGTCAGTACTATCATTTTACTGACTTTTTGCTCTTTCTCGGTGAATTTGTAACTTTGCGGTCTTATTAGCATAATCGTTTACTGAGTTCAGTAAATAAGGAAAAATATTACTGAAAATTAGTAATTCACACAAAGATTGCTGAAATTTCAGTATTTTTTGTGGTTTACTGATCGAAAACCGTAAAATAAATTACCGAACAGTGATGTCGTTTTTAAGTGTGTACTGGTCATCTGATATGCACCATTCTTTATTTGATTGGCGGTTCTTACTAGTTTTACCGATCTCAGCACTTTGGCAACATGTGTCTAGTCGAAATCGACTAAATACCTCCTTTCTTTGATTGCTTATCGTTGTTTCGAATTTACTATCCTGCTACTGAAAATTATGATAGCACCTATTTGAACTGCTACACTTTTCGGGGAAACGGGTCATTCGGGGAACTGGCGTTCGGGGAACCGACATTCGGGGAAACGACATTCGGGGAAAAGTAGCACAATCACATGAAACATGATGATTTATTTTTGGCCGACGCACATAACATTGTGCTCCGCCTTGTTGGGTGGCTCGAGTGGGTGGTAACATTATGTTTACGTGCTCAATGAACCTTCACCTTAAAGTAATCAAGTAATTTATAAACTAACATTAGTGCAGCACACGGTGTGCTGGAACACACATATTATCGAACTTGCATGAACCTCCAATCTTTTTTCACTAAAAGTTAGCCTTAGTAGTCAAAATATTAAAAATCTTTCATCGGCAAAAATTTGAATAAAGTCGATTTTTGTATTTCTGGCCCTTCCCCCATACATGGGTTCATAGGAGAATATTGGATTTACACTAATATGATGACTTTTAACGGCATAAGTACCAATTTGACATATCTTTAATATGAACGAATTCTTAGATGTTTCAAATTAAACATCACTTCCTACATTCACTCACACAATATGACCAGCCCATGGTGGTATGCCGTATTTTATATAATGAAAATTTCATTTTTAACTTCAGAAAAGCTCATACGGATGCTTTATATTCTTCTTTATGAATCAAATCAGTAATATTTTACGTATGCGGCATAGTTTTTTAATCAGAATAGGAATTCCCAGAAATGGATACACATGGCAGTAAAGGCTGTACTCATGTGCTTATACGCGCAAAAGTCTTGAAAGAGGGTTCACTATAACATGATTAACAGTAAATGACTTATATAGCCTTAATGTGGTCTCAAGCTCATCGTGATACAAGTTTTGTGCGGTCACTAATCTACTCATCACTCCAATTATTTGTCATAAGATGAATAATAAATGTGGCGAAGATAACGAATCGATCCGACGTAATCCCGCACTTTTACTCACGACTTCGCACTTATGGAGGGCACATTTTGTAGAAATAGACACAGCAATTTCATAACCAACATGGACACATAAATTTTAATATCGTAAAACGAGGTATCTTTGATAATGAGGGTAACTTTGATAGTGCGGGATCCACAACGTACTAAACAAAATAACAAAAATATATTAAAAAAATAAAAATAATTCAGTTAACCAAAACGGATGCGAAAGTAAGGAGTATCAGTGTGACACTTCACCTCGGAGCTGTTTTCGTGCCAATCGAGAGTATTTGAGGCTTTATGTTCAAATATTGAAAAAATGATGAGATTTCAGCACTTTCAAAACGCTCACAAACAATCTCTCGCGTTCATTATCATAAGGGCGTAACTGCATTGATCGATTTCTCTTCATCGACTTTCTCCTTAGTTAATAACTTGGCCGGACAACTATTTTTGACTGCTATTTTTGTTTCTTTGGAAGCTACTCATCGTTCGTCGTCATGCTGCATCGTAAATTGTTCTGAAATTTGATTGAATTACTCCAAAGAGAAAATCGACGAAGAGAAATCGATCACTGCAGATACGCCTGTATGATACTAAACGCGAGATCTGTTTTACTATAACTATTTCATGAAATTATAATGAGTTCGGTACGTATGCTTGATGACCTAGCTATAGTAGAACATAAATCCGGTATCAAACCTTATAGCGAAAAACAGTTTTACAATTTGGAATCATTTTTGTAATCAAAGTCACAAATTCCCATATGACGTTCAAAGCCTAGAGGTATGCAACGCCTCATGTACTTTACGGTATTCATTCGATGTATACTCATTCATGTTTCAAAAACGATTGATTTATGATGAATTCAATGTCGAAACATGATTATCGATAGATATCTATTCAGAGATATAATTTTATACCCTTTATTATCAACTTATAATGGTGTTTGTCATGTTTGTTTTGACTGAAAACACTTTTAAAGGTGTTATTTGTTCAATAAATTCTGTATTTTAATTGATAAAATCTAATCCAGTTATCTATTAATATTGTCCAATCCAATTTAAACTGTGATGATGTCAAACAATAGTTTGTTGTGGATTTTCATGTGCTTATCTACTCAGTATCAATGTTACCCCATTACCAAAAACTGACTTTCGATTATATGAAAAACTATAGAATCATACAGATCGAACCGTTATGCAATCTTTCATGTGCAATCGATAACTAACATACCTGTGCTTATTTTACAAATAAAACATAAAATATTCAGATTTTCACTTAAAAAACTATCAAAGTAACCCCGTTTTATGGTATGTATTTAGTTTTAAGTATGTGTATGAAACTAAGGATACGTGAATGATGTGAGGTTTTAGAAAACGCACCCAACCAGCGGCTGCAAGATTTCAATAGAATTATATAATATTATTACTCATACAGGAAATATCAGACTATCATATATTTTTTTTTATTTTACATTATACATTTTCTGTATAAGCCCTGTTCCTGTATGTGTAACGATATTTTACAATATTAGTATGCGTTTTTGTTTTGGGTGTAGACACACCCTATACAGGTTTGCGTTAAATCTTCCTCTATCTGTCAATCAAAACAAATGTGAATAGCAATACCAGCTAGCGTGAAAATACCATACAAAATCGAAACAGTACATTGCCCTATATGATTGTATGGCTGTTTATTTTAATGGTTGTGTGTAATTATATAATTGTCTACTATCTTAAAAAAGCTTCATGTTCAATAACGAACTCCAATGATTTCAATTATTCAGTAGAATTGGAAACATTGATGGAAATTTGATAAGGTGTAGTACCTTAATAAAGTTATGTAAAAATGCTATGTCATTAATAAACGGCATACCACCATGGGCTGGTCACATTGTGTGAATGTAGGTATAAATTATGCTCAATTTGAAACGTCTTGTAATCAATTCGTGTTCATGGTATATCAAATAAGTCTTTGAGCTATTGCAATGCATCAAAATTAGTGTAACACTAATATTCTCCTATGAACTCATATATGGGAGAAGGGTAAAAATACAAAAATCAACTTTTTTCAGTGTTTTCCCGATGAAAGATTTTTTAATATTCCGCAAGCTTTTTTTGACTATCAAGGCTAACTTTTCGTGAAAAAAGATCGGAGGTTCATGCAAGTTCGATAATATGTGTGTTCCAGCACACCGTGCAGCAGTGTGTATTGAAACTTTTTTTAAAGTGAAGATGAATCAAAGCCAAACTTCAAATTTTAAAGAGCACTAATCTGGAGAACCAAACATCTATTCGAGCTGAAAACTTAATCGATTGGTCACTAGCACTAGATTGACCAATCGATTAAGTTTTCATTTCAAACGGGTTTTTGGTTCTCCATATTTGTGCTCTTGAAAATTTGAAGTTTGGCTTCGATTCATCTTCACCTTAATGGGTCAATGCTCTATTGCCTGACAGCTCTTGAAGTTTACTCTTGAAGTTAATAAATAAAATGTCACATTAATATTGTTGTTATGCACTTTGTAGTAGAATAAGTGCAATATTGTAATGCTTGTGGTTACTTGTGAAGCTAATCAAAACGATACAGGACTTTGTATTTTCGAAGTTTAGTTCGTCACAGTCGTTAGACATACGAAAATAAAGTTACACCATGTCAAAGTAGACCGTTTGGTATGAAAAGCGTATTTCACTATTTTTATTCTGAACACAACTGTATCATGACCCCACAGTTATGGATCAAATAGTGTGGAGTCCAACCTATAAAATTCAATAAAACGACATGGAAAACGTAAAATTGTAATTGAAAAGCACGAATTGAATCGTTTCATATTGGAACTTATGTTAGTAAACTGTTTTGAGTGTAATATTTACATAGGATTGCATAAAAATTAAAAATTGCATCGGTTTCTGAAAATTATATTATGGATCAATTTTCATATTATGGATCAAATTGTGACATATTACGGATCAGTGCGCAAAATCAAGAGATTTTAAATTCAATGCGCCTGTATTGCATGATTTGGTGAAAGTTAACAATGTGTCACATATTACTGCAAAAAATAGCATTGTTAGAGCAGGAAACAAGGGTAAAATGTCCTTTTTTGTGATATACTGCATTGTAGTAACTGAGGCATGAACTGTTTTCGCTCCACACCAAGTTTTCCACCCATTTTTGTCTGCTTAAAATGAAATTTACCAACCTTGATGTTGTATTAGTTTTATCCTTAGTGCTATTGTCTGAAAATGTCGAATACAATGCTTAAAATGGTAGAAATCTACATTCTTTGGTAGTGATCCATAACCGTGGTAAACAATCATTTCCTGGTCCATATTATGGATCATTAGTTAGAAGTGCTAATATTCGGTATTTAGAATCAACAATCAAGAAAACTGTTTTCTAAAGATGAATTCACACTAAATCGAAGCGAACGAGCATGTTTTATGCTATAACATATAAATTTTACCACTTGTGGGAGCTTATGAATGCTGACGGCACTTCTTACAGAAAACGACCATATAATGATAGCTGTGTGGTACCAACTAAACATTTGTCAAATACACCGTTATTAAGCGGTTGAATGTCATGCTTAACTTTACAAATGCTAGAAGACAAATAGTATAACATGGGAAAAATATGTTTTACGTCAACGTTTATGTTTTGAGCGAGTTATCCGATGTTGAACGCCAAAGTGATCCGTCACTGTGGGTGATCCGTTACTGTGTGGGCATGGTATATTCATTCATTTGCTCAGAAGCAGTGAGCTACACACGAAGTTCCCTACACTCTACAACAGCACATTTCCCAAAACTGTTCTACGACTGATTTCCTCCCCTCTTTTGAGAGTAATATAACTTGAGAGAGGCGTGCTCCCTATCTTACCGTGAGTGACGAGCGAAGAAAAGCGCGCGCAAAGCAACAAGTGAGTACCGACCACACTTTATTCTCACATCGTCATCAAACACACATGTTCGACGCTTGAACATCTGATCCCCAATCAAAAGCTCAAAACTCACCCCTTCCGCAACAATCTCCACCAGAATGGTGGACCGCTCGCTACCGTTGGTGCCCTCGTGCAGATTCAATGCCTTCCGCTTCAGCGTGCACTCGGTTGCCTTTTTGTTGTGGAATTTGGATAGCGCCACGTCCAGCCGTTCGTATTCGTTGACCGGGGCGAAGCGGACTGTGTTTTCCGATAGCTCGCTCTGTAGGGCAAATGCTGCATCAGAAAGGGTTTCCTCCGGGTCCAAGCAGAACGTTTCGCATGCAATCTGGAAGAAGATTTGGGAATTAATTATGCTGCATTGGTGGATTTTATCACATTTCTCCGAAAACCATCTGCCCGAATTCCATTCCTCCGAATAGTTCTATGGCACATCTTGGAATTAGGTTTTCTAAACGTCCATACGTATTTTTAATTCAGCATTGTTTTTGCATAAGGGCTTATCTGCATTCGTCTCTGCGTTATTGCAGAAAACTGATTCTCTTTTCGTAATATATTTTTGTGCTGTAGGATGAAGAATAACTATATCTTGCTTCGTTAACAAGAAATATTACAGATTTTTTTTTCGTTTAGCAAAGTTATTAGCGAAAGATAGGATCAATGAAGAGAAAATGCTCACGTCAGTTAGACCTTCTTGAAGTAACAGTGTAGAACAGTAATGTACACTACTTAATTTTCTTTTGAAATTGCCTACATCTAGGCATATTCCAAGGTTCAATGCGTTTTTAATTTTAAAATAACTCAAAATGTAAATGACTTTTTAAGAGATTGGCCTTCATATTTGTCTACAAGAGCCAGGGTTTCAGTGCGTAACGAAATTTTCAGTCTTACTGATCAATGTTGTCTCATATCAGCTAAATCAAAATGACGCACTAAAGTTTGTTAAAGCATTTTTAAAACTTTTAGGGAACAAAATACAGTATATCGTCACGAGCGATAGGTGTCAGTACTTGTTTAAAAAATATAAAACATGCAAAATTTGCATTTGGAAATGATTTTTAAAATAAAAATCGAGTCACTCTTTGACTAAACGAAGTATAATTTGTATAAATGTCTCCTGTATCTCTTCTTATGTCGATTATTTCGGGCATTTGAAATTCCGGCGAATGGTTTTCGGGGAATTGTAATAGAATCGGTAATGCATTAGCTAGCCAATCAACTCACCTTAAACACTTCCGGTGCCCATTTCCTAAAAGCCTGCTCTTGACCGCAAATCTCGTCCCCGGTGGCCATCTTCATTAGTCTTTCGCCGCCCAACTCCCCGAGAATGTTATCGATATACTTCCCATAGGCGCAAAAGTTCGGATACGCAGACGACCCCAGAGCAAACACTGCGAACCTCACGTTGGACAGCGGTCCAAAGGTCTCCTCCGAAAGGGTGTCTGTGGTAGATCCCCGCAGCGAGTCCAGTCGGTCGATTTTTCGATTGTTCTGTCCAAGTTTGCCCATATCGCTGCGGGAGTTGGCTTTGATGAACGATTTCGACGAGGCAGCAATACTGAGCTCACTATGAGCCTGATTATGGCCACCTTCGTGCAGTTTCATCGCGTACAGATCCTGGGCGAAGAGCTGCGGAAAGGGAGAGCGCAAGTGAGGACAATGGAATGCAATAACGCTTCACGGTGTGCCTCGAGCCTGATTAACGAAAAGAGAAATGACCAATCATTCTGCACCCACCTTTCAAATGATATGGTGTTAGGGAGATTCGATAATCAAATGAGTACGACAATTCAATCTCCCATATCTTTTTTGCCATCCTTACGATACAAATAGAGTTCTGTGAAATTTTAAGCTTTTTTAGTGGTGATACAAAGGTGGCCTAAGGGCGATGTAGATTTATATGTGAATTACTATGAATAAATTTGGAAATATATTTCAACACGTTAGTACTGTAATCTAAGTACAAACTCTAATACCCAACTTTTTATTTTCGATCTAAATATCAATTTTAGTTATCTAAAATCGTTCTAAACACGTTTTGGGCAATGATTTATTTATATTAGCAAATCTATGAATTTAAGTTTTTGATTTTTATAATTTTATTTTTGAACATCCCTATCCTTTTTCATTTGTTTTGAAGCCTCTTCTAGTTACTAATTTTTGGCAAAAATAGAAATTTAAGTTTTAACGATACTTTTAAAAATATTATATTATAAATATACTTCTGGAAATATTTTTATTTTCCATGTAATTCACGGAAATTTCATAAGCGGAAGGTCATGGATTCAATTCCCAGCCCCTCCACGAAAAAAAACCCGTCCAGCCACCAGAAGACACCGCACGGAGGAGCGAAAGTTGATGTAAATATAGATAAGTTAAAAATAGATCTGTATCGATAAAGAAGCTACAGATCAACTGATTCCGGCACAGTAGTGGCCACAAGCACAGAGTGCCTTTAAAAAAAAAAAAAAAAAAAAATCACGGAAAACAGGATTGAAATTATTTTAATACCATTAAGCTGTTCTTCTGTGATAGTAAAAAGTAAAATTATTTTGATTTCATTCTGAAAGATGCTGGCCTATATAACATGGTCTGACGTCCCACGATAACGAACTGCTGCAATTCTCACTTTTCAGTGTCCGTCATATTAGCCCGCCAGCTACGCAAATCGCCTTAGGTTTAAGGGAACTTTTTAGAGTAACAAATAAACTGTGTACAGGATTTATACTGGCAGCATTCTTAGAACAACAAATTACAAAATGTTTTAGCCTAGGACTGGCCTAGGAAGATACTGGCATACCCTGTAAGCTGTTTTGGCGAGACCCCTTTGGTTGAGCTCGAGTAGTGATCCCTTCTGAGTCACTTCAACCTTTTTAGTGTTGCCCTTCTGGCACATTCTTTCTCGAGGCGCCTTTTTGGTGTTCTCTAATTCGACAGAGTGTTGAACTAGCGTCAGTTAAAAACACTTTAATAAAGACAAAAAAGTTAGTGATCAAATGCCCTTTTCCCATACCAAATTCTAAAGTTTGGGGCTCTTTGTTTGTAGTTCTTCATCAAAATTTCAGCCAATTTGGTCGAATGAATATTTAGTCGAAGGTCTTTAGAACATTTCATCGAAAAAGCATTTTGAAACGGTTGATTTAAAAATCGGTTGATAGATTTTTCACACAACGTATAAACAGTGTATCTTAAGTTTATTTAGGGCAAACAAACTTTTTAAACATGTGGTTTTGATGGCAGTGTCCATGGCATCGATTGATAAAATGTGGATAATTAATTCGATCGAGAGGAATCAAACAAAAAAACTGTGTTTATTCTGTGTTTCGTATGAAGTGAGACGAGTCAACTTACTGACAGAAGTTGACTTGCTTCATCTGACTTGCAGAATGAGCCTGAATAAGAAAAATAACATTAAACAAAGTCAACAGCGCAAGGAATTCATCGATTTTGTGGGGAAGTCTGGGTGTGATCAATTGGAACCCAA
The DNA here is from genome assembly GCF_002204515.2 of Aedes aegypti. NCBI lineage: Eukaryota > Metazoa > Arthropoda > Insecta > Diptera > Culicidae > Aedes > Aedes aegypti. The sequence goes on from NC_035108.1 coordinate 443,653,526, forward strand.
AATATCGCTCGTATTAACAGTACACCAATGCAGATTTGTTGCACTCCATCATGTTGTTCTAGCATATGCTACCTCCAGTAAAAGCACGGACCATATATGCTTTCCGATTCTATCCCATGCTGTTTCCCCGAATTAACAATTATCTTGACATGATGATATTGATGACATTTCCCCATAATTTCAATTAAATTCGGGGTAATGTCGTTCGGGGTTTTGGAATTCGGAGTAATGACGTTCAGGTTTATGAGATTCGGGGTAATGGGGTAGAATCATGCTTTCCCCTTTTTCAATCACTGTTAATTAACGGTAAAACTTCACTTTTAAAATAATCTGAAAAATCTCAATTCGACTAAACGTCCTTTTCATCACATGTCACATGCTTTTTGAAGCTATAAAATTCTTCTCAATCAAATGTCCCTTCCATTCCACCAAACCAGAGGCGCGTCCACGTTCAAAACCATGGGTAGAACAAACCTTGGCAAACATTTTGTGCAGAGTAAAGCTAAGAAACATTTTAACCCTGAATTGGAAATTGAGAGGCTTAAACGCATAGGGGTGTTAAAAACATTTTGTCCGGTTTTGAGTTGAACCGAGTTGAGAAAATTCTACTGTTTCCAAGCGTTCTTACAATATTTTCTGGTGGTTTTTAACAGAAAAAATAACATAACTCTCAAAAGGCTGCCTTGTTTTTTGCACTCCCTTACAATTTATATAGTATGAAAAATTGCTGAAAAACTTCAAAGTAGGTTTTCCCAAGACACTTTTTTACTTCGCTCACAAAAAAAACACATTTAATTCTCTGAAAATGAATTTTTATACTCAATGCACATTAAAAACTGAGTTCACGGCACATATCTGAAATTTACGAAACAGTTTATTCAAAATATGTCATAATATAGCTTTGGCAATAGTCGAATGTTTGGATAAGAACCTTTCAACAGTTCTACAAACATTTCCTAAAAAAAAAATCTGTTTTTTCCATGGTATAATAATCTTGAATGGCGAACCGAATTAAGAAACACCAGTAGCAGCTCTCAGGAAATGCAATATCACAGAAATTGTGATAATTGAAAACGGATCATAGCTCTCTTGACAGTTTATATATGTGGGTACGGGAATGATCAACTTCTCCCCACTGATCCCACAGATTTTGAAAGAAACTGAAACATGTCATGAGCTTGCAATCAACATTTGCCAATATTATATGCTTCCTCGCATCTTGCAGTGAAATTGCAAACGAGAATGCTCGGTTCACACGTTATACGCTGAACATTCTGTCAAAATAATCCACATGAATGGATCGATCGGATCGACGGCTCGGTCATTTTCATTTTCGGTCATCGTGAAATCATGTAAACCGAGCAGTAATCTTTGAAAGAAGACGTTTCGCGTTCAATATTAACACTACGAGCCCCGTGATTAAAAAAGCTACGGGGGCCCCGGGATCAAAAATTTCTAAATGTATTTTCAGCAATATCTCAGCGATGCACTTTTGCAAAAAAGTGAAAATCTATCTCACTGCTAGGTGGATTCATCACACAAATAATGCTTTCTTAAGAAGAGCTTCTACATCCCGAACAACATCCCATACCTCTAAAATCAACTTGTTGGGTGCAAAACATTTTCGATCACAAATTTAGGCCCTTGGAAGCACTATGCGATGGCTCAACCGATTTTCCAAATTCTTTCACGCATCTCATATCCATATATTCATATATATGGTTCCTAGGGGTGTTCTAATTTTCCCAAGAGCAGTTGAACCAATACAAATTTGCACGTTAAATGAAACTCCTCGAGAATCACGACAAAATTTACCTAAAAAGTTTTTATTTTAAGTTTCTCATATTCGAATAATTGTGATCAACAAGAAATATAACATATGAGTAAAATAAAAAACTTCTTTCCATAATGTTGATAAATGAGACAATTTTGACATTTTTCGGTATAAATTTTCTTGTATAAGCACAGGGAACATGTTTGAGCATTCATATAAACTTTTGATTGTACTTAAATTTGTATTGATGAAAAGATTTAAGAAATGTTCCTTTTTTTCTTAACTTTCTTATGAACCAAAATTTGAAGAAATGGCATGTCATTTTTGTGACATGGCGTTTGATTGCAGCAGTCCGGATAACATTTTCATGTAGTAATAGAAATTCGAGATAGCACCAAAATTTTATTTCTATTGAAAGATCCATGAAATCCTAGTTATTTAATCTATTTGTTAATAAATCTAATTTCAAAAATTGAAATATTTGATAATATGTAGTTTTTTTAAGCACAAACTGGATTGTTCGAGTTCAGTGAGCATGTTTGAGCAGAAATATAAATTTTGGATGACACTCTGTAATAAACTTTAATAAACGTCTTAAATAAAGAAAAAAGCTATGAGAAACCTTAATTTTTTATCTCCCCAAGTAATCAAATAGCACTGTAATTCGCCCTACGTGCTAATATAGTGCTATTACAGAGCTGACATACCATATATTACGGCTAATAATGGCCCTATAAGACCAAAAAGGTGAATTAGCGGGCTAGTGGTTACTTGGGTCGTTTGCCTGTAAAACAATTTTCAAAGCAATGACATGTTGTTTTTGTGACAAGATTTTTTTAGTAGAAATCTAGTGAATATGTTTGGGCTGAAATAGTAGTTTTTTGATACACTCCAAATTTTTCTTTTAAAAACTACAAAAAAACTTAATTGTTTCAATTGTGTGCCTAGAAACGATTATCAAAGCGACGATATGTAGTTTTTTAACATAAATTTAATTGAACAAGAACAGTATCTATTTTGAGCAGAAAGAGAAACTCTGGATCAGACTGGCAACTTCTTTTAATTGAAAGAAATACTCTAGTTTCAGAACAAACAGGAAATCAGAATTGAAATGGACGGAATATAGTTTTTTCAGCATAAAATTTCTAGTTGAAACCTTGTGAATATGTTTAAGCTGACGTTGACATTTTTGACAACACTTGAAATTCCAATTACTGGAAAAAACTAAGAATAAAATATATTTTTACATGTAAATCGAAATTCATAGAACATCGAGATGTGGAGAGTCGACTGCAGTTTCAAAACTCCAATGAACATGTTTTAAAGAAGAAACAAATTGATTGATTAAACTCAAAGCTCGCTCTACTTCACATCCATTTTTCAACCCTGTTTGCCTATGAGTCAAAACTGTAACCCCGACCATAGGCAAACAAGTTAAAAAAATAGAATTTCCTGAAGTTTTTGAATCAAAATATGTTTTAAGTGTAATCTACAATTTCTATTTCTTCTCAAAAATATTGTTCAGTAAATTGCAATCGAACATATGTTGAAAAACAGTTAGAAAAAAAGGTATTTCGTAGTTTTTTCAGTAATTTCAATTTATATATCTGGTCAAACATGTTCTTTGCAATTTTACAGGCAAATTTGTGTCGAAACAATGCCTTATTGAACAACATGACAGAAAAATGTTTAACTTGTACGTTTCTTTCAAGAGATAAAACTGATCCAGAGCACTAAAAGTTTTGGCACGCGAAATCTGCTATCTACACCAATTTGCCTCATTAGGGATGCTCGAAATATTTTTTGTTTTAACTGCATTATTTGTCTTGTTATCTAGGGTAAACCTTAAATTATAACATATGCGGTAAAATTTTACTCATACCGCTTCAGCGTGTGAAAAAAAAAATGTGTATTGGTTTAATTGCTCCAGGAATATTTGAACACCCTGAGGAACTATTTTTGTTCATAGTTTTAAGCTGTGGAATATCGACATGAGACACGTGAAGGAATTTTGGAAATTGGTTGAACCGTAAGGTACTACTGATATTTGATCTCGGGGATTCTAGTGTTGATTGGATGTCCTCGCATGTAACAATATTTTGTTCACTCTATGCACTGAAAACGAATCTTGAATAAAATATTCTTGAAAATAGCTCCAAAACTTCAAGTTACGGTGATTTTGCTGTCCTTCTATGAAACATTGTGTAATTTTTAGAGAAAAATCTTCATATATTATATCGTTGCAGATTGTTAACATTTTTATACATTGAATCCATTGAACTGATATGAGCATATATAAGTCATAAAATAAACCATATCAATAAATTTGTAAGTTTAGATTGTACAAACAAAATGTCTTCAAATTTTCAGAGAAGATGCTCAGATATCAAATCTTTTGGTATTGAGTGATGAGTATTTATGGTTTGTTTATGAATGGTGAATGATTCGTCAAACGGGATTTGAAACTAATCATTCTAGAAAAGTTGAGTCCAATACACGACACCGTCTTCATTACAGTTGAGATCGAATAACGCGTGTCTGTCAAAAGATACAAACTTCAGTGGAAGTTAATAGTATAGTTCTTCGGTTTATCATTTATTTATAGGTATTTCACTAAACAGCTTGAAGATTTATCATCAAAATCTTTTAGTCACTATTAATTTCCTTTCCTTCGATGAAACATGTTCAATTTCATAGAGTCGTTGCTGGGATAGGTACCATATCTTCTGACAGGTGGGTGCAGAATTGATAATTATTTTTATTTGTCAATAACAATTTCAGGCACACCGCGCCTTCAATAGCTGATGGGATCGGAATCCGGATGATGATTTTTTCGTTTGAAGTGGTCCTCCACAAAGGAGAGTGCATTATCAATCAGGGGGGTCGCATAGGATCCGATAAGGGTGGAGGGAACAGAGGACTTGGATTGTGGACAATAGGAACAAAAGTAGAAATAATAAATACCGACCATTTTCTTCTGTAACTCAATCAAGTGTTCTTTAAATCCCTGTGGAACGAAAAAAAAACGAGGAAGAACGTAAGGAAAATTAATATCAATTTGCGGGAGAAAGCATCATCGCAATGACGACGACGACGGGTTTAACTTGCCACCGATGCGGTATGTTAGTGTGTCATGAGGTCGTTGAAGATGACATTTGTTTTGTTAGCGCCAAGCGGATTGCCACGTCCGATGGGGAGTTGATTTGAATGCGGGTAAAGTTTGTTGAGTAGATGAGATGTTTATAGTTAGTTTATAGAAATAATGCATTCTGTTCTTAAGAGACGAAATCAAAACATGTGAATGATGTGGTTTAAATATATTTTTCGTATCTTAATAAACATAGATTTGTTTCAACAATCGATACTAGAGGCGACGCTGGAAAATGATGAGCTTACAAAAATAATAACAACAAATTCTTTTACATTCAATCACAAACATAGGAATCAAACGCGTCGGATAGTTCGAAATTATTGTTCGGTTGAGAAATATATAGACTAAAAGATAAATAGGTTTAGTGGAAACGAAGAATAATTTGGAAATTTTGCTGGAACATTCTTTGAATCATTAGAGAAATATTGTGAAGATCATCTGTAAATTGACTGTGAAAATAAATGACATAATCCTTGCAGACTATTCAGAAGAATTCATTTGAAGAATTTCTGCAAAAATCCTTGATCAAGATAAAAGACAATACTTAGCAATTCTACCTTACTCAAAAAAAAGCAAATAGGAAAAATGCACGCACCTTTAAACCGAGCTCTATATAATGCCACAAAGAATTTCTCACAGATGGAAAACTATAGCTCGACCACTATTAAATACGTGGCATACAAACCCCAAACAAATAAGCAGTGTCTCTACCAGGCAGTAATAAACCCCGAACAGCTCGGCACTAATTTACTAGACCGACCATCCGCAGAAACACTCTCGGTGGCACTCTGGACTGCAATCCGCAACAAATTGCCACGTAATCAACTTGATTAACGCGTACAAATGAACTAACGGGATCACAATCCTCCTTCTCTTGCGACCTGCCATTTTTCCAGTAAACCAGTGGTGGTATCCGGCGCTCGGAAGAATGGCATCCGTTTTAAAATTCACACAAATTAAAACTAAATTGATTAAGAGACATTAAGCTGTCCGGTCACGGAATGGAATGCCAGCGCTCTCCCTCTTTTCCACCCCTTTCGAGGTTTGGCTCTACCTACATGCCTCCGGTGCTGAATATGGATACTTATTTTTCAGGACGGATATCAGTTATCTCTCCATCGCACCATTCACATTTCAAACTGGCTGTGTCCGTTGTAAGGATAAACGGTCCCCTGTAGCAGACATGAGTGTAGCTATGTTGTCTATCAAGGGTGGCAGTGATCTCAGTGACCTCCTACCCCGTATTTCTTTCGCAATGAATAAAGTGGAGTCCAGAACGCGTTTTGGATAAAACTGGTTCAGGTCCATTTAATGGCTTTGAGAAGTACAGATAGGAAAAAAGTTCAAAGATTCGTCTTATAAAAGTCTCATTTTCACACTGGCCAGTTACTGACAGCAGATAATTTGTATTTCATACAGGCATAACTCCAGAATTTCACCAGGAATCAAATACGTTCGTATACCTCCATGGAATCTGACAGAATTTCCATTAAGAATTTGTCTCAGAGTTCTTGTAGAGATTACTCAATTGCTATTAGTTTTCCTCCGAGTACTCTGTGTATTCTTCAAGGAAACCTCTTAAATATTAACTTTTTCCTTCTGTGGTTTTTAATGTTTCTACTCGAACGAAGCCTCCCGTATCGGTACACCTGGAGCAAATCGACCACGTTTTAATTGATGGAAGACACTTCTCAGACATTATCGACGTCAGAACCTATCGCGGCGCAAACATCGATTCGGACCACTACCTAGTGATGGTTAAAGTGTGCCAACGACTCTCCGTTGTGAACAACATTCGGTACCGACGCCCGCCACGGTACAACCTGGAACGACTCAAGCTACCCGAAGTCGCAACTGATTACGCGCAAAGCCTTGAAGCTGCGTTGCCGGAAGAGGGAGAGCTCACCGAAGCCCCTCTTGAGGACTGCTGGAGTAGTCTCAAAGCAGCCATTAACAACGCAGCGGAAGGTGCCGTTGGGTTCGTGGAAGGAAATCGACGGAACGGTTGGTTCGACGAGGAGTGTCGGACGGTTTTGGACGAGAAGAATGCAGCGCGGGCGATGATGCTGCAGCAAAACACCCGTCAAAACGTGGAACGATACAAACAGAAGCAAAGACAGCAAACCCATCTATTCCGGGATAAAAAGCGCCGCCTGGAAGAGTTGGAGTGCGAAGAGATGGAGCAGCTGTATCGTTTTCAAGTAAGTTCTACAAGAAACTTAATGCATCCCGCAAAGGCTTTGTAACGCGAGCCGAAATGTACCGGGATAAGGATGGATGTATCTTGACGGACGAACGTGAGGTGATTGAAAGGTGGAAGCAGCACTACGATGAACATCTGAACGGCGCAGGATAGCAGGAGGAATGGCTTCATCAGTACGGCGGATGAAGGAGACGTGCCAACTCCAATAATAGGTGAAGTTAAGGATGCTATCAAACAACTCAAGAACAACAAAGCAGCTGGGAAGGATGGTATTGGAGCGGAACTTATTAAAATGGGCCCGGACAGGTTGGCCACTTGTCTGCACCGGGAATACAAAAAGGGTGACAAGTGAGAATATGAGAACTATGTGTGAAGATATTGGGTGCATTATCGGACCCGTTTGAAACACGCAAAGGACTTCGACAAGGCGATGGTCTTTCCTGCCTCCTGTTCAATATTGCGCTAGAAGGTGTTATGAAACGATCGGGCTTCAACATGCGGGGCACGATCTTCAATAAATCCAGCCAGTCCATTTGTTTCGCTGACGACGTGGACATTGTCGGAAGAACTTTCCAGGTGGTTTCTGAACAGTATACCAGGCTGAAACGTGAAGCAGATCGGGTTGAATTGAAGGTAAATACGTCGAAGACGAAATATCTGCTGGCTGGAGGAACCGAGCGCGATAGAGCTCGCATTGGCAGATGCGTGATGATCGACGGGGATGAGTTCGAGGTGGTGGACGAATTTGTTTACCTCGGATCATTGATAACGTCGGATAACAACCGCAGCAGAGAAATTCGAAGACGTATCATTGCCGGAAGTCGTGCTTACTACGGACTCCACAAGACGTTGCGGTCTGGTAAACGTCACTTCCGTACTAAGTGTACCATGTACAAGACGCTGATAAGACCGGTAGTCCTCTACGGGCATGAGACGTGGATAATGCTCGAAGAGGACCTGCAAGCGCTAGGAGTTTTTGAACGACGTGTGCTTAGGACGATCTTCGGCGGAGTATGTGAAAACGGCGTATGGAGGAGAAGGATGAACCACGAGCTTGCGCAACTCTACGGTGAACCCAGTATCCAGAAGGTCGCCAAAGCTGGAAGATTACGATGGGCGGGACACGTTGTGAGAATGCCGGACAACAATCCCGCTAAAATGGTGTTCACCTCTAATCCGGCCGGTAAAAGACGAAGGGGAGCGCAACGAGCTAGGTGGTTTGACCAAGTGGAGCAGGATCTTGGAAGTGTGGGGCGATCATCGAGAAACTGGAGGTTAGCAGCCCTGGACCGAGTTAATTGGCGTAACATTGTGGCGCAGATAGCCGTAGCGGTAAACGCGCAGCTATTCAGCATGACCATGCTGAGGGTCGTGGGTTCGAATCCCACCGGTCGAGGATTCTTTCGGATTGGAAATTTTCTCGACTTCCCAGGGCATAGAGTATCTTCGTACCTGCCACACGATATACACATGCAAAAATGGTCATTGGCATAGTAAGTTCTCAGTGAATAACTGTGGAAGTGCTCATATATTGTGGCGCAGGTCATGTCTTGAAGGACGTAGAGCCAGCAAAAGTAAAGTAAGTACTCGAATGATTGCACTGAAATGCTTTGACGAATTCTGCACTGAGCCATAAGAAAAGACAATAAAAAATCCTAGACAAATTTATGTTTTCTAATTCTTGCGAAATTTATGGCACATTACCTAAAAATAAACAATATGAATTTATTGTTTCATATTTTACTATAGCTTGATCAAAGCTTCTTAAGAGGTCGTCCATAAACAGCCTGATTATTTTTTGTGGCCTGTAAAACGCATAAATTTTAAAAATTCAAAACCAAAGACTAGGGTAATTCGCTAATTGGGGTAGCGAATGTTGAACGGTCTGTAGAAACCTTGTTAAAACAGGAAATTGAACCATTTTCAAACAGTTTCAATAAATTATACAGATTATTCTGTAAGTAAGCTGTCCTATTGGACACAATAAATTAAATTAGCATATTAATTTCTTAAACGAAACATTTATTGAAAAATTTTACCAGTAGGTGAAAAGAAACTCTCGATTATTTTAAAAAATAATTTAAACTGGGGCTGCTATGAAATAAGCTGTGCGGTAAAATATACTACGTATATTGGGTTTAACACCTATTCACAATATCAGTTGAAATCTTAAGCTTTCATCATTGGCGTAGCTAGGATTTTTTCTGGAGGGGGCCTAGGGGGGGGCCTAGCAAATACTTGTTTTACAGAAGTAATGTCGGTCGCAATAATCACGATTTTCACAAATTTGGTAGTTTTTACAGATTTGTATCGATTTCATTCATTTATAATTTTGTCTCATTTCGTGGCATATCAGTGATATTTGTAAATTTCAATTATCGCTACGAAAAAGATTCATTCTTGTTGTAACCAGTCAAAAATCTTTAAAGAATTCTAGCAAAAAGCTCACAAGGTCTTTTGTGTTTATCCTTTGATTATTTCAGGAATTCGATCATGTGCTTTGAAGAGTTTCCTCTCACCAAAAATGACTTCACAATCAACAAGCAAGGATTCATTCCACAAATTCTTCTGAGAGTTCGCCAACATTATCCAGAAATTCTGCAAAAATATGAATTGAGTCTTCCAGGTGTTACTTTAAGGATTCCTAGCAATATTCCACAAAAGTTTCCTGATTTGGGAATTCCTGAATTTAAAAGAATTCAATTGGGAAATTTTATTCATGATTGCTCAGAGAAGCTCTCCGCAATAAATCTGTATTTTTTCACAGATAATTATTTCTTTTGATTTATCTAAAATCAAGGTGCAACATCTCTTCCGTGAAAATAATCAAAAATTCCCGAGTAATTTGTACAGAGATTTATTAGAGAATTATATTATTGTTTCTTGTAGATTCTTCTGAAAAATTACCAAAGACTCATCTTAGAATTTTCCAGAGCTTTTTTCATAAAACCGCACTAACGATTCTTTTGGGATTTTAATTGAAAATTTTTTCACCAGATTCACTAAACACTTGCAATTCATTCTTAATCTTCAAAAATAAATCTCCAGAAATTCCATCAAGTATTCTTTCAGGTTCTAGAAATAACTCTTGTTTTTGCGAATATAAATTTCAGGAATCTTCCATAAAAAAAGAAATATAAAAATTTAAACACTCTCGATTTTTTGGGTCTAAAACTACTCCTGGAAAAACTTAATATTTTTTAGGAATTGCTTTATAAATTCCATTACGAATCACTCCATATCAGATTTCTAAAGTAACAAAAGGATTGAAATAACCTTGTTGATAAGTTATTGAATAATTGCAGCTTAAACATAATTCGGAAAATATCACTGAATTCCTGTCGTAAAATTTAAGAATTTCTGAAACATGTTAACAATGTACCTCACAGAAAAGCTTAAGTGGTTCTTGTAGGATTTACTACATAAAATCGTGTATTTTTTCGACGTCTTTTATAATAGAAAATGATCCATGTTAAAACGTATGAAATTTTTACTGAAAGTATTTGTAACTAGAATCTTATATAATATTTAGTATGAACTCTGAAGATTCATGATACTATGGTGAACATATTGATGTAGAATCCATTTTTTCCTACCTCTAGAAATTCCAAACAAATTTTTTTGAAGGTTTTATTATCGACTATTTTGTAGTACTGTAGATGTTTAACACGAAAATGTAAGATTCTAATTTAACCCTTTCTTTCCCACAGCTTTGTTTGAAAATTTAATCATCAAAATGGCGTTTCAAAAAATAGTGCTTGAACAAAAGTTTTTACAAGTAAGCTATATTATTCAAAATAACAATATTTTTTTTTGATTGTTTTTCAATAGTTAGTTGATTGCTTTCCAATAGTTTGACCCAAAGGTCACTTATTGCGATGTTTACAAATGAGCGAATAAATTTATTCCAATCAATATTGAGCTACTCGGTTTAGCTACCGTTCGTATTCGGTGGCACCTGTGCTACCATGGGAAAGAGAGGGTTTAATCTTAGTGGAAACTTCTGCATTACTTTGAAATTTTGTTGAGGAATTCCTGATGGATTTTCAGGAATTAGAAACCATACGCATAAGAATTCTGTAATTTTTCACAATTTGTATAATTAGATTTAGATTCTTTAAAACGTTGCTTTTTGGAGTATGGAAAGATTTGTACGAGGTTCCTCAAAGCGGTTTTCGAAGGAAGAAGAAACATTAAAATGTTGAAACAAGTCGAACAATAGGTGGGCAATGGTACAATGAAAGATAATTTATAATATTTTCTCTACAGGTAAATTACAGGATAGTAAAATATTCTCTAATGAATTGACAAATAAAACAAATTTCTCAAGGTCCATCAGAATCTCCTTTATCCTTAAAAGCTATCCTTCCTTGATTTCTGGTTTTCCAGAAATCTGCCAGAAAGCCTCTAGAAATTACGTTTTCGTATCGCACAAAAATTCAAACCAAGAACCAATTTCTAACGAAGTGTTTTAAGGAAAATCAATAAAAATTTCTTTATGAATATCTTAATAAATTTTCCCCTTCCCAGTTATTTTGCTACAGACTCCCCTACCGCTAAGCTTATTTCAAAAGCAAAATTTTCCTGGGGGGTTTCAACAAATTTCCTCTAAAGACTCGAGGGTAAGAGACATTTTGAAAACATTTTTTTTTACAATTCTTGAATGATCCGGGGATTTGAACCAAAATTTCTAAAAAAGAAAACATAGAAAACTTTTTGACGTAATTTGTGAAATATTTTAGAAATATTTCTTAAGGACTTTACATGAAATTTGCGGAAGAATTTGTAATAAAATTTTTGGGAAAACTATTTAAAGCAATTCAAAGAAGAATTTCTAATTGAACTTTCAGCGAAATACCTCTGAATTAGATTTACCAGAATTAATGATTTTTTGGAGGAATTGCGAGCGAAAACTGAATTTTGGAAAGATAAAGTAACATTTTTAAGGTAAATCCAGGATCATTTTCCAAAACCAATTTGAAAATAAAAAGTTGACATAGGAGTGGATGTCCACCAGGATGAAATCGCTTTGAAAGTATGAACAAGTCCCACAATATTATTTGACTAATTTCGAAAAGATTTGCAAAAGTTCTGAAGCCCCCCTTAAATATTCCTTGAGGTATTTGATTAAACTAAAATTTTATAATGCATATCGAAAAGCTTTTTGAACAAATTTTCTACCAATTTGTTGAATATTAATCAAATAATTTTGGAAATAATAATCTTTCTTGAAAAAATATTGTTCAAGCATACACCGGTCGGTGAGGCAAGGAGAGCCGCTCAGCATGTTCCTCTTTGTTATATATATATATGCAACCATTGATCGACAAGATTGTAGAATCAGGGGACGCTGTTGAAGGATTGAACATTTACGCGGACGACATCAGCATATTTGTTCCTAATATGCAGACATTACAACGTGTAGTGCAGGTAATCCGGGAGTTTCAAATCACATCTGGCGCAATCCTTAATCTGCAGAAAACGGTTGCTCTGAAAATAGGAAATATTTCGTCAGGAGATCAGCTGCCTTGGCTAAACTTCTCTAATTTCGTAAACATCCTAGGCATTAGATTCTGCTGCAGTGTCAAACAAACTATGGAGTCAACATGGATCAACGTAATCAAAAACATGAAATGGCGTTTGTGGATGAGCAGATCGCGCTCGTTGAATTTAATACAAAAGATCTTGATAAACACCTTCGTATCCTGCAAAATGTGGTACACAGCGTCAACGCTCCCATTACCAAAAAAGTTTGAACAACAAATCCTTAAGGAATACAGGAATTTCCTTTGGATTGGTGGCAAAAATCACATACGCCTTGAAACTCTTTTTCTGACGAAGAACCGTGGTGGCTTAAACCTACATTGTCCGGGGTTGAAATCTGTGTCGTTATTAACGAACAGAATTCTTGAGAATTTGTACGATCTGCCGTTTTTACGTCGACTTTTAAATACGGACCAGATTCTTCAGATTCCAGCTGCTTACCCTTAAGTCAAAGTATTTGCTTTGGAAGTGGCAACACTGGCCAATAAAACTCTGGAGCACCATAGTTCTTCCAACATATATTCAGAACTACTTTTAGCGGAAAATGATTCTGAAGTGCTGAGCGTTAATCGTCGTTGGAAGGTGATTTTCAAGTATATAGCAGATCATCAAATTCATTCACAATATCGCTCAGTTTGGTATACCGCAATCCATGGGAAGATTAATCATAACGAATTATTCTATAAACAAAGACGCCGAGACTCTCCTTTATGCGACCGTTGTCCAGGTGTCATAGATACCGTTGAGCATAAGCTTTTTTCGTGTCTTGTGTCAAAACATGTTTGGATTTTTGTGAAATCAATAATTTCAAGAATGAAGCCAGCCCTTCAACGGAAGTCACCGAATTATTTTCTTTTTCCTGAGTTAAGAGGCATACCATCCAGAGAAGCACTCAAAATTAATCAGCTTTTTGCAAAATTTGTATACTTCATATGTTGTACTCCTGAAGAAAAAATTAATGTTAGTAGTTTTAAGCTTGAATTGTAAATCTAAAAGTTTTATAAGTCAGCACTCTAAATAAATTCAGACCAAGATAAAAAAAAAGCAATAAATTTATTCATGCAAAACTACTTAAAAAATTGAATCAAAATCAAAGAGAGCTAAGGTCACTATGGTCGATTTTGTTACATTTTTTTCACGCCATGTTAAATTTCTACCATTCTTTTGAAGAAAACTTGGCAATGCCGAAATTTCTTGAAAGTTAAGCCTTATTTTTCGACAAGAATTCCCGCTATGTATTGTCTGAGAAATTCTCATAGTAACTTTGTCTACTTTTTCAATTATTTTTTTCGGACATTATACGAGTTGAAATTAAATGGATTTCTTTAGTGGATTCTCATAAGGGTAATCATCATCACCCCACACCTCGAGCAGGGTATCCTCCAAAAACATGAGAAATCAGAATGCAGTGCTGCTCTCTGCTGAAACAGAATTAATTGGATCGTTCAGAAAAAATAAAACGTATTTTAGGGATCAAACTTCCACTTTTTTATACCACGATATTTTTGGTAATGGATATGTCGGAAAAGTTGTGCTTCCGCATACAACATGAAGCTAGTTCTAACAGTAACCAATCGATCGACAGCCGGACGGATAAGCTTTTGGTTGTCGCGTGATTCACCAAAGTCAGAACTATCACGCTGATGCTGTATAAGACAAGCGAGGTATTCTCGCTATAGTGTTCTACAACATAAAATAACGTAACTACTGAAGAAATTTAACAAGAGTCATGTACCTAGATTGATTCAGAAGATTTTGCTGCAGGTTAAATTGTTTGTTTGTTTTTTAATTTTTTAATTTTATTATCATCAAAAATTCTGGGGGGGGGGGCTGGATGGTTCTGGAGGGGGCCAGGCCCCCTGACCACCCCCCCCCTGTTCCTACGCCAATGGCTTTCATTCCATAAAAAAAGAATGGAAATCGGTTGAACTGTTCAAAAGTTTTGTTAATTTAAAAAATAAAAAATCTAATGCGCTGAGACCTACAGTGTGTGCCGATGAAAAATGTCTGTTTTTTTTTATATTTAAAAAAAATATATCTCAAAAACTAAAAATAAACATCGCTGAAAATTTGACAGTAAACGTTCTACATTTTCTGAACTTTCAAGAAAAAATGGGAACAGCAATAGCCCCTTTGGTCCCGAGGCCTTCAAAACACAAAAAAACGGAAATTATTGATTTTTTTTTTCATGTAAAAAAATATTTTTTGTGAAGTTTCATATTTTTCCTGAAAAGTAAAAAGTTTTAGCTTTTATTTCGTCCAAAAATATTAAAAATCGGTCGAACGGTTCAAAAGTTTTTTTTTAATAAAAATTAAGCAAAATCGCGATTTTTCTGGTCACTCTATTTCGGAAATGGTCACCCTAATCAAAAGATCCAAAAACACGTGTATCCTTGTTTTGGATAAGGAACAAAATAGCAAATTTTCACGAATTTCGGTGACCCACTAGGTCGGTTTTTCATGGAATGGCTGTATATATGAGATATATGAAATCAAAATAACCATCTTTGCCATATAAATAATAATGCGGCGAAATTTCCAACTAAATTTATCATCAAATTAAAGAACAAAAAAAATCAAGATAAGTCTCCTTTGGCGTGATCGGTGAGTTCGGTTGGAGTAACTGAAAAAGTGCCGCGATCGGTTAGTTCTGCTTGCTCCTGGGCAGTGCGTCAAAAAAGCCCGAACAGTTTTTATTATTTTTTTTTTTATATTTTTTGGGTCGCGCGCTTATTTTTTTTTTTCCTGAGTGCTTTTTTATAGCCGAGCAAACGAGTGAAGCCGAAAGTGGATTGTGGCTGCTCAGTCAAGGATAACGGATCAATTGGTGAGCTCGTTTCATGCTACTATTTCTAATCTATAAAATATGTATGACTGCACATTCAATCGTTACAATGGTGGGATGTAAATATGATTTTTCAACAAACTATGGATGGTTCGTCACTGTGAGTGTCGACACAAACTCTGATTCATGATTTATTTATGTTTAACATTTTTTTTTCTGAACACCTCTTATATACCTTTATTTTTGTAATTAAAAAAACTTTGAATGGTTCGACACTACAAGTGTAGACTTGCGAAAGGTTCACTTTATTCAACAAACTTTGGATGGTTCGCCACTGTAAGTGTCGGCATAAGAATAAGAGTGTTCTATGATGTCCCAACCAATCGAGTTTTTTGTTTCTTTTCAAATGAGTAAAATATAATAACACATGCTATCGTCCTGACAGCTGTAGGAATGTTACATTTAGGTATTTGTTCAACAAACTTTGAATGGTTCGTCACCTCAAGTGTCGGCATAATTTTCCTCTACATAGAAATTGTTCATATCAAATGAAAATATTATATTTACGTATAAGCATGTGTGTGGGGACGGACCTGGTGTAGTGGTTGGAACACTCGCCTCTCACGCCGAGGACCTGGGATCGAATCCCATCCCCGACATAGTCACTTATGACGTAAAAAGTTATAGTGACGACTTCCTTCGGAAGGGAAGTAAAGCCGTTGGTCCCGAGATGAACTAGCCCAGGGCTAAAAATCTCGTTAATAAAGTCAAACCAACCAACCTATAAGCATATTTATATTTGACAAAAAACTATTTATCATGGTCTAATCACTTATCAAAGTGAATCCTTTGACCCAACGATCCTCCCCATTAACAAACATCCTTTCCAGTAACCTTTGTGGAGATGCAGAGGCAAACACGGTCTCCAAAAAGCAAAGGTTACACACTAACATTCCTTCCCCCAATCCCACCTGACTGCAAGGACGTGGCCGGCGCCGTTATTGACCCTGTATAAATAGAGGCACTGAATTATGCACACTGAAGAAGATTATGGCCAATCCCAGCCGAACTTCTAGTTGATTCTTTGTGCATTTTCTCTGACTTCGGTCAATCACGGAATAGCAACCATTGATATGTGTAGTCAGTCTAAGCTAAGCTAAGCTAAGCTAAGACGGTGTCCAAGAAGAATTACCACCGCTAGCTTTCGCCAACGGGTCCAACGAAAAATCGAAGGCACGGGTCCAAACAATGATCGTAAAGGGATCAATAGTAGAGAAAAGTACTGTTTTAGTAGGACTGAAAAGTACCGTTTTTAATTTTAGCACTGAAAAGTACTGTTTTATTGCTTTCGGTAGTTCTTAAGAAAACTTCCAAGAGCAGAGAGAATTCGTGTACGCACAGCACGAAGGTACGATGCGCACTGTTTTTTGTCCTATCAACTTATTGTATCTTTCGATGTTTTGGGATTCAACCTAGTTCAAAGGTCTAAGCAATGATTTTTAATTCGGTTGGGTGACAAAACGTCGAATACCAAAACATCGAAAGGACACAGAGAGAATTGGAAGTAAACAAAGTTTTTTTAAAGGATGATTCGTTTCTGAAGGAATAAATGGTTCACTATGTGCCAGACGCACATTTAATCGAACACGATGTGTAAAACAAAATCTGGATAACAATTATAATCGCTGGTGAAATTTTACTGTCTTTCCAAGATAGACGTATCGTCCTTTTTCAATATTTTGGAATTCGGTGTTTTGTCGTTCGACATTTTGTCCCTATTCCGGATACTTTATAAACTTCACTTTATATTTAAAACGAAATATGTTACTAAACCCTTAAGTAGAATAATCAAGTTTGATTTTTTTGGTATTTCAATCTATCTATATATATATATATATAAATAAAAATGGAATGGTGTTTGTATGTCACGAAATGGCTTACGAACGGGTAAACGGATTTTAATGATTCTTTCTCAGTTTTGTTCGTCAGGGGTTCCGACGTGTTTGTGTGTATAAAAATCCCAGGATATTCACCGGGAAAGTTGAAAAAAACGAGCACGAACGAAACTGTAATTTTGTATGGGACGATCCATAGCGTTTTTCAACAGCCTACTTGATGACAAGACGAAGTTTGTCGGGACCACTAGTACCTAATAAATAATGCACTCTTGGGCTAGGCATTGCATATAAATAGAAGCGTTGTGTTTGGATGGGTATCTAATTCTTCCGAAAGAGGACCACGTGATTATTGAGCTGAAATCGAATTCAGGTTAACTTCTGCGTCCATGAGTCTTCTCGTGGTGTAGGAGTAACGCGCCCTATATAGAGTACAGGGCGTCGGGAGTTCGATTCTCACCGAAAAGACGTGTAACTTTTTCGCAAACTTCACATCCATTTGTCCATTTTATCCAATTGCAAAGTATATGTAATGATTAGGTTTTTGGTAGTTGTGAGCAAGAAATTTTGCATCAAGATCGAGAGTTTTACGAAGTAGAACTCAAATAATTTTGCTCGCACGAGAAATGATTGAAATATGAGTGGGAGTAACACTCGTATTGATATTTGACCATGCAACGGAACTCTAGTCCTATCCTTGTTTCGCTTTCATTTTTTTTTCCCAAAACTACAAAAAAGGAGCTTTCCCAAAACTACAAAAAAATCTTTAAAAAATTGATCACGTAGCTATTAAAAAAAAAAGAAAGTCTGGAAACAATTTTTGCAAAGCTATAAACACGATAATAATTACTGTAGTTCAATATGTTCCTTCGGATAAACAGCATATCTTTTAGTTATTTCTGAGGAGATGTTAGACAGAAGTCTGATTTGAAATTTAATAACTTCAAGAATTGTCCCATATGTTCATCATAACACAATCTTATATAAATGTGAATGCTGAAGACAACGGACCTTCCCTGCCTATCCTATCCCTTGGCTACACCCATGGAAGCAGAGTCCGACAAAATTAATCCGTTATGTGTGAATCCTGACTGTTGCTGCTGGCTGGCCTGGCGCCTGACTTGGTATAAGCGTAAACTCGTTGGTCCGCGGGGCATTTCTCAGTAGAAGGGTTTGTCTCAGAACTCTGTGTGCGCACGTGTGTGAGCAGAGTTCCCCAGATGAATTTCATTCGCAGTGAGAATAGAATGGTAATGGCAGCGGCGCGCCATTCTCGAGTTATAAATAAACATAAGCGTTTGGTTGAAGAAAATGAAACCGTTGGAAAAAGGATGTGGTACCTTGTTGAGCGCTGAGATGAAGATGTTGGCACCCCAGAAGACAAAGTTGGTTGAGACGTTCTCCGTTCGTTGATATACAGAACGATACGTGACAGATGTAGTCAATAGGTGAGACAGTTTTGATTACATGTCGGGCACGTCACACGATAATTCGTCCAGACACAAGGACGGCAATGATTTCTTGGGCCAAAGATTGGAATTAATATTTTGGGTTTTACTCTCGATTCATGCTTTACGACTGCTGGTTAAGCAACTGGTCAAAATGAATCCCAGTCGTCGCATAAAACTACCTCAAGGAATGCTTTCGCTTTAATCCAGTGTTGATCTACTCACGACGCGATAAAACAAATTACCTCCGCGCAATATGTGTGAATATGATTTATTAGCTGTCGCTCTGTGTTTCGTACTGAAGCAAATTTCTCGTCAAGATTTGATGCCGCAACGCATGGTGGCGTTTGTTGTTTTCGTTTTGCTTCTGTGAAAGTTATGTTATACGGTTGGATAGAGTGAAAACATATTTCTAGGTGCGACGACATCTCGTTATCAACAGCGATGGTTCTTCTTCTTCTTCTTTTTGGCATTACGTCCTCACCGGGACAGAGCCTGCTTCTTAGCTAAGTGTTCTTATGAGCACTTCCACAGTTATTAACTGAGAGCTTTCTTTGCCAAAGTTGCCCTCTTTTGCATTCGTATATCGTGTGGCAGGTACGATTATACTCTATGCCCATGGAATTTCTATTACGAAAAGATCCTGGACCGACCGGGAATTGACCCCAGACACCTTCAGCATGGCTTTGCTTTGTAGCCGCGGACTCTAACTACTCGGCCAAGGAAGGTCCCACAGCGATGATCACAGCGTTGAAAAAATTTAAAGCGTAGTAAAGATATTGCAAGAGTTATGACTTAAGTCCACAAGCAGAAATGTACCTTGCATTTTTTCCGTAAACTTGCAACATTTAGCCTAAGGTTCATAAATCTTTCTTGAATTACATAAACAATTGTATGGCGCTTCAAGGTGCTGCCGGAATTCTTAGAAACTCATCCAGTTCTAAGTTTCGTCATGAAACATTTTCCAAGATATATGTTTCAATTTCAAAATTCTCCAGAAACTATTTAACTTTAAGGAAAAGTTTGTTACCTGTAAATAATTTAGAAATCCTCAGCCCTGTCGTCGTAAAATTTGAGCTACTTAGTCGTATATTTTTTGGGGCGTTACTATAGCTAAGAGGGCGCTACTACTCCCAGGCATTAATGAGGTCGTTTCCAATGTTCAATTTCAGATCAAGAAACATGAAGCTGTTTAACTTTATCAAACAGACAAAATAAATAATCTCAATCATTTTTTATTGTTCTAGCGCATCGTCCCTTATAGGACAGAGACATATTTCTTATAGACAATTGTAATACATTATTTGTTCAATCAAAAATTCAATCAAATTGATGCGTTGAACTTAATTATTTACCTTACTGGTTGGCGTAAGGCCTTGGTGGCCGGAGACGTCTCTATTTGACTTGGCTCATTGCTGAATGTTTCAAATACGTTACATGCAAAAAATTATATGTGATTTTTTTATAGATCGTTTATTTTCGTAATACTAATCCCCAAAACCCTTTTTAAAGGTCATACCGTTGTAATTTCTGGACGCCTTTATTTAAGTTGGTGCCATACAAAAATTTGTTAATAAAATCTACTTCAAAAAGGCTCCAAATATCCTGACACATTCTGTAAATTAATTCTATTAAATTTTCGTTAAAACAATATTGAAATGCATGCCACAATTTGATCAAAGATCAAACAAGATATATGATAACTCCTACTCAGAAGTTTATTGTCTACTGCGTTCTTGTACGAATTTGGGTCGCCTTCAATTGTATAAATTTGATTGTCGCCGACGCGGGCTTATCTGGATTAACCCAGAAATTCTCCTTGATGCAATTCTGTGCATAAACCACGTTTTTTGGTTCTTGTCCACACAACCGTAGTCTTAAGGATAACGTGACATAACATTAAGGATAACATGATTTTTATTCTAAACATCTATCCAGAAAATTGAACCGTAAATTTATTAAATGATTAAAATAAATTCAAGGGATCAAGTGCATTCTGTTGTCCAACAAACAATCATATATTCAGCTATATCAGCGCACTGGAATAATTTTTCCTTATCTTTTCCTTATCTTATCTTACGACTTGTGCAGAATCAGGTGAAACAATACAATTTCCGGAATATATTAAGGCGTTAGCATGCTCATGACCTCGAGAAGATCTATGTGAAGCAGGCTTCCGAATTCTCACTCACTCTCACGATAATGGATTTATCCCTCACAGCTATTTTCAGCGATAAGCTGCCTTGCGATTTTATCCGTCCACAAAACAAAGCGACAAAGCCTGGGACACGGTTATATGAAAAATTTAGATTCTTGCTCCAGTCCTCTTTTTGGATTGCATTTAGGTCTAACAACAACTGTGCAAAATTTCAGCTCGATCGGAGAAACTATATTTTAGTGCCAGCCGTTCAAAGATTGTATGAGATTTACTATGGGAAAACTTATTTCGGCAAAGAAAAATCGACAGAGGTCGCCCATTGACCTCTATAAAAATTCTGAACACAGATTTCGATAGGTATTTAAATATATTTCTACGATGAACAACATTGCCGAAGACTGGAAAGCAATCCGATGCTTGTAAAAAAAGTTACTAAGCATAGACTATTCGGAAATTTTGCCCGATTTTGTTATTATTGTAATTCCTTTACGTGTTAATCAACGTCGCCTTGCCAATCGGTTTTCATTGAATAACTTTTTTCACAAGTGTCGGATTGTTTCACGATCTTCGGCAATATTCTTCATCGTAAAAAAACCTATCGAGGACTGTGTTCAGAATTTGTATAGAGGTCAATGGGCGACCTCTGGCGATTTTTCTTTGCAAAAGTAAGTTTTCCCATAGTAAATCCCATGCAAACTTTGAACGGCTGGCGCTAAAATATAGTTTCTCCAATCGAGCTGAAATTTTGCACAGTTGGTATGGGACCTAAATGCAATCCAAAAAGTGGACTGGAGCGAGAATCTAAATTTTGTCCCACACGGTTAGCGTGCACGCATCGGAGTTGTTTTTAGTAATGTTCTAGGTTTGAATCCAGTCGCCGGCACTAGTTTTTGTTTATCCACATAGTGATTATTCTCGGGAGCAGCTGGTGAGCGAAAATATGATGGAGTGAAAAATGAATTATCCACATAGTGGAATAAAATCAAAAAGAAAATAAAAATGAAAATCCGGTTATCCTCCATCGTGGCTCCAGGGAAAATTGGTGTGAGCGAAAAAAAGCATTCTCCTTACGTGCGAAAAATCGCAGATTTCGCATCATTGATACGAAATTTCAGAACCCTGATGTGAAGTAATATTTAATTGCTCAGGGACATTGCTACAGTTTAACAGCATCTACATGATCTACGTCAGATACGGCCAAATTACTTCGGGGCCTAGATAAAGCTTAGAAATTTCGACTGATGGCTTTCTGGGCGCTAGGATGCACCTGGTCTACTTAAGACAAGGTCAAATAATTACAGGGCCTGAATACTCGGAAATTTCAAATGATGTCATACATGGCGCCAAGTAGACGTTGTTCGCATGGAATAAGGTCGAATAACTCCAGGGCGTTAATACAGCTTAGAATTTTCAATAGTTATCCTTAGGACATAATGGGATAAGGGCTAACTACTGCAGGGTGTTGATACAACTTGGACAGTTAATCAATTTCTACAGGGGGTTGAGATGCAGTTCAGCTAAATGGGATAAGCTCAAATTATTTCAGGGCGTTCAATATAGCTTATAATTTTCATCTGATGTCCTAGGGGAAAGGGTGGCAAAATGAACACCTTAAGGATATCATCTTGTTTCTGATAGAAAAACAAGGAATTTGTACAGTTCTATCGCACAACATCGAAAATAGGGATATTATCCTCACCAGCGACACGAATTCATATTGAAATATCTATATTTTCACATTTTTATCGTTAGCAAAAAACGATGAAAATGATCTTTTTTCCTGCACTAAGTGGGTAAAATGAACAGCTGTTGGAGGTAAAATGAACATCATGCAAAAAACGTGAGCAAAACAAATATTCTGAAAATTTTCATAACATTCCCAAAAATATATCGATTAATGATTGTAACCCATTCATAAAAATATCTAAGCATATCAGATTTGACATCATATCATAATCATATTCACCTCACTGAAAAACCTCAAGACTCCTAAGCTAAAAGTTACGTCAGTTCTAATTTTCAAACGTGGTTTTCTAAAATCTTAGTTTTCGATGATATTTTCACTTCAATTGACCTCCGTATCAACCCGAACACTTCAATTTATGCTCTCAATCTTCCGTACGTGATAAAAAATCAATCAAATTTGTTTTTTTCTCGGTAAAAGGCACGGTGTTCATTTTGCCACCACTTCCCCTATAGGGCGTCAAGAGGCGTCAGATCTTCGTAGGATAAGGTCAAATTACTCCTGATTTCTGTATTACTCCATTATTGATACAACTTGATCTATTTAGGATAAAATACTCCAAGGTGTTGATACAGTTTACAATTTTCAATTAATGTCCTCAGGGGGTTGACATGCATCTGATCTACACTGCCCATAACTACATATTTGTAACATTCGACAAAAGTAGGCATTGAGCAAATTGAATACTAAGTGTGCATTTTACAGTAGTATGGGAGGAAACTAAATTTTCTAAAAATCACAGAGAACTCAAAAGTACTTATTTGAGGCTGAAATTTTGTACAACTCATATGTTATACTGGGTGAATAGTAATAAAATAATTCTGATAGAAATTTAATTGCTAATTTCATGTATAATCTCAATGTGACTGTTATCCATTAACAATTACCAATGTGACAAAACAACTTGATAATTTTTTTTTGAACCTTTTAGAACAAACTCACAGATTTCAGGAAGTTGATCGAAAGTGTTTGATGACTCTCCATGGTATTAACTCAAGATTGTCAAAAATGACGAATGTGACAAACATGAAGTTATGAACAGTACATGAGTCGAAGTCAAATTTCTCCAGGGCGTTAATACAGCTCTGAAATTTCGATTGATGTCATACAGGGCGTTAAGTATACTTGGTCTCAAATTACTCCAAGACGTTGATACAACTTATAATGTTCAACTTATGTTCTACTGGGCGTCAGTGTTCTACAAAGGATGAAATCAAATGACTCAAGAGCGTTGATACAAGTAGGAATTTTCAAGTAACGTCTTCAGGGCGTTGAGGTGTATCTGATCTACGTGATATCTGGTCAAATTATTCCAAAGCTGATGTCTTGAAGGGCGTTAAGATACATCTGGTATACGTAGATTGAATTTTAATTACTCCAGGACGTTGAGATATCACATAATTTCAATTTGACGTCCTACAGGGCGTCAAGATGCATCTAATCCATGCAGCATAAGATTAAATTACTCCAGAGCGTTAATACAGCTTGGAAATCTAAATTGATAGCTAACAGGACATTAAGATGCACCTAATCTACTTAGGACAAATTGTTGATACAGTTTGAAATTTGCTATCATTGTCTTCAGGGGTAGAGATGCATCTGATCTACGTGAGAAAAGGTCAAATTACTCCAGGGCGTGGACACAACTAGGAAATTTCCATTGATGTCATACAGGGTGTTATTTACATCTGGTTTACGTGAGATAATGTTGGCAAACTCTAGGGCGTTCATGCAGCTTATGATTTCGATCTGATGTCGAACAGGGCGTCAAGATGTACCTGATCTACTTAAAATAAGATCAAATTACTACAGGGCGTTGATACAACTTGGACATTCAGTTAATGGCTTCGGGGGATTGAGATGCAGCTGAATTTCGTAGAATAAGGTTAAATTACTCCAGGACATTGTTTCAGCTTATAATTTGCAACTGATACCCTACAGGGCGTCAAGATGCATCTGATCTTGGTGGGATAATGTCCAATTACTCTAGAGCGTTGATACAGCTAAGAATTTTCTATTGATGTCTTACGGGGCGTTAAGATGCACCTGATCTATTTTCAGGATTAATGACCCCTGGACGTTAATACAGCTTGCAATTTTCAATTAATGTTCTCAGGGGATTGAGATGCACCTGATCTACGTGTGACAAAGTCAAATCACTACAGGGCGTTGATTTCGATTGATGTCTTTTTACGCGTTAAGTACATTTGGTCTTCTTGGGATAAGGTCGAATAAATTTAGGGCGTTGATACGGCTTATAATTTCATTGATATCTTAAAGGGCGTCAAGATTCACCTGTTCTACGAAGGGTAAGGTTGAATTATTCTCGGGCGTTGATACAGCTTATAATTTTGAACTGATATCCCACAGGGCGTCAAGATTCACCTGATCTACGAAGGATAAGGTCAGATAACTGCAGGGCGTTCATACATCTTGAAATTTTCATGTCCTCTGGGCGTTGAGGTGCATCTTATCTAAGTATATAGTGTGCTTATTCCAGGGCTCATACCTTACAGGGCGTTCAGATGCATCAGGTCTACGTATAATAAAGTCAATTTACTCCAGGGCGTTGGTATAGCTTGAAAATGTCTATTGATGTCTTACAGGGCGTTAGGATGCACATGATCTCGCAATAATTAATCACTCTTCCTACATTTTCCATGAATCAGGGCAAAAATTGTAAAAAAATCTGAGAAAAGCTTCTTAGTCGTCGACTAAGCGCGACTAAGCAGGACGAAAGGGCTGGAAATCCTTATATTTTTTTCAGAAATGATATCAGAAATTCATTTAATTCTTTGTAGTATAAACAAAATCTCACATGTATCATGTTTGCATACACTAATTAACATGAGAACCACAAGTTTGTGAGAAGATTGATTAATTTTGGGAAGTGATACGTTACCCCACACCTAAGCCAAGCCAGTAGAATACAACAAGCGCATATTAATCATAATACCACCACCGTCGCAAAATTATGTGTGTGTGGTTAGTGCAGCATCGTCATCCAGCTGGTGTATCCCCAAGGGAAAAAGCAAAGTCCTTGCAAGGAGGAAACATAGTCAAGTAGCGGAGAAACCCGGTCACAAATTTGAAAGTCACTTCCTGGCACTCGAAAGTGGCTGGCTTCTGCCTGCTTGAGTGGCAGTCTGTTCTCAGTCACTTTGCGTGGTTAGTAGTTTTAGCTAGATAAAAGTTGTCTCTTTCATCGTGTACGATATTACCAGGATGCTCCCGATGCAAATGCAGTTTTGTAAAGAAAAAAAAACCAATTCCATAGGATGTTAGGAAGCGGGAAGATGGGAGCCGTTAGTAGGAAGCATATTTTTCAAGGCTACGAAAACTTACCTCGCCATTTTCCGGGGGGTCTCCGTTGCCGAAAGTGGATGCCACGACTAGAAGGAGCGCCTCGTGCTCTATCGACGAGATGTCGTAGTCTGACATGCAGTAGATCTGAAAAAAAAAACAAAAGAAGATAAAAAGCGTTACATTATGCAAAGTAATCGACATAAGGTGAAATCAATGATCTCAAGTAGTTGGAAAAGATGCTAGGTAAAAAAAAACTTCCAGAGTGTGCTGTGGGTCGTCCATAAATTTGCAAATGTTGTCAATCACGTTCCTCTATGAATTATTTTCTTCCTAAAGGACAACGTGGTTGATGGACGACTTGCTTCAGAGCAATCCGCTTGACTGAAAACTTTTAACTAAAATAATATTCTCAACAGTGATGGTTCATACTCAAAAGGCAGTGCTCGTTGAACCCGACTTGTTGAGTTTGGGTGATGCATTCCATCCGTAAGAGACAAACTTTCTCGGCAGTCATGGATGTAGCAAGAAGGAAGCTGTTATCGTTTTGAAATCAATTGCTTTGCTCTGAAAACAAATGTGATGTTTGAAATTTTGAAAAATTGTCAATAACTTATAACAATCATTAGAATACAATGAATGTCAAAATTCTATCAAATAATTTGGAGAAAATCATTCTAAAATTTAATAATTAGTTCTACTGATTATTTATAAGTAAATCAATCCAGAATTTGGACCAAACTTTCACGTGCTCAACTCGAATGCTTCCAAGAATAAGTTCGGGGATTCTTCCATAAAAATTGTCAATGAGTTACCTCGAGTTTCACCTGTGAACTTCATCATATTTTTAAACACTTTTTCAGGACATTCCCTTTCAAATTGTTAAGGGAATGCGAAATTTCAAATGATTCTATCAAATGCCAATGGGGGAAGGTCCATAAATCAAGTATTCATTTTTCTTTCGGAATGTTGGGCCCCACCTTCTCCTCATGGTCATTTGTCCATACATTAATTTTAAAACTAGTGTGGACCCTCCCCCATATATAACCACGAGGATTATGGACGACCCCTCAGGCGAAATTTATGTTTTTCCAATTTCTCATCGTAACAGGCTGTTCTTCATCACGCCAATCTGTCTGACATTCCTGCATATACTCGGCAAGCCTTTAAGACTAGTGCTGTAAAAATCATCATTCTGCAATTTGTTGTGTAAACTACTGTTCCTCATTTCGTTTCGTTTCAACACATCGAAACTTGTTACAATCGAAACGAGTAACACGCCCCAAATGTTATCTACCCGCCTTACAGGTTCTAGAAATAAGAAACAATTCGATCCAGAGAAGGCATTATATACTTTATATTAACAATCTCCAGAAGAAATCTTCCCAAAAAGGATAGTACGTAGAAATTGAGAAATCCTGAAATAATTATAGGATGTCCCAAAAAGTATGGACATACTGCCATTTCAAGAGTAGTGAAGATAAAAATCCGATTTTTAGACATTTGATTACTGTAACCAATAAGGATCGCAGCAAGCCGTGCGCGCGGGCGGTTGTGTTTTGCATTTTCTGTCACGTTTGCTTCGGTTCCGTGGCGAAAAATAGAATCGGCTGATGGCGCTACGCCACTTGTTTTAGTTTTGCAAATATTAATTTTGTGTTGTTCTGCGGGCTAGATTTTCACGTGATTTGCAGTAGTTCGGCCGGCACTACGTCACCCGGATTTTTTGTTTGCTTGTGATTTCAAGGGCTTCGTGCAATGAAATGCTGTGTGGAAGTGAAAAGTGTTTTTATAACCAGAAATTCCAAAAACAAAGTTTTAAGAAGTACTCCGAAACATGCTATATCGTGTTACAGTGAAACCTCCATGAGTCGATATTGAAGGGACCATCGACTCATGGAAATATCGAGTCATGGAACAGCAATCCTTTGGAAACCTGTTTCAAGGGACCATCATAGTAACCATGAAATTTTGTTTCCAGTATGGTTCCATGAGTCGATATCGAGTCATGGAACATCGACTCATGGAGGTATCACTGTACGTATTTTGCACAAATGATTCAGTGAAGTAGTCAATACAAAAGCTGATTATGACACCAGGCAGTTCCCCGTGCAAAACGGGTCATTTTGACGAAGGAATCAAAGTTCATCATAGCTAGTGGAACAACTCGAATCTTTCGAAAAAGTGAAAAGCGAAGAACGAGTATTTTGTGATGGCAGAAGCCAGAAAGTTTGTCAGTGTTCATTGCTAGTAGAGCGACGGATTGCAGAGTAGTTTCGAAAAAGGAATTTGGTGAGTTTGTTCTGATCAGCTGCGCATGATAACAATGCGTAAATATTAAACATTTGTAGGCCAGAACGTTTACCGAACGTATCCTATGGCACTACCCTTTCCATCAACATTCCACAACATCCCGTAACACCTATGAGAGGTCGTAGAGTTCTCTGCATCTTTCTTCTCTGTTCAATCAATCATCCTTTCCCATTCCCCAGCTTTCGCAAGGACGTGGCCAGGACAGCTCTCGACTATTGGAGGATGCGTCAATCTTGTCTAAGAGTTAGAGGTTAGTCCCAAACTTCTCAATTTGGTAACGGACGGGAAGGAGGCTCATACAACGGTCTAGGAGTGTTCCACCTACGAATTTGTGCGAAATGCTTAATGCTAATGCTAATGCTAATTTGATTACTGTAACCAATAAGAGTAGATTGTGATTTTTTAAATGAATAATTTACTTATTAATGTGTTGATTACGTAACATTTCTTTGAAGCATCTCTTATCAGTCTTGTACAAATCGCGTTATTTTTGAGCGACTTTGTTTTACAAAATTAGTTCTGTGTCAGATAATTGATCAGACTACCACTTATTAAAATAAAAATTTTAGACTCAAGCATGTACAATTTGTATTGCAACTAAAAATCCAATTCCAGCTGTGGTCGATTTGAAAATGGTCAAAACAAATCCTTATATTTATGTAAAAATATGAATAAATCAAAAATTAAAGTTACTTTTCTAACAGAATAGGGGTTAACCATTCGTAAATCTGAAACGTATTACTTTTATAACTATTTAAAATACCTGTAGAATTATAACTTCGTGATGTTGTCTTATGTGGTGAGAAAAAAACGAAATTTTTCGAATTTCACAATTTTATCAAGTGTTCTCTTGTTTGTGTTAACATTTCAAACAAAAATTTCTGTAAAACATCCTTGGTACAATGTACTTGAACTCACCACGGAGAAAGATTTTGATAGAATCGTATTTTACTAACTAGTTATTTAACAACAAAAACAAAATGCTGACCAGATAAAAAGTGATTTTCTAAAATCAACATTTTCAAACGATTATTAAATCAAACAAATTTATCACAGATGCTAGTTGAAATAGCCTTGAGAAAAATACAAAAATATAAAAATATTTGATTGTTTGGAAAAGTACTATGATTTCCATTATCAAAGTCGTGCCTATACTTTCTGGGACACCCTATACTATGAGAAAAAACTAAAACGACGTAATACTGGTATATCAAGAGAAGATTCTACCTCATTACCGTGAATGCCATTAACCCGAATGCCATTACCCCGAATTCCAATATCATGCGGGATACTCGATATTAAAGGGACCATTGAGTTAGGGAGGTATCGAGTTATAGAACACAAAACCAGTGCAAATGCGATCCAAGGGACCATCGAGGTAGCCATGAAAATAAAATTTTACTATGGTTCTATAACTCGATATCGAGATACGGAATATCGAGTAAGGGAGAGTCAACTGTAATTGTAAATTCAGGGAAACACCATTCGGGGTGATGGAATTCGGGGAAATGGTATATTCGGGTTAATGGCATTCGGGGTTATAGCATTCGAGGAAATGGCATTCAAGGTAATGGGATAGAATCCAAGAGATGGTTCATCCATTTACAATTTGGGAAGGAGTATTTCGTTTGAGTGTTCGACGTTTCGATGTATTCAACACTTTTTTTACTAATCCAGGTCATTGCCAGTTTTGATTTTCTATAGAAGTTTTCCATGTTAGTTTTGAAGAAATTATAGCCATTGTTAGTGGAAACCTTTGACAAATACTGAGTGATATGCATGGTACTGCAATTGTAGATAGAACTTTTCGTTCTACGGTTGAACAGAAAGCTACCGCAGCAGTTCTCGTTTCCATTTTACCAATTGTAAGTGAAAAGGTAGAGCAAATACTACGAAGTGCTACGTTTAACTCAGAACAATCATTGAAAAGGGTTTCTTAAATTTGATCATTTTTGGGTCATTTTTGTGAAATTACTTTCGAAGTCACTAGAACCCACCTCCCCCACACACTGGGGCAGATCGCTGTTTTCGACGGCCAAAACCTCTAGTACTCTAAATATGCACCCTAGAGGTTTGGTGTCTTCAACAAAGTGTTTTGGAATAACTTGTACTATATTTTGACACATTCAGATTTGATCTAGGTAAGTGAAAACTGATCTAGAGCAGTTTTATCGTTTGATAGGAGCGTCCTAGCAAAAAACTTTCTTCTGCAAAGTTGTTCATTGAGGCATTTTTGACATTTCTTCGGAAGACACTTACACTCTATCACTGACGTGGATTACGATATATGACAATTTAGGAAAAATAGACAAAAAATCGACTTTGACCATTTTTTCATAAAAATTATTAAAACATTTTTTGTCATCATGTTTTAGAAACTTAACTATAACAAAGTAAATTTACGTCATTCACTAGCAACATTTTCGGATTTAATATTATTTTTGGTAAAAGCAGTCTAAAAATAGTGTTTTACAAAATCCAGGATAACTCATGAAGCGGCAGATGGCGGCAGCTATTTTTTTGTATACGACTTGCCAAGAACATAAGTTTCATTGTCACGAAGAAAGAAAAGGGGGGGCCACGTGGGGCTTTTTTGTTGTGGTGGTTTGAAAACTTGATGAAAATATGTTTGAAAATGCTTATATTTGTGAAACTTTTCATGGATTTTTATTTTTCAAATGTATTTCTGAAACATATTGCATGTTGACGAAATGTTTTGAAGAAGTCATCTCTAAACTGGTATTCCAATAAACTTTTAAACGGAATTCAAGATAATTTGTCCCATATGTGTATCTACCTATCTATCTATCCTTTGATTTTTATTAGAGTAATAGTATTGTGTTTAATAAAAGCCATATTATACGATACCAGTTTGGTGATGACTTTTTCAAATCACTTCGTCAACATGCAATATGTTTTAGAAATACATTTGAAAAATATAAATTCATGAAAAATTTCTCAAATATAAGCATTTTTAAACATATTTTCATCAAGCTTTCAAACCACCACAACAAAAAAGCCCCACGTGGCCCCACTTTTCTTTCTTCGGGACAATGAAACTTATGTTCTTGAGTAGTCTTTTAAAAAAATTAGCTACCGCCATCTGCCGCTTCATGAGTTATCCTGGATTTTGTAAAACACTATGTTTAGACTGTTTTTACCAAAAACATAATTAAATCTGAAAATTTTGCTAGTAAATGAAGTAAATTTTATTTGTTATAGTTAAGCTTCTGATACTTGGTGACAAAATATTTTTTATCATTTTTTTTGTATGAAAAAATGGTCAAAATGGATTTTTTGACTGTTTTTACTGAATTGTCATATATCGTAATCCACGTCAGTGATAGAGTGTAAGTGTCTTCCGAACAACTTTGCAGAAGAAAGTTTTTTGCTAGGACGCTCCTATCAAAAGATAAAACTGATCTAGGTTTTGGCCGTCGAAAACAGCTATCTGCCTCATTGTGCCCCACAAGCAAATTCTGGCTACACCCATGTCAAAAGTTGAAAACATATTTCAGTCAACGAAAGTCGGAAAAAGTTTCCGAAAAGAACAGAGGGTTGAATCTTTAGAACCCACGTGAGTCTTCTCTGAGTCGCAAGTTGACGCGTTTTGGGTTCCTACCGCAGTCACCATCTTACCACACTTGAGACCATTTAAATCTTCTATAGCGATTATTAACTTTGGAGGAAGCGTTTCACCGCCGAAAGTTTGGATATCCTCTCGAGATAACACGCGCTGAGTGCCACATGCTTATGATATCAACGATATTGTAGCACTTCTTTCAACCGCCCCCTTATTGCCGACAGAGACTTTTCTTGTGATCTGTTGGTTCTCCCATCTGGAAAAGTCGCACAGAGAAAAGCTGGAACACAAAACAAAAACGCTTTTGGGCGTCGAAAATTTGGGAAACCTGTGGAATGATTTTCTTCTTTTATCTCGGCTCGTTCTTCCTACTACTCGTCTCTAATAAGGGTGATATATCTTCTCGAGTGATTATGGTAAGGTGGAATAACAAGCGAGTAATTGAGATGGAAATCTGTACAAACGTATAAGTTGGCAATGTGGGTTGTAGCAATATGCTTCTTTCTATCTCATTATGCTAAAAATATTCTTTCTCCGCTGAATGAGTATTTTATTACCAAATCTAAAGCAACATTTTAGAGGTATCCTAAAATTTTACTGTTGGTTTTATGTTTCAAACCATTTAGAAAATTCAACTCGTGCCATATTATTTGTAGGTGATGTTGCAATACAAATTATGAATGGCTGATAGGTGGATTATCAGAGGATTTCAGAAGTTATAAATCGCATGGATTGGAAGAGAATGGGAAACGTAAGCACGCTGGGTTCTAATTTGCATAGCTAAATGGAATTTATTCACGGACTCTTGAGAATGAATATATTCATGAACTTATTTGCTCGAGCAGCTGTTGAAGTAAATTTTTAAGAACATTGAATATTGAACGTTAGCCATAAACAGAAACTAAAGATTATGCATGCAAATATGATATTCTATTCTCAAATCAGTTGTTAAGTCATTTTTGACAATATTTTAATTAGACCAATATTGTAGTTTTAAAATCCATCCGTTTTGACTGTCCCATGTAATTGTTTGTGCTAATAAAATACTGTTTTGGGTTTGAAGATTTCAGTTTAAATTTGGTTAATAATCAGCGTTGCCAGTACATTTTGTAAAATATCTGGTGAGTTTTAAATAAAATATATTCAAAAAAAATTGTTTTTTTGTTTTAACTTTTCCGTTATTTAGTTTCTTTGAAATTTAGTTTTAGATAGTTGACTGTAGTTTAATGTTGATTCAAACTTTTGTATCTCAATACAATCTAGATGGAGTCTTAACAACTTTTAGTACAGATGAACAAAATCAATATGATCATGAATAAATTGGCAAACAAATTTATAATAGAAATCGGCTAAAAGTTGCGCACCATAGGGCTGAACGATCGCAACAATAAAAAAAAATTAATAAAAGGGCATGTCCATAAGAATTCAAATTACTGGTTCAAATAACTCTTATCAGAATATCAAAAGACCAACCGAATAAAACAAAAATCCACCCACAAACTCTCCCAGTGGAGCTATTCTTAGTAATATTATCCCCGTTTTCTTAAGGACGACTGAAACCGGTGGCAAAAAAATCCCAAAGAACACCAAAAGATACCTCCCAAGCAAAGAAAAACTTTAATCCACTCGGTAGACTCACCTGTGCATTGAATGCATGTCCGAGCAGTTCCACCAGTTGCTTTGCATACTGCTCCGAGCGTCCGGTTTCGGTTGCATACAGGACCGTCGCCTTGATCCGTCTTGAAAGGGCCCGTCCGAACAATTTCGATGTAAATTTGACGGCTCTGTGGGGAAATGGGTCAGAATCGGAAGAAGGAGAAAAGACAAAAGATATCCATGTAAATTTCCTTTACTGCAAAGTTTTTCCCGAGAGTTGGTTGTAACGACTTGTACTGTGGGATCGTTATGTGAATACGTATATGGTTATTTGTGATGCGGACAAAGTAGAACTTCTGATATGGAGCACGTTCCGGAACAGGTGAAGGTTGTTGGAATACGTGTTAAGTAACAGGTGTAGCGGTCCGGCATCGATATAGTGAAAATAATCTCTCTATTGGATATCCCCAATCAGGATAAATACTTTCGGTGTTACGGTGCGTTAACCCTTTCAAAACGGATGGGTAATACTGACCAAGCTTCTATATTGGGCAGTATAAAATTAAGAAAGAGCCTTCCTTAGCCGAGTGGTTAGAGGCCGCGGCTAAAACGATGAAGGTGTCTGGGTTAGATTCCCAGTCTGGTCCATGACCTTTTGACACTTGAAATTTCATTGACTTCCCTTGCCATAGAGTATCATTGTACCTGCCACACGATAGACGAGCATGAGTATGAGCATAGATGATCGTACAATTCGTAGTTGCTACTCCGTGATTGACAGGGCAATCAAAGTTGCCCAGAGATTTGATGAATGGGACTTGCACAAATCAAGAGCTCAAAATCTAAAAGTCAATGACGGCGCCGGCCACGCCCTTACGGTCATCGGTGAAGGTAAGGAGTGTTATTTAGACAACCTTTGTTACTAGAGACCGAGATGACCTCTGCATCTCCAAAGCTGTCATGGAAAGGATATTGGGTTAGTGGGATAAGGTAGAGATCTTGGTGTTACCTTTAGTTGATGATGTGATCCATGACATATTCACGCCTAACCGGATTCGCAATATTATTCAATAAATGCATTTTACGCGCAATATGTGTTCTTAGTTCGTCCTCTCAAGAGCAAGCGATACGATCTGAATACGAGCACGTCTAACGCGATTTGCGATCAACGAAACTATTCAACTGTGCTACGCGAGCGACATTTCTTCTTCTTCTTGGCATTAACGTCCTCACTGGGACAGAGCCTGTTTCTCAGCTTAGTTTTCTTATGAGCACTTCCACAGTTATTAACTGAGAGCTTTCTTTGCCAAACTTGCCATTATCTCAATTGTATATCATGTGGCAGGTACGATGATACTCTTTGCCCAGGGAAGTCAAGGAAATTTCCATTTCGAAAAGATCCTGGACCAACCGGGAATCGAACCCAGACACCTTCAGCATGACTTTGCTTTATAGCCGCGGACTCTAACCACTCGGCTAAGGAAGGCCCCTTACAGCCTTTGCCTTCACCATTCACAACACGAGCGATCAAACGATCGTAAAAAATGTCACTTGAATGCATTGTTTATTTCTATTATATTTCGTAATTAGAGCTGCTTTCTTTATATGTGTGTCACATTCGACGTAACAAGCAAGATTAAACAGTTCATATTGTTTAGGATCGGATAATTTTTAAATCTATGCTTAAATCATGATTTATGAATTCTGAGGAAAATAGTGATATATACACGATTTTGTATGTATCGTTATTATTGGAAGAAATATATCGTCAACATATTTTTCTAAGTTGATTTGTGTAGATGTCAAGAAAGATTTTTGCAAAGATAGATCAGCTTCGTGGCCTTGCGGTTAGCGGCGTCAGTCGTCTAGGCGTATTGTGCCACGGGGTGTGGGTTCGATTCCCGCTCCAGTCGGTGGAAACTTTTCGTCAAACGAAAAATTCATCGCTGGGATACTGGGTGTTTCGTGTTGTCCGTTGCCTAATGTTAGTGATTGTTCAGTCTGTGCAGCTTATGTGCTGAAGACGGTGTATATTGTCTTTAATTAAGAATATTACAAGCTATGTCGTTTTTAAGGTGAAGACGGGGTTGGTGGTCTGATGGCTACCGCTTCTGCTTCATATGCAGAAGGTCATGGGTTCAATCCCAGGCCCGTCCCTTTCCTCGTACTTTGTAGTTGTATATCTCTCACTTGCTTCTATCTTCCATTCTAAATAGGGGAACTTACGTATTCTCGGCAGTCTAAGCGGATGCCGCGCTTCTTTTGTAATTTTCTCGGCCATCAGCAAACAAATTCCGTGTTTGTCTGTTTACCTTTATGCATTGCTCAATCCTCTATCGATTCACACCGACAGACTTCAACATGCTTTTGGAAATGTTTTTACAACGCTGCGAACATCTCTTGTCAGTGTGACTATTTTCGGCAGCCTCAATCTCTTCGGCAACTTTTCCATAAGAACTGCTGGTGAATCTCTTCGGCAGCTCCAAATCAGTCGCATTTTGAGCCGTGTTCTTTTGAATTGATGATATCTCTGGCGATATTGTTTATTCAGTATCGGAAATCTCGTCAGCGGGAAGCGGGCAGAACAAAAAATCATCTGAATGTTTTCATTGATGTGTTTTGATAGAGCAATACTGAGTATTTGGCGTTTGAAACATGGCTGCCGATAATAGTCGAATGGTGCCGGAGCCGTAAGTCTCCCTATATCACACTCAAACTATTCGTTCATAGCAAACGCTAGAACCAGAGACGGACAAGAAACCGTTTCCCTAACGCTTCCTACTTCCACGCGCACGCCTTTCTTACGCCTGATACATAGGCAGTCTGCTAACCACAAAAGCAAACCTCTCTGCCATGCCTTTCCCCCAATCCATACACTCCCGCATGAACTGACGTGGATGCAGTGGAATATACGGTCTACGTGGGAGTCAGTTCAATGCATCATCAATTCCTCCCCCTTCCCCTCATTGGTATGCATTCTGACGTGGTAGGTGCCATTGTTGCCTAAAAATAGAAGATCACCAGCACTTATACACTGAGGATGCCTGTTAGTCCCAAGCAGTCATTCGGTTGGTTCCTTGTGTAAGTGCAGCTGATCTGGCGATACTGGAGTGCATCCACGGGCGGCCAATCAAGCTCAAGCTCAAGCTCAATATTACAAGCTATGTCGTTTTTAAGGTGAAAGTTTCAAAAATATCGCCTTAGTTTTCAAATGCTAATAATCGTGTTTTAATGTTGTCGAAATAATCTACAGGCCTTACCAAAAATCTCTAGGAAGTATATGAATAAGGTTTATACTTATACAGTCTTAAACCAGCATAATCTATCAAATTTACAGTCTAACGGCTGACTGCAATCATACAAAAACTTTGTTAAATACAGAAAGATTAATAAATAATACACTCATGTGCGCTCATACAATGTTGGACCAAGCTTCGCTTCGGATTACGCGTTCCAGTGATCAAAAAACTCTTTCGAGTAGAGCCGTTCAGATCTAAAAGCATAACAGGTGATCTTACGAAGGTTAAGGTTTATACTCAAACCGACGCAATGAAATATGTCTTACTCATATTTGAGTACCGTAAAACGGGGTAACTTTGATAATGCGGGTAACTTTGATAGTGCGAGACTCTCAACATACTAAACGAAATAACGAAGTTTCTGTCAATTAGTTAAGAAAAACGAATGCTATAGTAAAGAGTATTAATATGACACTTCATGTCAAAGCTATTTTCGTTGGAATCAAGTGCATTTGAGGATTTTTATGCAAATATTAAAAATTTACAAGATTTTAGCAATTTTGCAACGCTTACAAACAATCTGTTCTACGACCACCAGTCATAATGAGTTCGTTACTTACCCATGATAGCCTAGTTATAGTAGAACATGAATTCGGTCTCAAATCTCTTAGCGAAAACCATTTTTACAAACTGGGACCGTTTTTGTAATCTAAGTCAGAAATTTCCATATAGTGTAAAACGCCTAGAGGTATGCAACGCCCTATAAATGTTCCGTAATTCATTCAATCTTGTTCGATTTATACTCCATTATCAAAGTTACCCCAAAACAGAAAACCGACTTTCGATTATATGAAAAATTATATATCCATTCAGAATAAATCTTTTGGCAATCTATCAAGTGCAATCGATAGCTAGGATGTCAGTACTTGTTTTAAAAATATAAATTGTAATTCTTTGAAACAGCATGCATAAATATTGAAGCTTTCTTCGAAAAAACTATCAAAGTTACCCCGTTTTACGGTACAACAACTGCGTAAGGTTATCCACGACCTCCTGTTAAACAGGATTTTGAATCTACAGGCGTAGCCAGCGGAACTACTTTTGTTACACAGGTAGGGGAACATGGTCCAATTTGGACCTAGTAACAGTTTTTTGGTCATATTTTAGTACGATAAATGGCATGAAAATTTGTATGTTTGTGTGACAGCCTGATTCAGCGCGCACACTTTTCTCTCAGAGAGTTTTGTGATATCTACTACCAGGACATGACTAGACATGTTTGAACAATTTTTTTTAGAAGGTCCGAATTGGACCAACCCTGTTATAATTCCAACCACGTTATATTTTATGGGTTTTTGCTGAGGTAGTAATACAATATAACTCTGATTTGTGTGGTATCATGTTCTTTGAACTTCTCCTGTAAACGAAAGCTCTAAAAATAAAGTGAATGCGCGTCAAATTTCAATTGAATTAGAGTCAGGACTAATTCAAGTAAAATGTGAATCTCATTTAGAAAATAGGTACAATCAACTCTCCCTAACTTGATTTTAAATGTATAATCATGTATGGGAGGTATCGAGATGACGAACACATATTTTTCAATTTTGGATCTTTCTGTTATTTGACAAAATATATTGGAGGAAGTCATTTTAATGTTGAATGTAGTAAAATTTGAACACATTGAATCTTTGAATAAAAATATCGGGATAAAGTGGTGAATTTGTATAGGATACTGAAGCAGACAGCATCGAATCTGGGAGCCCAAAATTGGAGAAGTATCGACTTACATTTAGGAATTAAAGTATGATATATTGAAGAAACTGCGCATTCCATCGAGCAAGGGAACAAAAACACAGAGAATCACGTGAGGGAAAGTTGACTGTATTGTTCCCAAAACTCGTAAACGTGTTTTGAAACGTATTGTCAAACTTGTTTTGGATGCAGCTTGACTGTGGTATTCATAAAGATGCTTTTCAAGTAGATTATTTTTTGTCTCTGTTTTTTCGGTGCTCTACCGTATTCCTTAGTTTTTTTCGAATACTTTTTCTTGGACGCAAAAGAAACAAACGCATCACCGATCAATATTGCAACTTCTATTATTTTCTACCAAGTCGAGGAGACTTTCACGTGATGGAGCTCTTGGAATAGGTGTTCTCGTTGGAAATCAAGAGGTCCGTATTGAACCATATCGAAAGGTCCGGTTTGGACCAACACACATTTTTTTTATTTACAAACTACTTGAGCACAAACAGTTCATAAATATATCAAAACCATATGGTCAGATGAAAACTTAGGCTGAAGGGGTTCGATTGTAAGATAATACAGAAAAAAATGAAGAATTGTTATCGCTTACAGAAGCTTGGAAAAAGTGCTAACCGACAGTACACTAGTACACTTTAAAACAACAAACTAATATAAAAAGCAAACGAAATAACTGAAAGGGGTCAAACTTATTGTGCTATTTCCAAGCCAGACGATGGGTAGAAAAACAGTATACACGATTTTTACAGTAGCGCCTGTATTGAGAAATGCTTGATGGTCCGAATTAGAACAGGGTCCGAATTGGACCAGGTTCCCCTAACGAAGGTTGGGCGATTTCCTATAATAAGTTATTAAGTAAACTTAAGCATTCCATCAGACTGGAGCTTCTCAAATTAATATCTGAGCTGCTCCAGATGATGTGATGAGTATTAGCATCACTGCCCACTATCAGCAGAAAGCCTTTTCATAGGCAGTGTATGACAGCTCGTTTGAAATCATCACCACAAAACGAAAGATGTATTTCCAATTGAGGTCACCAACAGAAATGTCAAATTTGACAGCACATACATCTCTGATTTTCAACTCAGAAATGAGTGTTGCAACGTGAGCGTCTTTTACGCATGCACGAGGCCTGGCACGTGAGTTTGCCATTTCATGTTTCTGAAAGTAACAAAAAGTCCACAAAGCTACCCTCACAATAGTAAGGTTTTTGAACTAGTGCCACTTGAGCTGTACCATTTTGCATGAGCCTACAAAAATTGATCGTTGCTGATATTTTATGCTGAAGATTGATCTAAGCTACCTAACCGTAGCCACTACCCAAGCTAGGTAGGATTGAGCTTTTAGCAATCTCAGCACGAAAAAGACCAGTAGCGAAAAAACAGATCGGTACTTCTAAAAAGTCGCCAAACGCGAAAAGTACAGAATACACTGTGTAAAACGCATCATGTGAAACCATAAAGGTGAAAATTTACACTAAATAACAACGTATTAATAATCCCACTCTTATTTAGCCTCAGAATTGAGACTGAAGAAGGGCAGCCGATTATCGCGGAGAAACACAAGGCTACCTACACCATTTCTTCAGGTAGCACAGGAAGGGCACAATTCTGTTGAAGGAGCCCTGCTACTCCACAGGGATGGTACACAAATTATGTCACGCTAAATTTCAACTTTTTCGACCCCCTCCCCCCCGCCTTTGTCACACTTTTTGTATGAGTCCTCCGAAAATTTTGTAAGGCTTGTCACGCTTGGCTCGACCCCACAGGCTCCGTTAGCGGTTAGGTTTTATTTAGACCCCCCTAACCATTCATTCTTAGGCACGGTAGGCTTGAAGCCACATGAATAAGGGGTCACCTGTGAGGTGGACTTTTACCACCGAAGCAGGCAGTCATAAGCGCTACAGCTTAAATATACGCGAAGAAAACGCGCATATTTTCAGAAAGACCATACTGAGGAAGGTTCAATTTCAGCTGGTCAACGATCTTTTCGGGATGAAATTTTGTAAGACTTTTCAGGTCGTAGTGCATCCAGAGTTACTGTGTACGTGCTGTAGCCTTATGTGCAAGAGCCACATTCCTTTCATGCTCACCCGTGCACTGTACATTTTGAGACCTATGTTGATGTTCCTTGCTTTTTTAAGGTAATTTCTCAATGCGTCTCATGCGCTTCGTCACATACGTTGTTCAAAAACAGCACAATAGGGTAAGGGATCTAATTTTCGACCCAGTGCTAATTTTCGACCCATTGATAGAACGAACGTTGTTTAAACTACTATTTAAATTTTGGAAAAATCTATAAACCACTGGAATACGCCGCTACTGTTAAACCTGTCATGATCTAATAACAATTGCATTTATATATTTAAGTTTTGATTCTAAATTGATCGATCTGATATTTCGGTGTCTGAATCAGTCCTTTTTTCTTCCATGGATGAAAAATCGACACATTTGAAAAAGACTCAAATCAGTATAAAAACTGATCAAAGTGAAGCCTAATAGATAAAGTTTGATGAAAAGAGATCTAGTTTAGGCATATTGTATTGAATTAAGTGCATCTATTAGTGAAAATAAATTCTATTACGCGTTTGAAATTGTCCGAAAATTGAAATACCAGGTTTCAATTTTCGACCGGTCGAAAAAGCATGCCATGATTTCAGCAGGTGATGTGTTTTAGTTTTCGACCCTTCATCAAAAGTAAACATCGTTCATAACGGTGGTGCCTCTCTTTTAAAGATAAATTGCTTGCTCCAACGGTTCTTAACTAAAATGGTGAGAAATATACTGATCTTGCTTCAAAAATACATAAATGGAGTAACATATTACAGCGCCCAGAACAGTACAGGCAAGTCTACGCAGATACCGTTATCCAGCAAGCAGCATCAAAGATAGTAGTTTTGCTTAGGAATTCTGAGGTTACGAAAACATTCACATTCACGCCAATTCTGAAATTCCGGTAAGATTACCGGCAGTAGCAATTTGTAATATCCGTGTGAATTCTGGCATTACGATAATTATGTTATTTTCTAGGAATTTTAGGATGTCGGTAGGAATTCAGATATTTATAATGTAATTCTGAATTTTACGTGTAAATTCTGACATCTCAGATTCTCAGATTTCTTTTGGAATTCCGGTATTTCTGTAGGAACTTTGGGATTCCGATAGGGGTGTTGGATTTTTTATGATAATTCTGGAAGTTTAAATACCATTCTAGGAATAGTGCAGAAATATTAGAAATCTGGTAAAAACTATAGAATTGGGGTGGGATCCCGGATATAAATCTCTTGGAATTCTGTGGGTATCTTTTAGACGGTATCTCCAGTTCCGTTGGAATTTCGAAGCAAAGCTGTAATATAAACCTTTTGAATGTCGGTAAATATGTTATAGATTTCAAAGGGATTTTTTGTGAAATCCATAAGAATTTTAATAACTTCAAAGGGAACCCTGGTATTTTAGGGGAGATCCTCATTGAATTTTAACGACTACCAATGGAATCACTACAATTCTCATAAAAATCTCTACATTCTAAGTTCTAGAAATTCCAAGGACATTATCAGAAACCCCACCAAAATAACGAGAATATCACAGAAACACTTAGAACTTCCGGAATTCAACATGTTGTTAAGAAAACACACAGGGAGCATCGAAATTCTACCGCAATTTCAACAGAATCTCAGTCTGACTAATCGCAAAATTACACTAAAAATTTTGTCAAATTACAGCACCTTCATGATTTTGTGCAAATTGTCGCGTAATCGATTAGATTCCATGCATTCCCTTCATATGCATGATTGTATTAATTTTAAGCGTCACTCTGAATAGATTGTTATTTATGTGCAGAATCACTATGCACTCTGAATGGAAATTTCTTAACGTGCTGCTTCAGTCACTGCTCATGATCGAAAGTAGTAAGTACTACATGTTCGAAAAGTTTTTTATTCATACCAAAAGTAAAGTAAACTTTGTGGAATTGGTTTTTGAGTAGATGCTACCTGTAGTAAAGTTCAACGTTTTTTATTCATATCACTCAAAATGTTGCATCGGTTCGGGTTGCAGATCATCTCCTTATAAAAAGCATGATGCACAAATGCAAAAATGATCAAATTATCACAAAAGCTTTCAGTAAATGCTAGTGTAGCTGAGAAGCAGACTTTACCCTAGTTGGGACCTAAATCCAGAAAGGGGTCATGCACAATTTACGTCACGCTCCAAGGGGGGGGAGGGGTTTCTAGGCAAGCGTGACAAGCCTTGCAACATTTTCAAAGGACTCATACAAAAAGTGTGACAAAGGGGGGGGGTATAAAAAGTTGAAATTTAGCGTGACATAATTTGTGTACCATCCCAAAGAGGATGATTATTTTTCCCAGATGCTAATTTAAATCAGTCGAAAACAACAGTCAGATAAAAAGCCCAAACAGCAAAACTTCAAAAGAAGGAAAATCCTTTGTTAGAAATGCAATTCAAATGCTTATAAACTCTGTAAAGCATGAAGAACAACCGATATTTATCAGAAGGCAACATTTCAATTGAAAAAAAAAAAAAAATACAGGCAAGATGTAAAAGTGAAATCTATGAAGAACAGTCGATTATAACGAAGGAATAACCGTCGATACAAGTGTCTACAACAGTATATAACCACTATAATGTATAACTCCAAAAGAACAGCCAATGTTTCAAAGAAGGACAAATCTCTATTGAAAATCTATCAAATAAAAAGCTAATAATAATTACTTCATGCTTTGGAGTATCAAAATAATAACAACCGACATTCAGAAAATGAATCTTTTTTTTTTGGAAAATAATAGCATTAATACAAATTATTCATTCAAACGATAGTTCTGAAGAACAGCTATTATCTAAAAGAAGGAAAAACTTCAGATGAGAAGGGAGGAATTTGTGATTAAAATGTTAGCAACTGAATGTACGATAATCCTTTCAACGGTACAATTTGGACCTTTCGTCCATTCGACCTTATTTCCATTCGACCTTTTTTGTCCATTCGACCTTTTGTCCCTTCGACCTTTTGTCTCTTCGACCTTTTGTCCCTTCGACCTTTTGTCCCTTCGACCATTTGTCATTCGACCTTTTGTCCTACAACCCTTATTTTCACTATGGAAAACCTTCGTACTATTTCACCGAAGGATTTCACTCCAATCACACGCCGTATAACTTAAATAAATTTTACAAAATTTCCTCAACCGCCGCGTATAATTGAGAATGTAAACAAAGTTCAATCCGTCGTACTGAGAAAAAAAAGCTTGTGCGCATCAATGTGTACGCGACGCTCGACGTAAAAATACGGTTCCTTTCATTGCGTTGTTTTCGCTGTACTGTGAGCAAATGCCATAATTCTCGC
The DNA here is from genome assembly GCF_002204515.2 of Aedes aegypti. NCBI lineage: Eukaryota > Metazoa > Arthropoda > Insecta > Diptera > Culicidae > Aedes > Aedes aegypti. The sequence continues at coordinate 443,697,378 of NC_035108.1, forward strand.
ATAACTTATGATCTCGCCCTAAAAGCCATTATGTTATTTAACATCTCTATGGTGAAGAAAGGATAATACTCTACCTGCCAGTGGTATTAGTGTAGATGTTTATACATTCATTTGCTCTGAAACAACAAGCTTCACACGTGGTTACCAATGGCTTTTAGGGCGTTATCTCAGATTATGCGAGAATTGTACTGTCAAAAGGAAATGTGTTCATATGTTCGGGCTGAATTTTGATGACGAACAATTAATTTTAAAGGAAATTAGTATATTCCATCATACTGAAGGATTGGAGGGAGATGCCCGTAGATCTATATATTCTAGTAAAATATTTTACTATAGCGTTGATATGTTGTGTTTTAACCACTCAATACACACAGTGAGCCGTAAGTTGTGAGACGAATCTGGAAACTGATTGCGACGGAGTTGAAAACGATACGACGGATTGAGAATACGGTAAGACGCATTTTTTTTGCATTATTTCCAAAAAGAGATCAAGATTTATCAACATCTTACTGTACAATGCGAAAGCCGTTTTGAGAAAGAATTGTTTGGTATCGGTTTGTATCAGCCTCATTCACTGCAATACTGGGAAAATTGCAGTTCTCACTGATCAATGCTTAATACGACGGATACTAGCACATCACCCTACTGTTTCTGTGTCTTTATGTAAATTTCTCTCCGATCGCCAGCCAGCCAGCAATCAGCTGGCAGTTGTAAATATACCATCACGATTGCCGCCGTATTAACGGCAATAAAATTACTGTTTGTGTTCGCGTCGTAATAAAGTGTCTAATTGTTTCGTATAATAAACTGTTTAATTTGTGCTTAATGTAAAAATTAGTTTAAAGTGCAGTGTCCGAAAGATCGTGTAGTGCGCGTGAACAATAGAACTATTTTGGTAAAAGAAAAGTTGTTTATCTATACTTTAACTAAATTTATCCTAGCCTGTCCTGATCGTCCCGGTTTTATTACTGTGTATAAGATTTTCATGATAAACAAAATTAAATCCATACGTAAAATGTATGTAGGAAAAAGTTGTCCTGAAAGGGTTAAGGAATAAAATCAAATCAAAGTCGAAAATCTCAACAGTCGCCATAACCACACCACAGTCAGTGTCAGCTGCCAGAATGAATGAAATTGGATTTGCGTGCAGCGACTTGAATGTTCGCCAACACTGTGACATTGTGATGACGATTTTTCCGAGAGGCTGTATGGCGGCAGACCTTTGCTGTTGCTGGAAACTCTGAATGCCGCAACGGTGAAGCAAAACGGGAAGGAAATTGTCTGTTTAACGAGATTTAACGACCTTGTCTGTTGTAGGTACGCTTCGCGTGTCTTCTTCGGCTGTCGGCTCTGCAGTGATTTGAAGCAAAGGAAGAGCCGATCCGATAAAGGACTCGTTCCGCGCACAGGAGACGGAATGACAGTTTTGTGAATGGAATTTCCCGACCGCAAGTAGTACTCTGTTGGGTTTCGTATATATTATACTATATGTCGTGTAAGCGCGTGCCAGTTGAATGAACATCGTAACACGAGAATATGGTTCCCATGCAGGACTATGAATCGACAGAGAGAGAGAGAGTGGGTTCCCATCCATGATGACGGACGACGACGGAAAGAACATGCTTGATTGCATCCGTGAAACTTTTTCCGGCGATGTTTCCGAAACGATAATGATGATGATGGGCGATGTGAAACGAGGATCCGGAGAATGTGACGACATTTAGCGTGAGTGATAGTGACACGTAGGGCCAGAACATTGGGCTCCCCAGTTGAATGAGGTTATTGTATGGAAACGTGCCCGCAAACTGTCCTATGCTTTGCGAAAAAGCCTATGGCGAATTTGGAATTAAACTAAAAAAAAAACTGGTGTGGAAATATTTAATATTTTCATTCCATTTCATTTTTCAGAATTTTAGCAGGTGAATTGGTTTCACCTGCTAATAAGAGAAACCAAAACGCTTTCAATTAGCTTAACCTAACCTTACCTAGATATATAACGCATTAATGCTGTCAATAGAAGATTGCATCGATTGTTGTCTAAAATTATTAATAATTGAGAACTGTCAAGCAGCTAATACGGTGCGAATGGAATGATAAGTGGTTCAACACTCATGATTCAAAGCTTCGGAAAGTGAAACAAGATACGCTTCGGTAGACGGAACACTACAGCGAGCCGACCAGCGGCATACGGCTAAAGATTGGTCATATGCGGCTTACCCGCCCATTTTTCTTTAAAAGGGAATCCCCACCAATCAGCGAATGTTGTGGAATAACAGTGAATGTTCGACATTTATTTCTGCAATGCAGAAAATATAAAAAAAAAGGCAGAAGAACAATGTGAGCACGACAAGCTTGAGAGACGCCCTAGCGAATGAAGAAGAAGCATTAAAAAATATTAAAGTTGCCTGTTGCAGTCAGTACAATTTTGTTAATGTAACTAGAATTGTTATACGGTGTAAAGTCACGTTAATACACAAAAAAAAAGTTGATGTTTTTTACATGTATGAATGATGATTACAACTCCACCGGAGCATGTGGTGGTCCAGCCGATCATTACGATAAACAAAAAGAGAAACGTACTGCCGTTATACGCATAATTGTTCCATGTTCCAAAATAGTAATCGAGAAAAACGCGTTCAAAGATTTTAACACATTTAGGCCTCGTATTGACGTATGTGGTAAAATAAATTAAAATCTTTACATTAGTATAAAGAATAGCATGTTTATTAGAGTCAAGAGTTTGTATTATGGGAATAAAGTAAATTTAGCTACTAAATTCAAAGTGGGACTGTTGTGCCTAGAAATACAGGGTTTTTGGTGAATTTCTACTTCCACTGATAGTAGTAACCAATTATGTGCTAAACATACTGCTGTAGATGACCGTTCTTACGTATAGATTGTACCGAATGTAGAAGACGTATATCCTCAAGACTATATTAAGGCACCTAAATTAGGTGCATTAAATCATTAAATCATTAAATGAAGGTTCAAGTGACATGTGCCAAACGGAACCACGTGTGGGGGAAGAGAAGAAATACGATTTTATAGTTTGGGATGGAAATCAAAGTTTTCTGTATGTGTGATAATGAGATAATGTATGAGTTAGTGAAAGAAAGAGTGGATGAGTAAGTTAGAGAGTTTATAAGATGTAATGAATTCCTATATCGACTCTTCCAGCTGCAGGCTTGACAGAAACTCGTCTGCGAATTCGAGGTATTTGTCTTAAAATTCAAGACACAAATCTTCACAAAATTTGGGATTTCTTTCGACTTTGTTTGCAAAATCATCATATTGGATGCATCGCAAATTAAGTTTTGGAACCACCAACATATTTGCCACTTGCAACGCCAATTATGCGCAATAACCCAGTAAGTGGCCAGGTCATCCAAAACCTTTGGAACTATCCTTCTTTTGACTAAATTTGGACTTCTTCTTGGCTTCATCAAGTTTGATAAGTCGCAAGCAAGGTCTCAGGACCACCAATATAATGGCCACTTCCTCTGGGGAACAGGGTATCCAAAACAACCTGGCATGCTATCAAGTCACCAAGAACCTTTAAATTACCCTTCTTTAGCCTTGATTTGGGAATTTTTTAAGTTTGATGTTGCCAGCTAGGTTTCAGAACCGACAGTTTAGAGACCATTTCCCCCAGGGAACCGGGAATTCGGAACAATTCGACATGTGGTCAAGTCATTCAAATACATTGTGGTTCAGATTTAGACTTGATTTGCAAATTCATGAAAATTGATAAGTCGCCAGGTTTCAGATTCGCCAATATAATGACCACTTCCACAAGTGAACCGGTATTCGGAACAACCCAGCATGTGGCCAAGTCATCCAAAAACGGTCGAAATATTTTTATTTAGATTTGGTTTGCTAAATCATGAAGTTGATTTGTCGCAAGCCATGGACTCGAAATTAAAGTGGTTACTGATTCTTCAAGTAGGATTATTTCAGTACTCCTCGTGATGAATCCAAAATTACGGTGAACAACTGATCTCTTTTTTGAGAAATTTATTGAAAAACGGATATTGATATTGATATTGAAAATTTAAATCATATTTGACGTTAGGCTAGCACGAATGATGAATGCATCCCGATAATACAAACAAATAAAACAGGTTGTGTTCCACATGGGATGTAAAGCCAACATAAGAAGATGTTCAAAACGATTATCCCAAACACCAGCTAAATCAAAACTAACAACTGAATATTTTGTTCGAGAACAGCGCAGCGAATTGTATAGTGTGACAGTTATGCGTACAAATACAGTAGTGGGACAGTTATGCGTGGAAATTCAACAATGGGACAAATTGACTTGGCTTGCTTTTCATTATGTTTCCGAACAAAGTTAATTTTTGGTAAGTGTTTTCTATATGTACGTAAAAATAAACTGTTTAATGACAAAAAGTCAAAATGCACAAAAAGGAACATGGGACAATTATGCGTATAACGGCAGCGTAGTCCAATAATAATTTCATTAGTAAATTTTACACAAACTTAGATTGCTTCAGCCATGGTGGTGGTTTTGAACATTGCATCCGTCATTTTATTCCATTGTTCAATTAGAAAATCAAAATTAGAGGGAGATATGTTACTAGATATGTGTTTTAAGATTTTCAGTTGATGAAGAGACGAAATAGAAATTACCTACGGTGGCATAAATAGAGGTATTTCCATTTGATTTGAAAATATTAGAATGATTACTTGTATGAAGTAAATTAGAAAAGGACCAGACAACCAGAAATCGCATAAAAGTTCACGTTATAACTCGTTTATTCATACTAATTACATCAAACCCGCAAAACACCGTGGATAAAATCGTCAGATTGATGAGTTTTCTCGCCTAAAACACTTTTTTCTGAGTTCATTGGTAGGGTAACGGTCGTATTTTGGACCCCCTAAGGAAGTGATTTAAGTTTTTTGTCCCAATTAACTAATTGCACAGCGTAACCAAGTCAAAAAAAAAACATGGCAAAATGTAGAGATAAACTTCCTCTACGAGATAAAATGTCCATACGATCTTTAGGGATCCAAAATACGTCGAAAATAATTGAACTGTAAAACACTGTTTTTCATTATTTTGGACACACCAATACATTTTGGACCCTCAAAGTATATATTTTGGACCCCCGGCATTTTTTATCGTTTGGCGACAAAGTCCACGACACTGGCTGTATAATATGCTTGCCCAAGGTCTAATCAATCGATTGACAATGGAAAACCGAAGAAATTCTACGCTTTTAGTTCAGAAATTTGAAAAAAGTTTTTGTTTACATCTGGAAAATTTTTGACGGCTTCAATTTCTGTGTGTAACGTGTTGTAACGGTTGCATGGATGAACCGATTAAATAAAAGTAATTTCAGATAAAATAAACACATTTTCTTTGTACAAACGGTTGATGCAAGTGCGGAATAGTCCTATCTTTCCAAATGACATGCGAATTTAGTTGGTCTTTCGATTTAAACTGGGAAATTTGCAGGAAAATGGCCCAGGGGGTCCAAAATATATAGAGGTCCAAAATATATTGGTTACCCTACATTTTGTTTCGTCCCGTACACTCGTACAAAGTAAGTCGAATCAAACCATAGCAGCTGTCAAATCAACATTTGTTATCATAAGTTAAGTCGCATAAGATATCAATTTAGTTCGGTAGAATATTGATACACGCGCATTGTATGTTATTATTCATCACATAATATATGCACGTATATCACCTTTACTTTTGACGTAGAAGTACGTCTTTCTTCTCTATACAGGAGTGAAATTGGAATTTCAAAACCAAGAGCGTTACGCTGGCATGAAATATTTTAAACGTTTATAACTTTTCGCTGGCCTAACGAAATTTCTTGATTAGCACCTCAATCGAAAGATAAGACATCAAAGCTTCATGTCGTTTACTTACTGAATCCCACATACCTGTCCAAATAGTTTAATAACTGTTTTAAAATAGAACGTTGATTTCAAGCTAATCTATAAATAGGGGTGGCTAGAGAAAATTTGACGTCATTTGCTTTTCACTCTCCGATTGGCTCGCATCTCAGCAGGCGACAGATCGGCTTGCTCTGACCGGGCGTGCTTCTCAGGCACAGACATCGATAGCGAAGGACGCCCCCGTTTGTCTTGTTTCGCTCAAATCAAACTGTCGAGCGAGCGAGAGAAGATGCCGTCCGAAGCCAAAGCCATCACCGCTGTCGCCGCCTAGAAGAAGAAGAGGAAGCAGTCCACAGGTAAATTTGCGGTCGAACTGTGAACACGGTCGGGCGAGTCATTCTCGCTTTGTGCTTCACCGCTTGTTTGCGTTCACCCAGCCATCGTCATCGCCGCCGTAAATTTCATCGGCCGAGGAGCTGTTGACCCGCGCTTCAAAATTTCGACTCGTGATGAAATCATCATTGGTGGTCAAGAAGCAATCCCGTTAGAAGCAAATACCAGAAGCCCCCTGAGTTTTGCTGGTCCGAGAAGTGTTATTTATCCGTAACAACATCGAAGCTAACAAAGCCATCGGTTCTTTTCAGAGCCATCAAATTTGTGGAAAAGAGTTAAAAGAGAAATATTTACGACTTTATTTATAACTTCTAATATTCCTAAATCAATTTCACGGCTTCATACAAAATTTCATTTGTCATGAATAATTTATGACTCAACCATTTGAGATTGTACTCGCGGACGCTGCTGCAGTGCCGTCGGGGTGAGTGTTCAACATTTCACAACGATTGTAAAATAGAGTGGCTTTTTCAACAGCGCCTTTTTTGTTCCATATTTTATGGGAACACTTTAATTAGGAAAATTATCCCATGTAACAAAATTGCGACATATTAAGAATGCTTTTGAAAAGACATTCTCATTGAACAATTGTAATAATTTTGGCACCCATGGATCAAAAATTTACCGTCATAATAAAGAAAACTATTGATTATCAATAGCTCGTATTGAATATTTAGGGAATGCCAATCATTCCAACAATTCATGTTCAACCAATTTCTCACGTATTAGTATTCTCCACAATTTTTAAGTAATTCCAAGCCCAACACATTATTAGCACATACCCATTTCCCAGATTGGTCGATCAGAAAGCGAATAGCACAAAAGGGAGGAGCATCATCTGCTATTCCAAGGTTATAAAACATGCTGCCTTCGTTGGATTCAGTTTCATTCCATTTCCGCTTTCGAGCTGGTAAGAGCTCCTCCGAACTTGCTTTGCGAGAAGTACCTCGCTGCTAGAAGCCTGCTGAGCCGTTAATCCAGAATCTGGTTTGTGAAATCGCTCAAGATTTCAAGATTGAGCTACGTTTCCAGATTTCAACTTAATCCCTGTGATCCGCTACCCTGTTGCTGTTGTGCACCCATGAAATATTTAGCTGGTTTGTCGAATAAACTGAGAACTTATTCACATCTTCTTATTCTTCTTCTTCTTGGCATTACCGTTCTCACTGGGACAGAGCACCAATCGATTGGATATCTTTCGAATCTACTCCAACAATGAAAACTATTGATTATCATGACTAAACTTTTGAAAAATTGGGAAATATCGAAGCATGTCTTATTTTTCATAGAAAAGCACATTTTTCTTGTGTATTCCTGACACAGACATCATTGCGCGATATCTTAGCCACTTTCGTCATTCAAAAGGAAACGCCCCTTTCGGTCTTCTTCTTACTTCTCTTTATTATCTCGTGTTCAGTCGAAGCCAACCACACTGAACGAAAACTCCCGCCATGAAATGAATGATTTATCATTCGCATGGCTGTAATTTGGTATATTACTCATTTTGAATGACCAACTTAAGAATATGACGCATCGACTGATATTGAACAAAAATCATCCGGTTCTAGAATGATTCTACGCATGTACTCGTATGATTCACAGTCTTCAATCGAACTGTGGTTCTACAAAGGAATATCATACCAAAATTGGCAGACAATAATTTATCGTATGCTCCATATCGAAAATCATCCAATTATCGACTAATGTGGTATATGAAAAGCAAATGACCCTAGGAAACAAATCATCCTTGAAAATCTTAGTGTAAACAAGATAGCTGCCGCTTGTTGCGTCTTTATTTGGTGAGAATTATTAAACAGATTGCAAGGTAAATAACTGTTAGAGTGCGAATTTCAAATGTGCTGCGTTTAATCACATCTTTACAGGGTTCAAAGAAACGAAAGTGGTAATAATCAACCGTTGGATGGATCATTATGGCACGGATTAAGAGATGGTTTCTAGGATTGCTGTCAGTTATCTATACTGTTAGATGCTCATGCTAATTTCAATTTCGCATGAAAATAGAAAATTAAAGTGTTTATTAAAACTGAATCAGTGTTTTCTTTGTTTCACATCAGAATTTTCGAAATTATATAACAATAATAACCATGAGTGAAAAATTTTGAATGAAAATCATTTGAAATTCAGCATCTTCCATAAGGATGAAAATCATTCAAAGACTGGAAGATTTTCATTCGATGCAATTTGTAAACAGATGATTTTAGAGTGGATGATAAGCATTCTGGATATGTCTGATAATAGGTATGGGGCACGGATGAGGCAAAAATCATTCACTTTATGGCCGGAGTTTTCGTTCAGTGCAAACTCGACTTCACGCGCGCATCAGTCAATCGTTGACCAGCAACCGGAGAAGGACTCATATCGGAATAAAATTTACACGTTCGTCGCTGCTGCTGCTGTTTGTTCCCAAGCTAAAAGCTGCGGGTTCCGTGTAATCGCTCATCATGGCCCTTGGCATCCAGCTAGCCCATCGAATTCGTGGAGAATGCGTCCAGAAAACTTGATAATTACCGTCGGAGGAGTGAGCAAACCATCGAATACAAGGACGGACAAGAAAGCACAAAATTACCGACCGCATTTTAATTTAATCGTTTTCGGTGATCTTTTAGTGTGTTTCTGTCTAACAAGGGAATGAAAACCCAGTTTGATCGACAGTGACTACCACCAACCGTCCTTTTCAGGACGACAATTTCATTTTAAAAGAGTTGTGAGAATTTTCCACCGTGAAGATGATTGGATGTGATTGATTCAGATTTTGGTCAGTCATTTGCACGCAACCATAAATGGGAAATAAATTTCCCATTGTGCGGGCGCGAGGCGATCCTCGACAGTGTGTGCATGAGTCGGATAAATTGCGAACGGCACTTGAATGAAGAATCCCTCCCGGTTTGTTTCGCATTTAGAGATGATCGCATAATGCCGTTGTCGCCGTCGCTACCTAAATGATACTAGAGCGATCAGTATCAACTCGTCGAACACAGAGCTAAAACTAATAAGCAACAGCTTTGTTGACGTTTCGATTTGGTAAGTCATTGTCGATCGAATGGAAATACGCACACAGAAAAGACTGCGAAAATGCTACCGCCGCCCGACCCCAACGACGGGAACCTATGTTAAACTTTGTTTGCCATTTATCTCCGTTGAAAACTAATCATCCGAAACTATAATTGATAACTAAATTAATTATTTAATCAATTGTGGCCCTGAAAAGGGCAGTTGTTTGAAATTGTGCTTCAATGCAATTTCAGCACGTTCGCCACGAATACGACGAGTATCGAAAGGCTTCGGAACCCACTTAAGCAATCAATCTTAGTGGATCATGCGTGGACCTTCAAGCGCAATATTTGTTTGTTGAGCAAACGTTATCGCTCATGCTTCTTCTTCCATCGACCGGTTGAAGAGTTAATCGAACCAACCAAATAATAACACAAAATGTTCATAATAGGTCAACAATGGCATGTAACAAATAGTGTGAAAATTGATTAGAAGAGCACTTATTTTCGACCTACAAGAATTCTGTGCCAATTTTCGGATTGTCATACAAAGTAGGCCAAAACCGTATCGAAAATCGGTCGAAAGTTAGTGTTGGGTCGAAAATTGGTGCTGTTCTCTCAAAAATCTTTCATAAGTTCGTGACGGTCTCAAGCCAGGAAATAGAAGATGCTAATGTTATCCAACGTCACTTTGGCGGTCGTATCTCGGAAACAACCTCTTACTTTTTAAGTTCCATCACGCCAAAGGCAGCAATTCTCCCAAGAGGGTTGACTTGAGGAATGAGCTGCAGCGCTTAGGCAATCATCGATTAGTGACGCTTTGAGACGAACTGCGTGAAATACTGGATCATAGCGGCCAAGCCTGCATATTGATGAGTATCAAGCCTAAATGCTCATGCAATGGATATTGCTACAGACCAAAGCACTGGACCGATTCTATCGATTCTAACGATCGAAGCACCCGAGCTATCAAACATCTAATCTACTGGAGGAGTTTGGCGAACTACAGCTGGAGCCAGAAACCGATCACCCAACCAAGCAACACAAGCAAGCAACGACCAATCAAACAAATTCAATCATCTAGCATTATTCCTGGAACACCAAACAATGGTTCTCGGAACCACAGAACGACAAATGGTTCTTTTTAGGACTACCAAAATGAGTCCAAAAAGAGTATACTTCTGAAAACTTCATCCGATCAATAACAACACAAAACTAGTACACTTACAAATTCATACACTTGACAAATCAAATTATTAATCATCGTAGTTCTACGTCAACCCCGCGGTAATATAATAGACATTACCCACCCCAATTTTTTACGTAGAAGAGCTTTTCGCGACATCTTATAAGGGAAATTTTGCACATACAAAGCCTCCAGGTGATTTCGTTATACGTACAATTTGGTTGTGCAAAAGAGTTTACATGGGTATATTCTTTCGAATTTAAAAGATTCAAACGGGTACCCGACGGATGAAAATTAGCTTGAGAATGAGCATGAGTAAAGTTGACTTGATGGGTATGATTATCAGGCAATCGATCGTTAACTGAAAAATAAGAACTGCTGGAGATTCTGCCTGGGGAATTCCGGGTACCAGAATTTTTACCATTCATCTGCCTGGTACACACCTCAACGATTCGTTTGCGAGAAGGGCGAAAGTATGACTCATTGTTGCCCCCGCAAATTGCGCATACACATTTTTTGGTATCTCCCTTGACAGGACAGACGTCCTCAGCGTGATAAGAACTTCCGCAAATCATTCATTTAGCTGGTGGGGAATCGATTGTATGGAAGACACAATTCCTGTGTCGAAACGTCGGGCAAATAAATAAGCCGTTGAAAAATTAAGACTGCGTAGCCGAAAAGCATAATTCATACATTTAGCATCCATGCGGCAATGTTTAGTACCATGAACCCACTTTTGACACCAACTACACTGAGTTGAGTTCTGGTATGTTTTAAGCTTCCGGTAAAGTGAACTAAACAAGATTCTTGAGAAAGACGAATGTCAGATTGGGTCTTCTTTTTCATAATGATTACTTCGATTGAATAAAATTCAAGTAAATCATTTATTCCATTTTTGATCTCTTCATGTGGCTTATAGTCACTTAGTCACTTGAAAGACCTTTCAAGACAACCCTAAACAAAGGTTTAGTTTTGTCGTCATAAGTAAAAATGTGTGCTTCTTCTCTTCGAGATGTTTGAGAAGAAGTTCGCGATCTTTAAGAGTATCCGGTAAAACGCGACAGTATCCCTTCTTTGCGGTATGGAAAGAAACCTTGATTTCCCAAATGGAGTTCAAGACCTTCTTCGGAACAACTGATCACGATTGGCGGCACCCGTTTGCTTCCCCATTCGATCAATCGACGAACCTGATCTAGTAGAGGCTGTTTCGTTTTGTGGGCCTATCTTTGAGCAAATTTGTCCTTAACATCGATGTTACTGAATCGTTTCAATTTCAAGCTGTCGAATAGATTCACCGATTTATTCGAATCCTTAGCATCGACTTTTTTGAATCGATTCGAATCGACTTCAAATTGAAATTCATTAAATTTGAGAAAAGACCAATTGCATTTTTTTGGCTTTTAACATCTCTCAATCAAATCAGTTTAAAATTCTATAGAACATACTAAATACTTTATGGCGGGTACAAAATCTTGTATCTTCCTCATCATCTAATTAAAGATTATTCATTAATTTAGCCAGAAAAAAAACAAATCAAAAAATCGAAAGAAGAAAATTAATTCACCAGATCTTGGGTGCTCCAAACATCCATTGGACAAATCGGTTCATCTGAAGAAAAATCGATTTTCAGAACATCGATTAAAAACTGCCCAGCGCTATTGGTGGGTCGAAAAAATTGTCTATTAATATTTTTGTCGTTGTGGATTATGTATGTATGTATGTAGGTAGCCACCAATCCTTGCTTGAGTCTTGCTCTGCATGCGGCTCTACTCAACAGTAAGGTCAAATTTTATTACCAATCTGCATTCAACATACCGTCGTTTGAAGGGCCAAAAGGGGGGTGGCGGACCCGTAAGCAGAAACACTTACGCGAAACCTGCGGGAAATAGAGAATCTCCTTCCAGCCATATGATCCAACAGATTGAGCATAAGAATTTGCAATACATGTCGAGCTTTCCACGGAAAGGTTTGTTAGACGAAGGGCGGATCAAATCTTTTACAACTGTTGGAGAGAAAAGTACTAGACGCGAACTAACACTTTTCCTCCTGACTCCGATTGGCACCCCACTTCATTGTCCAGTTTTAAATTCAATGAAGCCTTGATGCTCCCTCTCTCCCCAAAACATGATAATTTCAATTACAGTGACATGCTATATAGTAGAACAGATTATAATATATATGAAAATACGATAATAAAATATAAAAATAAATAACAATAGCTTTTTGTTTCCTATATGAAATATGAAACAGTTATGTATTAGCGAAAATGTGATATGGCACTGCCCTCAAATTCTGTAACGCTTCAAATGCATGGTTCTCAGTGATAACATTTTGCGAATCAATATGGTATAAATAAATGTTTTCGAAAAAGCCAGGCTTGTTTTTTTAAAGTAAGGTGGTTGAATAATCTTTTTGCTGCGTAATACCATATATTTTTATAATGTTCATGTACCTAGGGAATCGACTACTATAAAAAAATAATATCACAAGGTTCTTAAAATTACGTATTATGTAATGAATGATACAGCAATTATTCATAAGGAATACGAATTAAAACAAATAATAAACAAAATAAACAATTACATCAGACGCTTCGTTTCTTTCGCTGTAGTCTACTGTAGTAAACAAGGACAATTACATTAAAGTCATTTTTAAGTTGCGGCGTTTTTGTCCTTGTGAATTATTTCAACAAAACATGAAAATTAAGTCCCAAATATGTATTCCATTGGCATGGGAAGAAAAAATAAGAAAAAATTTACTTGGATGAACTGTACAAATCAGGCAAATCGAAAACCATTAGCCACGAACCACATGCGTTACAAGTTCAAGGAAAGCGCCATCGACAAACCATTGACCCACATTATCCGAACGAGGGAAACTTCCGTCTCGGCTGTTCAAATGTTTCCGAGTACCAATCAAAAACAGAAGAAATATCTTGTCCATTTGCGCAACAACATGATGGGCTTGTGGGGCTGACCCATCGGAAAGAAAATCAATCAACGCTTTGCATTGACCCTCGACTCGATAGACTGCATTCGGCATTTTGGAGAGTTCTGCTCTACCTCTTCCGATCCCTTTATTGCTGACCATCGCTCAAACAGCCAATATCGTTCACTAGAATGGCAATGATGCCGTTCGATGATTTCAATGAAAGAATCTCTCGGATAAATGCATTGCGTTTTATTGAATCCCAGCGATGCTTGTATATCAGTTCGAAAGAAACAGCACGAACGATTTTTTTTTCGGCACTGCACTTGATGGGAAAGGATATTATTTATCCAGTAAATTGGGTCGGAGATTTATGGATGGTCAAACCCCCGCATATCCATCAATCGGTGGGAAACCAATATTTCCGCTCATTCTCTCTATGGTTCCTTTTATGGAAAAATCCAATATCGATGCCGGACATCGCAACGGTGGCGAAAACATGGGTACGTATTATTTTGATTGGAAATATTTCATGTTGTGGTGCAAATAGTTTTCTAAGCCCCCTTTCCAACCTACCTGGCAATTTGTTTAAAGTTGAACTTCCTTCGAGGCTTCTTATTCTTCGATGAATCTCGTCCCTTCTTCCAAATGTGCGTTTTGAGTGCAGATTCCTGAAGAAAAAGAGAAACATTCAAGAAACGTGTCAGCTTACAACAAATTATGAAGGAAATAACAATTTCTATCAACAGCATCAGGACCCTCAATTTTTACAGGAAATTAAAACTTATTGTTATTGATATCGAATCAGAGAATCGTCCCATTCGTAGACCCTTCGTAGCTTATTATGTTTTCCCCTCAAAATCAATAAAAATTGATTATCTGTTTCGGTTCTTACTGGAAATAGAAGAAAGGCTTACTTTCGACATTTGCCGGAGATACCCACCTGGTACTCGAACGACGGTCGGAGATAATAGAGGGCCATCTCTTGGTGAAAAACGGGCGTCGCGGAGGCAGACATTGGCGGCACAATCCAAACCCAGTCCGCTGGGCAGCCGTTCCTGGAAAGAAGTGTGGTAAAATCAAAAGGTTGGTGTTGTTAATTTTTATCAGAGGATCATTTTCAGTTGTCAGTTAATGCAATATTGAATATATTTTTTGCAATTTCGTTTCGTCATAGGCTGTTTTTCAACATGTCAACCCGTTATGGAATGGCTTACTTTCGCGTATTGTCGTCTGAGCCTATTACCTAACTGAAAAGCGTTTGGTAATAACTCATTACGCAACTCATTAGTTGCGTAATGATTCATTACACAACCGCTTCTTAGTATTGTAATGTGGCAGATTTATAGAATCATCATTGTTAGAAAAACGAAGAGGAGACGGGGTTGGTGGTCTGATGGCTACCGCTTCTGCTTCATATGCAGAAGGTCATGGGTTCAATCCCAGACCCGTCCCTTCCCTCGTACTTTGTATCTCTCACTTGCTTCTATCTTCCATTCTAAATATATCACACTCAAACTATTCGTTCATAGCAAACGCTAGAACCAGAGACGGACAAGAAACCGTTTCCCTAACGCTTCCTACTTCCACGCGCACGCCTTTCTTACGCCTGATACATAGGCAGTCTGCTAACCACAAAAGCAAACCTCTCTGCCATGCCTTTCCCCCAATCCATACACTCCCGCATGAACTGGCGTGGATGCAGTGGAATATACGGTCTACGTGGGAGCCAGTTCAATGCATCATCAATTCCTCCCCCTTCCCCTCATTGGTCTGCATTCTGACGTGGCAGGTGCCATTGTTGCCTAAAAATAGAAGATCACCAGCACTTATACACTGAGGATGCCTGTTAGTCCCAAGCAGTCATTCGGTTGGTTCCTTGTGTAAGTGCAGCTGATCTGGCGATACTGGAGTGCATCCACGGGCGGCCAATCAAGCTCAAGCTCATTGTTAGAAAAACGAAGAGGTCTTTACTGTCGTTATACGCATAATTGTCCCATGTTCCAAAATATGCAATCGAGAAAAACGCGTTTAAAGATTTTAACACATTTAGGCCTCGTATTGTCTAGGTGTGTGGTAAATTGAATTAAAATCTTTACAACAGTATAAAGAATAGCGTTTTCATTAGAGTCAAGAGTTTTTATTATGGGAATAAAGTAAATTTAGCTACGAAATTCAAAGTGGGACTGTTATGCCTAGAAAAACGGGGGTTTTGGTGAATTTCTACGCATAACAGTCCCACTGATGGTAGTGACCAATTATGTGCTAAGCATACTGCTGTAGATGACCGTTCTTACGCATAGATTGTACCGAAGGTAGAGGACGTATATCCTCAAGACTTTGTTAAGGCACCTAATGACGGCTCAAGTGACATGTGCCAAACGGAGCCACGTGTGGGGAAGTGAAAAAAAACGATTTCACAGTTTGGGATGGAAATCAAAATTTTCTGTATGTGTGATTATGAGAAAATGTATGAGTTAGTGAAAGAAAGAGTGGATGAGTGAGTTAGAGAGTTTATAAGATGTTATAAATTCATATATCGACTCTTCCAGCTGCAGGCTTGACATGAACTCATCTGTGAATACAAGGTTACTCTGCGAAGTAAATATTTAACTCAAAATTCACGACACAAATCTTCACACGATTTGACATTTCTTTGGACTTGGTTTGCAAAATCAAGATATTTGATACATCGCAAATGAAGCTTTAGAACCACCAACATATTTGCCACTTGTACCGAAGAACCAATAGGGTCCTGAAGCCCTGTCTCAATTTTATTACCAAACGCTTAAGTTTAGGGCAGAAACACATGTTTACTCAATTTTTAAATGATTTTCATTGGTTTAAATACAAAAAAAAAAACATTTTTTATATGATTTTTGAGATTTTGTCACACCCCTTGGTTTAAACTCGAATTTTGGGTATATTTTGTTTTCCGTGTCCCTTTCGAAATGTCAGATAGGAACAACCCCAGTGTTAAAACTATATGCCCTGTGGCATTTTTGTCGAAAAAGTGAATGTTAAACAAGATCACAAGTGTCAAGGTTGATATTTGGAACCATTTTTAAAATTGAAGTTAAAAAATGATATAGCCGTTATTTGAGCGGGAAAACTTGCTAAAGTAGTTGCAATAACATGCTCTTTCGTATTATTGAATAAAAACGAGAATTCATTGAACATTTTAAGACCCAATTATCCGGAATAACCCAGTTTGTGGCCAGCTCACCCAGAACCTCTTAAACTATTCTTCTTTTGACTTGACTTTGACTTCGTCTTGACTTCATCAAGTTTGATATGTCACAAGATAGGTCTCAGAACCGCATATATATGTAATGGCCACCTCTCCTGGAGAACAGGGTATCCAAAAACAACCTGGCATGTTATCAAGTTATCCAAGAACCTTTGAATTATTTAGCCTTATTTAGCCTTGATTTGAGAATTTATGTAGTTTGATGTTGCCAGCTAAGTTTCAGAACCGATGGTTTAGAGGCCATTTCTCCCAGGGAACCGGGAATTCCGAACAATCCTACATGTGGTCAAGTCATTCCACTACATGTGAACCACCTTTAGACTTGATTTGCAAATTCATGAAAATTGATATGCCAGGTTTCAGATTCGCCAATATAATATGGCCACTTCAGCCAATGAACCGGTATTCGGAACAACCCAGCATGTGGCCAAGTCATCCAAAAACGGCCGAACTATTTTTATTTAGACTTGGTTTGCTAAATCATGAAGTTGATTTGTCGCAAGCCATGGACTCGAAATTAAAGTGATTACTGATTTTTCAAGTGGGATTATTTCAGTACTCCCCGTTATGAATCCGAAATTACGGTAAATTTTAAATCGATTCCCCTGGTTCTAAAAACTAGAAAAAAATTGTGATCGACCCTGAAAATTCCACTGAAATTCATTGAAAAATGGATGGGAAATAAAATGTTGATAATGAAAATTTCAATCAAATCTGACGTCAGGCCCGCATGAATGATGAATGCATCCCGATAATACAAACACATAAAACAGGTTGTGTTCTACATAGAATGTAAAGTCAACGTAAATAGGCGTTCAAAACGTTTTTCCAAACACCAGCTAATTCAAAACTGCCTACTGACTATTTTGTTCGAGATCAGCGCAGCGAATTGTATAGTGTGACAGTTATGCGTAGAAATACAGTAGTGGGACAGTTATGCGTGGAAATTCAACAATGGGACAAATTGACTTGGCTTGCTTTTCATTGAGTTTCCGAACAAAGTTAATTTTTGGTAAGTGTTTTCTAAAACTATACGTAAAAATAAACTGTTTGATGACAAAAAGTAAAAATGCACGAAAAGTAACATGGGACAATTATGCGTATAACGGCAGTTTATTTAATTAACAAATAGTTTCTTTTATCATTTCAAATGAGTATATTTTATTGAAAAAAATCCTAGCTATTTATTATGGAAACAAAAAATGGGCTTGGGAAATTTGAGCTTCCAGTCAAGGAAGTGGGCGCAAATTTTGGAACTTCGAAACTGTACTGGGGAGCTGAGGAATATTTGTACTGGACTCGGAACAGACGATCTTGGAGCCGATATACTGGGCGAAAATGTCAAGAACAGCAAAATTGTAGAGAAGAACTGCCGATGCTTTTTTGTTGCAAGGAATTTTCGACGTATCCTCCAGCAACAATTGAAGATTTCCATCATCCATGTCTCTTCAGAACATAAATATTTATCCCAAAATCTGTCGGTAGAGACGCGGACCATGGTCGAAAGCCTTGTCCTCTGTAATCTGTTGGTGACGGTAGGTTCAGAAAGGCTAGATAAGATTTCTCCGGTAGGAGACCAGCCAGGACCAATGTCGCTGCCAACTGCCGATCAATCGGAACATCTGAATTGGAATCGCTCATTGTTTCGAATAATGATGCTACCCGGTCCACGACTCGGCCATGTGCAGATTGATGAAGAATAGTTTTAAAACTATTCCTCAAGTAACCTTTCATAAAATTGCAAAACATGTTATACGTAACTCGGTGCAGAATTCGATTTATACAGCCAGCACTCGTCGTAATTATCCAACTCGTAGTACAACTCGTGCTGTAAAAATCTTCGTTCTTCACCTTATTGCGTAAACTACTTATTCTAAAGCCCTCATATCTGTACAAAAACATGAAATCCTTGCAGAAGATATACATTTTTGGATACAGTGTTGCCAAACATAATATTTTTTCATGTTCAATATGAAATGATTTTTTGAGCCTTCCTTAGCCGAGTGGTTAGAGTCCGCGGCTACAAAGCAAAGCCATGCTGAAGGTGTCTGGGTTCGATTCCCGGTCAGTCCAGGATCTTTTAGAAATGAAAAATTTCCTTGATTTCCCTGGGCATAAAGTACCATCGTACCTGCCACACGATATACGAATGTGAAAATGGCAACTTTAGCAAAGTCCCAGTGCACTGGGACAGAGCCTGCTTATCAGATTAGTGCTCAATGAGTACTTTCACAGTTATTAACTGCAGTGGGGGGACGTTAATACCAAGAAGAAGAAGATGAAATGATTTTAAGGATCAATCAAATTAAAAAAAAATAAGTCGATGTTGCTTGTTTACAAATTATTTGAATTCATTTGAATGCTAGAGGCGGATTAAAATTTGAATCATTTCAATACAATTTTTGAAAGCTTTCAATCTCTTAACTTCATTCATGCATCAATAACAATATATATCATGACCGACTTGCGACACTGACGAAACTAGTCTTTTCACTGTCACTAGACGTAGCTATATTTCATTTGCTCACTACGTCATGTCGCAATTACGGAGCACTCCCGAGAGCAATCGTAATGTTGTTTTGCAATTAAATTTTCTATACAATTTTGAACAATTTTGGGAAGTAAATGCGCTTGATAAGTTAAGGCTAAGTATCCCGTCATTCATCTTGATAGCCATGTTGGTTTTCAGCTTGCAATATCAAAGTGATAAAAATTAGTCATCATAAGTAATTTTGATTCAGAAAAGTATTGCGAATATTTTGTAAAATTTTACATTCGTCGAATAAGTTGCGCGCCGGCCAGTTACGCGCCAGGGTTACGCGCTGCCCAGATCCATTGTGTGTGGCCAACGAAAACGAGGACAAATGTCAAAACTGGTCTACCAGCTGACTGTTGTGAAGTGTTTATGCATGCTGCAAGGTACGGGTATAAATTTTGGTTCGTTTAAATAGCCATTGACTGTGATACAAACGTTGCGATTTTTTTTTTTAATTTTTCTGTGGTATTATTAATTGTGCGCCATGTAGTTGCGCGCAGTGTTGTGTGGATTGAATGCTACCGTTAAGGGCAGATTTGCTCTTAGCAGGGAAAATAAGCGCGCTGTCCATGACAAGAGATTCACCCTGGCGCATAACTGATTGACAGTCACAAAAAAGAGAGAAACTAAAATATATCTCAAGAAGCGCAATATTACTAATTGATTTTTCTCTTATGTTTTACAAAGTTTTTTGAATCGATAAAATATGCATTTCTCCAGATGACATAAACAACGTATCTCTTATATTTTCGGAGTTCTATTATATTTTATGTTGAAAAAATCGTCTACAGGTCGAACTCGATTATCCGGGATTCGATTATCCGGAATTTGTTTCTTGATGTTCTTGTTTTTCAATTTTTATGCATAAATCTGTAATAATTTGGTATTGCAATATACAATACGAATGGTTTTGCAGTTCAAAAATTGATTAAGAAAAGTAGGGGTTTGAAAAAGTGTTTTTAGTGTATGCTGGTCAAAGAAAATATTTTTTTTTGTAAAGACCCCTACTGATCCTAGACAAAATTTCTGGCTACACCATCGCAGCATATAAATAAAAATTACGAAAAAAGATAATATTTAAGTTCTTTTGTCAAAGACTTCATTTTTTTCCATGTGATTCGATAATTGGAGTGAAAAAAAAAATCAATACTCCGGATAATCGAGTCCGACCTGTATTTCACCTTGCTCTAACATTTACAGGGGATGGAGATGAACCAGCCACGGGCTGAATATCTCCCTAATAATGCCAATAATAATAATTAACAGGGGCAAATTCGGGCAACATTTTTAGCTGGCATATAAAAGAGTAACTCAACAGCTATCAAATCCATGGTAACTAACACGTGGC
Organism: Aedes aegypti; assembly: GCF_002204515.2. Taxonomy (NCBI): domain Eukaryota; kingdom Metazoa; phylum Arthropoda; class Insecta; order Diptera; family Culicidae; genus Aedes; species Aedes aegypti. The sequence goes on from NC_035108.1 coordinate 443,717,904, forward strand.
ACTGCTTTCCTTGACTACAAAATATGTCCTGTAAAATGTTTAGAAATTAAAATTATGCAGCTTTTAATACAGTGTTTATTTTTATACGCCATTTTTCAGGGCTGAGTGACAATTGTCAAGTCTTCTAGGCAATGATATATTCGGTTTGGCAAATGCAGATATTGCCTAAGATAGAATATCTTGATATCAAACGTCATACTTCTCATTGACAGTGAAAACTAGATGTGTGAATTCTAACAGAGAGCCTATATTACGTAACATCAGCTCTATTCTGAACGTAGCATAAAGCACATTGAATAATGTTAGTAATATATTTGCCTAAAAACGGAAGTCATCCTATTTAAGCTTAAAATAATAATAATTATAATAATAATAAAGGAAGGAATGTTTTCTTTAGTTCTGGTATTTTGCTTTTTTAGATTTACAAGAGAACATAATCTTTATAAATCTATCCACCTTTCTACATAAATAAAACTAAAGTGGTGTTCGTATGTCACGAAATGACTTTCAAACGGACTATTATCTGTTACCATGATCAAGTTATATGTTTAGCTGTTGTGTATATTTTTAAGATTTTAGATACTACTTTTTGTGAATGTGAAGAAGAAAATTTTAGATTTGGCCCTTTTTAAATATTTCTGTGCGACAATCCACATCTCAATATTTTTGCCTATGTAGATTATTTCTTTGATCCTCTCTCTCTACAATTTATTTCTTCATAAAAAGACTATCTTTTTCATTGTTATAATTATTACACAAGTGTCCTTTAGTGATACGTAGTCTAAGGCGAATTGAATGTAAGTATTATCCACTGTGCTCAAAGTGAAACATATAGGAAACTAGAGGTGGACGTCTCAATGGCCGGCTTATGCTTTCTACTAGTGCACAAGGCTAAAATAAAAATCACTGAGGTTCGATGCCTCCTTCACCAGATTAGTGTCTTCAAAGTTGTAGTGCAATATTTTTTGTGGATTTCAAGCAATTGCACATTAACAATATTTAGTAAATATTTAATAGATCACGTTTTTAGTAAAACTTTATTAAAAACTTTTTACAGTCATAACCGAATACATCATTTCCTAGAAGACCTGACAATTTTCCAGTCAGCCATGAAAAATGGGAGCGGTTCATTGACATAAAGCCATTTGGCATAAGGTCATTTGGCATAGCGCCATCTGACATAATTTCCATTTGACATAACGCCCATTTGGCATTACTAGAGTTAAATCCCTTCTTTTAAAATATTCCTGTTCATTATACAATTTGTTTATGCTAAATGACCATAATGCCAAATGACCGTTATGCCAAACGACGTGATGCCAAATGACCTTATGCCAAAAGGCTTGATGCCAAATTACCCAGACCCATGAAAATTGCGTATTTAAAAATACACGATATTAATGCAGCATAATTTTAATTTTTAAACATTTTACAGAACATATTATGTAGTCAAGGAAAGCAGTGCCACGTGTTAGTTACTATGAAATTGATGGCTGTTGAGTTACTCCTTTATATGCCAGCTAAAAATGTTGCCCCAATTTGCCCCTGTAAATGTTAGAACAAGGTGAAATAGTCGATTTTTCAACATAAAATATAATATAACCCTGAAAATATAAGAGATACGTTTTTTATGTCTTCTAAAGAAATGTGTATTTTATTGATCTAAACAACTTTGCAGAACATAAGAAAAAACTCAAAAATACCCAGAAAAAATATAACAAAAAACAAGTTTTAAGGGGTCGTTCACAAAAATATCTCTTAAAATCCAATAGATAGAGCTAAAGTGTATTTAGCAAATTTTTATGTAGTGAAATTATCTACAACTTTGCCGAAGACACCACTGGTGTATCTCCACTTTTGCAAAAACGTGAAATTCTATCTCACTGCTAGGTGGATTCATCACAAAAATAATGCTTTCTTAAGAAGGACTTCAACATCCCGAACAACTTCTCTGAAGACACCATACCTCTAAAACCAACTTTTCGGGTGCAAAACATTATCGATCTCGAATTTAGGCCCTTGGAAGCACTGTGCATTCGATGACAGTGAGAGAAGCACCTACACTGAAACAAGCATTGCAGTAATGAAAACCATGAACAAGTTTTTAAATTTACTATTCCAACCAAGATTGAGCTATGATGGACGCTTTTTATTTGCGTTTCGTTCCATCTCAATCCAACCGCATCGCTAGCCAAGCGGTAAGCGTTCGCGCTTGACAATCGCCAGATCTTCGGTTCGATTCTGGCCTGCGGGAAGTTTTTAACCATGATATAGTCATTTTTACCATCTGAATGGTGCCATGGTAAAATTGAAAACACAAACCGTTCGAAATAAATGCGAATTTAGTCTGCACAAATCAAGTGGCGTTGTGTATTTAATTTAACCCTCTGATATAGTATTTTCAACCGCAACGCTGTTCTCAGTGTATGTAATAGTCACACAACACCTTCTATTCACATTAACGCTTCCAAGCACTGATCGAAATTATATGTGAATTTTTAATTTTCATGCCATTTTAGCCCAAGAAAAATCAAATATCAAACGAAATAACAGTTACACTACACACATTTTGTAAAGATATTATAATTTAACGAAGATCCTCCGATCTGATCAATTACTTTCCTAACACGGGAAAGAAAATAATAAATTCGTTTTATACTGCAATAAAGTTGCGCTGCCATTTGGATAAAGCGAATAAGCAGAATCTTCATTGGATTAGGGGATTCTGGGAAAACTTCATTCCTTTTCCTAAAGGAGGCTGTAACTCTGCTGAGAAAATTAATTTTATCGTCTAACCCAAAGAAATATTTTTCTTATTTCTGCATTGTGTCCCAAATGAGACAGGGCCTACTTTCAGCTTAGTGTTCCTAAAAGCACTTCCACAAGTTTTTCTTACTAATTGTCCATTTTCGTATATGTATATCTTGTGGCATTATTGAAAATACTCAATGTGCTGATAAGTCGAGAAATTTTTGAATTGTAAAAAAGATCAAGATCAGCGGAATTCGAATCCTAGACCCTCAGCATGGTGTAGCTGAACAGTTGCGCGTTTACCACCATGGCTGAATGGACCCTAATGCTACCTAACTTTTTTGATATTTTAACCCTAACGAAAAAGGTTCACCATATTTGTTTTCACTGGAAAGAGTACTTTTTTCAAATCTGTTAAAGAGTACTAATGAGTACACGCAGCCTATTTTGAACAATTCAAAATGCTCTTTTTACTAATGCCTTTGACCTAATTTTCTTGACAATAGTTAAGTCAAATTCGTAATCACAGCAACTTCTCCGACATTTTATACAGTTAACTTTTTCAAGGAAACACTATTCTAAGCTTTACATTTTAGATTTCTCCAAATTCAATTTCAATATTATTCTCCAATTCTGCTATATGTTTCCTTACTACACTTGGTTTGCACTCTGACCAAATCAATATGTTTAATTATAACGAATATTATACAAAAACCCTTTCAAATTTTTGATACCTAATTGTCTTTCAAATAAAGTTGGTTAATAAAAACATTAAGAGTATTTGGCAAAAATGTGCTTTAGTAATCAACATATGGTTGTGATAAAGACCACAAGTAATAAGAAACAATGATTATGAAACAATCGAACTCGAAAGAATCTCAATCATTGTTTTCAATTTTCAGTTTTAGCTTTTAAGGCCGCACGGGACGTCATCATAATCACCCTATCCATTTCAAGAAGCAAATTCCAAGAACCACTCCATATATCGATGCAAAAATGTATCACTATGATTCCATATATGTAGTGCACAACCCGATAAATTTTCAGCTTCATCGTTTCACTAAAACTCGAGATTTGCTTCCACAAAGTTTTGATGATTATTGTCAGAGTGAGACGAAAGATAGGGAAAATAACACGGTCTCCCGTGTCCCCTTAACGTTTATTTTGTGTATTCTATATTGAGTTGGATAAATGAGCGTATGAATGGGTTACATGCATGATCTGATTCGCTACTCACTACATATTAACCCACATGCGCTTGTGTTTATGCACGAAAAATCGCCAAAAGGGAACGCGTTAAAAACTTGTATGGTGAAATGCATCTAACAAATTACTTCTCAAAATTGGGAACTATTTTCGAAAACATATTTGGTACCTGTGCGTTATAATGACGGATTTCAAGTCTACCAAATATTTTTAGCAAATAATGCTTTTATTTACGAAAAATTTGCATCTAACGATGATACTGCAATAAAATAAAATGAGAAAACTTCTGCTGAGCAACTGTGGACGTGAACAAAGCAGGTAGTCCATTCTTTCTAATAATTATTGAGTCTATCGTGCCATTCAATTCCGCAAGTATTTGTCGAAAATTGATGTTGTTGTGAGTTATCATGCATGGGTAGTGGTTTCTTCAACATATTGTTCGATTCGTTAGTCAATTTTAGTAATATCTGGAAAAGAATACAATTAAGCCTTTTTAGCAAAAGAGAATCGTACAAAAATTGTTAAGCCAAAAAGCAGTACATGTACCCTAAAAATAATACGCCTGGTAACCCTACCTATAAGTGATTCGAAAAGCAATGTAATAAAATTTGATAGAAAACTCGGATGTTGTTTGCATTTGATCAAGATTGATCAAAATGTTTACAAAGAGTAGATAAATATATTTGAAAATAATTTAGTATGTATGGATAAATATCATACACATTGAATTTGTCAAAACCCTCTTAATTAATAAACAACGGCATTTTGTAACAAAAAATAAAAATAAAATGTAAGTAGTGTGTGGTCTTTCGATTCTGTTGCATGCTTCTGTGGTTGAGCGACTGAGTCAAGACCAATTGTGTTAGGTTCGCGTTGTGCGAGTGCGGAAAGATGTTCGTGTTGAGTCGAGGATGGATTGCCAACTAGTGAGCGCGTTTCATGCTTATGACAACACATTTTTATCCTGGCAACGTGACGTTTATACATTTTTCAAACAAATTATGGATGGTTGGTTACTACAAGTGTCGACATAAACAAGGGGACTGGGAAGGAAGGGATCACATTACATAACATAACACTTTTTGAATAATGCTCAAAAAATATAAATTTTATCACCCTGTAATGGCTTGTCGACCTTCATTGTACTATCAGTATAATCATAATTATCAAATTCATAAAATTAGTTAACATTTGAAAGATATTTGAGAATGTTCATTGAAATATCGAGTTAGAGAGGTAAATTTGCATGGAAAACTGAAACATATCGGATCAAGTTAGGGAATATTGAGTAAGAGAGGCATCGACTTACAGAGGGATCAAAGTATGCTAGATTGAACGGACCATTAATTCCAGAGGGATGACATCCTATTTTTTCACTATGGAAATTGACAGCTTGAGTTGTGCCTCCTTATCCTTATGGTTCATATCCCCACATTCGCACCAGCTACTTTGTTTATGCACATTTGTATGGGTGAGCTCCGCTATCGTTTTATAAGTGGAAACAGAAAAAGATTCTCGTAGCAATCCCTTGGGGCCCATTCACAAATCTCATAACGCTGAAGGGGGTGAGTGGGTGTCCTTGGCGTGTTACAGCTCATACAAAATTTGTTGAACACTCATATAATAAGCGTTACAAGGGGGTGGGTGGGTGTCAAAAACGGTCATTTTTGGCGTTATGAAATTTGTGAATAAACCCTTGGTTCATTCCGTCGAGTTAGGGGAAATATCGATACACAGAACATCGAATAAGGGAGAGTTGACTGTATTTCCCTTTTTTCATCATAAATAAGAATAACCTTTGAATAGTTCGACATTATAAATGTCGACGAACTTTTTAAATATTTTACCAATGTCTACCATTATATTTCAACCGCAAGATAAAAATTCGACACTAGGTTGAAGTAAGTAAGTTATCAAAACAGTATAGTGCAACCACGATTTGGGTTTCTTTTCGAGAAGAAAATGTTTAACATTAAAAGGGAGAATTCAAGTATGTTTGACTTCTTGCACTGTAAAAACCAATTGCGAGTTGTTTAGCATTGAGAATGACTTCGAGAATAATCTCTAAGGGCATAAGTTGGCAAAAGAAATCATTGTTGTAGTAGGTCGAAAGTAAATCAGCATTGCGAGTCACATTTTTTCAATTTTTATTGAAATGTACACCCTATTTTCATGATTTACCCAAAAAATGGAATGTATTTAATGATCGACACAAAATTTCAAAATTTTTGAAAATCCTGACTGGGCAAAAATGCTTCCATTGGCATTCGTTACGTTTCAATAACATTTGCAGATTTTTCCCCCGTAATCTTTAAAAATAAAAATAAATCGTTTTTACGCGAATATGCCCTGAAGGTTGCAAAATTTAGCAAAATTTAAAAAAAAGACACTACACGTCAATGCTACTAGTGAGCTATTTGCCCTTTGAAGGAAGCACCACACAAGACAACGGACTAGCATGCAACGCCCAGTGGCACAGTCGGAACACATTGCTTTCGAAAAGTTTTTCGACCTGAGGCGGGAATTGAACCCACACTTCTTAGCATGATGCGGCTAAATTCCTTGGTGACACTAACCGCATGACTACGATGCCCCCAAATTCTAAGGCAACTGGAAGAACTTTGTTGATTTAAATGCTGCATCAATAAAAAAAGTTCCAATATATCTGAAGGTTTGATAAACTTTTGACACAACGGCTCCAGCTGACAAGCTGAAAGACATTTTTTAAGACCAGACATTTTTTGTTAATTAATAGCTTTATTAAAGTAGTAATTCACAGGTTATTTTGATTTCATCAAACTCTTCAGATGTCTAAGAATTAAAAAAAAAAACAACAACATTGAATATATCTACGCAAACCACTGAATTTTACAGTGTTAATATGAATCGAACTAATTTCCTGTTCTGTGGTTGCATGATGTTACTGATGAATTTCGAAAATATACTTGGTGAACGTCAAATTTTTCTGGCTCTGGGGACGGGAGGGGATTCAACCCCCAAAACTATGGCTTGGTTGCGCCACTGTATCTATGTACCTTTGAATTTCTACAATATTTTGTAAAATTTTTGTTTCACAACGGAAAGACTGAAGTTTTTTTGCGGTCTGTTTATTATTAATAGGAAATCTCCAAATTAATATTAAAACAAATCCATCGACTTCAGCGCCACCTATGTTCGGAATGTAATTAGAATCGATTTTACAACGTAATTATAACAGTAGATATTGAGCTTCAAATGTATAAACGTGGAGAGTATTCTAAAAAAAATTTAAAGCGGATTTTAATGTAAAAATGGGTAATCTTACTACAAACCAAAGATTTGAAATGTTAGAAATCCATTGCAAACATTGCTAGTATCATTTGTCGATGCCTACAAATTCCCTTCCTATCCCTGCAAACCCCAATTTCCTCTATGTACCTACCTCAGTTTGGTTTCGTTTTCATAATGCTTCATAAAGCTCTCGCTGGCCGTGTGATGGTCCACGATGGTGATGTTTCGGCTCTGGAACGAGTGCAGCACTGCGATATTGATTTCCACCAGGGTCTTGTCCTTCCACAGCGAGGTTGGGTTCCGCGTGTCCAGACCCATTTTCACAGCGATGGGCTTTCCAGTTTTAGATTCAGTGGAAGAGGGATAGAAAGCAAACAAACAAACAAACAATGATGATAGACGGAAATATCCCGAAAAAATGCTGGGTAACAGATTTTCAGAGTTTGTATGTGTGTAAAAACTGGGGAAAGATGATTAGGTTTTCGATTTCGATGGAAGTGAACGAGTGTAGTTCTTCGGAAGCTTTTGAAATTGAATTGTTACATTGATATAGGCAGATCTCCATCGATGAGTGTTGACTTAAGGTTCGAGTGAACTTCGTAGAGAAATGATATGATCACAGTGCCCCACAGACCGTTAGTCTACTACACGACACTAAAGACAGCCTTACAGTTGAGGTCGAAATAGACGTATCTGTCAAAGGATACAAACTCTAATGGAATTAAATGGTATAGTACTATTATTACGGTTTGGGGAGCACTGTGATGATTTGATCAAATAAATTTTTGCCTTACCTCTAGCAGATTCCTCCGGTTGATATCACAAAGATTTCGACACCCGATTTCCGTAGACATGTACCACCCGCTGAAGGACGTTGCCGTAAACTGAATACCCCCACAGTCGAACAGCATTCCTGAGACGGCCGGAAGAGCGTACCACCGTAAGCCCATTTCGGCAAACCACTTGTACTGAGGGTGACTGAAGGGCACTTCCAGTATTAGCTCCGAGGGGTAGTCGAAGTAGTCCGGGTCGTGGCCATTGGCCGAAACCACCACCGGCAAAATGTCCCATTCGGTTCCTTTGCTTTTCCATCCCAGTTTGATGCAGAACTGCGGAACGATAGCAACAGGTCGATGGCCAGAGCCAGAAGAAGTCGTAAAGCAAGAAAGAAATTGATAGTTTAATAATCATCGTTGTCCGGTTTCGGCTTGCAGCCGCACAGCGGTCCAGATTTAGAAAATTATGGCAAAATAAACGTTTTCTTAATATAGTGAAGTTTTGGTTTTACGCCCAATTTCCACACAAATTTCCTGATTATTCCGAGTTTAAAGCAATTTTGTCCAGCACCTAGAATAGATGACAAAAAACACTGTCAAATATTTGACTAGAATCTGACAGCAGTGCAAATGTTTGTTTGACAAACATAAATAAATTGGAGTTTTGCCAACATTTCTGGAAACTGGACCACTTCTTGGAGAAGAAGAGAATTTTCAATTTCATACATCAGTGAACTCGACATTCATCGGGTCGCCGACAATTTTCCCGTCCTGGCCCTTGTAGCCGGCGTAGGAGATTAGCTGGGCGTTCCAGATGCGGTAGTCATGCGTGCCGTCCGTTCGTTGAGGAAATATCGTTATCGCTGATCTGCAAAGAAGGAACGAAGGAGAGAAAAGTTTACGAGGGAGATTACAAATAAGGTGCGTGAAAATTGAGTTGTCGAGTGGCTTTTTCGGCAGAGTGGATTTAACCAGTACAGGTTGGGACAGGTCGGTATTTGATAGCGAAATTGGATGATATTTTAGGAAAATGGATAAATTGGGTTGGTTTCTTGATCTTGACCAGCAGTGTCTAGTGCACGACATTGAAGACGGCCTCACAAAAGTTCTAGAATTTAATAAACGTGTTTAGGGTTAAAACGATTAGAGGTCAAACATGGGTTTCAAATTCTTCTCGCTTCAGAAATTGTGTATCAATTGTGTGTCTTTCTTTTCATTTGGTTTTTTTTTTGTTTTCGACTTTTTGTCATATTTTTCAAATTACTGAAAAACAGGTTCCCCAGAACTTTTATGTTCTACATGTTACGTTCTGCCGAATGACTTTTTGGGAATCAACCACCTTCTGTCAACTTGTTTCTGGAGACTTTTTTTCAAGCAGCCAACGTACAAACAGTTCAGGATGAAGGAAAAATAAAAACAAAAAGATGCTCGCATTACTCGTAAGTGCATTATCTAGTGCATACCGAGAGCTCGTATTCCACAGAGTATGCAGCAACTCGCCCTCTAGTCATACTTAAAACACAACCAGCACTTTGCGTTCAATCTATATGGGATAAAGTATGTTTTTTTTATCTTCTGTAGTTCCAGGTAGTCTAGATACTATAGGGGAAAGTAGTTCAGGACCGTACCATTACACACATACTAAGCTATAATTATACTCATGTGTGTTATAAACTACATTATTATAAGAAAATTATATCCTTGTATTGCGGTTTGGGATTGCATGGTTCATAGGGTGGAACATAATCTTGAAAATGCAAACATCTGAAGTTGTTCCTAAATCCGTTCATTTGAAGCTCCAAAAGCTACTGAGAAAGTTTAAACTGAATGCTTCTAGTCTAACGGTGAACAACCATCTCTTTCCCAGCTTCAGAGCTCCATTGATTTTCGACGAAATTGAGACAAACCGAATCAGATGAGTAGTTACTCGAATGTGGTTCCATACTCATTACATTATTCTTATTGTCAACTAACTGTTTCTATATCCTTGAAAAAAAAAAAACAATCAATTTACTATTTAAAATAACTTAAAAAATGTACTGATTTTCATTTTGTTTATTTAAGGTAGATTGCCAATTATTGCAAAGCACTCAATTATTACACACTTGCCAATAATCGGGGAATATTACATTGATGGCAATGAATTAAACCCTAATTTAAGTTCAAAGTCATGCACTTAAACCGAAATTAAACTATCGTGTGCAGCGCTGTGCAATTTTCATCCAAATTGTTACGTTATGAATCAGATATTTCCCGCAATGAAATAGCTTCTACCGAAGTCGAATATAAATGGAGTTCATTTCTTTTTTCAACGAAAACTGAGATTTATGTTATGGTTTTATAATGCGAGCAGAAGTTATTAGAAAAACATGGGTTTTCTTTGTAAATTTTAAAGCGTCCAATAATTAGCGCACCGCCAGCGACTGTAGCCTAATTTATTGGCTATGAAGTAAACGCCGCGAGGTATGCAAGGCCCATTGTAACAGAATATAAACAAAACTGACAGAAAAAAATGCAGTTTTGCACTCCTACTGGCTTGTTCTTCGATAAAATCATTATTTCATCGCATTATCATGCAAACTCATCCTTATTCATTAAATTTATTGTTTGGAATGTTGTATCACGCTGTCTTCAATCACACTGGCGAGTCAACTCCACGCATAATTGAAAATGTGTGCAATAATTGGGCTCAAAGTATGCAATATTAGGTCGTTTTCACCGGTGCTCCATTTTTTTGGTCCAATTGTATAACAGTACTGAAAAATAGACCACAAAAAATAGAACAAATTTCATCCGCTCCCACCGCACTTTGATGTAAATGCAGTTCCAAATAATTGTCCTTAATTTAACATCAGCTCTCCTGCCTGATTATGAAGCAAATCAAAAATATGTTTGCGGCGATCTGTGATATTGAATACGGTAATTACTGCTCATTATCAACCAAGAATAGATTTTCTCGAAGTCTACCATACATCCAACTTCGGAAGCCGCGCGTTTTTTTTCGTATTCTGAAGTGCATTCATAATCTCAACTCCCAAACTTGAACATCTAGCATATTCTTGATTAATTCTAGAATTAATTGGCCGATAGAAATGCTTTTTTTTATCTACCATATCAACAATAACTGGGAAGAGTAAATATAAACCATATCAGAGTACAAACGCATTTCTCCAAGGTTTTGTCAAGGAATTTCTCAAGAGGCAATAGTTCAGTTTTTTTTAGCGTTAGCGTTAGCGTTAGCGTAGTTACGGTATACTTCGTAGATTGGATACTAGCAACATTCATGTTTCTTTTTAATAATCTCATCCTGACTACTTTCAAGAACAAGGCAGGGGAGTATACCTTGTTCAAATCATAAACAAGAATACTAAAAGCATGAATATCGCTATTCCCGGCCACGCCCATCTTTACCGTAACTTGGGATAGGGGAAGGAAATGTTGATGTAGCACTTACTTAACGAGAGGCCACCGACTCAGCGACACCCTCATAAGTGCTACGGAGTTGGAGGTTGGGGAAGGTATATTGTCAGGATTCGCCTAGAAAGCTGGCGATAGACCATAAATATTTGTTGTTTAAGCGTTTTCAAATTAATCTTTTGAATGCCGGCAATCAAAAGAGAAAACAATAGCTTATTTATAGTATAAATAGTATTTCGCGAAATGCTTGTCGATTGTGCAGTAATATTTTTGCTCAATAACCAGTAAAAAGCAAAACCGATCCCTCCAGGGTCATCGGATTGTATAAAATAACGATACGCGTAAAAAAAAATCACGCCTATTGAAAAACTGTACTGTATTTTTAGATAATCGAAAAACGAAAGGAAGCGCGTTCGAACTAAACACCCTAGGATAACACAGTCGGTTTTTCTGCTCAAAATTATACGAAAAGCAGAATCGATCCCTCCAGGGTCATCGAACGGTTAAAAAGCATCCACAACCGATTGTTAGTTGCGTAACACCCGCCCGGACAGAATGCGCAATCTGAACATAATTATCAAACTCCGAAAATAACATTTTCCGTTCAAGAAACGATCAGAAGTTCCACGACGCGGACAAAAACGATTCGGAAGGCTCACAAAAGAAAAAGTATCATACTGGAACAAACTCACCGGATTGATTCTCTAAATTTATGTGCTGCCTGTCACTTCCGGATGGTTCGGTGAACTTAGGGCAGCCAAAAAGGACACAAATCAAACAAATCACTTTTTCATTTTTCACTTTTCACTATTCCATTTCTGAATGTAAAAACTGTCCTGCTTGGGCTTCACGAAGCACTACCCAGCAAGACGCTCCAAAACAGGAAAAAAAAAATCTCCGGCGACGAAAACATGCGCGAATCCGTGAGCTAAATCTATCGGACGACGCAAAACCGAACTGTCCTGCTTGGGCTTCACGAAGCACTCAAGAGGCAATAGTTCAGTTTTTTTTCTCGAAAACTTGTTCAGAGAATGCAGTAATTCTTTCAAAAATTTCACTAAGAAATGTGTCAGATATTTTCAGGAATTCTTCCAGAGACTTCTGTAAGAATTTTCCATAGATTCCTCGAGATTCTTATGAAAATTCTCAAAGGGACTCCTCCAGGATTTCACCAGGAATTCCTCCTGCTGTTGTCCATTTTTTCTCAACAAACTCCTTCAAGTATTTCTTCATGGCTATTTCTCAACGAATTTGTGTTGGAAAATTCCACCACGAAATAATTCAGAGATTTAGTATTCTACCTGGAAATTCTTCAGAGTTCTACCAGGGATACCTCCAGGAACTCCTTCTAAAAAGAACTAGACAAGGAATTTCTCATGAGAATTCTGCTGATAATTTTTAAGGATTTTGTCCATCGGTTCCCTCAGGAATTTCTCCAGAATTTTCTTCAGGAGTTTCGCAAGGATTTTGTATAGGGACATATTGCCAGGAAATAATTGATTTTTTAATTTTGTGATTATTTTTTTAAACTCCTTTAAATACTCCTTGAAGGTTTTCTTCAAATACTCCACCAAGAATTAAATCAGATATTTTCCACAAATTCCTCCAAGGGTACATGCAGAGACTTCTCCAGAAATTTTTACACGGATTCAACTAGTTCTCTCTCAAGTAACACGTCAACATTTCCCTCCCATCCCTAAATTGACCTGCATTCGGACGCAGCCGGCGCCGTTATTGTTTGTGTTTTATTCAAAGAAACGTGTGGTGGGCTCGGTGTGCAGAACATAACTGTTTATTTCATGTGTATACGTCAGACTTGTTTGTATAGCAAATAGAGCTGGGCATAACTAGTATGGCAAATAGAGTAGGATACAAATCTTGATTTAGCAAACGACATCAAATTATTAATGATATATAACATCTCCTTTCTCATCAAAGAAAAGCATCGGCATCCTGCAATTTAATACATTTCAAAATCTTCATATCTCTTTGGGACTCGAATAGTTCGTCTGGGACGATCAACCTCTGTCATAGCCGCACAGCTAAAAATATGTTGTAAATTTAAGTTTATTTTCATGCACATATTTGGAGCATCAAAATAAACCTAAATTTCAACGACCAATCCATTATTTTTCAATCAAATTCACTTTAAATTTACACGATCATGTAATATTCAACCATTTATAGTTGAAAATTGAATCTATATTCATTTAAATTTACATGATGCTGTAACAACACACGAATTTGATTTATTTTTACAGTAGACTTCAGTTTACATCACATTGAAAATTAAATATTTTTTTCTGTGCGGTTGGCCATCCTCAAGGTTTGGTTCTGGGTATTGGTGATGCTCGACGACAGCCTGCTTTGAAAATTTTGTATCCAAACGTGGTTCGACCTGATTGGACTGGAGAGCATCTGGAGGATGAGCTGGTTTGATACATGTGTTGTCTCGACGATAATTCCGACCAGCAACTTCAACTACCGTAGAACGATCTGTGACTGGGTCTAGCACAGTTCATTTTCGCCAATTTGAATCCGACGGTTTCATCTTCACATAAACCGGTTGCCCAAACTCCAGGGCTGGGAGAGGCTTCGTCTTTCGGTCATAGAAATACTTGGCTTGTTGTCTACTCTTTACGATTTGCTCTTTCACCCCCTCTTCCACCTTTGGTGAGTATTTCTCTTCGGACATTGGGATTCCTGATCTTGTTCTCCTATTAAGAAGCCGTTGAACTGGTGAACTTTCAATTTTGTTGGGGGTATTTCTCCATTGCAGCAACACTCGCCAAAAATCTTGTTTCGATTCGTCAGCCTTTTTCATAAGAAGCTTTGCGATTTTAACGGCCGATTCAGCTTTGCCGTTAGCTTGTTGGTGGTACGGCGCGGAGATGCTATGTTTGAAACCCCAACTCTCTGCAAATCGGTTGAACGTCTCATTCGTAAACTGCGGACCTCCATCACTCGACACTTCTTGAGGAATACCGAACCTTGAAAAGTTTTTTCGACATACTTGCACCACTGCAATCGCATTTGCAGTTTTCAACTCGTCGATCTCAAAGTAGTCAGAAAAGTGATCTACTGTGATTAAGAAAACTCTTCTCTTACCTTCCAAGTCACATTCACATAGGTCCATTGATACCTTCTGGTATGGATATAGTGGAATTTTGTGACTTTGCATGGCTTGGGGTTGCTGGCTAGCAGAGTATTTTGCACAGACCTCACAATTTTGAACAGTTCGCCGGATATGGTCCTTAATACCTGGCCAAAACACAGTATCTCTGGCCAATTTGGTGGTCGCTTCAATTCCAGAATGAGACAGGTGTAGTCTCTCCAAAATGTGATTTCTCATGTTGCGTGGAATTAGGATGCGATCATTTCGCAATACTAATCCGTTAAAAGTGCTAAGCTCTAGTTTGTACTTCCAGTACACTTGCAAGTTTTGAGGGACTGCGTCAAACTTATCGGGCCATCCATTTACAATGTATGCAACAATCGCTTGGATTTCAGGATCTGCTTGGCTTTCCTTTCGGATCTGTTCAACTTTTTCGTCTGCAATAGGTAAGTAATCGACAGCATTTACAGTATCTATACCATATATATCGTAAATTTCACGACATGTGTTATCGTTGCTGTCTACCGCAGCTCGAGATAGCATGTCTGCAATAATGACTTCCTTACCTGGCATAAACTTCAAGGTTATTTGGTAACGTTGCAGTCCGAGCATCATGCGCTGGATGCGCAAAGGAGCTTCTGTCAGAGGTTTCTGGAAAATTCGAATCAACCGTTAATGATGGTCGGTTTGTACCGTCACAGGGCGTCCGAGTATGTACATTTCGAATTTTCGACATGCCAAAAGTTTTGCTAATGTCTCCTTCTCTATCTGGGCGTACTTGCGTTCAGTAGCACTGAGGGTCTTAGACGCGTAGACGAATGGCTGCCCTTCTTGAAGGAGGACAGCGCCTAGTCCTACGCTGCTACTGTCACATTGTATCACCACAGGTTTGGTGATTTCGAAATACCGCAAGACTGGGGCTGACGTGATCATTACCTTCAATCGGCGAAATGCATCTTCATGGTCGGGTGACCAATTTCAGGGTTCCGTTTTGTGGGTCAACCGTCTTAACGGTTCAGCAACCGTAGACAAATCCGGAAGATATTGCGACAAATAAGTGATCATGCCCAAAAATCGTTGAACCGCAGTTCCGTCTTCCGGCCGAGGCATGTTGATGATGCTGTTTACTTTTTCCGGATCAGGCTTCACTCCTGTTGATGTTAAAACGTGACCGAAAAATTTGACACTCTGTTGACATAGCTTGACTTTATCCGGGTTCAATTTTACGTTGCACTCCTTCATTCTTTGCAAAAATGCGTCCAGGTTCCTGTTGTGATCAGCCATAGCTTCGTCCATGGTTTCTCCACAACCGAAGATCATGAAGTCGTCCATTAATGCTCTCACGTTCCGTAATCCTTGGATAATTTGGTGCGCTTTCAGTTGACATATCTCTGGTGCAGACGAGATACCCATTGTCATTCGCAGCCATTTATAACGGCCAAAAGGTGTCCAGCAGGTTGTGAGTTTTGCACTTTCGTCATCTAACTGCAACTGCCAAAATCCCGATTTGGCATCGACGGTAGTGAACACTTTTGCTTTCGATAGCTCTGGTAAGAGCTCGTCCAGAGTTGGCATAGGGTAGTGTGGCCTTTTTAGGGCTTTATTTAGTACCGTTGGATCAATACATACCCGAAGTTTTCCATTTCGTTTGACCAACACTAGGTTGCTTACCCATTCTGAATGGTCTTTCTCTTCGGCGATGACACCTTGTCGCTCCAGTTCTGAAAGCACTTCACGTAGCTCATCGCGCATGGTAACTGCTATGCGTCGTGGTTGTTGAACGACGGGGTGCACGGCAGCATCAAGCTCCAGATGAATGGTTCCTTCCAATTTTCCCAATCCGGTAAACACTTCTGGGTAGCGTTCGATGATTTGCTTCGCAGATGATTCCTGATTTACGTCGATCGAATGGCAAACTTGGATCAATTTCAATTTTAAACACGTCTTCAATGACAGGATCGGAGCCTGATTGAAATCGACGACATGGAATACCATTTTGTATTCCTCTGTGTTATGACGACAGGGTATGACGATTCGACCTAGTGACTTCACAGTTCCTCCTCCAAACGCTTTCAACAATGGTCGGCAGTTGTCCAACGTTAGCTGTTTCGTTCTCAGAAGATTGGTAGCATTTTCCTGGCCAATTACATTACACGATGCTCCAGAATCCAAAATACAACGAACATCGCGTTGACGGTTGTTGATGTCCAGGAAGGAAATGTTTACTTTCAGAAGAGCACTTTCTTCCTCCTCCACGCCGTAGAGATATTGGCACATAGCTCCAGATTCCTCGTCGATCTCGTTTCCTTGAGTAATGCTGTTGTTTTCTTGTTCTGTCTCCAGGGTGTTGACATTACGTTTTGCTTGTTTGCTGGTGATTCCCGGTGGCTTCATTTGTTCCCTTCTTTTTCTGCAAACAGTCGCGAAGTGATTCTTCATGCTGCAAAAATTACAGGTTGCTCCGCGCGCTGGGCAATCTGACAAATTGGTATGATACCCACGGCCACAAAAGGAACATTGTTTGTTGGCCGATTTTTTGTCGACGAGTTTGTTTACCGCATGTTGTTGCGGCTCCAACCACTGGTTTCGTTTCATCTCCTCTCGCGTAACCTCCTCGGCTTGACATTGTTGAATAACTTTTTCGGCGGTCAAATCCTCCTGCTCGATGAATCGCTTTTTCAGGGATAGATCCCGGATTCCCGTGATAATCTTGTCTCTCAGCATTTCGTTCTCCATCTCTCCAAAATTGCAATCCTTCACCAATTCCCTTGCGCGATTAATGAACTGTGTCATCGTCTCCGGTTCAGTCCCATCGTCTCCGAATTCTTGTCGACTCTGGTAAAACTCGTATCTCGCCAGCTTCACATTCCTTTGAGGAATCATATACCTCGACAGCGATTCCATACATGCCACAACGGTGTTTTTCTCGGCATCCTGCAGTGGCCACAGATTGAATATTTTCCTTGCTTCCGTTCCTAGCGCTGACTTGAATGTTGCAACTTTCACGCGTTACTCCAGGTGTTCGACTCAAGAAGCGATTAGATACGTCTCGAATGTATCTTTCCAGTTGCTAATGTTTTCCCGCAAATTACCAGCCAATAACAGGGGAGTTGGAAATGGAATGCTGCTGTTTATTACGCGAACTTCCTGCTGTGCAGCTGCGTTCAGCTGTGCTCCAATAGGGTTTTCGTTCGCCATTCCGAATTCCTTCGATATACTTCCAAGACTCTTCTCCACTTTAAAACTTCCGACGCGAAATTCGAGCTACTTTTTAGGCTAATTACAACTTAATTCCCGTTCCGACACCATGTTTTATTCAAAGAAACGTGTGGTGGGCTCGGTGTGCAGAACATAACTGTTTATTTCATGTGTATACGTCAGACTTGTTTGTATAGCAAATAGAGCTGGGCATAACTAGTATGGCAAATAGAGTAGGATACAAATACAGTTTGTTATAATAATGAGAGCACCAGTACTTACACATTGAGGATGCTACTGATCCCGAGTAGTGTCTATTGTGTAAGTACAGCGTTCTTGCAATAACGAAGCTCATGCTCAAATCTTTGATTTCCGTGGATATACTATGGGATTTCGGAGAGAACTTTCGATATTCTACTATGGGATCGTCCATAAACACCGTCACGTATAATTTGACCATTCTCGGCTTCTCTCTTCCCTATGCCATACATTATTATGGAAACTTTGACAAATTTGTATAGATCATCATTGAAATTTTTGTATAAATCTGAATTATACCAGTATAAAACCACTACTCTGAGAAAAGATTTTTTATTGGGTTTGGCGAAGGGTATTACCAACATTTCAGAAGTCCTACCATAATATCAAGAATACCACTGAAATATGAATCTTAATTCCTATTTTATCATCATTACCGTATTAAGTCAAGAAGTTATACTTACCCATAACGCGGGTAGATCACCTTTTCGTGGTGCGTTATGGGGTAAAGATCTACCAGTGAACCCTAGTTCTGACTGCTTCAAACGAAGAGAACAGGATGTTATAGTAATCAAAGGAACATTTTCAGTCCTTGTTACATTTTAAACCTTGTTGAAAGTGACAAGTCTCGGTTTTCCCAGTTGCCGAGAATGATCTTGAGACAAGGAAAAAAATGAGTCGAATTCAACAATTTGTTTTCTAATTTTTATTTATTTCGTTCTCTAGTTTGAAGAAGTAAGGACTAGGATTCTGATGCATGGACAATATCGGTGTAATTTCTTGGCTTTATCGAGGGATCCGATTTTGCCTGATAAAGGGGCGCGCCTGTGGAGAGTGCATGCTCCACACTCTTCGAAGGGTAGGAACCTTTCAGTTAGAATCCTTTTCTGTGATCAAGTTAGGAATTACAACTGTAATAAAACCGAATGCTTTATCACTTCTCGATAGTGACAAAGTAAAACGACATGCACTACACAAAGGACACGGGATATACTACAAAAGATCAACTATTGGTCGCAGTGGTTTATGTTCCGAACAGAAAAAAAAAGGCAAGAAGTTTAAAATCTGCTGTTTGAATCTTAGGTTGAGGTTTTCGGTTGCAATTTTAGCAAAATCATGATATAATTCAATCTAAGGAACTAATGTCAGGTTGATTTCTGCAATCTCAAGCTGAATAAAAAGAAAAAGAATCTAGATTTCAAACAAACTATAATTTTCCCGTCAAAAACACAGATAACACAGATAATCTAAAAAAAACTGTTGTCCCGTCTCTTCGTAAGTTAAAAGTCGGTAGGTGTTCTTTAACGCGAAACTATTGAAATTATATGGTCAAAAACGGTATTTGAAAATTATTACAATAGGGAATGATACCCCAATACCGGACACTTAATTTTGTTATCAGTTATATCCAGATAAGGTTTCTAACTTCCAGATAACCCTTGTTCTGCTGAGCAATTTTTCCGAAGTCACCAACCTTCTAGCTTACCAGGAATTCGAAATATTGATTATTGACAGCAACTTGTTACTGACAGATAGCTCTAGATCTGCTTAAAGGGTGTCCACGATGAAATTGCCACACTATGAAATTGCTCTAACTTTAGTTCATAGTGCATAGTGTTCATAGTGCATTATTTACATCCTGCAAGTTTTAAAGTCCTGTGATCAAAACTCGCGGAAATGGAGTTCGTGCGTGATAAAATCTTGCGCATTCATCACGAGAACAAGGATCTCTCGCATCGTTCCATCGCTAAAACGTTGGGAATCGC
Organism: Aedes aegypti; assembly: GCF_002204515.2. NCBI lineage: Eukaryota > Metazoa > Arthropoda > Insecta > Diptera > Culicidae > Aedes > Aedes aegypti. The sequence continues at coordinate 443,737,661 of NC_035108.1, forward strand.
GAATTCCACGGTGTCGCGAGTGATTAAGCGGTTCGAGGAATGATTGACCACCGATCGGAAGCCCAAGTAGTTGGGGCCTTCAACCGAAACGCCTCCGTTCGGGATGACAACCCTCCCAACACTCCGGAGCTCCGCCCCATCGAGAAGTACTGGGCGATTATGAAGCAGCACCTTCTTAAATGACCTAAGGTAGTGAAGACAGTCGAGGAACTGAAGAAAGTATGGGTTTACATGCAAAAAACTATTGATTCACAGGTTGTGCAGAATCTTATGGCCGGGGTTAAGGTCAAGGTGCGGGCATATGCGTATGGACTGTAAATAAAATACGAGTAAAATGGTAAAATGGAGTTTAATAGTTATTTTTCATTCCCTGCAAATTTGATGGCAATCGGATGAAAACTCGAATTTTGCGAATTAATTTTGTGCGTGGCAATTTCATCGTGGACACCCTTTAACAACTTTGTAGAAGACACCAACCTTCTAGCTCATCAGGGTCTTGAGATATTCGTTGAATGGATGATTCGGCCAATTTTGATACCCCAAAACAATCCGAAAAAAACTCCGGAATCACTAGGACCATATTCACAAGTTTATCGGACCATAAACTAGAAGAGTTTTTCGGAATGAAAATTTAAACAAAATAATTCCAGAAACAAAAATGTGTTGTACATTTTAAGCGTTTTTCATCGTGTGAAAAGTATGTTAGCTGGATGATGGTTTAAAAGGGGTTTTAAACAGTGCTGTGAATGGTAATAGTAGTAGGCTTGAATTTCGCGAAAATCACGTTGCTCTTTCCAATACAGTAATTCAAAAACGTGAATCTCATCAAGTAGTCTATGTTGGGTGAATTAATTTTCTAAATCGTTAGTGTCATTGAAGGCTCTAAATGCGGGAAATGCTGCGGGAAGTAGAACATTTTTCTATAGTAATTTTGGGTTGCCCTTAGCAACGGGTGTTTTGCAATTTTCAAGGCTTTTGCCTACAGCAGCGATGGGCGTGAGTTTCACTGGCTTCGCTGACTGTGATTGGCTTTGTTTGGCTACTGTAGAGTGAATTTAATTTTTTTTTTGTAATTTTTCATCGTAATACGCTGATTTGCATCACGTCAATCTGTCATGAAACGGCCTACTTTCCTGCACTGCAGGCTGCTTGGGCACGTCAGGAGATAATCATCAATATTAACCTCCTTTTCCCGAGCAGCCTAGATAGCCACGTAGTATTAACACTACGGACTGCCTGTTCCAGTGGTAAAAGTCCACCTCACAAGTGACCCCTAATTTATGGTGTGATGCGTACCGTGCCTAGAAATGAATGGTTAGGGGGGTCTAAATAAAACCTAACCGCTAACGGAGCCGGTGGGGTACCAGGGCGCCCTCCACAGTATTGAGACCTTCCTGTGCTATCCGGAGCAATGGTGCAGGTGACCTTGTGTTTCTCCGAGATAATCGGCTGCCCTTCTTCAGTCTCTATCCTGAGGCTTAATAAGGGTGGGATTATGAATATGTTGACATTTAATTTAAATTATCACCTATATGGATTCGCATTATGCGTTTTACACAGTGTATTCTGTGCTCTTTTGCCTTTGGCGATTTTAAATAGATACCGATCTGGTTTTTTCGTTGCTGGTCTTTTTCGTGCTGAGATTGCAAAAAGCTTAATCGTGCCTAGTTTGGGTAGTGGCTACGGTTAGGTTAGCTCAGATCAATCTTCAGCATAAAAGAACAGCAACGATCAATCTTTTCAGACTCATGCAAAATGGTGCAGCCCAAGTGGCGCTAGTTCAAGAACCCTACTTTCGTAGAGGAAACTTCTATCTAGGTAACCTTGTGGACCCAGTTTTTGCTACTTTCAGCAAACTTGAAATGACAAACTCGCGCTCCATGCCCCGCGCATGCGTGCTCGTTAATAAAGCAATCGTTGCTACACTCATTTCTGAGTTAACTACCAGAGATGTATGTGCTGTCACAATCGATGTTTCTGTTGGTGACCTCAACAGGAAATACGTCTATTGTTCGGTATATTTACCACATGATGAACCATCCCCAACGGATGATTTCAAACGAGTTGTCGTACACTGCGTACCAAAAGGCCTTCCGCTGATTGTGGGCAGTGATGCCAATGCTCATCACATCATCTGGGGCAGCTCAAATATCAATTTGAGAGGCTCCAGTCTGATGGAATTCTTAAGTAGTACAGACCTTGGATTACTTAACATAGGCAATCGCCCAACCTTCGTGGTTTCTAATAGAGAAGAAGTGTTAGACATAACGCTCTGCTCGAATAGAATCAGTCACAAGTTGACGAATTGGCATGTATCAGATGAGGAATCATTATATGATCATCGCTACATCTTCTTTGAACATTCAAACGTAACTGCGCAGACTTTGCGTTTTAGGAATCCCCGCTCAACAAACTGGGAACTCTACATTGAATTGGTTCAAAACATGTTTTGAAAAAGCTACTTGTAAGCAGTTTTGCTACCGGGTATATTCCCAAATCCTGGCGTGATATTACTGTAAAGTTTATCCCGAAAGGAGGACGTGCGTCGTATGAAGAAGCAATGAGTTTTAGACCAATCAATCTGACCTCTTTTCTTCTGAAATGTCTGGAACGCATTATCGATCATCACATCAGTGATGTTTATTTGGCAAACATGCCTCTTCATGTGAATCAACATGCTTACCAATCTGGAAAGTCCACTGTGACTCTTTTACACAAAGTTGTATACGATATCGAGAAAGCATTCGCTCAGAAGCAATCCTGCTTGGGTGTTTTCTTGGATATTGAGGGTGCCTTTGATAACGTGTCTTTCGATGCCATATTGGAAGCCGCACGAAACCATGGGCTACCTACAATGATTACCAATTAGATTCATCAAATGCTCAAAAACCGACATCTCTTCTCGACATTGCGTCAAGCAGCGATTCGAAAATTGAGTGTTTGCGGATGCCCCCAAGGGGGAGTCTTGTCACCACTTTTGTGGAATCTCGTAGCAGATACGCTATTGAGGCAACTCAATAATTGCGGTTTTCTAACTTATGGATTTACCGACGACTATCTAGCTCTGATAGTTGGTATGTGCATAAGCACCCTATTCGACCTGATGCAAAGTGCTCTTCAGGTAGTCGAGAGTAGGTGTCGCCAATATGGCCTTTCGGTTAACCCGAATAAAACATCTATTGTTCTTTTTACGGAAAGACGAAACCGCGATGGAATTCAACCTTAACGTCTTTTTGGCACTGAGATCAATGTGACTGATCAGGTAAAGTATGTCGGAGTCATTCTAGATTCCAAACTTTTATGGACAGCTCACATTGATTTCAGAGTCAAAAAAGCTTGCATGGCCTTCGGTCCATGCCGGCGATCCTTTGGTAAAACTTGGGGCCTCAAACCTAAATATATCAAATGGATTTACACAACAGTTGTTCGACCAATATTGGCATATGGATGTCTTGTGTGGTGGCAAAAGAGCGAAGTGAGAACAATCCAATCAAAATTGGGCCATCTCCAAAGAATGTGCTTGATGGCGATGTCTGGTGCGTTCTCTACAACTCCCACAGCAGCGCTCGAGGCCCTTTTCGACGTTGCGCCACTACACATATATCTTAAACAAGAAGCACTTTCTTGCTCTTACCGTTTATGGGTACTGGATCTACTGGAGAAAAATCCAGTGAATCGAAGATCTACACACACTTCGTTGTTTCCACTTTTGGTGAATTGGGACAAAATTGTCCTTGCTCCAAGTGATCTCACAATTGCTTGTCACTTTCCTTACAGGACATTTACCACACAATTCCCTTCACGGGAAGAGTGGACGTCTGGCTATTTGGAAAGAAGTATATCAAACAATATAGTATGTTACACTGATGGCTCCCTTCTTGAAGGTAGAGCTGGTGCAGGAGTATATTCTCGTGAGCTAAGGCTGAATCAGTTTTACTCACTTGGTAGAAACTGCACCGTTTTTCAGGCGGAAATATTTGCCCTTATGTGTGGAGTGCAATCAGCACTTCAACAGCGCGTAATGGGTAAAGTCATATAGTTCTGTTCAGATAGTCAAGCAGCTATAAAAGCTCTCGCTTCGGCCAACTCAAGGTCGAAGCTTGTTATCGCATGTCGAACTCAAATTGAGGAACTGAATTCAGTCAACTCTGTAAACCTTGTATGGGTACCTGGCCATTCTTCCATCGTTGGAAATGAATTGGCTGATGAGCTAGCTCGCGATGGAGCATCGCATGACTTCATTGGCCCTGAGCCGGCTATTCCAATTTCGAAGTGCTGGGTGAAGCTTCAGATAAATTCTTGGGCGGCAACTCAGCACAAGCAATATTGGAATAGTTTGGAATCATGTCGTCAAACAAAATTGTACATTACTGAGCCATCTCCAAGGGTGGCGAAGTAGTTAACAAATCTGTCAAAGCAGAATTGCAGTCTCTTGGTCAGAGCGTTGACAGGCCACTGCCGACTCAACTATCACATGGCAAATATTCAGTGTGCTGACTCATTTGTGTGTGATAGTTGTGACTCCGATTATGGAACTTCGTATCACCTGATATGTAACTGTCCAGTTTTTGCGCAAATGCGATTCCATTTACTTGGTAAACACTTATTAAGTGAAACTGAATTCAGAAGCCTGAATCTTCAGGACATTCTGTTATTCTTAACCCGCTGTGGTAATGAGCTATAGGCTCTCTTTACGCTCATGCGTTTTGCAGTGCCCTTTTAAGGGCGCTGTTCGAACCCATTGTGGTATGGAGCTACATGCTCTCATTTCGCTTATGCGATCTTCCCTCTTCAAGGGACCCCACTCCTATTTCCTTCCATCTTTCCCTTCCCTTTCCTCTCCCATCGGGTAGATGATGAAATAGGCTCAAATATGGCGATGACACAAATCTCCTAACTGGTGGGGAACGTGCCTTTGGTGCCGGCCTTCTGATAGTGTCATTGAAGGCTCTAAATGCGGGAAATGCTGCGGGAAATAGAACATTTTTCTACAGTAATTTTGGGTTGCCCTTAGCAACGGGTGTTTTACAATTTTCAAGGCTTTTTGCCTACAACAACGATGGGCGGGAGTTTCACTGGCTTCGCTGACTGTGATTGGCTTTGTTTGGCTACTGTAGAGTGAATTTAATTTTTTTTTTGTAATTTCTCTTCGTAATAGGCTGATTTGCATCACGTCAATCTGTCATGAAACGGCCTACTTTCCTGCACTGAAGTATGCAGTGCGGGAATAGCCATTACGCTACTGAAACCAGTGCTGTAATGATTCATTACGCAACGCTTTCTCATTACGCAACTGTTTTTTCAGATGTTGTAAAATAATGGTGAATACATTCTGATATAATTTCTGATGCCCTCAAGTGGTCTTCAACGAAATTGCAAAAAATGTTGTACGTAACTCGTTGCAGAACTCGATTTTTACAGCACTCGTCGTAATTATCCTACTCGGCCAGCCTGGTGCTGTAAAAATCATCATTCTGCAACTTGTTCCGTAAACTACTATTCCCAACCCTGGTTTTAAATTTCAAACTTGACACATTTTATCAACCATGACGTTTACTTCACCAACAAAAACATCAAAGGGGAATTCACTTTTGATACAAAATGTTTCTATCTGACATTTTGAAAGGTTCGATTATAAGGCAACTGATGTACCGTGGCTCACTGTTCATATCGTCAGATTATAGACAACAGTCCTCTACCCCCACACACGATAGTGGCTAGTTTACCATACTGACTGAGATTATACATAGACATAATCCAACTACGGGGAATACTGAGAGAGACACACTTCTGCAAACAAGAGGATAAACTCCACTTACTGCCACCGGCGTTTTGTACGATCCATCTTAAGATGGCACAAAGCACCGACTGACGGTTGGGTGACTAAACGTCGAAAGATGTAACGTCGAATACCAAAAGTCGAAAAGGATAGGCAATCAAAAGGTATAATAGAACGAAAGGACGAAGCGTCAAAAACAGTAAATTTTCAACAACGATTTGCAATGGTTTTTTTTTTTCATAATTCGTTTATAGATTTTTCTTTCTGAAGAGAATATTTTTTTCCCAGAAATTTTTGATTTCTTCAAGTTCTTTTTTAAAAACGTTTTGTCCTTTCGACATTTTTCCCTTCGTCGTTTTTGCATTCGATGTTTCGTCACCCAACCCCGACTGACAACGACGATAAACGAGGTGATACATACCTGAGGTTTCCCTTATTGGTAGCATACTTGATGTGATTGCAAATTGCTTCAAACATTCCGCTGGTGGTCGTAACGTAACGGCAGTCGAAAACCTTTCAGTTGCATGGCAGGTTTGTTGCATCCATTCAGGCCGAGAATGAAGACATCCGGAAGCGATGAGGAGCAATGCAGCGAAATTGATTTGTTAACGATCCATTTCATCGGGAAGTTGAGCATGTAAGTGGAAAGACGTGGAGAAATTGGATGCTTATTAGAATTTTATAACACAAATCGGTGTTTACGTTGAAACTTATTTGATTTAAGAAATTGTTGAAGAATAAGTCATCAGTACTATCTTTTGAGATATGCATTTCAAAAGAAAGCTAACCTTAATAAAAAAAAAACTCATTTCGCGTAGGAATAAAGCCTTCAAGGTTGGAAGCTTTGCAACGGTCTGAGTACAGACGGACAAAGGAAACCCTAAAGAAAACCCAAACATTTTAATTTACATATCTCGACTAAATCTTAACCGTGCCGAGAATGCAAAAACCACCTGCTGCATGCTTCAATTAATCCTCCTGCACCACCCTCAACTCCACTAGACCACCGACACGCCCGGTTCGACTTGGTGCTTCGCCCACAAACCGGTCAGCTGGCAGTCAGTGGGCAGAGATTGTAAGAAAATTGGCTTTTGCCGCAGTTCCTGCCCAACAAAACCAGACCGACCACCGCAATCGCCTTGTCAGGATACTCGGTTCCCATAAATTCCAAGAAACGGGACTCGGTATTAAACGGTGTCTGAGCGCTCTCCATCCTTCACTTTCCAGTGTTCGGTGGCTACGGGTCGCCACTGATATTTGCAAGCGAGGAAATGGTAAGGATACAAATTTAGTCATGACCACGTGTTGCCACTTCGGTTTATGGTTCGGTGACAGATTGAAATGTCCTCTGGGAAACGAAACCAAAAAGATGACAAGACGATGAGCGATATATTCGTAAGTTAAGAAAACCTATACTTTAAAATGTGGACTTTCTTTCGAATTCAATCAAGACGATAGTGTTAACTCTCACCGGAGTACTGTTATCAGGTTGAATTGTTATTATTTCATCACCAACATTTCGAAGGAAAGAATAAATTGTACATTAATGTCTTAAAAACGTAAGGAGAAGTTAATTTCATTGAATGCTATTGAAATTATATAGCAGGATCTACAAATAGAAAAAAAAATCCTCAATTAATCCATTAGGGTGGCGTCCATTTATTACGTAACGCTAAAATTGGAAATTGTTTACCCCCTCCCCCTCCTGCGTAACGCTTTTTGTATGAAAATTTTTAAATTTTTGTATGAGCCGTAACGCTTGAGCCTACTCCCCCCCTCCCCCTAGAGCGTTACGTAATTTGTGGATGCCGCCTAAGTACCGAATAAGTTCACGATTCATAGTAATCACCTGATTCTTTCTGGAGTATCGAAATTTGATAAGCGAATGCAAAAATGGTCAATTAATTGTAAGTCTACGGTAACATTTTTTTATAGTCCACAATAGGTCATATGCAAACAAAATATTAGAATATTGCCATCTTTTCCCAAACTTCAAATGTTGCGAAACTGAAGAAAACCAATTCCAAAAACAGAACATTCAAGAAAAATAGCTTGTCACAGCAAGCAGCAATTAGCAAAACAATTGTAATCTAACTAGCTTCCGAACTCTGTCTGTCGCCTCTGACTCCAAAACAAACCTCTCGAAGATAGAGTAGAGTAATCAAATTTGGAACAAGTCCCGTCAAGGTTCCGAGATTGCCACTCGTTCAAGCAATGAAAATTCTTCTTAAACCAACTGCTAAGCAGAAAATCTTCAAGTGCATTTCAAACTAACAACAGCAGCTGGTAGCAGGTCAACTCTCTCAGTCAGTCGTTTAAGAGGACAAGTTGCACTTGAAAAGGTGCCATTAGAGGAGGTAAGCTTGTCGAACATCGACGGCAACGACGGACGATAGTTTCAGCATAATTTAATTTTCACTTCATGCTCTTCTTCATTTAATTTACACACCTCCTCTCGGCTATTGGACCCCACTCCGAGAAGGGAAAGAAATGGGTGAGAAATTTTCCAAGGAAGCGCTGTGAGCAGCGTCTGCTAATTACATAAAGAGTGTATGACTCACAATTTACATAATTAATGACTTTAAGTATCTCCTTTTTGCAGCAGTTTTTATGAATGGAATTCAATTATTATGAGGGTGTCATTTTGCTATAATTGAATCCGATATTTTAAACGATACTCTTTTATGGATGATGTTGGTTTCCAATTCTTGATTTGCATTGAATTTTATCTTGCTTACCTTCTAATGAAAATTTGAACATCCCTTTGAATGCACGATGTGGTGGAAGATATGGACGTAGCCAGAGGAGGGCAATCAGGGCCTCTCGCCCTGACCGTCATGAGAAATTTATTCGATAAATTATTGCTATCAACCGAAACTTCACACTACCCTCAAAGATCTCCCCGCAGACAAACACATATGACAGTTAAAAGAATTATCATATTGAATATGCTTTTTCATCTCATGTAAAACATGGCTCCATCCCACCCACCACTACCCCGAATGGGTCACTACCCCGAAAGCCATCACTCAGAATGAGCCATTACCCCGAATATTATGAGATACAATGCAGTATGTTGTTTTGCGTGCAGAAATAATGACCATACTGTTATAGAGGATTGACCATTCATGTAAGTATATGCGTCTCTAACGTAGACTGGTAATCAATGGTGTGTAAAATGCGCCGGTAAAATGTTCATCATATATGTTCCCTTCTTTTAAATGTCGGCTATTCTTTCGAAATATCTTGTGGGCAACTATCTTCTTCTTTTTCTTTCTGTCATTGTCATTTTTGACACCCATCCACCGCCTCGTAACCATTTGTATGGAAATTATACATATTTTGTGTGAGGGGTAACATTCCGATGACAACCACCCATAACCCCCTTCAGCGTAATGAAATTTGCGAATAGGCTTCCAACAAAACAAGCCGTTTATTGACCGAGAGCTTTCCTTGTCAATTTACCATTCTTGTACATGTGCCTCTAAGCCCAGGGATGTCAAGGAACTTTTCAATGCAATAAGATCCACCATCTGAGGAATTCGAACCCATACCCTTAATATGCAAGCATTTCACAAGGAATTTTCCCTTATTTCATGAATGAGCTGTTTTTCCAAATTTCCGTTGGATAAGCTAGGCACTAATATCTCCATATGGAACCGCTTATTTTTTTATTTTTTTTGAAAGCAGGATATCCTTAAGGCATTCAATGAAGTAAATCCTGTTAATTTTAATAGGAAATTTCCCCTTCTTTTATCTTCTTGCATTAAAACAGTCAGGGCTCTTTTGGAACTGCTCACCACTTTTCTGACATCAAACACATCTCCTTTTGTGGTTTTCTTTTTGAAATTCAGCTGAATGATCCCACAAACTAACAAAAGCATTACTGTAATTGTGATCAGAGGCCACGGTTTTTCTAACATGTACAAGTGTATGAGCGTTTCTGTGCCACCGTGGATTTTTTTTTTTTTAATATCATTCCAAACATTACATTCATTATTTCTTATATCTAGGTAATCTGTGTTATTATCATCTTAATTTGGTAAAACAAATCTAAGATTTTATTAACATTTTGTTAATAACATATTACATTTCATTTGCCGTAGCAGTTCAGATTTTTTACAGGTGAGTTGATTTCACCTGCTTATAAGAGAAAAAAAAAAACGCTTTGAATATACTTAACCTAACTTAACCTAAACATATAACGCATTAATCGTGGCAATAGAAGATTGTAACGATTTTTGCCTAAAATTATTGATTATTTTATTTGACATTTCTTCCAATGTTTCAACATTGGATATTCTATGTAACTCATTGGTACTATACCAGGGAGGAAGCCTCAGAATCATTTTCAAAATTTTATTTTGAATTCTCTGAAAAGCTTTCTTCCTGGTATTACAACAGCTAGTCCATATTGGTACAGCATACAACATGGCTGGCCTGAAAATTTGTTTGAATATCAAAAGCTTGTTCTTAAGACAAAGTTTTGATTTTCTATTAATAAGGTTATAGAGACATTTTACATATCTGTTACATTTGGCTTGAATGCCATCAATGTGATTTTTGAAAGTTAAATTCTTATCTAGCATGAGCCCTAGATACTTAACTTCATCTGACCAATTTATTGGAATCGCTCTCAACGTGACAACATGTCTACTTGAAGGTTTCAAATAAAGAACTTTTGGTTTATGTGGGAATATTATTAGTTGAGTTTTGGAAGCATTAGGAGAAATCTTCCATTTTTGCAAGTATGAAGAAAAAATATCCAAACTTTTTTGCAATCGACTACAGATGACACGCAGACTTCGTCCTTTGGCGGAGAGGCCTGTGTCATCCGCAAACAAGGATTTTTGACATCCCTGAGGTAACTCAGGTAAGTCAGATGTGAAAATATTGTATAATATTGGTCCCAAAATGCTGCCTTGAGGAACACCAGCTCTTACAGGAAGTCTTTCAGATCTGGAGTTCTGACAATAAACCTGAAGTGTACGATTTGACAGATAACTTTGAATTATTCTAACAATGTATGTTGGAAAATTATAGTTTTTCAATTTCACAATCAAACCTCCATGCCAAACACTGTCGAATACTTTTTCTTTGTCTAGAAGAGCAAGACCAGTAGAGTAGCCTTCAGATTTGTTGGAACGGATCAAATTTGTTACACGTAAAAGTTGATGAGTGGTCGAATGTCCATGGCGGAATCCGAACTGTTCATTGGCAAAAATTGAATTTTCGTTGATGTGGACCATCATTCTGTTCAAAATGACCTTTTCAAAAAGTTTACTGATGGAGGAAAGCAAACTGATTGGACGATAGATAGAAGCTTCTGCAGGATTTTTGTCTGGTTTTAAAATTGGAACAACCTTAGCATTTTTCCATTTGTCAGGAAAATATGCTAATTGAAAACATTTGTTAAATATATCAACCAAAAATGATAAGCTACTTTCTGGAAGTTTCTTGATGAGGATATAGAAAATTCCATCATCGTCAGGAGCTTTCATATTTTTGAATTTTTTAATAATAGTTCTCACTTCTTCCAAATCAGTCTCCCAGGCATTTTCGAAAACGTTATCTTGATTGAGAGTAACTTGATTTTCAATTGGACTAGTAAGTCCTAAATTAAAATTGTGTGCACTTTCAAACTGCATAGCAAGTTTTTGAGCTTTCTCGCAATTAGTTAGTAATAATTTGTTTTCCTCTTTCAATGCCGGTATTGGCTTCTGAGGTTTTTTTCAAGATTTTAGATAATTTCCAAAAGGGCTTAGAGCCAGGGTCCAATTGAGAAATTTTATTTTCAAAATTTTTGTTTCTTAAATCTGCAAAACGTTTCTTGATTTCTTTCTGCAAATCCTGCCATATAATTTTCATAGCAGGATCACGAGTGCGCTGAAATTGCCTTCTCATCACGTTTTTAAGACGGATCAAGAGTATAAGATCATCGTCTATAATCACGGATTCAAATTTTACTTCACATTTTGGAATTGCAATGCTCCGGGCTTCAACAATGGAATTTGTTAAAGTTTCAAGAGCATTGTCAATATCAATTTTAGTTTCTAAAGAAATGTTAACATCAAGATTAGAGTCAACATACGTTTCATATATATTCCAGACGGCTCATAAATAATTGAAAGTGGAGCTGATAGGATTGAGAATCGCTTCATGCGATATTTGAAATGTAACAGGGACATGATCAGAATCAAAATCAGCATGAGTAACTAATTGGCTACAAAGATAACTAGAGTCGGTTAAGACCAAGTCAATCGTAGATGGATTTCTAGAAGAGGAAAAGCATGTAGGGCTATCAGGGTATTGAATTGAGAAATATCCTGAAGAGCACTCATCAAATAAAATTCTGCCGTTGGGATTACTTTGAGAATTATTCCATGACCGATGTTTGGCATTAAAGTCATGACAAAAATTTTTGACTTATTGCGAGTCAATTTTCGCATGTCAGTTTGAAGCAAATTAACTTGCTGTCCAGAGCATTGAAAAGGCAAATAGGCAGCTATGAAAGTATATTTACCAAACTGTGTTTCAACAGAAACACCTAAAGTTTCAAAAACTTTAGTTTCTAATGACGAAAACAGTTGATGTTTTATACGCCTATGAATGATGATTGCAACTCCCCCACATGCCCCATCAAGTCGATCATTACGATAAACAAAAAAGTTAGGATCTTTTTTTAGTTTGGATCCAGGTTTTATAAGTTTCGGTAATAACTGCTATATGCACGTTATTAACTGTAAGAAAATTAAACAGCTCGTCCTCTTTACCATTCAGAGAACGAGCATTCCAATTTTAAATATTTAAATTATTATTTGGATCCATTAGAAAAACGTAATCCAATAACAATTTGATTTGTAAATTTTACACCTACTTGGACTGCTTCAGTCATAGTGGTGGCTTTGAACATTGCATCAATCATTAGATTCAATTGTTCAGTTAGAAAATTAAAATCAGAGGCAGACATATCATCTGATGATTTCCCATTGGAATTTTTGGTAGACGAAGAAGCTGAGTAGGAGTTACCTGTGGCGGTAGGGTTTTTTCCATTTGATTTGAAACAAGTAGAATGGGTACTCATGGAAGGAATAGGGGAAGAGTTCAAATTACCTGCTACGATATCGGCAAAGGATTTACCGTGGGTAGATACATTCGAAATTGAAGCGATCGTTAACTGAAAAATGAGCATTGTTCGATAATCTACCAGGCAAATTCCGGAAACGACCGTTATCGTAACGGATATTATCCTTCATCTGCCTGGCACGAGCCTCAACGACTCTCTTGCGTGAAGGGCATTCCCAAAAGTTAGCTTTATGAGGGCCCTTGCAATTGGCGCATTCAAACTTTGTGGTATCTTCTTTCACAGGACAGACGTCCTTAGCGTGAGAAGAACCTCCGCAAATCATGCATTTAGCATCCATGCGACAATGTTTTGTGCCATGACCCCACTTTTGGCACCGACGGCACTAAGTGGGGTTCTGGTAATTTCCTCCAGGTTTCTGGAAATGTTCCCATGTCACACGGACATCGAACATAAGTTTAGCTTTTTCTAAAGCTTTAATATTATTCAGTTCTTTTTTGTTAAAGTGAACTAAATAATATTCTTGAGAAAGCCCTTTCCGAACAATGCCAGATTGGGTTCTCTTTTTCATAATGATTACTTGGACTGGGGAAAATCCAAGTAAATCATTTATTCCATTTTTGATCTCTTCAGGTGACTTATAGTCACTTGATAGACCTTTCAAGACAACTTTGAACAAACGTTCAGTTTTGTCGTCATAAGTAAAAAAGTTGTGCTTCTTCTCTTCAAGATGTCTGAGAAGAAGTTCACGATCTTTAAGAGTTTCCGGCAAAACGCGACAGTCTCTTTTCTTTGCGATTTGGAAAGAAACCTTGATTCCCCTAATGGAGTTCAAGATCTCCTGCCTAAATCCCCCAAATTCGGAACAACTGACCACGATAGGCGGCACTCTTTGCTTGCTCACTTGAATCAAAGAGCCTGGGCTAGAGGCTGCTTCAATTTGGTGTTCGGAAAATTTGTCTAGAGCATCGAACTGATTGCTCATTTCGATACAATTATTCATTTCACCCTTGGAAGAAAGGTAGCATTCCGGGGAAGCGTCCTTTCTTCCATTCTTGCCACGTGTAGTGACAGTTTTAAAACCCATTTTTTTGGAAGGAAGTAGTGAATTCAGAGATTCACCCTTCCTTTTGTTAGTTGTTGATACCATGTTTAGTTAATAAACGAGAAAGACGTGACCTTCGAGTGGTTTTTTCCCAAGACGGTGTCCAAGAAGGATTACCACCGCTAGCTTTCGCCAACGGGTCCAACGAAAAATCGAAGGCACGGGTCCAAACAAGGATCGTAAAGGGATCAATAGTAGAAAAAATAGTACTGAAAAGTACTGTTTAAGTAGCACTGAAAAGTACCGTTTTTAATTTTAGCACTGAAAAGTACTGTTTTATTGCTTTAGGTAGTTTTTAAGAAAACTTCCAAGAGCAGAGAGAATTCGTGTGCGCACAGCACGAAGGTACGATGCGCACTGTGCCACCGTGGAATGATGGTCTATAAAGTTGGTTTTTATACGGATTCCATAGAACAACACTTGCAGCGATAATATCAGGGTGATCTTCTTTTACCATCGTTTATGAAACAAAATCTTCTAGAAGATCTTAATGCTAGTTGTTGACATCTTAAATGAGTTGAGTGAAGGAAGTGGGTAGCAGCGTCCAAAACGAAACTTTACTACATCCTTATGTTGTGCTTATTATAGCTAACCTTTTCATAACTAATTCACCCTTCTTTTTGAAATAGGCTGTTCTTCATAGCATTGCAGTGTAGCTGTGTTGATCTCATCAAAACTAGAGGATAAGCACAAACGAAACTTAGTATGTTTAATGAAAATCTAGCTCCATTTTAATCTTCTAATATTTTAATGATTCATTGTTCAACTAAACTTGTTTAACCCTCTAATACCCAAATTTTTATATTCGATCTAAATATCATTTTTAATTGTCTAAAATCGTTCTAAACACGTTTTGGGCAATGATTTATTTTTATTCGCAATTCTATGAATTTTGGTTTTTGATTTTTATAATTTTTATTTTCGAATATTCCTATCCTTTTTCATTGTTTCTTGAAGCCTCTTCTAGCTACTGATTTTTGACAATAATAATAATTCAAGTTTTTACGGTTCTCTTAAAATTATCAATTTTTTGATATTCTTCTGGAAATATTTTTTTTTACATGTAAATAACGGAAAAACAGGTTTGAAATTACAGTCAACTCTTCATAACTCGATATTGAAGGGACCATCGAGTTAGGGAGGTATCGAGTTATAGAACACAAAACCATTGCAAAAGCGATCCAAGGGACCATCGAGGTAGCCATGAAAACCAATTTTTACTATGGTTCTCTAACTCGATATCGAGTAAGGGAGAGATGACTATATTTTAATACCCCAAGCTGTTCTTCTGTGATAGGTTGATAGTAGAAAAATATTAAAGCTACATCGGAAAAAAACTAGCCTCCATGCGATCCAAGATGACGGAAGTTAACTGCGTTCCAGCTCCGATTATAGAACCCATTGAAGATTTCGTAGTTAACCGTTCGACGCAGCAGTTCACCGTAGAGCAATTGACACACCTCAACAAGGGGCTAGGATATGCGGTGACTACGAAGCCTGGCGTGGAGAAAATCGTCGTAACCATGGAAACAGCGATCATCCAAACCGCACCAATAAAGGACCAGAACACAACGAGGAACATCGTAGCAAAGGCCATTACAACAGGACAACGAAGCAGGGCAGACAAGGACGAGACGAGGATCGTGAAAGAACTTAAGGATAAACCAGTGTTCTACATCAAGGCGGATAAAGTCAACGGATTACGACAATCAAATGGCGAAAAAGATCAACGATGGCCCCTACCGACATTTGAGAGTAGATCCACTAACCGGACTCATCAAGCTCTCGGACAAAACCCTGAAGGACTGCAAGGCAATTATTGGCGATGTTCGTTTGAAAGAGTCAAACCCCATTCTTCCACGGATTAAAGGACTACCGAAGATTCACAAACCGGGAAAGGAAATGCGAGAAATCATCTCGGCCGACGGATCCCTCACTCAAAAACTAGCGAAACGGTTAGTCAAGGAATTCCAGAGTACCGTAATCCGGGGTAACATTGATCATTTTTTTTAGTTTTTCTTAAATTTTTCATTTCACAATACAAATGTTACAAGTTTCATATTTTTAAAACAAGTACTGGCACCCACCGCTCCTAACTATGTACTTTATTTTGTTTTTCGAAAGATTTAAACATGTTTAAATAAATGTTTTAAGTGATTTTTTGATTCAGCTGATATGGGGTAACATTGATCACCCAAGTAAACAACGTTCGCTAATATTGGAAATGTCGTTACTTACTAAAATCAGGGCCCCTGAAACCGAATATGAAGACCAAACTCTTACAAGTCATTTACTTTTTGAGTTATTTCAAAATTAAAAACACCTTGAACCGCGGAATACGCCTAAAAGTAGGCAATTTCCTCAGGAAATACTACATTCGTAATAGTAATTAGTTAATGTTGCCTAATTGAATAAACTTATGAAAGATTTGACAACGGAATCGTTTGCGCGGTGCCATTTTTAGTAACACCCGCATTTTCCTTGATCACATCGTCTGCAGAACTCATGTGAGACATGAATTTTCGGTAGTGTCAGTGAAAATGATAGAAATCATTGTTTCAAAAAGTTGACAAATTTGCGCATGAACTAAACGCAATTTTGGCAAAAACCTTAATTATCATTAGCTTATGAATATACGAAAGAGAGGCACCATTCATGGTTCGAACATGTTTCATCAATAAATCTTTATTTGAACGTTTAACAAGATGAGTCATCCCGATCAATGCAACCCCGCTGATCAATGTTACCCCGGATTACGGTATGCCGAATCCATTCCCCACTAGGTCAGTTAAAAACACCCAGGAGTTCTCCCAGAAACTATTAGAGTCAGGACACATCGAGGATGACGAGATGATGGTTTCTTTCGACGTAGCGGCTCTTTTCCCCAGCGTTCCAGTAAAGGATTCCCTAAATCTTCTCGAGGACTGGTTATTACCCCAAAGGACGGATGCAGCATGGAAAGGAAAGGTCAGGACATACATGAGGTTGGCAAGATTGTGCATGGACAAAAACTACTTTCAATTTCGACGAAATTTCTTCAAACAGACGAAAGGAGCCCCCATGGGAAACCCTCTCTCCCCGTTTTTGTGCGAACTATTCATGGCGAATTTTGAGGAAACTTTAAAGAAACAAAGAGTATTACCGGCTAAATGGTGGAGATATGTCGACGACATTTTCAGCGTTATCAAGCGGAACGATCTGGCTAAAATTTTGGATACAATCAACAGCGTACATAAGGATATCAAGTTCACCCACGAGGAGGAGAAGGATGGAAAACTACCATTTTTGGATCTACTTGTCACCAGGGAAGAAAGTTCATCTTACAACTTCGAAATCTACAGGAAGCCTACAAACACCCCCTTACATATCGAATCATTCGTTCTAGCATAAGATGGCAGCGTTTCACCACATGATCCACAGGATGCAGACTTTTCCCCTCAGCGAAGACGGAAAGACCAAGGAACTGGAATATATCCACGAGACGGCAAGGATCAACGGATACAAGGAAAGGACGATAAAAGCCATCATCGGCAAAAAGGAAAGACAGCAAATTCGGAGTGCTTTGACGACACTAACCCCTATCACCGAACCCATGAAGAGAGTCTCCATCCCATACGATGTACACATCAGCAAACAGCTCCGCCCAAAGCTAAGGAATTTCGGAATCGATTTGGTATTTTCCAGCAGAGACAACCAACTTAGGACTTCGTTAGGCTCTACACGGATAAAAATCTGATCCCCACACCATGATTTACAAATCATGAAATTCATAAATTGGTTAGGTCATGATATCAGGATCACAAATCATGGTTCCTGGAGTCATAATCATGATTCCTCATAAGCGTAACATCCAGTGTGAAAACACTAAGCGGCGCACTTTGCTTCATAATATTCGTATCGATCATCCTCAATGCAAGATGACAAAGCGGTTGAGTAGTAGAGTACGTGCCTCACAATCGGAAGGTTCTTGGATCGAATTTCAAAGCATGCTATTTTAACTTTTTTTTTTATTTTGTCGATCATAAACGGATGCGCGACTCAGCATTTTTGGCATTTGAATTGCTGAATTTTCTGTATTACACGTTAAATAAACAACATGCATTTTTAAGTTATATAAGAATACAATTATTCACAAGTACAAAATACAAAAAAGTTACAAAAGTCATAAAAAACTATTCTTATATGCGTGTCATGAGTCAAGGTTTAAGCCAAAAATGAAATTATTTTGATTTCTGAGCTACGAACAAATACACAAAATTCCAAACTGTCCAAAGGCGGGGTTGGGTATTAGAAGTTTAATACTCATAAGGAATCGTACAATTTTCTCCCCATCTTCTAATCAGAATTACTCTCAAAATGTTATGGATTCGAGGTAATGGCGTTCGGGGTAGTGTCGGACTCTATGACAAATTGCAAAATATTTCTTATCGTTATTTTACTAAATCACACATAACTTCTGATGAACAAACATACCCCTCCGATTTTTTCACATTTTGTGTAAAACTAGCTTAGTTTTCCAAGTATGCAAAAACTTTTAAAATCGGTGGTTGTGAACAGCATGAAAAATCATGTTATCCGATAAAATTCAATATGACGGCCAAATATATTTATTTTTTCAAATGATGCTTCTGTGTTTTCTCTTTACAAAACCATGATATTGTGAAGCGGTTGTTGAAGAAATTTCTGAGTTATGTCAGTTTGAGTGAGCTAAGCATTATCGAAAATCGAGTCCTCAAAAACTGTTTCAATTATAACTACCAAGGGGCCCATCAATGAGACCAACCGAATGCAGTATTTTTTTTACTCGACAGGAGCTTTCGAATGAGGATAAATTTGAACATTTTGAAAAACCAGGTGTAAATAGTAGGCCAGTCTCAGCGAGAATTACTCAATCTGAATTTCAGATTTATATTCAGAATTTCAGTAGATTTCGGCAGGGATCTCAGGTTTCCAGTGTGGATGCTTAGATTCCCGAGTGGATCCTGGTATTCTAGTGTAGACTCTGGTAATCCGGTGGGAAGCCTAGTGTTCCAGTGTTAATCCTGGTATTCCACTGTGTGTCCTGTGAATTCAATATGAACCCTGGGTTTCCAGTGTGAATGCGGAGATTACAGTGTAGATCTTTATATTGCAATACGTATACTGATGTTCAAATGTGGATCCTAGAATTTCAGTATGAACTTAAAAATCTAGTGTAGATTTGGGATTCCGGTGTGAATGTTTGGATTCCAGTAAAAAAGCTGGGATAACAATGTTCAGTCTGAAGTTTAAGTGTGGATCCTGGTATTCCAGTATGGGCTCTGCGATTCCAGTGTGGATCCTCGTGTTTCAGTGTAACTCCTGGTATTCTAGTGTACATCCTGGGATTGAAATATTTATCCTAGGATTACAGTGGAAATGTGAAGTTGCTTATGTGGACGCTGGGATTCCAGTGTGAAACCTGGGATTCCAGTGCGGATTCTAGAATATCAATATGGATCCGAGTAAGTCAATGTGGATTCTTGGATTCCATTATGGATTCTGGATGTCCAGTGTTGATTCTGAGGCTCTAGTGGTGATCCTGGTGTTACACTATGGATCTTGGTGTTCCAGTGTGTATTTAAAGATTATAGCGTCTATCTTGGGATTGTTGTTTGGATCATGAGGTTCTAGTGTGGATCTTTAGATTGCAGTGTGGATCCTTAGATTGCAGTGAGGATACTGGTATTCCGAAGTGTTTTCAGGATATTCATTGCGCATGCTGGGACTCTAGTGTGTATCTTGGAACCCCAGTGTAGATCAAAGGACTCCAGCGTAGGTCTTGGGATTCCAGTGTCTATCTTGGAATATCAGTGTGGATCTTGTAGTTTCAGTGTCAATCCTAGGATTTCCAGTGTGAATCCTGAGATTTCAGGTGGATATTGGGATACCAATGGGGATATTCGGATTTTAAATTGGATCCTATAAATCCATTGTGGATCCTGGGGTTTAAGTAGGGATCAGAGGTCTCTAGTTTGGATCTACAAACAATGTACATCCTGTGAGTCAATTGTGGATTCTGGGATTTCAGTGTCAATACTGGGATTCTCGTGTGGATTTTGGTATTTTAGTGTGGATCATGGGATTTTAGTGTGGATCCTGAGTTTCCAGTGTGAATTCTGGTATTTAAGTGTGGATCCTGGTATTGCAGTGAAGATTTTGGGACTCCAGGATCCTGGATCTTTGGAATCCATTGGGGATCCTGGGATTCCAGTGTGCATGCTGGGAATCTAGCTTGGATCATGGGACTGCAATATGGATCCAGGTGTTTCAGTCTAGATCCTAGAGTTTCAGCGTGAATCCTGGGATTCTAGTGTGGATTATCTTACTGAATTGTGGATATTGGGATTCCAGTATAGTTTGTTGTAGTCCAGTGTGGATCTTAGGTCTGTTGTGTGGTTCGCAGTGGCAGAGTGAATATTGGGATTTTATGTTGATTTCTGGTATTACAGTTTGGACCCTTGGATTGCATCGTGGGTCGTGGAATTCCAGTGTGAAACCTAAGATTTCAATGAGAATCTTGAAATTCCAGTGTCTCTGAGGAGATTACTCCAGGTACTCGTCTGTCAAGAAGCTTAAACTCTGTTTATGATATCGTCGGAATTCCCTTACTATTTGTTTTGCGTTATTGCAGAATTTCATCCATCGATGCTTATCCATCGATTCTAAGAAGTAAGCCTTATTTACTACTTAGAAGAAATTGCAGTAATTTTCTAAAGCGACTTTCTTTTGAAATTTATTATTTATTTATTTTTATTTTATCGATATTAGAGAGATTTACAGCCAAAGGCTGTTCTTTTGAAATTACATTTCTTCCAACTGTTTACAGCGATCATTACAAGGGCGCTTTTTTTGATCGATTCCTTGAATTTCTCAGGCCAAAATATATTTGCAGCATCAAATCAAGTTTTACCAGAAAAAGACGATTTCTGCAAGATTTTTTGTACAAGTATTCGAAGGATTTCTTCAAAATTACCACCAGGAATTTCTTTACCAATTCCCCAAATTCACAACCATTGCCCCAAAAATTGTGATAATTGTTTTCATGAATTTCTGAAAGGACCAAATTGATCCCTAAGGTGAATCTGATCAGGTCGGTACCAAAAAGCCTTTTCATTTAGGGATGCTTAATATTTCGTTGACATAACAGTCATTCTATTTTTTCTAGTTTATCATAAGATATTTTTTTGAGTATTTTAATTAAATTTAATTAAATACTTTAAATATTCTTCTCAAAACCGGTTTTAAGAGAAAATATTCATAGTTTTTAAAGATGCTAGTAATACTATTGGAAATATTGGTCCCAAATAATGCGCTGGTGCTAAGCCTACATGCGAATTTCAAGTATTAATAATGTTGTGTAAGCCACTGAACTCATTTTTGATATCATAATGCATTCTAAGCATTATTTTTGCTCATAAAACTATTTATTTTCGAACAACGTAATTATTTCAAGGGAAATTGCAGATAAACAAAGTAAAATTGAGCAATAAAATAATTAAATACAGGAGTTGTTAGAATTTTGACATCATTTTTTATTTATTTTTTTTTCTATCTTTATTAACGAGATTTTTAGCCCTGGGCTAGTTCATCTCGGGACCAACGGCTTTACTTCCCTTCCGAAGGAAGTCGTCACTATAACTTTAACGTCATAATTGACTCTCTCGGGGATGGGATCAGAGTTGCACAATATCAGTCATATCACCTGATGGCTGATGGACTAAAACTATCAATATCAGTTGCGAACTATAAATATCACTTTGATCTGACAACCAACAGTGGTGATGCAACATCGCACTCTAGATCACAATCACTGCAGAATGAGTGATCACGTGGTAATTACCCACGCTATTAATATTTTTCAGTGACCAACACACAGTTATAATCCGTCTCCAGCACCATCAAGAATATCGTACTGATAAATTGATATTTTAATTGCTTAATTGACTTGACCCATCAGTGATATCCATAGTCTATCGCCATCAATGCACTGGTGATGGAGTAGACAGCATGATATTGATGTGATACGGAATGATTCGAATTGTATCGCAGTCAGCCTATACAAATCAGCAAATCTCAAGCGTTGATAGTGACATCGAGCAACTCTGGATGGGATTCGATCCCAGGTCCTTGGCGTGAGAGGCGTGAGTTCTAACCACTACACCAGGGCCCGTCCCCTCATTTTTTA
The DNA here is from genome assembly GCF_002204515.2 of Aedes aegypti. Classification (NCBI taxonomy): domain Eukaryota; kingdom Metazoa; phylum Arthropoda; class Insecta; order Diptera; family Culicidae; genus Aedes; species Aedes aegypti. The sequence goes on from NC_035108.1 coordinate 443,759,835, forward strand.
TTCAGGATACCCAAATTCAGTAGATAAGGATTTTTTTATTCTAGAACCTGCTTTGTTATATGGTGATAAATTTCGCCACAGTGTGTCACTTTCAAGAATTGATATTAAAAATATTAAAAAAATATTAACTTAATTCATGGAGTTGCAAATGCCATTTCATAAAAAATCAATTACAAAAACTGAAAGAGATGTATGAACTACTGATTTTGTCAAAATTAATTTGACAATATATGAAATCCAAAGTATGACATAACCCAAAATTGTAAAACAGTGATCAACTTGCCTTCGGATTAGAGTATTCTGATGGGGTCTATGAACAATTTTGTATAGGAATGCTTGAATGCATTTGATAGAGGATTGTTCGGTAATTTAAAAAGAATTTCTTAAATAATCTCTTAACGAGTGCTAGGTTGAGGAATTCAATTTGCAATATCCGAAGGAATATCTAGAGAGACACAGAGAAATTCATTAGTCGAGTTCATGAGTTTAAAATATGAACATGTGCTAACTTCGTCATCGTTTGACAGGAGATTTTCAAGAAAAATTACAAATGCGCTATACTATTGATGAATTTGAGATTAGGAATTTAACATTAACTCTAGATCTAGGTCCAAGTTTTATGAGGCACCTGAGGGAAATGAAAATGAGGGAGAAAATGCTAAAACCTTTTGAGTACATATGCAAAAATTGATCAATTTGTGAGGAAAGCTCTCAAATCACTCATGTGAAAGTGCTTGTAGAACACCAAGCTGAGAAGCATGGTCTGTTCTGGTTAGGACGTAACGCCAGAAAGAAAAAGATGAATATGAAAGGATATCTGTTCATTTAACGACAAATGTCCAACATGTTTGAAAAATAGTCATTTTTTCTGCAAATTAAATTATTGTTCGAGTATGGTAAATTTTCAAATGTTCTCCTTATTCAAAATCAGTAAAGCAAAATAACCTCCTTTCTGAAATATTCTTCTGGTAAGCCTACACCTAACCTGACCTAACATTGAATCTGAAAAGTTTTGTTGGTGGTTTCTTGCTCTTTTCCCCATACACTACCCGTCATAAATACGGACTCACTAAAATAAGTATTGCAACACTCAGCTGAATATTGAATCACCCTGAAATGTTTAGCATCACCTCAAAACAGATAATTTCACATTGCTATATCTCGAGATCCTTACGACTTGCAAAGAAGCGATCTTCAGCAAAGTTGTTCAGGGGATCAAGGACATCTGGAAAGCGATCAGTTTAGTTCACCATTTTGCCGCTAGGTGGCACTAGTGAGCATGTAAAATTGAGCATTTGAACTAGTTCTAGCTTGTGATCCATAAGAGATAGAAAGTTCGGGTCTTCGGCAAAGTTGCTCAGGGGTTCAAGGACATCCGGAAAGGGAACAGTTTAGTTCGTGATTTTGCCGCTAGGTGGCGCTAGTGAGCATTTCAAACTAGTTCTAGCTTGTGATCCATAAGAGATAGAAAGTTCGGGTCTTCGGCACACAAGCTAGAACTAGTTTGAAATGCTCAATTTTGCATGCTCACTAGCGCCACCTAGCGGCGAAATCTACAACCTAACTGTTTGTCTTCTGGATGTACATGGCCTTCTTAACAACTTCGCCGAAGACTCAAACTTTCTATCTCTTATGAATCACAAGCTAGAACTAGTTCAAAATGCTCAATTTTACATGCTCACTAGCGCCACCTAGCGGCAAAATCGCGAACTAAACTGTTCCCTTTCCGGATGTCCTTGAATCCCTAAGCAACTTTGCCGAAGACCCGAACTTTCTATCTCTTATGGATCACAAGCTAGAACTAGTTCAAAATTCTCAATTTTACATGCTCACTACCCGAGCAAAGTTGGGTAACAAAAAGATAACAAGTTGTGTTATCCGATAACAAGCATTTGATAACACATTTTGCTTTCATTTTTCACATTGATAACAAGTTTTGCTATCCAGCCAATTTTCCTCATTGATAACTCAATATGTTATCAATTAGTTATGAAGATCGAATTATGATAACAAACATTTGACGTCATTCACCCGTTGGTGGCATCCTCGTTCTGACAGCTGAAAATACGTTGATAACAAGAGTCTTCGTATTGATAACAAAAAATAACAAAATGAAATCATGATGAACATTTTGTTATCACTATGTTATGCGGTTGTTATTCGACTTTGCTCGGGTAGCGCCACCTAGCGGCAAAATTGCAAACCTAACTGTTCGCTTTCCGGATGTCCTTGATCCCCTGAACAACTTTGCTGAAGATCGCTTCTTTGCAAGTCGTAAGGATCTCGAGATATAGCAATGTGAATTAACCTGTTTTGAGGTGATGCTAAACTTCTTGGGGGTGATTCATTATTCAGCTGAGTGTTGCACTACTTATTTCAGTGAGTCCGTATTTATGACGGGTAGTGTATGTTAGATTACGAAAAAGGCAAGCTACCCCACTAAATTTGAACCTGAATTCGAAACGGAATAATCATCGAATTCAAAATTGTTGATGCATGAATCAAAAATGTAAGTCATCTGTGATTTTTCCTGACAATTTCATCAGGTTCGCGTTGTTCAAATGCGACAAGCCACTCTTGTTCAGCCGAGGATGAAATACTAACTGGTGAGCTTGTGACAAAAGATTTTTATCGTAGCAACGTTACGTTTACGTAATTTTCAAACAAAGCTCATCAGAATCGGGTGAACGATAGCAAAGCTTTAGGATTTTGAAGCTTTGATGTCGACACACTGTACTGTAATAGTTAGTGATCAAAGACTGGTGTTTCTTGATTAATTATTTGCGTAAATTATCTTTGAAAGTCATTTGAACATCCCACCCCCCTGAAAGAAAACCAGGTTACGCCCATGTCTGAAGATAAGTGTAGTTCCGAACACAATAAACAGAAAAGGAAAAATCTTTGAATTGCTGTTGAGAAGAAAGGTAAGAAAAAACTCTCTGTACACAGTCCAACCGATCCACCAAGCGCGACTTTCTACCTGTAGCTTGCTCCACTGGATCCGTCCGATGCAGCGCGAGGAGTTTCGCCACGCCAGCTTCGCCCCGTAGATCAGCTCCGTCTCGGTCAGCTGGTAGGACCCGGTGGAATCGACCTCCTTCTGCACCTGCTGCCAGCGGGATTCGTGGGCGGGTGATTTTAGCCTGGGGGAAAAAGAGGAACAAAAAAAAGAAGCAAGTGAGAATAAAGGGCGTAAAAATCGTTAGAACAACACGGCAATGAATAAATGAATGAATGAATGAGTAAATGGGTTTGCGGATGGGGTTTCGGGACGGTGCAGTGGTGTACGGAATAATAGCAGCGCACATCGTTTTTTATACAAAAAAGTGAGATACTAGGCTAAATTGTTCAAAGTAATAGAATTTTGTGATTTCAATTTTTTTGTTTCGCTAAATAAACTTTTGTTCCGGGTCTACTTTGAAAATTAGATGAATGTTGTTCAAACAGTTAATGATACCAAATTGAAGCCCTCAACGTCAAGAGAAAACTGCTATTATTTCGAACAATTGCATCTAGTGTTTCACTTCCCGGCAAAGGCCTAGACAAACTTCATTTTTTTTTTTTTTTAATTGAACATGTTTTGCGGAGAAAATTTCAGCTTGAAGGGAATAAAAATAAAACATGTTATGTGCTTATATTATTCCGAACATCACTGTACGTGAATGGAGTGCCGGCATTTGTGGCATCGTTGTCGTTTCTGTCGCTGGTGTTGTTGTTTCCCAAGTTGATGTAATTAAATTTCAATCAAAATGATTGCCGGCGGTTTGAGAACTGTTCAGTGTAGAGAATGAGGTGCGCCTTCAGATTGGTTGTTTTACGGTGGGCAGTTGATGGCGCACTCAATTATAGTGGCACTGTGGAAGCTTTTTGCTTTTGACTGTTCGAATTGTTCATGATGGGAGTAACTTTATTCAAAAACTGGATTGTTTGTATTCGATATGAACGCATGGATCACGATATATTTCATGGAATCCAAAATATTGCAAAATCAGTTCCATTAAGATTCGTAAAAGCTATAGTTGAAGCAGAATATACTATTTATCCTTAATTTTTTTTTTTTCAATTTCAGATAATTCAGAATAAAGTAATATTCACCGCAGCTTGAAAGTAACATAAAATTTACTCAGTCGGAAATACACTGCTTGTCAAAAAATAATTATTGAGTTATTGCAATTCTATGGAATCAAGATCAATCGTGTCCGGTTCGTGTCGTTCGAGCGTAAAAAGATACTCTTGTTCAGTCGTAGATGGAATACCAACTGGTGAGCTCGTTCCGACATAATCCCTTATTAAGATTTCATATACACATACTTCTATTTTTCCGTCATTATTTAAAATAACCTTTGAATTGTTCGTCATTATGAATGCCTACTTACTATTTTAGTTTTCTATCATTATATTTTTACCACGAGACAAATAAACAAAACTAGTTTTATGTTAGAGTCGTATTTTTCATGCTTATGTATGGATGAATGCACATCTTTTTCCTCCCTCACTAATCCACACCCTTCCCGTTGTGATTGTGGAGATGCAGAGGTATTCTCGGTCTCTAGAAGCAACAATCATTACACACAGGAATATTATTCCTTCCCCATCCTAACTGACTGTATTGACTTGGCCAGCGCTATTATTGATCAAAAATATGAGATTTGTTTAAATATGTATTTAAAGAATAAGCGAAAAGTCTCATTCCTTATTCATATGAACCGATGTGAAATTCTCAACAGATCCATATCAATCACGGAGTAGCCAATGACATGTACAGCTATGCTAAATTTAAAGTTGGTGTTTGAAATCATTTCTGTTGAGATGAATACTTGTAATTTCTGAGCAGCGTTTGAAATTTCGAATCCATTAGGGATTGAATCGAGTTACTAATGTCATTTTGTGCAAATTTAAAACTATGACAGATTGCACAGCCAGACAGACAGATTTCTCCTGAATCAACAATTTGTGCTCAATTATGTAACACCACAATCAACGTTAAGATAATGAATACCAGTTTATTTCACTATTCAGTAATTGGTTATTTGCTTTCACGTACCGGAACAGCCAAACATGTCTCCACTCCCACCACCTCCCAGATCGAACAATAGTGATTATCTGAAAAGCGTTTGTTTGCTACAAAAGCACCCCCCCCCCTTTCCCTTCCAACAACGTGCGGCGCGACACTTTTACCATTAATCAATGCTACAATTGGCAGTAAAACCACGCCATTTGCCACCGCAAAACCTCCCGCTGCCATAGGTTGGTATTGGTACATCCCATTGTGTGGAGGTGGCAACACTTGGTCGACCATTTCGCAGGAAAAACTAACCTCAAAGCGGGCGCGACACCATATCGATCGAAAACAGATCTCCTATCCTGCAGACGAGCATTACATCGGTGAGTTCCTGGAGTCAGCTTCATTCCCACACCTACTAACTTCCGACACCATCAGTACTTGGCGTTCAACGAGAACGTGAGTTTGGTGCTGAATGGTCGTATTTCTGTAACAAGCCTAGCCGTTGTCGACAAGTAAAAAAAATGCTGATGACTATTGTTTGCTGCGTGCGAATGCGTTTTGGTTTTGTTTCCATTTATTGCGGGGCCTAGTTGGTGTTCTGTAACCATCAACCCGCATTCCTGTACCAGGAGGAACAGTGGTTCCCCAGCAGTTCAAACACTGAAACATTGTTTCTTGTGAATTAGATTCACACACCTAAATTTAAAATTTAATAAAGTATTGTTATGCTTATTTTCTCGGGCATAAAGGGCGAAGACGAAATTATTGCATCACATTAAACAGGGCATAACTTTTCTACCATTGGGTAAACATCAACCAAATTTTGCACACTTAATCATTGATGTGTATTGTTTACATGCTGTCAAACTCGAAGTCGTGCTTTTCGATTCAACGAAAATGGAAGTGAACCAACGTGAGTCGAGAGAACAAATTCTTTCCAAACATCTGAAATTTCCTGACCTGTCGCACCGGCAGTTGGGAAAAATGTTTAAAATTCACCATTCAACCGTCTCCAGAGTGTTGAAGCGGTTCCAGGAGCGGTTGACGTTGGACCACGGCAGGAGCTGGAAGAAAACCGAGACCGGAGAACAAAAAGACGAAGGGAAAGGTGAAGCGGATGATTCAAGCAAATCCCATCGTCTCAAGCCGTGATTTGGCTAAAAAGATCGGCATGTCGCAGAGCAACGTCCAGAATGCAAAGAAGAGAAATGGACTACATACATACAAGGTACAGAACTTCCCAAACCGCGATAAGCGGCAACAATCGACGGCTAAAACTTGGGCATGGAAGCTCTACGAAAAGATGCTGACAAAATATGGTTGCTGTGTGATGGACGACGAAACGTATATAAAAGCCGATTTTAAGCAAATTCCGGGGTTGGAGTTTTTCACCGGCAAGTTCGATGTGGACGACAAATTTAAGAAGAAAAAAATGTCGAAGTTCGCCTCCAAATATCTCATTTGGCAGGCCGTCTGCTCTTGCGGACTGAGGAGTGAGCCTTTCATGACAAAGGGCACAGTAAATGGCGAGATCTACAAATCTGAGTGCCTCGAGAAGCGCCTTTTGCCGTTTTTGCAGCAGCACGACGAAGCTCCGCTATTTTGGCCAGGTTTGGCATCATGCCACTATTCTAAAAGTGTCCTGGAGTGGTATGAGGCCAATTCTGTCCATTTTGTTCCAAAGGACATGAATCCGCCAAACTATCCGGAGCTGCGCCCGGTGGAGCAGTACTGGGCAATAATGAAGCGGGAACTTCGGAAGAGCAAGAAGACAGTCAAAGACGAGAAGGACATGTTAAGAAAACGGAAAAAAAAAACTGAGAAACTGGTACCGGATGACACTGTAGGGGATTTTTTTTTATTATCGTACAAATTGGGCCGAAGGGTCTCAGATTTTCATGAAACTTTTTCCACAGGCAGGGCTCATGGATATATGAATAAAAAAAAAATTGAGAAAAATTCAGGGTCGCCTATTTTTCCGGAAAACTCAGGTGGAAATTTTTTGTTTTCCCTTGACACTACTTACTTTGAAAAATCATAACTCAAGAACGAAGCATCGTAGAAACAAAGTTTTTATATGAAAATTTAAGCAAATTTTCTCAAAAATCCAAAAAAATATGAACTGGAAAAAGTTTTTCACAAAATTTTCCACCGTAGGGAAAATTTGTAAAGAAAAGCCGGAAAAAACTATGCCCGAACTCGTGGAAAATTTTCAAAGAAATATTTTCGAGAAGGTAATTTTATAAGCTTTGATGACTGAAATTTTTGGAATGCACTTTTTTTTCGTTTTTGAGTTATGGCCAATTTTGTGAAAAATGTCCAGATGTGCCATATAAGATTTTTCTTTGAAAAATCATAACTCAAGAACGAAACATTGTAGAAACAAAGTTTTTATATGAAAATTTAAGCAAATTTTCTCAAAAATCAAAAAAAAAAATATGGACTGGAAAAAGTTTTCCACAACATTTTCCACCGTTGGGAAAATTCGTCAAGAAAAGCCAGAAAAACTATGCCCAAACTCGTGGAAAATTTTTAAAAAAATATTTTCGAGAAGGTAATTTAATAAGCTTTAATCACTAAAATTTTCGGAATGCACTTTTTTTTCGTTTTTGAGTTATGGCCAATTTTGTAAAAAATGTCCAGATGTGCCGTATAAGACTTTTCTTTGAAAAATCGTAAATCAAGAACGAATCATTGTAGAAACAAAGTTTTTATATGAAAATTTAAGCAAATTTTCTCAAAAATAAAAAAAAATATGAACTGGAAAAAGTTTTCCACAAAATTTTCCACCGTTAGGGAAATTCATAAAGAAAAGATGGAAAATCTATGCCCGAACTCGCGGAAAATTTTTATTAAAATATTTTTGAGAAGGAAACTTTATAAACTTCAATTCTAGTAACTTTTAGGATGTACTTTTTTTTTGTTCCTGAGTTATGGTCAATTTTGTAAAAAATGCAAAGATTTGCCATACATGCCTTTTCGTTTAAAAATCATGACTCAAGACTCATCATGACTTGTCGAACCGGTAATGGCTGATCGATCGTAGATTTGTCCTTACTGATTTGTGGCCGTCCAGTCCGAAGGGGTTACAGCATAAAGAATTGTATTCGTAATTCAAACTTTGTCCATTTCAACAGCTTCGGGAAAACTTTTTTCACTTTCCAAAAATTAATAATGAGGAATATACAGCTGATAGACAACAGTTGCACTTTCTCACTGCTCTTTGTTAGTTTTTGGTAAACTTATGATTCTCAAGCCATTTCAACGCTTTAAACTTGAATTGGTAAATACCTATTTGTCATAATGTCTACCCATTTATTTAACTGTCAATTTTGTAGTTACCTAACAGGAAAAAAATGCCTACATTCTGATTGAAGAAAACTTTGTTTCTATGTAGTTTCATTCTTAAGAAATTTTGTTTATGAACTTATAAATTTGTAAATATATGGTTCAAACAGCTCATCCTAGCAATATTTGATCATGTTTTAGGAACGAAAAATGAGCGTATTGAAAAATATTGTAGGATTGGATCTTATTGATCGCTCTTTTCACGTATACTTTGTTTGAAAGCTGGAATAGCTAATCGGGTTTTCATTATTTATTTTCATAAACAGTGAAAAATGTCCTGGGAAACTGATTCCATTTCAAAAATTTCATATTTTTGAGATTATTTGAATCCGGTTCGACAAGTCATGATGAGTTTTGAGTCATGATTTTTAAACGAAAAGGTATGTATGGCAAATCTTTGCATTTTTAACAAAATTGACCATAGAACAGGAACTAAAGAAAAGTACATCCTAAAAGTTACCAGAATTGAAGTTTATAAAGTTTCTTTCTTAAAAATATTTTATTAAAAATTTTCCGCGAGTTCGGGCATAGATTTTCCAGCTTTTCTTTATGGATTTCCCCAACGTTGGAAAATTTTGTGGAAAACTTTTTCCAGTTCATATTTTTTTTTTTGGATTTTTGAGAAAATTTGCTTAAATTTTCATATAAAAACTTTGTTTCTACAATGTTTCGTTCTTGGGTTATGATTTTTCAAAGAAAAGTCTTATACGGCACATCTGGACATTTTTCACAAAATTGGCCATAACTCAAAAACGAAAAAAAAGTGCATTCCAAAAATTTCAGTGAATAAAGCTTATAAAATTATAACCTCCTCGAAAATATTTTTTTGAAAATTTTCCACGAGTTCGGGCGTAGTTTTTCCGGCTTTTCTTTACGAATTTTCCCAACGGTGGAAAATTTTGTGGAAAACTTTTTCCAGTTCATATTTTTTTTTGATTTTTGAGAAAATTTGCTTAAATTTTCATATAAAAACTTTGTTTCTACGATGCTTCGTTCTTGAGTTATGATTTTTCAAAGTAAGTAGTGTCAAGGGAAAACAAAAAATTTCCACCTGAGTTTTCCGGAAAAATAGGCGACCCTGAATTTTTCTCAATTTTTTTTTATTCATATATCCATGAGCCCTGCCTGTGGAAAAAGTTTCATGAAAATCTGAGACCCTTCGGCCCAATTTGTACGATAATAAAAAAAAATCCCCTGTAAAGACTTTGATGGAGGGCATCAAGCGAAAATGCCTTCAATTGTACACTCAAGGCTTCATCGATTAACTTTTCTTTTGATTTTTGAAGTTAATATATCTATAAATCTACCCTAAAATTTTGGTTTGATTCTAAACATTATAAGAAAATTGGCTTGACATTTTCGGTGTCGCAATAATTTCGTGTTCGCCCTTTAATGCAATTTATTGTAACCTTAAGAGGTGAACCCGCATAAAGCTGAATGCTTCTATAATTGAGAAAATCATAATCATCAAATCGTTTTGATTTTCTCAGGTCTTGAGATCTACAAGCATAATAGGGTAACGACTGTTCACATCGTTCTTTTCTAACAGTAGGCGCCTTTGCATTAGCATTATTCATAAACAATGGGGCTCTGTATTGTTTTGTTTTTACATGGGATTTTGAGCTGTCCTGGTCAGGTCCCGACGCTGCGCCAGCTGTCGTGCGATGATTGGTTGGCGCTCTTTTCCAATCATCATTCAGTCAACAGAAACAAGAAGAATTCATTAACTATAAATAGTGCTCCCATTCTGTATTCTCATACTCCTCGGCGCTAACATAGGGGAACATGGTCCACGACGCACTGATGGATTAAAATGGCTCACCTCAATAAATCATTCCAAGAACCTTTCAATTTGTATTCTTTGCCAAACGATATTAAACTATGTTTACCCAAGAGTTGCCGGCACAACCCTTGATCTCATAGATTTTTACTAAATTTTCCGGTGAAACTTGACATTTTTCACTTTTTTTCTAAATGCTAAGGTTTTCTGATGATTTCATTAAAGAATAAGTGTTTCCATACTACAACAAACCATACAGAGCAAACCCATGGAGAAACTTGGATGCTAACTACTAGTTCTCCATACTAAATGGCATTCTACCCCATCCATTTGGTCATTTTGAACCACCCCCATTTTCAACCAACTTTTGTACACGATCATGTAAAAAAAAAACTCTAATTTAGGAAATGATTTCATGATGGTAGCTAGCAAATATTGTAAAGTTACTGTTAAGACTTCGAATGGCGTTGAAATGTGGATCTCATTAGGAGTAAACGGCACAAATCTTTAGAGTGGCATAGCATTTGCAATGGGTGGCAACCGTAAGCAGAAGGCGAATTCCTACTCGATCCCTGTCCCGCTGGCCGACAACGGGCAAACCAGCGTTAGCGTTAGCGTTAGCGTTAGCGTAGTTACGGTATACTTCGTAGATTGGATACTAGCAACATTTATGTTTCTTTTTGATAATCTCATTCGGACTGCTTTCAAGAACAAGGATGGGGAATGTTCCTTGATCCAATCTTGAGCAAGAAGACCAAAACCATAAATATCGCTATTCCTGGCCACGCCCATCTTTACCGTAACTTGGGATAGGGGAAGGAAATGTTGATGTAGCACTTACTTAATGAGAGGCCACCGACTCAGCGACACCCTCATAAGTGCTACGGAGGTGGGGGTTGGGAGAGGAAAAAAAAGTCAGGATTCGCTTTGAAAGCTAGCGATAGACCCATGGCATTTATTGTTTAAGCGTTTTGAATTTTATCTTTTGAATGCCGGCAATCAAAGAGAAGATATTTATCGTATTTAAGATATATGGTTAATTAGATTCCGCATAGTACTTTCCGTTTCAAATGATTATGCTTGCGACGAATCAAGTGTGTGTATCTGCTTATTAATGATTTAAAAGCAGAACCGATCCCTCAAGGGTCATCGGAGGAAAAGAATAGAAGGCAACAGAAAACCGCTACGCGTAAGATCTACAAACCTAGTATTTTTTTTAACTTTTCGGAAATTGAACATTAGCAACAAAAAAAAACGTATCCAACTTATTTTGAGAAAATGGCGGCAATTCTAAAAAAAAATAAAAAAAAGGAAAAAAAAAAAACACTCCTCTTTATGTTTGAACGCTCAAAAACGGAGAAAATGTGGAAATAGTGGCAAATTCAAAACATATTTCCACCCACACGCGAACCATTCGATTATCCGTGATCCCGAACCCGAAAAGATATTGCGATATTGTTCTGTTAATAATTTGGAACAAACTCACCGGATCTCCCAATTGGGTATAGCTGGTAAGATGACCAATCCATTTCCAACAGTGGTTCGTATTACCACGTACGCCAACCGTTAGCATTACTTCCTCAGGTAGCACTACTTCCCTAGCAAGAAACCGAACGGCACACCACAGCACATTGCTTCTCCGAAAACCGATCTACTCGTCCTTCACAGCTTAAATTGCACCGATAACACTATTCACTACAAATCACACTCATGTGGAGAGCACTGGCCAAATAATTTCTTTTTAAAACTTTTGCTACACAAAAAAATGACAGCCGAATTTTTTTTCACGTCCACTCGCGCTCACAGACTGCTGCGATCTCTGGCCGACAACGGGCAAACCAGCGCGCCGAAACGAGATGCCAACCCGGCGGCTGGCAAACACCCTCCCTGCCAGTGGACAAAGTCCCTCAGAAGGCGAAGGTTGCAACATCAAGCCGCTGTTCAAGCTGTGCCACACCGGCACGAAGGTCATGTGTGACTCCCGCAATGACTACGAGGAGGCCGGCAAGCTACTGAAGGCAAAGGGGTTGGAGTTCTATACCCACGATTCCCCCGGTAGCAAACCGTTGAAGGTGCTAATTCGAGGGCTTCCGGAATATACCCCGGAGCCAATCATCGAGGAGATGGTGATGGCCAGACTGAAGCCGACGAACGTGTTCCTTATTCGGAGAGAGCAAGGAGGAAGGCATCGGGATAACCTGTACCTGGCTCACCTGGAGAAGGGTTCCATCACCATGGCGGGCATGACGAGGGTGAGAGCGCTCTTCTACATCGTGGTTGAATGGGAGCGCTACCGCCCGAAGAAACGAGAAATGACGCAGTGCGGCAACTTCCTCGCGTTCGGTCATGGGACGAAAAACTGCTACATGATGCCCCGCTGTGGCAAATATGCCAGCGCACACGCAACGACGACATGCCAACCAATGGAAGAAGGCATCGAACCGAAATGTGCCAACTGCGGTTCCAACCACGAGGGCAGCAGCCGTAATTGCTCCAAACGAGCGGAGTTCCTGGCATCCGTCAAGAAGCAGGGACGACATTGCCAGCGCCGGCCTCCCCCTCCGCTGACTGAGGAGCACTTTCCAACTACCCGCTACCAGGTGCTCAATCTGCCACCGCTTCCACCAACTCCACCGGTGCAGAGAGCGCCCCTTACTCGATGAAATCCTGAACCCAGTGCTCCCGGCACTCCTTCCTCATCACGGAGACGCACCTCAAGCCTGAGCTGAGCTACCCAACGCAAGCGAACCTCAACGACGGGTCAGCAACGGATCTACGGTGATGACGTCGATCGGCAACTGCAGGCCATATAAAATCCTCCAAAAACATGAAGGCCCCAGGTTTCGATAACATCATGAACTTGGAACTCTTCAACCAGTGTCTACGGCGTAACTACTTCCTATCGTCCTGAAAGACAGCTAAAGTGGTCCGCAAGTGGTCCGAAACCTGGCAAAGATCCTGCCTCCCCCAAAAGCTATCGCCCCATCAGTCTTCACTCAGCGTTATCAAAGCTTTTCGAAAGGACAGTTTATCGCCGACTTCTTGCTTCTATTGAGCAAAACAACATCCTGCTCGAGGAACAGGTTTTCGACGCGGTCGTTCAACCGTGCCCCAACTGTCCCGAGTCACCAACATCCTCAGACGGATCAAGTCCCTCGTCAAATCATCTGCCATGGCTCTGCTCGATGTCGAAAAAGCGTTCGACAACGTCTGGCATGATGGCCTGGTGTCAACGCTTCAATAATGTAATCTTCTCAGCTACCTAGTGAAAATAGTGCATAACTATCTGTCAGCGAATACTAAACGGTGCAATTTACGATGCGCACGACATCATCGCAGGCGTTCCCCAGGGCAGTATCCTCGGGCCCTTGCTATTTCTATTTATTTATTTATTTTGACGTCAAGCATTTTGTAGACCATACTAAATTACATTGTGTTCTTAATATCTATGTGTTTATATATTATAAATTTGCTGAGTATACTCGATTCGGTTCCGGGTCATTTGGCCGAATGCCATTTGGCCGAATGCCGTTTGGCCGAACGCCATTTGGCCGAAAGGGTCATTTGGCCGAATGCCATTTGGCCGAATGCCGTTTGGCCGAAATAGGAAATAATTTTGAATTACAGTTAGCATGTTATTGTAGTGAGTTTCAAAGCTGAATTTCAGAGAACTTATTCAACTTATTCTTAAAGAAGGTTATTAATCATTGATACACTCATAATTGGCTCTTTGATGTTAGATCAATAAACAGTTAGTGCTGAAGGAAGAACATCCTAAATGTAAGCAAATATTCGCTTCTCTGCTAGCGGTAATAGCTGCCAGCAGATGTTTTTTGCATTATGTAGTCAGCTTTTGACAGTAACTAAAACGGTTCACGACTTATTAGTCCTGCTGTAGGATTGGATTGCTTTGAAACCTTGAATCGTATAAGAAAGTCATTTAATAATTCTAGTAATCGCCAATTTTAGCTTCTTCTTTTCACAACAGGAGCTTTTTCCACGTAATTGTTCACCGAGTCAATCGGTTTACTGCTATACGCAAGCAACGGTGCAGAGCTCAGTTCACACGTTGCAATCTGAATATTGGAGAAGAAACAGAAAGAACAGCCTATGATCAAAAGAAGGAAAAATCTCTTATGAAAATTTAAGCAAGTGCAAAGCAAACAGTTTTTGTATTAGTATAACTACAAAGAACTGCCGATGACTTATAGGTAAAATTCCCAATTAAAATATTAGCTGAATTATTGCAAATAGTAACGAAACCAGTATAACTCGAAAGAATAGCCTATGCTTAAAAGAAGGAAAAACTTCTAATGAAATCATTAAAAAAAACTGGAACCCTGTTATACCGGTGGTAACCCCAGACGAAACAATCATGTGCTTTGAGTCTTGATGCAATGAGTGGAGTTTACAACCTATTCCTAAATTAACAGGTCAATTTTAGCATTTTCTCTTGGAGCACTTAAAAAGTGACAAACATAATGTCTCGTCACAAAATTAAAGTCAATTAATTAGCTGATCAATTACTGGGCAACACCTAAGAATCTTACACATAAGTGTTGTAGTAATTTGATATGTTTTTTGTTCGTAATTCGGCCAAACGGCATTCGGCCAAACGACTCGTTCGGCCAAATGGCATTCGGCCAAATGGCGTTCGGCCAAATGGCGTTCGGCCAAACGGTATTCGGCCAAACGGCGTTCGGCCAAATGGCCGGACACCCTCGATTCATAATACATTCCTCAGTTATTATTGTTTTGTATATCAAAAAAGTATTTTTTCAATTTTGTTCGAGACATGTTAACATCAATCATTTCACAATGCTGATTAAATATAGTCATCATCTGATTCAACGGACTAAATTTAGCGTAATTCGTGCGATGATGACCTACTGTAAACAAGTAACGATTGCGCAAGTGACGAGTTGGTGTATAAAAATTCAGTTTTGAAAGTATATCAGCAGAATCAATGCGCTGTGAAACAATATCGTTAACAAAAGAAACCATAGCATAGTCACGACGCACTTTCAGTGATTTCATATTGATAAGCATGCATCGTGATTCATATGATGGTAGAGGAAGTACTGACCAGCCTAAATTACGTAGTGCGTATAATAAAAACTGCTTTTGTATCGATTCTAAGCGTTCTTCATGTTTTTTTGTGTAAGGTGACCAAACAATACTACAATATTCTAACATTGATCTTACATATGCAACATAAAGTATTTTTAATGTGTAAGGATCACGAAAGTGTTGGGCAAATCGTTTTATGAAATTGAGCATATTTCCTGCTCTATGAATTATTGCATTATAGTGATCTACAAATGATAGTTTTGAGTCTAAGATAACTCCTAAGTCTCTTATTTTATCACATTTATTTACATGTTCGTTTCCTAAAACAATAGACATATTTGGTGTGGTTCGTTTTCTGCTATAACTTATGAGGTTCCATTTCTTTATATTCAATTCCAATAAACTTTTGCAGCCCCCCGTGTAGAAAATTTGTATCTCATTCTTAAAAACATTATGATCGTCATCATTCTTTATTTCTAAAAATAGCTTCATGTCGTCAGCATATATAAGGACCCTCAGTTTGTTTAGAATATAAGAAACGTCATTAACATATAAAATAAAAAGAAGAGGGCCTAAGTGTGAGCCTTGAGGTACTCCAGATGTAACATGTATTGGATTTGATCTTTTCCCATTGAATTTTACTATTTGCTGACGGTCGTTTAAATAGGACTTGATCCACTTAAGAAGACTCATTGCGATTCCCATTTTTTCAAGCTTGAAAGTCAACATTGGAATGTCAAGTTTATCAAATGCTTCACTAAAGTCAGTGTAAAGAGCTTCTACGGAGTAACCTTTATCCATTGCACTCAGTGAGTAACTTACAACTTCCAGAAGGTTCGTAGTGGTCGAACGACCTTTAAAAAAGCCGTGTTGAGCGTTTGTTATACGATTTTTTATTTGGGCAAACATATTTTTGTTTACAATTGACTCGAAAAGTTTTGGAATACATGACATAATAGCAATACCGCGATAATTTCGAATGTCCGATTTCTTACCAGATTTATATATTGGTATGAGGAATGATTTTTTTCCATACCTTTGGAAATTGGCCAGTTTGAAGAGACATATTGAATAACCAAAATAATGGAGTTGTGAGTTCAGTTGCTAAGTTTTTTATGAATCCGGGTGGAATTTCATCTGGCCCTGATCCTTTAGTGGCGTCCAAATTTTTAAGACCAAACAAAATGTCTTGAACATTTATAGAAATAACGCCAACATCACTCGGAATGTCAGCAAGATGTGAAAAGTAAGAATAATCTCGATCGTTTTCCGAAAATGTTGTATAATTTTCTTGAAAAAAATTTGCGAAAAGATTGCATATATCTTCAGAATTATTTCCTACTTTTTCATCCAAAGTCATTGTTGATGGAAAGTTGCACGATTTGAGTTTAGTTTTAACGTAACTGAAAAAATTCTTTGGACATGACTTTATTTCATTTTCAGTTTCGTTCCGAGTATGTTCAGTTTCAGTTCCGAGTATGTTGTACTCGGTAAGTGCTGTAGAAATGGCTAAATTGAGTTGGTCGCAAATAACCAAATATTTTTCTAAATCGTCTGGTTTTTTATATCTTCTGTAAACTTTGTGAGCTTTTTGTTTTCGATTTTTCAAATTTATGATTTGCTTGTTGAACCAAATTGGATTTTTTGAGTTGTGATCCCTTCGTTTCTTCTTAACAGGTACTTCCTCCCTAATGGTTTCCCACAATAAATTGTAAAAGATCTCTATTGCACATTCAATATTATTTTGATTTTTCAAAACAGATTGCCAATTTGCGTTATCTAATTTTAATCTAATATTAGTATAATTGGCTCTACTATAATCGAAAATATTCTCATACACATATTCGTGAGGAGTATGATAAATATGCATAAACATAGAATATTCTATTGCCGAGTGAAACGCTTCATTTTTCCATAATGGTGAAATTGACTCACTTACACAGAAATCTTCATGCATAAATCTAGGTAACAGTTTTGTTTATTTTTTACGTGATTTATTTGATTAAGGCCTAAGGATGCAGTTTTGTCAAAAATAAATTGCAAAGTTTCGTTATCGCCAACAACAGGGAGTAGAATACTCTCGTTTTCAAAATCAGGAATGAAATCTGCATTACGTTGATTGAAATTGCCATAAATATGCACCTTGTTTTCGGGAGGAAGTTGAGTTATGATTTCTTCTGCTATCAGGAAAAAACTCTCGTATGTTGACTTACAAGCCTGATCTGGGGGAAAGTAAACTGATACAAAAATATGAGTGTCATTACCATTGAACCTGTTAACCTCCGATATGCCCGCACTCCCAGGAGGCGGCGCGCTGTCTCTGTTCGCAGATGACACCTCCATCGTCTACAGTGGAAGAGTGATCAGAGCGCTCACGGCAAAACTCCAACGAGGCGTGGATGTCCTGACAGAGTACCTCACCAGCTGGAAGATATGTATCAACGCGGCGAAGACCTAGGTCACCCTCTTCCCCCACTCCAAATCCCCCAGACTTGTTCAGGCTGAGGATTGCAAAATCACTCCAAACGGCACAGCGGTGGAATGGTCCAACGAGGCTGATTATCTAGGTATGACTTTTGACAGCAAGCTGATCTTTCATCGAATCCGAAGGCGTTTCCCTTACCAAAATCAGCCCAACCAGTAGTCCTTTTCAGGAGAGTGATTCCAAGCAACAGCACCAAAATTTGGTAAATTTTTTAATTCATTTTTTTCTATTGAGCTGAAACTTTGCACAGTTTTCCAGGTCCATCTAAATCGTCATTTTCCGATATCAAATCTTCAAGTTGAGTCACGACTAACTTTCCAAAAGGGTGTATGTGAAAATGGTTCAAAAATATTCAAAAAGCTGCACAGCAAAAACGGTTCGTTCGATTTTTAGACAACTGAAGAAACAAAGTTAGACAACTAAATAAAGATTCCAAAAAAAATACAGACAGTAAAGAAATTTTTTTTTTGCATTAAAAAACATAATTTTTGACACAAAAACTCAAATATCTCAAAACCCTATCGGAATACCAACGTAATTTTTTGAGGGAAAACGGTCCATTATATTAGCTATCTACCATAAAAATTTGGTGATGGTAAACCAATAAAAAGTTATGACATTTCAAACATGTCACAATTTTCACATTTAGTAGAAAAAAAAATTTTTTTTTCGGTGTAAATTATTACGGGAACCGCAGTATGTTGCTGATTTTATTGTTAAGGGCCTTGCGTGAATTAAACAAGTCGTTTTCATGTATTCATTAGTATTATGGATAATTGACGTAACCCATCTTCGTCCATTTAATCGGAGTCACTTTTATTCCAGCTATCCCTTCGTTGAAGCGTTCGATGTTGACCTTCTGGATGCACTCATCTTCTGATTGATTTGTTGAAACAAATGTCGCTGATGGTACCGTGGCAAGACTATCTGCACTTGGTACTTCTGGTAACTCCTCAGTTGTTGTCGGTGCATCTAGTAATTCCTCAGTTGTTGTTGTTTTCGAACTTCCTGCAACCTGATCCACCGATGATGTACAGATTGCCCGTTTGTCAAAGTTTAAACGGCAGGACGTACAAATGCGTAAATTTGTATTCAATGTAGACATTGGAGCATAACCAGCCGCTTTCAGTTTATCTATGGTGCTTTCGGTGAGATTTCGTAGCTCTTTCGAACACTTTTTTCTGCAAACGGCCTGCAACAGTTGAGAAAGCGACTACTCATGTTGCTCGTTAGATTTTAATAAACAAAATCACTTTTAAGTTTTTACTGACTAGTTTGGTGTCGTTTGCTTGACTGAAGAAAAATTTTACAATTAAATCTTTTATAACCCTAGTGGTAGTATATTTTTAGCTTTTTCGTGAGTATGTTCATGGTATGTACCTATCATGTTTTTGATGTTGTTGAAGTTACTCGCTTTCTCCCAAATATGATTAACAAAGTCTATTCTCTACCAAGGCGGGTCTATACCCAGGTGTAATCAGATTTTAACTTTGTGGAGAAAACCAGCGCCGAGAAAACCGACCTGCTTTACGTATACTAGATCAACTGGGTATAGACCCGCCTTGTTCTCTACGAGGTAAACTTTTTGCAGGTAAACTAGTCGTATACCTGTATAGAAAACTTTTTTTGTAGCTTTTGTCTTCAATATTAGATTTCTTATAGGTTTCTTTTATCAAAAGGTTTCAACACTATTGAGAGAATTTTTCTTCAGTTATGTACAATAAAAAATATGACACTATCAAGACTTTAGATCACAACACTGGATCGCGTCTAACTTTCTAATAGATGCTATAATAGTTATGAATAATTAAAAAAAATATCATGAAAACAACTTGTTAACCTCATGTGGTACCCTTAACAAAAAATTCAGCAACAAACTGCGGTCCTAAAAAAAAATTAACAATGAAAAAAAAATTCACTAAGTGTCAAATTTGTGAAATATTTGAAATGTCATAACTTTTTTGTTTATTGGCTTACCATCACCAAATTTTTATGGTAGATAGCTAATATAATGGACCGTTTTCCCTCAAAAAATTACGTTGGTGTTCCGATAGGGTTTTGAGATATTTGAGTTTTTGACAATGATGTGATGTTTTTTAATGCAAAAAAAAAAATTTTTTTTTACTGTGTGTATTATTTTTGGAACCTTTATTTAGTTGTCTAACTTTGTTTCTTTAGTTGTCTAACAATCGAACGAACCGTTTTTGCTGTGCAGCTTTTTGAATATTTTTGAACCATTTTCACATACACCCTTTTGAAAAGTTAGTCGTGACTCAACTTGAAGATTTGATATCGGAAAATGACGATTTAGATGAAACTGAAAAACTGTGCAAAGTTTCAGATATTTTTGAAATGGTCGATCAGAATCGACTTGCATGCCTCCGTGGAATCCCTCAGGACTGTTATTGAGAAATCATATTCACAGTCCGAGCTATCGACATCCCAGGCATTCCTTCAAGTGAAGGAATTGGTCTATTATCCCTGGCATTCCGAAGAGGAATTGGCCACCGAAGCAGAGATCCTCCATCCGTAAAGATCGCCCTCGTCACCTACTGTCCGCGATCGGACACATAGTATTCCTCTAGTTTACACTATTCAATGCCGAACACAAATAAGTTCTTCAATATTAATTCATGTTTTTAATTAAATGCATATTTTTCACGACACTCAAGACAACTACTATTCACTCTTGGCACTGTTGCCCAAATGTAGGCGCCAGTGGCCAAAAGCACAGATAACAACATTTCCAACATTCAGTTTCTCTCAGGCCACCGATGTTTCAGTACGTCACAATTTTCAGCTTCATATCGCCAAAGTTCTATAAAATACTGGTTTTATGAATGTTTAAATGAAGTTTAAACTTTTTAGTTATCTACACCAACATGCATACAAAATACTGCTTAAAATTTTGTGTACAATAAGTATAGTTTAGTCCAAATTGTAGGATCAAATTTCGATCATATCGTTTTTTTTTTCAACAAGCTTGCAGTCTCCATAAAAAATTCTTCATTTCTTTTAAATGGCTAGATATAATATTTTCTAAAACAACATGAAACAGCTTTCGAGAATCGAAAGTATTATAAATTTTGTTGAGCAGTATTCACTATCACAAGTAGATTTAATTCTTCAGTAAATACTCAAAAGGCCAAGCACTTTCAGGACACAAATTTTTAGCTTAATTATAACTCACGTAAATTTCAACTAATCCTGATGGAGTTTTCAGATAAGGTTCAGTTTTTATTTTAGTTATGATGGCATGGACGACAATCCTCGAATAACGGATTACTCCGGAATTATTCCAGATTCCCTTGGGCTACCTACATATGGTCATTTAAGGTATTTCAATAATTACTATGTATTTGCCTATGGAACGATCCTGAAACAACAACATGCATTCAATCCTGCTTCAGGCGAATCATAACAATTAATTGTTAAGTCTTCTCCGAAATGTCCCGTGGGACCTGTATGAGGGGAAAATAGCATTTTCGCACCAAAATCGGTCATGCGACAGCTTTTTCTTCATGTTTTTTTTTCATGAGTAGACTTCACAAGTATTTGAAATGAAGCAATGACCACATTGGCCGTTTCAGTCACTTTAAGGGACTGGTCATTTTCGTTTCCACTCTAAAATATGTCGTGCGACAGATTTTTCTTCGTGATTTCTCATTGGAATACTATCAATGTATTTAAAATGGTTTTTTGATTGATATTGTCCGTTCCTGGAATCATTTGGGTGACCTCAGGGAACCTATAAAAAAAGACATTTTCGTTTCCACATCAGAACATGTAATGTGACAATGTTTTCTTCATGGTTTTACTTGAGAAAACATTTAATACATTTGCGAAGGATCCTTGGTCACATTGACCGTTTCTAGAATTATTAGGGCGGCCTCAAAGCACCTCTGACATCAGTAATTTTCGTAACCAAACCATTACATTTGACAGATTTTTCTTCATGAATTTTCTTGGAAAGACTTTCAATACATGCTGAATCATTGGCTTCTGGAACCACCCGGACCCTATTTAAGGAAATAATTGCATTTTTTTTTTTTCGTCAAAACAAGTCGTACGAGATCCCAATAGCTCAAGAAATGGCCAAAAATCATGAAGAAAAACTGTCACAAGACCACAAAAATTCACTGCTGTGATCCGTCATAGGTGGGATTAAACTCATAAAGTTGTTTCAGAAACGTTCCATAGTAAAGAATATAATTATCAAAATTTCCAAAACGGCCATAGGTGATACCTCAAAGGAACCTGGAATAATTCCGGAACCATCCGGTATTCTAGGAATGCCACCCATGTCATAAAACTAAGTAAAATAAAAACTGGACCTTATTTGAAAATTTCCTCAAAGATGGTTGAGATTTATGTGAGATATTTGTGTCTCGAAAGAGTTTGGCTTGTGCTAAGCAAATAAATTGCACTACGAGCATGTGTGTACAATGTTCCGCAGAGTTAGTTAAGAAGCAGGCTCTGTACTAGTTTGAATGCCAGAAAGAATAATAAAAGAAGATTACTGGATACGCTTGTAGCTCTGAAGGTTTGTTTTCAAAAGGGTTCTGATGAAAATGAATCGAAAACAAATCTGTATAACTATTATCCTACTTGCAAGGTACTGAATGTCACTTGTTATGCTTATAGATCGGATGAACAGTACTTCAAGTTGTTTTTGGATAACCTTGACCCGAAATCTGGGTAGAGTTTTTATTTAATTAACCCGTATAGGCCTCTTGTTGTTCATAATCTTCCAATAAATCACTCGGTTACGCTTGTAGATCTCAAGGCATGTACTAAATGAAGTTACAAAAGTTCACAAAAGCTATGCAGAACATGTCTTGATTGTTGTCAATTGGATACCAATCTACTGACTATCAAGAATGAGAATTCCATTTCAAAATCCAAACTCCCATATCTTACTTAGCATTCCATTAGAAATAGTACTCCGATACAATTTCCATATTTTTTTGGTGATGATTAAAAGGAATATGGAGATATTAATTACTATGAAGACATTTTGAAAAAAAGTCCAAACACGTTAGTACTTTAATGTGAGCACAAACTTTTCATCTCATAGTAAAAACTCATTCTTCAAACCTTAATGAAGGATGTTGCTGGAGAATCAAATCTCTTTTGAGCTAATTTTATTTGAGATTTTTGTAGATCTTAGCAGAATCCTGTATGAAGCTAAAAAAAAGCAATCAAACAAGAATATCACTTCTCCTATCCGTCGGATTGAATTGCTCTTTTTAGCAAATTTCTTTCTCATGGTTTGA
This sequence comes from Aedes aegypti, assembly GCF_002204515.2. Classification (NCBI taxonomy): domain Eukaryota; kingdom Metazoa; phylum Arthropoda; class Insecta; order Diptera; family Culicidae; genus Aedes; species Aedes aegypti. Next base: position 443,782,799 of record NC_035108.1, read on the forward strand.
AGATTGAATTTTCACTATGGGTGATAAGTTTGTACGTACATTCCAGTACTATCACAATGTAACACGTTTTTCAAAATTTATCCATAGTAATTTATGTATAAACCTACATCGTCTTTGGGTCACCTTTAAATCACCAGCGAGAAAACTGAAAATTTCACAGAACACTATTTTTATGGAAAAGATGGTAAGAAAGATACGAAAATTTGGAATTTAAAAAAAAAATAAATTTTGAACCGCTTTAGTGTACTTGTATAACTCCCAGTGGATCGCAAAATTAGAACTGAAGCATACCCTCTGTTGCTCGTATTTTCCCCGCATCAGCTGGACCCGCAGCTTCATCATCATCAGCACACGCACACAGTCAAGTGCGCAACAAAATAAACACAACCAATTTGTTGACCGGCTGTCGATTCTAATCCACAAAAGTGCTTCACGAAAAGGTTCGGTTAGCGACGTGTAAAAAGCTCTCCAGCTCACTCCCACAGGTGTTGATTGAAAGGTGGAACGGGGTTGGTCGGTTGAAAGGTGGAAGGAGACTGTTATACCGTGGTTGCAATGGGTTTTCAATTACGACTGCTGCTGCGTGTGAATTTATTGACCGTTTCGTCGGTTAGTTCGATGGTTTGCAGGCGAGTGCCACGCCACGACCATGACCATTCAATTTGGGATTTACACACGTTGGTTCGTGTATGACTAACTGGATAAAAAGTATCGTTTGTTTGCTTGTTACAGGTGTTTACTCGCGGTCGCCAATCATTTTTATTTCCAGAGTCATTCCAAACGGTAAATAAATGCAAGTCATTGGTTTATTGACACTTTGGTTAATGTTCTGACTGTCAATTTAACTGGCGTTAAATCCGTGATCTGACAACATGTGGACTTAACAGTAATTATCATTTTCAGTTCACATAACCACAGGGAAGTATCCGCCAGGTAAAACAAACAATAATTATGGTCTCACCACAAATGTTTCGTTTCAATTGACTCGTATAAAGGAATAGAGTAAGGTGGGGCTAAAGTTCGTCCATAGTAAAATAATTTATATTTTCGGAAAAATTATGACAATTGAAAAGAAACAAATACCGCACATTGGAGCTTGAACATATTCAATTTATTTTTTCTAAACAATCCTGTGTCATAATATTTCTTCAGCTTTAGTTACGTAGGTATAACAGTTTTACAGTTACAGTTACTAGATACGTATAGGAACGAGTATACGGTCGCTTCTCCACATCTCGATATTGAAGGAATCGAGAATTTCCAAATTGTTCTTAATCACTTAAATCTGATCTAGTAACCTTTGATAATGTCACGGTGCCCCCTGACTGTTAATATCAGAAAAAAAAACCTCTATCGCTATGCTGCATGTCTGGGCAAAATTTAAAAAAAAATCTTAGGGCCCGTTTTGAAGTTACGCCCTTTTGATTGTATAAGACCAAAAAATCAATGGAAATCTGGGTTATTTAAACAGGTTATCTTTGTCCTCGTTTATTAGATAAAATAAATCATAAATATTTTATTCAAAATTTATTTATTCGATTATTTGTAACTGATGGCTGAGGTTTTGAATGAGAAGATTGATGAAAAAATAATAATAGTTTAAAAAATAATAGTTTTAAATAGATTAATAATGCATTCTAAAACAGTTAATCATGTTCAAATGTTTTCAATGACACATTGAACTTGCCAGCCGCAAAAGTCTTATACAATTAACTGATTTCCCATAGGCTCAAGCGCTATAAGGCATTACGGAGCCAATTAATAAATATTATTATTCATAAAATATTGTTACAGCCCAACTAGCTGGTTCCTCGGATTTTCCACCAAACTTAGTACTAACCCAGAACTTAAATTTCAATTTCTGAATAATGCTTTAATGGCCAAACTATTACACTTTTGACCTTTGTTAATATTTTGTGATCGTGTATGGCATACATTTCTACATTTAGATTTTTCACAAATTAAAAATTTACTTCTGGGTTTTCCGTGCAAGAGTCCTGGATTAATACAATAGTATAAACATTGTATGAATTCCACCCATTCTCAAGCTAACTCGTGAAGAAAAACCCTCAATACTTGGAACACGCTTAAGAAGAGTAAGAAATATCCATTTTTATTTGGTTTTAATGAACTATAACACTTGCTGCTTTCTACGTCGTTGATTTCATTTTCTTCTTCTTTTCTTGGTAATATGTATAAACAAAACCAAGTATGATGAATTGCTACTTACACACTTGGAAATAATCATGTAATTTTCTGTCATAATAGCCCGACATATTAAAGTGAGCGAAATGACATAACATTACGTCTTGTTTCAGTTTTGCGTCAGGTCTTGGAAGCCAGATTTGTAATTTTACTTGTAAACAACTCGCATCTTGTAATTCCAAAATATGACGTAATTTAGTATAAACATAACCTCAACTCTCAGAATACATACCATTCCCATTTCTTTCTAATATTCTTCATCAATTTCATAAGCAATAAGAACACTATGCATTTATTTGGCATTATAATTTATTGGAGACGAACCATAATTTATTCTTCATGTGTAGAAACTGCAACACAATTCAAATTTCATAGAACAGATAACGAATCACTTTACCTACAGTACACTTTTGTTTCACTACGCGTTAAGGATTCGGTGCGATGAGGCGATGAGGCGATCAGGCTATTCCGTCCACACACACGGCTCCGATGATGACAATGTGAAAATCAATAAATAGCAACTCAATTTCTTCAAATTACTTCAGCTGATAATGTTGTAAAATAACTAATAACGTTGCAACACCAAACAATCTGTTCAAAGCAACACTTCCAACTTGATTCCGATGACGTTTCACATTTCCCTGACGGAATTATATGATTGAGTCACCGTTCGTGTAATTTTCTGTTCCTTGTGATTTAAAACCAAGTCAGGAGATGGAAAATTGAAGTGATTCGTTGATGTTCGTGTTTACATCATCGATGATTCAAAAATGAATCATATTTAGATTTATGGCACGTTTAATTGTGTCAAGTTTAGCTATTGTGTCAGCCTTAAAAATGATATTTTTTTAGTGTGTACATTTTGGTACTAATCAATTGCATGTAAAATAATTTGATTCGTTAGTACAGTTTTTGGTGAAAAACGCTAATGGCATGTAAGTGCAATGTGTAATTGAAAACATTTGAACATGCCCAACTGTTTAAGAATGCATAATTATTATATTTAAAATTATTTTTTTTAATGGTATACCTCCAAAATGGGGTACCTCAAAATTTCATCATCTTCTCATTCAAAACTCCACTCATAAGTTGCAAATAACCTAATGAACAAATTTTGAACAAAATATTGTAGGATGTTTCATCTGATAATCACGGCCAATGAAAACTCGTTTAAATAACCAATATTTCCTTTGAAGTTTTGGACTTATATAATCAAAAGGGCGTAGCTTCAAAACGGGCCCAACGTTTTTTTTTTTTTAAATTTTGCCCATAGCATGCAGCATAGCTATAGAAAACGGCTGGTGAGCACAAATTAAATGGAGTTTTTTTTTCTGATAATAACGGTCAGGGGAGCTTCGTGAATGTTCACATCGACAAATAGAGAGACAATCGGGAACAACAAATCAACAGGAATACATCGAGATATGGAGATATGGAGATATGGAGATATGGAGAGAGAAATCGTATGCAGAATGAAGGGGCCGAAGCAATCATCGACATATGGAGAGATATCGAGATGTTCGAATATAGCTGTTCCCAAAAAACCTGTTAGTCTTAGTACAGAACAAATAAACTGATTTAAGAATATGTTAGCCAGTTGAAGACTTTGCGCTAGGTTGTTTCAGATCGAAAGCTCTCAACTGCTCTTAAACCATCCCAGACAAGACCAGTAAGATAACTATATAACTAGAAGGATGATGTGCTGTAAGATTAAATAACTAACCCTGAGCCCCATCCTTTAAGTCCCAATTGAATAGTAGTAATTATAAAACATATTTCAAATACAATATCTGACAAAAATTGACATTGAATTTCAAACTTCAATCGTTTACCCATTAAAGCTTTCATAGTAAGAAAATCTGATGTGGAATATAATCGATAGTCTTGATTGATTCCTTCCGTTCTATAAACCAAAATACACAATGATCAATAATCCCAAAACGAAAGCATTAAAGTATAGAATAAAACACTTAGACCCACTTTTACTCGAGTACGTAGAAACATTTCATCACAAATCCCAACCACAATAACCCAACCGCAATAACCAGATTCGCAAAATTGAAGCTCTTTAAAAATTTGCACAAAACCGTTCACCCAAGCATCCTGAGGTCATGTTAAACGATCGTTTAATCCCCTTGGCAAACAACCGAGGAACAGGAGGATGCTGTGTAACCGAACCGAGCCGTTTTGCATATGAATCGAAAGCTTTAAGGCGAACTCACCTCAACAAATCCCCCACCGTACAAGGCATACACACCTGTGGGAATAGGCATATATATATTCTGTCTCGACAACCGCAGAAAGTGGATTCTCGAATGAATGTCGCTACATACTGGGTAGATAGTTAGTAATGTGTCCATTTGCTAGTACCGGTGGGAGAATTCACAGAAGAGAAACCACTGTGCAACAGGCATCCTTGGTGAAAATATTATCCTGACCCATGGAAAGGATAACTAACACTGTTTTTTTTTTCATTAAACAGCCAATAAAATAATTTTAAACAAGCAAAATAGAAAATCATGATTTATGAAGAAAAATAAATTTCCTAGAGAAAAATCAAAAACCACGCAGCAAATTTATTAATAACAATCAGCCTTTAACATTTTTTATTGACAGGTTTTTAATTTAAACTTTTCTTTTGACGTTTCTCAAATTTTAAGTGGTTAGCATCAACTTTTACTTGGAAGTATGATTACTAAGAAATACTAAATTTTCAATTATTTAGTTTTATTTTTTATTTTTTATTTTTTTTTGCTCACACTGCGGAACACGTTTTTGTCTTAAGCATCAAAATATCGCTTTTTACATATGGAGACCTGCTGAATCCATTGCCGTTTTCAAAAATATCATAGCAGTTCTACTTTTTGAGATATTGCCTATTGAAAATACAAAACATGACTATTTCAGCCAACTTGCATGCAAGTTTGCCAGCTTCTATGACTATTTATTTCCTTGATATCCAACAAAACTCAAACTTCTTGTGTATAACAACACTTATCAACAAAGTTCGTAATGATAATAAATCTTCGAGCTGTTTAGTAGAATACCTACAAGTAGATGAAAAAACCGAATTTAGTACTATACCATTTAATTCCACTAGAGTTTGTATCCTTTGACAGATACGCGTATTTCGACCTCAACTGTAAGGCCGTCTTCAGTGTCGTGTACTAGACTCGACTCGACTAGTACACGACATTGAAGACGGCCTTACAGTTGAGGTCGAAATACGCGTATCTGTCAAAGGATACAAACTCTAGTGAAATTAAATGGTATAGTACTAAATTCGTTTTTTTCATCTACTTAAAGTTCATAATACTTTCAATGCTCAAAAGCTATTTTTTGATGGTTTAGGTATTTTACTTTGCCATATAAGAGAAACGAAATATTTTGTATGTAGACTGCAAGCATGTTAGAAATATCTATTTAATCTAAAATTTTAAAAGGTAATTTCAACCAAATTATATCTGAAATGTATGTAAAAGTTTTATTTTGTATTCTTGGTGGATTAGATCACAAAAAAGTTCAATAAATCATACAATAAGACACATAATTTGATCCTTGACACACGCAAAAATGACATTTTTGCTACGCTGTGTTATTCACAATATATTTCAGGAACATCAATTGATTTTTGTTGCTAATGTTCCTTTTATTATTTACTGGTCAAAAATATACTTCTAGTGCTTTTTTGTTTCTTTTATAGTATCAAATTTTCAAACTATAGATTTTGTTTTATCATTTGAATTACTACTTTTTAATTAAATACAGAGTGTTTCTCTTGTTTAAATGCTCCTTAATTTGGCTGCCGGCACCCATGAAGCCGTTCTCTGAATTCCCCATTCGGCGGGGAACGGCCTTCTCTTCTGCCACATCCGTCTTCTGCCGTCCGTTTTAAAGCAAAGTTCTTTCCGTTCCTTCTGTAGGTCTGTATCGGGTTTGTTTGCAAGCGAGGAAAAATAGCAGCAAGCAACAGTTTACTCAGCTGAGGTTGCTCTTTTTGAAGTGTTGAACCTTCAACCGAGAACTGGTGCTTTACTGCTTAGTGGGAGAGTTGTGTGTGATACACGTACTCTAACATCCGTTGTGTCCCTTGGTATTCCCTTTCTACATGGGCGCATCAAGAAGGTTGCCGGGGGTTGCCTCCAGCCAGCTTTGGAGAATTCTATGGACACGAGCCATAATTTTATTCCTTGAATGCGCCCACATCCACACTATACGCATGACTTTTATATTCATTCGTTGAAGATAGTGAGGAAGAGAAAAAAAAGATAGTGAGGAAGAGAAGAAAAAAGCTCTGTTTGGTGTCGATCACTGTGTGTCTCCGCATGTTACATTCGCCGACACTCTTTTGTTGTTATTATTGAACATAAGCGAATATGTTCAATTTTATGTACAATGTTTGCAGCCAAATGGGTGTCGTATGAACCAATAGATTATATTATGAGTATCTCTAAAGAGTTCGAGACAAGGAATTACACTAGGGCTACCTCCAAGCAAATTTAATCTGTATCCGTCCAACAAATGGACGAAATTTCAGAATGCTGATTAATTAAATCATTATTAAAATTCAATAAAACAGATAAAATACTTTATGACTGATTCAAAATTGGGTTTGCTTTTCGTAAACTCATGAGAAATATTCATCGATTTCAATAAACTGAATCGAATGAAAAAATCGATTCATCCAATTTTAGGAGCTCCAAATATTAATTCAAAAGTCGATTAATCGGAGTGAAAACATCGATTTTCGGAACATCGATTTAAAATCACCTAACGCTATTTCTGGCCTTAATTTAAGCGTTCAGTACTAAAATTGGGTCAGGACTTTAGGACCTGTCTAGGTTTTTCGAGAACCATTGGAATTTTTGGAAATGTCAACCGATCTGGAGCTATTCCAGTAGGTCAAATCGGTTGGAAAATACCTCAATATTATTTTTCGTCAACATTTCGCCAACTGATTGGTAAAAAATAGGAGAAATCGATACAAGATTTCTGTACATGAAGGTGAGCCGAGATTTTGCTGTCATGAACTGTCACTGGGAGCCCAGATCTTAAAGAGTGGACAAACATGGTAAAAGCGCGTAATTCATCAATACATATTATTGCATTTTATCAAAGCTGACAACAATCGTTTAAAATTCAATCCATCCAAAAACAATGTTAAGGTACCACCTTTTATTTTGATTGAATATAAAGTATTGAAACACACATCTTTTTACACTTTTCCAATAAAATTGAAAATGAAATGTACAAAACACTGGCTATTTTCACATGTTTATCCCCAAAGATCGAAGGTGCACAACAAATGAAAATCAGCAATTTTCCTCAAGCCTTCCTTGATTGTCTTTGATGAGCTGCAGTTATCTTGCAGTTTGGAAAAGTGTTGTTTCTTATTTCGTGTGTAGTATCTGTGCCTCCCTCCCTGGTTGTACCAATGAAGATGGCACAAAAGTAGTTGAAGAAAACAAACAACGATGCCCGTTGGTGTTTTTCTAAGACAAGACGTGCCAGGTCAAAGTGCAAAATTGAAACCAATTACCTGTTAAAAAAGACCACTTCTCATTGGTCATTTTGGCAAAGGCCTACTTCAATATCGTTGAGTTGAATTGCAACCGGGCACTTTGTTGGTATCCCAGCCGTGATGCTAGTTAAAAACTACAGTTGTCACTAAAAGTTTTAAATTTTTTTCATGATACCTTTTTATATCAAATCTACTTGTATTTGATGTTGCTGAGCCAAACGTGTCCCTTAAATTCTTTTGGAAATAAGGATCGTGATTGGAATCATTATAATTTAAATTAAGCTCATTTAAAAAAAATATTGCTAATGTTGAATATAAATCTGATTCCTAAAATAGATTGCACCCTACACTGCACTAATTGAATGATATCTGCTCAAATAACACCAAATTATGATCCTCAGAATTTAAATTATATGGATTCTATGTCGTTGAGGTAATCAGGTCAAAACAACAGGGCAGTCGCAGCTGAGCTGTCACGTCCTGTCCTAGGTATTTTTAAACATCAGAAGAGTGTCAGTTTTAGAAAATTGATAATCAATGTAATTTAAAAAATATTCTGTTGTGGAAAGTAGACGATCCTATGCACGGGATCGATAATATTGAAGCGTAAAGCTGGCTCGAATGAACCGCATCATTTCGTTTTTAAGTATCACAAGCAGTTGAGTATTAGTATGCTAGAGGGAAATATAAAATCTGAGGGCAAGCGATTTGGCAATCTTTATTGTGTTGTCAAAGTGAGGATAAACCAGGCCCATGACAACCATATATCGATAAACAGTGTTCTTCGTAGCCAGGATGTCCCGGGCGATAAGTGAATATCGCCCACTGTCAGTTGTAAGAACTGTGAAAATAAAGACCATTGTTTTACTTGTTTTTAATTATGAATCATGGTTTACGGCTAACCAGCCGAGTTGAAGTTTAACAACTACCGAAAAGCTAAACATTACATATAATTTGCAATTGGATTAGATGGACAAATTGATGTGAAGATTTGCGAAAAAGTTACACGTCTTCTCAGTGAGAATCGAACTCACGACTCCCCGATCTCTAGTTGGGGCGCGTTACCACTACGCCATGAGAGGACTCATGAACGCAGAAGTTAACCTGAATTCGATTTAAGCTCAATAATCGATCAACAGACTCATGTTCCGTAACCGGTCGTTTAAGAACGTCGCGACCCATAAGGCTTTCCATGAGGACTTTCCGCGATAGGACTGACAGCTAAAAGTGTGAATGCAATTGAAATGAAAGAGTAAACAAAACATACTAGTGTTATCGGAGCTTAACATTTTCCTTTGTAATCGAACAGTCACTCCGACCGCAAAACGTCAAAAGCACATGGTAAACAAAAAACCAGCTGATCGCAGCTGTCTCATGGATTGCCTTATTGGAAGCCCACACAATAAAAACCTCAGCCAGCGCAATTGCTGGCTAGTGTAGTGTGCTGTTCCTATACCTAAAAAAACAATGCGCTCTCGGGCTAGGCATTAGATATATATAGAAAGCGTTGTGTTTGGATGGGCATCTAATTCTTCCGAAAGAGGTGCACTTTGCGAAAAAGGACCACGTGATTATTGAGCTGAAATCGAATTCAGGTTAACTTCTGCGTTCATGAAAACAAAAAAAACAAGGAAATGAGACTACCCATATATAAAATGAAATCCATACAAAAAGTGTGATATAAAGGAAAATTGGGGAGGATGAATATGGCAAAACTTTGCGTGACGTGATTTATGGACGTACCCTGATAAAGAAAATGCAACATAAAGAATAAAAATTCCAGAGGCGAAAGATGCATGCCAGAACTAAATCATTTAGTGACTTCAATTCAATTTTCTGCTCTACCACGTAAGTAAGATACAGACATACATACATTTCCATACATGTACATGTACAATTATGCACACTTACACCCTTTATACCAAAATCAAAATAAAATCTTACGTTAAATATTTTGTTTATAAAAAAACCTACAGATGTTTCAGAATAGTATTCAAAAGGATTCTATAAAACTTGTCAGCTGATAATGGAAACATAACTATCAACATATTTTATCTGGGTCAAGTTATTAGTATACAATGTGGCTTGAATCTGACAGCGATCGAGATATATATTTGGCAATATCAAAATTTCGTTAGTGCTAATCAAAAGTTAGTCCTTCAGTCCAATGACAGTCAAATTTTGGACTCCTTTTAAATGCTTTACAGACGTGAATATTTGAAGCCAACATGATTCGTCTATAACGTTGAAGTTCTGCATCACTGATGCATATGGTCTTATCCACCGATAGAACCGAATCCACGTGGTGGTCCAAGATTTTTGACACTAGAGCGGGCCAGAATACCTGGGGACCATACGGAAGTGTGCCCGGTAAAATGTCCCAATTCTTGGAACGAGTGAGTTCAGCAAGGGAGGCTCTTTACTGCTACCTCAACGTGTCGCTGGTTAAAAGCAAACAACCACACAAAATTACGACCGTAAGCGTAATCAATTTTCTCCAGAACATTCATTTTGGGAATTTAGTAGAATTTTCTGATTAAATTAGCAACAACGCACTGCAGTATCGCGTAGTATATAACTGCTCGCAAACAATATCTTTCAAGCGCATGCATTGCCTGTAATTTTGCGAATAATATTTTTTACTTTTCCCCGTTAAGCCATAAAACTGGTTCTCGACTAAGGTTGGCGGCTATTCAATTTTCCTCTCATTTGATAGCCGCCCTTCACCCTTGGAGTTCAGTTGATGGATGGATAAGTCAATTTGTCGGTTTTTTTTCATTCTTCACTTCCTTCAAAAGATCATTTTCTTCATTCGAAGGCTAGAAAACATGTGATTTCATTTTTAAGCCTTCAATAAATGGTGTCAAGGTTCATCTAAAAATGTAAGGAGCATTGCATCCGAAATAAGCGATTGTTGCTCGACTCGATAGTAAGTATCCATTGTTTTGATCTAAGCAGACCAATTTCTTGTGGATTGTTTCCTTGATGTTTCGCACATAAAAGCAATTCCCAGCTAATATGTTTTTTTTTGCGAAAATATCTCCTTTAGTTGATTATCGTTTTTGAAGATACCAAATTTTTCATCACTGGACTTCAATATGCCGACTAGCGCACTAAGTTGGTTTTAGGCGAATAGCTTGGATTTAATCAGTGGACTGATATATAAATGAATAAAATGTGTGCCCAGTAGTGCCATTTAGGTGATTTACGAAGTAATAAGTTTGTAGGCAAATAGATCTCATTTAGTTCTTCAACTTTGTCAAAAATACTAACTTTGTATCCAATCACTGGATTAAGATATAAGCAAATAATATGTTTGTCTACTAGCGCCACCTTGGGAGAGTTTTCCAAACTACTATGTTTCTGGGCGAATCCCATTTAGTTGATCACTTTTGTCGAAGACACCAATTTCGAATCTCAACGCTGGACTGATATATAAAAATAAAATAAAATATTTGCCGACTAGCGCCATCTAGTGAATGTTTTCCTAACTAATAAGCTTCCGGGCGAATAGATCTCATTCAGTTGAACACATTTGTCACATTTGTCGAAGACACTAATGTTGTATCTCATTTTTGGATTGAGATATAAACAATTAAAATGTTCAATCACTAGCCATCTTTTGAGTGTATTCCGTACTAAAAAAGTTCTAGGCGAATAGGTCTCTTTGTTGAAAAGTTGATCAACTTTGTCGAGGACACCAATTTGGTATCTAATAACTGGACTGAGATACAAGCAAATAAAATCTCTGCTCACTAGCGTCATCTAGTGAGTGTTTTCCGAACTAGTAAGTTTTCGGATGACTAGATTTAATTCAGTTAAACACATTTGTCAAAGACACCAACGTTGTATATCATCACTGAACTGAGATATAAACAATCAACATGTTCGTCCATTAGCGCCATCTTTTGAGTGTTTTCCGAACTTATACAGTTTTAGGCGAATAGTTCATACTTAGTTGATCAACTTTATCGAAGACACCTATTTTGTACATCATAACTGGACTAAGATATAAGCAAATAAAGTTTTGGCTCACTAGCGCCATCTTAGAAGTGTTTTCCGAATTTATAAGGTTCTATGCGAATAGATATTATTTAGTTGTTCAACTTTGTCGAAGACACCATTTTTGTACCTCATAACTGGACTAAGATATAAGCAAATAAAGTTTCCATATGTTGCTTATATATGCAACATTTGTTGGCGTCAGTGCGCCACCTGGTGAGTTAATTCTGAATTAAAATAGTTACCAAGTGGAAGTCAACAGTCCTGTGATCAACTTTGCAGAAGACAGTTTTCTCCTAAATCTCTTTATTTTCAAGATATTTGCACTACAAGTACTGTCCTATTTATAGGACGCTGGGCGTTCGGGGCTTCTGTCCTATTTTTAGGACGCTGGGCGGATATGGGTTAATAATTAGTTTCTGAATCCCTGCAAAGATTACTAAACGGATTCTTCCAGGAGCCTGTCATGAATATTTTGAAGTAACACCTTGGAAATTTCTTCAGTAAACCAATCTGTTATTCTCAACATATTGATGGAAAGGGAATGGTGCTTGAATATGTTTCCAGACGTGCATTTTTCGGATTCTGCCAGAAATTACTCGAGGAGTTACAGTCCCTAGAAACAATTCACAATTATATAAATATTTAAAGTTTTTATTGAGATTCAAAGACAGAAATTTCTTAAAATATTTCCTCTTGGAGAATGCTAGTTCGTATATCATCATTGTGATAATTGGATTTGAAGCAATTTTAGAAGACATTTTTAATCATAAATAAGGAGTCAACGTGGCATATATTCTTCATAAACGTATGGTTATTGATTTGATTCGTAACTCTTCTCAACCATAAACTCTTCGTCAATTGTACCGACAAGAACTCCACCCTTCCAATACTATTGCTGTCTGAAAGAAGCAACGCCGATTAGACAAAACATAAACATAATTGATAAAGTATTCAGTACGCGGACTTTGATACTCGCGCAGACTTGAAGAGCTAATTACGTTGAGGTTAAACATAATAAAAAAACTCCTAAGAATATATACGAGGGTTCTTAGGAAAATCATGAAGTAATCTCCGCATGTACTTCTGATATAATTTCTGAAAGAATGCTTCAAGGAATCACAAGAAGAGCTTCTGGAAAAAAATACTGTTAGTATTTAAAAAGAGATTCTAAAGTCATCCCTCAATATATTTTTAAAATGAATTTTCGGTAGGATTTTTGTTATCTGGGAGATTTATCTGGACTACTGGAGTATGTTCTCGAAGAATCTCAGTAAGGATCCCAAACAAATTCTAAAAGTTGTTCTTAGAGGTATAGATGTACTAACTTTTGTATAAATCTTTGAATACATTTCAAATAAAATCTTCAGAAAAATCCTTCGGAAGGGATCCGATGAGGGATATATGGAATGATTCATGGTAGAATCTCAAAAGTATAACAAGCTTGATGGAATAATCAGTGTTTAAAAAAAGGTTTAAGAGAAGTAAATGCTCTGTAACCTCAATTTACAAACTAGATCGGGGGTTCGTAAATTAAATTGGTTCGTAAATTGAATCATTTCGTTAAACGAGATTTTTCCCTTAAGAATCTACTTGTAAAAAGTATAGAGCAAAAATTCGCTGATTGAAACATAAAATATCAATATTTGACAGAAATATTTTTTAGAAGCCATGGAGTAATGCAGTAATTTTCCGAAGTTGGTTAATTGTATTATACTCTTAAATAGTAGTTTTCCATAAAACTATGATAAATTATAAAATATTAATTACTTTTTCGCATATTTCGTTCAGCATAGGGATAAAACGATTGTACCGCGTTTGGCATAAAGTCGTTTGGCATAAAGCCGTTTGGCATCAAGTCGTTTGGCATCACGTCGTTTGGCATAATTATTGAGCTAGAATGAATATCGGCATTTTCCAAGCTTTTACCGAGATCAACACCACTGATCCCATTGCAAAATTTTTTCGTAGTTTCTCAATAAGCGTGGTGGTCGTTCAGAGATAATCCAAGCTATGAATGTCAAAAATTGTAGTGACATTAGAGAGCATTACTAAATAAAACTCGTGACGGGTCTGGTGGAAGATCTTTTCGGAATAATAATTTTCTCCCCATCCCAGAACAAAAAGTATCGTTGAGTTGTTGCGATATACATATTTGATAAAAGTAAATTGGCAAAGAAAGTTCGCAGTTATTAGTAAAGGGAACGCACATATTTTGCTTCAGATCAAGCTCTGTCCCAGTTTGTACGTAACACTTGATGAAAATTACTTGGTAGAAGAAGGAAAACTTTATTTGCAAAATATTAAAAGCTCTTATCCAAAGATCTATTATTGCAGCATAATGCAAAAATAGCCTATATACGAGAGCAGATTATTTCTCGTTTAAAATGTTTAAGGCTCTAACACTAAATATCTTCTCACAACATAACTCAAATGAACAACACATTTTTGAAAGAAAATAGATATGGCAAAACTTTTGAACGATTCAATTTAAATTTTAATTTTGAAAGTTTACATCAAAACCACTGTCTATTATCGAAAGGAGGGAAAATTTGTGATTGAAATTATATTTTTCCAGCATATCTTGAAAGGAGGTCTTGTGTTTGCAAAAAAATATGTTGAATATTTACAGCTTCTAAAATAATTAATATTCTAACAGCACATCTGACTAAATAATAAAATTTAAAACAGTATAAATATAAAAAACAACCTATTTTAAGAAGAAGGCAAAATTTATGATTAAATCAATAGAATGTTGGACGCCAAAAACTATTGCGGCATAATAAAATGATAAGACATCAAAAATTGCGTTCAGAATCATAGCCCTTGTCCTACTTTTCCCAGAATGTCGTTTCTCTGAATGTCGGTTCCCCGAATGCCAGTTCCAAGAATGACTCGTTTCTCCGAAAAGTGATGCAATGTAAATAGGTGTTTTAATAGTCTTTAGTGGCTGGAAGGTGAACGAGCAAGAACGATAAGCAATCAAAAGAAGCAGGTATTCTGTCATTCTTGGCTATACACATGTTGGCAAAACTATTGAGGACGGTAAGACTCGAAAGAATTGCCAATTAAATAAAGAAGGGTGCATATCAGATTGACAGTTCGTTCACCACCCCGAAATGTTTAAAGTTACGACAAGTATGAGTGCCGCAAACTTTTCGGGGAAGTGGACGTTTTGTTGAAGCGGGATATTCGGAGAACTGGTATTCGGGATACTGGCGTTCGGGATAACGGCATTCGGGGAACCGACTTTACGGGAAAAGTAGCACAACCCACCAAAGTAACTGCAGTAATTGATTTCTCTTTTCGCTGATAACTTTAACAGATCAATGTTATCAATTGCCGCCATTTTGTCAGTTGGGAACAACAAAATATAGAAATCTTAAAAGAACAGCCTATGTATAAAAGAAGGTGAAATTTGTTTCAATTTAAAATCAACAGTTTTAATGCCTATAATTTGGTTACATCATATTTAAAAAAATCCAATGATTGAAAGAAGGGTAAATTACTGCTAAATATATCAAAATCTTCAGTGCAAAAGAATATTCCAATAGCGAAACTCAAAAGAAGAATTAATATTTGAAAGAAGGGTAATTTCTGCATAAATTATAAAATATTATTGACAATAACTTTCCTAATATGCTTGAGTTTATTCAAGAGCATATGATTGTAGAATCAAGTGACATTTTGTATCAATTATTGTCAATTATTTACTCCACAACAAGCCTGATGTCATCAGAAAGATTGAATAGAAACGAAAATAGGAATCTCATCTTAAGAAATTCTTGGTTTCAGACTCATTATGCCAAACGACCATTATGACAAACGACCGTTATGCCAAACGACATTATGCCAAACGGCTTCATGCCAACCGGCTTTATGCCAAACGACTTAATGCCAAATGACCTACCACCGGATAAAACAGTAGTTTCTCGATTATATCACTGCTCAATTATATCGCACTTTATACATATAATGACGCATGATTTTAGCACTGTTTTCTTTCCGATTATATCACGCCACAATAATTATATGATTTTCATACATTTTACATTGAATGATAATCCTAAAACAATCAATTCTTCTCTATATGAAAAATTTCCAATGAGATTTTATTTCGATGCACTCGATTTCAGAAATGTTTTAGTCAGATTTAATTGAGAATTGTATGACAAGCAAATATTGTTTCATTATCAAGCTTCAGTGCATCACACACAAATTTTGTGAATCCGTGATATAATCGAGAAATTACTGCAGTACCCGTTCGATATTAGCACGGTTCGTTTTTGGCAACTTTTTGTTCGATTTTGGCCAAACGGAAATACATACATAAAAACAAGGATAATGGGTCAGTCACCAATCCTGTTGATCTCAATTTTTCTGGACCTATTTGAGGCTTACCATGTTCAAAAAAGGTAAATTTGATTCGTGGGCATTATTACGGTGATAAACGTTGTAATAAAAACAATCGTTAGATTTTGGACTGGTTCGATTCAGACAATATAAAAATCTTTAGCTATTGCCAAAATCGAACGGGCTCTGTATATGTACACCTCAGTTTCTTATATATGATATGGCTTAAACTTTTGCCTCGTTTCCTGATTTGAACTTTTGCCCCACTATGGACCAGATTCGCTTTCCAGATATTTATGCTAAAACTAATACACCTCAAAGCATCTTTACGATAGATCTAATTACGCCCTTACATACAAAATGGAAGAAGCTTTCATGTTTGTGTTGTTCCATGCTATAGAAATGTAATCGAAAATTACAATCAATACGTTTAAAATAACAAATAGCCATTATTTTACCCAATCTCAATCAATATCTGCATTGTTTATGTGACAGTTTTTTTGAACAACATTCGAATTTTTAAACTCACAACATTTGTATTAAATTTAACTATACATGTCAAAATTAAACTATTGCTCCACTCGGCCTGTTTTCCCAACTCTACTCTATCAGAAAAAATGTCTGAAAATATATTCTCAGTATGCAAATCTTTATGTCCAATGAATTATGAAAGATATTCTTGATAATATTTAAAAAAAAAATCGTTGAAATACTTGGAAGAGTGCAATATCTGAAGAAGGAGATAAAATGCATTGAAGAATTCGTGGAGAACAAATGGGAATGAAAGGGTAAAAACAAAATTCTTTTTGTATGTCTTAAAGTTCTAAATTTCGTGGAGAAATGCCTAAAAATAAAATCTTACAAAAGCACAAAACAATTGTTTAAAGAGTATGTAAAAAGTATTGAAAATTTCATCTCTGTGAGAAATTGTTAAATAATGTCATTTGCTTTCCCATAACAAAATCCTGGGTACGCCCATGCCCCTCTGGATGTGGGATATGGGGACAGGAAAATCTGACAAGGGATAAAGAGCAACGAGAAGTCAGATGACGAGCAAATCCGCCCGTGGGCAGGGGAAATGGGACGAATCTACTCTTGATTCCGGTTGGAAAGCTGCCTGTAGGTGCTTTCTGTCCTACAGTTACATACTTATTGTAGAAACGGCTTGAAACGATTATATGCGTATCGTAATGGTTGGTTTTGCTTGGGTTACAGTTAAGCAGTGAGCTTAATGAACTATTCACTCACTTCAAACACACGCAATTCCCTATCCAAAGAAAATAGCGAACCAATAATTATCACGTATCAATCTTAGGTATGATGCCTCGACATATTTTTTGATGAGAAAGTAAGTATACTTACTGAAGCCCTTTTTTCTAGGTATCATAACAGAATTAGCTTCTGATAAGCTATTCTTTTTAGTTTTGAGATCAGTTTATTTTTTAAGATCAAGTGTGATGAATTTTTGAAAATTTTACTATAAGTTCATCACCAGAATAATTCAGATTATTATTGCGCAGGACTATCGATGGAATTTTATGATATTGATTAATGAGGAGCAAACCACAGAATGCTGATATTTAATTTTAATACTATGATATGCTATTCGTTTGCCGTGTTCTGCTGCTCGGGTCAAGCTCAGGTACAGGACTCACCTTCTAATGGACGAATAGTACTGATCCAGGAACTCCTTGGCGTGCTGCAGTACGATATCCGGTTTTCTTGGTTCGGTTCCGACGATGTTCGGAAGCATCACGCTACCCATGCAGACCTCCCTGGAGCAATGCATCACCTGTTGGACACACGGGGGAAGGAGAACAGAGAAATGATTTAGTGCAGGTCCATTTTGGCGTCATGATGACAGTTGCACTCAACAACACGTGATTTGAAAAATGAACCGTCTTCGGGTGGGTGACACAGTCGTTCCGCTGCTGACGGTAGCAATATGTGGCGATTCTGTTTCTTTCTTTTGCGTTGGATATGTTGTTGCAAAAGGTACGAAAGGGAATAATTAGGTGTGAAGTGGCAGAAATCTTCACAAATATGTTTCCTCTCGAGTTTTCTTCAATTTTTTAGGATTTAATACCTGAATTTCTTTAGAAATTTTTCATTACACTATTACAAAGAAATGCATTTGCATAAGTTATAAAGTTTTGAAAATTACAATGTTGTTAATAAATTGAAAAACATTACCAAACCTTTTCAGTAGTTTTTCGACTAATTGCTTCATAAAACCCTCATAGATCTTTCAAAATCGTTTTTGGATTAAAATTTACCACTCAGTGTTTATATAAAGTTGTATGATCCTTCTTTTCAGACTGCTGAAGAAAATAATTACGCAGCAGAACAAAATTAACATTTTTGCTTGTCCAGATATCAGATTAAATTATCCAGTTAATTTGGGACTGCTGAATCTAATACCGCTCTCAGAAAAGTTTCGCCATAGCGCCAACTATACCCATAGTGGATTACACCGTTTGAAATAGTAAATTAGCATGAAACATTTCGTACTCAGTAGAACACAGTCATATGACAAAGTAATACCGTTTTGTCTCAAATTCCGATACCTAGGTTTTTGTATGACGATTTGGTTAAAATGTTTTGCTGAAATATGTCATCACATTATCAGGAAATGGCAGTCAATTGCAACACAGTTTTAACGTCTGCCAATTTATTTTATACATCGGAAAAAGTGATGATTCTCTAGTTCGAGGTCAGTCTTGGGTACCAATATAAGCCAACGCATCCATTAAACGAATATCTCAAGAACCTGGTGAGCTAGAAGGTTGGTGTCCTTAGCAAAGTTGTTCAAGGGCTATACTGCCCATAACTGCATATTTGTAACATTCGACAAAAGTAGGCATTGAGTAAATTGAATACCAAGTGTGTATTTCATGGCAGTATGGGAGGAAACAAAAATTTAAAAATTAGCAGGAACTCAAAAGTGATTATTTGAGGCTGATATTTTGTACAACTCATATCGCATACTAGGTGAATAGTTAGAAAATGATTGTGATAGAAATTCCATTACCATTACATAACGAGACTCATTTATAATCTCAATGTGACTGTTATGCGGTTATAATTACCAATGTGACCAAACAACTTGGTAGTTTTTTCGAATTTTCTAGAACAATCTCACAGATTTCAGTTAGTAGATCGAAAGTATTTATCATTTGATGACTCTCCATGGTAATAACTCCAATTTGTCAAAAATGTCGAATGTGACTGTTATACAGCTATGGGCAGTAAATGGCAAAAATAAACCTGATTGGAAATCCATCCGCTAGAAGGAATTAGTGAGATTTTTCGATATTCAGATGAGCTTGCAGGTTTGTGGACATCCATCCACTAGAAGGCACTAATAACAAATGTTTTATAAATCTCTCGTATCTCGAGATCATGATAAGCAAAGATTGGTGTCTTTGACACAGTTGTTCAGTAAATCAAGGGCTATCCGATAGTGACAAACCTGATTGGGAATTCATCCAATAGTTGGCAAATAGTATTGATATTTTGAATTTGAAGAATGAATAA
Organism: Aedes aegypti; assembly: GCF_002204515.2. Taxonomy (NCBI): domain Eukaryota; kingdom Metazoa; phylum Arthropoda; class Insecta; order Diptera; family Culicidae; genus Aedes; species Aedes aegypti. Next base: position 443,802,417 of record NC_035108.1, read on the forward strand.
ATGTAGAAGCTTGTTGGTGTCTTTGGCAAAATTGTTCAAAATGATCGGGAATTCATCCACTTGGTGGTGCTAGCAGTATCTGCATATTTCAATATGCAGTCAACAACGCCGAACCTCAGTACGATCTGTCATCGTTGATTTCTTCTTGGTGTGAATGTTTGTTTGACAATACATGCACAAATCTGATAGAGCGTGCATTCAGTTTTCAATTACTTTTTCTACGCTGATTCTCATGCACCTACTGACATTCGGTGGCAGGAAGTTCAATTTCGCCTGTGAAAAAAAAATCATTTTCATCATAATACGCCACAAAACATCCGCATTTACAAATTGCACACTCAATTTTCGTTTCTCAGTTCGGTAATTTATTTTACGGTTCTCGACTGTAAAATGTAAAGTTTACCGACTTATCAGCTTATTTTGTTCAAGTTTACTGTTATTCAGTACACATTTTCAACTTTTACTGAATACAGTAATTGAAATTGCTGAGTGTATCGTAAATGTTTGAATTTACTGGAACTCATCAGTAAAAAGAAAAAGTCAGTAAAAATAATTACTGAATTATCGGTTCAGGATATGCTTTTACTGAACAGTCCGCAAAACGAAATAAAAACATTATCGAGCGCATGCATAGAAATGTCAAAAAAGATTCGGTGACTTTATCGCAAATTTCAACGGATTCCTGGTGTCGCTTCCTGAATGGAAATCGTTTTTGATTATTAATGCTGTGCTTGGCTTACTCATGGTAGGTACATTGTAAGATTATTAAGCTCCCGACTATCAGATATTACAGAAAATGAAAATCGTTTTGCGCTCGAACAAATGATTGGATTTCACTCAAATGATCAAATCGTTGCAGGAGCAGGAGCGAATCTTTCCGTTACCAATTGTTATGTTTCCTGTAATTCCTTCTCAAATTCCATCGCGATCCAACACATTCCTAGAAATAATCGAGTGAACGAATCTTTTTGAGATTCTGCGATCGTCAGTAATCCTGTTCTGCTACGCAAACCAAATTTTTGGTACCTTTTGTTGAATCCCACCATGAGGAGCTGGCATACGTATTTGTTGTTGCAAAGATCCGCCAAGAAAGTGCTTGGACGGAATTGATGGTTGATGAAATGCACAATTCAATAAATCTAAGAGGCAAAACGATTATTAGGCATACTGGGTTGCATTTAATAAGCCGAGAAACTCAGCAAATTATTGTAAACAAACCAATTTCACCGAAAAGGACAGCATTGTATGTGCAGCAAAAACTACTGACAAAATCAGCATTGTTTGACAGTGCATGAATCTATAGCTTTACGGAGTTTTCGGTAGCAATAATTTTTACTGAGTTAACTCTGCTGTTCAAAAACCCAGTAAAATTTTACCGATTTCGGTAATCAAATCTAAGTGTGTGCAAAACTGGAGGCATCACATTGCCGTTTTCTTGTACCAATAATATTAGAATCATTCATATTTTTTTATTAAATTCTCAATGAAATTGAATATTGAAATGACACCAACAGTGGGTGAAACTGAATGTATGCGCGTGCTGCACCCACTCTCTGTCTCTTCGCATTCGCTCTCATAGTCAGATTGGTACGTTCTAGCGGACTTTGTTTTGTTCGTTTTTACACTGATCGGGAAACTTCGACTGATTTTTTATGACACTGGGTGCTAGTAAAAAAAGTCTCTTCATTCTTATGTATCTCAACATCCTGATAAGCTAGCAGTTTAGTGTAACAAAAGTAAGATTCATGTTGCTTTTATTACAAATATTCGCATTATCACCAAAAGTTTTTTTTTTTGTAAGACCTGGAATGCCACTAAAATGGTTGAAATGAAGAACAAAATAGTTTTATGAATACGTCATCCCCATTTTCCCATTTCATTTCACCAGCCACTGTAACATAATTACCACACTTTTACCGTCGACACTATAACAAATATCTCCAATTATCACTCATCAACTTTCGTAATACCACAGACAAACAGACGTAATAGCTAGAGCAAATATCAATTTAAAACAAAGTCACCCGAACAATAACGCCCAATACTAAAACTACATACTATGTTTAGTCAACCGGCAACTAGGTGGCGGTAGCGCGCAAATGTCAAACTCGAACAAAATCTATACGACCACCAGGACCACCACGAGTGAGCCATCGGCCAACTACCAAATATTAGAATTGAGCTCTATATCGCTGTACGGTGAAAATAATTTGAGTGTTACGTCTGTTTGACTGTGGTAATACCCTGTAATACCCATCGTATATGTTCTTCTTCTTCTTCTTGGTATTACGTCCTCACTAGGACAGAGCCTGCTTCTCAGCGTAGTGTTCTTATGAGCACTTCCACAGTTGTTAACTGAGAGCTTTCTTTGCCAAAGTTGCCATTTTCGCATTCGTATCTCGTGTGGCAGGTATGATGATACTCTATGCCCAGGGAAGTCAAGGAAATTTCCATTACGAAAAGATCCTGGACCGACCGGGATTCGAACCCAGACACCTTCAGCATGGCTTTGCTTTGTAGCCGCGGACTCTACACACTCAATTTTCGTTTCTCAGTTCGGTAATTTATTTTACGGTTCTCGACTGTAAAATGTAAAGTTTACCGACTTATCAGCTTATTTTATTGAAGTTTACTGTTATTCAGTACACATTTTCAATTTTTACTGAATACAGTAATTGAAATTGCTGAGTGTATCGTAAATGTTTGAATTTACTGGAACTCATCAGTAAAAAGAAAAAGTCAGTAAAAATAATTACTGAATTATCGGTTCAGGATATGCTTTTACTGAACAGTCCGCAAAACGAAATAAAAACATTATCGAGCGCATGCATAGAAATGTCAAAAAAGATTCGGTGACTTTATCGCAAATTTCAACGGATTCCTGGTGTCGCTTCCTGAATGGAAATCGTTTTTGATTATTAATGCTGTGCTTGGCTTACTCATGGTACACAGTTCGAACGAAACGTGTAAATTTCTGAGACATATAATGCACATAATTGGAGCGTGGAATGTCATACATATTTACATGATATGTCACGTAAACTTCAATTATATGTCATGTAATCCAGCAGGATTCTATGTGATTACATGACATATAACACATTTTTACATGATTTTAGACTTAAATTTACATGATGTCATGTTTACATCGCATAAATGAAGTTTACATGACGTGTAATCTTCATTATTTTTAACTGTGTAGGTACATTGTAAGATTATTAAGCTCCCGACTATCAGATATTACAGAAAATGAAAATCGTTTTGCGCTCGAACAAATGATTGGATTTCACTCAAATGATCAAATCGTTGCAAATTAATTTCGTCGGTGGTGAAAAGCAGGAGCGAATCTTTCCGTTACCAATTGTTATGTTTCCTGTAATTCCTTCTCAAATTCCATCGCGATCCAACACATTCCTAGAAATAATCGAGTGAACGAATCTTTTTGAGATTCTGCGATCGTCAGTAATCCTGTTCTGCTACGTAAACCAAATTTTTGGTGCCTTTTGTTGAATCCCACCATGAGGAGCTGGCATACGTATTTGTTGTTGCAAAGATCCGCCAAGAAAGTGCTTGGACGGAATTTATGGTTGATGAAATGCACAATTCAATAAATCTAAGAGGCAAAACGATTATTAGGCATACTGGGTTGCATTTAATAAGCCAAGAAACTGTGTGTACACACTTAGATTTGATTACCGAAATCGGTAAAATTTTACTGGGTTTTTGAACAGCAGAGTTAACTCAGTAAAAATTATTGCTACCGAAAACTCCGTAAAGCTATAGATTCATGCACTGTCAAACAATGCTGATTTTGTCAGTAGTTTTTGCTGCACATACAATGCTGTCCTTTTCGGTGAAATTGGTTTGTTTACAATAATTTGCTGAGTTTCTCGGCTTATTAAATGCAACCCAGTATGCCTAATAATCGTTTTGCCTCTTAGATTTATTGAATTGTGCATTTCATCAACCATCAATTCCGTCCAAGCACTTTCTTGGCGGATCTTTGCAACAACAAATACGTATGCCAGCTCCTCATGGTGGGATTCAACAAAAGGTACCAAAAATTTGGTTTGCGTAGCAGAACAGGATTACTGACGATCGCAGAATCTCAAAAAGATTCGTTCACTCGATTATTTCTAGGAATGTGTTGGATCGCGATGGAATTTGAGAAGGAATTACAGGAAACATAACAATTGGTAACGGAAAGATTCGCTCCTGCTCCTGCAACGATTTGATCATTTGAGTGAAATCCAATCATTTGTTCGAGCGCAAAACGATTTTCATTTTCTGTAATATCTGATAGTCGGGAGCTTAATAATCTTACAATGTACCTACCATGAGTAAGCCAAGCACAGCATTAATAATCAAAAACGATTTCCATTCAGGAAGCGACACCAGGAATCCGTTGAAATTTGCGATAAAGTCACCGAATCTTTTTTGACATTTCTATGCATGCGCTCGATAATGTTTTTATTTCGTTTTGCGGACTGTTCAGTAAAAGCATATCCTGAACCGATAATTCAGTAATTATTTTTACTGACTTTTTCTTTTTACTGATGAGTTCCAGTAAATTCAAACATTTACGATACACTCAGCAATTTCAATTACTGTATTCAGTAAAAGTTGAAAATGTGTACTGAATAACAGTAAACTTGAACAAAATAAGCTGATAAGTCGGTAAACTTTACATTTTACAGTCGAGAACCGTAAAATAAATTACCGAACTGAGAAACGAAAATTGAGTGTGTAACCACTCGGCTAAGGAAGGCCCCAACGTATATGTATACTTTCCATTATATCAAATCCTTATCAGAGCTACATGTTTTTTATCAATAATTACGTAACACTACTTTCATAATAATTTATTTTTATTACTATTTACCATCTGTTATCATCTGGATTTGTTTTCTTCATTATGAGGTGAAGATCGCAGCAAGCCGCGCGCGCGGGTTTTGAATTTTGTGTCACGTTTACCTCGTTCCGCGCTTTTTTTTTCTTTTTTCTCAATTCGGCTGGTTTTTACCAGATTCGGCGGATTGTGCTATGACACGTGCAAATGCTCTGTGGAAATATATTTTTTAAAGTGTTTTTTTTTGCATTATAAAAAGAAAAAATCACACATTAGCTTCGAAACTAAACCACCATTACTGATTAGTACCAAGGATGCTTCAGCTCGTGTAAACGAAATGAAACATCAACAACCAGCACTGGTTTATAAGTAACTACTGAGCCCTGGCGGCATTTCGAGATCTCTCAGAAGAGAATTGAATAAGCACCATCGTGAATGAGAACCCTCGAAACTTCGTGAACACGAACACACTGATATAAATACGCGACCGCTCCATCCTTTGAGTCAGTCTTGTTTCAACCCGCCGCGAATATAACCAGATCCGATTGAGTGAATAGTGAAGTGGGAAGTATTCAAAAGTAAAAGTACAAGTGAACCGTGAACAGCAAATAAAATAAAGTAGAGTAGGGACTAGCGAATCAGTGGTGTTGATTCCCTTCATCCGAAAAATACAGTCCACCCGACCCGACCGGAGTTGGCCACGGTTAACGCGCCAACAGTTTCTTCTGTAAACCTTTCTGAGATGCTTCCGGATATCCCTTTGTGACTCTTTCGTATACTTCCAGAAATTCTTCCGGAAATCTCGTTGAGAAACTTGCAAAGATGTTAGGATTCTTCAGTAAATTCATCGAGAATCGTACCCAGGAATCCTCTTGGATTTCTTCAAAAGAAATACATCGATGATTTTTCCAAAAAATCATCGGTCCGGATTTATTTTTTGCTTTCAGATATCCGTTAGGGAATCTTCCAGAAAGCCCACTGCAGTGCTTAAAGAAATTCCTCATTTATTTTCCCGTATGTCTCTCTGAGATTTTTGCTGGGACTCTACTAAAATTGCTGTGGAATATTTACGATTTTTTTTTATTTACCGGAAACCGTTTTGGGATTCTGCCTTCTGAATTCTTCCGAAACCCGTTTTGGGCTTATTCCGACAATCTAACAACAATTCTTCCGGATATCAAGTGCACAACACTGGAGAATCTGACAACAGTTCGCGTTGAAAATCAATCAAATTGCTGGCTTTGCTGGTGGTGATCAATGGGATAAATTTTCAACGTGGAGCGCTGTTTGGTTCTCAAGACTTGTGCTCTTGAAAAAAATTCGAAGTGTGGCTTCGTTCTATAATCACCTTAAGTTAAATATGTTAATAAAACGATACTATTCAACAGATAAAATTATTATGTTAATGAACAAAACATCGGATTGTGTGTGATTTTTCCATAATGCATAATCAGCACCCTTCCAAAAACGTCTTTGATCATTCTCCATTAGCTAATGAGTTAATAAGAATTCTAAATCTTAGTTTTATAGTTAAAAATTATAAACAGGAACCTGTTGCAAAATAAGTGCATGTGCTTCTAAGACAAACTTTTACATCAACTGTCGGATAACATAATCGGATAGCAAAAAAAATGTTCATTTGCATTCGAGCGCTAGTTTTACGTGCGCGCGTTCTTTCTGCGAAGCTGACAAAACAGACTTTTGTGCCTTCCTTGTTTCGCTCTCCTTCACAACTAAAAAAAAAAACAACAGTCCTAATGTTTTAACAACAAATCACGAAAACAGATTGAAAATCGATACATAGCGGACTTTGGGGCAAGTGTGCCATAGGGGCAAGTGTGCCACCCCTGTTTTTTTTTTTTTTATAAAAACTACAATGTATATTTTCTTTTTCAGCTTAACAATATGTTCCCGTATAGTTCACAATGCAATGATCAAAATATGATGAAAGTTGCTTTATTTTTCACATATTTACATCGACTTATGCAAAGACAACCATATTTAAGTGGATTTATATAAGATTTCGTTGTTTCTAAATAGCATGGTAAAAGGTAAATTATTAATAGATTTTTCTAACGTGCTGTACATCGTGAAACTATTAAAATGTGTAAATTATTGTGGCATTTGAACGAAAAAAGTATTTAGTTTTACATACGAAATCCAGTTTGGTTGAAATCTATACTTTTTGGGGCAAGTGTGCCACCTATTTGGTAAACGAAAATTGTTGGAGTGAAATTTATAAAAGTTAACATTTTTTTTCATCAACAAAATCATAATAATAAACCAAAATGAAGCACCAGTAGTGGTTTCTGAAGTGTAATAGGGGAATAACTGACATTTTTGCCCCCAAGTGTTTTTTTTAATGTTCAAAAATAACTTGTTTTTTGGCTTATTAAGTACCTACCGTTTTACATATCTACATCAATATTTTACCATTATTTAGTGCTGATCTAGTATAATATTATACATATTTGCCGTAATATAAGGGTAATACATATATTGTATTGAATGGAGCCAAAATCAACCATTTTAGTTATTCGAATTGAGTATAGAGAGCTACGCATGTTTTGAACCTTGTTATAAAGCACCCCCTTATTACGGTAAACTTCAATTATTTTTTTAAATTATCGATTTGCGTCTGCTTTGTAAGTAATATTATTAGGAAATAAAGAAAATTAAATTACAAGTAGAATTACATGCGATGTTCATTCGGTGGCCGCCTTGCCCCATAGTGCCGAAAAATAGGTTATTGTGGATGATATTTGAGAAGCTCCAAAACTAATACTTTTTAAAGTTATTTTCTATTTAAATGGCACAGTGGTTATGAAAAGATGTAAAACTAACACCATGGTGAATTTTATAAGCTTTAGGCAAAGTTAGAGAACGATTTGCTTAAGGTGCCACACTTGCCCCAAATTCCGCTATGTCAAAAATGCGATAAAAACTGAGAAACAAGATGTTCGCAGTGAAGGAGTTGCAATTGCGTCAGATTAGTTAAAGTTATTGGAATATCTATTTACAAGGCATTGACATTGTAGAGTATACTTGTCAATGAGTCAATAAATTCATTTCCTATTTAGCGACTAATCGAGTATTTCGTCACTCATGTGTTTTACTGCATCACCATTCATGTGCTAAACATTCATTTTCAGCGCAATTCCTCAACAATTCAGCAGTTTATATTGTAGCAATAATTAAGTTTTCCCTACTGAGCATAAAAACTCACATAGTTTCATTCACAGCAGAAATCCGTCTCCGCATGAACAAGTTTTAGATGATACATATTCCCATTCCATATCACCTCTTCTCTTTGGCTAGAAATTTGAAAAAAAAACTTGCGCGCAACATAGAACACGAACATTTTTTTTAGCACAAAATTTAATCTATTTCATAAGACTACATCCCATTCACCCGAAAACATACGTGACAGATCGTGAGCTCCACTGACATGCTCCGGTAAACCATTAAGCAAAAAATCCACCAACATGGAATGCATCTAAAGTTCTAGTTCAGCTTGCTCTCATTCAGCACCGACTCGAAGGGAAGGGTGATTAGGCGAAAAATCGTCGTCTTCCCGTAGATGTTGTCGTCACATGGATGCTGGATGCATTTTCTGGGAAAACTTTGCGACACCTTTTCTTTGTCTGAATTAATCAAGTGCGACTAGAGGTGAGTGTGTATGACAGGTTGCTCCCAGGTGCAGCTGTTTCGGGATTATTCTTCCACGTAAGTTACGTTCATCTTTTGCGGTAGCTCCTGGGAGGAAAAAGCTCATTCACTGCGAGGTGATGACAAGTTTGCAAATGTTTCTTTTTGGTTGATAAATACGCAAGCTTTCGCTGTGGGAACATTATCGTCTTCCTGTGGATGTCTCTCACCAAAGTTATCAATGCTGGAATGGGTGGTTCCAGAATTCGCTGAGGAAAATGCGAAATGTTTGATTCCAAACACCGCAATAATTACGACCCGGTTCAACTTACATTCTGTTGCCATTGGCGTAGGAAGAGGGGGGGGCAGGGGGGCCTGGCTCCCTCCAGAATCATCCAGGCCCCCCCAGAATGTTTGATGGCAATAAAAATATAAATAAAAAAATTAAACATGAAGCAAAATCTTCTGAATTAATGTACACGACTCTTGTTACTAACAAAAAACAATGCTACAGTAGTAACGTAATTGTATTTTGTATAACTAATGTGGTGGTAAATGACTGGACAATGCGTACCATTGGTACTTCGCGTATCTGCAGGTATAAAATAGACCCCATTTGTGGTCCTTAGCCTCTTGTCCAGTAACTTCTATCCCTACCTCCCCGTGGTGCCGCCTGGGATACGAGTAACCGTAGGGAAGATCGGGTAACCAACCCTGGTGGGACCTTGGTCGTATGCTGACAGGGAAGGGGGGCTCCTCTCTTCTGAGGGTGTAGCTTATCAGAGCGTCTGTTCTCCATGTTAGGGGCGGCTCAAAACAGCGTCTGTTCTCCATGTTAGGAGCGGCTGATCATCGTCCTAGTGCCAGCGTGGGACTCTAAACAGTGCTGTGCACGTTGATCCTCCGGCGAGACAGGGGATTGGTGCAGGCCTTACAAGCCAGCCGTAAAAATCATCAGTACAGGAAGCATACAATGTAAATTCGGACCGGAACAATCGGCATAGACCCAGGCATCGAAAACGGACTAACGATTGGAAACTCGGATCATGGAACTGTAAATCTCTCAATTTCTTGGGAAGTACCCGCATTCTTTCCGAATTATTGAGAGTCCGCAAGTTCGACATCGTAGCGCTGCAGGAAGTTTGCTGGAAAGGGTCGACGGTACATACGTATAGGGATGGTTATACCATCTACCAGAGCTGCGGCAATAGACATGAGCTGGGCACAGCTTTTACCGTGATGGGCGAAATGCAGAGGCGCGTGATTGGGTGGTGGCCAATCGACAACAGAATGTGCAAGTTGAGGATCAAAGGCCGTTTCTTCAATATCAGCATAATCAACGTGCACAGCCCTCACCTAGCAAGTGACGATGACGATAAGGACGCTTTCTACGCGCAGCTGGAACGTGAATACGACGGCTGCCCAAGCCATGATGTCAAAATCGTTATCGGAGATCTCAACGCTCAGGTTGGCCAGGAGGAGGAATTTAGACCGATTATAGGGAACTTCAGCGCTCACCAGCTTACGAACGAAAACGGCCTTAGACTGATTGATTTCGCCGCCTCCAAAAACATGGCCATACGTATCGGTACACCTGGAGATCACCCCAACAAACTGAATCGTAAATCGACCACGTTTTGATTGATGGAAGACACTTCTCGGACATTTTCGACGTCAGAGCCTATCGCGGCGCAAACATCGATTCGGACCACTACCTAGTGACGGTTAAAGTGCGCCAACGACTCTCCGTTGTGAACAACATTCGGTACCGACGCCCGCCCCAGTACAATCTGGAGCGACTCAAGCAACCCGAAGTCGCAACTGAATACGCGCAAAGCCTTGAGGCAGCGTTGCCGGGAGAGGGAGAGCTCACCGAAGCCCCTCTTGAGGACTGCTGGAGTAGTCTCAAAGCAGCCATAAACAACGCAGCGGAAGGTGCCATTGGGTTCGTGGAAGCAAATCGACGGAACGGTTGGTTCGACGAGGAGTGTCAGACGGTTTTGGACGAGAAGAATGCAGCGCGGGCGATGATGCTGCAGCAAGGCACCCGTCAAAACGTGGAACGATACAAACAGAAGCGAAGACAGCAAACCCATCTATTCCGGGATAAAAAGCGCCGCCTGGAAGAGTTGGAGTGCGAAGAGATGGAGCAGCTGTATCGTTCTCAAGTAAGTTCTACAAGAAACTAAATGCATCCCGCAAAGGCTTTGTGCCGCGAGCCGAAATGTGCCGGGATAAGGATGGAGGTATCTTGACGGACGAACGTGAGGTGATTGAAAGGTGGAAGCAGCACTACGATGAACACCTAAACGGCGCAGAGGAGGAAGATCAAGACAGCAGGAGGAATGGCTTCATCAGTACGGCGGATGAGGGAGACGTGCCAACTCCAACAATAGGTGAAGTTAAGGATGCTATCAAACAGCTCAAGAACAACAAAGCAGCTGGAAAGGATGGTATTGGAGCGGAACTTATTAAAATGGGCCCGGACAGGTTGGCCACTTGTCTGCACCGATTGATAGCCAGGATCTGGGATACAGAACAGCTACCGGAGGAGTGGAAGGAGGGAATAATATACCCAATATACAAAAAGGGTGACAAGTAAGAATGTGAGAACTATCGAGCGATCACCATTCTTAATGCAGCCTATAAAGTGCTTTCCCAGATCATCTTCCGCCGTCTATCGCCACTGGCAAGCAGATTTGTGGGAAGTTATCAAGCCGGTTAGCCGGTTTTGTGGACGGGCGATCGACGACAGACCAAATCTTTATGTTGCGGCAGAACCTCCAAAAGTGTCGCGAATATCAAGTCCCTACGCACCACCTATTCATCGATTTCAAAGCGGCCTATGATACCATCGACCGCGAAGAGCTATGGAAGATTATGGACGAGAACAGTTTTCCCGGGAAACTGACTAGACTGATCAAAGCAACGATGGATAGTGTACAGTGCTGTGTGAAGATATCGGGTGCTTTATCAGACCCGTTTGAAACACGCAAAGGACTTCGACAAGGCGATGGTCTTTCCTGCCTCCTGTTCAATATTGCGCTAGAAGGTGTTATGAAACGGGCGGGCTTCAACATGCGGGGCACGATCTTCAATAAATCCAGCCAGTTCATTTGTTTCGCTGACGACGTGGACATTGTCGGAAGAACGTTCCAGGTGGTTGCTGAACAGTATACCAGGCTGAAACGTGAAGCAGATCGGGTTGGATTGAAGGTAAATACGTCGAAGACGAAATATCTGCTGGCTGGAGCAACCGAGCGCGATAGAGCTCGCATAGGCAGACGCGTGACGATCGACGGGGATGAGTTCGAGGTGGTGGACGAATTCGTCTACCTCGGATCATTGATAACGTCGGATAACAACTGCAGCAGAGAAATTCGAAGACGTATCATCGCCAGAAGTCGTGCTTACTATGGACTCCACAAGACCTTGCGGTCTGGTAAGCTTCACTTCCGTACTAAGTGTACCATGTACAAGACGCTAATAAGACCGGTAGTCCTCTACGGGCATGAGACGTGGACAATGCTCGAAGAGGACCTGCAAGCGCTAGGAGTTTTTGAACGACGTGTGCATAGGACGATCTTCGGCGGAGTATGTGAGAACGGCGTATGGAGGAGAAGAATGAACCACGAGCTTGCGCAACTGTACGGTGAACCCGGTATCACGAAAGTCGCCAAAGCTGGAAGGGTACGATGGGCGGGACACGTTGTGAGAATGCCGGACAACAATCCCGCAAAAATGGTGTTCAACTCAAATCCGGCCGGTACAAGACGAAGGGGAGCGCAACGAGCTAGGTGGTTTGACCAAGTGGAGCAGGATCATGGAAGTGTGGGGCGATCGAGGAATTGGAGGTTAGCAGCCATGGACCGAGTTAGTTGGCGTAACATTGTGGCGCAGGTCATGTCTTGAAGGACGTAGAGCCAGCAAAAGTAAAGTAACAACTATTGTGAGAAAACCTCACTTGTCTTAGCGTCATCAGCGTGGCTGTTCTGACTTCGGTAAATCGCGCGACAAATGAAAGCTTAACTGTCCGGCTGTCGAGCGATTGATTACTGTTTACCCATTACTATTTAACTGGTTTCTTGTGTTGCAAAAAAAAATACCGTGGTACAAAAAAGTGTCAATATCCTGGAAATTTGATTCCAAAAATTCCTTTTTTATCTGAAAAATCTAAATAATGCTGTTTCAGCATATTGACTGCATTCTGATTTTTCATGTTTTTGAGTCCTGCTTGAGGTGTCCGGCGATAATTTCCCTTATGAGAATTTACTAAAAAAAAACAAAACACTAACTTCAGGTCGTATAACATACGGAAAAAGAATTGAAAAAAACATACGAAATTACTAAAGGAATTTCTCAGACAATACATAGCGGGAATTTTTTTTTTTTGAAAAATAAGGTTTAATTTTCAAGGAATTTCGGCATGGACAAGTTTTGTTCAGATGAATGGCCATAGAATTCAACAAAATTGACCATAGTGTTTTATGCCAGCAATAAATTCGCTCTTTGATTTGGATTCAATGTTTTAAGTATTTTCGCATGAATAAATGTATTGCCTAAATTATGTTTTTTCTCAAGAAAATTTATTCTTGATTAATTTCCAAAAGATTTGTAGCAAACATTTTCAAAAAACTTTTCGATATTCTTTATACAATTTTAGTATAATCAAATTCCTCAAGGAATATTGGAGTGTGGCTTCAGAATTTTTGCAAATCGCATGGAAAATAATCAAATAATAGTGTGGGACTTGTTCATACTTTCAAAGCGAATTCCTCCTGGTGGACGTCCATTTCTACTATGGCTACTTTTTATTAGCAGGATGATTCTGGATATGCTCCCGAATTTACCTAAAAATGCTACTTAATCTTTCAAAAGTTCAGTTTTTCCTCGACATTCCTCCAAAAAATCATTGATTGTGTCAAATTTATACTGAGATATTTCACTGAGAGTTCTACCAGAAATTCTTCTGTGAATTAATTTAAATTTTTTTTTCCTAAAATTAAATTACAAATTTCTATAGGGAAACTTACGTATTCTCGGCAGTCTAAGCCGATGCCGCGCTTCTTTTGCAATTTTCTCGGATATCAGCAAACAAATTCCGCATTTGTTTGTTTACATTGATGCGTAGCTCAATCCTCTATCGATTCACACCGACAGACTTGTCAAAATGCGATTTTACAACGCTGCGAACATCCCTTGTCAGTGTGACTATTGTCGGCAGCCTCATTCTCTTCGGCAACTTTCCCATAAGAGCTGCTGGTGAATCTCTTCGGCAGCTCCAAATCAGTCACATTTTGAGGCGTGTTTATTTGAATTGATGATATCTCTGGGGATATTGTTTGTTCAGTCTCGGAAACCAAATCAGCGGGAAACGGGCAAAACAAAGAATCATCTGAATGTTCTCATTGATGTGTTTTGATAGAAGGATACTGTGTATTTGGCGTTTGAAATTTGATTGCCGATAATAGTCGAATGGTGCCGAAGCCGTAAGTCTCCCTATTACAAATCCATCACAAGAAATGTTTCCAAAATACATCACGAATTGTGTCAAATATTCTTCTATGTAGTTTTGTATAGAAAACCAAAAGTCAAAGAAGTAAGATTTCAAGGATAATTTCTAAAGAAGATTCTGATAGATTTTTAAAAATGGTAAAGTTTTGAAAAATCGCAAAATTGCCAGCAAAGTTTTTTCAAGCCTTTTTGTATGTGTTTCTCGAGAAATCTGATTTGGAGTGATTTGTAAAGGAATTTGTAAAGTGATCCCTACAAATTTTTGGATATTCATGGAGTAGTTTGTAAACCAAAAAATGGAGAGTGGGAAAATTTTTGAATGTTATTTATGGTAGAATCCTAAGATTACCAATCGAAAAAAATATCTTGAAGAATTCCGCCAGAGAACGCATTAGAACATTTTTAATCTTTTCTCCTGGAAGGTCCTATTCGTACTTATTACATATACATTCCAATTGTTAGTCTAAGAATCCTCAAGTTGTTCATTAAAAATTTGTTTAGTATTTTCAAGAATTACTGAGGATTTCTCCAAAAAATAGTACAAAAAACTCACCGATTCACCAACAAAAATGTCTCCAATTCTTCCCCAACCAAGGATTCATCCCACGAATTGTTCTAAACAGTTTGCTTCTGAAGTTCTTCCTAAAGATTTTCTATAGGGTTGTTTGAAAAAATCACAGCAAAAATTATTCAGACTTCCCGCAAAAAAAAAAACAATTCTTCTAGGTGTTACTCTAAGGGTTCCTCGTTATATTTCACAAAAATGTCATGAGCATTTAAAAAGAATTCAATTGAGAAAATGTTATTCATGATTTCTCAAAGAATTTCTCAAAAGATCAATCTGCATTTTCTTCACAGATAATTATTTTTTAGATTTCTCAGCAGCATCTCCCGTTTCTTCAAAACTCCAAACCCTCTATTTTTTTCAAAAAAAGCCTAACTATAAAATGCTTAAAGACTTCTAACATTCTTATAAAGTTCCTAGCGGAAAACGTTCAACGGTTTTTTTTTTTTTTCAAAATGGGGGGCTTCGTGGTCGTGTGGTTAGTGTTACCAAGCATTAAGCCGCATCGAGTCAAGGAGTGTGCTTCCGATTGCCGCTTCAGTCCGACAAGCTTTTCGCCAGGAACGTATTTGGGTTGTGCCACTGAGCGTTGCATGCTAGTCCGTTGTCCAGTGTGGTGCTCCCTTCAAAGGTCATAATAGTCCACTGGAAGCATTAACGTGTCGGCGTCTTTAATAAAAACTCTTCAACGAAAATACTCAGAGATTTTCCGAGTAATTTGTTCAGGGATTTCTTATCGAATTGTATTATTGTTTTATCTAAGATTCCCCCGAAACAAAAATACCAGAGATTCATTTAAGTGTTTCCCAGAATTTTTTTCTTCAAACCACACTAACGAAATTCCCAAAAGAAAATCCCCTAAAAATCCAAAAAGAAATATTTCAGCAGATTTACTAAGATTTTGCACTTCATTCTTGAACATCTCAAAAAAAATCTCAAGAAATTCAAATACGTTTTATTTCAGGTTCTATAAATAACTGATTTTTTAAGCGATTCGATAGAGATTCTTCGAGAAATTTTCTGGTGAGATCAGGAAGTCTGAGAATGATTTTCTGTGGAAATCCCAGGACCAACTACGCAAAAACTGGTAAAGGAGTATTTGAAGAATGCACTCAAAAGTACACAAATAATTCATAAAGGAATTCCCCTACGAATTCTAAGAGAAATCCCTTCAGCACAAAATCGTGTAAGAATCACAGAGGACATTTTTTGTGATTATTTTGCTAGAATTCTTGGAGGATTGCTTGGAATTTATACTGCACTACAAAGAGTATGATTTTTTTTATTTAAATTTACAAATATCACTGATGTGCCACGAAATGAGACAAAATAACAAATAATTAAGGTGAAACATCTCGGAATGCAAAGATGGCCGGCACAATGGCCGACTTCTCCACCTACTCACGTTTTCAAAGGCACAAAACTGGAGGAATAGTTGGCAAATGTTCCTGAGCTTCTTATTTTAAGCTTTCTGCTAGTGCACAAAGCCAAAATAAAAAGTGCACTGTTATGGGATGCTTTCTTCGCGAGATTCGTGCCTTTGAAGTTTTAGTGCAATCTCAGAAGTTGATTCCAAACTGTTTCACCTTAAAGTCAACACAAATATCACCATCAGTCTGAACCTAGCGTGAGAAATTTGGGCCCATTCGCAAATTTCATAACGTTGAAGGGGATGATGGGTGGGTGTCCTTAAGATGCTACAGCTCATACGAAATTTAAAAAATAATCGTACAAAATGCGTTCCGAGGGGGTAGGTGGGTATCAAAAATAATCGTTTTTAGCTTTAAGAAAATCGTGATTATTGCGACCGATATTACATTTGTAAAACGAGTATACACACTTAAATTATTTCACCGACCGCAGTAAAACGTTCCGCCCAGATCCCAACAGCTGAGAATTCGGTAATTTTCAATGCCGAATCTCGGTTCTTATGTTACCGAGATTTCAGCAATCCGAAATTTTTACCGAGATCTCGGTGAACGTTACCGATATTCGATATTTGTTTTACCGAGAATCGTCAAATTATTACCGAGATTCAGCTGTTGGGTTCTCGGCAATTCTGTTTAAGTGGGTATGCTAGGCCCCCCTAGGCCCCCTCCAGAAAAAAATCCTAGCTACGCCAATGTCTGTTGCCAAATTTGACGAGGGTTTGACAGATCTGTAAGTACCTGCCAGATACCGGATATCGGTTTTTCCCACGCGTTTGCTTTTTTTTCCCTACCCGCCTATTTATAAAGCCGGCCAAATTGTGCGAAATGAACAGCGGTTTATTTGGTATTTCGTTTCCTTCCAAGAACTGATCCAATTTTGATAATAGGCTTAGAAAATGTCTAGTTCATGTAAAACTTGGGTGATTGGTTTAAATGATTGGTGATGTGGAAAAACAAACACAACAAATAGTTATCAATGCTTAATAGTAGTTTACGGAACAAGTTGGAGGATGATGATTTTTTACAGCACGAGTCGTAAATTAATTACGACGAGCGCTGTAAAAATCGAGTTTTGCAACGAGTTACGTACAACATTTTTTTTTGCAATTTCGTAGAAGATTACTTGAGGGTATCAGAAATTGTATCGGAATGCATTCTTCATTATTTAACATTTTCTGGAAAATTGTTGTGTTGCGTAATGAGAAAGCGTTGCGTAATAAATCATTACAGCACTGATTTCAGTTGCGTAATGACTATTCGCGCACTGCATACTTCAGTGCAGCAAAGTAGGCCGTTTCATAACAGATTGCCGTTATAAAAAACAGCCTAATACGATGAAAAATTGCAAAAAAAAGCTTTCTCATTACGCAACTGTTGTGAGTTGCGTAATGAATCATTACACATCAATCAAGTAGTCTACGAAATTGCAAAAAAAAGTTGTACGTAACTCGTAGCAGAACTCGATTTTTACAGCACTCGTCGTAATTCTCCTACTAGGCAAGCCTCGTAGAATAAATTTACGACTCGTGCTGTAAAAATTATCATTCTGCAACTCGTCCCGAAAACTACTTTAATCGTATTTTTTTCATCAGGACAATCTCTCATGAAATGGTCTACTTTCAAGCACTTAATTAAACAGTGTCGTAAGGATTGGATAAATATACGACCCGTGCTGTGAAAATCATCAGTCTGCATCTTGTTGCATAATCCACTAATAACTAATCATAGTTATTTCCCTGACCTGAAATTAAGTTAAGCGTTTGAATTTAGCCACACTTTCATTTATGGCAAACTACCAGAAAGACTTGACTGCAAATCTTGCAGCACCGTCCTAATCATCAGTTGAAGATTTTTTTAAAGGATCTTATTTGCGTCAATAACATCTCATAATCGTTATGAGTGGCACAAATGAATTTTCACGACGAAAATAGCCTCGGCCATTCTCACGGCGATGAAATTCCACTATACCCAATTGCACCAAAGTTTAATGAAAAGCATGAGATGCCATCAACACGTTTCTCCAAAGTACCTCCATCAATTCAACA
Organism: Aedes aegypti; assembly: GCF_002204515.2. Classification (NCBI taxonomy): domain Eukaryota; kingdom Metazoa; phylum Arthropoda; class Insecta; order Diptera; family Culicidae; genus Aedes; species Aedes aegypti. The sequence continues at coordinate 443,820,468 of NC_035108.1, forward strand.
GATGTTAGAAAGTTAATCAATTTATTGAGTGAATCAAGATCCCATGGGATACCAATCCTAATGGCAACAAGTGACCTCCCAATCTCCCAAATCGATGACTTCTCGAAGCTATTAAGTGCCGATGGCACGTTCTTGCATGGTCATAAATCTTTCATCCCATTATCATAATCATCGATTCAAATCATGGACCAGGTGGAACAACGCTAATAAGTGAAAATGAGATCCACTGGAGAAGATCCAGAAGTCGGGAAACGCGTCCTTACATGCATGATATATCGCGGTTGTTACCGTCCAACGACATCATTCCGATGGATGAATTTCATTCCTAAATGTGGTACCTTGGACTCTTCTCCGATTGGCGGTAAGGACCAAACAGCAGCAGAGCTATCGACGACGTGACGAAACTGCCTAAACGAGTGCGAGTGTGTCTTTTGGCGAGAAATAGAGTAAAGTGGGGCAGAAGCGTCTTTTTAAGATTTTTAGCTCAATTGAAAATAAATCTTGTAAATATCATTTTGGTTCAAGTAAGAGTGTTTTACTATATCATCTTCTTCTTCATGGCATTAACGTCCTCACTGGGATTGAGCCTGCTTCTCAGCTTACTGTTCTTATGAGCACTTCCAAAGTTATTGACTGAGAGCTTTCTTTGCCTAAGTTGCCTTTTTAGCAATCGTATATCGTGTGGCAGGTTCGATGATACTCTATGCCCAGAGAAGTCAAGGAAATTTCCATTACGAAAAGATCTTGGACTGACCGGGATTCGAACCCAAACACCTTCAGCATGGCTTTGATTTGTAGCCGCGGACTCTAACCACTCGGCTAAGGAAGGCGCCGTTTTTTATCCGTTAATTTCAACGCACTCGCGATCTTGTTACGAAAATAATATGGCAGGATCTGCAAAAAGAAATTGAAAAAACATTTTCCTCAATCAAAAAACTTCCAGAGAGATGTTTTTATTCTTAGTTGAAATATTTTACAAAGGTTTCAATTGGAATAGTATCCTGACAAATGGAAAATTCCAAGTTTGTATCAATTTTGAAACAGAATAATATCCTGCAGAAGCTTCTAGCAATCGTTCAATCAGCTTGCATTCCTCCATCAGTAAACTTTATGAATAGGTCATTTTAAACAAAATGAAGGTCCACATTAACGAAAATTCATTTCGGATTCCTCGACCACTCGTAAACTTTTGCGTGTAACAAATTTGATTCGTTCCAACAAATTTGAAGCATAATCTACTGGTTTATCTCTTCTAGATATAGAAAAAGCATTCGACAGTGTTTGGGATGAAGGCTTTTAAAATTGATAAACTTTAATTTTTCAACATACATTGTTAGAATAATCCAAAGTTATCTATCCAAGCGAACACTATACGTTAATGCTTCCAGTGGACGATTTGCCCTTTGAAGGAAGCACCACACTAGACAACGGACTAACATGCAACGCACAGACGAAATACGTTCCTGACGAAAAGTTTTTCCGGACTAAAGAGGAGAACGAACCCACACCCCTTGACTCGATGCGGCTAAAATATTAACTTCTATTCTAGTTTTCTTGGAAAAATTTCACTTAGATCAAACTGTTGCCCCAAGTTTCTCTACAGTTCGAACAAGCCCTCAGCGAAGAAATGAATGTCGAGCACGCGTTTGAAGATGTACAAAATTTAATAGCACGCTGTTAACGATGTGGGTCAGGTTTCGAGATCAGCATCCGAGCTGCTGACGTGCTGTTGGCATTCGGACAATTAGGAACATAAGCCGGAAAATTAAGGTCATGCCAATAAATTATCAATTATGATGACAGCTATGTGAGGGTGGATTTGATGGAAACTGTTCCACGGATGGTTCCAGGCGTTGCAGAATTCGTTCTCATTTGATTCTGAAGCACGATCAAAGCAAGCGAAAAACATCCCATCTGTAGCGGTCCATGATCGGCAATGTATCGCAAGTGTTAATAAGTTTGATAAATAAGAGCAGCAAACAAGAGCCCCAGAGAGAAAGAAATGATTAAATCAATTTTTCTCGATTGTTTACCATTGGGGGTAGGTGTTCTATTTTACTGGCACGATGAACAATCCCCAAACATCTGATAGCAACCCCCGGTTTGGAGCTTATTTAGAGCGATTTTATCATACACAGCTATCCCCCGATCTTAATAGAGCTGTAGTAGTATACGATAAACAGTACCATTGATACACAGCTTGATTTTGTTCAAAAAATGATCAAAATAAATTGTTTTGCTTGAAAATTTGAGCTCCCTTGCGCCTATAGTAAACCAATTGTTCCTATAGAGCGGTTCCACGCCGTTTCGCAAACCCGATTATTTTTGTATATTTTGAATTGCCTGAAAATTTGCATACAGATTCTTTATGACCAAAAATGCCATTATGCACTTTCAGACCGCCATTTTGAACCTCGCCTTATTTTTTGAGAAGGGCGTATCGGAAAATGCATGGCAAATCTTTAAAAAACTGTAACTCGAAAACGGTTTGTCCGATCGATTTGAGATCTTCTACAAAGTTGTAGGTATTGCTTAGGACTATATGGAGAAAAATATGCACGGTAAAAAAAGTTACAGATTATTTTTTATTTCAAAAACAAAATTTTAAAATCAATTTTCTCCAGAAACGCAGTTTTGATTTTTTTTTATATGTTTTAGGGGACAACTTATGTGATTTATTGCACAATGTTTCAAAATGGAAGAATTATGGACAAACAAGTTATGATTTTTTAAAAAATTACAGATTTTGAAAAAAAAATCGAAATAGAGGAAAACACTAATTTTTTTATGTGATTATTTGAAAGTACAGAAAAATTGCAATCGAAAAGTACTTATGTAATTTTTTTCTAGGTTGCATCAATTTCGAGATATACTCATATTTATATAAAATTTTCAAATAATAAAAGAAAAATAGGCCCTTTTCAAGCATATTTCGTGTTTCTCCATTCCAGAAAAAAAATTATTTTGATTGAGCGAATCGTAGCGTTTATCGTTTGATCAAAACTTTATACTTAAGTATTGAAAAAAAAGTGCACGGTAAAAAATATAAACGATATTTTATAAATTTAGTTTATTCTGTGAAACAAAAACAGTGGATTGCACCTTACGTTGTTGTGAAAAATGTTAAGATTCTACTACCTTTGAACGAAGCTTGTTATCAGAAATCGAAGAGAATGGCATTGACGAATTATAATTTGAACAGTGGGTCACAACCGACAGGTGTGATATTGAAACTTTTTTAAAGCAGCCTGATGAATTTGTATCATATTATACTCGTAAATTGGAGAAACTAATACCTCATGATTTCATAAAAAAAGAGCAAGCTACATTTTTAAATAACACAGAAAACAATTTGATGGAAGGTGAATTTGTGGTAATTTGTGATTTTTCGGAAAACTGCACATTTATTCTTCAAGATGAAGTTCAAAGCCATCATTGGAATGCTCAGCAAGCTACTTTGCATCCGTTTATAATATATTATCTTCAAGATGGCAAAGTCAATCATTTAAGTTTTGTTGTAATTTCAGAAGATTTGCGCCACAATTCTGTATCTGTCAACTTATTCATATCTAAAATGATAGACTTTATTGCGATTGGATCACAAATTAACTGTCAACAAGATATACTTTATGTCTGACGGAGCTGCATCACAGTATAAAAATAGGAGGAACTTTCCAACTCTTTGGCAATTTAAAATCAAATATGATATAGAAGTTGAATGGCATTTTTTTGCAACATCACATGGAAAAGGGCCATGCGATGCCATAGGAGGGACACTAAATCGTATGGCTACCAGAGCCAGTCTTGCCAAAGAACGTGAACATCCGATAAAAAATGCTAAGGAACTATATGATTGGGCTCAAAATCGGAAAGAAGAGCATCTTACACAAATCTTCTTTTGTTATTCAACTACTGAGGAATATGATATCATTGCACAAGAACTTAACCAACTATTTTCAAGTGCAAAAACAGTTCAAGGCACCCATTAATATCACTCGTTTATCCCTATCTCTGAAACACAAATTGAAGTTAGATAATTTTCGAGCTGTGACGATAACAAGAAAGTAGTTGATATAATTAAGAAATAAAATTGCAGTATGTATGTATAAAAAAAAAACAAACAAAAAAAAACAAAAAAAAACATACAAAAACAAAACAAAAAAAAACAAACTCCCCAGTGAACCACGTATCGTATAAGAATGCATAACCTAGCAAAAATTGCCACCCAAACTTTGTATCTGCTGACGATAGGCCTCAAAGAACAACAAAATATGTGTCGCTGTACATGAAACATTGGTAAATATTGGCAAATAATCACCCTTCTGATGTGTAACCCTTAGTAGCACAGTTGTAGGGTGTCCGATTCCTGATCCTAAGGTCCCGCGTTCGAGACTCACTGGAAACTTTTTTTTATTTTCATCCAAATTTTGTGGCATCGTATATCTGATCGCAGAAAGTCTGAAAAAGTCGTGCCAAGTACGCATACAGTCTCCACTTTGGTAGGTATATAGCCTTTTCATGCATTATATACGATTGAATTGCTTCATATAGAATGATGTATAACAAAAGTTATACCAACTAAAATGTTGACTGGGTCCTTCTCCATGATTGTACGATCTGGCCGCGATGAGAGGGCTTTACCCATTAGCCGGGCTTAGCCCTGGGGACAAAATGTACACCGTTGTGATAAAATCACATTTTTAATGCCACGTTTAGATTTACCATGTATATCTCGGAAGTAATGCATCTCAGCTAAATTTTACTTGAGTATTTTTCGATAGAAATTTTTCATATTTAAAAATATATAGTTATTTTTCTGTACTCAAAAAAACGTACCAAAAATATCGTTTAACATAAATTCGTTTTATTTATTTTTAAAATAATTTATTTTTTATCCAAAAATTTTCCGTTTTGAGACATTGTGCAAGAAATTACAAACAATATGCTGCAAAACATATCCAAAAATTAAAAACATCAATTTTGCGGTTTTTAAGAACAATGAACTTCAAATTTTCATTTGAAAATTTCGTTTATATTTTTTTACCGTGCATACTTTTTTGAATACTTCAGTATATAGGTTTTGATCAAACAATAAACAATTCAGCTACGATTTACTCAATCAAAATAAAATATTTCTGGAATGGATAAACACGAAATATGTTTGAAAAGGGCCTATTTTACTTTTTTTTTAATTTTATATAAATATGAGTATATCTCGAAATTGATGCAACCTAGAAAAAATTCACTTAAGTGCTTTTCGATTGCAATTTTTCTGTACTTTCAAATAATCACATAAAAAAATATTGTTTTCCTCTATTTCGGTTTATTTTTTAAATCTGTCATTTTTTAAAAAATCATAACTTCTTTGTCCATAATTCTTCCATTTTGAAACATTGTGCAATAAATCACATCAATTGTCCCCTAAAACATATCCAAAAATAAAAATAATCGAAACTGCGTTTCTGGAGAAAATCGATTTTAAAATTTTGTTTTTGAAATAAAAAATAATCTGTATCTATTTTTTGCCGTGCATATTTTTCTCCATATAGTCCTAAGCAATACCTACCACTTTGTAGAAGATCTCAAATCGATCGGACAAACCGTTTTCGAGTTACAGTTTTTTAAAGATTTGTTATGCATTTTCCGATACGCCCTTCTCAAAAATAAGGCGAGGTTCAAAATGGCGGTCTGAAAGTGCAAAATGGCATTTTTGGTCATAAAGGATCTGTATGCAAATTTTCAGGCGATTCAAAAAATACAAAAATTAAATTAAAAAAAAAATCAAATCGTCATGTTTGGTGGAATTGCTCAATTCTCATTCACGCCGAGTTAAGGATTGTTCATTTTATAAAGAGGACACTCTGTTTTTGCTATATCTGTTTCATTTATTAATAAAATCGTAATCGGTTTTCTGTTATATATTTAAATTGTGACGTGCTGGAACATTTCTGAGAACGCCATCAGATACAGCAACCCCAAATCTACTAAAGACACATAATTTGATCCTTGAGACACGCAAAAATGTCATTTTTGTTACGCTGTGTTATATAGGTAGGTATAGTCATAATTCCCTAATATTTTTTGGAAGAATCATAAACTTTAAAAATGATAAGGTACACATTAGGGCAATTCAAATTTTAAAAATATTTGATAATCCAATCTCCCATATGCTCCTTACCATCCTTACCATAAAAATAGTGTTCTGTAAAATTTTCAGCTTTCTTGGTGGTGATTTAAAGGTGGCCCAAAGACAATGTATGTTTATATGGAAATTACTATGGAGATATTTTGAGAAATGTTCCAAACACGCTAGTATTGTAATGTAAGTATGAATTGATCATCCCATATTGAAAACTCATTCTTCAAACCTTCATGAAGAATATTGCTGAATCCCTTTTGAGCTAGTTTTGTTTGAGATTTTTGTACATGTTTGCAGGGCTATAATCCCATATGATGCTAAATAATAGCAAATAAACTCGTGAATAACTCTTCTGCTATCCGTCGGATTGAATTGCTGTATTCAGCAGGTTTCTTTATTAAGGTTTGAAAAATGAGTTTTCAGTATAAGATGATGAGTTTCTACTTACATTACAGTACTAGCGTGTATGGAACATTTCTCAAAATATCTCCATAGTAATTTCCATATAAACCTACATTGTCTTTGGGCCACCTTTAAATCACCACCCAGAATGCTGAAAATTTCACAGAACACTATTTTTATGGTAAGGATGGTAAATAGCATATGGGAGATTGGATTACCAAACATTTTCAAATTTTGAACCGCCCTAGTACACATCCCTCTTTTGTAGAAAATTTAAATTTAAGAGCTGAAAGGTACATCACGAGAACGATTAGTAGGTATCAAGTTGAAAAGCCATGTATTGCCGTTGCCTTGGTCTCTGTTGAGTAGCGTCGTAGGTACTAGACCTTTGCGCCGCCGCGCCACGCCACCAGCTCATGTTTCTTTAAGTATCCAAAGCAGCTTGCAGCGGGAAAGCTTGGTGGATTTCTTACCTATGCACTATGGGCCAGAAAACAAAATTTCGCGACAAAAGTCCAAAAACCCTTTTTCAATGAAATGAATTATTGAGATGAATTTCTCATTAATGACAACATGGGTGATTGTATACCAACTATATTATTTGATTAATTACATTATTTCATTGCACTCTATGGGGCTCAATATTGTCTAAACTGTAAAACTTGAATTTCACCCTATCCTAAGAAAATTTGGTTTGAGGGGAAAAATGGATAGAAAAATTATTGTGAGCACATGTTTGGAAAGCAAATGAAGTGCATTTTACATGTCTGGTATAAAAATAAAGTAAATTTTAAATTTTAGCATTGATTTTACAATGTACCAGTAATATTCACTATATTTTTACTATTTCACCTTAAAAGTTAAGGTATTCCACCGTATTCGGCTTGCAACCAGTATGAGGTGGAAGCCTAGACTCCACTCTTTCATGTACTACCAAAAGTTTTTGCATATATTTGCGGATGGCCGAGATACATCGGTTTATGTACATGCGATAATTTAGTCGATTTTTAATCCCATATTTTAAACTTCGATGCTGTTCATACAATCACAAATTAAATAAGTTTGATTGGTATAAACTAACTAAAGCAATCATACTCCACTACTTTTGAGCAAGTTTCCGTTCATGAGCTAGGTGACATCCAGAAATCTGGGTTGAGTCGGTTGAAAAATTACAAAAAAAATATAATTTTGCTAATTTTCCACAACAGAGAAATCTGTTTGAGGTTCGCGATATAGGGACTAATGCATAGTTTCTGGACAACATCCATGTAAAAATAACAGCTCGAAGATTTATTTAAAAAAAAAAAAACAGATTTTTGAAGAAATATGAAACGGCTGAGATTGGTATGTGTCTATGTTTTTCTGTTCAAATCGAAGTGGCTTCAATTTAATATAGACATTTAGTAGAAATTTTCTAAAAAATATCAAATTCTGTTGATTATTTTTTAACCAGGATTAAATTATTGGTATAATGTTTTACAAAATTTATTTAAAAAATAGGTAGAAACATCGAAAATTTGCCCGTTTCTAAGTTTGATGGTTCACATAGAGTGAATTGATTTTCCCTTGTAGATTATAAAATAATTGGGCAACCTCCTGTACTATCTTCCTAAACTACGTTGAAATATCAAAAAAAAAAATACAGTATAAACGATTGAAAGAAAATAAAAATAAAAAAGACAGCACCAAATGGCCAGGTCAATGGCCATCTACGAAGAACGTCAAAAAATCGTTTGAATCCTTTTAAATTCCTGCCAGAAATTTAAGCGTAATGTTGTCGGGAGAATGTTAATAGTTTAATCAGATGAACTATTCATTTGTACATAAAACAATCATCTTATTCCGGCGAAAAGAAATGAAGATTTTTAATTCCACTTGATTTATTTCTATTTAAAATCAATTTAATACGATATCTGGACAACAATTCACGTTTCTTATATAAGAACTTGCTCCACGTAATCTTATATGGATTTCATAAGCTTGGGTTAACCAGATGTTCTGATGTTTTAACATATCAAGTTAGGCCTCCATTACAGCTAAAATATTTCTGACAATAATGTTTCGAAAGTGATTTTGATTGAAACGCTTCAAACAATTTGAAGTGTCACATTTTAAAACAGCATATCATATACGAATATGCGATTCATATTATCTTGTTCCATTTTGAACCATATCTATATAACTTTCTGATGATTGTATGGCTTTTCCATAGGTAATGCACAGTAACAATATTGCGTTATAAAATTTTAATAGTGTATTAAATGCAAATGTACGATTAAAGACCAATAAATACATCAAATAAACAGTTGCCAAAGCATTCCAAACAACTATGATAACTATGATCACATTTTGCATGCAATTTTTAACTTTTCTGAGAAACTTAACAGTGTATCTTCAAAATACTTTGAAAAGTTTGAAACATATCTTTGAAAATGTACTATATATTTTTTTTTAATGATATTCGAGCGAATTTGAATTAATAATGCCTTAATTAACATACCGTCATCCCTCCATGAGTCGATATTGAAGGGACCATCGACTCATGGAAATATCGAGTCATGGAACAGCAATGCTATGGAAAGTTGTTTGAAGGGACCATCATAGTAACCATGAAATTTGATTTTTAGTATAGTTCCATGAGTCGATATCGAGTAATGGAACATCGACTCATGGAGGTTTAACTGTATTTTCCCAAATACTCTCAATCCTTATGAATATTCTCAATTCAATTCAAAATGCATCTAAGTCATCCCAAACATGACATTTTCATGCTTCTTCAAGTTTGTATTACTTTTAGGTTCATTTTTGTTCATTTTAAAGGTGTTTGGAATTTTGTCGCGAAATTTTGTTTTCTGGCCCATAGTGCTATGTATCTAAGGAAAATTTCTTTAGATCATCGTGGATTCTGGTGCAATTTGGAAGTGTACTAATATATTTTTTTATATTTGTGAAAATATTTTGGGGTGATGATCGAAGAAATCTTCATCGTACTCCTTTTTGACAAAATAATGGCGATTGTTTTTTGTTGATTAATCTTCTCAACTAACTGAATTTTAGTTCTTTTTAAGTTTCTTAATGATAAAGTGAAGTAACGTAAATATTCTAGGTGGAGTAATGGACAGCTGGAAGAATTCTTGCATTATTTTTGATGATACCAAGGATATCCGTTGTTTCGTAATTAACCATCTCTTTCCCTCGATATTAATCGATTATATCTTTATGAAACAAGCCGGTTTATAAAAAGTGCTTGAACAAATAATGTTGCAAATGGGCTAACATTTTCGAAACCAGTTTAAATTTACTACTTGTTTTGAAATAGTATTTTTTTGTTTATGAATAGTTTTACTATTGAAATAGTTAATGGATTGTTGGGTTAATCTGATGTATATAGAATCATGTATATATAAAAATTGCATTGTATTTATCTGATTCAGTTTGTCTAAGATTCGAGGGAAAAAAAGAGTTGAATCGTATATTTTGTTTCGATATCATACACTTTGAGAGGTCCGCAAAATGTCACCATATGAAAAATTTCCCAAAAATGCCTATAATGAACTACAGTTAAACCTCCATGACTAGTAATCGACTCACAGAATTATTAATTATATGATGATCCCTAGAAACATTATTCCAAAAATTTTCTGTTCCATGACTCGATATCTCCATGTATCGATGCACGGGTTACTGAGAAAAAATTCTCCAGGTTCTTCTGCCCATCTTTTAAGGAACTAGACTTTATTCAGAGATTGTTGAAGACGTTTTTACCTAGAAAATATCCCAACAACGAGTTCCTCCTAGTCCACGCAAGAGTTCCTCAAACAAATTCGGCGGATATTATTCCAGAGCAAACTTCAGGGATTCCCAGATACTTCCTACACACTTAAATTATTTTACGGATCCCTGTGAAATCTCAACAGCTGAACAGTTCGGTGAAATAAATTAACGAAGTACGGTACATTTTTACAGTATTCGATAAAAAATCACCGTAATCCGTTGAATTCCGACGAAATACGGTATTTAATTTCACCGAACTGTTCAACTGTTGAGACTACGGTGAAATTCATCGATTTCCGGTAAAATGAGCATAGTGTGTAGTGTTCTCCGTTGATTTTTTTTCACAATATCTCCATAAGTTCCGTCCATGGAGACTCGTGTAGAAATCCTCACAGGTATTTACCAGCATCTTCTGCAAGTATTCTTTCAGGGTTTGCTTCAGTATTTCCTTTTAAGATTTATCTAGGAATCCCAATTAAAAAAATCTGGGATGCATAAATAGGTACTCACTATTCATTTTTTTGTTAATGTTTGAACTTTAAACTTACTTGAACTAATGACCTATACAGCATCGCAATCAATTATAGTACGATTTTGTACATCTTTTCTGTTCAAAGAAAATAAAATGTGTATATTCCTCGAAGCTAGAATGCTTAATGTTGCCACTGATACCATCACAAGGACCTTTTCCATGTGAGGTTGGGAAAAAGTGCCATTCTGCCTTAATTTTAAAACCATTTTCATGGTTGCATACATTTTTGAAATTTGACATTAAGCGAATGGCTAGAGATGCTAGTATTAGAAAGCCAGCAGAAATTAATAACGCCAAACAATTTTTCGACTGTCGCAAAAGGTGAAAGACCAATTTAATAAAGATTGGGAATTTATCTATGCAACTGAAAATGACTATTCAGAGGCTGAACAATTTCTTCAGGTAAGATTTTCTAACCTTGTTTCAATTCCTTGAACAAAAAAATATCATTCATTTATACCAAAAGACGAACGAAGCATTTTTGCTAGTGAATTCTCAGATGCACATGAAAACCAAGAAAATACAGCATGCTTTGTTCTTAATAATACAAAGAAACGAAAATCTTCTGGTGTTAGCAATCGAAGACAATCTTCCCGGTTGAAAAAAAAAGATAGTATTAAGATGAAAATGTAAGTTATATACTGAATAATTGAAAAAATAAAATTAAAAAAAAAAATAATAATAATCTTATTTGTTCCAGAGAAAAGAAAGAATCCCTTTTCAGTATAATGAAAAATTGAGGCAGAAACAGTTTTTTTTTCAGTTTTTCTTAGCGGTGTAATTTTTCATGAAAAATATCATCCATTCAGACTTATACTTCATTAAAACTAATCCCATATCTTTTTTACAGATGTTTTAAAAATTTTGGAATTGCTTTGATAAAAAATCTTTGTTTTTCCGATGCTTCGATTAAAATATGGGTTTTCAAAGAAAAGGCTTATATGGTCATTTTCCACAAAATTGGCCATAACTCAAAAACGAAAAAAAAGTACATTACAACAATTTCAGCGATTAAATCTTATGAAATTACCTTCTAAAAAATATATTTTTGAAAGTTTTCCATTGATTGGAACATAGTTTTACCGGCTTTTCTTTACGAATTTTTTCAATGGTGGAAAATTTTGTGGAAAACTGTTTCCTGTTGATATTTTTTTTATTCCTGAGAAAATTTGCTTTCATTTTCATTAAAAAAAACTTTGTTTCTACGATGCTTCTTTCTTGAGCCATGATTTTTCAAAGAAAAGGCTCAAAATGGCACATTTGCACATTTTTTACAAAATTGGCCATAACTCAAAAACGAAAAAAAGTACATTTCAAAAAATTCAGCGATTAAAGCTTATGAAATTATCTTCTCAAAAATATTTTTTTGAAAATTTACCACGGGTTGGAGCATAGTTTTTCCGGCTTTTCTTTACGAATTTTCTCAACGGTGGAAAATTTTGTGGAAAACTGCTGAAAGTGCTCTGGCAACACTTGATAGTGGTTAAAACGGTTCATTAAGTGTCTAGAAATTTTAACTTAATTCGTTGTGAAACGTTTTGATTTTAATTGTGATCGTACGTCTTATGTATGCCCAAAGTGGAATAGTTGTGGAATGTTATCGAGATTTGTTAGTACTGGCGATTAATTAGTAAAAAACATCATATTTAAGATAGCAAGTCTTTAACAAAAAACAAGACTCTGTATTGAGTAGAGTAGTGGTAGTGGCCAAAACTGTTGATTCTGCTGTTGCTGTTGTTGCTGCTGTGCTGTCGTTGGTTCCGTGTAGTGAAAACGAAAATTGATTTAGCTTTGTTTTAGTTTTCTCTAGTACGTCAACAATACGCTGAGGTGGTTTTGGCAGCTCAGGGTAGGGCCGCTATTGTATACTGCTATTACCAAGTAGTTGGTATACATTTAGAGGGCTCTGGCTCAATTTGCAGTCAGATTTGATTGCACGACAGAACAGCTTTACTCTGCCGTTATACGCATAATTGTCCCATGTTACTTTTTGTGCATTTTGACTTTTTGTCATTAAATAGTTTATTTTTACGTATAGTTTTAGAAAACACACACCAAAAATTTACTTTGTTCGGAAACTCAATGAAAAGCAAGCCAAGTCAATTTGTCCCATTGTTGAATTTCTACGCATAACTGTCCCACTACTGTATTTCTACGCATAACTGTCACACTATACAATTCGCTGCGCTGATCTCGAACAAAATATTCAGTAGGCAGTTTTGAAATAGCTGGTGCTTGGGAAAATCGTTTTGAACACCTTCTTACGTTGGCTTTACATCCCATGTGGAACACAACCTGTTTTATTTTTTTATATTCGAGTCCATGGCTTGCGACAAATCAACTTCATGATTTAGCGAACCAAGTTTAAATATAAATAGTTCGAATGTTTTTGGATGACTTGGCCACATGCTGGGTTGTTCCGAATACCGGTTCATTGGTGGAAGTGGCCATATTTTATTGGCGAATCTGAAACCTGGCTTGCGACGTATCAATTTTCATGAATTTGCAAATCATGTCTAAAGGTGGTTCAAATATATTTGAATAACTTGACCACATGTCGGATTGTTCCGAATTCCCGGTTCCCTGGGGGAAATGGCCTCTAAACCATCGGTTCTGAAACCTAGCTGGCAACATCAAACTACATGAATTCCCAAATCAAGGCTAAATAAGGGTAATTCAAAGGTTCTTTGATAACTTGATAACATGCCAGGTTGTTTAGGGTACCCTGTTCTCCAGAAGAGGTGGTTATTATATTGGCGATTCTGAGACCTATCTTGCGACACATCAAACTTGATGAAGTCAAGAAGAAGTCAAAGTCATGTCGAAAAAAGAATACCCAGGTAACCACTAAGCATTTAAATAGGTCCTGCAGAGGACTGCTAAAAGCATTTGAGCTGCAGGCTGCTCTAACAGAGCAGATTGATTGCTTAGCTGCATTGAATAAGCAGAACCACTGCTGTTTAAAATCTTTTGGTCGGTTATAAGCATTTCCACTGCATGGGCTTTTTTCATATCGAAGCAATCATGTTGCTAAAGATTTTAATTTAATTTACCACACACCTGGTCAATACGAGGCCTAAATGTGTGAAAATCTTTAAACGCGTTTTTCTCGATTGCATATTTTGGAACATGGGACGATTATGCGTAGAACGGCAGTACTGCTCTAGTACGTCGTCAATACACTGAAACGGTTCTGACTACTCCGGGTAGAGCCGCTATTGGTTTTCACCTTTAGAGGGGCTCTGGCTTAATAGAGAGTCGGATTTGATTGTGTGGCAGAAAAAGTTAAGCGGGATAGGCGGTCAAGGAGTAGTGAATAACAGCGTGGGACTCGGGTAGGTACAACAAGCATCAATAAATTGAAGTACCAGCTTTGTCACCAGGGCGACGATCCTCAGTAAGCTAATTGATAAATTAATAATCGTTATTAGAACTATTTTTTTTTATTCGATAACTTTTCATACTCAGTAACGTTCGTGTTCAGTTGTGTTGGTAATTTGTTTACTAAGTCTGTGCAGTGTTTCACTCAAACCGTAGCTCACTACTCTGTGGTATATACTTTTTGGGTAAAAGCGACATGGTCAACAAAAAATATACATGTGTTGTAAGCAAGAGAATTGAAAACGATCAAAATAAAATGTTGATATGTAAGTATTGTTTCTCCGCCTCTCATTCAAAATGTTATGATAAACCTCCAAACATCAACAATTTAATGCATAACGATTATCTCTGCTCTGCTAAATGCATCGAAAACTATAATCGCATAGCAACAACGCTAAATTTAAACAACAAACCTTGCTTAGTGCAGAGTTAAAAACTGCTACTTTAACTGAAACACAAACTATGAAAGAGTCTGTCAGATCTGTAACCTCTGCTATTGAGAAATCCCAAGATTTTTTGGCTTCAAAATTTGATTTTATTTTGGAAGAATTTAAAACTTTGAAGTTAGGAAACGAGCAATGAGGAAAGGAATTACAAAGCATGAAAAATAACCAACTTTCACTTAAAAATGTAGTGTAGTTTCCTTTTTCGGAAACAACAATATACTGTATAACTTGCAATATTGATTCAGACGTGGTTGCAACACTAGCACGGCTATTGTCGATCTAGTGGATTTTGTTATAAGTAACATAGAGGCTAAAAGGTTAGTAGGCGGCCTATTTTTAGATAAACAAAAGGCTTTCGATACCTTAGATCACCACATTCTGTTGGACAAATTAGAACGGTATGGCATTAGAGGGATTGCAAAACGCATTATCGAAAGTTGTTTGTCAAATAGAAAACAGTATGTAGCTATTGGGAATTCTAAAAGTGAATTGAAAACAACAGATATCGGCGTTCCTCAGGGTAGCAATATAGGTCCCTTACTGTTCTTGATTTACGTTAATGATCTTGGCTCTATTCCATTGATAGGCGTCCCAAGGCTGTTTGCGGATGACACAGCAATTTTTTATCCCAGTCACAATGCAAATTCAGTTGTGTCTGATATTGAGCACGACCGGAAGTTATTAGTAGACTACTTCTCCAACAATTTATTATCTTTGAACTTCGCGAAAACCAAGTATTAAATATTTCATGCTGCCAGAAAAAGAGTTGAACTTCATGCTGACCCTAAATTTGAACAACTTATAATTAAGAAGGTAAACGAATTCAAATACCTAGGTGTTGTTTTAAATTCCACTTTTACATGGAAAAGCCATATAAATTATAAGTAGATGAAAAAACCGAATTTAGTACTATACCATTTAATTCCACTAGAGTTTGTATCCTTTGACAGATACGCGTATTTCGACCTCAACTGTAAGGCCGTCTTCAGTGTCATGTACTAGATACACGATACACGAGTCGAGTCTAGTACACGACACTGAAGACGGCCTTACAGTTGAGGTCGAAATACGCGTATCTGTCAAAGGATACAAACTCTAGTGGAATTAAATGGTATAGTACTAAATTCGGTTTTTTCATCTACTTATAGGTATTCTACTAAACAGCTCGAACATTTATTATCATATAAATTATGTTGAACACAAGGCATCTGTGCTATGCGGGGCTATGCGTAAAGTCAGCAATTTTGTAAGTAGGAAAGCTTTGCTTAATTTCTACTATGCATGTGTTCATTCTTTATTCCAGAACGTTGTTGTTGCCTGGGGAAACGCCTGTAAGTCAAGACTAAGAAAGCTTCAAGCTATACAGAACAGGTGCTTGAAAATTATCTATGGACTTCCACATCTATATCCTACCATAAATCTCTACTCGGATAGATCTCATAACATACTCCCAATCCGTGGATTACTGGAACTCCAAATTTGTACACTTATTCATGATATTAAATTTAACAATAATAAACATCATAATCTCAATCTTCCAGTATCAAATAGTACACGCAGCACCAGGCAAGCTAATCATCTTATGCGTATTAGAGCACATACAACACTTGGTTAAAATAGAATATCTGTAAAAGGACCTCAAGTTTTCAATTCTCTGCCCAACAATTTACAAAGCAATCGAAATAAAATAATTTTCAAAGCCAAACTCAAGTTATACCTGAAAAGTAAAGTCACAGAATTTATATAAACCGTTTCAATCACTCGATCCTTTCATTATACAATTTTAAACAAACCCAAAATGTTAAAATTTATAAGTAGCTTATCAGTTAAATTCATTTGTTAAATTGGAAAGTTGCCAGAATATGTTTGTATAGTTTATATAAAATAATTACGAGTCCCTTAAAAGGAAAATAGATTTCCACTGGGATCTCATCAATGTTTTTTTTTTGTTTTTGTAGCTGTCCTCCTCACCTTGTGTTGTTTGTTTGTGTTTTGTAATGGAGTCCACTACCAGGGGGCTCGACTTGAGCTTTTTGGTGTGGGGGTCAGCGGAGGGTAAAAAAAAAACTTTTTCCAGTTAATTTTTTTTTATTCCTGAGAAAATTTGCTTTCATTTTCATAAAAAAAAACTTTGTTTCTACGATGCTTCGTTCTTGAGTTATGATTTTTTATGATGAAGTAGTGTCAGAGGAATACAAAAAAATCCAACTGAGTTTTCCGGGAAAATAAGCGACCCTGAATTTTTCTCAATTTTTTTTATTCAAATATTGATGAGCCCTGCCTGTGGAAAAAGTTTCAAGAAAATCTGAGACCCTTCGGCCCACTTTGTACGGAAATAATAAAAAATCCCCTAGTGTCATCTTTACCCATTGAAACAATTGTTTCGAAAAGTTGACAAATTTACGTATAAGGTAAACGCAAATCACGCAAAAATCTTCACTTTCATTAGCTTATGAATATAAGAAAGAGAAGCACCATTCATGATTTGAAAATGTTCCATCAATAAATGGCGATACGAACTTTTTACGTGATGGGTCATTCCGATCAATGTTACCCCGCTGATCAATGATACCCCGGATTACGGTACCCTATTAATCGATTCCTGCAACAAAAAAGGGTAATTTGTTAGAATTTCAGCAACGATTCAAACAATATTTTGTCCCCAGAAATTTCTTCAGTCGCCTTAAGTCCAGGAAGCCATTGAAGGATTTATTTAGTAAATTGTGAAAAGGAAACCATGCGAAGTAATCACAGAAACGCGTCCATTATTGATTTAAGCAAAATTTTCGATTTTGAAATTTTAAATCGGCTTTCCATCGAATAATTGTTTATTTGTATCAGATGTTTTTATTCAAAAACACTGCCCTAAATGGGATTTTTTAATTTTTATCTAGCATGTCCCTAGGTATTTAACTTCATCTGATCAATTTATTGGAACCCCTTTCATCGTGACAACATATCTACTTGAAGGTTTCAAATAGAGAGCTTTTGGTTTATGTGGGAATATTATTCGTTGAGTTTTGGAAGTATTATGAAAATTGTAATTGTAATTATGAAGTAAAATATCCTAGTTTGTTTGCAATCTGCTAAAGATGACACGCATTCTTCGTCATTTAGCGGTGAAGTCTTTATCATATACAAACAAATATATTTTACATCCCTAA
The DNA here is from genome assembly GCF_002204515.2 of Aedes aegypti. Lineage (NCBI taxonomy): Eukaryota > Metazoa > Arthropoda > Insecta > Diptera > Culicidae > Aedes > Aedes aegypti. Next base: position 443,838,306 of record NC_035108.1, read on the forward strand.
ACTCAGGTAAATCAGATGTGAAAATATTGTATAAAATTGGTCCCAGGATACTGCCTAAAGGAACACCAGCTCTTACAGGCAGAGTTTCAGACTTGGAGTCCTGATAATTCACCTAAAGTATACGATTCGAATTTTTGATTATTCAAGGTGTTTCGAGCCAAATAAAATAGCATTTTTTAAGTTGAAAAGTTCTTATTTTCCAAACAAAATTGTTTGCAATATTGATTTTCTATTTTGATAAGTTTTGGCTGAATACACAATTAAGGTGTTCAGAGCCTCATAATTATCAAAAGTGTTTACAGACTATCAGTTAAACTCCCCTGATCGTACGCCAATGGCAGAGCTTTAGCATTTTTTGCAGATAACGTCAAAACGACTCTTAAGAACCTTTTCTGTAATCACATCCGTTCAGACCACTGTTATCCCATAATTTAATCAACAAAGCTACAACAACCATCCAAACCTAACATTCATCTCTTGGGATCAACTTAACCAACCATCAAATGACGACAACTTCGTGCACCGTCGGATTCAAGCAAAACATTCACATTGATGTGCACTGAAAGCCATCATCTGCAATATTCGGTACCTACCATACCATTGTGCTTGTTGTAGATCGCACCGAAATACTCCACGCTGACAAAAGATGTCAACATGCGGGCTATGAAAACTCCCACCAACAAAAAAGCCAAACAATTTCCGACTCTTATGTCCTTTTAACAACTTGCTCAAGCATAGGTACCCTTGCGAGAGTGGTCCGAAGTGGACGCCGCCTCAGGACGGATCTGACGGGCAACATCACAAGACGTTGCCCGCTTTATGCTGGCTATTTAGTACTGCTCTCAACGACCGGAGGAGCATGGTTTATACATGAAGGGAACAAGTCGGACTGAGATTGAATGACGCCGTCGACGTCGTTTTTTTTTGCTCGCTACATGATGGTCAGCAGCCCTGGGGCCAGTTAAGCTTGAAAATTTACGTCCTTCGTCGTCGTTGTTGGTTAAGATGTGCTCCTCGAAAAGAAATGGGGAACGATGAATGTAGCGTTGTAAGCGAAAAAAAAAATCTACTGTTTGAAAAGCAATATTCACAGACAAACAATCGTTACAATTGAGAAATGAGTCAAATGTTCTTCATGTTAAAATAGATAAAAATATTAAAATGATGTTAAAAATTTATCTTTCAGCGATAATGAATCAAGAGTTCACATAACTACGTCTTTATTTTGTTAATAGACTTGATCTTTTTCGAAGATTCAGAACTGTACAAAATAAACTATTCATTGTTATGTTTTCCAAAGAGCATTTCCAGCTCAAAACGCTAATAAAAGTGACGTTTTCAGACTGACTATTTGTCATGATATGAAACTTTTTGTATGTAATAGAAGCTATCCGTTAAGAAATCTCCCATTAAAATTTTTAAATAGACAATTTACACCGTCTTCAGCCATGGGCTGCACAGACTGAACATAACTAACATTAGACAATGGACACACGGAACGACCAGTGGACCAGTGAAGAATTTTTCGTTTGACGAAAAGTTTTCTCCGTCTGGGGCGGGAATCGAACCCACACTCCGTAACACAATACGCCTAAACGACTAACGCCGCTAACCGCACGGCTATGAAGCTTACATTGTATTAGGGGTCCCAAATCAAATCCCACCGTAACAGTTGTGACGGACTTCAATGCAATAAGATCACTAAAAGTAAGTTGTGAACAAACTCGATTGAAAAACGAATTGCTAACAAAGTCTATTTGTAGGAATTTTATAATATATTTCACCGAGACAAATAATTAATTGAATTTGGATCTTTTAAGTCCTTTACGTCGCAACAGTTTATAAAATTATTTTATGGCGTCCAGAAAATCGACATATACTGTGGAGTCAACGATGTTAGGGTACCCATGCCGAGGCTCGAATGATATACCTAACAAGATCGCCGAAACGACCAATAATGCAGGTAACTCCAACAAAGTAAATGTCATCTTCGATACCAAACCGCAAAGAGGACTTAATCAATCTATTGGAAGTCTTGTCAAAGTCGGTCAGATAAATGTCAGCGCTGTAAATTTCGTAAAAAGAAATCCATTGCGCGAAGTTCGTAGGAATGTGGGAATCATCAGTGTCAGTTGTGTACTATGTGAGATAACGAAGAAATGGTAGAAGTGATGGTTACGATCCTTGGTTCCACTTCGTATGTGTACAAGTTACCGAAGAAATTGCTGACGTCAGCTGGGTGTGCTCAATCTGCAAGACACCGTCGTTCGTGGTCCCACCGACGAATACCAATCGAACTACAGAAAAGCATCAGCAGGTCAAGTAACCTTCCATCGCTGCGATCGACAAGCAAAGCCAGTTTTAGGAGTGAAGCTAGAAGGTTGAAGGTGCTCTGTCCAATCTACGAAGTATACCGTAACTACGCTAACGCTAAGCTAGAAGGTTGAAGGAGCTCGAGATGCAGAAACTTCAGGAAGAATTCGAGTTGGAGAAGCGTTTTCTAGAACATAAGTATAAGCTGCTTCAGGAATATGGTAGTGAAAGTTCGAAGAGTGGCTATCAGAAACCGAACGACACGGTGAAGCCGTATTAGCAGCTGAAGTGGCGAACAAGCAAACATCGACAAATTCGGACAAGCTCGAGGAGCATCAAGCTCAGCCAGTCCAGCAAAATCCGATTCCCGATACTTTTCGAACCAGTCTGTACGGTCAACGCTCACATCGTGGAGTATCCGTACAACAGCAGCAACCTGCTCAGTCGTCCGTCTTTCCACAGATAAGCATCCGGAACCGATGCACACAGAGAGTACACTATTTCGATAGCGTTCAACAGTCTTGACCACGATCAGAAAAACAACGTTTTCAAGCTGACTGTCAACCACGGCAGTCTACATGTCAACCGTTGGGTCATTCCAGGCATGCACTGCCAGGAACTTATTTGCATCGACCGGGTCAACATGAATAGTAAAAAATAGCCTCTAATAGAACTAGCCGTACCGTAACTGTTGGGTGGATGAGAGATTTGTTGTTAGGAGGTGGTTTTGAATTTTGAATCTGTGGAGAAAAATACTTATATTTTCCTTAAGGGGGTTGGGGTTGGAGTTGAAACTGTGATTCAGAACGAGTTGCGCAAGTTCCAACCTGGTTGAAAAACGTTTGTTTGAGTAATTTCACGTTAGTTTCGTTGGCGCTCCTATTTGGGGCATCCTGACCGGGATCACGGTCAGTTTGAGCGCTCACCTGATTTGACGTTTTCAAACGTAAGCAAGCATCCCAATGCAGGGGTGGAATCGAAAAACTATTGCAAAATCACCACGCTGATACCCATAGGGTTGAACAAACTGTGCCGCATCTCGAATTATTTTTTAAAATGTGGTGAGTATCCATGTTTTCAAAATTTTAAGAAAATCAGGAGTGCATATAAACAAAATCCTAAAGCGTTAATATTCATTAAAATTGATTGTCTTTCGAAGAAAAATACAAAAACTGGGGGTTAGATCTGACGGAAATGGTCTATATGCAGTGAAAATACGACTGGGATGGATGATCTACTCTACGGCAACTGCAACGGAAATAAAGACAGCGTCAGATACATAAACTATCACAGTGTCCAGAAGTGCGAAGCGATGAAAACCTCCACAAATCGATGAAATTATAATTAACGTTGGATACTTGAACATTACCGAACCAAAACGGACTCTGCACTCTGCAGTCTCAGGAAGATCAACGGGCGGAAACACTTTTGAAAACTTTTACTCGTCCAACAAATAACCGGTAAGAATCTGGTCTACTTTGAAGATACGATCATGTCCGAACGGCAAAGCAATGGCTTTAGGACGTTGGCAATGTATAGAAAATCGTATACGGAAGGACCCAGTGCTAGCCGAGGCGCTCAAACAGAAAATCGAAGAGCACATCACTGGGGACATAATGTACCGGCTGGGGAAAGGGGAAATTTTAGCTGCGAAACACATCATTAAAAGCTCTTTTTTAAGCTTGATGTGATAGATAAACATGTTTTTTATCTAATTGTAAAACCAGCTATCCATTCTAATTTCTCTGGAGTTAATGACTAAATTTTCAAAAAGTGCATGCTTATCTGCATTTTTGTTTTTTGTTTTTTTTTTTTTGCGGGGAAAAACCCGCCTCCTGAGCACCGCGTTAGACGTGCTGTAAACGTACGCACCAGTGAACCAATTGTCAACAAACACGCAGCAACAAAGTCATTTTCCTCTTCTATTTTTGTTGCAACAATTCTATTCAGCAACATCTGTTTATCACAACTTGAACAGAATATGACAATGATCACTCGCCAGGTGCCCAGCGACTTTCTAAGCTAATAATTGCAACTTTCGAGAACTTTCTTCGTTTTGGTAAACATTGGCACATTATCAAACAACGTCCATAAAGCAAATTCGATGTTGTGTTTAAAATAACTAATTCATCACGGGTTGAAAAGGTTGCAACAATGTTGTCTTCTGTGATTGTCATGACAATTTTTCTTTTGGTTGTATTCCAATCCACAAAATTTGGGACAAACAGTTGTGAGCGTGCTTCAATGAGAATAAATACTAAGGTGTGGAAGAAGAAGCAAAGGATATGTATAAGTAACAAGAAAAAACATAAACAAAAATTAAATACGTCACTATGTTACACGGCTTCTTATGGGAGCTAACTTGCTTGTATTTGTGATACATTTTGCAACATACACGAATGTCGCTCACGCTGAATGTCGTCTTCCTCACCTCGGTATATATTCTCATTGAGCGTGCTTGCTTTGTTGTTTGTTTTTCGTCTGTTTTGATGATAATTCAATCCAAATCCAATCCAAATCCAATCCAAATCCAATCCAAATCCAATCCAAATCCAATCCAAATCCAATCCAAATCCAATCCAAATCCAATCCAAATCCAATCAAAATCCAATCCAAATCCAATCCAAATCCAATCCAAATCCAACTGGCGAACGCGTTCTTTCGTGTCTCCCATTTAAGAGCGGATAGGTGCTCTCTCCGCTCCGTATACCTTTACATTTTCGGTTTATCTCAATCGCTTGCGATTCGTCGGGATTGTGCTCACCCTAGTAGCTTTCAGCAGTCACTGAACATTCAGTGGCAGCAGATACTTTGCAGATTTTTTTTCGGTAGCGTTCGGGTGAGTGAGTGAATTTTCCCATGCTTGTCCAATCCAAATCCAATCCAAATTGAAATCGTTTTTTTTTCTCATTCTTCGAAATTCGGAACTCTCTCCGAAATCGCATGGAGAACTCACTCTCCGAAAATCGGAACTCGCTAGGAGAACTCACTCTCCGAAAATCGGAACTCGCTAGGAGAACTCACTCTCCGAAAATCGGAACTCTCTCCGAAATTCTCAAAATATTGTATTCTTTACATACCTAGAAAAACTCTCTCTCCGTTTTTTTTTTCATCACATAGAACTCGCTCTCTCCGCAATCTTCTTTTTTTTTTGATCCCCCGGAAAACTCGCTTTCTGGAATCCATTTGTTTTTTCTAGGAGAACTCACTCTCCAAAATTCGGAACTCTCTCCGAAATCGCTTTTTTTCTAGGAGAACTCACTCTCCGAAAATCGGAACTCTCTCCGAAATCGCTTTTTTTTCTTGGAGAACTCACTCTCCGAAAGTCGCATTTTTTTATGCCTAGGAGAACTCTCTCTCCGGCATTTTTCTATCTCGGATAACTCTCTTTCCGAAATCCTTTTTTTTTTCTAGGAGAACTCACTCTCCGAAAATCGGAACTCTCTCCGAAATTCTCAAAATATTGTATTCTTTACATACCTAGAAGAACTCTCTCTTCAGCATTTTTTTTTTTAATTTCAGAGAACTCGCTCTCTCCGGAATCTTCTGTTTTTTTTATCCCCCGGAAATCTCGCTTTCCGGAATCCATTTTTTTTTCTAGGAGAACTCACTCTCCGAAATTCGGAACTCTCTCCAAAATCACTTTTTTCTAAGAGAACTCACTCTCCGAAAGTCGCATGAATATTTTTATGCCTAGAAGAACTCTCTCACAGGCATTTTTCAATCTCGGAAAACTCTCTTTCCGAAATCCCTTATTTTTTTAGGAGAACTCACTGTCATAAAATCGGAACTCTCTCCGAAATTCACAAAATATTTTATTCTTTACATGCCTTGAAAAACTCTCTCTTCGGCACTTTTATTTTTGTTTTTCATCTCAAAGAACTCGCTCTCTCCCGGAATCTTGTTTTTTTTTCTATTCTCTCGGAAAAACTCGCTTTCCGGAATCCATTTTGTTTTCTAGGAGAACTCACTCTCCAAAATTCGGAACTCTCTCCGAAATCTCTTTTTTTTTCTTGGAGAACTCACTCACCGAAATTCGGAACTCTCTCCGAAATCGCTTATTTTTTCTAGGAGAACTCACTCTCCGAAATTCGGAACTCTCTCCGAAATTCACAAAATATTTTATTCTTTACATGCCTTGAAGAACTCTCTCTTCGGCACTTTTATTTTTGTTTTTCATCTCAAAGAACTCGCTCTCTCCCGGAATCTTGTTTTTTTCTGTTCCCTCGGAAAAACTCGCTTTCCGGAATCCATTTTGTTTTCTAGGAGAACTCACTCTCCAAAATTCGGAACTCTATCCGAAATCTCTTTATTTTTCTTGGAGAACTCACTCACCGAAATTCGGAACTCTCTCCGAAATCGCTTATATTTTCTAGGAGAACTCACTCTCCGAAATTCGGAACTCTCTCCGAAATTCGGAACTCTCTCCGAAATTCACAAAATATTTTATTCTTTACATGCCTTGAAAAACTCTCTCTTCGGCACTTTTATTTTTGTTTTTCATCTCAAAGAACTCGCTCTCTCCCGGAATCTTGTTTTTTTTCTATTCCCTCGGAAAAACTCGCTTTCCGGAATCCATTTTGTTTTCTAGGAGAACTCACTCTCCAAAATTCGGAACTCTCTCCGAAATCTCTTTTTTTTTCTTGGAGAACTCACTCACCGAAATTCGGAACTCTCTCCGAAATCGCTTATTTTTTCTAGGAGAACTCACTCTCCGAAATTCGGAACTCTCTCCGAAATTCACAAAATATTTTATTCTTTACATGCCTTGAAGAACTCTCTCTTCGGCACTTTTATTTTTGTTTTTCATCTCAAAGAACTCGCTCTCTCCCGGAATCTTCTGTTTTTTTCTGTTCCCTCGGAAAAACTCGCTTTCCGGAATCCATTTTGTATTCTAGGAGAACTCACTCTCCGAAATTCTGAACTCTCTCCGAAAGTCGCATGATTTTTATTTTATGCCTAGGAGAACTCTCTCTCCGGCATTTTTCAATCTCGGAAAACTCTCTTTCCGAAATCCTTTTTTTTTAGGAGAACTCACTCTCCGAAAATCGGAACTCTCTCCGAAATTCTCAAAATATTTTATTCTTTACATGCCTAGAAGAACTCTCTTTTCGGCATTTGTTTTTCATCTCAGAGAACTCGCTCTCTCCGTAATTTTCTGTTTTTGTTTTGATCCCCCGGAAAACTCGCTTTCCGGAATCCATTTTTTTTCTAGGAGAACTCACTCTCCAAAATTCGGAACTCTCTCCAAAATCGCTTTCTTTTCTAGGAGAACTCACTCTCCGAAAATCGGAACCTTCTCCGAAATTCTCAAAATATTATATTCTTTACATACCTAGAAGAACTCTTTCTCCGGTTTTTTTTTCCATCACATAGAACTCGCTCTCTCCGGAATCCGGAATATTTATCCCCCCGAAAAACTCTCTTTCCGGAAAATTCACCCAATTATTTGACGCAGAAAACAAAGCAGCATTAAAAGCTGATACTTGTATCTACCAAAGTGATAAACTTTAACTTACTAATACCGACTGCGCCATGTAGTGACCGTAACGATATTCAACAATCCCACTCAGAAAATAATGATTTTGATTCCGTAAATCGAACCGACGGCTACTCCACGCAAAAGTACTTTCAAGACCGAAAACTTCGTCCTGCTTCTCCTCAACTCGCCTGTCGCGTTTCACCTTCTCGCACCATGCATTTTATTCGTTTTCCTTCATCGCCCATTTACGCATACCACTTTACTCATTCACATCATAATCGATTCCGATGTGACGCTCATTGACGTTCTTCGAACACTCTCACAAACTTCCAGTTTGCTGAATTGTACACGCATAATGAATTCTGAACAATTGTACAGCTCATTCACTACATGGTATGCACACAATCATGCTTGCATATACGTTGTATACATAAAGGCATTTGATCAGATGTTATGCATGATGATAATAAATCTTCGAGCTGTTTAGTAGAATACCTAGAAGTAGAAGAATAACCCTTATTTAGTACTAACTCTAGTGGAATTAAATGGTATAGTACTAAATTCGGGTTTTTTCTTCTACTCAGATGTTATTGTTCACCAATTCAGATTGCCTGCCAGATCAATCCAATTGCGCAGTAGTGCAATGTTGACACAAATTTCTTAGTTTGCTGTGGGCCACAACATTGTTTTTGTTTGCTGTGAGAAAGTAAACATAAACAGAATTGCTGGCGAGCAATCGCTTCCTTTTTGGACTCTCAAATGACGTCAAACAAACATCAATACGTTTTCATTCTGAGGAAATCGACTAGTGTAAGATTGATCGTGCTTTGATATTCGTGGCACTATGCTTGTAGACTAGCGTTGGGCAAATTTAACCAGAACATCGATGTTACTGAATCGATTCAAATTCAATATGTTGAATCGATTCACCGATTTAAGACCAAGTAAAAAAGGTGCAAAAGTCAAAGCTGAAAAAGCTGTTTTCTCATTTTAAACAAACAAATCGAAGAAAATAAGAACACACAGCTCTTTTAGTTGCCAAATAAAACAGCTGTATGTTTTTATTTTCTTCGATTTGTTGGTTTAAAAGGAGAAAACTGCTTTGCTGATACGAAAAAAGCGCATTTGTAAGGTTCAAATGTTCACCTAACTACAGCGTGGTGTTACTTTTGCTGGAATTTGAATTCGAGTCAACCAAGGTACGATGCTGCCATCTGGAAAAAGCTTACTAGATGCGTGAAGCGCGAAAGTTTTTCACGGCAAAGGTAAAGGAAGTGAAATTTCAAAAGCTTATACATATAAAATTAACTACAATAGCTATTGAAAACTTTTTCAGTATATGTTGATAAACTCTTGATGGGCTACATTATATACACATTATCTTGATTTTTAAATTCTTCCTCAATATTCTGCGGATTCCATAGCTTATCATAAGTCTAACCCCATATACTTACCATAATTTAACTTAATTATGTTTTGATTTTCTCAGAACCATTTGAAAATTGACTTCCTTTGCTTTGCCATGTAAAGAAATCGGAGCTCCATGCATAGAGTCAACTGTGATTATTACCTTCGTCATCGCGAATTCAATATTAATATTATGAAATAGGGGAGTTTTGCATGGAAACTATGGGAATACACAAGATTTTTGGTGATAGTTTCGAAAGTTTGTTTTTTTATCGTCTGAGAAAATGACCTAGAAACTTTTTCAAAGTGTTAACGATTTTCGCCAGCAAAACATTTAAAAATTTATATTGAAAAGCATGTTTACAAATTTTCTATTATTTCGGGTGAAAAACAGCGTTCCAAAACACGTCGTTCGTTCAAATCGAGGGTAGCGCGTTTTACACCTATTTACCCTATGTACAATAGGTTTCGGGTAGGCATCTTGTAAAAACCACCAGCGTTTTTTTCACGTCTATCAAAGTCGTAGAAAAGAATAGGTTAAAATTATACATCACAATTCCAAATGTTGGCTGAGACATTTCAACTTATTTATTTACCCATAAACCCTCATACCCTCATCAATGATACAAATAAAAGAAGGATTTTGAAAAAGTGTTTTCATTGTGTTCAGGACTCATCCCTTTCTGAAGACATACCAAGCCCTTGGCTGGATAATCATATGTAAAAGAGTACTGCGTCCATTTGTCTTTGACAAAAAGCAACAGGAGCAAAGTAAACGGCTATGATAATACCGGGGATAGAGATATGCCAAAGGGCCTGTTAGTAGTGCTTGCTGTTGAGGCGAAAGTGGCTCGTTAAGTGTTTATCAAGAAATATAAACTTTTGAGTAGGTTTTTGTCCTGAGTGGATTTATCTCTTTTGAGATGCACTCAGGGAAAGTTTTAGGAGGTAAAACATCATTGAAACGTGAATACCAGTACGCGAAAACTGTGAACTGTATGTAATAGCAAAAGGATTTTCACAAGTTATAAACGGTGTGATGATAGAGTTATGAAGGCACGGTAATTACATCATTAACCAGAATTCTGGCAAGGCCCGGATTTGATTTGGGGGTATCAAAAGGACCAATCACCAGCAAAGATTGAGCATCATACATCAATTGTAAGTGACGCTATAACTTCTGACACAGTCTTTAAATTGCTTTGTCGTCACAATCTTTCCCGATCTCGTTATTCCACTCATTATCAATAGCGCGAAGTTTAGTTAAGAGAAGCATTTCATCGATTGCAATTGTCCGCGATGCAACAATGCTCTCACATTTTTTTACAATTTTTACGTCATCTATTATTAAATATTTTTTCTTCTTCAATTCGACTTGTCCATGTCCTCGGAACCTGCCATCACTCTTAGTCCCACCGTTCAGAAGTATTACAATATTCCACCATTGTTGCACACCTCGACAATTGCGAAGATAGGAGACGATGACGGTGATGATGATGAGTAATATATGTAACACTGACTTACGACGAGCTGGCAAAAAAATGTGCAAGTAAGGGAAAAATTAGAATTCATATCGCATTACATCATAGAAAAGTGCCACACCGTGCTTTTTCCCACACTCTGTCTTTAGGATGTTTCTCATTTTTTCTCCTTCTGCCACACTGAAAGGGAGCATCCTCTTCCCGTTCCGGTCCGATGACGGCGTTGATGACTACGTCACCGACTAGATACGGTTGATTACAGATGTTACCATGTGAGAAAGCCACGGCGGGTCTTTCCCTGACTTAAGATCGGTATCCCCTTGTGCAAATTTACACGCAAAAATATTCATGAGTTCTTAAAGGTCCAAAAGTTACCCCCCTCAACGCACCATCAATTTGGAAAATCTAATCAAACTTTGAAGTTATGCGGCGTGAGGACCTTTATGGCATAACTTAGATTGAATATTTTATCGAAATGCAAAACTACCTCAGTTCAAACCCAACCTTGGAATACCGTTCCTTCTTTGGCCAGCATTGGTTGCTGCACGAGCCGGGAAAAGCCGATCTGTGTGTAATTTTCCTTCCTCCTGTATCGTGACTGACTGACTGCCTATGAGTGCTCAGGATTTCCATCACCACACCACGCTCAGCTTCAGTGAAGTTTTTTGCTCGACTTTTTTTTCCAGTTCTGATTTCCTCATTTTTCCACGAACGAACAAGCGGCGGGGCGTGATGCGATGGCTTCAAGTGGTCTTTTATTCATTCTATTCAACTGTTGTCATTTGTCGGGCCACTCACCGGATGGCATTTTTTGTGGTTCATTTTAGGGCATTTAGTGTGGGAAAGGACTTTTTTACGTTTCAGGTTGAACAATTTAAATGATGGAAAAACCAGTGCTGAGTTTGTTTGGAAAGATATTTGGTCATGGTAATTTCCCACTTCTATTCATCTCCGCTTTTAGCTAAATGATGACGAGAATGCTTGAAACCACACAGATTGACAGTTTCGTGATACACATATTGACAGTTTTCAGCTTTCAGATTTTCATTTTCCATTTTACATTTTTCATTTTTTGGATTCTGGACTTTGGATTTTGGATTTTGGATTTTGGATTTTGGATTTTGGATTTTGGATTTTGGATTTTGGATTTTGGATTTTGGATTTTGGATTTTGGATTTTTGGATTTTGGATTTTGGATTTTGGATTTTGGATTTTGGATTTTGGATTTTGGATTTTGGATTTTGGATTTTGGATTTTGGATTTTGGATTTTGGATTTTGGATTTGGATTTTGGATTTGGATTTTGGATTTTGGATTTTGGATTTTGGATTTTGGATTTTGGATTTTGGATTTTGGATTTTGGATTTTGGATTTTGGATTTTGGATTTTGGATTTTGGATTTTGGATTTTGGATTTTGGATTTTGGATTTGGATTTTGGATTTTGGATTTTGGATTTTGGATTTTGGATTTTGGATTTTGGATTTTGGATTTTGGATTTTGGATTTTGGATTTTGGATTTTGGATTTTGGATTTTGGATTTTGGATTTTGGATTTTGGATTTTGGATTTTGGATTTTGGATTTTGGATTTTGGATTTTGGATTTTGGATTTTGGATTTTGGATTTTGGATTTTGGATTTTGGATTTTGGATTTTGGATTTTGGATTTTGGATTTTGGATTTTGGATTTTGGATTTTGGATTTTGGATTTTGGATTTTGGATTTTGGATTTTGGATTTTGGATTTTGGATTTTGGATTTTGGATTTTGGATTTTGGATTTTGGATTTTGGATTTTGGATTTTGGATTTTGGATTTTGGATTTTGGATTTTGGATTTTGGATTTTGGATTTTGGATTTTGGATTTGGATTTGGATTTTGGATTTTGGATTTTGGATTTTGGATTTTGGATTTTGGATTTTGGATTTTGGATTTTGGATTTTGGATTTTGGATTTTGGATTTTGGATTTTGGATTTTGGATTTTGGATTTTGGATTTTGGATTTTGGATTTTGGATTTTGGATTTTGGATTTTGGATTTTGGATTTTGGATTTTGGATTTTGGATTTTGGATTTTGGATTTTGGATTTTGGATTTTGGATTTTGGATTTTGGATTTTGGATTTTGGATTTTGGATTTTGGATTTTGGATTTTGGATTTTGGATTTTGGATTTTGGATTTTGGATTTTGGATTTTGGATTTTGGATTTTGGATTTTGGATTTTGGATTTTGGATTTTGGATTTTGGATTTTGGATTTTGGATTTTGGATTTTGGATTTTGGATTTTGGATTTTGGATTTTGGATTTTGGATTTTGGATTTTGGATTTTGGATTTTGGATTTTGGATTTTGGATTTTGGATTTTGGATTTTGGATTTTGGATTTTGGATTTTGGATTTTGGATTTTGGATTTTGGATTTTGGATTTTGGATTTTGGATTTTGGATTTTGGATTTTGGATTTTGGATTTTGGATTTTGGATTTTGGATTTTGGATTTTGGATTTTGGATTTTGGATTTTGGATTTTGGATTTTGGATTTTGGATTTTGGATTTTGGATTTTGGATTTTGGATTTTGGATTTTGGATTTTGGATTTTGGATTTTGGATTTTGGATTTTGGATTTTGGATTTTGGATTTTGGATTTTGGATTTTGGATTTTGGATTTTGGATTTTGGATTTTGGATTTTGGATTTTGGATTTTGGATTTTGGATTTTGGATTTTGGATTTTGGATTTTGGATTTTGGATTTTGGATTTTGGATTTTGGATTTTCCATTTCCATTCCATTTCCATTCCATTTCCATTCCATTTCCATTCCATTTCCATTCCATTTCCATTCCATTTCCATTCCATTTCCATTCCATTTCCATTCCATTTCCATTCCATTTCCATTCCATTTCCATTCCATTTCCATTCCATTTCCATTCCATTTCCATTCCATTTCCATTCCATTTCCATTCCATTTCCATTCCATTTCCATTCCATTTCCATTCCATTTCCATTCCATTTCCATTCCATTTCCATTCCATTTCCATTCCATTTCCATTCCATTTCCATTCCATTTCCATTCCATTTCCATTCCATTTCCATTCCATTTCCATTCCATTTCCATTCCATTCCATTTCCATTCCATTTCCATTCCATTTCCATTCCATTTCCATTCCATTTCCATTCCATTTCCATTCCATTTCCATTCCATTTCCATTCCATTTCCATTCCATTTCCATTCCATTTCCATTCCATTTCCATTCCATTTCCATTCCATTTCCATTCCATTTCCATTCCATTTCCATTCCATTTCCATTCCATTTCCATTCCATTTCCAAATTAATTTTAAACTGCATTTTCATTTCCAATTTTTTCATTCCATATTCGACACTATTTCTATTTCAATTCAAGTTTTTTTCTTATTTACAACTCCAACATTTTCTTTCAATTTGTATTTTTTTTCCATTTCACTTTCAACAAAAACTGTTACAGATGTACGGTCGAAGTTTCAAAAGCACTTTCAACTGACCAGTTTAATTTTAGTATTTCCTAAACGTAACAGTTGAAACATTGTCATTGTACTGATAATTATGCAAATTATACCCCGAAAACAAAACCCGGTCTGCCACTCCCCACCTCTCCTACACCTTGCTGGACGATAACAGAAAAACGGCATTCTCTTTCACAAACAAAAATCAGCTCGGAGGCAGAAAACGAGAATCCAGGTACATTGGTCTGCGATTTTCCGCGAGTCCAGAGCACTATGTAAATGGAACGGAACAACTGCCGGTTAATGAACCAGAGAAAGAAAATATCCCAGCGATAAAGCGAACCGTACATCTCATGCAAACAGGTTAAAAGTCAATTGGCTTTTTTATTGGAGCAAAGTTCAAAGAAGAAATTATCATGAATAAAAAATGTGAACGATTAAAAGCTGTGCTTTTCATGTGTGGGGCGCCAAAAACCGATTTAAGTGGAACAATCCCTTGTCGAATTCCTACTCACATCAAAATATCCCAAAAGCTGCAAATCTGCCATCAGAAAATAACCATCATAAAACTAATAGCACCGGGACAATCAAAAATCATGCTTAAATCCTATGAACCAGTGGGATGCAAATATTCTGCAATCACGCCTCCTCTCGTCAAGCTTAAGCACTTGACAAAAACGTATTCCTACGTAGCTTACATCCTGCACCTATATCTACCTACATGGCAAGGATGAACGGTGCTCCTCTCTGTGCGATGAATGATAACAGAAGCCGTCAGCGTTTACGTTCCACCGGGACTCGGGTAGTAAACTGCTTCATACGCCAGTTATGCAAAACAAGCACCGTAACTATCTGGCCCCTCGAAATAATATGTTGCAACCGAAGGGCAACCCGGAATATGTGGCGCACAGATGGGAGAGACAAAAGGCCGAAAGGCATTTGACCGAATGAGTTTGTTGCTGCGGAAAGGCCTTGGATGTAGTGAAATGGGATAATTAACGGAAGTTACGTATCTTTCCGTATCCACCTCACAGGTGGTTCCTAACTTATAGTGTCATTCGACTTAATGGGCAGAGGACGACTTTAACAGAATAAGGGTTCCTAAATATCCAACCTCGAACGGAGGTTGTGGAGTGCCAAAGCACTCTCCACATTTTCATGCACTAAAGACTGGAACGCACAAAAATTGGTCGACAAAAAATCGTATCTCTCAGTCGAAATTCATAATTCAAAAACCTTCTCATTTTCTTTTGGCAACTTAATTCATATCCCTTTCAGGACGAACCAGCACAATTGTGCTGTTCGGCACCCATGACATTGAATGATTCTATTAACCAATAAATCATTGTTTTACTAAACTTTTTCGATTTCGATTATTGAATTATCATTGATACTTGTAATTAAGCACTACAGCTTTTGTTTACATCGTGTTTATAAAACACCAGCTCAGTGTAAACAAAATGTAAACAAACACCGTAAGAATTGAAAAAGTTTTATCGGTCGCAACTTTTCAACTATTCGTTTTTTCTAGGTATGCACGGATACGAATCGAAAGTGAAAGAGTCGTTCTTTGAAATGGTGAAGACCAAATGAGAATTGATTCACACAGAAAAGATTTCTGGAGCAACAAAGTGGGACTAGCACAATTGTGCTGGTGCCTGCACTTATCCGGTCAATGTTCGTTGTGGACTACCTATTTCCATTTTTAGTATTTTGATCAAGTTAAGTGGCTGAATCTGGTTCTAATGTCCACAATAGTGCATAATATTGCATCATAACATGAATGAGTGATTACATACGACTCATAAAAATGATGTACCGTACAAAAACTACGTAACAGAAACTCAAAGCTTTGGTTTAAAGCTTTTTATTTTTTTATACGTCCGTATTTGAAATAGATTGGGAATCACATTTAATGTTTTAAATATCATATAGCAAAGTTTACGAAACAGTATAATTTTTGGGGAGCGCTTTAAAATTACGTCAATCATTTAGGGGAGTGGGGTTGTACGAAAGTGTGACAGTGAATGCACTATGGGCTTGGTAAAAAGCGTGATAGTGAGCATAGGATTTAGATAGACTTAAAACAATGGATGTAATATTTGAGTGTCCCCTTGCTTTGATAATTTGCCAATACCATGTTGACGCGATAGTCCATTTTGTTGTTCTACAATGTATGCTGGTTCAATATCTGCTGTAATATTTATGAAGTTGGACAACTGGAGCTGAAAACCTTTACTTACTATTTGCGTCTGAGCTGCAGAGTTTTAAATGCCATACTATTGATGTATGCAGCCCATCCTAGTCTTCTTCTTCTTGGCATTACGTCCTCACTGGGACAGAGCCTGCTTCTCAGCTTAGTGTTCAATGAGCACTTCCACAGTTATTACTTGAGAGCTTTAATTGCCAAAGTTGCCATTTTCACATTCATCATGTGGCAAGTACGATGATACTCTATGCCCAGGGAAGACAAGGAAATTTCCATTACAAAAAGACCCTGGACCGACCGGGAATCGAACCCAGATACCTTCAGCATGGCTTTGCTTTGTAGCCGCGGACTCTAACCATTCGGCTAAGGAAGGCTCCTGCTGGTTCTATGAAATACTTTAAACTATTAAGCAATGTATGAGGTTCTGGAGTCTAGATTATCCGCTCATATAAAAAATATCGTCTCGTTCCTTTTACCTTGCAAAGTAACTAGTTGTAGCCATCAAAGAAGTTTAGGTTCAATTCCCGCTGCAGTATTTTTTTCGTCAGGAACGTATTATGATTGTGCCATTTGGCGTTGCATGCTAGTCCGTTGATTCATATGGTGATTTGTTTAAAGGCCATAATCGTACATAATGCTTTTCAGGAAACTTTCCACTGTAGGATTGACAGCCAAAAGTGTCCATGCAGCCGAAACGAAAGGGAAAACAAAACATATAAGTATGGTCGAGCTTTACAGTTTCCTTTGTAATCTAACGGTCACAACGATTGCCTGCTGATCGCTGTCTTATGGATTGTTAGAAGCATTGTCAGTGTCTTTATTTTCAAATCTAATAGTTTCCAAATACCATTAAGTCACCAGACACCGTGCGGCCTCAATTCACCGTGCACATATACAAATTCCTACAGAATATTCATACAATATTCACAAATTATTCTCTTTTCGGCAAAATAAAAAAAACTGATAAAATAAAACTGATGAAATGCTTTAGTTTTTGTAACAAAGCATTTTGAACAACCTAGTTATTGTAGTCAAAATCATGTGTATTCTGTTTGATGATGAGATTTTTCAACACTCTTAGTAAAAACGCCAAAAATTCCAATTTTTCATTTTAACGATAGATTATGAAATTTTTTTTTTAATTTCAACAAGTTTTCACTGTGGATACTATTAGAAAAATGTATTTCATCGTATGAGCAATGAGATTTTATGCATATTAGATTTTTTTTATTGTGTTTCAATCGAAACCCAAATGCACGGTGAATGGATCCTTTCCAATATATATGGTTCCTATTACCGTGCATTAGTGTAAAAGGCATGAAATTATTCGGTAATATTAGATTTATTGTTATGTCGTCATTAAACTACTTCATATTTAGTTTTTAAGTGAATATGGAATGGTTTGGACAATACAGTCAAACCTCCTATAACGATTTAAAAAAATAATTATTTAGCCATTTTTTAATTGTTTATGGTTTTTATTGTAAATGAAGATTTGAATACTCTTAAAAATTAGTGCGCACACTACTAGCAACATAGTTGATCCATCAACAAGAAACGTTGTTACAAAATTAAATCATGACGAAAACTATACGCACGGTGAATGGTGCACTAGTGTGCACAGTAAATGGTGACATAGAACGGTACGAGGCAACCTTAACATGATATTTTCAAACATATTTTTTGATTAAATTTTTGTTATGCACCACTAGTTTTAGATTTTTTCCTGAATTATTATATAATTGCACGCTGCGTTGTGGTACTCTAGTACGCTTCAAATTATTTGGAAAAGTTATATAATTTTTTGAAGTGTAAATTTTTCTTAAATGCACGGTGAATGGTAGCTTGCCATATCTTTTTTATTTATTGATAAAATCGAAATCGGTTTTCTGTGCATCGTTCAATCATTATTATACTATGCTATGAAAATATAAGATCTTATAAAATGCTTTTGGTTGATGAGCTAAATAGGTTTTCCAAAAACTCCTAAGAAAAGCTGTTCGTCAAAGTTTAACATTATTTTTTGCAAAACAAAAATCCTAATTTTTATGAACAAATTGTATGTTTGTATCCTTTACTATTCTACTAAAGGTATAGCTTTAAAAAAATCAATTATATTCCACCATTCTCTGACATTAGGTAACTTTAGTGATTAACCCATTTATGGCCAAATTTGCTGATACACCATCCTTTCACTTCCAGCAAAAGAGAAAAGTAAAAAGCGTGTTCAAAACTAGTTTGGTTTACTAAAGAAACTATATTTGTACAAACGAGAGCTAAATCGTGCGTTTAAATCGCAGTCTTAAGTACGAATTTTACTATATATGGTAGTTTTACTAAAAAGCTTCATACTTTTTAAATCGTGCACGCATATTTATCGATCTACAGCAAATTGTAAATAGTTTTCTTCAAATATTTCAATTGGTAATCTCAGAATAACATATTATGAATGTTGCCAATTTTGATGATTGTCAATGTACTTCGAAAGGTGTTCTAAGAATAAAGTAATTGTGTATCTATTGTTCTTTAAATGCGACGTGGGGACTAGATAAGTAACTTTATGAAGGCGTAAGTTATTTTTCATATTAATACTATATTAGGACTTCCGTCAGGACAAACTTTTAACCAAAAAATTCTACTCATATCAGTTTCCTTCAAATTTTAAATAGTTTTCTCTTAAAAATATAGAGGAAAATGATTTTATTATATCTGTAAAATTGTTGTTCCAAAAATAGCTTGATTTTTTCCATCAGGCTTCTGATTGATGAAGCTTTCGAAGAACAATCCTTTTTTGAAAATAAAAAATATAAATTGTCGAATTTTCCAGCCGATTTCTAACAATCATTGATTTTGATAACCTCCAAAAATCGACCGTTCTAATCGTTGTGCCATATTCGTGTGATATTTAATTATTTTGGAGAATTTTTACTATCACAACATTGTTTAATATTAGTCGAACGATGTGCAGAAAACCGCTTGAAATTTAATTGAAAAATTAAAAAGATACAGCATGCACAAGTTGTCCACTTTATAAAAATTTTTTTTTTTTTTTTTATATCTTTATTAGAGTGTATTTTAACGCACGAGGGCTAGTTCTACACTTCACTTTATAAAATGAACAGTCCTTAAATCCAATTCATGCTTTAATATGGTTTTTGAAAATCCTTTTTAAACAAATTTATATATTCCCTGTAATATGTGAGCTATCCGTCAAAGATCTTTCAGTCTTACACACTACTAAAAACTAATATTACAATGACGTAAATTCCATTTTAAGCAAATATACTCGATGAAAAAAATAAAATAAAGTAAATTTGATTTTGGGAGCCAGATAGCCATAACGGTAAACGCGCATATAATCAGCAAGACCATGCCAGCCGGTCGAGGATTTTTCCGCAAAGGAAATTTTCTCGACATCCCTGGGCGTAGTGTATGATCGTACCTGTCACACGATAAACCCATGCAAAATAGGTTGATTGACAAAGAGAGCTGTCAGTTAATATCTGTGGAAGTGCTCATGAGAAGTTGAGAAGCAGGCTTCTGTATCGTCAGAAAAAAAAGGAGAAGAAATTTGATGGTAATTATTTGCACTTAAAAATGCGTCATTCTTGTTGATTAAATTCTAAGCTGTCGGGCAAATATGACGTAAATTTACATGGGTTTTAGGGAAGCTGCTGAATATTTTGACGTTTCCATTTAAGTTTCAGGAATGAAATAAATGATTCCAGTTATTTAAAGTAAATCAGTTCCGTGTTACCAACCTTTACAAAAATAATGCTTAAGCATCATTTGATGGAGAGCTCTGCGATTGCAAAAGTTGTAGGTAAAGTGAGTGAAAGAGGTTGGAGGGGGTCTCTAAAAAATAACTTAATTTTCGAGTCTAGTACACGACTTTGATAACGTCCTTATAGTGTAGGTTGAATTATGCGTATCTGTCAAAGGATACAAACTCTTGGTAAATTAAATGGTATAGTATTAATTTAGGTGTTGATTTATTCATTGGTATGCCACCAAACAATTTGAAGGTTATTTATTTTCAATTTTGATTTTTATTCCATAATTATTTTTTAGATAAAATTCCAAATAATTTTTGAGGATGTAAACAAACATAGCAAAACCAAGACGGTTTGATTGAGACAATTAGTTTTCAAGTTATTCACACATGTATGTTTATCCATTTTTATATGACGTGGACTAGTTCTTGAATAATCTCGATAAACGTCATCGTCACGTTATGCTTTGAATCTTAGAAATAATATGAAGTATTTTTATCTCTCGTGTTTTCGTTCCATTTATAAAAAAAATCATATAAATTAAAGTATATTATTCATTGGGATCGCAGTAGCCGTAACGATCGGACGTGCGCTTACTCGCTCTGGCAGTGATTTGACAGCAGATTTTTTCGTGGTAAAGTAAATTGCCGTGTCGTGCAGGAAAAAAAGTGGTGGCAGCTGGAATTGTAGGAATTTTCAAGTTTTTAATTTTTTTTTTTTGGTTTTTAAAAATTAGGTTTTATTTGTCAAGTTCGTTTACAGCTATATACATTTAATTGTTCAAATCTAACAAGAAGTTCAAAGCATCAACATCAATCCTATCGTTACTCTCATTAACATGGCAGATGTATTTCACTAAAAGCTCCAAGATATCGATACGTTTCGTTTTGTTTATTCCTATCAGTGTAGGTCTCGCAAGTTCGTCGAATATGAATCGTCTCCAACCATTCATGAGCCCTGCTAATCTTCGCTGAAGCACCGTCCAGGCCGGGGCGACGCGAGTGCAGTCACACAGTTTGTGCCGGAGCGTTTCTATGTGGTTCCCACAGTGTTCGCAATTTTCGTCCCCCACTCGCTGCATCGCAAACAGTAGCTTTCGGTGCTCAAGTTTCTCGTTCACAAACAGGTACAGTTTCGTTCGCTCCTGCGACGAGAGCTGCTTCATGTTGATATTTCGCCACGCACGTGGCCAGTCGGTCGCTGGACTGTTACGCTCCACCTTGGGCACCTCTGTTTGTTGCACGAAGAACTTGTGGATTTGATCGGCGGAGGGGTGTTGTTGGATTTGGTGGGGAATTTGGGATAAATGTGATAGGATTAATTTGATATCAGGATGATCTATGGGAATTGCTGGACGGGGATTCTCGCGGTGAAGAAAGGATCTATAGTAGGGAAGGGAATCGATCTCTTGCATATGCCTGTTGATTGCCAAAGACTTGCACTTCAATGCTGGCAAATGAAGATTCAAGCCTCCGTGCTCTTTGTCGCGGGCCAACTGCATCATTGGCACGCGAGCGATGATTCCTCTCCATAAGAATTTGCCCATTGTGGCGGTGATTTTCGCCGTGTGTACACCCAAAGGAGGCAGCACTGACGAAAGGTACCATATCTTTGACGTGCCAAAGGTGTTAAGCATGATTACCTTCTGATGCACTGTTAAGGTGCGAAGTGACTGCAACCACATTTGCTGCGAGAATTTTCCCACCAGCGTGTTCCAGTTGAGGGTCGTCATTAGCCGTATAGAATTTGCGAAGACAACACCCAAAATTTTGACTGTGTTGACAGTTTGCAGCCAATGGGTATTGATTTCGTTGCCTTCGCAAACCCCAACGTTGATCGCAACCGTCTTCCGCAAATTTAATTTCGCACCGGCGGCAATCCCGAAACAGGTGAAAATTTCATTGAGCGCCTCGATTTGCGCCTCTGACGTCACGATGACGCTGATGTCGTCCGCATACGCAACGAGAAGATCATTACCACACGCTTCCTCCAGTTTGCGCACCAGTGGGTGAAGGTACAGCACGAAGAGGTGCATGGAGAGAGGGTCCCCTGTCGGACCGAGCGCTGGATTTCGAGCGGGCGAGAAAGATGCCCATTGGCGAGTAGCCGAGAAGCAGAGCGGCTGGCGATGCGAGAAAGAAGAGCGATGAGTTCTTGGTTGAACCCGAGAGATCGCATGGTCTCAAAGAGAAAGGAGTGCCGGACTCGATCGAACGCATTTTCCAAATCAAAGCTTATGAGCTTACCGGCGCGTCGGTGATGACGGAGACTGGCGATACGATCTTTGAGGGCGAGTGTTGCTTGGAAGATGTTGCGCTCTGAGTTCGAACATTTCTGTCCGTCGCTCAAAACGCCGTGCGCTCTCATCACACCCTCTAGCCTGTTTTTGAGTATGCGGGATAGCAACTTATAGTCACTGTTGAGCAGCGATATGGGTCGGTAGGACCGAGCTGTGTTGTCGCCTCCTTTCTTCCTCACCAACACGATGATTCCCTCCACGAATGCGGGGGGAATATTGCCGGTGAGTGCTTCGTTCAGCAAGAGGTTCAATTCTCGATGGATGACGTCGAACGTTCTGAGATAAAACTCTCGTGGGATGCCATCGCTGCCCGGGGATTTCTTCGGGGCGCTTGTTTTGATAGCAGACAAAATTTCTGCTGATGTTATCTCCTCCATACATGCTTCGTTCACCGGATCGTTCGGTGGGATTGCGCGCTCGCTGGCAAAACCGTTATCGTTGTTGTTTGGTGCTTCCTCTGAGTAGAGCTGGGAGAAGAAGTCAAACAAATTTGCTTGGATCGCTTGGGGCTCGTTGATGATGTCATTTTCACCCCGGTGGAGCTCGGTGATGATGGTCTTTTTTCTTCGCCTTTCCCCCAACTGGAAGATCGACAGAGGTTCTCCCGCCACGTACGTTTCATTAATGCGCATAAACATGTGGGAAAAATTTCTCTGCAGCGCCAACATTTCCCCTTTTAGCCGGTTTATCGTGGGCAACATTTCAGGGTGCTGGTAATACCCATCGTACGCTAGCTGTAGTTCAGCATACAGTCGATGGTGCTGATTGTGGAATTCATCGAAAAATTCTCGAGACTTCCACCTAAAAAAACTTTTAATTTTCGGCTTTGCGTACGTGATCCACCACTCAATCCATGACGCATAATTTCTACGCTGCCGGGTCCAATATTGCCACTTATACTGGAACTCTGCAACGTTTTCGTCAGTCAGAAGATGAGGTCGCAAAGACCAGAAACCGCGCCCAGGCTCATGGCCGAGCTGGGGGAGGCATAGTCGAACGGTTAGCGCTTTGTGGTCCGTAAACGAACACACGTGAGTGTGCGCAGTTCGCAAATTTTCTCGTAGTCCATTGCTGACGTAAACGCGATCGAGCCGCGATTGCGCGTTTCGGCAGACGTAGGTGAAACCAGGGTCACGTGAGCGCAGTTTTTCCCACACATCATGCAGCTGTAGCTGTTGCACGGCTGTCTTAAGAGCAGGGCTTGCGTTAGGGCTAGTCGAGTCGCATGCGCGCAATACGCAATTAAAATCGCCAACGAGAATGACGTGTGCGGTACGATGACGGAGGTAATAGGCGAGAGTTCCATTAAGGAACTCCTCCCGAGCAGCACGTTGCGCAGAACCGGAGGGAGCGTAGATGTTACAGATGGTTGTGTCTTGCACTCGCAGCGCAAGTAGTCGGCTATCCAAACTCTTCTCGACGTGAGAGACTTGGATGTGTTCCTTCACCGCAACGGTCGTACCTCTTCTCGCGTGGTCTACATTGGTATATACGACGAAGCCAGGCAAGGAGAGCTGGTCGTTTTCCACCTCTTGCAGACACACAATATCGAGGCTTTGGCTGCTGATGAAGTTACGTAGCGCGGTGAGTTTCGTGGGATTGGTGATCGTGCCGATGTTGATGGACGAGATGTTATAGGACGAGAGAGCCATTTATGGGTGATAGTCTTCATCCTGCTCGTCGTCACCATCTTCCCGACGGGGCTTTTTGCCGGGTGGTCGGCCTCGCGCGCTTCGTCTGCTATTCGTGGAAGTGGAAGAATCGTCGGTTACGTTGCCATTGCCGCTCTTGCTCTGCGATCGCATCGCATTCGTCGGCTTTTTGAAGCAGTCAACCAAAACAATGTTGGCTTTTGGTGACTCTTCGACATGAGGTGCTCGGAGCGACGACGACGATCCATGCCCGCGTTGGGTTTGCGGGCGGGGGGACGTTATCAAATCGAACCTAGCATCGGATTTAGAAGTCGAGGCAGGCTGTTCGGGCTGGCTCGAAGACTTCGGAAGCTCGGGAAAGGCATCCGACGTTGCTGTTGGGAGAACGGGAGGTTTCGGCCCGATCGGTTTTGCGCTTGCTGGTTTCGTGCCAGCTGTTTTTTTCGGCGGTGGTCGTGTTGATCCAGTTTGTTTCGTTACGTTGGCATAGCTCTTTTGCACCAGCAGTTTCTTGTTTTGGACACAAGAAATGCCAGTGTGTGCCTGCTCTTTGCAGTATTTGCACGACTGCAGCTGCCCTTTGTAGACAATAAATGCCTGCTGCCCGTCAATGGTGACCCACGAGTCAATATTTTTTTGTACCAACATACGGGCCGACCATATGCCGAGTGGTATACCAGCAAACTCGTAGCCCTCTCCCCACGTTAGCTCTCGGATGGAGATTACTTCGCCGAACGCACACAAGAACTCGACGATCTTCTCTTCGGAAACATTTTCGGGCAGATCGTGAATCTTCACTTCCACACTACCATCTTCCATGGTGATACGAAGCTTGTGCTTCTTCCCGTTTAACTCCACTTCATGACGGGCATCATGTTCATCCACTATTTTTTGTGCAAGCGTCAGGTCGCTGACCTTGACGAATGCACATTGTTCGCCCTTGTGACACTGTAGTCTTTCGACGTCTTCTTTCTTCAGCCCAAGCACTGAACGGCAGAATCCGTGCACTTTTTCGAAAGACGGCTTTACTGGGAAGCACGAATAGTCTATTCGAAAAGTGTTTTCCCGCCTCATCGCGACCATACCCGCGACGCGGCACAACACAAAAATATCGATTGAACGATCTGAAAAAAGTGCTTCACTAATGAGGAGCGCAATCGTAAACACGCCTGTGCGTCTCAGAAGCTGAGCGATAACTAGGTCGTCGGTTTGCTGGCTGGCACATCTTTCATTGTTCAATAGCAGATAAGTGTTTTTCATTGTTCCTTATATTATTAGCGGTATCTAAAAGCCTTAAACTCCACCCTTCTTGTTTTATCCATTATATTGTTATTATTTTTTCTTTCATTAGTTTCTGTTTTACCATTTCGTTTTATTCAAAGTTTTTTTTTTAAACTCTTTTCAATAAAGTCAGAAGGGATGTTTTCGTCGAGAGACGGTAACATCCCTACTGACACATTTCCGCAGCAAGAAATTGCCTGCGGTAATGTTGATATGACCTCTCATACTGGAACTATATCTAAACACGGATCAAGCCTAACACAACCATCTAAGGAAACATCCATTCAACAGTCTCACTCTAAACAGTGTGATGTTGAGAATGAGAACGTTCATTTTTCACAACAACCGAGAATACGACAATATGTAGATGATCCGAACCGCGAACGTTGGGTGGTTTTCATTCGGCGTGTTAACAAAAAGATAAGAGTGAAACAAGTTACCAGTGATCTGATTAAACATTATCCTTCAGTGATTTTTATTACTGAAGTCAATCGTGATAAACTTAGGGTAGTTTTCACAAACTATAAAGAGGCCAATGCTGTTGTCAATGATGATCGCTTTCGTCTAGAATACCGTGTATATGTTCCAGCAAGAGTTGTAGAAATCGATGGTGTAGTTACCAGTGACAGTGACCTGTCTCCAAATGATTTTAAGGAAGCTGTGGGTGTGTTCAAAAACCCAAATATACCCCCAGTAAAAATTATAGATTGTCAACAACTGAAGAAGGTAATTAAAAATGGATCTAACTCACAGTATGTACCATAAGGCTCATTTCGAATTACTTTTGAAGGTTCTGCACTTCCACACTATGTTACCATGAACAAAATCTTACGTTTACGTGTTCGATTGTATGTTCCAAAGGTTATGAGTTGCACAAATTGTAAACAGCTTGGACATACAAAAAGCTTTTGTTCAAATAAAGCAAAATGTCTCAAGTGTGAGGGCCAACATGAAGAAGATGCTTGCCAGAAAAATGTAGAGAAATGTGTTTTGTGCGGTCTAGATCCTCATGATAAAAAAGATTGCCCTAAATTTCAAAATTACTCATCAAAGCTAAAGTACTCTGTCAAGGAACGTTCTAAGAGATCCTATGCGGAATTGGTAAAAAAAACCTTAGTTTCAAATATGTTTTTGGAACTATCAGATTCTGATGATGACTCTGATTCAGATACTGAATATGATTCCTTACCATCGCAGAAGGGTAAAAGAGGTAGAAAGCATATTCCCTCCTCTGTTATGTCAAAGAACAAGCAAAAAGTAGCTAGGATTGAGAAAGTTCATACTCCAGAAAAATACAATCTTGTTCCTCGAGATTCTGTTGAATTCAACAGAAGCTTCCCATTACTTTCTGGTAATGCTCATTGTGATACATCCTCAACTGAACCAAAATTTCAATCACAGAAAGAAAATACTATGTTCACTGGTTTTTTGAAACTTTCAACTATTATTCAGTGGGTTTTGGATATTTCAAAAGCACCAAAACCTATTCAAGATTTATTGTTTGGATGTATACCGATTGTTGCCGCTGGCTGCACTGCTTCAAACTAGCCAACAACGGACTCCTTTCGGCTGAACCGCAAAATAGATCTGTCAAACGAATGGGGTGGCAGTTCTATGACACGTAACGATGACTCATGATATTTGGTATCGTGAATGGATTGAGATTGTTCGTTTCCACATCAAGTGCATCTTAAGTTTTGAATCTTAATATAAATATTATTTTTCCCCTTTGAGAACTGTGAAATCCTCTTTGAAGTTCCATTAAATGTAAGACCAAATGAATTTAAAACCTCAAATTTATAAAACCTAATTAAAACCTATTCTAGTTGCCATATTCTAAAAAGGGGTTAAAACCTAATATAGTGAATTCGTTAAAACAATATACTATTCCTAAAAGTAAGGTATTATAACATGCAACTAGATATCCATATAGATTATCATAAAATCCTTATGATTACAGTCGAATTCAGATTAGCTGAATCGGGTCGAGCAGGATTAGTTTGCAAAGAACAAACACCGAAAGTGTGAGTAATATTTAATGTAACCTGAAAACACCCAATTACCTATTAAATATATTTACAGTTTAAAGCTGTACTACAGCACAAATCGTGTGTTTTGCGCCGCTAAGAACCCGGTGTCTGGAACCTATCTCTGCTCCCCGGTAACACCGATGATAGCTAACTTTGGTAAACAGATGACTATTCAGTGGCCCATTTTATCATTGATTGATTTCGATGGCTAGATACGCAAATCAATTGACTGATCACGTTTCAGTATTACAATGGAATTGTAGGAGTGTTATGGCTAATATCAACTCATTGAATTTATTAATATCAGAAACTTACTGTGACATTTTTGCGTTATGTGAAACATGGTTGATTCCTGAATTGATTGTGATTTTAATTGTCATAGTACTGCATGGGGTTCTGACCACGATGAGAAAAGAGCGATGCCAATCCATGACATGTTAGATTGTTACAATTTATGTATTCTGAATACAGGAAATGTAACAAGAATTGCAGGTCCACAAAAAAAAAAATGCTGTTTTAGATTTATCATTCTGTTCATCTTCAATGGTTTATGATTGTTCATGGAAAGTAATTGACAATCCGCATGGAAGTGATCATCTACCAATAGTTATTTCAATTCATAATGATAATCAAAGAATGAGGGAATATGTGAACATTGAATATGATTTAACTAAAAACATTGACTGGAAAAAATATAGTTCGATAATTTCAGAGGCTCTTGAAAATCTGGTAGATTTATGTTTAGAGGATGAATATGATTTTATTGTGAAATTAAATATAGATAGTGCCATAAAAGCTCAAAATAAACCGATTCCAAATAAAAAAATAGTAAATCGCATACCAAATCCATGGTGGGATAAAGAATGCAATACTGTTGTAAAAGAAAAATCTGCTGCTTTTAAAGTTTATCGAAAAGTGCGTTCGAGACAATCTTATGAGAAATATATTTCACTTGAACGTAAGTTTAAAAATTTAGTGAGAGCAAAGAAAAAATCCTATTGGAGAAAGTTTGTCGGAGAATTATCACATGAGACCTCTATGACTGCTCTTTGGAAAGCTGCTAAAAATATGAGAAATAAATCTTCAGTTAATGAAGATAAAGAGTATTCACATGAATGGATCAAAAAGTTTGCTAAAAAAATTTGCCCAGATATTGTTTCAGAAAACCAAATTTGTTTTGATACTTCTGAGGATAGTGTACCAATGTTCACAATGATTGAGTTTTCATTAGCTCTTCTATCAGGGAGGAACAATTCTCCAGGGAAAGATGGTATAAAATTTGATCTATTAAAACATCTTCCAGATGTAGCTAAAAAAAGATTATTGAATTTATTAATTTGGTTCCTAGACCATAATGTTATTCCAAATGATTGGAGAAAAGTCAAGGTAATTGCGGTCCAAAAGCCGGGTAATCCACCTTCTGATCACAACTCTTATCGTCCCATTTCTATGTTGTCATGTATACGAAAATTAATGGAAAAAATGATTCTGAACCGTTTAGACAATTGGGCTGAATCCAATAAGTTGATTTCAGAAACACAATTTGGTTTTCGTAAAGGGACTACCGATTATCTTGGTTTGTTGACAACTGAAATTGATATAGCGTTTGGTAGTAAACAACAAATGACCTCTGTATTTCTAGATATAAAAGGGGCCTTTGATTCAGTTTCCCTTGACATTCTTACTCAAAAATTGCATAGGAAAGGACTTTCTCCAAAACTCAATAATTTTGTGAATAATTTATTAAGGGAAAAGCACATGTATTTTTCTAGTGGCCCAATCTCAGAATTCCGATTAAGTTATATGGGTTTGCCTCAGGGCTCTTGCCTGAGTCCACTTCTGTATAACATATATGTGAGTGAGATTGATAATTGCTTGGCTGAAGGATGTACTCTTGGACAATTAGCTGATGTTTGTGTTATTTCTGTAATAGGTAAAGATAGAGAAGATATGCAAGCTCCGCTTCAAACTACATTAGATAGTTTGTCTTCATGGGCAACTGATTTAGGAATCGAATTTTCACCAGAAAAGACTGAAATGGTTGTTTTTTCTAAAAAACATCATCCAGCAAAATTTGAACTACAGCTATCGGGGAAAAAAATTAATCAATCTTTATCCTACAAATACTTGGGTATTTGGTTAGATTCCAAGTGTACATGGAAAAAACATGTTCAATACATAAAATCTAAGTGTGAGTAATGAATAAATTTTATCAGGTCCATTACTGGAAGTTGGTGGGGAGCTCATCCAGAAGATTTAATTAGGTTGTACAAGACAACGGTACGATCTGTGATAGAGTATGGAAGTTTTTGCTTTTATCCAGCTGCACGTACACATATCCTTGTTTTAGAAAGGATTCAGTATCGATGTCTTCGTTTAGCATTGGGATCTATGAATTCTACGCATACTAAAAGTTTAGAAGTCCTAGCGGGTGTTCCTCCTTTAATGATTAGGTTCTATGAGCTTGGGAGTCGGTTTCTAATTCGCAGTGAAATCATGAATCCTATTATCATTGCAAACTTTGAAAAACTTCTGCAATTAATGGTACAGTCCAGACGAATGCCACTTTATTATTGGCACATGTCTGAAGATATTTCACCTGATATAATCGATTCTGAACAGCTCAATATGAATTTCCTTCAGTTAAACAACGATAAAGTTACATATAATACCTTTAATATTTTCATCGAAATATGGAAGACTTTCTTCTGACAAATGTTTTTACACTGATGGCTCTAGCATAGATAATAGTGTAGGTTACTGTGTTTTCAATGAAAACGTTTCTACATATCATCAGCTTAAGAATCCATGTTCAGTATTTGTTGCGGAGTTGGCAGCGATATATAATGCTTTAATTATCATCCTTAATTTATCGGTTGGCAGCTATTACATATTTTCCGACAGTCTTAGCTCTATTGAAGCTTTAAAATCAATAAAACCACAAAATGCAACATATTTTATTATTGAAATAAGAAAACTATTGAATACATTAACAATGCGCTCTTTCAGCATCACTTTCATATGGATACCATCGCATTGCCTCATCAATGGTAATGAAAAGGCAGATATTTTAGCCAAAAAAGGTGCCATAGTAGGTGAAATTTTTGAAAGAAAAATTGATTTTAGGGAGTTTTTTCAAACATGTCGTCGGAAAGCAATTGCTGAATGGCAAAGATCTTGAGATGAAGGATCTATGGGACGTTACTTATACGGTCTTGCACCAAAAATATCAAAAAAATCATGGTTTAAAGATTATAATCTGACTAGGGACTTTATTAAGGTTATTTCTAGACTAATGTCGAATCATCATAGATGTAAGGCTCACCTTAAGCGTATTGGTTTAAGTGATACTAATCATTGTGACTGTGGTGAAGGATTTGAAGATATAGAACACGTTGTTTGGGTTTGTTCTAAATATGAAGTAAAAAGACAAGAATTGATTGATTCCCTTCCTGTTTTATGGAAACCACCCAACGCAACAGTCCGCGATGCTCTGTTTTCTCGCAATCCCAATTTCCTAAATCCTATATATAAATTTCTAAAAGCTATAGACTTTCCTATCTAATTATTGTCTTTAACAGTGAATTACTATTACCTGCGACTTGAGTGATTGACGGATGTCTTAAGCCACATATCAAACCGATTCCGTTTCCTCAAATTTTCCTCAAGCCACCATTTTGAACTGCACGACGCCTCCAATAATACCATTGAGCTGATCATCACCATCTCATCTGAGCAACTTCACAAATCCATTGAGAAGATGGAGTGACAAGAGAACCGTCCTACGATGCATCCCAAGCCCCGAGTTTAGAACTTATAACTTGTCGTGAAAGTATGACAAGATGTAGAAGCTAAACAAAATTATTACAAACATTGTATATAACGTTATTGAATCGGCCCCTAATACTTTATGGTAAGGGCCTAAATAAAGATAGGTTTGAGGGTTTTATGCCTATAGGAGAAGAGATTTTTTTTTCACTCCTACAGGCTTTTCCTCATTCCAAAAAAAAAAGTATATTATTTTTGTTTTTTTAAATTTTAATGTACATTAAAAAAAATATTTCTGAATTTTTGGGTCACCCTATCCCACGAAAGAGCACCCTAATGACGAAATAAAAAATACGGGTCCAAAATTTTTTAAAAAGGCATAACTGGAACAATATTCTAAAAAAATAAAAAAAATATGTTTTTTTTTCGAACATTGACCGCTTTGGGGACGGACCAGCACAATTGTGCTGGTCTGAATTTGACCTTTAAAAGTTCATGGAGTGATTGAATAGCCAAAATAAAGAATGTTTTGTTCTACGAGATGATGAGTTTATAAGGCATATTTTGAAATAATCACTTAAATATGGTCCGTCCCGAAAGGGATATAATATTGAAATGATTCGTTATCAGAGGTGTCGACATGTTTTATGAACAGTCTTCATCTATATAAATAAAATAATTTAAAAAATTGAGGTTACATTAATATCATAAATCTGAATCCAAATTGTGAAGCTTTTGAATCCTTCCTACTAACATGAGCCTCTTCCCGTGACAGCCATAAAGATGCAGCGCTTTACTCAGCTTTTAGTAATAATGGATGTCACACTAACAATCCTTCCCTTCACGATTACCGTAAGGACATGGCCGACGCCGTTATTAACTTTTTAATGTTTGAAACTCTCGCAAGCTACTCCCTGGCACCGTCCGTTGATTCCTTGTGCAATTTTGATTATTCTGGTCCATCACGGAGTAGCAACTACGAATTGTGCGGTCATCAATACCCACGCTCTTGTAAATGAATATTATTTAAAATTGTAGTTAGACAAAATTGGACCGAAAAAGCGGGCTTCGAGAAGGTTCGTCCACTTTCGTTCAATTTTGATTCGAACAAATGTTCGCGGACCGTTAATCATGAGCTAAACCACCATAGGCATTATGATAGACGATCTAAAAGCATTGGAAAAATCACACTCTTGCGTGAAGATGGTCCTCGCTTTTGTGGCAGAATATTTATCGAAAGCCATTCCATCACCCTCCATGCTTGAATGTGGATTGCATACAGGGATGCATAGGCATAGGTTAGCCAGTTGATAGATACTTACATCAGTGGCCCGCCCGTGCAGCGTGTCGTACGACTCAGCCTTGGTAGTGATGCTCTTCAG
The DNA here is from genome assembly GCF_002204515.2 of Aedes aegypti. Lineage (NCBI taxonomy): Eukaryota > Metazoa > Arthropoda > Insecta > Diptera > Culicidae > Aedes > Aedes aegypti. The sequence goes on from NC_035108.1 coordinate 443,870,853, forward strand.
TTTGATCGGTTTCACCACGGTTGGCATCTTGCCTGTGCCCTCGTGCACCATCAGCATCTCGCCGTCCGCTCCCAGGATGCGAATGTCATGCGAGGATTTCCGGTGTATTCGCAGCGATTGGGGCGATAGTTCACGGAAGCCACCCCCACCCGGTCTGATGGCATCTCCATTGGAGTTACTGCTGCTTCCCCCTCCTCCCCCCGGGTGATTATGCTGACTGTGCACCGAGATGCTGCATCGTTTACGAGAAGGGTCATACTTGCTGTGTCCCGTCGTACTCATCGTCGCTCCTTCCGTTAGCGTGTTATTAGATTTACTCTGCTGATTATTGGCCACTTGATCGGTGACGCTGGTCGGGGTAATTTTCGAGCCCATCATCGTCTTGACCCCGTCGACACGAGGTTCGTGGAACATTGTCGATCCATCAACCACCGATCCGTTGTTATCCGGCGATTGTATGCTCGTCACGCTGTTGTTGTTGTTATTGTTTGTACTGTGGAAGAGATAGACGGGGAAATGGGTTTAAGTGTTTTTCAACCTTCTACATACTGTTTTCAAATATCGATTGAGAACCTCTGCTATATAGTACTTTTACACCACGGCGCGGCGCAACACACGACTCACTTACCCCGTACTGATGTTGTTGTTGAAGCCATTACCGATGTGATTGGTGACGCTTCCGTTACCCGCATTGCTCCGCTGGCCTTTGCTCATCAGCGAGCCCATTTTCAGATGCTCCAACATCGAATTCAAGTGCTGTGACATCATTTTGTAGCACCTTCGTCGATCATTCACATCAATGTGCACTCACTGCAGCACACCTCTTCAGTTTGGAGTGCCAATAAAATCCTTCCCGTCTCCCCAGTCGTGCGCTTCCAAATTTACACTACGCAGTTGATTTCACTTCACTGTCTATCAGTGATGGCACATATACATATTTTTCTGCAATTATACTATTTTTTCATTGATACTCACACAAAGTTCTGTATGCACAGGTATTCATGACGAATTTCTGAAAATCATACAGATTGTATGCATATATCTTTTGTCAAAATTATTCGTACAGACGATAACAAATTTTTAACCTCAAAATACAGATTCAAATATGGCAACACTGCTGTCTACCGAGAAACGGCACGCCACGGATGCAGGTGCACATAAGAACACTCACTCACGCGCGATGAGATCCTTGTTTTTTGCTTTCAATCAGCGCAACGACTCACTTCAATCACTTTTAATTACTACCGATGACACTTTCAATTGGTTCCGCTTCCGTCGTCGGCAGGATACAACGCAGAATGGCTTGACGATGTGGCGATATGATGGGCAATCAGTTTGTGCGACGTGTTGCACTTCCGCTTGAGGCAGTTGATCTGGAAATAAATTGAATAACAGGAAAGGTAAATAGTTGCGGTGTTATAGCAATATTATTTTAAAAAACACATATATAACCTAGAGGCGACATTTTAATGGTAATCAAAGGCTTTTTATCTCTTTTTATGAAGTATAAAATATATGGAAACTGCGAAAAAACCTTTTTTAGTTTATGTAAATTAAAAAAAGGTTCCTGAGGCAAGTGACAATCGGGACCTTCCGTCATAGCTCACTTAGAAATAGTTTTTCAAGGGGGTGTTCCTCTATAAACTTAATGATACAATGATACGACATGTATTTAATTCAAAAATGTTTGTTATTTTTAACGACGTGTGCTCCATATAACAGTGATCTTGCATAATAAATTGGGTCTAGAGTGTCTATCCCGGAACATCCCGGAACAAAAAAAAACGGGAATCCCGAAATGTTCGTAGAATCTGATGAAATCCACTAAACTTCCACTAAACGTTTTCATGAAAAAATCAATTTACTGAGTAAGAAACACATATTTTTCTTTGCCTAGTTCCAAAGTTATAATGCTTTTCTTTTCAACATTAGCCGTTTTTATAAGCCTATGCTGATGTTGTGGAGGATTATTGGTGCTGTGAAACTAGCAACACTGACTTGAGAGAGTAGATATTTTAATTGTTTTGAAAAGAGGAAAGATGTCAGTTGGAAGGTGAATGCTTTGCAGACTCGTGAATTGTACACTAGAATGTAAGTAATTATAGGATTAAACGAAATAATTGGAAATTTTAATAAACGCTTTAAACAGCCTTGAAGCTGCTCAACAAATGACTGCTGTCAATAGGTGATCATTCGCGGCAAAGTAATATCCCCATCCCAAGGCGTAGGCGTAGGCCCCATCCAATCCCCATAGGCGATTAGAATCATTGAAGATTGTTGGGATGGGGATATTATTTACTTTGGTGCGAATGATCACCTATTGACAGCATTCATTTGTTGAGCAGCTTCAAGATTTCAAACTTAAGCTACGTTTTCAGATTTCGACATCCTGTTCTAATACCTGTTGCTGATGTGTGCCATCCACACCACGAAACATTCAACTGGTTCGTCTTATAAGCAGAGAACTTATACAAATTTCTACACTTGCGTTGGGGATTCTTCGTTCAACCATGGCAATCAACTGATAACATCCTGTAGTGCGATTCATCTATGACAGCATCCGAGCTAACGAAGCCTTTGGCTCTTTTCAGGGCCACCAAATGTATATAAGAGAGTTAACAGAGTAATATTTCCGACTTTATTTATCACATTGCCAAGCAATGAATAATATTACTCTCAAACCATAAGATCAACAAAGCGATGACTGAAGCTTTCATTATAATCCTCGAATAACTTCTTTAATATTCTTTAATTAGAATTACTTAGATTTTGCTTCAACATGCTGAACAAGCCTCAATCACTATTGTTCTTTCCAATGCTACCATATATTTCATGGAAAGTTACTAATATAATTTCGATAGTGAAATTTCACATTTTCATAGATGACGAATTCAACGGATAAAGATAATGTATATTTGGGACATGATTAAACGTACACTTGGCTGCAAATCGTTATATGTATAAATATTTACGAAAGTTTCGAGCACTGAAAACAGTATGAAGTCAAAACGAGCAACAAGAACGACATCAAATTCAGTTAAATTAACCATCATGGTCCTACGTCACCAGTTCGTACAACCCCATAGGGATGCACACTAATTTTTTTTTTTTTAGAATTTCTACTCCAAGGTTGTTGCAAAAAAGGTAGTCTCCTAAAAGAGTGAAATATTTACATCGAATTTAAGGGTAACGAAAAATGGCCTTGCATTTTTTCCTTGTTTTAGTCATCAGATCGTACAATATTGTATTTAAATGAATTTTAATATTAATAAGATAAATGTTTGTTGAATAGTCAAGTTTGGAGGTCAAAGTCCCGACTTCTAGTGCACCAATGACCTTGAACATTACCAGACATAATATTAATTTTACTTAGCTAAAATTTCACAGTTTTATACATATTTTTTTAGCTATCGTATTTTTTTCTATATACAAATATTTGAAAAACAAAACAGTTTTACTGAAAAATGTTATTCTACTAATTACATATATGATTTTATATATTGCTTTAGTCTGTTCATTTAAGAATTCTCGATTACTTTTTCAAATCGACGTAAGTAACTTTCATATGGTTTTGAGAAAGTTAATTAAGAAGAATCACAACCTTTTTCCTAGAACTGTTTTAAAATGTATCCCCTTTTTGACATTTTTTTACCGTTTATATCGCTTAAATTTTGCATGCAATCAACTTGCGTTAAAACACTAGGTAGTTCCTATCATTTCCCACAAAAAATGTATGACAAAATGATAAGCCGTTTCAATCAGTTACTTACGACGTTTTTGTACCAGTGTAAAATCGAATCAAGTAGTGTTTTTTTTATTCGTAGTTAAGTCACTTTGTCTCTCATACAATGGAGCGGCGAAAGTAGGGTTTTGGAGCATCTTGCTGGGTAGTGCTTCGTGAAGCCCAAGCAGGACAGTTCGGTTTTGCGTCGTCCGATTGATTTTGCTGACGGATTCGCGCGTTTTCGTTGCCGGAGAATTTTTTTTCCCCCTGTTTTGGAGCGTCTTGCTGGGTAGTGCTTCGTGAAGCCCAAGCAGGACAGTTCGGTTTTGCGTCGTCTGATTGATTTTGCTGACGGATTCGCGCGTGTTTTCGTCGCCGGAGATTTTTTTTCCCCTGTTTTGGAGCGTCTTGCTGGGTACGTATTTGGGAAGGCCCAAGCAAGACGGTTTTTTTTTTTTAAACAAACTATGTATGGTTCGTCACTACAAGTGTCGACATTATTCCTGTTTCATATAAGTTAAAATATATACATGTAATTTTCAGTTTTCGTCATTAATAGAAACGTCTTTTGAATTGTTCGACATTATAGATGTTGACGTATTTTTTCCAAAAACTTCTCGAGACAAAAATACAAAACTAGCTTTAAATGCAAGTCGTATATTTCCCCCTTGTCCACGGATCGCATCACCGACCAGAGGTGACTCCCAGATCTTTTCCTCCCTCACTAATAAACACCCTTCCCGTGGTGATTGTGGAGATGCAGAGGTATTCTCGGTCTCTAGAAGCAACAATCATTACACCCTAACATTCCTTCCCCATCCCAACTGACTGTAAGGATTTGGCCGGCGCCGTTATTGATCAATAATAATAGATCTTCTAAAATTGCACTTCGAGAGTAAGCGGAAACTCCCATCCCTTATTCATTTGGATCGTAGTGCAATTCTTACCAGTTCCGATCAATCACGGAGTAGCAACCATTGACATGTACCGTCAGTCTATGCTATGCTATGCTATGCTATGCATACAATGGAGCGGCGAAAGTAGCGGTTAGGTTGCGAAAGTGGAGAATCTTACTTTCGTTGTTTTGTAAATCCGGAAATTAAACGTTCTACAAGTGAAAAATCGAGCTGGTTTAGAGCGGAACGTGTAGAATTTCGTCTGCGAAACACGTAGGATTGATAAAGTAAGTTTGTGAATTTTTCTGATTTGAGTCTGTTTGAATAAGTCTTCGAGAATTATTGCTTATTCAAAATGTTGACATTTTTCTCTAAATCTCTAAAAGTTTTGTGATAACTCAAAAGTTTGGTTATGAAATGCTGATGATTTCCAACTGAGCAAATTTTAAGTTGTTTACAAGCTGCGGTAAAAATTTCAGATCAAACGAAGCGTTAAAAGAATGGATCCCAATTATCATTTTGTAAGTTAAAACGGCCAATGCGTAAATATTGAATCAAAGACAATATAAAGACCTCCATGTCCCTTACTGTTGCCCAAAATTTCATGGCACATAAGGTAACAGAGCAGAATCTAGAATGCCATGAAAAGTGTACTGCTTTCTGTCAAACTTGGGTAGCTTTTGCACTACGGAGGGACCAAATGCAGTACTGCACATATGTAAGAGAAAAATATCATGCAAATTCCTTGCAATGTTCCAGACCTTAATTTATTTATTTTTCTTAATCAACAATGAGTGTAGTACATGACCATACAAATCTAACATAGATCTCGATAACATTCCCCCAAGTTTTTTACATCTTTCTTTTCTATGATAAGCAGCGGAAGAAGAGGGTAAAACATCTAGAGTAAAGAACAATTACTTAGAAACTTACATTTTTAGAATTAAAAATAAATGGTTGGTGGCTTGAACGCTTTTGGTGTTTGTAATTTAATAGTATTCTAGATGCTTATTTCTGAGATTCAGAAGGTTTTGAACACAACAAAACTTCTCTATATCAGTTTCTTTATTTTCCGGCAACGCAGTCTTTATTAAAGTAAAACGAGGTGCTTATTTGCCCGACGTTTCGACACGGGTATTGTGTCTTCTTCAGGGGGTACTGTAATATAATTATTATACTATTTGTGTTATAAAATCTTTGTCGTTGCAACTTACAATATAGTTTTCGTTCTTTGTACTATTTTTTGTTGAACTATAACTGTCTGGTGTTGGTTTTTTTGGTACATACTAAAAGTTAAGGGTCGTTAAGTTTAAAAAGTTTTGGATGAAATGTAACTATTAAATCTTACGCTACGAAAATCACTTCCTTTTTTGTGCACAACTTGTACTGACAATGGCGCAATTTTTCTTTAAGATATTCAGTGTGCGATGTGCCCTATTGGCGTTATTGATTCCCTCTCATCTATGGGGCGGTCCATTTATTACGTAAGGGTTTATGGGGGAGGGGGGGTCTGAGATTTCTTACGCGCCATACAATTTATTTTTAAGTTTCATACAAAAAATCTTTCTATGGGGGGAGGGTGGTTGAAAAACCCCCAAAAATGTCTTACGTAATAAATGGACAGCCCCTATGCTACTTTCTCTCCTACTTTGGTCGTGTTCATTTCTACTCATATTTTTGTCTCGTTTATTTTTACTTTTAATGTCGTGCAACAATGCTGCCACACCATTTTGCTAACACATTCCCAAAGAAAGCCAAAATAACGCCAAAAGCCAATAATTAGCGGAAAATGTTCATGTTTGCAATTTGAAGCGTGTCGGGCTTTTGTTGCCAAATGTTTTGATTCAGGTGCACTGCAAGGCTTACTATGCTGGCGAATCAACGGTGTTGACATAACATTAAACAAATTATACGAGCGAGGCAGATCATTTTAGACGAAATTAACGTCAATATCCTGCACTGTGAATTCCAGTGAGGCAAACAATGTTTTATTCGCCTACTCTTCTCCACATTTTCCTGTACTCTAGATGAAAATTACTTTTTGTTCTAAGATGGCTATTTGTTCTGTGAAGGTATTATACTCCGAAAAATGACATTCGGTAGTGACGTCATCGCGAACTCGAACTAGTTCAAAAGAAAGCAAGGCCTGCTCTCGTTTACTATCCTCAAGGCCTCATGCTCGACGATAGGAATGATGACACATGTTTTGATGGAAAATCGTTGTTGCCTACCTTGTTGTGTCTATCGTGATCAAAATGCTCCGAGTATGCCTGAGAATGTACACGGAGCCGCAAATCAACCCAACTTTGACTTCTTTCGACGCAATTCGGCTCTTCCGTGGAATAACCCAAATTTGGGTTAACTGATATATACCTATCATTAGGTTGTTTCCATTTGACAGCGGCAAAACAAATAACTCAGTGCAAAAAAAAATCTAACCAGCGTTAGCTTTCAAAGTCTCCGTGATGGGTTAAAACAACTTAACGTTAGGTAAACTCGAAAGAACCCAAATTTGGCTTATTCCATTGAACTTCGACGCTGGGTCGGTGCGTCTCTCTCTGTTTTTGACAACATTGCTGATGCGAGAGAAGCAAAACAACCCAACCGTGGGTAAAAACTAAATGCAGTTTACCCAAATTTGAGTAAAAAGAACTTATTTTTTGGGTATTCTGATTTCTCCGTGTATGCTCATTCCTTCATCACGCTAAAAACTTTTACTAAAAACATGTGACACAAAAACTATCAATTGTTGAGGATGTTGAAGAATCGTTTTATTTGGCCTTATTGAAGCGTATATTTTTCAGAACTTTTGCCAAATATTTTTTCTCACAAAAATACGATCAGCAACTATCGAATTTAACTGATTCATTGGACTTACTACCTGCATCAAACTACAGAAGCTTTGTGTGAAGTATTTTAAGTGTGCACCTTAAAAATGGTTTCCTGCGAGACAAGCTAAAATAAACCACGGCTCACATTAGTCCCAAAGCCATATCTAGGAAGACAAAAATGATTGCGCCTAAACCGTCAATTTTAGATATATGGTGTCTTCGGCAAAGTTTCTCCATATTTTTCAGACATTTTTTTCAGAGATGTGAAATTAGGATGGCCCACATGGTTTACGAGATCAGCACATAAACTTTTTTGCTGACGCATTTAAGACTACATAATGTTCTACAATGTTTTAGATAAACCGATTTGGAGCAACTTTGCCGAAGAACTCAAATTTCTATCTCTTATGGTTCGCGAGTTATGATTTTTTTTAACAAAAAAGTTAGGGTGGTACTGAAAAATCAGTTTTTTCTTGATAACTTTTTATACGATTATTTCTCGCAAAAACTTTGTTCCAAGCACTTTTAGAACTTTTGATTGCGCAACTTTTTGCCGAAGAAAGTACTGTTCTATCTCTTGTGGTTACAGAGTTATCAGAAATTTTCTTCGAAAAAATGCTTGTTTTCAAATGCCGATATCTCCGAAAGGCGCAAACGGATTTTCAATCTTTTGTCAGCATTAGAAATATTATTTCTTTCTCTGTTTATGGTGAAAAAACTGTGAGGACGTTTTTTGTTTGAAAAGATTGACAAAATTTTGAAAATGATTTTTTTTTTTTCAACCGAAAATTGTCCATAACTTGAAAAATATTCGAGATAGCTCTTTGGTGCCTTCAGCAAAAATGTGCAAAATTGAAAATGCTGATAGTGCTTCATACAAAGTATTCATAAAAAATAATTGCTTTAAGATATATTCACCATAAACCGAATTTTGTATGGTAAAGAAAGCTGTATGTAAAGTCATTTAAAATTGAAAATATATGTAATGAAAAAAGATCGATCACAGTAAGCGAAATGTTTGGAGTTAGGGAAAGTTAATTGCTGAAGCACAGTTTTAACAGTGATTCAGGGAACATTAATCCATAAACGATGTCATGTTATTTCACGCGACATAATGTTTGTCCAGCTAACCTATGCCGTGGTTGGTTATGAATTGCTACCGCTTCGGCTTACTAAGCAGAAGGTCATGCGTTCAATACCGGTTCCGTTTATTATATTATCAACCTCAAAAGATAACAAAACGTATACTTTGAATAATTCCTTCAAATTACCAAAACCATACTTCCCGTGATATCCTCCCATAGAAATATAGAAGTATCTGCAATTATTCTATCTGCGCATCCAACTTATCCCATTCAATGCAATCAAATCCAATAAATCTGCCACAACGACTTAGTCAGGGCTGCATTCGCCTGTTAAAGAATGCATGAATCTTGAACAAGAGCCAGATATAAATGCCAAATATCTGTCTAAGGTAACGAACCAGAAGGTGGGCCTTGATCACTTGAAAACTGCTTCAGCAAATAATTTTCCTTTTTTCAACTCCTTAGATTCCGCTTACTATGATCGATATCAAAACATGTGTATTCAATATAAATGACATGCATACAGTTATTTCGATTGTTGTAGCAAATATCTCTTTTTTCGCTTTCTTTACCATATAAAATTCGGTTTATGGTGAATATATGTGTGAGCGTTGATTTTTTATGAATACCTTGTATTTTGCACATTTTTGCTAAAGGCACCAAAGAGCTATCTCGAATATTTTTCAAGTTATAGACAATTTTCGGTTAAAAACATATTATTTTCAAATTTTTTCCAATCTTTTCAAACAAAAAACGTCCTCACAGTTTTTTCACCATAAACACAGAAAGAAATAATATTTCTAATGCTGACATAAGATTGAAAATCCGTTTGCGCCTTTCGGAGATATCGTTATTTGAAAACAACCATTTTTTCGAAGAATATTTCTGATAACTCTGTAACCACAAGAGATAGAACAGTACTTTCTTCGGCAAAAAGTTGCGCAATCAAAAGTTTTAAAAGTGCTCGGAACAAAGTTTTTGCGAGAAATTATGGTATAAAAAGCAGGGGACTGACACAGCTGTCATCCTGCATACATTTCGGCTCTTCCTCACATCGTTTTGGTACTTCGCGTTTTGGTACCCACTTTCTGGCCGGTTCGCCCTAAACTTGCTCCTGATTTTCGAGTATACGGCTCAAACGCTGCTAGTGCTAGATTCTGGCAAATAAACAAATCGCATTAAATCGTCGTATTTGATGACGCTTTTCATTAGCTCATCATTTTGTTTAATGTTTTACGCATCAGCGCGGTAGCATTGATGTCTCCTACCCATAAACACATATGTGTTGTCCCTAACTAAATAATCAAAACAAGAACACTGGACGCCATGTTGAATTGATGTTGGGTTGGTAAATATTGGCTCATGCCACCCCCTTGATAAAAAGTTATCAAGAAAAAACTGATTTTTCAGTACCACCCTAACTTTTTTGTTAAAAAAAAATCATAACTCGCGAACCATAAGAGATAGAAATTTGAGTTCTTCGGCAAAATTGCTCCAAATCGGTTGATCTAAAACATTGTAGAACATTGTGTAGTCCTAAATGCGTCAGCAAAAAAGTTTATGTGCTGATCTCGTAAACCATGTGGGCCACCCTAATTTCACATCTCTGAAAAAAATGTCTGGAAAATATGGAGAAACTTTGCCGAAAACACCATATATCTAAAATTGACGGTTTAGGCGCAATCATTTTTGTCTTCCTAGATATGGCTTTGGGACCAATGTGCGGCTCTGGCTAATAGAAGTAATAAACCATGGAAGAAGAATTTCGCTGGCGTCGCAGTAGGAACATCTTTTGCTGGCAGAGATAGGCAGGGCTATAAATGTCAACGCGAAAATGTAAGCAGTTTGACACTTATGTACCCAACATGTTTCTGAACTAGAACAAAGGGAACACCAGCGACATTATTCTTCTATGGTTTATTATTTCTATTCTCTGGCTGGTACGCTGATCATAAGTACTGTGCAAAAGGATAGGACAAGGAACGGTCAAGAAATGATTCCTCTACCAAAATTACTTGAGCTGTACGCTGCTTAGAAGTAGAGTTGATTTCATAACGTCGGTAACGCCTGCTGTACAAATCAAATGGAGCTGTCACTTTTCCGTACGGAAAAATGTGCCGCTCAATTATTCCGCAAGTAAAAGTGACACTTCGCTCATACGGAATCAGCTGTCAAAATTACTTTGGTAAAAAAGAGAAATTTTACTTGACTGCTTTACGTTTCAGGTGCATACTTCGCATTAGGGCTGGTAGAAAAAATGTGTTCAAATTGAATGACCAAAATGTTCGAGACCGCACCTCTCAGGTTATCAGAGGTAGTAGTCTGGGAGGGAGGCACAAATACTACACACGAAATTTGATACAATTTTTTTTCCAAACTGCAAGATAACTCAAGTTTGCCAAAGACAATCAAGGCAGGCTTGGTGGAAATCGCTAGTTTTAATTTGTTGTGTACACTGAAATGAATTTTATTGTAGAAACTACTGAATCCATGGTAAAATTAAGAACTGCACCAACGATTTTCAACCGACTACTTTAATCTGTTAACTCTACCATAACATAGTCAACAAGAAAATATATTCTGTTTATTTAACCAGAGTTGTAGTATTTATGACTAGAAATATTCTAGATTTGACAAGTACAATTTTCACCATACTGCGTTGTACGGTGGGTGTCACGGATTGAAATACAATGCTTTGTAGTCGAGGCTACTATGGACCTAGTTACATTTACTACACTGCTCAGTGTTTTTTAACAGATTATAGTAAACTTAACAGAATTTTGTAGTCGGTTGAAAATCGTTGGTGCTGTTCTTAATGCTACTATGGATTCAGTAGATTATACAACAAAATTTGTTTGCGTGTACCTTCGATTTTTCTGGACAAACATTGAAAAAGGGCCACAATTTTCTATGCGTTTAATTTTCAGTTTTATCGAAAACAGTAAAAAGAGCCTCATTTCAATACGTTATATTCAATAAGAATAAACGGTGCTCTCGTGACGTTACTTTTGAATGTGGATAAATTGATTCTAATTCGATTTTTTTTCTACTTTTGATGAAATGCATAAATATGCTTTGGCTAATTACGCGCTTTTATCATGTTTGTCCATTGTTTAAGATCCGGACTCACAGTGACAGTTCGTGACAGCAAAATCTCGGCTCAATATGACGTAGAGAAATTTTGTATTGGTTTGTCCCTCCCAGGTAGTAGTGAGCACTCGTGTTTACTTATACTTTCGTTCTTAGTTTTCACACATCTGTTCCATCAAATTCCATCAGGAACTCAGAGCTCCCGTGCCAGTCGACGTGCGAAGCGTACCCGTACCGAAGATCGAGAATTGTCCGACACTGAGGAACTGGTGACACCGGCACCGGATGCTGGTGGTCTTACCAAGAGACCAACCATCTCTGCTCCTGGAACAAGCGGCAGCACACCCTCGACGGTTCCGATGGAAACCGAAGAAGTCGCGGAAATCTCCGAGGACAGATTCAAAATGTTCAAAAAGGGCGTTTCACAAGCATTCCGTCAAACTCGGGAGCAATCTCTGGCACTGCCCCGTCTCACGAAGCACATTGACGAAAACAGTGGCGCGGAGACATTCTCCGTAGGTGAAGTGAAAGCAGCCATCGCTCGAATGACAGACGATAATCAGATTATGAAGCACGATGACGTTGTGTTCCTGATCTAAGCATTTGATTTTTTTACTTTACATATATATTGTACCTTACTACTACTTTACTGTTAAAATGTATCACTAGTATCGTAAAATTGTTCTATAAAAGCAAATTTTTAAGCCACAAAAAAGAAAAAAAAGGCGGAAGTTAACGGAAGTTGTCAAATTTTCAGCGATGTATGTTTTTAAGTTTTTAAAATATATTTTTTTGAAAATAAAAAATCAGTCATTTTTCATCAGCACACACACTAGATCTCAGCGCATTAAATTTTTAATGTTTAAAAATAATATTAACTTTTGAACAGCTCAACGGATTTCGAATCTTTTTTTTATGGAATGAAAGCTTAAGATTTCAACTTTTCAGAATAAATATATATATATTGTTAAATTTGTACTTTCATCCCGGGACGAGCAAAATGGTCGGGAAATGGACACTCTAATTGGGACATCTTTCAAGTCTTGCATTGGCTCGCAGAATATAATTGTGTTCTAAATCGAAATATCATCAGTATGTAACAATTTTAAGTATTATTACAAGCTGTTAACGATTAACAGGTATTTTGTTTTCATTTCATTAGAAAATCAGCAAGATTCTATGACATTTAGTCGAATGACGTTTGGTCGAAAGACGTTTAGTACAAAGTACATTTGGTCTAATGGGCATTTCGTCGAATGGACATTTGGTCGAAAAGAATTAAATTGCTTTGAGATGCATATGATATTTGGCTGAAAAGATTTTTAGTGGAAAATTAAGTCGAATAGTCATTTTTCAGAGCATTTTATAGAGTGCCCTTTTGACGCAAATACATAGTGATTGAGTCATTGGAAAAAAGGAAAGCATGTATGGTAAGTGCTATTACTGATGATTACATGTTAGGACTAATGAGTGCAAGAAATCTGCATTGGTGTACTGGTATTTCTTGAACAATCTTCAAGCCTTCATTATACGATGATCGATATTTTGGGATTTAAGTTGATCACCCATACTCAATTAACCCGTTGACGTTACTTGATCTCATTTATACCCCTTTTAAGACTTAACCTTCTGTTTTTTTACTAGCGTTGCCTTTCTTGTACGTTAAACCTAATGTCGAAAGTAGTGCGCTACTTCCGCACATATCGCATTGACATAATATAAATATTGGGATAAATTCCAAACAATATATCCTCAAGTAACATCAGATAAAACCTGATTGAGCTCTAGAGTAGTTCTTGATTAATTCCCACAGGGTTGTGTGTAAGAACTTCTAGGCTCTCGCGGAAATTTGGGAGGATATGCTTAGCAAATTGTTAATTGCTATCCTACAGGAATCCCTTGAAAGCTTTCGAACGAATTCTCTGAAGAAATTTGTGAAGGAGAGATCGGAGGAATTATTTGAATGATTGCAGAAGTATTAACACTTCAGTCGTCGCGCTGTTGTATTTTGTACAACAATGGTGAAAAAACCTCGCTTATCGTACACAGCATCAGCGTAGTGGTTCTGACGGTGACAAACCGCGCGACGACTGAAGGGTTAACTGCAGGATTACACCTTGAATAAACTACAGCAATTCCTAGGTAAATATGGATTAATTATTGTAGAAATTCATTCGAAAATGCTAGAAAGAATAACTGGAGAAACTGACGTAGAAATTCTTGTAGATCTTCCTGGAAAATCCTTGACATTCAAATTATTCAAAAATTCTGGAATGAACTTTCCTGGCTTTTCTTGAAAAAGGAATCTTTGGAAAATCTTGAGTTAATCAACAAATATCTGAAGGTATTACTGAGAATAACTTTCACCATAATCTTCTGAAATTACTGAAGTATCGGAGTGTTCAAGAAGTTCCTGTAGCAAATTCTGAAGAAATTCCTCTAAGCATCCCTTGAAACACCACTGGACGCTTTCCTTGGAGAATTGGTAAAGGAATCTGAAGAGTAATTTTTGGAGGGATCTCTGAATCTGAGAAAAAATAATCTGAAGAACCTGTGGAATAGACGCGTAATAGTTTTTGAAGCTTTCTCGAGTATTTTTTAAATTTGGTAGCAGGATTCACTGCAAGCAGAGTAAGGAAAAAAGTGGCTTTAGAACCCATTTTTTGTTAGAACCAGACTGTCCGTCAAAAATACTTTTTGGGGACTTGCATCAAGTGGGGCCTTCCTTAGCCGAGTGGTTAGAGTCCGCGGCTACAAACCAAAGCCATGCTGAAGGTGTCTGGGTTTGAATCCTGGTCGGTCCAGGATCTTTTCGTTATGGAAATTTCCTTGACTTCTCTGAACATAGAGTATAATCGTACCTCCCACACGATATACGAATGCGAAAATGGCAACTTTGTCAAAGAAAGCTCTCAGTTAACAACTGTGGAAGTGCTCATAAGAACACCAAGCTGAGAAGCAGGCTCTGTCCCTGTAAGGACGTTAATGCCAAGAAGAAGAAGAATCAATAAAAGACCAAGTCTCTAACAAAGGATATGCTACCTTTCTTGCTGTAAGCTCTGTCAAGATACCTCGGGAACCATTACTCAATATTGAAAAAAGAATATAAAAAATAGATTCACAGCATCATGAGGTTTTAATTAGGAAACTATAGAACGAGTTTTTACCAAGTCTGTCTTAATGAACTGGAAACAGTCACTTTATTTTTTTTTTTGTCGAGGATTCTATAAATTTGACCTTGGACAAAGAGATTTTGCTAACATTTGTCCTAGCCATAGTTTTGAATGTGGACGCGCCTCTACTTTGAACTATCGCTTTCCTAAGTGCCTTCTCAGTGCCATGTTTCCACCACGGATTCATTTGATGATATCTCCAGACATTTCTCTAGGGTTTCCTCCAAGAATGCCAATTATGGATTCCTTCAGGGATGCTCCTCGAATTTTTATTCGAATATTTGTCCAGGGATTCCTTCAGAAATGTCCCCAGGGATTCCCTCTCAAAATTCCTTAGGGTTTCCTTAAATAATTCTCGCAGGGATTTCATCAAAATTCAAAATATATTCATTCATGAATTTCCCCCAGGCATTATTAAGAAATTCCTCCTGTGATTCGAATGACGTTTATTTGAACGGAAATTTTCTCGAATGCTCATATTTAAATGGTTTATTGAAATTTCATTGGTAAAAATTGAATTTTGTTTTTAAAACAATGCAAAGTTTTTTGGATAACTTATTTTTTTTAAATAATCTGAATTATTAGCCATAGTTGGAAAGAAAATGAAACACCTCAACCCTTATTTCAAATTTCATACGTCTATTTGTTTGTGATTTGAAGATATGTCAGTATGTAGTGGATTTTTTTCGCACTTTGACTAAATATTTAGCTGTTGTGAATTTATTATTCTTTGAAAACATCATCATTCTCTGAAAAACTTTCATCTAATGGAATCATTAAAAGAGAGTGCTCGCAATTAAGACTTATTGCGACTTCCAGCTTAATAACATTCTTTAGCTAATATATGGCTTTGCTGACGGTGCTGAATAACAGAGTTTGCGGAAAAGGTTCGAATGGGTCTTATTCAAATTACGATGAGACCACCGTGGAAAAGTTTGATCATAAATAAATAAACAAGAAACTTGTGCTTATTCTGTGTATTGGGTAAGATAAGAAGAGTTGATTGAGGTGAAAAAAAACTGGGTTGCTTCCATATTAGATCAGGTTATCTGGACTCGCACAACAAGCCTGAAAAATAATGTCAAATGTCATAAACGCTAGAGGAATTCATAAAATTTAATAACCAACTATTGCTTATCGCATATAGATTGTTGGTAAAAAGACTGATACTCTTTTAAATTCTTCAATCACTCTGTGTATTAGCGACCAAATGCTACTCACGATGCTAATCAAACAGAACTAAACTTTGTTTCCATACTATTTTACCTCGACCACATACATATCCTTTCCATAAAATGTCGATTTGACCAAATGTCATATGCTTTCTGTTGCAATTATACCTTTTCGACTAAATATCCATTCGACGAAATGTCCGTTCGACCAAACGTCATTCGACCAAATTTTTTTTCTGTCTTTATTAACGAGATTTTTAGCCCTGGGCTAGTTCATCTCGGGACCAACGGCTCGGAAGGGAACGAAGGAAGTCGTCACTACTGAAATTTTTAGTGACTATCTTGGGGATGGGATTTTCTAAAAATACCTCCAGGAGTTCTTCTAGCGACACATTGGAATACCTAAATTATTATTATTATTTTTATATATTATTTAAGACACTTTACCATTTCGTCATGGCATTCGTGTCTGAGAATACCTTAATGCAATCTCTCAGGAGTTCTTGCAGAATTTGTTTCTAGAATAGCTTCGTAATTTGAAAGTCGTTTAGGTATTTGTTTAAGATTTCTCTTCTGGATTTTTTTGAAAATACTTTCAGGTTTTTTCTGGACTTCATCCACGAAAAGCTTTATAATTTCCTACAGAAGAAAAAAAAACTAAGTCCATCGAAAATTCATCAACGATTTTGCAAGAGTTTTCCTTGACATTGAAAAGACCCTGTCGTATAGTATACGACAATTCGGCATACTACATATAAACGTGAAATCCATGTAGAATAAGTTTTCTCAAATTCGATTCATCAACTGATTTCCAGTTCAGAGCAAATTGCTCTGCATAGGTACTCAACAAAGCGTCGCCTTCCACGCCTGACTGATATCGTAAATTATCGCAACAGGTTTTCCAAGCGAAAACACCAGAGGCTTTCCTTTGACAGACACCAGAAACTGACAAAAAAAAAAAACAAAATCTTCCAAACAGTTGTTTATGAGGCTGCTTGCCGGTAATTTTTCCAATCTGCTGAATTTTCTCAGAAGTACAAAGAACCCTCTGGTGTTCTACCAGGCCCATTGAACGTATAAGAAAGACAACAGAGAAAGGAAAAGTGTGCAATCTGTTTTTCACAAACCCACTCGACCACTTGATGGCGGCAGGTAGGAAACCGACACGAATTGAGAACGATTCTTTTCGCGTAAAAGTTAACACGATGGGAATAAATTTAAGTATACTTTTTAAATGACTTAGCATGAAATCAATAATAGAACAATATTATTGCACAGAGTATGTGTTACAATTACACATCATTAATGCGTTGTCTTGCTAAACGATGGTGAAATAACGTTTTTTGTTGCTATCTGAAAATATGGTGAGCTCGTTTCTTTTTTTTTCATTTCTAATATGTCTTGTAAAAACACAATCTAATTTCTTCTTTGAAAAGTAAAGAGATAATGAAAATCCCACATTCACGTCACTGAATATCGTTTGCCTTCTACCAGGTGTTCAATGCTCGTCGTGTTCGACGAATAATGACATCATTTGCCCGATTCGCTTCAGCAATGAGTGATGTAGCAGATTGCAATGATTTTTTTTCCTGGAATCGGAAAGAGCGACGAGTTGTACAGGACAACCCGCAACATTGTTATGTCTACACCAATCGATGTCATCATTTTCACTGGGACTCTGATTCCCCGTGATTTGTGTTGATCCACCCATCGTCAAATATTTCCACATCGTTAATAAAAAACGTTAAGCAACGGCACGGCAATCAATCGTCGCTGGAAGCTTTGCGAATAGCTATATCCGTTTAGATTGATGTCCTGGGAGTGAAGTGGCTTTCGCCGATATATCATCCTGTCCCATCAAATCAAAAATCGCTCTGAAGTTGATTTTCTGGGGGGAGGGTCCCCCCTTTCTTTTGTGCCATTATCACGGTCCCCAGTAACCAGTTGAACAAATTTAATCTAATTGATGGTAAACAAGTATCGCAACAGCTGCGTTCGGTGTTAGACGCAGTCAGCTAGACTGAAGTGGTAAAGAAATTAATCGTTTTCCCAAGTCTACCCCATCATCCCCAATTAGGGTATTTTCCTTCCGTCAAGGGTGGCTGATTGTGGGATAGGACAGTTAATGAACACGAGGGAAAGGAAAGTGACAATTGATAGCCCAACGTCACACCACGCCCGGGAGCCGGAATGCTGGGGGCGATGATGATCAGGGATTTATCTACGGACGATTTGTCACTGTTAACGTAACGCGTGGTAATCGGTGTGGGATTTGCGAAGTAATCGCACGCTACTCATCACACTACGCAATTGGGAGGAGGAGAGTTTGCTGAATTTTGTGCCAAGCAAACGTTGGAACAGCGAAAGATCAACATTGGATTAATGGATGAGTGATTTTCGGATTTGGGAGTTGGATTGGGGGGTTTAAAATTTGCGATCCGATACTGTTGACAGTGTTCAGTGTACGGGGAATAAATTGATTGCTTTTTATCTCGTCATCCTTTATTGTTACGCAATATAGAACATATACACCCAAAATAAATCGGATGGCGGATTTCCCTCCAAGCGTATTAGGTGCTAAATCCACCTATTGATGGTAAGATTCGCCTCCTAAGCGTAGACGGGCAAACCCGTCAAATGAAATCGAGCACATTGGACTTGAAAATTCGAGCAATCTAAATGTTTACACCCGACCCACACAATTGCACAACCAATCCGAAGCCGAATGATGGCATCGGAAACGCACACTTAGGCAAATGGTCACGCGGCAAATGGATGGTGGACATGTCAGAGGAATGGGATGAATATTGCAATATAAAACGCTTTATATATTGCTTTTGTCACTTCTTCCATCAAGCCGTCGATAGGTGCGTAGAGATAGCACTGGTTTATGAATCGGGAGGTCCTTGGTTCGATTCCGAGTAAGCGCGAGTATTTATTTTGTTTTTATTTTTTGGTTCTTCAGGCAAATTTATGAAATTCAACCCGATTTCTTGTGGCGAATTATCATAATAGATTCCGGTCCCTGTATTTAGATAATCATTTTGCTTGAGTGACTATCGAAATAAGGTACCGTGTGACAAATGGGTAAAGGAAATCGTACAGAGATGGTTCTTAAAAATAAATAAAATGAATAAGATCTACTATATTTTTCAGATTGTTTCCTACTAAATCTATGCTATATTTAAATTTAATGTTTGTGCCAAGGTAAATATTGAAAATTTTGGAAACTAGTGGGACAAGTGAAAATATTGTCGTTTTAAATGACTGAACTGAAACTAAAAAAATAACAGTCAGATCTGTGATTTCAAATGGCCTCATTTGTTAGTGTATGAATACAAAAAAAAAAAACACATAAATACATAATAAACATTTTGTTCTTTTTAAAACAATTTTCTTGAGTTAAGTTATTAATTTAGCAACAATGTTACTTTTATTAAAAGTATTAACATCATCGAAAATCAAACACCATTCTATTTTACCGATTTTCCACTACTCATTTTATGTAAAGTTAAGTTAGGCTGATACAAATATTAAATTTCTTCTATGTCCGAGACCACTTGGAAGTTACGAGGGGGGGGATAAAAATAAATAGGGAACAAACAAATAAAAATGAAAAAAAAGTTAGTTTTTCGAATTTTCTATTTTTAATGATAGTTGTTAAGCTGTTTTTAATCATCCTCTGGATCATGTTTTTACTTGTTTTTTACTTGCAAATTGAAAAAACCTAACTGATGTCAAAAAAATGATGAATCTTTTTTTTCTCCCCTTCAAAATTTTCGGATTTTCGAAAGGGGGGGGGGGTGACATAAAAGAAAATTAATATTTGTATCAGCCTTATCTCTTTTCCAAATAATGTATTTATTGCCTTTATCGAGCGGATTTAACCCGGTCAAAAGTGTCAACATTCTTGTACCTACTGAATAAGTCATTATTTGAACTTAGTATCCAAACTCATGCGTCATCCGTTGAAGCCATTCAGAACATTACGATGTACATGTTTTTTTTATTTCTTTATTAGTATCATTCCAAACATTACATTCATTTCTTCTTTCATCCTAATTTGGTAAAACAAATTTAAGATTTTATTAACATTTTGTTAACAACATACTACATCTCCCTGGCTCTTCACCCGAAAGGCTTTGGGGTTTTACATATTTCGACTTGTTGAATCCAACAAAAATAGTCCGGTTGAAAACCCCGTGTAACACCATCGTGACCTTCCCTTGTTAGCTACCCCATATACCCGATTGCCCCAAGGCTCCGCCACAAGAAATTTGCCTTAGACACCAAAATATGAAAAACAAAAAAATTAATTACAAAGACTGGATTCGAAACCGCAACCTTTGGATCCTTAAACATAAACTTACACCACATGCCTATCATAGTTTCTCATGTATGGGTCTCTACATCACACAACATGGAACCATCTTGTCACGGAGAACAACCTGCAAGAGGAGCAAAATACAACACCCGTTGGACAGCCAAGTGCGAGAAGGGGTGAGATGATATGTTCTATAAATATATTTAAAGTACCAACGCGGTGCTGCGGGAATTTCTTACTTATACCAGAGTCAAAATCTATATGTTTGTATATCTATATTATCGGCAATAACTTATACATTTGCAGTGGAAATAGAATTTCATGCCGTGCGTGTTGGATTGGGTAATATATTAGGGAGAAACAAATAAACACACTTGACTATAACAGTCGGGCGCTTTATAAGCAGAATTTTATCGTTGACGTTTGCTGATTGATTTACTTTTAATTTATTTACATTTTGGTCTCCTATTAGTCGCATGGTTGGGGACGGTATGAGACTCCTCGAAGTAGGAGACCCAGGGTTTGTGGGATTCGATTCATTTGACGATGTAATATTGTAATCAAACATCTAAGTGTGCATACAGCAAACTGGATTACCGTAATTCTTTCGCAATATTAGAAGTGGAACAATTATCACGACATGGATGTTTTATGTATCTTCTAACAATTACTTATCAAAATAGAGGCCGTTGATAAACCATGTGATCATTTAGCGGGGAGGGGGTATCTAGCCAAAGACCACGGTCCACCCATTTGTGTTTCAAAGAAAATTCCCCCATCAACTAAACCTGAAAGGTTTCATTAGCAGTCGGATGGTTCAAGTTTAAAAAAAAAAGTTTTAAAATTCAATATCCCTTTCGGGACGGACTATATTTGAGTGATTATTTCAAAATTTACCTTATAAACTCATCATCTCGTAGAACAAAACATTCTTTATTTTGGCTATTCTATCACTCCATGAACTTTTTAGGGTCAAATTCAGACCAGCACAATTGTGCTGGTCCGTCCCCAAGGCGGTCGATGTTCGAAAAAAAAAATATTTTTTTTTATTTTTTTAGAAAGTTATTTAAGTCATGCCTTTTTAAAAAAAATTGTACCCGTATTTTTTTATTTCGTCATTAGGGTGCTCTTTCGTGAGATAGGGTGACCCAAAAATTCAGAAATAATTATGTTTTTTTAATGCACATTGAAATTTAAAAAAATAATGTATTTTAATTAATATGATTTTTTTTATAAATGGAACGAGAACAATGTACGAGAGATAAAAATACTTCATATTCTCTCTAAGATTCAAAGCATCACGTGACGATGACGTTTATCGAGATTATTCAAGAACTAGTCTACGTCATATAAAAATGGGTAAAAATACATGTGTGAATAACTTGAAAACTAATTGGCTCAATCAAATCGTCTTTGTTTTGCTATGTTTGTTTATATCCTCCTAAATTATGTGGGATTTTTCCTCAAAAATAATTATGTAATAAAAATTAAAATTGAAAATAATAATTAACCTTCGAATTGTTTAGTAGAATACCTATAAATAAATGAAAACCGAATTTAGAACTATATCATTTTATTCCACTACAGTTTGTATCCTTTGACAGTTACGCATAATTCGACCTTCACTATAAGGCCGTTGTCAGAGTCGTGTACTAGACTCGAAAATTAAATTATTTTTTTAGAGACTCCCTCCAACCTCTTTCACTCACTTTACCTAACATATACACTATCACTTTTGAAATCACATAGCCCTCCTTCAAATGATGCTTGAACGATGTTTTTTTTAAGGTTGCATGGAACTAATTTATTTTAAATAACTGGAATCATTCATTTTATTCCTAGAGCTAAAAAAGAAACGTCAAAATATTCAGTCTGCGTAAGCAGCTTTCTCATGTAAATTTACGTCATATGTGCCCGACAGCTTGGACGTTTTTAAGTGCAAATAATTACCATAAAATTTCTTCTTCTTCTTTCTGACGCTAAAGAAGCCTGCTTCTCAACTTCTCATGAGCACTTCCACAGATATTAACTAACAGCTATCTTTGTCAATCGACCAATGTTGCATGTGTATATCGTGTGACAGGTACGATCATACTCTACGCTCAGAGAAGTGGAGAAAATTCCCTTTACGAAAAGATGCTCGACCGGCTGGACTCTAACCTACGACCCTCAGCATGATCTTACTTAGTATCTGCGTGTATACCGTATGGCTATCTGGCTCCCAATATCAAATTTATTTTATTTTATTTTTTACATCGAGTCTATTTGCTTAAAATGGAATTAAAGTCATTGTAATACAGTAGAGACCCGATTTGGTCAGCCCCGCGATGAATTTTAGGCTGACAAAATGGGGAACCTGACAAAATCGGGACATATATTTTGTTTCTGTTTTTTTTTTCAAATTTTAACATGTTAATATTTGCTTATGAACTACGTTTACGACCTACATAGCTTTTAAAGGGGCGAGGGACATGGGCGTAGTCAGGTTTTTTTTTTGTTTATCAGGGGGAGAAAAGCGGCCCTCACAATTTCATTCTCAAATTTCACGCCAAAAGATCCCTTTGATCGGCAATTTTGCTCTGGCCTGTAATACAACCGGCATCAATCTGAATCTTAGTTCTACCTAACCGTTGAATTATCTAAGCATTTTTCTTACAGCTAGACAGCTGCAAACAGTAGACTTTTTGATTTTCCATGAGCTTTTAAAGTTTCGCAATCGGTGTGACCGTTAGATTACTAAGGAAAATGTAAAGCTCGACCATACTCGTAAGTTTTGTTTTCCTTTTCGTTTCGGTTGCATGTACATTTTTAGCTGTCAATCCTACCGTGGAAAGTTTCCTAGAAAGCATTATGTACGATTATGGCCTTTAAAGGAAGCATCACACGAATCAACGGACTAGCATGCAACGCCAAATGGCACAATCGTAATACGTATCTGACGAAAAAAATACTGCAGTGGGAATTGAACCTAAACTTCTTTGATCGATACTGCTAGTTACTTTGCAACACTATACGCACGGCAATAAAGTACAGATTTTTATTTTTAATATATCAGCTTATCTAAGTCTCAAAATTCAAGTTTTGGACAATATATTTTTAAACGTAAAAGGAATGAAACGATATTTTTTATATGAGCGGATAATCTAGACTCCATAACTTCATACATTGTTTAATAGTTAAGTAGACTATTTCAAACGCATTTCATACATCATAAACAACATATTTGCGAGTAATACCAGCAGGGGCCTTCCTTAGCCGAGTTGTTAGAGTCCACGACTAAAAAGCAAAGCCATGCTGAAGGTGTCTGGGTTCGATTCCCGGTCAGTCCAGGATCTTTTCGTAATGGAAATTTTTTTGACTTCCCTGGGCATAGAGTTTCATCGTACTTGCCACATAATATACGAATGTGAAAAAGGCAACTTTGGCAATGGAAGCTCTCAAATAATAACTATGGAAGTGCTCATTGAACACTAAGCTGAGAAGCAGGCTCTGTCCCAGTGAGGATGTAATGCCAAGAAGAAGAAGAAGAAGAAGAAGAAGAAGACTAGCATGGGCTGCATACATCAAGAGTATGCCATTCAAAGGACTCTGTGGTTTAGAAGCAAATAGTAAGTAAAGGTTTTCAGCTCCAGTTGTCAAATTTCATAAATATTATGGCAGAAATTGAACCGGCATACATTGTAGAACACCAAAATGGATTATCGCGTCAACATGGTATTGATCGATTATCAAAGCAAGGGGAAATTCAAAAATTACGTCCATTGTTTTTAAGTCAATCTAAATCCTCCCCATGTCCACTATCACGCTTTTGCCCACATGCACGGTCGCACTTTCATACACCTCTACTCCCCGAAATGAATGACGTAATTTTTGAACGTTCCCCTGAACTTTTACTTTGTCTTAAACTTTGCTAAAGGAGATTTAAAACATTAAATGTGATTCCCAATCTATTTCAAATATGGACGTATAAAAAATAAAAAAAATAAAACCAAAGCTATGAGTTTCTGTTACATAGTTTTCGAACGGTACATCATCCTTATGATTTGTATGAAATCACTCATTCATGTTTTATTGCAATATTATGCACTATTGTGGACATTAGAACCAGATTCAGCCACTTAATTCGATCAAAATACTGAAAATGAAAATTGGTAGTCCACAACGAACATCGACCGGGTAAGTGCCGGCACCAGCACAATTGTGCTGGTCCCACTTTGTCCCTCCAGAAATATTTGCTGTGTGAATCAATTCTCATTTGGTCTTCACCATTTCAAAGAATGACTCTTTCACTCTCGATTCGTATCAGTGCATACCTAGATATAACGAATAGTTGAAAAGTTGCGACAGATAAAACTTTTTCAATTCTTACGGTGTTTGTTTACTTTTTGTTTACCCTGAGCTGGTGTTTTCTAAACACGATGTAAACAAAAGCTGTTGTGCTTGATTACAAGTATCAATGATAATTCAATAATCGAAATCGAAAAAGTTTAGTAAAACAATGATTTATTGGCTGAAATAGTCATTCGATGTCAAGGGTGCCGAACAGCACAATTGTGCTGGTTCGTCCCGAAAGGGATATGTCATATCTTCTTTACCAACAACGATTAGAAGACGATTAAGATTTCTATGGAAATTACTATGACAAAATTTGAAAAAATGTTCCCCACATGTTAGTACTGTAATGTTAATACAAAATTATCTCTAAGTGAAAACTAATTCCTCAAACAATAATAAGGAACACTGCAGTAGAAACAAATCTTTTTTGAGCTATTTTTGTTAGGGATTTTTGCAGAAGTTTGTCACACTATAATCTCACATTTCGCTTAATAATAGCAAACCAATTCATAAATATCTCTTCTCCCATTTTTCAAATTTCTGTTTCATTCATGAACAAATGAAACACATGATCATTGGGTGAGCGGGGGGTTATTCGTCAAAACCACACAAAAGCACGAGGGGGGAGGAGGTGACTGAAAAGTCAGGAAAAATGTTCACGTGGTTTATGGACGACCCCTAAGAAAGATATGGGGATTTGAATTTCAAACTTTTTTTAAATCTTAAACCGCTCTTATTAGCAGTCATTTACATTTACCGTTATATTTTTTTTTGTAAAGAAGATGCAATAGTACCTAACTGGAATTTACAGAAATTACAATAAGGTTTAATTATCGCACTCAACATTTTACACCAAAGCCAGATTTTCTATATTTTTGGAATTGATATACATAAATAATAATTCTCAAAAAACTTATGTGCACAACATAATCGCAAAATAATGGTGAACGCGTCACGAAATGATTTTGTATACCCTTAAGTGGATTTTTTGGTGTTTGTGCACGTTCAGAGGTTTGCCAAGCCGCTTGAAGATGTGAAGATCTTTTCCAAACAATATTTTTTCTACATCCCAGAAAATAGGGTGTCTTTGAGCTTGTTGTGATATACATATTTGAAAATAGTAAATAGGCAAAGAATGTTCGCAGTTAATAATAAAGGGAACGCTCATAGAACATTCCGCCGTGGATCAAGCTCTGTCCCAGTTGGAACGAAACACTTGAAGAAAATTACTTAGTAAAAGAAGGAAAAAATATGAATTTTGAAAGTGTACATCAAAAACATTATCGAAAAAATGGAAAATTGGTTAAAATAATGTTTTTTCAACATATCTCGAATAGATATCATGTGTTTGTTATAAAATTATTTATATAGAAATATTAGCAGGTTCTAAAGTAATGATCATTCTAAATGCGTTGCTTGCAAGAATTGATAAATCAGTAATTTATAAAAATGTTTATGTATTAGCTTTACTAAATTTTATCTAAGTGTAAAAGTCACGTAGGAAATTGATTGAAGTGAAATTATGAAATCTAATTAAGGAAGATTGGATTGAACAAATGTGTAGTGAAAATAAATCACTTTGTTCAGCAGAGTGTGCTACTACAGCCTTGGCAATCGAAAAAGTGTCACGCTGTCGGCCGGAAGGTGAAAAATTTGATGCAATTGATTTTGCTCAACACGTGTGTTTCCAAGGAAACTGACTGTGATGACTTGTCGGCTTACTAGGAGAATTTAATATTTTGTTTAAATGCTATGGCATGCTATGATACTTACATGGTATATGAAACCTTGTGAAGACAAAACTTCTAAGAAGAAAGAGTGTGGTATGATCAGTTTACATATTTGATGTGAACAGAAAATGTTCATTTTTTTCTAATGCGTTGCATTATTTAGTCTACCGTTAACGGGTAATAAAGTTTTTGTTTATGAAAACTTAGAGTTTGTATGTGCTTGATCGAAGACACATTCAGGTAAGATAATAAAACATAATGTCATTCATGTTGCCCCCAAATTTAGTTTCTGCTGCATAAGAATTGATGCAGAGTTGCAGTTTTGGTGAGAAATTTCAAAATACCTTTTTTTTGTTCAATGTGATGATTTTGTGGGTTTTTATACACATTTATCTGAATTCACAGCATAATAGGAGAGGGGTCAGATTTAAATTTCTTTTCGTTTCAGAGAGCGAGTAATGGCGCTTAAGCCAAGGCTCTAGAGCCAGGACATACGGGGGAAATACCTGTGTCCCATCCCAGGAAAAGGAACACAGCGATGAAGTGTGCATTAATTTTCTTAGCTACGCCACTTCCAACGATTTTACCTTTCCCTCTTAATGAACCGGTCGGTACGGTGGTCCCCATTTCTTCACTAATAAAATTGAAAAATGTTCGTTCACCATGTTATTCATTCGTGAATAATCTGATGGTCGTAAATCTTTCAATTATCTTAAAACCCAAGTCTGCACAGTGGGCCTGGCCATTTTAATGTTTGTGTCATATTGTATACGATATGCTGCAAATATGAATGTCGACAAGAAAATATTGGAATCATTTTCAGTATTTCCAGGATGCTTTTCAATATTGGTTGTGCAAACGCTTAGATAGATAGATAGATAGATATATAGATAGATAGATAGCTTTACAAAATTTTATCTTATGATCTTATATGAAGAACAACCTATTTTTAAAAGAAGGCAAAATTTATTATTAAAACATTAGGTTATTGGACGTCAAAAATTATTGTGACATAATAAAACGAAAGAACATCAAAAAAATGCGTTCAGAATCATCGGAGTAACTGCAGTAATCGATTTCTCTTTTCGCTGATAACTTGAGCAGATCAATGTTATCGATTGTTGCTTTTATATTAGTTGGAAACAAAAAACAATATCTAAAAACAATATAGCTCGAAAGAACAGCCTATACATAATAGAAGGCGAAATTCATTTTAATTTTAAATCTTCAGTTTTTATATTTATGATTACATTTTATTTCGAAATGTTTGAAGGAAGGGTAAATTTGTGCTAAATATTTTATTTATTGATAATATATACCAATAACGAAACTCAATAAGGTTTGTTCATAAATTTCATAAGACGAAAAATAGTAATTTTGGACACCCACCCACCCCCTCGTAACGCTTTTTGTATGAATATTATAAAATTTTTGTATGACCTGTAACAACTTACTGACCCCCACCCACCCCCTCAAGCGTTGTGTGAAATTAGCGAATAAGCCCAAAGAAGAATAAATATTTGAAAGAAAGGATTTCTGGATAAGTAATGAAATAGTTTTGACAATAACTTTCCCAATATGTTTTAGTTTATTCAAGAGCATATCATTGTTGCATCAAGTGCCTTTTTTAAATCAACTGACTCTAAATAAGCCTGATGTCGTCAGAGGGATTCAATAAAAACGTAAAAACGAATATCATCTTGAGACGTCCTTGGTTTCAGACTCATTATGCCAAACGACTTTATGTCAAATGATTATTATGCCAAATGACCTACCACCAGATCAACTCTATATTTACTTATAATAATAATGCTCAACATATTGTCGATTTAAAGTCATGCTTTAGAGCATTCATGATGTCAAAACTATGTATCATTGCTTGACAGTTATCGAATGAGTGCAATAAAACTTATTTTAATCTGCATTTTATTATGCATATAAAAATAAACACACATTGTTTGAAAATGTATTGGAAAATATGAAGTTGGTGCAGTCCCATATTGAAAAATAAAGGCATACCAGTCTCCATATGAACTTTTAATTTAAATTTCAGCTGCAAAACGTGAATTGTGTTCAAGTTTATTATTTTTTGCTGATCATTAGAAGCAAAATTAGCTAGCTATGCGGTTGTGTTAAATATGTCAGGAAGAAATGTAAGGGGTCGTCCATAAATGACGTAGCTATTTAGGGGGGGTAGGGGGATCTTTACGGGGCCCATATAGCTGTAGCGGTAAACGCGCAGCTATTCAGCAAGACCAAGCTGAGGGTCGTGGGTTCGAATCCCACCGGTCGAGGATCTTTTCGGGTTGGAAATTTTCTCGACTTCCCAGAGCATAGAGTATCTTCGTTCCTGCCACACGATATACGCAAGCAAAAATGGTCATTGGCACAGTAAGCTCTCAGTTAATAACTGTGGAAGTGCTCATAAGAACACTGAGATGCAAGCTGAGATGCAGGCTCTGTCCTCTGTTTTGTTTGACTTATAAACTTGGTTTATAAAATGATGATTCAGCTTCAAAACATTCATCAATTTTAGATTTTCTTGATAAATGCAATCAAACAGATTTTTCAAAGCTTTTAATGGTTGTGTAAATATTATATTATATTCGGGTCTTAATTGATAAATTTATAAATAAACAAAATCAAAGTTGAATAAATAAATTAAAAATCAATGCTTTAACTACTTGGAGTACATTGTTTTCTCATTTGTTGACAAGTCATAAAGTCAGCCGTTTTCAAGACTATAAAATATGCTCTTCTCGGCAAATATTACATGAAACAAGATATTTATACCATGTATTATGCATTCAATGTTGCAGGAGATCTCACTTAATCAACTCATCGATTTGTTTTGATGTATCAATGCTCTTGATGGAATAGCCTGAATATTAATGAGGACAACAGATTCGAGTGATATCGAAATTTCCCTATCATTCAATTTTATTGATAACTTGGTAATTTGATATTCTTTTATTATTTAACTTCATTATAGGTTGTGTAGGTTTATTTTATTATGAAGAAAGATAATGAAGTTCAGCTCAAATATTAATAGAGATAAATAATTTGTATAATAATCGCTAAAATTTTCTAAACATTCCAAATATATCAAGTGTAATCTTTTCTTTATCTGGCCACTGAATATAGATTTTAATGGATTTGAATTTGGATAATAATTCATTTCGAATTTATATATTTTATTGTTCATTTTCATTGAAATCTATTTCCTAACAATGAATAATTTAAAAAAAAAAACAATCCTCTAATAACGAAATTTCTGTTCTAACTAAAAATAAACTAGAAAAATATTGTACCCTAACTCAACAATAACGAGCTTCATCAATCCAATCATTTTTTTTTTCACATTTTCTAAAGTAAACTTGTTTGTCTTGGTAACAACAGCAAAAGTAATACAATTTAGCCTACATGAAACTAGATACCAAAATTATGTAACAGCAAACTGTGTTTATTTGAAACTGTTTTCCAAATAACTTTCGAGCGCTACTGTATATCATACTGTTAGATTAGATTATCCTTACATTTTAGTCAGTAATTAATATCAAATTTTGTATTGAACTTCTGAATTCTAATTTTTTGTTTCAACCCAATCACTGAGGAAAATTAACAAAAAAATATAAAGGGGAGCCTTCCTTAGCCGAGTGGTTAGAGTCCGCGGCTACAAAGCAAAGCCATGCTGAAGGTGTCTGGGTTCAATTCCCCGTTGGTCCAGGATCTTTTCGTAAAGGAAATTTTCTGGACTTCCCTGGGCATAGAGTATCATCGTACCTGCCACACGATATACGAATGTGAAAATGGCAACTTTGGCATAGAAAGCTCTCAGTTAATAACTGTGGAAGTGCTCATAAGAACACTAAGCTGAGAAGCAGGCTCTGTCCCAGTGAGGACGTCAATGCCAAAAAGAAGAAGAAGGGGGGGGGTGCTTGATATGCTACGTATTTTCCAAGGGGAAGTATCAGCATTTGTGACGAAACGGTACGAGAGGGGAGGGGGTGTAAAAAATCAGTGAAAAATGCTACGTTATTTATGGACGGCCCCTAATAGAAAATTATAAACATTTGTATGAAAGAAAAACTTCAAAGTTTGAGCGCTATTTTCTCAGTGCCTACTTTTTTCAATATGGGCCTTTATGGGCAGCATTAGTTGTTCTTAGAAAAACTTTCTTATCGAAAATGTCTCTATCATGAAATTTTGTCCTGAACAACTAATTCCTATCACAATTCATAGATAGTCAAAATTAAAAATGATAAAAAAAGATTATTGCGTTATATAAAAATAAAATTTTGTTTTCATATTTTTCATGATAAAAAAAATCAGTATATATGTTCTCTTGACTTCTCCAAACGGTTTACTACAATCTCCCCACTGAACGTTCTGTTCTAAAATCAATATATCGGTGCCATAATTCTTAAAATAAATTGCTTGCAAAAACTCATAGCCAATTTGCAGAAGTTGTTCTTGGGTCAAAATGATCGATTCATCTATAGAAAACTCTTTTACTATTATACTAAAACCATGGTTAAAATTTAATCCCATATATGGGGCACGGTTTCTTATAATCGGCTCATTCTGGGTAGCATTCATCAGCATTGGATCGATATTTTTTTATCAATGTGAAAGTAGAACCGTGATCTTGTTTTATTTGAATAGCACCAGCAAAAGATTCCACAGAGTTTTCATGTTTTCAAGACTATTCATTTATTATTTTTTATAAAGAGGACACCTTGTTTATGCTATATCTTTTCTATCATGTAAATAAAATCCCAGAGTATTCTGTCTGTCAGTAACGCTTTGAAAGGTTTCATTGAGCAGCATACACCAGCAATTTAAGAGCACAACAACAGTCAAATTAAGAGCACTGCAAAAGTCCATTTGAATGTTACAACATTACAATAGGGTCCTAAAGCCCTGTCCCAATTTGAGTGCCAAACACTTACGTTCAGGCCAAAAACACATGTTTACTCAATATTTTAATGTTTTTTATTTGTTTAAGTACAAAAAACATTTTTTTTATGTTTCTATAGATTTTGTCACACTCCTTGATTTGAACTCAAATTTTGGGTGTATTTTGTTTTCCGTGTCCCTTCCGAAATGTCAGATAGGAACAACCCCAGTGTTAAAACTAAAACCCCTGTGATATTTTTGTCGACTAAGCGAACGTCAAACATGATCTCAAGTGTCAAGGTTCATTTATGGATCCAATTTTGAAATTAAAGTTTTAATATGATATATCCGTTATTTGAGCGAGAAAAATTGCTAAAGTAGTTGCAGTAATATGATCTTTCGTGTTATTAAATGAAAACAAGTTTTCATTAACCATTTTAGGACCCTATTGCAAATTGTGGAGCACTATAACAGCTATTGCACAGGGTGTTCTAGAGTTTTCCGGAGCTTTGTCCTTCCTAATTCGTATAAAAGTCACGATCTTTTTATCATTGTAGTTTTCCGGTTTTATGAACTTGGACGGTAATCAAAATGTAAACAAACCAACTTTATGCTGTTCGACCGCACTTAAATTCCGATGCATGTTGAAAATGTGATTCATTACGGGTTTCGTCATTTCAATATAAGGTT
The DNA here is from genome assembly GCF_002204515.2 of Aedes aegypti. Classification (NCBI taxonomy): domain Eukaryota; kingdom Metazoa; phylum Arthropoda; class Insecta; order Diptera; family Culicidae; genus Aedes; species Aedes aegypti. The sequence continues at coordinate 443,902,802 of NC_035108.1, forward strand.
CAAAAACAAATAAGATATATGCAAAGGAAAGATAAACATGATTGTGGGCCGAATATTCTAGTTTTGTTTTTATTTACACAACCTTCTTGAGTCAATGTTCCATGGTTCGATATCGACTTATGAAGGCAAAATAAAAATATTTATAAAAGAGCTTTCCAAAGCATTCCTGTTCGATGACTCGATATATTCATTAGTCGATAGTCCCCTAATTACAATTCGATTCGTTTTAAATCGTTGAAGATCGCCATCGCAGCACAAAGATCTATACAGAAATTGTAGCCCTGGTTAATCGGGATTCAATGGAATATTCTAGAATTTTCAGTCAGATTCTTCTCTCTAATTTATAGAAGCTTCTGAAACTTTTGAAATATTTCACAACAGCATTTAAGGCTGTAATTATTTCAGATCAGAATAACGGCACTATAACAATGGAGTATTATTAGAGCATAAATTTGGGCGATTTTGCGTTCATAAATATCATGCGTGTCTCAGCTTATTATTCATACACCAATGGCATATTTATCAACAAAGAAATTTCTCCGTCCATGTTATCATTTTGCAATTGAACATAAACATTATTAATCTTTGAAAGAGGTTTTTGCTTGAAAATTCTTATGGAACGTGACTAGCCACGCTGGGTTAGCTAGTTTATCAATGAAATCATAATCGGTTTTCTGTGCATCGTAATACTATTATTTTCCTCTTATATGGAAATCTTACAAAGAAGAACAAAGAAGTTTCGACAAAAACTTCCTAGAAAAGATGTTCTTCAAACTTAAACAATATTTTTCACATACCAAAAAACCGAATTTTTATGAATGAATTGTGTTTTGGTATACTTAACTATTATACTTGGCTAAAGACCTACCAATCTTTGACCATTCTAAACATTGTTCCTTATTCGTGTGAATTATAATTATTTTGATGGCTTTTTTGTTATAACACCATCGTGCAATAATATAATAGTCGAACGATACTGTATACAGAAAACCGATTACGATTTTATTGATATATTATAAAGATATAGCATGCACAAGGTGTCCACTTTATAAAATGAACAGTCCTTAAGTAAGTTGTACAATAGAGAATGTGGCTACTCTGGTAGGTGATAAATTATTATGAATATACATTAAACTTGTTCAACATACGATGATTAACGCTTTAAAGGAGACTTGACTGTATATCTTTATTTTGCTGGGGATAACACATGTTCACATGTTTATCAATAGCATGAGCAATCATGCATATGAAACGTAAAACCACATCGACTTTGGTTACACTTCATTTTAAGAGTAAGTTTGGAGCAGTAGATAAATAGTGTGCTAGTCAATCCGATGATTATGGTTCGAAACTGGTTTGCACCCTCTCGGTTTTTTGCGTGTTTCCATACTTCCAATACATGCACTTAAAAGGCATATGTGTGGAAGTTTTATTTTTTAATACATGTGTTGGTGATCTACGCACATGAAAAATAAATACACATGCGACAACAACCAGGATCGATCCATGGTCATGAGCGTGAGAACCAAATACTATACCACAGCACTAAACCCGCTTGTTGGTATGCGTGGTGCAAAAAGCATATCAAGTTGTACTTCCCCATTTGTACCGTAAAAACTGCTCGACTCAATGACCGGATTATCTGCCTATCAATAGACGCTCAAAAACGTCATGTCGCTCAGAAGAACACTTTTCCGCCATCAATAGACGCAGAAAACGCCTATAATGACGGTTTCAACTTTTGGGTGTAGTTCCGACATGTTGGGATTTTGGCAAATGGGTGAAAAGCTGGTATTTTTTTGCAAAAGATCCAGTGAATTGCATTGCTAGATTATGTTCATAAGTAATAACTTTTGAATAACACATTTTGATCTTTTCGAGCTTTTGGAATAACTAAGGAACGGGAGGAATGCTAGTTAATCGTCTACTTAAGAAGATGGTGGGAACACAAACTCTCTTCATAAATGTATTCAGATCAACAAACTTGATACTCATACGGACTCATTGAAATATATTCTACAACGATAGACTAGGGTTTCAATGCTAGTAATGGACCCCTTAGTAGCTGAAATTCATTCTAGACGCTTTTCCGCAATGATATCTCAGACGCATATACGTTTTGTGGAGTCTAACAACAAATTCAATGTCTTTACTTCATAGTACGTCTATGAAACATACAAAATCATTCGATTTTTCCAGCGAAATATGCATTTGAAAATCTGTTGTCCGAATGCCTATTATGGACCCTCCCGGGGTCCATAATAGGATTGTTTACAAATTTGACGTTGCGTATTATGGACCCTCCATTTGATTCCCATGTAATCCGGCTCGCTGCCGACGAGCCTATTATGGACCCACCTGGTAATGCGTATTATGGACCCTCTTGTGTGGTTTCATTTACAAAACTGTTCATATATCTGTATTTATGCGTCTCAAACCAAATATTTTACCTGAAACTGCTGACTAACAATGTAATTGAAGTTCCCCCGGTGGATTTTCATAGGAATAAAGTTGCTTTGAGTGATAATTTTATGTTTTTCTGTAGGGGGTCCATAATACGCAAAGGGTCCATAACCGGCATCGACTCCCTAACTGAAAAAGAACTGCGTAGGTCATAAGATCTACTTGCGTAACGAGTGACTTTTGTAAACATTGCATACAAATATAACCCATCCTACAATTTGACTGGTATATCAAAACTGAATTACTCATGCAAATGTAACACCAAAGAAATTGTATTTTCTGCTCAAAAAGGCATTTACATATTGAAGTGGAGGCAATATAGAGTCAATAATCCGATTGCAGCAATTTTGTGCGACAACATTAACGATTGTATTCAAAACACCTGATTTAATCGATTTTGCTAATCAGAATATTCGACAAGATGAAATCATATTTTTACGATTCTACGTAGTAATATACAACAAGGTCTTGGAAGATAAAATTCTGGCCGAATTTGAGCCTTGGTCGTTTGGTTGAAACCAGCGCCCTAACTGTCTACGTCACTTCAACTAATTGAAATGAGTCGGATTAGATTGAAGCAGTAGAAGTATTAAGGCTAAGTCGCCCGTCATTCATTTTGGCAGCCATGTTGATATAGCAGCTCGCAGTGATACTAAAAAAATCTCAGTCTTTATAGATCAAATTGATCCGGAAAAGTATCACTATATGAGCTGACGTGCACAAAGTATGCTGATACTTTTTCAGATGCATCTGTGCAATACCAACTGATTTTCTTTAATTCAAAATTGTGGCTTGATTAAGCAACAATCATCAACGACTCGTACAAATTTCAATGACGGCCTACTTCGCCATAATAAAGGGCCTTTACGCAGAACAAAAATGTATGAATCAACATGTTTACATGTGTTTACCTCGATTTTTAGTCGTAATACAAATTACGTTCAAAGTAGTTTTCATTATTTTTAAGAGCATATACTCCAAGGTGTTTAATTGTTTAAGAAGGCGAGTTCTTGCGTTCAGTATCATAAGGGCGTAACTGCAGTGACCGATTTTTCTTCATCGATTTTCTCTTTAGCTAATTACTTGGTCAGACATTTTGTTTTGACTGCTATTTTTGATCCAGTAGAAAATACTAATCGTCCTTCATCTGCTCCATCGTACAATGTTACGAAAATAATTGGATTTCGTGCTCTAAGTCAAAGAGAAAATCGACAAAGAGAAATCGATCACTGCATATATGCCTGTATGCAGTGCCGGATTTGGGCTTCGGGGGCCCGGGTCTGATCTCTTGATGGGGGCCCTTAGCACAAAATGAGCGGGAAATGCTAAGCATTGGTAAGTTGAGCATAATGAAAATTAAATATCCGAAAAATATGAAAAATTGTAATACCATTCGAATTTGACCATATCTACATCACTTCGTGAATGTTACGTAAAATGATTCATCTGCATAAAATACTTGAAGAGTTGCACATAATAGATGGGGATTTTTTTATTTCCGTACAAAGTGGGCCGAAGGGTCTCAGATTTTCATGAAACTTTTTCCTCAGGCAGGGCTCATCAATATATGAATAAAAAAATTGAGAAAAATTGAGGTTCGCTTATTTTCCCGGAAAACTCAGTTGGAATTTTTTTTTGTTTTCCTCTGACACTACTTACTTTGAAAAATCATAACTCAAGAACGAAGCATCGTAGAAACAAAGTTTTTTTCATAAAAATGAAAGAAAATTTTCTCAGGAATAAAAAAATATAAACTGGAAAAAGTTTTCCACAAAATTTTCCACCGTTGAGAAATTCCGTAAAAAAAAGCCGGAAAAACTGTGCTCCAACTCGTGGGAAATTTTCAAAAAAATATTTTTGAGAAGATAATTCCATAAGCTTTAATCGTTGGAATTTTTGAAATGTACTTTTTTTCATTTTTGAGTTATGGCCAATTTTGTAAAAAATGTGAAAATGCGCCATTTTGAGTCTTTTCTTTGAAAAATCATAACTCAAGAACGAAGCATCGTAGAAACAAAGTTTTTTTTATGACAATGAAAGCAAATGTTACGTAAAATGATTCATCTGCATAAAATACATAAAGAGTTGCACATAATAGATGGGGATTTTTTTATTTCCGTACAAAGTGGGCCGAAGGGTCTCAGATTTTCATGAAACTTTTTCCTCAGGCAGGGCTCATTAATATATGAATAAAAAAATTGAGAAAAATTCAGGGTCGCTTATTTTCCCGGAAAACTCAGTTGGAATTTTTTTTGTTTTCCTCTGACACTACTTACTTTGAAAAATCATAACTCAAGAACGAAGCATCGTAGAAACAAAGTTTTTTTTTATAAAAATGAAAGCAAATTTTCTCAGGAATAAAAAAAAATGTTAACTGGAAAAAGTTTTCCACAAAATTTTCCACCGTTGAGAAAATTCGTAAAGAAAAGCCGGAAAAACTATGTTCCAATCAGTGGAAAAATTTCAATAATATATTTTTGAGAAGGTAATTTCATAAGCTTTAATCGCTGAAATTTATGAAATGAACTTTTTTATTGTTTTTGAGTTATGGCCAATTTTGTGGAAAATGACCATATAAGCCTTTTCTTTGAAAACCCATATTTCAATCGAAGCATCGGAAAAACAAAATTTTTTTATCAAAGCAATTTCAAATTTTCTAAAACATCTGAAAAAAAGATATGGGATTGGTTTTAATGAAGTATAAGTCGGAATGCATGATATTTTTCATGAAAAATTACACCGCTAAGAAAAACTGAAAAAACTGTTTCTGCCTCAATTTTTCATTATTTTATTATTTTCTGATTTCCTACCTTTATTGTTAGAAGATATGGTCATATAGCGACAGGATTTAAGGTGAAGATGAATCGAAGCCAAAGTTCAAATTTTCAAGAGCACGGATCTGGAGAACCGAACATCCGTTTGAGCTGAAAACTTAATCGATTGGTCACTAGCTGGTGGTGACCAATCGATTAGGTTTTCAGCTCAAACGGATGTTTGGTTCTTCAGATCCGTGCTCTTGAAAATTTAAGCTTTGGCTTCGATTCATCTTCACCTTAACAACATGCTTTTAAATACTCAATTACTACTACTACAGTTAAACCTCCATGAGCCGATGTTCCATTACTCGATATCGACTCATGGAACCATATAAAAATCAAATTTCATGGTTAATTTGATGGTCCCCTCAAACGCCTTTCCATAGCATTGCTGTTCCATTACTCGATGTTTCCATGAGTCGATGGTCCCTTCGCTATCGACTCATGGAGGGTTGACTGTAATATGATTTTCTTGAAATGAAGGAACAAATGATTGTCTAGTGTTGCTTTAGTCAGATATTCTACTATTCTTTGTTGACAAGGAGCAATTGTTTTCAGAAAAAAAAAACAAATGAACTTCAATTTCGATCAACTAACAAATTACAGAATTAGCTATATGACCCTTCCTCAAGGCTCATGTCTCAGTATTTTTTATAATTTTGACTATAGTTAAATTACCTTGATAATTCTATTCACTTGGTTAAAATTTGAGGGATCGAAATGAATTGTATTTGGATTCTGTAGATTTGGGTCAAAATGATGGCAGATTCAATGTAAAATGCAGTTTGTAAACAAATTCTATGAATTTATGTTAAAATTATAGTAAATTCTATGAAATATTTATATAAAACCAAGAATATATTGAAACAAAATCATAAAAATCTGGCACTATAGAAAAAAGTACAGTTGTAACCGTTTGGTTACAGATTGCTGATTTTTGTTTTGTTATGTTAATGTTTGTCGGACGCTTCACGTTTCTTGTGCAAAAACATGAGGAAATTAACCAGATTTGCTTAATATCAATCATATCAGCTGATAGCTGATACTCCAAAACTATCAATATCACTTGCGAGCTATCAGTATCACTTTGATTGGACAGCCAACAGCAGTGATGCGACATCGTACTCTAGATCATAATCACTGCGGAATGAGTGATCACGTGGTAATTATCCATGCTATTGATGTTTTTCAGTGACCAACACATAGTTTCAAACTATCTGCAGCACTGTCAAAAATATTTGTTTGCTCAATTTGTGGCTTCACTCAACCCATCAGTGATATTCATAGTTTATCGCCATCAATGCACTGATGATGGAGTAGGCAGCATGATGTAGATGTGATATAGATTGATCCGAATCGTATCGCAGTCGGCCTGTACAAATCAGCAAATTTTAAGCGTTGATAGTGACAGTTAGCAAAGTATGCTTTAATTCATTCTCATCGTGTTATCTTTGGCACAAAGAATCGTTTTCCATTTATGTCGAGAAACCAACCATCATCAACTGTGATTGAGTGGTGTTGTGAAAAATAGATTGTTCACTTTTCTTTTCGCTGTTGTTTTTCTTCTACATCTAGTGGGCCTGTTGGAAAACACCAGAGGGTTCTTTGTCTTTCTAAGAAAATCCAACAGAATGGAACAATTACCGGGAAGCAACCTCATCGACAACCGTTCGGAGGATCTTGCCTTTTTTTCTAAATTCTACAGTCTGTCAAAGAAGCGCCGCAAAAATTTGGGCTATACGCTTATATATTATACGCTTCTCAGTCGGATAACCTGTTGCGACAATTTACGATGGCAGCCAGGTGTGAAGAGCGATGCTTTGTTGGGCATACTGAGAGAATGTATAACGGAACGGAAATCGACTTACGAATTCAATACGAAAATTGTTTGTCAAAATCAGGTGAAATTGTGTTATATTTAAGGGGTTTTCCATCTTTCTTCTTCGAGAAGTTAAGAATAAAAGAATATTGGAACTGTTTTTGTCGAAAATTATTAATAATTTTATTCGACAATGTTTCAACATAAGATATTCTATGTAACTCATTGGTACTATACCAGCGAAGGAGCTTCAGAATCATTTTCACAATTTAATTTTGAATGCTCTTCAGAGTTTTCTTCTTGGTATTACAACGGCTAGTGCATATTGGTACAGCATACAACATGGCCTTGTTTGAAGATCAAAAGCTTGTTCTCAAGATAAAGTTTTGATTTTCTGTTAACGAGTATTTTATATATTTGTCAGAATTAGCTTGAGTGCTTCAATGTGGTAAAAATATCCAAACTATATTGCAATCTACTACAGATGACACGCAGGCCTCGTCCTTTGGCTGATAGGCCTGTGTCATCCGCAAACAAAAATGTTTAGCAACCCTGAGCTAACTCAGGTAAGTCAGGATGGGGGTCTGTTCTCTGTTGATTTCCTATTGGGATTTAACGTTGATGAAGTGAAAGCATAGAAACAACCTGCGGCGACAAAAGCATGGGTATTTCCATTTAGGTGCCGGACCTGGTGTAGGGGTTAGAACACACGCCTCTTACGCCAAGGGTCTGGAATCGAATCCTATCCCCGAGATAGTCACTTATAACGTAAGAAGTTATAGTGACGACTTCCTTTGGAAGGGAAGTAAAGCCGTTGGTCCCGTGATGAACTAGGTCAGGGCTAAAAATCTTGTAAATAAAGATAGCAAAAAATGACACAATTCGAACAGTTATACGTATAACAAATATTTAAAGGTGAGGGGGGGAGACTGCCATTACCTGCAACAACATTTTCATAGCAATTTTCTTGGGTATTTGCATTCAGATTGAAAAGAATCGAACAATTACTCGACGGAAGAAAATTAGCTTGTGAATGCGCATGGTTATAATTTACCTGATTAGTATGATTATTGAGCAATCGTTCTTTAATTGAAAAATGAGAATCGTTGGAGATTCTGCTTGGGGAATTCCAGCTGTTTGGTACGAGCCTCAACAATTCGTTTGGGCAAACGTCCACCCCTGAAGTTTGACTAATGATGGCCCCCACAATTCGCGCATACAAACTTTATCGTATCATCCTTCACAGGACAGACGTCTTGAGCGTGAGAAGAGCCTCCGCAACTCATGCATTCAGCATACATATAACAATATTCGGTACCATAATCCTACTTTTGGCACCGACGGTACTAAGTGAGGTTTTGGAAACTTCGTCCAAGCTTCTGGATTGTTCCCATGTCACGCGGATGTAGTTAATTAGTTTCTTTTTTTTTCTAATGCATTCATATTATTTAGAACACTCTTGTTAATGTGAGCTAAATAATATTCTTGAGAAAGCCCTTCCCTATCGCAAAAGTGGTCCAGCAAGAGACCTGCGACCGAGACGAAAGCTCAACCATACTGACGATCTCAAGAAGCCGCAGTTGTTTTATCTATAACATTTGGTACAATGACGTTTAGTCGAGAGTACGTTTGGTCGAACGAACATTTCGTCGAACGGACATTTGGTCGAAAGATTTAATTGCATCAGATAGCATATGACATTTGGTCGAACCAACATTTGGTGGAAAGGACATGTGGTCAAATCTAAGGACTGTTCATTTTATAAAGTGGACACTTTGTTTATGCTGTATCTTTTTTATTTATTGATAAAATCGTAATCGGTTTTCTGTGCATCGTTGACCCATTATTCTAAAATGCTAAAAAAATATAAAATCTTTGAAAATGCTTTTGGTTGAAGAGCTAAATAGTTTTTCCAAAAACTCTTAAAAAAAGCTGTCCGTCAAAGTTTAACATTATTTTTCGCAAAACAAAAATCCTTATTTTTATGAACAAATTGTATGTTTGTATCCTTTACTATTCTACTAAAGGTAAAGCTTTAAAAATAACAATTATGTTCCACCATTCTATGACATTAGGTAACTTTAGTGATTTACCCATTTATGGCCAAATTTGCTGATACACCATCCTTTCACTCCCAGCAAAAGAGAACAGTAAAAAGCGTGTTCAAAACTAGTTTGGATTACTAAAGAAACTATATTAGTATAAACGAAAGCTAAATCGTGAGATTAAACCACAGTCTTAAGTATAAATTTTACTGTTAATGGTAGTTTTACCAAAAAGTCTCATACTTTTAAAATCATGTACGCATATTTATCGATCTACAGCAAATTGTAAACAGTTTTCTCCGAATTTATCAATTGGTAATCTCAGAATAACATATTATGAAAATAATATGTGGAAAATAAAATCGATTTCATTACAGCAGTGTTGCCAATTTTGATGATTGTCAATGTACTTTGATAGGTCTTCTAAGAATAAAGCAATTGTGTTTCTGTTGTGCTTTGAATGTGACGTGGGGACTTACTAAGTAACTCTATGAAGGCGTAAGTTATTTTTCATATTAATACTATACTAGGACTTCCGTCAGGACGTACTTTTACACAAAAAATTCTACTCATATCAATTCCCATCAAATTAATAAAAAAATCTTTAAAAATATACGGGAAAATTGATTTTATTATATCTGTAAGTAAAATTGTTGCTCCAAAAATAACTTGATTTTTTCCATCAGGCTTCTGATTGATGATACTTTCGAAGAACAAGCCTTTTTTGAAAATAGAAAATATAAATCATCGAATTTTCCAGCCAATTTCTTACAATCATTGATTTTGATAACCTCAAAATATCGACCGATCTAATCGTTGTTCCATATTCGTGTGAAATTTAATTATTTTGGAGAATTTTTATTATCACAACATTGTACAATACTAGTCGAACGATGTGCAAAAAACCGATTGAAATTTCATTGATTAATAAGAAAGATACAGCATGCACAAGGTGTCCACTTTATAAAATGAACAGTCCTTAAATACAGTTAACTCTCCCTTAACTCGATATTCCGTATCTCGATATCAAGTTAGAGACCATAGTAGAAGTTGATTTTCATGGCTAACCATCTAGGATCGCAGTTGCACTGATTTTGTGTTCTGTAACTCGATACCTCCCTAACTCAATGGTCCCCTCAATATCGAGTTATGGAGAGTTGACTGCAGTATGGAAACAAAGTTTTACGTTTAGTCCGTTTAGCATTTTGTTTAGCGTTTGTCGTCGCGAATAGCATTTTGTCTCTAATACAAGAGTGATTGAATAATTGAAATAAAGTATCAGCCGTTTTACCAACATTCTAAATGCAGTTTGTCAATTTGATGGACGCTAGTAACCCAACTGTTTTTTTACGTTTCATGCTGCATTTTCATTCAGGCATGTTCTGTGAGTCTAAAATGGAAGCAAATTATTTTTGTCACCTCAATCAACTCAAAAGACAACAACAGTCTTCCCTTACCCGATACATAGAATAAACACATTTTTTTTAATTATTCAAGGCATCTACCACAAACTCTGTTATTCATCCGAGGTCATTAACATTGTCAGCAAAAGCCATAGCTTGAGAAATGCTAATAGGCTGGAAGTCACAATAAGTCAATTGGCCATAGGTAGAGTAATCGACACTTAACATTCACTTCGCCATAAAAGTTTTCCTCAAAGAAAATTCTCCTGCCGTTTTAAGTCTGATTTCCGCATTCAAAAACCTTACCCACGTCCATAAGCAGCAAAACCTGGAATTCAAAGAAGATCCCGAGCACTATCTCAGAATGTTTCCATCAGATGAAGATCAGCAGTTCATTACGAAGAAAAGTGACATTTCAAGAGAATAATAAATTAAAAAAATCATCATGTTCACATCTTTGAGTAATAAAATAACTTGTTGAGCAGGTTTTAAAGAATGATAATATTTCAAAAGAATAATAAATTCTCTAGAGCTAAATATTTCAGTCAATGCACAAAAAAGACTACTTCTAAAAAATTCATTTGAATAATCAACGAAATCCTAGATATTGGCATGACTTCAAACCAAAAAAAATAAAATACTACTACATAATATGTCGACGAAATTTCCTAAAGCCGGTTCATGAGTAGGTGCTATGGATGAGCGAACAGTATCGACGCTAAAAATAATAATGTCTCTCTGTTGTTCGTAGGTTCTTAGTGAGTGTTGAATTGGACATCTCAGAGAGACGAAGGAGTTGCAAATTTATGAAGGATTTTGATTTCAGGTTGGCCGACAAATTTAAAATTACACAAAAATCCCATTATTAATATTTTTTTCAAATTTTTACTATAGAATCATGAGTAAACAAATGTTAAGGACGAAGTTTGATGATGGAGAAATTTTTATTAAAAAAGTTTTGCTAAAAAACAACTTTGGGCCGATTTTCAAAATTTTTGTTTTACTGTCACAATAAATATGTTCTAGTGATACAATAAGAATCTGAAAATGATTCTGAACCATAATGATTATATGAATAATTTCTCTAGAAGAAGCCATTTTTGAATTATATCGAGTTTAAAGGGGCAGGATCCGTCATTGATTTCGGAATTTTCAAAAGCAGTTTTTCGTTCAAAATCAAGAAAATTTACAAGAAAATGTGTTCACTGTATTCTGTTCCCCTACCGAAACACAGTGAACACATTTTCATCGAATAATTTTGAGTTTTGAACAGAAAAACTGCTTTTCAAATTTCGATGATGACGATGATTACGATGACGGAGCGTTGATCGTTAATGCAAAAAAATTATATTAAAATAGGCCATTTTCATAAGTTATTCGCGACTCTCCATCAATAACAATGCGTTTTCGAAAGTAAAGACCTTATTTCTTTCCACTTACTTCTTCTTCTTCTTCTTCTTGGCATTAAAGTCCCCACTGGGACAGAGCCTACTTCTCAGCTTAGTTTTCTTATGAGCACTTCCACAGTTATTAACTGAGAGCTTTCTATGCCAAAGTTGCCATTTTCGCATTCGTATATCGTGTGGCAGGTACGATTATACTCTATACCCAGGGAATTCAAGGAAATTTCCATTACGAAAAGATCCTGGACCGACCGGGAATTAAACCCAGACACCTTCAGCATGGCTTTGCAGCCGCGGACTCTAACCACTCGGCTAAGGAAGGCCCCTATATTCCACTTACTTATTTTCCTTGATGGAGAATCGTGAATAACCAATATGCATTTTTTGCATTAAACTTGATATAATTCGAAAATGGCTACTTCTAGATAAATTATCCATATAATCATTATGGTTTAGATTAATTTCAAATAAATTATTGTATCATCATCTACTATCCTCTTTTGGATAGTAGATTCCGTACTGTGCAGTGTTCTCCCTCCGAGCTAAGGTCAAGTTTTTGACGACTTGCACGGTTTTTCGTCATTGAAAATGGCTCTCAACAAAGCTGAACTAGCCTGTGTGTACTCGGCGCTCATCCTCGTCGACGACGATGTCGCTGAGACCGATGAGAAAATCTCGACCATCCTGAAGGCCGCCAACGTTGACATCGAGCCATACTGGCCCGGTCTGTTCGCCAAGGCCCTCGAAGGTATCAACGTCAAGGATCTGATTACCAACATCGGATCCGGAGTTGGAACCGGAGGTGGTGCCGCCCCAGCTGCTGCTGCTCCTGGAGCTGCCCCGGCCGCCGCCGAAAAGAAGGAAGAGAAGAAGGAGGAAGAACCCGAGGAGTCCGATGACGATATGGGATTCGGTCTGTTCGGTTAGATTTGTTCTCATCGGAATGCTGCAGTGGGGAATTGCAGGTTGATAGCCTGTTCTTTCCTCCAACGGTGGCATTTTTATTCGTACAGTTTTAATGTACAAGTGTACAAATAGAACGTATTTATACAGGTCGGACTCGATTATCCGGGATTCGATTATACGGAATTTTAGACTCGATTACCCGGAATTTGATTTTTGATGTTCTTGTTTTTCAATTTGGATGCATAAATCTGAGATAATTTGGTATTGCAATATACAATATGAATGGTTTTGCAGTTTTGAACGTATTTAAGAAAGGGGGGGGGGGGGGGGGGGGTTGAAAAAGTGTTTTTTGTGTGCGCCGGTCAATTTTTTTTTTCTTGTAAAGACCCCTACTGTTCCTAGAAATAACTTCTGGCTACGCCACCACATCATATAAATAAAACAACAAAAAAAAAAAAAGAAAATATTTATGTTCTTTTATCGAAGATTTCATTTTTTTTTTTAGTGATTCGATTATCCGGAGTGAAAAAAATCGATACTCCGGATAATCGAATCCGACCTGTATTGACAACAAATCAAAATTTTGAAAATCGGCCAAAAGTTGTTCTTAGAGAAATTTCTCCATCATGAAACTTTGTCCCAAACATCTGTTTACTATCACGATTCAATGGTGAAAATATAAAAAATATTGAAATTGGGGTTTTTGTGTCATATAAAATTTAAGTTTTATTTTTTTATGAAAATAAATAAAATATTTTTTCAGTGTATATGTTTTTCTTATAGTCCAAACGGTTCACTACAACTTCTTCATACAACAAATCAACTCTAAAATCAACAGTTTCGGAGGTTGTGTGACATTTGCCAGAAAACCATTTGCCAGAAAGCCGTTTGCCAGAATCAATTATCCAGAATGGATCATTTGCCAGAAAACCATTTGCCAGAATGGACCATTCCCCAGAAAGTTATTCCCCAAAAAGACCATTTCCCAGAAAAAATATTACTACATTACTTTGCTTTGTGTAGCAATATTTAGGTTTGTAAAATCTTTCGAATCATTATGATTTTCAGCGTACGATACATAATTATATGCAAAATAATTGTGACGTAAGATTTTAAGCTTTTTGTTTGATAAAAAGTTTTAAACCAGTGGTCCTCAGCCTAACTGGTTGTGCGGGCCACCCTTTTGCTCTTAAAACACGTCGTGGGCCACTAGATGTAAACATATAAGTTCGACCAAAACGACTCGATTAGAATTACTTTCGACCAAAAAAATTCGATTGGCACGACTCATTCAAACAAGTTTTTCGACATTTGTTACTTAACTTGAACGATTGGGGTCGATTTGAAACGAGACTCGACAACACTTACTTAAATGTCGTGCCAAAATGAACCAGCCTCTGATTGGTCCGCCAGACAGCGTTACCATCAATTATTATTGTACGATAGCTTCAGCATCTTCTGTGTTCAGCTTTTTTTTCTCTTCTTTTCAATTTTCAATTATGTGTACCAGTTTTCTGGCAACACAAGGATCATACAAGAGAAGAAGAGATTTAATAAGAAGCCAGGTGTCATATCTTGTTTTAGGGGTCGGCAGTTGATTTCTGGAATTTGCGTGCTTATTATGTCTGGCAGTTACTAGCGATTTCAATCATCTTTCCAAAAAACACTGATGTCCCTGGATTCTCAAGAGTTCATCCTTCGTGCAAAGATAAGTGTCAAAAATTATAGGATTTCTGAAAATGAAAGATAAGGCGAGTGTATTATTTCTTTGAAGATGAAGATGGATTTGATAAATCTTCAATATTATAAACATTTTTAATACAATAATTGTAACGTTATAATAATGACAACAATTAACCTCCATAGAAGAAAAAAACCTTAGTCTAATAAAAACTATGACTTCAGCGTTATTTTAGAATTGAAATAAAAAATACTCAGAAAAATTTCTTTCTTACTTGAACTTTGAAAACTGCGCTACTAGAACGTTGAAAACTTTGGTGTTTTAAAGAAACGATGATATCAGACTTGAAGAAACATTGGGTTATCAAACAAACAAAGGATTAAAAAATTTAAATTGTTTTCCTTAGTTTCTTGATAACCATTCCATAAGGAAAAGAAAATCTGGAAAATTATCGAATGGCTTACTTTGCCGGTAATTGCAGAAGATATCTAGTTATCTAAGATAACTTCTGAAATCACAAGATGCGGGCCGCACAACTCCAATATTCAAAATCACTCCACGGGCCGCACAAAACCTTCCTGAGGACCGCATGCGGCCCGCGGGCCGCAGTTTGGTGACCACTGTTTTAAACTAATAATGATATCATAAACTTATTATATAGATAGCTGTAGGGGTAAACATGCAGCTATTCAGCAAGCTGACGGACGTGAGTTCGAATTCCACCGGGCGAAGATTTTATTGGATTGAAAATTTTCTCGATTTCCCAGGGCATAGAGCATATTCATATCGGCAATACGTTATACACATGCAAAAATGATCAATTGGCAATAAAAGTTCTCAGTTAATAACTGTGGAGGTGCTCGTAAGAACACAAAGCTGAGATTTGGTTCTGTCCCAGTTGGGACGTAACACAAGATAAGAAGAAGAAGGTGTAATAGATTTCCGAGGGGCCCAGGTAGCCGTAGCGGTAAACGCGCAGCTATTCAGCATGACCAAACTGAGGGTCGTGGGTTCGAATCCCACCGGTCGAGGATCTTTTCGGGTTGGAAATTTTCTCGACTTCCCAGGGCATAGAGTATCATCGTACCTGCCACACGATATACACATGCAAAAATTGTCATTGGCATAGTAAGCTCTCAGTTCATAACTGTGGAAGTGCTCATAAGAACACTAAGCTGAGAAGCAGGCTCTGTCCCAGTGGGGACGTAACGCTAGAAAGAAGAAGAAGATTTCCGAGGTTTTCATAGTTTCTGAGAAATAACTGTTTTTTATGTTAAAATAGTCATCAATTTTATACAAGCTATTAGGGGTCGTCCATTAACCATGTGATCATTTATGGGAGGATGGAAGGGCCAATGACCACGATACAAACAATTCTTTTTAAATTTTTATATGGACGAAAGACCCCGTGGAGTTAAAAATCCGAAAGATTGACCACGTTGTTGATGGACAACCCCTTATAGGACTGTATTTTCAACATTCTATTAATGATTTTCCCTTCTTTGAAGATTATATGCTTCATAGGAGATTTACCCTTCTTTATATTATTGGCTAGTCTTTATAATTGTACTGTGTGTTTCTGCCTGCAGTTAACAGAAGGAATGGAAGTAATGTAAACAAGGTTATGTCATCTCAATTTTAAATAATTACAGCTAAAAAAAAATCAATATAGGACTGCTGTCAATAAAAATGTCTGTAAAAAAGATTTATGTAACAAAATGCAAATATCAGGAAATGGACAATCAATATATGTCCTCAAATAAAAAAACTAAATTGAAAGTGATTCAATAATGGAATATTTACCATGACCTTAATCAAATGTCTCATTGAAGATTACTCGAGTGATTCCGAAAACATTAATCTTCATAACCGACTTGTTTCGTAGAGCAAGCGACAGAATATGAGAAACCAATAGGTATATGTGTGTTTTTTTGGTTTCCACCATTAATCATGGCCACGTAGCAGTCCTGCTAAGAATTTCAAAATATCTCCGGTTCCAGATAGCTAAAACTAGTAATCAGGGCAAACACTGAAGATTGAAGAGTTTTCCGGCAGTCTGTCGCAAATGTTGTAAAACTACTTTAAAACAATAAATAATGCGGTTCAATTTATTATTAAGAGTAAAACAGTTTAACGTTCTTTTCAAGGACTGAATAATGTATTTAAATATATGATCGAAAGAACATTGGGTAGTCATTTGAGTTATATTGTTCCAATGATTATTGGCGCTAAACTGATCATATTTCAAACATAATTTTCCCTTCTTTCACTCAAAGGCTGTTCTTTTTAGTTGTTTTGCATTTTTTTCCGCAAAGATACACTATTCATATTTCAGAAATTATTCAACTAAACTAATTCGTATCAAACGTTTCAGCTTTTTTGTTCTCAGACCAGCTATGTAAGTAGTGAAAATTGCATAAAATTGTATGCGAAGGATTTTAACAACATAGACTAAATAACACGGATCGATCAGTTGCGTTGTTTTATACTTGTTATAATATTACAAAGATATAAACATTATTTGGAGCAATATTTACGATGCGAGTGAAGTACTGTGGAAGTGACGCTAAATTTTAATTAATTTTGCGCTGCAGCTGTGCAGTGCTAGTAGTCCAATCCTCTTGATGTAAATAATGTGAAAGTTGACTACACAATGTTTCATGCTATAAATGCAAATAATATGAGTATATTCAAGATACAAAAATGACAAATATCGAAAATTTCGGTAGGCTTGAGGTGAAGATGCATCGAAGCCAAACCTCAAATTTTCAAGAGCATAAACCTCGAGAACCAGCCAGCGTTTGGAGCTGAAAACTTAATCGATTGGTCACACGCTGGTGGTGACCAATCGATTAAATTTTCAGCTGGAATGGCTGTTTGGGTCTCTAGATTTGCGCTCTTGAAAATTTGAGGTTTGGCTTCGATGCATCTTCACAAATATGTCGATCAATTGATATAAAGGTTGAAAACGAATTACAAAAAATGATTCTGGGGAATGGTTTTCTGGCAAATGGTACATTATGGGGAATGGTTTTCTGGCAAAAATCATTCTGGCACATTGATTCTGGCAAATGGTTTTCTGGCAAATGTCATACAATCGTTTCGGAGTTAGAATTTTTCAAATAAGTTGCATGCAAAACTTTATAGGCTATTTTCAAAAGTAATTCTTGAGTGAAAATGATCATTTTTTCTATGGTTAACACTTATTCTACCATACCAAAACTATGTGCAAAATTTAATCCAAATCGAAGACTATCGAGCACGATTTTTGATTTTTTCGCCTCATTCTGGATGGAATTCATCGCCTATGAACTTCAGGTTTTTCTAAATACCAATCAGCTGGTAAGCCGTAACAGAGACAACAACCCTAGATATGTAACTTTATCTACTTTTTTTGATTCCCATTATTAAAGATTCTTCTCAGAGGATTTGAATGCGTAAAAGACTCACAAATTCTTGATTCTCCAGTAGAGTGCCCACAAATCACTGGGAAAATTTCTTGGAATATTTCTGCAAGGTTCACAGGATTCTTGCATGATTTTTCAAGGAACTAGTCACAGATTATTTAAGAATTTCACAATTATTGTTTATACTTTCAAACATTATATTTGTAACTGACACTGAAGAAGACTGCAAGTGGTAGTCGAAATACGCGGATCTGTCAAAGATAAGCATTTAGGAGCGGAATTAAAAGCTTGAGCTTGAGCTTGAGCTTGATTGGCCGCCCGTGGATGCACTCCAGTATCGCCAGATCAGCTGCACTTACACAAGGAACCAACCGAATGACTGCTTGGGACTAACAGGCATCCTCAGTGTATAAGTGCTGGTGATCTTTTTTATTTTTAGGCAACAATGGCACCTGCCACGTCAGAATGCTGACCAATGAGGAGAAGGGGGAGGAATTGATGATGCATTGAACTGACTCCCACGTAGACCGTATATTCCACTGCATCCACGTCAGTTCATGCGGGAGTGTATGGATTGGGGGAAAGGCATGGCAGAGAGGTTTGCTTTTGTGGTTAGCAGACTGCCTATGTATCAGGCGTAAAAAAGGCGTGCGCCTGGAAGTAGGAAGCGTTAGGGAAACGGTTTCTTGTCCGTCTCTGGTTCTAGCATTTGCTATGAACGAATAGTTTGAGTGGGATATATTTAGAATGGAAGATAGAAGCAAGTGAGAGATATACAACTACTACAAAGTACGAGGAAAGGGACGGGCCTGGGATTGAACCCATGATCTTCTGCATATGAAGCAGAAGCGGTAGCCATCAGACCACCAACCCCGTCTTTCCGTCGACTAAAAATGTTTCGGCGTATTTGTCTTATCAAGAATTGCATTGACATACACATGAGAACTCTTGCGTTTATCACGTGAACGAATTTTTCAACTAACAAAACCCGTGAGAGAAGATTACATGTTTGTACTTTTTTTTGTGTTCCCTTCGTATCAAATACTCTAAATCAAGTGTAATAAAATCAGCAATGTATCGCATCAGAATGTCAGATGGAGGATAAAACGCACATTCATACTTTCTTGCATTGCCGTACTGTCAAGTACGAAAAAAGATGCATTTTTGAATGAAATTTGCTATTCAAAATTAGGAAAGTGAACAACCTGCTCACCAACTTCTTATCTGATGACAATATTATTACGATTATCTGATAGGATATGATTGAAGTACATGGTATATCTGATGTTAAACTATGCGTATCTATCCAATTCTTATTATTGGATACATATGGCACAGCACTAATTGTTAGCTTTTTTGATATTGAAACATTCCTCTCATTGTCGTTAGTAAAAACTAATAAAAACGAAACCAATTCTCACATTTTCATCACAAAGAAGTATCAGCTAGCTATTTTCCGACATCCAGGGTTCACACAGCAGTACGAAAAAAGACAAACCCTCGTTTTATGGTAATCAGTTTAATATGTGTGGCACCCGAACCGCAGAACAGCAAAAAGTAATTCAATTGATGATTTTGCTTCTCAGCGCGTTGGTCCCCGTAGGGTAGGATACTAGGAGAGGAGCTACTGGAGGTGGCGGTAGCGGAACGGCACCCACATGTTGACAAACATCATTTTCCAATTTCAAACTGTTGCAATTCGAGCGAGTCTCGCTGCACATAAGAGAAGATGGGGTAAATTGTGCCATCTGATTAAAAAAATAATTTAACTGCGAATTTCTTCGAAAACGTTGTTATTGGTTTAACAGGGAAGTCGCATCAATTTGCTCACTATCACTGAAAATAATTATGAGATTGAGGGAATTAACGGGGTGTAACACTTTGTATCTTGAAGATATTGCGGTGGCGTGTTTAACCCCGATGGCACATTCCACTCCTAGTTCCCCTACACTGTTGGGAAAGGACCTCGTCGATTCTGGTACTGTGCCACTGGGGGCTATGCGCTTGCCAGCATGATGCCGAATTGATAGCTGTAAAATGTGCATTGAACTGAAACGGTTTCTCTGTTCATTCAGTGACGAAGACGACGGCGACATGGATTTGCAAAAGGAGTAGGTACCCCAGTACAAAACGTACAACCGCATTGTGAACTGGAAACACACTAGCATATTGCTAGCAGATCCTCTGTTGGTTTAGGGAAGTGGTGAAAAGGAAAACCCAACATCTCCTCAAACTGCCAAATGGAAATGTTCTGCAATCTGATGTCACTCCCACTGTACTGCACCATTCTGATTTCCTTCTTCAATAAGTGAGATTTATTTTTCGATCAAGATAACCCAAGGATCGTCTTCCTTTTCCTTGCCTTGTCGTTTGTAGTGTAAGTAAGCTATAACCTACGAACTGTGTTGCTGAAGATATCGAATATCGATAAACGTACTCTCCATGAAAGTGTGGTGATTTCAATTCGGTGAATGGACAAAGCTTCAATTGGTTATTGATATTGATGGGCTGTCGCTTGCAATCCTTTCTTGGGAGCTCGATATCACATACAGGGATTATGAGACGATCTGAAGACGTGCTTCTTTCATTCATGATAGTCCAGAAAATGGATTCAAGATAAAAGAAAACATTGTCATCAGCTTTGCTAGACAACATGCATGTGTAGAAGGATTTGTACCAGATAGAACCCAAAGCAACTGATGATTGTGCAATAATTTGTCGCATTAGAAGCTACAGCTGTTGATGCCATCAGTTGTAAAAACGAACAAAACATTGGTCGTAATGAACGTTTCTCGTGCGCCCTCTTCCTCAACTGACCATTCATCATTTGTTGCAAAGATAAGACAAACCAACTAAACTTCCACATTCTAATGCGTTTATGAAGAACGGGGGATAGTCCGTTCCTGCAAGCCATTAATCACAACACTAGAAGAAGCAAAAAGCACTACAACATTCCCAGCCGGAAGCAATCAAAGCGAAAACATCCTCTCCCCCGAAACAATCTCTGATAGCAAAACATCCCACGCCACGCCATTCCTTTATCACCGAATCGCCCGACATCAACTCAGCAAGCAAAAGTTTTGCCATAAAATATTTTGCATATCTGTCCTCTTCCCGTCATCTGCCTGTCGGTCCACGTCCAGGATGCATGGCACTTTTTCATCCGGTCCGAAATGGATCTTTCCGCAGGCGAGAGGGATTCCCATAATCAGTGTTGATAGACTCGCACTCAAATGTCAATCAATACGCTCTCCCGAGAGAGCAAAATCATTAGAGATCTCTTTAGTAAATCTCACGCTTGAGATTTTGATGCAAAATCAACTCATTCAACTCAAACCGTAAAAAATGATTCTGTCGCAAAACCCGGCCAAAACTCGTGAAACCCGAATATTGTTGTTTACGTTAGAAAGGATTACTATAATTTTACAAGACTAACAAGAAACTATTGCCGTGTGTGAGTTAACTGTGGAAATATGAGACAATGAGTCAAAAAGGGGAGCCAACTCATCCATGATTTTTTGACTGCTGAGTTGCGTGATTGACAACTCACGCATGAAAAATCTCAAGCGTGAGTTGTGAGAAATTGAATTTTTCACAACACTGCCCATAATTATTGTCCACCGATCCGGAATGACCAATGAATGACACGCCACACCAGCTCCATCTAATGGATTGAAGCGCTTTCCCCGTAGAGATTAGCATTCTGCAATCGCAAAAAGATACCCGATAATCATAGCCTCAGGTAGGGTCACGAAAGCCGGTGGGAAAGGCCACACATTTGCGTTAGCATTTTCATTTGCCCTTCGGCAGAATGGTAACGAGTCCGTTTTTCCCTACGATGAGAATGAAGCCCTAATGATAATTTAAAAGGTCCTCGAGGGCACACTTTCTGCAAACTCTCAATGCCACATAATTTAATCATGGTTATCATTTGCGATAGAAAGGTTCAGTTTTTGTTAAGAAATTCGAGCGGGTGCGCAGTACAACAGGTTGCTCGAAGATTTACAAGTTTTAAAGCCCACTACAAGCTTCTTACTCATCAGACTAGAATCTTTCTGCAAACATTCAATTTAGGACGTTGCAAATCAATTATTTATGTGTTATCCACATTCTCCACACTAAACAAACTATGAACAGTTCGTCACATCAAGTTGTAATGATATACTTTAGTCCTACATCTTTATTTCCGACACTGTGCGCCGAAAACACATTCGGATTATTAAATGTAGAGAGATGAATACAGCAAGATCAAACAAGTGCAGATAACGATACTTAGGGGTCTATTTTGTAAATCGAGCAGATTCATGTGACTCGTCTGTAATCACTGTCGATCAAAGCAAGCAGGCATATTTCAGATATCACCCGTCGACTGCCATAGTAATCCAGTCACATAGAGTGACAACTGTCGAAAAACTCGAGTGACAGAGCTGAGTCGAGCGATTTTTTCGGTCGACAGTGACTCCAGTCGAGCCATTTTGATCGACTCAACTTATAAAATAGACCCCTTAGTGATATGTGTTAGCTACTACTCCGCAGCGCAAAGCGGTCGTTTTTTTAAATTTTGAGCTGTATCTGTTCCAGCCGGCACTAAGGCTTAACCGTCAACACTTGATCAACCGATAAGATCTTATTGCCCTTTGGGCACCACAGCATATAGCTTTCGGATCGAAAATGTAAATCGTTTTTGCCTTGTTCGACACATCAATTTATTGCACCATCCGCTCAATCGACAAGATAAAACGTAAGTACACAAAAAGACCGAACGACCGTACTACTGTTATACACGCTACCGGGATGTATTTCTTATTGGGCGTCAATCACGCCATAAAGTACGTACAATTAAAATCTGAAAAAATATATTTATTATTATACAATGCTCAGACTATCACCTATTTTATTGGAAATCATAAACATAAGTATATGAAATTTGAATCCAGGTTTTTACGCTAGCCATAAAACAACTAGGGGTAATTCGATTTTGACATTTTATGCCAACAGATTTTATAGTTCAATCAAAGTAGGCAGTAAATCTAGTTTGTTGATTGAGATGTCAAAAATTTTCACAACATTTGGAATGTGCTCAGGATTAGTATTTCGAAATACTGTTTCATATTCGTTCGTTCAACTAATTTCTATTATATCTTTTTAGGCTTTCAATGAGGATTTTAGAAGATGCGTCGTTTTTTCATGAAATTACATGCAATCAACCTTACCTGCATCTTTGACTCTTTCATTCGGTAGGGTAACACATTTTTGCTCATACTTGGTTGAACCAACGAAAGTTCCGTTGCGATTATCTCAAATCTAAATTGAATCAAGCTCCTGGAATCTCGAAGAAACCAACAAACTAGAGATTTAGGTTCATATCTTCATAAATCTATAATAAATAAGACAATTTTAATGAATATTCAATATTGAGATTATTTGGTTAACTCTCATCACAAATGAGGGTTGTATGAAAATTTTATTGAGAACATTCAAGGTTATATATCATATTCCGTAACGTGTAACGTAGTTGAGGGAGTAGACCTTCCAAAATCACACATAGGGCCTTATTTTATAAGTCGAGTCGATCAAAATGACTCGACTGGAGTCGCTGTCGACCAAAAAATTCGCTCAACTCGGCTTTGTCACTCGAGTTTTTCGACAGTTGTCACTCTATGTGACTTGATTACTATGGGAGTCGACAGGTGACATCTGAAATATCCATGCTCACTTTGATCGACAGTGATTACAAACGAGTCACATGAATCTGCTCGATTTACAAAATAGACCCCATAATACAGTTAAGGCGAAGTAGGCCGTCATTGAAATTCGTACGTGCCGTTGATGATTGTTGCTAATTCATCTCACGATTACGAATCAAAGAAAATCAGTTGGTTTTGCACTGACACAGCTGAAAAAGTATCAGCATACTTTATGCATGTTAGCGCGTACAGTGATACATTTTCAAGTCAATATAAACTATTAAAACTGAGTATTATCACTTTGAAATGCAAGCTGAAAAGTCATCATTGTTGCCAAAACGAATGACGGGCTACTTAGCCTTAAAAACCAACGCAGTTCATTCAAATAGAATACTCGCATTACTACTTTCATAACTTAATCTTACAGTGAAATAACGCACGGACGCACGCATTTTAAGTTATTTGATCCTTGAAGAAATCGGTTTGTATATTCTGCAAAATTAATTTGAACCAAAGCCACACATTTCTTGCTCGCCTACCGTTGCACATCAACCTAAAATAGTAAAACGATTATTTCCGAAAACACAATATTGTAAGCTTGACTTTTCTATATCAACATAACATTTTTTTCACTGTTAGGCTTGCTTTGATCAAGCTATATAAATTATAGTGCGTGCAAGAAAAGTCAAACGGGGGTGATTCGTAAATTTATAGCATGCTAGCATAAAAAGCTGGATAGAAACTAAAAGTCCTTGTATATCCGTCAAAACAAGAAACAATCTAATATTTTTATTGCCTATCCAAAAATATAGATATTTTACATAAGTAAATATGAAATGATTTGTTTTAATTTATATTGAAAATACCTGAAAATGTATGATTTCGTGAATTTATCTTATGTGGAGAGAAAAATTAGCGATTTTTCAGATTTTTTTTTTCATTTTTTCAAGTGTTTTTCTAGCAGAACCGAATGAAATTTAAAACGAAAATTCTTTTGGAACATCTTCGATAAAATGTACTTGTGGTGAGTGGTGAGTCATCGAAGGATTTCGATTAAAACATTTATAATTAGTTAAGTTCCAACAAAGCTCAAAAGTAGGGTCTGTGCTGGGCTATATAAGAATTGAATTTCTAATGTCAAATATTTAAATGCAAAAGGTTATTTTATCAAACAAAATTTTCGCAATCATCATTTGAAATACCCCAAGGAAAAATACAAAAACATAAAAAAAATATTTGATAGGAAAAATATTGTGATGTTCGTTATCAAAGACGTGCCCATACTTTCTGGGACACCCTATAAACACACAGAATGATTAAACAATTGAAAATAATTAAATTATCACGTATGGCGACTTACCATCTACTCTTTTGAGCTCAGTGTAGAAACTACTATCTGAACCACGTATTGTATAAGAATGTGCGATTTCTCATGGGTTTATATGAAGAAATTGTTCATGGGAGCACTTTCTCTAACGATTCGTCAGCAATACCTAAAACTATTTTGAATGCGTCGTTCCAGAAATTTCATCAAAACTCAGGATTTTTTTCATGAATTATTTCAAGAGCTTCATCAAAGTACTAACTGGAAAGTTGATGAAGTTTCCTCCAAGTATCTGTCTTAGATGACACCTTTGGAAAATTTTCTGCTTATTTTCCAAGACATCATTTCACGCATACTCTCTTGAGCTCGGTCAGAAGTTACAACCATAATGTTGTAAAATGTTTTAAGAAATAACTCAGTTTTTTTAAAGATATTCTTTTAGAATTGTATCCTAGGATTTTGTTTGAGGTTCATGAATAATTACATAAACTCCTTCAAGGAACCCTCCGAAATTCCCTTTCCTTGGCATTTTGTCTGGTAATTCTAGATACAATGTAACCCTGGACTAATGAAAAATCGTTCTGGGGACCTCTGAGAACTTCTCGCAGATCTTTCAGAGATTCATACTGAAATTTTACTGAATTCTCTTCTGAAATTTCTACAGAATTTACAACAAACAAAACTCATTATGATCATTTTGAACAATTCCTAGAGGAGATTCTTACAGAAAATTATCAAAAATTCGATCAGAAATTTTACTTGCGTAATATACAAGCATTCCCTTAAGGAAGGATTCCCCAGCAAGTTTGCCTATAATAGGTGTAGGATTTTTTTTTCAGTATCACATTTTGATGATCTTCAAGAAAAATGATCGTAGAATACCTCCGAAAATAGGAATTTTTTAAGGAATTGTCCCTGTATATTACAAGCATTCTTGCCCTGATGTTTCTAGGAATTATTCCATAACATAAATAGATACTATGACGATTCCTGCAGATTTTTTTCCAGAAAATTTTCCAGGAATTCAAAAAACATTTTTCCAAGAATTCAATCTAAGGATTCTCCCTGGTGTTTTCTTGTGGACTTTTCAAAAAGTTCTCCAAAAATTCTTAGAGAGAATTCGGAAACTTACAAGAGTTCTTTTGTAGAGATGGTCGGGTCTTGGGTTTTCAAACCCGAAACCCGACCCGAACCCGACGGGTTCGGGTTGGGTTCGGGTTTGAATTTTTTTATTTTTTCGGGTTCGGGTTTGGGTCGGGTTGGAAGACTTAAAAATTATCAGGTACGGGTCGGGTTCGGGCTTGAAAAAAGTCGGGTTTGGGTCGGGTTTGGTGAGAATTGTTCGCAAAGTAACAACCTGAAAGCTTCCCTAAGCATCAGAAACGATGAATTTATCATCTTTTCGAACTCGGGTTCTATTCGGGTTTTTCTTAGAAAACTTTATCGGGTTTCGGGTCGGGTTCGGGTTTGAACAGCAAAATTTTTCGGGTTCGGGTCGGGTCCGGGTTTGCTTTTCGATATTTGTTTCGGGTTCGGGTCGGGCCGGGTTTGAAGGAATAAAATAAGTCGGGTACGGGTCGGGTTCGGGTTTGAAAAATGTGAAACCCGACCATCTCTATTCTTTTGGGAAAACAAAATCTATAATTGACTCAGAATTACCCCAAGTGATTTAATTCCTTTTCATACAGGAATTATGTCTGTACCGTATCGTATTGATTTGTCCAAGTATTAGTTCTAAAACAATCCTGAAGGTAGGTCCTGAAAGAACTACTGGGATATTTTTAAAAGCATTATTGAAAAAATATATGTAAGAATTATGGATGAAGTTCTGGTGGAATTCTTTAAAATTATACTTGAAGGTAGAGTGTCCATCCCGGGACATCCCGGGACAAAAAAAAACCGGGATTTGACAAATTTCGGGATTTCCCGTTTCCCGGGATTTTAGCTCTGACATCCCGGGAATCCCAGGATTCCCGAAATGTACGTAGAATTTAATGAAAACCACTTAATTTCAATGAAAAACAAATACATTTTTCCTCACTATCAAGCTTTAATTTATAAAATATAAAAGCATCATGAAAAAGAGTACAAACGAGTAATTATTTTCCTAAAAACACAAATTTACCCAGTAAGAAACACATATTTTTATTTGTCTACTTGCAATGTTTTAATGCTTTTCTCTTCATCATTAGCCGTGTTTATAAACCTATAGGCATGAGATAGCAAATTTGAAAGTACACCTAAACTTTAGTCAATAATTTTCAGTAATTAACTTTTAGCATAATCTACATTACCTTCAATGAACCTTTATCATTTGTTTTGTTCTTAAGTTTAAAGTTTTCAAATATTTTAAAATTATGAGTTTTTACCATACTTTCATTCATAAGTGCTATAGCAAATTGGGAAACAAAAAAATAAATAGCAAACCTAATTAGGGGTTAGTCAAACTAAGTTTTGTTTTGTTTTTTATTTATTTTTATTAGTTTTGATTTTTGTTAGGTTACTTCATCAGAATAAGAAAATCTTATCTGTAATGTGATTTGCTATAATGAACATATTATCTTGAAAAGTTACATTATCTGTTTATTTCATTAAAAAATGTATTGTTAAATTTGTACTTCCAACTCAACCGAAATGCTAGTTTTATTGAAAAATTGATAAATCCCGGGATCCCGGGATTTCCCGGGACAAACTTAGAGTTCCCGAAAAAATGAACACTCTACTTGAGGGGTTTCCAAGAGCCCCTGAACAATTTATTAGTACTGTTTTGGTGGAGTTTCTATTAAAAATTTGGTGTTAGTTTTAAAAGAATCCTAGAATGTATGCTATGAAGGATTTTTATGGGCAATACCTCTAGATTCTTTCATAGTTTTCCTCAGGTATGCTTCTAAATACACTTTTGCATGTATGAATTTTATCAAGAATTTCCAGAGAACTTAAAAAAAACTTTCACGTCAATGCTTCCAGTGGGCAATTTGCCCTTGAAGTAAGCACCACACAAGGGACTAGCATGCAACGCCCAGTGGCACAGTCGGAAAACATTCCTGATGAAAAGTTTTTCGGTCTGAGGCGGGAATCGAATCTACACTTCTTAGCACGATGCGGCTAAATGCCATGGTGACACTAACCGCACGGCTACGAAGCCCACAACTTTCTCAGGAGATAGCAGTGGAAACATCTTTGATGAAGTTTATGTAAAATGTATATCAGAGCCTCAAAAAATACCAAGAGTAATGTCTAAAGAAAAATCTGGAAGATGCCTCCATGAGTTTCAAGTGTAATTTCTTGAGCAATTCAAGAAAAAATATGTAAAGGCATCTATTGAGAAAATGAACGTATTGTTAGTTGAACACTAAGAAGAATAGTTAGTGGAATTCAATAAAATCAGAAATAATTGGAGTAGATTACGAAAAAATGTCGACAAAAAAATAATAAAGAGCTTACTTACTTGTAGCTTAAAGAAAATAAATTTGAAAGAATACATGGTGGAGTTTTTTGAAGAACTCCTTGAAGAATGCAAAATATATAGACGTAAAGAAAAAATCTCTCCAGGAATCCGTAGATCACAGAGGGATTTTTTTTTTCGAAAAAATTTGTAAAATAGAATTTGGGGGGCGAAAAATTAAGAAAGGGGGCGAAGAGGCTAACACGGGAGCGTTTGAAAATAATTTCTCATATTTTTTTTAGGATACACATCTGAAGGTTAATCAATTCCAAACATAACTAATTCCAAGAAAATTTCACCTTGGATCGATATATCCATCGATACACTTGATAATTATCAAACACATGCATTCAGGTTTTTTAATATCATGTGCGTTTAAGAATGGTCGGTATTTGAGATTTTCACAGATTAGTCACAGATAACATTTAAAACACAACATATTTTGGATGTACAAAACATGTATCTGAGAATTTTTAGAACTTTTTGCAAATGCTCATTTTTTTTATACTTTTTATAGTTTTTTTAATGTGGGAACTTTGAGGTTAGGAAGCTAATATTTCATTCATTGGCATCCAGATTTTTACGGTTGCACACTTTCTTATCATTTCTTATGGTACAAATCATTTTAGAGACCATTTTTTCTTGGTGTTAGAAAAAACACTTTTTATACATTTCTTTAAAATATGAGTAGAAAAATATTCTGGATTTTCAAATATTTGTTCAGTGTTTTTGGATTGAATGAAAAAAAATCGTTCCCAGAAACATTAAACATTTATTATTCCAAATTTTTGAAAATAAATGCAGTAATTTTAGAAATAAAAGATAAATCAGTATGTAATCACCACTAACGAATCATCCCCCAACTACGTTACAAGTTGGCGCCTATGCATATATTACATTCAAATAGTTTAAACTGGGCTGAATTTGTATCAAAGACTGATTCAGCTGCTTGTAATGCAAGCCAAATATTGTTAAAATTGCCATTATAAATTGCAATCTAGTAAATTGATCCTAATAATTTTGGGATATCGATATTTAAGAAAGTATATTTAAATGTATATAATAGAAATTGTATCATGATTCTGTGGATATGCGAGTCAAAGACATTTTTTGACGTACAGCACATAATTACATAAAATATTGAAATCACTTATCAGGGGGGCGATTCCAGATAAATGTTGGCCTCAAGGGGGCGAAAGTTGAAAAAGTTTGGGAAGCACTGCGTTAAATGGACCCGTTATACAACCAAAAATTAAACCATTGTGCCGTTCACACTCCACTTAGCTAACAATGAAATAAAAATGAGGGTAAACATCATTCAGTGCACATCATACCTTCGTGCTGTACGTGCACAAATTCTCTCTGCTCTTGGAAGTTTCTACAGTACTACTCAGTGCTATGAAACAGTACTTTTCAGTGTAAATAAACGGTACTTTTCAGTGCAACAAATTCATCCCTTTATCGCCTACTAGTGATTGGGCTTTGTCAAGAATATTATTCAGCTCACTTTAACAAAAGGATTTAAATAATATTAAATCTTTAGAAAATGCAAGTTCGATGTCCGTGTGACATGGGGTAATTCCAGAAACCTGGAGGAAATTTCCAGTAGTGGGGTTGTTCGAATTGAACATTTTAGTAGTGGGACCATAGAACTGTACTATCAAGGCAACTTTAAGTGGAATATATTTTGTTATTAGATTACATATGCGTTCATAGATATTATAGATTACTTACAAATTTTCAGTTATTGCTCATTCACGGATTCCTCTCCTAGCATTTACTTTAAGGGTTAATCTTCCAGCTGTAGGCTATAATTTCATGTCATTTTTAACAATTGTAACTATGAACTATTAATTACATTTACTCGCTTTTGTAGCTTAGCTTTATTTTTAATTTGTAAGCCGTTAGCTTAGTTTGAATATTTGTGTTGATATAATCAATCAGTACTGCGTAAATGTAAACATTGTAAATTTTAATTAGTAGTAATAATTTTCTCTACATCTCTTACAATTATCTCGGGAAAGGCTCTCTGTCCGCTTCAACTACTAATATTGCGCAAATTCAACTTCGATGGCTTAAACTTCAATATTATAAAGAATTCCAATAATCCAGATCATTCAATTTCTTCTTCTCTGCTTATGACTCAGCTCAATCGCTGTTTCTCGAACTGTCGAACTGCCATAACGGGAGGGAAGTCAGGTACAAAAAGCACAACAGGGGAATCTGGCCAAGGCTAGGGCTGTTCGCCGTCACATTCCCCCTCCTGTGAACGACTACGATCATGTTCACAACTCTGAGCAACGCCAACTTAACTGACGGTCGACGATGCAATCCTTCAGCTGTTCGTACCCAAGCTTGTCGAACTTTACCGTCCGTACCCGTAATCACCTTCTCCACACGCCCTCTCGTCCATTGATTCTTTACTTCTCCGTTTATAACGAGTACCAGGTCGTCTACCGAAATGTCCCTAACGTTGTCGAACCACTTAGATCGGCGAGATATTACTGGCAAGTATTTTTTCAACCATCTTCTCCAAAACCCGTCTGCCAAATGCTGTGCTAATTTCCAGCTACTTCTCAGGGTTGTTCGGTACTCTGTTGGTAACACCGGTAGTTGCTTGACAACATTGGAGCTACCCAGCAGGAAATGGTTAGGTGTTAAGGATTCCTGATCAACAGACTCAGCCTGGCTCCCTCCAGAATCATCCAGGACCCCCCCCCAGATTTTTTTATGATAGTTAAAATATAAATTAAAAAAAATTAACACGAAGCAAAATCTTCTGAATCAATGTACACGACTCTTGTTATTGACAAAATTCTTTTCAGTTGTTACGTTGTTACGAAAACCTCGCTTGTCTTAGACAGCATCAGCGTAGCGCTTTTGACCTCGGTGAATCGCGCAACAGCCGAAAGCATAACCGTCCGGTTGTCAATCGATTGGTTACTGTTATAACTAGCTTTTTGTTGTATGTGATAAGTGCAATTTTTCGATATCTCCGTTACAAAAAAATGCCGTGGTAAAATAAAGCGTCAATATCCAGGAATTTTAATTGCCAAAAATCGTTTTTTTCTTCTGAATAACCCAAATATTGCTGTTTCACCATAAAGCAGCATATTCAGTGCATTCTGATCTCTCATGTATTTAGGATACCCTGCTCGAGGTGTCTGGTGATGATGATTTCCCTAATGAGAATTAGACATTTAAAGACACCTACACTAATGCGTCCAGTGGACGATTTGCCCTTTGAAGGAAGCACCACACTAGACAGCGGACTAGCATGCAACGCCCAGTGCCACAGTCGAAATACATTCCTGACGAAAAGTTTTACGGACTGAAGCGGGAATCGAACCCGCACTCCTTGACTCGATGCGGCTAAATGCTCGGTAACACTAACCGCACGGCCACGAAGCCAGAATTCACTAAAGAAATCCATACATTAACTTCATTTTGTATGTTAACTCGTATAGTGTCCGAAAAAAAATAATTGAAGAGGTAGACAAACTTACTAAAGGAATTTCTCAGACAATGCATAGTGGAAATTCTTGTTGAAAAATAAGGCTTAACTTTCAAGCAGCTTCGGCATGGCCAAGTTTTCTTCAGATGGATGGCAAAAATTTAACCTGGCGTGAATAAATGTAACAAAATCCAACAATAAATTCTCTCTTTGATTCAAGTATTTTCGCATGAATAAACTGCCCATAACTGCATATTTGTAACATTCGACAAAAGTAGGCATTGAGTAAATGGAATACCAAGTGTGCATTTTATTGCAGTATGGAAGGAAACTGAAATTTAATAAAAAAACAGGAACTCAAAAGTGCTTACATGAGGCTGATATTTTGTACAACTCATATCGCATACTAGGAGAATAGTCAGAAAATAATTCTGATAGAAATTTCATTGCTATTACATTACGAGGCACATTTGTAATCTCAATGTGACTGTTATGCGGTCATAATTACCAATGTGACAAAACAACTTGGTATGTTTTTCTAATTTTCTAGAACAATCTTACAGATTTCATTAAGTTGATCGAAAGTATTTATCATTTGATGACTCTCCATGGTTCTTCTTCTTCTTTCTGGCGTTACGTCCCCACTGGGACAGAGCCTGCTTCTCAGCTTAGTGTTCTTATGAGCACTTCCACAGTAATTAACTGAGAGCTTACTATGCCAATGACCATTTTTGCATGTGTATATCCGTGTGACAGGTACGAAGATACTCTATGCCCTGGGAAGTCGAGAAAATTTCCAACCCGAAAAGATCCTCGACCGGTGGGATTCGAACCCACGACCCTCAGCTTGGTCTTACTGAATAGCTGCGCGTTTACCGCTACGGCTATCTGCCCCCCTGACTCTCCATGGTATTAACTCCAATTTGTCCAAAATGTCGAATGTGACTGTTATGCAGTTATGGGCAGTAAATTTATCAATTAATTTGATTAATTACCAACAGTTTTTAATAAAATTTAAAAAAATCTTTCGATATTCTTTGTAGAATTTTAGTATAATCAAATTCCTCAATAGTGGTGAAGTAATCTGTAGAGAAACATGTAGCATAATAACTGGCAAGAGGGAAATGATTAATTAAGATATTCATAAAGAAATTTGTATTGATCTGATGCTTCTCTAGAAATAATTTCACCAATTGGTCGGATTTGATGATATTTTGGCCCTAAATATGAGTCAACGATTTTATAAAATTTGATCTTTTCGGTATGATTTTGACACAGATGTGTTATTAAATTGATAAGTTCCAACATTACAGCAAACAAGGTAAATATTTGTTACTGCAAATGCTTGAAGTACGTTTTTCAGAAATCATTTAAAAATACTTGATCCAGTCTGTCTAAAAACCGATCAATTATTGTCAGAATCCATATTCTTGGTTTGAATTTTTGTGCGCTACGAGGGCGGAATTTTTAAAAGCTTTCTGGCAGAATTCTAGAAATCCAGAAGTCAAGGATGGATATATTTCAAAGATGATTTCTAAAAAAGATTCTGACAAAAAGATTTGTTTTAGTTGCAAATTATTTAAGAAAATTTTAACTAACCTATAATTCACCTCTAGAGAAAAGATTATAAATTATCTTCCATTGCACAATTGCCCATATATTGTTCTACCTGCTTCAACATTTGAGGAATTTTTTACAAAAATCTAAAAAAGGTAGTTTTAAAAAAGCAGAATTCTTATGCATATGGTTTCTAAAAGTCAATCAGGAATCCCTCAACAAATTTTCAAAGTAATGCAAAAGTTTCCCCTAAGATTTCAATTCATCAAAATTTTACATTACGAATTTTACCACAACATATCTTCGATAATGTTCTTAAAAATTCCTGAAATATTTTCGTGTTATTCTCTACAGTACTACATACTAATCAATAATAAATTCATCGAAAAAGTTTGTTTGGAATTTTTAAAGGTAGGAAAAATGGGTTCATTCCACATCAATATACTCACCATAGTATCATGAAATTTCGGAGGATATACAACATGTGTTCTAAGATTTTATTTAATAATAGTTCCAGTAAAAATTTCATCCATTTTAACACAAATCATTTTCTTTTCCAAAAGACGAAGTAAAAAGAACAAACATTTTTAGAGTAAATCCATCATGGACCACTCAAGCTTTTCTGTGAGGTACATTGTGAACAAGTTTCATTCTACGGTTGAATTCTTGAATTTTACGACAGACTATTTTTGTAAATTTTTCCGAATTATATTAAAGCCGCAATTAATCAAAAAAAAATCCGACAATGCTCTGTCAATCCTTATTTTGTATCTATTTAGCATTAGCATTAAGCATTTCGCACAAATTCGTAGGTGGTACAGTCCTAGACCATTGTATGAGGGTTGCCCCCTTCCCGTCCGTTACCAAAGTCAGAAATTTAGGACTAACCTCTAACTCTTAGACAAGATTGACGCATCCTCCAATAGTCGAGAGCTGTCCTGGCCACGTCCTTGCGAAAGCTGGGTAATGGGAAAGGATAATTGATTGAACACCTACTTAACAACCTACCCTGAACAAATTACTCGGAAAATCATTTGAACGTAATCCGCTAGAAATTTATAAGACTGTTAGAATTCTTTAACCATTTTTTCGAGAGTGTTTTGAAGGAATGCGGGGTATTGCTCATTGACTTTAGAGAAATCTAAAGAATCATTATCTGTGAAAGAATAATGTAGATAGATCTGCTGATAGAACTTTTTTGAGAAAACGTGCAAAATATTTTCCCAATCGAATTCTTTTTAATTGCTCATGAAATTCTTGTGGAATATTACGGGGAATGCTAAGAGTAACATCTGGTAGAATTTTTTTTCTTTTGCAGGAAGTCTAGAGAATTACTGCAACGATTTGTTCAAACAAAATTTCTGGAATGCCCAAACATTTTTTTACAAACAACTGGAGGATACTTTAAACAAACAATTGGAATTAATGTATAATTAATACGTATAAGACCTTCCAAAAGAAATGATAAAAAAATTTACTAAAGCATTCTCAGGTGGAATTCTTCAAGAGATTTTTAAACAATTCGATAGAGATTCTTCGAAAAATTTCCCGGTGAGATCGAAAAGTCTGGGAATGGTTTTTCGTGGGAATCCCAGGATGAACTCAGTTGAAATTGGTAAAGGAGTTCTTGAAGAACAACGAAGAAAGTACGAACATAATTTATGAAGAAATTCCCGTAGTAATTCTCAGAGGAATCTCTTCAAAGCACATGGTTATTTTTCTACAATTCTTGAAGGATTTTTGACTGACAAAAAGAATGAATCTTTTCCGTAGCGAAAAACAAAATTTACGAATACCACTGATGTGTCACGAATATAACGAAAATAACATATAAATAAAATCAATACAAATAAATTAAAACTACAAAATTTTTGAAAATCGTGACATTACTTCTATAAAACAAGTATTTGCTAGCCCCCCCCCCTAGGCCCCCTCCAGAAAAAAATCCTAGCTACGCCAATGCGTATGGTACGAATGCAGATAACTCAAGTCAACCTCGCGTGCGAAGTACATTAAATTTGTCCATGAACGGACACAGCTTAAAAATTTAACTTGATTTGGAGACTACCGTACCGCCTTTCTCGCCAAGCTGCTCTACTTCCACAGAGTAATATTCTTGTTGAGAAAACTTCCACAGACTTCTTTCTGCCTTTACCAACTTAAATTGGGTGAGATTTCCAACCTCCAACGGTACTCCTTGTCGCTTCCGCTGAATGTTGTCCATGAAACGATGAACGTATCCTATCGTTCGATGAAGCTTTTCCCAACGACTAAAACGCGACAGATCTATGGGTAGCTCTGGTTTGGATACGTGAATGTGGCAAGATCTAATTTCTTCTACGGTTGAGTCTATTTTTCGGTCTTGCTATGGCCACATATCCTCTGGTTGGCGTAGGAATTCTGGTTCACGAAACTACACACTGTTTCCGCTAAAAACGGGTCCCGCACCCCACCAAGTTGCAAGGTCAGCTACGTTAGATCTAGTGGGAATCCACCGCCATTCCGATGATTCCTTGTAGACAGAATTTCTGCTACACGGAAACCTACGAACTGATGGTATTTGCGATGATCGGAGTTAATCCACGAAAGTACCGTTTGAGAATCAGTTCAGAGTACTCGTCGGGTTACTAGAAGATTGTGCATAGAGATGAAACTGTTCAACAGCCGGGTTCCCAACACAGCCGCCTGAAGCTCCAAGCGGAGAATAGCCAACATTTTCAGCGGAGCTACTTTTGATTTAGCTGACACTAACGCTCCCGAGACTGTTTCCACGCGGAAATAGATTACACTGGAAAATGCTGCTTCACTAGCATTCACAGAAACATGTATTTGCAACGTTGAGCACGTCTGCTGATTCCCTCCTACAAAGTAACATCGTGGAATACGGAGTGAATCTGATTGAGGTAGGTATCCAATCCACAAACGCCATCGTTTGCACAGCTCTTTATTAATGACGTCATTTTAGTTGATCTTAGACGCCCATATGTTTTGCATTAGGATTCTACCGTGAAATAAATAGAACGTTATCAACCCTAATGGGTCGAAGAGACTCATGGCGACCCGCAATACTTCTCGTTTTGTGGGAACATGTCCTTCGGCCAAAATGTTTTGCAGACTTTCCTAGAACGGATTCCGCATATTCTTCCTTTACTGCTGGAAATAGTTTCTCCATCACCGTTGACTGGGATCTTACAGATTCAGCTAGCTCTGCTTTGTTTGACAGGAAATTTCGAACTTCAAATCCACCTCTTGCGTGAATTTTTTTCACCTTTCGGTCGACTGTAACCGCTTCTTCTATTGTCCCGAAACTTTCTAGATAATCGTCAACATTCTTCTTCTACTTGGCATTAACGTCCTCACTGGGACAGAGCCTGCTTCTCAGCTTAGTGTTCTTACGAGCACTTCCACAGTTATTAACTGAGAGCTTGCTTTGCCATGGTTGCCATTTTCGCATTCGTATATCGTGTGGCAGGTACGATGATACTCTAATGCCCAGGGAAGTCAAGGAAATTTCCATTACGAAAAGATCCTGGACCGACCGGGAATCGAACCCAGACACCTTCAGCATGGCTTTGCTTTGCTTCTTGATGCGGTGAAACATTTTCTTGATATCAGCAGCCAAGGCGTACTGAAACAGACGGGAATGGCTTAGTACTGACGGTAGCGACACCAGCATATCCGGTCCTTTCAGCAGAGAAGAATTGAATGAAACACAACAGTGGCTCTCGCATCCATAATCAGCTTATTCTTCCTTGGATTGACCACTACTCCAAGAGACAGATACCAACATTTCTCCGGGCTTGTTGTAGCAAGCTCATTCTCTGTAGCTTCATGTGCATACTGTTTCTCCACGTAATCTTGTATCGTTGTTCGCACACACGCGTAATCCATCGAGAGCTTTCGCTCCAGGCCACAAAACCGCCTATAGGCCATACCGTAACTGTTGGACAACAGCACGTAGTCCGTCTTCCAAAGAAGACTGGTTTCAAATCCTGTAGAAATTCTCCGTGTGGTCGCTTCTAGTATTTCACGTGCACGACAATCTTCATCTGACTCTAACTGAGATATCGGCGATATTATGCCAGCATCATCCAATGCCACGAAATTTCTGATCAATTGGTTTAACTCTTGATCTTGATTGGTCCATCCTCCAAAGAAAAGTCTTATATGGCACATCTGGACATTTTTCACAAAATTGACCATAACTCAAAAACGAAAAAAAAGTGCATTCCAAAAATTTCAGTGATTAAAGCTTATAAAATTACCTTCTCGAAAATATTTTTTTGAAAATTTTCCACGAGTTCGGGCATAGTTTTTCCGGCTTTTTTTTACAAATTTTCCCAACGGTGGAAAATTTTGTGGAGAACTTTTTCCAGTTCATATTTTTTTTGGATTTTTGAGAAAATTTGCTTAAATTTTCATATAAAAACTTTGTTTCTACAATGTTTCGTTCTTGAGTTATGATTTTTCAAAGAAAAGTCTTATATGGCACATCTGGACATTTTTCACAAAATTGGCCATAACTCAAAAACGAAAAAAAAGTGCATTCCAAAAATTTCAGTGATTAAAGCTTATAAAATTACCTTCTCGAAAATATTTTTTTGAAAATTTTCCACGAGTTCGGGCATAGTTTTTCCGGCTTTTTTTTACAAATTTTCCCAACGGTGGAAAATTTTGTGGAGAACTTTTTCCAGTTCATATTTTTTTTGGATTTTTGAGAAAATTTGCTTAAATTTTCATATAAAAACTTTGTTTCTACGATGCTTCGTTCTTGAGTTATGATTTTTCAAAGTAAGTAGTGTCAAGGGAAAACAAAAAATTTCCACCTGAGTTTTCCGGAAAAATAGGCGACCCTGAATTTTTCTCAAATTTTTTTTATTCATATATCCATGAGCCCTGCCTGTGGAAAAAGTTTCATGAAAATCTGAGACCCTTCGGCCCAAACCCGTACGGTAATAAAAAAAAAATCCCCATTTGTGACTATAATGCCCAAACATCGTTTACTTAGAAGCAGCAATCTTCTATTGTCACGATCAATGCGTTATATATTTAAGTTAAGTTTTGGAAATTTTTGGCACAAAATCGATGAATATTCTAAATGAGGAACGCTTTGATAAATGGCTAAATAATGTTTTGAAGGATGGTCATGTAAATTTAAACTTCATGTTTATGTTTTCACTCAGAAGTTGTCGCCTATTACCTTTTAAATTTGAAAATAAAAACTAATTTTACGCTAAAAATAGCAGGATTGCCCCAAAAACTCGATTTGAGAAAGAATCTGAGAATAACACATTCGTTCTAAACGTGAATGCATCTCTTTCCCAGTCTAGTTTTGAGACACCCCCAAGCATGACCAACGCTGTCGAAAACAATCCATCCTTATTTCGCGTGAGGAAGACATGATGAGTTTCGCTGAACCATCCTCGGGGTGGACAATAGTTGTCGACCGGGTGGTGGTTTTCGAGACAGACGAACCAAAATGTGGGATCCTCAACCCGCAAGACATTGTCACTTCATGTGGGACAACCCTGCTGAGTGAAAGTGCGGTGATGCTGCATGCTTGTTCTAGTTATAGAAGTGCATCAAGGGATGCAACGCATTGCATCTGAAAGTTCCTCATGCAAGTGGTGGTTCAACTTAATATAGGTACCATAAAAGTGAACCAACCGTTCGTTGTGTGGAAAATTATGTGAAAATTTAATCGCCATATGAGTGATAACGTGCGGAACTTTTTTCGACACCTTCCTGATCTGATGGGCATCGTAAAGTTGAAATGTTATTACATCGTAAAGCAGGATGTATGTAATTCCCATTTGCCGTTATGATGGGACCAAAATTTGAACACTGTTATGTTTCAAAGGGAATCCGGTATGAAGCCGGACGTAATTGAGTGCTAGTTGTGGACTGAAAAACCATACGGTAATGCCATTAGTTAAACATGAGTATGAAGGAATAAAATGGTGCCAAACTCGTTAGTTGATCCAGGACTGAACTCTGTCAGCTAAATGAGTTTTCGGTTATTCAAAATGTAGCTCTAACTGACAGTTCGAGTAATGTTATGACTAAAAATACTGTTCGGTATGGATTGTTTAGTTTTACGATACGAAGAACTGGTACATGTTTGTACATTTCACAATTGAATCCTCCGCTGAAACTTCATTATCAGAGTGTTTCCTGGCATTTACTCCTACTGCCAATGATACAGGATCGTCTGACCCCCTTTTCAGGACACAGGTATCTCATCTACAAGCTTGTTCTAATTCCGATAAACTTTACGTATTTGTTTCGAGTTTCCGTCGGAATTTTTTACCCGAACCCAGCTGTGATCCCGACCTGAGTTCGAGGCAAATGTCAAA
This sequence comes from Aedes aegypti, assembly GCF_002204515.2. Taxonomy (NCBI): domain Eukaryota; kingdom Metazoa; phylum Arthropoda; class Insecta; order Diptera; family Culicidae; genus Aedes; species Aedes aegypti. The sequence continues at coordinate 443,942,568 of NC_035108.1, forward strand.
CCCTGCCCATAACGTAGGTCCTAGAACGTATAAAAGAAGCATGTGGAGTGGCGACCGAGGCAGCGAAAAAACTTTTTCGTTTATCTGCTCATCCGACCGGGTAATCCACGGCTGTTGATTTCACTTTTCACCTGCCTGCGTTATGTTGTGGACGGTGCACAATGGTCAGAACAAATAAAGTTTGGTCAAAACTAGTTTTATTCGAAGAAAAATCTGATCTAAGAATGTTTTTTGGTTGTCTATCGAAATCGAGTCATAAAAATATCGACTTATGGAGAACACGACATATGAAAATTTGAATGGAACGAAAAATCCATCGAGTTATAGAATATCGAGTTGTGGCTGTATATGCATTTGGACCTTTTTAAGTTTAGTATTTTAATATCATAAATTTCAATTCCCTGACTTTAGTCAATTTGACTGCATAAAAATCCAAGAAATTTAAATGTTATTGCATTAAAAAAATATCATAAGAATATAAAAAATAAGATAAACTTTTGGAAAACAAAACATTTAAACTTCTTAATATTATTTTTGTCAGTTTTGGCCTCCTCTTTGTAAAAAGCTTGACCATAGTGCGGGGATAAATTTTGGGGAAGCGTGATTCTGGCGTGAAGCCAATTTTCCACCCACACCGGTCGAGTGATGATTGGACATGTTTGAAAACAGCCATGTAAGTGGACAGACAACCAAACGGACATACAGTCTGACATTTGAGTGAATTCAAATCCTTTTAATAAAACAAACAACTGTAGCGACTACGTTGACAGGATAAGAGACGGGAGGTCTGGAAGGGAATTTCCGTCATTTTTTTTTTTCGAAAAGTTGAGCGGCATATCGTTTTCCACCGTTTACACCTTTGCTGGCAATCTAGGCTTTGGCCGAGTGAACTGCCATCGCACTGACTGAGTTGTAATGGAAGCTACACTAAAAGTGCCGACCAGTTTGTGCGAGTTAATTTGTTGTGCTGTTGTTTTGAGTGGTGAACTTTTTAATGAAAATATGTTAATGAGAGGAGCTTTTGAACAGATTAAAATTTCGGCACCGTTTTTTCACCTAGAATTTCCGAGTAATGAACCCCGGAAGAGGGATTGTGAATCAGGGGAACTTTTTGTGGTGATGAATAAAATTCAATGCATTTTAATTGGGAATTTTACCTTCTTTAAATCATCGGTAGTTCTTTGTAGTTATACTAAGGGCCCTATTTTATAAGTCAAGTCGATCAAAAACGACTCGACTGGAGTCACTGTCGACCAAAAATTTCGCTCGACTTGGCTCTGTCACTTGAGTTTATCGACAGTTGTCACTCTATGTGACTGGATTACTATAGGAGTCGACGGATGACATCTGAAATATGCTTACTTTGACTTCAGATGAGTCACGTGAATTCGCTCGAATTACAAAATAGACCCCTAATATAAAAATTTTTGCATAGCACTTGATTAAACTTTCATAAGAGATTTTCCTTCTTTTGATCAAAGGCTATTATTTCTGTTTCTCCTCCAATATTAGGACTACAACGTGTGAACTGAGCTCTACACCATTGCTTGCGTATAGCAGTAAACCGATTGACTCGGTGAACAATTACGAGGAAAAAGCTCATAGTTTCTCCGTTATAAAAAGAAGAAGCCAAAATTTACGGTTACTAGAATTATGAAATAATTTACATAATACGATTCGAGGGATCGAAGTAATCCAGTCCTGCAGCAGGACTAATAATTCGTGAACCTTTTCAGTTACTGTCAAAAGCTGACTCCAAACACAATGCAAAAACTCCTGCTGGCAGCTATTACCGCTAGCATAGAAGTGAATATTTGCTGACATTAAGGAAATTCTTCTTTCTGCACTGACTATTTGTTGAACTAACATCAAAAAGCCATTATGTGTATATCAATGATGATTAACCTTCTTTAAAAATAAGCTGAATAAGTTCTTTAAAATCCAGCTTCGAAACTCACTGCAATAATATGCTAACTATAATTCACCATTAATTTCCTATTTCGGCCAAATGGCATTCGGCCAAATGACCCGGAACCTGAACAGTGCTTAGCATCACGTCCTCACTGGAACAGAGCCTGCTTCTCAGCTAAGTGTTCAATTAGCATTTCTTCCACACCTATTAACTGAGAGCTTTTTTGTCAAAGATGCCATTTTCGCATTTATATATCATGTGGCAGGTACCATGATACTCTATGCCCAGGGAGAATTAAATTAAAATTTTAATAATCTGGAGAACCAAACATCCGTTTGAGCTAAAATTTAATCGATTGGTCACTAGCTGGTGGTGACCAATCGATTAATCTGAGGTTTGGCTTCGATTCATCTTCACCTTAACAGGGAATTTCACGACTTTCCAGTGCATAAAGAATCTTCGTATTGGCCACACAATATACATATGCAATAATGGTCAGTTGACATTGAAGTCTCTCAGTTAAAAACTGTAAAAATGCACTGATCTGAGAAGCAGGCTTTGTTTGGGACGTAATGCCAGAAGGAAGAAAATACATAAATAAACAATATTTAGGAGCTTCTTAAAAAACAATAGGAAATTTCTAAAGAAATCCATAAAGAATTTCCTGTGTGTTTTATGCAGGAATTACTAAAGGAATTCCTGAAGACAAATTTGGTTGCATTCTTGGAGAAACTCCTGCGTAAAATATCCCAAAGAAATATTTGAAAGGATGGGTTCTTAATGTGTTGAAAAACATAATTAATTCTCTGAGTTAGAATTCACAATAATAATGACATGTGTGGTCATCACATTCTGTTTGTAAACAATTCTATTTTCACCCGTTCCTCTCTATTAGCTTTTGAGAGCTTCGGTATAACCAACTGCGGTAAAAAGATCTGTTAGACTAAGCGATCTGATTGAGCATGGTCAGTGCTGCCAGATCAGCTGATTTGAATGTACACTGTAAACATTGTAGATATAATTCGCTAATGTACCTTGTATCGTTTTAACGAAACCGACAAATGAATTCAATACAAATTCAATTCCAAACCTACTCATGTCGTTGAGTTTTCTTTATAAAACGAGACATTTCAACAAAATGGTCATAGCATTTAATGACAGAGAAAATTGAGTGATTTATACAAATATATTGAAGGAATCACTGCAGACGAGTATTTCCAAAGCATCCAAGAACTTCCAAAGTGGAATTCTTTATGCTAATGAAATTTCTTGAGGGATTTGTTAAGGAAAATTGCAATTCTGGTTTCTGATAGGAGATTACACAACATCTTTAGAGGAGTGGTAGAAAAAAAAACATTTTGAAATTTCCAAAGGGAATTTTTCCAGAAATTTGCCAGGAAACTCCTGTATTGTCGTTACACTTCCAAAGACATATTTGACAACGTGACGTTGGTGCCACTTTTTTACTAATCTCAAGAATGCTTCAAGAAGAGTATTCTGCGGCAGGTTCGAATGAGTGTCATAATTGCCGCACCCAGATTTTTTGAATGTAAATGCTAGTTGTAAGTACACACAAGCTGTACCAAATTAAACTACCGGAAGTCTTAAGTAGGCTGGTCATTGTTTGTAAATGTCTGAGAAAAGATGTCGGAAATCCAGTAAAGATACTTTTCTTGATCGGTGATTTCGTGAAAGTTTGCTGACGTCCATCATTTGGGGGAGGAGAGGGAGGCGTCTACAAAAGTGTGACAGTGCGTGCATTAGGTATTGGATAAAGCGTGACAGAGGGGGAGTGGGGGGGGGTCTAGAAATCCCGAAAAACGATGGACGTCATATGTCATATGTGGATCATCCCTAATATAAAGTGAGGATGGAAACCTTATGAAGTCGAAAGATTTGAGAGAGTATGAATAAGGTGGGACTTAGGGATACGATCAACGTAGGTGAAGCGGTCGTGTTGCGCGTCACTCGAGTTTCACGATAAAATAGGTCGTGGATCACGGATCGCGTTAGTAGTGTTTCATCATTTGATCGTATAACTTGCTCTTGAGAGGGCGAGCAATGAACACTTGTTCGGCGTACAATGCGTTTATCGAGTAATATCGAGATGCAGAGATGCAGAAGATTCTTCGGTCGGTCATGGAACGACGGTTTTAATTTCATGATTTTTCATTCCGATTTACAAGTGCACCAAGAGTACCAACAATTAGATTTGGCCGGAAAATTGCAGAACCGGTTAAATACACACCATATCAAATACGAAACATAAAATTCTTCATCTTGTTTATCGCTACGTTCCAATCGGGATAGTGCCTACTTATCTGCTTAGTAAACCTATGAAAACTTACTTCAGAGATTCCTTCAATGATTCTTCAAACGTTTTCACCTGATATTGCTATAGAGCTATCTCCAGAAATCATACCAGAGACTCTTACAGGAATTCCACCACGAAAATCTCTACAACAATTCTTGGCTTTATCCAGGAATTCCTCCAGGGATCTTAAAGAATCATTTCTGTAATTTGTCCAGTGGTTTCTACAGAAACTCCTCCATACTTGCAGAGATATCTTCAAGTAGGTTTCTCGAGATTCCTCCAGGAAATATTCCAGGGATTTGATGAGATTACACCAGGAATTCCACCAGGAAATTCTTAAGAGATTACGCCAGGAATTTCTCCACACGCTCAAAAATGAGTTCTGAAAAACGTGAACTGTCAAAAATACACCATGAACTACCATCATGTTTACATGAACGTTCTCGGAACTATAGGCAACGTGTTCACATAAGCATGATCTAGTTCACGGTGTATGTTTGCTTGTTGACGAGTTCACGTCTGCTGTTCACGGATACGAGAACGGACTTTTTTTTCTGTGCAGGGATTCTACAAGAAATTACTACAATATTATCCCAGGGATATCTCCAAATAAATCGTTACATGAATCACTTCAAAAAAATTTACAAGTGATCCTCCAGGAATTCCCCGAGAATCTTTTTCAATGACTCGTTATTGGCATCCGAAAATTCCTGTAAAAATTCATCCAGAGATTCCCCCATTAATTCAGGGATTCAAAAAAAATCCAGGAATTGCTCGAGGAATAGCTGGAGAAATTCTTTGAGCCATCCCCGGAAGAACGTCTAGAAGAAATCCTTAGAGTAATCGCAAGAGATTCCTGGATGATCTCCTTTAAAAAAAAAAGCCGCGAGCTCTCTTTAGTAATACATGTAAGAATGCTTAGAGTAATATCTAGAAGAATATCTGTCAGACTCTCCTGAGGAGTCCTTGCCTAAACCCTGGAAGATTCTTTGGAAAATCCTTAGAAATAATTCTTTCAGGAATCTGTGGATGAATATCCGAGGAAAGCTCTGAAGCAATCTCTGGAGTAATTTTCGAAGCAACCTATGTAGAGATTTTTCTGGAATAATTATCTGAAGAAATAACTGGATAAATATATGAAGGAATTTTTAGAGAGATTTTCCTGGTTGAATCCCTGAAGAAGTCTCTAGAGAAATTCCTGTAGAAATCTCTAAAGCCACGTTTCTCAACAGGGGGTCCGCGGACCCCCGACCATGTAAAAAGCACGCTGAAACGAACACCTCCCAGCGAGCCGTTTTTTCGCCGTCACCAAGGTTGAGAAACAGTGCTCTAAAGGATTACCTGTGTAAATTGTTGAACGAATCAATGAAATAATGGGATAATTGATGAAGGGATCTTTGAAGAACTGATGACCTGTTTAAATTGCTGAAGGAATCTCAGGAGGAATCCCTGGAGAAATTCCTGTAATAATCCTTACAGGACCCCTGGAAGAATTACTGTGAAGATTATGTGGGAGGAATCCCTGAAGAAATCGCTGCAGAGATATTTCTGGAGGAATCATTGGATAATCATTGAAAAAAGTTCCAAAGTAATCGCTAAAAAAAATATCTGGACGAACATATGAAAGGATTTTTATAGAGGAATCTAGATAGAGATTTGCCTAATGTAATCCCTGGAGAAATTCTTAGAGTCTTTTCTGATAAAACTCGTAGATGATGATTCCTTGAGAATTACCTGATGGAATTCTTGGAGCGATCCCCGCATATATCCATGGAGGAATTTCTGAGGAAATATCTGGAGTAATCCTTGGAGAGATTGTTCTAACGTAACCCTTATAGCAGTGATTCCCAAACTGGGCGATTCTCAGGTCCAAGGGTGCGAAAAATTGTCAATTTGAATGTGGGGGAGCGAAAAGATTATAAAGGGGGCGATAATGGAGAAATTTGATTAATGATAACTCAATTTAATGAGAGACAGTTACGTTACAACCTTTTTTCTGATCTTCATACAACCTAGGTTGTTACGTTTTTTATTGTGCATTTCATTTCATATCTATTTTATTTTACTAAGTTCCATGAGCTGAACGACGCTTGAACCATTTCTGATTTGAACGATGTGTAGATTAGCGGGATACTCGGTATGTAAATATCAATATTTGTAGGAGAATTTTAGAATTGAACAGTTATCATTCCTATCGTGGGCATCCGGTTTTTGCTGGACTCATTTTTGTACAATAAGGGGCCTATTTTGTAAATCGAGCAGATTCATGTGACTCGTCTGTATTCATTATCGATCAAAGCAAGCATGCATATTTCAGATGTCACCCGTCGACTCCCATAGTAATCCAGTCACATAGAGTGACAACTGTCGAAAAACTCGAGTGACAGAGCTGAGTCGAGCAAATTTTTCGGTCGACAGTGACTCCAGTCGAGTCATTTTGATCGACTCGACTTATAAAATAGACCCCTGAATACTAATTTTGATGTTTTGATTATGCGCATTCTAATCAGTTATTAAGGACTGTTCATTTTATAAAGTGGACACCTTGTTTATGCTATATCTTTTTTATTTATTGATGAAATCGTAAACGGTTTTCTGTGTATCGTTCAACTATTATTCTACAATGTTATGAAAATATAGAAACTTACAAAATGCTTTCGGTTGAAGAACTAAATAGTTTTTGCAAAAACTCCTTAGAAAAACTGTTCGTCAAGTTTAAGCATTATTTTTCGCATGAAAAAAATCCTAAATTTAATGAACAAATTGTATGTTGGTATCCTTTACTATTCAACTTAAGGTAGAGCTTTTAAAAACATCAGTAATATTCCATCAGTTCCTGACGCTGAGTCACTTTAGTGATCTATTCCTTATGGTCAAATTTGCTGATACACCATCTTTTTACTACCAGCAAAAAAGTAAAGTAATAAGCGTGTTCAAAACTGCTTTAGATTACTAAAGAAACTATATATGTATAAAAAAAAAACAAAATCTTGAGTTTTAACCGCATTCTTGGGTACCAAATTTACTCTTTATGGTCGTTTTATTGAAAAATCCCATACTTTTAAAATTATATACGCATGTTTATCGATCTAGAGCAAACTGTAAGCGTTTTTCTCTAAATATTTTGATAGGTAGTCTCAGAATAACACATTCTGAAAATAATACATGCAAAATAAATTTGATTTAATTCAAGCAGTGTTCCCAATCTCGATGATTGTCATTGTGCTTTGAGTGGTCTTCTGAAAATAAATTATTTGTTTTTCTATTGTGCTTAAAATATGACGTGGGGACTAAATCAGCAACTCTATGAAGGCGTAAGTTATTTTTATTATAAATACTATATTATTACTTCCGTCTGGACGTACTTTAAACCTTAAAATTCTACTCATATCAGTTCCATTTAAATTTAAGATATTTTTCTTTAAAAAAAATTGATAAAAAATGATTTTATAATATCTGCAAAATTGCTTCTCCAAAAATAACTTGATATTTTTTAGCAAGCTTCTAATTGATGCTGCTTTCTAAGTACAACCATGTTTTGAAAATAAAAAATATAGATTGTCGAATTTTCCTGCCGATTTTTAATAATCCTTGATTTTGATAACCTCCAAAAATCGACCGTTCTAAACGTTGTGCCTTATTAGTGTGAAATCATATTATTTTGGTAACTTTTTTATTACCACAGCATTGTACAATATTAGTCGAATGATGTACAGAAAACCGATTTCGATTTCATTGATAAATTAAAAAGATTTTGCATGTCCAAAGTGTCCACTTTATAAAATGAACAGTCCTAACAGCAACTAACTCTTGAGAAAAAAAAAAAAGGTGGTCTACTCTATACTCTGGCGTTCTAAAATCGTAAAAAACTTACAGCCTTCAATTTCCAAAATTAATTTTAACGATTTAAGAAATAACATATACCGTTTAAATTCGAATTGTCCGGACGCTTCGAATCCCGGACACTGATCTTAGGGGTCTATTTTATAAGTCGAGTCGATCAAAATGACTTGACTGGAGTCACTGTTGACCGAAAAATTCGCTCGACTCAGCTCTGTCACTCGAGTTTTTCGACAGTTGTCACTCTATGTGACTGGATTACTATAGGCCTTTTCATGTGACAGGTCCGTCTATGCATTTGTTTACATCGGTGGAGGACCGGTGCATACACGAGGCTGTCATTTTCATAGAAGAACTGTCAAAGAGCTTCCCGATCAGGTGTTTTTGAACGTCATGTGAATAGGCCTATAGGCCTCTGCACTGTTATGATTTTGCATGGGATTTTGACGTTTACTGGCCTTGTTGTTTACACATTTCAAGGCAGAATGAAAGAGAGAGATAGATTTTTATGCAGAGCCCTATGGGAGTCGACGGAGGACATCTGAAATATGCATGCTTGCTTTGATCGACAATGAATACAGACGAGTCACATGAATCTGCTCGATTTATAAAATAGGCCCCTTAATTTATCCATACATTTTGATTTCGACAACTAATATGTATAAAGAATGTGAAAGACGTCAAACGAAACGAAACTGTTGATACAAGAAAATCAATGAATATGATTTTGCGAGATATGTCATATGTTAAACATGTTTGGAATAATTTTGTTGAGATATTGATCAAAACTTTAGTGAAGTAAAGAATTTAATGTAAAAATTTTAATAACATATCAGGGGGGCGATTCCTAAAAAAATATTGGACTCAAGGGGGCGAAAGCCAAAAAAGTTTGGGAAACATTGCCCTAGAGAAAGACTTGGAGACATCTCTGCAAGAATCCCTATAGAGTTTTTTTTTTAGATAATTCATTGAAGGAGTCTCTGGAGGAGTCGCTAAATTTTAGGACAAATCGCTTAAAGAAGAATTCCTGAAGGCATATCTGGAAGAATCCTTGGAGAATCCAGTAAAAATTTTACTTGAGAAATCTTTGAAGGATTCACTGTAGGCATTCCTGTGGAACATGGCTGTTTAAAGTCTATAAAAAAAAAAAAAAAAAAAAAAAAAAAAAAAAAAAAAAAAAAAAAAAAAAAAAAAAAAAAAAAAAAAAAACATTCCTGTGGAAACTCCTTGTGAATTTTCTAGAAATATCCCCACTACAATCCTTGAAGGTAGCCCTGCAGGAAAATTCCTGATTGCTGAAGGTATTCCTGGAGCCTGGAGTAATTGGAGCTGGTCTCTAAAATCATATGAATCAAAAGTTCTTCCCGGAGGTATCCTAGGAGAAATCAATCGCTGTAATGATTACTGCAGATGGTTGGCCATGGCGTACCATTGGTACCTCGCGTACCTGAAGCAATAAAATAAAACCCTCTGTGCGGTCTTTAGCCTCCTGCGTGGAAGCTCTGCTTCTATTGAAACACAATATCTGAATGCTACAGGGAATTTATGTGAATTAAGCAAGCTCACCTCAGTATTATTCTTCGATGGCAACTTGTGGTAACTGAATGAAACCACTTACTCAGTTTCCACTGATTCCATGAATTTGGGTTCAACTCACGTGGCATTTGAAGATGACACCGACTGCATCAACATTCCTCACACGTTCTTCAACTCAGTGAACCCATCCCGAAAAAGCCACAATGCGTATTATTTTCTACATAAATATTTGCACTTTCTCATATTAATTTCGGCTTTCAGGGACAGCTGCGTTGCCCCAGTAAAATACGAAACTCAATTAGAATGTTATTGTTCTTCCTTTAGCTCGGCAAAACATCTCTAGAATTGCAGTCGGTATCTTCGTGAGTGTGCTTTCCCTAACCCTTTCTTTTCCGGACGAAATCAAAAATGTATTCAAGTCATTTTACTGTCGACAATAGTGCACGAAGGCTGCCACAGCAAGAAAGTGAGCTACATTCCTTTCCTGTTTTCGACACATGGTGCTCATAATTTACAAATAGGCTTCTGTTTTTGTACGTAGGGAAGTGTGGGGAGATATGCCGCATAGTTGTAATATATGCGCTTCCTTGTTTCTAAAGAAATTTAAAACACGCCTGTGGTACCAAAAGATGTGCTCCATGTTCATGTCGGCATATCCCACAAGTCCCCATCGTTCCATTTGCTTAACTCCACATCTGTCTGTACAAAAACGAATAACAAATTTCTGCTGTGTAGCATTTCCAGTTTCCTGCTTCCCTTAAACTTTGACACTGGCTGGGGCGAACCTCAGCACATACCCCACATCAGCACCATTATTGACATGATTCAAGCAACCTCTGTCTCACATTCTAGCAATCCATCCCGTTTAACTGCACGAGGAGTGACCTCTCTTACCCCAATCCGGTTACCAGGTCAAAAGAGCAAATAGTTCCTTCCCACCACATCATCATCGTCATCGTGGGCATGATCTTGACACCTTGACACATTTTAGTAACCGATTTTCCCTCATTGATGCGACCCTACCGCACCGGAAACCTTCCGTCAACGGGGGACTCTGTCAACCACAGTTCAACAGCAACAGGCTGTAATAGCAGGGTCGAATCGCAAAAAATCCGTTGGTAAAATTTTTGAATTTTTAAAATCTGAATACTCGAGCTAATTATTTTATAACAGATAATATTCTTTATATATGATAGATCGTAGTTCTTACTGAAATCTATTTGAAACCTGCATCTAAACTCAAGAGAGATCCTATGTTCTTTCGTCTAAACATTTTACCAAAATAGTCAACGATCTAGCTCATCATAATTTAAAAAAAATGTTATAAGCGCCACCGAATAGAATCTGAACACATTTGGTTTCAATCAACATCCTAAATTTGTAACTAAACCCTGACCATATGAACAAAGTATGTTGGCTGGTTTAAGGTTGATAAACGTTAAGTGAATTTTAATCATACACATTCACAAGCTAAGTTCGAAAGGATATACCCAAGGAAACTCCTATGCCAATTTTGTCGCTGGTAATTTCAGCTCCTCCTCTTCAAATTTTCTTCCTACGGGAACTTTTCGCATTGTTTGAAGTCAAATGGAAACGCCCATGCTTATGTCGCCGTAGGTAATTTCTATTTCGTCTATATATTCAACGGAAAATCCCAACAGAAAATAATCAGAAAATGTACTTCTGTCAATTTTGATTTTCTAACTGAACAATTGAATCGAATGATTAATGCATTGCTCAAAACCACCACTATGTCTGACCACCAGCTGGTGTAAAATTTATTAATACAATTTGTAGCCGGCTCAAGACGGCGAGCGAACCAATCTGCTAGGGGGTGTTCAGTTTGGGAAATAAACAAGTGGCTTATGCGCCACCTCCTAAGAGAACCACTTGTCAATTTAATCGCCCGGCAAACTCAAACCTCCGGGCGAGTTCAGTTTTCTAATCAACAACCGAACGATCTAGCAAATGCTCAACGTTATCAAAGTACTTAAAACGCTACCCTCTGACCGGCTCAAAACATAACCGACAACTCGACTTCCAACCGGAAACGAATGCACGTGGTCTACGAGTGTCATCACCGGCCAAGTTTGTCCCGACCACAATTCTCTTCTTACTTCAGGACAAAAATGGAGGACTGAGAATCCCAAGCAGTCCGATTTGGAGCAACAAAAAGCAACAACTATACTACAACAAACAACGAAACGTGAAAACTATCTTAAGACCAGTGCATTCATTTACGGAACCTCAACTCATGAAATAATTTACAAACATTTACAGAAACGCAAAATTACTAACAAGATTTGTTTACAACATTCGTTTCGACTCGGGTAGCCACTTTCCAGACAACTAGAATGTACGTTAGACTGATGCAAATTTTGAAGTTTCTGCTCCCCTATGCTTAAACGATGTCAATTATGATAAAAATCATTCTCCAAAAATTTGAAGTAATTTGGAAGAGATTTGGTTGTGCACACGCCATTTGAAGTTTATTTGGAAATACTATGGAAAAGGCAAACCTTTTGTGTTCAGTCCTCTAACTGCTCGTGATAATAATCTATGAAAAAGTGAACATATACTTCTCATTTAAATTCTTCCCAGCTACAACTTTGCCGAAGACCACATTTTGATTGGACGTAAGGATAATTTGTTATCATTGGTAACAAAGAGTAAATCATGTTGAGATGATCATTCAATTATTTTCAGAGCAACACTGCTTTTTTGCTGTAGAGTGTAGAACATAGTAGCCTGGATTACTTTGATCTATTCTACCCGCCAGGAGCACCACTGTTGCCTGCCGAGCAGTTGGTTAAGCATGCAAAATGCAAACCCACTTTATGATTATGAATAGCAAATTATCCTGACGTCCAATCGAAATGTGGTCTTCGGCAAAGTTGTAGCTGCAAGGATTTTACATGAGTAGAGTTTGTTCACTTTTCCATAAACTATTATGACGACGAGATAGAGGGCTGAACACAAAAGGTTAACGTTTACCATAGTAATCTCCATATAAACTTCAAATGGCGTGTGCACAGTCAAATTTCTTCCGAATCACTTCAAACTTTGGGAGGATGCTATTCACGATAATAAAAATCGTTTGAGCATAAGGGTGCCAAAATTTCAAAATTTGCCTCACTCTAATGTACGTACAGTATGGCCCATAAAAAAATGCGAAAATCTGTACTCCACTTTTGCTTCATTTTTTTTGATACATACTACTTACTTACTCATTTGGCTTTACATCAATTATCTTGATAAAGCCTCGCCAACAATATTTCTCTCGTTGACGTTCCTGTGCTGATGTGTTTTACGGTTGGCTTGCAGGGCCTGACACCAACCCCCTAGAATTCCGGAGGACCATTCCCCCTAAATGTTCGGAGGACCATAGTGCGCAGTTTAGCTTAGAGTCCTTCTCTGGCACTCGGACGATGATCAGCCGCCCCTGACATGGGGAACAGACGCTGTAGTGAGCCGCTCCTAACATGGAGTACAGACGCTCAAGGTTTGCAGAAGCAGAAGCAAAAGCAAACCCCCCCTTCCCTGTCAGCATACGACCAAAGTTCCCACCGGGGGTTTGTTACCCGATCTTCCCCAAGGTTACTCGTACCCCGGCCAGTACCACGAGGAGGTAGGGATAGGAGTTGCTGGGCAAGAGGCTAAGGACCGCACAGAGGGGTCTATTTTATTCCTGCAGGTACGCGAGGTACCAATGGTACGCCATGCGCAGCCATTTAACGCGCCTTTCTTGATACATAATAAAAGTAAAATCTTGTATTTAGTTTGAAAATACATTCATTGAACATGTCAAGATTACATTATTCGATGTGTCCACCTTTTTGTTCGATTAATTTCTCCAGGCGTGAGCGGAAACGGGAGCATACCTTCTGTATGTAAGAAGCAGACATCGAGTTCCATGCCTTCGTGTTGGAAGCCAGAGCTTCAACACTGGGATGGGACCTTTCACAGGCTTTGGCTTGAACATACGCCCATATGGAATAATCCAGGGGATTCAAATCTGGACTGCTAGGAGGCCAAACATCCTTCGGCCAAAATTCCATATTGTCCTTCAGCCACATTTGAGTCCTTTTGGAAGTATAACATGGCGCTCCATCTTGTTGAAAAACAACGCGTTCGTGTTCTCCGAAGTTGTCTTTCATCCATGGAAGCACATTCTCCTTCAAAAAGTTCATGTAGACTTCGGTGTTCACTTTTGAACCAGCATTAATAAAAACTGGAGGCATTTTCAACCCATTCGACGCGACTGCTCCAAACACCATGACTCCTGCTGGATGTTTTGTGGTAAATGAGAATTTCACGTTCTCTGGGACGTCCTCCATCTTTTGTGGCGAAATAAACCTGTTTGTACGTGAGTTGCACACTGGATCGACGGTAAAAAGTTTCTCATCAGAGAACACAACGATCGGACGTTTCTTCTTGAACACAGATAATAAAATCTTCGAACGCTCCAGCCGTAGTGCTTTAATCCGATCCGTTTCCAGGTGACGTTTAACTCTTGCCCTGGACTTTGAATCCAAGTCATCTTTGACCAATCGCTGCATGGTGGTTTTCGAGATATTAGCATCTTTAGCCAATTTTCGGATCGATCCTATTGGATTCCGCTTCAACTTTTCTTTCACTGATCTTATCACCCTTAGAGAACGTGCCGACCACGGACGCCCACTTCCCGGCTTCCGTGGGCTTGTACCATCATGAAGAGCACGTTTGATGCGGTAAACAGTGGCCAAGTGACAACCCACAGTCTCCGCAATTTGTTTCATCGATTTTCCCGCGAGGAGCAAACTGGTCACTACTTTCTTTGCGAACATCTTACAAACGTTTGTTTCAAAATATCTCTGTTTTGTTTACATCACTCGACAGGTCGATGCCTAGAGATTACACACACATCCAAATATAGGTAAAAATGCATTAGAATGTATCTAAAAACAGGCTTCAAAAACTTTCGCATTTTTTATGGGCCATACTGTATAACGAAATCACCTTTTGCGTTATGCGATGCTTACCTATATGAGCAAAGTTTCACGTATATGATGATGCGAAATGTTTTATACGTACAAAAGTGGAGACGATATACGTACATATATCATATGATGAAAAATATCATGCAATGCGAGTGTGCAGATTTTATTGCGTATTAATCTGTTTCTTTATGCGAGTTCATTTATGACAATAAATGCGTTTTATGCGAGGAAACTCATCGATCATACGATTTTATCTACCATGTAGTGCGAAATTTGTATGAATAAACGAATTTGTTTGTTAGCTGTTATGCGAGATCTGATTTTGGATTGCACCATGTTGAAACTGTGCTTAAAACATCTGGTTTTACATTGAAATTTTACAGAAAAAATTTGAAAAAAATCGAAGATACCTATTTATTGCAATTTGTGTTTTAAGGTTTAATTTCAATTTTTTCATGAAAATAAAAGTATTTTTTTTTCAGTGTACATTTTTTTTCAAAGCCTATTTGTTTGTCTACCATCCCTCCTCAGACACTTTTTCTCTATAACAAACGGTTTCCGTGGTGCATTTTTTTAAATGGTGATGCTAAAAATACTTACGCTCTTATCAGAAGTTACTCTTGGTTTTAAATGGTCTCTCCACCAGTGGAAAAAACTTATTCTATTATATCGAAACTATGTGCAAAATTCCATTTGAATCCAAGGTAGTCGAGTTTCATCGTTTACCGATTTGGCGTGGAACCGCTCAGCTTATCAGCCTCGATGTATAATACGTGTGATTGTAATTGTTACTTGTGCCTCATAGCGGATGGATCCATTATCAGATTTTTCACTGGCAAATAATACCTTCCATAATCTTCACAACAACTTTACTAAAAACATAGACCGAACATGTTGCTTATCAGGATCAGAAGCTAGACAAATAAAAGAAATCATTCACGTCACCAATCACATTCTTAACTATTGCTAACAGTTGCCGAAAACAACAACCTTTTAATTCGTCAGGATCTCGAGATACAGAAAGTTGAAGAAAATTTGTTACAAGCGCCCCCTAGCGGACAAATTAAAGAAAACATTTTTCACCGCCAGGTAGCCCTCATTTCGCTAAACAACTTTGCTGAAAACACCTAGCTCATGAGAATTCTGAGATATCAGTTAAAGGAATGATGTGGCCAATTGCGATACCCCAAGACAATCCGGAATAACTCCAGAACCACCTGGACCATATTTCTAAAACTTTCAGACCGTAGAAAAGATATTTTTTTCAGGAACTTTCAATACTTTCAGCAAAATTCATCAAGAAATAAAAAAAATCTATGTAGGATTTAGTGTGTTTTTCAGCATGCAAAAGTATGTTGGCTGGATTAAGGTTGTTAAACGTTAGGTAAATTTAAATCATACACATTCACAAGCAAAATTCGAGAAGATATACCCAAGGAAACTCCTATGCCAATTTTGTCGCTAATAATTCCAGCTTCTCCTCTTCAAATTTTCTTCCTACAGACCTGAATTGTTTGAAGTCAAATGGAAACGCCCATACTTATGTCGCCGGAGGAAATTTTCATTCCGTCTATATATTCCAAGTGACGATGACGATAAGGACGCTTTCTACGCGCAGCTGGAACGTGAATACGACCGCTGCCCAAGCCATGATGTCAAAATCGTTATCGGAGATCTCAACGCTCAGGTTGGCCAGGAGGAGGAATTTAGACCGATTATAGGGAAGTTCAGCGCTCACCAGCTTACGAACGAGAACGGCCTTAGACTGATTGATTTCGCCGCCTCCAAAAACATGGCCATACGTAGTACATACTTCCAGCACAGCCTCCCGTATCGGTACACTTGGAGATCACCCCAACAGACTGAATCGCAAATCGACCACGTTTTGATTGATGGAAGACACTTCTCGGACAATATCGACGTCAGAACCTATCGCGGCGCAAACATCGATTCGGACCACTACCTTGTGACGGTTAAAGTGCGCCAACGACTCTCCGTTGTGTACAACATTCGGTACCGACGCCTGCCACGGTACAATCAGGAACGACTCAAGCTACCCGAAGTCGCAACTGAATACGCGCAAAGCCTCGAGGCAGTGTTGCCGGAAGAGGGAGAGCTCACCGAAGCTCCTCTTGAGGACTGCTGGAGTAGTCTCAAAGCAGCCATAAACAACGCAGCGGAAGGTGCCATTGGGTTCGTGGAAGCAAATCGACGGAACGGTTGGTTCGACGAGGAGTATCAGACGGTTTTAGACGAGAAGAATACAGCGCGGGCAATGATGCTGCAGCAAGGCACCCGTCAAAACGTGGAACGGTACAAACAGAAGCGAAGATAGCAAACCCATCTATTCCGGGATAAAAAGCGCCGCCTGGAAGAGTTGGAGTGCGAAGAGATGGAGCAGCTGTATCGTTCTCAAGAAACGCGTAAGTTCTACAAGAAACTTACTGCATCCCGCAAGGGCTTTGTGCCGCGAGCCGAAATGTGCCGGGATAAGCATGGAGGTATCTTGACGGACGAACGTTAGGTGATTGAAAGGTGGAAGCAGCACTACGATGAACACCTAAACGGCGCAGAGGAGGAAGATCAAGATAGCAGGAGGAATGGCTTCTCAGTACGGCGGATGAAGGAGACGTGCCAACTCCCACAATAGGTGAAGTTAAGGATGCTATCTAACAGCTCAAGAACAACAAAGCAGCTGGAAAGGATGGTATTGGAGTGGAACTTATTAAAATGGGCCCGGACAGGTTGGCCACTTGTCTGCACCGATTGATAGCCAGGATCTGGGATACAGAACAGCTACCGGAGGAGTGGAAGGAGGGAATAATATACCCAATATACAAAAAGGGTAACAAGTTAGAACTTGAGAACTATCGAGCAATCACCATTCTTAACGCAGCCTATAAAGTGCTTTCCCACATCATCTTCTGCAATCTATCGCCACTGGCAAGCAGATTTGTGGGAAATTATCAAGCCGGTTTTGTGGACGGGCGATCGACGATAGACCAAATCTTTATGTTGCGGCAGATCCTCCAAAAGTGTCGGGAATATCAAGTCTCTACGCACCACCTATTCATCGATTTCAAAGCGGCCTATGATACCATCGTCTGTGAAGAGCAATGGAAGATTATGGACGAGAATGGGAAACTGACTAGACTGATCAAAGCAACGATGGATAGTGTACAGTGCTGTGTGAAGATATCGGGTGCATTGTCGGACCCGTTTGAAACACGCAAAGGACTTCGACAAGGCGATGGTCTTTCCTGCCTCCTGTTCAATATTGCGCTAGAAGGTGTTAAGAAACGGGTGGGCTTCAACATTCGGGGCACGATCTTCAATAAATCCAGCCAGTTCATCTGCTTTGCTGACGACGTGGACATTGTCGGAAGAACGTTCCAGGTGGTTTCTGAACAGTATACCAGGCTGAAACGTGAAGCAGATCGGGTTGGATTGAAGGTAAATACGTCGAAGACGAAATATCTGCTGGCTGGAGGAACCGAGCGCGATAGAGCTCGCATTGGCAGACGCGTGATGATCGACGGGGATGAGTTCGAGGTGGTGGACGAATTTGTCTACCTCGGATCATTGATAACGTCGGATAACAACTGCAGCAGAGAAATTCGAAGACGTATTATTGCCGGAAGTTGTGCTTACTACGGACTCCACAAGCCCTTGCGGTCTGGTAAACTTCACTTCCGTACTAAGTGTACCATGTACAAGACGCTGATAAGACCGGTAGTCCTCTACGGGCATGAGACGTGGACTATGCTCGAAGAGGACCTGCAAGCGCTAGAAATTTTTGAACGACGTGTGCTTAGGACGATCTTTGGTGGAGTATATAAGAACGGCGTATGGAGGAGAAGAATGAACCACGAGCTTGCGCAACTCTACGGTGAACCCAGTATCCAGAGAGTCGAAAAAGCTGGAAGGGTACGATGGGCGGGACACGTTGTGAGAATGCCGGACAACAATCCCGTAAAAATGGTGTTCACCTCAAATCCGATCGGTACAAGACGAAGGGGAGCGCAACGAGCTAGGTGGTTTGACCAAGTGGAGCAGGATCTTAGAAGTGTGGGGCGATCGAGAAATTGGAGGTTAGCAGCCATGGACCGAGTTAATTGACGTAACATTGCACAGTGGTCCAGGAATCAGTTTTACGCGGAAAGATGCATTTTGAGCTATAGAATGAAACATTAGACAAAAACGGTCTTCTACAAAGTTGTTTGTACCAGTGAGGTCCTTTGTTTGCTGTTATTGAAAATTAGGGTGGACCACATTTTCATAGAAATTGTGTAACTAACTTTCTTATTTGTAGAAATTATATTATATATGCTTGACCAAGGTTGTAGACCATTCAATTTCAAGCAACTTTGACAAAAAACTTTTTTTGTTTCTCTTAAATTGACCGATTCAGAGCTATTTTTCTACGGTGACATAGGGTGGTCCGAACAAAACTGGTTTTCTGGCTCTAGAGTTTTCAATTCAAATTTCTCATCAAAGTAGTCTATGAAACACTTTTAGAGCTTTGAAAAATGCGTAATTTGGTAAGTAAAGAAACTCGCTAGCTCCTTCCGTTTGGGCGTTATTGTTGTTTTTCTCTCAAAAACATGCCAACTTTGATTGTGAATATCTCTGATTGGGGCAAACATAAAAATATCTTTTGACGGCATTCGAAAGACAAAATAAAATTATATATTATATCAAAAAATACAGATGTGTTATTTTTGTAACTCTAACAAATTGCGTTGAAAAACAAAGGATTTTAAAATAACTTTTGAACTAAAATAGATATCATCAATATTTTTGCATGAAAATTTGCGTTAAGTTCTTAAAGTCGTTCATAGACCGCTTTGACGAGAAATCTGAAATAAGAAAGATAGGGCTCTAAAACTATTTGGAAGATTTTCATAGTATGTATTTCTTTGTTATTTTGCATTTTGAGCATGATAATGAAATTTTAGACAAAAATGATCTTCTACAAAATTGTTTGTGTAAACTTTCATTCTGTGTCATTTAAAACTAGGGTGGTCCACAATATCACACAAATCATATAAACAACTTTTTTATTTGCAAAAATACTGGTATATACTATTAGACAAAGTGGTAGAACTTGAAGTTTTGACCAACTTTGCCAAAAAAGTTTTTCTGTAGCTCAAAATCTGTCAAATCTAGAGCATTTTTCCTAATCATCGCAGGGTGGTCCAACAAAAATAAGTTTTTCAACTCTAGTTTTTTTAATACAAGTTTCTTGTCAAAATCGTCTAAAAGAACTTAAGCAAATTTTCATGCAAAAAGATTGTTGATATCTATTTTAGTTCAAAAGTTATTAAAGTTTTTGTGATAAAAAATATTCGTTTTTTAAGGTGAAGATGAATCGAAGCTAAACCTCAAATTTTCAAGAGCACAAATCTGGTGAACCAAACATCCGCTTAAGCTGAAAACCCAATCGATTGGTCACTAGCTAATATTAGAGTTACAAAAATAACACATCTGTTATTTTTTGATATAATATACAATTTTACTCTGTCTTTCGAATGACGTCAAAAGATATTTTTTATGTTTGTCCCAATCAGAGATATTCTCCATCAAAGTAGGCATGTTTTTGAGCGAAAAACTCCCAAACGGAAAGAGATAGCGAGTTTCTTCACTCATCAAATTACGCATTTTTAAAGCTCAAAAAGTGTTCAATAGACTACTTTGATGATAATAAATCTTCGAGCTGTTTAGTAGAATACCTATAAGTAGATGAAAAAACCGAATTTAGTACTATACCATTTAATTCCAATAGAGTTTGTATCTTTTGACAGATACGCGTATTTCGACCTCAACTGTAAGGCCGTCTTCAGTATCGTGTACTAGACTAGTACTAGACTAGTACACGACACTGAAGACGGCCTTACAGTTGAGGTCAAAATACGCGTATCTGTCAAAGGATACAAACTCTAGTGGAATTAAATGGTATAGTACTAAATTCGTTTTTTTCATCTACTTACTTTGATGAGAAATTTGAATTTAAAACGCTAAAGCCAGAAAACCAGTTTTGTTCGGACCACCCTATGTCACTTTTACCTCGATATAACGTAACTTTTTTTTGACTCCCTTTTATTTTTCCATTTCTTCATTAAAACATAAATTATAAAGTACAATAAACATTCTTCAAGATTCAAACACCAACCAATATTAAATCAGAGCAATGTAAGCACTAAATACAGTCATACATCGATATCGAGTGAGATGTAATATCAATGTGAAAACCAACATTTTGTCATTGCTGTACATTTGTATACATCATACTTCTTTATTTTTGTTGCATTTGTGCTCCCACTGGAACCAAGCCTGTTACTCATTTCAATTTTCTAAGTAAACTTTGATAATTATTGATTTAGACTTTGCATTCAAAAAGACTAAATCAAACTCGGATTGAACTTGTGTGTTGACGGGCCACGCTGCCATCGCCAATCCGTATATTTGATTTTATTATATTTTTTTTAAATGCCTTAGGAAATATTTAGCTAATGCTTTAGAAGTTGCTACAGATATTCTTTAAAAGATTTCTTTAAAAAAATGATGTTTTTCCTGGAATTTCGTCACGGATTTTAACTAGAATCATTCCGAGAATGCCTCCAGAGATTCCTCCAATAATTTCTCCATGGACTCATCTTAAACCCTTCTAATAGTCATGTATAAAACTTGAAACATTTTGGTTCAATAATTCCGATAGGGATCCACAAAAGTTCCACTAGTAACCCCTCCTGATATGCATGTATAAATACTTCTGAGATTTTCTTCAGAAGTTATTCCAGGGATTCTATTTTTTAAAGCGCCCTCAGGGATTCCTCCAAGAGTTTTTAGGGACATTTGATCAGTATTGACCTAACGGATTCCCGTCTTAAGGATTCCTTGAGGAATTTCATTAGAAAAATCTCATTGAATTCCACCAGTAAATGGTTCAAATATTCCTCCAGGAATTTATCTAGAATATGTCCAAGGGATTGTGGATTCTAGGAATTTTAAATTCAAAGATTATGAATTTATCCAATAGTTTTTTTTTTTTAATATATGTATATAATCTACTGTGTCTTTGATCAAGAATTTCACCAAATAATTTCTCCAAGATATAAAGTGGATTCTACTTCTTCAAAACATTCCGCCTACGATACTTTTTTTATTCCGGAGTCTAGAGATGCATAAATTATTCCAGCAATTGTTCCAGCGGCCCTTTTAAAGGACAATCCAACAATATTCTTGGAATGCTTACTCCAAAAAATCGTACAGGTTTTCGTCTGAGAACCTGAAAAACAATCTTCTCGAAATATCTCCAGCAATTTCATTATGAGTTTCTGCAGATTTTTTTCAAATATTTATACAAGAACCATTCTATGTATTATTTAAGTTTCTTCGAGGATTCTATGTGGAACGAAATCCTTCATTGATTCTATCAGGAATATCTTAAGAAAGATCTCTGTTTTTAGTGGGTTCTCTAAGTAATTCTTCAAGTATTCGTCTAGGAATTTTCCTATGGATTTTTTTTTATTTCGAAAATATATTCTGGAATTCGTTCAAAAACTGATCAAGTTTTCCAGATCCACAATAAAGTTCTCCTAGAATACTGCCGATAATCTCACCAAGTATTGGTTCAGAATCTTTTCATGGAAAATCTCTCAAGAATAGTTCTTGTTTTTAATGAAGTTTTCTATTGATCTCTTCATTCGTTTATAGAAGTATTTTTGGGAAATTTATTCTAAAATTCTGTCAAGAAATTATGAAAGGATTTGTTTTAAGAGTTTTACCACGAGTTCCACATAACTGCGCAAAACATTTTTAGAGATTTCAGAAAAATTTAATTCGTGAATTTCATTTAAGGTTTCTGAGTGTTGAAGGATTCCTCCAAAGATTTTTCCGGATTACATTTTTTTAAAGCATTACTGCAATAGAGACGTAAAAATAAAAAAACAATATTGAAATATGTAAGAGAGACTGAAAATGTCTGCTAGGTCAATAACACCAATTTAAGATCAATTTTCTCATCAAACAATACATGTTGAACGAAATTTAGAAAAGAAAATATTTTGCTTCGATATAACGTAACCTCGATATAACGTAACGGAAAAAAATCGAGTTACGTTATATCGAAGTATTACTGTATAATATAATTTCAACAAATAAGAAAGTTAGTTACACAATTTCTATGAAAATGTGGTCCACCCTAATTTTCAATAACAGCAAACAAAGGACTTCACTAATACAAACAACTTTGTAGAAGACCATTTTCGTCCAATGTTTCATTCTAAAGCTCAAAATGCATCTTTCCGCGTAAAACTGATTTTTGATTTTGATTTTTTTTTTTTTGTGTTTGGCATGAAGGCTTGACTGTAAAATTGAAAAATTTAATTAACACTAATCCAAAGACATCTTTCAAATCGTACACTTCAGGTTAATTATCGCAACTCCAACTCTGAAAGAATTCCTGTAAGAGCTGGAGTTCCTCAAGGCAGCATTTTGGGACCACTATTATACAACATGTTCACATCTAACATACCTGAGTTACCACAGAGATGTCAAAAATCTTTGATAGGAGATGAAACGGGCCTCTCCACCAAAGGAAAAAGACTGCGTGTTTTCTGTAGGAGACTGCTCCTAAAGTTCCAAAACTAAACTTATAATATTCCCACATAAACCAACAGCTCTTTATTTAAAACCTTCAAGTACACATGTTGTCACGATGAGAAGGATTCCAATAAATTGGTAAGATAAAGTTAAGTATCTAGAACTCATGCTAGATTAAAATTTACCTTTCATAAATCACACAATTCAAAAAAAATAAACTGTTTCACTAACTAATACCTCTGTGAATTTCCAATCGACATCCTTGTATTAAAAAGAAATAACAAGAGCCGGTCCTGTCGCACAAGAAGGTGTCAACAGAGTTTCAACAATTTATGGCCACTTGTTGAATCAATCGTCCAAACCCACAGAACGCAGAAGCTACAGTCCCTTGACCACTGACCAGCGCCCTTCGCCCCGAAGCAGAACCGAACATCCCCAATCAACGAGGGCCACACAATAACATATGCTTGAACATGCATATAAGACAAGTCAGCCCCTTTCCTCATACCGTCTATCCCTCATCCTGCGAACTCTGGTTTTATGTCCAACAGAGACGATAAAACCGCAACAGGCAGGGCACTAACGAATCGATTGTCACATTCATTCAAGGAAATCTGCCCCGGCGAATGCAGAGTAAGGAATTTGGTTCGATCCGCCTACCGTCCGGCATCATCGCCCATCCGCCCACTTTACTGTGACGACAAATCTTCTTGACGTGGAAAAACTCTTCACTGCTTTCGGCAGAACGACGGACGAACAGGACTAAACTTTCCGCCAGTCGATGAATTGTTGAACGGGTTTGTGAGCGCAAAAAAATGAGCATTTTTTTTCTTTCTTTGTCCGAGGAGTCAAGTTCATCGTGGACGGTACGGCGGTACTCCCTAGAACGTTCTTATCAGAAAAAAATCTCAAAACTTCTCCATAATCGTCCACAGGAAGCATTTAAGTGCCGGTGTCTAGTCAATATTTGAAGAAAGTCTTAGGTTTTTTGATACCTCAAGTCCACAATTTTTAAGGAAAACGTGAGCATGAGCATGACTGACCCATCCGCAGTTGCTACTCCGTTATTGCAAGGACAACCGTTATTTTCAATTTTATAAAAGGCCTGGGGAACACCGTGGGTTCGTGTCGTGCTACGGTTGAGCTACGCCAATGAAATGCTGATATCGTTTAGCTAGTTAGGTACGGCAGCAGAGCGATCCGAAGTAAAAAAAAGTTTGACACTTTATGACTCGGTATGGAAATTCTTGTGAAAACTGTCCCGCTGGCATAGTGCTCTTTCATCGACTGAAAATGGTCGAAAGAAACGTGGCAATTTCAGCAGATTTGGTATGATTGCGATGCACAGCAGCAGTCAGCAGTAGCTATAGAAGAAACAGGCAACAATTTGCTCTCTGTCTGATGCTGAAGTTGATCGTATTTTGATGGCACTTTTCCAAGCCCGAGGCAAAGCGTGGAAAAGTGTCAAACGGTTGATGTGATTATGGAAATCGTGTTCATTGGCAATTGGATAACAAGTTTGATAACGAGGGTAGCACGTGCGGTTTTTTATATAAGGTGGAATGTTTGCGATCTATTTTCTATTCGCATCAAAGTCTTTAGTAACATCTGAAACTGCGAAAAGAAACCACGTGCTCTGGTGGGGATCGAACTCACGACTCCCTATTCGCTGGATTCGCAACCTACCAGCTACAAAAGTTAAAGAATTTTTTTAAAGGTGCATCGATTTATTACATGAACTATTACTCAAACGTTTCTTCAGTACCTACACTAAATGACAGATATGTGTTATCATTGACTTCAAACATTTGCCAACTTTTAAAACTCATACATAGTACATTATTATTATTATTCAATCATTCATTGCTTTTCAGTTTTATAATCAACCGATGTTTCTTTTGATAACATTATCACTGAATTGCCTTTTCGCGTATCACCTTTCCCGACACCGATCGCCTCAATCTGCATACACAAGCTTTGAACCAATGAAACATCGCTTCCGATTTCGCCAACCTTCGATCCTGCTCTTGTTGATTTCATCCTCATCCTCCGATAATTTGCATCTGACGCTGGACTCGGTTCACTTCCCACCGACGAAGACTCGCTGAATTGGATTAACTCCGATCCGGGAATTTCACCTGACAGTGTGGTTTCCAATGAGGATTCACTTACCTCGGGAATCACTTCGGTGGAGCTCTCGAACGGACCAGGTGTAGGACAACGTTCCCGAATCTTGCTAGCAGTCTCATAAAGCTGTTGATCGCCATCGTCTTCAATTTCTTCAAAACGAACTTTCTTGCTCACGATATGCGAGATCTGCAAATCTTCCTCGTCTGGTGAAGCTACCCGTTTTTCACCTTTCCGGACTTCCGAACTTCTGACGACCAGCGAATCCTGTGGCCACGTGCCATCATGGAAGGTGTAGGTGTCCACTAGTGCCTGAACTCGGCTGGCATGCAAGAGAAATTCGTAGCTCTGTTCCAATCGTCGATAGCAACTTGTGCACACGAATCGCGATGCGTTTCCGTTGAGCGTTCCGAGGCATCCGTGATAGCACTCTGCAATCAGCATCTGAACATGTTCGCTGTCCAGAATGTTGATCAATGATACATCGGAACTGTTGTTGAGACAGAACCGACACATCTGCGCCGTTTGTATCCGAGAAAGACGATGTATGAAGTCGGGATTGAGCGATTCTCTTCTGGTGGAATCCATTACTGTTGTCGAATACGTGTGATGCGTTGTCGATGTTTCGATGTTGGCTTATTTAAATTGCCTATATGATACATACCTAAATGTTGAATAGCTACCCATGTAGTAATTCGGCTCCACAGGATTACCTCGAACGTTAATTTCAGTGGTTACAGGAAACTACCTACACATTTTTACCATATACATGCACAGTGTTGAAATTTGAAGGCTGCGAGGAATGCTTAGATTGCTATATTTTAGGTTCGAAATGGAATGTAATTGCGAACTTCACTAAATAGATATGATTGTTCGATAATACGTTAACAGTTCATGTTTTTCTTATGAAAATAAATAATAGTAACATTAAAAAATCAATGAAAAAATACTTTTCAACATGAGGTGGGCCATATTTGTAAAAATCATGAACGCGAAAGTGTTCCAAGCTAATCATTGTTTCCTGTTTAAGTGAGACATAATTCTAATATAACAACAACAAACAACTAAATGAAAACCGATTTTGATACTATACCATTTAATTTCACTAATACCCGTAACGCGGGTAGATCACCTTTTCGTGGTGCGTTATGGGGTAAGATCTACCAATTTGAACCCTAGTCTCATCTTGTTTGTCGGGCTAGGGTAATATGTTCTTGTAATTCCAAGGATTCACGGTACAAAGTCCTTGTTACTGGCAACAGTTTCTGAAAATTAATCTATTTTACCTAGCAGATGTTGGTCAGTCCCGAGACTACACTTGAAGCCAGAATAACAATCATGAGTGTTAACTCAACAAGAACTGTTAAGCTTTGCTAATTCAAGGACTTACGTGAATTCTGATTACTAAACAAATTTTCTAGCTTGATTCGGTTTTGCTGCTAGCATAAAGCCCCTTTTTTTCTAGTATTTTTTCTGGGACTAAACTAAAAGCGAAACAAGGATGTGACTAGAGTTCCGTTGCATGGTCAAATATCAGTAGTACCGATTTGGTTCCTCAGAAATTTAATCGATTATGTTTGCTAAGGGGCGCGCCTTCGCTGAGATGTAAATTTCTATGAAGGGTGTAAATACAGAGTTGCTCGCTGTCACTATCAACGCTGAAAATTTGATGATTTGTACAGGCCAACTGCGATACAATTCGGACCAATTTATATCACATCAACATCATGCTGTCTCCTCCATCACCAGTGCATTGATTGCGATAGACTGTGGATATCACTGATGGGTTAAGTTTAACCTTAAATTAACCAAATAAAATGGCAATTTATTAGTACGATATTTATGGAAGTACAGTAGATGGATGGAAATTATGTGTTGGTTACAGACAAACATTAAATGCATAGATAACTACCACGTGATCACTCATTTTGCAATGATTACGATCTAGAGTACGATGTCGCATCACTGCTGTAGGTTGTCAAATCAAAGTGATATTGATGGCTCGCAAGTGATATTGATAGTTTTAGAGCATGAGCCATCAGCTGATATGATTGATATTGAGCAGCTCTGTGTAAATAGCGGGACCATTCCATTATAGTCGATTTTTATCAATATCTGAGGAATCAAAACAAGAACCATACAGAAATCGATGCTTCATTACCTATCAATGGAAATGGAGTAATGCGACATGCACTATACACTAAGGATACGGGTAATGCCACAATAGATCTAAATACTGGTCGCAGTGGCGCATCCGAACAAAGAAAAAAAAAATTCACTAAAGTATGTATCCTTTCACAGATACATGTATTTCCAAATCAACTATAAGGTCGTATTCAGTGTCGTGTATTAGGAACTCGAATCTTGTACACGACACTGAAGACGGCCTTTCAGTTGATGTTGAAATACACGTATCTGTGAAAGAACAAGTGGAATTAAAGCGCAAGTAAAAATGGCACAAAAGTCAAAACTGAAAAAGCAGTGTTCTCCTTTTAATACAACAAATCGAAGAAAATAAAAACAAACAGCCTTTATATTTGGCAAATAAATTGCCATCGGGTAGATGTACCAATAGTGGAAGTACTAAGCACGATTTAACTTCATTTAATCGCCTAAATTCAAGAAGGGCAATTAATGTACATTAGGGTGCGGCTTATTTTTCAAAAGTTCTCAAAACCAAAAATTCGTGTGCTCTACTAAAGTTAAATCACATGGAAAGAGAAACCTCAAAATCTGAGCCAAAAATATTAACATTTAGCGGTGGCGCAAGCGTCTTGAAGGTGAATTTTCAAGTTATAAAAAATGACCTTCAGTGAAGTAAACATAACTTTGTTATTTTTCAACCAATTTCAAATCTTTTAGCATCATTAGCTTTAAAATTAAATTTATGAAAACTTTGTATAACACCAAATTTGTCTAAAATCAAAACTAGTCATAGTTTAAAATACTTTTACACAAATTTTTACTCATTTTACTAAAAATTTCAACTTAGTTGGACCATAACTTCTTGAATACTCAATCGATTCCAAATCTTTTAACATGTTTTTGAAGCAAATTTAGTTGTTTTTAAACTGTTCATACAACACATTTTTCTAAAAAATGGGTTTGCCTAAGTTTTTTACCAAAAACTATCCAAAAACATGATTTTTAATGAAAAAAAAAATCAAATTTCTTATGATTATTTAAGGTTTTTCGCCAGAAGTTGCATTTTTTCTATAAAACTTTACTTAAGAAAGCATCTTTCCTTTATTACGAGTTGAATAGTGCATATATTTTTCAACATATGCAAACATAGTTTTGCTTCAAAATTATTCAAAAATTGTTGCAAAGTCCTTCTCAAAGGTTAAACAAATGAGAAAAAACAGTTTCAGCTTTAGAGATAATATTTAACTGGCAAAAGTTTGAAAAAAACTGGCATTTTTCGTTAAAAAATCATGTTTTTTGCAGTTTTTGTGGTCAAGACTTTTTTTGTGTTGTATGAACAGTTTGAAAACAATAAAAATTGCTTCAAAAGCATGTAAAAAGATTTGGAATCGGTTGAGTAATCATGGAGTTATGGTCAAACAAAGTTGAATTTTTTAGTAAAATGAGGAAAAATTTGGAATAAATTGCTTTTAACTAAAACTTGTTTTGATTTTAGACAAATTTGATGATCTACAACAGTGGTGCTCATCCTGCGGCCCGCGGGCCGCATGTGGCCCTCTGAGCCCAAGAATGCGGCCCGCGGAACACTTTTGGAGAAAAAAAGAAAATTCTTATTCTACAATTACAAAAGTGTATAACATTTAGTAAGGACTTCCAATACTTCCAAAGAAATGGAGAAAAACTCGTACTGGTCATTATTATTGTTGTGGTTCTTGTTTAAATGTTTTGGGATCTCTTGTTAAATACGTCGTTGGGAAAAATGATATTATCATATGTAACAGACAAATAACTGATTTAATGCTGAAAAATATGAATATTTTCATAATAATTTAAAAAATCTGGATTTGATCTTGATTCTGAATTTGTTTCAATGTTTGTATTCACAGGCAGAATCTTTCATAAAAATCAAAACAATTAATCTGCAAATCATTCTGATTCTTTTCTTAGAAACAAAACCAATAAAATTTTTCAACCCTTTCTCACAGTTTTGGTCGACATTTTATCTGTCAATATGGCGTTTATAAAATAAGTTCTTGAGCAAAAGTTGTTGCAAAGAAGCTAAACTGTTCAATATATATTCAGCCATTCCATGAAACACCGATCTAGTGGGTCACCGAATTCCGTGAAAATATGCTATTTTGTAACTTATCCGAAATAAGGATACACGTTTTTTTGGATTTTTTGATTAGGGTGACCATTTCCAAAATAGGGTGACCAGAAAAATCGCGATTTTGCAAAACATATATTTTTAAAATAATTATAACTTTTGAACCGTTCGACCGATTTTCAATCTTTTTGGACGAAATGAAGGCTAGAGATTTTGACTTTTCAGGAAAATAAAAAATTTCACAAAAATTGTGTTTTTTACATGGAAAAACTCAATAGTTTCCGTTTTTTCGTGTTTTGAAGGCCTCGGGACCAAAGGGGCTGATGCTGTTCTCATTTTTTCTTAAGATTTCAACTTTTCAGAAAAAATAGAAAAAAAATTGTCTGGTCACCCTATTTCGGAAATAGTCACCCTAATAAAAAAATCCAAAAATACGTGTATCCTTATTTCGGACAAGGAACAAAATAGCAAATTTTCACGGAATTCGGAGACCCACTAGATCGGTTTTTCATGGAATGGCTGTATATATATTTTTTTAATCGAAATCAATTGTTTGTTTATTATGAATGCTACCATGAGAAAAAAAAGGTTAATGGGCAGGAGAAATTAACAGTGATAATGAGAGTTTTGTTAATACATTTAAAAATAGCTGGGAAAGTCAATCAGACTTTTAATTTGGTTTAATTGAAAAACACTCTTCTTTTCATTATTTGAATCTCATTTGCATATTCTGAGTTTTGGGAATTTTGAATCATCAAATCAAGTGTGTGCATGAATGAGGCCAAATGTAACATAATCGATTTATTTGCATCGATCTTCTCTTCTGCGAATAAAAGTGACAAGTTTCTTTGCCCTTTTTCACGATAGTCAGCGAAGTAATCTTACGTCCTGAGATGGAAACATGCCGAAAAATTTGAATCTTCCTTTATTCACAGAAGAGAAAATCTATAGAAAGAAATCTATCGTGCTACATTTTATGTGACATAAAAACTATAAACTGTTGGAAAAACGTTTACTTGGTATTATTGATGCGTAAGTTTTTCAGAACTTTTGTGAAGTATATTTTTAGCTCACATACGGTCTGAACTATCTAATTCAGCTTATTGCCTGCATCAAACTGCAAAAGCTTTGTGTGTAGTATTTTAAGTGTGCATCTTGAAAATGGTTTCCTGCGAGACGAGCAAATAAACAACGGTTAGCACTTTTGCTTTTGTGGTTAGCAGACTGCCTATGTATCAGGCGTAATAAAGGCATGCGCGTGGAAGTAGGAAGCGTTAGGGAAACGGTTTCTTGTCCATCTCTGGTTCTAGCGTTTGCTATGAACGAATAGTTTGAGTGTGATATATTTAGAATGGAAGATAGAAGCAAGTGAGAGATATACAACTACAAAGTACGAGGAAAGGGACGGGCCTGGGATTGAACCCATGACCTTCTGCATATGAAGCAGAAGCGGTAGCCATCAGACCACCAACCCTAAATAAACAACGGTTAGCACTGGTAGAAAAAATTGTGTTCAAATTGAATGACTAAAATGTTGGAGACCGCACCTCTCAGATTCAAATATCCCAATGCGGCCCGCTGCGCTGATGAAAAATCACGATTTGGCCCGCAACGTGCTCCAGCTTGAGCACCACTGATCTACAAAGTTTACGTTAATTTAATTTTGAAGGTAATGATGCTAAAAGTTTTAACATCACTTGAAAAATAACAAAGTTATGTTTACTTCACTGAAGGCTATTTTTTATAACTTGAAAATTCACCTTCAAGACGCTTGCGCCACCCCTAAATGTTAATATTTTTGGCTCAGATTTTGAGGTTTCTCTTTCCATGTGATTTGAATTCAGTAGAGCACACGAATTTTTGGTTTTGAGAACTTTTGAAAAATAAGCCGCACCCTAATGTACATGTTAATGTTGTAGCGGAAAGTAACGACCATTGACTTCATGAGAAAAATGATTTCATCGCAGCAATCCACGGCATGCCAGTGAAAAATAATACCTCCACTATTGGTACTCTGTTCCTTTAGTTGCGGTAAATTTTTAATTTGTGTTCCTATAGTTGCGGTATCCGTTGTTTTCTTATGGGATCCTCCACTATAGGAACACTTTACCGCAATTATTGGTACAAGTAAGAAAAGTTTTATTAGTTTTAGTGATATTTCATCAGTTTTGAAGCAATTTGAACGCTCTTTTCAACTATTCCGAGTATCAACAAGCCAAAGAGTCTAAATTAGTGGTCCTTTATAGAGAGATAAGCGGAAGTAAAATGGAATGATTTGGCAACAGACCAGTAATGCTGATTTTGCTCGGCGTCGAGAATAATATTGTAATACGGACATGACTTCCTCATTGCTAAAAAGAGTATTTTGTTTCGTTATAGATCTTTGAGCTACATATCCAAACTAATAAACAGACGAAAAAATCAACAACTAAAAATCGCATTGACAACAATTTAAAAAAAAAATATTTCATTTTTTTGCTTCATGCAAATTACTTTTACCGAAATAATGTCAAGCGGATTACATTACTCCTCAAAAAAGTTCAAAACAAACATAACGCAAGTTCGTTTGGCTCACACTTTGACAGCTCTCGCTGCTCGATTGGCTCACACTTTGACAGAAATGTCAGCTCCCGCGAATCTCTCTTATAAAGGATTACTAGTCTAAATTATAAAGAGACGAAATCTGATCATATTCAAAATAAATCAGCTGGCAACTATGCCAAATCCATTACGCAGCACTGCCAATGTTGATTCCCACGCTAAAAATGAGTCACAGGTTTGATGTGTTGAATTTTCACAGGTTTGGGTAACGAATGAAAAATGGACTGAATGTATGGAAAACCAATGTAATGAGTAGAGTATTATTTATGCAAAGCATGAAAATTGCAACCGACACTCATGTATTCAGAAAATATGCTACTTCAGAAGAAGCAAAATTTTCGTGGGCGGTACCATTTTTGTGTGAGCCGTTTTCAGCTTGTGTGAAAAAGTGTTTGACAAGTCTCCTGCTCGATTGGAATGACATTGACAGTAAACTTGGAATTCCAATTGGAACATTTCGTTTCTTTGCTTATAGTTTCTTTAGTTTCAACTCATGAGACAATTTCTTTCCGAGTTCAAGAGTTTATCTTTCGATGTCTAGGAGGGAAACGATTCCGAATCAGTGGAGTAGCAGACCTCTTAACTTCTAAAATAAGCATTTTGTTTCAAGGAATCTAAATGTCTCATGCGATGAAACCTGTTCACAGTTTCAAAAAACGACTTTGAACCTTATAAGTAGAAGCAATAATTTGATACGCTAGAGTACCGATGCATGGTCAAAATTAGTATCATTAAAACAGCTTAGTGGCCGAACCTGATTAAGGGGCGCGCTTTTGAGAGTTTAATGGTGACTAACTGTTTTCTCCAAAAGGTATAAGTAGCGGTATCTCCTTCTAAAGAGGCTCTATGCAAAATGGTAAAGAATGATATTTGTATAAAAAACGACTACTTCATTATTTCTCAATAGTAATGGGGTAGAACGACATGCACTGAACAAAGGACACGGGTATACCACAAAAGATCAAAGAAAACTGGTCGCAGTGGTTCATCCCGAACAGAAACAGATGGAAAGCATAGATAGCGCCACCGTCGCCTAGTGTGTGTGCTGTCATAATGTTAAATCCCATATACAGTGGCGCCTTTGTTTTGATGCGGCGAGCACTTGCAAAAACTACCTTTAATGATCCATTAATGGTAAATATTTGATACAGTACTTTTCCCACCCCTGTTATAAACACTTCCACAATTATCCACCGAGAGCTTATTTGCCAATGTCCATTTTTATTTCACACGATAGGCAAGTACGAAGATAAATAAATGAAAAAGTAGTACGAAGATATTCAATGCCCTGAAAAGTCGACAAAATATAACGAATTAGTAGTCTTATAAAAAAAATAAACGCGATCACGTGCCGTTGCCTAAGACTATGCCACGTGAGATACATGAACAAAAGCTAGAGTGCTGAGAAGAGTGTATTGCAATATGTGAAATCTGGATAACGACTTAAGTACTGGGACAGGTATCCAGTTCGAGCTTCAATACCTTACCTTACCTTGATGGCTACAGCGTAGCGTCACGCCATTGCCGGACGTATTGTAGAGCTCCATCTTCGTCCGGCTTGGCCGAAACTTCTCCAGTTGCCCCGAACGTTTAGGGTAGCCAGGTCCTCTTCCACTGCGTACATCCAGCGTATTCGTGGTCTTCATCGAAGCCACCGACCTCTACCTGGTTCCTTGCTGGAATATTATTTTCGCAATTCTTTCTTCCGACATTCGCACTAAGTGACCAGCCCACTGAAGTCTGCCGTATTTTACACGCTTGATAATATTCGCATCTTTGTACACTTGATACAACAAGGGCAACAAGGGTCTGCGCCACACTCCATTTTCAAGTTTCCCACCGAGTATTGTCAGCAGCACTTTACGCTCAAAAACACCGAAAGCTTTCCGGTCTGCCTCTTTCAACGTCCACGCTTCGTGCCCATAGAGAGCCACCAGAAGAATCAATGTTTTATACAGGGCGGATTTTTTCTCCGTTTGCAAGCTGCGGGACCTAAGCTGGTTACGCAGTCCGTAAAAGGCCCTATTCGCAGCCGCAACACGTCTTTTCACTTCGCGGGAAACGTCGTTGTCACATGTCACAAGTGTTCCAAGGTAAACAAATTCTGCAACAACTTCAAACACATCCCCATCAAACACTACCTCAGCACCTACACCACCATGCCTGACTCTATTTCTACCTGCAGCCATGTACTTCATTTTGGTAGAATTAATGGTCAGGCTGGCTCCCTCTTCAAAGGCACGAAGGCCCACTGACCTTCGATCGATTCCAATTAGGTCTATATCGTCCGCAAAGCCAAGGAGCATGTGCGACCTTGTGATAATAGTGTCATTTTTCTGCACGCCAGACCTAGTAGCACCCTCGAGTGCAATGTTGAACAGTAAATTCAAAAGTGGTCTCCCTGCTTCAATTCATCTAACGTTACGAACGAGGTCGACACCTCGTCTGCTATTCGAACACTTGATTTCGAACCAACCAGCGTAGCACGTATCAGCCTAATTAGTTTTGCCGGAAAACCATGTTCAGACATTATCTGCCAAAGCTCATTTCTTTTCACTGAATCGTACGCCGCCTTGAAATAAAAAAAAACAGATAGTGAGTCTGCAAGTTATTCTCCCGGAGTTTGTCTAGGATCATTCGCAAGCTAAACATCTGGTCCGTTGTCGAACGTCCCTCACGAAAACTAGCTTGGTATTCGCCGACAAAGGACTCATCGGGCGGTCTTAGTCTGTTAAACAGGATGCGCGACAGAATTTTGTACGCCGAATTCAGCAGGGTAATTCCTCTGTGATTGGCACACTCCAGTCTGTGTCCTTTCTTGTAGATTTTGCGTATGAGGCCATCTAACCAACCGGCGGGCAATTCTTTGTCCTCCCATACCTTCAGAAGTACTCGGTGGATCGAATGGTAAAGCTGCTCACTTCCGTGCTTGAGAAGCTCGACCGGTATCTCATCCTTCCCAGCAGCCTTGCAGTTCTTCAGCATAGCGAAAGCCTTTTTAACCTCTCCTATGGTCGATGGATCCGCAGCTTGTTCGTCATCATCACTATTCATCCTGTTCCTCACTAAATTTCCATTTTCACCGTTCGACAATTGCTGAAAGTGCTCCTTCCACCTGGCGGCCACCGCCGTTTTATCGGTCAGCAAATTCCCTTCTTGATCATTGCACATGGCGAGCACTGGTATGGTATTGTGCCGCGCACCATTGACCGTTGCATAGAATCTCCACATATCATTCCGGTTCATGCTTTCTTGAGCTTCAGCTACCACACTTTCTTCGTGCTGCCTTTTCTTTCTGCTGTGGTTTCGCTTTTCTTCGGCTCTCGCTGCCCTGTACCGCTCTCTCTACTGTCGGGTACTGGCCACAAGCGACATTCTCTCTCTGGCACTCTTCATCGAACCAGTCGTTTTGTCTTCGTCGTTGACCAGTGCCAATCACTTCCCGCGCAGTTGTTGTCACAGCTTCGTGGATAAGGTTCCACAGGCGATAGAAGATATTGAGTTCATTTGCATTTCAATACATTATGTCAAATAACTGAACATTGACTGAACTCATATTACATTCACGAACATTCTATGATGGTATATTTTATAAGAAAAAGCAGAGGTCTCTGCAACTCTCTTAAGTACGTATTCAACTAATCACAATCTCCAGATTGTGGTCAGGGCAACTCTCAACTGTTGAAGGATGCATCAATCTTCTCTAGTATTCCAACAATCTTCTCTAGTAGTCCAATCAAATCATCCATGGGACATTTGACAAATATTTTGCTGGCTTCAAAATAAGTGTTGGTATGTTGATAATAATGGAATAATTTAATGGAAGAAACTTTCCTAAAATTGGTCCATCAACAACAATCATTTCAGTAGAAAATTCAGCTGCTCATATTCATTAGAAATCTTAAGGCCGTACGGGACGTCATTATAATCACGCTATCCATTTGAACAAGCAAATCGCAAGTACCACTCAATATATCAATGTGAACAATTTATCATATGTAGTGCACAATCGATTAAATTTTTAGCTTCCTCGGTTCAGTGAAACTCGAGATTACAAATAAAAATGGGAGCAGGTATACAAACCACTACCTTGTTCCAACTCCGCTTGTTGGTAAACAGCGTTTTTTTTTTTTGCAATTCAGCTCATAACGTTTCATGGGACACTGTAACCTCAATTTACGAACTAGATCAGGGGTACGTAAATTACATTGCTTAGCTTAGCTTAGCTTAGCTTAGAGTGACTACACATATCAATGGTTGCTATTCCGTGATTGACCGAAGTCAGTGAAAATGCACAAAGAATCAACTAGAAGATCGGCTGGGATTGGCCATAATCTTCTTCAGTGTGCATAATTCAGTGCCTCTATTTATACATGGTCAATAGCGGCGCCGGCCACGTCCTTGCAGTCAGGTGGGATTCGGGAAAGAAATGTTAGTGTGTAACCTTTGCTATTTGGAGAACGTGTTTGCCTCTGCATCTCCACAAGTGTTACTGGGAGGGATGTTTGTTAATAGGGAGGATCGTTGGGTCACAGGATTCACTTTGATAAGCGATTAGACCATGATAAATAATTATTGGTGAGATATAAACATGCTTATATGTAAATATAATATTTCCATTTGATATGAACAATATCTATGTAGAGAAAAATTATGCCGACACTTGACGTGACGAACCTTTCAAAGTTTGTTGAATAAAGTGAACCTTTCGCAAGTCTATACGCGTAGTGTCGAACCATTCAAAGTTTTTTTTTTAATTATAAAAATAAAGGTTAAAGGAAAAAGGTGTTTTGAGAAAAAAAAATAGACATAAATAATTTATGATTCAGAGTTTATGTCGACACTCACAGTGACGAACTTTTCATAGTTTGTTGAAAAATCATATTTACGTCTCACCGTTGTAACGATGAAAGGTGCAGTCATACATATTTTATAGATTAGAAATAGTAGCATGAAACGAGCTCACCAATTGATCCGTCATCCTTGAGCAGCAACAATTCACTTTCAGCAATTCCACTTTCAGGGGTACGTAAATTGCATTGGTGCGTAAATTGAATCAGTGCGTAAAACGAGGGAGCTTAGTTCGTAAAACGAGGAGTTGCCTTTTGGAATCTACTTGTATGAAACTAATTTATATTATTTAGAGAAATTATGCTCATTTACCATCATTAACATTATTATTGATATATTTGGTTCTTAATCAGGCAAGATTGTGTACACGTTAAAGTCTTCCAAGAACTCTTTGGAGTTTGGGTATATGATTCTGCATGAGGTAAGGTGAAGATGAATCGAAGCCCGTTCCGAAAATACCCATATCGCATGGGTTACCAACGGTTTTCCCCAACCGGAGGTCAATTCATAATTGTCTAAACTCAATTTAGGCACTGCGTAGAAAAGTGACGTAAATTGAGTTTACTTCGTAAAAAGTGACTTAAATTGAGGTTACGTAAAAAAAGACATCA
This sequence comes from Aedes aegypti, assembly GCF_002204515.2. NCBI lineage: Eukaryota > Metazoa > Arthropoda > Insecta > Diptera > Culicidae > Aedes > Aedes aegypti. The sequence goes on from NC_035108.1 coordinate 443,980,195, forward strand.
TAAATTGAGGTTTTAGTGTAATAAGGTGCAGAACGCTGATTCAACAATAATATTAATTAAAAAAATCATGTGATAAAAGACAGAAATAAAAGCAAAAGCGATTGGACAAATCATATTGTCAGTTTAGAAGTACTGATAATATGGTTGTAACGATTATATCCAGGGATGTTAAAACAACTATCGGGAAAGGTATGTCAATCTTTCATGACTTTTCTCCGTGAACCTGAAAGCTTCCCTATGCATCAGAACCAATGAATTAATGATATTTTCGAGCTCGGGTTTTATTAGGGTTTTTATTGTAAATTTTTTAAGGTTTCGGGCAGAGATGGGCAAAACGGCTCATTTCCATCACGCTAAACTTGCTACGCTCAAAAATGAGTGCCGAGTACACAAAATTAGCTTCTCTTCATGCAGCACAGATCCTGTGCAAAGGGGGCTGTACACAGTTTTGTGCAAACGGTGGTAAACAAACCGAATGAGTAAAATGCGCACAGAGGAGGAACGCTTGGAATGCGAAATTCGCTTCCATTTTTATTTTGCTTCTGAAAACATCAAAATAACATTCAAATTTTGAAGTTTTTCGAAGATTTTTTCATTCAAATAGCCAAAGCGGAAGCAAATGGGGAAAAAACTTTCGCATCTGCGACCATCTTCCGGCTTTCCGCTGGAAAAAAAAAAGAAAAAAAAACAGAAAACTCCCTGTTGGGTTATGTTACCAACTCCAAATAGCAACACGGTGTGGTTTGTGTTTGTATGCTTTAAGCTAGAAATAGAACTTTATTTTAGTATACATTTAATTGGTTGTTTTAGTTCACATACAAATTTGGTGTGCATATCGCGAAAGTGGAGAGTAATCGAACGTATTCCCGCTATGAGTATTTAAGGATTCTATAAATTTTACAAGCTCATTAGCATTCCAAACAATTTTAGAGTTCATTTTCGTACTTACGATAATAATTGAATTTCAATGTTAATTTAAGAAAAAAATGATTATAGAATGGGAGATAGGAATTAAGCCTGTAAATATCAAACGTTAAGTAAGAATAAATTATCTTATAGTAGTAATATTATCACTGTTTTAGATAATTTCTGATGAACCACGTTTGCCACTAAGTAACTGTTTTCGATTTTATCTTTTCTGTTTTTGCCACCGCTTTCTTATCACTCTTATCGAATGACATTTCTCCGCAACTTAGACCAGAGTCAGATGCAGGACCGTCCTCGTCAGTGTTGCCATGACACTCCCCATCTTTACCAACGGCCAACTGTTTGCTGCCGCGCGGGAGATGATTGACAGTTCCGTTTCCATCGATCCCCGCACAGCCGAAGGCCAACACGTCGGCTACTCACAGAATGAGTGCGACCTACTCAGTCTGCCAGTTCTGCATTGGTTGCCTCATTCTATGTAGTTTTAACACATGCGCTGCGTGGAGCGGTCGGTCTTAGCGTGTTTATACTGAGAGCGCAGAGAGCACCAATTAAAGAGCATAAATTAAAATTGATGAATTTACAATTTGCAGCCTCTCTAAGAACTTTTCAATAGTTGGCATCATTTTAGATTGGCTGTCTTCAAACAGTCATTCGGAAGTGTATCTGCAGCTGTATAAGTCTATAGTGTTTGCCTTATGTAGTCTACTTTAAATGAATAATGTGAGTTAGCGGCAAGCACACTTCGAACAAATTATCCGACTTTGAACAAATACCGGAAAATTAAACATTACATATATCTTGAAATTGGATTCATTGGGTAAATTGTTGTGAGAATAGAACTCACGACTACCTGTTCACTAGATAGGAAAGAAGTATCCGATTTTGTTTACTATTTTTAAGTCACTAACAAATTAGTGTATGCGATAAGAATGTAAGCATAAGCATAAGCATGAGCATTAGAGTGGTTCAAAAAATCGTTTTTGCTCCACACCGCTCATTCGATTCTAGATCAAATTCTGAGTGTCCTCTCAAAATTTGAGCTTATTATAGCCAAAGTTGTATAACTCATTCAAAAATCAATAACTAATTACTAGACAGTTTCACAAAAATAAAAAATTCTGGGATTCAACCAGTCACCCCCAAGTCCTAGTTGCAATACTAAAACAAACTACCAGACAAATTTTCATCCAATTTGGAGAAGATTAGGAGGTGCCTCAAGTCGAAATTGTGTTTTTTGGCTATTTTTTACATTCAAAAAATTCTACCGAGAATTTGGAAAAATGAAAATCAAAATAAATACCACTGGTTGAACGTATTATTAGTACTTTACAACTTTTGAGAACACTGTATGCCGATAAGAGATGGTTTTGACCTCATAAAATTGATTTCTGTTCATAAGAGTACCTGTGAAACATACATTTCTTTACAGTTTTTGTTCTACGAGATTCTTAACCTCATGCCTAATCATAAAAGTTCAATCGTAGTATCATTCCTTTGTCATTTCTGAACATTATTGTAGTACATCATTTTTGTATCCGAATTACAGATACATTGTAAAAAATCGTCGGAAATACGACATTCCTCATTCCCCTGCATTTAGAGCTGCTGCCAAATGGCGCAATTGCTGACATGTTTAAAAACTGAACATAGTAGCTTTGCTTTTTCAATGATGGATGATGATCGAAGAAAACATCAAGCAAATGCCATCAACGCAGTCGTGTTTCAAACAACATTCGCATTTGATGCCAAGCATTTACATATGTGATATAGCCCCGAAGTCAAGCTTCTCGACTACCGATCTTGAGGATCAGAGTTGACCATCCATAAATCTCCGACCCAATTTATTGGATAAATAATATCCTTTCCCATCAAGTACAGTGCCGAAAAAAAAAATCGTTCGTGCTGTTTCTTTCGAACTGATATACAAGCATCGCTGGGATTCAATAAAACGCAATGCATTTATCCGAGAGGTTCTTTCATTGAAATCATCGAACGGCATCATTGTCATTCTAGTGAACGATATTGGCTGTTTGAGCGATGGTCAGCAATAAAGGGATTCCCCATCAATCGGAAGAGGAAAGGGAAGAACTCTCCAAAATGCCGAATGCAGTCTATCGAGTCGAGGGTCAATGCAAAGCGTTGATTGATTTTCTTTCCGATGGGTCAGCCCCACAAGCCCATCATGTTGTTCCGCAAATGGACAAGATATTTCTTCTGTTTTTGATGGGTACCCGGAAACATTTGAACAGCCGAGACGGAAGTTTCCCTCGTTCGGATAATGTGGGTCAATGGTTTGTCGATGACGCTTTCCTTGAACTTGTAACGCACGTGATTCGTGGCTACTGGTTTGTGATCTGTTCGATTTGCACTGGGCAGGAAGTTAATTTGCTTCAAAATGACTTGCAAAAATTGACTGTAAACAAGTCAAAAAATTTTATCATTGGAAACTTTAATGCAAAACATCACTCATAATTCGAAAAGTAATTCCAACGGCAGGATTTCATTTGACGAATGCTTTTCAGGATATTTCTCAATTCAATACCCTGATAGCCCTACTTGTTTTTTCTCTTCTAGTAAGTAATGTAAAATAAAATTCGAATCCGTGATTATAAACGATGATTTCAAACTCTTGATTCGTCTTAGAAACGTTAGGAAAAGGCAATATCAACGCACTCGCGATCCTGCTATGAAAATTATATGGCAGGATCTGCAGAAAAGCAATCAAAAAAACGTTTTACTCAATTAAAAAACAAAAATTTAGAAAATAAAATTTCTCAGTTGGTGTAATTAACTCACCTGTTAAAATGTTTCTACGGCAAATGATATGTAAAAGTAAACATGTTAATAAATGCTTAATTTTCTTTTACCAAATTAGATGACAGTGTTTTCAAAATTCAAACACAGAACACCTAGATATAAGAAATGAATGTCATGTGTTTGGGAGCTGGTCCTTACCTTCCTTCCGAGTGGACTGTATTTTTGGTGGCTACAATAAGCAATTCCTTGGGTGGCTGAAGTGGACGTCCAGCGATTATTGGGCGGCCAGCTGACCGATTCCTGATGGGGTTTCTCGGGGTTTTATCCACTCAACACATCAAATTAACACCTTCACAATTTATTAAGTCCATTACACATTATTTCACATTAACACTACATTTATTGATGACACTACATTTATTAAACTAATTATTGAACATATATTGGAATTTGGTTTTGGATTATTTCTCGGCTCCGTCCGAGCCATATGCCGACGTATTTGTACAAATTTTTAGTTGGGTGACGAAGTCATTCGTTGTACATTCTCGTTGTCTTCGGGTGCAACATTTCATAAAATAGTCAACGATTGGATATGCTACACCAGAGGTTCTTCAACGGGAATTGCAATCGTTGTGATACTCGAACATCCCCGCCCGCCCTGAAATGACTGGGATTTCTGAAAAGAAAAGAAAAGAAAAGAACCTCTCGTGCACATGTGGACTGGTTGACTCTTTCTTTGATTCCCTTTGGATTGACTGCTTCCACAAGCGTTTCCTCCTTCTCGACTTGGATTTGGCCATCATCGTGACCAACTCGGTTGTTTGATTGATTGGTAATTGTCCCTTTGGATATCATGGATGCTACTCTAGCTTTCAGCGTCTTGTCGTTGAATTGGGAATCGGCTGAGCGTCTTCCATCTTCACATACATTTCTGGATAACTGGGTATGATACTCTTACGCTATTGGTTTGAGCTTGCCATTTTGGGTATCTCTCATCTAGACGTTCGGTTGCGTTACTTCCTTTCGGGCACTCCTTTCGCTCGACAATTGTATGCTGCTTCACCTTTCTCACCCGTACCCCGTAAGATGATTGATTGTGGCTTGCCTTATTACACGGTTCCGAATTGATGGAGTGCCATTTCGATATTTCAATCTTGGATAATCTGTCGTTCCTACCGGGAAGATTTAATCTCCACCCTGGACCAACCGCTACATTGCAGGTAACATGTTGCAGGTTGATATGTGGCCCTTCCACACATCCGGTCACTACCCATCCGAACACTGATTCTGTCAAAATAGGTAGACCTTCGCCTAGGGAAATTTCATGTCCGGATTTGAAGAAGGTGAAGAACTGCTGGATTCCAAGCACAATATCAATGGCCTTAGATTCGAAAAATGATGGATCCGCCAGTTGTACACCATTCGGGAACTCCCATCCAGTAAGGCCCACATTAGTTGTCGGAAGATTTGCTGTAACATTCGGCAGTAACAGGAAGTCCATTCTTCGCAAGAATCCTGTACATCGTGATTTGATTGTAGCTGAGACCTTTCGCTTCACTTGTATGCTAGCTTGTCCGATACCGCTAACTGAAACATCTGATTGTTTTCGTTTAAGTTTCAGCAGTTGAGCCAGCCGATCAGCCATAAAGTTACACTCTGATCCGGAATCTAGAAGTGCTCTGGCCGGGACCCTTACTCCATTATCCCCTTCTACCATTACGACGGCTGTCGCAAGAAGCACTGACGATGTTCTGCCACCGGATACGTTGGATGATACCAGGGTAGGCGTTCCATGGGGAATCTCCGGCCTCCCTGGCGATTGGATACTACTGACCACTGCAGGAGTCCTTAAGGTTGGTGACTCGTTATTACCATTAGTGAAGGATCGTCGGAAGCAAAGCAAAGTGTGGTGCTTTACCTTGCAATTCCAACACACGTATCGGGAGGGACTTTCAATCGCTCGATGCCCACGATTAAAGCAGTTTCGACAGAGACCATGATTTCGCACTTCCTTGTCACGATCGGCCGTGGACATCCGTTGGAAGACTGGACACTGATGAAGAAGATGGTCTTCGAAGCACGCTACACAGCATCTGCTTGTTGACTGAATAGGACTGTAGCTCGATCGGATGATAGACTGCCTTATTTCCGGTTGAGGGGATTCTGACTTGGTATCGGATGATTTCACGTGAAGGGACTCCAGAACTCTGACCTTTCTCTGCAGAAATTCGACAAGATCCTTAATCGAATCCTGTTCTTGAATCGATGAGAATTCTTCCCAACTCCTCCTTGTTTTTGGATCCATACGATAGCAAATGATATCCAACAATAGCAGATCCTTGTAATCACCGGGTTGGACTAGCTGATCCAAAGTTTGCACAGTTCGTTGAAATCCCTCCAACAGGGATCGCAAATCGGTAGCCGACTCCTTAGCCAGCTTCGGAAGGCTAAACAACGCTTGGACCTGCCGCCGCTTCAACTGCTTGCTGTCATTATATCGCTTCGTTAGGATGTCCCAAGCTATTTGGTAGTTGACCTTCGTAATTGCCAACGGGTCCACCAGTGTCTTTGCCTCACCTGACAAACATCCTTTTAGATAATGGAATTTTTCCACATCCGGCAAGTCTGCCTTTAGATGAATGAGCGATGTGTATAGGTCGCGGAAGCTCAGCCACTCATCGATATTGCCGTCGAAGGTCTGTAACTTAATCTGCGGTAGGCGTACGTGCTCGTTGGTTGGTTGTTGCGTTGTATCCAAGTTTCGAACGGCTCGATTCATCCCAAATGGCTCCTCTAATTCCTGCACCTTGTCCAACAACAATGACTTGATGTCGAAGTACTTGCTACTGAATTCCGATCGCGTTTCCGAATAAATTTCATCCTCCTCGGTGAACTCTTCATGGGTCTCGATGTCCATGATCACTAGACAGTTTCACAAAAATAAAAATTTCTGGGATTCAACCAGTCACCCCCAAGTCCTAGTTGCAATACTAAAACAAACTACCAGACAAATTTTCATCCAATTTGGAGAAGATTAGGAGGTGCCTCAAGTCGAAATTGTGTTTTTTGGCTATTTTTTACATTCAAAAAATTCTACCGAGAATTTGGAAAAATGAAAATCAGAATGAATAACACTAGTTGAACGTATTATTAGTACTTTACAACTTTTGAGAACACTGTATGCCGATTAGAGATGGTTTTGACCTCATAAAATTGATTTCTGTTCATTTAAGTACCTGTAAAACATACATTTCTCTACAGTTTTTGTTCTACGAGATTCTAAAACTCATGCCTAATCATAAAAGTTCAATCGTAGTATCATTCCTTTGTCATTTCTGAACATTATTGTAGTACATCATTTTTGTATCCGAATTACAGATAAATTGTAAAAAATCGCCGGAAATACGACATTCCTCATTCCCCTGCATTTAGAGCTGCTGCCAAATGGCGCAATGGCTGACATGTTTAAAAATTGAACATAGTAGCTTTGCTTTTTCAATGATGGATGATGATTGAAGAAAACATCTAGCAAATGTCATCAACGCAGTCGTGTTTCAAACAACATTCGCATTTGATGCCAAGCATTTACATATGTGATATAGCCCCGAGGTCAAGCTTCTCGACTACTGATCTTGAGGATCAGAGTTTGATTACGCGAGTTCATTTAGAGTGTTCTTTTTTTTTCAATGGACCAAATGACTTGAGGCCAACAAATTTCATCACGATTCATTGTTCAAAAGTGTATCTTGTGGCTGAGTCTTAATCAATAGAACTCACAAAAATCTCCCACTCCTAAGTGAATGAAGAAAAATGCTCAAGTAGTGATTTGCGCCTTTAGTCCTTTTTCTATGCTGCATATAATAAACATTGGTTTCACTCGAAAAAAAAAAAGAATCAAACTCTGATCCTCAAGATCGGTAGTCGAGAAGCTTGACTTCGGGGCTATATCACATATGTAAATGCTTGGCATCAAATGCGAATGTTGTTTGAAACACGACTGCGTTGATGGCATTTGCTTGATGTTTTCTTCGATCATCATCCATCATTGAAAAAGCAAAGCTACTATGTTCAGTTTTTAAACATGTCAGCAATTGCGCCATTTGGCAGCAGCTCTAAATGCAGGGGAATGAGGAATGTCGTATTTCCGACGATTTTTTACAATGTATCTGTAATTCGGATACAAAAATGATGTACTACAATAATGTTCAGAAATGACAAAGGAATGATACTACGATTGAACTTTTATGATTAGGCATGAGGTTAAGAATCTCGTAGAACAAAAACTGTAGAGAAATGTATGTTTCACAGGTACTCTTATGAACAGAAATCAATTTTATGAGGTCAAAACCATCTCTTATCGGCATACAGTGTTCTCAAAAGTTGTAAAGTACTAATAATACGTTCAACCAGTGGTATTTATTTTGATTTTCATTTTTCCAAATTCTCGGTAGAATTTTTTGAATGTAAAAAATAGCCAAAAAACACAATTTCGACTTGAGGCACCTCCTAATCTTCTCCAAATTGGATGAAAATTTGTCTGGTAGTTTGTTTTAGTATTGCAACTAGGACTTGGGGGTGACTGGTTGAATCCCGGAATTTTTTATTTTTGTGAAACTGTCTAATGTACATTGATTGCGCTTATTGAATTTAGGCGGTATAATGAAGTTCAATCGGGCTTGGTACATCTACCCTATTTGTGGTCACGGGTGGCTACGATAAAAATGGTGAGAAATTTTCTTACAGACTATCCTGAATTTTCCGGGAATCAAAACTTTCTTGCAACGCGTAATATCAAATAGCATTTCTTTTCAAGGCTGTTGATATTTCGTTGGAATCACAGACAATCTGTGTTTTTTAGATTATAAATGTCTAATGATGATTTTGAACTATTTCATTTTCATTTTCTGTTTCTGTTCGGGATGAACCACTGCTACCAGTTTTCTTTGATCTTTTGTGGTATACCCGTTCCTTTGTTTAATGCATGTCGTTCTACTCGAATTCTATCGAGAAATAATGAAGAAGTCGTTTTTTTAGAAAAAGATTCCGCTATTTACACCTTTTGAAGTTAATAGTTTGTCACCATTAATCTTTTAAAAGCGCACCCCTTATTCCGGTTCGGCCACTAAGCTGGTTGAATGATACTGACCAAGCATCGGTACTCTTGCGTATCAAATCATCGCTTCTACTTAAAAGGTTCAGAGTAGTTTTTTTGTAACTGTGAACAGGTTTCATAAAATTCGACATATAGATAATTTGGAACAAGAAGCTTATTTTAGAAGGTAGGTCCACTGATTCGGAATCACGTACCTCCAAGATTACGACATCACTTGATCTTCGAAAGAACTTGTCTTATGAATTGAAACCTCAGATGCTGATTGAGTGATTTTCCACTTAAACCTCCTCATCATCTAGGACAAATAAGTGGGTCTTAGTGTCGTGTTACTCTCTTATATTTTTCCGACTGTAACTTATAAGTATTAACAAGAATAGCTACAACAACAGTACAGTAGGGGAATTGGGGTTAAAATGAACACTCTTAGCAATTTTCATGTTTTCTTGCTTGTGGATGTGTCAGATTCTTTCTAAATTGCTCAAAATTGAAGAAAAATGTTTATGCAATGAATGAAGTTGAAATATTACGATAGAAATATAATTTTATCAACATTATTGTAATTGTATTGAAAATTCCTTTCCACAGAGTCAATGTTTCAAACATCTGGGTAAAATGAACAGGCAAAAGAGGTAAAATAACCACCTTTTAAATTGAACGGGTTGTGGTATAATTCTCGAAATCTGGTACATGATCAATGCAGATCTCACATACATTTCAGAAACGATGGAACGTTTAGACACGGCGATTTAGATGGCTATCCATGTCTGTCTTTGTATTTTTCTCCAGTAAACTCTCAGCATCTAAAATAAAATCCGGTAGTATTCGCCTAGCCTCGGTGTTCATATTACCCCCATCACGAGTGGTTTATTTTACTCCCAAGGAATTGACATCTTCAAATCATTTGTTTTGAGCATTTGAAGATAAAAATTCTTTCAATATCCGTTTACTTATCATAAATACTTGAAAGATATGGTATGCTACGCAATTCAGTCGATTGTTGATGGTTTCAGTCATAAAAAGCATGAATTACACGAGTCAAAACTAACATAATATGAGAAAACGGAGAGGCGTACTTTGTTTTTGTTTATTTTGCCAGCTTTTGACAGTTCCACATCGTCCTGAAGTTGTCGAAATAGTTTATTAGTCTGAGAATTATGGTGTTATGTTTCGCATTGATTTATGACATAATTACCGTAGAACACAACACAAACCTGTTCATTCTAATTTGGTATCAACGGTTGCTCGAATATTATTGGTAGTTTCAAAGCCATTCCGCGCAAGTAGAGTAAATGTGAGCGAAAAAAATAATGTTCAACTATGTACAACAGCTTCTCTTAAAGATTAATGAAAAAACTTTTTAGTTTTTCAACCAAAAGCATTTTTTGGATATTATATTTTATAACATCATATAGGAGATACAGAAGATTCTTCGGACTCTAGTAACATTCGTTCCCTTCCCCAATAACCATAAGGATGTGGCCGGCGACGTTATTCGCTTTTAAATTTTGAGCTCTCGATTTGTGCATATTGAGAATGGTAAAGCCCCATTCATTAAATATACGTGCAACTTCGATTGTTCTGGTCAATAACGGAGTAGCAACTACGAATTGTATTTCATAACATCATATAATAGTAGTTGAAGTATGTACAGAAAACTGTTTTCGATTGCATTAGAAAAAATGATGTGTCAGAAACAAGGAATCCACTTTATCAAATGTTATACGATATATAAAACTTCCAAATTAATCAAATAAACACATAAATGTTCATTCCATGTCACATCTTTCTTCCTTTTGACAAAGTTGCAGCACCAAGCCCAGCAAACCAGAGATCATATAAGGATGTTCATTTCAAATTGTATAAATGTACAATTTTCGTTGGAATTGGATATGATGCAACATTTAATTGATTGAAATCGTTAATGGAGCCATCCATTTCATCTGACTTGAATTTGCATCTTATAGAATGCCAATTTAATCTGACCAAATATGTAACTTCATATTGCCATTCCATTACGATTTATTTTTTACTTGGTATGACTCTATTATAATCACCAATGTGAGATTACATATGAGTTCATCTGATGTAGAAATAAAATTATACAAGGCAAGAACCCAACATAAACAGAAAAGGTGGAATTCATTAACATAGGTATTGACTTACCGGTTAAAAGAACATCACCGTTCAACAGAAAAACGATGAAATCACTTTGCATCAGTATTTTCGTACGATGTCTATAACAAATTGCTGCACTTTGTTCCAACTACTAACGTTAACATGAAACCTTCAGTGTTGCATTGGTTTGGTCATTTGCCAAATGACAATTAAGATTGGTAACATTCACATACGATGCTCTACAGTGTTTCATTTATATTTGCTTAAAGACCAATTGATGTAACAACGACTGCGCGGTATAGTGGTAGCGTAATAGGCTAGTATTCTAAGAGTTAGTGGTTCGAGGCTCGTATCGTACTATTTTATTTGTTTTTATTTTATTTGTTTGTAAAAATTAAGTCATATAAACTGCAAAACACAATCATACATGAAATCATAGTGAACGCCACATCAAATTGTCTGGAGTTGTATTGACCATGATGAATTCTCTGAAATGTACGTATATGGCCTCCAGATTTGTGCGAATAGAGAGAATGTGTGCATTTTATACAATCTGTTTTTACCGAATAAGTGTTCACTTTATTCGCTTGAAGCCTCAGTTATGTGAACATATTCGTTGGCTGGGAGTTAACTGAAATGCCGCGTTAGGCATTTGAAATAAAGCAATCAAGCAATTCAATGTTCACAAGAAACTACACAATTATAATGCTACCTCCTCACCTTCTAATCAGAATCAATCACATAATGTTATGCTTTCAGGCTAATGTCGTGTAGGGTAGCGACTCATTCGGGGTAGTGTCATAGAGTCAAAAATTCTATTGCTGCCTGGACAGTGAAAAGAATCACTAGAGAACAAGTTCATCTATACCCATTAGCTCAACATGAAAATAAAACTAATCCCGTACCCAAAAATATAAGCAGTTCTAACATCATTCGCAAGCGTATGGCTCGCTCTTATTCCAAAGCATTCTCTCTCTAGGCTAAATGAATCCACCGAATTCACCAAGTGCCAACCAGAATGTACTGATCGCACCCTTCCTCGGGTTGTTCATTTTTATCATGAGTTTGGTTGGGTTCATGCGTCACCTACAGCAGTCGAACAGTCAGAATCGGGTGGTCGCTAATAAACGTCAATCGATGGAGGTAGACGAGGATCCGGACACAGACAGTTCTTTTGAAAATTTGGTCAAACGAGCGTACTTCGACGATGAATCACCAGAGGAACTAAGAGGCTCATCATCCGAGAAAACTGTCTCCAGTCAACAGAGTCAGATGAGCTCCGTTGGGGGCCGCTGTTCGTTGGAAATATCCGGCGTGGAACCACTGGAGTCAACGGGTACGGAGTCATCCACATTGGAGCGGGAGATCGATCAATTTCTGGATAGCGTGGACATGGACGACAGTGAGCCAACCTTGCGAGCAGATCCGACTCTGAGTCCAGTGTTGGAAGACGCCATCGGCAAGAATGTTTACTGGAGTGCCTGTTCTGGGCAATTTGATGGGCGGTGGAGAACGTATTACAGGTGTCATTTTTGTTCTAAGCAGTTTGAAGGCGATGAGATACTGTTGGAGCACTTTATTTTAGAACATGATATTGATTTGATGGTGTTTTGAAATTGAATAATGAAAATAAAATATTGTATCGAAATATTACACGCTTCTTGAGTCATACTCTCCCTTCTTTAATGCCTTTAATGCCCACGCTTACACTTGATCTCACAAAATGTTCTAATTTGTACTCATTATAAAGCTCCTGTCGAGTAAGAAAAGAAACTGTATTCGGTTGGTCAAATAGATGGACCCCTTGGTAGTTATAATTAAAACAGTTTTGTGGGCCCCTCGATTTTTGACAATTCTTGGCTCACTCAAATTGCCATAACTCAGAAACGTCTTCAACAACCCCTTCACAATAACATGGTTTTGGAAAGAGAAAACATAGAAGTGTTCGCAACCATCGCTTTCCAAAGTTTTTGCATCATTGGAAGACGATCTAGTTTTACACAAAATGTGAAAAAACGGGATGTATGTTTTTTTATCAAAAGTTATGTACGATTTTGTAAAACGCGCTGGTGTAATTGGAGGTCATATAACGGTGCCGTAGCGATTTACGCTTGCTGTGATGCATTTGAATTGACCGAACCAAAGAAGAAAAAATCACATGAGTAAGCCAGAGACATTCTGCAATTGAGTGGGTGTCGAAAGCGGTGACGCAGCCCTGATGGCAATGATAATGACATTCCCATAACGGCCAGGGTGGACATAATAAACATAATTATTTGCTATTCCACTTCAGTAGTCGCTCCCCGCCGACGCCCACCGATAGCAGTCATTAATTTAATAACATAGTACCATTACGCATACCTAATTGAATCCGGAGGAGAATCAAATTTCGGAATAGTGCCGATAGATTAATTAACGCGCAAAACTGAATTTCAAGCTGGACTTTATTTTCAATTCACATACATATTGAGTTCCCTTAAAAACTATCGATATCTCACTCGATGAACCGCTGCCAAATGATCACGAAGCGTCTCAATTTTCTCGAACAGTCCATTGCACAGCCCACAGTTGTAGTGTACGCGTCCCAAACCATCGTTGTTACCATTCATGTCCACTCGATAAACAGGCTGTACAAAACTATCCCGAACCTCGCCCATCTCTATACCGCTGTCATCCCTCGCGGTTTGGTTTCCCATATCGACGTTTTCCATTGGGTTTGGCGGTTGGTTAGCGGGCTCTTGCTGGCGGAAAAAGTGCATTGGTAACGGCTGTTCTGCTGCATCTGGAGCTGGTACCGGAGCGACATTCGGCAGCTGTGCGACAAACGCCTCGTAGCTACCCGGAGCCGGTTCATCAACGGGGTGGTATTGGATGTCCATTTCGGCAATATCTTGCGCTACCTGGTTGATCTGTTCCTCTTCATTGCTGCACTGCGACTGGCTATTGGGTCTCTTTCGTTTGAATGCTTCCATGGTTGAACTTTAATGTACTTACGGAGTCTCGAGAACAGGAGAAATTCACATGTAGATGGGTATCAACGAAGGTTTGGTAGCATTGCGATAAATTCGTACCCAAATGCATTGTATTCGTAAAAGTCCGAGCTCTTCAATATTCGTTTCAACCTCAGGGTATAGGGGATAGGTAAAATGGTTGAGATAGGCAAAATTTTGCCTGAATTCAAATGCTTATAACTTAAAAATGGGTGAAATTTGATGCGTCTGGAAGCATCTTCTTCTTCTTGGCATTACGTCCTCACTGGGACAGAGCCTGCTTCTCAGCTTTAATTGTTTAATGAGCACTTCCATAGTCATTAACTGAGAGCTTTCTTTGCCAAAGTTGCCATTTTTGCATTCGTTTATCGTGTGGCAGGTACGATGATACTATATGCCCTGGGAAGTCAAATTTCAATTACGAAAAGATTCTGGACCGACCAGGAATCGAACCCAGATACCTTCAGCATGGCTTTGCTTTGTAGCCGTGAACTCTAACCACTCGGCTAAGGCAGGCCCCCGGAAGCATACGATGGCTTATTTGGCCTAGTTCCAGTAATTTGCTTTGCCGTTTATATTGGCCACTGGGGATGTTTTAGATTTTCCGAGGTCATGTTCAAATCGCATTTTTCCTATCGTTTGTATTTTTGTACGGTATGAAGGTGTATAGATTGTTAACAATTTTTCTACAAACTATAGCCAATTAAAAATTGTATGCTGAAGGACGCAATAAGATTCGCTGGAAATCTCCAGTAAATGGCCATTTTTTTTAAATGATTCCGTAAAGTTGCCAATTGAGCATGCCTTGAACCATGAAACTTTACGATTTTTGTAGGTAATGTTTCCGTTACACGCATAATTATCCCATGTTGCTTTTTGTGCATTTTAACTTTTTGCCATCAAACTGTTTATTTTTATGTATTAAAAAAGTTAATTTTGTTCGTAAACTCAATGAAAAGCAAGTCGATTTGTCCCATTGTTGAATTTTACACATAACTACTGTATTATCACACATTAGGGCGGTTCAAGATTAAAAAAATGTTTGAAAATCCAATCTCCCTATCTCCCTTACCATCATTACCATAACAATACAGTTCTGTGAAATTTTCAAGTAGTACTGTAATGTGAGTACAAACATACAACTTCAATTCCTAATGAATGATCTTGCTGTAGAAACTAACCCTTTTAAAGCTAATTTTGTTTGGTATTTTTGCAAAAGTTTACTGGGCTATAATCCCGTATGAAGCTAAAAAATATCAAAAAAAAATCATGAATATCTCTTCTCCCATCCGTCGGATTGAATTGCTCTCTTCAGCAATTTTATTTACTATGGTGTGAAGAATTTGTTTTCACCATGAGATAATAAGTTTGTACATACTTTCCAGTACCAGCGTGTTTGGAACATATATTTTAAATTTCTCCATAGTAATTTCCATATAAACCAGCATCGTCATCTTTAAAGCATCACCGAAAAAACTGAAAATTTCACAGAACACTATTTTTGTGATGAGGATGGTAATAAAAATATGGGAGATTGGAGTTTCATACTTTTTTGAATTTTGAATTTCCCTACAGTTACACTATACAATTTGTAGCGCAAATATCGAACAAAATATTCAGTAGGGTGCAGAGCTACTTGGGCACTTCGATGATTCACTTTGGCATGGGGAGGTTTCTTGGTTGAATTGTCTGAAACATTGCAATAAGAAGCGTTTCTATATGTCGCATATTGTGGTTAAATATAAGCTTTGTGGCTTCCAAAAAACCCCCTGACGAAGTGAATCAAAAGTGCCAAGAGTAGGATCCGACTGTTACGTAGTTTTGATTTGGCTGTGGTTTTGAAAATCTTTGAATTATGAATATACTTACTTGATACTTGATGGGCTACAATTCGCTACGATGAATCTGCGCCGAATGGATGAGTCTTCTCCTGGGCTCGGTCCTGGGCCAATCGCTTCCAGTCGCCCTGAACGTTAAGTGCCCTTAAGTCCTCCTCAACCGCAAAAAGCCATCGTGTGCGCGGCCTACCACGAAGTCGGCGGCCTCGTCCGGGTTCTCTGTTGAATATTATCTTTGCTTGTCGTTCTTCCGGCATACGGGCAACGTGACCAGCCCAACGCAGCCTGCCGTGTTTTATGCGCTTGACAATATCCACCTCTTTATACACTTGGTACAACTCGTGATTCATGCGACGCCGCCAGATGCCGTTTTCTAGTTTACCGCCGAGTATTGTTCGCAGCACTTTACGTTCAAACACCCCGAAAGCTCTCCGGTCGACTTCCTTCAATGTCCATGATTCATGGCCATAAAGGACAACCGGAAGGATCAGTGTCTTGTATAACGCGAGTTTTGTTTTCGTTTGCAGGCTACGGGACTTCAGCTGGTTACGGAGCCCGTAGAAAGCCCGACTCGCAGCTGCAATACGTCTTTTCACCTCGCGGGTAACATCATTATCGCATGTCACTAGTGTTCCAAGATACACAAATTCTTCCACCACTTCAAACTTATCACCACCTAGCACCATTTCGCTACCACTAACACGTCCGGACCCACGTTGACCACCAGCTATCATGTACTTCGTTTTTGTGGTGTTGATCGTGAGCCCGATTCTCGCTGTCTCCCTCTTGAAAGGCACGAACACCTCTTCCACTGCCCGACGGTCAATCCCGATGATGTCGATATCGTCCGCGAAGCCAAGGAGCATATGAGAACGTGTGATAATGGTACCGCTTCTCTGCACACCGGCTCTCCTGATAGCACCTTCGAGCGCTATGTTAAACAGCAAGTTAGAAAGAGCGTCACCCTGTTTCAATCCATCTAAGGATACGAACGATGATGAAATCTCGTCCACCACCCGCACACTTGATTTTGATCCATCAAGCGTTGCACGAATCAGTCTAATCAGCTTCGCCGGAAAGCCATGTTCGGACATAATTTGCCACAACTCGTTTCTCTTCACTGAATCGTACGCTGCTTTGAAATCTACAAACAGATGATGAGTCTGCAAGTTGTACTCCCGGAATTTATCTAGGATTTGACGCAGGGTAAACATTTGATCCGTCGTTGATCGGCCCTCTCGAAAACCAGCTTGGTATTCGCCGACAAAGGACTCCTCATACGGTCTCAATCTGTTGAACAGAACTCCAGACATGATTTTGTACGCCGAATTAAGGAGTGTTATCCCTCGGTAATTGGCGCACTCCAGTCGATGCCCTTTCTTGTACAAAGGGGAAATGAGACCTTCCAACCAACTAGTAGGCATTTGTTCTTCCTCCCATATCCTCGATATGATACGGTGAAGGAGTTCGTGCAGCTGCTCGCTTCCGTGTTTGAGAAGTTCGGCCGGGAGCTCGTCCTTCCCAGCAGCCTTGTTGTTCTTCAGCCCATTGATAGCTTTTTTTACCTCATCTAGCGTTGGAGGTTCCACAGCCTGTCCATCGTCATCGATTTGAATTCTGCTACCAGATCCACTTCCATTATTTCCATTCAACAATGACTCAAAGTACTCTTTCCACCTGGCGGCCACCATTGTCTTATCCGTCAGCAAGTTTCCTTCGCGGTCGTTGCACATGGCGGGAGACGGCGCTGTTTTTCTCCGCACACCATTTACGGACTCGTAGAACCGTCGCATGTTGTTCTCTTCCATAGCTTCTTGCGCCTGAGCAATTACTGCCTCTTCATGCTCCTTTTTCTTTCTGCGATGGATCCGTTTTTCGGCTGCCCTTGCTTCCTTGTACCGCTCTCTGCTCTGACGGGTACCAGACACCAGCATCCGGCTTCTAGCCAAGTTCTTCTCGTTCGTCATTCTCTGGCACTCCTCGTCGAACCAACCGTTCTTTGGTCTCCGTTGAGCAGTCCCTACCACTTCTCGCGCTACTGTGCTCACCGCTCCGTGGACTGACTCCCACAGATCGCTGAGGTTGACGCTTTCGTCGATTTCGCTAATCCGCTCGTCGAGCTTTTGATGGTAGTCCGCTGCTACACCATCTGCTGACAGGCGTTGGATATTGAAACGCAACGATTGTCGATTTCTAGAACTCGAGACGGTTGATAATCGCGCTCGAATTTTGCTTACAACGAGATAGTGGTCGGAGTCGATATTAGGACCCCTGAAAGTTCTAACATCGATGACGTCGGAAAAATGTCGGCCGTCTACCAGAACATGGTCGATTTGGTTACAAAGTTCGCCATTTGGGTGTTGCCAGGTGTGCTTGCGGATATCCTTGCGTGCAAAGTAAGTGCTACTGATGGCCATCCCCCTGGTGGCAGCAAAGTTCACTAAACGTAGGCCGTTGTCGTTGGTAACAGAGTGAAGGCTCTCTTTACCAATGATAGGGCGGAAGAAGTCCTCTTTTCCGACCTGCGCATTAGCGTCGCCGATGACAATTTTCACGTCGTGTTTTGGGCATTCTCCATAGGTCTTGTCTAGACATTCGTAAAACGCGTCCTTCACGTCATCGGGTTTGTCGTTAGTCGGTGCATATACGTTGATCAGGCTGTAGTTGAAGAACTTGCCCCGAATCCTCAATACGCAGATCCGCTCGTTGATCGGCCTCCACCTAATAACGCGCTTCATCTGCTTCCCGATCACTATGAAACCGACTCCGTGTTCAGCTTTATCGCCACCGCTGTAATAGATGTTGTATTTGAAAGCGGTGTTAGCGACGGGATCTACCGTTCTGAATTCACGTTCTCCAGATCTTAGCCAACGCACTTCCTGAATTGCAGCCACGCACACGCCAACTTTTCGCAATTCACGAGCCAAAAGGCTCACTCGTCCAGGTTCATTTAAGGTCCTGACGTTCCAGGTACCGAGTTTCCAATCATAGTCCTTATTTCGTTGCCAGGTCGGTTGCCGAAAATAACGTTCGTTTCTTCTTCTTTCTCCATTTTTCGTGGTGGATAATGAATTCGGTATGCTACCTTACCGGGGTCGCGCTACCTACATCACGTTGATGGGACTGCCATCTTAGGTGTAGCTGACGTGATACAGCGTTTCGTACTCAGCCGCTGGATACCAGAACAGACGCTGTTTGAGCCGCACCTCCTGGTGTACAGACGCTCAGAACGCACCTCCTCACTCTAGCTGATGTCAGAAGGACAACAGTGCCCAGGCTGCACTACCAGCTAAGTACGCAACCCTTAGCTGGCGGTCTTTGTCATCATTTGACCCGTGGAAGCGCGAGGTAGGAACTTGTGAGGACCAGAGCTGTGTTGGACGCTCCTTCCTGATTGTCGACTCACCATTTTGAATATATTTTTCTTAAATTGGCTTTACATCTCATGTGGAATACAACTTGTTCTCCTCCTCCTTCTTCTTCTTCTTCTTCTTCTTCTTCTTCTTCTTCTTCTTCTTCTTCTTCTTCTTCTTCTTCTTCTTCTTCTTGGACGTCTTCACTGTGTCAGAGCCTGCTTCTTAGCTTAGTGTTCTTATGAGCACTTCCACTGTTATTAACTGAGAGCTTTCTTTGCCAAAGTTGCCATTTTCGCATTCGTTATGTTTTCTCTCGATAAAGTTTTATCACTTAAAAAAAAATCGCAGTATCCTGTGAAATAAATCACCGAATTTGAACTGTAAACAATAAAATTACATATTTTCCTGTGAAATCTACTAATTTACTGGAACAAATCCGTGAAACATACCATTTTGCTGTAACCCTGTGAAAAACTAACGAACAGTTCGGTAAAAGCAGTATTTTCACCGAACTTCTGTGAAATCGAGTGACAGCCGCTCTTGCAGGCATGAGCTTCCTTTTGATTCAGTTTTTGCACACCTCTAACAAGCAGTGCAAGCTGGCTTAGAAGTATCAAGCCTGCTTCCTGTTCAGTAGGTCGGGAGTTCGATTCCCGGTCGAACCCTTTTTTTTGTTTTTCTTTATGATTTTGTTCAACGATTTTACAGATTGTTTGGTGATTTTTCACCGAACCTTCATCTGTTGAGACTACGGTGAAATTTCACCGTAATCCGTATTTTTTAAGTGTGTATAAACATTCTTATTTGTAAATTATGTACTTGAATATGGCAAAGTCATATAAATAAGCTCTTATTTAAACTTCATAGAAATAATGGTAAATATACAAATCACTGTATCTTCTGATTTTCTCGATGAAATTATCTCAAATTTTAAGAGAAGATGCTTAGATATTATATGTTTTGAATGCTTAATACAAAGCTGATGGTTACTTGGCAAGTTTACAAATTAATAATGATGCAACTTTCGATTCCCTAGTTAAAATATTTTCAAATTCACGGAGAAAATGCTTGAATACTTTACGTACCTTTCCAGGTTTATTTGGATTGGTTACGGGGAAGACCGGTAGATACCACCGGCGAGGCACTTTCTTATTTATTTCTTCCTGACTGAGCAGTTTGACGTAGCCTTTTGCTAGGTATTCATCGATTTTTGCTTGTAGAGTCGACTGCATCTCCGGTTCTTTTTCCATACGCTTTCTCAAACATTGGAATCGCCGCAGCGCCATGGATCGACTATCCGGTAGACGAGCGTCGTCATATCGCCAGAGTAAGCCGGATTCATACCGATCATCCCGGCGATGCGTAAGCGATTGGAGCAACATCATGGCCCGTTGATCTTCAATGGATAGCATCGATTTTTCCGTTTTAGTAATTCCAAGGGAGAAGTAGTCCTTCATTGCCTGATGAAGATTCTCGTCTTCGGGATTACACGGACATATGTGGAAGCTGTAATGGTGTAGATTTACTCCGCGATCAGCACCTTGCCCTCCACAAATGGCCCATCCCAGCCTTGACTTGACTGCGATTGGCTGCCCAAATTCTCCTTCTCGGCTTTTTAAAACGAGGCCAAGATGAGCGTGTTTGGTTCCGATAAGAATACGTGGCCGTATATCCCGGTAGGAATCTATCGGCAAATCTCGGAGGTGTGGGTATTCCCTGCAGAATTTAGCCATGTCCAACGTTTGTTGCGGTAACAGCAATTCCTTAACCGTTCGCACATCGTGCTTGCTTCCTTCCTTGGCTCCCGAGATTTGAAGATTGTAAGCTTGGGAATTCGGTTCACAACGTTCAGTTCCTCCGGTCCACCGCAGGCATAGTGGTTGCTCGGTACCATCCAACTCTAATGCATCAGCGATCTCTTGATCCAGCAGGGTAAGCTCGGAACCCTCGTCCAAGAAGGCGTGCGTGCGAACTACGGTCGTCTTGCCATATAATACGACAGGGAGGTAGCGGAACAGCACTGTACTGGTAGCTGACCGATGAGTATTGCATCCGGAGGAGTTGGAGCAGGGTAGAGCAGCTGGCTTACTTTCGTTTCCGGCTACGACTGGGGCTGCAGTGTTCTGAGGTTTCTCCTTCGACTCGTTGTGCAGCAACTCATGATGTCGGAAGGTACACCCATTTTTACCGCAGGGCTTGGCGTTGCAGTTTCCTCTGTGCATCCGCAGACAGGTACGGCATAGGCCGAACTCCCTTATTGCAGCCCATCGCGATTCTCTGGAGAGATCCACGAAGCGCTTACATTTGTCGGCGGACTTGCAGCTGCCTTGACAAATTGGACAGACCTGCTTCGCCGGCGCTGGTTTTGAGTTCAAGGATGCCTTTGGTGAGGTGTCTATGCTCTCCTCAGAAGACGGTGTCTCTGAATGGGCATTGAGATACGCATTTCCTCTCTTGGAGCCCCGGGCTTCATTTTGAGGTTTTTCAGGTTGCCCCAACGACGGAAAGGTAACGACACTGGCAGCTTCTGCTAAGGCATAGATCCAGCCGCTGAAGGTCGCCAAGTTGGCGGCAGGCATCGTTAGACGATATTGCGCCCAGTTGAGTTTGAGTGATGGTGGCAACTTGCTGACTAGCTGATGAAGCAACGTGACGTTGTACATGTACTCCTGCAGTCCACACGCTTCTACGGTAGCACAGAAGTTTTGCACGTGTACGGCGAAGTCAACCAGTGAATCCAGCTTATCTTCCTTAATGACTGGTAGAGAGCTGACTTTAACGATCAGCGACTGCACGATGACTTCGGGTTACCCAAACAGCATCCTCAGGGTCGACAAAATGCCTGAAACATTTCCGGGAAACATCAGACGGCTCTTTACTGCTTCATAGGCCTTGCCTTTTAGGCTTTTCTGCAGCCGTACTAGGTTCTCCTCCTCCGTGAACCCGCACATCGTAGTAGTACGATTGAACATCGACAGAAATATTGGCCATTCTTCCGGATTTCCGGAAAACGTTGGCAAATCCCTCAGGACTGCTTGTCTGGCCGCTCCTTGCGACCGGGAAAGCTGGAATTCATCATGAGACTCCTCTTGAAACGATCCATGGGATGCGCGGTTACCGATTTGAAGATTCTGTTGGTGAACACCGGTAGAACAGGCCGGTGGGGCTAGGACCTGTCCATCAAAAGTAGTGGAGTTGAATGGAGGCCTAGATAATGATGCGAATGGATTTCCGACGGCATTCGTTGGCAGCACTCCTTGACGGAGGTTATTAGACAATCTGGACTGCGATGACTGTCCTGCAGCTGCCGTTGCTGCTGCTGAGTGATATGGATGATTGAATTGGTAACCAGTTTGACTGCCTATGCCAGTTTGGGTGCTTGGTTCGAAGCGAATTCGTTGCTGACCAAACCGCCCAATAGCGTGGGTAGGCTCCGTGTTACCAACGGGGATTTGTGGATTATTCCCGCGAAGAACATCCAATTCTGGATGGATCTGCTGCACCTGACTGGCCCTCTGTACCCATTTGCTCACGCGGCTTGAGGCCTCACTGCGACTTTTCGATCCTCTTTCACTCCTTCGTGATTCTTTCTCGCTCAATGCTTCTTCAAGCAACCGGTACTTCTCCTCCAGGTACTTTTGATGCTCTTGCGCTGCTTTTTCTTCGGCAATTCTTCGCCGCTCTTCTTGCTGCTGCTGGAATTCCCTTTCCTCCTGTAGCCGCATCAACTGCAACTTTGCGCGGCTCACCGCTGACTTCTGCGACGAAGAGAGGGAAGCTTCAGACAATGCTTTCGCGGCGTCTACAACCGAAAGATCTGCATTTCGACTGTTCCTGCCCGGTTGTGCCTGCTGATCAGTCTCGGTTTGACCGGTCGTCACTTCTGCTGGAGAGTTCCGCACACTGTTGACGGAATTTCGACCTAGGGGGGCAGTTTTGGGAACTTCGGAAGGAATCACAAGATTGGCGCGCGTGCTCGTAGCGATGCTCCCGATTGGCTGGCTTCTTGTTGACTTGCGATCTTGGTTGTCATCATTCCGCTTGGTTCCGTTTTCCAAAGCTGCCTTAGTTCGCTGAACCCATGTCGCGGTAACGCAGTTAGTACAACTCCAGCTCTTGTCGGCGATATCTTCGGAAACGCCCACACAGGCGAAATGGAACCACCCGTCGCATTTATCACATTGCACCATTTCCTTGGAGTCCGCTCCTCTGCACGTCTTACACGTATATCCTTCCAAAGTTTCATCTACAACTAGCACCTCAGTAAGCTCACTACCAGCACTTTGACCACCGACCGCACCACCTTCATCTGACATTTTGCGCGCGCCTTTATCACCCTTCGCACCTGACCTGATACATCCGCGACTAGGCATCACGCTCAGTTCCTCAGTTGCAATAAACGAAAATTATATGATGTTGAACTTAGGTTCAACGAAAGTTCCGAAATTATAATTCTCCGTCACGGAAATGAATTAAAACGCATGTAATCCGTTGATGAATGGGAGAATATAATTTTCCTATAAAGGACATACAAAAAAACCTATTACTACACTACATTTAGGGAATTCTCAATCAGTGTGAATCTTTAATTCATGCAATTTCGTTTTGTTCAGACTGATCCGTATTAACAACCTTGCGAACCCCTGACACCGGTCGCAGCATAATAAAATATAGCTGTCTATAGATGTGCATTAAGATGATAATGAACTTACGTTTAGTCTCCTCAATGATCTTCGCTACGGTCACTAACTGAGTCGGGCGAGATTTGCGTTCACGGGATCGGGCAATTAGATCTAATTAGCATATAATTTGCTGTAGGGATAATCAATGGCATACATGATATTCTATTAACTCCTTACCGATCTTGATCTCACTATGGGGTATGTAGATGGTATGGCTATGCTGGTATGGTACAGCTACAGCTACAGCTGGCAACGACGATATCCTAATCTAATGAGCGAATATTAATTTCACGACTGCTATTATCCATATGAATTCAGCTTACCGGTATTTGTAGTTTTTAAGTTCTAAGTTCACTGGCAATTCGTATCATTAAATTACTTATTAACTATAAACTCTCTCTAGCGTATGCTTTGTTGTTTTCTGTCTACTGTTATCACTCATTTTACTGCAACAGGTTGTTATCAAATGAGTGCACTCCTTTCGCACTCACCGTTGTTCGTTGGAGATAGTGGGTCAAAATGACCATAGGTAGGTGCGCTATTCATGTCGAATAACAATACTTGATATTTTTGACTTCGTTTTCATGATTAAATTTTTAAATTTAACCTATTTGACCATAAATATCAGTTTTTTTACCATTTCTATACTCAATGTGCAATTTATGAACATGACATGTTCTACAACATTTTAATCAGGGTTCTGAATTTTCGTATCAATGATGCGAAATCTACGATTTTTCGCACGTAAGGAGAATGTTTTTTTCGCTTCCTCGCGTGAACATTTTTTATCGCTCACACTAATTTTCCCTGGAACTACGATGGAGGATAATCGAAAATCACTCCACTCCACTCCACACTTTGTTTTCACTCCATCATATTTGCGCTCACCAACTGCTCCCGAGAATCATCACTATGTGGATAAACAAAAACTAGTGCCGGCGACGGGATTCGAACCTAGAACATTGCTAAAAACAACCGCGATGCGTGCACGCTAACCATGCTACCACACCAACTTGACAAAAGGAGTGGTTAATTTGGTGCATAAAAGCAACTGCTGCTCGTAGCGATGGATACAGGAAAAATTCTCCATGGATCGGAGAAAGAGAAAACAAACTTCTCACAGCTGCGGAAATGTGCAATTATATATTTTCGCTTTGTTTTGTGGACGGATAAAATCGCAAGGCAGCTGATCGCTGAAAATTACTGTGAGAGATAAATCCATTATCGTGAGAGTGAGTGAGAATTCGGAAGCCTGATTTTAATATTATAAAAATACACAAATTTGCCAAATATACCAAAGCTGTGAAATCATCACATCCAAAGATATAACGAAATTATGTTAAAATTTACAAGACTGAATATAGAAAAGTATAAGATATTCGCATTTAAAAAAAAAACAGATGTTTGGACTATCGTTCACATTTATGTAGTCGAATACTCCATGTGCATAATGTGCCGCCATATAATCGCCATGTAATATTGCAACATATCCTTAGTAAAGTTAGTCGGAGAGTCAAGCATGTACGAGCTCTGTTGTCCAGATCTAATGATAGACTAATTACATAATCTGCAATCATTCTCCAAATAAACATGCTTTAGAAGCATATAATTATACCAATTTAATATTCACTAGGTCCGCTCAGTTGTAAAATTGAAAATCAAGCAATGTTAAACAGATCCTCAAAATACTATGTTCTGGTTCACTTCCGGATACGTTGTCAGAAGTACCGTTCTTATTAAAATATGGACTATTAAGCATTTAATTATCAACAATTGAAAACAACCTGCTGATTCATAAACCGTGTACGCACTTACGCATATTTGTGGTCATTTTAAGCTGATTTATAAATTGTGGTTTTAGACGATGAGCAAATAAGCAAAAATTTCAAATGTTCTCAATAATTTTAACCTTCCTGTCATCGCGCGGTGAGCCACCGTCACACAGTGGGACGAAACTGAAAATTGACGATCAAAATCTCTTAGAGGCATTTTAGCCCATAGGTGGCTTCGGGACATTGTTTTGAAATAGCATCCCGAGTAATAAAAAAAAATAAATTAAATTAAATAGTCCACCCGAGGTTTTGACTTTTCGATAGTCTGAAGCAAATTGCTTTAATATTATGACTTAATTTTTAAACATACTTCCATTTGAATTTGAATTTGAAAAAAAAAAATCGTAATCAGTCAAGCTAAGTTTTGATTTTTACCTAAGTTACTTCATCAGAATAAAAAAGGTCATATATGAAATGTTATTTGTTATAATCAACATATTAACTTGGAAAGCTACATTATCTGTTTATCTCATTGAAAAAATCATTTTATTGTTGAATTTGTACCTTTTTTAACAAAAATACTAGTTTTATTGAAAATTCAAGAAATCCCTGGATCTCGGGATTTCCCGGGACAAGCTAAGATTTTTGTCCCGAGTCCCGGGACGAGCAATATGGCCGGGAAATTGACACTATATTTTATAATTGATCTGCTTGGCAGAATGTATCAACTGTTTCACTTTGGAGAATATTGCATACAAATACAACAAATGATGAATTTGTAAAGAAAGCTTTAAGATCATTAATGTGGAAGAGCTTGAAAAACACCAAGTTCAGAAGAACGCTTTATTCCGGTTTGGAGCATGTGAGAATATTTATATTCAATTCTGCGTGATTAAAAACCATGACAATCAAGCCGTAACACGACAACTACTCTAGACGTCCCAAAAGTGGACATTTGAAGCCCTATCGGAACCTATCACCGAGTGTCCGAAAATGATCAGAATCACTTTATAATTCATGACATGTCATTTACTCACTTCTGGGTAGCAAATCATGAATTTTGAGTCGTCGAAAGGACTATGATATTTTCAAATGTCCCTTTAGGATTTCTACTGTAATGGTAAATTAATTGTTTAAAGTTTTCGGCATGTTTCTTGCATTTTTCCTGTAACTTTCATTATAAAATACCTTAGGTGCCTCAACAAATTTGGACCTAAGTTCAAAACCATCACCGAATTTGAAATTATCAATGCAAGAATCAAAAATATAACTCATTTATGTTTTTTTCGAAATTGATCAAACGATTACAGAATTTTGAAACTTTGTTGTCGACACTCAGTACTAAAAACGTTAATGCAGAATGACTCAATAATTGATATCAAATCGAAATTTTAACACAGTTTTCCGAGTTTTCCAACGCCCTTTATTGTGCAGATTCATTAAAAATAGATCAAAGTCACTCGAGGTTTTGTTTTCAATTTTTTGTAAGTCGTGTTATTAAAAAAAAAACATGTTCACTTAAAATAATGTAAAAATCTTCCTCTATTTTCATACTTTGCTTTAAATGATGATACCAGGGAAAACGACCTAATAACATATTGCACCAGAAAAAATATTCAATCCCAGCCAGTTGGTGTTTCCTTTACTGGTTTGATCAATGCTTGACTGGAAAAAGCCTGAGCGTAGGGATTGATTACACTCGATTTGGTGGTTTGATCAATCCTGGATTCTAAGGATTGATCAATCTTCGGTAGAGGCAATATTATTCAATTCTCATCATCGGATTGCCGTGAAATCGTCAAGGAGGGAAATTATTGATTATACGGTTGGCACACAATATGCTAAAGCGGAGAAATATTGTGGAGAAGATTGTTCAATTTTAAAATAGGGGAGACATTGATGGTTTGATACAATATATTAATGAGGCTTATTATACAATCAATGTTTTAGTATAAAAAAAAACAAATATTGACAAACTTTAACTGTGCCTAATTTACGCTATAGATGTTTTGTCCTTTCTTGGGTACGAATCAACTTTGAATACAATACATTCGGGTAACAATTTATCGTCTTGGGTACGAATGAGCAGGTCCATCCCAATCGAATATAAATATTGTATTTTTTCGGGAAAACCCATTACTAGTTCACAACTCCAACCATTCACAGGAAGATGGCAGCGAAAGTAGATTACCCTACCCGGAGAACCGTTCGTGTTCAGTACATTCGTTATGCGTCCAGGTGCTGTATTTGTCTGCAGAAGCATAATCTTGTGGACATCTCCGACAGCTATCGCATTCGGGACGTACTGAGCAACGACTTGGAGCAGTACATCATGATCAACAGCATCGATTATTTGTGCAGACAGTGCTGTATGATGTTGCAGATGTGCTGCAGCATGGAGGAGTGGGATCGCGGTTTGGATTTGTTTGATGTGTATTACCGGACGCAATGCGCTTCCATGCCTGAGGAATACGCCAGCTCTGGAGGCCGTAGGAAACGTCGAAGGAGGCGTGAGTACTCGAAGTTCGAAGCCGTTAAGAGGCGGCTGTTCGAAGACGAGGAAACGAAAGTGCGGACAAATTGGAAAAGCTGTGATTGTGATTCAGAAGATCAAATAGAAGTTAGCGTAATTGAAGGTGATACGTCGAAAGTTTGCAAATCGCAAGAAAACGTGATTGTTGATGGGTTGGTAGAATTGCCGTCGGCCGGTGCTGAGCTTCCGGATTACTATGAAGAGTGATCAATGTTATTTGGAAGCCCCCAGTAAGTATTTTTATTTTAATGTGTACGATAAAGAGAATAAATTGTATATAAATCATAAAAAATCAACTCGTTCATACTGCCTTAAAGTCATTTGGTATTATATTATTCATAGTAAGTAGCATATCACAAATAAGTTAAGAAATTCTAGGTACCAATTATTATACACGCATATAATAAACTCATGGTACTAAGGGTATGCGAAATACCGAATGATTCCGTCAAATACGCTGCGAAACGAAATTCCGCGGAATTCCACGGAACTCGCACAGGCGAAATTTGTATTTTGCTATTTCGTTTCGTTTCGCCAAATTGTTAAAATATTTCCACGGAAAATTGAAAACAAACGGAATAAAACGGAATTTCGCGAAATTCGAGTTTAATTTCGAACAAAAAAAGGCAACGTTCGCTTCTACACCTAGCTACAGTCAAAAATAAGTCCGTATTACGGATCAAATCGACTCATATCATGGATCTGAACACTATAACAGCAAATTGTCTGCGAGGCAAACGAATGGTGTGCTAGTGAAAGCATACGTTTTGGCGTTTTTTTAGGAATTGTCTTATCTTAGATTCATAACTGGTCGGTGTTCAGACAGACTGAACCATGTGTTTTTTCATGATTCCAGAAAAACTTTTCCCAGGCAATATCCAAATATTTGTGTTATTTGCTGTAATAATGGAACTTATCTATTTGATGATACATCTGTATAAAAGTAGCATAGGAAAAATCACATTTGATTGAGTCCTTAACGTATCTTTAGAACGCCAAAATATCATCCTTGGGGGGCGGGGGGTGGGTCCGTAGCCTTGAGGTTACGCTTTTGCTTCATAAGCGGAAGGTCATGGATTCAATTCCCAGCCCCTCCAAAAAAATAACCCGTCCAGCCACCAGAAGACGCCGCACGGAGGACCGTGCTTAGGGGAGCACATCCATTTTCCGTCAGTATCAGATGGTGACTGAGACAAACTGACCCACTTCGCAGGCAGCTAGCCTTAAAACGACTCAGGAACACGGCAAAACGAACCACCGCAAGAGCAATGGACTATGGCTTATGGAAATCGATTGGACCAACAGCAGATCACTCTTTTACCTGCTCGGTGTGAGAGCAAAAGAGCAGAAGAGAGTGAAAGCAGATGTAAATATAGATTAGCTAAAAATAGAACTGTATCGGTAAGGAAGATACAGATAAACTGATTCCGGCACAGTAGTGGCCACGAGCACGGAGTGCCTAAAAAAAAAAAAAATATCATCCAGTCCGGTCTGTCTGAACACCGACCAACTGTGGTATGGGTTTCAATGCCCTACAAATATGAATCGACGCTTCTAGGCATATGTACGAAATTGTATATCCTACGAATGAAACACAGATCGAGCGTGTGGATTTTTATCAGTGTAAACTGCACTGCCGCACAGTGCGTTGAATGTATGGGGATGAGGGACAAAAATCAAAACTGGCGAATCCAGCCATTATAGCATACCGAAATTGTGCAAAAAATTAATATTGGTTGAGGGAGCTGCCATTTGCATAAATTACATACGATTTACGCATATTCACATAACTGTCTCAAGCGCCAATTACGCTATTTGCTGCGCTATTTTATTGCAATAAACATACGAGTTATAATTATTGTAATTATAATTAATGTTACTAATCAAATGTTACTAACCAAAAAATGTTTATGGTAGATAGCAAAAGTGACTTATACGCCTTAGTAGTGAAAAATTATAGCGTTGAATTTTTAATAAATAAAAAAAATCTATTTTGTTCTTTCGCTGCTAAGTTGAATTAAATTTTTTTTAACCATAATTAAAAGCATTGTATTTACATCTTATTAATCTATAATAATAATAGTGGATTTGAAATAAAAATCTTTTGAATTTTCTTCTAGCTTCTATTCCGACTGTTCAGTGATGCTTCCAAACTCATCTCCGCTAAATGTCTCCAGCGACGTCCAAGCTTGCATTCTCCAAAACGTCTACAAATTCATGTTCTGCTCCGTTGTTTAATAAGTAGTATGATACTGCAGAGTTTTCCTTATTATGTTTAGATGTAGGCGCTTTCCGATTCAGAGATAGAAAAGGATCTGAATTTAGGAGCAGGCATCTCATTAAGTCCTCGTTAGTATTGATTCTGGACGATTTTCTGGTATGATTCAACCGGGTTCTTCTTATGATTTTATGAGTAGCTTCTAGGGCTTGTTGGCGCTATGTATTAGCAGTTTATGCACGGTTAATGGCATATAGTACCAACTGTAAAGAGATAAATATTGTTCCCTTGTTTCCAGTAACAATTCCCGATATTTTGGAATGTCGATCTCTCTTCCGCAGGCAACTACCCTTAGTATAGTTGCAAATTTTACTATAAGAGTTTCGTCAACGCCCGTAATAGCAGCACTAACTTTAGGGTGAGCAAAAAAAGTACGCGCTGTATTGCCGTCATTGGTTGTGCCGTAGCCTGGTTTAGGCTTATCAACTATCAATCCCAGCTGAACTTTAAACTCGTTCTGGATTCTTTTCTTACATTCCTCGAAGGTTTTCTTATTAACATCTCCACGAACCTGCCAAGTTTTGAAAGGCAGCCTTTAAAAAAAAAAGAAAAAAATGATCAATTGGTTTACACTAGAAAGAAATAAATGAATAAATACCTGTAAGCGATATGAAGAAAGCAATCGAACGTATTAATCCAGCAGTGTAAAACCGACATTCCAAATCGCATATTGTCTGTATTTTCAGGCTTCTGATCAACTTCGGGATTATTCATGCCCTTCGGGGTTGCACCACAAATGTAACATTTGGCTGATGCTTTTTCGTGAGACAACGTACTACATGCTTTTCCATCAAGCATTGTAAACAGGAATTCAAACTTCACATAAAGATCGTTGCTGTTCGCTGATGCTTCAAATGGGACCAATCCACTGATGAGGGATTCCACTGCTGCTTGTTCACTAAGAATGATAGTTGAATTCTCCTTTGCAAACGTAAACTTAATAGGTCTACAAAAATGTGTTGAGCCTGGTCGGGGATTATGCCACAAGGTTTCTCCTGTATCTGTATCGATAAGTTTGATGGGAACCATAGCTACTAGGAATAAGAATTCGTCTGTAGCATTCACATTGGTGAATTTCTGTTTATAAATGCTGTGACCTGAACTACCGTCCATTCCCCTTTTGCTAATCAATCTTGCTTTCGTAGGTCGAGTTAATTGCAAATTTTGCGCAATTCCGTTTACTGTTAGGTTAACGAGCTCTTGGAGATTAACCGTGGCTGATGTTTCCGTAACCGTCAATTGTTTTGGGATTATATCATTCTTTGCTTGCTTCAAAGCGTAAAGGCTTGGAAAACAATCGTTATGTAAAGCGTTCACGATATCTCGAAGAATTATATACTTCCGTTCTGACAAATCTAGATCGACATACAGAACCAAAGCTTGAACTGGACTCAAGCGTTTCTAATCATCATCAACTAAGATGGAAGAATTCCCAGAAACGTTTGCGGCATATGCTAGCTCTTCTAAAGTGTTCTTTGAAACTAGTTCTGCAACTCGTCGCCTTTTGGTTTTATTAGAACAATCTTCGAACGCTTTTTGAGGTCGTCCACGCAAGGAAGAATCATCGTTGCGATGTTCATCATGTTGAGGAAACACAACTGGTGACAGCAATCAACCGTTGTGCTTCTTCACGAAGAATTTCCTTACACGATGACATTTGACCCATTTCAAGTGCAATTTGTAGCAATATACGACACAAAATTGATATAGTTTTTCGTAAACCTGCTCTGGTGTGTCTTCTGGTAAAGCTGAGACCACATAGCGGTATACACCAGATAGTCTCCTATTTTCATCGCAAGCAACCCATTTTTCAAAAATGTGCTGATTTAGGAGGGGTTGTCGCTGACCTAGAAAAAGTCAAAAATCTTGAAGAGTTGCAGGTAGTTGCAGCTGTATTATATATGCACTCTTAGAGGACACTATAAGGAATAATTCTGTGAGTGATTTAGGTTGTTCCAGAAATCGTCCAGAAATTCCTTCACAGATTTTGGAATAGGATCATTTCTCCAGTATTTGCTCTTCAAAATAATAGAAATACCTTCAGTATTTTCTACAAGGTTTACACTAAAAGTTTGCTTTCGTCCAAATTTGATCCCTCCAAGAATTAATTCACAGTTTATGCAAGGTTTTTCCAGAAAATTTATTAGGAACTTCTAAATCAACACCAACAGGCAATCCTGGTTAAGTTGCTGCCGAAATATCTCTTGAAGTTTATTAGTTCTTTTATTTTTTTCTTGATTGATTTCTTAGGTATGTGTTGATGGATTCTTTAAAATTTAATTTAGTTCAATACTCCAGCAAATACTAAAGCAAATATTCCAGTGATTCCTCTGTTCTACTTATTTTTCTTCTTCTTTCTGGCGTTATGTTCCAACTGGGACAGAGTCTGCTTCTCAGTTTAGTGTTTTCATGATCACTTATCGACTTGTGTCCCCTATCTCATTCATTCATGCCACAAAGCATACAGTACAGTAAAAAAATGAATATCATTCTTCCATGTTTTATGGTATATATTAGCATAACATCAAACCACATGATTAAAAAAATTGCAAGGCACTTCTAAAAATCAAATGAATTTTGGGCTCCTCTTAATATTTTGGAGATTGTTTTAAATGTTTGTACCGTAAAACGGGGTAACTTTGATAGTTTTTTCGAAGAAAACTTGAATATTTTTGCATGCTGTTTCAAAGATTTACAATTTATATTTTTAAAACAAGTACTGGCATCCTAGCTATCGATTACAGTCGATAAATTGGCAAAAGATTTATTATGAATAGATATATAATTTTTCATATAATCGAAAATTGGTTTTCTGTTTTGGGGTAACTTTGATAATGGAGTATGATTCGAACAAAATTGAATGAATAACGAACATTTGTAGGGCATTGCATACCTCTAGGCGTTTAACTTTATATGGAAATTTCTGACTTAGATTACAAAAATGGTCCCAGTTTGTGAATATGCTTTTCGCTAAGAGATTTGAGGCCGTATTCAAGTTCTATGATAACTAGGCTATCAAAGATAAGTGGCCAACTTTTCAAAACTACACCAAATAGTGATCGTAGAACAGATTGTTTGTAAGCGTTTTGAAAATGCTAAAATTGTGTAAATTTTTTAAATTCGTATAAAAAGCCTAAAATGTTCTTGATTCAAATGAAAACCGCTCTTACATGAAGTGTCATACTAATATTCTTTAGTTTTGCATTCGTTTTGCTTAACTGATTAACAGAAATTATGATATTTCATTTAGTATGCGGTGGGTTACGCATTATCAATGTTACCCGGTAACATTGATTGAACTCAATACCCGGTAACTTTGATAGTGCGTTACCCACCACATACTACACCAAATATCATAATTTCTGTTAATCGGTTAAGCGAAATGAATGCAAAACTAAAGAATATTAGTATGACACTTCATGTTAGAGTTGTTTTCATTTGAATCGAGAGCATTTTAGGCTTTATATACGAATTTTAATAATTGACACGATTTTAGCATTTCCGAAAGGCTTCCAAACAATCTGTTCTACGATCACTATTTGATGTAGTTTTGAATAATTGATCACTTATCTTTGACAGCCTAGTTATCATAGAACTTGAATATGGTCTCAAATATCTTAGCGAAAAGCATTTTCACAAACTGGGAACATTTTTGTAATCTAAGTCAGAAATTTTCATACAACGTTAAACGCCTAAACGTATGCAATGTCCTACAAATGTTACGTTATTCATTAAATTTTGTTCGATTAATACTTCACTATCAAAGTTACCCCAAAACAGAAACCCGACTTTCGATTAAATGAAAAATTATACATCCATTCAAAATAAATCTTTTGGCAATCTATCAATTGCAATCGATAGCTAGGATGCCAGTACTTGTTTTAAAAATATAAACTATAATTCTTTGAAACAGCATGCATAAATATTAAGAAAATTTCAAACAAACAGAAAAGTCTTACCAAAACATGTAAGGCTGAGCAACACTAAGGTTTCCATATGATAGAGGATTTAAAAATACGTTTTTTATGCCTATGGTCAAATTTCCAGCTTTTGACAAGAAAAAAAAACTTAAACGTGTATTCCGCGAAACAAATTCAAAAATTTCGTTTCGTTTCGAAAAATTCCGTGAGATCTTTGATTTCGTATCGAGTTACACGAAACATTTTTAAATTTCGTTTCGTTTCGTCATTATCAGCGCAAGATATTCCGCGTATCGTTTCGTTTCGTATCGACATGGAAAAAAATCCATATCGCATACCCCTACATGGTACAGCCCGCAGATGTAACGATTATTTTAGTTTTTGTTTAGCTGTACCTGCATGTTTGGAATTGTCATTTGAACTTTACGCTAATTCGTATAAATACAATACAAGATGTTAGCCAAAACTAGAAACGGCAACTTTTTTATAGTAAAGTAGTATTTAATTTCTTCCAGCCGTTGCTACCGATGTACAATTATAGGCGTGTGGTGTCATTTGTAATACATACACGCGTTATACGTTGGCACGTATATTACTGATTGGCTGTTCGTTGGATAAATATTGTAAGAGAATTCCCAAGAGCAAGTATGAGAATTAAATTCACAGCAGTGTATCATTCCCGATCAAGTACTCAAAAGGCAACTCACGTGATATTTGTCTATGTCTCTAGCTAGCACCCCCAGGAGCATCCTTTGCCAGTTCTCCCTATCCTGAATCCAAGTTTCATTCGTGACCGAGCCCGGCAGTCAGGGAGCGTCGATTGAATTAATGAATCCTAATCGATGAGTATCATCATCAACCTTCTCTCCTCTCGAAGGCCAACACCCGCCAAGAGCAACGCATAAGTTGGCTCCACTTTACCCGTAGTGGGACCGAAATGGGTCTAGTTTGCTTCATAAATTTGGCACGGTCCGCCTCCACGCCAAACCGAAGAGCAAATATTGTGTCGGTGTGACTCGCATCAGGGCGCATTTACCGAGAAGGGCTGCCAATGTGGGCAAACATGTACCGAAGTCTTGTTACAGAGGGTGACGAGCGCTTAGATGTGTATATTTTGACGTAAGCAGTTCACTCCGGACTACCAGGCACTCATCTTCGTGGAGAACATCCCAAATTTGATCTGGCCCGGCTAGCAGAGCCGGATTTTCATTGGGATCATACCCCTGGGAAAAGACTCACGCACGCACGACCGGCGATGGTGATTAGATGTGGAGGAAATGTAATCAAAACATCAAAATGTCTGAGAAGCGACGGCAAGAAGAACTCCAGCCACGGCGGAAGAAGTTCCAGTTCCCACCCCATAGCCGTCAATGAAGCGCTCGGATACTCGTTGACTGCCTTTATTGGCCGCCAGCGTGTCGCAGAGATTCCCAATTTGTTTCCCAGGTGAGACCTGTAGAGTTTCGTGAGTATAAAGCAATTCGAGAGCATAAATCAACACTTCACATGATTCACGCACCAGTGTATAGCTGTCAGAAATAAAGAAAATTACACGACATGTAAACTTCAAAGATAAAGCCATGTAAATATAATTTGGAATGTTAATTTGTGTTATATGTCACGTAATCTCACAGACTCTTGCTATATTACATGACATATCGTTGAAGTTTACACGAATAGCACGTAAATATCCATTACAGTTAAAATCTCATAAGAATACTAAGATGAAGAGCATTTTTTGTTCCAGTTAAGGCGGTTAGCCAAAAAAAAGAATACAAAGAATAAAGAATAAAATAAATAAAAAAAAGAATGATAGAAAAATATTCCAAATATAAACTCTACAATAATTTTAAGAAAAAAAAACTATTTCATAGGAAATATTTAAAAAAATAAAAATCAGGTTAAGTTTTTTTATCATAGCGATTAATTTCACTTTTCTCATCATGGGAAATGTATGCACCAAAATTTGTTTGGGGAAACATTGCTTCAGCGGAGGTGATGGTGATGACGAAGCCGTACACGATGGTGATGAAGTGATAATGAATTAGATGCCTGGGTGGAAAAGTTTCATCTCACAGCCGAGTCGAAAAAGCCCACAACACAACCGGCAACCCCAGGCATCCTAAGGGCATTTGGATTACCAACCACGCTCTCCACGATATGCTGCTTTAAGTGGATCAGCGAGAACGAGATGATAAATTTAGCACAGATAAAGCATGTCCAACAAATAGACACCTAAATTAAGATGCTGATGGCTCGATGATAAGTGTTAACACAAAAGAGTGAACATCTTTTTGATGTTCCGTAGAAGCGATAAATTAGCAGGGCTTTGGCTAGCACTGGGTATTAAATTCTGTTACGTCGTCCACAGTGTTTACTCCTAGTAATTGAAATTTTAACGCATCTGGCGCAGTAGGGAATAAAAAAGGATCAAAGCCCTCTGGCTGATTGTCGCAACAAGTAGATGGGACGACCACTGACAATACGTTATCTCTCATAATGTTCCAGTTTTTACGAGAAAAATCATGAAGCGAAATTACCATCTCCCACTTACAACGGGAAACAAGAGCAAACCGTTTTCCTGCTGTACAAAATTTAAAAACTAAAAAGGAAACAAAATTATCATAAAACTTGAGGCTGAACTCGATGGAACTTAGAACGAAGTAGACCACAAAGGCGACGAGATAAGTCACACTTTGCGACCCCAGAAAAGATTTCTCTCCGATGCCAGTTGTTTTTTATCTTTAGCTTTGACTAAAATCGTCGGGAATACAGCCAACCAGTCAACTCTAGGGAAGGAGGAAAAACTTTTCACAGCACTGTTTACAAGAGTAAAATAATATGTCACTAGCTGGGTGGAAGTCCCTCGAAGAACACAATTCTCACACAGAGAGGTTCCCGACTTCCAGTATGTTCGTACCCTCTTTCTACTGGCGGTCGTAAAATTAGGTTCTTAATTAAATTCCGGAAAAAGGGGGAAACAAGCCTGGGAAGCATGCAAATTGGATGCTGGGAAGATAAGCTAAAGTAATGCTCGAATTTGATTTTATAGTCACAATAATGTCCTAGAACATAAACAAAACCAGAGTAAAACCGTGAAGCGTATGGCAGACTGACAAACTGAACCTAAAGTAAAGCCACAGATTTATAACGAATTTCTTTGAAGTTTGGACATTCTTAACGTATAGATGCCACTTTAAGTTTTGTTCAGTAGCTCCTTTATTTGATTCCGGAGTATAAATTCACATTTTTAAGGATCAATAGTCTTGTGGAACATAAATACAGTCGAAGCTTGTTATAACGACTTCGCAAGGGACCGTCGTAATAGAAAGAATAGTGATAACATTAAAATCTTTTTCGAAGGACCGAAAAATATCGCTATAGAGAGCTTTTGTCGTAATATAAGTAGTCGTTATAACGATCTTCGACTGTACAAACTTTAGAGAATTTCCATTTCTAATGAGAATCCAGAGAGTATTCTGATGAGAATGCACGGAAGTTTATAATGAATCCTCTTGGAATTTTCATCAGGATCGTCACAAGATTCTCACTAAAACCTCCCAACCTTCATCACAATCCCCTCAGAATTCTCATCAGAATCATCTCAGGATTGTCATCAGAATCTTCTCAGCATTCTCATTAAAATCCTCTCAGATCTCTGATCAGAATCCTTTCGGGACTCTTAACAGAATCGTGTCGAGATTCTCATGAGAATCCTTTCCAGATTCTCATCTGAATCTTCCCAGGATTTTCACCAGAATCATTCATGAAGAGTTCTCATCATAAGTCTTTCTGGATTATTATAAGAATCCTATCAGAATTCTCAGAATCCATTACGAAATTTCATCAGAATCCTCTTAGGATTCTCATCATAATTATCCCCGAAATCTCATCCTTCTTCTTCTTTTTGGCATTTATGTCCTCACTCTGACAGAGCCTGCTTCTCAGCGTAGTGTTCTAATGAGCACTTCCACAGTTATTAACTGAGAATTTTCTTTGCCAAAGTTGCCATTTTCGCATTCGTATATCGTGTGGCAAGTACGATTATACACTATGCCCTGGGAAGTCAAGGAAATTGCATTTACGAAAAGATCCTGGACCTACCGGGATTCGAACCCAGACACCTTCAGCATGGCTTTGCTTTGTAGCCGCGGACTCTAACCACTCGGCTAAGGAAGGCCCCTCATCCTAGGATTCTCATCAAAACCTTCCAGGATTTTCGTCAGAAACCTTTCAGGGATCTCATCAAAAAGAGCATTATTTATTTATTTTTATTTATTGATTCATAAATCTGTAGAGTAAGGGCTGCCCCTTTTAAATTACTACATAAGTAGAGTCCATCAGAATTCATCAACTACTTAATTATGAATAAAAAACTTAAACATTACACTAACAAAAATTCCAAATCCTCCTATTAAACCACGCAATACAGTCTCGCCGGAAAATATCCACGGAATTTACATTCTTTAATTCATTTGGTAGCTGGTTCCAGTAAGCGATTCCTCTTACAAATTTGGTGTTACCGTAATGAGATGTGTTATAATTAGGATTAAGAAAGTTACGAGTACTTGCACTTCGAAAGCGATTAGATTTTTCAAACAAATATGCTGGAGAAAATCTACTAACTAATTTATTTAAAAACAAACAGGAACGAAGCTTAGCAAACTCGTAGAATGGACAACCTAATAGCTGTGACTGTAGATGGCTAACTCTGAAATAACCATTCAGATTGAATACATAGCGTAGCCGAAGCATTTAACAGAAGTTCCGCCCCATACATAAAATGAGGCAAAATAAGGCTCTTGAACAGCTGCATTTTTGTTTCAAATTTAAGCATGCTCGAAGATAACCTAAGCTGGCGAAGGCCCATGTAGATTTTCTTACATTGGAAATTTACATGAGAATCCCAGTCAAGATTATGTTGTACGACAAAACCAAGTAGATCATCTTACTCCTTTCAGAGTTCGCACCAGAATTCTTTCTGGATACTCATAAGAATCCACTCAGAATTCTCTCCGATCAAAAAAAATTGTCTCTATTCTTTTCTCGTCAGAACCCAGAATTTCCATTCTTCCAGAATTTCTTCGAGATTTCCCACCAAAATCCTTCCAGAATTCTCATCATAATCCTTCCAAATGTCTCATTAGAATCTCATCTTGTTAGGTTCCAATATTTGCGTAACTTCAACGTGACATAACGTTTAGTAGAATTTGAATTCAAACGACTGTTTTGGTGTTAAGAAGTAGGCGTGGGCGTTTTGCCCCCAGAGTGGATTAAAGTTTAGGTCCTTCAATAAGCTTTTCGAGGGCAAATTTAACATATGTTTTGCACGTAAAACAAACTATGACAGTGCACAAATTGGCTCTCGGAAATAGTTTCAGAAATTTGGTTATTTATCGACCTAAAAAATTACATTGAAAATCGCACAAAATTTGAACGAAAACAGCGAAAAACGTTTTTATACGATTTTATCGATTTGGTTGAGAAAAACACATTAAAACATATTAGGAGAAGCATTTTTATTCATTTTCTATGATCTAGGTTGAAAATAAAGCATTCTAAAACACATCGTTCATCCAAATCGATGGTGGCGCGTGTCGCCCTCTATGGGCATATTACCCCTAGTTCCCTTACCTTGCTGACTGCCTGTGATCGAATAGGACGTTGCTGCTAGTCGCGCAGCGTCGTTCGTAGAGCAAAATGGTCCAAAATGCCACTTCAAGGACTTGTGTCGTTTTCTCTTAATTAGATCTACATTTTAGCACCATTCTAAGTCCTAACAGTAACTTTACAATATTTGCTAGCTTCCACATTGAAAACATTTCCCAAATTTAAGTTTTTAAATCGTGTAGAAAAGTTGGTTGAAAAATGGGGGTGGTTCAAAACGACCGAATGAGTGGGGTAGAATGCCATTATTTATTTATTTATTTATTTATTTATGCACCATCTTCGGCTACGCCGTACAGACTGATTTCTTAATAACTACTTAATCTAAACCTCTTATTCTAACACTGAATACATTTTTGGACATATTAAAATCAAACTCGTCACAAACATCATTGAACGAACGCAAACACGTATGAAAACAGTTGCTGTATCCAAAATTAGATCTATGGAAAGGAATCACGAATAACACTGAATTACGAAGACGTCTGGAAGGAACATTCCACGGAATCAATTCTAACAGATCAGGGCAGTCTATATTGTTTGTTATGAGGTCAAAAATGAACAATCTCTGCGATCTGATGCGTCTTGCAGAGAGAGATTCTAAGTTAATTAACTTAAGTCTTTCCGGATAGCTCGGTAAGTTTATCGGATCATTCCAAGAAAGATGACGCAAAGCAAACCTTAAAAAGCTTTTTTGGATACGTTCAATTGCCAAATTATGCTTTACGTAGAATGGCGACCAAACCGGTGATGCATACTCAAGAATGCTGCGTACTAGAGAACAGAATAACGTCTTAAGACAATAAATATCGGTAAAACCGGAAGCATGGCGACGGATGAAACCAAGCACGGTAAATGCTTTGGTAGTTATGATGCTTATGTGCTCGTTAAATCTCAATTTTGAGTCAATCGTAACACCCAGATCACATATTGAGTCAACCCTTTCCAAAAAATCTAATCCCATGTTATACTGATGGAGCGAAATGCTATTGGATCGTGAGAAGGAAATTACTTTGCACTTTTTACTGTTTACGCGCATGCCATTATCGTCACACCAGATAAGCAGTCGATTTATGTCTTCTTGTAGTTCGACACAATCTGCAGAGGAGGCAATCACACGGAAAATTTTTAAGTCATCCG
The DNA here is from genome assembly GCF_002204515.2 of Aedes aegypti. Classification (NCBI taxonomy): domain Eukaryota; kingdom Metazoa; phylum Arthropoda; class Insecta; order Diptera; family Culicidae; genus Aedes; species Aedes aegypti. The sequence goes on from NC_035108.1 coordinate 444,021,286, forward strand.
CATATGAAAGATTAAATGAAGAAAGCAGCTCATAAAGGTCGTTTACATAAATGATAAAAATCAACGGACCGAGGACACTTCCTTGCGGGACGCCGGATGGAATATTGAAAGTCCTGGAGCGTGTGGATTTCACTTTCACGAAAGCTTCACGATCGGTTAAGTAGGAGCAAAGCCAGTCAGTAAGCCACGCCGGAAAACCAAGATGACTGAGTTTTCTGCAGATGATATCATGCGGTACTGAATCAAAAGCTTTTGCAAAATCTACATACACTGCATCGATTTGCCGCCTTGATTCAAGTTCACGGGATACAGCTGACACATAGCACATAAGGTTCGATGTTGTGGAGCGGTGCTTCATGAAGCCATGCTGGTTGTTAGAGCTGCAGCTCGGTACAAAACTGCGTGTATCAGCTTCTCAAACACTTTTCTTAGTATGGAGAAGTAGGAGTGAGCAACCATGTTACTCCATGAGTTTGCTCTGTGGTATGGAAACGCTTATTCGTTAATAAAATTATCGAAAAACCTTAATATTTAGGGGAAAAAGTAAAAAATGTTGAATTTCACCGGGAATTTAAGGAAAAATCTATGATTTTATGTTCAAGGGTTGTAGCGGCAACTCTTGGGTAAACATACTTTAACATCGTTTGGCAAAGAATACAAACGGAAACTCTGTATTCTTCAAAAATCTTTAAAAATCTCTCGTATTCTTCAAAAATCTCTCAGAAGAACTTACCCTGCCCTTAGAACGCCTTTTCAACATGTCTCTAAATAATGGAAAATTCCCAGTAGCTTGGAAATCCTCATATTTGGTGCCTGTTTTCAAATCAGGTACAAATTCTGACATACGGAACTATCGCGGAATTGCCATTATCTCATGTATTCCCAAACTCTTCGAATCTATCGTAAACGACAAAATTTTCCAGCAAGTAAAAAAACAAATTACTTGTAGGCAGCATGGCTTTTTTAAAGGCCGCTCAACATCTTCCAATCTGCTAGAATTTGTATCTTTTATTCTCAACGCAATGGACAATGGCAAGCATGTAGAAGCCCTCTACACTGACTTCAGTAATGCATTTGACCGAATCGACATACCACTATTAATCTTCAAATTGCAAAAAATAGGAATGGAGCCAGGACTCTTGAGTTGGATCCAGTCATATCTATCACATAGGAAACAAATTGTGCGCTTTCAAAATAAATTATCAGCACCCATATCTGTAACCTCTGGAGTACCCCAAGGCTCTCATTTAGGCCCACTTCTTTTTATTTTGTATGTAAACGACATTTCCTTTTTACTTAGAAAAATAAAATTTCTTATAAATGCAGACGACATGAAGCTCTTCATGGAAGTAAGTAATTCTAGCGAAGCAGAAGAATTCCAGAATGACATTAACTTATTCTTCACTTGGTGCCAAATAAGTTTACTTCAGCTCAATATCAAAATATGTAATTCAATAGCATTTAGTCGAAAATATGTAACACCACCAATTGAAGTATTTTTAGGAAATCAAGTAGTGCAGAAGTGTAAAATTGTAAGGGATTTGGGCGTAATCCTAGACTCTAAACTCACTTTTGTAGAACATTATAATACCATAATAAACAAAGCAAACAGCATGCTTGGCTTCATTAAGAGGTTCAGCAACAATTTTCAAGACCCATATACTATTAAACTATTGTATACTACATATGTAAGACCAATTCTAGAATATTGTCACCTAGTATGGAACCCGTATCATGTCGTACACGAAGAACGCATAGAATCAGTACAGAAGCAATTCTTTTTATACGCCCTTCGGAAATTGAATTGGACTGTACTGCCACTTCCGTCGTATGAAGCACGCTGCATGCTCATCAACTTGGAAACACTTAAGCAACGCCGGGAATTCGCAATGATTCTTTTTATAAACAACATCATTTCGAACCGTGTAGACTCTGCTGCACTTCTTTCTCAACTAAACTTCTACACACCCTCTCGGCATTTAAGAACAAAAAAATTATTTTCAGAAAAATCATGCTCAACGCATTATGCTCAAAACGGACCAATAAACCGTATGATGCGTCAGTATAATGTACATTGCGAATTCATTGGCATTACTATGTCCAAAGAGCAGCTTAAAACACAACACAACACAACACAACGCTTCGAAACGAAATTCCGCGGAATTTCACGGAACTCAAACAGGCGGAATTTTTATTTCACAATTTCGTTTCGTTTCGCCAAATTGTTAAAATATTTCCGCGGAAAATTGAAAACAAATGGAATAAAACGGAATTTCGCGAAATTTTGAGTTTTATTTCGAACAAAAACTTCATAGCACACGCGTCTACTGCTATGTAGTATATCGCCAACAGAAATGTAAAAAACACATTTAATCAATATTATCGCGGCTCAAGAGTCCTCAATGTTGAGCATGAGCATGAGCACAGATGACCGTACAATTCGTAGTTGCTACTCCGTGATTGACCAGAACAATCGAAGTTGCACAGAGATTGAATGATTGGGGCTTGGGATAAGCTAACCATTCTCAAAGTGCACAAATCGAGAGCTCAAATTTTAAAGCCAATAACGGTGCCGGCCCACCTCGAGGCTGCATTACCGGAAGAGGGTGAGCTGGGTGATGCCCCTCTTGAGGACTGCTGGAAAACAGTAAAAACAGCCATCAACGATACAGCTGAGAGCAACGTCGGGTACGTGGGACGAAGTCGACGGAACGATTGGTTCGACGAGGAGTGCCAGGAGGTTTTGGAGGAGAAGAATGCAGCGCGGGCGGTCATGCTAGAGCAAGGGTCCCGGCAGAACGTGAAATGCTATAGACGGAAACGGCAACAGCAGACCCGCCTCTTTTGGGAGAAAAAACGTCGCCTGGAGGAGACGGAGTACGAGGAGATGGAACAGCTGTGCCGGTCTCAAGAAACGCGTAAGTTCTATCAGAAGCTCAACGCATCCCGTAACGGCTTCGTGCCGCGAGCCGAGATGTGCAGGGATAAGGATGGGAGCATTTTGACGGACGAGCGTGAGGTGATCGAAAAGTGGAAGCAGCACTTCGACGAGCACCTGAAAGGCGCTGAAAGCACAGGCAATGAAGGTCGCGACAACGGAGGAAATGCCTTCGTCGGTACTGCGGAGGATGGAGCCAACCAGCCCCCACTCTGAGGGAGGTTAAGGATGCCATTCACACAGTATACAGAAGATGGCCAAAGCTGGAAGCATACGATGGGCAGGACATGTTGCAAGAATTTTGGACAGCAACCTTGCAAAGATGGTGTACACTTCGGATCCTATTGGTCCAAGAAGGCGTGGAGCGCAGCGAGCTAGGTGGGCGGATCAAGTGCGTATCGATTTGGCGAGCGTGGGGGAGGATGGAAAGATGCGGCCATGAACCGAGTATTGTGGCGTGAAATTGTTGATTCAGTGTTATCTGTTTAGATTCATTCATTTATTTAGTTAACATCTACATCAAAAATCAATATAAAATCGTGGCACCCAAGCGACGGCCAGAAATCGAGCTAATGCTTCAAAAATAATTAAAGACAGATGTTCAAAGAGCATAACAAGAATGATAAAAGCCGGCTCACTCTACGGTGTCAAATTTTTACTCCTCATAAAACTTCTTTATGAAGCTACTTGAATTAAATCTCACAGCTACATGTGTGACTTGAAGGGCACTGGTCGGAAATCGAGATTGATTCAATTATGTTGTCTAGAATGGACATGTATTTCATTTAGGCTGATCATTATCAGGCCAAAAGTTGAGGACAATAATTTGAGGAAATGTATTCTTCAAATTATGCCAAACGGCCGTTATGCTAAATGGCCATTATGCCAATTGACATTGTGCCAAACAGCATTATGCCAGATGACATTATGCCAAATGGGGTAGAGCCTTTTTAAAGACGTAACTGTTAAAAACGTTGACGTTCAATTGATTAACAATGTATTTTAATACCGGAAGCCGGTTTGGAATGTATTCAGTTATATTCAATTTTACAAGAACTATGCGTCACATTGAAGTGGTCCTTATTGCCATGTTTCAGACAATTCGGCTGAGAAAAACCCCACATGCCAAAGTGAATCATGGGAGTGCCCAAGCAACTCTACACCCTATAAGTATGAAAATCATTTCATGACAATTCTACGATGTAAAAAAGGATCAATAACTATGAGAGATTTAGCAGTTAAATAAAACGATTTGTGTAAGCAGGAGTTCCAAGTTCAATAATATTGATGTATAATCTTATTAAGGTTTCATAACCTATGGAATTGAATGTAAGCATCAAAGTTATTGACCAAAAAGTTTATGTTTTGTTGTTAGCAAAATATGGTTTATTTACGAAACTCAAATTCTTTAACAACCCATTTTACATTTCCATCAAAAATCACACATTTTCATGAATAACTTTCGAATGGTGGGTAAAGAATACGCCTTCGCAACTTGAATGATTTTAAATAAATGAAAATGTGTGGCCTTGTCATGATTCTTATTCCGGACACTTCCTTACTTTTGCCTCATATTCCGGACACTTTGATTCGAATTCCGGACAGCTCATGATAATCATTAATGGAACAGTCAAATCATCAATTGATATCGTCAAATCACTAAAGAGACATCTAAGGTAGTTGGGCATTATAAATTTTCAAAGTTATTTATGGTAAAAGTTTACTAAAACGAGCCTCGAAATTGTGAACTTTTGAACGGCAAAAATTGAAACATTTCGTGTAAAATGTTTCCCATACAAAGTAGAGTGTACGGAATTTGAAGCTGTCCATAATATGAATCAAAACGGTACGTCTTTAAAAAGGCAAAACTTTAAATTTCGTCCGTTTTTTTTTAATTCTGGTCTGAGATGTAGAGTTCGTATATAAATCATCTGGCTTTAAAGTTTTGATAAAAAATTTTGTTTGGTTATATCGGTAAATGAAGCACTGTACATAGTGTCTGGTCATTTGGCAGTTTGCCTTTCGTCCGAATTACGAATTGAAGTTGGTAATTGGTTGTCAAGAATGCCAATGAAGTGGAAATTAGTGTGCTTTTCCATGATTGACCGAAGTCAGTAAAGATGTACAAATAATCAACAAGAACTTCGGCTGGGATTGGCCATAATCTTCTTCACTGTACATAATTCAGTGCATCTATTCATACAGGGTCAATTAGGGAGCTGGCCACGTCCTTGCATTCAGAAGGGATTGGAGGAAGGAATGTTAGTATGTAACGTGTTTACCTCTGCATCTCCACAAAGGGGATCTCAGAATTCATTTTGGTAAGCGATTAGACCATAATAAACAAATAATAGAGATATATTAACATGCTAATTAATATGATATTTCCAATTGATGTGAAACATTTCCAAGTACATAGAAGAAAATAATGCCGACACTTAAAATTACGAAGCATTCGAATTTTGTAGAACAAATAGCGAAACGCAACATTCCTACTGCCGTCAGGACGGAATCATTGTAGGAATTATGAGAAGGCCAAAGGAAAATAGATAGAATAGATTCAAATGCGTCAGCTCTCACACAATTGAAAATGGATCTGAAAGGATTGTGATGGGATATTTGACATGTAACAGGGGCATGATCAGAATCAAAGTCAGCATATGAGTAACTACACACTCAATCTGTTCGGTAGAAATAACTGGGTTTTTGAACTACTGAAAAAGTCAGTAAACTAAAAAAATGTCAGAAATCGAGAAACAGAGATTTTTCACTGAAATTTTGCAGAGAGCTTTCTTTTTATATCATATATCGATAAAAAATAAAACACGGTGAAATTTGCTTTTCAATTATGCGTGGCGACAGTTTTCATTTTACTGACTTTTTCGGTAGTTCCAAAACCCAGTAAAATTTTACCGACCCCAGTAATTTAATCTAAGTGTGTAGTTGGCTAAAAAAATGACTAGAGTCGGTTAAGACCAAATCAATCTTAGAAGAGTTTCTAAAATGAAAAACAAATCTTCTTTTATGATAAGGTTTTCAATACAGGGATTGTCTTAGAGTGGATGACATGTTGATATGTTCTCGTAGAATTCGGCTGGCTAACATTCTCAACCCTGACTACTCAAAATACAATATTGATCCAGATAATCCAAGCCGTACACACTCGCTTCTATTCCACATTCCAATGAACAAGCATCAGTTTTCCATGCGAATCGAACATCTCTTGCAAGCACCGGTAAAATTCCTTTATCAAAGACCAACACCATCGGTATGCCTAATCCAATAATCCAACACCTGATCCCTTGCATTCCATTCACGGCCTGCGTGGCTGTGTAAAAATCACGCTGGGAATCGCAACATCCGTTCCCGGCCCACGGTCACAGTCGTACCAACTGTGAACACATCGTATGTGTGGACATGGGAAAGTTAGCAATCCAAGTCAGAGGTCTACACCTTCGCGCCCGACCAAATCCCCAACGAATTAACATCGATAACATCACATTCAGAGCGACCACCTCTCAGGCGATGGTACACATAGGAATAATCGGAACGAATTCCTGGCCATAAGTCGATTTCAAATTATTGTTTGTTTAGCATGAGCCCTAGATGCTTAACTTCATCTGACCAATTTATTGGAACCCCTCTACTTGATCTACTTGAAGGTTTCAAATAAAGAAATTTTAGTTTATGTGGGCATATAATTATTTGAGTTTTGAAAGCATTCGGAGAAATTTTACATTTTCTCAAGTATGAAGAAAACATATCTAAACTTTTTTGCAACCTACTACAGATGACAATCAGGCTTCGTCCTTTGGCGGAGAGGCCTGTGTCATCCGCAAACAAAGATTTTTTGAGGTAACTCAAGTGAATCAGATGTGAAAATATTTTATAAAATTAGTCCAATAATGCAGCCTTGAGGAACACCAGCTCTTATAGGAAGTCCATCAGACTTGGAGTTCTGATATTTAACATGAAGTGTATGATTTGACAGATAACTTTCGATTATTCTAACAATGTATGTTGGAAGTTTTTTTATTTTACAATCAAGCATTCATGCCAAACACTATTGAATGCTTTTTCTATGTCTAGAAGAGCATGGCCATAAGAATAGCCATCAGATTTGTTGAAACGATTCAAATTTAAAGTTGAAAGTGGTTAAAGTTGAAGAGTGGACGAATTTTTTTTATATGGACCATCCTGTTAAAAATGGCCTTCTCAATAAAGGAGGGAAGATGACTGATTGGACGATAGCTGGAATAGGTCTTTCAGGAATTTTCGTAAACGTACTCTTGAACGAGAATGCTTTCAAAACTCTGAGAAACTATATTTTCGAAATGCTCGCAATTAGTTAGTAAGAAAACGAAGCTCTCACAATTAGTTAGTAATGATTTGTTTTCCTCTTTCAGAATCAGCTTCCGAGATTTTTTCAAAATTTTAGATAATTTTCAAAAGGGCTCAGAGCCAGGCTCCAATTGAGAAATTTAGTTTTAAAAATGATTAAGAATCGTAGGTGCGTTAAAATTGCCTTCTTCTTAGATTTTTAAGAAAATTTTGGCCATGCAGTTGGCACTGTTACTCCACTGTGTGACACAATATGCCTTGGATTCGTATCAACTAGACGTGGAAGTACTTAGTGTCTTGTTCGCCGAACCGAACGACCCGACATGATGTTCTACAACACGGACCAATGGAGCTTTCGCGGGCGGGTCGACCGCAAAAGCGTCGACCAACGACGAAGTCAGGTGTAATTAATCATCAAATCGGTAGGAAACTCGAATCCATTAGGCAGCAGATGTTTATAGCTCTCTCGCGGAACATGAACCGTGGGGCTGAATTAACGAAGTGTGACTCTCCGGTTGGGGATGATTAGATTAGGGGGAAGTGCGTTAGGCGTCATTGAGTGTGATTTTTTCTGTTGGTTGATCCATGACGACAGGGGTTTTGGGTTGATGAGGAACTGATGAAGAAAATTGAGCTGCCGAATAATGATAGACTTCCGTTACCACGATTGGCATGCGAGAAAGAAAAATGACCGGGAAATGGTACTTAGAGAAACAATTGTGTAATAAGAGCGATGTGGAGGATTTTGACCGTGAACTGTGACTGCCATTACTAGATAGGGGAACTTACGTATTGTCGGCAACCTAAGCAGCTGAACTTTTAGGAAGGCACTTTTACGCAACAATAGAGCACAACAATTAGCAGGAGACACCTAAACTACACTTGAGCACTCTTCGTTTATTAATTATTATACAGAAAACACTATTTTGTTCTCTTAATCTTCTATTTTTCCTCACCAAAGTCACGAGGCACTTGTTCTTTTATCGGCAATGCAATTACTATATTCGGCAACAAAAATGTTCACTTCGGCAATCCAAAACTGCGCAACTGAATACACAACGCCACTAAATTTATGCAGACTAAGGCGCCGTCATGCAAAGACTGTTGCGGAGGGGGAATGGTCGAAAATTGTACATTTTAACATTATGTCATAAATGGATGCTGCCTAATTTTGTTTTAATTTATTTTATTGAATATTTTTTGTATTCAATCTCACTATGGCAGCATTTCGGCTGTATAAATTGCCATGTAATGGTTATAAACTTGCAGCAGGTGCGAATCCAACCTCGAAGTTGCAGCGTGACGTCATGGTTAATTGATTCATAATATTGTGCTCTGCAAGAAAAATCCACGGAACGCGATTATCGGATTACTTGAATTTCAGAGTTGCGTTGCTACTCGTTTAAACTTTTTATACGCCAAATTTTACTGTTTTGACCAAGTTATTCGACAAAACCGGCAAAAAACATGATTTTTAACGAAAAACGCCAGTCTTTTTTTAATTTTTGTCAGTGAAACAATATTTTTAAAGCTGAAACTGGTTTTCCTCATTTGTTAAATGTTTGAAAAGAACTTGACAACAATTTTTAACAACTACCGAAAAGCTAAACATTACATATAATTTTCAATTGGATTAGATGGACAAATTGATGTGAAGATTTGCGAAAAAGTTACACGTCTTCTCAGTGAGAATCGAACTCACGACTCCCCGATCTCTAGTTGGGGCGCGTTACCACTACGCCATGAGAGGACTCATGAACGAAGAAGTTAACCTGAATTCAATTTCAGCTCAATAATCACGTGGTCCTTTTTCGCAAAGTGCACCTCTTTCGGAAGAATTAGATGCCCGTTGACGTTGTGTTTGTTCTGCGCGTTACTGCCGCCGCTGGATGTGGATTTAAAATGAGCGCCGCAATATTGTCGGCGTGATGAAAAGCGAGTTCCTTGCCGAAAATGGGTTTTTCTCAGATTTTGTGCGAGATAGCTAACTTCGGAAGTGATGCCTTCGATGCGTTCGAATGCGCCCTACTTCCGAAATAGGGTATCTTGCATAGATTCTGAGAAAGATCCAACTTCGGAGAAATGCATTTTCTAACAACTTACAATATTATCCTTTTTACCCACTTCTGATCCACACCATCCGTCGCCATTCAAACAACACTCATGACTTATGATGTTCAAGGGTGGAGGGCGGCTGTCAAATGGGAGTAAAATTGAAAAACCACCAACCTAAGTCCAGAACCAGTTTTAAGGCTTAACGCAGAAAAGGGAAAATCATTATTCGCAAAATTGCAGTCAATCAATGCGCTTGTAAAATATTGTTAGCAAGCAGTTATTTTCTACGAGCTACTACAGAGCGCTGTTGGAAATTTAATCAGCAAAATTCCTAAAATAGATGTTTTCGAGAAAATTGATTACGCTTCTACCATTGTTTTGTCGTAATATTGTATGGATGTTTACATTTTAGAACCAGCGATACGTTGGGATAGCAATAAAGAGCCACCAGTACCTCCCTTGATGTCATAAGTTTTTAATAAATCATCGAAAAAAGCTTTAAAAAGGCCTTTTTATATTGTCACTTTTGAGGTTTCATAGATAATCTCGCTTATTGAATAGTTCTAGAAAACTTGAGAGGAACACGATTCTCTCGATTTGTTCTTATTGCGAATCAATTCTACACGCAGCGAGCAGGACTATCGAAATTCATTTATTTTTCCTTAAGAAAGATGGAACGATTATTGCAATACGAGCGCTTTATGTATCGTTTTAGCATCACCCCACATCAAGACGTCGATAGAGTGTGCGCACGAGCCTATCGATTGCAAAGTCCTTGGTTCGATTCCAGGTTGCCGTGAAAACTTGTTTGTTTTCAAATTTCGGTTTCATAACGTAAATTTATGAATTTTAATCCGATTTTTTGTGGCGAATTTTCATAAGGGGTTCCTATGTTTATCGATAGTTCATTTTCCTGAGTGTAGTTTGTTTGACCCAATGTCACCTTTTCGAAGGGGTGAGTTTGGGCAAATTTTCAAATGATTCCTATTTAAAGGAAAATAATCAAATTTCAATTATTTGTTCAGCATTTGCAACGTATTCTCATATTTGACCGAACATATCAAGTCAAATTGCGAAAGTTATATAAAAATAAATGAAGACTTACGTATTTTTGGCCAAATCTCACCCCAACGACGGTACTTGCAAAGTAGTTTTCATTTTTTTTAAATGCGAAAGGTCAAGAATTTCACCGTGAATTGAACAATTCGCTGACAAGCTGGTTTTAGTCTGTAAAGGTTGCTCTTGAACGCTCTATCACCAAGTTATTACCGAGAGAATGAATGTGTACCGTAAAATGGGGTGTTAAGGGATGAAACAAAATTTCTACTCGAATTTCCAGCAACTTTCAGTATGTCAACAATTGAACAAAGGACAGCCCTACCATTCTCTCGTCGTGTATATCAAATGCCAAACACAATTATGAGGATCCTATGACAGATCTCTGAAATAATCATGAAAATGTGTGAGTTTTGACGGAAATGCAAAATAGGGTGTTAAGGAATGTGAGTTTCGTAAATAAAACCATATTTTGCCAACAACGAAACATAATCCTTTTGGTCAATAACATTGACGCTTTCATCCCAAGTAACACCGAAAACATCTTTCCAGATAGCAGATAGCAGATCGTGTCATATAAGAGTTATAATGGTGAATACCATAACATCTTGTGTTATATAAATGTTATAAAATAGTCATCGGAAAACAAGTCATCCCAAAACATTAAATGCAAAAATGACAACCTGACTTGGTTGATTGGATGCTCTACAAACGTACATAATAAAATGTATGTTGTAATTATGCATTTTAAACGAATTTTTTACAAGATTCAAACATCAATATACCCATCATCGTCGATACATGTTGTGTGTCATTCTAACATCGACCATTGAAGTTGGGACAAAAATGCCATAATCAAACCTTGTGGAGAAAAATTGAACGTAATGAAATCGTTAGCGGGTGGTTTTCTAAGTTCGGTTGCTTATCATTATCACAAAAAAAAAAAAAACAATCGGTTTGATACTATAAACTTCTGAAAGGGTGGTTTCAGTGGTTTCATAGTGTACTGCGAATTGACAAAATAAATATTTTTTTTAGGTGAACAAAACTTCTGCCAACTGCGTTTGCTTCTTCAACTAGAATTCGGTGTTTTACACATGCACATAACGAATTTTGATATATTCAGATTGGAAAATAAACGCACGGTTTTAACACCGTGGTTGTCCAGAGTGTTTTATGTATATCGGCACCATAATTTCAAATTTGTTCTGGTAGCAGAAAACACATGATCCAAATGATGTATATTCCACTAGTGTTAAAATAAAGCAGGTTTCTTCTGTGCGAGCCAAAATTATTGTAGTCGAATAGGCTCTCAAATTGATGAATATCGTCGAAAATAACAAATAGCTACTGCGTGAGGTCTGTCAACATTACTGCAATTTTCACATTGTTGACATTTGTAGAGTAATGTTTGACGTTTGACAGATTAAAATCTATCCACTAAGCAAGAAGCTATATTTAAGTTATTTGGATGTTATAAACATTATTGAGAAAACAATCAAATGGTTTTTTAGATAATGTGTTCTTATGACGTATTATGAACGTTATTTTAAGTCAATCTAAATCCTCTAGTTAAGATGCTCTGGAGACGTTATTACAACGTAATTTCAACTCATATCTGAATCAACATACACAAACATTTCACATTTTGCTAAATAAATAATCAGGTTTACAGTACCGGTTGAAAGCTTGAATCACCTTACTTCGAATCTATTTAATTTGCATATCGATAATATTAAATTAAATAAATTGATTAGAAATCTGAATCAATTTGATAAGTTGCGTCATTCACAGCGATATAAAACAATTGAGTATGAAAAATTTAATAAAACAATTGAACCGTTCCAATATTTTTGGACGGCGCTGTAAGACATATTAAAAATCTGCCATCTTATTTTTTCGTGAGAATTGAAGAAAATTATACAAAACTGCACAATTTTGGGTGGCTTCGTTATACATTTAGAAATTATTATAATGGCCCATGAATTATTGAAAAGTGAAATTGAAAGTTTCACCATTTATTTTGATCCGCATAATAAACTTCTCAAATATCGTTGAACACCATCCTTTTTAATTTTTTTCATCTCTGTGATGAAAAACAATCTTAGATTATTTAGTTTGGAAACATTTGCCAGGTTATGGTAGCCATGTATTTTTGGAGGCAATTATGTGTTTTTTTTTCTGTAAGTTACTTCGTTTTGCAGATTGGACATTTCAAGCAGATAATATGTAATATGATTGTGTTTTGCAAGTTATATAGCTTTCAAATAACGTCACAATAACCAGAGCATTTGCCTGTATTATAATCTAGTCATCTTGTGCCATATATATGTGGTTTGTACTTTAAAATAGCTCAATTACAGCACATGAAGCATGTCGTCATATACACTTGAATTGTGAGTCTTTAATGCTGAAAAATAACCTAATTATAACAACTGTTCATTATAGCTTATATTCCCATCTTTATTATGTTGAGAGTATGTTTAAAAATCGTCAATAGTACGTCGTCAATAGTACGGTTGTCAGACCTATGAGATGTTATATAAGCCGCAATTTTTTGCGCTGTTTTAGCTATACAAGTGTTAGATATAAAGTAAATATCACTAGAAAAATACAACAGAATGTGTTGAAAACTGGAATTTTTAACTCTTATGTAACTAGCTGTGTTACTTGGGATTCAATTTCATTGGTTATGTTCAACCTTAATCAGATAATACATTAATGTTATTGAACTTGGAACTCCTGCAAACGCAAATTGCTTTATTTTACCTGCTAAAGTTTTCATAGTTATTTATCCTTTTGGGGAACTATATTGTACAATTGTCTTGAAATGATTTTTATACTTATTTTAAACAGGATCATAACCTAAATATTTTTTGCAGTTTACGAATCCTATAAGCTTTGCAGAGCAACTTCGTGAATAACCTATCATATAAGGATAATTTCAACAAGCTTTTAGTTTTAATAGGAGAAATGGCCAATTTGACCTATATATAAAACACTAAACTAAATAACGTAGTTGCATGTAACATCCAGTAGCATGGTCGAAAAAATACTGAAGAATAGTGTTCCAGTACGCACACTCTATAACGCAATGCGTTTAGTGCCCGACGAGGCCACGAATTTTCACAAAAAGAGCTTAGAAATTACAAAATATTACTATTGTTTACCACTTCATAGGATTACCAAATTCTTCAAAACCATTTCCAAATAAAAGAATCATTCCAACTTTCCAAACACTTTACCAGTGTGATCGAACAAGTTTTAAAATTTAAGTCCGTATCTCGTTATCGAGTTAGAGAACCATAGTAAGAGTTGGTTTTCATGGCTAACTCGATGGTCCCTTGGATCGCAGTTGCAATGGTGTTGTGTTCTGTAACGCGATACCTCCCTAATTTGATGATCACTTCAATATCGATTTAGGGAAAGTTGTTTGTAGTATCAAGAAAAATCACATATTTACTTGAATACGTTGTTGTCAAGAATTTCCTACCAGTTTTACCGATTTTTCGAGATTAGACATTTTTGGTGATATTCAGTAACAAACCAAATAGACTTGTTAACCCCTTAACACCCCACTTGTATTCAAAAAGAGACTTTTTCCATAGAAATTATTAAAAGTCTAAATCTAGATAGAATTTTCAAAAATTTTTGTCTGCGTTTTGTTTTTAACATCTAGTTTCCACAATACTTTATTCCAATAGACATCCCTTATCACATAATGCAGCTCACAATCCTCCGAACAAATGAAGCATTCCAGATGACTGATATATCGACTTTCGACGTTTCTGTGATTTGTCAAACTTGATTGAGAAGTTCAATCCCTTAAAACCCCACTAGTCCTCAACACCCCATTTTACGGTATTATTAAAAAAAAATCCGATTGTGATGTCCCACATTTTGTTTTTGTTTTATGAATAGCACTCTCCGAATATGGTTCGATCAGCTAATTCGGATCAAAATCCAAACCATGCCAATAATTCTTAAGGTTCATTTTATTCTTAGTGTATGAGAAAATCAGAATAGACCCTTTTCAAATCTTCTCACTTTTGACTTGACACAATTACATCATCCACTGATTGCCTGTAGAACAACAGGAGAGTTGCCAAAATAGTTAACCTATTAAAAGACGTATATATTATTTGTACTCAGTATATTGAAGTTTATGCGCTACAATCTTCAAATAAGGAAGGTATTGAAGGGGTCCATTATTACCCATGCATGCTTTGTTGCCTAATTCCCATAAATAAATTAGTTGTGTTCGATCTTTTCTGTGAATTAAAATCGTGAATAATAAATACACCGCAATTGAATATGGTTTTCTGGCAACCTGGTGCAGTAATAAATAGTGATTGCCGAGGAAAACAAAGTTCATTAAATTTAACTTGTGATTTGAATCATAAAAATTAAGTATTTTCGAGTGCTTTATGGACCAATCAAAAGTTTAATTGTGCATAAGTGATCAATGCGTAGATTTTGTGAAAAAATTGGCATTGGAGCGGAGAATTGGACCTTTCGAAGTGGTGAGTTTTTCTTAAGCTGTTCTTGTGTTGTTCTATTCGGCAGCTCACGAATGACGATAATTTCGTAAGCATTTATTGCATTTAATAATAAAACCCATGTTATATAATATTTTTTGTGAAGGATGTGATTTGTATGGAAGATTATAGTTCAAGGAACATGTTGAGTACATTGAAGGTAACCATTGTTCCGTAGATAAATTCTAACAAGGACGATAAGTTAGTGTTGCCGAAAATACCCTCAGAGTGCCGAAGCCATCATTTGCCCTACCAAGCTTCTCCACCAAAGGACGAAGCCTGCGTGTTGTCTGTAGCAGATTGTAAAAAAGTTTGGATATTTTTTCTTCATACTTTTAGAAATGTAAGATTTCTGCTAATGCTTCCAAAACTTAATTTATAATATTCCCACATTAACTAAAAGCTCTTGATTTCAAGCCTTCGAGTAGACATGTTGTCACGATGAGAAAGACTTCAATAAATAGGTAAGATACAGTTTAGAGCTCATACAAGATAAAAAAAATAAATAAAAACTCACAATCTTCTATTGTCACGACCAATGCGTTATAAATTTAGAAAAAGTAAGGGTAAATTGATTTTGAGCATTTATTTTTTTGTTTCTTATAAGCAAGAAATCAACTAACCTGTAAAAATTCTGAACTGCTACGGCAAGTTGTGTTCTGTGTTGTTAACTAAATGCTAATAAAAACCTAATGTAGTTTTATCAAATTAGGACTACACTAACAGCCTAACACAGAACACCTAGATATAAAAAATGAATGTAACGTTTGATATGATACCAATAAAGGAATTGAACAAAACAGTTGTTAAAAATTTTTGTTCGAGAACTCTTAAATTATCAACTTTTCTTTGAATACCAATTAAATCAATTATCAGCTTGTCCCAAGAGGTAGCCAAGTTTACTGAGTCAGCTGATCCGACTTAAACCAACCGCAAATCAATTCGGTAATTGGCAAATGAAAAGATAAACGATGCTTCTTTTCTTTTCGTTCTCAGAATTTTTCAATCAGTTCCTTCAGACTTACAAAGTATCCCTGGAGTGAGCGGTTTGTTTCGTGGCCTTCTCCCAGGTTGAATCGTTGAATTCTCGGGCTTGGCAAGGCTGATTGCTCGTTAAAGAAAAATGTTCGCGAAACCCGACCGATTGGGTTCCTTCGTCAAAAACAAGACGACAAAAAGCATGACTTGTTGCTCGCCTCGCCGCGTTTCCTTCCGATTCACATTTTAGGGGCGGTTGCTCTTGCTCCCCATGACGGGCGGATTTGTGCTCTTTTTCGGTAATGGAATTATTAAACGGTTCGGATGTACTTGGTTTGGGGTAAGGTTTTGAGCTCTCCTGCAGCCAGGCTAAAATATTTCCAAGATGCATGGGTTATGAGGATTATTTCGTTGTTCCATTTAAACGAATTACTTATTGTCGAAAATTTGAGAGCCGAATATAGGCTTTGAGAGATTTTTTGTGAGTAGAATATCAAAATTGTTATTCATTACCACGCAAATGGAAAAAGTGAGCAAATTAAATCTCCTCGGAAAAAATATTGCACTTTCTGAAACTAATTGTAATATTGAAGGTTTGACAGAAATGTCGGTACAAAAAGATGAAAGAACTAATATATTTATATATACTAACTAATATATTCAAATTAAATCCACGCCTGATCAGTCTGCTTTTATTTCTTTGCACACCTAAGAGAATTATCTTCTTTCGATTCTCAACCGATTGAGCACACCTTCCTTCAAAGGCACAAATTTGTACAAAAGGCAACCACATGAATGGTGTGCACAACTTAAAGTATTATCTCAAACATTGTGGCACAATTTTTCACTCAATCAATACATCGCGTAATCCAATCCGAGAATCACTTCAGCCAATGAGGAGCAAAGTGCAAAGTTTTGCAATCACATTTTTGTACATATGTTCTGTTTTCTTTTCTACCAGGAAAAATCTACATTCCAACTTCTGGTAATGTTATCACCGGAAGCTCTCATTCTATCCACCTATCAGCACTTGACACTTGACTTCGTTCGCTGCTGATTGCAAGTTTCATTCGCAAAGTTGTGCTGACTGAAGTGACTGATGGTTCTTTCACAAGTTAGATCACAAGCATTTGCTTCCGCCGATAGACGGAAACTTTTCTGCACTACCAGTCTCAATCGTCTCGCCCAAATACCAGGAAAAACAGCACACGCAAAAAGAGCAAGCACAGCGTGCAAAGTGTAACATCGGGCCTTCGGGAAATTGAAACGATAAACAAATCAACGGTGGCTTCATCCGAGCAACGGCAAAAAGAGAGATACAAACGAACTTTTTCTGCTCCCAAAATGGGTTGATGGAAACTTTACGAGACGAAAATGGAGAATCGCACTTTGCCCCGCAACCTATTAAAAAGAGTGAATCATTTGGGTTAAAGAAGGTTGCATATGACAGTCAATGATTTTTATTATTGTTTTCTTTCAGACTTGGAGTTTTGATAATTAACCTGAAGTGTACGATTTTACAAATAACTCTTATTTATTCTAACAATGTATGGTGGAAAACTTAGGTTTTCTAATTTTACAATCAATCCTTCATGCCAAACACTGTCGAATGCTTTTCTAGACATAGAAGAACAGAACCAGTAGCAACGGATCAAATTTGTTACACGTAAAAGTTGATGAATAGTTGAATATCCATGGTGGAATCCGAACTGTTCATTGGCAAAAATTGAATTTTCATCGATGAGGACCATCATTCTGTTCAAAATTACCTTTTCAAAAAGTTTACTCGTGGAGGAAAGCAAACTGATTGGACGATAGCTAGAAGCTACTACAGGATTTTTGTCTGGTTTTAAAATTGGTACAACCTTAGCATTTTTCCATTTGTCTGTAAAATATGCCAACTGAAAACATGTGTTACATATATCAAATAAGAATGATAAGCTATTTCCTGAAAGTTTCTTGATGAGGATGTAGAAAATTCCATCATCGCCAGGAGCTTTCATATTTTTGAATTTTTAATAATAGTTCTCACTTCTTCCAAATTAGTTTCCCAGGAATTTTTGAAAACGCATTATTGATTGCGAATGTTTCGAAGTCCTGATTAACTTGATTTTCTATTGGACTAATAAGTCCTAAATTAAAATTATGGGCACTTTCAAATGCAGAGCAAGTTTTTGAACTCTTTTGTAATTGCATAGTAATAATTTATGTTCCTCTTTCAATGCTGGTAGTGGCTTCTGAGGTTTTTTTTTAATTTTAGATAAAATCTAAAAGGGCTTAGAACTTGGCTTAGAGACAGGGTTCAATTGTGGAATTTTATTTTCAAAAGTTTTGATTCTTGATTGTGAAAATCGTTGTTAAATTTAATTTTGCAGATCCTGCCATATAATTTTTATAGTAGGATCGCGAGTGCGTTGAAATTGCCTTCTCCTCACGTTTCTTAGATGGATCAAGAGTTTAAGATCATCGTCTTAAATCACGGATTCAAATTTTCACATTTTGGAATTCCAATGCCCCTGGCTTCAACAATGTAATTTGTTAAAGTTTCAAGAGACTTGTCAATATCGAGTTTTGTTTGTAAAGAAATGTTAACATCAAGATTAGAGTCAATATATGTTTCATATATATTCCAGTCAGCTCGAAATTAATTGAAAGTGGAGCTGATAGAATGGAGAATCACTTCATGGGATATTTATAACAGGGACATGATCAGAATCAAAAACAGCATGAGTAATAATTAGGCTACAAAGATGACTAGAGTCGGCTAAGACCAAATCAATCGTAGTAGGGTTTCTAGAAGAGAAAAAAACAATTAGGGCTATCAAGGTATGGAATTGAGAAACACCCTGAAGAGCACTCATCAAATGAAATTCTACCGTTGGAATTACTTTGAGAATTATTCCATGGCATTAAAGTCACCAATGACAAAAAATTTTGACTTATTGCGAGTCAATTTTCGCAAGTCAGTTTGGAGCATTGAAAAGGAAAATAGGCAGCTATGGAAGTATATTTACCAAGTTGTGTTTCAACTAAAACACCTAATGTTTCAAAAACTTTAGTTTCAAATGACGAAAATAGTTGATGTTTTATACGCCTATGAATGATGATTGCAACTCCCCCACATGCCCCATCAAGTCGATCATTACGATAAACAAAAAAGTTAGGATCTCTTTTGAGTTCAGATCCAAATTTCAAATACGTTTCAGTAATAACTGCTATATTAAGGTGCCAATGCAATGTATGGGAAAAATTTTGCCATCGAATTTCAAAAATTGGTCTTTTGTCTCCTCGAAAAAAGTCCCCATGCAAAATTTGAGCTCAATTGGACTTCATTAAGTGGACCCCCAAAGCGGTCAAAGTTTGGCTTTTTTGACCCATGAAAAATCTCCAAAGGGGGTACATGAATTTTTTTTTATGCCAGATGTCTTAGAAATGCATGAAACGTCGAGATCTGGTTTTACTTGGTTTTTTTTTTTTTTTTTTTTGAAAAAGTCGACCTTTTGGGACTTAGCAAATTGAGTGATTTGAATTTGAAATGAACGATTTGAATTCAATTGCTGAGAAATTCAAGGCAATAGTATTGAAACATATCCTATATAATTGGTGGCCACTGAAAGCATATTATATGTGATAAAAAATAAAAAAAAATATTTTCTACATTTAATATGTGGTATTTTATTAGGGTGGTTCACTTATTTTCCATTATGGTGGGCCTTTCTGTCGAAAAATCATAATTTGAATGGGATATTAAAAACAATAGTATTTTATCACCTCTTTCATCATCGTTGGCCATTTCCTTCATTAGATTCGTGATATTTCATTGGGAAGGCTCACTTATATTCCATTACGGTGGTCCTCTAAAAAAAAATGAGAATTTGAATGGAATAGTAAATACAAGAGTAATTAAACATCTCCTATGTCATCGTAGGCCACTGTTAACATATAATATGTGATATTTCATTGGGGCTATTGTCCTCAGTTTTGCATAAGGGTAATCATTTAATTTGTAAATTTAAAAAAAAATATTCTCAACAGATCTAAAATATCAACTTTGTTTGTATAGTTTTGAATCATGATTCTTCATTGGCATGCAACTCTTCGTTAAGATATTTTCATGAGGGTTTTCTTTTGAATAGTTAAATAAAACGTTCCAATAACAATAATCAGTGAATTCAGTGAAGCACAACTCTAACTGCCATAATCAAAATACAGATAAAAAAGGAATGAAATAATTTTTGACGTATTCAAATTATGACAAAAGCTTAATGGGCGACAATAAAGGGCAACAAAAGTGTTTAGTTTATATTTTCAAAAGGGATTCTCAGCCATGGGCTCCTTCATTTCCGAAACAAAAGTACATTGCCTTCTGCTTGCTATAGTAGGTACACCCGATTCGGTTGTGACAACGTAGGCAATTCCAGTTTTAACAATCAGTTCTCGTTTATTCTTCAAAGATGTAACAAAGTTCCTTATAGAAATTTCACGGAATTTCATATGAATTTTTTCGTTGGAGTTTTCAACGGAATTTTCTTTGGAATTTTAATCGAAATTCGAAATTCCTTTTAAATTTTTTTATTGGACTTTTCTACGAAATTTCCTTTGAAATTTTCTACGGAATTTTCATCAAAATTGGAAATTTATCCTGAATTTGCTTCGGAATATCATGTGGAGTTTTCTTCGGTATCTTTAGAATTGCCTTTTTGAATTTTCTGTGGTATTTTCTTCGAAATTTCCTATGAAGTGCCCTTCGGAATTTCATTCTGAACTTTTCATTGGAATTTTCTTCGAAATTTACTTCGGAGTTTCTTTTTGAGTTTTCTTTGAAATTTGCTTTGGAATTTTCTTTGAAGTTTCCTTCCGATTTTCTTCTAGAGTTTGTTTCGGAATTTCCTGTGTAATTATCTTTGGAGCTTCCTTCAGAATTGTATTCGAAATATTATTTGAAATTTCTTTCGAAGTATTGGAATTTACTTTGGAATTTCCTTTGGGAGCTTTCTTCGGAATTTCATTTGGGATTTCTTTTGACCTTTGAAATTTAGTGCGGAATATTTTTAGAAATTTCCTTTACAATTTCCTTTACAATTTTCTTTGGAATTTCTACAGAGATTTCTTGAGAATTTCCTTACCAATTTGCTTTGGATATTCCATAGAAAATTCCTTAGAAATTTTCTTCGAAATTTCCTTTTAACTTCCTTTTTTCATTGCTGTTTGCTTCGGGATTTGCTTTGGAATTTTCTTTGGAATTTCCTTAGAAATTCCCTTTTGAATATGCTTTGGATATTTTTTAGAATTATCGTCGGAATGTCTTTTGGAATGTGCTTCAGAATTTCTTTTAGAATTTTATTTAGTTTTTTTTTTAGGGATTTCCCTTATATTTTGGAAATTTCCATCGAGTTTCTTTTGGAATTTCTATTGGAGCTGTGATTTTTTCTTCGAAATTTCCTTAGAAATTCCTGTTTGAATTTCATTCGGAATTTGCTTTGAATTTTTTTATGGAATTTCCTATGGAGTTTTTGGAATTTCCTTTGGAATTTTCCACGGAATTTTCTTCGGAATTTCCTTTGGATTTTTTCGGAATTTGCATTGGAATTTTCTACGCAATTTTCGTCAGAATTTCCTCTGAAATTTGCTTCGGAAAATCCGTTGGATTTTTTTTAGTTTCCTTCTGAATTAACCTAGGAATTTCCGTCGAAATTTCCTTAGGAGTATCCTTTAAAATTCCTTTGCAGTTTTCTTTGAGGCTACTTATCAAATTTTCTTCAGAATTTCCTTTGGAATTCCTTTATTACTTCCTTCAAAATTCTATTTGAATTTTTTTTCGGAATTTCGTTTGAAGTTTACTTCCGAATTTGTTATAGAGTTTCCTCGGAATTTCCTTTGGAATAACCTTTGGAATTTCCTATGGAGATTTCGAAATTTTATTTACAAGTTTTGATTGGAATTTTTTACGGAATTTTCCTGTGGACTGTTTAACGTAATTTCCATCGGAATTTCCGTTGAATTTTCTCGGAATTTACTTTGGAATTTCCTTCGAATTGTTTTTTCGGAATTTTCTTGGGAGTATCCCTTAAAATTCCTTTGTATTCTTCGGAACTTCATATCTCATTTACTTCAGAATTTCCTTTGGAATTTCTTCATTAATTTCTATCAGTAAGTAGCTTCAGGAAGTTATTTTGGAATTACTTTCGGAATTTCCTTCTTCAGTTTTTCAAAATTTTCTTCGGCGTTTCCTTTGGAATTTCTTTCGGAATTTCTTCTGGAATTGCCTTCGAAATTTCCTTTGGAATTTGCTTCGGAAGTTCCTTTGAAATTTCTTATGGAATTTCCTTTGCAATTTCTTTTAGAGCTGGCTTCGGAATTTCATTTCGAATTTTCTGCGCAATTTTCGTCCGAGTTTTCTTTGGAATTTGCTTTGGAACATCCTTCAAAAATCCATTCGGATTTATTTTTAAGGAATTTCCTTTTGAATTTGCTTTGGAATTTCTTTCGGGATTTTCTTTGGAATTTCTTTTGGAACTACCTTCGGGATTTGATTTGGAATTTTCTGTGTAATTTCGTCGAAATTTACTTTGCAATTTGCTTCGGAATTTCTTCTGGAGTTTCCATCGGAGTTCCATTTGGAGCTTCATGCTAAATTTGATTCGGAATTTCTTTTGAAGCTTTGAAATTATTTCGGAATTTTCTTCGGAAGTACCTCTATAATTTTCGTTTCCTCTGGAATTTCCTTCGGTATTTCCTTGGGAATTTTCTCTGGAATTTCCTTCAGTATTTCCTTCGGAAGTTTCTCTGGAATTTCCTACGGAATATCCTCTGGAATTTCATTCGGAATTTCTTCTGGAATTTCCTTCAGAATTTCCTCTGTAATTTCATTCGGAATTTCCTTCCGTATTTCCCCTAGAATTTTCTTCGAAATAATCTCTGGAATTTCCTTTGAAATTTCCTCTAGAATTTCCTTCCGAATTTTCTCTGTAATTTCCTTCAGAATTTTCTCTTGAATTTCCTTCGGAATTTCCTCTGGAATTCCGTCTAGAATTTCCTACGAAATTTCCTCTGGAATTTCCTGAGAAATTTCGTCTGGAATTTCCTTCGGAATTTTCTCTGGATTTTTCACTGGAATTTTCTTCGTAATTCCCTCTGTAATTTCCGTTGAAATTTCCTTTGGAATTTCTTTCGGTATTTCCTCTAGAATTTCCTTCAGAATTTTCTCTAGAATTTTCTTCGGAGTTTGCAAAACTAAATTGGAAAGATCACTGAGGCTCAATGCTTGATCTCTGAGATGAGTGCATCTGAAATCACGAAGTAGCAAGCGGATTTTGTATGAGACGAAGACTCCGAACTGGTTCAGCTTAGTGAAGTGTTGCATTCCGAATGAAAATCACGCAAAACTTTTCAAAAGGACCTTTCTAACAATGAGAGGCTTTCTAGAAAACTCTTTTGTTGTTAACTAAGTTACCTTTACATTTTTCGTCGAATATTACGCAAATATTATGTAGTATTCCACACCATAATCTTTCGGTATGTAGATATTAAGGATGAATTTTTTACAATGACACCATAATTAAGGAAAGTGGACGAGACTTTTGCGAGAAATCATGGTTTCAAACTATACGAAAAATGATGCACCCTAATGGAAAATGAGAGAAACTCCCTAATGAAATATGTTAACAGTGTCCTACGATGATGTTGCATATCAAATTGAACTAGAGGCGCATGAATTCAGAGGAATTCAAAGCCTCTCTAAACAAAAATGAAGACGATTATAAAAGAGGTATTAAAATACTATTGTGCTAAAAAACAGAATCAAATTCAAAATTTCTTGATTTTTTTTTAATTGTCGGCAAACACCAATGGAAAATAAGTGAGCCACCCTAATAAAATATCACGAATCTAATGAAGGAAATGCCTTACGATGATGAAAGAGGTGATAAAATACTATTGTTTTTAATATCCCATTCAAATTATGATTTTTCGACAGAAAGGCCCACCGTAATGGAAAATAAGTGAACCACCCTAATAAAATACCACATATTAAATGTAGAAAATGGCTTACGATAATGTGAGAGATGTTCCAATACTATTGTCTTCAATATTCAATTAAAATTATTTTTTTTATTTTTTAACAAAAAGGACCACACTAATGGAAAGTAAATGAACCACCCTACACGCTATGTCTGAACCAGACGATTATAAAAATCGAATGTACATCGGATTTTTTCTCGCTAGAGATCAGTATTTGGTCTATATTTTCATAATCGGAAGGTTTTAAAATATTCTATCGGTGAAATTTTTTCCATACATTTTGTATGGGCTGAAATGCATCGAAAACGTGATTTTCATGGGATTTTGTATGAAAAATGGCTAAAAAGTGAAAAAAATCAAAATTTCACCGATGGAATATTTTAAAACTTTCCGATAATGAAAATATAACCTAAATACTAAACTCTAGCAAGAAAAAATCCGATGTACATTCGATTTTTATAATCGTCTGGTTCAGACATAGCGTGCCCTAATGAAATATCACATATAATATGGTTTCAGTGGCCAACAATGCTATAGGATATGTTTCAATACTATTGCCTTGAATTTCTCAGCAATTGAATTCAAATCGTTCATTTCAAGTTCAATTCACTCCCCCAACTCAAAAATTTACTAAGTCGCAAAAGGTCGATTTTCTCAAATAAAAAAATCCAAATAACACCAGATCTCGACGTTTCATGCATTTCTAGGACATCTGGCATCAAAAAAAAAAATTTCGATTTCGGAAATTTCATGTACCCTCCCCCCCTTTGGAGATTTTTCATGGGTCAAAAAAGCCAAACTTTGACCGCTTTGGGGGTCCACGTAATGAAGTCCGATTGAGCTCAAATTTTGCATGGGGACTTTTTTCGAGGAGACAAAACTTTTGAGCACTACCATTTTTTGAAATTCGAAAAATCGATTTTCATTGGCACCCTATGCTATATGCACGTTATTAGCTGAAAGAAAATTAAACAGCTCGTCCTCTTTATCATTCAGAGAACGAGCATTCCAATTTAAAATATTTAAATTTAAATCCATTAGAAAAACGTAATCGAATAACAACTTGATTTGTAAATTTTACACCAACTTGGACTGCTTCAGTCATAGTGGTGGTTTTGAACATTGCATCAATCAAAAGATTCAATTGTTCAGTTAGAAAATTAAAATCAGAGGCAGACATATCACATGAAGTGGGTACATTATCTGATGATTTCCCAGTATAATTTTCAGTAGACGAAGTAGCGGAGTAGGAGTTACTTGTGGCGTAGGGTTTTTTCCATTTGATTTGAAACAAGCAGAATGGGTACTCATAGTACGAACAGGGGAGGAGTTCAAATTACCTGTTACGATATCGGCAAAGGATTTTCCGTGGGTAGATACTTTCAAAATTGAAAGATTCGAACGGCTATCCGACGGATTAAAATTAGCTTGTGAATGAGCATGATTATGGTCTTCCTGATGGGTATAATTCCTAATCAAGCGATCGTTAACTGAAAAATGAGTATTGTTCGATACTCTACCAGGGAAATTCTGGAAACGACCGTTATCGTAACGGATATTATCTTTCATCTGCCTGGCACGAGCCTCAATGACTCTCTTGCGTGAAGGGCAATTCCAAAAATTTGACTTATGATCAGCCCCGCAATTAGAGCATATGAGCTTGGTGGGCACAAATCTCCCAACTGGTAGAGAACGTGCCTTTGGAGCCGGCCTTCTGATACCTGATGGTGGTATCTTCCTTCACTGGACAGACGTCCTTGGCGTGAGAAGAACCTCCGCAAATCATGCATTTAGCATCCATGCGACAATTTTTTGTACCATGACCCCAACAATAGTTTTGCTTTTTCTAAAACTTCAATATTATTTAGTTCTTTTTTGTTAAAGTGAACTAAATATTATTCTTGAGAAAGCCCTTTCCGAACAATGCCAGATTGGGTTCTCTTTTTCATAATGATTACTTGGACTGGGGAAAATCCAAGTAAATCATTCATTCCATTTTTGATCTCTTCAGGTGACTTATAGTCACTTGAGAGACCTTTCGAGACAACTTTGAACAAACGTTCAGTTTTGTCGTCATAAGTAAAAATTTGTGCTTCTTCTCTTCAAGATGTCTGAGAAGAAGTTCACGATCTCTAAGAGTTTCCGGCAAAAGGCGACAGTCTCCGTTCTTTGCGATTTGGAAGGAAACCTTGATTCCCCTAATGGAGTTCAAGATCTCCTGCCTAAATCCCCCAAATTCGGAACAACTGACCACGATAGGCGGCACTCTTTGCTTTCTCACTTGAATCGAAGAGCCTGGGCTAGAGACTGCTTCGATTTTGTGTTCGGAAAATTTGTCTAGAGCATCGAACTGATTGCTCATTTCGATACAATTATTCATTTCACCCTTGGAAGGAAGTTCGCATTCCGGGGAAACGTCCTTTCTTCCATTCTGGCCACGTGTAGTGACAGTTTTAAAACCCACTTTTTTGGAAGGAAGTAGTGAATTCAGTGATTCACCTTTCCTTTTGTTTGTTGTTGATACCATGTTTAATGAATAAACGAAAGAAGACGTGACCTTCGAGAGGTTTTTTCCCAAGGCGGTGTCCAAGAAGGATTAGTAAAACGATCGTAAAAGAGTCAATAGTAGAAAAAATAGTACTTAAAAGTACTGTTTTAGTAGCACTGAAAAGTACCGTTTTTAATTTTAGCACTGAAAAGTACTGTTTTATTGCTTTAGGTAGTTTTTAAGAAAACTTCCAAGAGCAAAGAGAATTCGTGTACGCACAGCACGAAGGTACGATGCGCACTGATTCCTCTGTTCTTGACAAACGCAATTACTGACCGCTTGACGATTGTGAACGTTATTCTCCTGGCGCAAATTTGCAGACAATCCATCACCGCGTCCACCGCTTGAACATTCTGGACCAGTTTGCGGAGAAAAAGTTGTAGCGTTCATGGTGCCTTCTGCAACGATTCCTTCAAATTCTCTTGCATCTACCTCAGGCAGTATTCGGTCAGCTTCAGTTCTCCGGTGTTCAGAACACTACAGTTCATCCAAAGTCTTCTGACTGCGCAGCAATATATCACTTCTGATATGTAGAGGTCAGTAATTACAACTGCTCTGTTTAAGGTGGTTTTACGGAATGATCATTTATTAACTTTACTGACTGTCATTGCCTACTCTAAGTCATTGTCTGAGCCTACCTTGATCAAATACATTAATATTATTCACTACAAGGAGGAAGTTGTGAATTCAGAGATTCACCCTTACTTTTGTTCGTGGTTGCAACCATGTGAATAAACGAAAGAAGTAGAGACCTTTTAAGAGGTTTTTTTCAAAGAAGGTGATCTAGAGAGATTTTTGTACGCACAGCACGAAGGTACAATGTGCACTGTTTTGTACACCATTGAATACTGTTACTGAAAGCAATGACGCTGAACTTCATGTTTCTACCATTTATGGGACGAATTTTCTTACCATCAAACTTTAAATACAGCTTCGAATATCAATAAATCATCAGGAAAAGAAAAAATCTATATCAACACAACATTGCTATTTTATATCTAAGGTCGATAATCAATGTAATGATTTATTGAAAAAACGCTAAAGCTGGTTTAGAATTAAAGGAACTTTTTTTTTCTTTTTTATTAAGTGTAAAAGTGTAAATTCATGATTAAGGTTTTGAGGGGAGTTTCTGACTTTATAGCGGTAATCGCATTGGTTGATGAAATTTTATTGGATTTTTTGGTGAATATTCGAAACTCTTTGAATTTTCACCAAAAAATCCAATGAAATTGAAACCAAGCGTATGTTGTGCTTTTCTAGAGAATATTCATGAGTAGAAAATCCTTTCAAAACTGATAAAGGAGCTCAAGTAAGAAATTATACAAGTTTTGATTACAATATTTTTTAATAACCTACCAAAACTCTATGAACTTGTAGGTTTTTCTTAATTTTATTAAAAAAAAACAATTCTCGGTCAACAAAAAACCCTGCAGTTTTTTGTTCTTGAATTTGTGTTTTTTTTTTATTTTCACTACCTACAATGAGTTGAATTTTGCTAGAGAAACTTTTTCCAAATTTTTGAGCTTGACGATTCTCAATAAAATTTTGTTGAAAAAACCTGGAGTTCGCAGACAAAAAAGTCAATTTGGACAAATTGAGATGTAAAATTGTGACAAATATTGGAATCGTTCTGGTGGGCTATGATCCCGCGACTCTCAATACGCTAGACTGGGCGCGTAAACCAACTACGCCACAGAACGGGTAACGTTTCTGCAGCGCCGTTACCCATATTTGTACTGTAGAAAATTCGAAGTTTGGTTTCGACACATCTCCACCTTAAAAACAAAATAATTTGATTCTGCTGGAATTTATTGTAAAACGATAATTGGAAATTTGAAGGTTGGATGTTTGAGTAATTATCTAGTGGAATAGTTATCACTTCAATACTAATTAAGTTAAAATATCAATTAATATTGAATATGGCAACAAAAAGCAAATTTTTGTTTCTACATCTTGATTCACACATGGCCAAAACCAGAAAATCAGATTAAAGGCCTAACATAGATACCTGAAGAATATCTAGCACTAAAAAATGTCGTTAAAATCTACGTTTTTTTGTGAGAAATTTGGGAATTCCATTGAAACAATCATCAAGCACGATTAAAATGTATCTACCAAAAAATTCCCAAAATATCGAAGTGTTGATGCATAGGATTCGTAGACCCCAAAATTATTTTCAGTCTTCAATTAGAGAAACTTTCGTTAAATTTTCCAAATTTTGTTTAACCATAGACAGTGGTCACCAAACTAAGGCCCGCGGGCCGCATGCAGCCCTCGAGAAGGTTTTGTGCGGCCCGCGAATGGATTTTGAATATTAATGTGATGCGGCCCGCATGTTATAATTTTTATTCAAGCTAATGTTCAATCCTTTGCTTTTGCACTTTGTTGTTGGAAAGTCAGTCATTGAAATCATGTAAAATTTGTTTGCGTTTATCAATCGTCGTGGCATAGGGAATAATATGAAATTGACTTTGACTCATTCAAAGGTTCACAGTTTCTGAAAAACATGATTTTTTTTAGAATCTTAAAAGGAAGGCTAAGGGCCTGCAAAAAGTCTTGAAATCTCTGAAAATTTTTCTGCTGATCATATCTCAGTTTTTAAAAAATTGAACCAGTATCTTCGTCTTGCAGAGATGTTCTTTGACTTTAAAAATGTCTCTAATTTCTGAATTTTTTTGAAGATTATGTTATTTGAAATAATTGAATATGGATTGCTTTCTGAATGGTTGAGGAGTCCAAATGCCAAGAAATGTACAATGTTGGACAATACATTTGTAAGTTTTTCGACCTTCCATAAAATGGTCAACTTTTATGGGATAAATCTCAGTTATTTATAGTCCGATATGAATAAAATTTACACCTCATTTCGGAAATTAATTAAGTGTAAACATTTTCAAAATATCAAAAATCAAGAGATTAAAAACAATATCAATCCGATTGAAGTGAATTTCGCGGAAAAAATTTAAATGATTTATCTCAAAAGTAATACTTAAAAGAAGATACTATCAATCTATTCCTATTTTATGATTTGTTTATATTTTGAAATTCGTCGAAAAATTTACCGTTACTGTTTTCAACTCGTAAAAGTAAAATATGTTACAAATATATGTTAAAATTCAAGTTATGATAAAATTTAATATAAATCGATCCTTCACAAAATTTAAATAAAACCCTCTGAAGTAGACTATTTTGTATTATTAATCGAAAAAGTTCAAAATATATTGTCCAATATTGTAAGTGACATGTTGATCGAATTTGAATATTGTGTACTAATAAAACTCTGTTCCTAGCTTTTAAAAAGTATTTGAAGGTGAGTTTTTTTGAATTATTTTATATTAGCTAACATAATTCATTAAAAACTTGGCATTGTTTCTCTGTCACTCATATCTTTGCTTCAAAACCCCTCTGCTTTGATCATAAAGTTCCCAGAAATGTATTATCTGTTTTCATAGAAATAGTGTTTTTTTGCAATCCCAATGAAAGCTGCTAAAATTAGTCCTTATAAATCTTGCGGCCCGCGACTTATGTTGAAAGCGTTGAGATGGCCCGTGTAATCGATTAGGCTGAGGACCACTGACCATAGAGAACGATCATAACCATATACATTGGAAGAAGCAAATCTCAAATGCCATTCCATATATAGATTCGAAACTTGTATGACTAATAATATTGGTACAGTCTCTATGCTCTCCTATTTTTTTTTTTCTTAATTTCAAACCAGAGAATTATTAAGTAATTTTCTCAAAAATTAATCGGAGAATTCTTGCAGAAATTACAGCAGCACTTGCTGTATTAAAAAAACGGAAAGCAATATTTGTGTAGAATCAAATCCTTTATTACAAACGCCTCAACATTAGTTGAATAACCAACACACACGATTTTTTTTCTTTTCAGCTTTGACAATTTAAAACACTCTATGCCATTTTGACTTAAAATTTTTATTTGAACTGCTTTAAATTAAAAAACAAAACGTGCGATATTTCATGATAAAAAAAAAATCTGCGTTCCTTATTCCAAGTAATCTTCTCAAACAGTGGTCCTCAGCCTAATCGATTACACGGGCCATCTCAACGCTTTCAACATAAGTCGCGGGCCGCAAGATTTATAAGGACTAATTTTAGCAGCTTTCATTGGGATTGCAAAAAAAACACTATTTCTATGAAAACAGATAATACATTTCTGGGAACTTTATGATCAAAGCAGAGGGGTTTTGAAGCAAAGATATGAGTGACAGAGAAACAATGCCAAGTTTTTAATGAATTATGTTAGCTAATATAAAATAATTCAAAAAAACTCACCTTCAAATACTTTTTAAAAACTAGGAACAGAGTTTTATTAGTACACAATATTCAAATTCGATCAACATGTCACTTACAATATTGGACAATATATTTTGAACTTTTTCGATTAATAATACAAAATAGTCTACTTCAGAGGGTTTTATTTAAATTTTTTGAAGGATCGATTTATATTAAATTTTATCATAACTTGAATTTTAACATATATTTGTAACATATTTTACTTTTACGAGTTGAAAACAGTAACGGTAAATTTTTCGACGAATTTCAAAATTTAAACAAACCATAAAATAGGAATAGATTGATAGTATCTTCTTTTGAGTATTACTTTTGAGATAAATCATTTAAATTTTTTCCGCGAAATTCACTTCAATCGGATTGATATTGTTTTTAATCTCTTGATATTTGATTTTTGATATTTTGAAAATGTTTACACTTAATTAATTTCCGAAATGAGGTGTAAATTTTATTCATATCGGACTATAAATAACTGAGATTTATCCCATAAAAGTTGACCATTTTATGGAAGGTCGAAATACTTACAAATGTATTGTCCAACATTGTACATTTCTTGGCATTTGGACTCCTCAACCATTCAGAAAGCAATCCATATTCAAATATTTCAAATAACATAATCTTCAAAAATTTTCAGAAATTAGAGACATTTTTAAAGTCAAAGAACATCTCTGCAAGACGAAGATACTGGTTCAATTTTTTAAAAACTGAGATATGTTCAGCAGAGAAATTTTCATAGATTTGAAGACTTTTTGCAGGCCCTTAGCCTTCCTTTTAAGATTCTAAAAAAATCAGGTTTTTCAGAAACTGTGAACCTTTGAATGAGTCAAAGTCAATTTCATATTATTCCTTATGCCACGACGATTGATAAACGCAAACAAATTTTACATGATTTCAATGACTGACTTTCCAACAACAAAGTGCAAAAGCAAAGGATTGAACATCAGCTTGAATAAAAATTATAACATGCGGGCCGCATCACATTAATATTCAAAATCCATTCGCGGGCCGCACAAAACCTTCTCGAGGGCCGCATGCAGCCCGCGGGCCGCAGTTTGGTGACCACTGTTCTAAAATAATATGAATTTTGAGCTATATGAAGAATCCTCACACTGATTATTAAAAATTTTGAATTATGAGAGCAAAAAACACTTAATAGAACTTGTGGCACTAATTCGCCAAAATTTAACTTAAAACTCACTATATAATATTGGCTATAATCCCAAATTATATCCTTGAAGAATCATAGTTTTGAGCTGTATTAATAGTCCTCGGGAATATATCTTAATGATTTTTAATCATGACAGCAACAGACACTAAGCAGAAGCCGTGAAACTGGTTCATCAAAATTTTACTTAAGACTCACAATATAATATTACTAAACTATATGCTGTTCAAAACCACAAGCTTTCAGGCATAAATATTAATTTCCACATTATTTAGAATCGATACCAACCTTTTCAAGGTCCGCAGCTGTTTCGGTTCGCTATTCGCAGTTCGGCACAAAACTTCCAGTACAAAATTCACGAATAGCCGTTGGCCTTCTGAATCACTGAGCACATTCAACAACCGAGCCCCACAATCACCGCTCGTAATTGTCAACAAATTGTTCACTTTTCTTTCCACTTTTTCACCACTTGCCGACGCACTAGCAAAACCACAGTCTCGTATTTTCTCATAAACAGTTGCCCGCAGAATATCACACCCAACAAACCCAACGAACCGCACTCGACACAGGTTCTGCTGACACCATCCGTCGCAAGCACCAAAGTTAACTCATTAATTGTACTTTTGTCTTCTTTCGAGAGGACCCACTTTTAGCCCCTCGAGTCGTAAACGATTCAATGATTTGTTCGCACTTTTACACCCACTTACTTTCTCTTTGATTTCTTCGTCCTAGCCTGTTAGCCCGTTTTCCTTCGAGCGGTTTTCCTCGAGAATGTTTCACTTATTTTACAGCTTAGAACTTTTATTACTGATAGAAATTTAGGCAATCGTTAATTCACACTACTTAAATTCCAGATGCACTGAAAAACCACTTTATTCAGTTGATAAATTTCAAACTTTCTTTGAGTTATGACCATCCCACTTTAAACTTTCAACCACAAGATGAAAATTCAAGCTTTAAACCTTCACTTTGCACAAGGCTATTCCAATTCAACAAAAAAGAACTATCACTTCAAGAAGGACCATTCACCAAAAAACCAACAGTCCTTAGCCAGAAAGCTTCAACATCCAGAGAGCACTTTTACCACGATTTCTTCTTCCAAGTCGCGATGTGAACGCTACCGCTTGCACAAGGCTACTGGCTAAATTAACCAAAGATTGGAGTATTTT
This sequence comes from Aedes aegypti, assembly GCF_002204515.2. Lineage (NCBI taxonomy): Eukaryota > Metazoa > Arthropoda > Insecta > Diptera > Culicidae > Aedes > Aedes aegypti. The sequence goes on from NC_035108.1 coordinate 444,054,409, forward strand.
ACTCGAATCTTGTGTGTGCCCTTCGCCACCTATCTCCCCGTCGTTGCCCCAACGCGGTGCATTCACTTCACTGCTCGGATTCGCACGAAGCCACCCACCCACCCAATGGACGAAACATCGCTGCAAGAACATAAGCGCTAGGGTGTTCTAGAAAATATCAATGTTTAAAAAGTCAGTGCTAAAAAAGTCAAAAATAAAAAAAGTGAAATGAATTAAATATTATATTTTTCGATCAATTTTTGATCTCGTCTCAAAAGCCATTAATAGTCAAGTGCGTAGCTTGTGTTACTAAGCTAACGAAAGGATTTACACATTGTTTAACAACGCCACGATAAAGAGATGAAGAGATCCTTCTCTCAATGGTGATAGTTTTCTTCTTTGTCTATTCATTTTCTTAAAAACAATGAGCTGCACCACGGTTACTAATATCTTTCAGGGCGAGATAATAAGCAATACGAAATTTCTGTCATTTGCTCGAAAGACAGTATCCTTGTGCTCTGACAATAATTTTTCAATCTATTCTCGCGAAACTTTTCATTATAAATAGTGCTAGGTTGGATATTTCTAGTTTTGGAATAACAAATCATACATATATTTAAGGTTGAATGTCTCGGAAATCGATATTCTATAGGTTTTTCTGACAAAAAACATCAATAATTTCAAGCATAAATACCAAACAAATTGTCCAAAATACTCATTAAAAATTGTAAAATATTACAAAAACATTAGGCATCAAGACCATCTGTCAAAATATGTCATTTTTCTTATATAACGATCATGTTCCTTAAATTGTTTTCCTTAAACGTAAATCTTCCTATCTACGCTTGAGTACTATAACTTTTCGAAAATTGATTTTTCCTGGGGTACCCTAATACGCACGCACAGCAACTGCCCTAGTGTCGCATCGCAGCAGGAGCAACAGTCGGAGCCGGTTGTTCGGTGCTGGTGCCTCTGCTGGTAGCATAAAAATACCCCCCTTACCAGAGTGCTACCACCGCTACCAGACTAACCGAGTGGGGTGAGTGCTCTATTGGCCGACTCCTGTTGCTCCTTACAAACCTTCGTCGTGTTGAGCGTGATTCGTTCGGCTTCTATCGGTGAGTTACCATTTGTTTTGGGTGCTCACGTCAGCCCGAGTCGGAAAATTGCGCCACGTTTTTACGGCGTTTGCTTTGGTGAGGTGATTCACAACAAACCGAAGCGAAAGCGATGCAATCCATTTGTGGGTGGCGAGTGCAACACTCAGAGATTTCGCGTGACTCGAGAGAAAGTTGTGGTTCTCGCCGTATAACAGTTAGTGAATGAGTGCACATATCTCGAATGCGAGTAACGGTTTACAATGTAGACATAATGACTAAAACTATGGGGATTCCTGGAACAAATTGATTAAATTATTGTATATTTTTCGTGGCCAGTGCATAGCACTTTCTGATAAGCTTATATTAGCAGTGAACGCAAAACTAAAAGCTGTTCGGCAAGATCACAATGAGGAGTTGAAACCCAACGTAGACAAACAAAATTGGCGTGAAAATTTTATCTACTTTCCAGTAAGCAGGTTCGATGCTTTAGACATATTTTTCTAGCAGCAAATTGAAGCTGTTTCTACCCCAACCACTTGGATTCAAATGAAGAAGCAAAGGAGGTCGCCAGTCGTGACCAGTATTTCCGAATTGGTGGAATTAGGCAGGAAATCTTTGATGGAGAAGAAGTATTCCATATGATTCCTTTACGGTAGGGTTCAAACAGCGCTCTAATAAGCGCACTGTTGAGTAAAGTGGGGCAAAAGTTCGAGTGGGGTAAGAGTTTCTTTTTAAGATTTCTAGCTCAATTCAAAACAAAACTTATAAATGTCATGGTGATTCGAATGCTTTTCAAGTAAGAGACTTTCAATCCAAATATCATAAAAATCGATTGAGATTTGATAAAGTTATGACTATTTGTTGTTTTTCGACGTAAATATTGTAATATTTGGTCAAACTTTCGTTGCATGGAACCAATTGTAGATGAAATCTTTTTCAATATTTTTTGTAAGGGCGTTTCTAGGCCCATCATAAGGATGCTTTGAGGTGTATTAGTTTTTGCATAAATGCTTGGAAACAATTTTTAGTCTATAGTGGGGCAAAAGTTCGAATCAGCGGGGCAAAAGTTCGAATCAGCGGGGCAAAAGTTCGACCCATGTAAAAACTAATGGAAATAAATGCAAATTGCTTAATATCACAAAAATTTTACATTTTCACTTAGTTTAGTGAAAAAACTGCTATTTTTGGGTATATTATAATTAACCGGGTTTTGGGCAATTTGTTGATGAAAATTAAGTGTGTATTTTTCAGCAAACATAAGTTTATGGCTGATATAGAGTATGCCTGTCATAAAAGTATCGATATTTTGTGTTTTGGCCAGGTAACTTTTGCCCCACACTAGATTCGAACTCTTGCCCCACCGGTGGGGCAACAGTTCGTTTAAGACAATCAATTTTGAAACTGTCATAGAGTAAGGTGGGGCAAAAGTTCGACCTTAGTGGTATAATCAAAGTTTCCAGGAAAACAATAGCAGTTGAAACAATACAAATACCATACAGTGAACCTTCAACATATTGGCTATAATTTTGCTGAACAAACTTGTGTCAAAATATTTACCCATTTTTAGTTATAACAGTTTCAAAATTGATTGTCTTATTCGAACTTTTGCCCCACCGGTGGGGCAAGAGTTCGAATCTAGTATGGGGCAAAAGTTCGCTGGCTAAAACACAAAATATCGATCCTTTTATGACAGGCATACTTTACACCAGCCGTAAACTTAAGTTTGACAATAAAATACACACTAAATTTTCATCAAAAAATTGACCAAAACCGGGTTAATTGTAATATACTCAAAAATAGCAGTTTTCGCAAAAGTAAGTGGAAATGTAAAATTTTGGTGACAATTTTCACACGATCAGACAAATTAAACTAAATTTGAAGATAATATGTGGATTTTAGGCAATTTGCAAATTTTTCCGTGATTTCATACATGGGTCGAACTTTTGCCCCGCTCATTCGAACTTTTGCCCCACTATGGGCCAAACATTGTTTTCAAGCATTTATGCAAAAACTAATACACCTCAAAGCAACCTTATGATAGGCCAAGAAACGCCCTTACATAAAATATTGAAGAACATTTTATCTTCAATTGGTTCAATGCAACGAAAGTTTGACCAAAAATTACAATATTCACGTCGAAAAATAAGAAATAGCCATAACTTTTCCAAATCTCAATTTATTTTTATGATTTTTGGATTGAAAGTCTCTTACTTGAATAGCATTCGAGCCGCCGAGACTCGAACGAACTGGAGTGTTCGCCCGAGATCTTCACGCAGTTTTGCACACCGTCCATCGTTGCTCTGATCAATCTTGTGAGCTTCCCGGGAAAGCTGTTCTCGTCCATGATTTTCCATAGCTCTATGCGGTCGATACTATCGTATGCCGCCTTGAAATCGATGAACAAATGGTGCGTAGGGACCTGGTACTCGCGGCATTTCTGGAGGATTTGCCGCACGGAAAAGATCTGGTCCGTTGTCGAGCGGCCGTCGATGAAACCTGCTTGATAACTTCCCACGAACTCGTTTGCTATAGGTGATAGACGACGGAAGAGAATCTGGGATAGCACTTTGTAGGCGGCGTTTAGGATGGTGATTGCACGATAATTTTCACACTCCAGTTTGTCGCCCTTTTTGTAGATAGGGCATTGTTACGGGACGGACTATTGGACGTTTCGAAAAGCTCTCCAGACAAACTCGTTGTTTAGCAGAGTAAGCTTAAAGCTACAACAAAACACTTTATTATTGCATGATTTTAATAGAATTTTATGTTACTCACAGTTTTAATTTCCTTCGTGTACTGTCCGCATTGGCGTAGCTAGGATATTTTTCTGGAGGGGGCCAAGGGGGGGCCTAGCAAATACTTATTTTACAAAAGTAATGTCGATAGCAATAATCACGATTTTAACAAATTTCATAATTTTAACTGATTTGTATTAATTTTATTTACATGTTATTTTGTTTTATTTCGTGGCACATCAGTAATATTTGTAAATTCCATTTTTCACTACGGAAAAAAATCATTCTTTTCATGATCCAGTCAAAAATCCTTCAAGAATGCTTGAAAAAAAATCACCAGGTATGTCATTTGTGATTCTTTCACGAACTTTTCAGGTCTTTAAACATGTGCTTTGAAGAAATTCCTCTAAGAATTTCCTCGGGGATTTCTTCATGAATTAGTTTCGTAGTTTGAGTTCGTCCTGGGATTCCCACGGAAAATCATTCCTTGATCTCATCAGAAAGATTGCATTAGAAATTCTTTTAATGATTTCTACTGGAAGTTCCTCTACGTACTTATTACCTTTAAATACTAATTGTAAATTTAAATAATCCTCCATTAATAATTTGTTTCGAATTTTCAGGAATTATTGAGGATTTCTCCAAATCATAGTACAAAAATTCTAGGAATCTCACCAAGAACAATTCAATCCACGAATTATTCTTAATCCTCTCAAAACAAATTTTGTTTATTTATTCAAAAATGCCCAACTAAGAATTGTTTAAAAAACTTTAACATTCCTATGTAGTTCCTAACAGAATAAGTTCAACTGTTCATTCACTCTTCCGCGAAAATACTCAAAGATTTCCCGAGCAATTTGTTCAGGGATTTCCTAGTGAATTATATTAATGCTTTCCTAAGATTTCCGAAAAAATACCAGAGACTCATCTAAGTGTTTTCCAGTGATATTTTTCTTTAATTTTTTTTTCAACGATTGGAAATTTAACAAACAAATTTTTTATCAGAGTTGCAGTTTCTCAAGCATTTCTTCGGGCTCTGGAAATAACTCCAATTTTTCCGAAAGATAATCTCAGCATTCTTCCATAAATAACATTTAAAAACGTATTCACTCTCTATTTTTTATATCGAAAACCACTCCATCAAAAATATACAAAAAAATTGAAAGAACCTTTTTGATTCAATTGCAGCTTAAATATAATTTAGGAAAAAAAATACTAAATTCCTGTGCAAGAAATCAAAATTCAAGAATTATATCGTAGAATGGAACTTGTTGACAATGTACCTCAGGAAAAAGCGTAAGTGGTCCATGTAGGATTTACTTCAAAAATTCATGCTCTTTTTCATTCGTCTTTTATAATAGAAAATGATTGGTGTTAAAATGGATGGAATTTTTACTGAAAGTATTTGTAACCAAAATCTTTGATATTATTTGTTATGAACTCGACAGTTTCATGATTCTATGGTGAACATATTGAACAAAGTTTTTTGAAGAGTCTATTATCGATTAAAGAAGAAGTTTAACGCAAAAATATTGCCGATATTTTTTAAGAACATTACGTTGTAAAATTCGTAGTGTACGATTTTAATGAATTTTAGTCTTTAGGAAAAGTTTTGCATTACTTCGAAAATTCGTTGAGGAATTCCTGATGGGATTCCGAAATCAAAAACTATACGTATAAGAATTCTGCATTTTTTTAAAAACTTTTACAATTTACCTTTTTATAGATTCTTTGAAATGTTGCATTTTTGAGTATGGAAATATTTTTGTACGAAGTTCCTCAAAGTGTCATGCGTAGGAACGAGAAACGACAAAATGTTGAAGCTGGTAAAGCAATTGATGGCCAACGGTACAATGAAAGTTTAGTGATTATTTATAACCTTTTCTTTAGAGGTAAACTACAGGATAGTTAATGTCTAATGAATTTACAAATAAAACAAATTTCTCAAGAAGATCCATCAGAATCTTCCTTACAAATTGTCCTTGAAATCTATCCTTCCCTGTCTTCTGGGTGTCTGGAATTCTGCCAAAAAGCCTCTAAACACCGTCGTATCGCACAAAAATTCGATCCAAGAATATGGATTCGGCCAATAATAAGTAAAATTATTTCTGAAGAAGTGTTTTAAGGAAGATCAATACAAATTTCTTTATTATTATCTTAATAAATCCTTTCTCCCTGTCCTGTTATTTTGCAATTTGTTTCCCTACAGATTCTCTTACCGCTATATTTATTTTGGAAGCAAAAGTTTTGTTCAACAAATTTCCTTTGAAGATTCGAAGGCAAGAGACATTCCATAAACAATGTTCTTTTCAATTCTTGAATAATCCAGGGATTTGAAGCAAAATTTCTATAAATAGACAACATAGAAGAATTTTTGCGCATTTTTTTTTATGTATTATAGAATTATTTCTTAAGGGCTTTTGATGTACTTAGCGGAAGAATTTGTAATAATATGTTTGGTAAAACTATTTAAAGGGTTTCTTGTGGAACTTTCAGCAAAATATATCTGTATAAGATTTAACAGAATCGATTTTTGTTTTTTGAGGATTTGCGAGGGAAAACTGAACTTTTGAAAGATTAGGAGGATTAGGGGCATAATTAACATACATATGCATATTTCATTGAAATTTCATACACTGTATGATATCTGTATTTTATATGAACAGTCTGACGGTAAAAACATATGATTTGTTTAAATAGTCTTCTGAACTTTGACTTTAATTTTTTTCAGCTCCAAATTGCTTTATAAGCAAGGCGGTGTAAGAATCTAATTTTTGAGCACACTAACTTGCTTTTCTTGCTTATTTAATAGAGGGGGTTCCTTTTACCTATTAGAACGTTAGACACCCATTATTAATAATGTTTTCACTAAATTCTACGACAGTGTTCATTTTGCCTTGATACCTTTTACCAGCCTTATTTTCGACCTAATTTTCTATCTCGTTTTTTTTTTAATTCGGTATTATTGTCTCACCAGGAATGTAAGCAGCACGTTGTACTGATTAGGAACGTGGAAACCAGCCGAGAATAACTGAAAAATATTGCCAATTTATGATTCTATCCTAAGTATTTGCTCATTGTGTCCATTATGCCCCTAATCCCCATAACATTTTTTAGGTAAATCCGGGAACATATTCCGGAATCAATTTGCTAATAAATAAAAGACGTAGAAGAAATGGATGTCCATCAGTGGGAATGTGCTTTAAAAGTATGAACAAGTTCAAAAGTTCTAAATCCACCCTTCAATATTTTTTAAAGAATTTAATTCTACTAAAATTGTATAAAGAATATCGAAAAGTTTTTCGAAAAATTTTATTAAAAATCTGTTGGAAATCAAAAAAAATGTACTAATAAGTTTTCTTGGAAAAACATAGTTTAAGCAATAAATTTATTCATGCGAAAACACTATGGTCGTTTTTGTTACATTATTTCACACTAGGTTGAAATTCTGTCATTCATTTGAAGAAAACGTTGCCATGCTGAAATTGTTTGAAAGTCAAGCCATATTTTTCGACAAAACTCCCGCTATGTACTGTCTGAGCAATTTCTTTGGTAACTTTGTCTATTTTTTTCGGACTTTATATGAGTTGAAGTTGTAGCATATACATTATAATTGTATTACTTTAGTGAATTCATCACCGGACACCTCGAGTAGGTATCCCCCAAAAACATGATAAATGAGAATGCAGTGAATATGTTACTTTATGCTGAAACAACATTATTTGGATTATTCAGAAAAAAAAACAATTTTGGGAATCCAACTTCCAGGATATTGACGCTATTTTGTACCAAGATAGTTTTTGCAACGGAGATGTTGAAAAATTGCGATTATCACATACAACAAGAAACTAACAAATAACCATACGATCGACGGTTGAGCTTTCGGCTGTCGCGCGATTCACCGAAGTCAGAACCACTACGCTGATGCTGTGTAAGACAAGCGAGGTTTTCTCACTATAGTTGTTCAACATAAAATAACTTAACTACTGAAGAGATTTCTGTCTATAACAAGAGTCATGAACATTGAATCAGACAATTTTACTTCATGTCATGTCATGTTTTATTTAAATTTTTATTTTTATCATCAAAAATTCTGGGGGGGGCCTGGATGATTCTGGAGGGGGCCAGGCCCCCCTGCCCCCCCCTGTTCCTACGCCAATGACTGTCCGTCGTTTGTAACTGCTTATTTGTCAATGTTTTGTGTTGTGCTGTAGATTTTTAATTATTTTAGTTCACAATAGGTTTTAACAATTCATTTTACTTACGATTTTATAAGTTTAGGATACAAAATAGAAATTTTAGTGGATTTTAACAATGGAAATAACTTTTCACGTGTTCGTCTTCTAACTTTCTGTCGTTTTGTCAAACATAGGTTTACGTATGCAAGGTACGAGGTGTCAGTTAGGTGTCAGCGAAGGTTTTAGGAATCGCCACTAGATGTTAGCGAATTTGTCGGGGCGGTACTGAACGCAGTGGGTTGCGTCGCGTACAGGCATATAACGCCTTGCTTCCACTCCTCCGGTAGCTGTTCCGTTTCCCAGATTCTGACTATCAGCCGATGCAGACAAGCGGCCAACCTGTCCGGGCCCATCTTGATGAGTTCGGCTCCGATACCATCCTTGCCAGCGGCCTTGTTGTTCTTGAGCTGTTGAATGGCATCCTTAACTTCCCTCATCGTGGAAGCTGGTTGGTTTCCGCTGTCCGCTGTGCTGACGTAGCCATCGCTTTCGTTGTCCTGACCTTCTGTGCCTGTGTTCTCTGCGCCATTCAGGTGTTCATCGTAGTGCTGCTTCCACCTTTCGATCACCTCGCGTCCGTCCGTCAAGATGCTCCCATCCTTATCCTGGCACATCTCGGCTCGCGGCACGAAGCCTTTGCGGGATGTGTTGAGCTTCTGATAGAACCTCCGCGTTTCTTGAGAACGGTACAGCAACTCCATCTCTTGGCATTCCACCTCTTCCAGGCGGCACTTTTTGTCTCGGAATAGGCGGGTTTGCTGTTTCCGTTTCAGTCTGTATCGTTCCACGTTTTGCCACGTACCATGCTGCAGCATTGCAGCCCGCACTGCATTCTTCTCCTCTAAAACCTCCTGGCACTCCTCGTCGAACCAATTGTTTCTTGAGCTCCGTTCCGCATATCCGACAACGCTTTCGGCAGCGTCGTTAATGGCTGCTTTGGCTGTCCTCCAGCAGTCCTCAAGAGGGGCCCTATCGAGCTCGCCCTCATCCGACAACGCTGCCTCAAGATGCTGCGCGTACGCATTTGCGACATCTGGTTGTTTCAGTCGCTCGAGATTGTATCGGGCCGGGCGTCGGTACCGTACATCATTGATGACGGATAGTTTTGGGCGCAGTTTCACCATCACCAGGTAGTGGTCAGAGTCAATGTTAGCGCCACGATAGGTTCTGACGTAGGTTATGTCGGAGAAGTGCCGTCCATCGATCAAAACGTGGTCGATTTGCGATTCTGTCTGCTGAGGTGATCTCCAGGTGTACCGATACGGGAGGCTGTGCTGGAAATAGGTGCTACGAATAGCCATATTCTTGGAGGTGGCAAAATCCATCAGTCGTAGGTAGAGTGTCCATTTCCCGGCCATTTTGCTCGTCCCGGGATTCGGGACAAAAATCTATGCTTGTCCCGGGAAATCCCGGGATCCCGGGATTTATCAATTTTTCAATAAAACTAGCATTTTGGTTGAATGGTTTGGTTTGGTTGGTTGAAAATGTAAGTTCAAATTTAAAAAGACAATGTAATAAACAGATAATGTAAAATAATATGTTAATTATAGAAAATCACATTCCAGATATTCTGGTGAAGAAACCTAACAAAAATCAAAACCTAGTTTGACTAATTACGGGTTTTTTTCTTCAAAATCTCTATAACACTTATGAATGGAAGTATGATAAAAACTTAAGTCCTAATATTAAAGCAATTTGCTTCCAATATTTGAGAAGCCATAAAAACCTTAAGAACAAAAGAAACGATCATTTGAATTTGAATTTGAATTTGAATCATGATTGAAACTAAAATAACGTTACGTGTAAATCTAAGATTTTTTTGGTGTGTAGTCCTTTTTCGTCGCTGTGGTCTTTGCCGATTGTTCCGGTCCGTATTCTCTCGTTGACGTTCCTGTGCTGATGTGTTTTTACGGTTGGCTTGCAGGGCCTGACACCAACCCCTTAGATTTCCAAAGGACCATTCCCCCTAAATGTTCAGAGGGCCATAGTGCGCAGTTTAGCTTAGAGTCCTTCTCTGGCACTCGGACGATGATCAGCCGCCCCTGACATGGGAAACAGACGCTGTTGTGAGCCGCTCCTAACGTGGAGTACAGACGCTCCAGGTTTGCAAAAGCAAAAGCCCCCCTCCCTTCCCTGTCAGCATACGACCAAAGTTCCCACCGGGGGTTGGTTACCCGATCTTCCCCAAGGTTACTAGTACCCGGCCAGTACCACGAGGAGGTAGGGATAGGAGTTGCTGGGCAAGAGGCTAAGGACCGCACAAAGGGGTCTATTTAATTCCTGCAGGTACGCGAGGTACCAATGGTACGCCATGCCCAGCCATTTACCGCCATTTTGCTTTAGCAAATGTCGTCGCTAAAAAAAATGGTTTAAATTTTCAATCATGACACCTTAAGAAATTAACGGTTTGACTTATATGTAAAGTTGAAGATTTAGACGAAGAAGTTTCCAGAAGACGGTTTTTGTAGCTTTCATATTTTCAAAAAAAATTGTTTATAGATTTTCGCCAAAGATTTCATTTTAATCAAATATTTAGAACTTTTAACTCTTGATTGAAAAAAAAATACTTATAAATAAATGTTGAAATTCTAGTTATGCCTGAAGAACTGTGGAAATTTAATTTAAATCAAGCCATAAATATCTGAGATCGAGAGTATATTTTGACAAAGTGGCCATATTTTCGCATTCGTATATCGGCAAGATGATACTATATGCCCAAGGAAGCCAAGGAAATTTTCATTACAAAAAGAACCTGGACTGACTGGGAATCGAACCCAGATACTTTCAGCATGGCTTGGTTTTGCTTTCATTTACGAATTTCATCACTACGCTAAGAAAGACCTTGAGTAAAGAATGATGATAATGAAATTATAGCCTTCCACTCTTGAATAAATGCGAGAGAAAGTCAAATTTAGAATCATTTCCGTACGGAGCTTCATTGAACATTTGTCTGATGAGAAAGTTTAAAATTACTCCATCTCGCGAAATTCCAATTCCGACAGCCGTAAACATTATTGCAAATAAAATTAATTTTCCTCCTTCGCCCTCAGACTGCAAGCTTCGATCTGCTTCTTCTACACTGGTTGAGTGGGTTGAAATAAACTGCACCGATATCGCACTAACCCCCGTATTGCTTGTTCGAGACGGGAGAGCAAATCTGTTTCCAAGTGAAATCGTGGCAAATTGATTGAAATGCGTTAAATCTGCCGAGCCTCGTTCTGCTGCCCACTGGCTCGCTGCTGGAATTGATGGCTTGATGCTTTATTATTCGACGGAAAGGGTTCTCCGGGTGATTGATGAAGGTTCGCTTACTTTAGAATTTTTGTATTCTTTGCAGCGTTAATTGCTGCATAAAATTCATCCAAAGTTTACAGCGTTCATTTATTCCAGTAATTGATTGGATGATTGATTGAGGGTTCCTCTGTTTTGCTTCAACATTACACATTAGAATGAAACCGAATTGGAAACACTAACCAAAGATAACATATCGACGTCAGGAGTACAGCATCGCTTATCCTGTCTCTGAAAGACTTTCAACCATTTCCTTCATTGACCCATTTTCAAATTAAACTTTGTGACTTCCAGCACTTCGCCGGTCGTCCGGTCACCGTTGACTTCGCGCCATCATGGTCAGTTAGCTGGTCTCAATGAACGAAGACGAAGCATGAGGGTACGAATTTTCCACTTCCGCAACAAGCTTAATTAGTTCAGTGTTAAAGTTTCTCTATCCTCCAGGATGGATGTGGCACAAATTCTGTGGAGCACTTGCTTGCCTGCCTGCTGCACCATCGGGATAAGGATAACTTGCTCATGCTCAACTTTCTAATGATTAAAGACTAATTCATAAACATTTATCATTATGCCCCTGCTCCAAAAGTGCAGCTGGGGAAATGTTTGTGGCTAGGAACGATGCATGCTAGTGCAAAGCGAAAGTTTACACTTTAATAAGCAAAATTTGTTTCACCTTGCAGCTGGATGGAAGTTTGTGCTCGATCTTTTGAATCAATATTTGACTTCACTTCCAGTGAATTGATTCGAGTAAGAAGCTTTCCAAACTAGACCAACACTAAACTTCTCTGGATGAAGTTGGAGCACATTTCAAAGGTGGCCACTTGGTTATCGTTATCGTCATCATGATATTTCCCCACTAGGGATTGATGACCTGGTATGAGTGTTCGTCATCCATCAGAGGCAAGAGAAATATTTTACGCAGTATCATTATCACAGCACTAATGTTTCACGAACGAGTTGGTAAATATTGTTCCATGAATTTGAGGGCACATTTTGGGGACAATTTAACCAAATTTAGCCTTGGCAAATTGAGAGCCCTAATTGGGTTAAGAGAGAACGTACCCGATAGTTGCCCAAGAAAACTTGACTTCATAACGATATAATTGCTTAAGAGTTTCGGTAAAGTATCCTATATAGAGAAATAGTTATTCATGTTACAAGAAGGCAATAATGCAGTCTTTGGTAAGGAGAACGTTGTTCAGTGGTTCACTTCAACCAAATTAATGAAACGTTATGTATTACATAATGGGGCTATTGAACCGAATTTGGTTCGAACTAAGACGATTAAAGGATGTACGGAATCAAATGGCTGTAACTTTTTACCCGTTGGGTATTTTCTATTGAAATTTTGGGTGTTATTTGTTCAATGTGTTTACGCTGTGTAAGTTTCACTTTCAGATGTGCAATCGTTGTGAAGATGGAGTCGGAAGAACAGCAGCGACGCAAACAAATTTTGCGCACTTACCTCGAAAACCCGGATCTATCTCATCGTGCCATCAGTAGAAAGCTGGGTATGGTACATTCTACGGTGTCTCGTGTTTCAAATCGGTACCACTAACGTTTGACCATCGATCGAAAACGAAAATAAAAGTGGCAAAACTGGAAACGGGTAGTTAAAGCTTTCAAGAGGAATCCCAACAGCTCGGTTCGAGATGTGGCAAAGAAACTGAATCTATTCAAAACTTTCGTGCAATATGCGAAAAACGTGAAAAACTACATACGTACAAAGTCCAAAAGGTGCCTAATCGCAATTAACGGTAGAATACGGTAGGTAAAACACGTGCACGGAAGCACTACACCCAGTTGTTGTCGAAACCACGTTGCCTTGTTATGGATGAGACTTATGTAAAAGTGAAACTTCCGGCAACTTCCGGGGCTCTAGTTTTTCACAGATCATCATAAATGCAATGTTCCTGCTTAGAAGTGATAAGGTAGTAAAATCGGAAGAAGACATGAAGAAGAAAAATACTACCACGCAAAAAAAGTAGGTCCTTCTGGTTGGCCATACATTGGCGCCAATATTTTTCATCTCCTGATCTCTGAATATATTTACCGAAGACACCAACTTTCTAACTAATAAGGATCTTGAGGTAGAGAAGATTGAAGATTTCTTTCTACTAGCGCCACCCAGCGGATGATTTCCCAATCAGACTCTTCAACGCCAGATATCCCTTGATCTGCTGAAAAGCTTTACCAAAAACGCAGAAGTTGAAGAAAATTTATCACTAGCACCACCTAGCGGATAAATTAGCCCTCCATCTGCTGAGCAACTTTGCCGAAGAAACCAACCTTATAGCTGGTAAGGATCTTGATGTAGAGAAGATTGAAAATTTCTTTTAATTAGCGCCACCTAGTGGCTAAATTCACAAGCAGACTCTTCACCGCCAGATAGTCCTTAATCTGCTGCACAACTTTGCCGAAAATACCAACTTTCTAGCTGATAAGGATCTTGAGATATGGACAATTGAAGAAAATTTATCACTAGCGCCACCTAGCGGAAAAAATTTCAATCAGAATATTCACCGCCATATAGCTCGTGATCTGCTGAGCAACTTTGCTGAAGACACCAACCTTCTAGCTTGTAAGGATCTTGAAATACAGATGATTGAATACAAATTGCCATTGACGCCGCCTAGCGGATGAATTCTCAGTCAGATTTTTATTCGCCAGATAGCCCTTGTTCTTCTGAACAACTTTGCCGAAGACACCAACCTTCTAGCTCATTTAGATGTTGAGATATCCGTTAGAGATCAATTTTGAACCCCTCGTGTCCACGCTTTTTCCGTTACCTAGAAAAGGGGAAAGGGTCAGGGGGATGTCTCACCCAAGGATAGTAAGACCAATTAACCGCATTCACTTCAAATTAATTGCCCAACCAGTCTCCGAATAGTCGCCATTTAAAAATTCAAGGTTCGTCTTGAGGATTAAGGATTAATTTACCGTGATGCAGCATTACCCGGACACTTAAGCAATGCCGAAAGTGCAAACGCCGTTTTAAATGTGTTTCTGTCACATTATGTATGAGTGTTATTGCTATTCACATAGGTCAAAACTTTGAATTATGGACAAAAATTATAGTAAAATATACGAATATAACATGTAAAACATTAATTTAATGAAACATGTCCTGTTCTTAAATCCACAAACATGCACCAAAATGCCGAACGCTTTTGAATCGAAAACCGGACAGGTGCGTTTGTGTTGAAAATATACATGAAAAATAATAAAAGACACGTCATCCTTACTGAAAATCTCCAATATAATAGAATCATAAGCATGAATATACTTAATAATATGTAGAGGAACAAAATGTTGAGTAAAATTCCTATTGTTTTACCTGCACTCCTTTCCATCAACCTGCATTTGCGGTTCATAGAAAAGATATTCAGTATTTACATTTTTCTTGCGTCTCTTCTACCTTATTACACTGTTTGTTATAAAATTATACAGTTTTACATATTATCACATCAAAATATTTTTTGATCGATCCAAATATCTATTAGGTTTCCACTATATGTCCGGATTTATGATCAATAGCCCATAAATCCGGATGGCGTTTGGGGCAGCCTGTTTTCACACTAAAAATGCTTGTTTGCACCAATTTTTCTTTTTGTTTGATGTATACAGTTGAAAACTATTATTCCATACACTTCACAGCACTAAAATTGTATAATTTAGGCTAACGTTCTTGTCGAAAATTTCACTAAGCGATTCGATTCTTTGGAGGAATGACGCTCAACTGGTGCCACATATTTGTTTTTGCTTTTAATAATTCTTTGCAAAAGCCTACTAGATGAAACTATGAATTACAGTGAAGAGAAATATTAAAAGTTATGAATATATATTCAAACCTTCATTTACTGTTGGATTCCATAATTAATTTATTAATTACAATCAAAATGTCCGGATATTAATACCGTCTGGATTTTGATTCACCACGGTATTACGATGGTTTAGATATATGTACTTACAACACGATCGATCGAACAGAGACCGATCATGGGGACGCATGGTCTTTTATAGGGTGCAGAACAAATAGTATTGTTTTACATTCTATTGAGCGTGGGGGAAAGTGTGCGTGGATTATCTACTTCAAGGTCATGACTACTTCTATACATTACTACCTGGGAGGGAGGCACCGATACTACACACGAAATATAGAACAATGTTTGTTTGAACTGCAAGATAACTCCAGCTTGCCAACAACAATCAAGGCAGGCTTGGGGAAAATCGCTAGTTTTCTTTTGTTGTGTACTTTCGATTTTTCCTGACAAACATGGAAAAAGGGCCACAGTTTTCTATGCACTAAATATTCATTTTTATTGGAAAAAGTAAAACGATGCGTTTTTCAATGCTTTATATTCAATCCGATTGAAAGGTGCTCACGTGACATTACTTGCATTGTGTGCATGAATTGATTTGAATCGATTTTTGTCACTTTTGATGAAATGCGAAAGTGTGTTTTAATCAGTTACGCGCTTTTTCCATGTTAGTCCAATGTTTGAGATCTGGGCTCACAGTGACAGTTCGTGACAGCGGAATCCCGGCTCACTATGACGTACAGAAATTTTGTATTGGTTTCTCCCTCCCAGATTACTACTATTGCTAAATTACCACAGTATACAGTTGATGGATTCTGCAATGCTAATAGGGTTCACAACAAATGCATGTTTCATATACAGCGACACTTGTTTTGTCACTCTTCCGAAGCCCACCGTCAGAAGATACCAAACTTATATGACAAGTTTTGGTCACAGCGATTTCATTCCATGCTATCCAAGATTAATATATGATCGGTCAGTTTATACAACGCAATTCTAGATTATGCGATTCACGACAAGCGTAGTCGAAAATTATATACAATTTGTGTTTACATTCATTCATTTTAATTTGGCATATTATGCGATTCTGATTTTGAACTTACATTCTTATATGATACGTGGTTCACTGGGTAATCTCAGAAAACCTTTACAAATTCACCTGATCGTAATACGGTAAAAATATACACAAAATTCTAATTTGCAAAAAGATGGTTAATAATATTACCATACATACTTCTATCTTCAAAACATGGGCAATATAATAAATAAGAATATAAAATTGATATATCTTTCAATTCTGAAGGAAGAAAAAAGGTAGTTAGAAAAAAATAGAATATATCGATTAATATACTGATTTATGCAAGAAAAGAGGTAGGGTACATGTACCAGTGGTATTCGCCACTCTAAATAATCTACAGTGTCACGACATAAATACGGATCAATCGTTCAGTATTCATTAAATCGCTTTCAAATAATATTGCAACATTCCAAACTAGCCACATTCACGTTCGAAACCATGGGTTTGAACAAACGTTGGCAAACATTTAGTGCACGTGGAAGTTAAGAACGTTTTAACCCTAAGGAATCCTTTACTGGAAATTAGAAGTTACTATATGTAAGGGGCTCTAACGCAAAGAGTGCCAATCGTTACTGTAGGGATTATGAGAGGCTAGAAGCAAAATATGCTAGAATTAAAATATGCGCGAGGGCAAACGAACTGTCAAGCCAGTATAGAAAAGCAATTCAATTCAAATCATAGTAGGCAGATATTTTCAAATAAAAAAGGATTCAGTTTTTTGATGTATTTCGGGAAGAATAAATGTGTTTTGATAATGATCGAACAAGTGCGTCAGTTATTTATTAAAATTCATTTGAAATTTAAAGAAAAACGTGATCAGGAAAGTGTGCTTTGATTTGGAAGGTAGATCGGCTCTTTAAGAAGGCTGGTCACTACATGGCGCAGTTGGTACGGTTGTGCATCAGCTCCCAAAAGAAAAAAAAAACCCGATAAGTGACGTCCAGGTGGACCCAAGGGTAGACCTAATGTTCCGTCCTCGATTTGTGTGGGGTTTTTCGAAATAAGTGTCTGTGGAAAGTATCAGTTACGAAAACCAGTTTTTGTTTCAAGCTTTTGTTTGACATGTTAAAAAAGTATGTATCCAACAAAGAAGGTAACTCGTGTTATTAGCAAATGCGTGCAACCGTTTCACTTGCACAGCAACCGTTTTCAATGCACAATTTTTCTAAGGTAGGTGGTCTTAGCCGTCTGACAACAGACACCACAAATAAAAAAGATAAATGATGTTATTGAACAAATAAATAAGAAAGGTGTTGTTATTATTCATTTGTGCGAGTAATAATCAATACTATGGTAATTGAATTGAATTGAATTGAATGTCTTTTTATACTATGGTAATAATTTTCCTTATTTTTTTTTTTTTTTTCATTTTGTAGATAATGCAACAAAAGTCATGGTAGTTCGAAAAACAAATTTTTGATTTTTTTTACAGATCACTGCCACTTTGAATTCAATGGTGATGCAATCTTTGTAAAAAAAAACTATGCAAGCGCCACGGTTGGGCCGTTAGCCAACTTCCAAACATTAGAAATGAGTGCTATTTCGCAGAACCACAAAAATAATTCGAGTGTTGCGTATTCTGTGATAAAACCATAATTAGTATATTAATATAGCTAAAGACATAGAGCCTTTTGATTGTGCAATGCATGTCTACGAGGCGAGCGATTACTTAAAACAACAAATTTCTGTTTAAAGAAAAGAGTCTTACTGAATAATGTAATTGCGCAATACGCAACTGTAAAAAAGCGTTGATAAATTTTTCAAAAATAAATTAAATATTCATTTAACACATTCACATAAACAATAAATAAATACAGTATTAAAAAAGAGAGAATGAAGCTTTTTTTGTGCTAAAAAACCTTTTTAGTTTCATGCAAACAGAGGGTTATGTGACTAAGAAATAATTAAAGGAAATGATCATGATTAAGGTATGATTAAATTTTGTTAAATGATTCGATATTTTTCAATTGATATTATACAAACCTGGTATAAAATCAATGCTTAAAAAAAACACAAAAAATCTCCTGAGAGGGTAAGTTAAAATGCTAAAAAAAATTTGAGTGGATAACCTGAAAGCATAGATTATGCAAATACCCAGAGTGATGTCCCTGAGAGGGTAAGCTAGACAACAATTAGTTCCCCGAGAGGATTAAATTAAACAAAAAGAAACGTCCGCTGTGAGAAAAAAAAGGTCCCCTGAGAGAGCTAGTAAAAAAAGAAGTCCCTGAGAGTAAGTTGGAGTAGACAGAGTTCCTCGAGAGGATAAAATAAAATAGTTCTCTGAGAGGATAAATTAAAAAAAAGTGTGAGAGAGAAGGTAAGCAAAAAAAAAAAAGAATACCCTGCGAGGGCGAGCAAAAAAAATATAATAAAAAGTCCCCTTAAAGGACAAGCAAAAAAACCGTCCCCTGAGAGGGTAAGCAAAAATAAAAGTTTTCCCTGAGAGGGTAAGCAAAGGGAGAGAGTCTCCTGAGAGGGTAAGCAAAAAAAAAAGGGTTAGCAAAAATAAATTAAGAAGTGTCCCCTGAGAGGGTAAGCGAAAGAAAAGAGTCCCTTGAGAGGGTAAGAAAAAAAAATCCCCTGAATGTAAGCAAAAAAAAAATAAAAGTTCCCTGAGAGGGTAAACAGAAAATAAATAGTCCCCTGAGAGGGTAAGCACAAATTAAAAAAAAAGAGTCCCCTGAGAGGGTAAGCAAACAAAGAAAATAGTCTGAGAGGGTAAGCAAAACGAAAAAGGCCCCTGAGAGGGTAAGCAAAAAAAAAAGTCCCCTGAGAGGGTAAGCAAGGAAAAAGTCCCCTGAGAGGGTAGTCAAAAAAGAGTCTCCTGAGAGGGTAAGCAAAAAATAGAGTCCCCTTAGAGGGTTAGCAAAAAAAATTGAGTCCCCTGAGAGGGTAAGCAAAACACAAAAAAGACCCATGAGAGAAGAAGCAAGGAAAAAGCCCCCTGAGAGGGTAAGCAAAACAAGAAAAGTCCCCTGAGAGGGTAAGCAAAAAATCAAGTCCCCTGAGAGGGTAAGCAAGGAAAAAGTCCCCTGAGAGGGTAAGCAAAAAAAAATTGAGTCCCCTGAGAGGGTAACTAAAAAAAAAAAAGGGTAATCAAAACATAAAAGTCCCCTGAGAGGGTAGTCAAAAAAAAGAGTCCCCTGAGAGGGTAAGCGAAATGAGAAAAGTCCCCTGAGAGGGTAAGCGAAAAAATAAAGTCCCCTGAGAGTGTAAACTAAAATAATGAAAGTTCCCTGGGAGCGTAATCATAACATAAAAAGTTAAGTTAAAGGTTAAGGGAAGAAAAAGAGTCCTCTAAGAGGGTAAGCCAAGATAAAGAATCCCCTGATAGGGTTAGTAAAAAGAAAAAGTCCTGAGAGGGTAAGCAAAAAAAAAGTATCCCCTGATGAGAGGGTAAGCAAGAAAAAAAGTCCCCTGCGATGGTAAGCAAAATATAAAAAATCCTCTGATAGAGTAAAAAAAAAGAGTCTCTTGAGAGGGTAGGCAAAAAAGAAAAAGTCGCCTAAGACGATAATCAAAAAAAAAAACAAAGAGTCCCCAGAGAGAATAAGCATAAAAAAGTCCCCTGTGAGGAGAAGCACAATGAGACAAACCTCTAAGAGGGTATGCAAATAAAAGAAAAGTCTCCTGAGAGGGTAAGATTAAAAAGTTGTCTGAGAGGGTAAGTAAAAAGAAAATAACAAAAAAAAACAAATAAATTGTCTCCTGAGAGAGAAAGCAAAACAAAAAGAGTCCTCTTAGAGGATAAGCAACGAAAAAATCTCCTGAGAGGATAAGCTTAAATGAAAAATAATAGTGAATCTCTGAGAGGATAGATTATACAATGAGGATACAATAGGGTCCTAAAGTCCTGTCCCAATTTTAACGCCAAACGCGTAAGTTTAGGCCAAAAACACATGTTTACTCAATTGTTAAATGTTTTTCGTTTGTTTAACTCCAAAAAATATTTGTAATGTTTTTTTAGATTTTGTCACACCCCTTGGCTTAAACTCAAATTTTGGGTGTATTTTGTTTCCCGTGTCTCTTCAGAAATATCAGATAGGAACAACCCCAGTGTTAAAACTAAAACCGCTGTGGTAATTTTGTCTACTAATCGAACGTCAAACATGATCAAAAGTGTTAAGGTTCATTTATGGACCTAACTTTTGAATTAAAGTTTAAATATGATATAGCCGTTATTTGAGCGGAAAAATTGCTAAAGTAGTTGCAGTCACATACTCTTTCGTGTTATTAAATAAAAATAAGACTTCATAAAACATTTTATGACATGTTTTACATAGTGTGGATCTCCTGAGTGGGTAAGCTAGAGTAAAAGAGTTCCCGATAAGATAATATGACATAATTCCCAATGAGCCCCGAGAGGTAAAAAAAAATCCCTGAAGGGGTAAACTTAAAAAAACCCTTTGAGAGGGTAAGTTAAAATGAAAAATAATTCGAGCAAATTCCCAGGAATGATATATTATGAAATCAAACAGGGTGAGTTCCCTAAGAGGGTAAACTAGAGCAAAATGAGTCCCCTAAGAAGGTAAACTAAAACAGACCATTTCCTCGAGATGAAAAGATAAAATAAATAAAAACTTTCCTGAAAATGTTAACCATAATAAAGCCCCCTAACAGGGTAAGATTAAAAATAATTTGAATGAGTTTTCTGAGTAAGTCAATCGAAAAGAAGTTACCACAATACTATGTAAGCTTTCCGTCTTTACAGGGCTGGTAGCGACTGAATATTTTCAAAATAGGATAATAAAGACCTCTTGCCTGAGAAAAGTGACCTAAGTGAAAGGAATTAAAAAAAGCCGAAAAAAGACCAAGCAGAAACCAAGAAAACGAAACCTTCAAGCATGGGAAAATTCACTCACTTACCCGAACGCTATAGCAAAATATCTGCTGCCACCGAATATTCAGTGACTACCGAACGCTATTAGGGTGAGCGCAATTCCGACGAATCGCAAACGATTGAGATAAATCAAAAATCAAAAGATTCACGGAGCGAAGAGAGCACCTATCCGTTCTTAAATGAGAGACACGAAAGAACGCGTTCACCATTCAATCGCTGAATACTTTTAGCGAAATGTACGTATTTCGCGCTCACTGAATCATTTCGCCGGGTGAATTTCCAGTCGCTCATCAGCTCTCAAATACGAATGCCACTCGTGCGGAATCGAAATGTAAAGAATCATTTGCTACAGCAATCGGATGCCTTCGGCACACGGAGTCGGTAGTGAACCATTATGTTGCCATTTTTGTATTACTTGTCGCTCGGCGAACAAGTGGAAAGCGCATTGGAAATCGAAACACTCAGCTTGGTTGGAGAAACGGCAACCTCGCTCTTGACTGCGTGTGGAAGTGAGCGAGAGGAACGCACTAATCGAGTGAATGTTTCCCATGCTTGGTAGGAGCAAGGAAATGAGAGTTTGATTCTTCATACCATCAGAGCATATATTTCTCTACGATCTAAGACTTTTTTTGGGAATTTCTCGTGACATTACGACAAATATTACTCCGGAAATTGCTAATTAATTATTTCTATAATTAATTAATATTTCTCAAAAAATTTCTCCACGAATATTCCAAGGTAACTTCTCCAAAAAATTTGCTTAGGATACCTGAAGTATTCAAAGTGCATTTTTCCAAACAGTAGCACAGAAATGAAATTTCCCCAAAAATCATTTCTGAAATAAATAAAAACCTCCAAAATTTCTTTGAGAAATTGTTCAACAAAATCCTAACTTCTCCAAAACTTTAACCAGTGATTAATTCATCGATTTCCCTGGGACATCCTCCAAGGTTCGCGATCGAAATATCTTCCAAACTTTAATCAATTTCTCCATAAAATCCTCCAGATTTTTTTGGTATTTCCTATGAAATTATTTTTCAGGATTTATCGAACATTTCGACAAGAAATTTCTCTGAAGATACCTTCGGCAATTGCTCCAGAGATTCCTTCTAAGATTTCTACAGATATTTCTCCACGTAGTCTATGAGATATTGCAAAATAAATCATAATAGTTTTTTTTTTCAGGAATTTCTCCAGGAATGTTTCCAGGGGAATACCAAGAATTTTGTTTCTAAAAAATAAATCCGTGAAACATTTTTGAAGAAAATCCTAATATAACCTCTGATAGAACCTGTGTAAGTTTGGAAGTCATCCTTAAAGAACAAGGATTTCTGAAAGAACTTCTGATCTTTCGAGGAAGTTTTAGAAGATTTCTTGGATAATTTGTGGAGATAATCGAAAAAGAAATCATTTGAATCTCGGGATACTATTTTGCAGGATTTTCTAAAGGAATTTGTCGAGAACTATTGGACAGAATCTTGGAAGAATTTTGTGCAAGAATGATTGGACAATGATTCACGAATTGATAGAAGATTCACTAGAAAAATTTCAGGAGAGGTCCTCATAAGAGACCCTGAAAGTATTCTAAGTAAAATCACTATGATAACATTTAATCTGAAACGAAATTTTTGAAGAGCCTGTTGAACCCGATATAGTCTCTGAAGGTTTCTCTGGAGCTTCAACAATTTTGCATCAGGTTTCAATACGAACAGAATAAGGAAAAATGAGACTTCAGAGACCATTTTGGTTAAAAAAAGGACTTTGGAGACCTTTCATTAGAATAGAGACAATAAATTTTCAGTGGGAACACACGCGACTGATCACGCAGCGTAACAAAAATAACATTTTTGCGTGTCTCAAGAATCAAACTATGTGTCTCTAGTAGATTCGGGGTTGCTGTATCTGATGCCGTTTCAGAAATGTTCCAGCGTATCACTATTGTTTGCCACATGTCGTCAAAATTGTACAAAACACTGTTTTCTATGATGTTTACATAAAATTTAGAATATGATTCATCAAACTTTTTTGTGAAGCATGG
Source organism: Aedes aegypti (assembly GCF_002204515.2). Taxonomy (NCBI): domain Eukaryota; kingdom Metazoa; phylum Arthropoda; class Insecta; order Diptera; family Culicidae; genus Aedes; species Aedes aegypti. The sequence goes on from NC_035108.1 coordinate 444,077,529, forward strand.
AAAATATGACGTGAACTTAAATTTCAGACATAATTTATGGGTTGAAAATGCACGATTTAATTTAGATAAAATCAATTTTTTCAACCTGCTTGCAGTATCCATATAAAATTCTTCGTTTCTTCTATATGGCAAAATACACTTTTCTAAACCATAAAAAAAAACTTTTGAGCATCGAAAGTTCAATGAGCTTTACACATGAAGTTTGTTTTCTGTGGCTAATAAAGCAAACTCTTATTTAAGTATAGAGCGGTACTTTGGTGCCGGAGACAAAAACGTTTTTCGCAGTGTCTTAGATTAATCCATTACATCATCCAAAGATTCTTCAAGAATCTTCTCATAATTAATCATGGATGTTTGAAAAACTTCACGTGAATTACTTCCAGAGAGGCTCACAGAAATCCGGTCCAAAACTCATTCAATGTTAGTCGTTAATATTTTTAAGAATTCATTGATTCATTCAGGAACACCATAGAAGATTGTTACATTGGTTTTTCTAAAGATTATAGTAGTTTACGCAACAAGTTGCAGAATGATGTTTTTACAGCAAGAGTCGTAAATTTATCCTACGAGGCTTGCCGAGAAGGATAATTACGGCGAGTGCTTTAAAAATCGAGTTCTGCAACGAGTTACGTACAACATTTTTTGCAATTTCGTAAAAGACCACTTGAGGGTATCAGAAATTTTATCGCAATGCATTCACCATTATTTTATAATTTCTGAAAAATTGTTGTGTTATGGTTCATTACTCAGTCGAGGATGGATTACAAAACGGTGAGCTCGTTTCATGTTTGTGATTACACATTTGTATCGAGGCAACGTAACATTTTTGTATTTTTCAAACAAACTATGGATTGTTCGTCACTTCAAATGTCGGCATTAATCCTCATTAAAAAAAACTACATATACCTTTTTTACTTCGTCATTACTAGAAGTAACCTTTGAATAGTTCGACATTATGAATGCTGACATATTTCTTAGAGATATCCTATTGTTGAAACATTAATCAAATTGTACATTCGATGAACATCACTTGCATGCAACTTTTCATCTGAACGTCATTTATAGCGTATAATATAACAGTTGTGATGCCTAGGATAGATTTTCGCCCAATTAAATTGGCAACAATTTCACGAAGATGCACGAAAGCAAAGAACGTAGGTTTGAAATTTCTCATATTCGTCGTCAGCTGTTAGCAGTGTTGCCACAAGTACAGATTTATCTGAAAAGGTACAGATTTTCTGATAGTTTTTGGTACAGATTCTGTACGGTACAGATTACAGATTTTCACGAAAAAGTGCAGATTGGTGCAGATTTTTAGAACTGGCGATTTTTGTTACACAAAGATACGTGATACGTGTTATTCGGAACTAATTTCTACAAAACTATTATATTTATTTTTTACATAATCCAATTGTTATTAGATGTTCATAATACTATGTTAAAATTCCAAATTACCTTGGATTTCAAGGGTTTCCTTCAACCGTTTGGTACAGATTTTGGGTAAAGATTTTTAGAATCTCTGGTACAGATAAAAAAGATTTTTTAGCCTTCGATACAGATAGAAATGTGGTAACACTGGCTGTTAGTTCGGTTTGTGTAGCTCAATAAAGTAGATTGGAGCAAAATAAAGTGAAGCGCTAGTTACTTCGAGAAAAGTGTAGTTTTTTAACGTTCTGTAAATTAGTCTTGTGATAGAGAATAAAGTGCTGTGCATGAAAAATACTTTACCCGTGTACTTACTGTGTGCCGTCGTTGTGCTGGTGCGGTTGCTTCATGTATGCCACTCATTGCTGCTAACTCCGTCGTCGCTGCTGCTGTTGTACCTGGAAGAAAAAAGGACCCCAACTTACCTGTGCTGCTCCGCTGCTGTTGCTGCCACCGAACGAAGGAAAAACACAACGTAGGATTTTCTGGTAAGCGCCAACACCTATAGTTTTTTTATAAATTGTTCAAACTTTTAAGCATGCAAATAAAAATACTTCTATGGTTATCGTTTCTGTATTTTCAAACAATCTATGGAAAGTTCATCACTTCAAGTGTCGGCATAAATCTTTATTATTATTGAATATTATTTCATTATACATAGCTCTCTTGCCATTACTAAAAATAACTTTTGAATGGTTAGACATTTTGAATGTCGACGTATTTTCATAATCTTCTAAAATCGTATTTTCCCCTATTTCCCGTATTTTCGCATCATCGACCAAAGGTGACTCCCAGATCTGTTTCCTTCCTCACTAGTAAACACTCTTCCCGTGGTGATTGTGGAGATGCAGAGGTATTCTCGGTCTCTAGAAGCAACAATCATTACACCCTAACATTCCTTTTCCATCCCAACTGACTGTGAGGGCTTGGCTGGTGCCGTTATTGATCAATAATATGAGATCAGCTAAAATTGCACTTCGAGAGTATGCGTAAACTCCCATCCCATATTCCTTTGGATCGAAGTTCAATTCTCACCAGTTTCGATCAATCACGGAGTAGCAACCATTGACATGTACAGTCAGTATATGCTATGCTATTGAACAGTTTATAAATAGTTTAATTTATTTATCAAGCTTTCTGCTGATTTTCTTACAGGTATGATTCTTAATTCCTGGAAGGCCATCAGGAATTCCCCAACTTTATTAGTAATGCCGAAATTTCTACTACATTCATACCGTTCAACCGCAATAATTTATTATAGTTCTTCCAAAAAAGTTTGTTTTGTATTTCTGCAAATATATTCTGATAAAAAAACATCGTCATCCAGTATAATAACTCTGGATGGTCGTCTTCTCGTCATCGACGAAAGAATGCACAACGAACGTCAATCCAAAATTGTCAACGAATAACTTTGTCTTCATTCCGTTCGCTCAGTAGAAGCATTAACCTAAGAATGCTAATGTCGCTACTGTTCGTGTTACCAACATCTAGTTTGCCACGCGCTGACAGCTTGAGTACCGGTCCTCAAAGTGTCAAATAAATGTTTAAATCATCCACTACAACATGGCATCGAACAAACAATGAAAATATACAGTTAAAGGTGACAATAAACTATTTTAGTTTTGTGAGAACAGCGCTATTAGCGTTCTACTACTAATATTTCTATTGTTCGCTCCCCTATCTCAAACGAAGGAGGCGTTTATTGTATATTAGCTTGCTGTGCACAAAACGGCGAATGCCATCCCAGAATTGCTTGTATTGGCAATTTAACCCGTATTCCTCAAGCTTCAACAATAGCTCTGTTGATAAACGCGTGACATTAACGAATCAGAGATCGTTTGTTCAATTCCGGACACGATTTGTTTATTTTGTTTCTGTGTTATTTTTTCTAAAAAGGCTCATAATCTATCGAGGCCACGGTTCATATTTTTAGTCGGCTCAGAGCTCCCGAACAAAGATTCGACCGTAACGAAGGAGGCTTATATGTTCGTCATGACGCTGAGCCTTTGTGGAGGATCACTGCAGCAAATCGTCATCCAACGCTGGATGAGTGACGATGACGATTCATTTTTTTAGTTTCGTCGATGACTTTATCCATTTGCCGGTGACGATTGTCTACCCTGGATCTACCATATTGTGCTCTTGTTGTATTTGTTCTTGTTAATACTGATAAGTTATGGTCGGAAGAGTAAAAGAGAGTAACAAATCACTAAGACCCACCTATTTGTCCTAGATGATGAGGAGGTCGGAGTGAAAAAATGACAACATCTGAGGGTGGTTTCAATTCATAAGACATGTTCTTTCCGAGTTCCGAGTGCTTATCTTTGGATATCTAGAAGGTAAACGATTCCGAATCAGTGGAGTAGCAGTCCTCCTAACTTCTAAAATAAGCTTCTTTTTCAAAGGAATCTAAATGTCTAATGCGATGAAACTTGTTCACAGTTACAAAAAACGACTTTGATCCTTATTAGTAGAACCAATAATTTTAAACGCTAGAGATTTAGTTTGAGAATCCAGTTCACTTTTTATTTGATTTATGGATTTATTACTCAAGGATTGCAAAGGGTCCGTTTCTTCATCTAATGAAATTTAAAATGCGATGCACAACAGAGACTACCCAACTAAACTGCATGTACACTGTAACCTATACCTACCTACCGGTGAATGTAAATACTCCCGGTAAGGAACCTTTTTGGCATGCCTCTCTTTCATGAACCTAACAGGAAACAGTCCCGTAATGCCACGCATCCTGTGTACTTCCCCGTGGGTGATTTTCAGATGTTGATATTTGTTTATTGCTTAGTTTGTTTGACTAGGTAAACTACATTTAAATAGCTCGAAGCTTACTGCAAATGATTGGTACCTTTGACTTGAGCTTTGCCTTACCGACCAGTAGAACCACTACGTTATTTACTACCCTTCGTCAACGTTTCGCTTATCTAGGTCTGAAGGGACAGGATGCAGTCATAACATAATAAACATCTTATCAATGCACACATTGAATTTTTTTTTGTTATCGTCAGTCAACGCCTACGCATTGACTGAACATCGGAAGCTCCAACCCAAATGGGATAATTGATTAAACGTATATAATTAATTAACGTGTGAAATCAAACACCTTCCTTTGTTATGATTACTAATGAACTAATTTGTGGCGATAATCGAGAACATTTCGATAATGAGTATTGTCAACAGCGTGTTTTTTTTTTCGGTTGACTCGTTGTCAAGATATGAGTATGATCTCTCAACTGTGCTCCGGTTGACAGCAAATTTCTGCAACAGCCAAAGATTATCAGTGAATAATGAAAATATCCAAAATTGCCGCAATGGAAAGCATAGACAGTTCTACCGTAGTTTTGTGTACACTAAAAACACTCAATGTTGTCACAATGCACATTGGACCGAATCGACAATTTAGCCGGAAAAAAAGTGTTATCTCTGTTCTCGTCGATTTTAGACGTTCGATGTCTTCAGAGAAGTTATTCGTAATTGAGTTTTGCATCATTCAAGGAAAAATTTAAATAGGGTGGCCCATATTTAAGCTAAAATTTTGACTCAAACTTTTTTGTTTGATTAAATTTGTGGCTGCACTCTTCTGCAAACTTTTAAAAAATGTTATTTTGAACAACTTTGTCGAAGATACTTTTGATCTAACTCTTCATTTAAGCTAAGTAAATTGATTTTGAAAGTTTTAACATAGGGAGGACCCAAAAAATCAGTAATTTTGATCTAACTTTTTTGTTTTCAGTTTTGAGTGAATGTGGTCTTCAGAAGAGTTGCAGAGGAAGTAAAGATACACATTTTTTCTGAACATCGAAAGTTTGTAATTCTTGTGATTTTGAAGTTATAAGCAAATTTAAGTAAAAAACTATGAAATCTTAAGATGCCCATAGCTTATGGAGTTGGTTCGATAAAATGTTTCTTTAAGTGGCGATCGGAAGGCCATACAATAGGCAACTTTTGCTGCAAAAACTGTGAGAACGTATTTTTTGTAAATTGAGAAAATTCACTTCAAAAATATACTTAAAAAACTCGAAATTCGCTTGTAACTCACAAGATTTTAAAGTTAACGGCGTGCTGTATTCAGCAAAGTTGTAGAATTTAACTAGATCTATAACTTTCCCATACACCAATTTTAAGAGAAATGTGAAATACTTGAGAAAGAAATACTTAGCTTAAATGAAGAGTTAGATCAAAAGTGTCTTCGACAAAGTTGTTCAAAATAACATTTTCTAAAAGTTTGCAGAAGAGCGCAGCCACAAATTTAATCAAACAAAAAAGTTTGAGTCGAAATTTTAGCTTAAATATGGGCCACCCTATTTAACTTTTTCCTTAAAAGATGCAAAACTCAATTACGAATAACTTTTCTGAAGACATCGAACGTCTAAAATCGGCGAGAACAGAGATAACAATTTTTTCCGGCTAAATTGTCGATTCGGTCCAATGTGCAATGTTTGGACCGAATCAAATTCTTCGCACTTTTGACTCATTTGGGCAGTGGGGTTTTTTAGAAGCTACTGAGCTCATGTTCGGTCTTCAACAAAGTTGTAACTGATGAATGTATTTAACAGTTTCAGCACAATACTAAACCTCAAAAGCAAATGGTCAAATACTATTGATTGCATAGCTGGCTTTTCCTATAGTGATTTCCATACTGTGAAGGACTTGTGCTGTTTCGATTTTTTTGCAAGTTACGCATGTAATCAATCAGTCAAAGTGCTCGTAAGGAAAAGGATTTATTGGGTTTTATCACTGATGTTGTTGATAATGAGCAAGTCGGCTGTAAACATCCTAATAAAGAAAAAAAAGAAATACTTAGATCATAAAAACAGCATTTATTTTGTTTTCGTCTCATAATATTGCCAGTTATTTTATTTATGTTCTTAATACTGTGACCCAGATAGTCATAGTGGTTAATGCGCATCTGTTTAGCAAGGCCAATCTGAGTGTCATGGGTTCAAATCCTACCGGTCAAGGATCTTTTCTGGTTTGAAATTTCTTCAGTTAATTAAGGCGTAAAGTATCTTCGTAATTCCTACACTATAAACAACCGCAAAAATGGCCAAAGTGAAAAAGCTCTCAGTTCATAACTACGAATGAGCTCATAAGAACACTAAGCTGAGAAACAGGCTCTGTCCTAGTTGGAAAGCAACACCAGATAGAAAAGAAGGCATAAAATTTCTTTCTTATTTAACGACACTGTGAAATCTCCCACATTACTCAGCGACACAAAACCACCATCAGAGCAGAGAATTTCAAATCTCTGCAAAATAAAAAAAAACACCCCGATAAGAAGAGGAAATTCCAGATAACCCAAATTTAACGGGTTGTAAACTTTACGTATTTACCTTTTTTTCCATGCCAAGAGACAATTTTCCTGCTCCTTTCACATCCGGCGGTGATTGATGGTGGAGCTTTTTGTGAGCTGCATTTGGCGGTGGCACCCAAAAATATAAGTATATTCCACGTTAAACGTGTCAATATGGAGTAGCTATCAGCCCACAAGTTGGTGGTGAAAAATGCAGCGTGAAAAATTCCACCTGCACCAATCGAGCTGAGTTTGGCTGCAATGGCATCAGCAAATATCGCGGAAATGACGTTTCTTTTTTGTTTAAACAAACTATTTTCCACGAATTAAACGAAGCGTGTTGCAGTTTGGTGTTTGATTACTGCTCACGATATGGGTGAATGACGATGAATACGATTGAAATGGCTGACGATGATTAGATCTGTAACTTTTTTGGTCGCAATTATGTTAGCTTTATAAATAAACGATTCCGATCATGCATGAATGCAATCCAATATCCTAGTAAATAAAACTTTTCCTTTACTGTTTGGCAATAGAATTAAATAGTATAATGATTTTGATTTGTAAGATATAGTTTTCATTATTAACGATTTTACATCCACAATATCTATTTCAAACCCACATACAATGAAGATTCCTTCATAATTTTAAATCAATAAAATTGTTCAGCAGATCGACAATCTCTCTATCATTATTATTCAATAAATTTTAGTGTTTCAATTCTATCCAATGTTATTTTTCAAGGATACAGTTCTCATCGCATGAGCAATCGGACAAATTTTCCGAACACCAAATCGAAGCAGCCTCTAGCCCAGGATTATTGATTCAAGTGAGGAAGCAAAGCATGCCACCAATCTGTTGTTCCGAATTTGGAGTACTTAGGCAAGAGATCTTGAACTCCATTAGGGGAATCAAGATTTCCTTCCAAATCACCAAGAAAGGAAACTGCCGCGTTTTGCCAGAAACTGAACGTTTGCTCAACGTCGTCTTGAAAGTTATCTAGTGACTTTAAGTCATCTGAAGAGATCAAAGATGGAATAAATGAAGTGAATTGAAAACGTGTTTTTTTTTCCTTATAAGCAGAAATATGCTCACCTGTAAAAAAATCTGAACTGCTACGGCAAATGGAATGTAATATGTCAGGGGCGCGGGAAGTCGGTAGGACAGGTAGGACATGTACTACGCACAAAAATATCTGGGTAGGACATTCTCAATAAAAAACGACTTTTACAAGATTTTTTTGCAGAATTGTTGAAGATATGCCAGCAAAATATGTTATGGAGTTTCTGCGTAAAGAAATATTTTCAACATTTAGTTTCTCCTGAAAACATTTACGATTAGCCGGGTCACTTCGGTGCAAAGATAAAAAAAACTTACACAAATTCACCAATTTTTTTTTTTTTTTTGCTGTTTGACTATTTGTTATCTAGAATTATATTGAGAAATAAGTACAAACTTACTGGTTGTAAAGGTAAGCAGTTTGCTCTATTTTTGTAGAATTTATTTTTACAGGATTTGCTCCAGGAGATCCTTGAGAATTCAAAGCGACTACCTCCAGTAATTTCATTTTTTGATTTTTTTTTGTCCAAAACTATCTTCTCCGAATTTTCTCCGATATTTTTTCACTAATTCTTCAACCGAATTCTCCAGTTATTACTTTAGGGATTGTCCGACTTTTTCCCGACAACCATTTCCCCGAATGCAATTTCCTCGAATGACGTTTCCCCGAATGTACTATTTCCTCGAAAATTATTTTCCCGAATGTACCATTTCCCCGAAAAAATCGTAATGTAATTCTGAAAGCTATTCATGATTCTGCTGCCAAAAAGTACTTGCTAGATGATGTAAGACTAGATGAAAATTGATTAGTTTGCTATAATATCGATGTGTTTAAAGTAGCAGATGTTCAAAATAAATAGCCACGGGCATTGGACTCAACACAACTTTTTAGCCTGATGAAAAAAGCGAGCACATGATAGGCAGTTTCATTGGAAGCGGTATCTTTGGAGTATCGGTATTTGGCTTATGGACATTTGGCCGAATGAACATTCGGCTTAGTTTTGCCTTCTTAAAATAATAGGCTGTTCCTTATATTTATACTGCTCCAATATTATAATGACAATGATAATAATTCAATTTGAATTTTCCTTTCTTTTAATAATAAGCTGTTCTTTCACATTGTTTCGTACGATTTCGCAGAGATGCCATATTAGGCCAAACGTCGTTATGCCATATATCTGCTAGGTTAAGCGTAATTGCATTATAATTAGTGACAGTAGCTACAGTGAGTTCATTTACTACACAGTTAAGCCTCGAGTCTTCCTTCTAATAATATTTAAAAGACAACATGCTTCTTTATTGATTTACTGACAATCAATATAAGTTTACCAAACAGTAATAGCGTATAATTACCAGAAAAAAATCTTAATAAAGTTTCAAAAGTTCTGTTAATTTCAATTGATATATTTATGTATAAAGAACATCATTCTAATATAAGAAGGGCAAATTTCTGATGAAATCAGTACTGCCGTGAATCGCAAGTCAGTCCCACCTGCATTTTCGTCAAAATTGAGTTAAGTTCAGTTATCAACGTATAAAATTAGGAAAAAATACTCAACTGAATTGTCCCACATCAGTCCCACTACAGATATTTGCACCGTATAACACAAAAAGAACCGCGTTTTGATCATCTCTATAATATTTTCAGAAAGATATCGTAGTGAAAAGCAAATTGTGAAAGCTTCCTCTGGAATTTGTTGAATCATTGTATGGAAAACGAGTTTGGAAATTTCACAATCCATTTTCTCAATGCCTACTTTTTACAGATGGCACTGGCTGGTGATTCATGGCAGAGTATCAGTTGTAAGCAGAACAATAATATTACAGCAAAGCTTCAAAGAACTGCCTACAATGATAAGAAGGCGAGACTAGCTTTTGAATTATCAACTATTTTTATGCCACGATTATTAGACCAGTAATATAAGGAATCATTTATAAAATTAAAAAACAAGCCTTTTTTACGTTATAAATTGTAGTTCAAAGAAAATTAACCATCTGCTTTCGTTTTAAGAAACAGAAACTACTAACGCGGAAGTAATCAACTTAGTGACTCATTTATTATTTCTAAGTTTTCATGCAGTCTTCAGTGCATCTCATTTGTGTCACGTCTTTGAATCCTGCAAACTGTTTGCAACCGGTCAAACTTTATTTCATAATTCTGCTGTTGCCAGTTCAGCCAGATGTTATTGAGATGTACACCCGATTCGAGAACGTCGAGAAATGTGTTACTTTTTTCGCACGGTTTTTGAAATTTTGAACTGAAAACTTTTTTTGGACGGTACGCATCCTCCGTGCAAAAACAGAATCGGGTGTATTATGTTCGGATAAACGACATAAAGCATCAGCTTTATTCATCTCTTGAATATTCTTTCAAAACCTACCTTCTACATTTTATGCATTTTTATTACGATTCTTAGGATAATCAAATTTGAATACCGAACTTCACATTTTAACATGTTTTTGAAAGCAGACATGCCAGTAAAAACTGTCATCGATTTCCAATCCATATATCACATTTTTCGATTCAAATCATTCATAAGAGAATCATTCGTTTGAAACGATTAGCAACTGTGCTGAATATAGTCTATTACACCGATAATAAAAAAATGAATGATAAATGTCTTTTGGAAAAGCTTTCGGGGAAACAGTACATTCGGGGAAATAGTTCATTCGGGGAAATGGTTTTCAGGAGAAAATCCTTCGGGAAAATTTGATTCGGGGTAATGGTTTTCGGGGAAATGTCGGACAATCACTTAAGGAGATATTTCAAAAATTCCTACAAAATTTCTATCGAGAAAATCCACATAGGTTTATCCCTGAGTGTTTGAAAAATATATCATAATGTTTTTCTCCAAGAAATCCTACAAGAATTCCTCTTCCTGTTTATGTGGATTCCTTGCGGAATTCATCCATATGTCCTCACAGATATCAAAAATTTCTTGAGGAATTTTTCGAACAAATCAATTGTTGCTAGGATTTTTTCCAGCTTTTCATTGTATGTTGCTCTACCAAGCATTCATTAAAAAAAATCTCAAAAAAAATCCCATGTAATCTTCGAAAATTAATTTAAGTTTTCACAGCAGGTTATACTACATCATTTCTTCCAATAATAATTCTTCCGATCATTCGTACACAAATTTCTATAGAGATTTAGTCTAATGCTTTTCAAGAAATTTCTTTAGAAAATTCTGCATAATACTATCCAGAGATTTGATTGTTTTTTTTTTTTTTCATTTTTTTTCATTTGGTTAGAGACATTCCTGGATTAAATCCTAAAAAAAAACTTACTTACTTGAGAAAAGCTAAAAGAACGTCTAGAGGAATTTATATGGAATAAGATTTTAAAGAAGGAATCTCTGGAGCAATTTTTGAAGGTATCTTTCTTGGAGAAATTTCATAGGAAAACTCGTGGAAAAAATCCATAGGAAAATTCGTGAAGAAAAACTCTAAGAAAATTCGTGGGGAATATTCTCGGTAAATAATCACTAAATGAACTCTTTTAGAAGTTTCCGGAGTAACATCTGAACATTTGGCCAAATATCTAAATAAATTTCTGATGAAATTCTAGAGAAAATCATGAAAACACACAAACAGTAAAACCTGTCGTAATGTCACAAGGAATTCTCAAAAAAGTTTTAGATCTTAGAGAAATGTCTAACTATGAAACTATGAAGAATCAAACTCTTATCTCCTGACTCTTATTAGGTTTTGTATTGTTTTCTCAGTTTCTTGTTTGGATTCTTTTCCGCCTTTTTTGAATCCTTTTACTTTTTAGTCTCTTTTTCGCTGGCAAGAGGTCTCTAATTTTCTATTTTTAAGGAACTCAATCGCTACTAGTCCTGTAAAGACGAATAGGGCTAGAAGCAAAGGGGCGTGACTAAAACCTAGTTTTGAAAAACACTGTTGAGCGGATAAATCATCTGAAAAAATCACAATGCTTTGAAACAGTAGAATTTCCGCAACTCAAAATCGACCCAAATGTAACATACACCCCTTTGCGTTTGAGCCTCTTAAATATAGTAATTTTCGATTTCCAGTCCAGAGTTAAAATTGAAGCTAAAAATGTGCACAGCATATTTGCCAACGTTTGTCCTACCCATGGTTTCGAACGTGAACGCGCCTCTGTAATATGTTGTTATCAAAATGCAAATAAAATCTAATTTTTTTTTACCAAATTAGGATGATAGTGTTGTCTAATAACACAGAACACCAAGATATAAGAAATGAATGTATTGTTTGGAATGATACTTATAAAGAAATTTAAAGAAATGGAATAAATGATTTACTTTGATTTTCTCCAGTCCAAGTAATCATTATGAAAAAGACCCAAACTGGCATTCTTCGGAAAGGGCTTTCTCAAGAATATTATTTAGTTCACTTTAACAAAAGTGATTTCAATAACATTGATGCTTTAGTAAAAGCTAAACTTATGTTCGATGTCCGTGTGACATGGGAACAATTCCAAAACCTGGAGGAAATTTCCAGAACCGCTCTCAGTGCCTTCGGTGCCAAAAGAGGGGTCATGGAACAAAACATTGCCGCATGGATGCTAAATACATGATTTGCGGAGGTTCTACTCACGCTGAGGACGTCTGTTATGTGAAGGAAGATACCAAAAAGCTTTTATGCGCAAATTGCGGTGGCGACCATGAGTCTAACTTTTGGGATACCAGGCTGATGAACGGTAACGTTTTTCGTTCTCGGAATTCCCCAGGCAGAATCTCCAACAATGCTCATTTTTCAGTTAACGATCGATTGCTTAAGAATCATACCCATTAGGTCAATTTTAATCATGTTCATTCACAACCTGATTTTTGTCCCGCCGGGTAGCCTTTAGAATCTTTCAATTTCGAATGGATTTATCCAACGAAACTCGTATGCCGATATTGTATCAGGCAGTTTTAGCTCCTCTTCTTCAAATTGTCTTCCAAATCATATGGAAAAACCCCTGCCGCTGCAGGCAACTCCTATTCCGTCTCTTATTGTATGACATTCGCCAGAATAATTTTTGCCAGAAAACCGCAGAATGTACCATTCGCCAGAAAGCCATTCCCCAGAATCTTTTTTTTGTAATTAATTTTGAAGCTTGACATCAAGTAATCGACAATTTTATGGGAAATTTATTGTTATCGATTTTTCGATACTTGTCATTTTGATATATTGAATATTCTCATATTATTTGTACTTATAGTATCAAGCATTGTGTAGACAACTTCCAGATTATTTATATCAAGTGGCTTGGACTACTAGCACTGCACAGCTACATCGAAAAATTAATTGAAATTCAGCGTCACTGCTGCAATACATCACTCGCGTCGTTAATGTTGCGCCAACTAATATTTATATCATTGTAATATTATAACAAGTATTGCGCCTTTCTTTCACCACTGGACTATCGTAGAAGTTTTTTACAGAAGTTCACAAGTAACGCTAATAAAAGTGCGCAATGGCTTCAAATCGAAAAGGTGTCTTCGGGGGACTTCCCAGACAACCAGAAGTCGCATGAAAGTTCACGTAATAACTCGTTTATTCACGCAAATTACATAAAACCCGCAACACACGGTGGGTAAAATCGTTAGATTGATAAGTTTCTCGCATAAAACGCTGTTTTTCTGAGTTCATTTGTACATTTTGTTTCATTTCGTACACTCGTACAAAGTAAGTCGAACCAATCCGTAGCAACTGTCAAATCAACATTTGTTATCATAAGTCAAGTCGCATAAGATCACAGGTTAGTTCGGTAGAATATTTATACACTCGCATAGTATGTTATTATTCATCACATAATATATACACGCATATCGCCTCCACTTTTGTACGTAGAAGGCATTTTCGCAACATCTTATAAATGAAATTTTGCACATACAAAGCCTTCAGGTGATTTCGTTATACGTAGGGTGATGTGCTAGTATCCATCGTATTAAGCATTGATCAGTGAGAACTGCAATTTTCCCAGTATTGAAGTGAATGATGCTGATACAAACCGATGCCAAACAAGTCTTTCTCAAAACGGCTTTAGCATTGTACAATAACATTTCGATAAATCTTGATCTCTTTTTGAAAATAATGCAAAGAAAATGCATCTTACCGTATTCTCAATCCGTTGTATCGTTTTCAACTCCGTCGCAATCAGTTTCCAGATTCGTCTCACAACTTACGGCGCACTGTGATGTATTTAGTGGTTAAAACACAACATATCAACGCTATAATAAAATGTTTTACTAGAATATATAGATCTACGGGCATCTCCCTCCATTCCTTCAGCATGATGGAATATACTAATTTCCTTTAAGGGGCAGGATCCGTCATTGATTTTAGAATTTTCAAAAGCAGTTTTTTCGTTCAAAACCAAGAAAATTAACTGGAAAATGTGTTCACTGTGTTGTATTCTTCAACCGAAACACAGTGAACACATTTTCATCGAATGATTTTTAGTTTTGACCATAAAAACTGCTTCTGAAGTTTCGATGATGACGATGATTACGATGACGGAGCGTTGAACGTTAAAATTAATTGTTCGTCATCAAAATTCAGCTCAAACATATGAACACAATTCCTTTTAACCGTACAATTATGGCATTTGCTCACAGTACAGCGAAAACAACACAATCAAAGGAACCGTATTTTTACATCGAGCGTCGCGCACATATTGATGCGCACCAGTGTTGATAGACTCACACTCAAATCTCAATCAATACGCTCTCCCGTGAGAGCAAACTCATTAGAGATCTGCTTCGCAAATCTCACGCTTGAGATTTTGATGCAAAATCAACTCAATCATCTCAAGCCGTAAAAAATGATTCAGTCCCCCCAAAAACTCGTGAAACCCGAATTTTGTTGTTTACGTTGGAAAGGATTACTATAATTTTACCAGACTAACAAGAAATTATTGCCGTGTGTGAGTAAACTGTGAAAATACGAGACAATGAGTCAAAAAGGTGAGTCAACTCATCCATGATTTTTTTGACTACTGAGTTGCGTGATTGACAACTCACGCATGAAAAATCTCAAGCGTGAGTTGTGAGAAATTGAGTTTTTCACAACACTGATGCGCACAAGCTTTTTTTCTCAGTACGACGGATTGAACTTTGTTTACATTCTCAATTATACGCAGCGGTTGAGGAAATTTCGTAAAATTTGGTGATTTATTGAAGTTTTACGGCGTGTGATTGGAATGAAATCCTTCAGTGAAGAAGTACGAAAGTTTTCCATAGTGAAAATAAGTGCCCGGCGAAGTATGTAACCCACGGGGGCGGGAAGAAACTTGTGTTGGAAAGTGGTGTGGCTCAGTCGATCGCTAAGCATTTCTCTCAAATCGTGTTCGTCCATGCGATTTCGGTGAAAAAGTGAAAAATGGATAATTGAACTGAAGTTATTTACCGAAATACAGTAGTTTTATTGCATTTTTGGTGTACAAGTGTACACACCATAACAGCTTTCACAAAATAACACTTGGATAATGAATCTATGTTGCAGGTAAGTTTGAATATCCACCGTAGTGGAACATTTAAAGTTTGATACGACGAATAGTAGCGCTTACGACGAAGTAGAACAAAACCCTTCATTATGGTTGTCTGGGTTATTTCTCGCAAATCAGAGAATAAGTGCTCTGAAGACAGTAACATGATTCGATGCAATTCCGCACTTTCACACTTGTGAAGCCGCATTTCGCAGTCTAGTAGTGAAAGAAATACGCAATATAAAACAACGCGATTGATCGATCCATGTCATTTATTCTATTTTGTTACAATCCTTCGCATACAATTTTACGCAAATTTCACAACGTGAAAGATGTGTGGTGGAACTGACGTATGATTATATTTTTTGCTAAATAGCTGGCCTGAGACGTTTGGCACGAATTTATTTAGCCGAATGGATATATTACTGAATAGTTTATCTTTGCGAAATATCACCAAACAACTAAAAGAACAGCCTTTCATTGAAAAAAGAGAAAATTATATTACAAATGTGATCAGTTTAGCGCCAATAATTATTTTAAAAATATAACTCTAATGACTCAGCTCAAGAGGGGGTCGAAAATTTCCAATTTAGGCGTTACGTAATGTCCATTACGTAAAATGGACGTTGCCTTAGATTAACGTCATGGTTAACATTCCATGATCGACTCACTTGCAATGTAGGTTTCTTATTCAGCCGATCTAGTGGGTTACCGAATTCCGTGAAAATGTGCTATTTTGTTCCTTATCCGAAATAAGGATACACGGGTTTTTGGATTTTTTGATTAGGGTGACCATTACCGAAATAGGGTGACCAGAAAAATCGCGACATCGCAAAATTTTTATTTTTTAAAAAATCATAACTTTTGATCCACTTGACCGATTTTCAGTTTTCTTGGACAAAATGAAAGCTAAAGATTTTGACTTTTCAAGAAAAATATGAAACTCTGCTAAAATTGTTTTCTTGCATGAAAAAAAATAAAAATTTCAGTTTTTTCGTGATTTGAAGACTTTGGGACCAAAGGGGCTATTGCTGTTCTAATTTTTTCTTGAAAGTTCAGATTCAGATCATAATTACTTCGTGTTTGGTAAAATTACTCTAGCAGACCGTGATTTTGTTTTTCTTTCTTTTTTCAATTTGCTAATGAATTTGTTCGTGCTTCGAATTCAGCGTAAGACTATTGCTCAGTATTGTTGGGATTATTTATTTTTCAACATAAACTTTAAAAATTCCCACCGTTCTTGTTATTTTTTTTTAATTGGTTTGGTTAATTTGCGTCGTGTTGTTTGGGTCTTAGTTGTGGATAAGAAGTTCCTACTGAACTGTTTGGCTAGCCTTACTTGTTTTTCCTCTTCTAGAAACCCTTCTACGATTGATTTGGTATTAACCGACTCTAGTTACATTTGTAGCCAACTGGTTACTCATGCTTGATCCTGTTACATTCCAAATATCCCAAGAAGCGATTCTCAATACCCATCAGCACCAAATTCAATTATTTTCGAACCGATTGAAACATATATCGATAGTAATCTTGATATTAACATCCCTTGAAAACAAAACTTGATATTGACAATGCTTTCGAAACTTTAACAATTTCCATTGTTGAAGCAAAAGGGAATTCCAAAATGTGCAGTAAAATTCGAAGCCGTGATTATAGACGATGATCATAAACTCTTGATCTGTCTTAAAAGCGTGAGGAATTCATACGCACTCGCGATCCTGCTATGAAAATTACAAGACAGGATCTACAGAAAAGAAAAATAAAAAAAATCCACTCCATAGCGAAACAAAAAAAATGAAAATATCATATCTTATTTGGACCCTGGTTCTAAACCTTTTTGAAAATTATATAAATTTTTAAAAATAAATCTCAGTGATCAATTCCAGCATTGAAAGAGGAATACAAATTATTACTTGCAGTTTGAAAGTGCACACAATTTCATTTTAGGACTCACTAGTCCTATTGAAAATCAAATTACTTAGGATTTCGAAAGCTTACTCATTCAAGAGAACGTTTTTTTGTGTGGTACTTATTTCTTTTTAAATGTTATACTTTCTAAAACAAGTTCCTCTAAGGTCAAACTTATGCCCCACCTTACAATTGATATAGAATGTTTGCACACTGAAACAAGCGTTGAAGTAATGAGAACCATGAACAAGTTTTTAAATTTACTATTCCAATCACGATTGAGCTATCAAGAGCGCTTTTTATTTGCGCTTTGGTCCCTCTCTATCCAACCGCATCGATAGCCGAGCGGTAAGCGTACGCGCTTGACAATCACAAGATCCTCAGTTCGATTCTGGCTTACTGTAAGTTTTTAACCATGATATAGTAATTTTTACTGTCGAAATGGTACCATGGTAAAATTGAATACACAAAATATTTGAAATAAATGCAAATTTAGTCTGCTCAAATCAAGTGGCGTTGTGTATTTAATTTAACCCTCTAACATAGTATTTTCAACTGCAACGCTGTTCTCAGTGTATAGTTGATAGTGGTAATAGTGATTAATCTCACACCGCGCTTCTCTGGATTCTCTTATATTCGTTCCAAGTGATGGCGTTTCAATTGATTACACCAATTTAACATTCGTTTTTTTATCAGATTACGGTTGCAGAATCTTTCCACGGTGTCTCTGCATGATCTTGCTTCTTAGGCGCCGTCCACAAATTATGTAACGCTCTAGGGGGAGGGGAGAGTAGGCTCAAGTGTTATGGCTCATACAAAAATTTAAAAGTTTTCATACAAAAGGCGTTACGTAATAAATGGATACCGCCTTAGTAGCAAATAAAACAAAAAGACTTAGTTTCGTGTGTTTTGTAGATACTATTTTTAACAAGTATCCACTATCGAAGTATTTCACTCATGGTGCAAATTTCGCACCTTGAAGTCACGTTTATCCATTAACTGACTACTGCCATTCGTCAATCGTCATCGGTACTTTTCGTCAATGTTGTGTTGGTCGCACGGATTGGGATGAACGCTGCCTGTATAGACACAATAAAAGTTGATTTGCAAGAGGTCAGATCCCACCAATATTTGCAATCAATCAGCGAGGTTTTAAATCGCAGCGTAAATACGTTGCGGGTGACTGAGCTTTCGTTCGTTTGCAGGAAGTTTGCAGCACCCTGATATCGAATGGAAGGGGATTGGCACTGGGAAAATCCCCTTCTGAACGCAACGGTTACTCCACTGGTGATGAATAACACTGCGGAACACGATTTTGTCTCAAGCACCAAAATACCGCTATTTACTTAATTAAGGGTTGAATCCATTGCCATTTACAGAAATATCATAGCACGTCTAGTTTTTGAGATATTGGCTGTTGAAAATGTCAATTTTGACTATTTCAGCCAACTTGCATGCAAGTTTTCAAGCTTGTATGGCAATTTATTTGCTTAATTTGCATCAGAACTTGAACTTCATGTGCATAACAATACTTATCATCGATGTTTATGATACTTCCGATGCTCAAAAGCTATTTTTTGTTATTTTAGAAAAGTTTTGTATTTTGCCATATAAGAGAAACGAAGAATTTCGTATGGAGACTGCAAGCATGTTGAAAAAATCGATTGAACCTCAATTTAATCGTGCAATTTCAATCAAATTATATCTGAAATGAATGTTAAAGTCCTATTATGCATGCTTGGTAGATTAGATCATAATATTTTTTGATAAATCATTGTTTTAATTTTATGTAAACATCAATGAAACCAGTATTTATACAACGTTGGCGACCTGTAGCTAAAAAATGTGACATGCTGGAACATTTCTGAGAACGGCATCAGATTCAGCAACCCCAAATCTACTAGAGACACATAATTCGATTCTTGAGACACGCAAAAGTGTCATTTTTGTTACGCTGTGTAATAGTTCTGCCGTAGAGTGAGTATTGGCGAAAAGATCGTGTACAAAAATAGTAGCAGAAGTGTGAACCCACGATGTTAGTCATAAAAGTAAATGGTGATTGACGGGCTTATAACTAACGTGTCAGTAAATTCTCAAAGTTTATCGCTTAATCAATAAGTGCGAATTTTAACAAGAGATAATGATGATGCTTACTTGTTGACTATATTGTGATTTTGCCACACGATTGGTTAAAGTTCACATTTCATGTGTTAAACACTATTCGTTGATGAATAAAATTTGTTCATTTTGAGAGACATGTGCAAAGCCAGAATTTCCGTCAGGGGGAGCTATAGTACGACCTCATAGGCATTATTTACACTTTCTCACAAATCGGCAATGTTTGATACTTTTTGCATCATTCTGATTAGCCGCTTCCCATTATATTACAGTTGGAAAATTGGAGTCCGACTTGATTCAATTTCTCGACTAGGCAACGATTTGGACAGCTGACGGATAGAAAAGAATCTGAATACTTCACCGCTGTCAGAAATTCCTCCAAAAACTTGAGATTCTTCTAGAAATTAAACTGTCTGTCATTTTAATTGATTTTAAAAGCACTAGAAACGCAAAGTTACGTTCATAATATACCTCAAAGATTGTTTTTTACGAATTATTTAAAAATTACTGCCTAGTTATTTTTCAGGATTTTTCCAAGAAAAACTTTCAAAATTTATGCAACACTTGTATTGAAATTTCCTGAAAATATTTGTTTGAACATAACTTCTGATGATTCTTTCGAGATCATGCCACGAATTCCAGTTTACGGAAATAGTCATATTTCGAATGATATCCAACGAATCCTAATGAGTCCGGCGGCATTCAATTTTCAAAAATATCTTGTTTCTTTGAAAACAGCAAACATCTATATAACATTACACTGCACTAAATTACAAGCGGCAGGAAAAACGTGGTTTGGAAGAAATTCCGGAACAACTCCGGTGTCCGGAGGCCACTATGCATGGTCAAACAATATACTGCCTATCTCAAAAATTTTATCCCCTGTACATTTGAGAACAATTTTGAAAGTCATTCAGAGGCATCGTCCTGTAGTTTAATCTAATTGAAATTCTTCCAAATGTTTATACAGTCACAAAATCTTCTCCAATAACTCTTCAGTAATTTACTCAGAAGCTTCTTTCACTAATTTACGCATACTACTAAATATTCTAACAAAAGTTCATTCAGAAAGTTGTACATGAATTTTGCCAAGAGCCAATTGAAATTTTTCTCAGGAATTTCTTCTAGAATTACTCAAAAATTTTCAGTAGTAACCTTTAAAGTAAATTAAATTATTAAATCCAAGCAAAAAAATGTATGAATTCCAGTCTCCGGATCTATTCCTAATGTAGGTGATAGAAAAACGATGAATTTGTATGGTTCTATCGCACAACATCAAAAATAGGGATATTATCTATAGCAGCGACACGAATTCAGATTAATGGCCGAGTTTTCAAATATTTTTATCGCTAGCAAAAAACGATTTAAATGATCATTTTACCTGCATTATGTGGGTAAAATGAACAGCTGATGGTTGTAAAATGAACATTATGCATAAAACGTGAGCAAAACAAATATTTTAGAAAATTTTTATTGCATTTCCTAAAATATATCCATTAATGATTGTAACCCATTCAAAAAGAAATCCAAAGGTATCATATTTGGCATAATATCATAACGATATTCACAACACTGAAAAACCTCAAGACCTCCGAGCTAAAAGTTAGGTCAGCTCTAATTTTCAAACGTGATTTTGTAAATTCTTAGTTTTCGTTGATATTTTCACTTCAATTGACGTTCGTATCAACCAGAGGGATGGCATCATAGTTTTTCACTATGGTATTTGACAGGTCTTGTTGTGCCTTCTTATCGGGAGCATAAATTTATACTCCAGTTGAAATTTTCACGCACAATCATGTATTTGTTGAATGTTTACCTTCCGTGTGAGTGAAAATGGTACAAAATGCGCCAAACAAGACAAAAACTGCGCAAAGCTGGTATGTGAGAATGTGCATTGAAAATCTTCGGTTTACTTCTCAGTGGTTTAATCCGCGTTCGCAATGGCATTTAGCCATCTATCCCGCGCATCGATATTGGTTGGAAACTTGTGATGCGAAATGTTATCATCGTGATAATAGGGTCCTAAAGCCCTGTCCCAATTTTAGTGCCAAACGCTTAAGTTCAGGCCAATAATACATGTTTACTCAATTTTCTAATGTTTTCCGTTGGTTTGAGCCCAAAAAATATTTTTTTAGATTTTGTCACACCCCTTGGCTTAAACTCAAATTTTGGGTGTATTTTGCTTTCCGTGTCCCTTCCGAAATGTCAGATAGGAACAATCCCAGTGGTCGAACTAAAACCCATGTGGTGTTTTTGTCGACTAAGCGAACGTCAAACATGATCTTAAGTGTCAAGGTTCATTTATGGACCCAATTTTTAAATTAAAGTTTAAACATGATATAGCCGTTATTTGAGCGGAAAAAATTGCTAAAGTAGTTGCAGTAAGGTGCTCTTTCGAGTTATTGAATAAAAACAAGATTTCATTAAACATTTTAGGACCCAATTGTTCTTCTGATTATGATAATCGACACCGAAAGAAGGAAACAACACTTCATTGTGGTTTTTATGATAATATATATGAAACTTACTTTTATTTTAAACCGCGTGCTACGCTATGGAACGAACAATATGGGTAGATTTTGTGTGCCTAGATTCATTTTCCCACATTCACACCAGCGGCATTGCTTATAGCGTTATAGTATTGGTGAGCGCTGCTTGCGTTCGATAAGAGGCAACAAAATATGGCCATCATATCAGCCCCCTGACCCGAACACTCCGATATAGGCTCTAAATCGTCCGTGCGTGTTAAAAATATTCACCCCTGTTCATTTTGCCACCACTTCCCCTACGAAAAAATGCATTTTGGTCATATTGGCGCTCACGTCGACTATGCAAACATGAGCAGTGTTGCATTTTACAAGAAATGCGACGTGTTCATGCGAGGAAAAAGTTCAGGAAAGCTCCTTAATAATCTGGAAAACGGGAGAAGACTAATGGGTTATTTTGTACGGGGTTTTACATGACGTTTTACAACAGCCTACTTGATGGCAAGACAAAGTTTCCCGATCAGTGGATTACAACTGAGTTATTACAGAATTTGTTATTTAGCTAGGACGTTTTTTGTAATAAAATATGTTATTATTGTGGCTGGTTAGTAGTTAAAACATTGAAAATTATAACAGAATTTCCTATACATTAAATGAAATATATTATAATATTCTTAACACGTAATAAAACTGACCATGTATAAGCAATTACTCTCAGATTATTTGTTACAAATTATGTTATTTACACGAATAATAAAATTTGTTTTAGTGAAATAAAAGAATAAAAAAACATTTATTCAAAAGCACGGCAAAAACAGGGTCTGGGTATTCACGAATAAACATTTTAAAATCAAAACAAACATTCTGAAATTGACGAAAAAGCTAAATTATTGTCGAAAACGTGCTTAGATTGATTTTGCACAACGCAAAACGATATTAAGCCCTCTACCGGCAGCTTAATTTTGTTTTACCTCAAAAAAAAATACTGAAATCGTTATACTTTTTTCTTTGAACCATTTTTTTCCAAGTTCCAAAAAAAACTCGTCTCTTTCTAGAATATGTGTATGTGTATATCGATCATTGGTCATCTGGTTTAGAAGATACATATTCGGATGTTCCTAGGAGACTGACACTTCTCATATATAATTTTTTGGCCACCATTTTGTTTCTAATCAATTTATCAAAAAAACATGGACTATATATTGTCAGGTAAGAAGCAGAGAATATGATTATACTAGAGAAACGCGGAGAGGATTTTGGCTTTGTTTATAAACAACATTTGCAATGACTATTAATGTACCGCTACGGCTATCTGGACCCCTTGTAAATATTTCTGATAAAATTACTCTGGAAAAGTTCCACCAACAAAATACGCGCAGTTTCTGCAGGAATCTCTAAAAGTCTTGTTTGAGGATGTTTCTCGGTGTGTTTGCAGGGCCATTTTTTGATGCGTTACAATATGTTTTGGATATCAGGGGAGAAATTGTTGGAGGGGTTTTAAGGGTAAGAATTATTTAAAGCAGAATACCAAAAGAATTACAAGGAGCAATATGCAAAAATGCTTCAAGGTTTAACTGTAGGAAAAATGTTAATGGTATTTTTCACAAACTGTTCCTGGAACGAATTATTTCAAGTTCGAGAGAGAATGCCTTAAACAATATGCATACAAAAACTCCAAAAGAGTTTGAAAAACTACTTCTCGATGAGAAAACAATAAGATACGATAATCAAAAAGTTTCATGGTCGTTTAACAAAAATGGTGTGTCAATTTGTGTAATTCTAAGACAGGGTTTCTCAACCAGTGGTTAGCGGACACTTAGGAGGTCATAAAGAGTAAAGGGGCCGCGGAGCCAATGCAATATATTTTTTAAATTTTCACCTGGCAATTAGAATCAATAATAATAACAAAGATGGTTTTTCGAGGTATCCATTTGATAAACCTAGCATTTTTTTGAACTTCAACCCTCTAATACCCAACCCCGCCTATAGACGGGATACCTTTTTGTGTATTTTTCCTTAAGCTAAGTATGCACTTCAACAGAAAAGTAATCGCCTATCTCGATGCGTGGAAAATTTCCTGCAAGAAATGCTCAAAAAATGGATTTTTCTTTGATCGCAGTACGCAGTTGAAAAGAAATGTCAATTCAAATGGAGCTCACTGTAGAAAATTTCTTGACCATTTCTTGGGCAGAAATTTTTACTTTTCTTGGGCAGAACAGCATACTTAGCTTTAGCTTGAAAATCAAAAAGATTTTTTTTTTTGGCTTAAACCTTGGGCCATAACACACATATTAGGAAAATTTTATATGACATTTGAAACTTTTTTGTATTTTTGAAAAATTGTATCATTTTATAACCTAAAAATGCCTGGGTTTAATTTAACGTGTCCGGATAATCGAACCACTAACAAAAAAAAATTAAATCTGCTATAAAAGAACTTTTTCATTGTTTTATTTATATGATGCAGTGGCGTCGCTAGACATTATTTCTAGGAATATTAGGGGTTATGAGAAGAAAAATAATTTTTTGATCGGCATACACAAAAAACCCCTTTAACGAACCCCCCCCCCCCCCCCCCCCTTTTCCTACCTTTGTCCAAAACTGCTAAATCATTCATAAAAACCAATCAAATTACGCATAAAAACCAAAAATATCAAAAAATATTTCGGATAATCGAATCCTGGATAATCGAGTCACCGGATAATCGAGTCTCCGAATAACACAGCGTAACAAAACTGACATTTTTGCGTGTCTCAAGGATCAAAATATGTGTCTCTAGTAGATTTTGGGTCACTGAATCTGATGCCGTTCTCAGAAATGTTCCAACACGTCACAATTTTTAGCTACACGTCGCCAAAGTTGCATAAAACGCTGGTTATATTGATGTTCACATGAAATTTAAAGTATGATTTATCAAACTTTTTTGTGATATACTCTACCAAACATGCTAAATAGGACTTGAATTTTCAATTTAGACACAATTTAGTTGAAATTCCACGATAAAATTTAGTTTAAATCGATTTTTTCCAACATGCTTGTAGTCTTCATATAAAATTCTTCGTTTCTCTTATATGGCAGAATACAATATCTTTCTTAACGACCAATAAATAACATTTTACCATCGAAAATATTATGAATTTTGTTGATAATGATTGTCTTATACATGAAACTTGAAATCTGTGACAAATTAAGCGAATAAATTGCCCTACAAGCTGTCAAACTTGCATGCAAGTTGGCTGAAACAGTCAAATTTTGCATTTTCAACAGTCAATATCTCGAAAACTAGACGTGCCATGATATTTCTGAAAACGGCAATAGACTCATCAACCCTTAAATTAGTAAATAGCGGTATTTTGGTGCTCGAGACAAAAACGTGTTCCGCAGTGTAATCGAGTCCGACCTGTAGATCATTTCCAAAACGTGTTTCGATCTGTTTTATATAGCGAAAAATTATAATTAGATCGAAAATAAAAATTAGGGTATTCGAGGGTTAATCATTTTGAAAGAGATATTTGCCAGATCCTTGGCGAATATTTGAAAAAATCCTGAGCATTGGCTTGTTAAGAGGTATCCAGTATTTATCACATTCTGATTCTACGTTGAAAATTGAACCAGAATCAAATGATTCATGATTTCCGTGCAGTAACTCCATGTCTAAAACACTTTTGAAGTTAGTATGGAAATATCTTTTAAATCATCCCTCGGCAAATTCTACTACGGGACGAGCCGTCATTATGAAAATTGAAATTTGAATGAGTCTACAGGCTGAAATCATCAATAATAGTATATAATGTAAAAATTATGAAGCGCAATAAAATGTGCTCTTTCGATCAAGCTACAAAAACCTGTAAGTTTTTCATCGCTTAACAACATAATTCTGGCAAACTCAAATAAGTCGCAATTCGAGAAAATTTCCTCACACAATTTGTATTTGTATTTGTATTTGTATTTGTATTGAAGATTCATCCGACATCATGGTCTTAATGAATAAAATTAAAACTAAACTAAACTAAGCATCAACTCTTGGACAACACTTAACAGGATACATTAAACCTGGCGATTGCGCAACCGATTTTTGAAGGTATTAGTTGAGATGTTAAAATCGAACAAATTGTAATTATCTTGGAATCTCCGGCTTATCGTGTCAATGGGATTATTGGATCCATACATAGTTCGCCTCGGTGGTTGATATAGTAGTTGTCTAGAACGCAGCACACGTTAAGGAGCGTATATATTAAGCTGGCGAAGCAATGCTGGGCTGTCTATTTCGGAGCGAAGAACTTTAGCACCAAAGACGGCTTGGTTCATCTTTCTCCTCTCCTCTAGCGTTTCGATACCGAGCAGTGCGCATCGATGCTCGTAGGGCGGTAGCCGTAATGGGTCAGACAAGGGTAAGCTACGTAATGCGCATCTCACGAATCTACGCTGAATCGATTCGATTCTAGCAATCCACACTGCATCATATGGCGACCAGATTACAGAAGCAAACTCTAGAATTGATCTGACTAACGAGCAGTACAATGATTTTAGACACAAAGGGTCATCGAATTCACTTGCTATTTTGAAGATGAATCCAAGTTGACGATTGGCTTTGTCGACTGTTTCTGAATAGTGCATTTTGAATGTCAATTGATGGTCTAGTAAAACACCCAAATCTTTAACATTATCCACACGATTCAGTATGGTACCATTAATGGCATAATTGTACAGAACAGGACTTTCCATTCTACGAAAGGATATGATGCAGCACTTAGACACACTAATACTCAAATGATTCAACGTACACCAACTCACAAAGAGGTCCAACTGTTCTTGCAACTGGCGGCAATCATTGATGCTTCTTACTATGAGATAGATTTTCAAGTCATCTGCATAGAACAATAAGTAACAGTTCGAAAGTACATGGGACACATCATTGAAAAACAGGACAAACAACAGTGGCCCCAAATTACTCCCTTGGGGTACACCACAATGCGGAGTGAATGGAGCTGATATGGCTTTTCCAATCTTAACGAGTAGTTGACGATCAGTTAGATAGGAATACAGCCAACTGCAAATTCTCGAAGAAGCACCCAAACGGTTCAACTTTGCCAAGAGAATACTGTGATCAACTGTATCAAATGCGGCCTTTATATCTGTATAAATACTATCGACCTGTCCCCCTTTATCCATTTCTTTGATGCAGAATGACGTATACTCGCATAGATTTGAGATTACTGACCGTTGTGGGAAGAATCCATGCTGATTCTGTGAAATGTATGTTTTGCAGGCTTGCAATAAAACATCGTTCATTATTATCTCGAAGCATTTCGATTCAGCTGGAAGTTAGGTTATTCCACGATAGTTCGATACTTCCGTTCTACTGCCTTTCTTGAAGATCGGTCGCATATAAGACATTTTCCATGCTTTAGGGAACTGCTGACATCGGAGAGAGAGGTTGAATATAGCCTTTAGCGGAGCAATTAACACCGCCTTGCAATGTTTCAAAATGCATGCAGGAATACCATCAGGGCCTGGCGATATGGATGGTTTTAGCTTCTTCAATGCCTCCTCCACCATCATATGGCTAACTTCGAAGATGTCAACATCGATAATATCAGTAGGTAACGATTGTGACGCAGCATCGGGATCCGCTTGAGATTGAGACGATGTGTCGAAAACACTCGCAAACCATGATGCAAAAAGCTCGCATTTGCCCTCGGCCGAGGAAGCAGAGTGGCCATTCAAGCTCAAAAATTATGGCAGCCCAGTTTCATTTCGCTTTGAATTGGCAAAACTCCAGAACTGCTTTGGATGTCTTCGTAAATTGTCCTGAACACGCCTTACATATTTACCGTAGAGGTATCGATTGTAGTAACGATAACTGCGGCTAGCTCGATTAAATGCCAGCTTGTTGCAATCGTTTTTTTCTTTTTGAAAATCGTCTCTGCATCTTGGATTGATTCCGTCGGAGATACAACAAGCGTGCATTAGACCACGCAGGTTTGCGTCGCGGCATTGCTAACGGTACACAGTGCGTGAAACATTCGTGTAGTTTCCCATTGAAGATGCTCACCGCATTATCCACATCGTTGCATTGATAAACAGTTGACCAGTCCACTCTCGAAAGCAAAACGTGGAGTGTTTCGTAGTCCACTTTACCAAAGTCGCGAACTTCTTCATCACTAACTTCTACGAAAGGAACTATTGTCGGAGATCTTACTGTGAGTACAAAGGCTGGGTGATGCGGGTCAATATCCACTATCGGCTGACAGGCTTCATCGACTGAACTGCAATCTGTGATAGCATCATTTGTGAATATTAGATCTAACGTCCTGTCTAAATGGTTTCGCAATAAATTTCTCTGTTTCAGTCCCCTGAATGCGAAATTGTCCAAAAGAGTTCGACCAGCTTGCGTAAGATTCGATGATAAAGGGTCGGCAAATGCTACGACATTGTTTGTTGATTTCCAAACGATTCGGGGTTGATTGAAATCGCCGAATAGGACGAGGCCGTCGTTGATGCTCAACTTCTCACTGATTTCCGAAACAACATCTACGTGGGACTGGATACATTCACAATCAGCTGATTTCTCTGGTGGTATGTATGAAACGCCTATAAAGATGGAACTTGAACCGGTCCCAATCTTGACGAAGATGTTCTCCACTCTTACATCAAAAGAGAGCTGCACATCTGTTGCTTCGAGTTTGTTTGATACGGCTATCAGCACGCCTCCACCGCGTGTTCTAACACTGTTGAATGATGAACGATCTAACCTGAAGACGTTATATTCATCACCAAATAATTGGCAAGAATTGATTCGATGCAAGGAATATATCCGTAATCTTAGTTTTAAGACCCCGAACGTTTTGGTAATAAAAACGCAATTTACAATTGAATCAACTTTAACCTAGCAAACGCAGACTATTCTAAAAGTTATCTACCTTACTACAGGTTCCTCGAGGATTTCTTCATTATACAAGAAACATCATATGTAACATCTGTAACAGATATCTGATTTCTGAGATAGATTCATGAAAAGATATGAAGAATTTCTGAAAAAATGTTCCATAAAATGTCAATAGCTAATGTTTGTAGATTATTTAAGATTCATTTTGAGAAAATCCAGACAATTTTGGGCGGATATGCTAGCAAAACTTTCACGAAGTCACGGGAAGGTCTGGTTCATTTTGGCGGGATCTACTGTTGAAATCTTCCCAAGAATCTGACGTACAAGATTTATATTTGAGTTTAATAAAAATCTCTTTGGAAGCTCCTCAGTGGTATGATACTAAGTAGCCTTATTCTAAATTCTTGGTAGACTTCTCAGATGTTATGATGCGATGTTATAAGATGAACCTGACGATGATATGGGTTAATTCTTTCCTAGATCTCTGGTAGATTGTTCTTAAACTTTTGAAAGGATTCCTTGATAGATCAAGGATTTTCAACGTGAACTTTTATGGGTGTCCGACAAAATTATTATAGGAATTTCAGTCAAATTGATGTGATTCTCATGTAGAGCTTCAATAAACTTACCAAACACAATGCTTATAGTTTGCTAAAATCCTTTGCTTATGAGCTTTAATTTCAAGATGTTTTAGGGGTCTGCAGGATGTTTGTAGAAGTTTAAGGTGAAGATGAATCGAAGCCAAACCTCAAATTTTCAAGAGCACAAATCTGAAGAACCAAACATCCGTTTAAGCTGAAAACTTAATCGATTGGTCACTAGCTAATAGTGACCAATCGATTAAGTTTTCAGCTTAAACAGGTGTTCGGTTCTCCAGATTTGTGCTCTTGAAAATTTAAGGTTTGGCTTCAATTCATCTTCACCTTAAAGGGGATCGCAGTTTCAAAAAGGTTGGGAATCATTGTTCTACGCAAAGTAGACTAAACACTTCCACTCACTCGATCACTTTCTAAAATGAGCGTTGTTCCCTTTTTAAATTATTCCAATTTATTTTACTAGGTAACATGCACAGTCTTCACGTAGAAATTTAAAATCTTTCCGAAATTGGATATCTGTTTAGTGTAAAATCAAAACTATTATAAATATTAAAATGTTTTTATTGTTTTCAATTCAATTCCATTATTTAATCAACTGTATGCGTTTATTATTCAATCAGGATTTCAAGATGCTTTAACTTTAAAACCATCTGACCTATACCAAGAATTCTACTGATTTTCCCACTCAATATCAATACTAACTAGTTTCTTTTTTTTCACTCGACACTAAACTGTTCGCTCTTATTATCCATCTTTGACTCCCGTAGGGCACGGCAACGTTTATTACCTTGATCCGCATTAACGTCGGGACTTCTGACATGGCTTTTGCCTCGGTGGTTACCATTCTCCAGACTCTAGAAAATCTCTCATCTCCGTTAGTTGACCAGACCTGACCAGACCATTCACCGGGGTAAGGAGAGATTATACGGCAACAATATCAACGAGAATTTAAAGAAGGAAAACACTTTTTTTATTAACCAGTTGCCAATAAAATTGTAAGATATAAGCAATGATTCGGATATTTTAGGAATATTAAAAGTCATAGAAGAAATATTTCTTATAGATAAATCGATAAAAACTATAATAAAAACTAGCAATAAAAAATTGTAAATTAGCCATAGAGTAAAGAAAAAATAAATAAAATTCGAATCTAGGACTATACCATCTAATTCCACTAGAATTTGTATCCCTTGACAAATACGCGTATTTCGACCTGAACTGTAAGACCGCCTTCAGTGTCGTATACTAGACTCGACTAGAGAAGTTATCCGTTTCCTAGTGCAGGATAATATTTTCCTCGAGCGAGATTATACCGTTCAACATATTTGCACCATTTTTTTCCCATCCTATCTGCCACAACAGCACCCTTGAAAAGTGGCTCTAATGGACGGAGTATCTGATGCTAACGGAATTCAACATTAATGCTCTACTAATCTCATAATTTCAACATCGGATTATGGTGTGGAACAAGTGGCCGCAAAAGTTGTACTTCACCTTAAACCAACTGTTCGAGAGCGAGACAGAAGTGGTCTTAGTTGACTCGCACAAATTGGGTAATTTATCTTGTTTTCACTTCCACGCGACTTAAAGTGCTACTTCTCCGGGTATTACGAACCGAACGGGAAAACGCCGAAATGCAACCAACTGTGCAAATAACTTTGTGCTGGTCAGGTGCGAAAAAGGGTAAATCCTGGAAGGAGTGAATGCAACTACATTTCCTGGAAGGAGTTTACCACCCCTACTTTCCGTTTTTCGTGAGAAGGTCAAAGTCTGACAAAAACATCGCAATTTGGCTCTGGTTTACACGCTGTCCTTGGGAATGCCACTTGGTACAATAGGAAAATCCGCAGGAAGTGGATAAGAAGTGTAACTAGACGTACTAGACAAGCACTCTGTTGAAGAGCTGTCAGATTGTTCGAAAACGGAATCGATTCAATCCTAAACGTTGCTATATTATGTAATGTATACTTTTTAAATCAAATCTATAAAAAAATGTTTTCCAATTACTCGGTATAACAATAGACAAATACAACACCGGATCAAAGCAACTGGCCATATGGTCGTCGTTACCGGGCCCCAGTGCTGGAGCTGTCAAACTCAGCTTTGAACAGAGCAATCAGAAGGCAGGTATCAGAAAGCCGGCTCCATAGGCACGTTCCCCACTGTGGTAGCTAGAGCTGGTATATTGAGATTGTTTATTTTTATTTTCACGGCTGGAAGTTGCTTTAATTCACGGCTGGGAGTTGCCTTGATTCCTTTCTTCACGTACATCCCAAGTAACCATAAGCACTAATAATAAGCCATTAATCAGCATCATAGATGCGTTCAAGCATTATAATAGCACTACAAATGCTTACACACCTTATAACAGCACTTCCGCTGCATAGAAACCCTATTACGGCATCATTATTGCTTCTAAGCCTGATGCATACAGGCATTAAATAAGCACTACTACTTACTTACTTATTTGGCTTTACATCAATTATCTTGATAAAGCCTCGCCAACAATATTTCGCCAATTCCCTCGGTTCATGGCCGCTTCTCTCCATCCTCGCCTGTGACCCACGCTCTCCAGGTCCTGGTGTACCTGATCAATCCACCTAGCTCACTGCGCCCCACGCCTTCTTGTTCCGACCGGATTCGTGGCGAACACCATCTTTACAGGGTTGTTGTCCGGCATTCTTGCAACATGCTTTGCCCAGCGTATCCTTCCAGCTTTAGCTACCTTCACGATACTGGGTTCGCCGTAGAGTTGAGCGAGCTCGTGGTTCATCCTTCGCCGCCACACGCCGTTCTCCTGCACGCCGCCGAAGATCGTCCTTAGCACTCGGCGTTCGAAAACCCCAAGAGCTTGCAAGTCCTCCTCGAGCATAGTCCACGCCTCATGCCCATAGAGGACTACCGGTCTTATGAGCGTTTTGTACATCGTGCATTTGGTGCGGGGGTGAATCTTTCTTGACCGCAGTTTCTTCTGGAGCCCATAGTAGGCACGACTTCCGCTGATGATGCGCCTTCGTATTTCCCGACTAACATTGTTGTCAGCCGTCAACAAGGATCCGAGGTAGACGAACTCGTCCACCACCTCGAAGGTATCCCCGTCTATCGTAACACTGCTTCCTAGGCGGGTCCTGTCGCGCTCAGTTCCGCCAACCAGCATGTACTTTGTTTTCGACGCATTCACCATTAGCCCGACTCTTGTTGATTCGCGTTTCAGGCGGGTGAACAAATCTGCCACCGTTTCAAATTTTCTCCCAATAATATCCATGTCGTCCGCGAAGCAAACAAATTGTCCGGATCTCGTGAAAATCGTACCTCGACTGTTAAGTCCGGCTCTCCGCATGACACCTTCAAGCGCAATATTGAACAACAGGCACGAAAGTCCATCGCCCTGTCGTAGTCCCCGCCGAGACTCGAACGAACTGGAGTGTTCGCCCGAGATCTTCACGCAGTTTTGCACACCGTCCATCGTTGCTCTGATCAATCTTGTGAGCTTCCCGGGAAAGCTGTTCTCGTCCATGATTTTCCATAGCTCTATGCGGTCGATACTATCGTATGCCGCCTTGAAATCGATGAACAAATGGTGCGTAGGGACCTGGTACTCACGGCATTTCTGGAGGATTTGCCGCACGGAAAAGATCTGGTCCGTTGTCGAGCGGCCGTCGATGAAACATGCCTGATAACTTCCCACGAACTCGTTTGCTATAGGTGATAGACGACGGAAGAGAATCTGGGATAGCACTTTATAGGCGGCGTTTAGGATGGTGATTGCACGATAATTTTCACACTCCAGTTTGTCGCCCTTTTTGTAGATAGGGCATATAACGCCTTGCTTCCACTCCTCCGGTAGCTGTTCCGTTTCCCAGATTCTGACTATCAGCCGATGCAGACAAGCGGCCAACCTGTCCGGGCCCATCTTGATGAGTTCGGCTCCGATACCATCCTTGCCAGCGGCTTTGTTGTTCTTGAGCTGTTGAATGGCATCCTTAACTTCCCCCATCGTGGGAGCTGGTTGATTTCCGCTATCCGCTGTGCTGACGTAGCCATCGCCTTCGCTGTCCTGACCTTCTGTGCCTGTGTTCTCTGCGCCATTCAGGTGTTCATCGTAGTGCTGCTTCCACCTTTCGATCACCTCGCGTCCGTCCGTCAAGATGCTCCCATCCTTATCCCGGCACATCTCAGCTCGCGGCACGAAGCCTTTGCGGGATATGTTGAGCTTCTGATAGAACTTCCGCGTTTCTTGAGAACGGTAGAGCAACTCCATCTCTTGGCACTCCACCTCTTCCAGGCGGCGCTTTTTGTCCCGGAATAGGCGGGTTTGCTGTTTCCGCTTCAGTCTGTATCGTTCCACGTTTTGCCGCGTACCATGCTGCAGCATTGCAGCCCGCGCTGCATTCTTCTCCTCTAAAACCTCTTGGCACTCCTCGTCGAACCAATCGTTTCTTGAGCTCCGTTCCACATATCCGACAACGCTTTCGGCAGCGTCGTTAATGGCTGCTTTGACTGTCCTCCAGCAGTCCTCAAGAGGGGCCCTATCGAGCTCGCCCTCATCCGGCAACGCTGCCTCAAGATGCTGCGCGTACGCATTGGCGACATCCGGTTGTTTCATCCGCTCGAGATTGTACCGGGGCGGGCGTCGGTACCGTACATTGTTGATGACGGATAGTTTTGGGAGGAGTTTCACCATCACCAGGTAGTGGTCGGAGTCAATGTTGGCGCCACGATAGGTTCTGAAGTCGGTTATGTCGGAGAAGTGCCGTCCATCGATCAAAACGTGGTCGATTTGCGATTCTGTCTGCTGAGGTGTCTCCAGGTGTACCGATACGGGAGGCTGTGCTGGAAATAGGTGCTACGAATGGTCATGTTCTTGGAGGCGGCAAAATCTATCAGTCGTAGGCCGTTCTCGTTCGTCAGCCGGTGGGCGCTGAACTTTCCAATCGTCGGTCTGAACTCCTCCTCCTGGCCAACCTGAGCATTCAAATCTCCTATGATGATCTTGACGTCGTGGCTTGGGCAGCGGTCGTACTCGCGTTCGAGCTGCGCGTAAAATGCGTCCTTGTCATCATCAGTGCTTCCGGAGTGTGGGCTATGCACGTTGATTATGCTGAAGTTAAAGAATCGGCCTTTGATTCTTAAATGGCACATTCGTTCATTGATCGGCCACCACCCGATCACGCGCCTTTGCATATCACCCATCACTATAAAAGCTGTTCCCAGCTCACGTGTGTTGCCGCAGCTGTGGTAGATGGTATGATTACCTCTAAACGTTCGCACCAATGCTCCTGTCCAGCACACCTCCTGCAGCGCTACGATGTCGAAACCGCGGGTCTTCAGTACATCGGAGAGTATGCGAGTACTTCCAATGAAGTTGAGAGATTTGCAGTTCCACGTACCGAGTTTCCAATCGCTAGTCCATTTTCGTCGCTGTGGTCTTTGCCGATTGTTCCGGTCCGTATTCTCTCGTTGGCGTTCCTGTGCTGATGTGTTTTTACGGCTGGCTCGCAGGGCCTGACACCAACCCCCTAGATTTCCGGAGGACCATTCCCCCTAAATGTTCGGAGGGCCATAGTGCGCAGTTTAGCTTAGAGTCCTTCTCTGGCACTCGGACGATGATCAGCCGCCCCTGACATGGGGAACAGACGCTGTTGTGAGCCGCTCCTAACGTGGAGTACAGACGCTCCAGGTTTGCAAAAGCAAACCCCCCCTTCCCTGTCAGCATACGACCAAAGTTCCCACCGGGGGTTGGTTACCCGATCTTCCCCAAGGTTACTCGTACCCCGGCCAGTACCACGAGGAGGTAGGGATAGGAGATGCTGGGCAAGAGGCTAAGGACCGCACAAAGGGGTCTATTTTATTCCTGCAGGTACGCGAGGTACCAATGGTACGCCATGCCCAGCCATTTACCGCGCCTAATAAGCACTATATTGGCTTTATATTCGCATACAGGGCATGTTTCAATGCCATTCAGTGTTTTGACAGATACACCACGTGCTTTGTGTTTGCATATAGTGGTAAGAGGGAGTCAAACATAAATCTTCTGCGCATTCTATATGCGCATATAATGCTGTTATCGTGCCGCATTATCGTGCTTACTGGTTACTTGGGATGACAGCCGAAAGTTTTACTGCCTCGCCCTCGCTTAGATGGCAGGCAGTGGCGAATCAAGTTGTAGCTAGTGATGCCACATACACAGATTTATCTGTAATTACACAGATTTTTTCCTGTTTCTGCCTACAGATACCTGTGATCACAGATTACAGATTTTTTAGATAAAAAAGATTTTTTAGATTTTAGGACATTTCACGAGTTTAGGACACGGTTTTGGGAGATATAAATCAGAAATGCCTTTACTCTGTTTAGTTTTTCTCAAAAACTAAAGTATTTTAATAATTCAGAAATTATTATACTTAATTTTAGAAGAATAAGTTCAAATTAAAAATTGTTGACGTTTGCAAAAATTCTTTTTGATCTAAAAAAAATAAAAATTTTGGGTATTTTTGCGACACAGATTTTTTACCAAGATTTTTAGAGGTTGCACAGATAAAAAAATGTTGTAAATTTAAGCTTATTTTCATGCACATATTTGGAGCATCAAAATAAACGTAAATTTCAACTACCGATCTCTTATTCTTCAGTAGAATTTAATTGAAATTTACACGATCGTGTCAAAGTCAAGCATTTTTAGTTGAAAATTGAATGTACATTCATTTAAGTTTACATGATGCACTACATGGATTTGGTTTATTTTTACAGTAGTATTCAGTTCACACTACATTGAAATTTAATTTTTTTTTTCTGTGTGACTTAAGATAAAAAAGATTTTTTCAGACGAAAACATAGATGAGAGTCGGAAAAAAAGTTGGCAACACTGGTTGTAGCCGTGAATACGTACTGGTCCAACAGAAGCAGTTTGTTTCATTTTCGTTTCTGTTAGTCCAAATAGGTGGTAGCTCTGTTTATTAAGAAGAAGTTTGACACCGTCTATTGAGCATTCGAGTCCTCGAATGTTAGGGTGTCCTATACGCAGATTGGATGTAGTGTAGACATAATGTTTTGTGACGAGCGGTTGTGCTGGTTTGTACCTAGCATTCGGATACTACAATGGCGCAGCTGGTAGTGTTTGCACAAGTTGAAATGCGTTTTTTTATTTTGGTTTCTGAAATGGAATAGTTAAGAAAGTTGTAAGTATGATTGAAGTGGAGAGAAAACGTCCCCAGTAGGCTCCCTGCCGGAATCGCAGTGGAGTATACTGAAGGATTGGTTCTGATTGGGCCAGATGATTTTACGGGAGAAAACGTGTCCCCAGTAGGCTCCCAGCCGGAAGAGTAATGAAGTAAGCTGGACGACTGATTTTAAAACGACTTCCCGATGATTTTACGGGAGAAAAAGCGATGATGATGATGATGATGAGCTGGTATATTGAATTTTAATTGAAATTTTGCTTATGTTTAGTTGAGCGTGCATGTTTGGTTTGATATAAGTGTGCATGTTTTATATCAACGTGCCTTTTCATTTCAGTGTAACAAAATTGACAGTTTGAATGAGCACGCAAACAGCTTGCAGTGTAGGCAATTTAGTGAAAGATTTTGTGACTAGCGGTTGTGCTGGTTTGTACCAAGCACAGACGTGTTCGGCCGATGGCGGAATCGGCCAAAAGTGGAGTGGCTGAATTCGGATACTACACCCACCAGTTGGGAGATTTGTGCCATTTATTGCCACCTTTTTGCGTGTCTCAAAAATCAAATTATGAAGGTATCTCTAGTAAATTTGGAATTGCAGTATCCGTTACAACTCTCAGAAATGTTCCAGCACGTCTCAATTTTATGCTACAGGTCATCAAAGATAAAATACTGATTTTATTGGAATTAGTTAGAATTGAATGGTATAGTACTAAATTCTTGGAATTACACTGAAAATGTCTCTTCGTAATTTATTTAAAATCGATTTCGTAAAACAATATTTTGTACATATTACGCTATTTTCATTCACCATACAAAATATTTGTATTTGACAGAATGTCGCGATTCAGTTAGTTTATAAAATATTCGTAAGATGCACAAATCTCAAATCGTAGATAAGCGTTTTCGTTATTTTTGCTTTTGTTTTTCATGAAAATTCTCGAATACATATTCAAACAGCCTTAAGTCGAAACATTAAAAAAATAAACTTAGATTCCACACTGAACCAGCTTGATTATCACTTTTATTCCGTTTAAGTTTTGGAATTATGATGTAACCACAAATCAAAACAAAACAATACTTGAGTCAATCTTATATTGTACAGTGGTCCAGAAAACAGATTTACACTGAAAGATTCATTTAGAGCTTTGGAATACAAAGTTATTTGTATTGATTAAGCCATTTGTTTAATATTCTTCAAAATAAAAGTCGACCAACCCTTATTATCACCGAATTGAAATAGCCTACTTTCTTAAGAATGCTTCATCAAAGTTATCAACCATATAATTTTAAGAAAATTTACCAAAAAAAAAAGTTGTTTTGCAGCTCTTGAATTGACCGATTTATAGCTTTTTTTTCTATGTTCACATAGGGTGGTTCATAGATAACTGGTTCTCTAGCTCCAGTGTTTTCAATTCTAATATCTCATCAAAGTAGTTTATGAAATACTTTAAGAAATTTTAAATTTGGTTAGTGGAGGAACTTGGTATCTTTGTTCAAGTGTTGTATTTCATTTTCTCGCAAAAACACCCACAGACCCCCTTTCATTGCTCTGAAGTAGAGTGGGCTGGCGTTTCGGATTATTCCTATGTTTCAGGTAGCTAATTAGATCAAAGTGCAAGTGAAAAGCATTGTACAGTGCCTCAAACTCATATTCGTTCAGGGAACTGTTTTCACATCAAGTTGGTAGAAGGCTATCAACAAATGTTATTGACTTCGAAATACTTCATCAATAATAAACCTTCATTATTTAGAAATTATTTTAAATTTAATATATCATTTGATCAGTATTTACCAACTTGAAGTGAAAACAGTGCCCTGTATGCGTACTAATTTGAAACACTGTATTTATCCCACCAAATCGTTTGTTTTGTGAGATGCACGAAACCATTTCGTCGAATGCACGAAAGCTCTAGCACTTTTTACTAATGATTCGTACATTGCGTATGAATATTCGTTCTCAATACGAAATAAACGAATTTTGATTACAAAATGTTTAGTACAATATAACAATCAATGTTTGTTTTGATTTGGAGCTTGATTTTTATACGAAGTTGGTAACATACATTTTACGAAACTGTTTCGTTGCAGAAAACAACGAATAATTTCGTAGTTTAAACGAACAATTTCGTTTTATAAAACAATATATATTTTCAGTGTACGTTCTTTGCCAAAGTTGACATTTTCGCATTCGTATATTGTGTGGCAAGTACGATTATACTCTATGCCCAGAGAATTCAAGGAAATTTCCATTACGAAAAGATCCTGGACCGACCGGGAATCGAACCCAGACATCTTCAGCATAACTTTGCTTTGTAGCCGCGGACTCTAACCACTCGGCTAAGGAAGGCCCCAAACCAATATTTTGAGATATGCGTATTTCGACCTCAACTGTAAGGCCGTCTTAAGTGTCGTGTACTAGACTCGAGTCGAGTCTGTCAAAAGATACAAACTCTAGTGGAGTGGTATAGTACTAAATTCGGTTTTTCATCTACTTATAGGTATTTCACTAAACAGGTCGAAGATTTATTAAAAAATATTAATCCTAACACTGGTAGTACTGTCACATCTATGTTGATGTTATAACTTTATTACTCAAACAAAGATATTCGCTGAAAGTTAAAAAAATGTATGGGATTTTTGCAAAAAAATGCTGAACTGTAATCTCACATGGAATTAAATAATGGCGAACATTTGGAGAAATTCCTTCATCCATCGGATTGAATTTTTCTCCTCAGCAACTTCTATTGATGGTTTGAAGAATGAGTCGTCACTTTGAGATAATAAGTTTGTATTAACATCAAAGTACTATCGTTTTAAAAACATTCTTCAATATATCCACATACAATGGCATGGATTGTTTTAGCATGGTTCGATTTTGGCAACTTTACCGTTTAATTCTGGCAACACGGAAATGCATTTACGAAAAACTGATCAAGGGTAAGAAAATTTCACAGAACTCATTTTTATCATAAGGATTGTGAGGAAGATATGGGAGATTGGATTATCAAACATTCATGTTACTTGATCCACCCTAACCTGCCATGCCGATTGTGCTACTTTTCTCCTAATGTCATTTCCTCGAATGCCAGTTCCCCAAATGACCAGTTTCCCCGAAAGCCTTTTCTCCGAGAAGCGTAACAGTTCAAAAAGGCGTGTGCATATTTTTTAGTGACTGAACGATAAACAATATAAAGAATAAGGAAAATATTGATTCTGATCATGTCCCAGTTACATTACAAATATTCCATGAATCCTATCAGATACACTTTCAATTATTTCCTAGCCGGCTGGGATATAGACACGAGTCTATAGTACACGACACTGAAGACGGCCTTACAGTTGAGGTCGAAATACGCGTATCTGTCAAAGGATACTTACTCTAGTGGAATTAAATGGTATAAAACTAAATTCGGTTTTTCATCTACTTGAATGAAATGTAATATGGTGTTAACAGAATGTTAATAAAAGCTTAAATTAATTTTGTTATAAATTAGGATTGATAGTGTGCCTAATACAGAACACCTAGATATAAGAAATGAATGTAATGTTTGGAATGATACTACCGTTTTGTCTCAAATTCCAAACAGTCTCATATTCCGAACACTCGGTTTTTGTATGGCGTTTTGGTTGCAATGTTTCGCTGAAATATGTCATCGAATAACCAAGAAATGGCAGTCAATTGCAATTCTGTTTAAACGTCTTCAAATCTGTTTCATACCTTCGAAGTAGTGATGATTCTCTAGTTTGAGGTCAGTAAAAGTAGCTCAGATAAATTTATTTCCGTAATTATTCATTTGAATACGATTTATTCGTGTTGCTTGGAATATGAGTCAAAATGATAATAAAAAATTAAAAACAATAATAAACATTATTATATCACTTGAGAGTTAGAGAACTGTAGTGACAGTTGGCTTTCATGGCTAACTCGATGGTCCCTTGTACAGTTGTATTGGTTTTGTGTTCTGTAAGGAGGTATCGAGTCTCAAGTTGACTGTATTCTACCAGTTTTAAGTACAACGACTGTTTTTATGGTTATCTAAGATTCACCTTGAGTATCCAAAATCACATATTCGTACGTTAAAAATCAGAATCGCACAAGATGCCAAATTAAACGCTATCAATGTTAACACAAGTTGTATATGAATCCCCAATACGATTCATAAACGACAATCTGTGTTGACAGCAAAACATGTAAATAGTGCAACATAGAATCACGTTAAGTTGTATAAACTGACAGATCATATATCAATCCAGAAAGCATCGTATGAAATCGCAATAACTTAGCAAAAATTGCCACCCAAACTTGGGATCTGCTGACGATGGCCCTAAAAAAACAACAAAGCAAGTGTCGCTGTACATGCAACATGCATTTATATTGGCAAATAATAACCTTACCATCATGAAGCCCTTGGTGGTACAGTGGTAAGGTATCCGATTTCTATTCCAAAGGTCCTGCATTCGAGGCTTGCTGGGAACTTTTATTTTATTTTCTTCCAAATTTTTTGGCATCGTATATCTGATCGCAGAAAGTCTGAAAAAGTCGTGCCAAGTACGCATATAGCCTCCACTTTGGTAGGTATATAGCTTTTTGTTGCATTCTATATGATTGAATTAATTCATATAGAATGATGTATAACAAAAGTTAAACCAACCAAAATGTTGACTGGGAGATCATCACATTTACAATAGAGTTAGGCAAATTTAACCAATACATCAATGTTATTAAATTGATTCAAATTCATACATAAATTTTCTTTATGTATTTCTAGCCGGGATAGAGCCTGTGTCGCGTTTCAGTGTTTTCTGAGTACTTCTACACTTTTCTTCGCTGTTTAACCATTTTTACATATCGGGAATTCGTTTTCTCGTGCATTAAAAATACACTGGAAAAATAATTAAGGCACTCCTGCACTGCTGATTCAAACCGATTATAAAAAGTTAGGCAGTTCTACTACGCTCAGATTCAATCTTGAGGAACAGAAAAGTAAGCACTGCATGAGAAGAGCCCGTTCTAGATCATGAAAACAGCGTCTGCATTTTCCAAAGATTTTTTTTGTGTTGATACTGACCGATGCACCAACATTCGGCACTCAATGAAACGAATAACAAAAAAAAAAAGTAATGCGAATGCACTTGCGGAAAGAGTTGTTTTTGCCCATAGGTACATGCAAGAATAACCGGAGCGGACTGTGCAGACAATTCAGGAACACATCTCGCCCAAGGACAATGCCATACTAGTCTCATTCAAAGCAAGAAAGCGTGGTGGCCGGAAGATTTATGGACAATTTAGAAGGTTGAAAATAAACTCCATCAGATGGTTTAATAAAAAGACCAGAGCAGGATTTTGACGCTTATTTCGAATGAAAAAAAAGATCTATGTACTTACTGTAGGATTACACATGTAGTAAAACAACCGCAATCATTTGTGGAACAATACAGTATGCACAGGAATAAAATTCCATTTAAATTTCAAATCTGACATTCCCTTATGAATATGATTTTACGCTATTTGCTTTATTTTAAAATGCTGGACATCTCTACTTACCGAAAACAACACACTAATGTTGAACTATAAAATTGCTACTGTCCCAATAATCGCTACTTCTCACTAACTGTAACTGTTGTAACTGTTGTACTCAGTAAATAGGCATTTGAATACTTTTTTTACTGCCCGGCTCATCATCAACATCCCATTGGTAAATATTGTCCACCAGGATTACACCGCAATCGAGCACGCTCCAACTGTTTGACAAATAGAAGTGAATCAGATTATTTTCTCTATGAGGAGTCTTGTGTTACTGCCGTCGGTACCCTATTCAATTCAACCATACGGAACAGAGCCATGCCTCTTTTACTCGATGCTCAAATATTTAATTACGATGCTCCATCATCATCTGGCTACTGAGCGCAAACAAACTCCGTTGAATCCTACCATCGTATGACGGAACGCTTGCGGCAACAGGTTGGTGAAAGAATTTTTCACCTTAGAACGTGAATTCAGTTGTCGCTATGCGTTAAACTTTGAATGCGATGCCTCACCAGGAACAGGAAAATTACAACCGGCTCAAAGGATAAGTAGAGTAAGGTGGAGTAAAAGTTTGACCTTAGTGGAATAATCAATATTTGCCGAAAAATTATAACAATTGAAAAAAGGGAACTTATTTGTATATCATATAATTCCACTAGAGTTTGTATCTTTTGACAGGTACGCGTATTTCGTCCTCAACTATAAGGCCGTCTTCAGTGTTATGTATCAGACTCGACTGAGTTGACACTGAAGACGGCCTTACCGTTGAGGTCGAAATACGTGTATCTGTCAAAACTTGTATCTTTAGTGGAATTAAATGGTACAGAACAAAATTCAGGTTTTATTTATTTATAGGTATTCCTCTAAACAGCTCAAAGAACTCAAATGAGAAGAAATTAATGTCACGCTGTGAACTGTCAACATATTGGCTACAATTTTGCTACAAACTTGTGTCAAAATATTCACCAGCATTTAATTCATGCGGCTCTCAAAAACTTCCATATTCCATGTAAAAACGTCAATAAAATGAATGGTGACAGTTTCATTCACCGGAACAGTGTGAAAATGCCACATTTTACCTTAAAATATGCTTATTTTTTTGGAATAAAGAGCAGTTGTAACTGGTTGCGGCTAATTAAATATATTTTTTCTAGAATAGTCTGATGAATAAGATGGAGAACACTCCATTTGATTAATTTAAATTTTCTATTCCTAATCTAATCTAATCTAATCTAAGTGCTTGCATAGCCAATATTGAAAAGCATCCTGGAAATACCGAAATTTCTTTTAGTATTTTCTTGTCAGCATTAATATTTGTAGCATATCAATGTTTTGATACAAATATTAAAATGGCCAGGCCCACTGTGAAGACTTGGGGTTTGAAGGTAATTCGAAAATTAACGGCGATCAGGTTATTCACGAATGATTAACATGATAAACGAAAAATTTTCAAATTCTGTGGAGGAAGAAACGGGGACAACCGTACCAACCGTTTCATATTGATAGATAGGCAAAAGTGTTGGGAGTGGCGAAGCTAAGAATGTTGATGCGCACTCCATTGTTGTTTGTGGTCGACTTCCTGGGATGGGACACAGGTATTTCCTCCGTGTGTCCTGGCTATAGAGCCTAGGCTTTAGCGCCATTACTCGCTCATTAATTTAAATTTTCTATTTTTAACAATATTTATAACTAATTCTACAATTCAAATAATTGTTTTAAGAATCACCTGGTGAATACTTAAAGTTGAGTCTAGTATACGATACTAAAGACGGCATTACAGTTAAGGTCAAAATATGCGTATCTGTCAAACGATACAAACTCTAGTTGGAATTAAATGGTATAGTACAAAATGCGGTTTGCATTACCTTATTTGTTTTGAATTAAACTAGTAATATTAAAAGGCATTTTTGCCCCACCTTACTCTATGTACCTACATGCTTTAAAAGCGTATACATTTTTTTTTTACATTTCCTACCCTCTGGTAACTCTGGTAACCAAGCCTTCTGGCGCACCGCCAAACGAGGCTCATTTGTCACCTGTTCTACTGCCACAGATATCAGCTTCCAATTATCATAATTCACAGCAGACGAACATCATCTAATTACCGTATCAACCGCGTGGTGTGCTACAGTAGTGTAAGCCCACAATGAACCATGAACAAGCCAACCATCAAGGAACACCTTTACGCCCACCGTCGGAAAGCAGCCAACCGACGACACAGGATTAGGCAGGCTGCCTGTTGACGACGAGCTGCTCCGTGCAACAATTTACTGCTAATTAAAAACTAATTTACCCCGAACGAACCTAGATTCATCAACGAAATCAGATTCTGATACGGATCAGCTGCGTGCAGTTGGGTAACG
Source organism: Aedes aegypti (assembly GCF_002204515.2). Classification (NCBI taxonomy): domain Eukaryota; kingdom Metazoa; phylum Arthropoda; class Insecta; order Diptera; family Culicidae; genus Aedes; species Aedes aegypti. The sequence continues at coordinate 444,121,845 of NC_035108.1, forward strand.
CTATTAGGGATGGCACTCGGAATCAACGAATCGAAAATCGAATCTTCCTCGGGATAAGATAAACGGACAATACTGTATGCAGGAGTTGCTGCTGAAAGATGATTGGTTGTGGTCTTTTCTTCTGGCATCACGTCACCACTGGGGCAGAGCCTGATTTTTAGAAAGTGTTTCATAAGCACTTACATTGTTATTAACTAGAAGCAAGAAATTGAAAAAAAAAATTTACGAAAAGATCCTTGACCGGTGGGCTCTGCTTGTTCTGTTGTAAATTCTAAAGTGGAGTATGGACTTCGAAAGTAAAGCAGTCAAATAAAATTTCCCCAAATTACCAAAATAATTTTGATAGCTAATCCAGTAGGAGTAAAATGCCATTTTTACGTACGGAAAAATTGAGCGGAATATTTTTCGTTTAGGAAAAGTGACAGCTCCTTTTGATATACATTGCAGGTATTATCGATGTTATGAAATAGGCTCTACTTATCAGCAGCCTACAGCTTAAGTAATTTCGGTAGCAGAATCATTCCTTTACCGTTTCTGGTCCTATCCTTTTGCACTGTACTTATGAACAGCGTATCACCCATAAAATGCGTCTTCTTGCTTCAACCCGTTCTCTTCTGCGATCCGAACACTTGGTTTCAAATCATCCAGCTTTCCACCTCTCAGCGTAATTAGTTTCACCGGAAACCCATGTTCAAACATGGCAAACGTGGCACATAATCGACAGTCTATTTCTTACACTGAATCGTACGTTGCCCTAAATTCAATAAACAGAAGATGAGACTGTATGGTATATTCTCGGAATTTATAAATGAAACTTCGAAAGGTTAGCATCTGGTCCGTTGGCGAACGGCCTCCACGGATATATGTGAGACTAGTATTCGCCGGCAAAGAACTCCTCTAGCGGTTTCAGTATTTGTTGAACAGGATGCACGACAGTTTTTCGTACGCCAAATTTATAAGGATAATCTCACTGTAATTGGTGCACTCCAAGCCTTCTTTGTAAAATGGGTGTATAACACTTTCTAACTAATTTGTAGGCATTCTTCATCAGCAGCCTTGTAGTTCTTCTACAGTAATTTCTTTGATTCCAAATCAATAATTATTTGGACCACAAATTTTCATCCGAACGCTCATAAGTATTTTACACAAGATATGGAAATCCCTAGCCGGGACATCATTTTCATATACACAAGTGGGACATTGTTTAATCACAAGACAAAGCGAAGAGCACGAATGGGAGGAACAACATCTGTTGTTCTGGGGGTATTTAACAAACTACCTTCGTCCGATTTGACTTCATTTCTTCACTTTCAAGCTAGTAAGTGCTCGTAAGCTACCAGATTTCGGCTTCCATTGGCTTGTGATCACTACCTGTACTTGTTGCGCGCCGTCCACGCCATTGACCAACAAGTTGACCAAAACATACGCTACTTTTGTCGCTGTTTTGTTGCTGCTGGCAATATGATGGAACCATCCGGACCAAGAGACAAACATAGCTGGGTACACGCGCCGTTGTTATGTAGGCATAGTTATTAAACAGTACAGATTTCCATACTAATTTCAAACGTGTTTTAAAAATAGTTCCAGGGCACGGAAAATTATGAAAGTTTGGATTTTGGTTTAGTTTTTAACGTAAAATCATAATATGTATAGAAAAACAGGATACCCCTAAACAAGCCAATTTCCGTTCTACGCATTGGCCCTTCTCAGGGCCAGTAGATCATTTCACAAAAGAGTTGATATAAATAATATCCGACTAATGACATTTACTTCCTTGTTTCCGTCAAATAAAACAATAATTTATCACATACCATACGAGGTTGTTTGCCGCCAACTTTTAATAATGTAACGTACACGTAATTTACTTTGTGTAAGATTTTACATGGATTAGCTTTGATATAATTCTGACTCAATTTGATACACTGACGGTGTGGCATCATGTCAGCGTACTATGCTCAACTAAATTGCTTACATAACAGCTAAGGTTTTTATTTTCAAGAAGCTCTAGATCATATCTATTGAAAATAAGCTATAAGGATAACAATAACCTGTGAGTTCAATGATTGAGCCTCAATTTATTGGAGTTCCATTGAATTTTGAGTCAAAACATAGTCATGATCAGTAAATGGTTGCGTGTATTGTGATGCGTTCCTTGTTATAGACATCATGTTCGTATTACAAATTGATCACACAAAAACCTTTCTTTATTTATTCCTAATCAAAAAAGTACTTTTGAATATGTTCAAAGTTGCTGCACGTGCATTGATTTGTGAAATCGGTACAAGTGAAATTTCACATATAAAACAATCGGCCCTTTTTATGGCTACCAAGAGTTTGCTTATGAGTTGTTTTGAATAATGTATCTTATAATGAATATCACTATTTCACTCTAATCAAATTATAATCGACATATGATATGAAAATGTTAAATTATATGTACAACCGCCCACAACAATCGCCCCTTTTTGTTGCTTGATGGATTCTTCTGGAGCCTGATAAGCTTAATCTAGAAGAACGGAATCATATTCAGTAACTATTTGCATTTCAGTTAGAATATGCAAATGTGAATTTGCTGTTGAATTTAGTCGATGTTATTGCTTGATTCTAGAGCCTGATAAGCTCCACCAAAAACAATAAATTCAAATAAGAGTAAGAATATGTAAATGAGAATTGCTAGTTGTTGTGAAATTTGCTGTCTGTTGCTTGATAGATTCTTCTGGAGCCTCACAAACTCCAAGAACAAAAACAGATTTTGTAGTTGAAGAATTGAAAAGTTGTATTTTTGACTGGTTTTGTTCTGGAGCGTGTTATTCACCATCCAAAGGAACATCAGATATAGTGGGTTCTAGATGTTGATGGTAGAATTTGTGAAGGAGATTTGACAAAAAAAAATGTTGATTTTAGTCAATTTCGTTACTTGATGAATCCGTCTGGAGCCTGGTAAGCTCAACCCAGAAAACATAATCAGATGCAGGTTTTGTTTTATTTTAAGAGTTAAAATATGTTAATAAGAATTGATTAGGAAGTTGTTGTTTTTTTTTTATTTTGCTTGATGGATTCTTCTGGAGCCTAGTAAGCTCCATCTAAGAGAACATAATCAGATTCAGTGACTATTAGGGGTTGAGAATTAGAATATGTTAATGAGTTTTTTTTTATTTTACCGATATTATTACTTGATAGGTTCTTCTGGAGCCTGGAAAGCTCCATCCAAAAAACAAAAAAACAATAAGATTCAGTGCTTGTTAGATGTCAAGAGTTTCTGTCTGTTGTCTGTTGTGTGAAGTTGTAGTGAAATATTCGTTTTGTGGGTGGTTGAAAGAGTTATGTAAACGTGAATTGATTAGACGTTGTAATATTATTTGGTTTTATTGCTGGATGGATGGATGCTTTTGGATTATGGTAAGGTCAATCCAGAAGAACATGATCATACTATTAGGCTTTGAGAGTTAGAAAAAGTAAAGGAAAGTTGAGTTGTAGAATTTTTTCGATATTGTTTTCTGATGTATTTTTTTGGGTCTTGGTAAACTCCGTCCTATAAAAAATTAGTCAGTCTTAGTTGTTGTAAAATTTTAAAAGTTTGAATATGTAAATGAGAATTGACTTGGAAGTTGTTGTGAAAGAATATGATTATTGCTTGATGGATTCTTCTGGAGCCTAGTAAGCACCGCGTAGAAGAACATAATCAAATTTAAGGATTGTTAAATGTTATGAGTTATAATCAGTGAATCAAATTATCATCAAAATAGACGAAAAACAAACAACAAAGCAAGCTCGCTCACAACCGTTTGTCACAACTGTTGCGGATAAGGACACAATTAAAAGCAGAATTGTCATGACAATCACAGAGCGCAATATTGTTGCAACCTTTTCAACTCGCGATTAATCAGTAATTTTATGGATGCTGTTTGATAATGTGTCAATGTTTACCAACACGGAGAAAGTTCTCGAAAATTGCAATGCGAAGCCCAGAAAATCGCCGCGCACGTGGTGATCGATCTTTGTCATATTCTGTTGAGGTGATGACAAACTCATGTTGCGGAATAAAATTGTTGCAACAAGAATAGGAGGTGACGATGTCTTTGTTGCGGCGTGTTGGGTGACAATTTATTCACTGGTTATAATATGTAAACAAGAATTGACTAGATTTGTTGCATGATGTACTCTTCAGAATCCTGGTAAACTCCATTTAGAAGAACATGATCAGATTAAGAGGCGTCGAGAATTAGTATATGTAAATGTGAATTGGCTTCGAAATTGTAAAATTTTCCCTTTGTTATTTGATAGATTCTTCTAGAACCTGGTAAGCTTCGTCCAAATTATCTGATGTTCTGAATAAGGATATGTTGAAGAGAATGGATGAGGAAGCTGTAAAACTGATTGGGTTTGTTGTGTGATGGAGCTTTCTGGAGCCCGGCAAGCTCCGTTCAAAAGAACATGAACTGATTCAGGGATTATCAGGTGCTGAGTGTTATACTTTGAAAATGCACAGAAATAAATCCGTTCTCGTATCCGTGAACAGCAGACGTGAACTCGTCAACAACAAAAATACACCGTGAACTAGATCATGTTTATGTGACCATTTGTGGTAGTTCATGGTGTATATTTGACAGTTCACGTTTTCCAGAATTCTTTTTTGAGCGTGTGAGAATCAAACTTGGTAAACTCCATCCATAACCAGATTCAGCGATTGCCATATTTGAGTGTGAAAGTAATTGCATTAATTGCATGATTAATTTTTCTGAAGCCTGGTAAGCTCCATTCAGAAGAATTAGAATTAGATGCAGTGATTATTGAGCGTTGAGAGTTAGAATATGCGTATGAAAAGTGTTTAGGAATTTATTGTTGTAAATTTTTATGATACTTGTGCTTGATGGATATTCTTTTGTAGCCTAGTAACTTCCATTACATTATCGGATTGATCATGTGTTCACGGTAGAATATGCTAAAGAAAATTGACAAGAGGGTTGTTGGGTTTTTGAATAAGAAAGGATAAATGTTGTTGTTTTGTAAAGTTTTATTTTTTTTTATTGACGTTTCTAACATAACATGAAAAAATAGTCAATTCTGAACTATTGCGGAATAATCATGTAATAATAAAATCATATTAATATATTTGTACACAAGGTAATACTTACCACCACTCCACTTATTAGTGGTGGTAGGGGCCCAGATAGCCGTAGCGGTAAACGCGCAGCTATTCAGCAAGACCAAGCTGAGGGTCATAAGTTCGAATCCCACCGGTCGAGGATCTTTTCGGGATGGAACTTTTCTCGACTTCCCAGGGCATAGAGTATCTTCGTACCTGCCACACGATATACATATGCAAAAATGGTCATTGGCATAGTAAACTCTCAGTTAATAACTGTGGAAATGCTCATTAGAACACTAAGCTGAGAAGCAGGCTCTGTCCCAGTGGGAACGTAACGCCAGAAAGAAGAAGAAGAAGACAAATATATTAATACGATTATTTTATTACAGGATTATTCCGCAATAGGCAGACTATTTTTTCGTGTAAAAGATGCAATATCTATTAACGTTGTGAACAAAGCTTCGAATATAGAGTCCCACAAGCTGTTGATATCTTCCGAAACGCTAATTTTTGTAACGTGAGTAGTTGCGCGTTGTACTTTGTGCAACACTCTTGGTTTTGCGAATATCCCAGGCGTCTGACCACTTAGAAAGATTGTCGTCTTCGGCAAAATTGTTCAGTAGCTCAAGGGTTATCATTATTTTAGCCAAGAAATTCGGGATTTTGCCAGTAGGCGGCGCTAGTGAACATGAAACTTTTGTTTCGCAGATCTCAGGATCCTGTACACTTAGAAAGATGGCGACTTCGGAAAAGTAGTTCGGAAACTCAAGGACTATCATTGTTTGAGCTAGTTGATTCAAAATTTTACCACCAGGCGGTGCTAGTGAACATAAAAGATTTGTTTCGCAAATATCTCAGGAGCCTGATTACTTAGATATGGCGTCTTCGGCAGAGTTGTTCAATTGCTCAAATTCTTTCTTTGTTCAATCCTTGCAGTTAGAGATTAAGTAAAATAATGATAGTCCCTGAGCTTCTGAATAACTTTGCCGAAGGTGCCTGTCTAAAAATTCAAGATCCAGCAGCATCCGCAAAACAAACATTGCATGCTCACTAGCGCCACCTGGTGGCAAAGTATCCTATTTATTGGCTCAAATAACGATAGCCCTTCATCTACTGAACTACTTTGCCGAAGACACTATCTTTCTAAGTGGTCAGGCTCCTGAGTACCTGCAAACAAAAGTTTAATGCTCAACTGCGCCGCCTAGTGGCAAAATTTTGAATCAACTAGCTCGAGCAATGATAGTCCTTAACTTACTAAACAACTTTGCCGAAGACGCCATCCTTCTAAATGGTCAGGATCCTTAAATATCTGCAGAACCAAAGCAAAACTTCAATGCCCACTAGTGCCACCTACCAGTCAAATTCCGAATTAAATGAGGTACCATCAGATAGCGCTTCACCTTCAGAACAACTTTATTAAAGACCCCAAGTTTCTATATTATCTGGATTTTGTGATATACCGATTTCAAACTGTGGTTTACTCGAACCGCATATAGTGCGTTCATTATTATGAGACTTTCATGTACATTTGTTGATTTTACCGCATTATAAAAAGCCATACTGTAAATAAAAACTGTCGAGTATTGTTCTTAAGAAGATTATTGAGGAATACATTTTGGTTTGGCGTCGATACATATCTTTGTTGCAAAATGATAGCATATAAATCACAACTGTCGTACAAAGTACAACAGCGCGACAGCCCGAAGGTTAAAGTAAGTTGTGAATTCGGATATTCACGCTTTTTCATTGTACCAACCATAATCAATGAACAGACCTTTATTATCCGTTTGTTTATCACGGTTAGCAAATAACGTTTGTTCTAATGTGATTGTTTAGTGTTTATATTTTAGATCGTATTGATTACATGAAGTTGTTTCAACAGATAAATGTATAATCTTATATCAAACATATTATATTGTCCCTACGCACAACATTGTCATAATTTCCTAATCGAGCACATATCACCTAAAGCTACTGACATTACGTTTGCCACTCTCAGGCTCGTCATATCACTTTATAACCGAATTAGTGCACAACGCCCATAAATACATCCGTCCCGTGGTAAATTCGCCCAAGCTTTCAACCTATGCTGATCTGCCGGTGATTGTCAGCTTGCCTGCGTGCCTTCCACCCAAAAGTCATCGCACTAGCAGAGATAGAGGCATAATAGTTTCATGTAATGATAGAGATTAGCTGATAGTGCTCATTAAAGCTCTCTCATCGTCATTCCACCGCCATCCAAATTCAGCAGACGAGAGAAGACAAACTACCGCCGCAATTGCTCCTGTTGGAACTAATTTCCATTGGTATGAATAATCATGATTTGATTTGTAGCCATGATCCTGATGCAACTGCAATAGACCAGGGGTTTTAAGATCGTGCTCCCCGGAGCACTTTGGTGCTTGACAGGTGATCCGCGGCACTTATGAAAATTTCTATTGACGTTGTCAAATATCGTCTCGAAAATAATTGAATGTGCAGCTGATAGGGTTGAGAATCACTTCATGGGATATTTGAAATGTAACAGGGACATGATCAGAATCAAAATTAGCATCAGAATCAGAAATCAATATTAGTCAATCGTAAAAGGGTTTCTAGTAAAGAAGCACAAGTAGGGCTATAAGGGTATTGAATTGAGAAATATCCTGAAGAACACTCACTAAGTAAAATTCTGCCGTTGGAATTTCTTTGCGAATTATTCCATGAGCGATGTTCGGCATTAATGTAACCAATGACAAAACATACTTATTGTGAGTCAATTACCGCAAGCCAGTTTGCAGTAAATTAACATGCTGCCCATTGCATTGAAAAGTCAAATAGTCAGCTATGAAAGTATATTTGCCTAAGACAAAACCTGCCCGGTCAAAGTGCAATATTCCGTGAGCCAAAAAGTATGAAAACACCCTGCAATAGAAGTTGGCGCCACCGACCGCCCTGTTCTGGCGAGCAGAATAGAAAGCTGATTTGAATAATTCAACGCGTGGTCCTCCCAGTTCCCGAAGTGGACAGCTAGCGAGGAACCGACGACGGCTTCAATGCTGGACGAAATCTGTGTGTCACGGTCACAAACAGAGGATGGCGCTCAAACGGTCCGCAATGTTGAAATGTTACTCCTGGTTTTGGAAGGGATGGCTGGTTGCGCCTGCATGACTGCAAAGTAATTATTCGACAGTGTGCTGTTTCTGGCCGGGCAAAACATAATTGATTCTCGATTGAGCATTGTGGTTCCGGATTCGTGGTACCGCGGTAATTGTAAACTCACCCATCCATTGGGGTACTAATCGTGGAGATTTAATGGCGAAGAAAATTCAATCGATTGCAGTCAATTCAATTTGACTGATCTCAATTCAGGAGAATTAGTAGATCGGAATAAATTTTTGAATATTTTCAATTGGAATGCTCGTTTTCTGAATAGAGTAGCGAGGATGAGCTGTTTAATTCTTAAACTAATAATATAGATCAAACTGTAGTTATAACTAAAATTATGTTGATACCTCCATACAATCTAAACATATATCCTAACTTTTTCGTATATAGTGATAATCGCCTGGATGGAACATACGCTGGAGTTGCTGCTTCGTAGCCAACTGGTAACTCACGCTGATTTTGATTCTGATCAAGTCCTTGTTACATTTCAAATATCCCATGAAGCAATTCTCAATCATATCAGCTGCTCCACTTTCAAATATGTACGAGCATAATTGAATACATATTAAACATACATCGATAGTACACTTGATGTTAACATATTGCATTGTTGAAGCAAGGGGCTTTGCAATACCAAAATGTGAATTAAAATTGGAATCCCTGATTGTAGGCGATGATCTTAATTTCTTGATCCATTTTAGAACGTGAGGAGAAGGCAATTTCAATGAACTTGCGAGTAGCTTATTATTCTAAGTTCATTAATTTTACTTTTGTTCAATTGGCATATTTTCCAGACAAATGGAAATATATCAAGGTTGTACTAATTTCAAAACTGGATAAAAATCGGCCAAAGTTTTTATTACAGCAATAGATTCTTTCTTTGATTTTGCTCTATTCTTTGAAGTAATTTCACATTAAAAAACTTGAACTCTGAACTACTTTCGAAGAACATTTATTATGTTTTAAATTCTTGAGCCTAAATTCTTACCGTTTGAAGCCACCCTTAGATATTTCTGGAAGAATGATAAAATAATCAAATTCCTCAAGGTATACCGAGAGGTGGCTTCAGAGCTTTTGTTAGAATTCTCTTGGAAGTTAGTCAAAGAATATTGTGAGATTTGTTCATACTTTGAACGTGGATTCTTCCTGGAGGACAACCATTTCTTCTATGTCTACTCTCATTCGACAAACTGATTTCAGAACATGTTTCCGGATTCAACTAAAAAAATTACTTAACCTTTCAAAACTTCAAAATTTTCCCTCGCATTTCTTCCACAAATTCATTAATTCTCTCATACTGAGATATTTTGCTGCAATTTCTACTAAAAACTAAACATTGAATTTCTTCAAAAAGTTTTTCCAAAAATTTTATTACATATTCTTTTGCGAATAAAATCAAAAGACCTTCAGAAATAATTCCAAAATATATCATAGATTGCGTCAGGAATTTCTCCTTGTTTTTGTTTTCTAAATTCTGTTTCAAATCTCCGGATTATACAAGAATTATCTACGAAAAGTGTTTGCCTTCAGAGAATTTTTTTGAAACCCCCAGTAATACATATGCTTCCCAAATAAGCAGAGCGGAATCTTTGGACAAACATTTAGCAAAATAACTGAGCAGGGTGAAAAAATTTGAAAGGAGCTTCCTTAAAACATTTCTTTAGAAATAGTTTATGAATTATTTTTAGAATCCATATGAGATTGAATTCTTGTGTAATTCCAGGGCAGGCTTTCCGACAGAATTCTGGAAAATATAGAGGTCAAGGAAGGAATTTTGCTTAATTTCAAGAGTAATTTCTAATAACACTAGTTTACAAATAAAAATGAAAGTCATGAACTTTAATAGCTGAGCTTCATTTTCAATGTAAAATCGTACGCTGAATCCAAAAAAAATGTCAAAAAAATTCACAGTAGAACCGTTTTTGAGATACGCTCAATATTTGATTTTTTTGGTTTTTCAAAAAAGTATATTTGCTAAAATTGATGTATCTCCGGATTTAGAACACCAAATCTAAACTTTTTTTTAGCAAAATAAAGCTAATTAAATGTGCTTTCGACCGTCTGAACATCACTTTGTTGTGCAAATTACGGTTTTCTAGATATTTATGGCATAATCAAATTTTTTCGATATTTTTGAGTAAAATTTAACCAAATTTTCAACTTTTAGCTAAGTTTTAAGCACGATGCTGATGTTTTAATATTCGTTTATTATGTTGAACTCAAGGTATGTAAAAAACCAAAAGAAAAAAGTACCTAATGACTGAAATCGGTTGAAAATTGAAGATGTTATGGCATTTTTTGTAGAACACTTGAATTTTGAAGTTTTGACCTTTTAAAACTACAAGACGAAATCCATATAAATTTCACTAAATCCTTTCACTTTGAATGACTCTTAGTACAGATTCCATGCTTTGTTAACCGTTTTATCAATTATTAATTTTGGATCACGACTAATTAATGAAAAGGGCGTATGTAAAAGCAGAATTTATGTGTTTGCGTATATATTAAAAAAGGCCAGTTTTACTAACATGGAGTCTTGATATATTTCAAGCTAATAATGATGATGATGAACTTTTTATGATTCAATATTAAATCCAGCAAACAAACTACAATGAATACGTGTATAAAATAAGGCCATGGGCTCATTTGAGAACGTGAAAGATGTATCCGCCTTGGCTACATACTGTATGCAACTTAAATGAAAAATTTCCGAAGCCATCCGTGTTCAATTATGGCATACGAAAGTTCAGGCTACTGCGATGTGAAGCTTTCTTCAGTGTTGCTGGCTCAACGGCTGAATGATCATGGCGATTAATGTGATACAAGAAATATAAATTCCTGACTGATTCCTGAAATGTTTGGTCCTTTAACTGTTTTGATGTGGTTATAACTATTTTTGATGTGGTTTCAAGTTTAATGATAAGTTTATGCTGCTTGTCTGTTTGGCGTTTGAACGTTATAACTTTGTTATGACAAAATGATTTTGGCAGCACTTTCGTCGCAGGGAAAACATTGTTGACAGGTAGTACTGTTTGTTGAACATAGTGAAACAATGTGTGCGGCAAAGCGTGAATTTAAGTGCAAAAATGATCCGCAAAAATTTTGTTTCGTCTGCGGAAACTACATTTTTACGACACCGGTAAATTTTACTAGTTCATTGCAAACTGCATATCGGCTTTATTTCAAAACTGATCCCAAAAACCTCGACAAAACGTGGACTCCAAACGTTGTGTGTAGTTCGTGCAAAACATGCTTGGCTAGATGGATGTCTGGAGTAAGGTAATTATTTAATTATCTACATTCAAATGACTAACAAGTGCTATTTACTAACTAACTAACTAACAAATCTTGTACCAGCCGCCATTTGTCCTTTGTTGTACCGACAATATGGCGCCAACCATTTTGTCATGCAGCGGATTGTTATTTCTGCTTAACCAAAGTCATGCAACACGGACGTCACAAAGCAGTTGAATAGCCACAAGTTCAATCAATGACAAAACCGATTCCACATGAAGATTCATCTCCTTATCCTGTTTGTCCAAAGCGAAAACGAGAGCCTTCAGTGGATGACAGTGACGAACCACCCTTTGATGAAAGCGACGTGGAATACGAAAGAAAGCCGATGCTGTTTACACAAGCGGAACTCAATGACTTGATAAGGGACTTGGACTTATCAAAAGAAAAATCAGAATTGTTGGCATCGCGCTTGATGGAACGAAACTTTCTTTCTGCTGATACAAAAGTTACTTCCTACAGAAAGCGTCATGAAAAATTTGGAAAATATTTTTCCAAAAAAGACAGTGCTTGCTTTTGCCATGACATAAGAGGCTTGTTTGAAGAATTCGGTGAACCATATGATCCTTCTGAATGGCGTTTGTTTATCGACAGTAGTAAATTAAGTTTAAAAGCTGTTCTGCTGCATCAAGGGAACAATAAGCCTTCGATTCCGCTAGTTCATGCCGTGAACATGAAGGAATCATACGAATCGATGGCTTTCATACTTGACCTGATATGCTACAACCAACATAATTGGAAAATATGCTCAAATCTCCAAGTTGTTGCAATGTTGACTGGCTTGCAACAGGGATATACTAAGTTCATGTGTTTTTTTTGCAAATGGGATAGCCGAGCACGTAAACAACATTACGTTCGGGAAAATTGGCCCGAACGAAAGTCTTTTACAATTGGTCAAGAGAATGTAAGGTGCCATCCTCTCGTAGCGAAGGAACAGATAATACTCCCACCACTGCACATAAAGCTTGGGTTGTTCAAGAATTTTGTAAAGGCGCTTAACAAGGAAGGACCAGCTTTCGGATACCTGAAATCCATTTTTCCAAACTTGTCGGATGCCAAGATTAAGGAAGGTGTGTTCGTTGGTCCTCAAATTAAAAAAATGTTAAACGATGAAGATTTCTACACCGTATTGAACAATCATGAAGCCGAAGCATGGAAATCGTTCCAGCGTGTAGTTGCGGAGTATTTGGGGAACACCAGGAGCCCAGACTATGAAGAAATTGTAGCCGATTTACTCAAAAACTACAAGAGAATGGGTAAATTTTAAAGTTTTGTTTTATTTACTTTCAGCTGTAAAATTTTACATTTTATTTTAACAGGTGTGAATATGTCTCTGAAGATACATTTCTTACACTCGCATTTGAACTTTTTCCCTGAAAACCTCGGCGACGAAAGCGATGAGCACGGGGAACGTTTTCATCAGCAAATGAAAATAATGGAACGTCGTTATCAAGGATTTTGGGATGAAGCGATGATGGGCGATTATTGTTGGTTTCTCTTTCGAGAAACAAATTGCAAGCATAACAGACGGAGTGATTCAAACAACCATTTTTAAACATATATTTTTTACATGTGAATTTATAGCTTAATTTAAGGAAGCTTTGAAATATATGAAATGAACTGATTGTTGTAGAGATAATAAGTAGAGATAAAACTTATGTTCTGAGTGAAGTAGAAGCTCTGTTAATACACACGCCCTTTTTACAGATTAGTCGTGATCTAAAATTATGGATTGATAACACAACATTAAATCTTAACTAAGACTTATTAACTGTTGAAAGTTTAAGCAAATCTAAATGAAAATGCATTAAATTTTCTTCATGTTGTTGAGATCGCTTGAAAATCGTAAAAACTTCAAAATTCAAGTGTTCTACAAAAAATGCCATAACATCTTCAATTTTCAACCGATTTCACTCATTAGGTACTTTTTTCTTTTGGTTTTTTACATACCTTGAGTTCAACATGATAAACGAATTTTAAAACATCAGCATCGTGCTTAAAACTTAGCTAAAAGTTGAAAATTTGGTTAAATTTTACTCAAAAATATCGAAAAAATTTGATTATGCCATAAATATCTAGAAAACCGTAATTTGCACAACAAAGTGATGTTCAGACGGTAGAAAGCACATTTAATTAGCTTTATTTTGCTAAAAAAAAGTTTAGATTTGGTGCTCTAAATCCGGAGATACATCAATTTTAGCAAATGTACTTTTTTGAAAAACCAAAAAAATCAAATATTGAGCGTATCTCAAAAACGGTTCTACTGTGATTTTTTTTGACATTTTTTTTGGATTCAGCGTACGATTTTACATTGAAAATGGAGCTCAGCTTACTAAGTTCAGAAATGTTGTAAACTAGTGTAATATATCTAGTAATCTCCAAATAATTGAATAGCACTTTAATTCGCCTAATACACCTATTAAATTTAATTTAATAGTATACTCGAACAGATGGAAAAAGCTGACCAAGATCATATTTTGTTGTTCTAAAATAATTACTGACGATCATAATCAGCTATTGGTTTGTTGGAGATAAGAGATAAAAAATCAAAAATAATATCACAAATTAATATGGAGAAGTATTAAACAATATCTTATTAAGATATTGTAAGATCAAAACAATATCTAGTAAGTTCACTGATTGACCAACAAATCAATATCAAAATATGATCTGACAGATGGTGAAGAATAAAAATAATCAAACAGCCGGCAATCAGGATCGAACTCTCGACCTTTACATCTTTACACAGAGGTGCTACCTATTCGGCTAAGCCTCTTAGATGGAAGATTTGGGAAATAAGAGCATCAGCTTTTTCGCTTTCTGAGACTACTGTTTCCTCCTAGAGGTTGCAACCACGTCTCACTGTTCAGTCCGGCCATTTTGTATTTTGTTCCATGCCAAAGAACTAATTTCGATCTTGTTTACATATTTTTAGATGTTGAGCTATAGCGCTGAGATTTATAAAATTTTCGAACATATTTTCAATATCAAATTGAGACATGCGATCATAATTTGTTTGTTTTGAGATGTGATTTCGATTTTTCCGTCTGCCCGAGTAGGGCTATTGCAGAGCTGACATGCACTATATTAGGCGTATAACAGCCCTATAAGCCCAAAAAGGCGAATTACTTGGGTCATTCACTTCTAGAGAGAATATTTTAAATATTCACTTATTTTTCGTTGTTCCGTAGTCTATCTATTGTCCTATCCACCTGCTTCAACATTTTGTTGTTTCTCCTTCTTTCGCAAGACGCTTCTTTGAGGAACTTTGTTTAAAAATCTTTTAATATTTCAACACTTTAAAGAATCCTAAAATAAAAGGTAAATTCTAGAAGTTTTGAAAAAAATCACAATTGAAAGTTTATCAGGTCCTGATGAAGATCCACTAGGAACTCCTTAACTAATTTCCAAAGTACCGTAATCCGGGGTAAAATTGATCATCGGGTACCATTGATCGCGATGACTCTCCTCGTAAAAAGTTCAATTCAGAATTTGCCGATGAAATATTTTCAATGCATGAATGGTAATTCCTTTCCTTCTATACATAAACTAATAAACATTAGGGTTTTGCGAGAATTGAGTTGTTTTTATGCATAAATTTTTCAACTCTTGGAAACAATGATTTTTATAATTATGGATGACACGCTCAAACAATCATGTCTCACATAAGTTCTGAAAACGATATGAGCAGAAGAAATGCAGTTATTACTAGAAATGACATCGCTGAAAACGATTCCGCTGTCAAAACTTTCATAAATATGATCAGTTAAGAATAACACTGTTCGACAAAAAAAAAGTCGATCTGAATGCACAGAGACCGGACAACCCGGGCTTGACAGTATAAAAATAAACAAAAATAATGGCGTTTTCAGAATGTTCGTGTCTGCCCCAGGTCATTTTTAAAATATACTTGAACTTTTTGCATTTTTTATTTAAAAATCTAATCTGATCAATAAACCGACACAGTGTTTTATATTCAGGACAGCGGAATTCATGTACCATATAATGTTTTAAACGTTAAGTCCAATATGAAGAGTTGTAATAAGATTTGCAGGAAGCCCTCCCCCCTTTTTTGCACCCTCCCCATTTTTAAAGTATCGCAAATGATGGAATATTTGATGTACAGGGGGTTGTCAAAATAACTGGGACAGGCAAAAATTGGGCCAGCTTTGGAATGCTGTAACTTTGACAAAAATTGACCGATTTCAATTCTTTAAGAAGTAATGGACGGGTCAACTAATCTAGTTTTGAGGTGCATCCACGGAGATGAACTATGACCACCGGATACCGGTGATAATCCGGATTTCCGGAAGCATGTCTTATGCAGTAAAATTATGACATGTTTTTAGCAATGGTCTCGGCTAAAAATTCAAAATTTTATTACACATGAAGATAGAAGATCAAATTCTGAAGCAATTGGTGCGCCAAGTATTAAGATCGATCCAGAAACAACCAAGATACGGCCATTTCCCCGGAATCGGTGCCGGTAGTGGATCCGAATTGGGATCAAACAATTTATTCACTCAAAATATGTCGCGCAATATTGTTTTCTCCCTAGCTTATCATAAAATATCCTATTATAAATTAAAAAAGAGTCTTGTACAGATTTGGCCACTCATGGCGCCGCCAAGTGCCCCGAGGGAACCTTGCATAGGGGACATTTCGATTTTGACACCAAAGCATATTATGCGACGGGTCATTCTTCATGTCTTGTCGTAAATAGGGCAACTGTAGACTCAAAACGGATAGTTGACTACAGTGACTACTTCCGGGACCACCGGATGTCCCCGAGGGAACCTGTAATTAGGGACAATTGAAATTGAACTCCAATACATATCGTGCGACGGTTCATTTTTCATGTCTCGTGCTAAATAAGGCTAATGTAGACCTAAAATGGATAATTGACTACAGTGGCCACTTTTGGGACCCTAAGAAATTTCTGCATTCTTTATAGTAATTTGTGAATTACACTGTTCGACAAAAAAAGTCGATCTGAATGCACATAGACCGGACAACCCGGGCTTGAAAGTATAAAAATAAACAAAAATAATGGCGTTTTCAAAATGTTCGTGTCTGCCCCAGGTCATTTTTAAAATATACTTGAACTTTTTGCATTTCTTATTTAAAAATCTAATCAATAAACCGACACAGTGTTTTATATTCAGGACAGCGGAATTCATGTGCCATATAATGTTTAAAACGTTAAGTCCAATATGAAGAGTTGTAATAAGATTTGCAGGAAGCCCTCCCCCTTTTTTTGCACCCTCCCCATTTTTAAAGTATCGCAAATGATGGAATATTTGATGTACATGGGGTTGTCAAAATAACTGGGACAGGCAAAAATTGGGCCAGCTTTGGAATGCTGTAACTTTGACAAAAATTGATCGATTTCAATTCTTTAAGAAGTAATGGACGGGTCAACTAATCTAGTTTTGAGGTGCATCCACGGAGATGAACTATGACCTCCGGATACCGGTGATAATCCGGATTTCCGGAAGCATGTCTTATGCAGTAAAATTATGACATGTTTTTAGTAAAGGTCTCGGCTTAAAATTCAAAATTTTACTACACATGGAGATAGAAGATCAAATTCTGAAGCGATTGGTGCGCCAAGTATTAAGATCGATCCAGAAACAACCAAGATATGGCCATTTCCCCGGAATCGGTGCCGGTAGTGGATCCGAATTGGGATCAAACAATTTATTCACTCAAAATATGTCGCGCAATATTGTTTTCTCCCTAGCTTATCATAAAATACCCTATTATAAGTTGAAAATGAGTCTTGGGCCCAGATAGCCGTAGCGGTAAACGCGCAGCTATTCAGCAAGACCAAGCTGAGGGTCGTGGGTTCGAATCCCACCGGTCGAGGATCTTTTCGGGTTGGAAATTTTCTCGACTTCCCAGGGCATAGAGTATCTTCGTACCTGAGTATTGGAGCTCAATTCCAATTGTCCCCGATCATAGGTTCCCTAGGAGACACCCGGTGGTCCCAAAAGTGGCCAATTCAAATAAATTCCCATTTTGAGTCTACAGTTACTTTATTTACAACAAGGCATGAAGAAAGAGCCGTCGCATGATATGTTTTGGTGTAAGAACAGAAATGTCCCCAATGACAGGTTCCTCCGGGAAATTCCGGTGGTCACAAAAGTGGCCACTGTAGTCAAATATCCACTTAAGGTCTACAATAGCCCTATTTAGCACAAGACATGAAAAATGAACCATCGCACGTTATGTATTGGAGTTCAATTTCAATTGTCCCTAATTTCAGGTTCCCTCTGGAACATCCGGTGGTCCCGGAAGTAGTCACTGTAGTCAACTATCCGTTTTGAGTCTACAGTTGCCCTATTTACGACAAGACATGAAGAATGAGCCGTCGCATGATATGCTTTGGTGTCAAAATCGAAATGTCCCCTATGCAAGGTTCCCCCGGGGCACTGGGCGGCGCCATGAGTGGCCAAATCTGTACAAGACTCATTTTCAACTTATAATAGGGTATTTTATGATAAGCTAGGGAGAAAACAATATTGCGCGACATATTTTGAGTGAATAAATTGTTTGATCCCAATTCGGATCCACTACCGGCACCGATTCCGGGGAAATGGCCATATCTTGGTTGTTTCTGGATCGATCTTAATACTTGGCGCACCAATCGCTTCAGAATTTGATCTTCTATCTCCATGTGTAGTAAAATTTTGAATTTTAAGCCGAGACCTTTACTAAAAACATGTCATAATTTTACTGCATAAGACATGCTTCCGGAAATTCGGATTATCACCGGTATCCGGTGGTCATAGTTCATCTCCGTGGATTCACCTCAAAACTAGATTAGTTGACCCGTCCATTACTTCTTAAAGAATTAAAATCGATCAATTTTTGTCAAAGTTACAGCATTCCAAAGTTGGCCCAATTTTTGCCTGTCCCAGTTATTTTGACAACCCCCTGTACATCAAATATTCCATCATTTGCGATACTTTAAAAATGGGGAGGGTGCAAAAAAAGGGGGAGGGCTTCCTGCAAATCTTATTACAACTCTTCATATTGGACTTAACGTTTTAAACATTATATGGCACATGAATTCCGCTGTCCTGAATATAAAACACTGTGTCGGTTTATTGATTAGATTTTTAAATAAGAAATGCAAAAAGTTCAAGTATATTTTAAAAATGACCTGGGGCAGACACGAACATTCTGAAAACGCCATTATTTTTGTTTATTTTTATACTTTCAAGCCCGGGTTGTCCGGTCTATGTGCATTCAGATCGACTTTTTTTGTCGAACAGTGTAATTCACAAATTACTATAAAGAATGCAGAAATTTCTTAGGAAATTGCCTACATTTAGGCGTATTACACAATTCAAGGTGTTTTTAATTTTGAAATAAATCAAAAAGTAAATGACTTGTAAGAGTTTGATCTTCATATTCGGCTTCAGGGGCCATGATTTTAGTAAGAAATGATTTTTTAAACAATACGGAACGTTGTTTTACCCCATATCAGTTAAATAAAAAAAAAACACCTAAAACATTTGTTTATACATGCTTCAAACTTTCTGAAAATAAAATACAGTATATAGACACGAGCATTGGATGTCAGTACTTATTTTAAAATATAATTTAAGTTAATTTAAGTTAATTAATTAATTAATTAATAATTAAGTTTTAACTTGCAACATAGGCATTTTTTAATGAAATTTTTAAGAAATACGGTCGACTCTTCTCAACTAGATATTTTATAACTCGATATACTCTATAACTCGATGGATTTTTCGGTCCCTTCAAATTCCCATGCATCATGTTCTCCATAAGTCGATATTTCTATAACTCGATGTCTCTACTAGTCGATGGCCTGATCTCTCTGTTTTGTGCCGACGAGCATTGAATAAGCCGGAAGATTCCCGCCTAGAGGCAGCAACAGCCGCTCAAAATTTCCGTGCGCTGCTGTTGCTGCCTCCAGTGCTGGAAAAGTTCGCATCACGAAGCAGCTCACGAGTGTATACCAACGCATAACAAACATCACAGACTCGGGATCTGGCTAGGTGTGAGTAAGCCCGCACCCGTCTGCTCGGGAGAACATGTCAAAAGAAGTAGCAACAAGCTCGCGAGCGTTTACTCGCGAGTAACCGAGCAAGGTGTGATTTATTATGGTTTTGACAGACAAATTAATTGTATAACCATCATATCGACAGTATACTACTAGTTTGTAGTCAAAAGCCCTTGAAAACCATAAAACTCGGAGGGTAAGCAGCTTTTTCCCAGGAGCACAATATGACTCTGAGCAGCTGCGAACACGTTCGCGAATCACTTTTAGCTTCAGTTACTCGGGAGTCGACAGATGCGAGTAAGCCAGCGCTGCGACGCTCGGGAGCGTTTGGTTTTGTTTTTGTTCCAGTTCAGATGAAGCGTTCGCCACTTTCCATCACTGGCTGCCTCAAGGCGGAAATCTTCCGGATCAACATCCAACAGATAGATTTAGGAGTTTGTCCGCATGAATAGTAAAAAATAGCCTCTAATAGAACTAGTGGTACCGTAACTGTTGGATGGATGAGAGATTTGTTGTTAGGGGGTGGTTTTGAATTTTGAATCTGTGGAGGAAAATATATTTTCCTAAATGAAGACCTGAATCGGGTTGGGGTTGAAACTGTGATTCAGAACGGGTTGCGCAAGTTCAAACCTGGTTCAAAAACGTTTGTTTGAGTAATTTTAGGTTAGTTTCGTTGGCGCTCCTGTTTAGGGATCACGGTCAGTTTGAGCGCGCACCTGATTTGACGTTTCCAAATGTAAACAAGCATCCCAATACAGGGGTGGAATCGAAAAACTGTTGAAAAATCGCCACGCTGATACCCATAGGGTTGATCCAACTGTGCCGCATCTCGATATATTTTTCAAAATGTGGTGAGTATCCATGTTTTCAAAAATTCATAAGAGATTAGGAGTGCATATAAACAAAATCGGAAAGCGTTAAACATTAAACATTATTGTCTTTCGAAGAAAATTACAGAAACTGGGGGTTAGATTTGACCATTTGGAAATGGTTTATTCTCTGAAGAAATCGCTAAGCAAATTTCTCGGGTAACTTCAGAGTATTTTCACTATCGCCGCGAGTAATTAATCAACAAGAAAAATAACCCCAGCCATAGAAACCAAATTCCCGACAGCCCATCGAAGCATAGTCGATGTCGATACCAAAATGAGAAAATGAAATAAAAAGCAGAGCGCAAACCTAGGACCTCCGATAACATAACTTTATTGCACCACTTGAAATAGGACTAAGCATGCATATGCAGATGCACTTGAGCTAGGAAAAAACACGCCCACATGTGGCTTAGGAATAGCATAGCTTAAGATTTCATCTCTTTTTGTCATTGGTAATAGATAGGAATTAGATTGTAAGCACTACAAATGTTACACAATTTTACACTTAATAACCACGCCTTATCTAACTAGCCTCTTAGGATCTGTAGGTAGAAAATACGAAAATAGACCAAGAAATAAGAAAAATCCCAGATTCGAAAGGGATATGGAAAATTCCATTTGAAACAACTTTGTAACTCAATATTACACTTCACGAATGAAACATGTAGGATTAAGATACATACTGTACAAACTGCAAATAAAGATCAAGTTCAAAAATCATTCCAGAGTGTTCTCACTAATCCGAAACCGGATAAGGAATTTTGAAAACAGTTTCTCACCAAGTGAAAACTTCTCTCCCTAACCGGAGAAAAAAGTAGCTTGAAGAAACTTCAAAACCAGGAGTGAAAACGGTCTCCCTAACCGGAGAACAAAGTAGCTTCTGATTGAAAATAAGTCCAAAGCCAAGGCGAAAATCGATCCCCTAACCGGAGACCAAAAGTAGCCACTGGCAGCGACATTCACGAAAGAGTTTTTGAAAGAACTTTTAAATGAATTCCGCTAGAAACTGTATAGAAATGTTTTAATTTCTTTACATTCTAAAGTAGGCATTTTTTAAATGCGGGAAGCAGCGTCAAATTATGTTTCTAGAGAAATAAAAAAAAACACTTAGAGAATTTTCTGCGAAAAAAAATAAAAAAGAACTTCTCTGAGAAATCTCCAAGAATTGTCCCAATTGAATCCTGATTAATTGTTTTTGAAAATATTGGGGGGAATCTTTAGAGTAACACCTGAAATAATAATTTAATGTTTATTTTGCATGAAGTCTTGGATAATTTTTGCTGCGGATTTTCCAAGCAACCCTCGCAGCATTTCCGAGAGATTTTCTGAAATATTTGTTGAAGAAATCTGAAGGGAAACTTTGGTAAAACTTCTAAGGTAAAGTTGGAAACCTGAGCATGAGCAGGAGCATGATTGACCGCCCGCAGTTACTACTCCGTTATTGTAGGAACAGCTGTACTTACACAGGGAACCAACAGACGCTACTCAGGATCTGTAGCATCTTCAATATGTAAGTACTGGAGCTCACATTATTA
Organism: Aedes aegypti; assembly: GCF_002204515.2. Classification (NCBI taxonomy): domain Eukaryota; kingdom Metazoa; phylum Arthropoda; class Insecta; order Diptera; family Culicidae; genus Aedes; species Aedes aegypti. The sequence goes on from NC_035108.1 coordinate 444,143,820, forward strand.
AAACAAACAATACCGGCGCTGGCTGCGTCCGAAATGCAGATCAATTTGGGAATGTGAGGGAAATGTTGACGTGTTACTTGCTTTATGTAAGCCGAGGAGTCCTCTGCACTTCCACAAGAAAACCCTGGAAGTTTGGATACGGGAATGGACGTTTTGGTAAACGATAAAGATATAATTTGAAATGAATACGTGAGCATATGCACGAATTACCGACACCGATAGTGCGCTCCACAGGAGCGTGCAACAGATTCAACGGATCAAACACTACTGAAGCGTTTTGTTTTTCTCTCGCACACTTCATTTTTTTTTCCTTCGCACAACGCGATTAGATCTGGATTCCGTCACTCGCCGAAAAATTAGCATGCAACAGATTCAACGGGTCAAACACTACTCGCAACGTCAAAATTCAAGTAAGCTAGGATGTTTTTGTTCTTCAAAGATGCGAATGTTCCAAATTTGCTAAATCTGAAACATTTTCTCATTTTTATATCACTGCGACGGTATATCGGCATTTTCAAATAATCGCATTTTATGGATTACGTAGACAGCATGTATCTGACCTAGTGTTGAGTAGTGATCCTTAATAAGAGAGATACGCCCAACGCTAATCAGACCGCAGCTTCATTCTATCACGCATAAATACTAGTGATCCTTTATATGATGATAAGCGGAAGATTTGGCAACAGACCAGCAGTGCTAAGTTTGCTCGACGTCGAGAATAATATTGTAACACGGACATGACATCCTCGTTTCTAAAAAGTGTATTTTGATTCTTTATAGATCTTTGAGCTACATTTCAAAACAAATGAGCAGCAGAAAAAATCAACAACTAAATATCGCATTGACAAAAATTCAAAAAAAGAAAATATATCTTTTTTTTTTTGCTCTATGCGAAACAATTTTCGCCGAAATAATTTCAAGCGGTTTACATTACTCCTCAAGAAACGTTCAGAACAAAGATAATGCATGTTCTTTTGTTTCAAGCTTTGACAGTTCTCGCTGCTCGATTGACTCACACTCTGACAGAAATGACAGCTTCCGCGTATCTCTCTTATAAAGGATCACTAATAAACGCAAAAATGTCCGTATCTGTGGACTCCACAGTTCCACGTTAGAAACGCACACGCAAATAATTTACTTTGAGCTCAGCCATTTGAGTTTCTTGGATGATATTTTGAACTGACAATTGCAATTAATATGGAATAAGTAAGTAGGAACCTTCCTGGAGAAATGTTTAAAAGAATTTTTTAATTCTTCGATATTTTTTTGGTAAACATTGTGAGTAGTGAAAAAGTACCGTAATCCGGGGGCAAATTGATCGCTATTTCGCAACTTTTTGTCATGTTTTTCTTTGCAATTCAAATATTGTCAAATTTATTTCGGCAAAACTAGTACTTCATTGATCTCTATCAGATTATGGAGTCATTTTTTGATGAAATAAATTTTAACATTTCATAAAATTAGTTTTAATATCAATAATTGAATATGACACATTGGAGCGAAATTGATCACTATATAATTAAGCATATTTTAGAAAGTAAAATTTCCTGAGTCTCCTGAATCTGAAAATGATGTCAAAATTCTTACAACTTGTGTATATCATCATTTTATTGCAAAATTAAACTTTGTAAATCTGCATAATACGACTAAATGTATACAATTTCCCTTCACGTTCTTGAACAATAAACGCTTTTATAAGCAAACAACTGTTCTTGTAATGCTGTACGATTTCAAAAATGATTTCAGCAGTTCATACTGAAGCTTACACAACATTTTTAGCACTCAAAGTTCGTATGCAGGCTTAGCACCAGCGGATTGTTTAGTACCGACATTTTCAACAGTATTGCTGACACCTTAAAAAAATGTGAATATTTCTATGCAAAACTGACCTTAATAAAAATGAAATAGCTTAAAATTATCATTAGACATCTATAAACTAGAAAATATGGAATGTTTGTTATGCCAACGAAGTATTAAGCATCCTTTAAAGGAAATGCTATTTGCTACCGACCTGATCAAATTCACCCCAGTGATCAATTTGCCCCCGGATTACGGTACCACGATCCGTCAGTAGTGTTTGATTCTTCGTCATTGTCGCTTGCTCCTGCGGAGGCGGGCGATGAGGTCAGGATCAAACGTCGTTCGCACAGTGAAATAAAAAAGCGCCGCGGATCGTTAGTAGTGTTCGATCTATTGATCGCATCGCTTGCTCCTGCGGGGCGAGTGATGAACTTTTGTTCGGCTACAATGCGATTATCTAATTATATCGCGAATCCGGTTAGACTTGATTATATCATGGATCGCATCACTAAACATTAGTGACTCCCAGATCTAACCCAATATCCTTTCCATGACATCCATGGAGATGCAGAGGTGATCTCGGTCTCTAGTAACAATGGTTGTCTAATAGACTGGCCCAGCTCAGTATGGGAGAAAAATAAAGTTGTATGATTCCACGGGGCACCCCCCAGGAATATTTCTTGGGGTTAGAGGAAGCCTTCCTGAAAAATTCAGCTCATTTGGTCGTTCCATGAGCTGGCGCATTTGAATTGAAGTTAATATGGGATTTTCAGCTTAAACATATGAGCAACAGCACATCATCTACTGTTTGGTTCAGGAAAATTAATGATCACGTTCAATTGGACCCAGAATGTCAAAAACACTACTTGATGTAAAAGCGAAGAATATTGTAGAAGATTGTACCATGATCAAAATTAATAAAGTTTGTGTTTTCACCATTTGGAGTACCGTTTTGATTCATATTACGGACAGCTTCAAATTCCGGACACTCTACTTTGTATGGGAAACATTTCACACGAAATGTTTCAATTTTTGCCGTTCAAAAGTTTTCGATTTCGAGGCTCGTTTTAGTAAGCTTTTTCCATAAATATCTTTTAAAATTTATAATGCCTAACTACCTAAGATGTCTCTTTAGTGGTTTGACGATTTCAATTGATGATTTGACTGTTCCATTAATGATTACTATGAGCTGTCCGGAATTCGAATCAAAGTGTCCGCAAAATGAGGCAAAACTAACGAAGCGTCCGGAATAAGAATCATGAAAAGGCCACACAATTTGAATAATTTAAAATTATTCAAGTTGCGGAAGCGTATTCTTTACCCACCATTCGAAAGTTAAGGGCTTCCGACGCTCGATAACGCTAAGGAATCATAGAGAATGATTTATTTTGCATGCTCTATGCTGGGTTATACTTCACTGAGGCCTTAAGTGTCCGTAATATGAATCAAAACGGTATATCATGCAATACTGCTTTGTGTTTCTTCAACATAGCTTGGAGGTAGCCACTAAGCGCATCATAGCCACCTATGACGCTGGGCGAGCTGAGGCACATGTCGCATGCATATAAGTGACTGTACGGGAGTGCTGATCTAAGCCTAACTTTCAACAACTGAAAGAGTAATGAAAATGAGATTAAATCCAGATACAACCTTCTGCAATTATGTTCGTTAGAGTATCAGCTAGTGTATTTGTCATTCTGGACTTATTTGAATGTGAACAATTAGTATACGGAATGAAACAGTGACATAGGATCAATTTTCAATGTATTTGAGACGAATATCCCATACAAACTTCAAATTGAATGCGCCAGCTGGTGGAGCAACCAATTGAATTGAAATATTAAGAGAGCGTTTCTCTTACCCTAAGGGTCATATCTAGAGGGTGCCCCGTTGAGTTTTACATCTTTTTTGTTTAAGGGCCAGTCTATTGTCTAACTAACATTCCTTCCCTTCACCAATGACCGTAAGGACGTGGCAGGCGCCGTTACTGACTTCTGAATGTGAGCTCTCGATTTGTGCACATTGAGAATGGTAAGCTAATCCCAAGCCCCATTTATTGAATCTCTGTGCAACTTCGATATTTCTGTCAATCATGGAGTAGCAACTGCGAATTGTACGGACATCTGATCCGAAAAAATACCTGATTGGAATAGCTATATGTTTTCATTGTGTTCTAATAATAGGTCAATGTATGATTGCTTCAAGCCTTTTATATAACTGAATCAATCATACAAAATAGTGGAACCAACCAAAGGTGTAATCAATTTTAAATTCTGGTTTTAACATATTCAATGTAATAATATGATTGATCAACCGGCGACTGGACAATTTTTTTCTCCGTACTAGTGTCATTTTCACTATAGTCTTGTTTGAAACAGTTCCAAGAATTATTTTTTTCATCCCATGATTCAACATGAACATGTATCGCCTGCAACACTATCATTTCCCTTTACCGATCTGCGCAGAGTGCACTGACCGGAAAACTGTATCGTGTGAGCCTAGCGGCAAAGTGAACCATAGCTTCAATGTGACGACAATTTCTCCCTATTACCAACTATTCATTCGATTCCATTCCGATACTTCCCCATCAACGACAAACTATCAGCACAAACAGACGTTACCGCTACAACAACTATTAATTCAAACATATAAATCGAACAGAAGCGATATGAGCCCCATGGGCTCACTCAGCCAACTACCAAATATGATACGTGAGCGCTATTTAACTGTACGATGAAAATAATTCGGTTGTTACGTCTGTTTGTCTCTGGGCAAACTATCAGCGTTCAGGGCGGAAAGACAATCTGGTTAGTGCGGGAACAAAATTACCCGATTCAGATACAGCCCTGGAGCTTGCTTCCGACCAGCTAGTCAGCTTCTGCAGTTCACTGTCCACAGCATAACTTCAGGCGAAGCAAAATTGAACGATGAACATTTATCGGACATAAGTATCCTGAGACAATCTCTACCATTATTCACATCCTTCATTGCATCGTTGAGGAAGACGTGTATGAAGAATTTTGGACCAATTGTTCTCTATATGAATTATGATAAATGCTTATGCCGTAATTGATTAAAATATGATTTTGTTCTATGAATCGTTCCCTAGTTTCAGATTTCAAACTTATTGAAATGTTTTTAGGTAAATGAACAAAACAGTAATACAGTTTAATTTTGAAAAGGTTGTACCTATCATTGTTATGGTTTTTTTCTCTAAATCTCAAAACATCATCGATCTCATTCTTCCTCCTGGTGTAGTTTGTACCCACTGTCCTCTACCGTATCAATTTTCTCTTCATATTAACGAGCATTGAGTACACTGAAGCATCAGTGCCGCAAATACTCCTCATTTGGCATTTGTCAGTTCGCGCCCGGAAGCAAAACCGATGTCGGTCACAGTTTTCTCTCTTTCAAATTTACAGTGATAGTTTTATTCTCGTTGCCGCAATCCAATTTCAACTTTAGAAAGAACATCTTTTCCCAATCCAATGCAGAGTTGCTGATGCCGGGTGCACATCCTATAAGGCGAATCATCGTGAAACGATAACATCTACAATTTATGACTGGAATCATTTCATCCCAGTTCACTCCTCGCTGTAGTCCTTCGCCGTTTTCAGCTGCGCAGTACATACATCTGCCAGGAGCGAGGATTTCGATGATGAAAATTAAATTTGGTTCAATTTAATTAGATATTATGGGCTATTAAACGCAATGATGTGTGATGCGACCGCTGACAGGATGATGTTGTTTCGACTTCACTAGGTGCTCCACAATCACTTTTCATTTTCAGAAACCGGTTAAATTGAGGAGCCTGAATCGGGTTCAATTCAGTTTTCTGAAATGTGAATTGAAAAACTTAGTTAGAACTTGGATTTAGAATAAGGCGGCGTCCACAAACTACGTTACGCTCTAGGAGGAGGGGGGGAGTAGGTTCAAGCGTTACGGCTCATACAAAAATTTTAAATGTTCCATACAAAAAGCGTTACGAAGGGGAGGAGGGGGTCGAAAATTATCAACTGGACGCTGTCTAAGGTCATTTTTACGGATTTTATGAACCCTGCTCCCTCCTCGTGGTCTTTTGTCCACAAAAAAAAAATGTGTGGACCATGGTCTTTGGTCTGACGACACGGTAATTAAATCGATACTGGGTCATTTGGCCGAACGCCATTTGGCCGAAATGGTCATTTGACCGAATGCCGTTTGGCCGAAATTAAAAACAATAGTAAGCTATACTGCCCATAAATGCATATATGTCACATTCGACATGATATGATAAACACTTTCGATCCACTTACTGAAATCTGTGAGATTGTTCTAGAAAATTCGAAAAAATACCAAGTTGTTTTGTCACATTGGCAATTGCAACCGCATAACCGTTCCAATGTATATGAGCCTCATAATGTAGAAGCACCTAAATTTCTATAATCATTTTTTGACTATTCACCCAATATGCGATATGAGCTGTACGAAATTTCAGCCTCAAATAAGCACTCTATAGTTTTTGGTAGTTTTTAGAAATTTTATTTTCTTTCTAAGGACTGTTTATTTTATAAAGTGGACACCTTGTTTATGCTATATCTTTTTTATTTATTGATAAAATCGTAAACGGTTTTTTGTGTATCGTTCAACTATTATTCTACAATTTTATGAAAATACAGAAACTTACAAAATGCTTTCGGTTGAAGAACTAAATAGTTTTTGCAAAAACTCCTAAGAAAAACTGTTCGTCAAGTTTAAGCATTATTTTTCGCATGAAAAAAATCCTTAATTTAATGAACAAATTGTATGTTGGTATCCTTTACTATTCAACTTAAGGTAGAGCTTTTAAAAACATCAATAATATTCCATCAGTTCCTGACGCTGAGTCACTTTAGTGATCTATTCCTTATGGTCAAATTTGCTGATACACCATCTTTTTACTACCAGCAAAAAAAGTAAAGTAATAAGCGTGTTCAAAACTGGTTTAGATTACTAAAGAAACTATATATGTATAAAAAAAATCAAAATCTTGAGTTTTAACCGCATTCTTGGGTACCAAATTTACTCTTTATGGTCGTTTTATTGAAAAATCCCATACTTTTAAAATTATATACGCATGTTTATCGATCTAGAGCAAACTGTAAGCGTTTTTCTCAAAATATTTTGATTGGTAGTCTCAGAATAACACATTCTGAAAATAATACATGCAAAATAAATTTGATTTAATTCAAGCAGTGTTCCCAATTTTGATTATTGTCATTGTGCTTTGAGTGGTCTTCTGAAAATAAATTATTTGTTTTTCTATTGTGCTTAAAATACGACGTGGGGACTAAATCAGCGACTCTATGAAGGCGTAAGTTATTTTTGTTATAAATACTATATTATTACTTCCGTCTGGATGTACTTTAAACCTTAAAATTCTACTCATATCAGTTCCATTTAGATTTAAGATATTTTTCTTTAAAAAAAAATTGATAAAAAATGATTTTAAGATATCTGCAAAATTGCTTCTCCAAAAATAACTTGATATTTTTTAGCAAGCTTCTAATTGATGATGCTTTTGATTTTTTTGAAAATAAAAAATATAAATTGTCGAATTTTCCTGCCGATTTTTAATAATCCTTGATTTTGATAACCTCCAAAAATCGACCGTTCTAAACGTTGTGCCTTATTAGTGTGAAATCATATTATTTTGATAACTTTTTTATTACCACAGCATTGTACAATATTAGTCGAACGATGTACAGAAAACCGATTTCGATTTATTAAAATTAAAAAGATATTGCATGTCCAAAGTGTCCACTTTATAAAATGAACAGTCCTTATACTGCCTTAAAATGCTCACTTGGTATTCCATTCACTCAATGCCTACTTTTGTCGAATGTTACAAATATGCAGTTATGGGCAGTACAGTCAGCATGCATTTGTAATGAATTTCAAAGAACTGATTCAGCTTATTTGTAAAAGAAGGATAAATCATTGATGACATTCAAATAATTAGCTCTTAAGTGAAAAGTTTACTGCTAAAAGAGCATTCTAAATGTAAGCAATTATTCACTTCTCTGCTAGTAGTAATAGCTGCCAGCAGAGGTTTTTGCATCGCGTTTGTAGTCAGCGGTTTATGACTTTTTTGCAATTTCTCATCGTAATAGGCTGTTTTTCATCACGCCAATCTGTCATGAAACGGCCTACTTTCCTGCACTGAAGTATCCAATGCGGGAATAGTCAATACGCAACTGAAATCAGTGCTGTAATGATTCATTACGCAACGATTTCTCATTACGCAATTGTTTTGAGTTGCGTAATAAATCATTACACAACAATTTTTCAGAAATTGTAAAATAATGGTGAATTATTAATTTCTGATGCCCTCAAGTGGTCTTCAACGAAATTGCAAAAAAATGTTGTACGTAACTCGTTACAGTACTCGATTTTTACGGCACTCGTCGTAATTATCCTACTCGGCAAGCCTCGTAGGATAAATTTACTACTCGTGCTGTAAAAATCATCATTCTGCAACTTGTTTCGTAAACTACTATTTCGTACTTTTGCTGGATCGGGTTGCTTAGTTCCTTCGAATCATACTAAATGAAAAATTCCATAGTTCTAGTGACCACAAGTTTTTGCTTTTTTTTCACAACGGAGAAAGAGTGAGCTTCTGTTACGTAAGTGTTCACCGAGTCGCTATACGCAAGAAATAGTACTGGGTTCAGTTCATACGTTGCTGTCTTAATCTTGGAGGAAAATGACATCTCACCTAATTTAACACCCGTCCTAAATAAATATTTATCAATAGGACACTTTATCAACGTATTAACAGCCTCAATTCCAATAACTATGAAAAACACTTCACTCCTCAAAGAACAGCCTATGAGCAAAAAAAGGAAAAAAAATTGATGAAAATTGAAGCAAGTGTAATGCAGATAATTGTTTTATCAATATAACTACAAAGAACTACCAATGATTTAAAGGAGGTAAACTTCCACAATAGAAATATAAGCTAAATTATTACCGATAGGGAAGAAACCAGTATAACACGAAAGAATAGCCTATGTTTGAAAGAAGGGAAAATTTCTGGTGAAATCACTAAAGACACTTGAAAACCTAGCACACCGTTGGTAAACCAGATGCGAATAAACCATCGGCTTAGAGTCTTGAGCGGCTTAGAGTTTTGTCCTGAATAAACGGGTCAATTTCATCTGTATATGCACTTATATAGTGACAAACATGACGTCCCGGCACATCATACAAATCAACAAATTAATTAGTTACATTCAGCGTTGAGGTTTTTTTTTTGTTCGTAATTCGGCCAAACGGCATTCGGCCAAACGATCCGTTCGGCCAGATGGCATTCGGCCAAATTGCGTTCGGCCAAACGACGTTCGGCCAAATGGCTGGACACCTCCATTCAGCGTTAGAAGTTTGTAACTGGTTCTACCAAAGATTCAACCAGGAATTCTGCCAGGGGCTTCTCAAGGAATTTAGTTGTCTAAATAATATTGTGAAAATAATGCTGTTGCCGAAGTGTTCGTTAGTATTTCACAAGGTTACAGTAAAATTGTTTGTTTCACGGATTTTTTCCGCTAAAATAGTAGATATCACAGAATTTCTCCGGTAAAATAGTAGATTTCACAGAAAAATCGGTATTTATGTTGTTTACAGTTCAAATTCGGTAATTTTTTCACATGATACTGCTATTTATTTTAGGTGTGTGGATTTGTCAAGCAAAATTCAAGGAAAATTTACCGAAATTTCTATCTTATTAGTTTTCTGTCCAGGGGGTTGTCCATAAACCACGTGGACTTTTTTTCGAGTTTTTAGATTGGACGGACCTGGTACTGTGGTTAGAACACACACCCCTCACACCGAGGGCCTGGGATCGAATCCCATTCCCAAGATAGCCATTTTTGGCATAAAAATTTTGGTTGAGCTTGATTGGCCGCCTGTGGTTGCTGCTCCAGTATCGTGAGATCACTTACACAACGAACCAACCAGATGACAGTGTAGAAGTGCTGGTTAGTCAACGTCAGAATGCTGACCAAGGAGGAGGGGAACGGTGGAGGAATAGGTTACATGTATGCCCTGGTTCGCTGCTCACCGCACAGTAACGCACATGCGCTAGTGTCTATGCACGAAAAATCGCTAAAAATCAACGCGAAAAATAATTGTATGGCGAAATGTATCTAACGAATTACAGTCAACTATCCATAACTCTATATTGAAGGGACCATCGAGTCAGGGAGGTATCGAGTTACAGAACACAAAACCAGTGCAACTACGATCTTAGGAACCATCGAGTTAGCCAAGAAAACCAACTTTTACTATGGTTCTCAAACTCCACATCGAGATACGGAATATCAAGTAAGGGAAAGTTAACTGTATTTCTCAAAATTGGTAGCTTTTTTCGAAAAAAAATGTTTGGTACCGGTTGTACGTAATGATAATGACTATCACGCCGACCAAATATGTTTTCGATTAATGCTTTCATTTACGAGAAATTTGAAGTTAGATGCCTTTCCCCGTACAAAATAAAACGAGAAAACTTCTGCTGATCAACTGTGGACAAGAGCAAAGCAGGTAATCCATTGATGATGCATTAAACTGGTTCCCACAGTGGACCGGAGATACCTCTGCATCTACGCCAGTTTATGCAGGAAGATGTAGGGGTTGTAAATTTATGGCAAAGAGGCTTGCAGAACCTGGAGAGTGTGGGTCACAGTCGAGGATGGAGAGAAGCGGCCATGAACCGAGGGAATTGGCGAAATATTGTTGGCGAGGCTTTATCAAGATAATTGATGTAAAGCCAAATAAGTAAGTAAGTAAGGCTTGCTATTTGGTTAGCAGACAACCTGTGTTTTAGGTGGTTCTAAAGCTTTGACCCGGAAAAAATGCGACACTTTGTTTTGGATGTAACTGTTTATCCCTTGAGTAAAAATTAATGAAATTTTGGGTTTAGAGTGTTATGCTTATGTGTGCGAAATCACGATCTGTCAAGTAGTTTTCAAGATGCATTCGAAACAAGAAGAGCTACGCCAGCAAATCTTGGGCGCCGTGATCGATAATCCTGATCAGTCGCACATATGGATGGGCAAAAGGCTTGGAATCAGCCATTCCCGCGTTGTGAAGGTGTTCCAGGAGACGAAGACCAGCGAGCTATGAACTCAACTGAACTGATAGATCAACTGTGATATTTAAGTGTGGAAGGTAGAAGCAACCGAAAAATTCAACTACAAAGTACGAGAAAAGGGAAGGGCCTAAGATTGAAAACATGACCTTCTGTTCATGAAGCAGAAGCGGTAGCCATTGGGCCATCAACCCCGTCTCATTTATGACGTTAAAGTTGTAGTGCCGACTTTCTTTGGAAGGGAAGTAATTCATTCAAGATAGAAAAAAGTAATTCATATTGTCCTTGACTATTGTATAAGGTTTATCTTATTCCCGTCCTTAGCTTAGTAGACTGTCTACCCGAGAAGGAACAAATAGCTTGCAATAATCTATGTATATCATATTTTGTTATCATACCATTATCAGGTATTGTTCAGTAGTCAATATCTCAATTTGGTATTATTGTGGTATTTAAAAAAATGTTTAAAATAATTAGAAATACTTCATTGAGGTACTTGACAGCTATTGAAGACTGCTGGAGTTTGGTGTTTGTAAAATATGCATGAAATATCATATGAGGTATGTTACCTCTGATGCAGGGCTAATTCATACCTCATTCAGGTTGTAAGTATTTGAAATTATCTGGTGTGGCATTTATTAGTTTGGTATTCAGTAGCAGTAGTGCTCAGGTTGCTACGCATATCTATGATTGCTATTCCGTGATTGACAGAAGTCGGTGAAGATGCACAAAAAACAACTAGAAGAACGGCTGGATTTGGCCATAATTTTCTTCAGTATGCATAATTCAGTGCCTTAGAGTTTATAACGGCGCTGGCCACGTCCTTGCAGTCAAGTGGGCCATTTCCTGACAAACAAACACCATTCCATTATAGATTCTCACGGTTGTAACGATAAAAGCGTCTAGCTTTACATAATGAACAGATTTGAAATAAAAGTGTGAAACGAGCTCACCATTGGATCATCCATCCTTGACTGAGTAGCCACTTTCAGCTTGGGTTTCCCGAAGTACTGCCCAGAAAAACGCTCGAAACGAAACCTAGCTTTATCTCCTTCCCGTCTGTTGACAAAGTCAGATATTTGAGACTTGACTCGTAGACAGTTAGGAGGAACCTTGTTAGAATTTTTTTAGGGTCAAGAATCCATCATTCAATCATCAGCAATGATCAAAAAATAAGTTTTCTTTCATGAAAATCTATCATCGCAATACAGATCGTAAATGCAATGCGATGATAGATTTTCTTGAACATTGTTTTCATTTTGAGTAAAAAACTGGTTTTGTAAATTTTATTTTCGTCTTAAATAATCATATTCGATTCATTCAATGGAAAACACTGTTCAAATTCTTCCACGTAGAATACGTGAAGCAATCTGTAGAGAATTATCTGGATAAATTCCTAGAAGGATTCCCAGCAAATTGAATGAAGGATTTCTCGAAAGGATACTATAGTCAAATACAATAGGAATTTATGTAGCTATCCTTGAGTTATTTCTTGCAATATGACGATTTTTTGAGTTAACATTTAACGAATCTCTGAATGAATTAAAAGCGGCATTCTTGTTAGATTTCCTGCATGAATATTATATGATTTGAATCCTGAAATCATAAAATATTCCACATAATCACATAATCATCCGGAGGGACTCGTGAAATCCTTTTTTCTTTTTGATTTTACCTCCCAAATGAGATTAACCATTTTTTGCATGTGAAATCTCATTCTTCAAAGCTTAACAAAAGAAGTTGCAGAAGAGAGTAATTCAATACAACGAATGGGAGAAGATATGGGCTCATTCTCAAATGTCATAACGCTAAAGGGGGTGGGTGGGTGTCCTCAAGATGTTACGGCTCATACAAAATTTGTAGAATGTTCATACAGAAAGCGTTACAAGAGGGTGGGTGGGTGTCGAAATGGCCATTTTCGGCGTTATGAAATAAATGAATGAACCCTATATTCATAAATTTTTTTTTTAGCTCCATATGGGAATTTAGCCTCGAACATTTCTAAAAAAAATCCCAAACAAAATTTGCTAAAAAAAAGGAATTATTTATTCAGCAACTTCCTTCATTAAGGTATGAAGTATCAGTTTTAACCATGGAATGGTAAATTTGTACTTATATCACAGTTCTAACGTGTTTGAAACATTTTTCAAATTTTCTCAATAGTAATGTCCATATAAACCTACAAACATCGACTTTGGGCTACCGAAAAAGCTAAAAACTTCACAGAACTCTATTAATATTAATTAAGGATTGTATGGAAGATATGAGAAATTAAATTTTCAACCTTCAAACATTTTGAGCTGCCTTACTGTACCAGTTCCTGCTGAAATAGGTTCCTGGTGCTCTTGTGTCCAAAATGGCAAAACTTCCAGGGTTACGTTCTAGGCTTTCAATTGAAGCAAAACGAATGAAAACCATTTGAAATACATTTTTTGAGAACGTTTCACAGTCATTGGCCATTTTGATTATTAATGCATGTGTCACTTTTTTGTAATGTCATTTCCAGTGGTCGCTTAAAGTTCATTTAGTTATTTTAGTTTGTTTTTAAAAGTTATTAAAAGTCAGGAAAAGTCAGGTATTGTTGTATCTTTTGTTTAAATACCTACACAGTTATAGTGCACACTGCTGATTGGTCAAAAATGATCCCAATTCACAAAGAAAGAAAAACGGATTATTAGCCCGCGTAGCCATTATCATAACGTAAAACGTGGCCTAAATTCGGTAGGTACTTAGGATTTAATAAACCACTCATTGTTTGTTCCAGACTAATCTCACGTACAATGTAATTCGCCATTCCGAAGCTTAGAACCAACATGTTAGCAAACGTAAACATCATGAACCGCAAAAACGCATTCGTTCCACCTTCCCGAACCGCCGAAATTGCTATGTTTAAGGTGAAGCGGCGTGTAAGTCAAAGAATCATTAGAATCATCATTGATGTAATAGTAGTAGTGTCGCCTTTCCATGTGTATTTTCAAAACAAACAAACAAAGAATATAACATTTGTGTTAAGCATATTTTTATGTAAACACATGGGAAATTTAGTAGATTGACGAGTATTGGAAATCAAAATCAACTCTTCAATCGTACATATCAAAAGAAAACATTACAATTTAATGGAGGGCAACGAAATTTCTCTGTTTTTAATTGGATTTATCGCATATTTTTGTTATGCATCGGTACGGTTTATGTTTGCAAGGGATGACGGTGTTGCCAGGTGATTGGTGACAGATTTTTCTAGCAATTTTTATATGCTTGTTTTCGGAACATTTGCTGCATATCATAAAAACTTATCATTTTGCAAATAGTTTTCCATCACAAGATCACTGATTTAAAAAAAAATTTAATGATTTTTGTGATCAATTCACATTAAATGCTATGATTTTACAGATAGCAACTCTGACATCACTGCGCTCAACGATCGCGATGATTGTGCACACACGATAGACGCGTCCCGACGCATCCCGACGCATCGCACTGTGGAGCTTTTCAATTATTTTGGGTGGTCCAAATTGATAAACTCTTGGTATGATTTTATGCTTCGTAGAGATGGTTTTTGTGATTTGAGAGAATCGAAAAACAAACAACGTATGAATTTCAAGTTTCTACGCTTTGCCCAACCTATCCGCACTGAAATTTAATACAACAGAAAAAAAGTTGGATATTTTAGACTATAAACACAGGTATGTCTCAGTGTGCGGTGGTGGCGTCGATTCGCAGCAAGTGAAAACCACCGCCATAATAGTTTTGAGTGTTGCGGCTGATAAAACTTTATAAATATTTGATTCCCGTTTGAAATGTGTTCCTTTAAGGGAAGTGAATGAAAGATTTGTTTAGTGGAAGTGTAGTGAACGTAATATGAAATCCAAAACACAAATGTTTGCTGCAGAATTACAATGGAAAAGGTAAGCACCTTCTATTTACAAGTGTAGTTGTGTGAGGCAATGAAATGCGGCATAAAATCGGAGATTTTTTTTGAGAATATAAATCTCATGTATATGGTCGCAAAATTGATAATGCTGTACCTGAAAGTGTTGATCAAATATTGAAATACCACCTGAAGCATTTTTCTTCGCATAAATTATCCATTAAATCAGGTGATAAGCAGTTATATTTCATCGATGTTGCAAATACCAATACTATCATAACAATATGTTAATGATTTTGGAAGAAGCCATTTTGTGATGACGCACCAAAAGGCCTTAATGAATATTGGGCCAATTGGCGAAGGCCGGAACTTGGGCTGGGATGGTCGATCTGTTGGGATGATGAGTTGCGAGTAAAATATGGCGTGAATGCATGAATGAAAATATTCATGGGCGTAGCCAAAGGCTTCTGACCCTCCTCACAGGGCTTATGGACAAAAGGTCGAAAGACAAAAAGTCGAAAGGACAAGAGGTCGAAAGACAACAGGTCGAATAGACAAAAGGTCGAAAACGATTTGCTTGATGAGAAATTTATCCTTCTTTGAAAATAGATTTTCGACCTTTTGTCCCTCCTTTTTTGCTCTTCGACCTTTTGTCTTTTCGACCTTTTGTCTTTCGACCTTCTGTTTTTTTCGACCTTTTGCCTTTCGACCTTTTGTCTTTCGACCTTTTGTCTTTCGACCTTTTGTCTTTCGACCTTTTGTCTTTCGACCTTTTGTCTTTCGACCTTTTGTCACAGATTCAGTTTTTGGCTGATATAGCTCACCAAGGCATTTGCCTTAGTAGATATACAGCTGACATAGCTTCACGTAAGCTTTGTCAAACAAGTCTTTTTTGTATTCTATTTAATATTTGTTTAAGATATCTAATACAAAATGAGTTTCGCTGGCTTGAATGCAATCTACGGTACATAAATTCAATTTACCTGATGAATCAATTTACATAAAATTCTTTTCGCGTACCTTCGACTCATTACGTAGAAATAGTTTTGGGTGTACCGTCACTTTGGGTGAAATTGATCTGGCTACCCCCATGCAAATTTCCATTCAACTGCAGGACCTTGTTTGTGGACAACGATTGTGGCATTGCACTGGAGGTTTGGAATTCGGAAGCGCCGTACCTGAATGGGGAAACTTAATTTGAATCGTTCGAATTGTTCTCGGCTCTGACCACGTGCTGACCTCGAAAGGCAATGTGCGCCACTGACTTCCAGAGCAGTAATCGGCTCTGGAAAACTGCTGCTGCTGCTGCTGCAAACGGGAGCCCTTTCGAAGGGAATTGTATGCTGGAATAGTTGGAATTTTTCCAACGCTTTGCTTTCATCAGGTGCAAAACGAGGTAATCTCGGTAGTTTGGTATGCAATCGATATCGATCCGTGAGGGAATGAATGGAATTATCTGTTCAATATTATAAGCGATAAAGCAAAACGGCATTATACCTATTCAATTTTAAATTTTGATTTCTATGAAATTAGTCGATTAAAACTGGGATTTGTTAGGTATCAAGCACAACCAGAGGCGCGTCCACGTAGAACGTAGAACCATGGGTAGGACAAACATTCACAAATATTTTATGCACAGTGAAGCAAAGAAAAGTTTTAACCCTATGAAAACCTAGGCTTTAAATTGAAAGTTATTATATTTAACGGGCTCAATTGCACCCTACCGCAACATTAAAGAAAGTTTTTCTTGTTCACATGACTGGTAGGGACTGAGGAAATTAGAGAACTCTTGCCTGAAAAAAGAAACCAAAAAGAATTTAAAAAGAGGCAGAAAAAAAGGCTGCTCAGGAACCAAGAAAACAAAGTAGGAGCCAGGAGATAAGAGTTGGATTCTTCATATAACCAAAGCAGATACTCTCTAAGATCTAAGACTTTTTTTTAGAATTACTTGCGACATTTCAACAAATTTCTTTAAAAATTATTTCAGCTATGTTCAAACATTAATTCGGAAATTTCTGAAGAAGTATATTTAGTAATTATGTCCGAAGGAATTTCTCCACGAGGGAACTTCTCAAAGAATTTCGTTTGGGATACCTCAAGACTTTAACCTGGATTTAACCGAAGAGTTACCACAGAAATCGAATTTCTCCTAAGATTACTTCATAAGTCATTGAAATTCCTCCAACAATTCTTTAAGATTTCCTTAAGATAGTCCTAACTTATCCAAGATTTTGTCTAGTGATTCATCCATCGATTTCTCTGGGACATCTTCTAAGATTATTGGAACAAACATCTTCTAAAATTCAATCAATAGTTTCTCCAGAAATTTCTGAGGATTTTCTATGATTTCAACTTACGATTTTTCTGACGATACCTTCATTAATTGATCCAAAGATTCTTTCTAAGATTTCTACAGAAAACCCTTCACAAATTCTGTTATTTTCTAGAGTAAGTTTTGAAAGTTTTTTTTTTTTTAACTCTTGCAGGAATGTCTCCAGGTCTTCAAGATTATTTTTTCAGAATAAAAATCCGTAGGGTATTACTAAATAAAATCCTAAAGTAACCTCTGATAAAACCTGCATAAGTTTTGAAGTCATTTATTTTTAAAGTATCCTTGAAAGAACTACTGTACTTTCGAAGAAGTTTTAGGGGATTTCATTAATAAAATCCATCATTCTTTCAAAAATAAAATCAATCGAATCTTGGGACAGTATTACACACAGTTTTCTAAAAAAAATGTCAAAAAACATTGGACAGAAGAAATGTGTGCAGGATTGATCATTTCTCGGATCCGATATTGGAAAAATTTCTGTTGCATGAACTGGTGTAAAACTTAAATAAACTTTTGAAGATTGCATGGGAAGTTTTTAGTAAACTTTTGAAGAAATTTTGGATCAATACTTGGACGAAATGCTGGAGAAATTCCTGGAAAAAAAAATGTTCGAAGAACTCCTCAAGAAATTTTGGATTTCTGGGAGAAAACGTGAATGAATTCTTGAAGAAATCCACATGTACCGGCGGAAGAATTCTTGCAGGATTTCTTTGAAAAAAAAAACCTTGAGCTATTTTTCAAAAATTCTAGAGTAAACCTTTGTGGGCTTCCTCGGGAGAAATTTCGTAAAAATCTTTGGAAGATCTCCTCGATTAACAACTGGAAAATTCGGTTGAACAATTACTGAAAAATATCTGAAGGAAATCCTAGGATAGTTTTGGGAAAAAAAATCATAATAATTACTGAGGAAATTACTGGAGGTAGTAGCTGTGGAGTTCTCATGGATTTCCTGGAAATTTTTTTTAAAGAAATTCTTCAAAGTATCCTTCGAAAATCACCCCTAGAAGACCTTGAAAGTATTCTAAATAAAATCACTATGACAACTCCTGAAACTTCTCCTTAGGGAATCTGATATGAAATTCTTGAAGAGCCTGTTTAACCAGCCATAGTTTCTGGAGCCTGTTTAATTATGCATCATGATTCATGTTCCTTATAACAAAGAGATTCAAAAACAGAGTATCCCTTTCAAACAAGTTTATTGAACAAGTTTGACAAAAGTAGAACATACTGCTTGCCTATACAACCAGTTGTGTTGTTAACAAATGGATGAGCAGCAACCATTCTCTTAATGTTTGTTGTTCAAGCGAAGCGACCTGGCTAATCGATCCTATGCGATAAACGATAAACCACAGACAAACAGACGTCACACTCTCATCATTGTCCATCGACCACCTTTTTAACGGTCGATTCAAAAATATGGTAGGTGGCCGATCCGCCACCCGCAGCGCTCGCATCTTTCAGAAAATTTTCATAATCTGCTCTAAATAATTTTATGCAGAATACTCCAAATTAACAATGCGAATTTGATCCAATCATTTTTTAACAATTGACCAAAACTTCTATAGCGATTCCTTTTCAGCAGCAAATCAGGTACTGGTAGCAATTCTTACAGTTAGTTGCCCAAGATTTTCATTATAGATACACCCGATTCTGTTTTTGCACGGATTTTTTTGACACGGCCGTGCGAAAAAAGTTTCCATACATTTTTTTTTTTTTTGCCAAAACCTTATTTTGCATGAAACGTCGAGAAATGTTGTTACTTTTTTCGCACGTTTTTAGAAATTCTGAACTGAAAACTTTTTTTGCACGGTACGCCTCCTCGGTTCAAAAACAGAATCGGGTGTATTCTCAAACGTTCTTCACACGAGCCATAACTTTTTGGGGGTCATGCACAAACCAACGCTTCACTAGGCATGAAAAAACAAACGAAAACCTTATCGTAACTTCCACTCTCCATAAAAATAAGTTCGACATTGATATCTTGAACAGATGATGATAGTTTAATTTATTTTTCAAGCTTTCTGTTGATCTTATTTTTTTTTTTGTTGGATCGTGGGTGTCCTACCCAGGTGTTTTTGTGCGTAGTACATGCCCTACCTGTCCTACCCACTTCCCGCGCCACTGAGCACAACAACACAAAGGTATGGGCTTAATTGCCGAAAAATATATGTGCATAATATGGAACACTCACCGCTCAGCGAATACTTAACGGATTTGAATTATTCTTTGTCAGTAAGTATGCTCGTACACATACAGCCATTCCATGAAAAAACGATCTAGTGGTTCACCGAACTCCGTGAAAATTTGGTATTTTGTTCCTTATATCCGAAATAAGGATACACGTGTTTTTGGATTTTTTGATTAGGGTGACTATTTCCGAAATAGGGTGACCAGAAAAAATTGAGATTTTGCAAAATTTTTATTTCTAAAAATAACTATAACATTTGAACCGTTTGACCGATTTTCAATCTTTTAGGACGAAATGAAAACTAAAGATTTTGACTTTTCAGTAAAAAATATAAAGTTTCACAAAAAATGTTTTTTTTTACATGAAAAAAAATCAATAATTTCCGTTTTTCCGTGTTTTGAAGGCCTCGGGAACAAAGGGGCTATTGCTATTTTAATTTTTTCTTGAAAGTTCAGAAAATTTTACGTTTACTGTAAAATTTTCAGCGATTTAGTTTTTGAGATACCGTAAAACGGGGTAACTTTGATAGTTTTTTCGAGGAAAACTTGAATATTTATGCATGCTGTTTCAAAGATTTTTAATTCATATTTT
This sequence comes from Aedes aegypti, assembly GCF_002204515.2. Taxonomy (NCBI): domain Eukaryota; kingdom Metazoa; phylum Arthropoda; class Insecta; order Diptera; family Culicidae; genus Aedes; species Aedes aegypti. The sequence continues at coordinate 444,163,702 of NC_035108.1, forward strand.
TAAAACAAGTACTGGTATCCTAACTATCGATTCCAGTTGATAGATTTCCAAAAGATTTATTCGTAATGGATATATAATTTTTCATATAATCGAAAGTCGGTTTTCTGTTTTGGGGTAACTTTGATAATGGAGCATCACTCGAACAAAATTGAATGAATTACAGAACATTTGTAGGGCGTTGCATATCTTTAGGCGTTTAACGCTATATGGAAATTTCAAACTTAGATTCCAAAAATGGTCCCAGTTTGTAAAAATAGTATTCGCTAAAAGTTTTGAGACCGACTTCGAGTTCTACTATAACTAGGCTATCAAGTATAAGTGACGAATTCATTATGACTTCATCAAATAGTGATCGTAGAACAGATTGTTTGAGAGCATTTCAAAATTGCTAAAATCTTATAAATTTTCCATATATGCATATAAATCCTCAAATGTACTTGATTCCAACGAAAATAGCTTTAACATGAAGTGTCATACTTATACTCTTTACTTTTGCATTCGTTTTGCTTAACAGATTAACAGGAACTTTGTTATTTCGTTTAGTATGTTGAGAGTGTCGCATTATCAAAGTTACCCGCATTATCAAAGTTACCCCGTTTTACGGTATATATTTTTGAAAATAAAAAATTAGTCATTTTTCATCGGCACACACTGTAGGTCTCAGCGCAATAGATTTTTTATGTTTAAAAAAATCAACTTTTGAACAGCTCAACCAATTTCCAATCTTTTTTTGTGTTGGTTGTTTATTTACCCGTTTTGCAATTCTGAATTTACCCTTTTTATGACAGATCTCTATCCTATTTTAAAATGAGTATTTTTTTACTCATTAAAGGGTACTCGCAAACCACCGTGTATTTGAATACTTTATATTCAATCAGGATAAAATGTGCTATTGTGACATTGCTTTTGAATAAGCATGAATAGCTTTTCAATCGATTTTTTTTTTGTCACATTTGATTAAATCAAGGATAAAATGCAAAAACACGTTTTAATCAATTCCGCGCTTCTATCATGCTTGTCCATTGTCTTAGATCTGGGCCCACAGTGACAGTTCGTGACAGCAGAATCTCGGCTCACCTTGATGTACATAAATTTCGTATTGATTTCTATCTCCCATAAAAAAACTATTGGCGGTAGAGTTTAAACTTCGATTGACAAGTATTAAAACAATTCTTGGTTCCAAATTTTCTTCATTGTATTTTCAATGTTTATATTTTCAAACTTTTAAATACGTCTTCTATATAAAAAAAACAACAACCTTATATTGTACTGAACTTTAACAAAAATTTACCGGTTTTGGACTACTTTTGTCCCTTTTATTGTCTCATTACATTCTGGTAAGCCGAGTTCAAGCGTCAGTCTCGGGAGAGTTATAGCACAGAGCAACAGACACAACACTGAAAAAAATTCCATAAACCACTCATCAAACGATCAGGTCTGTGTTACAGACCTCACAACCAGAGGCGCGTGCATCGTTTTTGTTCGTGTTTAGCGTTTCATACTAGCACAGAGAACAGACGTTCATCTTTTCTCGTCAGCGTTTGAGAATTGTATTGGTCATTTCAAAGTATGTCGTTATGCTCCTGTTACGCGGCGCTGTCGTCAGATTGACAACGCTACAAATTTGCCGTTTTTTACTCTTTGGCGCTAGTGTTGATATCAAAAATTTCCACCTGTCGCTAGCGTTGCTTTGTGTGCTAATGCATTTTGACGTTCACTAGTGACATCGTGTTGTCGAAACGAGTTTGTATGTCGGGCTGTCTGCGTTGGTGGCGCTGATGGTTGATTCGAAGCTTTACACATGGTTCAGATGAAATTTTGTTCGAGCCTCCATGTCTGTTCTCTGTGATACTAGTGCCTTCTGCAGGCCTTTTTGCACACGGGAAAAAAAATCTGTGGTAAAATTAACTATTTTAGTTGACTACGCCCATTCTTAAAACTACCATGGAAATCCAGACCAGCGGTATGCCTTGCCATCTGCGCCATCCTAGAATTGAAGAATGAATCGTCCAGTGCAAAATATAAACCTCTCATAGCTGAATATTGATCTTGTTTGAGCTTCTATTCGACATCGTCTAATCAATACATGGTACGCTAATCAACAATTGAATAAGCATATTATTCAGCTGCTGTTTAGTGCTGATCCAAGCTGAGTTCAGTCGGCTATTTTTAGCGCACAGTGAGAAAATTTATGTCAATGATGGCCAAAAATAATGTTTATTTACACAAAGTGAAATCAGTCTGAAATGATTAAGGTGAATATGCATCGAAGCCAAACCTCAAATTTTCAAGAGCACAAATCTAGAGAACCAGACTGCGCAGCGGTTCGAGCTGAAAACCTTTCAGCTTTCAAGTTTTCAGCTTGAACGGATGTTTAGTTCTCTAGATTTATGTTCTTGAAATTTTTAGGTTTGGCTTCGATGCATCTTCACCTTAATCTAATTTCATAATAATTTTTAGTTTGTTCAAAACTTCAATGTTAATGATTCATTAACTTAAATTGAAATTCATTTATTTTATAAATTATATTTGTATTTATTAATTATATTATGATTTGTATTTTTCATAAACTTATTATGAATATATTTAAATCATTTGAAGTGTTCTGAAGACTAAGCGCCTGAATAGAAAATTGTTCGAATATCTTGACGCGTGGGATTTTTTTAAAAAATGGCCAAGTAAATCATTTTCCTTAGATCGCACTATTCAGTTGGGAAGAAATGTCATTTTAAATGTAGCTCGCTATAGATATTTATTTTATCAATTCTGTCAAAGAAATGTCCACTTTTCTTGTAAGGAACAACATCTCGAGCAGGCGAAAAAAGCTTAGCAATAGCTAATTATAATATGGATAGCAGAAAGTGATAATAACCTGAGAGATATAATATGTAAAAGATCTGGAAACGATATCTAAAATTAACTACATACAAAAATCAAACAAAATTTTGATGTTATTTTCAGATCTTTTATGTCAATCAAGTCAATATCACGCTTTGTTTGTCAGTACTTCGCTCCTGCTAGGAATACTTAGCTCAAATGTTTGTTTTTCAAAATAATCCTACATTTCTGGAGGCTGACCATGTTTATTTTCTGAACGACTATTCAAAAAGTTTTGAGAAAGCATAAGTTATGAGCTTTGAAATGCATTCGGAACTCAACACGCATTTCGGATATTTTGTCCATTTTATGAAATTTAGCTATAAAGTGATCCCCAACTAACATTCTCTCATTTAACAAACACCATTATGGCAGTTTTATCCAGCATCATGTTTTATAACATTTTAATAATTTCCATGGCCAACCTTTGTTAAAGCATTGTTCACACAAATTTGGAGAAACTTTAAAGCATGTCGTTGAATACCAACTTTATTTTTCAGCTTTAAAAACGTTTTACAAGCATTTAGTTCAGCTTTTATACGGCTGGTCTAAAAATAATTAAAGACTAATAAAAACAAAAAAAATATTTTTCTAGGCACTTTATAAATGTAGTGTGCACTATTATTATGATAGTATAACAATCTTATTTAAAAATCGCTTGTGTACTAAATTCGAACTCGAGACCTAATCTTGACTAGTCGAATGAGAATCTTTGGAAACGTTTAATAAGTGGCGATTCAAATTTTGTTCATTCTAATGCATAACGTTGAACATTGATCTAAGTTTGTGTTAAAAAAACACCTTCTCAGCTCTTTATAGAGCAATTTTTTTATTCAGCTGCCATTACCATTAATGAACAATAATTAAACATGCATGCTTGTTTGTGGCTTTGAATTGTTAGTTGGGTCGCTTTTACAAGGCTTATTTATTACTGAACAATGTGTTTGTTAATCGTCATTTTGGCCTCTATTGGATCAACTGTTCTTATAATATACCGAAGCTGAATTAGGATTTTATAAGATACTTATTCAGCTCTTATTCATGCTTATGTTAAACATGTGGAAATAGCTGAAGTGTGATGCAAGTAAAACGTTAGTTCGTCTTCTGAATATCCTTCTATACATATACATTTGTTTAGTGGTATATTGACTTTTTAATTGGGGGAAACATGTCTTGTTCAGCTCATTAGTAAAACAATATTGACTAGTCGAATGAGAATCTTTGGAAACGTTTAATAAGTGGCGATTCAACTTTTGTTCATTCTAAAGCATAACGTTGAACATTGACCTAAGTTTGTGTTAAAAAAGCACCTTCTCAGCTCTTTATAGAGCAAAATTTTTATTCAGCTGGCATTACCATTATTGAACAATAATTAAACATGCATGCTTGTTTGTGGCTCTGAATTGTTAGTTGGGAATTTACTATGTTTACGGTACACCCCACCGCATTACTGGTACATTTGACAGAAATAATTTACAACAATCTGATTCCAACTACAGACATGGTAAAATCAAGCGCATTTCTGGTCTGCTGGAAATTGCCGCTGCGAGCGCTTAAGTAAACCCCCTAAATATGTATTTTTTTTTTGCGTGCATGTAACAGGATTTCGTGCAGCATGCTCACCAGATGATGATGGTGTGAACTGGGTGATGGATTTGAAACAAATTACTTCCAAGTGTTACGTCTGGTCTGTAGTCTATTAACAACAGTAGAAAAATAAATTTGGAATTGATCTATGAATATTTCTTAACAGCGCTGTTCAATTAGTTCACATTCACAGGAAAACTCATTTATTGCTTTGACCATTCGACCAAAATATGAAATTGTCCTTGATCTCAAAATAAGTTGCTGCTTGGATTTTATATTCTTTGTAGATTTTTGTATGATACTGCATTGTAATAACTAAAACTAGACCCACAGACAAACAGACGTAACACTTAGAACAAATCTCGATCAAATTCATAGTCACGAGGATATGTACGCCCAATGCTAAAATCGGTGCGTTTGGCCGACAGGCCAACAGATGGCGGTAGTGTGTAAACGTCAAACACGAACAAAAACGATGCGAGCGCTGGGGTGGCGGATAGGCCACCTACTATATTTTTGAATCGACCGTTAAAAAGGTGGTCCATGGACAATGATGAGAGTGTGACGTCTGTTTGTCTGTGCTAGACCTGTTGTTTTTAACAATTTCTGTTTAGTAAATTAATTAACTCATTACGCGTGTCAAAGATGGACAAATTATGGGTGAAATTATGAAAAAAAAATCCACGTGCTCGGCTGGGATTTGAACCCAGGACTCTTGTATGCTAGACGATCGCTTTACCAACTAAGCACCGAGCCACTTGGAAACCCAACAACTGAATTGGTTACAAGTTTAGAATTTAAATCCCCACAGACCACGCAGACCGCGTACGATAAAACAACTTGGTATAATTTTCAAATTTTCTAGAACAATATCACACATTTCAGTATTCTGATCGAAAACAATTATTCTGTCAGTTCCATTTCTACTTGATTTCCCATTTTATAAGTACCGTAAAACGGGGTAACTTTGATAATGCGGGTAACTTTGATAATGCGAGACTCTCAACATACTAAACGAAATAACAAAGTTCCTATTACTCTGTTAAGCAAAACGAATGCAAAAGTAAAGAGTATTAGTATGACACTTCATGTTAAAGCTATTTCCGTTGGAATCAAGTACATTTGAGGATTTATATGCAAATATGGAAAATTTATAAGATTTTAGCAATTTTGAAATGCTCTCAAACAATCGGTTCTACGATCACTATTTGATGAAGTCATAATGAATTCGTCACTTATACTTGACAGCCTAGTTATAGTAGAACTCGAATTCGGTCTCAAAACTCTTAGCGAATACTATTTTTACAAACTGGGGCCATTTTTGTAATCTAAGTCAGAAATTTCCATATAGCGTTAAACGCCTAAAGATATGCAACGCCCTACAAATGTTCTATAATTCATTCAATTTTGTTCGAGTGATGCTCCATTATCAAAGTTACCCCAAAACAGAAAACCGACTTTCGATTATGTGAAAAATTATATATCCATTAAGAATAAATCTTTTGGAAATCTATCAACTGGAATCGATAGTTAGGATACCAGTACTTGTTTTAAAAATATGAATTAAAATTTTTTGTAACAACATGCATAAATATTCAAGTTTTCTTCGAAAAAACTATCAAAGTTACCCCGTTTTACGGTACCTAGCATCTGATATTTAAAAGTTAGAAATTCTCAACTTCATGAAAATTTGATTTGATGTTGGGCCAGTCTGTCACACAAACGCGCATTGCACGCGTATAGTAAAATTAGTAAATTGGCTGCGGTGTTTTCCAAAGACACAAGCTATGCACCTAAGAAGATTCCCACTCATCCTTTGCAGAACCATCTAACACATGTAATTATTTGGCTTCACACATGATTATTATTAGTTTTTTTTTTTCATAAGAAGTGGTAAAAATTCTTCGAAAATATGAGGCTCTATGTAAACATAAAATATTAAATACGCAAATAATGGGCCGTATGAATAAAATGTAGTAAAGTTGAGTTTACTACATTTTCGGTAGAAAACGCTATATGTGGAACACGAGTGGAACATGTTTGTGTCATTTTCCTTTCTACACCTTTCGAACATACTACAAACAACGCATTGCTATGAATAAAGGTAGCATTTACTACAAAGCTACTGGTAGTTAGCTTCAGAGGTTGCTACACATGCTTTGAGATTGCGGAATTGAATGGAGTAATTTACTGTTGAGTAAAAAATCATGGGAAAACGATATGAGTTTTGATATTTCGGAAGGTATTTTGTGTTTTGCTTAGGAATTCTGAGGTTACGAAAACATTCACCCCGCCAATTCTGAAATTCCGGTGAGATTACCGTCAGTAGCAATTTGTAATATCCGTGTGAATTCTGGCATTACGATAATTATGTTATTTTCAAGGAATTTTAGGATGTCGGTAGGAATTCAGATATTTATAACGTAATTCTGAATTTTACGTGTAAATTCTGACATCTCAGATTCTCAGATTTCCTTTGGAATTCCGGAATTCCTGTAGGAACTTTGGGATTCCGATAGAGATGTCGGATTTGTTATGATAATTCTGGAAGTTTAAATACCATTCTAGGAATATTGCGGAAATATTAGAAATCTGGTAAAAACTCTAGAATTGGGGTGAGAATGGGATTCCGGATATTAATCTCTTGAAATTCAGTGGGTATCTTTGAGACGGTATTTCTGTAAGAATCTATGAGATTGCGGTGGGATTCCTGCGAATTATTGTGTGAATATTTGTAATTCTGAAAATCAATCTTTGTAATTATTGTAAAAACCTTTAAGATTCCGTTGATCTCCAGTTCCGTTGGGATTTCAAAGCAAAGCTTTAATATAAACCTTTTGAATGTCGGTAAATATTTTATAGATTTCAATGGGATTTTATGTGAAATCGATAAGAATTTTAAAAATTTCAAAGGGAACCCTGGATTTTTAGGAGAGATCCTCATTGAATTCTTACGACTACAAATGGAATCACTACAATTTCCATTAAAATCTCTACGTTCTAAGTTCTAGAAATTCCAAGGATACTATCAGAAACCCCACCAAAATAAAGAGAATATCACAGAAACACTTAGAACTTCCGGAATTCAACATGCTGTTAAGAAAACACACGGGGAGCATCAAAATTCTACCTCTCTAAATTCTATTCTCAGTATTGGTGCTAGAAAATATGTAATTCCTAATTTGATAGCTGTAGTCTCAAGATCTCTTCATAGATGTTAAGCTAATATTAAAAAAAAACATCAATCGCTGGCGTTGGCGAAGACCGAAAACCACTCTTTGATGTACCATCATCATAAAATCATAGACATAAAGAGAATACCAGACTAATCGCAAAATTGTCAAATTACAGCACCTTCATGATTTTGTGCAAATTGTCGCGTAATCGGTTAGATTCCATACATTTCCGCCATATACATGATTGTATTAATTTTAAGCGTCACTCTGAATAGATTGTTCTTTACGTGCAGAATCACTCTGCACTCTGAATGGAAATTTCTTAACGTGCAGCTTCAGTCACTGCTCATGTTCGAAAGTAGTAAGTACTACATGTTCGAAAAGTTTTTTATTCATACCAAAAGTGTAGTAAACTTTGTGGATTTTGTTTTTGAGTAGATGCTACATGTAGTAAAGTTCAACGTTTTTTATTCATATCACCCAATGTTTCGCTTCTCTATCGAAAAAGCTGCACGAAATAACTGAGTTTCTGCGTAAAAATTTTCAATATGTGCCGTGTGTGTTCACCACAGATGACGCCGCAGCCATATATGTTATTTCACCACCTTATTCACTCACCACTCTCGTCTGTCAGTCGCGGTCGCGGAAATGTAAATAATAAACATTGCATCGCCTAAAAAAACAGCAGCAATCTCTCGAACTCTGCAAACATTGATCTCGTGTTTATCGTGTTTTTTTTTGTAGATAAAACCTAATCTATTATATTCTATCAAACCGGTAAGTGTATGTGCTCCACCGTGTAGATCTGCTTCGTCACCGCATGATATAGATATTATAAGCACTTACCATGCTAGTGATAACCAACGATGATAAGGCCGCACGGGACGTCGTTATAATCATCCTATCCATTTGAAGAAGCAGATCTCAAGTACCACTCAATATAGGGATGTGAAAAATTTATCACTATATTCGATAAATCAACCGCCTCAATTGTGGTCGTAATTCGTCAGTAACTGTTCCGGGACTCCGGCTGTCGCCCCAAAAGCAGTGGAACCACACCACGCATCGATTATCTTATCATTACCACAATCTCTGCTTCGAATCTCAAAACGTTACAATTCGGTGCTTATCCGTTTGAAATTAAAGCTCTCAGTTCGTTAGTGAAGCTCAAAGGTGCTCCGCGCGGAAGAAAATGGTGTCCATCAATCCGTTCCACGCCAGTGGCATAATCCGACGGAGAGTGTACATTGCGATGGGTCTGCTGTTGGTTATGCTGTACATAATGTATTCGATCGATTACCAGCATCTACACGAGAACTGCTTCGTCCGGGAGTTTCCGGATCCGTTCCGGGTGCTGGAAGATGTCCAAAAGTCGCACAAACAGCCCAAACACGGGAGGAACATCTTCTTCCACGAGACTTCCTGCTCGGAAGACGGGGTGATCAAGCTGAACGCCCGCCAGGCATGTGCCATTGAATCGGCCGCCCGGATGAACCCGGACTGGAATGCGTTCGTTCTGTTCGCTGCCCCGGTTGGATTCCGGAACCGAAGTGCTCTTCCCCTGCTAGATGCCCTGCACTCGTACCCGAACGTCAACCTGCGGTACGTGAATCTGTCGACCTACGCTCAGGACACTCCGCTGGAGGAATGGATGCAGAGCGGGGAGATATTTCGTTCCAAGTACATGAACTCGCACCTGTCCGACATTATGCGCTATTTGACGCTGTTCAAGTACGGGGGCACCTATCTGGATCTGGACGTGGTTGTGCTGAAATCGTTCAATGCCATGGAACCGAACTATGCCGGGGCGGAATCGGCACGCTGGGTGGCAGCCGGAGTCATGAACTTCGAACCCGATGGGCACGGACACGAGCTGGCGGCGATGTGCGTCAGGTAGGTGGACTTCGGTTGGGGGATTGGGGGAGAGCTTGTCGTTCTTTGCCAAAGCATATATACGACCATAGATAGAGCTAGTCATATTGTTGGTTGTTTCTAGCCTAGATCAGTTGTATAAGCAATAGAGTAATGCAAATTTTGAAATTTTAGCTCCCTTATGCTTAAACGATTTTAATCATGGTAAATAGCATCCTCCCAAAGTTTGAAGTGATTCGGAAGAAATTTGACTGTGCACACGCCATTTGAAGTTTATATGAAGATTACTATGGAAAACGCCAATCTTTTGTGTTCAGTCCTACATCTCTTCGTCATAATACTTAATGGAAAAGTGAACAAATTCTTCTAATGTGAAATCCTCCCAGCTACAACTTTGCCGAAGACCACTTTTTGATTGGACCTCAGGATAAATTGTTATTCATCATCATAAAGTTGTAGCTGGGAAGTTTTCACATGAGATGAGTGTGTTCACTTTTCCATCGATTATTATCACGAGCAGTTAGAAAACTGAACACCAAAGGTTTGCCTTTTCCATAGTAATTTCCATATAAACTTCAAACAGCACAAAAAAATTTCTTCCGAATCACTTCAAATTTTGGAAGGATCATTTTCATCACAATTGACATCGTTTAAGCATAGGGGAGCAAAAACTTCAAAATTTGAATCAGTCTAATAAGCAATGATTACCTTCCTAATCTATATTACGCCGACTTATATTGGCGTTTACTTCGATTATCTAAGCCAGATACCAGATCATAATACGTAGTACGTATCACATGGCTGGCAACAGGTAATTCGAGGCAATTACATTCGATAAGGGGACATATGTTTTCACAAGATACTATACACGCCCGGTTCAAATATTTGGGTGTATTTATCGCCAAACTAAATTGCGCTAGCATGTGATCACGCAAATAGCTGAAAATTTTTCAAGTTTGAAAAATTCAAACCCATGTCCAAAGCTTATGAAAAACACTCGAAAATTCGATCCTATAACATTTCCCCGAATACCATTACCCCGAAAACCATCACCCCGAAAGTCAATACCCCGAATGGTCAAGTACCCCGAAAACCAATACCCCGAAAGCCATTACCCCGAATAGTCCGTTACCCCGAATACCATTTCCCCGAATGGACCATAACCCCGAATTTTCTTGGCACGAAAAATTGAAGATCCGACAAATGAATCCCATATACCTATTTCATAGAATTTTGATTTTCATTTGAATTCTTGTTCTTCATGTTATCAAAGATTTATTATTCTTTTAATCAACAGCTATTCTTCATGAGCCAAGTGAGAACCCAAATTTTACTCACAGGCGTGTACTTGATTTTATGAGAATGATTGTGTTCACAGCAATAACTCATTTATCGAACTGATGATAATGCTGACATGTTAATATTAGAGACCTTTCCCGCCCTCTTTCAAAAGCGTTATATTATTTGGTAATGCATAATTATATTTTTATATTGCTGGAGGCAATGCGAGTTCAACATATTCTAAAATGTCATTAGACTATGGTTTGAAAAATGTCAGATGAAAATATTAACTGATATTAAACTGACCACTATTTCAAAAGTACATCGCTAAAGAACAGCCTATGATAAAAGATGAAATAATCACTGTTGAAAGCGTCAATTATTATGATGCCAACAATCACTTTGCTATTGCAACTTCCGAAAGAATAGCCGATAACTAAAAGAAGGACAAATCTCTTGTTGGAAATTGTAATACTGACAAGATGTAACACAGACAAGTAATGCAGGGGCTTATTTTCATTTATTTATTAAAGTCAGTCGATTTTTTTTACCGCTATCGCTCAAACTTCAACTCAAACGGTACAACTCGAAAGAACAGCCTATAGCTCAATGAAGAGAAAATCATTGATTAAAATTTTTACACTGCCATTATACAACCTCGAAAGAACAGCCGATGATTGAAAGAATAAAAAATCACTAATAGGAATAGTAGTAGTTACTAAGCCGAAAACTTTCAGGCTCAAATTCGCGAGCTTCCTTGAAGAACTTCTTGAAGTGCATCACTGATTTTCGGGGAAGTGTCGTATTGGGGGAACTGGTTTTCGGGGTAATTTACCATTCGGGGTAATGGTTTTCGGGGTAATGTGTCATTCGGGGTAACGTTGCATTCGGGGTAATGGTTTTCGGGGTAATGGTATTCGGGGAAGTGTTACTTACTTACTTACTTGGCTTTACATCAATTATCTTGATAAAGCCTCGCCAACAATATTTCGCCAATTCCCTCGGTTCATGGCCGCTTCTCTCCATCCTCGACTGTGACCCACGCTCTCCAGGTCCTGGTGTACCTGGTCAATCCACCTAGCTCGCTGCGCCCCACGCCTTCTTGTTCCGACCGGATTCGTGGCGAACACCATCTTTACAGGGTTGTTGTCCGTCATTCTTGCAACATGCCCTGCCCAGCGTATCCTTCCAGCTTTAGCTACCTTCACGATACTGGGTTCGCCGTAGAGTTGAGCGAGCTCGTGGTTCATCCTTCGCCGCCACACGCCGTTCTCCTGCACGCCGCCGAAGATCGTCCTTAGCACTCGGCGTTCGAAAACCCCAAGAGCTTGCAAGTCCTCCTCGAGCATAGTCCACGCCTCATGCCCATAGAGGACTACCGGTCTTATGAGCGTTTTGTACATCGTGCATTTGGTGCGGGGGTGAATCTTTCTTGACCGCAGTTTCTTCTGGAGCCCATAGTAGGCACGACTTCCGCTGATGATGCGCCTTCGTATTTCCCGACTAACATTGTTGTCAGCCGTCAACAAGGATCCGAGGTAGACGAACTCGTCCACCACCTCGAAGGTATCCCCGTCTATCGCAACACTGCTTCCTAGGCGGGCCCTGTCGCGCTCAGTTCCGCCAACCAGCATGTACTTTGTTTTCGACGCATTCACCATTAGCCCGACTCTTGTTGCTTCGCGTTTCAGGCGGGTGAACAAATCTGCCACCGTTTCAAATTTTCTCCCAATAATATCCATGTCGTCCGCGAAGCAAACAAATTGTCCGGATCTCGTGAAAATCGTGCCTCGACTGTTAAGTCCGGCTCTCCGCATGACACCTTCAAGCGCAATATTGAACAACAGGCACGAAAGTCCGTCGCCCTGTCGTAGTCTCCGCCGAGACTCGAACGAACTGGAGTGTTCGCCCGAGATCTTCACGCAGTTTTGTACACCGTCCATCGTTGCTCTGATCAATCTTGTGAGCTTCCCGGGAAAGCTGTTCTCGTCCATGGGGAAGTGTTATAGGACCCTTAGTAGACAGTCCCCTATAGTCGCAGTAGTGGCATTTTACGGCCGTTTTGCTATTAAACGTTTCAAAATATTTTTTGACATGAAGATCAGCAGCTATTTATCTAAGTACCATTGATACACAGCTTGATTCTGCTAAAAAAAAATGATCGAAACAATTAGTTTTACTTAAAATTTGAGCTCCTTTGCGCCTATAGTAAACCTATTGTTCCTATACTAGCACTACTGAGAGAAACTATTTTTTATTATATGAAATTATTGTTGAATAAAGAATTTTTTTTACATCAAATGGAAGCTTTTGATCCACACTTTGAAGTAAAAATATAAAAAATTAGTAAAACCACGGATTTGATTTGTATTTTGCCAACGCCGTGATGCTAGTGCTACTATAGGAACAGAAATTAGAAATAGGGCTACTATAGGCACATGTATTCCTGTAGTGGCACAAGCGATAATAAATACAAACATATAAGTTTTCGTAGTTTTCATATTTTTCCTACAAAACCAAGATAAAAAGCCTTCAGAAAACAATGTAAAATAATGACGCTAGCGTTATTTTTCGATTTTATACGAATTGTTCTTAGCTATGCGGCTATTGGTACATCAATCTCACGTTTGATAGTGTTGACGATGGTGGTGCTTCGTGCTGCTGCAGGATAGGCTACAGATTAGACCTGTTCATATTTTAAAAAATGTCTGGAAATCTACCGGTCAAGCAGTATTCGGAATTCTCATGCTAAGAACAATGTCTGGTCAAATTTTCAGCTCATTTGATAAAGATTTCAGTATGCTTCAAGTTGAAAATGTGTTTTTGGGCTTATTTCAAGGTTTGAAAAATCATAACTAGCATGTGGAAAATCAAAACCACTTGCTATTACCACTATTTGAAAGCTAATTCTATTCTGTTAAAGTTTGTCGAACACGCTAACAAGATTAAATTGAGTTTTAACATTGTTTGATCCAAATTTGTTCTCCGCTGTACCCAGAAATTACAGTTTTCTCAATATACATGGTATATAAAACATGCATTGGTATTATTTTGTCAGGCCCTAGCCAACGGGAATCAAACATAATACATTTATGAATTCATTGACTATCAACACATTACATGTTGCTAAAGGCAATAAATTACAATAAATGCGAAAAGATCGAGCACCGCATCGCAACCTGATGATAGTTAAATCATGCATGACACATGTACCGGAAACGAATGAATTGAACAAGTTAGCATTGCTTTTTCTTTCCGAGTGATGATTGTTTTGATCGCATTTCACTGATCATTTAGAACGATTTGAAAACAATCATCATCATCGACTGAGAAAAGGCAGTGCTAACGTGTTCATTTTTTGTATTCATTGAAGCTCACGGTAGTGCTCTTGGCTCACCCACAGTGGATTTACAAATGTGCTTCATAATTATCTATTTTTTACAATTTATTTTCGTAAGATAAATGGTTACTTTGAACGGGATTGACTTTTAGATATGCATTGTCATCATGTATGGAAATTAAAAATCCGAAATTTTCATGCAGGCATACTGTTCAGTGAAAACAATTCACGAAAAAAGAGATTTTCAAGAACCTCGAGATACAAACCTCAACCAAACTATGTTAAAACTTGCTCCAATCATAAAATTGTGTTCGGCAAAAGTTCGTAGAATTGGATAAACTACTATGTAGAAGTATTTCCGATAAATTTTAATGTTTCGTTCGGTAGTTATGATTTTTTAAAGCTTGCCAGCTAATTTTCGCAACTTTAATGACGTATATGCCACTATACAATCAGCTGCAAAGGGCGAAAATGATTCTCATCCTTTGACCGAATTTTTGTATCAAAGTTGATCAGTGGTCACCAGCGTAATCATTAAATTAAAACATCATTATCAAAAATTACGATGCCCTGCGTTGAAGTCATAAATATAAGAAGCAAAAACAAACACTTGAGAAGAAAACGTTCTTTAAGTAGGGCTTAAATTCAACGCTCGGCACCTTACCATCTGTAGCCTATCCTGCAGCAGCACGAAGCATCACCATCGTCAACTCTAACAATCGTGAGATTGTGATTTCAAGTCGCAACATTGAAAAATGAATAAAAAAAATACAACACAAAAAAAATAGTCCACAAGGCAGTAGCAATGTCAAGACGAGAGAAGGAGGGAACATATATTTTTGTTTTGGTATGCTCTTCAAATATTTTGAAACG
Organism: Aedes aegypti; assembly: GCF_002204515.2. NCBI lineage: Eukaryota > Metazoa > Arthropoda > Insecta > Diptera > Culicidae > Aedes > Aedes aegypti. The sequence goes on from NC_035108.1 coordinate 444,178,708, forward strand.
TTCCTGAAGGTGCAGCACTGAAGTAGCCCGTTATTTCGCCAAAACCTGCACTGGGGAAGCACTACAGGAGCATATACGCTTGATTGGCATTTAATGCGTTGTCATATAATGCTGAATAAATGCTGGTTTAAATGCTCATTGGTTACTTGGGTTTCGTCCGCGAAACACGTAGGATTGATAAAGTAAATTTGTTTACTTATCTGACTTGAGTCTGTTTGAATAAGTTTTCGAGATTTCTTCTCAACTGCGTACTGCGATGTGGTTTTCTGGACCATTTCTGGGGAAAAAAAATTGTCACGCATTGAGATAAGCGATTCCTTTTCTTGTCAGTAGCAAACTACTTTGAACCTGAAATGTTTTTCAAATGGCATTTACTAAACGATTATTCGAAATAAATTTTCAGATTTAAAAAATACGTTCAATTAGTATATTGTAAAACTATTTATTTAATATTTCAATATATGGACATTCGAATCTATGAAATAGATTTATTCGTTGACATGGTTCGAGAGGGACCAGGTACATCTCCAGCCTTCAAATCTTTTATCATCCGAGTACCTATTCGAATCCACTACCTCCAAAGTCATCTCATAGTTACAAATGGGACCGGAACCTAAGACATTTTGTGTAGCATGGCCGGTATAAAATCTAAAACAATCAAACTATTGACGTAATTTAGGCCCAAAATTAACTGCCGAATAAAATAACTTACCTACATAGCATTCAACAGAACAGAAGTTGATATTTACAGTTTACCTTTAAAAATTTGTAAGAACTCGTCGTTTATCTGAAATCCGCTAGCAGATTATGGACAATCGCCGTCATCGTGTCACTAATATAAACACAGATTTTTTTTTCGCAATAGAAAATCATATACCATGTAAGGTACCGCGGGGCAAGTGGGTAAATGGGGTAAGTGAAAATAATTTGTATAGTTTACTGAATATATGAATTAATGTTTTAAACTCATGCATAAACCTTTCAGGCCATTCAGAACATTACTATAGGTAAGAGATTCCTAAGATTATTCAACCATTATTGCCATATAGAGCGAAAGATTGTTAACCTGTCAACTATTACTCCGTAACAAGTTGGCAGCGTGCAATCTTATTTTAATATTTTCAGTGGAAAAAAGTTGCGGAATGTCTATTTAAAGCTTGTTCAAAACATGTTACAAATGGGGTAAAGGTCTATCCACACAAAAAAAAAAATCTTAATACTTTATTGAAGGATTTCGTTCCAATAAATGATTTCTCCCGAACAGTTATCTGTCGTTATATACGACTTTTTTAAAAACAAATAATGAGCGGTGGAAATTTTACACAGCACAAATACAATTGCTGTCCCATGATGTAAGAACTAACATTAAAAATGTAGAAATTATAATGTTGTCTTATCATTTCAACAAACATAGCTGAACAGAAGAAAATTGAATTTACAAGAATAAAATTTCATTTGTTTACATGTTCTTTGTTATGTTATTGTTTATTAGAACGCCCTAACAAATGTTGTAGATAATAGACTTTGTGAATATAACTATAAGTTTTTCAATTTATTGTTCAAAACGACAAACTTTTCACTTGCCCCACTTGCAGACAAGTGAAAAGTAGAAAGACACTTTTCAAAAACTGTTTCTGTATTTTTTCTCCAATTTTACATAAAAATCAATTTCAGCATACTGCTCATGTTTGATGGGAGTCAAGCTAAAAAATGTACACGACCTCATTTATTTCAATTTTCAGTCCTTAAAATTTGAAGAATCTCAACTATACGCTTTCCATTACCCACTTGCCCCACGGTACCTTATCTGATTTTGTAATGACCGAATAGGTAAACGATGTCCAAAAAGGGATGGTACACAAATTATGTCACGCTAAATTTCAACTTCTCCGCTAAATCTCAACAATGCCGTTCTTCGACTAGGTAGGTGATGTTAAGTGATCTCCTATGGTGTTGTAGTACTATAATGTATTTCACTCTCTGGGAATTCTGGCCTTGATATTAATATTCCACTTAATAAATAGAAGTAGTATCATTATTTCACTTAATGAAAAAAGCAGCTTCACTGTAGTAATAAATCTGATACCATCAATTTTCTGAATTTGACAAGGTTTTGAAGAAAATCAATGAGTGAAAGAACTACTTATTGATAAGCCACATCAGCTAAGTCCATAGATCAGTGGTCCTCAGCTTATATGCTTATGCGGGCCACTTAGGTGTTTTCAAAACATAACGCGGGCCACAACGTATTTGAGAATTTATTGTTAAAATTTTCAATGAGAATGCAAAATTTTGAATCTTTTTCTATTAACACGGAAATGAGTTTTGTGATCCTTCGCGAATCTCTTGTAGAAGAAGTTCTTGACCAAAACAATACAGAAAGTATTGTCCCATAAAAAAAAAATCAAACTTCAAATAAATACGGGTTGGGCTCCCTAAAATCCTTCCTTAAATTTGGATGCTTACCTTGCTTCAAAGGAACTAAAACTTTATCACTAAACCGATGCGAAGTGGTTTCGCGAAGCGAAGACATTTATAGGCACTTGAAGCTAATTTTAAACCTTTGGCTTATCTAAGATTTTTCGATTCAAGATAGATTCAAGAGATAGGGTCTCCGACAGATTTCTAGTTATCCCCAGGCTGGATAATACTCCGCACCATCATCAGAGTTCGAAAGTATGCTCTAGACTAGCGTGCTGTCTTTGCTTCTTTGTAAGGAAGCGAAAATATACTAAGCAGAGAGGCAATAAAAAATGAGCGAGGAAGATGCGACATACAACACAACGGAGGAAAATTCCATCGAAGAAGAGTGCAATCACTACTCCACGAGGCCTGTTTTGTTTGGACGAGTCATTTAAGAGTTATCTTGAAGTGTCAGTAAGAGTGAGCATAAAACAAGAGAGGAAGAGTTCAGCAAAAATCCTCGCATGTCGATGCACTCTCACTCGAATAGTTTGAGGATTCATGTTGTGAATTTTGAATTAAATTTTTACTTCTCAGAAAAACCTCGAAACCGCCTCATTTTTGCATCGAATAGGAGCTTCTGCCACTTTACTAGTTATTCCTGAGCTGATAAATACCTAATACAATCCTACAGGAAAACATAGTTGCAAAGATAAAAGAATACAAGCCTCGTTATTTCTTTTATGTAACACGCGGGCCACTTCACATTAACATTTAAAATGTGTTCGCGGGCCGCACAAAACCTGTACGAGGGCCGCATGCGGCTCGCGGGCCGCAGTTTGGTGACCACTGGCATTATGCCATAGATATACAAATTTTAGGCATAGGGTCATGGCGAGCGTTTGTTATGTATGGTAATAGTTGATTCTTGTTTAATGGGGTTATTACAAGACCATGTGGACAATTTCGAAACAAATAATTCCTATACATCGTTCTTATAAACCGAAAGGCTCAGCTATGATATAAAACCATTCCTTTAAAAATACTCATTAGTACTGCCATGTAACAAACGTAACGCAAGAGTAGGTGTGGTTGGGCTCTGCGTTACATTCATTGTTCGCGTTTGACAATGGAGACATTAAGGTAAATATGAACCGAGATCGGGCTTCGGTCCTGTGGTGGCACGGATCTGGAGAGTCGAACAGCCACTCAGACTGTATGCTTGGTCGGTTGGTCACTCGCTGGTGGAGCAGTCCATCAGGGTTTCAGCGTGCGAGGTTGTCTGGTTCTCTAGGTTTGTGCTCTTGTAGGATTGAGATTTGACCTCTCTTCATCTTCATCTTAAATTGACTTCAAAAATTGGGAGACACAAATCATTTGCGGGGTTCAACAATAGTTATACAGGTAGTTCACTTGATTTTTTAGGCACATTGAGAATTCTAATTTCTGTAACGACAAATAACAATTAAGATACACATAGTCCGGCAAATAAATTTTTAACTTGGGATTATCATACAAATTACATAACAGAGTACAACAACAACATTCAACAAAACTTCAATACACTTAGTTTCGATGAATAGTTACGCAATGATTGATTGATTGCTTTACTACTTGTTTCGCTACATAAGTTGATTTTTTTAATGTAACATCTCTCATGTTGCTATTCTAAGTTTATTTTTCAAATTTATGAGATTTGATCAGTAGTTTTAATATATCTTTTCAAATATTATTTTTTTATATATATATTTTTTTATATGTTAAAAATACTTTTTCAATATTGCATCACTTTGCTCGTAGGCTCTAAAATAATTAATAGAATTGTTTGACCAACAGATTCATTACATTTTGCAGCATTATTGTGTCAAGTCTATCCTATTTACCTAACACCCAAGCCAATCCTATTTTCCTTCTCCCACGGCGTTTGCATGGTCAGCATTGATTTTCCAGCCATTACCCCTCCTATCATCGGCTTTGGATTGACTTGCGCTTTTATTGCCCCACCAAACGCTGCAAAATGAGAATGAAAAAGTCGTGAAAGACAAACTGCAATGGGTTTTCTGCAAGTCTCACTGATATTACCATGTAAAATCACAACATATTCTTACATTTCCCTTGACTCAGATACTTTATTTTACCAAGTCCAATGAAACAACCATTAGTTAAGCGTCCTTTACTTACATCTATGGCAGTCTGATGGTTAAAAACTGGTGGTTTCTAAAGAATGAGCTCAATTATTGTTCAGTAAATATGTATTCTATTAATTTAAAAACGTCCGGAAAATAATTTTCGATGTTTTAGTAGCTCAAAAGTGAACAAGCCATCAAAATTTGGATATTATTAAATCCTTGATCAAAGTACCATTCGTCTTGCTAACTTCAAACAGCTATTACTTATCTTATTTCCGGCGTTACATCCCAACTGGGACAAATCCTGCTTCTCAGATTAGTGTTCTTATGAGCACTTCCACAGTTATTAACTGAGAGCTTTCATTGCCGATTGACCATTTTTGCATGTGTATATCGTGTGGCAGGTACGAAGATACTCTATGCCCTGGGAATCGAGAAAATTTCCTTTGCGAAAAGATCCTCGACCAGCGGGATTCGAACCCACGACCCTCAGCATGGTCATGCTGAATAGCTGCGCGTTTACCGCTACGGCTATCTGGGCCCCAACAGCTATTATCGTATATGAATTTAAGGTCGACAGCTTCATTTGAAAAAAGTTGCAATCTTTCAATTTTATGATAGCCATAGAGCTTCAAGCTCAAACCGTATTGAAAAATTAAACTTGTTTCCTGCTTTTATATCTTTGTATATACAGTCGCCTCTTCTCATATCGATATCGAAGCGACCATCGAGCTAGGGAGAGATCGAGACATAGAAAATGTTTTTAATGAATACTAGATTGAAAACTGATCCGTTGTTAGGAAAATAGGAATAATAATAAACAAGCAGACGTCATTTCATGCTCCTCGATTTTTTTAATAACGAAAGTCTGGTCTAGTATCCTTTCATAAAGTGCTTATCGACATACGGAGAGAAAATCGGGAACAAAACCACATCGAGATATGGAGATATCGAGATAAGGAGGATATCGATATATGGGGAGAAAATTTATATGCAGAATGAATGGACTTAGGAAATCATCGACATAAGGATCGAGATCGAGATATAGAACATCGAGATGTGGAGAGTCGACTGTAGTTGGTTCAAAAATATTATCGAAACAAGCATCGTGAAGTTATGTAAAAACCTTTTTGCAATTTCTCATCGTAATAGGCTGTTTTTCATCACGCCAATCTGTCATGAAACGGCCTACTTTCCTGCACTGAAATATGTAGTGCGGGAATAGTCATTACGCAACTGAAACCAGTGCTGTAATGATTCATTACGAAACGCTTTCTCATTACGCGACTGTTTAGAGTTGCGTAATGGATCATAACACATCAATTTTTCAGAAATTGTAAAATTATGGTGAATGCATTCCGATATAATTTCTGACACCCTCAAGTGGTCTTCTACGAAATTGCAAAAATTGTTGTACGTAACTCGTTGCAGAACTCGATTTTTACAGCACTCGTCGTAAAAATCATCATTGTGCAACTTGTTCCGTAAACTACTAATACGACTTCTACCTTTAATGAGAAGGGGTCGTGCCCGCCCTCAAGTCGGATGGTGGTGCGCGATATACGAAATCCTAAATATACGGGGAATGCTCACTGCGCGTTATTTCTGCGCAGCAATATTGTTCGTTTTGTTGAGGAATAGATTCTCGTGCACATTTTGAACGTGGAAAAATAAATACTCACACGTCAGTTTCTATGGCACTTTAATAGAAGCACGCAACTTGCATTCAATGTACAATCCAACATAATGCGTTACATGTGCGTTACTGGTTGGTTTTGTTAGCTACGACGCCATCCAATATATGGCAAACATGGTGGGAGAATATTTTGGTGTGACAAAATTATTTAGGTGTGAGGTGTGAGAGGGCAAAATCCTCAATACAAATTTTTAAATTTCCCTGCAATACCATTCCCCATACAAAATGACATGAGAAATCAGAAAACTTCTGCTCATTTGCTGTGGTCATGAGAAAAGCAGGTAATCCATTGTTAGTTGTGTTTGGCCCCATTGAAAATAACCATTGTCGCGATTTAATGGCTGAATTGTATGAATTGTAAATTTATATATATATATATATATATATATATATATATATATATATATATATATATATATATATATATATATATATATATATATATATATATATATATATATATATATATATATATATATATATATATATATATATATATATATATATATATATATATATATATTTATATATATATATATATATATATATATATATATATATATATATATAGATATATATATATATGTATATATATATATATATATATATATATATATATATATATATATATATATATATATATATATATATATATATATATATATATTTTTTTTTTTAACCATTACTGTCTGGGTTTTCTGGGTTTTAACCATTACTGTCATTCGCCCAATGTAAATTAATATGTAATTCTTTTTATTCAAATGCTCTATGTAAATAATGATAAAAAATTGTCCCAATTACAAAATTTGTGTACAGAATCATAATTGCGATCAAAGTAGAGGTACAAATTATTCGGAGGAAAACTGAGGTTCTTACTTTCCTGGAGACGCTGTAGACTTCGATCGGTGAAAAATCCTGAATGAATTCCTGGAGAAATTCCTGGGTATATCGCTACTAGAATTTCTGAAAAAATCTCCCTAAACAAATTCACATACAGTTTTTATAATGTTCGTAAGAATCAATAATTGATTCTAAATTGAGAACTGTTCTAATATATAACAATTGTGTCAAAAACTTCACATTTCTCGCTGTAGCTTGGGGGTCGTACACAAATTATGTCACACTCCAAGGAGGGGGGTTGGGTTCAAACATAGCGTGGCAATCCTTACACATTTTTTAGAGGACTCATACAAAAAGCGTGCCAAGGGGGGCACAAAAATCAAAATTTAGCGTGACATAAATTGTGTAACATCCCTTGTTGTTACTTTTCAAACTAATGAATTTGCGTGTTATTTAACGATGCTCTGATGAAGAAAGATCCCCCTCTATATTCTAGTGGTGATAGTTTTTTTTTGGTCCATTCAGCTACACACTCAAGTTATGCGAGATTTGACAATGAATAACTACTACGAAAATTTAACAACTCGATTTCTCTTCCACCACCAGGGACCTGCTACTGAACTTCAACGGCCAGGACTGGGGCAACAACGGACCGGGCGTCATCACCCGGGTGCTCAAACGCATCTGCAGCACCCAGGCGCCGCTCATGATGACCCGGGAGCGGTGCCGTCACTTCACCGTGTACCCACCGGAGGCCTTCTACGCCATCAACTTCGACGACTACCTGCAGTTCTTCGAGGAGCGCTGGCTGGAGCAGGCCATGGCCACCGTGAACCGCTCGATCGTGGTTCACGTGTGGAACAAGTTCAGCAAGGACCACAAGGTGCGGGTGGGGTCCCGAGTGGCGTACGGAGTGCTTGCGGAACAGTTCTGCCCCCGGGTCTACAAAGCTAGCGGTGAGTTCTTTTAGTTTTAAAGTGTTTTTTTTTTGGGAGACTTAAAGTTGAAACTGTGGCAGCTTTAAGTAGAATGTGTGTGTGCGATCTCGATTTTGTTAAGTTGAAAGATATTTAAATCGCAAGATAGTTGGGTGTGCTTGAAAAAATCTAGATTCCTAAGAAGCGTAAAAAAGTTGCATTTATTTTAAGAAACACTTGGTGTAATCTTTCGGATGATGCTGGTATTTGTAGGCATCACATGGAGTGCAATAATTAAGAATCGTAAGCAGCAATCGATAAGCAGAAAGATTTGCGCTACATTTAAGTATTAATGTTTAAAAAAAAAACAAGTTTTTAAGACATCCTTTCCTCTGCGCACAATCAAATTTAACTCATCACACTTCACGGAGGAAACAAATGTCCTACTTATAAGAATTGTAAAAAAATGTTACACAAATGATGAAAGTCGGAAAATTATATTTTAAATTAATTTAAGTTTCACCAGAACAAGAATCTTATGGGAAGCCTTTAATGAATTTAAGATAGAATGTAGTAAGTGACGGAATCAAGATCAATCGTGTCCGGTTCGCGTTGTGCGAGTCCGAAAAGATACTCGCGTTCAGTCGAGGATGGAACACCAACTGGTGAGCTCGTTCCATGCTTATCATAACACATTTTTATCGTGGCTACGTTACGTTTATGTCATTTTCAAACAAGCTTTGGAAGGTTCGTCACTACAAGTGTCTTTTTATCTTGTTGCTGTTGAGAGTTAGTGAGAATTCGGAACCTTGTCTTAACTGCCACACTTAACTTCCTTCAAAGTGGGGATTGATCAATTTCCACTGCACAATGGACCGAATCGACAATTTAGCCGGAAAAAAGTGTTATCTCTGTTCTCGTCGATTTTAGACGTTCGATGTCTTCAGAGAAGTTATTCGTAATTGAGTTTTGCATTTCTTAAGAAAAAAAAGTTGAATATGGTGGCCCTTATTTAAGTTAAAATTTTGACTCAAACCTTTTTGTTTGATGAAATTTTTGGCTACACTGTTTAGCAAACTTTTAGAAAATGTTATTTTGAACAATTTTGTCGAAGACACTTTTGATCTAACTCTTCATTTAAACTAAGTAAATTGATTTTGAAAGTTCAGTTATTTTGATCTAACTTTTTTGTTTTCAGTTTTACGTGAATGTGGTCTTCAGAAGAGTTGTAGAGGAAGTAATGATACACATTTTTGCTGAACATCGCAAGTTTGTAATTCTTGTGATTTTGAATTTATAAGCAAATTTAAGTGAAAAACTATGAAAGTTTAAGATGCCCATAACTTATGGAGTTGGTTCGATAAAATTTTTCTTTAAGCGGCATTAGAAAGGCCATACAATAGGCAACTTTTGCTGCAAAAACTGTGAGAAAGTATTTTTTGTAAATTGAGAAAATTCACTTCAAAAATATACTTAAAAAATTCGAAATTTGCTTGTAACTCACAAGATTTTAAAGTTGATGGCGTGCTGTCTTCAGCAAAGTTGTAGAATTTAACTTGATTTATAACTTTTCCATACACCACTTTTAAGAGAAATGTGGAACAAAAATATGTAGAACTTATAATACATTTTACTATTACTTAATACAAAATTATTCAAGTAGTAGCAATATAATTGTACTTTTATTCTATCAATAATTTTCCAAACCTGCACACTTTTTGATTACCTTGGCTTCTTGAATAATGTTAGATTATTCCACCATTTCCACAGTTCTGTATCCCAGGATACTATTGTATGTAATCAATCACAATAATAGCAGTCACAATGACGAAACAGTTAAAGTTTCTTATATTGCATTGGCATCATTTTACATTTTGAATTATACGTGAATTATACCACTGAGTACTGATAAAATCATAATACCATACAAAGTTTACAACAGCAAGTATATGAAAGCGACTGCTGATATACTAACTTAATGTTTTATAGTAATAAATATAACTTACAACTGAATCTTATCATCATTTCTTCATATTTTGTTTCACATTTCTCTAAAAATTGGTGTATGGGAAAGTTGTAGATCTAATGAATTTCTTCGACTTTGCTGAAGATAGCACGCCGTTAACTTTAAAATCTTGTGAGTTACAAGCGAATTTCGAGTTGTTTAAGTGAATTTTTGAAGTGAATTTTCTCAATTTACAAAAATTACGTTCTCACAGTTTTTGCAGCAAAAATTGCCTATTGTATGGCCTTTCTAATGCCACTTAAAGGAAATTTTTAACGAACCAACTCCATGAGTTATGGGCATTTGAAGATTTCATAGTATTTCACATAAATTTGCTCATAACTTCAAAATCACAAGAATTACAAACTTGCGATGTTCAGCAAAAATGTGTATCATTACTTCCTCTGTAACTCTTTTGAAGACCACATCCACGTAAAACTGAAAACAAAAAAAGTTAGATCAAAATAACTGATTTTTTGGGTCCACCCTAAGTTAAAACTTTCAAAATCAATTTACTTAGCTTAAATGAAGAGTTAGATCAAAAGTGTCTTTGACAAAGTTGTTCAAAATACCATTTTCTAAAAGTTTGCAGAAGAACGCAGCCACAAATTTCATCAAACAAAAAAGTTTGAGTCAAAATTTTAGCTTAAATACGGGCCAATCTATCCAAGTTTTTCCTTAAAAGGTGCGAAACTCAATTACGAATAACTTCTCTGAAGACATCGAACGTCTAAAATCTACGAGAACAGAGATAACAGTTTTTTTCGACTAAATTGTCGATTCGGTCCATTGTGCATTGTTGGAAACACTGACGTACACATTTCCTGCGTTGTCTTGATAATCGCTGCTTGTGCTCCCAACGCCCTTCAGGTGTTCATCGAAGTGCTGCTACCACCTTTTAGTGTTTCTTATCATAATTCCAAAAGTATTTTTGGCGAACATGTAGCAAATTTCGGAAGTAGTTACAATGGAAATTCTAACAATCTTCTGGAACATTTTTTGTAAAAAAAAAAGATTCTGTATTTGAACTGACTGGCACTGGAAAGTCCTGAATGTCTGGAAATGCATTTTCTATGGAATTGTCGGAAATGGTTTCTGGAGAAAATTCGGATAGAATGAATAAAAGAATATATTTATTTATTAAAGACAATTCTAGGGACATGTTAAAGTAATTTTAAAGGAAACTCTAGTGAAATTATCAAAGGACCTTCGGGAGTTCTTCTAAAAATTCAACTATTTTTAGCACGATTGAAATAAAATTTTGAAGCATAGATGGTTTGTAATGAAACATCGATGCTCAGATTTAAAACTGTGGTGATCTGGTTCCTGGAAAATTTTTTTGAGAAGCTTCCAGAACAATTCCTGAAAGAACTTACTGGTGGACTTACTAGTGTAACTGATGGTAGAATTCTGGTGAAATGTCAAGGAGAAGAAAAAAAAATATTTATGGACAAAAGATTCCGAGGAGATGTCTGTGAACCTAAAAATAGGACGTCATGGTTTATAAATTATAGTGGAATCACTGCATTTTTGTTAATGTATACTTACCTTGAAATTTTGGGCATTCCAAGAAGTCGTCAACCTCTACCTTGTTCCCTGCATAGTTTTATTTTCTCTTGTTTTTCTTCCAATATTCGATGTGATGATCCATGTTCAATTGTTTTTTCGCTAACATACACAAAAAGTGACTTAACCTGGGAAAGTGAGAAATCATAACTTTATATAAAACTTAAAATACCAACACAACACACAGAGGCTAAAGATTGTACATAAAATAAAACATAAACAATATATTTTTGTATAGCCAACATCTCCGGAGATTATGCTAAGATATATTAATATAATTTTAGGAGAAAATTAAATGTCCAATTAAGGTAATCCCACATCACATTTATATAGGTGCAACTAATTTATTTATACATAACAAAAAGGTGTTTGGTTCAATATTCATACCTGATTTAATTATAGTATTTAGTTATCAAACACGGCTCTATAAGCACGCAACATTGGAGTATAATTGACAAACTTTCAATCTCGAATAGGAACGAAATGCTCCATGACTCTCCTACGGCAACTATAGAGATTAATAAAAAAAACTAAAATAACGTGGAAATTCCGTAACCAAAATCATTCTGTAATAATTGTAAGAAAGAATTGTTTTCGACAAATGTGTAGTTTAAAAACAAATAATAATTATACATAAATTACAAAATAGACAAACTTAAATTCGGAAAACGTCCTCGGTAAACAGATTACCGAGAATCCAACAGCTGATATCTCGGCAATTATTTGCCGAATTTCGGAAAACATCTACCAAATCATTGCTGACATCTGGATTAAATAAGTACCGAGATTCGATATTGATAATTGGATTACTGACTGGATTCTAGGCAATCCGTTATGTCCGGGCGGTGGATTTTTTTGTGTACGTTATGCTACTTGGGAAACCATCCAGAATGGGTGCTCTTAGGTAACATCCTACTAGTTTTGTTAAATTTATTTTACTGTACCAATATGTGGATGTAATTTCTCAAGAAGATATTCTGTAAAGGCTAAGTAATGTGATGGTGCATTTGTATTTCTTGTTTTCTAGTTCGTTCATTTTTTTCGTTGTTCTTTGCAACATAACTTCGGGATCTGTATTTATTTAAGAAACGGTAAATAAACAGACCAAACTGTATCAAATCGATCGCATGTGTGTGTGTGTGAATTTATCCGAAATACTCCATCAATACCAAAAGACCGGCAGATTTAAACGATTTTTATTGCTATTGTTCTACATCAATTAACTTGATAAAATCTCGCCAATCTCTCTCTATTCTCGGCTCCTGGTGTACCTGGTCAATCCATCTAGCTCGCTGCGCCCACGCCTTCCTGTTCCAGTAGAATTCGAAGCGAACACCATTTTTAGAGGGCTGTTGTCCGGCATTCTTGCCCAGTCCTCCTCGTACATAGTCCACGTTTCATGCTCGTAAATGACTACCAGTCTCATGAGCGTTTTGTACATCGTGCATTTGGTGTGGGGGTAAATTTTTCTCGACCGCAGCTTCTTCTGGAGCCCAAATAGGCACGACTTTCACAGATGCTGCGCTTTCGTATTTCACGACTAACGTTGTTGTCAAGCGTCAGCGAGGATCCGAAGTAAACGAACTCGTCAACCTCCTCGACCCCGTATATCGTGACACTGCTTCCTATGCGTGCCCTGTCGCGCTCAGTTCTGCCTACCAGCATGTACTTTGTTTTCGACGCATTCACCACCAGTCTGACTCTTGTTGCTTCGCATTTCCATTAAATTTTTTTCCCAGGCAAATTGTCCAGATCTCGTGCCTCGACTCGTGCTGATGTAGCCATCACCTTCGCTGTCCTAACCTTCTATGCCGGTGTCCTCTGCGCCATTCAGGTGTCCATCGTAGTGCTGCTTCCACCTTTCGATCACATCGCGTCGGTCCGTCAAGTTGCTCCCATCCTTATCCCTGCACATTTCAGCTCGCGGCATCCCGAGCAGAAGAAAATAACTACTGAATACCAAATTGAGGTATTCCATACAAGATAACTTCCAATACTTACAACCTGAATGAGGTCTGAATGAGCTCTGCATAAGAGGTAAAATACCTCAAATAATACCTCAAGCATATTCTACGAACACCAAACTGATAACTAGATCAGGTATTGTAATACCTCAATAATACTTGATGGATTTTCATATAAAAATGAAATTTTTCAATTGTAGTTCAATACCTCCAGCAGACCTCAATAGCTTTTTAATACCTCAATGAAGTATTTTTAATTGTTTTAAAGATTTTTTTCAATAAGTACCATTATAATACCAAATTAAGGTATTGACAACTGAACAATACCTAATGATACCAAAAAATGGTATGCATAAGTTATTGGGGAGTTATTTGTTCCTCCTCGGGTTCCTAACCATAAAAACACCTTCATGGTCTGCTGGATGAACCACTTCACCGAATTGACCTTTTTGGCCACGTCTTGGGTGGAAAGGTTCGGCTTATTCTTAAAGTAGTGCCTTATCTTCCGCGCCTTCTCAGGGTATTTCGTTTTCGGTTTTCGGCCGCTTCCAGCGCGCCGCTCTATGGCCTTCGTCTCCTGGAACATCTTCACAACGCGGGACACGGTGGAATGGTGGATTGCAAGCCTTTTGCCTATCCATCTGTGCGACTGACCAGGATTATCGATCACGGTGCCCAAGATTTGCTGGCGTAGCTCTTCTTGTTTCGAAAGCATCTTGAAAACTACTTGACAGATCGCGATAAAATTTTGCACACACAAACATTATTTGCGAGAAAATGTAACGATGTGCAATTACTTACGATAAAAGATGTTATTGAGATGCCGTCATCGATCTTTATTAGAACATTCTGCGTTTCAGTGTAGTTAATTCCAATTCGGTGAAAACCCCAGGCTATCGACATCGATGGAAACACCATCTTCTATGATGACAGCGATGACAGAGGGCTCGATTGACTTTGTCAGATGGATCGGGCCCGGGACATCCTGTCTACTGCAAATCGCTGCAGTTGATATAGGACATGTCCATAGGCTGGAAAACCCAATTCCCCTGAGCTACCGTTGGAACAAACATAACACGCAAAGCTAGTATTACCCAAGATTTCATTAATTTTTACCCACGCGATAAAAAGGTACACCAAAAACGAAGTGTTGCATTTTTTCATTTTTTCCAATCTTTATGTAGGTACCGTAATCCGGGGGCAAATTGATCACTATTTCACAACTTTTTGTCATGTTATCCCTTGGAATTCATGTATTGTCAAATTTATTTCGGCAAAATCAGTACTTCATTGATCTCTATTAGTTTATGTTATATTTTTTTATGAAATACAATTTAACATTTCATAAAATTAGTTTTAATATCAATAATTGAAAATTACACTTTGGGGCGAAAATGATCACTATATAATATAGCATATTTTAGAACATCAAATTTCCGTACCTACTAAATATGGGTCTCCTGAATCTGAAAATTATGTCAAAATTCTTACAACTCGTGTATATCATCATTTTATTGCAAAATTAAATTTTGTAAATCTGCATAATGCGCCTAAATGTATGCAATTTCCTTTGAAATAAGCACGTTATTCTACAATAAAAGGTTTTAGAGGCGTCGCTTCCACATGTGCAACATGTGCACTGCACAGGTGACAATTCGTTCATCCTAACCAACTACAATATGTACTGCTTTTGAAGTTCAATTTAATATTTCTTTTCACAAAATTTAGCCCATTAAAATTATCCTTATTGCTGATAGCTTGCAACGCAATTTTCACCTATCAATTGTTAAATTTTTGCTATGCAAAAGCTGTTTCGTGCGAAGCGCTCAGCGTGATGCATGCTGCGCAATACTTTGTTCCACGCTAAACTTTGCTGCTGTGACGATGAAAACCAACGCGTGCACTCTCCTCGAGAAACGTGTTGCCTTGCATCGTACACGCAATCCTGTGTATGTGGTAGAAATATTTTTGAACTACAAATGCCAGTGTGTAAGTAGCCAAAGCGTCAACTTTGGCCGGTGCACAGTTTCGCTACATCAAACAATTCAACAGGAGAGAAATCAGTCCACGAGAGAGATCCATTTTCTTGCTCTCTTTTGGTCTTCGCGCTTTCAGCATCACCAAACTTGTGGTGCGAAGTGCAGGCGTGATGTTTCAGGCGGCTGACAGTTGGGATTTTTTTAAGTTGGTACTCGGTAATGTTTTTTGTTATTTACTTATTAAAAACCTCGCTTTTAACATAGAGCATTAGCGCGATGGTATAATTACCATGGTCAATCAGAAGACAACCAGACAACTCAGGTGCGGTCGCGCGGTCGCGCCCTCCTTCATCGCCAGCATCTTCACGCTTGTGGTGTGTTTTAAAATCGAGCATTTTTCATGATGCGTGCACTAAGTACCCGATGGAACCGATCGTGTACTTATTTTATGCAAAAGTATCGTAAAACGGGGTGAACAGAAAAAGTAGGGCAAATAGAAACAAAGCGACCTACAGTTAGAAATGCCACTAGTATGTAATGATAATCTTTAAAAAACCCACTGAAATATTTTGGTTTCATTAGTTGAATAGCATATATCTATAGAATTTTTACAAATTCAAAATTATTCATAACATGAGAATAAAATAATAAAATCTCAACAACTGATAGTATTTTTTTTTGCATCAAGGTAACTGTTCATACTCGCATAATAGTCTCATTTATATAGGAAATCCTATATAATATGGGACTGTTAGGCGAGTATGGGCAGTTAAAACAATTTGATTTTTTTTAATGCACTTAAAATGAAAAAAAAGTTCTGATATTTAATAAACATTTTTCTATTCGCCCTATGTTACGGTATGTGGGCTATGATCACAGCCCTGCATTATAATATTAGTTAAAATTCAATGCTGACCCGCATAATTAGAACTATTTTCATTATTACCATCCCATAATATTAAGCCAGTACTACAACCAACCATAATAAATTATAGCACTTAATGCAAATTTTAATTTCAAATTATGAGTTGGATCGCAGTAAGCATGGTTTGCTGCGGTATCCATAGCAACTAGAATTTTCACTCCATTTGAACAGTTAGTAATGAGCACGAAATAAAACTAGACGCTTTTTGTAAAAACGTGTTCGCTTTCAATTGTAACAAATTTTGGCGACGAGTTTTAGTGAAAATTGAAAATCGAAGCAACTTGCAAAGCCGAAACTTCAACAATGGCGCAAGCATCAGGAGAACCGGCCGCAACACGTGCTGAGCAACCGATCGGAGACATCCAAACGGCGATTTTCCAGATCACCCAGATTCTGCAGCGGATTGCAGCTCCAAATCAGCCGAATCCGGAGCAGACCCTGGAAGCGCTTTCCTCAAACATCAGCGAGTTCGTTTTCGACCCAGAGAACGGCATCACGTTTGAGAAGTGGTTCGCTCGGTACACGGATCTTTTCGAGAGCGACGCACGCTATTTGGACGACGCAGCCAAAGTTCGACTGTTGCTGCGAAAACTAGATACTACATCCCACAGTCGGTATCTAAATTACATCCTGCCACGATTGCCGAGGGAGATCACGTTCAACGACACGGTGGAAACGCTGAAAAAGATTTTCGGTTCCAGTGCCTCCAACTGACGAAAAGTGAAGGCGATGACGTCATCACGTATGGCGGAATGGTCAACCGAGCGTGTGAAGACTTCGATTTTGCGAACCTGACAATCGACCAATTCAAATGTCTGGTGTTCGTCACCGGACTGAAGGCAACCAAGCATGCGGATATTCAGACGAGATTGCTCACCCGGATGGAGAACGAGAGACCAGATGCGCCAGTGACTCTTCAAACTCTCATCGACGAGTTCCAGCAGCTCATTAATCTGAAGGCAGACAACAATTTGATTGAGCATCCAACCAGCTCCAAAGCAACAGTGCACGCCATCTGCGAGAAGAAGAGACCAACAGACGTTTCCAAATATTCGTTCAAGACGGAAGTCAAATCCCCGAAGACGCCATGCTGGCAATGCGGGCAAATGCACTTCGTCAAAGATTGCACATACAGCAGCCATCTGTGCAAATCATGCAACCGTGTAGGACACAAGGAGGGGTACTGCGGTTGTTTCACCAAGCCATCAAGCGCGCCTACTGGTGATCATCCAAGCCAGAGGAAAGGTAAGAAGCAACACAAGAAGACCAAGTACCAAGCCAACGTCGTTCACACGGTGAATCACACCGGTACACTCAACCGGTACGTCACAACAACGCTGAACGGTCGTCAAGCCACGCTGCAGCTTGATAGCGGATCACCAATCACCATAATCAGTGAAGAAACGTGGAGAAAGATTGGATCACCTGCACTCAAGCCATCGACCTGTGAAGCACTCTCCGCATCCAGAGACCCTCTTCCACTGCTGGGGGAATTCACCTGTCTTGTTGGAGTCAACAACATCATCAAGCCTGGCCTGTGTCGAGTCACGTCAGTCAAGGGGCTCAACTTATTCGGCTCGGAATGGATGGACCTCTTCGACATGTGGACGAAACCATTGTCATCGTTCGTCAATCAGGAGAATCCTTCCAATTCAAATTCCTTTTCTGGAAAGCACTTCCTCATGCGGTTCCCCGAAGTTTTTCAGGATACTCTTGGGCACTGCCATAAAACCCAAGTCAGCCTCCACCTGAAACCAGATGCCAGGCCCGTCTTCCGACCCAAACGCCCTGTACCGTACAACCAGGTCCGTCCCACTCGGGCTCAGATTGGGTACCACTTCTAGTACTGCATTTGGTCCCTTGGTAGTGCAAAAGGTACCCAAGTTTGACAGATAGCAGTACACTTTTCACGGCATTCTAGATTACCTTATGAGCCATAAATTTTTAGGTAACTGCAAGGCACATGGACGTCTTTAATTTGTCTTTGGTACAACGCCATTCCATTGGTCGACGCAGAGCTCGATCGTCTGCAGCAGTTGGGTATCATCTCACCCGTAGAGTACTCCGACTGGGCAGCACCAATCGTTGCGGTTCGGAAGCCTGGTGGTAAAATTCGAATTTGTGCCGACTATTCGACCGGGTTGAATGCCATGCTGGAAGCGCACAACTATCCTCTTCCAACGCCGGAAGACATATTCTCCAAGTTGGCCGGTAGCAAGGTGTTCAGTATCATCGACCTATCGAATGCCTACCTACAGGTAGAAGTCGATGGCGGATCAAAACGACTGCTCACCATCAACACACACCGGGGCCTATTCAACTTCAACAGGCTGGCTCCTGGTGTCAAGTCAGCACCCGGCGCGTTTCAGCAACTGATGCATACCATGATTGCTGGAATTCCTGGCGTCGAAGTATTCCTGGATGACTTCATAGTATTCAGCGAAACCGAAGAGCAACACTATCAAACGCTCTGCATCCTCTTCGACCGTTTGCAGGAATACGGGTTCCACCTGAAACTAGAAAAATGCCATTTCTACCAGCAGGAAATCAAGTACCTGGGACACATAGTAGACGAACATGGACTGCGTCCAGATCCGGAGAAAACAGCTGCCATTTCTTCGATGCCACGTCCAACTGATGTCTCCACACTGCGGTCATTCCTGGGTGCAGTAAATTTTTACGGAAAATTCATCCGTGAAATGCATCAGCTTCGAAGGCCGCTGGATCAATTGCTGAAGAAAGATGCAAAGTTCGTCTGGACTGCCGAATGCCAACAAGCTTTCACCGACATCAAGCACGTTCTTCAGTCGGATCTACTCCTCACCCACTACGACCCCTCGCTCGATATCATCGTGGCCGGTGATGCATCCAAAACTGGCATGGGAGCGGTCATCATGCATCGCTTTCCCGACGGTCGAATCAAGGCAATTGCGCATGCCTCCAAAACACTGTCGTCGGCCGAAAAAAACTACGGGCAAATCGAAAAAGAAGCGCTCGCTCTGGTCTTTGCCGTCACCAAGTTTCACTGCATGCTGTTGGGACGAAGGTTCAAGTTGCAGACTGATCATCAGCCACTCGTGAAAGTCTTCGGGTCGAAGAAAGGAATTCCCATTCACACGGCCAACCGGCTGAAGCGATGGGCACTCACTCTGCTCGGATACGATTTCGAAATCGAGTTCGTGTCCACAAATAATTTCGGCTACGCCGATGTACTATCGCGGCTCATCAGCAATCACGAGCGTCCAGAGGAAGAATTCGTCGTGGCACAAGTCAATGTCGACGTCGATCTGAAATACGCTTTGGAGAACACCTTCGAGCAACTACCAGTCACGTTCCAAATGGTGAAGCAAGCTACATCGGATGACCCAACAATGCAGGAACTCATCCGGTTTATCAAAACTGGCTGGCCAACCAACAGCAAGTCAATTCGAGATTCGGCGCTACAATCATTCTTCCACCGGCGCGAATCATTGTCGCTACTTCAAGGGTGCGTGATGATGAGGGAACGACTGGTGATACCGGAGTGTTTCCGGAAAAAGCTTCTGAAGCAGCTACATCGAGGTCATCCTGGTATCGAGCGAGTAAAAGCCATCGCTCGGAGCACCATCTATTGGCCGAACATCGACGACGACATCGGTGAGTACGTTCGACGCTGCTCCAGTTGTGCAAATGCACAAAAATCACCACCGCAAGCAGAGCCACATCCGTGGCAGAGCGCAGAAGGACCATGGGAACGCGTCCATGTCGACTATGCCGGACCGATCAACGGATTCAGCTATCTGGTAATCGTCGACTCGTTCTCAAAGTGGCCGGAAATTTTCCGGACAAAATCGACCACAGCATCCGCTACGATTGGTTTCCTCCAAGAGAGCTTCGCCAGGTTCGGCGTACCAAAGGTGATTGTGTCCGATAACGGAACACAGTTCACTGGATACGATTTTCGTACATTCTGCGAGAATCTGGGCATCATACATTTCCGCACCGCACCGTTCCATCCCCAGTCGACTGGACAAGCATGAGGTTCGTCGACACGCTTAAGAGATCGCTTCGCAAAATCCAGGAGGGAGAAGGATTACCAGCATCTGCAGCTCTTCAAACTTTTCTGCAGGTTTATCGATCAACTCCATCCAATCTGCTCGACGGTAAATCCCCTTCCGAAGTATTGAATGGTAGACGAATGCGAACAACACTGGATCTACTCAAGCCTTCGTCAGCGCCTCCACAAGTACCAGCACCAATCAAGCTTTCTCAATCACGAAAATTCGCAGCAGGAGCAACCGTCTTTGCGAAGGTTCATAAAAATAATTCGAGCTGGAGGTGGCAGTACGGAGTTGTAATCGAGGCGATTGGGAGCGTACAGTACAATGTACTTCTGGATACAGCATCTGGGCGAAAGCGGTTAATTCGATCGCACATCGATCAACTTCGAGTGAACGATCCTGCAAAACAAGAAAGAGCGGAAATTGAATTACCGTTGTCTGTATTGTTGGGCGATTTTGGAATGACATCAAATGCAGAGGCACCCAGAGAGCAACCAGTGCCGATTGCGGATGATGATTCGTCCTTCTTGTCAGCACAAGACCTACCTGATATTCCCGAAGATCAAGATCAGCCTGAACCAATCAATCAGCCAGGACCATCCGGTTGTTCAACGCCGCTACCATCGAGACCAAAAAGAACCGTCAAACCTCCACGGCATCTTCAAGACTACGTTCTCTCTTAGGGGGGAGATTTTACCATCCCATAATATTAAGCCATAATAAATTATAGCACTTAATGCAAATTTTAATTTCAAATTATGAGTTGGATCGCAGTAAGCATGGTTTGCTGCGGTATCCATAGCAACTAGAATTTTCACTCCATTTGAACAGTTAGTATTGAGCACGAAATAAAACTAGACGCTTTTTGTAAAAACGTGTTCGCTTTCAATTGTAACATTCATATTCAAATTTATAATTTGCCCATAATCATTATGCATCATCATACAAATCCTGAAAATTGAAAAACTGTTGGTTGAATTGATAAATCAAACTAAATAACCCAATTAGTTTCTGAAAACTTAAATGTTTTGAATCAACTGAAAACTAGAATAAGATTATATTTGAACAAGAAGGTTTGTAACCACTGATTACACATTTTCATTAATTTAAAAGAATTGTTTGAAATATAGTGACACTAATTTAGAAGTGCACAGGTTGATAATTAGGCCACGCGACGCCTCTGTGTTTTATGACCAAAAAACTATTATTGTACTGCTGTAAGATTTCAAGAATGAGTTCAGCAGTTCACACTGAAGCTTACACAACATTTTAACACTCATAGTTTGCATAGGTTTGCATGCAGGCCTAGCACCAGCGGATTGTTTAGTACCGACATTTTCAACAGTATTGTTAACACCTTCAAAAACTGTGAATATTTCTATGCAAAACTGTCCTCCATTAAAATTAAATAGTTTAAAATCATCATTAGATATCTATAAACTAGAAAACATGCAATGTATGTGAAGCGAACGAAGAATTAAGCATTCTTGAAAGGAAATAACGTTTGGTACCGACCTGACCAAATTCACCCCAGTGATCAATTTGCCCCCGGATTACGGTACTATACAAATAAAACCAATAAAAATACGATCACAATTTTAAAAAAGTTTATTAGAAAAATACTACCACAACCGTTCAGAATAATTGCATTTTAAACATCCAAATTCTACTGTTTTCAACCTACATAAAATCAGACTTATCGCAGTATACCTTTGTTATTCTCATACTACGTTCAGACTATGACTTTTACAATTAATTGATATTTGAAAATGTTTAACTTCGAAAGAAAACTGTAAGTCTAACCATTCAGAAAAATGCTTTCTTAAAGTTACAAAATATCTGAAAGCTTCTAAGGTCTATTGTGTAAAAAGATAAAGCAGACTTTTTTAGATTTCCTCCTCGATTGGTTTGTAATCTGGCAGCAGTTCCCAGATCTTCATGCGCCATCTCTGCCGCCGCTGTTCCGTTTCCTTCTCGATTTTCAGAATAATGTGCAGTCGCTGCCAACGCTCAAATACCTTCCACTTGAGTTGCCTAAGGAGATAATATATGCAGTGAATTTACATTCTTAAAAATAAATAAAAAAAATCACTAATACCATTCATAATGAGCGGCAGCGTGGGACATCTTCCCCTGTAGGATCAGTAACGACTGCTTGGTACGTCCAATCCACACGGAAATGACTTTCTCCGTCTGGCGAACCTCCCACCAATCCATGGCCACTTGCATCTTCTTGCGTTGCTCATGACAGTACTGAAAGATTTAAAAAAAATACGTCATCTACCCTAAAGCATTATTCATTCAATAAACGTTCACCTCTTTCCAGCCGTTCATTCCATGCCTCATCAACTTTCGGTTTGCCAACTCGTCGGCCATCTGCTTTTTGCCCTCCCACACCGAATTGGTAAGATTCCACCACCTGCGGAAGTATTTCTTCTTGTAAAACCGCTTCCGAGCGACCATTGCACGTCTCTCGTTGTCCTTTCTTATGCCCAGCAACAGCTTGTATGCCAAAATTCCCAATCGCTTCAGTTTCAGCAGCCTGAATTCCTTAGCTATCTGATTGTTGGCAATCCATGCCTGTCGTTCCTGTTCGCGAATGATCTTCTGCAGCTTCTCCAGCTTTCGTTTCTCGCGCATCTCTCGATAACGTCGCTTTCGTGCTTCCTCGTCTTCCAGGCGTTTCGCCTCTTCCGCTGCCATTTTCGACTCTTCCCGTTCCTTTTCCAGTCGCATACGTCGCTCCTTCGCTTCCATGTGACGCTGACTACGTTCCATTGCTCTCTCTTGCATCTTCGCCAAAAATTTCGGTATCATCAATCCTTGTGCTTGCAACTTTCGCATTTCGTCCTCTTCGCTTGTGTCGTTCTTCATGTTGCCCACGATTTGGATGCACTTCGCTTTGGCGCGCAAACGCACGTGGCCGGTACGCATCGCTTTGTGCAACTCGCTCTGAATTTCCATCTTGGATATCTTGGCTGCTTCGGAGAATTTGGACAGCTTCAGTTCAGTAATGATACGCTCTTGACGTTCCAGCTTGAGCTTCTGCAGTTCGATTATGTCCTGTTGGACCTTCAAACGGTGCTCGTAGTCTTTCTTGACAGTGGTCACTTGTGTTACTGTCGCGTTCGGTTTGGCCGTTTTCTTCTTGTTTGCTCGAATGTTGTTAATGAAGTCGTTGATCCGTTTCAGTTTCTGCTCTCGAGTTGATGTCACTCCAGCTCCCTTAGAGATTTTCTCTAGAATAGTGAACTGCAGCCACTTGAAGAAATATTGCTTGAGCAGTGCCCGGTCGTAGTTTTGCATGAATCCTTCCTTCAATGCAGCACTGATAACTTTCCGAGATTCTTCAGATATCTCTATTTTATCATCATTTGACAGTGTTTCTCCAGGACGGTAGTTTGTAACTCGCAGCTTGCTGTAGTCTTTTTCTTCCATTTCGCAGCGCTTCACCATTATCAAATCGCCTTCCTCCAGTGGAATGATGGGTTCTTCAACGACTTCGGGATCATCATAATTATAAGTGAGCTTTTCTTTGCCAAAATCGACACTATCGTCTTTGGACGATCCACCAGAGTCTTCAATTCTAGTTACAGTAAAACAATCATCGCTCGAATCAGCGTTGAAAGTATTCTGCACCGGTTCATCTTGGGTTTGCTCGGAAGCACTCTCTGTAGACAAGAATTCAGCGTCATCAAACTCATCCAAATCCGAATCAAGAGACTCGAGGAATAATTCGTTATCATCAAAATCATAGTCTGATCCGTCCAGCGAAAATGACGACTCTTCTGCTGGATATGTAAACACTTGCGTATCTCCGAAGCGGACAATCTTATTCTCTTCTTCTTCCTCCTCCGCTGCGCTGTCTCCATTTGGCTCTTCATCGTTTGCATCGTCTCCGTTGCTTCGTTCAAGATATTTCCTCTGCAAAGCATCCGTTTCCTCTCTGATTTCCTCTATCGTAGCGGGTTCTTTGAACGTCATCAGTTTCTCCTGACGTAGCTCCTCAATAAAACTATCAGTACCGCGTATTGCACTTTCATAGAAATCGTTGGTGAACTTTTCACATTCTTCCAAACTTTCATAGATAAAACTGTTATCGATCTTGGGCAGATCGATGAACAGGAAGCTCTTCTTCTGTTCGCTGACATGATTTTTTTTCACATTGGCCCCATTTTTGGAGACTTCTTTGCGAAACTTGTTAAGCTCGTTCTCGAACAGAGTCGACTCGATGGCTCGTTTGTGGTTGTCCAGAATCTCCTGCTGGTATGCCCGAACCGGATCTGGCGGCGGTTTGTGGCGTGTCGTTTTTGGTTTCCGTTTGATCATCTCGTGTCTGAAAGGTAGCAGGTAAGATGATGAAATTATATTTTTTTGCAGTAACGTCTGGAAGTTTGCAATTATTTGGAAGAAATTTGGCTGACCACACGTCATTTAAAGTTTGTATAGATATAACCATTAATGTTCAGTCCTCCAGCTCTTCATCATTTTACTTGTAAAAAAAACAATTGATTCAAAATTGAAATTGTCCCAGCTACAAATTTTCGATTCAAGTATCCAAAAACATTCAAAATAACTTCTCTGGGGATCCGTCCTTGAATTCTTTTATGAATATCTTCAAAAATACACAGAGGTTCGAGGAATTCTTGTAGGCATTCCTTCAAAACATCTTCCAGAATTTTCAGAATTGTAGGGAACTTCTGGACTCATAAAGGAATTTCTTGAAACATTCTCTGAGGAACGATTTAAAAATCTCACAAGAAATAATTGGTTAAATTGTTAAAGTTAAGGACATTAATAAAAGAATACTTGGAACTTGTGCGGCATCTTCTGCAAATAATTTCGAAAAAAAAATCTGGTCAAATAGAAAAGTTATTACTGAATCAGTCAACGGAGTTTTCAGAAATCCATACGAAAATCCAACGAATTGGTACTGAAAAATCTCGTGGAATTCTGGTGATATGTTCCGAAGAAATCTAGAGTAGGTAGTTACCTTCATGACAGCAAAATATCTGAAGTAAGTAATTTCAGTGAAAATTTCATGTAAAAAATCACGGCTGTGTAAATTCTAAATAAAAAAAACTAGCAAAATTCCTTGAGAAATTTGGGAAAAAAAACCTTAGAATGATTTCTGAATCATTTTTAGTAAAAATAATCTCAAGCGAATTATTGATGTAATACAAGAGGAATGTCTGAATTGGTTGCGAGTAACTTTTTACTGACTTGGTAACCTGTTTCAGATCAGTCACTATAAAGTCTCCTTCTTTAAGCCGGTTTACCTCAAATCACCTTTTCAACTGTTTTAATCAAAAAATCCAAGAAAAAAAATATGAATTTTGAATTTTTATTATTTTTATGATTCAAATGTTTTTGATCTATTGTAAATCTTTTTGAAAGTAATTGATTCTACTAAATCTCATTTATTAAATTTGATTGTTTTGTTTTAAATTTATTTGGTGTACCGTTCTCAGTCAGATTCCGGATGACTTCTAATTTCGGATATTAAGTTCTCACTGTTGATCATTATAATATTTTTAAACATTTAATTTTCCATGAACATCTATTAAAATGGAAAATTTCCAACTAGCTTAAATCTCCCTAATCTTCTTCTTCTTTCTGGCGTTACGTCCCAACTGGGACAAAGCCTGCTTCTCGGATTAGTGTTCTTATGAGCACTTCCACAGTTATTAACTGAGAGCTTTCTATGCCAATTGACCATTTTTGCATGTGTATATCGTGTGGCAGGTACGAAGATACTCTATGCCCTGGGAATCAAGAAAAATTCCTTTACGAAAAGATCCTCGACCAGCGGGATTCGAACCCACGGCCCTCAGCATGGTCATGCTGAATAGCTGCGCGTTTACCGCTACGGCTATCTGGGCCCCTAATGGTTTAGGTAATTTATGTACTTATTTCATTTTTCGAAATGTAGTATCATAAGTGGATGTTTATGTTTTCTGATTTCGGACGGGCGACGGAATCAGGATCAATCGTGTCCGGTTTGCGTAATGTGAGTGCGAAAAGATGTTCGTATTAGTCGAGAAAGGATTACAAACTGGTGAGCTCGTTTCATGCTTATGATAACATAGGCAACAATGCGTTCTTGTAATTTTCAAACAAACTATGGATGGTTCGTAACTACAAGTGTCGGCATGAAGCCTTATTTCTGTTTGATAAAATTTAAATATACACATCTTCTTCTTCTTTCTGGAGAAACATCCCAACTGGGACAAAGCATGCTTCTCAGCTTAGTGTTCTTATGAGCACTTCCACGGTTATTAACTGAGTGCTTTCTTTGCCGTTTGCCGAAGATACTTTCTGAAACTTCTGAAAAAAACAGGTAAATCCGTTGACTCGTTCTCAAGTTATTTCGTGACATACAAACACCATTCCATTTTTGTTTATATGGACTAGTTGTCCCGGCAAACGATCTATTGCCAAGCAGTAGGCTGCGAAGTAGGCATACAAAACTTGCTCACACTATGGCAGTGTATTTTCCCTTTTCCGGTTGATTTTCTCCAATGTTTCAAGTCACAAACACGTCGCATATCTTGTCACTGTCACTGAAAGAATGAGACAACATTCCAAACCAGAAGTGTCTAAACTGGAGTATACACACTTAAGTTCGGAAATCGATCTCGGTAAACGGATTTGACAAGAATCCAACAGCTGAGATCTCGGTAATTGTTTGCCGAACGTCGGTAAACAATTTGGTTTGCCAACATCTCAATAAAATAAGTACCGAGAATCTGTAATAGTAGTTTACGGAACAAGAATAATAGTTTTTACAGCACGAGTCGTAAATTTATCCTACGGAGCTTGCCGAGTAGGTTAATTACGACGAGTACTGTAAAAATCGAGTTCTGTAACGAGTGGCTTACAACATGTTTTGCAATTCCGTAGAAGACCACTTGAGGGTATCAGTAATCATATCGGAAAGCTTTCACCATCATTTTACAATTTCTGAAAAGTTGTTGTGTAATGATTCATGACGCAACTCAAAACAGTTGCGTAATGAGAAAGCATTGCGTAATGAATCATTACAGCACTGGTTTCTGTTACGTAATGACTATTACCACACTGCATAATTAAGTACAGGAAAGTAGGCCGTTTCATGACTGATTGACGTGATGAAAAACAGCCTATTACGATGAGAAATTGCGAAAAGAAAATTACGCGAAATCTCGGCTGTTGGGTTCGGGTTGTTTGCTGAGATCGATGAAAAGTGTGTACTGCGAGCCATATCAAAGTTATAAATCAAGGATGCGAGACGCATGAAAATAATCAAAACGTTCCTTACAAGATCCTGGTGATCTATAGCTGTGTCTAGGATTTTTTCAACTGGATCCTGGAGTTTCTTCACGGGTTCCTATGATGGGCTTCAGAGAATTTTCAAAGAATCCTATCCTGAGTATTCCTATCGGACATTATACCTGGAAAACCTGGAATTATTAGGGAATTTTTTTCAACCGGGAAAAACCTGGAATTCTTAGGGAATTTCGGGCACAATCAGGGAAATTTTTGAAAACTCATGTAACACAATATCTTATCAATCGAAAAAAAAAATCGGTTGCGCCGCTATCAAAACGCTACTTGCGATGTCCGCTCCTTCATATTTTTAGTCATTTTCATTTATATCGCATGTTCAGATAATGAAGCAGAACTTAAGTTGTTTTATGTCCAGCATTTACATTTCAAACAAGGGTTATTGAGGTAGATGGCTGTGAGATTTTTGATGTCAGCTGCAAATAAGAGGTAACGTCTATCTTCTGGCTCGGTAAAAAAGAAACAGATCGATTGTCTGTAATTTATTTCGGACCTCAGCTATACTGTTATACATTTGCTTTTACATTTACTTAGTTTTGGTAACAGACCACAGCATATTCTTTTAAAACAGTGAAGGCTCTGTAGAGCGGACACTACAATTTCAAAGTTGGTAAAGGCAAGTACAGTTTCCAGTTCTATATATGAAACATGGTTGAGAACATTACAATTTTCTTAGAAATATTAAACTTTGTAGGTAGAGAGCAAAATTTACAAAAGGTACGAAAAATAGTATATTTCATAGGCAAGCAGGTCTCTTTTTAGTATATTTTTGATGTTAGGTTTCTAAAGTCTCTATTTTAATCAAAAAGGCCCCTAAAATCACTTTTTGCCTTAATCTACTTGCTGTGAACCCTGATGCAAAATTCTAGAGGCTCCAGAGAAACCTTCAGAAACTATTACGCGATTTTTCCACAAGGTCTTAATGATATTTTTCTCAGATCCCAAGGAATGGTTCTTTAAATTCTAGTGATTTCTCCAGTGATGCCTTCTGGAATACTTCAGGGATGCTACCAGCGATTTCACAAGGTTGCATAGATGAATTTCTTTAGCATTTGATCCAGAAAACTCTAGATCACTTAAACCAACTATCACCAGTAATTTTCACAGGAATTACTCTGAAAAAATCCAAGCGACAATCCCGGAATTTTCTCTAAATGTTTTTTCACTAATTCTTTTTTGTTTCTTCTAGGAGATTCCCACGGATCCTACAGGAGTTCTCCAACAAGGGTTTATTCCTTTATTCTTGAAAATAATTCTTTTTGACATTTTTCCAAGAAACTCTACAAAAATTTCTAAGCCATTTTTTTCATACACTACCCGTCATAAATACGGACTCACTAAAATAAGTATTGCAACACTCAGCTGAATAATAAATCACCCCCAAAAAGTTTAGCATCATCTCAAAACAGGTTAATTCACATTGCTATATCTCGAGATCCTTACGACTTGCAAAGAATCGATCTTCAGCAAAGTTGTTCAGGGGATCAAGGACATCCGGAAAGCAAACAGTTTGGTTCGCGATTTTGCCGCTAGGTAGCGCTAGTGAGCATGTAAAATTGAGCATTTTGAACTAGTTCTAGCTTGTGATCCATAAGAGATAGAAAGTTCGGGTCTTCGGCGTGTAAAGCTGCATGCTCACTAGCGCCACCTAACGGCAAAATCGCGAACTAAACTGTTTGCTATCCGGATGTCCTTGATCCCCTGAGCAACTTTGCCTGTTATCCAATCTTGAATTTTCCATAAATCTTAAAAAAAAATCTTTTTCTGCCAATTAGCTTAAAAGCATTCTAAACCTTGTAAGAGCTTTGAGAGCGTAATTTTTATGTAAAGGAAGTTGGTAAAGCTTCCTACAGTGGCTGGAAAAACTTCCTTCCAGAAGCTAGAAAAGCTTCCTTCCTGGAAGAAGAAGCTTCAAGAAGCTGGAAAAGCTTCCTTCCAAAAGCTGGAAAAGCTTCCTTCCCAAAGCTG
This sequence comes from Aedes aegypti, assembly GCF_002204515.2. Lineage (NCBI taxonomy): Eukaryota > Metazoa > Arthropoda > Insecta > Diptera > Culicidae > Aedes > Aedes aegypti. The sequence goes on from NC_035108.1 coordinate 444,208,466, forward strand.
GAAAAGGTTCCCTCCAGAAGCTGGAAATGCTTCCTTCCAGAAGCTAGGCAAGTTTCTATCCAGAAGCTAACAGCTTCCATCCAGAACCGGGAAAAGCTTTCATCCAGAAGCTGGAAAAGCTTCCTTCCAGAAGCTAGAAAAGCTTTCTCCAAGAAACTGGGAAAGCTTTCATCCAGAAGTTGAAAATGTTTCCTTCCAGAAACAGGAAAAACCTCCTTCCAGTAGCTAGAAAATCTTCCACTCAGAAACTTCTTTCCAAAAGCTGGAAAAACTTCCTTCCAGAAGCTGGAAAAACTTCCACCCAAAAGCTGGAAAAGCTTTCTCCCAAAATCTGGAAAAGTTTTTTTCCAGAAGCTGGGAAAGCTTCCTTCCCATTTCTAAGATTTCTAAGATGAAATGATCGGCACAAAAACCTTTTAAAACTCACAAAACTTGTGCGGATTGAACCGGCTTAGAAGACAGATATGAGGGATATTTTAGCATTGAAGGGGAATCGTCATTATTTCTGTTAATTCTATGTATTTGATCTCTTAAATGAGAACCAGATTTTTTATTACAAATCTAGAAAAGTTCTAATTATTAAAATAAAGTTCTATGCAGGGGGAAAACCATAAAAGACTCAAAGATGTTGGAGTTATTGATGAAGGATGTTTTTTATTATATTTCAAATCCATCAAAATAGAGTCGTACATGTCTTGCGGCCCGCTGTATGTTCTGAAAGTACCGATATGGCCCGCATAGACAGTATGGCTGAGGACCACTGCTCTAAACGGAAAAGTCCTAAGGAAAATCAATGGATAATCCAACTAACAATATTAGCGTTGTAAGCCAAGATTATTTGCTTTCTGCAAATTGAAAATAATATTTAAACGATAACACAGTATAGCTGTATACAAATTATTCAATAGTTGCGAAATGGTTGAAAAAGCGCCTTCCGAAGATGTTATACAGCAACATGTTCTATAACAGTCGAGACAAAGCAATGATCTGTGCGCATAAGAGCTTGCCAACACAACTTAAAAGTAGCTGAGTAGATTCGTCAGATTTGTTGGTAAAAGGATCGCATACAAGCTTTCGTTCGTATGTACACCGCATTTACTCTGTACAAAGCCGTATAACGAAAGCTTAGAGAATGTTTACATCTACACTAAATGTTAGTTGGGAAATTTATGGAAAACTTGAAACTTCCTTTAAATGTAACGATCTTTGGAGGAAAATGATCTTTGGAAAAGTCCAGTTTGAATTCTTGAAGGTATCTGAAAGACAATTTTTGGAAGGATTGCTCAGAAAATTTGTAAAAATCACAAATCAAACTACTTAAAAGATCTGGAAGAAATCTATACAAGCAGTAATATGCCACTTGGAATTCCAAAAAAGCCTTAAAAATATTGTTAACGAATTGTATGTTCAAATGAGAAATTAAACTCTCATGTCGTGATTCCTGTTTTTTTTTAAAAAGAAGGAGGTCTTTTAAGTTGTCGTTTCCAAGATGACCAGTCACTACCAGATTTCCCAAAGATATTCTCTATGAAAAAATACAAAACGTCCTTCAGCAAGATATTCTGGATACGTAGCTGACGGCTACGTCAATGACGGCCTACAAGAAATTGAGCTTTTAATGTACACAGTGAAAGTTTAGAAATTAGCATAATTAAATCAACCATACAGGACGGACTCGATTATCCGGAGTATCGATTTTTTTTCAGTCCGGATAATCAAATCCTCCGGATAATCGAATCATTAAAAAAATGAAATTTTCGATAAAAAAACTTATAATATTATCTTTTTTTTTTGTATTTTTATTTATATGATGCGGTGGCGTAGCCAGAAATTATTTCTAGGAACAGTAAGGGTCTTTACAAGGAAAAAAATATGACCTGCAAACACAAAAAAGCATTTTTTCAAACTCCCATTTTCTTAAATACCTTCAAAACTGCAAAACCATTCATAGTGTATATTGCAATACCAAATTATCTCAGATTTATGCATTAACATAGAAAAACAAGAACATCAAAAAACAAATTCCAGATAATCGAGTCTAAAATTCCGGATAATCAAATCCCGGATAATCGAGTCTCCGGTTAATCGAGTCCGACCTGTAGTAGCCAAGACGTACATCAAATTTGTGAACATATTCGGAGAGTTGAGTTAAACCATCAGTACATGCTTTGTCAAATGTGCAAATATTTGGCTAAGTATAAACCAACAGACAAACATCGGTCTCAACATTGACAAAACCTATGCGTATTCAAACATTTGTTTGGGTCTGTATCAATCCAAGCCAAATATTTGCATAGTGTACTGACTAGATCCTACAATACAAGGGCCCATTCACAAATTTCATAACGCTGGAGGGGGTGGGTGGGTGTCGCTAACGATGTTACGGCCCATACAAAAAATTAATGATATTCATACAAAAAGCGTTACAAGGGGGTGGGTGGGAGTCCAAAATGGCCAATTTCAGCGTTATGAAAAAAATGAATGAGCCCTAAAACAGCCTACTATGTGGCTCTGTACATACATATGATTGACCGTTCACTTGAAATTAAGGACATATAGGAAGGAATCCCTGTCATGGCAGTGAAGATGGCTTCCTCACATATACAAACACATTTCTGAAGTCCACATTATTTCTCAAAATATTTCACTTACCTGCACTGAATCCACTCCCAAATTGCTAACGAGACTTCAGAACACTATTACCTTACGATTTCCGCAGTTTTAACACTAGTAGCTGGTGGAAATTCCATGAACCGTGCTAATTTTCAACACGGACGTTTAATTTTGCTACAATTGTTTACACTTATCCGCCTGCGAACGAAAAACATTTTTCGCCGAATTTTACCACTTTCGCTAAACGTAGAACCTCCAACACAGTTTACTTTCACTACTTGTTAAATAAAGAACAATTACTAATTGATTTCTGATGAAAACAACTTAAAAATTCACCAAACCGTGCTAAAAACAATCACTCGATCTCAGAATTTCGTTTTTTTATTTTTCTAATTTTACGCCGGCTGCTCGCTTGCAGGGCTGTCAGATATGTTGATGGTTACGTACGACATCAAACAATCTTATTTAGTCGAAAAGGAAAAGACTCAAATTGAAGTAGCGATTACTGGCAACAACGTCTTATCAATTATAATTTCACTATTACCAACAAATAGGAGAATATTTTTTGTATACCACTACTTTTATACAGTTAAAAGTGGATTCAAAGGAGTTTCACCTTAATCACAATCAAGTCCGACTTTGCATCCTACGAACTAACCTGATATCCATCACCAGGACCGGATTGAGCACCGTTCGGTGCTGGTGACCGTCCCCGTTCAGAATCCGCATCTGGTTGTCGTCGATAAAGTCCATATTGAAGAATCGCTTCACCGTCTTCGACGTGACGGTGATATTGTTCAGGTGCTTCCGCCTGATGCGATCCCAGCGGTTTTCCTTCGGCTGGGATTTGCTCAGCAGTCGTTCCAACAGTTGAGCCGAGTTCGAATCGGAACCGGCGGGAAGTGGCTGATTCGGCGGCGGTGGTGGTGGGAATCCATTGCAATGGCCGTTGACGGTCAATTTGGTGCGATTTTCCATTTTTGTGCGAGGAAGTTAAATTTTTTCACTGCCGTTTCTAGTAAATGCTGGATTTTCAATGTTGGCATAAACAAAGCACGCGGTTGCCCGGGGCGACCACGTGTAAAGAAGCAAAGGAAACACCCTCCCTTTATCGATGGCAGGTTGTTATCCTGGACACTCTTTATCGTTTGCTGGGTTTCCGTTGTGTGCCGGAAGGGTAGCGTTTGTAGCGAGAGTGGTACCTACAGTCGACTCTCCACATCTCGATATCTCTCCCTATGTCGATGATTTCATAAGTTCCTTCAGTCTGCATACATTTTCACTCTCCATATCTCGATGTCCTCCTCATCTCGATGTGTTTCTGTTGATTTTTCGTTCTCAATTTTCTCTCCGTATGTCGATATGACCAATATCGAAGGTTACTAGACCAAAGTTTTGGGATTCAAAACAAATTATGAGCGCAAAATGACGTCTGTTTGTTTATTACTTTCTTGGCAACGGAGTGTTTTTCAATCTAGTACCTATTCATTAAAAATTTGTTCTTTGTCTCGATCTCTCCCTTTCTCGATGGTCCCTTTGATATCGAGATGTGGAGAGGCGACTGTATTACATATTTTTTGCATTTTCTATGTTTTGCATTGGCGCGAAACAGGAAACTATAATAGATAAGCGCTTGACATGTATGGCATGCCGAGGCCTTTCTTAACTCTCTGTAGCTGTATGATGTCTTCATTGATATTTGTGTAAATTTTAATTTCTTCCCAAAGTCTAACTGTTAGCTGTTGGATGTACCGATAATAATGTTGATTTAATTAGTTTTAGTATTGTTTTTACGCAAAAGAATGGAACAACATTTTGATTCAAATGCCGAACACTGTGTTAATTCTGTCTCATATTCCGAGCACCTTGATTCAAATTCCGAACAGCACGAATAAATCGTATTGAAATGAATAATTTCGCGAATAAATTTATCTGAGCTTGTTCTACTAGTCTCAAAATAGAGAATCACCACTACTCCGGCGGTATAAATTATATTGGAGACGGTAAAATTGAATTGTAATTGACTGCCATTTTCTTGTTATTTGGGGATATATTTCAACGAAACATTTCAACCAAATCGCCATACAAAACCCGAGTGTTCGGAATATGAGTCTGTTCGGTATTTGAGACGGTACTATAATCCTTTCCATTTCAAAAATTAAAAATCGTGGTTATGTGACTCATAATTGTGTGAGTAATGTAATTGAGCTCCGCATTTTTGTTTTTGCAGTTGTCTAGGGTAGTCCTGGGGGGCCTTCCTTAGCCGAGTGGTTAGAGTCCGCGGCTACAAAGCAAAGCCGCTGAAGGTGTCTGGGTTCAATTCCCGGTCGGTCCAGATCTTTTAGTAATGGAAATTTCCTTGACTTTCCTGGACATAGTGTATCATCGTACATCCCACATGATATACGAATGCAAAAATGGAAACTTTGGCAAAGAAAGCTCTCAGGTAATAACTGTGGAAATGCTCATTGAACACTAAGCTGAGAAGCAGGCTCTGTCCCAGTGAGGACGTAATGTCAAGAAGGAGGAGAAGAAGGGCAGTGCCAATTTAAGTTTAGACTTTGAAGCAAACTTTTTGTTTGAGAAGTAAATGGAAACCGAATTCAGTACTATACCATTTAATTCCACTAGAGTATGTATTCTTTGATATGATATGTTCGGATTTCACCACTAAACAACACTAAAGTTATTAGCTTCTGGGATTCAACTGACTTCCACTGTCTTTATTGCTGAGCCTATTTATAGCTATCAAAACAATAACAAGTTACATAGATCAATGCCCTCTTTGTTTACTTATGTACCAGCATTACAAATGATGCATAAACTATAGACCGGCGCAATCGTCGGCTGTATTCACTTCCTTCAACAAACCCTGACGTTACAATACCTTCCCCTTTTAATTAGAAATATTAATAATTCAAGTAATAAATGTATTCACTAGATTCAATTCAATAGTGATTGTTTTAAAATTCCATTAATACATGCTTCACTTTCTATACACAAAATCCTTATCAATTTTTTTCTTTTTCTCTCTAGTCGATCTTCTGAGCACCGGATGACATTGTGGAGTAGGTACACGAACCGACTTCTGACTGCCTTGGAGTAACCTGGGGTGTGGTTCACGAGCTGTAGGCAGGGGTGGTTCGGGACTGAACCCCCTGAATTCTTCATCGCTTTCATCTAGCTCACAAAACATCCTTTTCTTTGCTCGTCCGGTATTTGATGAAGCGTCTTCCACAGCAGGCAGCTGGAGCGTTATATTACGCCTTCGTCCAGACTTACTCTGAATTTTCACCTGCCCCTTGTGGGCCGAGATGAGCGTTGACCCGATGGAGATCTGTAAAATATTTTGAGAGATTTTTTTAATAAATGTTGCATTAAGCCATTTTTCTATATCTTTAGTGTTGTGATTTTTATAGTAGACCTTATCTCCCAATTTCAAATTAGCGTAAGGGTCTTGCTCATTACTTTCAATAATTTCACATTTCGTTTCTAATGGTTCGGTCAGGTGTTGTTTGTAATTGTTCTTAGGATTCACTAAATCAAGAATTGTTTTTGGTTTAAAAGATAGTACACTTTCTGAAGGATACTTTCCCCCTTCAGATAAACAAGTATTTCGGTAGTTGAACAGAAAATAATTTATCTTGTCTTGAAGATCCATCGGTTTCATAGCAGGGTCCAACAAAAATTTTTTCAACACCTCCTTAGTCACTCTAACTAAACGTTCTGCCTGTCCATTACTTTGAGGATGGTATGGCGGACTTTTAAAAACTTGTATGCCTTGCCTCTCTAAAAAACCAATAAAATAGGTTGAATTGAAGGGTGGCCCGTTATCTGTTACTATTACATCAGGAAGTCCGAAACGTGAAAAAAATGCTATAAATTCTTTTACTACTTTTTCTGCATCCGTACCATACTTCATCCAAACAACCTCTAACCATTTCGAAAAGCTATCAACTATTAAAAGAAAAGTGCGCCTTTCAAAATAAAAGAAATCGGCGTGAATTCTGCTGAAAGGTCTCGAAGTAGAAATCCATTCTGAGGTACCCTTATGTGTAGGGACAATAGATGTTTTTATACACACTTCACAATTTTTTACAAATGATTCGATGTCACTATTTATCCCAAACCAATAGAGGCTTCTTCTAGCTTGTTGCTTCATTTTCACTATTCCTAAGTGGTTTGAATGAAGTAATTGTAAACATTTTCTTTGTAGTGCAACTGGAATAATCACTCTGTCTTGGAAAAGGAGGCATCCTTCGATTTCCTCTAAATTTTGATGTTGTGAGTAGATATTTTTGAAACATTGATCAATTCTTTCTGGCCATCCATTTTTCATAAAGGCAACAATTTGTTGCAAAAAGAAATCCTTTTTTGATTCTTTAGCAATCGTTACATAATCCAATGGCAGCTCGCTAGAAAAATTTAGATGTTTTATATATTGCTTTTCCAAGCTTTTGGGGACTTCTATTTTCAAAGGAAAACGCGAGCAGAAATCAGCGTTAGCCATTTTGTTGGCTGGTCTGTATTCTATATTGTAATCATAAATAGCCAATTCCATAACGTAACGCTGAATTCTAGTCACTGAAATTGAATTTCGTCCTTCTTTTCCAAAAATTCCCAAAAGGGGTTTGTGATCCGTAAAAATAGTGAATTTTTGGCCAAACAAAAATTTGTGGAATTTTTTAACTGTTGATACCACTGCCAAAGCTTCCAAATGAAGTATGGGGTAGTTCCTTTGAGCATGATTGAGTGAGAATGACGTAAACCAAATTGGTTTTTCTACCCCTTCGATGACATGTGAAATGACTCCTCCGAGTCCATATGAGGACGCATCTGTACTAACCACAATTGGCTTTTTGGGATCATAAAACGTCAAAATATTTGCTTTCAGCAGTTTTTCTTTACAACCCTCAAATGCTTCATCGCATTTAAAATCCCAAAGAAATTTTACCTCTTTTTTCAATAACATATACAGTGGACTTAACGTTGAGGATAAATTTTGTAAAAATTTTCCGTAATAATTTACGAGTCCCAAAAATGCTTTCAATTCTGTTGTGTTCTTCGGTTTGTCAGCTGCTATGATTGTCGATACTTTTTCTGGATTAGGTAAAAGTCCATTGTCGGTTATAATGTGTCCTAGATATGGCAATTGAGTTACAAAAAACTTACATTTTTTTAAATTAACTTTGATATTTGCTTTAACTAATCTGTCTAATACCAATGTCAAACGTTTGTAGCAGTCTTCAAAATCCTTTCCTGCTATGAGGACATCGTCAAGATAAACATACACGTATTCGATATCTTGCAAAATAGTCTCCATCACCTGTTGAAAGATGGCTGCGCTAGAAGATGCGCCTTGTGGGAGCCTATTGTAAGTGAAGAGACCCTTAATTGTGTTAATGACAACAATTTTTCTTGAGTTTTCTGATAACTGCAACTGAGTATACGCCGTGGTTAAATCCAAAGAACAGAAAATCTTGCAACCAGCTAGTGATGCGAATAAATCTTGGGCAGTTGGCAATGGATACGTATTTGCAATCAAAACTTTATTTATAGATACCTTGCAATCTATTACTAATCTAATATCACCATCTTTTTTAATAATGACTACTATTGGAGATGCCCACAAGCTAGTTTTAATAGGTGTTATAATATTGTCTTTCTCTAGTAAACCTAAATGATCCAATACTTTATCCTTCAGTCGATAAGGAACATCGTAGGGTTTTCGAAAAATTGGGCGGTCTTCTTTTAATACCAATTCCGCTTCAAAGCCAACAATAGGAGATGAAAAATCTCTGTTGAAAATTTCACTATAGCGGCTTTTCATAACGCTTAATGCATTATCTATATTGTCCTGTACGCTGTGCACTGCTCCAAAACTGGTAGATTTGTCCATTTGCAAAAATTTTTCTCGCCAACCATTGTAAAATACATCCAACCAATCTCTTCCAATGAGAGCCGTAAACTTATGGTCTCCATCCAGAACAACTAATTCCAAATTAGAAGAATTACCGTTTAAACATACCGATATTAAAGCTTTTCCATAAATTTCCAAATTTGATCCGTTGATCACAATCAATTTTTTATGACTCTTTCTCACATTAATGCCACTAAATTTTTCCAAAAATTCTGTTTTACTAATGACAGACACTGCCGAACCACTATCTACTTCCATTAAACATACTCTTCCTTCTATTTTGACTTCGAGTAGACAAGGTTTGCTTACTTTTCTAATAGAAGAAATCATTAAACATGGATAGTCACCTTCTTCCTCACTTTCCGAATCATAATCTACACGAAGCCTTTTGAAATAGTCGTGGACTTCCTTAGGATTGGTTTCTGCTTTCACTGAGTTCACCGATTCGCCCTGATTATCTCTGTATTGGTAACAATTCTTTTGGATATGACCCCGCTTCCTACAAAAATGACAGACAAAATTGGCGTATCTACCTCGGCTCGAATTTCGTTGGCCCGACCTTGACCGTCCTTCAAACTTTCTAAAATTAGTTCGTAAATTTCTATTTCTGCTGAAATTTCTTTCTCTAGATCGACTACGATCCATTCTGTCTATCCTGGACTGTCTACCTCCGAGGCGGTGCTTGACAGAATTAACCCCTATTCCTGCTCCTGTCTCAGCAAAATAGAGAGTATTATTGTTCGCCATTTCAAAACCTTTAATAATCCTTTCAGCCGACCTTAAATTTAAATCTTCTTCGTTTAGTAAACGCTTTTGTAATTCCCTATTGTATACTCCGAACACTAATTGGTCTCGAATGGCGGAATCTCGAAATGCGCCAAAATCACAGGATTCTGCTAAATGCTTTACTGCTAATATATAATTCTCTCCACTCTCGCTTGGACTCTGTCTTCTACAACGAAACTTGTACCTCAACATTATCTCCGAGTCAATTTTGTCTAACCTTTCCTTTAATTTTTTAGTGATTTCGGCGTAAGACAATGTTTTAAGGTCTGTAGCTGGGTACAGAAGCTTCAACTCCTCAAATACCGCCAATCCTGCACAACTCATAAATATATCTTTTTTACGATCTTCAGCAATGTTGTTTGACGAAAAAAAATATTCTATTAATTCCACATAATTTGAAAAACTAGTGCCGGGCACATACGGATCGATTGTGCCGATCAACGCCATTTTTGACTGCACCGAATCAATTGATAAAACTGTGCTCACCTGAATTAATAATAGAAAGTAAACCACGTACCTGTTTGATACTGCTAACGTCCTCAATCTTCGATGTTGTCCTCAGATGTTTCTTCCACCTCCAGATTAGTTTTACTTCAAGGCTCCCGCTATTCCCAACACTTCAACTCCGCCGTTCTTATTCCACTCACGAACCGTTTTTTCAGCAAGTAAAATCTGGCGTCGCTTTTCCGACCGGCTAGAAACCACAAATTAATGAAATTGTAATGGCCGCTTCAAAATTATTACACTCGGCGCTTTCTACCACTGTATTCGCCAGACAAGTATCCTCCTTGTGCGAATCACCACAGCTTACAGGAGTTCGATTTGCACCTGGTCAAACAATATGTTCTCCGTATAGCAATTTTCCCCTTCACCGTTCCAACAGCCACCAAACAACAGCAACTTCACCAACTACCACTGAACTTTACTCCAGCCTTACGACACAACACTGCCAACTAATGCACACGAATCAATATCTCAACTTTTGCTTTCCCTCGTCGCCAACTGATATGTTCGGATTTCACCACTAAACAACACTAAAGTTATTAGCTTCTGGGATTCAACTGACTTCCACTGTCTTTATTGCTGAGCCTATTTATAGCTATCAAAACAATAACAAGTTACATAGATCAATGCCCTCTTTGTTTACTTATGTACCAGCATTACAAATGATGCATAAACTATAGACCGGCGCAATCGTCGGCTGTATTCACTTCCTTCAACAAACCCTGACGTTACATGATAGATACGCGTTTTTCAACGTCAACTGTAAGGCCGTCTTTAGTGTAGTGAGTACTAGACTCGACTTCGCTCTTCAGCGATATTTTAGAAAATGGATTATGCGCATAGACCGCTGAAAAAAGCAATAATGTTGAATTCGGTTGTATCGGATTTAAATAAATCGGTGACTGAATAACTTAAGGTGAAACTTCTCGGAATCGAAAGATGGCCGTCACAATGGACGACTTGTGCCCCTACGTACGTTTGCAAAGGCACCAAACTGGAAAAATAGTTGGTAAAAGTTTTTGACCTTCTTATTCTAAGCTTTCCACTTGTGCGCAAAGCCAAAATAAAAAAGGGCACTGTTGTTGGATGGTTTCTTCGCGAGATTAGTGCCTTTGAAATTTCAGTGCAATCTTAGAAGTTTGATTCCAAACTATTTTACCTTAAGAACTGTACTCTAATTACTATATTTCCAGGTTTCCTGAGTGTTAAAAATAATAATTCTGCTTGAGTGAGATCCTTATGGCTTATGCGATACATTACATTTACATTTACAGTCCCCTGTAAATCGATAAAATGGCTCATCTCTTGTTTTGAACGTTTTTACAAGCCAAATGTTTATTTTCTACAGAAAGTATCTACAGTAACGCACCTTATTGAAGCGATTTGGAAGCTGAAAAATTATATTTCGATTATTATGATTTTTGCGTGAAACATTATTGTTTGCTAGACGATATATGGCTATCATAATAAAAAGTTTGTAGATTTCAAAATAAATCAACTTTGAGTTGTTTCTGGGTCATATTTCAGTCTTCGTGTATATGAATCTGTGATGATTAGAGGAAAAATATTAATATTGAATAATTAACTGAATGGAAAACCGAATTTAATACAGTACTAATTTCGGTTTTTCATTTATTTATAGGTATATTCTACTAAAAAGCTCGAAGATTTATTATCCTCATATGAATATTGCCTATTGTCTAAACAAAATGATCGATCTTGCTCCGTGTAAATTTCTTTATGTTAATGTTCCTATCAAAACATTGCGTAATTATCATTTTTAATTTACATTTTACTACCAAACATGATTATAGAGATTTATAGAATAAATATTATTGCCATAACCGCAACACAAACGTGTTTTTAAAATGATGAAAACAACAGGATATATTCTATTAAATAGTGTATCAATGCTTTCTGCTCATTCAAGTTATTTTGTATTTTTCTTATAAAATCAATAAATTGCAAAATAGGGTGCTATTTTGAATATAATTTAAATATTATTTCAAAGATAATTGAATATTACGATGACATCAATTATGTGGAGGTATGTACAGCGTAGTTTAGGGTACTTTATTGTAAAACGAAGTTCGTAGTTCAAATTATTTTTACAGACAAATTCGAAATTAACATTTACCTGTTGTTTAGAATGAAAATTTGGTTTACATTGATTAAAATTATCATTTTAGAAGAGTTTTGAACTTATGGCACAACAATTTTCTGAACTCAAAAGGGATAAAAACTGTTTATGATTTCTGTAAAGTGTAGATATTTCAACTAAATTTCTATCAGAGCTTACGAGTATAATCTATAGATTGGATCCAATGACAAAAATAAACGTAATTGTTCGAATTATTGGATTTTATAGCAAAAATCATTGGAAAACTGGCATTTCTCATAATTTCACCTAAATTTTATATATGTCCACTAATAAATTGTCCAAATGTATTTTACTACATCTGAACATCATAATAAAGCACTTCAGTAATCAAATAGAGCTTCTAAATTTAGTTTTGAACGTTGTGCGTTTGAATTTTGGTAGGTGTACGAATATGGAATTGGGTGAATTTCAGACATCAATTCTATACTTTTCTATTAATCCAAAGATGAATGTAAATGGAAACATTGTGTGATTGGCAAACAATAGATGACACCTATTACCTTCAATGTGGATAAAGTATTTGTAGCTCAATACTTCATTTAATAGTTTTTTACTAACTTGATGTGGAATCAGTATCCTGTACGAATATGAAATTGGGCCACTGTACCTGATCTAGTTATCAGTTCGTAGAATATGCTTGAGATATTATTTGAGGTATTTTACCACTTATGCAGGGCTCATTCATACCTCATTCAGGTTGTAAGTATTGGAAATTATCTGGTATGGAATACCTTAGTTTGGTATTCAGAAGTTATTTTCTTTTGCTCGGGCAACCTCTCTACCGACAGCTTTTATTTCTCGATATTTTTGCACCATTTTTTCACAAGATCTCAAAAAACTCTTCAAGTTTAAGAATTTGTGTCGATATTCATCATTGATGATCCTTGGGGGACCGACATTCTCCATATAAAATATCTTATTCGGCCATTTGGTTTTTGGTCAATCTATCAAAAAAAAAGTGGAATGAAATGAAAGGAGCAATAAGGAGCCACTCTGAAAAAATCATACAAATTGGTTCAGTGTTCTTGGAGAAATCTGAAAATTACGATATGAGGTTTTTAAGAGTTTTCATGATCTTCATTTGTCCAGTGTGGTACCAGAAACATAAATAACATCATTTTTTCACAACATACTCGCTTTTAATGTATCCTTTCGTGGAGGGAATATCCAAACACGATAAAAATTCTGTAGCCTGAGATATTTACGAGGGTTATGGCTACGCGTCGATCCTCAAGAAATTTTGGAATATCTCCGTATCCAGATGACCAATTAACAATATCGACACATATTCTAAAACTAGAAGAGTTCTTGAAGAACTGATGAAAAAATGGTGCAAAAATATAAAAAAAAAAACATAAAAGTTATCGCGATTTGAATATTTTTTTAGCGGTAAAAAATTAAGCTGCTGGTACAGGGGTTAAAATTTAGCTGTAGGTCAGCTTTGATATCATCAGGATCTTTTCGTAATAAAAGTTTTCTCGACTTTGCAGGTCATAGAGTATCTTCGTAGGGTTTGGTGGAGCACCTAACAAATGGTTCCCTGTAACTTTCTAAATACAGATCAAACGGATCTTTTTTCACCATGAACCATTTAAAATGTGTTATGGCTACCTAACTCAAGCGGTATTCTTTATTCTTCTGGCACTATTTGCTACATACAAAATACCTACGTGATTTCTGGGCTATAAATATTGGCTGCCGTAGACCCAGAAGAGAGATTTCCCGAACTGTGGACTGATTAATATATCATTTTATTCTTCATTTACAGAATATAAAAGTAAGCTACAATAAACGGTTGGAAATCATTATGTTGGAAATATGCGTTTTGACGAGCAATTTGAAAATCGTGACCAATATTGCCCAGTAATTTTTACACGGAGCAAGATCGATCATTTTGTTTAGACAATAGGCAATATTCATATGAGGATAATAAATCTTCGAGCTTTTTAGTAGAATAGAGTAAGGTGGGGCAAAAGTTCGACCTTAGTGGTATAATCAAAGTTTCCAGGAAAACAATAGCAGTTAAAACAAAACAAATACCATACATTGAACCTTCAACATATTGGCTATAATTTTGCTGAACAAACTTGTGTCAAAATATTTACCCATTTTTAGTTATAACAGTTTCAAAATTGATTGTCTTATTCGAACTTTTGCCCCACCGGTGGGGCAAGAGTTCGAATCTAGTGTGGGGCAAAAGTTCGCTGGCTAAAACACAAAATATCGATCCTTTAATGACAGGCATGCTTTACACCAGCTCTAAACTTAAGTTTGACGAAAAATACACACTAAATTTTCATCGAAAAATTGCCCAAAACCGGGTTAATTGTAATATACTCAAAAATAGCAGTTTTTCGCAAAACTTAGTTGAAATATAAAATTTTGGTGACAAGTTTCACACGATCAGACAAATTTAACTGAATTTGAAGATAATATGTGGATTTTTGGCAATTTGCAAATTTTTACGTGAGTTTATACATGGGTCGAACTTTTGCCCCGCTGATTCGAACTTTTGCCCCACTATGGGCCAAAAATTGTTTTCAAGCATTTATGCAAAAACTAATACACCTCAAAGCAACCTTATGATAGGCCTAAAAACGCCCTTACATAAAATGTTGAGAAAGATTTTATTTTCAATTGGTTCAATGCAACGAAAGTTTGACCAAAAATTACAATATTCACGTCGAAAAACAACAAATAGCCATAACTTTTCCAAATTTCAATCGATTTTTATGATACTTGGATTGAAAGTCTCTTACTTGAATAGCATTCGAACCACCTTGACATTTATAAGATTTGTTTAATATTGAGCTAGAAATCTTAAAAAGAAACTCTTACCCCACTCGAACTTTTGCCCCACTTTACTCTATACCTATACATAAATGAAAAACCGAAATTAGTACTGTATTAAATTCGGTTTTCCATTCAGTTAATTATTCAATATTAATATTTTTCCTCTAATCATCACAGATTCATATACACGAGGACTGAAATATGACTCAAAGTTGATTTATTTTGAAACCTACAAACTTTTTATTATGATAGCCATATATCGTCTAGCAAACAATAATGTTTCACGCAAAAATCATAATAATCGAAATATAATTTTTCAGCTTCCAAATCGTTTCAATAAGGTGCGTTGGTGTAGATACTTTCTGTAGAAAATAAACATTTGGCTTGTAAAAACGTACAAAACAAGAGATGAGCCATTTTATCAATTTACAGGGGACTGTAAATGTAAATGTAATGTATCGCATAAGCCATAAGGATATCACTCAAGCAGAATTATTATTTTTAACACCCAGGAAACCTGGAAATATAGTAATTAGAGTACAGTTCTTAATCAAACTTCTAAGATTGCACTGAAATTTCAAAGGCACTAATCTCGCGAAGAAACCATCCAACAACAGTGCCCTTTTTTATTTTGGCTTTGCGCACAAGTGGAAAGCTTAGAATAAGAAGGTCAGAAACTTTTACCAACTATTTCTACAGTTTGGTGCCTTTGAAAACGTACGTAGGGGGCACAAGTCGTCCATTGTGACGGCCATCTTTCGATTCCGAGAAGATTCACCTTAAGTTAAAATGCTGCCTATTTGACAGTTGGGACGTAAGGCCAGGAAAAAGAAGACGGCAATTAATATTAATGAATTTTTTCTTCCATAAAAAGCAAGCTCATCAAATATTTTGGTACTTCAGTTCCTCATCATTATCGGAATTCACTTTGTAGCCATTCCATTTCACCTCAATTGTTTTATTTAGATAAGGCCAAAATATGGTATGCATAAGTTATTGGGGAGTTATTTGTTCCTCCTCGGGTAATATTACTTCTACATTTTTGTTTCACATTTCTCCCAAAAAAAGTGCATGAAAAATTAAACTAAATCAATCCCTTAAATTGTTTTTTTTAGTTCAAATGAAAAATTAGATCAACAGTGTCTTTGACAATATTGTGTGTAATAACATTTTCAAAAAGTTTGTTGTTTAGAGGGCAGCCACTCCATTATGCATTACTGAGCAGATTCGAAGCCAATTAGTTTATATTTAATACATAAATTATGAAATCAATTTCGCATCCACATCAGCTTTGTGTGTATCCATTTGTTATTACTAATCTTCACGAATTGGTTTTATATTTATCCAGATGTAATGCAATATATATGCCTTCCCTGCACTAAAATGCACCGTACTATTACTGCATGAGCAGTAGAAAATACAAACATCGATCCGCTGAAACACTTCAGGAACAAACTATAATATAACATAGCATGTGGGTGTCCCATTCACTAACGTCGAAAACTGCTACAAATGCAAAATATATGTTTACAACTTATTGTATAGGGTGGCCGAGAAAGTCAATGTGGAATCTATAATTTTGAGAAGGACTAGCATTTCCAGCAAAGTTCTCAAATAGTTTTTCCAGGAGTTCCAGAAAACTTTACAAATATTTTTTGAGGCATTTTTGGAGAAATTCCTCAAAAAAAATCCAGAAGCTATTTCAATAATCATCTCTGATGAAACTTATTTGAAATATCTTGACAAAATCGCACAACCGGTTTGTCACAACCGGGTGATTCACTTCGGCAGTGGGGTGTT
This sequence comes from Aedes aegypti, assembly GCF_002204515.2. Classification (NCBI taxonomy): domain Eukaryota; kingdom Metazoa; phylum Arthropoda; class Insecta; order Diptera; family Culicidae; genus Aedes; species Aedes aegypti. The sequence goes on from NC_035108.1 coordinate 444,225,043, forward strand.
TTGAAAGCTACAGAGTTCATATTTGGCCACAATATGCGTCGTACTAAAGCGCTTCATAGTACAAAGTATAAGCAGAGAAAAACTCCCCATGCCAAAGTGAATCATGGAAGTGCCCAAGTAGCTCTGCACCCATTTTTCACTTTATCTATTAGCGATTTTTCGTGCATAGACACTAGCGTTGCTATGTAGTGAGTAGCGAATCAGGTCATGCACGTAACCCATTGATGTGAAATTTGCGAAAAAGTTACACATCTTCTCGGCGTCCAAAGATCCCTCCAGAGAAGAGACGAACCAGCCAAGGGCTGAAAGTCTCGTTAATAAAGAAAATTCATTCATTCCCTCCAGAGATTATTGTAAAGATTCATCTAGTGATTCTCTCAGGAATTCAGTTGGAAATTTGTTAAATGATTTCTCAAACTATGCCAGAAGACATTTCTTCGCAATTTACTATAGCAGGGCTGGTAGCAAGAATTGGTACCGAAAAAAGTTATTTTAGTGACCAAATTTGAGAAATAAGTGACTAAAAAGTGACTTTCTATTCTCGAAAAAGTGACTAAAAGTGACTTGAAAAGCGAGCCGTAATCAATCTTATTTAAATTCTAGTATACTGTTTTACGATCAATATCAATCATGATAGAGAAGATCAAGCATGGGAAACATTCACTCGAATATTGCATTTTTCTCGCTCACATCCACAAGCGGTCAAGAGCGAGATTGCCGTTTCTCCGACCAAGCTGAGTGTTTCAATTTCCAATGCGCTTTCTTCTTGTTCGCCGAGCGACAAGTTAGACAAAAACGGCAACAGAATGATTCACTACCGACTCCGTGTGCCGAAGGCATCCGATTTCTGTAGCGAATGATTCTTTACATTCCGATTCCACACGAGTGGCATTCGTATTTGAGAGCTGAAGAGCGTTCACTGACTGGTAATACACAAGGCGAAATGTTTCAGTGAACGCAAAATCTGTACATTTCGCAGGAAGCTTTCAGTGATCGAATGGCGAACGCGTTCTTTCGTGTCTCCAATTTAAGAGAGGATAGGTGCTCTCTCCGCTCCGTATATCTTTTCATTTTCGGTTTATCTCAATCGTTTACGATTCGTCGGGATTGCGCTCACCCTAGTAGCGTTCGGCAGTCATTGAACATTCGGTGGCAGCAGATACTTTGCAGATATTTTATCGGTAGCGTTCGGGTGAGTGAGTGAATTTTCCCATGCTTGGAGAAGATTCCATATGATCTTCTGCATGTAGTAGGTCTAGTTGAGTACCATTTTTGGACCTTTTTTTTGTGCTTCCAAATTTACAAGATATCGCCTAGAATTTTTTCAAACAGGGTAGTTTATATTTACGTAAATAATCCTTTTTTAGTAGATTTTCAATACTTTCAAAACTTTGTGTCTTTTATATTACCAAAGTATTTGATATTGTACATTTTAATAAGAATTTGGAACATTTGTAAAATTCAAATTTTTGTCATTTCACATTTCCATTTAAACTCCAGCTCTTCTATCTAATAAGGTCAATATTTTTACGCATTAATCGACATTTCAAATAAAAAATGATGACAGAAGAACGAATTTGATTGGAATACTGCTTAAACTGCGTCCTTTAATCCTCTAATACCCAAATTTTTATTTTCGATTTAAGTATTATTTTTCGTTATCCAAAATCGTTCTAAACACGTTTTGTGCATTTATTTATTTTTATCTACAAATTTTTAAATTTTGGTTTTTGATTTTTATAATTTTTATTTTTGAACATCCCTAGCTTTTTCATTTTTTCTTGAAGCCTTTTCTAGTTGTTGATTTTTGGCAATAATAAAAATTTAAATTGTTACGGTATTTTTAAAAAATATTAAATTTTTAATTTTTTTTTCGGAGCGTATTTTATTTTCCGTGTAACTAACGGAAAAACATGTTTGAAATGATTTTAATGCCACCAGGCTCTTCGTTTGTGATAGGTTAATCGTAGAAAAATATAAAAGATACGATTTTTTATATTACACGTTAAATGAAGCCCAGGCATTTGTAGGTTATATAAGAATGCAATTTTTCAAACAATTTCTAAAAATACAAAAAAGTTTCAAAAGACATAAAAAACCTTTCTTATATGCGTGTTATGAGTCAAGGTATAAGCCACAAATAAATTCATTTTGATTTCCGAGCTACGAAAAAATACACAAAATTAAACGCCGGCTAAGGAAAAAAATTTCCATCAGTAAGTTTAATGGAAGGTATTCACATTCTAAGACTTCCTCGTAAAATTACGACAAGTCACTTTTCGTCTTGCCATAAATTATATACCTTCATGTATTCAATCTGTTTTTTATTTAAAGAAAAACCACGAACGAAACTCAAACTTAAAAAAAATCATATTTTTTGTGAATTTTTTTGAAAAATCCACGTGATGATAGTGTGATTTCTGATGAAACTTGTGTGAGTTATAATGATGAATACCTACAAGGATAACTGAAAGATCTCACGAATTCTTGATGAATATATTTCTTGATAAATTGCTATGATAATAAAAGCATATTCATCCATCAATGGTCGGAGCAATGACTGTAATAATTGCTGTAGTATTAACTAGTGTTGAACCTTGAATGAAATTTTAAAAAATGTGTGCAGGTCTGGAAACTGTATTTGAAAAAATATCAGTGGAATGTTTGAGCCGCAGTAATAAAATTTTGAAGAAATGCTGGAGAAATTTCTAGAGGAATCTAATGAGGAATCCCAGATGCAATTCATCGAGCAATTCTTGGAAAAGATTTTATCCAATAATAGCTTAAGTAAGTTTTGAGAAATTCCGGAGAGTAATTATGGTTGAATTTTTGAGAGAATCCTTATAAAAATGCCTGGATTAAATGAAAAATACGTAGGAATTATTGTAGGGTTTCTTGTAAAAATGTCGTTTTTTTCGAAAACTCTATAATAAACCTTTGGGGGAAAACTTTTGTAGGGCATGCGGGAAGAATCCTAGAAGTTGAAGTTGAAGAAATCTGTGAAAGAATCAGTGATCTGGAAGAAATACTGAGATTTTTTCTTCAGAGTAATCTCTGTGAAAATTGCGTAGGAATGTTCTAAAATTTTTAGTATAAAATTGAGAAGAAATTCCTCTGAGCTTCTATTGAAAAATTGCTGGTGGCATTCCTGGTGGAGTTCTTGAAAGTATTCCAGAAGGAATCTCTGGATAAATAGTTACGTAACAGTCTCTGAAGGCTTCTCTGGAGCCTCTAGAATGTTGCACCAGAATTAATTGCAAGCAGATTAACCATGTATGTCCGACGACTTCAATCGACAGTTTCTTTATGAAAAGGCGTTTTTGTAAAAAGTAATTCAAAAAACAATATTTCAAAGGTTCTTTTTTTTCAAAATCAGTTTAAAATTTGTTGGTTGTTTTACAATCGTAAACTGATTGCTCACCAATAGTTTTACTATTCAAAAAGTTAGTTGACTTTTAGATTAATCTGATAAGTATAGAATCATAATCTACTGTTAACTCTCCCTTACTCGATATTTCGTATCTCGATATCGAGTTAGAGAACCACAGTAAAAGTTGGTTTTCATGGCTACTGCGATGGTCCCTAGGATCGCATTTGCACTGGTTTTGTGTTCCATAATTCGATACCTCCCTTACTCGATGGTCCCTTCAATATCGAGTTACGGAGAGTTGACTGTAGAAACTAGTGCATAGTATTCCTCTGGTTCGGTTTGCCTCAAGTTCGTCAAAAATAATTGAGCTCTGGATCTACCATGGGAAAGAGTGGGTTATGGCAAAAAAGTGACTTGAGATACCATATTGATTATTGAGCCTTTAAAATAGATCTGCTTACCTGAAAATATACTATTTTTCCTTGCTTTAATCTTTTCCTACAAATATTATTTATTTCATATGCTCATGAAAGATACCCAACTAGAACTGGGAATCGTATTTGCCTTTCCCATTTTAACAGTCCTAAGTCCTACTTCCTTATTTAAACAAGTTATTCGAAATAAATATTAAAAATAACTTAAAGTGAATGGACTGAATACCTCAAGTTGTAACAGCTGCGCAACCGAAATTTTTTTTGATTGAATAAATAATGTGTTACAAAAAGGACATATTCTGCCATAATAATTAGGCGGCATCCACAAATTACGTAACGCTCTAGAGGGAGGGGAGGAGTAGGCTCAAGCGTTACGGCTCATACAAAAATTCAAAATTTCCCATACAAAATGCGTTACGGAGGGGGGGGGCGGATGGGATGTTAATTTCAGGTTTTTCTAGTTTGAATAAAATTCCCTGATAATTCCAGGTTTTCCAGGATTTTTCAGGTAGTAGACACCCTGCTAACTTAAAACTTAGCCTAAATTAAGAAGGCCGATTTAAAATTTTCTCCCGAAAGATTAGCTCAAAATAGTTGAAAAAAGTGACTTTTTGACGAAAAAAGTGACATTAGTTGAAATGGCTTCAAAAAAGAGACTTTAAAGTGACTGGCCTCAAAAAAGTGACCAAGTCACTAAAAAGTGACTCGCTACCAGCCTTGACTATAGAAAATCGTGCCAACAAAGGGATTACTCCTTCAATTCTTACAAGGAAACTTTTATCCAGTTTTACCGATTTCTTCAATAATTGTCACCTCAGAGCTAATAACTAGAGAAATATTCCTACAGTAATTCTTCCGAAAAATTATACATAGGTTATTCTGGGGTTGAAAGAGTTAGGTTATACATAGGTACATTCTAGGATTGAAAGGGGTCGTGTAGAAATTATTTTGAGACACCACACAAAGACTTCTTGAAAAGCCGTGTTATTTTTTCAGTATTACTTTACTGTTACCTCTTTCAAACATTGCGTAGATAATTATTGAAGTAAATTCTTAATGGATCCTTCAATGTAGTAGTTCATTTATAGTTAAACACTAAAAAATGGTACATCAATGCTTCCTGTTATTCCTTCAAGAGTTCCACTAGAGATTTTCCTGAGATTTTATTAGGGTATCCTACCGGAAATTATGGGTTTCGTTGAGTAAATTTTCCAATAATTACTTCATTATTTTTTCGGGACACTTATCCAAGACTTAGTTTGGAAATATCCACCGGATTGTATCTAATTATTTCTGGACAATTTCCTTAGCTTCTTCTTGGAGACGTTCTTAAGAAAACCCTGGATGAATTCTTTGAGAACTGTTTCGGGACATTTTTGGAAGGAACTGTTGAAGAATTTCCTAAAGGAAACTTGGGAAAAAATCTTTCAAGGTTATATTTGGATAAATTAATAGTTGCATTATTGAAGAAACTTTGAATGAAAATAAGAGAAAATTCTCTGGAGTTATTTCTTAATTCTATGAAAAAAAATCGCTGGGAGAGTGCCGAGAAAGATCATTTCCTTAAGAAACGAATCTCTGAAGAAATCCTTGGGGCAGTTCATTTTAGAAAAGTCCATCCATTCATTCAAAACTTCAAAAGCACCGTTTGGAAACAATGAACAATTTCCAAGAGAATTCCATATTAAAGTTTCTAAAACTTTTTTGTTTTGGAACTGGACCTGACACTGTGTCGAGATGGAATGAAATAGCGAATAGAAGTGTATCAAGGTATCCTTAACAATTAAACGACCCACCCTAATGAACATCTCCAGCAGCCACTATCACGAATCAAGTATCGGTGCTCAGCGTCTTAGCTCCACAGTGCAGTTTAGTCGTCGAATGGCAATGATTGATTGAGTAGCATAGCGAATGGAGTCCAGCAAATTGAAGTGCGTATTGTGCAAGAAGTATCCCAACGGCAATTTCTACAAATGCGGAAATCGTCACGTAGGATGCCACTCGTGCGTGGACGAAAAGAACTTGAGCCTGTGCAGGGTAGGTATTTAAGTCACCCTTTGGCAGTTTAATGATAAATGCAAATGCAAATGTAATTTGTAACAATTCAATCCAATACAGTTTTAAGGATATTTTGGTTGAAATTGATAACAATTTTAAACTATACAGCAAAATAAGTCTAACTCCATCAAATCAGATAAACTATCATAAGCAAAGAATCGCTATCGATTGTGCATCGCAAACCTACTTCAAAAAAGGAGCTGTTTATTTAGCTTCTGATAGTCACCTAGTTGCAGAGTGCTGACCACACAAAGCATCTAGCGATAAGGCCTATAGCTTCGCTTGCAAAGGCATGCATGAATGACTAATTTCGTTGTTTCAGTGTGCTCAACCGTTCAACCGAAAGAAGCAGAATCCGAAGGAGAAGCTGGAAAAGCAGACCAAAATTCCTTGCGACTTCAAGCAATCCGGATGCACTTGGCTGTTCGGATCAGCACAGCTGGAAGACCATCTGGAGGAGTGTAAATTTCGCCCGTATCGATGCATTATCGATGAACTCGACGTAAAGCCGTAAGAACAATTCTTATATTTTCAATCCCATCTGTGTAATTGTCGCTGAAATCGGCACAAATCGTTAGAATTCCAATTTTATGACACTGTTCGCTAGTATATGCTAAAACTGGTCCGGACATTACTGTACTACTGCAGTGCTTCTATTTCAAATTATGCCAAACGACCATTATGTCAAATAACTATTATGCCAAACGACTGTGTATCAAACGTAGTAGACCTTTCAAGAGGTCCACCAATTTGAGTTAACAAAAACGACCCTTCTCTAGTTTAGGCATATAACGATATATGTCGATGGCGGCCTGCTTTCAGCGAAAATTACTCATTTCTTTCATTTGAACGATTTCATGTTAGATGCAACTGGACTGGACAACAGCAGGAAATAGAGGAACATCTGGAGGAAGACCACCCGGAACTAGGAGCTTGTTTCAGTTACTTCCAAGAAGCAGTCAGGATCTCCTTCATACCGAGCAAATCTAAAGCCGTTGTCAAACTGGTGGATGCCTTTAGCAAAAAATTCCTCTTCTACTACCATTCGAATGCCGATAGCCGTATGCTGTACTTCATGATCGTTTACTTTGGACGACGCGTCGAAGCTCAGCAGTACTGTTACGAGTTGGACATCCGGTCGCCATCAACGCACGGCATTCCTCGCATGAAGTTCGTCCAGCAGTGCGTGGCCGATTGTGAGGATTTTGACCAAGTGATGGAGCAGGAAAGCCACTGCATCGCAATCTCGTTCAAAACGATCGAACACTATCTGCGCGAAGAAGGGGGCACGGGCACGTTTTCGTTCCGATTCATCGTAAAGAAGACGGAGAAAGATGCCAGCAAAGTGGCGGTCCGAGAACAGAAGACAACCAAAAAAGGAAGCAAAGTTTCTTCGGAAGCTGAGCGAGTGGAAAGAGTCAGATATATATCCGGCTCGTCCCAGGACGATCCACCGTTGCGGGTGGAAACGACGGACATTGAGTATCCGATTTTTTGACAAGAAATATACTATGTTGTGCTGTACGATGAATTGAGTTCTTGATTCATTACACTGAGACTCCAGTAGTGGTGGTGTATTTGCAACCGTGTGATCACCGAAAGGGTTATGCTCCTAATAGGGTTTTATTTAGGGCTTATTTGAAATTTTCGCTATGTTGAATTTACGCTAAATGGATAATATTTCCCCACTAGGCTCTTTCCTGAGATAAGCGCTTCCAGTCGTCCTGTCCTTAAAGTCCTCTGCATGAGCAAAATTCTAAAATTATGAGAGGTCTCTGATCGGGAATCATTTTGAACAGCCATTGATATGGGAATGGCTATGGGATTTTTTCAAAAAAATCTATCCAGGATCTTTCTGTGGTTTCCTCTAGTTATTCTACCTTGGAGTTTTTCCAGGGATCCATGAGTTATAATAGGGATTCCACCAGAAATTTTTCCTGGGATTCTACCGGAAATTTGATCAAGAATTCTTATATATATACCTTCAGAAATTCATCCATGCATTTTTCCAGAGATTTTTTCGAAGATTTCTCTACAAATTATTCAGGATGTCCTCCACTGATTCCTTCAAATATCAATCCAAAGAAATCCTCAAGTGATTCTTCAAGGCTTACTTCAAGGATGCCTCCAAGAATTCCTCCAGAGATTTCTTCAAAAATTCCTTCAGGAATTCCTCTAGAAGTTAGTTACAAGGATTCCACCAATAATTACTCCAGGAATCACATCACGAAATCTTTCAGAAACTTCTCCAGGGTTTTTCTCAAGAAATTCATCACCAATGATTTTACCTCGACTTTTTCCATGTTATTTTCCACCAAGAGTTCCATCAGAAATTCCACCATGAATTTCTGCAGTAATTTTTCTACAGATTTTGCCAATGTTTCCTTCGAGATTAACACCGCAAAAATCTTCCAAAGTTTTATTCAAGATTTCCTCCAGCGTTAACTTCAAGAATTCCTAAACAGATTATGATTCGACCTAAAATTGTTCCATAAATTTCTAAGGAGATTGCTGGAGGGATCCTTACCAAGAAATTCCATCGATAATTCCTCCTGTCAAACATCTTCCAGTGATTCTTCTAGTTATTACCTTATAAATTCCTCCCCAGATTCCTCCAGAAATTCTTTCAGCGGTTTATCCAAGCATTCTCCCAGGGACTGCTTTGGGGATTTCAAACGATTATCTCTAGAGATTTATTCCAGGAATTCTTACATTTTTTCTACTCAGAATTTCTTCAAGTATTCATCAAGGAGTTCCTTCAGCGATTCCACCAAGAATTCCACAAGGACGCCTTCAGGGATTCCACAGAAAAAAACTGCTAACGAATTCACCGAAATTTCCTCCATAGGATTTTACCTGGAATTCCTTTAGAGATTCCGCTTTCAATTATTTGAGAGATTCTTCCAGGTAGTCCTCCGGGGATTTTTCTGGGGTATCTTCAATAAATTATTTTATAAGTTTCTCCAGTGTTTCATCCAAAGATTCCATCTGATATCCCAGAAAGGACCCTACAAGGCATTCCTCCTGGGATTTCGTCAGGAATTACTGCAAGAATCTACCAGAAATTCATCCGAGGATTCCCAAAATTCTTCCAGGTATATATGTATGAATTTCTCCAGAGAATCATTTGTGAATTTCTCCAGCGATTTCTATGGTGATCCCTTCAAGGATTTCTGAAGAAACCGCTCAATAGATTTTTTTCCGAAGGAGCTCCTCGTGGAATCTCTAGAGGAACTTCTGAAAGAGCCCCTGTAGGAATTCCAGGTGGAATCTCTGAAGGAACTTCTGATGGAATTCCAGGAGGAACTCCTGATGAAATCTCTAGATGAACTCCTGTTGAAAGACTTCAAGAAACTCCTGATAGAATTCCTAGAGAAACTTGCAGGTGAAATCTCTAATAGAACTTATGATGAAATCCCTGGAGGAGTTCCAGGTGGAATCTTTGAAAGAACTTCGTATGTAATCTCTAAGGGAGCTCCTGATGGAATCCCTATAGGAACACCTGATGGAATTTTTCGGAGGAATTCCTGTTAAGATTCCTGAAGGAGCTCCTGATAGTTCCTTGAGGAACTCGTGATACAATCTCTGAAAGAATTCCAGGTGAAATCTCTGAAGGAACTTCTGATGGAATCATTAGAAGAATTCCTGAGTATATTCGTGAAGGAATTCTAGGTGGAATTTTTGAAGGAACTCCGGATGTAATCCCTTGCGAAACTTCTGATGGAATTGCTAGAGGAACTCCTGATGTAATTCCTGGAGGAGTTCCAAGTGTAATCTCTGAAGGAACTTCTTATCTCTAGAAAAACTCCTGATGAAATTCCTATAGGAATTCCTGATGGAATCCTTGGAGGGAGTCCTAAATATATTCCTGGAGAATTTCCAGCTGGAACATCTGAAGGAACTCCTGATGGAATCCCTAGAAGAACTTCTAATGTAATCCCTGGAGCAACTCCTAGCGGAATCTTTGAAGAGATTCCCAATGGAATCCGTAGAAGAACTCCTGATGGAATCCCTAGAAAAAATCCTGAAAAAAAGAACTGAAAAACTTAAAGGAACTTCTGATGGAATCCCTAGAGAAACTCTTGAAAGATTTCCTGTATGAATTCCAGGTGGAATTTCTAAAGGAACTCTTGATGAAATCTTTAAAAATAACTCCTAATGTAATCCCCATAAGAACTTTTACTCCCTAATCCCAAAAAGAATAATCCCTGGAGGAGTTCAAAGTGATCTCTCTGAACGAACTTCTCATGTAATCTCTAGAGGAACTCCTGACGGAATCCCTAAGACAACTCCTAATGAAACTCTTTTTTAAAATTCCTGATAAGCTTCCTGAATTAACTCCTGATGGAATCCCTAAAGGAACTCCTTATTATAAATCCCTAAAAGCAATCCTGATGCAATTTTTTGAGGAACTATTGATATAATTTCTGGAATAATTTCAGGTGTAATCTCTGAAGGAGCTTCTAATGGAATCTCTAGAGGAGCTCCTGATGGAATCCTTGGAGGGATTCCTGATGGAGGAAACTTCTGATGGAATCCCTTGCGAAATTTCTGATGGAATTGTTAGAGGAACTCTTGTTCCTAGAGGAAGTTCCATGTGGATTCTCTGAAGAATCTTCTTATGTAATCTCTAGAGGAACTCCTGATGGTATTCTTTGAAGGAATTCCTGATAAGATACCTGAAGGAACTCTTGATGGAACTCCTGATGAAATCCCTAAAATAAATCCTAATGCAATGCCTTAAGGAACTCTTGATATAATCTCTGGAGGAATTCCAGGTGTAATCTCTGAAGGAACTTCTAATGGGATCCCTGGAAGAACTTCTAATGTAACCCCTGAAGCAACTCCTAGCGGAATCCTAGAAGGATTTCCTGAAAAACTTAAAGGAACTCCTGATAGAGAAACTCTAAAAAGAATCTCTGTATGAATTCCAGGTGGAATCTCTAAAGGAACTCCTAACGAAATCTCTAAAAAAAAAATACTCCTGATGTAATCCCCAGAAGAACTCCTACTTCCTAACCCAAGAAGAACTTCTGATGTAATCCCTGGAAGAGTTCAAGGTGAAGTCACTGAATGAACTTCTCATGTAATCTCTAGAGGAACTCCTGATGGAATCCTTATAGGAACTCCTGATAAAACTCCTTTGAGTAATTCCTGTTAAGCTTCCTGAAGGAATTCTTGATGGAACTCCTGATAAAATCCCTAAGAAAAATCCTGTACAATTCCTTGAAGAACTCTCAATATAATCTCTGAATGAAATTCTTATGGAATCTCTAGAGGAACTCCTGATGGAATTGCTATAGGAATTCCTGATGGAATCCTTGGAGGGACTCTTAAATATATTCCTGGAGGAATTCCAGGTGTAACTTCTGAAAGAACTCCTGATGGAATCCCTGGAGGAACTCCTGATGTAATCCCTGAAGCAACTCTTAGCGGAATCCTTGAAGGAATTCCTAATTGAATCCCTAGAAGAAATCCTGATGAAATCCCTGGAAGAATTCATAAAAAAAGGAACTGAAAAACTTTGAGGAACTACTGATGGAATTCCTAGAGAAACTCTTGGATGAATTCCTGTATGAATTCCAGGTGGAATCTCTAAAGGAGCTCTTGATGAAATCTCTAAAAATAACTCCTTATGTAATCCCCATCAGAAGTCCTACTCCATAATCCCAAGAAGAACTTCTGATGTAATCCCTGGAGGAGTTCAAAGTGATCTCTCAGAGCAAACTTCTCATGGAATCTCTAGAGGAACTCCTGATGAAATCCCTAAAGGAATTCCTGATGAAACTCCTTTTGTAAAATTCCTGATAAGCTTCCTGAAAGAACTCCTAATGGAATCCCTGAAAGAACTTCTTATTGAATCCCTAAAACAAATCCTGATGCAATTCTTCGAGGAATGGATATAACCTCTGGAGAAATTTCAGGTGTAATCTCTGAAAGGAATGGAATCCCTAGAGAAGCTCCTGATGGAATCCTTGGAGGTATTCTTAAATATATTCTTGAAAGAAATCTAGATGGAATCCCAGGAGATACTCCTTACGTAATCCCTAGAAAAACTTCTGATGTAATCGCTGAAGCAACTCCTAATGGAATTCCTGAAAAAAATTCTAATTGAATCCCTAGAAGAACTCCTGATGGAATCCCTGGAGGAAATCTTGGAAAAAAGGAACTGATAAACTTTAGGGAATTCCTTATGGAATCTCTAGGCAAACTTTTGAAAGAATCCCTGTATGAATTCCAGGTAGAATCTCTAAAGGAGCTCGTGATGAAATCTTAAAAAAATGTAATCCCCAGAAGAACTCCTACTTCCTAATCCCAAGAAGAACTGTTGATGTAATCCTTGGAGGAGTTCAAAATTATCTCCCTGAACGAACTTCTCATGTAATCTCTAGAGGAACTCCTGATAGAATCCCTGAAAGAACTCCTTATCAAATCCCTAAAAAAAATCCTGATGCATAGGGAACTCTTGATATAATATCTGGAGGAATTTCAGATGTAATCTCCGAAGGAGCTTCTAATGGAATCTCTAGAGGATAAGATTCCTGATGGAACTCTTGATGGAATCCCTGGAGGAACTCCTGATGAAATCTCTAAAAGAAATCCTGGTGCAATTCCTTGAAGAACTCCTGATATACTCTCGGGAGGAATTCCAGATGTAATCTTTGAAGTAACTTGTTATCTCTAGAGGAACTCCTGATGAAACTCGTTTTTAAAATTCCTGATAATCGGGAGCTTTGAATATTGTTGCATTTATTAGAAACAGAACTCCCATAGGGGCCTGTCCAGAAGCCAAGTGGTCCCATTTTTTTATACCCCCTATATTTCTATCCATCTTGCGTACAGGACTGCTACCTTTTCAAATGTTTGACCGACAATGTCCGGAGCATGTATTTAGTATGTCGCGAAGCAGATAAATTGACTGGATCTGTTGAAAGCCATTCGTCGGTTGTTTATGTCTGCGCACACAGCATACATTTGCGTCAAATCTGTCAATTATTCCATGAGAAATTATCGTTTTCACAATCACAGAGCTCTTCTCAATTTTTTGTTACTAAAAGCTTTTCAATTAGGTTAGTGTTATTACTACTTATTATCACCTTTCCCGGTTTATAAGATTTTTTGAAGAGAGATTATTCAAGGAACTGTGATATCTCATCGAGTAACCAGCCAGCCAACGGTTCGGTTCTAGAGTGTTGATAAATGGACACGTAAATTATGTTTAATAATAATTATGACTAAAATTCCATTGGTAAAAGGAATCGATGCAACACCACAAACCTTTCGGTGTGTGTAGCCGAAGAATCGGGTTATGTTTCTTCTTTTGTTTTCATTGATAGTTGTGTTTAGAAGTAATGATTAACAATATAGAGAAACTCGTTACTAAATTGTGCACTTGCTAACTGTACGCTTTCGGTACTATGCTAGAAGGATAAAGAAATAGTACGCGTGCAACGAATGCTATGGGATTACATAAATGATAAATGCAATCACTTCTGGAGCTAGAATTTTTAATCAACTGACCATTATAGTAGCACTTTTCACATCCACAACCTGGGTTCCTGATGTGAACCTCGGATTGAGTGCTATAATACGTATTAATGTACTGCCTTGCATATAGTATGTGTTTCGCGTTTGGAATCTGATTAAGTATCTCTCACTTGCCTGATAGTTGATTTTACGAGTGTTAGGAGAATAAATACTATAAAGCCAAATTTGTTTTATATCTTTCGCTAGATTTTATCAGTCTACTTGTCAGCACTGCGCTAGAGCTAAACACAGCACGCATTTGAGTCGATCTTTTCCACTTCGTTTTGCGACTCAAATTGTACCCCGTCTAAAACGAGACCACTCGATCTATCATTGAGTTTGAACTAGTGAATTGATGATACTTTTAGTACTTTTACATGTAATAGATATTGTAGATCGAATAAGTGTTTTGCTGGGTACTGCTTTGCCCGGCCTTCCTTTGTTCGAGCAAAATCGATTATTTTAGAAGTTTCTACTTACAAACTAATGTTGTTGGACTTAAGTTACTTCCGTTTAATTATTTGCCTTAATTATTATCTCTTCTTCACAATCAATCGTAATTGCGGGAGCAGGAAAAACATGAAACAAGAAACTCAACTGTTTTCCATTGTTTTGCTGTTGTAACCACCTTTACAAGGTATATCAATTCGAACGCGAGAATTCCTTTCTTGGTATGAATGTAAGGGTGAACTTCTTAAAATGGTTAAAAATACGTACCTTTGTATATCGGATAGTAATAATAATGATAATAATAGAATAATGCTCATACTTTTGATCATGACGTCAGCAGGGCACGTGTTTTGTGTTGCGGCGGCGTACGTTTATTGTCCCAGACAGAACATCTTCCAGTTTACGAGACAATTTCGCCGATTGATATGCTCGCCTCGCTGCCACTCTGTTCCGGTGTAGCCGCGGGAGATCAGACAGAACTGCAAATATTTATAATTCAATAACGTTATCAAAGTTACCTATTTGCATTGATGCCAATTTGAATCTCACCTGTTTCAGTAGTGATATAAGAATGAACAGTGACATCAGTAGGGCATAGATGGCGCCGGTGAAACAAAGAGCAATACTGTAAGAAAGAAGATATGGATTTATAAGCATAACCATTACCTTGTTCAAGTTTTTTAAATACAAAAATTCTTCTTATTCTTGGCATTACGTTCTCATTGGGACAGAGCCTGCTTCTCTGCCTCAGTGTTCACTTCCACAGTTATTAACAAAGAGATGTTTTTGCCAAAGTTATTATTTTCGCATTCGTATGTCGTATGGCAAGTACTATGATACACTATGCCCAAGGAATTCAAGGAAATTTCCATTACGAAAAGTTCCTGGAGCGACCGGGAATCGAACCCAGACACCTTCAACATGGCTTTCATTTTGTAGTGATACTGTTCAGCACTTGAGATTTCTCCGAAATCCGTAAAATAATTAAAGTTTGTGACTTCACACTAGTAAATGCTACAACAATTAATGCAGTAATTATTCCAATCATTCAAATGCGTTTACAAAAAGTCCCGATGTTTTGCAAAAAAATTGATTGATTATTTGTCCAATAAATATCTTAGCAATTTAGCTTGTTTTCTAAGAGGTCCTTACAGGCAGTTAGCAGGAATTTGTACATAAGTATCATCATTAATTACTTTAAGAGTTGCTGTAGTGTATACTGCCCATAAATGCATACCAGTCTCACTAGCAAAACAGCGCACCTAAGAAAAACGCGATGGAAGTCGTGAACACTTTCATGCTTTATTCACTCCAATTAAATTGAAAATGCGATGTTTTCGCACCAGAATTTGCACTCAAATGATGCAATGAACTATTAATTACAGTATTACATACATTTTGTTCAATAATTTTCTCAAATAATTAGTTATTATACGGGAAAATGTACGCGTGACTGATATGCGTTTATTTGCTCTTGAATGTACGAGAATAAACGCATAACAGTATCCGTGCCTACTATGATGCATCAGTCTTCACATGTGAATTATTGTTGTTTTGAAAGTTTGGTGTCCGCATTCAAAGTCGCGAAAATGTCTGCTCTCGATTATTTGAAGAGTTATGGTACTTCTGATAGTTCCGAGGATGAGTGCAGGAATTTGGCCGATGGCGACCCGTTGGACAATGACGCGGGATCTGAAGACAACTTCGCTGGCTTCGATGATAAGGACGGCTGTGACGGCAATGCTGGCGGCGACGGCAGCTTTCTGTTTCTACCGAAGACGTACCCTGAGCATTGGGTAAGTTATTTGTAATCGCTGGAGGACACTGAATATGCGACGGGGACTGATGAAATGGACTCAGACGGAAGTTATACGGCCGCAGATGAATTCGTCAAAAAACGCAATAGAACGAAAAAAGAATTGAAAGCGAGATACAACGCCAAGAAGCGCCGTTTATGGCACGTAAAGCTTGTCGATTGTGGGTGTAAATTGAACTGCGGGATTAAAATCTCGAAGGAAGACCGTATTCGTCATAACACGGTGTTCTGGGCATTGGATACACGAGAGCAAACCAGCTACATTCGCCAGAGCGTGCAACGCGTGGATGTTCAAAGACGGCGTCGCTACAAGTACGAGGAAGATGATCCAAAGAAATTCAATAGCTTTGTTTTTCATCTGGCTGAATCGAATGGTTCTTCGGTCAAAGTGTGTCGGAGATTTTTTCTGAACACTCTGGGTTACGGCAACAATTGTGGGTAAGTATATTTCCCTTACTTGGCTTATAAACACAATTTGAGATTTTTTTATATGTTTAGCAACATAATTTATCGGTGTGTTGAACAAGATCCCCCAAAAACATCACAACGCGGAAAGTATAAGCGAAGCACGGAGAAGCGTGATGCAATCCAAAAGCACATAATGTCGTACGGTCCAACGGTTTCCCATTACCGCAGAGCGCACGCGCCACCCCGATTGTACCTGCCATCTGATCTATCCGAAAAACAATATGCATCAAAACTTCCTGGACACGCACGACATTACAGCAACGTACGCTCTTTACTGCAGAAAAAATGCGAGAAATGAAAATCTCGTTAGTAAAACTAGGAAAGGAAGAATGTAAAGTTTGTGTTTCTGCACTTCAGCATCGCAAAACCTCATCCCATCCTGAAACGATCAGCACAGACCCTTGTTCCACATGTACACGCTACGACAAACATTTGCGAATTGCTAAAATCTCTCGTGATGCCTACCGATCGGACGGCGAAGCAGTAATTGAGGATACCTTAGTATTGGCAATGGATCTCCAAAAGGTAACGTTAAATAAAAATATAAGCCACTGTATTAAATAAATCTATTTTTTTTATTATTTCCATCTCCTAGGTCATTCAGCTGCCCAGACTCGATGGTCTCAAATCCATTATGTTTTCTCAACGGCTTCTGGCATTTAATCAAACATTCGCTCCCGTAGCGAAATATGCAAAATCGTTTCCAGTTATGGCGTGTACATGGGACGAGTCTACGGCTGGACGGTCGGCGAACGATATAGCAAGCACTTTTTATAAAGTAATCCTGCGATGCTACAAAAAGCAGATCATCCTTTGGCTTGACAATTGTGCCTCCTAAAATAAAAATTGTTCCTACATCTGATACTTTTGGTCAACTCCAAATATACTCAAGTGCAGGAGCTTACCCTAAAGTTTTTTGAATCGGGACATACATTTATGGCGGCGGATAGCTACCATGCAGCTGTTGAGAAAAAAATGAAAAGTAAGCCACCGGTAACTTTCCACGACTTCAAGGATGTGTTGCTTTTTTGCCGAGAAGAAGGTAGAGGTACTTGAAATGCAACCGCAGGATTTTTTTAAGTCACAACTGCAAATCTCGCAATATACACTCAACAACCTGCATCCCCGGCCATGCATGGAAAACATTAAACTGGTTGTGATTCGAAAAGGAAGCTTCGTGTTGAACTACGCTGAATCGTTGGACTCGGATGCAGTATTGCATAGTGCAATGATGTTCTCGAAAAAACAGCTTAAAATGGTAACATTGCCCAATTTCGATCTGGTTGCTGGTCTAAAATTTAAGCAAGAACCCCGAGGAATTGAGTCAGAACGGAAAACAGCTCTTCTGAAAGTAATTCTCCCAGTAATTGACGACGAAAAGAAGGAATTTTGGCGCACCTTAGCAGAGAAGGAGATTTTGAATGACTCTGATGATGATGATGATGATGAATATGATACAATCTAGAAATTCATCGAACATTTATATAATGAAATCGACGTAAATCAATAAAACTTCCTTCAAATTTCTTTGCTTGTGAACTGCGACATTAATCTAGTAGCAATTCTTTTTTTTTTCCTTGTATTAAATATATATCTTGAGTCGCGAGACTGACATGCGTTTATTAGTAACGTGGGACAGACTAAGTTCGATGTTGTTTTAAACATTTCTAGAACAAACTTATTATTTTCTCATAATATCATAAAAGTGCATGCAATTTAATGAAGTTTCCTGTAATTAACTAAAAATTGACGAAAATTCACGTGGGACTGTTATGCATTTATGGGCAGTATATTCCCCTGTTTTTTTTTCAAAAAAAATCTCCAGCGTTTTTTTGAAAAATTACTTTGAAAATTTGCCAAATAAATTCCTGGAATAATTGCTAGATAAATACTTCAGGGGCCGTCCATAAATGACGTAGCATTTTTTCACTGATTTTTTACACCCCCCTCCCCCCTCGTAGCATTTCGTCACAAATGCTGGTACTCCCCCCTGGAAAATACGTAGCATATCAAGTACCCCCCCCCCCCCTCTTTATTTTTTTAATTTGTTTTCCTTAGTGACTGGGTTGAAACAAAAAATTGGAATTGAGAAGTTCAATACAAAGTTTGATATTAGTTACTGACTGAAATGTAAGAATAATCTAATCTAACAGTTTGATATACAGTAGCGCTCAAAAGTAATTTGGAAAAGTTTTAAATAAACATTTTCATTGATTTTGGTTTCCAGGTTCATATAGGCTAAATTATATTTCTTTTGCTGTTCTTACCATGAAAAACAAGTTTACTATAAAAAATTTGAAAAAAAAATGATTGGATTGATGAAGCTCGTTACTGTCGAGTTCAATATATTAATCGTAATATAACAAACATTTCGTTATTTTAGAGGATTGTTTTTTTTTTAATTATTCGTTGTTAGGAAATAGATTTCAATGAAGATGATAAAAAAAATATATTAATTCGAAATGAGTCATCGTTAATATTATCCAATTTCAAATCATTTTAGCAAACAGTGGCCAGATACATAAAAGATTACACTTGAAATATTTGGAATGTTTAGAACATTTTAGCGATTATTATACAAATACAATGATCTCTATTAATATTTCAGTTGAATTTCATTATTGTTTCCATACTGAAATAATCTTACACAACGTATAATGAAAAAGTTAAATAATAAAAATTCTTCAAATTACCGAGTTGTTAAGAAAATAGGGCAATTTTGTTAACACTCGAATCTATTATCCTCATTAATATTCAGGCTATTCCATCAAGAGCATTGATATATCAAAACAAATGATGAGTTGATTGGGTGGAGATCTCCTGCAACTTTGAAGGCATAATTCACGGAATAAATATTTTGTTTTAAATGTAATATTTTCCAAGAAGAGCATATTTTATTTTGTTGAAGAAATAAAGCCCCAACAGAAAATATGGATAAAACTAAAACGCCTGACTTTATGTCATGTTAACAAATGGCAAAAAAATGAACTACAAGTAGTTAGAGCATTGATTTTAAATTAATTAATTAAACTTTTTTGTTTATTTATAAATTTATTAATTAAGACACGAATATAATATAATATTCACATAATTATTCAAAGCTTCAAAACATCTGTTTGATTGCATTTATCAAGAAAATCTAAAGTGTTATAGATATTTTTTCAATCTTGTCATATGAATGTTTTGAAGCTTAATCATAATTTTATAACCCAAGTTTATAAGTAGAAAATTAAAGAAGTTTGATAAAAAAAAAAACTATGCAATTTTTTTCAGCGCCTTTCTTTTAACGGACTTGATTCAAAATGCTACGTCCACTAGCTAGGACCCCTCCCACCCCCTCGTCACACTTCGTCACAAATACGTGAAGACCCCCCTCCCCCCTAAAAAGCTACGTCATTTATGGACGACCCCTCAATGGAATTTTAGGATAAATCTCTGAGATAATTCCTGAAAGTATTCTTGAATCTTCCTTTCCCACGACTTTCGACTATTTCTTAACGAAAAAAGCGTTTCATTAAAAGTACCTAAACAAACAATGTTGTAATTAAGCTGAAGCATTCGAAATCACTATTGAAAAATAGTTTTTTTTTTTCAATATGGATTGATCGTTTATCAAACAATTCAAACAATAAGTTAACTGTTAGATTATTCTGATGAGTATAGAATCATAATATAGTAACTATTGCATAAAATTTATCTGATTCGATTTGTCTCAAGTTCGTCGAAAATAAATGGAGCTCTGGAGCTACCATGCAAAAGAGAGGGCTCAAAAAATTCCTGAAATCCTAAAGGAACCTTGTATAAATTTCAAGTAATTTCTAAAAAAATCGATAAAATAATCCATGGATGAGTTCCTGGAGAACTTAGACTTCCTTGAGAAATTTCAGAAATCCATTATCTGGTGAATTTGCTGAATAAATTCCTGATGCAATAAAGGGAGCAATTTATGAAACGATCATTGAAAAAAAATCCATAAAATTTCTTATGAAGTCCGTAAAAAAAACATTGTATGAAAAAAAAATGAAGGAAACAGTGGACAAATACATGAATTAATATCTGATAAAATTTTTGGAGAATATCAGGAAATATATGTACGGTGATACGAGCATTAATTCTAATTGTAATTACACGGGAAATTCCCAAAAACTGTAAGAAATACCAGATTTTAGATGTCCGGTAGGATTATACAGGGTTGGGTCAGGCCACTTTTTAAAGACTTTGTCTCTATTTTAATGCAAGTCTCTTCAGTTACTTTAGCAAGAAATTCCTAAGATTTGTATCGGGATTCTTCCGAGAAAATCTCCAAGGGTTTATTCCAGATCAAATTCGTTGAAGAATTTTCCAGGAATCCCTGCAAGAACTCCTCAAAGAGATTCTATTTTCATTTTCATTTTAATTTTGCAGCGTTTGGTGGGGCAATGAGAGCGCAAGTCCAAAGCCGGGGGCAGGGATAGGTAATGGCCGTAATAGTCTATGCGGACCACTTGAACACCATCGGAAATGATAGGAAGGGTTGGGGTAGAGTATAGGAAATTGGAGAAGACTTGACACAGTAATGCGATTAATGCTGCAAAATGTAAATGGTGGTAGTTGGTCCCTAGTGATTTATCCTACCTCCGTTCTGGTCACGATCTTCAGATTATCGTGATTCGTCAACATTCGTATTGATAAAGTGGAGGGACATGGTTGAAATGGAGTTTAAAAGAAACGAATGTCAGAACAGGTATCCACCGGCGACGCCAAACGGACCAACGTAATGTGGTGTAATTTGGGATTTGTGGATTGAATACTGATATTTTTTGCCAAGCATCAATATGGGTGACTTTCGAGGATAGCGAAACGTAAGAGGGGTTAGGACAAGGTTGTGGATTTACTGGGTAAATCCATCACATTGGGGTTATGACTCTGTGTCTTGTCAGGAATAGGGTCTGATTGGTATGGTAGTATGCAATAGAGTTCGGAATTGATAGACAGACTTTGAGGAAAGAAGTTTTGAACGTAAGGCAGCAGCACCTTGGATCTTGGAGGGCGCAGGTCTGGAGAGTTGGGCAGCTGTTCATACTAGGTTACATTACGTAGAAAGTGGAATCTGTTTTGCCGTGCACAAATTATGGGAAGTATTTGAAAATGTTTTCTTGTTCAGATTGGGTAACGCAAGAGAGGATTTTTAGCTCTGCGTTATATTAGGAGGATATTATAGTGCATGGTCTACTGATGACTGTGTATTTTAAGGGTGATCGAATGAAAGCTTTGTTGAGTAAAGTTACCGTTGAATTTTTGCAGTTTGTAATTGTTTCGAAATGTTTGTCGGACAATAAGAAAATTTTCTAGGGTATTTGTTTGGATGCTAATGCATTATATTGATAAATCTAATTGTTCGTATCACACGCGAAGCATAGCATAACCCAATGTATAATGAAATGAGGTTCGAAGAAAGGATTAATATTTGATCACTTAAACTTTACGCTGCAAGATATTCTTAATCGTTTTTCTTTTCTTCTGATGTACAGGAATAACTGGTATATTTAGCTAAAATAATGAACAATCATACGCATAGAGCCTACGGGTCATGCAGTTAGGATTGAAATTAAAATAATATTGCGCATTTCTTTCACACCACAGGTTTATCGCAGAAGTTTTTACATGTGCGGAGGCGTTGGTAGAGGTGCGCGATTGCGTCGAGTCGGGTCGGTGTTTTCAGCGGACTCATTTTTCGCAAATCGAAGAATGAGTGCTCTGAGGGCATCAACATGATTCGATGAGGTCCCACACTTTTATTTGCGCTTTTGCACTTGTAAATGTCTTACTAAATAGGAATACTTTGTGTTAGGGAAAGTGCAGGAGAATAAAATATAATTCATTAGAATTTTCTGATAGAGGCAAAGTTCACATGTTACTTAGGTATTTAAAAGCAAATGAAAACCACATTAAATAATAGATAAACACTAATGGTCATATTTTTATATTTTCATTTCATCGCGGTCCTCATTGCTCGAGCGGAGACGACAAAACTCGAGGTGGATAGAATCGACGCAACTACGACACGGAAAAGAAACAGATGAGAAACTATCGATACATTTATTCAACTAGAAAAACCACGTTTTAACGTAATGACTTTATTTCTTCTCGTTTCAGCAATCCAACAACCAAACCATCTCTACTACCTTTTCATTTCCTCTTCGTTACATTTATGATCCCTCTGGCACTGAATCGAATGACGCATTCCGCTTTTTATTAGCGATGTCTTTGCTGTACGTTGAGCATGGTGTCGGAGGTGATTTGCTGTGTAGAACATCGGATGTTCTACACGGCACGCTACTTCCGGCATTTTGTTTGGCGTGCGGGATAGGCAGTGCTAGTGATGATATGAAGGCCGCTATTCGGTTTAGTGCCAGAGGGACTATATCTATTTAATGTATCTGAAGCTTGTGGGACCGCTTTAATTCCGGCGCCTGCTTGTGGAAGATCCCGGTGTGCTAAACGGTATAGGACATGTTAACGGGGGAGGCTTGGTAGGTCCTCACCCAGCCCGTGTCTAGATGGGCGGATAACTGTCTGCCAGGGTGTGGATTGAGCAATTACAATTACAATTACAATTACAATTACAATTACAAAATGTAAATGTGCTGAGAGCAATTTAATTTAAGTTTTGAAGTTTGGTTTGATTTATTAAAATTTCAAACAATTGTACAAGTAAGAAAGAATGAGCTGATCGCTTTATATAAATTTAATAAACAACAAAGTAATAACAATATGAGTGTGATGCTAAGAACTGCTGATGGCACGATGCGACGCTTTAGGAGCTTTTGATAATGATTGAACATTACTATAAAGAACGCAATTCAATCGATGGTGACAACTTTACAAACTTTATCTGTTTTTATCATGTACAGATATAAAATTATAATTCAGTTAACTGATTGGCGGTGCTGATTTATATAAAAATATTTGATATTATTAAAATGAAATGTGTTACTTACTCATGATGTTGATACTTCCCTGACCAGGAATATTCTATTTTGAGCATCCTTTTCGAAGCTATTCTATCCAGGTATCCATGTACTGCTTTCAATCCTGAAATTATTCTTATTGTGCATGCTCATGCATTATATTAGTGATGCTCATAATCATGCAACAGATAAGAAGGAGAGAAAAAGAGAATATAGGAACAGTGATTAGTAATGAGTTAATTATGTAGTTTTGTTAGAATTATAAACAATTAAACAGTAGTAATGAATAGCTTACAAAAACTTTGCAGCATAGCTGAGCCTTTCGGATCGTAAGACCGATGTATAAAAATAATTTGTTTCGAAATTGTCCGCGTGGTCTTCTAGTACCCCTATTAGATAAGAATCAGTCATAGACATACATACCGAATGCTCGCCATGACCCTATGACCAACATTTGTATATGTATAGCCTTAGCTGATGTGGCTTTTCTAATAGGTAGTTCTTTCACTCATTGATTGTCTTCAAAACCTTGTCAAGTATAGAAAATTGATTTTATTTCATTTATTACTACATTGAAGCTACATTGTACTTATTAAGTATTAGGTATTATTTTATCTTTTTATCACTATTGATATTATCAAGGCCAGAATTCCAAGTGAGTGAAGAATTTTATAGTACTAGAACACCATAGAAGATCGCTAAACATTACCTAATCATGGAACGGCTTTTTGCTCTATTATTTTAGGTAGATGCTATTGATCTCCCTTTGCTCCTATCCGCAACCCGGTGCACGCGCCCTGTTGGTTTTCGAAAACCTCGTAGAAGATTACAAACCGTCAAAAGCATTCCCAATTACTACCCCACATTGCACATTCAAGGGTCTGATTGTGCTCCTAACCCACCCTCCGTCTGTAATCTTCTCGCCAGTTTGAAATTATGTTTTCCCGAAGTGAAAGTAATTTTGATGAGTGATAGCGTAGTGCAGTCCAACTGCATAGTACAGTAGTTTAACCAGAATCTTTAGGTCAGAAGATTTTAAATCTAAATTTTGTAATAAAGAGGTTGCCATTGCTTTGAAATTCACCCAAAATCTAATCAAAACTACTAACAACAGCGATCAATCATCAAAATGCATCGCTCCCTGGAAAATATAATTCCAAGCCCAGGGGAGAACTCCTCAAAGAGATTCTATGCCTATTTTTCAGTTATTTCTGCTACCATTACCATATGGACTCCTTCATGAATTCATCTACGGTTTATCCCATGAATTGCTCCAAAATGCTTTCAGCGATTATTCCAGGAAACACTTTTCTTCATTAGGGAACTCAATAAATTCGACCATAGGAATCATCAATAAGTTTCTTCAGCAATTTATCTAAAAATGTCTCCACCTTTTTTTCCACGAATTCAATCTGCAGTTTTTCCAAAAAATACTCAAGTAATTTTCCAATTAAAATCTTCATGGATTCTCCAATATTTCATTTGAGGTTTTACACCAGCAAATACTGCAGCATGTACTTCGACCATTTTCACACAAGTTTCGTCGGGGAAAGTTGTCAAAAAAATTCTATGGGATTATACCCAAGGATTCCATTTATTATTCGTTTCTATCAAGTAAGATATTCCAAGACTTTAGCAGACGTTTTTCAGTGATCCTCGCAAGAATTCGTTAGGATTTTCTACAAAAGTTTTATCAGATATTACCATTGGACTTGTTATAGCGATACTTTCAGGATTCTCTTAGAGATTTCTCTAATAATGTCTCAAAAATTGAAGAAGAATTGATAATCCCCTCAAAAAATATCGTGGATATTTCTCTTTGGAAAATTTATAAAAGAGTTTTTGTGGACTTTCTTTGAAAATCATAGGAGGAATCTCTGGAGTAACTTCTAAAGGATCCTAAGAGAAATTCTAACTTGAAGCCTTTGAAAAACTGAACGACAATTCTGAAGGAAATTCTAAAAAATCAGGGGAAATATTTCTGGAGAAATTATCATATCATACGATTGAAAAAATCCAACACGGAAATCTTGGACGAACTCCTAACGAAATCCATTAAAGAATCACTGAATGAACTCCATAATTTTCTTGGGCTATCTTTATTAAATTCCTGGAGAAATTCATAGTGGAATCTAAAATGTAATTTCTAAAGTTATCACTAAAAAGTCGAGGTTGAATTCTTGAAGGTATTTTAAACTAATTTTATGGCAGCTTTCCATAAATTCTTTAAGCAAATACCGGCATGACCTTCTGATAAAATTTCTGTAAAACATCTTGAAAAAATGCAGACAATAACACTTTTAAAAAATAGCATAGACTTGTTCTTTTCATATCCAAACTTTATATTTTAGGTTTGTAACTTTAATTCGGCCTTCTATGATTCGGCTTTTTGTGATTCGGCCTTTCGTGATTCGGCCTTTTGTGATTCGGCCTTTTGTGATTCGGCCTTTTGTGATTCGGCCTTCTGTGATTCGGCCTTCTGTGATTCGGCCTTCTGTGTCTGAACACTTTTTGATCTCTTTTTTCAGACATGAGGTTTCTAAAGTTCCTATTAGAATGACACTCAGTCGCTACCAGCCCTGCATATAGTGTGAAGCTCGAGGAATTCGCATTACGAATTTTTCTATATTCGACGAATTCCACCCAGAATGAGTCGAAAAAAGGCAAATCGTGCTCGATAATCTTCGATTTGAATTAAATTTTGCACATAGTTTTGGCATGGTATAATGTGTTTTCCATCAATCATTTTGACTCAAGAATAACTTTTGAAAATGGCCTATAAGTTTGTGCATGCAATCAATTTGAAAAATTCTAACTCCGAAACTGTTGATTTTAGAGAAAAATGTTCTATGGAGAAGTTGTAGTGAACCTTTTAGACTACAAGAAAAAAATTAACACTAAAAAATGTGTTTTTTTTTAATTAAATTAGTTTGCGATTTTCCATCAAGTAAGTGAAGATAAATATGGCCTATACTCTCGAAAACGTATTGTTCTTGATGGAGCATCACGAATAGCTAATAAAAATGGCCTAATTTATTATTTAAATATTATTGTTTTGCATTGTACTTCATATTATTCGAAAATTACTACTTCTAGAGAAGTTATCCAGATAATCATTATGGTTCAGAATAATTTTAAGATTCTTATTGTATCATCAAAACGTATTTATTTTGACAAAATAACAAAATGTTGAAAATTGACCAAAAGTTGTTCTTGAAAAAAAATTTTTATTGAAAATTTCTCCAACATGAAACTTTGCCCCAAACATCTGTTTACTATCATAATTCTATGATGAATACCTCCAAGAATTTTGATTTAGATTTTTGTTGATCATTAAAAATTTCACCGGAGGGTAATAATCAGGAGGCCTTCAGGAATTCCTACAGAATTTCTTACAGAAAATGTTCAATAAAGTCTTAAGTCCTCCAGGGTTTTATTCAATGAGGATTCCCATTTAGAACATCTTCTTAAATTGAATAATAACTTCTCCAAAGATGCCTCTAGGCATTTCTTAGGATTTCTTGTGAAATTTTCTTTCGGGATTTCTTTGATACTTCAACTGACTTTTTCTAAAGATACCTTCAGGAATTTCTCCATAATATATTTATTTATTTGAAATACATCCACAGGCAAATTGTAACGCCAGTTATGCATAAAATATAATATTCCAGGGATTCCTCCTAACATTTCTTCAGGAATTCCTCCACTAAATCTTTAAGATTTTCACGAGGAAGTCTTCAACATTTTTTCCACTCATTTTTCAAGAGTTCTTCCATGAATGGCTCCAAGAAAATGTGAAGGAAATTTTTCAAAAATTATAGGAGAATGTTTTGAAAAAAATTGTGAGTAAGTTTTAAATGGAGTTTTGAAATAACCTCTAATGAAATATGTGTAAATTCTAACGTCACCCTTGATGAAAAGGATCTCTGATAGATCTCCTGGACTCTTTAGAAGGTTTAAAAAAACATTCTAGATGAATTTCTGAGATAATAAAAAAAAATATCGGGATAATATCTAGCAGAATTTTTGAAAGGAATTCCTCGAAATACATCGGACGGAATCCCTTAAGAAATTTGTGTAGAAATTATCAGAGGAATTGCTGTAGTATTGACGGGTGTGGAACCTTAGATAAAATTTTGAAGACTCCATGACCATATTTTAAGAAACTCCTAGATACATTTTTGAAATAACAGCATGATTACACCTTAGACGATATGCTGTGAAGTAATTCCTAGAAAAAAAA
Organism: Aedes aegypti; assembly: GCF_002204515.2. Classification (NCBI taxonomy): domain Eukaryota; kingdom Metazoa; phylum Arthropoda; class Insecta; order Diptera; family Culicidae; genus Aedes; species Aedes aegypti. Next base: position 444,252,359 of record NC_035108.1, read on the forward strand.
TCCTCAAGTGCTTTGAGATGAATCCTAATCGAATATATTGGGGAACTCCAGGGAGAGTTCTTAATAGGCTTTCTCAAATAACCCCTCAAGGAGTTTTTGATTTCTGAGAACAAAAGTGGATGATTCTTGAAGGGATTCACATGAAAAGGCGTAGGTAATAATTCTATTGAGATTTAGAGCAGAGCTGATGAAACGCAACCAATCAGGTAGAGAGAACGAATTCAACTGTACTTTTATTCAAAGCTCAAATGGAAAGGAAATGGAAAAAGTTCGTGATGTAAAGTCTTCACACGGCAGGGTTGCCATGCTATCACATTCTTGCAGAGTTTCCTGGATAAAATTCTCTGAAACAAACCTTGTGGATTTTACCGGAAGAAATTCTGTAGCAATCTTTGGAAGACTCCTGGAGTAACAACTGGTGAAGTCGATTAAGGGTTGGTGGAAAAATAACTGGAGGAAATCGTAGGGAGAGAATTCAAAGTGAAACCGTCATTGCTTAGGTATCTTTTAAAAATCGCTGGATGTAATTCTGGGAGCATTGATAGAGGAATCTGTAGAAGAAATTCTGGAGAGATTCCAATAGGAGTCCCTGAATGTGTTCTAGATGAAATCTCTGGAGAAGTTACTCAGATAATTCATGGAGCTTTTCCTCGAGAAATCTAGAGGAATCTGAGACGAAGGTTTTGAAGAACCCGTTGAATAGTCTCTGAAGGTTTTTCTGGAGTCTATAGAATTTTTCATCAAGGTTTATTGTAAGCCGAATACGAAAAAAAGACTTTAGAGACCATTTTGAATGAAACAGAGAATTAGAGACTTCAAAATAGAGACCAAGTCTTCAAAAAGAGATCTGCAAGTATCCCTGTACAATGGATAAATTATTCCTATGCGATTTCAATTAACAAATGTTTGCTCCGACACGTTATTTCAAACATAACGTGAAAGTCACGTAACAGTCTTTTTCCATTACAATATCGCTTGAACAGAACATCCCACGCATTTATCATCGAAAAATCAATTTGATACTCACTCGTACTGGAAGTAGATATCGGTACAATCATCCGGCAGCATCACGGTTATCCCGAACAGCGTAAAGATCGGCGTCGGATGGCACACGGAAGTCAGCGAGAGATTGGCAAACAGCCACAGTGCCAACAGCGACGAAACGCACCCACACAGGAAGAACCGATGGTTGGCCCGTCCTATGCAGCAGTTCAGCCAAACACTGTGCTGGTCCTGTTTGATAACGCACGTGGCACACACCTTGCAGTGATAGGTCCGTGGTGGGACATACTTCCGACACGTTTGGCACGCCAAACGACCATCGCTCTCGTCCGAGTCCTCGCGGTCCGATATCAGAATTGCCGTTTGCGAATCCCCATTGCCCAACGAGGGGTCGTCCTTGTACTGCTGCTGTGCTTGATTGATGTGATTCAACGCTGCACGAACGTTCGCTTTATAGAAGCAGAAAAATGACAGGGTCATCAGGGCGACGAATGCAATGTTCTCCTCGGGTAATAACTCCAACAGGGGCACGGTCGATTCGAACAGCACCACCAGGTAGATGCCACTCCAGAACAGCCATAGGGAGAAGAATTTTGTCCTGCATTGAAGGGGAAATTGTTAAGGATGTCCTATTGAGTTGATTTGTTTAAGTGCCCACATGTTATCACGCAAATCGGCGAAAATCGTTTGTCGAAACGTTAAATTCATCCATCAAAATGTTCGTACTTTATTTTGAACAAACATTTTTCGCGATATAGACCAAAAATAGGTTTTATTTTTGATTATAATTTCAATTTTCACAAAAAAGAAACCAATGTTCTCGTATAAAGTGTGTCAAAATTAAGTGCCCAGTGGGCACTCTCAGCGTATACTTCAACTAGCAATATTTTACTTTTATTTCGTTTAAAGCTTTTTATCACAAACATATTGTTCTAGCTATTTAAGACTTTTGGGAGACGTTCGGAGAAGTAGAGTTTTTTTTTTCAGAATTTTAGATAATTTCCAAAAGGGCTTAGAAGTTGGGTTCAATTGAGAAACTTTATTTTCAAAATTGTAGTTTTGTTATTGAGAAAAATGTTTTTTTTTTAATTTCGTTTTGCAGATCCTGCCATATAATTTTCATAACAGGATCGCGAGTGCGTTGAAATAGCCTTCTCTACACGTTTTTAAGGCGGATCAAGAGTTCAAGATGTTTAAGTCCATGATCCCGGATTCGAATTTCACTTCCCATTTTGCAAACTTTCCCATTGCAATGCCACTTGCTTCAACAATGGAATTTCTTTTTCAAAGAAATGTTAGCATCAAGAGTACTATCGATGTATGTTTTGCATAATATGTATTCCAATCTGCTCGTAAATAATTGAAAGTGGAGCTGATAGGATTGATAATCGCTTCATGAGATATTCGAAATGTAACAGAGATATGATCATAATCAAAATCAGCGTGAGTAACCAGTTGGCGACAAAGGTGACTAGAGTCGATTAAGATCAAATCAATCGTAAAAGGATTATTAGAAGAGGAAAAACAAATAGGGCTATCAAAGCATTGAATTGAGAAATATCCTGAAGAACACCCATCAAATAAAATCCTACCGTTGGAATTGATTTGCGAATTATCCCATGAGCGATGTTTGGCACAGGTTTAACCAAAGATACTCTAAAACTATCAAAAATTTCTTCAAAACGTCTCCCGAAATTCACAGGTTTGATAAAAAAAAATTACACAAAAAATAAGTAAAATATTGCTAAGTGAAGAAATTGTCAAGTGGGCATTTAATTTTAACACACTTTATTTGGAAACATTTCTTTCATCTTTGTTAATCTCAAAATTGTATTCATAAAAAAAAACCTTTTTTGGTCTGTATCACAACAATTATGATTATATTATTATAAATATTATTTTAAATATGAATTTCAAACATTATTATAGGAGAATATCCCGTTATTGATAAACGATTTTCGCCAATTTGTGTGATTACGAGAAAGTGGGCACTTCATTCTGGCGGTGATTGTACTTACTTTGGTAGCACTCGTCCCAGGAATCGCTTCAGGTAGGCCAGCAGCAATGGAATCAGCGAGAAAATGACCAAACTGCAGTACAGGTCCAGAGCAGCGAGTAGCTGCAAACTGACGAGCAGCACGACCGGCAGGACATTGTCCACGGTGACCTGTTTGGCACCGCCCCGCCAGGGTATACGGAGCCGGTCCTGAAAGGTCAGCAGCATGCCACGCTGCTTTTCCACCGGGATCGGCCGACAGGAGAGAAATCTGCCAACCAACCAGTCGTCAGGACAGTCGTCGACGACAGAACAACAGAACACACACGTCGGCAGCCCAGAGAAAGGGAAAAATCAATAACAAATGCGGTCAACTTTTCACCAACCACCACCCATCCAGAAGCCGCCTATATATGCTCGCCTATGCGACAAACGAAGGGGTGCTCATTTTCAGTTCTTGGGGGTAGGTGCGAGGATGATGTTTGCGTACGGCGGGGCGTAAATGTACAAGAACACGCGCCACTATTTATTACAGCTGGCATTGTAAAAGAATAATTAAGCAGAACACAGTAACTTTAACTACTGCTACATACAATAGGTGGGATAACATGAATGACAAACGAAAATAAAATAATTTATAAATGAAAAACTAATAAATATGTAAAAAGATCATGAAATTTCCTCAAAAGGTTCAATTCTTAAGCCTATATTTAAAAAAGTAAATCAAATAAAGGGCTGGTTCCAGGCCTGTTTGTAGAAGCCTCATACCTATTCTAATGCATGTTTCTATAAAGTCTCTATCTTTAAAGGAAGGTCCCTAAAGTCTCTATTATAACCAAAATAGTCTCTAAAATCACTTTTTTTATTGTGCTTACAGTAAATCCTGTTCAAAAATTCTAGAGGATCCAGAGAAATCTTCAGAGATCCGACCGTTCCACTGGTTCTTCAGCCATTTCTTTCCAGATTCTTCGAGGCAAAAATTCAGGAATTCGTCTATGGTTGTCTCCACAGATTTCTTCTGAAAGAACCCTTCGGGTAAACCTTTAGAAATTTCTCCAGACCAGCGGTCTTCAGATCATACTCGCGAAGCATTTGGTGCTCCGCAACAAATCTTATTTCTTACTCAAATATGTATCTCAACTTTTTGTAATTGAATACACTATGAACTTTATGAAACAATTGCACCAAATATTTATCATAGTATCAAAAACAAATAATTTCAATACTTTTGAATGAAACATTATTGTATTGTAAATTATCGGCTACGAGTTTCATTACTGTTGCTGAGAATTGACGTAATACAATTGTGGTGAATATCATTTGTATTATTGGATATTTTCCACCAATTGCTCTGACTTCTCCAGTTGTTATTCAAGATTAAAGACTTTTTAGCTTGCAGAGCACTTTCTAGAATTAAATTATCGGGTTTTCTGGATTCTATGACATGCATAAACCGACACTTCAACGAAAATCGTGAAGCTGGTCAAACTTTTGGTAATTTTGATTTAATTTAGAAATCAATTAATTTCAATCTGAAAAAATATACGTTCTTTAATAAACCAAGCTGCTTCAATCCAGCCTTGAATTCAATTCGTCATCGAAATAGAACTGTTTTTGGTTTTCAGGCTAATATTTCAAAATTCTATAATTACCGTTTTGTCTGGAATTCCAAACAGACTCATATTTCGAACACTCGGTTTTTGTACAGCGATTTGGTTGAAATGTTTCGCTAAAATATGTCGTAAAATTACTTAGAAATGGCTATGTCTAAACTTTGTATTGAATATGAGACAGAATCAACACACTGTTCGGCGTTTGATCAAAACGTTGTTCCATACTTTTACGTAAAACAATACTAAAAAAGTTTAATAATTTTATCACCCTATCAGATGCATTTGAAGTAACTGCTGGTCTTAAGTGTTCGGAATATAAGTTAAAACAGTACTGTCATTTAGGTAGATTCTGACTTCGCTTATAATTTGGACAACTGAGCGAGTGTTATGTAACGAAATATTTCAAATTTGTATAAACTGTTTCATCATCCAGCATAATATCTATAACATCGTGAGCTGAAAATGAATTAAATCAACTCTTACAGTTTGTAGGAACACAAGTCTAAGAAACTACATAGCGGTCTGAGTTGAAAATTTGATCGACGGTGTACTAATCGATAAAATTATCAACGTGAACGTGAAACCCAATTTGGGTCCTAAAACTTTTAATGAAATCTTGTTTTTATTTAATAACACGAAAGAGCATGTTACTGCAACTACTTTAGCAATTTTCCCCGCTCAAATAACGGCTATATCATGTTTAAACCTTAATTTAAAAATTGGATCTATAAATGAACCTTGACACTTGAGATCATGTTTGACGTTCGCTTGGTCGACAAAAACACCACAGGGGTTTTAGTTTTAACCCTGTGGTTGTTCTTATCTGACATTTCGGAAGGGACACGGAAAACAAAATATACCCAAAATTTGAGTTTAAGCCAAGGGGTGTGACAAAATCTAAAGAAACATGAAAAAATGTTTTTTGGACTTAAACCAACGGGAAACATTAAAAAATTGAGTAAACATGTGCTTTTGGCCTAAACTTAAGTGTTTGGCACTAAAATTGGGACAGGGCTTTAGGACCCTATTGTCTTGTTCTGCAAACTTGTGCTATTGAACATTCTAGATGGGGCTTGGCACATACCACGCCATGTTTACATAATTCACTGCAGGTCTGTCCTTTTTTCAGCTGCGGGTCAAATCTGTCTGTTTTGGATATAGAGGGTACTAAAATTTTAATTTTTCTTCAGTGTGAGGCACAAATTAAAAACAAAAAAAAAACAATATTTTTATACTTAAAACAATACAAAAAATTAAGAAAATTGAGTTAACGTGTATTTCTGAAGTAAGATCAATTCTGTAAGAATCTGACGTAAGAAGAATTCTGTAAGAATCCTCTCAAATTAATATGATCCTTTTCTTGGAGGGAGTCGTGAGTTCGATTCTCACCGAGAAGACGTGAAACTTTTTCACAAATTTCACATCAATTTGTTAATTTAATCCAATTGCAAAATATATGTAATGTTTAGTTTTTCGGTAGTTGTTAAAATGATGCTCTTGTTGAGGGTTCTGTGAGAATCGTAAGAAAAATTAGGTGCTTCAGAATCATTTTTAAAATTTTATTTTGAATTCTCTGGAGAGCTTTCTTCCTGGTATTGCAACAGCTAGCCCATATTGGTACAGCATACAACATGGCTGGCCTGAATATTTGTTTTGATTATCTATTAATAAGGGGGTAGAGACATTTTACATATTTATTACATTTGGCTTGAATGCGCTCAATGTGACTTTTGAAAGTTAAATTCTTATCTAGCATGAGCCCTACATACTTAACTTCATCTGACCAATTTATTGGAACCCCTCTCATCGTGACAACATGTCTACTTAAAGGTTTCAAATAAAGAGCTTTTGGTTTGTGTGGGAATATTATTAGTTGAGTTTTGGAAGCATTAGGAGAAATCTTCCATTTCTGCAAGTATGAAGAAAAAATATCCAAACTTTTTTGCAATCGACTACAGATGACACGCAGACTTCGTCCTTTGGCGGAGAGGCCTGTGTCATCCGCAAACAAGGATTTTTGACATCCCTGAGGTAACTCAGGTAAGTCAGATGTGAAAATATTGTATAATATTGGTCCCAAAATGCTGCCTTGGGGAACACCAGCTCTTACAGGAAGTCTTTCAGACCTGGAGTTTTGATAATTAACCTGAAGTGTACGATTTGACAGATAACTTTGAATTATTCTAACAATGTATGTTGGAAAATTAAAGTTTTTTTTAATTATACAATCAAACCTTCATGCCAAACACTGTCGAATGCTTTTTCTATGTCTAGAAGAGCAAGACCAGTAGAATAGCCTTCAGATTTGTTGGAACGGATCAAATTTGTTACACGTTAAAGTTGATGAGTAGTCGAATATCCATGGCGGAATCCAAACTGTTCATTGGCAAAAATTGAATTTTCGTTGATGTGGACCATCATTCTGTTCAAAATGACCTTTTCAAAAAGTTTACTGATGGAGGAAAGCAAACTGATTGGACGATAGATAGAAGCTTCTGTAGGATTTTTGTCTGGTTTTAAAATTGGAACAACCTTAGCATTTTTCCATTTGTCAGGAAAATATGCTAATTGAAAACATTTGTTAAATATATCAACAAAAATGATAAGCTACTTTCTGGAAGTTTCTTGATGAGGATGTAGAAAATTCCATCATCGCCAGGAGCTTTCATATTTTTGAATTTTTAAATAATAGTTCTCACTTCTTCCAAATCAGTCTCCCAGGCATTTTCGAAAACGTTCTCTTGATTGAGAATATTTTCGAAGTCCTGAGTAACTTGATTTTCAATTGGACTAGTAAGTCCTACATTAAAATTGTGCACGCTTTCAAACTGTTGCAGCCTTCTTTAGTGTCAGTTACTCATATCCACTGTTCATTTCATAAAAAAAATCCTTAGAATGGTCTTAAAACTCATTTTAGATTGTTTTTGAACCCTGCCTAGAGTTTTGGGAGAACTATGTCCCAAGTTCGATGAAAACTCTGACTAGGAGTCCATGGAAATTCTGTGGGAATCACGCCTAAAAATTTGTGTGAAAAATGTGTCATGAATTGTATCCATTATGTTGATAAAAATTTATCTCATATGTTGTGATTAACATCTATTATTGGCAACACGAGAGAAAGAAATAAACAAAGTACTTAAGACAACTTGCGCGTCTAGATTGATGTCCCAACATTTGGCGACGAATTTTGGGATTTTTTGATTAAATTCGAGTTTATCGGTTTAAATTCGGTCGGCTGCAGTTAATTTGATCAATTTGGCGGCGGCATAACGTGGAGTTGTTCGTTGGAAAGCCGGGAAAAGTCCATATTTTTCCGGAGAATTGTCGGCTACAAGTTGTTATTGACATCGCTGTGCGAGAGCAGCGTCGCGACGCGTCGGTGAGTGAACTACTATCGGATGGGTGACGACCCGAAGAAAAAAACCGGATCAAGACAAAGAAGAAGGTGGTTTGCTTCCGATGTGGACTGACTGGGCATTTCGCAAACGACAAGGCTTGCCCTGCGAGGAATAAGATCTGCGACCGTTGCAAGATTGTTGGTCATTTTAAGAAAATGTGCAAGACAAAGTCCGACTCATCGAAAAATAAGAAGCGCGGCAAAGTACTGATGGTAGCTGATTCCGGAGCTGACAGTGTAAGCGCCAGTGACACTGATAGCGATGTGTGTCATATTTACGCTACAAATGCTACAAAGCATACGTTACATGCTACACGGGTGGCGTTAAATTGGACTGGGTGATCGACTCCGGAGCTCATGTGAATGTGATCAGCAGGGCAACATGGAAGGAGAAGGGATGCCATTACACTTCTGCGAAGAAACCTCAGAATGCGCTTCGCGTATACGGTGACGTCGAGCTGAGAATCTACAAAGTTATTCAGACTGACATTGCAACGCAATCCAAGAAAGTCAACCATCAGATATATGTCGTGGACCAGCAGAAAGGTGTCAACTTGCTCAGTAAGCAAACATCGATCGACTTGAGAGTTTTGGAGATCCGAGGAGAGGTTTTCAACGTTTCGCAGCGTGGAAAGATGATGGTGGGAAAAATAAAAGGGGTGCAGATCGACGTGAAGATCGATAAGACCGTTACACCCGTGTAACAACCGTGCCGGCGATTGCCTATTCCACTGCAAAAACCCATCGAGGACAAACTGGAGGAACTGTTGCAGCAGGATATTATCGAACAAGCCCCGTTGAGAATCACCTGGGCTTCACCACTGGTTGTGACGCCAAAGAACGGAGAAAAAAGTGTTCGCCTGTGCGTCGATATGCGACAAGCGAATAAAGCCATCATTCCAGATCGACATCCATTACCGACGTTCGAGGAAATCATGCCATATCTAGACGGTTGCAAATTCTTCAGCAAGATAGACTTGGTTCAAGCGTTTCATCAGCTGGAACTATCACCCGCATCCAGAGAAATCACCACCTTCGTTACACCGAATGCCTACTACCGCTATAAAAGATTGATGTTGTATGTATGTATGTAAGGGTTACCACTCATTGTTGCAGGGCACAGCCGTTAGACAGTAGACTGTCCTCTTTGTATGATGTTATCCAGTTGATTGTTCCAAACCTTTGTTAAAATTCAAGGTTTACTCAAGGCAATCCCAAAATTACAACCCAGATTCTAGCCACTGATCGACTGGTCATGTCATCATACAAAAGGATGTCTCAATGAATGGGGTTGAAGGACCATCCTCTATCAACAATATGTTACTGACAAGGAGTTGGCAATTCCACTCTCCCCATCCATATTGCTTCAATTGGGTATCCTGTATGGTTAATGGTATATTATGATAGATACGATTTGTACAATTGATTATCAATTGTAAATAATTAACTTACCATTAGATTTAACCTCACCTGTTTGTTATTCCATTGTGTATCTTACCTTTCATATATTTGGAATCTTGATATGTAGGGTAATAAGGGACAAAATGAGTCAGAGGGCAGGATAGGTCATTGTCGTTTTGACGCGCATTAAATATTGTTTTTCCGTCATTAATATTTTAGAGCATGTAAAGAGGCATTGATTTGAATCTACATATGGGCTACGTATTAGGATAATTATTTTAAACAATTCTTACTTGTTCCTTCAGCGATGCAATCGAAACATAATTGGAAAAGGAGGAAGTAAGTTTGCTCTGTTTTCTGAAGTCATCTGTGAAATCTTTTTTTTTTTCTGCTGAAGGACTATTCTGTAATATATATCGTTGAAACACCATATGGCTTTGAAATTATTATGTAAGGTTGTTTTTATATTAATAGCATACATTCTGAAAACTGATGGAAAAGCGGATATCCAACTCAATGACTTTTCATTTGCCTTCTATCACATCATATTAGTGTATGAAATAGTCTTACGACCGATTTCTTCACCCCCGCTTAGGCCCTAAACTTAGTTTAGTCATATGGGCAAACGTGATTTACGGCCCAAGCGAAGATGAAGAAATCGGCCCTTGGAAGGAAACAAGTTAAGTCGATTTGTATATGGAATGTTATAAAGATCCTTTCCTTCGGTGACCCATCTTGCCCATCCTTACCCTACTCAAATACATTTTTTTACAATACACCGGTGATCTCCTCTCCTAAATACTGTTACTAATACCAATTCAGACCGCCTCACTTCGTTGCGATCTTCCTCCGTGCTCTCCATAGTAAAGGTTTTAGATCGACCATTGTTCTGCTGTTTTTTCCCCTCTGGCCAGGTACAACACTTCCTCCCCACACAGATGCACTTTCTCAATATACACTTTTCTCCCTCATAGCACAACAGAACCTGTGTTGGACAGCAGAGCCCGTTTTTGTGTGAATCAAATTCTAATACCTATGTGTTATTATTTTTAGAACTCCATGGCTTCTGTCTTCACCAAAAACTCGCTTTCCACTTCTACAAAGTCACTATTCGACATGTTTATTAGATTTGAATTTTTCAATAAATCACTAAACACATTTTAGCATCACACAAATGTCTTCACATAATTTGCCGGGTGGCATAGCACCATCAGCCGAATCAACTTTTCACCACCCGAACTTGTGCTATAAAAGATTGATGTTCGGCATTAACTGTGCTGCCGAAATATTTCAGCGCGAAATAGAGCGAGTTCTACAAGGTCTACCTGGAACGAAAGTGTTCATTGACGACGTCCTGGTGTACGCCGCTACGAAGGAAGAACACGATAAGCGAGTGGCAGCAGTTTTGGACCGGCTATCACAGAATGGATTAACGTAAACGAAGAAAAATGCGAGCTGGGTAAGGCTTCCGTCGACTTCATGGGGCACACGCTGTCACCGGAAGGAATATTGCCAACCAACGACAAAGTAGCGGCAGTTCAGGCCTTTCGACGACCACAAGATGCCAAAGAGATGCGAAGCTTTTTAGGCTTAGTAAATTACCTGGGTAAGTTCGTACCTAATCTATCCACGATTTCGGCACCGCTTCGTGAAATGAGCCAAAAAGGGTCCAAGTTTCATTGGACCGCGCAGCGCAAGGAAGCATTTCAGCAAGTGAAAACAGCCCTTTCGAACCCAAAATACCTAGGCTACTACAGTCCTAACAACCCAACAACTCTGGTCACGGACGCAAGCGATTGCGGCCTTTTTTTCGGAACATAAACTACTGCGACCAATATTTGATCTATTGTAGTATATCCCGTGTCCTTTGTATAGTGCATGTCGTGTTACTTTGTCACTATCGAGAAGTGATAAAGTATTCGTTTTTTCACAGTTGTCATTCCTAACTTGATCACAGGAAAGGATTCTAATTGAAAGGTTCCGCTTTTTAAACCCTTCGAAGGGTGTGGTGGGTACACTCTCCGCAGGCGCGCCCCTTTATCAGTCAAAATCGGATCCCTTGATAAAGTCGGGAAGTGACACCGATATTGTCCATGCATCAGAATCCTAGACCATACTTCTTCAAACTAGAGAACAATAAATAAAATATTAGAAAACAACTTGTTGATTTCGACTCATTTTTATCCTTGTCTAAAGGTCATTCTTGGCTACTGGAAAACCGAGACTTTTCACTTTTAACAAGGTTTAAAATGTAACAAGGACTAATAGTGTTCCTTTGATTACTATAGCATCCTGTTCTCTTCATTTGAAGCAGTCAGGACTAGGGTTCATTGGTAGATCTTTACGCCATAACGCACCACGGAAAGGTGATCTACCCGCGTTATGCGGCCTTGGTGCAGTACTACTGCAAACAGTGAATGGTCAGCCGCGAGTGATCACTTTTGCAAGCAAGACTCTCTCGCCAACGGAGAAAAAGTACCCTACTTTGGACAAGGAAGCATTCGGGATCGTTTGGGCCACGGAGCGTTTCCAAATGTATCTACGAGGACTGCATTTTACGATCCTAACAGACCATAAACCGCTGGTTAATATCTTCCGCGAGACATCGATTCCAAACCAGCGTCAAGAGCGATGGGTACTGCGTATGCAATCATACCGGTATTCAATACGGCACGTCCCAGGAGAGCTGAACATTGCTGATCTTTGTCCAGACTATGTGAGGTGCTAAAGGCAAAAACGTTCGACAAGGAGTCTGAGAAAGCCCTTTGCTCGATCGTAAAAGTTAACAGAGTTAACAGACCCTCAGCGGTGACTTTCGACGAGATCGTACAGTGCTCTCAAGACGACGGTGAAACACAACAGGTGAGGAAAGCATTGCATAGCGACAACTGGGACGAGACACTCCAAAAGTACGTACCATTCAAGTCGGAGTTGTGCTTTGCAACCGAAGTACTACTGAGGAAGAACAAAATCGTGATTCCAAAACAACTACGAAGTACGGTGCTGGCATAAGCACACACTGGACATCCAGGACAAGAAAAGATGAAAAGAAGGCTACGAGCAGCTGTATGGTGGCCGGGAATAGATGGCGATGTGAAGAAATCGTGTAAGGAATGTTTCGACTGTCAAGTGGTTGCGCCATTTAAAAAACCAGAACCGCTACGAATCAGGGAATTGCCATGTGCTCCATGGGTTCACTTAGCCGGAGATTTTCTGGGGCCACTCCCTAACGGGTTCTACTTGTTTGTACTGATCGATTTGTACAGCAGATATATGATTGTGGAACCTATGGAGCAAACTTCATCGAGCGATCCGCACCCTGAAGGAAATATTCACCAGGATGGGACTACCCCAGGTGATAACATTAGACAACGCCATGAACTTTTCGAGACAACTTTTGAAAGATTTTTGCGTTGATCGTGGCATTAAGCTGACGCACACCACTCCCTACTGGCCAAGTGCGAACGGTGAAGCTGAACGACAAAATCGGTCGCTCCTAAAGGTTTTACGGATTAGCAAGAATAACGGAACAGACTGGAAAGACGGCTTACAAGATTATGTCTACATATACTCGATCACTCCGCATTCGACGACCGGCGTTGCTCCGGCTGAGTTGATGTTTGGTAGGCGTTTTCGAGACCTGATACCTCATCTGCAAGAAGCTACATTGGACGATGGAGAACTGCGGGATAAGGACTGGACTGTCAAGTACCAGGCCAAAGAAAACAGAGATAAAGGAGTGGGAGCAAAGGAGTCTTTGGTTGACGTCGGGGATCAAGTTCTAATGAAGAACCTTCTGCCGCAGAACTAACTGTCTACTAAATTCCTGATAACGCCAGCTACAGTAGTCGATAGAGTCGGGAACAGCGTCACGCTCAAGACATCTGAGGGCCAGCTATACAAACGTACAGACTAAAAAGACAATTTACACCGTCTTCAGCCAAAGACTTGAACAATCACGAACATTAGGCAACGGACAACACGAAACACCCAGTAGCCCAGTGATGAATTTTTCGTTTGACGAAAAGTTTTCACTGCCTGGAGCGGGAATCGAACCCACACTTCGTGGCATTCACAATACGCCTAACCGGCTGACGCCGCTAACCGCACGGCCACGAAGCCTACTAGACTAGACTAAGTGTTTTTAATGGTTTATGAAAACGTACCCCAAGCATTCCAAATGTAAAAATACTTGGATTATTTACTATAATGATGGAACATAACTATTTGAGGATACCGTGAGAGCACCAGTACCCGCTCATGTTCCAGTAGCCCGCTCACGAGTTAAAAAAGAGAAAATGCTCACAGTATGCTTTAATGTCGATTCGAAATAGCTAGCGGCTAAAATTTACAAATTTACGTTGCTTAAACCCATCTTTTTTAAGTGTGAGCGGGGGTACTGGAACATGAGCGGATACTGGTGCATTGATGGTACATATGTATCTAAATAGCAAAGGAAAAATCAGAATTGATGGAGTTCGTATCTTTAGAACGCCAAATTTTCATCTAATCTTATCTGTCTGAACACCGACCAACTTAAGCTCAAGTTTGATAGGATTTCATTTTTGTGCCATCAAATAATGAACTTATTAACTTCAAGTTTATAGAACAGACGTTGTAAATCTTTAAAAATGTCGCGGAGCACCTGCAAAGACTTTGCAGAGCACCAAGTGCTCCAGGGAGCATGATCTGAAAACAGCTGCTAGATCTTCAAAAGATTCTTTCGTAAGAGATCTTCAAAACAGTTTTTTTTTGTGTATTCATAAGTTTGAAAAAAAAGTTAGGAACTTTTCCTTGACATTCCATTTTTTTCGTTCTTTTTTTCAAATTATTTTTGTTATGGCTATAGCGGTCATGCGACTCAAAGGCAAAGGGAGTCTATTGAAGATTTTTACACATGATTGAAATGAATAGGTGAATAGACGTCGCGGCCGACCCGAATGACTCTTGATTGAGTTAAAAGGTCGTTAATTAAACATAAAAAAAAATAGACGTCGCAAATTCCTTGCGACGTCTATTCACCTATTCATTTCAATCATGTGTAAAAATCTTCAATAGACTCCCTTTGCCTTTGAGTCGCATGACCGCTATAGCCATAACAAAAATAATTTGAAAAAAATTATTGAAAAAAGATTGAAATTGTATTAGGTGGTGAAAATTGAGCAAGCCATTTTAAAGTCAGTAAGCATCGAAGCGTCCTGTATTCTACCTAGTTTCTCTACTAGAGAAGGGTGGCTCAAAGCTTTGCTACCAACACAGTAGGGTGCGGCTTATTTTTCAAAAGTTCTCAAAACAAAAAATTCGTATGCTCTACTGAATTCTAATCACATTAAAAGAGAAACCTCAAAATCTGAGCCAAAAATATTAAAATTTAGAGGTGGCGCAAGCGTCTTGAAGGTAAATTTTCAGGTTATGAAAAATGACCTTCAGTGAAGTAAACATAACTGTGTTATTTTTCAACCGATTTTGAAACTTTTAGCATCAATACCTTCAAAATTAAATTTATGAAAACTCTATAGAACATCAAATTTGTCTAAAATCAAAAATAGTTTTAGTTATAAGTAATTTTCTCAAAAATTTTCCTCATTTTTCTAAAAATTTCAACTTTGTTTGACCATAACTTCAGGATTACTCAACCGATTCCAAATCTTTTTATATGATTTTGAAGCTTATTCAATTGGTTTCAAACCTCTCATACATCACATTTCACTAAAAAAATGTCTTGACCAAGTTTTTCAGCAAAAACTGAACAAAAACATGATTTTTTAAAGAAAAATGCCAGTTTTTTCAATTATTTGCCAGTTAAATATTATCTTCAAAGCTGAAACTGGTTTTTCTCATTTGTTTAACCTTTGTGAGTGACTTTGCAACAATTTTTAAATAATTCTACAACAAAAATATTTTTGCGTATGTAAAATATATATGCACTGTTCAACTCGTAATTAAGGCAAGATGCTTTATAAATTTAAGTTTAATAGAAAAAATGCAATTTCCGGCGAAAAAAACTTAAATAATCAATAAAAAAAATATTTTTTCATTGAAAAATCATGTTTTTGGGTAGTTTTTGTTGAATTACTAAGTCAAACCCATTTTTTAGAAAAAAAAAAAAGTGTTGTATGAACAATGAAAAACAAATAAATTTGCTTCAAAAACATGAAGAAAGATTCGGAATCGATTGAGTAATTATGAAGTTATGGTCAAACAAAAATGATTTTTTTAGTAAAATGAAGAAAAATTTAGATAAAAGTATTTATAACTAAGACTAGTTTTAATTTTAGATAAATTCGATGTTGTACAAAGTTTTTACAAATTTAATTTTGAAGGTATTTATGCTAAAAGTTTCAAAATCGGTTGAAAAATTACAAAGTTATGTTTATTTCACTGAATGTCATTTTTCATAACTTGAAAATTCACCTTCAAGACGCTTGCGCCACCTCTAAATGTTAATATTTTTGGCTCATATTTTGAGGTTTCTCTTTTAATGTGATAATAATTCAGTAGAGCACACGAATTTTTGGTTTTGAGAACTTTTGAAAAATAAGCCGCACCCTACAACACAGGCACATTTTTTTCAGGCATTTTCAGGCAAGAAATCATTCACTGTTTCTCTCAGGAACCGCTTGAAAACTTTCTCCTGGGACTGTTCGAGGAAGTCTCTTGAGAACTGTTCCAGGAATTCGACCAGGGACAACCCAAGAAGACCCACCAGCAAAATTAATATAAGAATTGTTTGAGCCAAGGATGACTCCAGCAAAACTTTCATCCCCGAGATAGTAATTTATGCCGTGAGAGTTATAGTGACGACTTTCTTCGAAAAGGAAGTAAAGTTATCCGTTAGTGCCGAGATGATAGTCCACGGCTAAAAAACTCGTTAATAAAGATGAAAAAACTTCCAAACATTCATCGAGTAGTTTCTTCAGTATAATGTATATAGAATATGCTCGACCGACTCTGAAGAAGTCTGTAAGTCGCAGACGAAATAGGCCTATCTGTAAAGATAAGCAACAATTAGATTTTATTTTATTTTTTTTTCTTTTGAAAAAATGAAGTGTTAATGTTCAATTAGTAGTTTTTTTCTTAATGGTTATCCAATTCAATCGTGTATTTAAAGGTTCACAGGTTTTCCTTAACATTCTTTTTGTTCAGCCAGGTCTATACGGGTTAAAAATTTCTGGTAGGAGCTCATCCCAGCTTATGAGCACTATTGAAGATTTTCAATTAACATACAATTTAAATTAGGCAGTCTTCAAAAAATCTCACTCCAAGAACTGGCTGAGATCCAAAACCAACGGATCAAGATCAATTGCATGCGGTTATTATATTCCGATCCAGCCATGCATTGAATCATGCGTCTTGTTGTAAATTCATCAAATATTAGAGAAAAGTTGTTTTTGACAAGACACTCGGGTAATTGTTCGTTTCTGGTAAAGTATATCATTCCTACCGAGATCATTGTTATGACCAGGGAGGGAGGCAAAGATATTACACACGAAATATGAAACAAAACTTTCCCAAACTGCAATGTCAAAATCATGTTGGCCACGGTTCATATATATGGGGTTGGCGCGCTTGAAGGGCCCGTGTCAATATAACTCCAGCTCACCAACGACAATCAAGGCAGGCTTGAGGAAAATCGCTAGTTTTCTTTTGTTGTGGACCTTCGATCTTCCTGGACAAACACCTTAATAAACGCGTTGTGTAATCTCTAGAAGAATCCCTGTAGTGGTGTTTCTGGAGGAATCTTTGAAATAATCCTTGGTGAAATCCGTGAAGGAACGTCTGGTATAATTCCCAGAGGAATTGCTAAAGGTAGCCTTATCTGAGCCGATCTGAAAAAATCTGGTTGTGATTAAAAGTTCTTCCTAGAAGAATCTCTGGCGAAATTCCTAGTAGAATCCCTGGATAACCGCAATATATATCACTGTAGAGATTATCTTGGAGGAATTTCTGTAACATCTCTGGAGAAATCTTCGAAAAAAATCTTGGAGAAATCTCTCGAAGAGACTTTGGAGATTTTTTTTCCGACAACATGTTTCCATTATCAATCTGACCAAGACAAATGAGTAATTTGTTTTCCTTTTTGTACTTCACAACATTCTACGGTTGCTATGCAACGCAACCAACATGTTTGAATGCACGAATATGTTCCTATAAAATGTTTGCTAGTAGTTCGTACACATATTACACAGTTCGCGCAAACATTCGTGCAACTTGCACAAATGTTCGTGCATTGCACGCACTGTGTAATCAAAGTTTTAGAAGACTGAAATTAGGTAATTACTGCAGAATAAAAAAAAAACTGTCTTATGGAATTGTCCACATTGTAAAATAGATTCGTTTTTTATTACTTAATGATTTATCTAGCAGGCGCGAGCGCCTTTAGGCATTACGGAGCTGAGATGTTAACGATTTCTTTCAACAAAATCATATTTGCTACTTTTAATACCAAGTTAGTTTTAGGGAA
Organism: Aedes aegypti; assembly: GCF_002204515.2. NCBI lineage: Eukaryota > Metazoa > Arthropoda > Insecta > Diptera > Culicidae > Aedes > Aedes aegypti. The sequence goes on from NC_035108.1 coordinate 444,270,232, forward strand.
CCGTAAAACTTACGGCTTGGCTGCGGTTAGGAAATTCAATCATTTTTTGATAGGATGTTGCAATCTGTAATCAAAGAATGAACGTGCAGAAAAGATAAAAGAGTTTTTGTGCTTTTGTGGAAGGTGACATACAAGCATTTTTTTAAGGTCGTCGTGAGTATTAATTATTACAACAAATTGTACCCGAAAAAAAAAACGGCAATCGAACATATGCGGATCATATCATATCATATAGATAAGAAACCGGAGAATGACATCCAATCAAGTAATTGATGATAAGCGCACCAGTAGGTACACAATCTATGGAACATTTCCTTGTATCGTAATCACAAGTTCAGATTTCATGGCACTGATGAGCTCGTTTGCAAGTATTTTCTAGCGAAAGTTATTTTACAGTTACCTTCAAAAATATAGAAGATGAAATAACTTTCACGATTGAATTCTTACCATTTAAATGAAAAATATGAAGTTGGTGCAGTCCTATATTGAAAAATTAAGGCATAACAAACTCTATATGAACTTTAAAGTCAAATAGCAACTGCAGAAAGTGAATTATTTTCATGTTTATTTTTTGCTGATCATTGAAAGCAAAATGAGTTATTCGTGTGATTGTGTTAAATAAATTCAAGAATTTACTAGAAAATTATGAAAATTTGTATGAGAAGACCAACTTTAAACTTTGAGCGCCATTTGTTCAATGGTATTTTTTCCATATGGGACAGTTATGCTTTTATGGACAGTATATATCTGGACAAACATTTGAAAAGGGCCCAAGAGGTCTTGAGCCTTTTTTTAGAAACGTTGCTGTTGAGCTCTTCTTAGCCCGCCCACGCAAACTAACACCACTATCAGAAAGATTGGTGTTCTTCTTCTTTCTTCTTTCTGGCGTTACATCCCAACTGGGACAGAGCCTGCTCATCAGCTTAGTGTTCTTATGGGCACTTCCACAGTTATTAACTGAGAGCTTTCTTTGCCGATTGACCATTTTTGCATGCGTATATCGTGTGGCAGGTACGATGATACTCTATGCCCAGGGAAGTCGAGAATATTTCCAACCCGAAAAGATCCTCGACCGGTTGGATTCGAACCCACGACCCTCAGCTTGGTCTTGCTGAATAGCTGCGCGTTTACCGCTACGGCTATCTGGGCCCCTCATTGGTGTTAGTTCTTTCTAATAGTGGTATTGGTGAGCGTGATCGAGTTGAATTGGGCTCAACAACATCTTGCAAAGTCAATGTTTACCAATGTCGATGTGCCCTTTTGAAATGTTTGTCCAGATATTAGAATCGACTATTAAACATGTGTTAGATAGACAGCGACAAGAATTATAACGTCTGTTCGCCTATGCAAATAGTTTCTGAATTGATAATTTTGATTTTATTGTTTTATTTGTTATACTTTGTTTGAACCGGGGGCCTTTTCTTAGCCGAGTGGTTAGAGTCCGCGATTACAAAGTAAAGCCATGCTGAAAGTATCTGAGTTCGATTCCCGGTCGGTCCAAGATCTTTTCGTAAAGGAAATTTCCTTGACTTCCCTGGGCATAGAGTATCATCGTACCTTCCATACGATATACGAATGTGAAAATGGCAACATTGACAAAGAAAGCTCTCAGTTAATAACTGTGGAAGTGCTCATAAGAGCACTAAGCTGAGAAACAGGCTCTGTCCCAGTGAGGATGTATAATACCAAGAAGAAGAAGATCTTAGTTAGAAATTTGTCATGGTATTAATTTTGAAATGTTACTCGTTTCACAACTGATAAAATAACACAAATAAAAGCCAATATTTAATGCTACTATTGAGCTACATTTTTCTACGTAAATTAATCAAATAAGCAAAACAGTCAGTGCATAACGGAATAAATTCATAAATTTTCCAGAGCTAGGATATTCATGGACACCCCTACCGTCAGCAAGGATAATACTAATTCTGGTTAGGGAAACGACACAAAATACACATATAGGAACCCATTCGCACACGACGATTTAAATGAAAAACTAGAAAGGGTGAAGGCGATGAAAAATTATAGCGAAATTTTTAGCCCTTTTCTAACGTGAAAGCTATGGTTTTGCGATTATGATTGATACCTATCTACAACGGTGGCGGTGGCCCCATTTGAGCCCGGGTGTTTTATCTGGAGCACTTCCGGTACTGTTCTTCGACAACAAAACAACCAGTTGTTATCACTTGGTAAAGGTTCGCTACTGAATAAGCCAGGGAGGCGAATTTGCAAAAAATAAAAACCGAAACACTTCAGGTCGCCAAGACAATTTTGCTTCGGCAACGTCAAGACGATCTGCCCGGTGGAACAAGAAGAAGCACAGACGGAAGTACCCCAGATTGGAGTTGTCGAAAATGTTCAATCTATTTACAAATCAATGTTTCAGCACTATGTCAAACATAGACATGTTCACGCGCTGGCACTACTCGTCACTGCGCGATTGCTCTATTGTATACTCGAGAGGTTCCCAATTTATCAATGCTGGTGCTGTTTTTTTAAAACGCAGACTTCAAACAATATTGTGTAACGGGCCTTTCGCATGAAATCTAACAAAAGTCAGTAAATTAAGCAAATTCCTTAGGAAAGTTAAATAAATGTGGCTGAGCATCCTGATATTTTGGATATTTTCGAAATAATTCAATAGTTTTGCACAGGCTATTCTGGAGAGTCTACCCAAGAAATTTTGAACGCTTGTGAAATAATGCCCAGGGCTTTACAGGAATCATACTCATAATCAAACAATCCTGGGAGAGTTTTCAACGTTTTTTAAGGTTTTTCAAGAGAATACTGCCTTTCTCATACAATTTTAGCCAATATTTCACAAAATCCTACTTAAGATTGAAGAACTCACGTAATCTTAGCAGGATTGGGAAAAAAAATCTGAAATTCACTCTACAGTAGCCAAACAGAGCCAATCACAGTCAGCGAAGCCAGTGAAACTCATGCCCATCGCTGCCGTAGGCAAAAACCTTGAAAATAGCAAAACACCCGTTGCTAAGGGCAACCCAAAATTACTGTTGAAAAATGTTCTATTTCCTGTTCCATTTCCCGCATTTAGAGCCTTCAATGACACTAACGATTTAGAAAATTCATTCACCCAACATAGGCTACTTGATGAGATTCACGTTTTTGAACTACTGTACTGGGAACAGCCACGGAATTTTCGCGAAATTCAAGCCTACTACTATTACCATTCCCAGCACTGAATCTTAGTCGTATTTCTTACAGAATTCTGTGTAATATTCTTATAAAATTTTGTTCAGCATTTTCAAAAATTCAGGATGAAGATTTTTGATTTATGTGTGTTTCTGACAGTGGTATCCGATTTTTTTTCAGGATTCTCATGAATTCCTAGGCAAGATTAACACAGAATATAAGACTGAATTTTGTATAATCTTGAGCAGAAGTAATTATCATCATCTCGATTTCACCAAGAGAAACGATTGATATTAGGCAAAGGTTACAATTCCTCGCGAACATAAAAAAAAAGGTTACACTGAGAAAACTCTACAAGTCAAGGTCGTGTGTTTTACCTATAGATTTGCGCAATGAGAAAAACCACATGACTTGATTGTGGTAGCCATATGGATTTCGTCATTGACTTCACGGTATAATAACATGTGTATCAACATTAGGTTGTCATGTGAAACAAACATGAATGTCTAAATATTAAATCATGAAAACCAACTGACTTGCTTATTGAATTCGAAATGTAGTGGCTTTAGATAGTCATGTGTGATAGAACATGAATGTCATGAGACTGAAAGAAGAAATTTGATAAAAGAACTCTTGCTCCCCAAAATATGAATTTGAGACTCCACTGTCCAAGACGTGTTTGACGGTTCAAAAATATTGGCCAGGCCTGATTTACAGCATTGCACAGTGATTTGAAACGCCATTCTGACGCTCTTAATTAACACCTCTCGGGGTTGAAGATATAGAATAGTGACGTCTTTAGCAAAAACGATCGGTATGACATGTGTCATCTTTTGACAGTATTGATTTTGTGATTAATCCCCCTAAAAAGGAGATAGAAAAATATGGTTTCTCATTGGCGAGATAGAGGGTTGGTGTTTTCCGCAAAGTTGTGGCATTTATTACTGTAAACAATTTTGCTGAAAACATGGATGGTCTATATTTTACTTAAAGCGAGATAGAGCGCTTTGTTTGAGATGGATCCCTAAAAACACGTTTTCAACAAAGCATGAATAATGTTTAATATTTAGGACGACCCAAGTTATTTGCAATGATGAAACACGCATCTTTGCTGAACACACTAAAATTGTAGATTCACCATAGAATGAGTTTTTTTTTTTTATCTTATCATTTATTTAGCAGGCTCAAGCGCTCTTAGGCATTACGGAGCCGGATTCTATTGATTTATTTTACAAAATCATATTTGCTTCTTATTATCTAGGTTAGTTTTGGGGAACCGTAAAACTCGCGGTTTGGTCGAGGTTAAGGAGAACAATCATTTTTGGAAGGGATGGGAATTTTGGGTTTACTTGTTGATCTTCAACAGCAGCATATTGTAGTGGCGTTATTGGTGCTGATCAACGCAGAGTGGACATGACGACAACCTGTAACGGTACAAACAAACGGGTTTCGAGGGAAACAAGGTGGACATCCAAAAAACGGGAAGGGGTAAACGAGGTGGACAAGCGGAACAAAAAGCATATTATCAAACAAAAACGTCGATTTGCTTCAGAAACTTGTAAACAAGTAACATGTAGTCAAAGTCCAGTCTACCCAACACATCTCTAATGTCTTCCTTGTCTGGTTTTCCTCGGGCCCTGAGAGATATACATAGATTTGATCTGGCAATTCCGTATTCGGGACAGTACCAGACAACATGGTTGATGTCTTGGTAACCAGCTCCACAACCACATCGATTGTTATCTGCGAGCCCTATTCGATAGAGATGCGAGCCTAACGAGTAGTGGTTGGACATCAGCCGACACATTATCTTGATAAAGTCGCGACTCATGTTCATCCCTTTAAACCACGACTTCTTTGACACCTGCGGGAGAATGGAATGTAACCTGCCCAAATCCCCTTTATCCCATTTTTGTTGCCAACTGAGCAAGGTCTGCTGACGAGCAATTGTGAAAAATTCTTCAAAGGCGATTTGTCGATCATAAATATCGCCTTCCATAGCGCCCACCTTGGCGAGTGCGTCCGCTTTCTCATTGCCCGGAATCGAGCAATGCGAGGGGACCCAAACCAAGGTGATGGTATGATTCGACAAAGCACTCAATTTAGATCGTATTTCACTGAGAAAATACGGTGAGTGCTTTACCGGCCTCATTGAACGTATAGCCTCGATGGAGCTGAGACTATCCGTAAAAATGAAATATCGATCAGAGGGAAGAGAGGCAATTCGCTCTAATGCATAGTGTATAGCCGCTAATTCTGCGACGTATACTGAACAAGGGTTCTGAAGTTTGTGGGCGGCGCTATGAAAATCGTTGTATACACCAAATCCAGTGGAATCATTTGTTTTTGACCCGTCAGTATAAAACGTTCTGTCGCTGCTGATAATAGAATGAGTTATCGATGCTTGTTTCACATTTTTTAACAAACTTTCAATGCTTATATGTCGTAAAAGGACAAAAGGTGCAGATGTGATTACCGGCATATGGAAGTGCATCAAAATATCATTCAACTGATGGTAAATTTGGCCCGTCTATTAGGAAGTTATGATCAAAGTAAATATCATCTGTGTTATGGAATAGCTGAGTACAGGTATACCTCGATTTAGTGGACATTTCGGTTTCAAAATTGTTCATAAAATCGAATTGTACATAGAGTCGAATCAATTTTCTTCTCATTTTTTTTGTTTTCTAAGATCCTTAAAATGTATTATATAGCATCATTATCGCTAAAAAACTAATTTTTGCAATTTCTCATCGTAATAGGCTATTTTTCATGACGTCAATCCGTCCTGAAACGGCCTACTTTCCTGCACTGAGTCATTACGAAACTGAAATCAAAACACTTTTTTATTACGTAACAGTTTTGAATTGCGTAACGAATCATTACACAACCATTTTCAGAAAGAGCAAAATAATGATGAGTGCATCTCGATCTGATACCCTCAAGTGGTCTTCAACGAAATGGCAAAAAATGTGGTACGCAACTCGTTGCTGATTTCGACGTTTACAGCACTCGTCGTAATTATCCAACTAGGCAAGCCTCGTAGGATAAATATATGACACGCGCCGTCAAAATCATCATTCAGCAACATGTTGCGTAAACTATTATTTTGATACAAGACACAGTGTTTAAAAGCTGACTTGAGTTAACAAATTCTTGATGAAAGCTGACCGCCATTGAAGTTTTGGATTGTAATACAAATTGTGTACGCATTTTCAGTAAAATACCAAAATAAAAAATAAAAAAATGCTTTATGTGTATGCTTAATTAAAGGTTTTTTTAGGTTTCCCGGTATATTTTACATAATTTTCCCGGTTTTTAATCCATTCTTTCTAACGACTTTAATTGATTTTTTCTATATCAAGCTCAGCAATATTTTTTTTAGTTGGTTTAATTTTTTTAGTTGTTTTCCATAGTAATTTGATTGTTTATCAATAGTTTCACTTTTGGAACATTACTATCACTATTAGACTATTAGATTGTTCAAATCTACATAGAATCTTATACTGAAAACTATGACATAGTACAGTATTCATCTGAATTGATTTTTCTCACGTTCGTCGAAATGAAGCTCTGGAGCTATCTATAAATGGTTAATTGTGCTAATAAAACAGATCCTACTCTTGACACGATAGGGGTTTCATTTGAATGCTATTTGAACCATATTTACCAACTTCGAATTTTCAAGTTCAAGTTTTAAGATTAAAACTTTTTAAGTTAGAGAACCTAACAACCGTTCGCGTTGAAAATTTGATAAATTGGTTGGATTATAAAAAAAATCGAAATTTCAAATCAGACCTCTGTTTGTTTCTCTAGACTCGTACTCTTGAAATTTCGAGGTTTTTCTTTGGTTTATAATCATATTAAATGCATCTTAATGCTGAATTTCAGCTAAATTGGCTGACAAAAGCCCCAGGTACCTAAGTAAAGCATAAAGATGCCCAAGTAGTTTTTAATCGTAATTGAAATTATTTTAATTCTCTATCGTTCGAATAAAATGGAAAATAAAGAGTTCTCTAAGCAAATAAGTTCAAGGTATGGATGAAACAAGGCCACACATGTGGAAGCTCTTACTTAGGGTTCACTCACAATTTTAATAACACCGAGGCTTATCATTTTTGACATCCACCCACCCTGTCGTAATGCTTTTTGTATGGATATTCTACACATTTTATATGAGCTATAACAACTTGATCATTATTAAAATCGTAAATGAACTCTTATTCAAAACTTTGTCTATCTAATCGTGACGTAGTAAAAGCTTTTATGAATAAAGGCTTGTTTTTGAGACTAGTTGTGGTATTTAGCAATTACAGAATAGCACTCTTCTGCAAACCAGTCTGCAATAAGTAATTAAACTTTAATTCAAAACGTCGAGTAAAAAAAGTTAGAGAAAAGCTCAAAAACTATTAGCCCTGACGGTACGAGAACACAAAAATTCAAAATACTTGAAAAGTACAATATATGAAAATGTTCGTAAAGAACAAAATGTTCTTTGGAACCCAAAGGTTTTTCTATACACCATAAAAATATTTCGGAAATCGTTTGGAAAATTTTACCAAGTACAACAGATTCTCTTTGAGTAGCAGCGTAAGGGTGGACGAGAAAAGCTTTAGTTTTCATATGGTGTTACGTTTTTTTATGTTAATCTAGGAATATTTTTTTTAAATTTATCTGATCCAATTTTTCTGAACACAAAAAAAAAATATTTCGAAACATTGCTAATAAAAGAGTTAAACATTTTTAAGAAATTAAATAATCAATGTTTGGAAGATATTTGTTCACAATTGCGGATGCCTCATCACAATATCATTAAACATAACTACTTCCTATTACTTATTTTGGAGGTTTTTAGATTACATTTGGTTCGCAGATTACAGCTTGAAGATGTTCGTTCAAAACGATTTTCCCGGTGATCTTCTGAAATTCCCGGTTTTTCCGTATTTTTCAGGTGGATTCAAATTCCCGCCTTTTTTCCGCTTTTCCCGTTTTTTTTTTGGTTCGGTGGCCACCCTGCCGTAAATATCACAGCCTGAACGAGGTCAGGGAAAACAAATGTTTTAGGTAAGCATGATAAGCATTTCTCGAGTTTTTTTTCAGTTATTAACTTATGCTTCAAGAATTCGTCTCGATTTCTTCCAAAAAAAATCCAAGATATCCTTAGTGATCTGTATAACATTCTATAGATTCTTTAAATTTCAATTTAAGTTTACACTCAAGCAAATGCTAAAACAATTATTCCTGTAATTCCCCAGACTATTCCTACATGATTTTCTTTAAAGATTCTCTGTTCGATATTATCCAGGGCACGCTATGTCTGGACCAGCAGATTGTAAAAATCAAATGTACCTCGGTTTTTTACCAGCAGTTTCTATTTTTTGGTCATATTTTCATAATCGGAAGGTTTCAAAATAATACATCGAAAAAAAAAAAAGATTTTTTCCACTTTTTAGCTATTTTTCATACTACAGCCCACGAAAATTCCGTTTTCCTTAACATTTCACCCTACACAACATGTTTGGAAAAAAAAATCACTGATAAAATATTTTAAAAACTTCAGATTATGAAATTGTAGACCACGATTGCATTCTTGCAGGAGTTCATCTGGAATTTCTGCAGAAGCTTTATCAGAGATAATCATAGAATTTGTTTTATAAATACCTCCCAAAATTTCATTTAAGCAGTGTTGGAAATAATTTCTAAAAATTTCGAGAACTTCCTTGGAAAGGAACAGGACTATACATTGTTCTGCCCTATAGAAATCTAGGTTTACCATTCCGAAGGCTAATCAAAAAAGTTTAAAACTAATAGGTTATCGTCACAAATAAATAAACATACATACATACATAACGTAGCAACATTCTCTAATGTTATTTTTAAAACCAATATTGAAAAAATAATATCGCGTTCCGATTTAGACACGGTTCCGTTTAGAAAATTTAGAATTACCAAAATCTTAAATCAAATAATGGTTTAGGAAGAACAAAATAAAGTTAGCTGATACAAAAAGACGATAGACAACTATGTACATATCTTCAAACAGATTAAAAAAAAGATTTGTGTTTAATTAATATATCACAAGCCCCATAATTTGGGAAGATAGTCTTAAGTTTTGTAACGTGGATAAACTTGGGAGCCTCTGGTCTGTATACAGTGCGCCACTACTTTAGGATCTCAATTGAGAATAAAGCATAGAGAAAAAAAAATCATATGCATCAGCAAACTTCCGACCGAACGACCGAGCGGAAGCAACCGTATCAATCACCCAAACCATCCGCAACCGGATGGATATGGCCATGAGCTGCCTCTGCCAATGCTTCCTTTCCGAAACTAGGTACACAAACCTGTCACAGGATTCGTCAAAGTCCACGCAATTGCAGCAGCAAGCTAGAATGTGATTACGGTCTTCATTCCGATCGAAATATTCACAACAGCAAAGGGGATCTGTGTCCACTTCATCCGGCGTCGAACAGTAGGAATAGTAATCCCGTGCATCGGCGGAATAGGAATTCATGATGGCCTCGACATGATTCCCACCGAAGCGGTACTTTGCAAACTTTTGTTTGGAAATAATAGAACACCACCTAACTTCTTTGTTCACATCGTTTTCGAAAGGTTTGCCTTTCCTCTCGATGATTAATTTCTTTAAGGGTATTTTTATCACTCACTGATGGTCACTGCACGGCCCCTGCACCTGGCAGCTCACGCACGATCACGGATTCACGACCGACCAGGCGAACGGATTCAGCCTAACTTGATGTAAACAAACCGAACCACAATCACCACCCCCTCACACACACCATCATCTGAAACATCAGCTCCTATAAGAGCAGTGTGGCCAAAATCTTTGAAATCTACGCGAGGATGTGTGATGCACACCCAATCTGTTCGGTAAAAATAACTGGGTTTTGGAACTACCGAAAAAGTCAGTAAACTAAAAAAATGTCAGAAATCGAAAAACAGAGATTTTTTACTGAAATTTTGCAGAGAGCTATCTTTTTTATCATATATCGATAAAAAATAACACATGGTTAAATTTGCTTTTCAATTACGCGTGGCGACAGTTTTCATTTTACTGACTTTTTCGGTAGTTCCAAAACCCAGTAAAATTTTACCGACCCCAGTAATTTAATCTAAGTGTGTGTGTCTGCACCAGGGAATGAAATTATTCGGTCACAACGATAATCATAATACGATTTCTCGGAGCGAAAAGATATCATGACCTTTGGAGAATCCAAGGAGATATCATGAGGAATCCTTCCAAGTTCCTTGGGGAACCGTTCCGAAATCCTTCACGAAAACTTCTGGAAACCTTAAGTAATCATTCCGAAATTCGTCAGGAATTATCCAGAAGGGTTTCTGGAATCCTTCGAAAAATATGCCGGAATTTTTTGAATATCCTTCGAGAATCCTCTTGAAATCCATTGGGAATCTTTCCACGACCCTTCCGCAATTCTTTGGAAATCCCTCCAGTACCTTTCAGGAATTCCTCTAGAATCCGTCGGAAATCTTTTCGTAATTCTACAGAAATCTTCCCGGAAGAAAACCCTGAGCGCGAACTGTATAATCGAAAAAATAGCAATGATTACTGACATACAGTAGAAAAGTTCACTTATGTTGAGTAACCGAGTAACTGAATTTCAGTAAAATCGGTACTTTACCGTACAGAATGAAAACTTAATAAAAAAAAAGGTACCGATTTTTAGTAACTATATCATTCCTTTACTGACTATTCGTTAAAATATATTGCGCTTTGAAAAGTCCAAGAGTAGTATGTGGTCTTTGATTCCGTTGCATGCTCCTGGGGGACGAGCGACGGAATTTACAGATTCCTGATTGTCTAAGGCATGATCGCGCAGAAGACATCAAGGGTTTATTCACAAATTCCATAACGCCAAAAATGATTAATTTTGACACCCACCCACCCCCTCGTAACGCATTTTGTGTGAATGTTTTTCGAATTTAATATTATGGATCCGACAGAAATAAGGACAAACATTTTTTTTTAAATATATTTTTTCTCAATCTCCAAGCGTCGCGACTAAGGGCCCATTCACAAATTTCATAACGCTGAAGGGGGTGGGTGGGTGTCCTAATGATGTTACGGCCCATATAAAAACTGAAAAATATTCATACAAAAAGCGTTACAAGGGGGTGGGTGGGTGTCCAAAATGGTCAATTTCAGCGTTATGAAATAAATGAATGAGCCCTAATATTTAAATAGTGTGGGTTCATAAACATCGTAAGAATGCAGCGCCATACATATCATTATGACAGTTATGTCGGGAACGAGTCACACACGCGCGTTCCGATGTGGTGGGCGCGCGACAATATGAGCTGTAACATTTTAAGAACACCCACCCACCCCCTTCAGCGTTATAAAATTAGTGAATGGACCCCAAAACGATTTTAACTACGACGATCTACAAGCGTTGTTTAAGATCGTCGATGCGAGAATTTTTGTAAAAGTTCGGCAAATTTTTGCACATATGGCAAAGTGTGTACTGATAGCTTTAACAAACTAAACTCGATTCTGGCATCCTTGCATGAAACGTCAAAAATGCAGTACTAGAGTATGCAATGTGTGTGCGTGGAGCGTGATGCGGTAGTAGATTCCACCCCTTAATCAAGGGATGATTCTGTTGTTTGCCGAGTAATGTTTTGTATTGATAGCAGGATTTTCAAAATACGCGAAATATTTTAAATAGACAATGGATGCGTATTGCCGCACGTGCTACCGAACCAATGTGGAGCGCAAGTTTGATGTCGGCGCCCTGTCACAGGTAACCGACGTGCAAATCGGAGAAATGATTACCTACTGCCTTCAAATAGAGGTAAAGTATTATCAACAAATGCATAGTTTTCCAAACTGTGGGTCGCGACCCAGGGAATGCCAGGGGATTGTAAAAAAAAATTGTTTCGCATATTTCGCCTGTGTTTCGAATGCTTCTATGACTTAATTACCAACAAAATAATTTTAAATTGCGCAACAAATTAGAGAGCAGAAGTTTTTAGGTTCGGCCAATATAAAATGTAATATTTCTGTTGGAGTCTTTTCACACAAAGATGTTGCATTAATCGTAAGTGTTTGAATATTGATGTTACGAAATGAACACGAAACATTCTCTGAGAACGATCCAGCTTCCCGGATTTGTTAAGTTTTCATCTATGATTCAAAACCATATAGGTAGTCAAATATTCTAGAATAATAGATCTCGGTATTCCATGCTGTTCCAAAAACTTCAGTGGACTGAACTACTAAATTCTAAGTATATGTGTATGTAACATCGATGTTTATGAACTTTTTATATCATTCTAGTGCATTGGACTATTCTCCTGAACTCTCAAGGATTCGTACAGTCGTCCCACAGTTATGGATCAACTAAGGGACATTTTTCAGAACAAAATACGATTAAGAAACATGGTGACGCTGAGCAAAACAAAATTACCTCCTGACACTGCAGAATATAGTTGTTTTTGAGAATACACCTCATAATTCGCGGTTATTTACCAAAAAGTTTCGATTTCGATCGAAATCTCGAACGATGTCCACCCCACAGATGTGGATCAGTGGGTGAGGAGAGTTCTCATTATGGATTAAATCGACTCATATTATGGATCAAAATACTATAACAGCAATTTATCTGCGAGGTAAACAAATGGTGTTCTAGTGAAAGCATACGTTTTGACGTTTGTTTCGGAATCTTCTTATCTTTGATACATAACTGTGGTACGGTTTTCAATGCCCCACAGTTATGAGTCAACGCTTCTTGGATTACGATTGACATTTTATTTCCTGTGGACGGAAAACATATACTGAGGTATATTATAATTGATTGCGATGCTGATCTGATTTATGGTTCACATAGGTAAAATGTGTGGGGCCCAGATAGACGTACATATATACACATGCAAAAATGGTCAATCGGCAAAGAAAGCTCTCAGTTAATAACTGTGGAAGTGCTCATAAGAACACTAATCTGAGAAGCAGGCTTTGTCCCAGTTGGGACGTAACGCCAGAAAGAAGAATAGGTAAAATGTATGCTGCGTAATGGTAACTCTATTTGATGAGATATTCCCGTTTTAATCCAACTCCGATCCATATCTGTGTGCTATCCAAAAGGGCTTATTCACAAATTTCATAACGCTGGAAAGGGTGGGTGGGTGTCGCCACGATGTTATGGCTCATACAAAATTTGTAGAATATCCATACAAAAAGTGTTACGAGGGGGTGGGTGGGTGTCAAAAATGGTCATTTTTAGCGTTATGAAATATGTGAGGGTTTAACTGTGGGGTGACTGTACGTATTGAAAACAACACTCGAAGATTCTTCAGGCCAGCAAACAATTTTTCGCGTTTCGTGTTATATTTGCGTAGGGTTTATGCTTCGTGTCCATATAAAAGTATACCGATCTAATCAGCAAGATAACTCTGTGCGATCGAAGAGATTTGCGGAGTCCAAAGCAGGCACAATTTCCAGGAACGATGCGTCTCTGGATTTCTCTGCTGGTGTCGTCGGCAGTCACCAGATAACCTCAAGTATACAAATTCTTCGACCAGCTCGATTTCTTTATTATTCTCAATTTGTTTATATTCTAATTGGAAGCTCATTTCGTCATTGGGCATCACTTGAGCGAGGATCGATTGGAATGTTGTGCTACACTCAGACAAATGGACTATCGATAAACATAGGAACCCCTTATGAAAATTCGCCACAAGGAATCGGGTTGAAATTCATAAATTTGCCTTATGAAACCGAAATTTGAAAACAAAAATAGTTTTCGCGGCAACCTGGAATCGAACCAAGGACCTTAAGATCGATAGGCTCGTGCGTACACTCTGCGCCTATCGACGCCTTGGTGTGGAGTGATGCTAAAACGATACATAAAGCATTCGTATTGCGATAATCGTTCCATTTTTCATAAGGCAAAATGTATGAATTTCGATAGTCCAGTTCGCTGCGTATAGAGCACAACGCCTAAATTCACCCTTCACTATTTTATTACCTAATCTATTTTTGGATCTGATGCTACGCTGTCTTTTTGCGCTCTCTACTTTTCGCAGGTAGATTGAAGAGCACGCAGGGGTGCTTTCTCAGTCCAAGACCAAGAGAGGTTCATTTGTTCATAGCCGTTTTGTCGATTGCCGTGTTAATCCGGGTGCAGTTGAGCATTCGCTCAGAGAAGGGTCAGATGTCAGTTCGCCTTCAGACAGCCGTGACGTTAGACGGATGGGCTCGTGTTGTTCTTGAGCGGACTGACGAGGTTTTTTTTTTGTTGTTGCGCCACATTGCCCTCTACCTCGATTTCATTACCGTTAATATGAGGTGGGGGCGTGCCATGACCTCTCTTGAGCCCTTCGCTATCATGTACTTCGCCACATTGATGATCAGTTCGATTCGCCTAGCTTCAGCCCTTAGTTGGATATCCGTATGGGATCATTCAAATATTACGTAACGCAAAATTTGTCAATTTTAGACCCCCTCCCACCCCCACGTAACAGCTTTTGTATGGAAAATTTTAATTTTTTGTATGGACTGTAACACTATGTTAGACCCCCTCCCTTCCCCTCTTGCGTTACGTAATATTTGCCGTCGTCTGAAAGTTTCTTGCTACAATATCAATGTCAATGGCGAAATTCAGTAGCTTAACGAAATTTATGTAGATCGTGCCACTCGTGTATATCCCCGCTCTTCTTGTCAAAGTTATTTCCGCGCCACCTTCGCTACTGGCCACATCACCATTAAGTGCTGCCGGTACCTTTCGTCCACCTCACGTTCGTTCGTGAGATTTCCGTCACAGTCTTTGCACATATCGGCTTGTGGCACAAAGCCCTTGCGCGAAGCTGAAGATCTCGTTAAACTTCCGTGTGTCATCGTTCCGTGGTCTTGTTCTTCTTGCTTCAAGCTGTTTACATCGTGCCTCGCTGTCGTGCAGTGTTGCAGCATTCTCGTGCATGCTGCACTCTTCTCATCCTTCAACTGCTTACATTCGCCTTCGTACCAGTCGTTTATCTGATTTGGAGCCGCTGAACCTAGTGCTGCTGCTGCGGTGTTTCGTGCTACATACGGTGAATCTTATGTGCCTCCAGCCATCTTCAAGAGTGGCGGCGACAAACTGCTCTTCCCTTGGTAAGGCCACTTTCTACTGCTGCGCGTATTATTGGGCTTCTTCTGAGTCCCGTAGCCTCTCGATGTTGACTCGCGGAGTTCGTTGAGCATCCTTCGTATATCTGCACTAACTGCGCGTAAAACGTGTCCTTCTCTTTGTCGGGTCTCCCTTCGTGTGTACAGTGTACGTTGACAATGCTGTAGTTGAAGAAACGGCCTTTTATCCTCATCTTGCACATCCTAGCATTGATCGCCAACTTTAGCGTGACATAATTTGTGTACCGTGTAGAAAAATTGAAAACCATAGCATTGCTGTACAGGAACTTCTTATTATGTATCCGGTAGAAATCAAGACCAACATTTATTTACAATTATTGTTTTCTCGGGTCCCGTGCGTCGCAGCTAATATGTGAATAGTGCGCTGTGTTCATAAAAATCGTAAGAATGCAGCGCCACACTAAAAAACTGATTTCAAAATCGCGCGAGTTGAGGCGCGTCGCGAGTCTCACTAGCGCGATCCGGTTTGGTGGCGGTGCGACAATATCTTTTTTTTAAGCGTTGCGAAAAATGAACTTGACGACTGGATGGGTCGTGCATCCGGAAAGTTTGAGAACCTATATACCAATTCATTCGAATATTCACCGTATAATATTCAAGATGCTTTTGTTTCATCTATAGGTCAGCCCTTACGACATGCTACCACAGAACATATGCGAAACTTGTCTCTGCTCCCTAAACTCCATGTATCTTTTCCGAAAGCATTGCTACCACTCGGATACCGAACTGAGGAAGATGCTGAAATATGCACCGCCGGAACATTTCGCAGTAGCACTCAACATAGGCCATGATCCGAATCTTGTGGATCCTTTGCTAGCCAACCAAAATAAGCCCGACGAAACCATGGACATAAAATCGGATGAAACCGATATTCCTACAACTGAGGACAACCCCATGCCAAATCTCAGCGCGATTGAAACCCTATTGCCGGAGGATTTTACTGAGGAGATTACCAATAAACCCGTTGTGGTGGAAAAGTACGTCTCGAAGGTATTCGAGTGCGAACAGTGCGACTACAGGACATCGTTCAAGGGCAACCTTATGCGCCATCATCAAAAAAGGAATCACACGGGCTTCAGGGTCTCTGTTCCCAGTGATAGGGCCCTACGACAGACAACCAAGACGCTCCTGTGCTGCGGCGAGTGCAGTTTCCAGACGTTTGTCCGTGGTAACTTTGCCCAGCATCAACGCATCTGGAAGCACACGACCAGCAGCACGAGAGACGTCGAAGTGGCTCGGGTTCTGGAAAAGTTCCCAACCTGTCCGCATTGTGGCGTCCAGCGGGCCAATCTCGAGAAACACATGGCCAAATGGTGTCAAGTGTTGAGTGGAACGAGGACAAGGCGCAAACCCAAAGAGGAAAGAAGTAAAGAAGATCAAGCGACCAAACCGCGCAAAAAGCGTGCACGGTCAATCAAGAAAGCGCGACTCATTGAACCCAAAATGGAAATTGACAACGGCCAAGTCATAGTACCGGATAGTTTAACAGACGAACTTACCGATAAACCCGTCGTGGTGGAAAAGTACCTTTCGAAAGTATTCGAATGCGAACAGTGCGACTACAGATCATCGTTTAAGGGCAACCTTATGCGTCATCATCAGAGCAGAAATCACACCGGAATCAGGGTTTCCATCCCTAGTGATCTGGCCCCGCGTAAGACCATCAAGACGTTCCTCTGCTGTGGCGAGTGCAACTTTCAGACTGTTTTTCGTACTAAACTGTCCCAACATCAGCGTATCTGGAAGCACACGACTAGCAGCACGAGAGACGTCGAAGTGGCCCGGGTTCTGGAGCAGTTTCCAACCTGTCCACATTGTGGCGTCCAGCGGGCCGATCTCGAGACGCACATGGCCAAATGGTGTCAAGTATTGTGTGGAACGAGGACCAGGCGACGAGGTCATGAGTCCAAGTCGGACGCGAAAGCTCCACCGATTTCTGCAGTGTCAATCGGCGAAGAGCCGCCCATCGAACTCAAGATTGAAATCGACAACAGCGATGAAATTAACAGCTAGTCTTCTCATTAATTTAATTGGCACCAAGGCTTTGATGACAAGCTGTTGTAACAAATAAAATAAACGTTTTGAAAAACTATAATCGTACCTATAACAAGAGATTCTTTTAAATCTTCTGAAAGAATAGCAACATTTTCGTTCCCAATCCCCCGCCAAAAATCGTCTAAAGCAAAAACTCCTATAGCGCTTGTAACCCTAAATATTGATCCGTTTCCGTGATTTATGTTTTGTGTGTACCCAAAGCGTTTCATAGCGACATTAAGCCACCTATATCTGAAGTCGTCAACCTCTTTGAAATATTTCGATATGAGAAGCTTAAGAAATATCGAATTTCAAGCAATATGCTATTGATGCATACAATCAGGCGAATTCACTAAACCATTTTGAAAATGAAAGGTATGACGTTTTTCTATACTGGTGAATCCCCATTGCAATTAAATAATGACTAAAGCGAAGTATGCACTTCAACAGAAAAGTGGACGCCTATCTCGATGCGTGGGAAATTTCTTGCAAGAAATGCTCAAGAAAAGCATTTTTCTTTCATCGCAGTATGCAGTTGAAAAGAAATGTCAATTCAAATGGAGCTCACTGTAGGAAATTTCTTGACCATTTCTTGGGCAGAAATTATTACTTTTCTAGAGCGGAACAGCATACTTAGCTTAAAGCCTGATTTGCCACTGAAAAGGAATCGCTAAAGAAATTTCTCACCGATTCCTTGCAGAAATTTTCTACAGCGACTCCCATTTGAACTGACAGTCCTTTTCAACTGCGTACTGCGATCAGAAAAAAGAGAATTCTTGATCGATTCCTTGCAGAAATTTCCCATCAAGATAGGCCGAGAAATTACTTGTCAGCAGCGAATCAGGCTTAATGGAAATTAACTTCCTCTCTCTCTACAAAACTAAGTTTAAAAAGAACACTATAGTACAAAAGCCAGGGATGCCAAGTCAATTTCCCAAAAATCTGAGAGATTTTGAAAATTTGTCTGGAAAAGTCTGGATCTCCTATGTCCTATATGGAGAACCTTACAAATTATTTACAAAACCTTACAAATTCTTTACAAATTTTATCTGGATCTTCCAGATTTTTGTAAAGTGATGCTTCAAAAATCTGGAACATTCCAGCAAATCTGGAAGGTTGGCAACGCTGACAATAGCAGACAGTTATTGCGCATTGGATTTTGAGCTCGAGCTAATTCGACTCGCGGTTAAACGCCCATTTCTGGTGGAGTTTTTACGTCGTTAAGACATATATTTTTTGGAAAAGTTGTGGTGAACTATAATTTGATTGTGAACAATAGTAAGACTAAACTCGAAGAAAGTGCGCGATACGTTTTATCATTTTTAATCAATTTAATTTGTGTTTAAAATATAGTGAATTTAGTGAGTTATTTAGGAAAGTTTGAGAAAGTTATGTGAAAATAAGTCAGGTAAGCTGGTGAGCCAATTGACCGAAGCCATGTGCTAATATTTCTGATAGCGTTGAACAGGCCTAGCCCATCCAAAGTGGGCGGATTATCTGGGAATCTTTCTAGTTCCTCCTAGTGAAGCCGAGACCGGAACCAGCGTTCAAATAGTCGAGCATCCGTTTTCCCGAGTCAACCACGTGCTCGACGACAGTGGTGAGTACAGTGACCCAAGGAACTCGAACTCGTCGCGCCAAGACGTGTGGTGGCGAGCTACGCAACACCTGCTCGAATCTCCACCAAGCGTGACCCGTAGTAAGCATGACTTCCGGCAATAATACATAAATAATTTATGAATTGTTCATCTATACAGATGAACTGGCTGGGTTTGATCATGCCCGCAAGTCGAAGCTTACACGTTTCTCAACACATTCTAGCGTAATGTTCAACTGGAGGCAGAGAAGACAAACACCTTATCCAATGCCTTAATGTGTTTCGAACGATTCCGATATAACGCATCAGATATCTTCAAACAGAACAGAACTCTTCATTTTGTAAACTGGGTATATTACTCCCTCCTTTCACTTCTCCGATAGCTTCTTTTATTTTTTTTATTTTTATACTTATTCGTTTATTTGGCCGACAGGCATAACGGAGCCGAATTCATTTGATTTGGTCTACAAAATCTGTTTGCTTCTTATACATCTATGTTAGTTTTGGGGAACCGTACAACTCGCGGTTTGGTCGAGGATCTTTTGGAAAAGGATGGGATTTGAGGGTTTGATTGATCACAGATAGCAGCAAAGTGGCGGAATGATGCTGTTCGTCAATCATGAGGCGGACTTAAACGACCTGTAACGATACAACAAAATGGTTTCAAGGGGAACGAGGCGGACAAGCGGAACGACAGACAGGGTAATCAAACAAAAACATCAATTTTCTTCAAAAATTTGAAGAGGAGGAACATGTAATTTCTAACTTCTTTGTTCCTAATCTTAACGTATTGTGGGTTGGTACGTCTCCCCGCCGTACCGATGGAATCATTCCTCGTGCTACCTTGATATTCCGCCTCTACTTCATCACGCGTTCATCATACAGTGAAACCTCCATGAGTCGATATTGAAGGGACCATCGACTCATGGAAATATCGAGTCATGGAATATCAATCCTTTGGAAAGCTGATTCTAGGGACCATCATAGTAACCATGAAATTTTGTTTTTAGTATGGTTCCATGAGTCGATATCGAGTCATGGAACATCGACTCATGGAGGTATCACTGTAGTACTACTTCTGCCTTTCAATCGCCACAGGTTCCTCTGTTGTTTGTGGGATGCATTAGTTTCGAGATTAACCTTGTGTCGAATTTCCATAAGGTGTGCTTGTGTATTTCAATAGCCTCTTTGCCTGATTGTAAGCCCTATCTAGATTTGAAGTACCGTAAAACGGGGTAACTTTGATAATGCGGGTAACTTTGATAGTGCGAGACCCACAACATATTAAACGACATAACGAAGTTTCTGTTAATCAGTTAAGCAAACAAATGCAAAAGTAAAGAGTATTAGTATGACACTTCATGTCAAAGCTATTTTCATTGGAATCACGTGCATTTGAGGCTTTTTGTACGAATATTAAAAATTGACACAATTTTAGCATTTTCGAAACGCTTCCAAACAATCTGTTCTACGATCACTATTTGATGTAGTTTTGAATAGTTGGCCACTTATCTTTGACAGCCTAGTTATCATAGAACTTGAATACGGTCTCAAATCTCTTAGCGAATAGCATTTTCACAAACTGGGATCATTTTTGTAATCTAAGTCAGAAATTTCCATATAACGTTAAACGCCTAGAGGTATGCAATACCCTACAAATGTTCGTTATTCATTAAATTTTGTTCGATTCATACTCCATTATCAAAGTTACCCCAAAACAGAAAACCTACTTTCGATTTTATGAAAAATTATATATCCATTCATAATAAATCTTTTGGAAATCTATCGACTGCAATCGATAGCTAGGATGCCAGTACTTGTTTTAAAAATATAAATTATCATTCTTTGAAACAGCATGCATAAATATTCAAGTTTTCTTCGAAAAAGCTATCAAAATTACCCCGTTTTACGGTAATCTTCGAAATGGTAACGCTATTTCCGTTTTCAATGTCGAATTGTTAATGATTTAGGGCCGATTTCTTTACTTTCGCTTAAACCGTAGACCACGTTTTCCCATATGATTAAACAAGGATTAAAGCCTAGGCTGTCCGCTTATATGATTCGTTAAATAACATTCCCAAAACACTACACGTAAACGCGGATCTATTCAAACCTGATTTGTTTCAACGCGAAACCGTAGGAAGTCGGATCCTATTCTTGGCACTTTTGATTCACTCCTAGTTTATTTGCGACTGAGTTATTTGATGGCTGTAACATAACTGACTGAAAATTTTCAGTTTGTTAGTTTTGTACAATGCCAACAGGGTCATTGCTTACTAAAGACTGATTCGCTGCTGACAAGTAATTTCTTGGCCTATCTTGATGCATGGAAAATTCCTGGAAGGAATCGATCAAGGAAGCACTTTTTTCTGATTGCAGTACGCAATTGAAAAGAGATGTCAGTTCAAACGGGAGTCGCTGTAGAAAATTTCTGCAAGGAATCGGCAAGAAATTTCTTTAGCGATTCCTGTTCAGCAGCAAATCAGGCTTAACAGTAAAATAATTTATCATGCCTACTCCGATGGCACATCTTCCTTATGCTGTTCCGCTCAAGAAAAGTAAAAATTTCTGCACAAGAAATTTTCTACAGTGAGCTCCATTTGAATTGACATTTCTTGGAAGAAATTTCCCACGTATCGAGATAGGCGATTTCTGTCGAAGTGCATACTTCCCATTAGAAGAGATCGTACGGCGCAAGCCAAGCTGGAAGCCGTCAGCTCGTTCAGCTGGTTCTGGAGAATGTCCAGCAATGGATACATCCGAGTTCATCTTCTTGTCCGCCATCTGGAATAGCAAGGCTCGGCTCGGTGTCTGCAATCATCGAGGGATACGATTACCTGTTCGGGTATCCATTCGATTGTGTTGCGGTTGTGGGCCTGAGCGTACACCAGGTCTCCGGGATTGAAGTTCCTCTTCACTGCACCGTATCGTCTGTTGAATTGATCATTCTGCTTCTCGTTGACCCGGGTTGGACTCAGAGAGCATGGCTTCAACAGGTCCAATGTTGTTCGCATCGGTCGGCCTAGAAATAGATGTAAAGATGTCTTACCGTCAGGAGCGCCTCTATTTGGTGTTGACCTATAAACGGAGAGGAATGTCTGAAGGTGCTGGAACGTCACCGTCTTTTCTCCTTCGACGAGTTTCTTCAACCCACGGTGTGCTGGAACACATATATTATCGAACTTGCATGAACCTCAGAACTTTTTTCACTAAAAGTTAGCCTTGGTAGTCAAAAAAAAGTTTGCGGCATATTAAAAAATCTTTCATCGGCAAAAAATTGAAAAAAGTCGATTTTTGCATTTTTGACCTTTCCTCATATATGGGTTCATAGAAGAATATTAGAGTTACACTAATTTTGATGAATTTCAACGGATAAAAACCAATTTGACATATCTTGAGGACGAAGAAATTATCCAAAGTTTAAATTTGAGCATCATTTTCTACGTACACTAACACTATATGACCAGCCCATGGCGGTATGCCGCATTTTATATAACCATAAATTTCACTTTGACCTTCAGAATAGTATTCTATTCATAAAAACACATTGTATTCTTTCTGGTGAAACGTTTCAACTGGGATGGAGACTGCTTGTTCCATGAGCACTTCCTCAGTCATTCAGCATATCGTTTAAACTATTTTAAATATTTCGTTTCCGATCTAACGATTTGGAATTCTGTAGATTTAAGAAAGCCTTGATTTGCTGTGTTTTACATAAAAAATAGATCTAAATAATAAGCCCAATATGAGCAACAAGATGATAAAATGCGGTGAAAATCAATGTTTTCTTTAGAAATCACAAATTTTGAATATATTTTACATCTGGTGTCTTGTTTCCATACCCATGGATTATATTGTCTGTCATATTTTGACGTATGCGACCGAGTTTCTCAATCAAAATATGAAATCCTAGATATGGAAGCACATAAGCTACACACTGCAGTTTATAGCCTTTATTCATGTATTTATACACAAAAGTTTTGAAAGGGGGTTCACTATAACACGATTGACAGCGAATGGCTTTGTAATATAAGAGCGAGATTATGTCATATACATGAAACATGTGGGCTTCGTGACCTTGCGGTTAGCGGCGTCAGTCGTCTAGGCGTATTGTGCCACGAAGTGTGGGTTCGATTCCCGCTCCAGTCGGTAAAAACTTTTCGTCAAACGAAAATTTCATCGCTAGGCTACTGGGTGTTTCGTGTTGTCCGTTGCCTAATGTTAGTGATCGTTCAGTCTGTGCAGCCTTTGGCTGAAGACTGTGGAAATTGTCTTTTATGAATTTAAGTATTTCAAGCATAATTCTTCATTCCGACGTAACTGCAAAAATAAACAAATCGAGATTTGCTTTGCATGGGCTTGACAAACGCATAATCTACATATTGAGTCCAAAAAAGTAATCCTAAAACATTTTTTTGATTTTTTTGAAATAAATTTCAATTCTGCCCTATGTGCACTTTACTCAGTGTTTTTCATTTGGCTACATACACCCTACCATTGCAAAGCGACTCAACTGTCAACATTTTTCATGCTAGCACATACACCGTACATATGCTCATAGCAAAGCGACCTATATGCAGAATCAAAACATAAAATTTTAATCATCAGATACGTCATACTGTTTTCGAATTACTAAACATGTTGGAAATCGAGAGATTCGGATTTTCACAGCTGCAGTAAGCTGACGGGTCGGCAAACTGATGTGGAACATCATCAGTATTCGGTTTTAGACAAATTTCTCACCAAATTTTTCACAAGAACTGTTCTCCATTTACTTTTGTTACTCACGGCTCCGTCCGGTGCTCCTGTTAGTCGAGTTGAAATTGGAAACATTCAATATTCGTTGTAGTTGAACGTAGAAACTGACGAATAGAACAAACTTTATTATGTTTTATGGGAATTTGCAAACCGGTGTATGTGCAACTTCAAAACAATACTGGTGTATATGACGTGACGCATGTGATAAATGAACTGTCAAACCGACGCATCAAGCAAGGTGTATGTATCAAGCAAGGTATGATATCGACGAATCATCATGGTGTATGTGAGCAGCACAAAGCAAAAGGGTTTATTCGATAATTTCACCAGTTTTTCAATCTAATTCAAAACAAATAGGAATTGTTTAATAGTGGTTAGAAACGGTGTTTTTTTGTTCAACTTATAGAAGACACAGCAATAGAAAAAATGCAAAACATTTTAAACAGGATTTAAAATGCTTTACAATATATTGCATCGCATTTTTCTCGAATCCTTCCAAATGTTAGATACGCCGATTTGAAAAATTAGGCTTGATTTAGTTTCAGGTAGGTGATTGTCACAAAGGATGATGTGAGATTCTTTGAAATGCACCCAAACAGCGGCTGCAAGATTTCAATACAATTTTGCGTGAAAAATTCACAGATATTGCATAAAATTGTTACACATGTAACGCTATCATAGATTGTTTTGGTTTGAAATCTTACATGTTCTTTATAGAAACCTTACTTTTCTGTAAATGTAAAGTTATTTTACAAAAAATGTATAAGCTCTAATTTTGGATGTAAATACAGTGGGATTCCGTTTTTGGCAACAAAGTCGAAATTTTC
Source organism: Aedes aegypti (assembly GCF_002204515.2). Taxonomy (NCBI): domain Eukaryota; kingdom Metazoa; phylum Arthropoda; class Insecta; order Diptera; family Culicidae; genus Aedes; species Aedes aegypti. The sequence goes on from NC_035108.1 coordinate 444,294,770, forward strand.
AGTTGCCAAAAAACGGAACCATGCCAAAATCGGAACCCATGTTTTGAACATTATTTTTCAACTTTTATTTTTGAAAACATCATTAGAATGTTATTGCATCATCCTTATGGAATTATAAGGCATCGGGACTTCGGAACGGTTCTGATCGAAGCAGATTTCCGGAGGGGTGAACTATGCTATGATTCTATAACCCCGTAATGTTGATTATGGCAAACGTTCTACATAGTTTTTATCGCTTCAATGATTTTTTAAAAGCTTTATCTACGCTATTTGTATATGTGGGTCATGTAAAATCAATAATCGCATGAGTGACATTTGCTCAAAGATTGGATTTTTCCTTGAAACTTTGTGAAAATACAAAACATGAAAAAATGTATTACCGTATTCTTTCAAAGTTGTACTTACAAAACAAAGGCGATGAGTATTACAAAACAAAGGCGATGAGTATTACAAAACTGCATGAGTTTTTTTATACAATTTAATAAAAAATAAAAATCAGTAAAATTTAACGTAAAATTTGACAAACTTTGATGAGTTTAGAATAAATTTATTTTTCTGTTAAGTTAAGTTTACAGCAGTCAAAAGCACAAACATAAACAAGCACATTACAGGATACTGCTTTGAAATCAAAAGAGCCTGATAGGAATCTTCGGGTGTTTGTAAGGAATCTACGCTAGGACTCTGAAGCATATTGTTAAAATTCTCAAGATCTCGCTTAGGGTTTCGCCTCGATATTGCTGAAAATTCTCAGGTCTCCGATAAGAATTTTCAAAAATTCATTATCACTAACCGAATGCCACAGGAAACCACCTTCTCAAAATCTACAACATTTCGCCAGAACTACACAAAATACCCCTAGAAATCCATTATCTCGCTAGGATTTCACAGTACGCCCTAGAAATCTTAAGAGTTTATTGGGCATCAGATATTGGACATAATCTTCAATAACCAATTATACATTCTCAGGATTCCGCAAAAACCCTCAGTGTCCATTAGGAACATGCAGATATCTTCAAAAATACGTTTCTGAGAAGTTCCCTAAAACCAAGAATCCCCTAAGGTTTCTCCAGGGTAAGTTAGGAAACTGATAGACCCAGTTTGTAAGGATCCTAATGATTATATTATGAAGCCCATATTCTCGATAAAAAATATTTTATAAAATGTAGGATCGTTTCTTAACAAATCTAACATCTTACTTAATCTGTTACAAATATGAAATGAAGCTCTAAATAGTTGCCGCAGAAAGATCAATATACACACTAATACTACAGACAAAACATTTAAACACTCTCAATCGTATTTATCGCACGTTTCACTGATGTTATTGAAAATAAAATGTTGTTTGGACTGTGCGCACATTTATCATGGTGGCGGTATAAAACGGCACTTCGAAATAATATAAAAAAATGAAATACAAATTAGTGAGATGAAATTTATGATTAATCTGTGAAGTCATAGACTTCATGTTGCTCTTGTGTCAGTGCTTGTGCTTTGTTCAAGTGTTCCAAATCTGAAGAAAAGTGGATTCATTAAATGTATCACCTACTGGCAGACTATTGTGGGCTGTTCATTCAGTAAGAATGCCTGAGAAAAGAGGTTTTTCTCTAGTTGAGATTCTGATGGAGATTAATGGCCTCATGGAACATTGCGAATGCTATGCATGACCAATGACCATCCCGAAGTAAATAGGCGCGTACGAAATCCCTTAGTAGTTGGTGGGATTTGAAGGAATATCGGCGACAATAGAGCTCTGGAATGTAGTTGGTGTGCAGTTGACTTGCCATTCAAATGTCTAAATCAGCAGACACAATAACATTCACAAATATTTACAAATTTCAATGAAATTCAAAAATGTTGCCAAAAACGGATCCCTTTTGTTGCTAAAATCGGGGGGTGCCAAAAATGGAGCATGCCAAAAACGGAGCATGCCAAAAACGGAATCCCACTGTATATCGCATAGAGCTCAACATAAAAACCTTTTTTTATCTTCCACGGTTTCGTTGATACGGGCCATGATTCGAGAGTAGTCTTGCGGGATGATTTGCTATAGTAGCACAGGAACGACGCTGGCGCACAAACGATTCAACGCCGACGTCGATGTTCGGGTAGTATACGCCACAACTCGATCGCCGAACATGACACTGTTGACACAGTAAGTAACTTGGAGACCCTCTTGTCGGGCGAAAAACAGATGAACAGCTGGAGTTTGGACCTCGCTCACTCGCTCAACGGCCAGCCGTTGCTGATTACCTCTTGCATGGCCAGGTCGTCTTGAGTTTCCTTGGCGTTCATTTCCGATGTGACAGGCAAACTTGAGGTGGAGTCGTCGAGAATTGCCTTCGCTTCGGTTGCCGTCTAGGTAGAGCAGCAATACCGTATTCCTCATCCGGCTTGCTGTGGGAGCTCATCAATCGTGATAACAGAGGTCAGCGTGTCCAAAATTTGACGTTGGGACGAACTTGATGTCGAACTGCTTCAATGATAGCTTCTTTTCGGATGAGGACCAGTAACCTTCCTTGTGGCCCTTCCGCTTGCACTCCGCACAGGTCTGATCCCCGCAGAACCAGCAAGGTGTCTTCGGCTTGTTCTCCTTCCGAGTGGAAGCACGATGACGAGTGATTGCGTCGACATTAGGCTTGTCCTCACAACCTTTCTCGATCCTCTGCGTGTCTTGCTCGAGGTTGATGATGCGGTTGCACTCCTCAACCAGATTTTTAAGGTGGCACCGTTCAGCTTCCAACTTCCGAAGAACCTGGTCCGGATGTTCGAATCTCGCGGTGACTGGAGACCGCATACGAACCTGAGCGTCTTGAATTGGTCTATGGACAGCTTTTCGATCGTGATAGCTTGACAGTGCTTGTTTACCGACGCAGCGTACAAAGAAGAACCTGCCCAAGCAACCAATAGTTCGGATTTTACTTAAGCAGTGAACTCAAAAGTTCACTTCTAGTAGATTTTGAGTTCAAACGAAACTATATCGCTGAATAACAGAACATAACGGATACTACTAACAGAACTTGATTCTTGAAAAAGTAACTCATGAGCTTATCAACAACTAGAAAGTTCCGAACAAGTTCAAGTAGAACCACGTCCGTACTTTATGGTAAACGTCATTCTATTTAAGCATCTTAAATGAACTTTATGTGAACTGAAGTTCGGTTAATTACTTAAAAAGTGAGCTGCTTAAGCCAAAACATGCCCTTTTATCTGAACTTTTGGTTGCTTGGGTGGCTTTTGGAGTCCGAACAGCTAATTGACGGTGTCTTCGAAGTCAAAATCACGTGGATGAATCGGCAAAACACTGTTCACTTAGCGTTCGTGGAATTGCGTTCCGATTTTCCGCAGATGCAGTCTTACCTTCACCTGGTCGTCCAGCTGCCCACATTCCTCCTTGAACACGTCTTCGCACCCGGCGTACCCCGAATCGAAAAAGATGCCGCCGTCTGGATCTTATCGAAACTCGTCGATTCCGGTAGAGAGTGACTCGATGATTTTCTCGCTTCCAACTTGATTGGGGTTGCCCTCCTGGAGAGCTGCAATCTGCTGTTGCTGGTCAACCGGAGAATCCAGGCAATGGACATGCCCTATATCAACTGCAGCGATTTGCAGTAGACAGGATGTCCCGGGCCCGATCTATCTGACAAGCCAATCGAGCCCTCTGTCACCATAGAAGACTGTGTCTCCATCATGTCGATAACCTGGGAGAATCGCTTGCTTCAGAGCTTCGTTGGACATTTTTGATTTCGTGACGGCTGAGTGTTTCAGTGGTGGAAGAGGAACAATAGCTTGAATGGGAACACAGCTCGCAGGGCTTCCTTGCTTCCGGGAATGGCAGGAACTTTTCGCTCATCGCCAAACGATCTATCAGTCAGAAAGAAACTAAACTTGTGGTTTTTAGGATTAAGAACAAGTTTTATTGCGACTGTCTTGATAGGTGGATGTAACAGAACTGACTCAAAATTTCTCAAGAAAATCATCCAAGGATGTCTTTGGGGAATTGTCAAGGATTTCATTTCAGAAGCTGTTGTACCGATAAATTACTTAAAAATTCAAATTCCAGATGCATTCTTTTTATTATTGGTTAAAGAACTTTGGAAGAATTCCTAGAAGAGTTTGTAAAAAATCGCTGTGGAAATTTCTGGAGGAATAACTGGAAGAGCTTCTGAAAGTATTCCAGAAGAAATCAGTAAAAGAATTCCTAAAGTTTTTCTTTGAGAAATCTGAAAAGAGATTCCTTGAGAATAATCGTGTGAGAGTTATTGGAAGTTGCTCTGGAGCCTCTATAATTCAGAAATTTTCAATTTTAGCATTACAGCTGCCATATAGGCGAATAATCAGTAGCAAAGTAGAAGTAAATGATGAATTATACATTATTATAGGGCAATGATTTAGAAATATACCTAAGTAATCACATATGACCGGCATTATTTCATGATTATGGATTTCGTTTATCGTTCTAACAAAATAACAAAATTATGTCCAACAGTTTTTTTTTACATTCACATTACCTATTATTGTGCCGAACGTACATACCTGACAACTTAAGAATTAAGCATTTTCGGTTTCTGTCGCGGCGGGCTCGCTTATTTCCAGTTTCAGCTCGCTGATTGGTTCATTATCGAGAGGTTCGGCCTTCACTTCCGTGGTCTCAACTTTTCGCTTCCGTCGCTTTCTAACAGTGCCTCCTGCCATATTCCTACACAGGGCAAGTACCTCATCAATGTTTGCGTACGGGTTCGGCGGTTCGATTTTTTTCGGGCACGATTCTCGACGGTGCGCTTTCAGCTTGACATTGCTGGAAAACTCGATACCGCAGTCCCGACATTCCAGCATACTTTTCTCCGTGGTACTGTTCATCGGTGCGTTTTGGAAAGTGCTGGTCCTCGTATGGTTCCAATTTTTCTGATGACGCTGGAAGTTGAATCTGAGATTGTTCTGATAACCGCAATCGTCGCATCGAAATAGAGTATTTGATCTTCGCGCACCAGGCATACGAGGCTTACGAGGCACACGTGGCACTCGTTCAGGTTTAGCGGGTTTTTTCATTCTTCTCTTTCGCTGTTTTGGGGGATCATATTTGACTGCTGGTGAAATGTACTGTTGCAGGATTTGTTTGACTACGTTCAAAGGACGATTCGTTGATAGCTTACAGAACGAAAAGTGTCTCTGGTTCTGCTGGTGTCGTTTAAAGTTGAAACAGTTCTGCGTGATATATCCACAATCTTTGCAGGCATACGTTGTTGGACCCCGACCTTTGGGTTTCCTTTGGGGTATGACGATACCCTCCGGAGGATCCTCGATTGGCAATAATGATTCTCCCAACAGGGATGGCAAAATGTTGTCGACCAGCGGTTCTTCCAGTTCCAGTGCTTCTTCTTTGATTGCAACGTCTGGAAGAATGGATTCGTCCGGAATTATAACCTGTGGATCGATACCGCTCAATAAGCACTCAATGGGCTCCTGATGTTGAAGATCACTCTGGTCATGTTGGTCAGTCAAGGTACTGATGATCATTTGACGAAACTCGTTTTCCGATTGGTACGTCAACTTCCGGAATAGGAACGCCGAAGTGAGGGACGTGAAACACGCTGCACATATCTGTTGCGGAAGGCTGTCTCCGATGGAAACCTAAAGCGTGAGAAGATATATATAAACAAGTAAGTATCAATTTACATAAAATGGTTACAAATCCATGTTTTTTTGTTTTGTAGTACTCCCTCTACTAGCAGCATCAGAATGAATTGCTGACTGATTAACAGAGGCGGAAGGTAATATAAAACTTTACTAGTTGTGTCAGAAAGATGAAATCTTAAAAATTCGATTGCTTTTATCGCTTATTTTAGTTTGTTTTATTTCATACTTCATTCACATATTATATTAGGGTTTATTCACAAATTTCATAACGCAAAATATTACAAATTTTGACACCAACCCATCCCCTCATTGATTCCGCATGCAAATATACATATAGCTTGGTACACAAATAAATGAATGAACTTTGTCTTGAGTAGATTGCTTTCCTGAGCGTACAGTGACTCAATCTCATTTTCGTACGGGGCACTGTTTTCATATCAAGTTGGTATAAGTCTATCAAATGGTGCATGGACTTCGATATACTTTATCAATAATGAAGGTTATAGGTGTCATCTATTGTTTGGCAATGACAAACTGTATTCATTTGCTCAAATCTTTGGAATAATGGAAAAGTATTGAGATTGTGTCTATAATTGACCCAATTCCATATTCGTACACCTAACAAAAAAGAAATATACAGCATTCAAAACTAATTTTTAATGGACTAGATGATTACTTAAGCTCTTCGTTGTGTTGTTCAGATGCAGTAGAATACATTTGGAAAATTTAAAACCGGACATATTTGAAACTTAAGTGAATTTAAGAAAAATACCAGTTTTCCCATGTTTTTTGCTAAAATATTCGGTAAGTCGAACCATAAATTGCATTTTTTTCAACATCACTTCCTTAAGAATGATAACTGCGAATATTGCACAAGTTTTAAAAAATTATAATCAGTTTTAGAGTAGCTAGGAGTGTATGTCGACAACTTATACTTTTGAATCTTAGGTAGTATAACATTTATAACAAATCCAAAACCAAAAATTTTAGTTTATTTCTTTATGTGTGGCTCTTAAATGTATATACATAATCCATAGTTAATGTTCCTATCAAAACATTGCGTAATTATCATTTTTAATTTACATTTTACTACCAAACATGATTATAGAGATTTAAAGAATAAATATTATTGCCATAACCGCAACACAAACGTTTTTTAAAATGATGAAAACAGCAGGATATATTCTATTAAATAGTATATTAATGTTCTCTGCGCATTCAAGTTATTTTGTATTTTTCTTATAAAATCAATAAATTGCAAAATACGGTGCAATTTTGATTATAATTTGAATTTTATTTCAAAGATAATTGAATATTACGATGACATCAATTATGTGGAGGTATGTACAGCGTAGTTTAGGGTACTTTATTGTAAAACGAAGTTCGTAGTTCAAATTATGTTTACAGACAAATTCAAAATTAACATTTACCTGTTGTTTACGATGAAAATTTGGTTTACATTGATTAAAAATATAATTTTGGAAGAGTTTTGAGCTTATGGCACAACAATTTTCTGAACTCAAAAGGAATAAAAACTGTTTATGATTTCTGTAAACTATAAATATTTCAACTAAATTTCTATCAGAGCTTACGAGTATAATCTATAGATTGGATCCAATGACAAAAATAAACGTTATTGTTCGAATTATAGGATTTAATAGCAAAAATCATTGGAAAACTGGCATTTCTCATAACTTTACCTAAATTTCATATATGTCCACTAATAAATTGTCCAAATGTATTTCACTACATCTGAACATCATAATAAAGCATTTCAGTAATCAAATAGAGCTTCTAAATTTAGTTTTGAACGTTGTGCGTATGAATTTTGGTAGGTGTACGAATATGGAATTAGGTGAATTTTAGACATCAATTCAATACTTTTCTATTAATCCAAAGATGAATGTAAATGGAAACATTTTGTGAATGGCAAACAATAGATGACACCTGTTACCTTCAATGTGGATAATGTATTTGTAGCTCAATACTTCATTTAATAGTTTTTTACTAACTTAATGTGGAAACAGTATCCTGTACGAATATGAAATTAGACCACTGTAAATTTAAAAATAGTAGAGAACGTTTTTCACAGCAATCAATCCTAGGCAGACATCCCCTATGGACCTATGCACGGGTTCATTAATTGACGTTTTAGCGGTGCCTTGTTATTTATGGGACCATGGCAACCAGTGAATTCGGCACCGCTCAAACGTCAAATTAGTGAACTCTTGCAAAGGTCCATTGAACTGTTTACGTTTATCCTATGAAGTACTAGATCAAGCGAAGGAACAACATAGATTTTGGATACTTGAAAATATATCTAATTTCCGTAATATAATTTTCTCCCGATAAATCCATATTTCACATACCTCCTGCTGGGTGCAGTAAACAATCATATCGTCTATGCGGACATTACTGATCTGGGAAACTATCGAGAGATCAAACTTTTGGAATTCACCCGACCGTGAGCATATACGGCAGAAGTCCTCCATTCTGGTGTTCCAATGATCGAATTTTGGTACGACTCACACACTGTTTTTCAGTGATCCAGATAATCACTGTGTTTAAAATTCACACAAAGTTTTATGCGCTCAAATCAATTGAATTTTAAATACAAAACTTGAGAAAAAAAAAAACGATGCTCACCACAAGTTGGCACAAAAACTTTTCACAACTTACACGGAGAAAATGAAGTACTCAAAAGTGAGTTCATTCCACTCAATTCCGGGGGTTCGTGCGTTAACCTAATTTTGAGTTGATGGGGTATAAGTTGTTTTCATTTACAGCCATGCGAAAAAATACTTACTGACTAAGTTGTTTTCACTCAATCGGCAGATCAAATAACTCAACTTCCAGTACTGTGCCACTTACTCAAATTTGAGGTAACGCACTAAGGTTTGGTTTTTGGGTTGTTTTGCTCTTCGCTCTCTGACAACAATAGAAGGAGCGAATGAAATGGGGAGAGAAAAATAACTCAAAAGTGAGTTAAACAATACTCAAATATGGGTTTTCCGTTTTCTCCGTGTAGATCATCTGTCATCGTTCTGGCGTAACATTTTAAAAGACAGTAACTGAACCGTTATCATTACACGGAAAAAACAGTGCGCAGTACATGTACCTAATTTTCGAGTTGACTAACTAAAATTAAGTATATCGATTATTCTCTCAACCCAAAATTTCTCGGTATTCTCTTCCTTCCCAACAATGTTGTCAAAAATAGAGAGAACTGCACCTACCTAATGGGGGTAGTTTGGCCCAATAAGTCAAATTTGGGTAGGGGAAGAAGTGGTAAAATGAACACCTTAAGGAAATCATCTTGTTTCTGATAGAAAAACGAGGAATTTGTACAGTTAAAATTTTCACATATTTTCATCGCTATCAAAAAGCGATGCAAATGTTAATTTTACCTGCACTATGTGGGTAAAATGAACAGCGGTTGGTGGTAAAATGAACACCACGCAAAAAACGTTAGCAAAACAAATATATCTGAAAATTTTCATTACCCCACCGAAAATACATTCATTAATGATTATTACCCATTCAAAAAGAATTCTAAAGGTATCAGATTTGACATCATATCATAACGATATTCAACTCACTGAAAAACCTCAAGTCTTCCAAGCTAAAAGTTACGTCAGTTGTAATTTTCAAACGCGGTTTTCTTAAATCTTAGTTTTCATTGATATTTTCACTTCAATTGACCTACGTATCAATTCGAACACTCAGATTTATGCTTTAAATCGTCCGTGCGTGGTAAAAATTCATCGAAATTTGTTTTTTCTCGGTAAAAGGCACGGTGTTCATTTTACTACCCCTGTTCATTTTACCACCACTTCCCCTAAATGCATTTTTCTCAAGCTTGGGTTGAATAAACTCAATTTTGCGATGAATCAAACCAAATTTAAGTAAATTTTTCTTATATGGCTTAAAAGGCAAAGTACCTAATGGAGGCTTTGGAAATTTAGCCAAATTTGGGTTATTGGGCTCAACTACGGTTTTGCGTTGAATTGGGTCCTAAAATTTTTAATGAAATATTGTTTTTATTCAATAACACGAAAGAGCATCTTACCAAAGACAAATTAAAGACCCCCATGTCCCTTGCAGTTGCTCAAAATTGTATGGCTCATAAGGTAATCTAGAATGCCGTTCAAAGTGTACTGTGATCTGTCAAACTTGGGTACCTTTTGCACTACCGAGGGACCAAATGCAGTACTAGAAGTGGTACCCAATCTGAGCCCGAGTGTGACGGACCTGATCTTACTGCAACTACTTTTGCAATATTTCCCGCTCAAATAACGGCTATATCATGTTTAAACTTTAATTTAAAAATTGGGTCCATAAATGAACCTTGACACTTAAGATCATGTTTGACGTTCGCTTAGTCGACAAAAACACCACCGGGGTTTTAGTTTTACCACTGGGGTTGTTCCTATCTGACATTTCGGAAGGGACACGGAAAACAAAATACACCCAAAATTTGAGTTTAAGCCAAGGGTTGTGACAAAATCTTAAAAAAATGTTTTTTGGACTCAAACCAACGGAAAACATTAGAAAATTGAGTAAACATGTGTTATTGGCCTAAACTTAAGCGTTTAGCACTAAAATTGGGACAGGGCTTTAGGACCCTATTAACTCAGATTTGAGTAGATCCGTTGCCCCGTGTTGCCGTGTTGTTTGACAAGGGAGATATACAGCCCTTTGAAATATGGTCCCTGCCTCCCGGTAAGGTTGTGCGTTTCATACGTCACATTATACCTAATAGACCATTTCCGTCAAAAAATTTTATTTGCTCATGAGCTTTCTTTCAATTTACTGGACAAACTTTCCTAAGGAACCCATATGTTTTGAAGCCCCTTACTAGTGAAAAACAATGAAAAACTGGCGGCACGACAATTCGCCCCACGGTCCCGTACATATTATTTCTCTCCAATTTTTATCAGGCCCCTTTTTCCCCTATGATTTTATCTCCACGTTGTGGTGAATTTTGATCAGCTGTTCCTCTGCGGTCTCCACTCAAGCTTCTGGATTTACTGCAACGATCAAGATTTACTCAGGTGGCGCAGATCATTGATGCGTGACACTAGTTCTCTCTTTTATTCTTTCGCTATTCTTATGCAGAGCAAATAGTGACGTCAGCCGGAAAATAAAAGAAAGAAAAAGTGGCACACAACAATGATTTGCGCCACCAAAGTAAATTCAGAACATTGGTCTCAACTTTGTTGATATTCGGGTTTGGATGCACTACCAAGACCCCAAACAAATGGAAACTGGGACCATCAGGAAGAGCCGTCGCGATGAAATTCTTCATGGACAGATGAAAGATCCCCTTCTTATCCTTCGCATGAAGTTGCTGTGGTGCTCCAGCTAAATAATTCTCGAAAAGAGTGCTACTCACTCCTGGTTTTAAGGCCACTGGAAAATAGGCGACAAAAAATTTCACAGCGTGGCAGCATAACATCTTTGGGCCCATTCACATATTTCATAACGCTCAAGGAGGTGGGTGGGTGTCTTCAAGATGTTACAAGTCATACAAAATTCGGAAAATATTCTTACAAAATGCGTTATGAGGGGGTGGGTGGGTGTTGAAAATGATTATTTTTGGCGTTATGAAATTTGTGAATAAACCCTTTTAAGCTATTTGATCCTAATTCGAGATCTGTAACAATGCCGCTTTCAAGGTTGCAAGAGCTGTTTGATTAATAAATTTGATTCGGATTCTGCCCCGGCTTCCATGGGATATCCGGTAATAAAAATGAGACGCTTCCGAAATCCTCGTTGCCAGTTTGCCGCCGGCCATAAAACCACAAAAGAGCAGGAACCTATCGCGGATCATCCGGTGCACCACAGCAGCTTCAGCGGGTTATTTGTTGTGGTCCTGAAGGATTTCAATGTTGAGAATATCATTAAATTCCAACTACAAGGACGGCCATTTTTCGTGGAGTTCTTGTGATTTCGGTGACTGTTTGAGGGCATAGAAGCAGCACGCTAAACCAGATTCACGCATCGCATGAGTTCGATCTGCATAAAATAAGGCAATGAATGCAAAAATGTCTGAATAAGTGAAAAATCTGTGCAATTCGCACGCATTCTTTGAGCCTATACGTAAACATGTTGGCCATTGGCTATATGCAAATCACTGAAAATAGAACTGTCAGTCATCACCCATGTGACAGCAAACAGTTGACTGTTGGTAAGATGATTTCTTACCGGGAATTTTTTCATCGAAAAGCTGAAAGATGGTCACATTCACGAAATTTGTTTCCCCATTTACTTCCGCTTTAAATATTAAAATAGAAAAAAAAAACTGAAATACTTAAACATTGTCATGTTTTTATAATCAAAAGAAAAACGGAAGCGAATTCCGAATTTCGAGCGTTCTTTCGCTGTGCGTAATTTACTCATTGATTTTGGTTTACAAGACATTGCTCAATAATGAATACAACCTATTTTCACAGGAAACGTGCTGCATGTGAAGGGGCCAATTTTGTGCACCCGCTACTTATTTTTGAGCGGAACAAGTTTAGCGTGAGGTTGATAAACAACAAACCAACGAGCGAGTCAATTTTGTTGTTGCTGGATTTGACATTTTGTTGTGTCTACAAACATTCAATGCAGGGATGTTGTAAAAATTTTGAGAAATCTCCACTTTCTACACCCAGGGTTGAAACAACTGTGCCGCACGACGAATTTCACCTCAAATTCCCAAATTTTCAAAAAATTGTAAGAAAATCAGGAGTGCATACAAAAAATATCTGAAAGCGCCAATAATCATTAAAAAGTATCGCCTTTCGAAGAAAAATATAAAAATTGGGGGTAAGGTCTGACGGAAATGGTCTATTGGGATAATACCTAAGTCATGCGCTGATAATAGGGTCCTAAAGCCCTGTCCCAATTTTAGTGCCAAACGCTTAAGTTTAAGCCAAAAACACATGTTTACTCAATATTCTAATGTTTTCCGTTGGTTTAAGCCCAAAAAACATTTTTTTAGATTTTGTCACATCCTTTGGCTTAAACTCAAATTTTGGGTGTATTTTGTTTTCCGTGTCCCTCACGAAATGTCAGATAGGAACAACCCCAGTGGTCGAACTAAAACCCCTGTGGTGTTTTTGTCGACTAAGCGAACGTCAAACATGATCAAAAGTGTCAAGGTTCATTTATGGACCAAATTTTTAAATTAAAGTTTAAACATGATATAGCCATTATTTGAGCGGGAAAAATTGCTAAAGTAGTTACAGTTACATGCTTTTTCGTGTTATTAAATAAAAACAAGATTCCATTAAAAATTTTAGGACCCAATTACTTTTATAGTAATTTATCACTTTGACAAGGTACATTAAAAAGGGTTGTGCAAGGGGCAAGACAGATTCAACATGAGTGAATATTTGCACCAGAGTTACTCATAATTCATCAAATTCGCTCAGGTTACAGATTTTTTTGGGTGATCCCAAGGTAAAAGATGGTGGGAAGTTCTAAATGGGTATTGCTCAGAATACACGAGAGTTACTCAGGATTGCTCAGCATGCTTCAGTTTGCCTCAGACATAATCATACCAAATTAAATTCTGCCGACAGCTGTCACTCTTCAAATTGACTATGGTTGTGTATGTTTACTTTCGATCGACGATTAAGTTGATCTATAGTGTACCACGAATGTCCGAGAAGAGTATCATAAATCATCCTGAATGGAGTTTTGCCTGTGGTGTAGTCTAAAGTGCGTATTAATAAAATCTATGACATGACGTAATAATGAATGATCTTTCAGTTCGAATCTCCTCCATTATAAGCTCCATGAGGATGGTAAAAAAAACATAAAAACTGTTCTCGATTCATATTTTATTTTATAGGTGCAAATACAAAATATTCGAATATAGACTTGTCATCGAAACTGAGTAAAATCTACGACAGTTAATTACGCGAATTGTAAACTGCATCATCCGGCATTTTTCTTCCGGCACTGGAAATTAACCTCATTTGCAGTTTTTTTTTCCTTCAGGTCGATCGGTCTCGTGTCTTTCTCGGGCAAACATATTCGTAGTTGGGAGTCGGGGTTTCCATTTCAACAGCTTTTTTCTTTCTTTTTCAAATTCATGGGCAAATTCATCTGCTTCGGCCACTTACTTGGCTTTTGATTCCGATTTGGTTCAATCTCCAGACTTGTCATAGCGTATGCGTAGAAGCAGCAGGATAACCGTTCGATTGTTGCAAAAGGCATGTCTTCCACGCTGGATCCATTGCTGAGTGGTGCTCAGGAAAATTTCCTAGGAAAAATTGAACTATAATGAATTAAGGAAATTCAAAAACATAAAAATGTGGATTTACTCACTTTGAATTTGAAATAACTTCACAACTTTTCATCTTAATTATTTTACGCTGTTAAGATTCAACAGACTGAGTTTGGTTTATTATTGTTTTTGTTGTATACCATTTTGTCAAAATCAAGATGATTCAAGGGTGGGAATTTTGATTCACAAATTCCTCAGAGTTGCTCAGAGTTACTCTGAACTACTCCAGATTCACTCTGCTTTGAACACTGTCTTGCCCCTTGTTAGGGGGTTAACTTAAGCGCTCGCACCGGCAATTTTCAGCACACCAGAAATGCGCTTGATTTTACCATGTCTGTTGTCGAAATCCGATTGTTGTAAATTATTTCTGTCAATTGTACCAGTAATGTGGTGGAATGTACCGTAAACATAGTAAATTGGTCTGAAATTCCATGGTAGTTTCAAGAATGGGCGTAGTCAGCTAAAATAGTAATTTGTACCACAATTTTTCCCGTGCATCAGTCGATTGATTCACCCCCTGTTGATTACACCGTCTCCGCAGATCTGCATCGATGGCGGTGTATTTTCGCTCCAACTGTCAAAATCATTTTGCGCAAACCGCATTCGATCACCTTCGCCACGTTTAGAGCGGACGGAATCACGCAGCAGTGCCCTTTTCTCAAACTCCAGGCAAAGGATTCCGATTTCATCATCCAATCGCGAGTTTTGTTTGAATTAGTGCTTCGTCAAAAATCAGCGTAGCGCCACATAATGGTTCTGGATTTGGATCTGTTCCGCAGCGACAAGGGCCACGACCCGGCCAAAGTCCGAGCGAATCAGGAGCTGCGCTTCAAGGATGTCGGCCTGGTGGACACGGTCATCGAGCAGGACGGCGAGTGGCGCAAGTGTCGCTTCAACGCGGACAATTTCAACAAGCTGAAGAATCTGTGCAGCAAGGAAATCGGCGAGAAAATGAAGAAGAAAGAACCGCAAGGGGCGGAAGATGAACCGGTGCCGGAAGCGGTGGCCACGGATTTACTCGGGTTGAAGAGTGAAGATCTGAAGGCGTTGACGGTAAATCAGATCAAGAAGGTTCGGGGATTGATTGATTCGGCGATGGTTGAAAATGAAAAGAAATTGAGCGAAGCCGAAGCGAAACGAAATTCCGCCCTGCGGGAAGTGGGAAATCATCTCCACGAGAGTGTTCCGGTCAGCAACGATGAGGATGAAAATAAGGTCGAGCGTACGTTTGGAGATTGTGAGAAGAAGCTGAAATACTCGCACGTTGATTTGATCGTGATGATTGACGGAATGAATGGCGAGAAGGGCGCAGTCGTTTCCGGTGGTCGAGGATACTTCCTGACCGGTCCAGCTGTGTTCCTCGAGCAGGCTCTGATTCAGCATTCGTTGCACCTTCTGTACGGCAAGGGATACACTCCCCTGTACACGCCGTTCTTCATGCGGAAGGAAGTGATGCAGGAAGTGGCTCAGCTTTCCCAGTTCGACGAGGAACTGTACAAAGTTGTAGGAAAGGGTAGCGAAAAAACGGAGGAAGGCGTCAGCGATGAGAAATACTTGATTGCGACTTCGGAACAACCGATTGCTGCCTATCACAGAGATGAATGGATCCCAGAAGCTTCCCTACCAATAAAATACGCGGGATTGTCCACTTGCTTCCGGCAGGAAGTTGGCTCGCATGGACGTGATACCCGTGGTATCTTCCGGGTACATCAGTTCGAAAAAGTGGAACAGTTTGTGCTGACCTCTCCTCACGATAACAAGTCCTGGGAAATGATGGACGAGATGATTGGCAACGCAGAACAGTTCTGCCAATCGTTGGGCATCCCGTACCGTGTGGTTAACATCGTTTCCGGTGCTCTAAATCACGCTGCCTCAAAGAAGCTGGATCTGGAGGCTTGGTTTGCCGGATCCGGGGCGTTCAGGGAGCTGGTATCGTGCAGCAACTGTTTGGACTACCAGGCTCGGCGGCTGTTGGTGCGCTACGGCCAAACGAAGAAGATGAACGCCGCCGTAGACTTTGTTCACATGCTGAATGCCACAATGTGCGCCACGACTCGAGTTATTTGCGCCATCCTGGAGACGCATCAAACGGAAACGGGAGTTAAGGTAAGTCTGGAAGTTTGAGCGATAGCTTGATGGGAATCTGTGACAAAAGTTAGTAACCAAATGCTGTTTTACCATACAAAATGCTTCTAGTAGTCCGAATTGGCTGAAATTTGGATGACGAGCTACAAATAACTTGATGTTTTGTCTGTAGTGAATTCATTACATTGCCGTCATGTTCCTCAAATTTTCAGTGGGTTGTTTAACCTTTCAGTCGTCGCGTGATTTTCGATCACCAGAGCCACCACACTTAAGCTGTGATCGCCAAGCGAGGTTTTCCTACCATTGTTGTACAAAATACAACAGCGCGACGACTGAAGTGTTAAAGACATAAGTAGGTAATCAAGAGATGATTCAATTTAATTAAAAAACGGTAAGTTGTGGGAGGTTGAATGTGTTCGGCATAGGGTACCGGTACCAATGGTTGTAATGTTCCAGTAGATTGGACTATGGAATAAAACGAACATTTTTCGATATAACGACATGTGCTATTTTTGGTGGATAGATCGTCTCTAGTTAAGTCCATTTGCCAAATTTCAGCTTTTTATTTTATCAAAAAGTCATAAATAATTAATTTTATGCAAAAAATTTGCTCCCTTGCACCAGTAGTTGCCGTCGTCTTCCAGTAGTGGGTCAACGGATGGAAGCAGTTTTTAAAATGGATGTATAAAAATGAAGAAAAGCCCTACATCTTTATACTTAATTCGAAAGATATTAATTGCTGTTCCGAAGGAAAAATGTTGAACCAATGTAAAAATTTACCATTTTGTTCAAAATTCCTTGTATCATTCCCGAACGTCTACTACTGGAGCACTAGCGCAACTACTGGAACACTTGTACCAATAGTGGCTCAAGCGATATTATGTTAAAAAAATAGTTTTATCACCATATAGTAGAGGCTGAAATCTTTCTGTTAACGCCAAAAGATCTCTGTTAAGGCTTTTCGTTATTTTGTTATGATTTTTTATAGCTTAGGTAGTCCACTAATGGCACCGGCACCCTAGTTGTTCATTTTCAGAAGTTACACAAATTTGCAGAACACATCAACCACCCACAACGTCTTCTTCTCTTGATATTACGTCCTTACTGGGACAAATTCTACGAGTGGTGTGAGGTGAGAATTGTCGGTCTCGTATAGCGAGGTGACAATTCTCGACTCGAATGGAGTGACTCGCCATGCAAACCAAATGGAGAGTCACTTCACTCGAGTCGAGAATTGTCACCTCGCTATACGAGACCGACAATTCCCACCTCACACCATTAACACCATACCAATTAACTGAGAGCTTTGTTTTCCAAAGTTGCCATTTTCGCATTCGTATATCGTGTGGCAGGTACGATGATACTCAATGCCCAGGGAAGTCAAGGAAATTTCCATTACGAAAAGATCATGGACCGACCGGGAATCGAACCCAGACAACTTCAGCATGGCTTTGCTTTGTAGTCGCGGACACTAACCACTCGGCTAAGGAAGGCATCTTATCCACAACTCACCGTTTTTGAATTAAATTAAATAATCTTTTTGTTACCTACTTTAGTTTTTGAACAACGCTCTGAAACTCTTTGTAAAATACCTTCAATGTAACGAAGCTTCAAGTTATTTATAGTTGATCATATACATTTCAGCCAATTCGGACTATCAGAAGCCCCAGAATTGGGCATTTTGTATGGAAAACAGCATTTGTTTACTACAGATTACTACAGAACATAAAAATTTGATTCTTCATCATAGAATCAGACCATACATTGCTCTAAGATCTAAAATTTTTTTTGGTAATTCCTCGTGACATGACGACAGTATTACTGATGCTTGTATTACTGTATGTTTTTTTTAAATGATTTTCACTAGGTATTTCGTCAGACATTAAATTAGGTATTTCTCCAAAGATTCAGATATAACTCCTTAGATTTCTTCAGGAGTTCTTTTAGTTGGGTTAATTCTACGAGTGGCGTGAGGTGAGAATTGTGGGCATCGTATAGCGAGGTGACAATTCTTGACTCGAATGAAGTGACTCGCCGTGCAAATCAAATGGAGAGTCACTTCACTCGAGTCAAGTATCGTCACCCCGCTATACGATACCGACAATATTATCACATCACGCCACTCGTAGAATAAACCCAAGTAGTAATTTCTAATGGAATTCCTGCAAGAATAATGTTTTGGATACCTCAAGAATTCAACCTAGATTTCTCCAAGGATAACTTTAGAAATTATTGTAGAAACCATCAGGAAATTCCTCCAAAAATTCTTTCAAATTTAGTTCAAGACTGTTCTAAGTCCTCCAAAGTTTTATCTAGTGATTCTTGCTTCGATTTCCTTAGTACATCCTCCATCTATCCTTTGATTTAGAACATCTTCAAAATTCAACCAACAATTTCTCCAAAGATGCCTCCAAGAATTTCTTAAGGTTTTCTATACAATTGTATACAATTGTCTTTCAGGATTTCTTTAAGATTCCAACTAGCAAATTCCTCCAGAAGTACCTTCAGGAATTACTCTAGAGATTCCTCCTATAATTAATTCAGGAATTCTTCATGTAATTTTTTTTAGATATTCCTCAAGGATGTCTAAAAGGTTTTTTCAGGTATTTTTTAAAAACATTCACCCAAGAATGTTTACAGAGAAATTTCAAGGATTTTCTTCCTAGAATTATTTGAGAAATCTTAAAAAAAAAACAAAATCCATTAGTTTTTTTTTCTAAAAAAAGGATTACGTAACCTCTGATGAAATCTGTGTAAGTTCTAAAGTCACCCGTGACAAATAAGTATCTCAGAATGAACTCCTGGACTCGTTAGGAAATTTTAGAAGATTACCTAGATAAATTTCTTAGATAATTGAAAAATCAATACTTGGGTACTTCCATGATTTTCCATGATCTCTAAAGCAATTTGTATATGAATTGGGATCACACAAATATTACATAACGCTAAATTTGACCATTTCAGAACTTCTCTCTCTCCCACGTTACAGCTTTTGCATGGCAGTTTTTTTATATGGACTAAGTTAACGTAAACCCCTCCCTCCCACTATCACGTTACGGAATATTTGAACGATCCCAATGATCGGAGGAAATTTTAACTGCTGTGAAATCTTAAAAAAGGTTTAAAAATTTCATTAGCATTTTTGAGAAATTGTTTGGAGAAAGGACAGGAGTTATTCCTGAAATGAGAGACAGTTTATGATATGGAAGAGATCCCAAGAATTTCCTCGAATAATTCCTTAAGGAATATTTGAAGCAACTTGTGAGAGTAACCGTGAATGAATTCTTGAAGAAATTTTCACAAACAGGCGAAGGAATTCTTACAGGTTTCTTGAAAAAATCATAAATTCGAATTTCTTCAAATGTTCAAATCATGGTGAATTTTCTAGGATGAAAAACTGGAGAATTCAGTTGAAGGATTTGTGAAAAATCTGAAGGAAATCCTAGAAGGGTGCAGAGTTATTTGGGCACTTCTATGATTTTTCTCGGCCAAAAATGAGAGTTTGCAGTAAGAAGCACTTCAATACGACGCGAATTGTGACAAAATATGAGCTCAGTACAGGGTGTCCGCAAATTATCCGAACAGCAAAATATTGGGAAGATGATCTCACATTGAAAAAAATGAAAAATCAATGTCCATGTACCTTTATAATACATCTATATGTTGACACAAAATACATCTTCAAACAATTTCGAAATGATTGCTTGTTACTGAGATAGGCAAATTCAAATTTTTCGGAGACGTTTTTCCTGAGGGATATACTGGAGATGTGTTATCCCTAAAATCTAAAAGAGATGAATCTAAATGTCCTATTATTATTTGAAGTTACCTGCAGTTTAGGGGCTTCAAGTTAGACTGGGAATAGAAAATTATACGGTTCAAATCCAGTGAGTTCTATGGACATTTCTCTTCCGTCATAAAGCTCGAAAAACAGCTCCTTTTAAGACACTTTAATACATTTGACTTAATTTTGCAAATATTTGAAATCGGAAATGTGTCAAACTTACTTCATAAGAATATAATGAGCCAATGTTTACAACCATGCAAGAATATTGAATATATTATGCTTGATTGTATAGAGCCATGTCTTCAAAGTTTGTACGGGTAATTTGCGGACACCCTGTAGCTTTCATAACATCCCACTGCCGAAGTGAATCAAAAGTGTCAGGAATAGGATCCGGCTCCCTTGGAAAAAATTGAAGGTAATTTCTGAGGAAATTACTGAAGGTAGCAGCGTTGGAATGCTCATGGGTTTTCTTAAGCAAATTCCAAAATCGCTTTTCTGGGAGAGTTGGTAAAGAAATCTCTAGAAGGTAAAAAATGAAAAAAAAAACCCAGAAGAAGTCCCTGAAAGTATTCCAGATGAAAATAATCTTCGGGAAAATCACATTCCTCGAGGAATCTGAGACGATTTTTTTTAAGAACCTGTTGAATAGTCGCACCGCGAGTGACGTGAGACGACTAATGTTAATCAAATGGGAGCGAGTCGACAATTGTCACCTCATTCGACTCGTGTCACCTCACACACCGTGCAGAATAAGCACAATTATCTTTTTTTTTTGTTTTTTTATTTATATGATGCGGTGGCGTAGGAACAGTAGGGGTCTTTATGAGAAAAAGAGTTTTTTTGACCAGCATACACAAAAAAACACTTTTTCAAACCCCTCTTTTCATAAATCGGTTCAAAACTGCAAAACCATTCATATTGCATATTGCACTACAAATTATCTCAGATTTTTGCATAAAAATTGAAAAACAAGAACATCAAAAATCAAATTCCGGATAATCGAGTCTAAAATTCCGGATAATTGAATCACGGATAATCAGCCTAGGGACATGCCCTATATCAACTGCAGCGATTTGCAGTAGACAGGATGTCCCGGGCCCGATCCATCTGACAAGCCAATCGAGCCCTCTGTCACCATAGAAGATGGTGTCTCCATCGATGTCGAAAGCCTGCGGATAATCGAGTCCGACCTGTACTGTAGAGACTTTTTAGAGATATGCGACTGAGTGTCTTGAAATTAGGAACTTAAGAGATATCTTGCCAGAAAAAAAGAATAAGAATAAAGAAACACTAAAAAACCTTACAGAATCTGACCTACATTTTTCTAAGAATATTTGTAAGACTTTTTTTTGTTTAATTTCTTGTGGTGACAATTATTTGTTCTTTATTGTTTTTGAGAAGAACTTAAACCGGATTTTTTTTCTTAGGATTCTCACAGAAATTATCTCAGATTCCATCCGGAATTTCTCCAAAGATTTTGTTTTTTTTTTCAAGAAAGTCCTAAATTCTTTAGGAATGTATCCTGTGATTATTCCATCGATTTACCTAGGACTTCCCCCAAGTTTCCTGTTTAGAACATCTTCAAGAATTCAACCAATAATAGGGTAACGACTCATTAATGAATGTTTGCCCTTTACTGGCATATACCAGATTTGCTAGTATGTCCGAAACATAGTTTTGGGAACTTGTAATCAGAAGACACAGTGTGTTTGTTTGACAAATTGAGACATGAATTTGCGAAAAGAGTTAGGACTCGGATTCAGTTTGACTTTCTATTCCGCAGAATCATAAGGTGTTCTGTAGCTTAGTTGGTTAAAGCGGCGGTCTAGCGTACACGGAGTCGTGAGTTCGAGTCTCACTAGAACGCGTATTTTTTCGCAATTTGTCAAACAAACACACTGTGCCTTCTGATTACAAGTTCCCAAAACTAGGGTAACGACTGTTCATTTAGTTCATAACCGCTTACAGTTGGCGCCAGCGGCAAAAAGTACAGACAACAACCTTTTGAACAATCAGTTTCTTTCAATGGCCGCCGAGCAGCGACACTGATGTTTGCATTCCACCACTGATCGCGCAATGCTGGATTCTCAAATTTCTCAAACTTCCAACACAAGCGCATGGAAGAATGGTAGTCGAGAGCTGTCAAAACGTATGGAAAATAATGAAAAACGTAAATTACTAGCAATTAAGAGACTGGATCGAAAAAGTAGTGATTAGAAATCAAGCGTAATGTGAATAAATAACTTTTAGTGTTTAGTTCATCTGCCACGGTGCTTTCTTTGCTTCAGAATTTCGATTTTACTACCACTGAAAAAGAGCCATCTATTGCCTTTTCAGTTTTGAATAACGCCCTATTACTCCCCATCCCTCGAGAAAAGAGCATTCACGCCGAAGGACACCATCATCCTGGATGTTTCCTGACTCCAATAATTTCTGGGAAAACTTCTGGGTATTTTCAATCGACATAGTGGGCATACTCTCGTAATCCTTGACTATCCATGAATCCAGTATTAATGCGATGGGTTTCTTCAATTTGTATCTAGTACACAACATTAAAGACGGTCTTACAGTTGAGGTCGAAATACGCGTATTTGTCAAAGGAATTATATAGTGTTGTACTAATTTCGAAGTTTTACTTACTCATGTTCTACTATCCAGCTCGAAAATTTATCATCATCTAAATATGGATTTTTCCGTTTCGCAGGTCCCAGAGCCACTGAAGAAGTACATGCCCGAGCAGTACCGCGATGAAATTCCGTTCGTGAAACCGGCCCCGATCGATGTGGAAGCGGCTGCGGCCGCTGCGAAGAAAGAGAAAAAGGGCGGCAAAAAGGAAGGTGCTGGCGCATAATCAACTTGCAACAATAATAAGAATCCTAGTAAGACACAGCAATGGTTGAAAGCATTTACGAATGACATACGACGGTACTTTTGCTAGTTGCATAAAATTTATCCGCAGCAACCGATCGGAGCGAAAGTTCATTAATTTATCTCAATTCACCGCAGCATAAGATGTACTTTTAAATCAGTTAATAAATTCGAACGCGCATGCTTATAAGGCTGCTTTCTGAAACGAAGTCTGCTGTTTGTTATTTGGGAGTAGGGTTCTCTGGATAATTTTGGTCAGTTATTGCTCTAGGCATTTTGTTATGATTTTCTCCAGCAATTTCATTAGAAGTTTATTTAGGCATGTGCCCGAAATTTCCTGCACATACTATTACGAAGATTTCTTTAAGAATTTATCCATTGGTAAAGCCTAAAATTTCTAAAGGAAGTCCTTCACGAATTATTCCACGGTATGCCTACATTTGCTGGATAATAAGATGGATACGAAATGCTGGGGCCCAGATAGCCGTGGCGGTAAACGCGCAGCTATTCAGCAAGACCAAGCTGAGGGTCGTGGGTTCGAATCCCACCGGTCGAAGATCTTTTCGGGTTGGAAATTTTCTCGACTTCCCAGGACATAGAGTATCTTCGTACCTGCCACACGATATACGCCTGCAAAAATGGTCATTGGCACAGTAAGCTCTCAGTTAATAACGGTGGAAGTGCTCATAAGAACACTTAGCTGAGAAGCAGGCTCTGTCCCAGTGGGGACGTAATGCCAGAAAGAAGAAGAACGAAACGTTGAGTGGGATGCAGTTATTTAATATTGATTGATATTTAATTCAATTGAAAGTGAAATTCGTCAGGAATTTATCTAGTGATTCTCCTAGGATTTCCTTCGAAATTGTCATTCAAGACTTTTCAACCAGTAATTTCGCTAGAGTTTTCGTCAGATCCAGATTCTTCCATAAATTCATCCAACTTGTTTTTAGGCCTTTTTAAATTTAAATTAAATTTAAAATTTTTGTAGAGGATTTCTTAGAAATCCTAAACAGGAAGCTTTTAAGGCATACTTCCTGGAATGATTTTAGAGATTTTTTCATGAATTATTTCCAAGATTGTTCCAAAAATTATTTAACCCTTTAATACCCAAACCCGCCTTTAGACGGGGTATACTTTGGAATTTTGTGTATTTTTTCGTAGCTCGGAAATCAAAATGATTTTATTTTTGGCTTAAACCTTGACTCATAGCACGCATATAAGAGAAGTTTTTTATGACTTTTGAAACTTTTATGTGTTTTTGAAAATTGTTTGAAAAATGGTATTCTTATATAACCTACAAATGCATGGGGTTCATTTAGCGTGTAATATGAAAATCGTACCTTTTATATTTTTCTACTATCAACCTATCACAGAAGAACCACTTGGTGGTATTAAAATAATTTCAAACTTGTTTTTTTTTCGTTATTTACACGGAAAATAAAAATATTTCCAGAAAAATATTTAAAATTTAATATTTTTAAAAGTACCTATAAACTTGAATTTTTTTTATTGCCAAAAATCAATAACTAGAAGAGGCTTCAAGAAAAAATTAGAAAGGATAGGGATGTTCAAAAATAAAATTATAAAAATCAAAAACCGAAATTCATAGATTTTTTTTATTTTATTTTATTGATGTACAAGGGGGTCAGGGGCCAAGTCTCCAGTATGAGTTCGAAAACTCATACCGTCCATAATACACCGGGGGATTTGGAGTTCGGGAAGTAGGCAACGCAACATCTTTGACCAGAAGGTTCTTTAAGTTTTGCTTTTACTCTAGACTTCCCCTACACGTAAGAATGATGCAAGGTCGAAAGAACATGGAATCAGTCATACATATAGCGGTAGTGAAGTGTTTTGCCTAAGGATTTGGTAAAGGAGGGATTATGTGTGGTGTTTTGTAAAAAGCTCTGTGGAACAAATTTGTTATTAGTAAATAATTAGTTAATCTTATTTACC
The DNA here is from genome assembly GCF_002204515.2 of Aedes aegypti. Lineage (NCBI taxonomy): Eukaryota > Metazoa > Arthropoda > Insecta > Diptera > Culicidae > Aedes > Aedes aegypti. The sequence goes on from NC_035108.1 coordinate 444,319,381, forward strand.
TCAATTAGCAGTAATGATTAAATAAAAATTATACTCATTATTTTCTAAGCTATTACGCTGCAATGATATCCTTCCTCTCCGATGACTTGTTCCTCTTTCTGTCGGCCAATACGCTGCCATGTCTTTCATCTCCGATGATTTTTTCTCGTTGTAATGGCGGGTTAGATATGAAAACAAGGATAAGGAGAGAAGAAATGTTAGTTATTGTTACATGCTTTATTGCTGTATTGGCCTACAACGAAATCATACAAAATTCGCTTTTTGGATTCCCACGATAACAATCCCCATGCAGCTTTCGAGAAACTCCATGGCAATGATCACTGTACGCCATGTGCGGCATTCAGGACATCTCAACAAAATTGGCAATAAACAACAAAAAAATAATCCAAAAGAGCGAAATCCTTAATATTTCAATGTAGGACAATTTAGCTTTACTGCATGTAAGAAGTTCTTGGTGATATTCTCACAACGGCCATTCAGAATGGTTCGACGGATGTAGATAAAAGATCATTATGATAAAATTAACGACGACATGTTAGTAAGCTTAGAACGATTATTGTATTTACAACTGTTAATTTAGATAGTTAAGCTAAGGGTCGATTATTGTACATATATAACTTATTATAAAAGCAGAAGTAAAACGCGCACGCGAAGTAATGACCTTCCATCCCATCTTCAAGTGCTCCCCACAAGCACAACACTTTATTCTGGCACTTTAGAACGTCCATGTTGTAACTTGCTCACACAAGAAATCTGCCTCGACCGAGTTGGCAGAACGCGCCCATACCCCTTTCTGAACCAAAGGACAGGGAAAACCAAAATTCATAGATTTGCGAATAAAAATAAATCATTGCCCAAAACATGTTTAGAACGATTTTAGATAACTAAAAATGATATTTAGATCGAAAATAAAAATTTAGGTACCGTCAAACGGGGCTTCTTTTGACAATATTTCCACATTCTTCAGCTTTGAGGATTTGTAACTCTTAGAATTATGGATAGATATTGATGATTCTTACATATATTTAAGTTGTATATGTACGTAACAAATGTGCAAAATATGAGGCAAATCCAACAAGAAATAACAAAAATGCTGGAATAGCGAAAAAAGTGTGTCCTTCAAGACAAAAAGGGGCTACTTTGGACATTTTCAGAATTTTCCACAATTTGATAATAGAATGATTTTTCCTCATGAATTTCAAACTAATTAAATTAATTATCATCCATTGTGATGTAATGGAACGTTTTTTCATTGAAAAACATAATTTGGAAAATTGCAAAGATCGAAACAATTACACATATATAACAATTAATTTCAGTGAAACATGCTATTGGGACTTTCCAGTTTTCAGTATGAAACTTAAACTTTCAACTTCCCTTTAAATGGAACTATCAGTTACGAATGCTCGATTTTTGAATTGACATAAACGAACAATGTATCTACTAGGTACTGCGATGATTAATGAGTAATGTACAAAAACTGTCTTTTCTATTCTTCTTCATATAACATGAACGGTATGTAGAGGGATGACATGAATACCTGTAACTAAAAGCAATTTTCATTAAAAACGCAATCTATGAAGTAAAGTTGTGCAAGATCGTGAAGAAGTAAAAAAATGCTTTTGTAATATGCTTGTAGTTTCTTATAAGCGGTTTCTTCACCACCGCTTAGGCCTTAAACCTGGTTTAATCGTATGGGTAAACGTGGTTTACAGCTTAAGCGAAGGTGAAGAAATCGGCCCTTAGCAGTTTAGAGCTGGCTTAAGAGTTGTTTATTTTAGAAATTAATGGATGCAATTGTTTTGTACTGCAAATTCGTATAATATATGACGGAAAATATGTTTTAGAGATTATGTTATGAACTTTACATTGGTACGTATTGAAATATGTGTGTTTTATGTCTATTCACTTTTCCAAATATTTATTTTATTTTTTCATGTTGTAAAATATACAACATAGAATATTATAACTAAATGAAAGTCGTAAAAATATGGACTTTGATCAATTATTTTAATAAAACCAACCATTTTTAGCAAAACAATTTCACATTTTTTTTATGAAACATGACAATTTGATAGTTGTGTGATGCTCCCAATAACTTTCCACCAGTCTTCAAAAAATCTCACTCCAAGAGCTGCTGAGATTCAAAACCATCAGACCGAGATTCGTTTCGAGCGCATTTTTTTGTTCAAATCCCGGCATGCATTGAATCACGCCACGTGTATGAGAGGATTTAATCCCAGGATTCAATCCTTGATCGATTGTTTGTCGGTAAGATGAATCGAGTTAGCATCGATATTTTCTTTAGCTTCGATAGAAATTTTCTGACACTTGGAAAGATTCTAAAAGTTTTCAATGGTTCCAGTGAGCGGGCAGTCTGTAGATACATTGTGGTAGCATTTTGACCTGTATGTAATGAATTCTCAACTAGAACGGACTATCAGAATGCTTCCTCTAAAACTGACAATGATTGAGATGCAATCAGGAATTTTGTAATGGACTCTCGAGAAAGCATGTCTAGATTTAGCAAAAATAGTGCTGTGACGGCCAAATCTTTGACTCAATTTACTTCAACATGAGTGTACAAGACTGACAGACGTGCCAACAAACTTGTAGAACACTGCAGAGGTTGGACACAATTTTCAGACATCTCACACGACAGAAACATTGCCTTCCTTAACGCTTCACGTTCAGCAGTTTTCGTTTGTTCTAATCCCCTATGAAATGTTCATGTTCGAGATGAGGAGCATTTTATTTTTATCCGAATGATTGATTATGAGCTCAATGACAGGGATCAGGGATTGAATCCTGAGAAAATTGAGAGAATCTCTCACGAATCGCTCTCTGTAACTATCATAACATGCTGCACATTATGAGAGACTGTTTATCGTCTACTGCTACAACTATGATCAGATTGGGGGGATAGTAGTGTATGATAAAACCTCTCTAAACATGCTCCAAGCCTGGGGGACACTATTGGTATTGGAAGCTCGTGGATTGTTTATCGTGCCAGTAAAGAAAAATACCTGTCCCCAACGGAAAACAAGCGAGAAAAATGGATTTTATCATCGCTCTCTCTTTGGGGCTCTCGCTCACTGCTTCCATTTATCAGACTTGTTACACCTTGCGATACAATGACGATCATGGACCGCAACAGATGGGATGTTTTTCTTTGCTTGCTTTGATCGTGCTTCATACTCAAATGAGAGCGAATTCTGCAATGCCTGACAGGGATTCAATCCCGGGATTGAATCCTAGCACAAATCACGCACGCTGAGATCGAAAAATAAGGATTCAAAACGATCCCGCTAATAAAGATGGTTTCAAAGCATGCTTGTTTAAATCTGAGAGTAGAAGGATGCTCTTAGAAGACTGCTTTCCACGACTTGGGAAAAAATCAAACAATGTTTGCATAGCCAATGTTTTATAGCTTGTGAATATGTATTCGCACTTTTTTGAAATGTATTCTTGTTTATCCTGTTATTGTTGATATTTTTTTCAAAAATAATTTATGTCTAGTGGTAGAGCATACATTGGTTAATAAAAGTGCTGAAGACAAAAAATTGCTCAGATTAATATTTATGCTGCAAATAAATTCAAAAGATGAGTGTCCAAAGTAGCCCCGTCCGACGGTATTAGAGGGTTAAGGAAATCTGCAAGAAACTTATTCAGGAATTTCCTAAGTGTTGTGTCTTCTTACTTCTGACGGCATTTTTCATTTTACTTCATGATTTTGGAACTTTTCCTTTATTAAACCTGTACCTGTCAGAATTTCAGTTTTATATATACCAAATGCTAATGGCTTAGATCAGACTGATGAACAGGTAAAAAGTGAGCTTAAGAGTCGTCCCTATTTAAAAGGAATTCCAAAGAACTCATACAAGGATCTCTGAAGAAAATTTTGGACTATTGAGAACATCTTGATGTATTTTCTAGAAGCTAGAAAACATTAAAACTGGCAAGAGGAATTCTTGCATGACTTCCTGAAAATCTTGTTTCAAAAAATCTGGAATAAACCCTAGCAAAATATCTTTGAAAAACTCCTGTAGGAATCGGAAGATATGAGTAACTTCAGGAAAAAATGGTGGAAAACTGTAATTTGTGGAAAAATCTCTGATCCAGGATTTCCTGGAATAGCATTTTTTAGAGTAATCACTGTGGAAATTCCTGGTTAGGTATTTCGAATCAGAATTCACTGCAAGGAGAAGGATTTTAGATACCATTCTGGCTGAAAAAGAGACCTTAGAGGACTTCTGTTGACTTGCATAGAAATAGTGATCAATTATGTGAACAGAGACCTGCTATCAGCTCTGTGGCTACCTCGATAGTATCTTGAGCCGCAGTTGCACTGATTTTGTGTTTTACAACTCGATAACTCCCAAACTAGGTGGTCCATTCAATATCGAGTTATAAATAGTTGACTGTTTATTGCGTGCACTTTGCAGGCAAACAATTAATCTTAGATTAGGACATTGTCGGAATGTTTTAGCAAAATACGATACGCCTTTGTGACCTTACCTATACATATCCTTATAATCGCGCAACCCCGTTTCTATAGGCTAGGACCATAGAGATACAATTACTTCTTACTTGATTCTGTAGCAGCGATCTGCTCCACAATTACTCAATTAAAATGTCGATACAATCGTCCTTACTTTCGCCCACTTCTGCCAACTCCGGCCCGGAACAATCCGACCGGATCCCACGAGGATCACTCGTCTATTTGTTCGTTCAACTGCGCCAACAGGGCAGCTCGTTGGGACTCCAGTTCAGATTCTGACAGGGCGGCGTCGTCGGCAATCTTGGGCGATGCAGAGCCACCCCCATTGCGGCCGCCAGATCCATTCTCCGGTGACCGATGCCGGCTGCTCGACCGAGAACGACGTTTTTCCTTCTTCTTTTTGTCTTTCTTTTTCTGGAGAATGAAGAATAAAACGTGAGATCTGCGAAACTGCTAGCTAGATGAACAAGGTGGCCACTCAGAATCGAAAAACAAATTCCCGAGTTTTTCCAGGTTTTCCCGATGATTTTTTCTACACTCCAAACATTTAAGCAAAAAAAAAAACACCCTTAAATAATAAAAATCGATTAGGATGGAAATCGTGATATGGTAATAATATGAATATTAGTAAAAAATCGATTCAATTTCAGTGAAGAACAACTAGCCTTGAGAGTTGAAATTCACCTCTCAAAGGAAGCAAGACAATTCGAAATAAGTCTTGTCATATCTTAACTGCTATGTAAATTCCCGATGACCCACAAGTATTCTCGAGGTTTTCCCGGTGATATCAAATTTCCGAGGTTTTCTCGGGTTTCCCGAAATTCTCCCTGAGTGGCCACCCTGATAATTCAACTTACCTTCTTCCGTTCGACCTCCGGCGAAGGAGACCGAGAAGGAGACACGCCACCGTTCTTGGGTTCCACAAGGGCACCCTCATCGTAGGAAGGCGAGCGCGAGTGGCGGCGGTGCTTTTTCTTCTTCTTACGCTTCCGGTCGCGTTCGCTCTGCGGATCACTCTCGGATTCTGAGGATTTGGTGCGAGACCGTGATCTAGATTTGCGCTTCTTCTTCGAGGGTTTCTCGTACTCCGGTTCCGAGGCGGCCGATTCCTGCAAACAAAATGTATGTTTTCAAATGTATGTGAAATGTACAAATCTGGTAGCAAAAGATAATGAATAAAAAAGTAAATAAAAGAGTATCTTCAAAATATGAAGTTTAGAACAAGTTTTACTGTATACAGTCGAAGCTCGTTATAACGACAAAATCTCTCTATAGCGACATTTTTCGGTCCCATGAAAAATATTTCAATGTTATATCTATTCTCTATAACGACTTTTCTCTATTGCGACGGTCCCTTGCGATGTCGTTATAACGCGCTTGGACTGTACATTTTCAAAATTCCAAGAATTTCATCAGAAACTAATTCATGCATTTTCCCAAAGTTTCTTTCGGGCATTACTCCGAACATGGCTTCAGGAATTTATTTAATGATTGTTTAACGGCCTTCTAAATTGAAAACCTCCTTGAATTCAGTTAAAGATACCTTTGAGAAATCAACCTGGCGCGCTATGTCTGAACCAGACGATTATAAAAATCGAATGTACATCGGATTTTTTCTCGCTAGAGATCAGTATTTGGTCTATATTTTCATAATCGGAAGGTTTTAAAATATTCTATCGGTTAAATTTTTTCCATACATTTTGTATGGGCTGAAATGTGTCGAACACGTGATTTACATGTGATTTTATATAAAAAATGGCTAAAAAGTGGAAAAATCAAAATTTCACCGATGGAATATTTTAAAACTTTCCAATTATGAAAATATAACCCAAATACTAAACTCTAGCGAGGAAAAAATCCGATGTACATTCGATTTTTATAATCGTCTGGTTCAGACATAGCGTGCCTGGTTTTTAATTTAACTTAAAAAACTAAAAGAGTTTCCACCATTATTTGATTCTTTCACAAACTTCTCAGGAAAATCTTATGTCTTCCAGGAGTCCAAGAAGTGATTTTTCCAACGATATTGCTAGGATTTTGTCTAATATTTTCGTTTAGGAAATGTTTATTAATTCAACTAGTAATTATTCCAGCGATGCTTCCATTGATTTCCTAAGATTTCCTCCGGATTTGTCTTTCAGTATTTTGAAACCAGCAAAATTACATCTGGAAATGCTCCAAAAAATCTTTGAGAAATTTCTCGAGAATCTCTCAAAAAATGTCTCAAGGGAATTTTCAAGGATTTGTTGGAATCCTATAGTAATCTCTGATAAAACTTCTCCAGAAATTTCCGATGAACTCTTGAAAAGATCTGTGGAAAAACTCGAATCCGTGAATAATATCCTTTTTTTTTAAAGACACAATTCCATGATAAATTTCTATAGGAATGATCAAAATAAATGCTGTAGTGTTGGCTGATGTGAAACCCTTAATGAAATTTATAAGAATCCATGGAGATTTGACTTGTAAAAATTGCGCGAGAAATGTTTAAAGGAACTGCAAGAAAAAAATGTTGATATGATGGAGAAATTTCGAGAAAAAATATTGATGAACTTAATGAGGAATCTCTAGTTGTACTAATTGATGAATTTTCCGTAATGCTCGTAAAACATTTCCTGGAACAACTCCTTGGAGTAGCTTTGGAGTAATTCCTGATACAAAGCCCTACCGATTACCGCGAAGAAATCCATATGAAAATGACTGAAAGAAGAAAAATCGGCATATGAACTCCTTGAGCGATTCTTGAAAAAATCCTTGAACGAATTTCTTCAAAAACTATAGAATGAACTTTGAAGAAGACCTGTAGAAATCCTTAGGAGATCTGCTAGAGTAACTACTGGAGAAATCGTTGAAAAGATGAATAAGATGCAATGCTAGAATCGCTACTTATAACAAAACTAGTGGTGAACTCGCCAAACACGAAAAGCCCCTTAAATAAAAGATAAACTAAATACCTACTTATAGGGTTGCAATTATGAATTCTATTAAATATTTCTTCAATGCCTTTCTCCATACAAAATACCATTGTTTAACTTCTTTTGTTGATCAACGGTAAACATGCGCAAAGCAGGCCAATTTTCCGAGTAATATCTGTGGAAGTAACTGTTTACCATTGTCGATAGATTTCTTGTAGCAAATTCTGCATAAATTTCTTTAAAAAAATCTGCTACATGGATGAATTTATGGACGAAATCTCAGAAGAGATTGTGGGAAAGGAAGGTCAGATTATTATCTATTAATGGATAGCCCCTTAAATGCAAGAAGGACGGGCACCAGGTCTCTTTTTAGAGAATTTGTCTCTATTTCAATTCAAATCTCTAAAAAATCTTCTTCAGAGAATTCTTATAGAATACTTTTAGGAACTATAATTTTACTTCTTGAAATTCCTCAAAAGTCTGTGCAGAAATGTCTAAAGTGATTCGTCAAGCAAAGCTTAGATGTTTTTTTTCTATAATGTTCTACAGCACTCCAACGCTACTTCTTTTTGAAATTTCATCAGGGAATTATGAAATAAGTTTCCCAGGTATTTTCGCACGCTTTCCTCCAGTTGTTTTTCCAGTTATTATATGTACTCATATAGAAGGTCTTCCAAACCAACCTACAAAGGTTTATTCCCGGTTTTTTTTAGAGAATTTAAAGAACCCTCAACGGTTTTTTTTTAGCAAACCCAACCCTGATTTTTTCTGTTATTCTTTCATCCATTATTCCAGGAATTGCTTGAAAAAATCGTCAGGGTTATTCAAGGAAATCTATTGGGAACTCTTTCAGGAAGTCCTCAATTAATAAGATCAGAGATTCCATATGTAGGTACTACACACATTTCTCTAAGAATTTTCCCATCGTTTGATGCAGGAATAACGCCTGCATTTCTTCCAAACATTGCTCGAGTAGGTAATTTATCTAATTGAATCGGCATCGCATGAAGGTATTCATGAAGAAATTTCTGCCTCAAACGAAAACTTTGTAGAAATTTCTAAGGAATATGTGGAACCGTCTCTGTAAGTAATTTTTGCCGTTTTTGTCTCAAGCACCAAAATACCGCTATTTACTAATTTAAGGGTTGCTGAGTCCATTGCCGTTTTCAGAAATATCATGGCACGTCTAGTTTTCGAGATATTGACTGTTGAAAATGCAAAATTTGACTGTTTCCGACAACTTGCATGCAAGTTTGACTGCTTGTACGGTAATTTATTTGCTTATTTTGTCACAGAATTCAAACTTCATGTATAAAACAATCATTATCAACAAAGTTTATAATATTTTCGATGGTAAAATGTTATTTTTTGGTTGTTAAGAAAGGTATTGTATTTTTCCATATAAGAGATACGAAGAATTTTATATGAAGACTACAAGCATGTTGAAAAAATCGATTTAAACTAAATTTTATCGTGAAATTTCAACTAAATTATATCTAAATTGAAAGTTCAAGTCCTATTTAGCATGTTTGATATAATCTATCACAAGTCTATCACAAACAAGTTTGATAAATCATACTTCAAATTTCATGAAAACATAAAAAAATCAGTGTTTTATGCAACTTGGGCGACCTGTAGCTAGAAATTATGACGTGCTGGAACATTTCTGAGAACGGCATCAGACCCAAAATCTACTAGAGACACATAATTTTATCCTTGAGACACGCAAAAATGTCTTTTTTGGTACGCTGTGTAATCAATAGATCAATTCCTTGAGGACTTAGAATTTCCTTGAGAAATATCTGAAAGAATCTATAAAGGATTTGCTGAAGATATTCCTGATGAATTCTTTGGAATAATTCCTGGAATAATCGGTGAATTTCACCGTAATCTCAACAGCTGAACAGTTCGGTGAAATAAAACACCGTAATTTCATCCGAAATTGACGGATTCCGGTGAATTTTTACCGAATACTGTAAAAATTTATCGTATTTATTTATTTATTCATTTTACCGAACTGTTCAGCTGTTGAGATTTCACAGGAATCTGTAAAATAATTTAAGTGTGTTGAGCGAAAGTTTTGGAGGAATTTCCGGAATTTCTAAAGAAGTCCGTAAAAATCACTCTACACGGAAAAAATAAAAAACCCATATTGGAGTATTTTTAAACTTACTTTTTGATTATTTTTTCTCTCCCTATTTCATTCGCTCCTCCTACTGTTGTCAGACAACAAAAAGCAAAACAATCCAAAAACCGATCTTAGTGCGTAAATTCAAATTTGAGTTGGTTGGGCTTATTCTACGAGTGGCGTGAGGTAAGCAGTGTTGATAGACTCACACTCAAATATCAATCAATACGCTCTCCCGTGAGAGCGAACTCATTAGAGATCTGCTTCGCAAATCTCACGCTCGAGATTTTGATGCAAAATCACTCAATCAACTCAAACCGTTAAAAATGATTCAGTCGCAAAACCCGTCAAAAACTCGTGAAACCCGAATGTTGTTGTTTACGTTAGAAAGGATTCTACCAGACTAACAAGAAATTATTGTCGTGTGTGAGTAAACTGTGGAAATACGAGACAATGAGTCAAAAAGGTGAATCAACTCATCTATGATTTTTTCACTGCTGAGTTGCGTGATTGACAATCTTCCACCTGAAAATTGAAAATTGGATTAACGCACGAAACCCCCGAATTGAGTGAGATGAACTCACTTTTGAGTACTTATTTTTTCTGTGTATGAACTCCTGAAAAACTCTTCGGAAGAATATCGGAATGAAACTTTGGACAAATAATAGAATTGATTTCTGATTCCAGGAGAAAATCGTTTGAAAATGCGTACAGTAATACAAATAGTAATTCTTGGCATAATGCAACGATGAATTTCTAAAAACATTAGAGAAATCAGAGCTGGTAGTGGTCGGTCAGTAAAATAATAGTTACTTTAGCAGGGGCGACTCGTAACCTCACTTTCTATCTGTTCTACGATACACCCCAACCTCTTTTTACGACCGTTATCGGGGGGTCGTAAAAAAAAATCGGTCGTAAAAAAATTAGGGTTATAATTATGTTTTTGAAAAATGCAACGTCTAGATGGGGAAATACTGATTTGAGATATTCGGCAAAGTTGAAGCATGGGTTGAGAACTTTCCAAAATGGCCATTCAAGTTTTCATATTTTGGTAATAGATGGCAACACTGCTCGATTGTTATCAAAAGAGCCAATTTTATGGGGGTGTGATATGCAAATACCAAAAAATTTTAAAGATAACGATACCGAAAGTTCACCAAAGTTGAAGGAAGTGTTGCGTGCCATACAGTCGGTCGAATCACAAATGTTCATGTGGCTGGCAACACTGTTTAAGAAGAATAAAGTAAAGATCAAAATCATCAAACTTGCGCGAAACAGAAAATATAATGCTTAGCAACATAGCAATACTCTTCAACTGTAATCCAGTTTTTCATGAAGGGTTCAAATTTTTTTTTCGTAGCTGGCAACACTGCTTAAGTGAAATTGCCTCACCAGGCAGTACAAGTGTGCATGCAACTATTGTTTTGCGGATATCTCGAGATCCTGACCACTTAGAGAGATGGCGTCTTCGGCAAAGTTGTTCAGTAGCTCAAGCACTATCATTATAAAAGCTATGAGATTCAAAATTCCGCCACTAGGCGGCACTAGTGAGCATAGAACTTTTGTTTTGCGGGTAGCCCAGGATCCTGACCACTTAGAGAGATGGCGTCTTCGGCAAAGTTGTTCAGTAGCTCAAGCGCTATCATTATTCTAGCCAAGAGATTCGAAATTTTGCCATTAGGCGGCGCTAGTCAGGGCTGGCACCAACTCGCACAATGCGCGCAAAGAGCGGAATTTAACCACTGCACAAAGAGGAGACAGACGCGCGCAAAGTGTAACAACACGAACACAATGAGGGCACGCAGTCGGAAAGAGAGTGTAAGCGATTACGCAAAGAGTGATGCTGGCGGAGTGTTTTGGCAAAACATGCTCAAAGTGTACACAATTTGGCTCTTTTTGCCTTATCCTAACATGGGTATTTTTAAAACGAGAACAACGAATAGATGACGGATATCGATGTCCGAAGTTGTTTTGGAATCCAAGATGGCGACTTCCGGTTTCCGAAAATTCCTTCAAACCCATGCAATATGGGTATTTTTGGAACGGGCCGACGAGTAGATGACGGAAATCGATGTCCGACTCTATTTTGGAATTCAAGATGGCGACTTCCGGTTTGTGAAAAGCCCTTCAAACCCATGCAATATGGGTATTTTTGGAACGGGGCCGACGAGCAGGGATGCCAGTCAATTTTTCAAATATCTGGAAGATTTTGAAAATTTGTCTGGAAAAGTCTGGATCGCTTATCTCTTAAATGGAGAACCTAACAAAATATTTACAAAACCTTACAAATTCGTTTCAAATTTTATCTGGATCTTCCAGATTTTTGTAAAATGGGGCCTCAAAAATCTGGAATATGCCAGACAAATCTGGAAGGTTGGAAACGCTGCCGACGAGTAGATGACGGAAATCGATGTCCAGTGTCGTTTTGGAATCCAAGATGGCGACTTCCGGTTAGCGAAAATTCCTTCAAACCCATGCAATATGGATATTTTTGGAACGGGGCCGTCGGGTAGATAACGGAAATCTATGTCCGGAAATCTACTTCCGGTTTGTGAAAAGGCCTTCAAACCGGATTTCGCCATCATGGATTTCAAAATGGTGTCAGACATCAATTTCCGTCATCTACTCGTTGGTCCCGTTCCAAAAATACCCATATTGTATAGGTTTGAAGTGATTTTCGCTAACCGGAAGACGCCATCTTGGAATCCAAAATGACATCGGACATCAATTTCCGTTACCTACTCGTCGGTCCCATTCCAAAAATACCCATATTGCATGGGTTTGAAGGAATTTTCGCAAACCGGAAGTCGCCATCTTGGATTAAAAAACGACACCAGACATCGATTTCCGTCATCTACTCATCGGCCCCGTTCCAACAATTCTCCCATATATTCCAATAGAAGCATTCAGTAGGTACTCAATGAGCCACACAAAGAGTTTGTGTTCACCATTTTCCATCCACACTTTGTGTCGAAGGATGCATTGCAGCGAGAGCAGAAACACAAAGAGGCCTCAAAGAGGGAAGAACCAGTGAGAAAGTGTAGCTGTCGCACTGCACTCAAATTCATGATCAACACAAAGTGCACGCTCTTTGTGTTTTTCTGTTTGCACTGAGGAGATGCCAGCCCTGGCGCTAGTGAGCATGAAACTTTTGTTTTGCGGTTATCTTAGGATCCTGGCCACTTAGAAAGATGTCGCTTTCGGCAAAGTTGTTCAGTAGCTCAAGGACTATCATTATTCTAGACAACAAAAGTTTCATGCTCACTAGCGCCGCCTGGTGGCAAAATTTTGAATCTAATAGCTTTTATAATGATAGTCCTTGAGCTGATGAACAACTTTGCCCAAGACGCCACCTCTTTGAATAGTCATAATCCTGAGCTATCCGCAAAACAAAAATTCTATGCTCACTAGCGAGGCCTGGTGCCGGAATTTTGAATCTCATAGCTTTTATAATGATAGAGCTTAAGCTACCGAAAAACTTTGCGTTTAAAATGAAAGTTCATGAGCTATTGAACAACTTTGTCCAAGACGCCATCTCTCTGAGTGGTCAGGATCCTGAGATATCCGCAAAACAAAAGTTCAATGCTCACTAGCGCCGCCTAGTGGCGGAATTTCGAATCTCATAGCTATTATAATGATAGTGCTTGAGCTACTGAACAACTTTGCCGAAGGCGTCATGTTTCTAAGTGGCCAGGATCCTGAGATATCCGCAAATCAAAAGTTTTATGCTCACTACAGGGTGGCCAGTGAAAAATCAGTTTCAAATTCCCGGTTTTCTCCCGATTTTTTTCCGGTATTTCAAAAATATTCCCGGTTTAATGATATGATAAGAAACATTCTTACGATTTTTTTTACCATTTCAAACGACTTTTAATTTTTTAATAATTTTTTTGGTCATAAACCAAAGCATTTCTATTAGGGGTATACGGAAATCAGATTTTTTGCTGCGCATTCTTATTTGTTGGGCTTATACTGATTCTGCTAAATTCCAGTTTGATCTATGAAGCAATATTTTACGACGGTAAGTAATCGTTGAATTTGTTATGGAAAATTTCAGTGTTAAAAAAATTTGACCCTTGTTTATACGATGGGATCGAGCCAATCTTTGAATGAATCTTAGTTTAAATTTTGAACGGTCACAGATTTTATAGACATAAAAATGAATTTATCAATTGTTCAACATTTCGTTCCATGGTCATCAGCATAGAATTTTTTGTTATATTTTATCCCCACAACATTTTCTCAGGCCAATTGTTTCTGCTAAAAAATAATTCTAATCATAATTCTGAAATGAATTAGAATTTTATACTATTTTTCGATATATTAGCATGTGTGATAATTACTCATACTCACAGATGTGTTGGTCCAGCAGAGCTCGGTTTTGTGTAACATGTTTTAAAAGAGTCCGTTCTTGCAAATTATTATTATGTCTACATGTCCAACAATCGAATTCACTTTAACAGGAATCAACGAGGCATGGGCTGTATTTATCAGCTCAAGAATAGCTTGAGTTCTGTTCAACCATCTAAGGTTCATCAAATCTTACAATTGGTCCAAAAAGGAAGGAGGCTGCGAGCTTCGAAATTTCTCAAAATTGCTTTGCTTCGCGCTTCAACATTCAGCTTTTATGGCTAAAATGTGTCATAGCTGTGAAGAAAACCTCAAACATTTCTCCAAATGCACTTTGGTTTTTATGTTTGACTTGGTTGATCAAATAAAAGATTTTCCAAGTTCGAAGAATCAATGAAATTCACGAGAATCCAGACATTTAATGCTATTAACGCTTCCTGAATCGTTGTGATCAAGATGTTCTCTTTTTTGGGGAGAGCTTTGAAGATCTCGGAAATATTATCTTCCTGTTTATAAGAAAAGATTCTCAAAAAAGTCGTTAAAATATATCCTAACATAACTGGCGGCCCGCGTCATAATTTGAATGTAGGTATTGGATTGGCCCGCCTAGTCAGTTAGGCTGAGGAACACTGATTTACTAGATTAGAGCAAGTGGTAACATACAAGGATATGTTCTTGACTTTATTGACTAACTTGGGATGCGAATTCAGAAGCTTTTGTAAAAGTCCACTAAAATATAGATCGTGCTGGTTAAAACGTTACTTGGTATGCAAAATTTTCCCGGTGCTAATTGAAATTCCCGTATATTTCCCGGTATTCTCCCGGTGATTCGAAATTCCCGACTTTTTCCCGGTTTTCCCGATTTCCCGGTGCGCTGGTCACCCTGTCACTAGCGCCGTCTGGTGGTAAAATTTTGAATCTCATAGATTTTATAATGATAGTGCTTTAGCTACTGAACAAATTTGCCGAAGGCGCCATCTTTCTAAATGGTCAGGATCCTGAGCTATCCGCAAAACAAAAGTTTTATGCTCACTAGCGCCGCCTGGTGGCAAAATTTTCAATCTCATGACTTTTATAATGATAGCCCTTGAGCTACTGAACAACTTTGTCGAAGGCGACATCTTCCTAAGTGGCCAGGATCCTGAGCTATCCGCAAAACAAAATTTCTATGCTCACTAACGCCACCTAGTGGCAGAATTCCGCAATTCAATGACCACCATATGTTAGCCCTTGAACTACTGAACAATTTTGCTGAACATCATGATCCTCTATTTTGAATACTTTTTAAGATAATGATCATTTATAAAAACGGTCGTTAATCTGAATTTCGGTCGTAAAAAAGTGGTCGGAAAAAGAACCGTCGGTAAAAAAACGGTCGTAAAAAGAGGTTGGAGTGTACTAAAAAATGATATTTTGTCAGATTTACAATCAAATGCAACAATTAAATGATTAAACTCAACTATTTTAACAATTTTCTACTCAATAGATGCGCATTTATTGTGAATATTCATGGATTTCTAAACGTAGAACAGGTAGATTTGAGGTTAGGGAATCGCCACTGGACTTTAGTAACCAAAACAGGGACGTTTCGATACCATCGGAACATCGATATTTTGCTTTCGATGTTCGATATTTTGGTATAGATATTTCCTATTCAATATATTGGTGATATCGATATTTCCATCCGATATATCGTAAATTTATATATGAACAACAATTATTGTAGGGTTTCACCATTAGCACTAACATAAGCTTAAAGAATTCGTACTTGTATGAAGGTTGCGTCCATCTCGACAAATATTTGAGACAAATCTGCCTCTTATACGAAATTGACGGATCCTTCAGCAATCGGGAATTGTATTGGCCAAGGATGAAAAAAATCGTCTCTAGCGATCAAAAACACAGTATTGGAATAATCTAAGGGGGCTATTACTCTCGCAGCAGCACGATTTTAACACTTCATTACGCGTGCGTAGTGCGGATATATGAAGCATTCGATGCACTGTTTGTCGTGGGACAAAGAGTTTATCGGATGTTGTTACAAGTAGCGATCAACTTGAATCATGCCGCATTCGTGTTATTATTTGTCGCTCAACCAATGACCGAAAGGTTTAGGAATCACAAACAACATATATAGATATAGGTAGATCACTAAGTAAAAGTGGAAAAATCCTCAGCATGATAAAACAGGATAAAACATTTATTCGCGAACAGTTAATCGCTAGCACACGTGCAACACGGTGCATTATTCGTGGAGCGTAGTGTGTTGTAATAACTTGACGACAAAAAAATAATCGTTGTTGCTATGATCGCAGGATAAAGAACAACGCAAGGCATCATGGATTTTGTCATGATCACTAGATTTCCATCCTTGGTCTTGGCCATGTCCTTGCGAAAGCCAAGGGTTACGAAAAGAATAATTGACCGGATACCTATTTACACCCAGCAGAAAACCCGCCTGATTGTTACGCAAAACCTGCGTACATAAAAATTGTTTAACGATCTGACATTCTCAGTCAAGCTGGTCGAGAGTTGCAGACCTCTACATGCTATTATAAGTGAAAAACATTTGTAGGATTTTCCAAATGTGATTTATTTTTTGTTTCAATATAAGAAATAATTAGATTTTGAAAAAAAAAAAACAAAGCAGTTTCCGTTAAAATTGTACTAGAATGTATGTTAACAGAATGTAGATGTCAGTCAAACACTAATAATCTTGAGTATTCTTGATTACGAATCTTAGGAAACTAAACGGCAGGTCACTGATATATAAATTTTGCTCCATTGAAATATATCATATGAAATTCCGATATTCCGATATATCGATATTTTGAATCAATATATCGGTGGTATCGATACTTTGATTCGATAATCGTATCGAATCAAATATCGATACTTCGCAATATCGGAACGTCCCTAAACCAAAATGCTCAAAAAGGTGACCAAATAGTGACTTTAAATTATAAACTTTTTAAGATATGCCCAGAATCGAAATATATTGCTTATAAATGATATTAAATTGGATCCTTATTTTTGTACGGGTCGAATAAGTGCTAGTAATCGGATATAATTTTTAGAGAAGTAGATCTCATGCGGTAGAAAACTTTTGGAAATACCAAATTCATAAATCTCCGAAAAAAGATCTTCCGGCAATATTTGTTTATGTGTTTATAATAAACTTTCTTGCAAGAATTCATTGAAAATTTCTCAGATGTCGTATTATAACAACATAAAACATATTCTTGAGAAAATTACTTTAAATGTTTCTAGACAAATTCCTGTACCAGTTTAAGTGGAATCAGTTTTGGTAGAATACTTAAAAATTCGTTGATGAATTTTAGTGATTCCAGCGGCATCCGTCAGAAGCCAACATTGAAAAACTAAACAAGGTATCCTACGAGTTGTTCCTGGTTAAATTTCTATCTGCGCATTTCTAACGAAATTACTAAACAAATGTCACCTAGCTTTAAACATGGATGACCACTTCGTAGTTGCACAGTTGCACTACGTGATTGACCAGAGCGATCGAAGTTGCACGGAGATTGAATGGGGCTTGAAATTAGCTAACCATTCTCAAACTGCACAAAACGAGAGTTCAAAGATTAAATGTCAACAACGGCGCTGGCCACGCCTAACGCCGTCATTCAGGAAGGGAAGGAATGTTAGTTAGTCAACCGTTGTTACTAGATACCGTATATCCCTCTGCATCTCCACAGTTATCATGGGAAGGATATTGTGTTAGTGGGATAAGATGCTGCGATCCATGATGTAATCCACTACTAACTCTAAACAAATGTCACCAAGCTTTCAGACAATATATTTGGAGCACTTTCGAATTTCTTTGATAACTCTGGAAGGAATTGAAAAAAAAAGCCGCAGACTTATCTTATGCAAAAAATGTGGTAAGATTTCTAAAAAAATGGATCGGAGATTCCTTCTGACTTTCTGTCGAAGATTGCTTCTGTTGAGTGCTGCAGTAATGTCAGTTATAAACACTTAAAATATCTGCTAGAAATTCATTCAGATAAATCTTTCAAAAATACGTCCTAGGATTCAGCTAAACTTAGTTCAAATTTTAAATTTTACCATAAATTTTCACATGTTCGAACAGTCCGCCAAAAAAAACATTAGGGGAATTTTCATCTAAATTACCAAGACAGTTCTTCTTTAGGGCGAGGTCATTAGGGCGAAAAGACTTCTATTGAGGCGAATTAAATCGATCGGAAATATAATATAAAATTGAAATTATATTTGCTAAGCTCGATTTGACTGTGAATGCATTAGTTTTCATATTCGCCCTTATTGTTGCTCTGGATTGAATTGTATTTTATAAAATATTACTGGATTGTTCCTTAGTGTTTCTGTTTGGTCTCTTTTTCAGGCATGAGGTCGCTAAAGTTCCTATTTTTAAGACACTCAGTTGCTATCAGCTCTGAATGCAAGCAGGAATATGGTGATTTAGAAACCATTTTGTTAAAAAAAGACCCTTTTGATACCTTCCATTGAAAATACGTTTTTTATAAACTTGCAGGAAAATAGGGATCAACTCTCAAAAAAGAGACCTGCTACCAGTACTGAAAGAATAAAAAAGTAAATGTACAAAATTCTTACCGATTTCGACGACGAGCGGGACTTCTTCTTGTGCTTGCGGTTCTTCTTGGACTTTTTCGATCGCGAATGGTGATGACTGCAAGAGTCTTCCGCCTCCTTGATGAATTCCTCCCAGAGCCGTTCCACTTTGTCTTCCTTCTCGTACGCATCGTACACTTCGAGGTCGATGACCAGCTTCTGTGCCGTTTCCCAGCTGTCAACCGCAGAGAGGCCGGATTCGATCCAAATTCCCTTGAGCTCGTTTTCCATCTTCCGGATGCGACGAGTTTCCTCTTTCAGTCGCTCCTTCTCGGCGGCTTCCGCTTTCTCTAGTAGGGAATTGTAGGTGAGCTTAACGTTGCCTGCGTCCAGAGTGGCCGAGCGCTTGTCTTCGCACACTACCGTGGCAAAATCTTCGAAGGTCGTTATCGATTGGACGATAAACTCTTTTTCCTTAAGGATCTCTTTGATTATCTTTTTCTCATCGTGGAAGCGGGCCTTCAGATTTTCCACATAGAATTTGAACAGATCCAGTGGAGTGGAACCGATTTGGCCAAGCATGGCGGAAAACCGCAAATCGGCTGAAATAATTGGATAGAGTTCCACCCAGAGGGACATCGATGTCAGTTTACCTTCCTCATGCAAGGTATCGAGCAGGGCCAGGAATTGATCCCTGTTTTTGCGCTGCTGCCGCTTGAGACGCTTCTTCTCGCGTTCCTTCTCTTCGTCTTCTTCGCGTTCCAAGGTGCGAATGTGTTCTTCGAATACTATGAGGGCGTCTTCCTTGTCCATTCCGAGCAGATTGACGTCATTTTTAAAGGAGGCGTTTTCCAGGAGCATCACCTGTGCTTCGGACCACGTTGTTTGATAGGTGACCGAAGTCATTGCTTCCAGCAGTTCCCCAAGGACACGCATGTTTCGTTTCTTCAGAACACGTGCCTCCTCCTTCTCCCGTTTCGACAGATTAAAAATGCAATCTTCGTATATATCTCGGCGATCCTGTTCCGGAACGGTCTTCCACACATCCAGGCTGGCAAACAGCTCATCGCAACGGTAGTACTTCAAAGTGGAGTTCATTTTGTCCGAAGACATCAGGAACTTCTCCAGCTCTTCCTTGGATCTTTTCACCTTTAGACGTTGCTCCTCCTTCTCGTCTTTTTGCTTCTGCGTCTTGTAGGCGTTGAATGCTTGCTTCTTTTCCTGCAGCTTCTTGAACACGTTGAACTTGGGATCTTTCTGGACAATCTTAACACATTGTTCCCAATTTGCACTGGATGGGATGTTCTTCTCTTTGAGAAATTCCTTGAATGCTTCAATCGCTTCCTTCTTGTCCTTAAACTCGATTACCGGTTCTTCCTCAATCGGTTGCTTCTTCTCTTCTGCGTCCTCTTTCTTAGGTTCGGGATCTTCCGGAACTTCAATCGCGGCCAAAGTTGCAGCCATCGCTTGATCCAATGCTGACGATGAATTTTCCGCCGATCCGGGCGTAACTCCGGCCAACGATGCCATAGAAGTAACCGAATCGCTAGCCGCCAACGCCGGAGACATAACCGGCATCACCACCGGAGGAATCATCATCGGAATTCCACCTGCCACGGCAACCGTCTTCAAAGCAGCTGCCTTCGCCGCATCAGCTGCCGCTTTCTCTGCGTCCACTTTCTCTTTCAGCTCCAGGTACTCCGGCGGTGCCACCCATTGCGATTCCTTCGTATTAATGTTGTGGTAGTAGACCTTCCCCTGGTCCGATCGATATTCCTTCCACGGGCACTGCGACAGAAGCTTCTCGGCTGGAGATTTCAACTCGTCTGGTTTCTCCCACAAGCTCTGCTTGGTCACACTGTTGTAATAGTAAATGCGGCCATCCGGGGCCTTGTGCTCGGTCCACTCACTCATCATACCACCGGCCACTAGCGGAATCATCGGAATGGGCCCAGCTCCATCTCCAGCAGCGGCAGCAGCAGCAGGAGCACCAAATCCGGGAGGGGGTACACTGAATGGCACCAGCGCCGGGAAGTGTTGCATTCCGGCAACCGGCGGAACCGACATCACGGACTGGTAAGTGCCACTTTTGGCCACAATTTTCCCGAATAATTGAAGCGAAAATCACACTAAACCGCGTCGATTTTACTTTTCACTCTTTTCCACCAAACGACAGCAGTGATGCGGCGATTTGACGTTTGTGACGTTTCGGTTTTACGGTTGAATTTTCAGAGCTGGGCGATATCCAGGTAGGAGACGCAAACGCTAACGCTACAGAGGTACTAGATTGAAACAAAAATTCACCGAGACGAAAATCTCGAAAATCTACCTATGGACCAATGCACGCGTTCACTCATTGACGTTTGAGCGGTGCCGTGTTATTTACGTGACCATGGAAACTAGTGAATTCGGCACCGCTCAAACGTCAAATTAGTGAACTCGTGCATCGGTCCATGGACCAATGCACGGGTTCACTTATTTGACGTTTGAGCGGTGCCGAATTCACTGGTTGCTATGGTCACATAAATAACACGGCACCGCTAAAATGTCAAATAGTGAACTCGTGCATCGATCCATGGACCAATGCACGAGTTCACTAATTTGACGTTTGAGCGGTGTCGAATTCACTCGTTACCATGGTCACATAAATAACACGGCACCGCTCAAACGTCAAATAGTGAACTCGTGCATCGGTCCATACACTGTAGGGTAGAAGCACCGGTTTTGGCCATACGCCAGTTGTATTGATTGATTGATTTGACTTTATTAACGAGATTTTTAGCCCTGGGCTAGTTCATCTCGGGACCAACGGCTTTACTTCCCTTCCGAAGGAAGTCGTCACTATAACTTTTTACGTCATAAGTGACTATGTCGGGGATGGGATTCGATCCCAGGTCCTCGGCGTGAGAGGCGAGTGTTCTAACCACTACACCAGGTCCGTCCCCTCGCCAGTTGTAGCCATAGTGGATTATACACCGTTTTACATAGCCAGTCAGCATGAAACCTTTTGTGTTCAGTAGTTCACATTAACATGATAGAGCTACATCCAATTACTCGTCTAAATGGATTCAAAACATAAGAAAAACAATTCTCGCGTAACTTTTCAAAACGGCCTATCTAACAATTCACACATTTCGAGTAACTCGAGCTTGAAGGTTGTGAAAATATATTTTGAAACTGTATCAAAATGAAACAATTTTTCCCCACTGTGTTGCTTGTAGAGGGAAGCAGTGTAATAGAGTTCAACGTATGAAATGAAATTTTGTCAATTTATTTGGAAATTACACTAAAATCTATAAAAACATCAGATAGGACGTTTTGACCAAAAATATGTACATAGGATAAATCACATAGGTCGTTCTGTTTCAACAATTGTTACATTGGACATTCATTTCTGTCATTTTGTTTCAGTTATAGTAACATCGGATATTTTGATTTGAGCACACAACAATCATGTTTTATTTCATTTTGTATCCACGTGCGTTGAACTGCTTCAACATTCAAGTTGAACTGCTCATTTTGTTGCGGTGTGATAATCGCAGGCACCAGCTGTGCTTTTTGAAGAAGAGACGAATGACCTTCGGGTTAAAGTCTCTCACGAACAACAACAATTTGATTCATTCAATGCCACGCCGTCACTTTCCCCCCCGTCTATGTGTCCTATGTAACAACAGAAGGAGGGGAAACGTTGAGCTGTATTTGGGACTTTTTGCTTTCTCACTGTTTCTCTCTCAATATTCCCTCCGTTTCAATGCTGGTTTCGCCCACACTTGTTCGTGTGTGAGTTACCCACTGCACGACGGGTGGTGACGACTGTGTTGCATTCGGCATCAGCCGTCGGCGCAAACAAGAAAGAGCGGTGGGAAATGATGACGATGACGGCGCCGTCGATTGTGTTGTAGGAAACCAATGCCAAACAAATACATACAGCTTCTCCGCTCTTCGGTGAATGATTGCTCTGCAAATATATGTGCGCAAGTCGCGCATGCACGTTGCTCGTGTTGCTGCCGTGAAGCATATGTATATGCTTCATCGACCATGGATCTGAATCGGATTGATACAATAAGATCATGATGCTGAATATCATTTCCCTATATGCACTCAATTCGCTGATAATCGACATTTTGTTGCGGTGTGCTAATCGGAGACACCAGCTGTGCTTTGTTTTGATTCATTCAATCCCACGACGTCACTTCTTCCCATCCGTCTATGTGTCCTATGTAACAACAGAAGGAGGGGAAACGTTGAGCTGTATGTAGGACATTTTGCTCTCTCACTGATTCTCCCTCAATTTCCCCCCCGTTTTTATGACGGTTTCGCCCACATGATCATGTGAGAGTTTCCCACTGCATGACGTGGTGGTGGTGACGGCTGTGTTGCAATCAGCACC
The DNA here is from genome assembly GCF_002204515.2 of Aedes aegypti. NCBI lineage: Eukaryota > Metazoa > Arthropoda > Insecta > Diptera > Culicidae > Aedes > Aedes aegypti. Next base: position 444,342,234 of record NC_035108.1, read on the forward strand.
AGCCGTCGGTTGAAACAAGAAATTGCGGTGGGGAATGATGACGATGACGACGCCGTCCATCTTGTTGTAGGAACTCGAGAAAGGAGCCCATGTCTAACAAATACATACAGCTTCTCCTCTCTTCGGTGATTGATCGCTCTGCAAATATGTGTGAGCAAGTCGCGCATGTACGTTGCTCGTGTTGCTGCCGGGAAGCATATTTATATGCTTGATCGACCATGCATCTGAATCAGATTGATACAGTGACATCATGATGCTCAATCTTGTGCTCAATATCATTCCCCTATATGCACGCAATGCGCTAATAATATGAAAAGAGATGTTGCAGCTGATCCAATCCAGCGAAACGGTAAAACATGGTTTGGCAAAAAGACCAAAATACAGTTTTGTGTAACTCATTCTCTTTTTGTCACTTGAGCGTTTTCAATTTTGCGAGGCAGTGCGACTCTGAAAATATCGACTGAAATGATTGAGAAGCAGTTATTATGGCATTCTATGCATCTAAGTAGTGTCTCAGACACGCTTCTACAAATCATTCTACCTTTTAAACTCCATTCCAAAGCTTTATTCAGGAATGTCCAATGTAACATTAGAATCGTGTTTATTCATAAATGTTACATAGGACATGTGGTTGGTTCTCTGATCAAAGGTCCAATGTAACAATTGATTAAAAGCGATGCAGTTTTGAACATTGGTCATTTTGTTAAGCTTTGAATAGATTAATTTGTTGTTAATATATCAGAACAAGTGTTCTAGTGTGCTGCTAAGTGGTGCAACGCAAATGATTTGCAATGATAATCTCGATTTGTTTACATTTGTTACTTAGGACGTTTTGAAAAGTTACGCGAGAATTCATTTTCCTTGTAATTTTAACTCTCATACACCAAATTTGCCCAGGACTTTCCTAATTTGGCCACTCTCATGAGAAATCAATGTGATTGGTCAATTTAGGAACCGAAGATAAGTCTTTGACCGAAACTGGTTCCGTTGGCCTATGTTGACCAACGGGATTTTCAAAGCGAAAAAATGGTTATAGCTCAGATTTGATATTTCACACACATAATATGGATTGAAAGCTTGCATTTGAGATTATTTGTATTATAAATACGGCTTCCTGTTCAATTTTAATTGACATTTTCTCTTAGGCTGGCTAAAACCGGTGCTTTTACCCTACCAGAAAATACCCTCTCCAATATTTATGATCTCGCCATATTGGTAACTAAGAGTAGTTGCTGCATTCCAGCACTCGGCATCCACACACACACTTAAGTTATTTCACCGACCTCAGTAAAATTTTTCGCCGAGAAACCAACAGCTGAGAGCTCGGTAAATTTTAACGCCGAATCTCGGTACTTATTTTACCGAGATTTCGGCAATCCGAATTTTTTGCCGAGATCTCGGCGAACGTTACCGAGTTTCGGTAAACGTTTACCGAGATCTCGGTAAAAGTTTTACCGAGAATCGTCAAATTACCGAGATATCAGCTGTTGGGTTCTCGGCGAAACCGTTTAAGTGTGCACATAATCTCTATTACATGGTCGGGGGACGTGTACCCTCCGCATGTAGCGAGCATGCAACCTCTCACAACAATGAAACTGGGGCAATCGAACACGACATGATCCGCTGTTTCCTCCACACCAGCACAATTGGGGCACGCAGGAGATTCTGAGTGCCCGAACCTACACGCAGCGAACTGGACTATCGAATTTCATACATTTTACCTTATGAGAGGTGGAATTTGTCTTTGGTGGAACGTTTATTGCAATACGAACGCTTTACGTATCGTTTTAGCACAGACAAACAGACGTCACACTCTCATAGCTGTCCATCGACCAACTTTTTAACGATCAATTCGAATATATGGTAGGTGGTCAATCCACCACCCGCAGCGCTCACGTCATTTTTGTTCGGGTTTGACGTTTACACACTAACTACAGTGATTTTAGCATTGGGCGTACATTTTTTCGCGACTATGATTTTGATCGCGATTTGTTCTAAGTGTTCCGTCTGTTTCTCTGTGGTTTTAGCATCACTTCACATCAAGGCGTCGATAGGCGCGTGGTATACGCTTGGGCCTATCGATCGCAAGGTTCTTGCACAGAGAAACAGACGTAACACTTCGAACAAATCGCGATCAAAATCATAGTCGCGAAAACATGTACGCCCAATGCTAAAAACACTGTAGTTGGCCGATGGACCAACAGATGGCGGTAGTGTGTAAACGTCAAACACGAATAAAAGCGACGCGAGCGCTGCGGGTGGTCGATTGACCACCTACCTATATGTTCGAATCGATCGTTAAAAAGTTGGTCGATGGACATCGATGAGAGTGTGACGTCTGTTTGTCTGTGGTTCTTGGTTCGATTACAGGTTGCCGCGAAAACGTTTTTTGTTTTCAAATTCTGGTTTCATAAGGAAAATTTATGAATTTCAATCCGATTTCTTGTGGCGAATTTTCATAAGGGGTTCCTTTGTTTATCGATAGTCCATATACCTGAGTGTATGCAGGTTTCTAAGGTATCATTGCTGCCGATCGATGATTCGTTGTGAAAATCGGTAAAATGACAGCTGCGGTAGCTTTCTGTTCAACTAATTTGTCTTTGGTTCAACCGTAGAACGGAAAGTTATCTCTAAAATTGCAATACACAGATATTTTTGTTCTGATACAGATTTGTATGAAACACAGATTTTCTATTAACAATTTTTGTATGGACACAGATATTTTTGCATGAGACAGGTGTTTTTTTTAACCTGGTGGATACAGATTTTCTTTCAAGTTATCTGGCAGCTCTGGTGACGATACTTTAAAGTGTGGTACTAGATGATAATTTGAGCACCGATATCGGCGTCAAATAGTAAACAGAATCAGTACGCAGCCAATTAGTGTTTTAATGTCCGGCATCCTTCCAGGATGATTATTTTGATCTTAGAACTTGGTTTTCGGAAACTAAAACATCCAAACTAATAAATCCTGGCCGCAAATATTGTAAGTATCCTGGCGAGAAAAAAAAATGGAATCCAGTTGTCGCATTTGCCGCAAAACGGCTGCATTCGAACCGGTCTGGCTGAATTCGTGGTCCGAATCCCTCAAGGAACTAATCTCGGACATGTACACCTACTGCACTCAACTAGAGGTATGTATGTTCCGCACTAGATTCCTATTCAAACTTCTTATGAAGCTCGTTAAACTACGGTCTAGGTTTCCTACAGCGATTTGTTGCCTCAACAAATTTGTGAAGACTGTCTCAACCGGCTTACGATGGCGTACGATTTCCGGAAGCTGTGTCGCCATTCGGATGCTCTGTTCCGGGAGCAGCTTAGGAGGCAGAAACGCTCCACCATCACCCCAGTGGTAGTGGAAGCGGAGGGTAGCGAGATCAATATGGACTGGACCATCAAAATCCCTGAGGAGTCACTAGCGAGTACTGAACAAAAGAAGCTTTCTGATGATGACAAAATGTTGGATCTAACGGATCACGGATCTCTAACCCTCAAATGCTGCTTCGAACAGTGCCATGAAACCACGGAGGATTACGATAAACTGGTGGAGCACGCGGCCGGAAGTCACGAGTTTGAGAGAACTGATAATGAGCTGAAAAGAGATGCGAATCAAAACTTCATTTGTCGAATCTGTTTGAAGGGATTCGACAGCCAAACCCAACGGAACATGCACCAAGGATTCATTCAAGAAATACAAAGACTGCACTACCCAAGGTGCGGCGATTCGTTCACTTCCGGCGAGGAATTCCTGAATCACGAGGCAAAGGAGTGCCCTAAGGAAGAAAAAACGTTCGAACGGCTTGCAGAAGAAAAAGGTTCATTATTGCGGGAAGCATTGATTCAAAGAATACTCGCAGCTAAAAAGACGGATGAACTTTTGCGGATCAGTCCGGAGGAGCAAGCCATCGTAAAGCATAAACTCTTCTTCAGCAGATTACGGAGCGAGTTGAAGTACTCTCGGAAGCAGGTGAAACTTTACTTCATTTGCGACACGTGCAACTTTCGAGCGGCAAGTGTTAAGGACGTAAAACTGCACTTACGCGGAGAAAGCTGCGCTAAAGGGTACCACCTCGCTCTTGGATTTTGCCAGGTCACCTTGCGCAGAATACAGTGCCTAGAGTGCGTAACTTGTGGCCATCAGTGCATCTACTCCAAAGCCTTACGACGCCATCAGGAAAGACACAATCATCGAGGGATACGAAGATCGGTCAAAGTTCGACAGATAATCGGAAGGCATCTCCCATGTGAGTACTGTGGCCGGGTACTGGCCAGTACCGCCAGTCGCAAAAGCCATCGCAGCAGGTGCATCGTGGCCAAGAGCAGTAACACGGCTCAAATACTCCAGGGAACGTCTACTGGATCTACTAACATGGATCCAGGTGAACATTCGTCGAACATTTCCGATGGAAAGGGCGAACCGTTCATTACAGAAATTAAAATTGAAGAATTCGATCCGGAAGATATGGGGGATCATCAGATAGGCCATCAAGAACCTAAATCGGAACAAACTCCTACCCTATCCTCTAAGACACGACGAAAGCCAAAGCCAGCATCCTTCTACTGCGTTATATGTAGCTACGCTACCAACAAACACGGCAATCTCAAACGACACTTGCAGATCTGCCTGGGAAAGGTTCCCCCTCAGCAGGCGGCTTACTACGGCGAGATAGTGAAGCAGGAAATGGCCAAAAACTTCCGCAAGTTGGCGCCTCGTATCTGTGAGCGTTGTGGCTATTGGACCAACAAAAGTGGGAACATGAAACGTCATTTAATAAGGTGCTACACTAAAGCCCAACGGCGACATGCCATTGAAAGCGATTCTCAATAGTTCGCGGGGGGGATGTGAGGAATGAAGGGATGCTCAACACGACCGTGTGGTCGCAAGTTTACAGTCTAAACTAGGAAACGATAACGGTTGATGTAAGCAAATTTAGTCATACTATATAAGTAGAAACTCGGATGTACCTATGTTAACAAATTATGGACACTCGTCTGTACTGTAATGCGTATCATTACATACTTTGAACGAAAACAGAAATGCGTTACATTTCGTTTATCCGAAGTCAACCTCCTTGAAAGATTACCAAATGAAGGTATCTACCGTATTGGACAATTAATTTGCAACTTTTTCGGTTTTCTATACTGCCGTGAATCGCAAGTCAGTCCCATCAGTTTTCCATACGAATATTTAAAAAAATTACAGAGGATTGGAACATGTTCCAATCTTAATGAAACTTTCACAACTTGATTTTTACTACGATATTTTTCCGAGAAAAATATAAAGATGATCGAAACACGGTTCATTTTTGTGTTACACGGTGCGGAAATCTGTAGTGGGACTGACATACGGTTACTTTTTATTATGGGACAATTTGACTTGCTGTTTTTTCCTAATTTTTCCGAACAAATAATATAATCTCATTAGTGCAGCTGAAAGAGCATTGGAAGATATGTTGAAAACTGAGCTCAACTCAATTTTGACGAAAATGCAGATGGGACTGACTTGCGATTCACGGCAGTATACTCAATGGTCAAATTTGGTGAAGTAGATTTCAGTTATTTATTGAAAGATTTGAATGAAATTCTTACCGAAAGTTGGAGATTACTTGAATTTCAACATATACAGAGCTGGTAGTCTATTTTAACCAAAAGCCTTTTATTTTGCTTATTCTGTTTGTAGTGAAGCCTGTTGACAAACTCTGGAAGTTCCTAAAAAACCTTCAGAGACTATTTCACAGGATCTTCAGCAATTACTACTTCCCTGAGGAAATGCTTCAAATATTCTTCTAGTGTTGTTCTCGAAGATTTCTTGTGGCATACTTCCAAGGACTCCTCCAGAGATCTCCACAGAAATTCCTCCATCAAATCTCCCAAAAAATCTTCCAGCTGTGTTTCGAGGCATATTTAGAGAAATTTGTTCAGAATTTGCTCCAGGAAATATAGGCCTTAAATCTCACTACTACAACACACAAAACCTTTCAAAATGTAAAGACACTTGAGTAATCACGTATGGCGAAATAGGGAACCACATGTCTATAATAGGGAATGTCCACATGTCTATATGAGAATTATTATTCTATATGAGAGTTATTATTTTAGAATTTTTGAAGAAATTTGTATAGGTTTTTTTAGGAAGATTTATGCCAATTTCTCCATTTTCATACGAATTCCTACAAGAATTCATCCAAATTTACTCACAGGAATTGCTCCAAACACTCTTCCAGGAATTCATCAATAAATTTGACCTGCAATGCCTCATGAAGTTCCTCCATAAATTTCTCTAGGAATGGCTCCTTTAACTCCTGCAGTTCTTCCAGACAATAATTGTGCTTATTTTGCGTGGCGTTGAATGAGGTGACAATTGCCGACTCGCTACCATTTGATTAGCATAAGGCGTCTCACGTCACTCAAGGTGCAGAATAAGCAAAAAATTCTCGAGAAATTTCTCAAAATCTGCATGGCTTCTTTAAAGGTTCATCTAACACCTCAGTTCCTCGCCCCTCGTACACAGGTTTGGTGCTTTTGGCGGTGGTCAATCACGTGACAACTAGAAGGCTAAGGCTCCACAATATAAGTAGTTTTCTATCTCAATTGGTTTCACACCAGCTAATACTACATTAATAACTAAACCTATTCCTCAGGCCATTCCTACGCAAGTTTCTTAATTTCTTCTTTCCGTTCGACAATTTACAAGGAAATTCCTTAAGGATGTAATCCAGAGATTTGTTAGATTTTCTTCAATTTTCTCAACAGTTTATCTACGAAATCCTGAGTCCATGAGATCTTTCAAAGAATTTTCGTAAAACGGGGTGAATAGAAAAAGTGGGGCGAAAGAAACAAAGTGACCTACAGGTAAAAATGTGACTTTTATGTAAAGATAAACTTTAAAAATAAACTGAAATATATTTTTTCCATTAGTTTAATAGTAACAGAAAAAATATTTGACTTTCTTGCGAAATTTTTCATACAATTTTTGGAATAAACCGTTAAGGAATTTTAGGAAGATTCGTTAAAGTTATTACTAAAAGCATTCTTGAAGAAATTTAAAAATTCCTGCAGAAAATACTGATTGAATTCTTGAGGATGTTCTAAACGGGAAACTTGGTGGATGTGTTGAAAAAAACGATGACAAAATTATTGGTCAAACTCCTGAAGAAGTTAGGACTTTGTTGAATTTTTTTCGAAATAATCTTTGTAAGAATATATACAGCAATACGAGCAGTAATACTTTTCCTAATGTCAGGTAAAGTTTTCTTGGGAATAAAATTTATCCTGATTCCTTTTAGATTATTTTTCATTTCTTCGTTTCCATTTGATCCCTTTTGAATTCCTATTTGGTTTCGTCTTGGCCTTTTTTCGAACAAAAGGTTTCTAAAGTTCCTATTTTCATGGTACTTAGTCGCTGCATTTAATAAATAAAAGACACGGACACCTTCTTCAGCCATTTAGTTACACAGACTGTAACTTAACACTAGACAACGGACAAGCATGCTCCAGTGGCACAGCCGAGAAACATCCGTGAATCGAACCCACAACCCATGACACGAAGCGATTACTGCCTGGCGACACTAACCACTCGGCCACGAAGCCCACAGTTTAGTTTTGAGTACCGTAAAACGGGGTATCTTCAATAATGCGGGTAACGTTGGCAAGTTGTCAAATATGAAAATTTGTCAAATAATTTACTTTACCCAACCCGTTATTGCTTTTGAACTTATGAAAGTAAAAAAAAATTAAAATCAATGTTAAAATTCAAGTTATGCCTGAGATGATGTGAAAATTACATGCAAATCGGTCCATCAATAACACAGAGCTAAGTCTCCAAAGTGGACTATTTTGCATAAGCATAAGCATACAATTCTGTAGGATTCCACATAGCAAATAAAACTAGCAAATAACAATCCTTTAAACAAAAGCACTACTTTTATTATTTTTTTACACTCACTTTCACTTTAGGTTCACATGTCTTCTCTGAATAACTTCCTTCTCAAAACTGAAACCAATCATGTTTCCTACCCGTTCACCAGCGCATCTTTTGTCTCCTCGTTCATTCACACCAATCATTCCGTACCTCTTTTTCTGACTTCTACCCACGCGTTCAAGGAAGCTAAACCGATGCTGATGTGCTGGATATGGATCGTCTTTTGCAGAATCGTTTTTATCAAATTTGCACTCTAATAAATTTTCACCTACAGGGGAAAGTGGGGCAGTTTGGCCACCTTAAGGAAAAGTCGATGAAAGTGCTGGAAATATTATGAATTTTTCGAATATTTGCATGATTTCCAACAATTTTTAGATGAATACACTAGATCCGCATGATTTCCTTTGTCTCATAAAATTCACGAATAAATGATTGATTTTTCAAAATTTCTCATTTTTCGAGTCGATTTTTTACTGATGGGGTGATATGAGCACCCCATTTTTGATTGCAAAATAATCTCATATAATCTAAAAATTCAATTATTTTGTTACAACACTTGAAAGTTATTAGTATTTATAAATACTCCGTGCAAGAAGGTATAATTTTTTAAAACCATTTTAACAGTCAAATATCATCATTCTGAAATGATGAAAATTAAAAGAGTCATTCGGGGCGATATGGGCAGTTTTTTAGAACATCATTTATTTATTTTTATTTGAGTTTCGAACATTGACTTATAACATGCCTATTGCTTCATTTCCTCATCAGCTTTGGGGTTGCATGTTATTTCAGATGAAATTTAAAGAATTTATGCAGTTTTAAGGGGGTGCTCATTTCACCCCATTGGCCAAACCGCCCCGACTACCCCTATTCATTAAAATTGATTTTATTTAGTTATTCTTCCTACCAATTCGTAGTTGCTACTCCGTGATTGACCAGAATAATCGAAATTGCACAAGGAATCAAGAGATGTAGCTTGGGAGTAGCTTTCCATCTTCAGTGTACACTTTCGAGAACTCCAAACATTAAAAAGTCGATAACGGCGCCGGCCATGTCCTTACGGTCAGGAAGGAATATTAGAGTGACATTCATTGTTACTGGAGACCGAGATCACCTCTGCATCTCTATGGTTGTCATGGAAAGAAGTTAATGTTAATGCACAAGAGTCTATGTCGACACTTAAGCGAAGTATGCACTTCAACAGAAAAGTAATCGCCTATTTCGATGCGTGGGAAATTTCTTGCAAGAAATGCTCAAAAAAAGCATTTTTCTTCGATCGCAGTATGCAGTTGAAAAGAAATGTCAACTCAAATGGAGCTCACTGTAGGAAATTTCTTAACCATTTCTTGGGCAGAAATTTTTACTTTTCTTGAGCGGAACAGCATACTTAGCTTTACAGTGACGAACTGTACCAGCCGTTACATCATCCGAATCTAATAATTTGCGGAGACGATAAAAACGTGATAGATCAATTTTCAACACATCCGTTCGCGTACGCTGCCTACTTCGATCTCCTCACCAAAGTGGACAATTTCAATTCTCATTCTACTCATTCTACATTCTAATTTTACCAGACTAAGAAGAAATTATTGCCGTGTGTGAGTACACTCTGGAAATACGAGACAATGAGTCAAAAAGGTGAGCCAACTCATCCATGATTTTTTGACTGCTGAGTTGCGTGATTGACAACTCGCATGAAAAATCTGAAGCGTGAGTTATGAGAAATAGAGTTTTTCAAAACACTGCAGTGATATTTCACTATGGTGTACAGCTTAACGGTACTCCATCGTGCTCCAGCTAAGATTCAAATAGATTTCCAAGGAGAAAAAAGGGCTTTATTGTCTACTATACCTAACCACGGTGGCACAGGTTCAGTTTACAAAGATACCTTTTCGATGGACTAGAAACTTACCGCTCACGTCTGCACCCGCTTAGACATTCTCCAAATCTACTTTTTCCTCCTGGTGTTCCGAAAGTTCTGGTTGCGTATTTTCGGATAATACGGCCTCAGTCGTTGAACACATCTCGTCGATAATCACTGAAGATGAATCAGTTGTTGCGTCGTTTGGTTCTGAAATATATGACAAATTGTATTATTAATTGTAAATTAATTGTATTATTGTATGTATGATCTGGTGGTGCTCTACGGTCTGTTAGGAAATGCTGAAGCTGAACATTTAATTGAAAACCAACAGGATCCATAGGCACTTCCTGACTTCCTGATGCATTTCTTCAAATGTTTCGTTCAATAGGTATACCAAGTTGAAACCTGGATTTTGTCTAAGGGTAACCACAGATATTACATAAGGAATTTCTTGAGAAAATGTTCAAGGGTTCTTTCATAAAATTCTCAAGAAAGTCCTATGCCCTCCAGGAATTCATCCATAGATTTCCAGAAATTGCAACAGAATTCCATATAGAATTTTAGTTCAAGGTTTCTTAAAGACTTGAACAATAAATTTGCATTAAAATACCTTCAGGGATTACTACAGAGATTTCTCCTAAGATTTCCTCAAAGAATTCATCCAGGGATGTCTCCAGCAATTGCAAAGGAATTTATTCAGAAATTACTAGAGAAGTTCCTGAAACAATCTGGGCAATATTTGTAAAGAAAACCCTAAAGTAATCATCCACGACCATTTGAGCTTACCATTTTTATCACTCAACCTTTCCTGTTTAGATGGCCAAATAACCTTCTCTCCGTAGGTTTCCTCGCAGGAATAGATTGCTAGATGCCTTTGGAGGTTGTATTTTCGTTTGGTCTCAAAACCGCAAACACAGCGCAGAGCCTTTTGGTGCGTTGTTTTGGGGGTCAAGTAGGAACGCGCATTTACCTTTCGATGCTCGCGTATTTTATCGCGGCGCCTCTCCTTCAGTGCAGGCTCGTCGACCTTTTCGCAGCGTCGGTTAGCTTGGTGCCGTCGTAGGGAAAACCGCCTGTCGGTTGAATAGCCACAAACACAGCGTAGGAGCCTCTGGTGGATCTTCAAATGATACAAGTACCTCGTTCGCTGATACGTTGAGAAAGGACAGTGTGTACAGATGTATTTTTTTCTCTTCTGTCCACTATTGTCGGAGGGGTTTGAACGGCATTGTTTGACGGATATTATCTCCTCCGGTTCTACTTTAACAGACTCAATAGTTAAATACGAATCATCGATCGGTGGATCTTCCTTATCAGTTACAGATCCATCTGGACTTGCTAGCGTAGTAATACTATTTTGAGACTTAGAATACTCCCCTTCGTTTACGGGAACTTCATCGACAAGTGGATTCTCTGATGTTGAACTCATTGCTTCTGCAGTTGATTTGGATTGAGTATCTGATGTATGTGCTGTAGCGATAGAGTAGTATGTAATTTAGTTACAAAAAATGTGTGTACTGATGTGATAAAACTCACCAACATTCTTATCCTTTCGCGACTTTGGCGGTTTAATATTAATTTGCTTCCCATACTTTTCTTCGCAACGAGATTTACCCAGATGTCGCCTCAAAGACCACCGTCGGTTGGATACAAATCCACACGGGCAAAGAAGGGCTTCAGGATGTACGCTATAATGGTCTATGTAATCCTTTCTTTCGAACGTGTGATAGGCACAGTATTTGCATGTATAAGTCCTGAGTTTCCACTGCTCATGGTGAAGGAATGAAGCTAGATGATCGTACTCAAACGTTTCTTCGACATCGGATTCTCTCGTTTCCGTTATCGTTGAGGCATCATTTGTGTCCAATGTAGTTGCTTGAACAATCTCTTCGATTCTCGTTTCATTTGCTTCTAGAGTGTTCTGGTCTTGATGTTCGAGAGGTTCCTGAAATTCTGTCGTTACTATTGGAACGTCTTCCGGTTCCACTTTGACTGCCTGGTCAATTGATCTCAGTTCATAATCTACCGAAGGTAGGTCTTCGCCGGCTTGTGCTACCGTTATAAGTGGGAACAGTTGTAGAAAGCATGTCTGAGATTCCACACTTGCGCGCTTCAACTCGTAACTCATCAGGATCTGGCCGTAACACATCCGACAAACTTGCTGTGGATAACCGTCGTCAGTGCTAACCTGAAAAAAATTCGGTCATGATTTTGAGTAAGTGGGCAACATATTTAATATAGTAATATAGGCATAAGTAATATAGTAAATAGAGAGTAAACCTTGGCACGACTCTTGTCTAAAGATGATTGTTAGTACGGTGAACACTGCATATATTCAATCAACTAAAGAAATTGATTGTAAATTGAACATAGATACGATGTAACACGCATCACATGATTAAATCAATTGTAGTGTTATTGAACTGGCTAGATGTACAATATTCACCGAGAATAACAATTTGAATGGATTTGTACGTTTTTAAATAATGCTATGAAGAAGGAGAGATCATCTTCTTCTTCCAGTAGTTAATATTTGGATGTCTATTATTTCATTTGCTTAGAAACACTGAGCTACACACTCGATTACCAACGACTCTTAGGGCGTTATCCTAAATTATGCGAGATATCCTTGATGGCTTCAAAATGTTGCTCCAGGAATTCATCCAGTGATTGTTCCGTGGTTTTTTTTTTCTCTAGAAGTTCCTTTAAGATTTGAGGATTTCTTCAAGAACGAAAGAAGTAATTTCTCCTACGATATTTCCAGAAACTACTCCATGATTCTCTGCAAAATGTGCATTGTGTTTTTTCCATGTTTTATTTCTCCGTAAGTGTATCCAGTATCCTAAAAGGATTTTTTTTTATAATTTGCTCCAGAATTTTAGTTTGAGATTTCTCTTAGATTTTAACCAGGAAGTTCTATAAGGATGCTTCCGGGGTTTCCTTTAAAATATCTTAACAGATTCTTCCAGAAGATACCTGTTCGGAATCCGTCAAGAAAAACTACTTTTTGTAGCAGTCTCTTTTTATGGTCAGCTCAAACTGCAATTATATTCCATATTAGCTACGTTTTTTACATAAATCTCTTCTACTTACAAGAAATAGTTTATTCCTGCTCGCGCGATGTTCTAACCGATGTTTTATGCACTTTTTCAGCACCCTCGACGTTATATTGCAGCACAAGTCGAACAGTTTTGACTACTGGTACTAATTTTCAGATCGAAAACGCATCCACTAGCTACCACAACGTCTATGTGAATTCAATAAATAAAGCGAACTAAACCGCATAAACTTCCACCAGCTTTTGATATTCGAATCACTACAAAACTATTAATTTGTGTATTAACAAGAACTAATTTATCTCCTTCGAATTACTCCGTACTAGTTTGTTTTGTTATGTTTTTCCTTCTCCTTGTTTGACAACACATCAATAACATCTCCTACCACAGTTGACCGTTCGCGCATATCGCTTGTCTTGGTGACCCTTCTCACTTCTCACTCTCATTGCTGAGCTTGGGGTAGAGCTCGGCGCCGTCAACAATACCCAAAGAAGCCATTTATTTAGGAACATTTGGAAGTAATTACTGAAGAAATTCCTACAGTAATCGCTGATAAAAATCTAAAAGCCCTTGAGAAGCATCTGATGATCTCTTGCAGAAGAGTACTCGTACAAAAAACTCTGATGAAACTTCAGTTCCTATTGAAAGTCTTAGAGGATTACTTGTTTAGTTGTGATTCGTGATTTATGACTTACCAGTCGAGTGGAAGTTAAACTGCTACCGAAAAAACTAAATATTACATATACTTTGCAATTGAATTAAATAGACAAATTGACATGAAATTTGCAAAAAAAGTTACACGTCTTTTCGGTGAGAATCGAACTCACAACTCCCTTAGGCGGCATCCACAAATTACGTAACGCTCTAGGGGGAGGGGGGTAGTAGGCTCGAGCGTTACGGCTCATACAAAAATTTGATTTTTTTTCAAAAAAAAAAAAAGCGTTACGGAGGGGGGGGGGGAGGGGGTCAAAACTTTCCAATTTTAGCGTTACGTAATAAATGGACGCGGCCTTATCACTAGACAGGGCGCGTTACCCCTACACCACGAGAGGACTCATGGACGCAGAAAATAACCTGAATTCGATTTTAACTCAACAATCACGTGGTCCTCTTTCACAAAGCGCATCTCTTTCGGAAGAAAGAAGAAAATAAGAGTCTAATTTTGCATATTCAACAGCCTCAAAAACTCCGAATTGGCCACTTCCGAATTGGCCACATCCCCCGGGGCACCTGGAACCTACTATAAAGTGGTTATGGCAGCCGGTGATGCTGGAAATGCTTCGGAAAGCATAACCTTTGAAAATAATGAAGTTTGATGCCCATATTGATATGGTTCCGGATATGTTCCTAATTGACCACTTCCCCCAGGGCACCTGGAACGTTCTATAGAGTGGTCTGTGCATCTAATGGTTCTGAATACGCTGCAGGAAACATCATTTTTAAGGTTGGTGTCCGCTTGGATATAGCTCCGGATAATATTTACATGATTGGAAATACAAACATGACTGACCATGCTTTCCGGAACCAGTTTTACGGAAATGGTCATATTTCTGAAGATTTCCAACCAATCTTAATGCGTCCGGTGGCATTCAACTTCCTATTAGTTCTAGTTTCTAGGAAAATTGCAAACATCTATCTAACTTTACACCACACAAAAATACAAGCGACAGAAAAAATGACATATGGACATGACCTCAGAAAATCCGGAACATCTCCGTTGTCCAGTGGCCAATATGCATGGCCAAGGAAGTTCCTAAAACTGGACCAAATTTGCCGTCGACTGCTTCCAGATGCATCCAATTTCATCCATTTTTCATAAAGTTATAAGCATTTGAATTTGGGCAAAATTTTGCCTATCTCAATCATTTTGCCTATCCCCTGTATCTACATATATCACTATGTAAGATGTTAGCTGTGTTTCACCAAAATGGTTTTGGTGAGTGAATTTGACGGATTGCGCCGACAATTTTTATTGCATAGGATTTATCGAATGTAGCGCGGTTGTTGCACCAGGGCCAGATTCATTTCTCGAGCGCGAAAAAATGGTCACAAAAATTAAAGTTTATGCCTTAGTGACTATTTTTTAATCTTCTTTAATTTATTCGGGGATTCTTCGGGAAGATCATCTAAGATTATAAATTAAATCACTTTAGGATTCTTCAAGAAGTTCTGAAAGTTCTCCTGGGATTTTTCGGAAAGTCTCTCTGAGATTCTTTCTGGAATCTCTCACCAATTATTCCGTAAATTTCTCTGGGATTATCCCAAAAATCTCTCTGAAGTTCTTTCGATAATCCTCATGGAATCCTCTATACGGAATCCTTCTTAAATTTATCAGGAAATCCCTCTGTTGCTCATTCATAAACCTATCTCGAGCTGATCCGTCCAAAAATCTTTTTTGGATTATTCTGGAAATGCTTCTGGGATTCCTCTTGCAATTTATGTGTATCATACAGAAAATCTTTCGAAGAATCTTCCAAGAATCCCTGTGGGATTCATCAGAAAAAAAAACCCTTCCAACCATCTCGAAAGTCCTCTTAGTTTCTTTCGGATATCCTTCTGAAATTATTATAGTTATCTCTCTGATCGCTGTGATTCTTCCGAAAAAAGTACCAGGAAGACTTTCTCTTGGATTATCCCGCAAATTCGTCTTGTATTTTTATGGAAGTCTTCCGGATTTCATCCGTGAAATTTCCCAGACATTCTGCAGAAAATATTTCTATGATTGCTTTCCAGAGGGATGGTATTCATAAAAAAGATCTGTAATTCTTCTGAACATCTTTTGAAGACTTTTTTCAGAAATGTTTCGGAAATCCATCAAAAATTATTACATTGGTATCTGATTTTTTTCTAGAAAACCATCAGTAATTCTTTCATGAATGTCCCTTTCTCTCAGGATTATTCCGGTCCTTCTGGGATTCTTCCGGAAATCCGTCTGACACTATACAGTAAAAAATCTGTTCTTTCACTGTCAGATTATTTTTTCATTAAAATTCTTGAAATTCTTGAAAATCCCTATGGAATACTTTCGGAAATCCTGTCCGGAAATTCTTCCAGATATCTCTCGCTGATTTAAGCTAAGTATGCTGTTTCGCTCAAGAAAAGTAATGAAATTCCTTGACTGAATGGGTCATGAAATTTCCTACAGAGAGCCTCATTTGAAATGACATTTCTTTTCAACTGCGTACTGCGATCAGAATAATGTGATTTTCTGGACCATTTCTGGGAAGAAATTTTCCACGCATCGAGATAGGCGATTCCTTTTCTTGTCAGTAGCAAACAAGGCTTTATTTAATAATCTGTTTTAAGGAATTCCATCCGAAATTTTGTTTTATGGAAATTCTCAGCAATTCTTCCGAAAACTCATCAGAAATTTATTAACTCATTTTACGCGTGGTAAAGATGGACAAATTATGAGTGAAATTATGAAAAAAAAAATCCACGTGCTGGGGTGGAATTTGAACCCAGGACTCTTGTATGCTAGACGAGCGCTTTATTAACTAAGCTACCGAGCCACTTGGTGATCCAATAACTGAGTTGGTTACAAGTTTAGAATTCAAATCCCTACAGACCACGCGGACCGCTTTCATAACCCATATCCATCCATCTCATTTTACTACACACGCGGAAAGAGCGAGTGCGATTTATTTAGTGTTGAAATTGTTTGCCTATCGTACACTGAACCAATAAATATCATAGAAAGTATTAAAAACCTCACATACCCTTGCGATAATTGAAATCCGATACCTGTTATGTGTATCCATTGATATTCAATTAAAGAACACATAAAACACATTATGATATTTCATACCATTCATTTACCAACAATGTGGATTGTATATGAACAAAAGTCATGTATGTAATCCGATGAATAGTACGTGATTTGCCGATGTGAAAATTCTGTCTTATTTTTATTGGTACTTTCGTGATGGCGGAGTTTGGCTCTCAAGATATAATTGTGGTGGATTAAAGTAAGTTTTAATTTAAAGTGACATATATTGGAAGTTTAGAATAGTTAGCAAATATATGAAAGAAGGGTAAGTTAAATATTTATTAATTGAATACAAATAAAAGTACATTAATTTCAGATTTGAATTTACAGGAAGTTGAAATGACGAAACAAGGACAGAAGGAACAAAATACTCAGAACGTACGAAGGTGTTTAAAATCGTATAGGATGTGATTTTCTAAGTTATACCAATTAAAGTGGTTGGCTATCCAACGTGCCTAACGCATCACTTGTTCACTAATTATGATGTATAACATGGAAACATTATACTTTCAATTAAAACCTAGGTCAAACTCAATTGATTGTAATTAAACCTTTAGGACAACGCAGATAATTTATCAAATAAACAGTATTTCAATTGTTATTATATTGTTTTCTTAATTCTACTAAAAACATAAAAATAAATCATCACAAACTTACAGGGCTGGTAGCAGTCAGACAGCAAAATAATAGTGACTTATGTGACCAAAATGATCAAAAAAGTGACCAAAAAGTGACCTAAAAGTGACTTGATAACTACAAGTATTAGTCATTGAAATGACTAGAAATGAAAATATAGTCTATGTGAATATTAACCATTCTACATATTAGGCAAATTTAGAATGTAGAGAACTGCAGTAATTTCAAATCTTTCGTAACAGTAATCTGTCCGAGATAAGACTTGATTGTCATGAATGGTCAAAAAGATAGCCTTTTCGAGATTTCATTCATCATTATTTACGAGACGAACATTAGCTTAAAATTACTAGGTTACTATGTTATATTTCTGATTTCAGTTAAAAAAAATTAAATACATGAACTTTGGTAAACTCGTGATAGAATCCTTAACAAAACTCCTGTACATGATGAACTTACAGGCAAGATTTTGAAGTAGAGATGCAAAATGAATTACTTGAAGCATTTCTTAACAAAGCTGTGGAATAAATCGAGGAAAAAGGTTTGGTTGTAGACAAAATTGTGGCGAAAATTGAGAATAAATTTCAGTATATTTTGACAACATCCTGACAGAATGCAGAGTTCAAAAACAAACGAAAAATAGAAACTCATGCTAAATTTGTGGCAAAATTTCTGTAGAATAAAGAATCCAAATAAACAATAACTCCAGAACACAATTGATTATTAACGAACTCGAGAAAAGAACAAATTAGTTGAATGTCGTACATAAAGAATTAGAATTTCATTAGCATTTCAATAAATGAATTAATCCCATTATCAGTGGCGACTCGTAACCTCACGTTTTATCTTATCTACGATCCTGAAATCATTATTATTATTATTATTATTATTTATTAAGGAGGTTTTAACTACAAAGTCATTCGCCTCCAACGACCATGAAATGACTAATTTTGCAAATTTAAATTATAAAGTAAACAATAAACGATAGAAAGCACATATTTGTTGCTGAAATTCATTAACAGGTGGATTTTGGGTTAGAGAATAGCCATTGATAACACTATTGATTAATTAATATCGTCCAACAATGTT
Organism: Aedes aegypti; assembly: GCF_002204515.2. Classification (NCBI taxonomy): domain Eukaryota; kingdom Metazoa; phylum Arthropoda; class Insecta; order Diptera; family Culicidae; genus Aedes; species Aedes aegypti. Next base: position 444,360,566 of record NC_035108.1, read on the forward strand.
CTATCATTCATTATAGAAACATGTTTTTTGTTTGGAAATAGTTGACCAAAGTCGTGTAAAAAACAGTGTCAAGGGTTAATCAATGGAAACATGTATTAAAAAAAAGACACCGAACCGTAATGCTTCCAGTGGACGGTTTGCCCTTTGAAGGAAGCACCACACTAGACAACGGACTAGCATGCAACGCCCAGTGGCATAATCGAAATACGTTCCTGATGAAAAGATTTTCAGACTGAAGCGGGAATCGAACTCACACTCCTTGACTCGATGCGGTTAAATGTTTGGTTACACTAACCGCACGGCCACGTAGGAATTTCTGATGTGATATCTGAAATGATTTCCATCAAAAATAGTACTTGCTGTTGAAGTCCTGCACGAGTTTCTGACAGTCTTTTATAATTTATTTTGGTTGTTATTCCTAGCCATTTCTGGCTTATCTTCCGGAGGAGTTTTGATGATGTTTTGGACCTGGTTTTGGATGTCTTGTATAGCCGTAGATTACTCATATCAGATATTGGTTCTGGTATTTGCCAAAATTTAATAAAATATTTCGGACAACAAATTTATTCTAATGTTGCTTTCTAAGTTTTGCCAGAATGATCTCCAAAGTTTTTTTCCAGGAAATTTTTAAATTTTCTATCGGAAATGTCTACGAAATATTCACTTGAATTCTTCCAAAAAGTTAGCCGGAAGGGCGGGAATGAACCAATCTCGGGCTGAACTTCCCCATAATAAGGATTCAATAATAATATAGTTAGCCAGGAGTCTCTACCTTTCTTGAGTCAAGAATCTTGACACTTTGATTTCAAAATCACACTATTCTTGTCGGTATAATAACAAATATCTGTTTCTTGTTATTTTAGTTTGAAAAGCTAACCCAGCCTTAAATTTCATTATCATCAGATCACGAAAAAAGTGACTTTAGTGACCATTTTCCTGAAAAAAGTGACTTTAGTGACTTTTTGTTGGAAATAGTGACTTTTTAGTGACCCGGTCGAAAAAAGTGACCAAGTCACTAAAAAGTGACTTGCTACCAGCCCTGAACTTATTATACTATCATGTAGAAATCACTAACAATACTAATATTTATCATCTGAATTTCACATAACATTCATCAGCAAAACCTAATGGTTTTTATTTTGAGTTCGCATGAAATGTATATGTTTTATCAGATGAATCTAATCAAAATGGAATCGCACAAGTTTATATGATAAATTGATAAGCGTTATGTGAAAAGCTATATGGAAAAAAACTATATATGTTTTCAGATAAATCTTACATGATTACTCGGTTCAGTGTACCGTGTACGCACCAAACTTTGCGCAGTTAAGAAATTATCATCGTATTTTTGCTTCAAATAAGGCTAAAATATGTATCTTTTTATTCAAACTTCTGCCAACGATAGGCTTTTAACCCTTCAGTAGAACGCGTGATTTAAAGAAAATAAAAATGATTCACAAAAAATTAAAAAAATGCAAAAGGTGATGCAACACCTTGTGCCTAACATTGCGCACAAAATCTGAATTGTTCCTAACTTTGCGCATGATGTGCCTAACTTTGCGCATGCCTTAAATTGCTCGTTTACTCTAAATAATTTTACTTTTTTACTGGTTTTGTATTAAATAAAAAGGTTACAACTAATATGAGTTTCATCAAGAGTTTTTTTCCGTGAATTTCAATTTAATTTATTCAATCACCTCAAACATAGAGTGCCCACGAATAGTTATTTACTCTGTTCTTATTTTTTTATAATACATATATTCACAAGATTACAATCTGAGCAATATAATTTACAGCCGCAGCTTATGCCTATTTGTTATCGTACGCTGCTTTATATAACTTATTCTCTTGTTTTTTTTTTTTTTAATTCTTAAACTGAGAGATGTATCGTTGATATCTCACGATTAATCATTTTTTTTATCTATTTGCCGCCAGTACGGATATTCCATAATTGAACGCTTTTTGCTAGACAACTGGAGCTTGAATCATTGTCCTTCAACTGGGAAGCCAACCTTTGCGCTATCAATTATCCAAGTTTACAGTAATAGTCTCTTGTGTTAATACAGTGGATTTTCCGAGATTTTTCAATGCACACCTTGCCTTCAGCTACATACAAAAGGTACTTTCAAGAAAATTACATGTAGCCGCTGCCTTATGGATTGAGTGACCATTCCTGGTAAGATCGACAGATTTTGTTATTTGCAAGAACTTACATGTATTTACGTGCCATTCCGAATTGCTAGAAGTGCGCTAAAATTAAGACCCTCGTGTAAAAAATGGGTCCTAACATTGCGTATCGCTTTTTTCAAATAAAAATTCAACATATTATATGGAAAATAAATGGAATTACTAGAATATTACCTTTCTTGCAAATACACCGCAAAAATACTTTTCACAACACAGTTTTGTTCATAAAAATGTTGATTTTTTGCAGAGCCACTCCTTAGCGCTTGTTCTAAGACGGTGTAAAAGTACACGTTTATGCGTATGACGATAAGGTTTTTTGTTTATTTACTAACATTAACAAGGGTTTCTTAGTAAACAAATGCATGCCAAATACTTATTTCACATAAACGAACATGTTGCTGAAACTGAATTGTTAAAAAAATCAATGATTAATTATCATTTTTTCGTGCTTCTTTAAAATGCGCAAAGTTTGGAGCTGCGCAAAGTTAGGTGCGTACACGGTACCTACATCGCTTCCACAACAACTGTATGGACCAATGCACGAGTTCACTAATTTGACGTTTGAGCGGTGCCGAATTTACTGGTTTCCATGGCCACATAAATAACACGGCACCGCTTAAACGTCAAATAATGAACTCGTGCATTGGTCCATTGTGGAAGAGTAAAGATGTGGGAAGGCTATCAACGTGTCGTTCTCACTCAAGTGACGACATGACTACTACAGAGAGGGGTCCGCGTGGTCTGTAAGGATTTGAATTCTAAACTTATAACCAACTCAGTTATTGGGTCACCAAGTGGCTCGGTAGCTTAGTTGATAAAGCGCTCGTCTAGCATACAAGAGTCCTGGGTTCAAATCCCAGCCCAGCACGTGGGTTTTTTTTTCATAATTTGTCCATCTGTACATCATTCCATTTTTATTTATATAGATAGATAGATAGATACTTCAAGATGGCAGAATCTTGAATCATGGCCAGATTATGAGAAGAATTATCAAACGTTTCGAGAGCCGGATGTGGCATGCGGTCAAAGCGTTGGACAGGGCTGGTAAACGTTCAAATTAATTTTGACCGAAATTCATTACTCCGACCATTGTGCAATGGTTCGAAGCTTAAAAAATTGAATTCAACCTGTTTATTTAATTTTAGGGAGGGGGAGGGCCAACTTTGAGGCCTAGGGGTCAAGCCCTCTTTATTTTACGTCAATGAATCCAGAGTTCAAAATTACCTTTAGTCCAATCCCGTACTCCATCATATGGAGCACCGTTTCGCTGGATACTTCCGATCGATGAATCAACGGAACGGAACTGATCAATCCACCTCTACCGCAGGTGCGGCAAAAGGTTGATGTACTCATCTTTTGGAGTTGTTGGTTTATCCTTAAAATTTGTTTGAATTGAATTACGTTTAAGCAAAATAATGTTATCACTTCTTGAATGAAAACGAGCAGCTCCCACAATTATTTTTTACTACATTGTTTTACTCCAGGTATTCGTGACGCTGCCAGAGAATGGGCACTTACACTTGACATAGACGGTCATTACACCGTCCAGAGGTACTACACGAAAAATTTCACAAACGAAACGAACATCCAGCACTGGCATCACTGCTGCTGGTGAGTGTCCCCGACAGTGAGAATCTGTCAAAACCGTCAAAACAAGATCGATTCTTACACAGCGTGGTCGTTCGCCGGAGCGCGAATCGTATTTTTGTGGTGTTTTTCGTAAAAGTTTCGACTGAATTCCAATAAAAACCGATTGGGAGTGTTCCGCATCCGGCACCGATTGTGCTCAACGACAGATATGGCGCTTAAAATCACCGGCAAATCGGAAGGGCAACTGCAGTTGCACCTTTATACCAAGCAGAAACAGTGAGTGCCCCCACCGGTGAGTGGCCACAGAGGTTAACAGCATGTTTATATCTTGTTCGCAGATTCGCCGTTCCGGATGTTCCTTACTCGATTCGGGCCAACGTCAGCAACAAGGAACTGAACGTATTGATCAATACGTTACTCAAGGACTCGGGAAATTCGGAGGCCGGTAAGGTGGAGTTTGATTTTCTGTTGAATGGGGAATTCGTCAAGATCCCTCTGGGGCAACACCTCAAGGAGAGGGAAATATCGTTCGAGGACACGGTTGAGCTGGAATACGTAGAACGATATCCGGCACCGGAACCGCAAGATTGCCTGCTGCACGACGATTGGGTATCGGCCGTCGAAGCCAAAGATAATTGGATCCTGACGGGTTGTTACGACAATACCTTGAATATCTGGACCACCAAAGGGAAGCATAAGCTAACCATTCCGGGACACATAGCCCCAGTGAAGGGAGTCACCTGGATATCGCTAGACGAGGAGAAGGGCGTCTTTGCCAGCGCATCGCAGGACCAAACCGTAATGCTGTGGGAATGGAACGTTAAGGCAAACTCCGTGGAGTGCGTACAGGTTTGCAAAGGACACGAACGCGGTGTGGACTGCATTGCCGCAAACCGAAGCAAAACGCGAATGGCCACCGGAAGCTGGGACACCATGCTCAAAATTTGGTCAACGGACGTACGCAACGACGGAGATTCGCAACCCTCGACCAGCAAGCGACAGAAACTGGACACGGAAAAGGCGCGAACTCCCGTCCTGACCCTGGCCGGGCATCGGGAGTGCATTTCCGGGGTGCAGTGGATCGACGACAACACGCTCGTGACGTCCTCGTGGGATCACACCATCAAAATCTGGGATCTGGCTCTGAGTGGAATCAAGTCGGAAATCTGCGGACACAAATCGTTCTTCGATTTGAGCTATTCCCACCTGAACGGACTGATCATCGCTGCCTCACCGGACAAGAATCTGAGGCTGTACGATCCGAAATCGAATCGTAAGTATTTATTTTTATGGGTTCCATAATTATAAGAGGTAGGTATTTCGCTGGGTGTGAATGGGGTCACTGATTTTAAGGGAGACGTTATTAATCACTAAGTTTTTTAATCATAAAGATCCCAAAGAAGGTTGCAGATCTTTTTCAGAAGTCTTGGTGGAAATAGTAATAGTAGTTCCTTTTGTCAAGAATTTCTCCAAAGTTTCCTGACAATTCCAAAGGGAAATGACTTCCCGGATAATTGATTTGTGAATTGCCTTGTCAGACGAGGTTGGACGAATCAGTGAGGGAATCGTTGAAGAGAGCTCTGTAAGAATCTCTGGACTTATTTCTGTATGTACCCTTAGAAAAAATCCTCGTATAGTTCCTAGAGAAATCCTGAACGAAAATTTGGAAGAATACCCTAAGGAAGTTTGTGAAAGCTATTCTGGAGGACTTCTTTGGAAAATACCAAGACATTTTGCATAAAATGTTTAAAATATTTCTGGAAACAATGATTTTTATGAGAAATCTCAGTAATATTTCCTGAAGATATCGTACCGACGTTTGCATCTAGTTGAATTCTTAAAAAAGTGTTCATACCTCCATATTACTTTGATCAGATTTGATAAATGTTGTAAACTGCGAGAGATATTTAACCAATTTACTTTGGATGATCAATAAAAATCCATAAAAGTATGCAATCATATACGTCTAGACTGGATTAAGGCGAAAACTAGAATGTTTTATTTAATCTCCTAGGATACAAGGCTTGCTATGATTAATTGATTATAAATTATGGCTTGCTAACATCTCCCTCCTTAGAAAAGACTGTAGTCTTTGAAAAATGCAGGAAACCTTCGTATACGGGACTCTCTAACTACAGGTGATGGATTCGGGAGAACAGTATTTGTTAATGTTGGTGATGCTTCTATTGCGTCGCCATACTCTGCTAATTCAACTGGACTATTGATGAGTACTTCGGATTCATCTAACGGTGGTTTTTCCAATCGATTATCCTGTAACTCGGGAACTTCCAACGGTTGCTCATATTCTGGATCCAATTGGTCCAATTCGGGTGTTTCGTCATACATGCCAAACTCTTCAAGCAGCATAAGGACTGGTAATTGTTCTTCCTCCGGGGTAGTTGGATTACCACCATATCTACGTCGTAATTGATTTGCGTGTGACCTAATCAATCCGCTTCTTCTCTCATCATCCAACAACACGTTGTACGTCACGCTACCCTTTTTTTCAATGATTTTTCCGCAAGCCCAGTATCTCTTATTGTGAACGTAAACCTCTGCATATACCTCTTCACCAGCAACAAACGTTCTTTCTCTAGCACCGTGCGCTCGATTGAATTGAAAGTTCTGCTGATGATTGATCTGAAACGATTTATGTGCTGGTTTCTTCAACAAGTCCAAATTCGTCTTTAGTTTTCTTCCTAACATGGCCTCTGCAGGTGACTTCATATCTTTGATCGATTTGTTTGGAGTGTATCTATATGTGAACAAAAACGTTTGGAGTGCTTCTTCCAGTCCGTCATCATCCATTTTTTTCAGTGCTCTTTTCAATGTATCTACGAAGCGTTCGGCTTGTCCATTTGATTGAGGATGGTATGGAGGAATCTTGATGTGTTCGATACCATTCTTCTTGCAAAACGTCTCGAACGAGCTGGAATCAAATTGTGTACCATTGTCGGTGATAATTGCATCTGGTAGTCCAAAACGTGCTGTAGATTCTCGAAGTTTATTCACAGTTACAGTAGCAGTCATGGAATTTGTACAGTATATTTCTGGCCACTTTGTAAGTGCGTCGACGATAACCAGAAAATACTTGCCCTTGAATGGACCAGCGTAATCCATATGAATCCGGGACCAAGGCTGCGCTGGAATAGGCCATGATGAAAGCGTTGTTTTTACTGGAGATTTGGCCACTGCTGCACAACGGGTACAAGTACGGACGTAATTTTCAATATCCACATCGATGTTTGGCCAGAATACATAGCTACGTGCTATTCATTTCATCCTTTCCATACCAGGATGCCCGGCGTGTAGTTGTTTCAGAACTGCAGTACGAAGGACTCCGGGAATTACCACTCTATCGGACAACATTATACAATCGCCTGAGCTGTATAACGATTCTTGACGATTTTTGAATGATTTGACCTCTTGTGTTAAATTGTTTGTTGACCATCCAATGTTTATCTGTTGAAGTACATTTTGAAGTGTTTTATCTTTCTTGGTAGCAGCTACAACCATTTCATGTGTGATTGGAAGCGTTGAAAGAGATTCGGCTTGAATATTTCTAATGCTAGTTTCCATCCGAGTACTTGCAATTACGTATTCCTCTTCAGGTCTTGAATGCTGATTGATAAGCCTTGATAAAAAGTCAGCATAGCCAAAACTTTCTGTTGACTTGAATTCAATTTTGAAGTTATACAGCAGCATAGTTAAAGCCCAACGCTGTAGCCGGTTGGCTGTGTGAACCGGGATACCCTTTTTTGAGCCAAAAATGGAAATCAGCGGCTTATGGTCCGTTTGTAATGTGAATTGACGGCCAAATAGCATCCGATGGAATTTCGTGACAGCAAAGATGAGCGCTAATGCTTCTTTTTCTCCTTGGCTGTATCCTTTTTCTGCTTGAGTCATGGTTCGTGAAGCGTGACAAACTGCTTTGATGCTTCCATTCGGATATCGATGAAACAAAACAGCTCCCACGCCACTCATGGAGGCATCAGCGACCACAATTATTTCGAGCCTTGGATCGTAATGTGTGAGCAATAGATTTGACTGTAAAATTTGCTTGAATTGGTTGAATGACTGTTGACAAGCTTGTGACCAGTTCCACTTAACGTCTTTCTTGAGTAATGCATCCATGGGTTGTCTTAGTTCATGCATTCCTCGTACAAACTTGCTGTAATAATTCACGGCTCCCAGAAATGATCTCAATGAAGTCACATCATGTGGTGCTGGCATCTCACTGATGGCACGAACTTTCTCCGGATCCGGACGAATTCCTTGATAATCAACGATAAAGCCTAGGTACTTGATTTCACTCATGAAGAAGTTACACTTTTCAATCTTGAGCGTGAATCCGAACTCACGAATACGAGCAAATAGGCACTCAAGATGATGAATGTGTTCTTCAACAGAATCGCTTGCGACAATTAGATCGTCCAGGTATCCACTCACTCCTTCGAGACCAGCTATCATGTTATCCACAATTTCTTGAAATGCCCCTGGAGCTGTTTTGACGCCAGGAGAAAGTCTTGTGAACTCGAAAAGTCCTTTGTGAGTATTGATCGTAAGTAGCTTACGCGATGACGGCTCGACCTCAACCTGTAGATAAGCGTCGGAAAGGTCTATTTGACTGAAAACTTTCTTATTCGCTAGCTTCGCAAAAATATCTTGAGGTAGCGGTAAAGGATGTTGATGCGGTTCCAATGCAGAATTTAATCCAGTTGAGTAATCAGCACATATTCTCACTCGTCCATTTGGCTTGTTCACTGCTACTATTGGAGCCGCCCATTCGGAATAGGGCACCGGATTGATGATTCCGAGTTTCTGAAGACGTTCTAATTCTGCTTCAATCTTGGCTGTCGATGCGTATGGAACAGGTCGTTTCAAACGAAAGATGGGTTTGATGCCAGATTTAACCGTGAGCGATACTTTCTTCTTACATAGCCCGAGTTCATCACTGAAAATGCTTGCAAACTCTTTTTTAAGCTCTTCAATGAATTCTTCCGTCTGAGGTAAACTCTGCAGTTTCACATTATTGCATACAGCATTGATCGGCACATTCCACAGGTTGAACATCTCTATCCACTCGATACCAAATAAAGACAATGCTGGTACTGTTGTTACGAAACATCGTCCTTTTTTAGTTATTCCGTTGAACGAAACATTGCATTCTACTTCTCGACTGAGACCAACATCCTCGCCACTTGCATTAACCGCGTCAATGGATGGTGCTCTTCCGGCTGGTGAACCTAATTGAACGTAGACGTCCTCTGGAATGATGGTAATGTCAGAGGCACAGTCAAGTTGAAGTTTGGTTGATACTCCGTTGATTTGAACTGTGATGTACTTCCGTCTGTCCATTAGTCCGATCTGATTGACGGAGAACACTCCTTGTGCTTGCGCTTGCATTTTGTGGTTGAGTCGTTGCTTACCGTTTTCCTTCTGTTTCTTGCCTACCTTCTCAAAACAAGCACAATAACCCTCCTTATGTCCTGTTTTCTGGCACGTTCGACACTCGTGGTTGATGAACGAACAGTATTTTGAGTAGTGCATATCCCCACATCGCCAACATGGTGATCTAGGAACGTCGTTGCATTCTTCACTATTTGTTGATTTCGATGGATTTGAACGATTGATTGCGCAAACTGTTTGCTGCATGTTGCCTTGCTTCTCTACCATTGCTGTATCACGCTTGAGATTGATTAGTCGCTGACATTCTTCGGCTAGCTTGTGTACCGTCATTCCTTCACCTGGCTTATTACTTTCGATCCTGGATAATAGCGTAGTGCGTATATCTGCATCGCGATGAGATTTGAGGCCACATACGTACATAAGGCATTTAAATTGATCCGATGTAACTTCGTTCAGCTTGAACTCCTCACATTTTTGGTTTACAACTCCTGCATATGTGTAAAAATCGTCTCCGGAACTCTTCGACAACTGCAAGCACTGGTATCTGGCGTTGAATAAGGATATCTGCCTTCCAAACATGATCTTCAGTGTAGAAACCGTCTGTTCAAAGTTTTGATCCTTAGATTTTTTTGGAAGAATATAGCTGATATACTTTTGATGAGCCACCGTGCTAATATTCCGAAGCAAGAGTCTAACTTTCGCTGCATCATCCAAATTCTTCGCGTCTTCAATGAATAAATCCTCGTATCTAGAGAACCACGCTGCAAATGTTACGCCGTTCTCTGGATCGTACGTGAACTCCGTAATACCGCTGGACAGAGACTCGATAAGAAATTCCTGGTTATGATTCCTCTGCGTTGAAACGACTGCTTGTTGGCTTGATGAACTTGCAGAATACTGGTTTTGCATAAGTTGATCGAGTATCTTTTGTTGGTTTTGTAAAATGTCCAATAGCGATTTTTGAAATTCTGGATTCATTATGAAAATTCCGTAATCCTCGTCGCCAAAAACTGTTATATACGTCTAGACTGGATTAAAGCGAAAACTAGAATGTTTTATTTAATCTCCTAGGATACAAGCCTTGCTATGATTAATTGATTATAAATTATGGCTTGCTAACACTGAGGAATGTGAGGAAATGAAAAACATTTCAAGTGATTTGTCAGCTTTTTTTTACGTCGAATGATACATCTTATTGAGTATTGATTTTTCTTTGAGACAATTCCAGAGTCTGAAAGAAGTTTTTGGTAGTTCTAAGGTGTTTGTATGGAATGGCCTAGAACCCGCTTGTTGGATCAGTACATTTTGGCCGGTACTCAAGATTTTCACTTGGTCCACTCTGACTGAAAGCATTTTTGAACATTTCTGGTCTTCAATGCCCTGATTCTGCAAAACTTTAATTTTCAAGCTATCGTAATGCTACTGATCTTGGGATTGAAGATATGGATTATTGAAGAATTTACGATATTGATGTCGAAGGGTGTTGATAATCTGTTAATCTTAAGCTATCAGTACACTATGGCAAATATTTGGCTTGGATTGGGAAATGACTTCCCGGATAATTGATTTGTGAATTGCCTTGTCAAATTTTTGGACGAGGTTGGACGAATCAGTGAGGGAATCGTGGAAGAGAGCTCTGTAAGAATCTCTGGACTTTTTTCTGTATGTACCCTTAGAAAAAACCCTCGTTTGATTCCTAGAGAAATCCTGAACGAAAATTTGGAAGAATACCCGAAGGAAGTTTGTGAAAGCTATTCTGGAGGACATCTTTGGAAAATACCAAGAAATTTTGCATACAATGTTTAACATATTTCTGGAAACAATTATTTTTATGAGAAATCTTAGTAATATTTCCTGAAGATATCGTACCGACGTTTGCAACTAGATATGAATTCTTGAAAAAGTGTTCAAAAAGCAATCTTAGAAAAAAAAACCTACAAAAAAATGTATATAAAAAAAAACATAAATAAATTCCAGAGAGAATTTGACGAAATGTGATGACGTTAAGTCAGAGTGAACCAAAAACAAAACATGGGAAAATAGGATTATTCTTTCATTAGATGCGAAATTACATTACCTCCATATTACTTTGATCAGATCTGATGAATGTTGTAAACTGCGAGAGATATTTAACCAATTTACTTTGGATGATCAATAAAAATCCATAAAAGTATGCAATCAGAGTGGACCAAGTGCTTATTACCAACACGGCGAAAAAGATCAGCGCGCTGAGGAATGCGAGGAAATGAAAAACATTTCAAGTGATTTGTCAGATTTTTTCACGTCGAATGATACATCTTATTGAGTATTGATTTTTCTTTGAGACAATTCCAGAGTCCGAAAGAAGTTTTTGGTAGTTCTATGGTGTTTGTATGGAATGGCCTAGAACCCGCTTGTTGGATCAGTACATTTTGGCCGCTACTCAAGATTTTCACTTGGTCCACTCTGACTGAACGCATTTTTGAACATTTCTGGTTTTCAATGCCCTGATTCTGCAAAATTTTAATTTTCAAGCTATCGTAATGCCACTGATCTTGGGATTGAAGCAGAGCGTTAATGATTAACGGGTCGCAATGATTGATTAAGTAATGAATGATTACATTCAATTTTATGATGATTAATAATTATGACTATTGATTAAAATGTTTGGAGTCATGATAAACGATTGTGATTGATTATTAAACCAGAGTATGATTAATGATTATGATTATTGATTAAATTACAATTTTAGATGATTAATGCTTATGATAAATGAATAAACTCAATACGATTAGTGATTATGATTAATGATTATGATTAACCCTTACATGCCTAATGTCAAAATTTTCAATTTCAAAATAAAAGTTTTTTTTTTAATTATCATTTTTCGTATTTATATTGAAATAAATATATAATAAAAATATATTTATATTGCATTATACAAATCTCGTCCAACAGGTGGTTGGCGAGTAGTGTGTGATTATTGAGTTGAAATCGAATTCAGGTTAACTTCTACGTCCATGAGTCCTCTCGTGGTGTAGGGATAACGCGCCCTATATAAGGAACAGGGAGTCATGAGTTCGATTCTCACTGCGAAAACGTGTAATTTTATCGCAAATTTCACATCATTTTTTCCATTTAATCCATATGCGAAGTAGGGTAGGTGTGCCAGTTATGGACATAATAGTTCCCTATTTCGCTAGACGGAATAATTAGATTTTCTTCAATTTATTTTATTCTGTGTCAAACTATTCAATTTGATATTTGAAAAATATTCAAAATGTGAAAGGTTTCGAGAAAACCCATATGGCCAAATAGGGAACCACTATAGCCATAACTGGAACACTTTCCCTATTTGTAATGTTTAGTTTTACGGGAGTTTTTCAAAATTATGTTTTTCAGTCGTCTTCTAACGAAATTTCGTAAATATCAGGATTGCTGTTGGTCTTTGAAACTGCGGGTACCGATTAGTAAATTACGATAGTTCCGGATTCAATTACGGCCCCCTTAAAGAGCCAGATCCCATCGATTCCCAAAATATATTAACGATTAATCAAGTTTCATTGTTTTGCAAACCTAGTCTAAAGAAGGGTGGTTCAAGGGAAGAGTGTTAAATTAATCATGATTGAAAAATTTATGATTGAACGAAAAATCATGATGGGAGCTATTTGATTCAGATTTCTTTAATCATAATTGTACTGAAATAAATTTTCAAGAGTGTGATGCATTCGTTGCATACTAAAAGGTGTTTTGGGCATTTCATGTCATTTAATTATTGTTTTTATGATTAATCTTTGATTAATCATTAATCATTACTCAACTAATGATTAAATGCCAGAAAAGATGCACTTGAAGTATGCATACATACTAATATTAGATAATGAAGAATATTACTCATGATTAACAAACAATCCTATATAAACAACTTCGTTATGACAAATCAATCACAGTTTTTAATCACAAATCGTGATTAATTGCTCTGGTTCAAGATCCAGTATCCTGGAGGTAGTGGTCAATATATTGACTTTGTGAAGCGTAGCTTGCGACACATCCAACTTCATCAATTATTTCAAGCGTTATTGATAAACTTGAACATATGCCGGGTTGTTAAGGGGAAAGTGTTCAAGTGTTCAAAATATTGGTGTTATAAAAAACATTAGCATGTGAGTATATTATTATTATACATATAAAAGTTTAATGGTATTTGCTCGCCTTTCTAGTGATTTTTAGTATTCTTTGTAAAGTGTAAAGTGAAATGTTAAAACTTAATTAGTTGATTATTCATACTCCAAAATGAAAGTGAAACACTATATTGGTAGTTCTGAAACCTAGCTTTCCATATATTAAACTTCATAAATTTTGCAAACCAAGCCATTAAATTTATTTTCAAGGGAATTATTGAAGTATTAGACATTAGGTTCTTCGTAGGTTTTGTGTAGGTGTATCCAGTTTTTTGTATAATCTGAATCTACATTAAAGTTTGAACCAGAACTCAAAATTTCAAAATTTTCCGTGCCCTGAAACTATTTTAATAACGTTTGATATTAGTATGGAAATCACTTTTGCATCACCCCCAGCAAATTTAACTTCAAGTGAGCTGTCATGGTTTAAATTAAAATGTCTTTGAGTCTACGGATTGAAATCTTTTTGATATACTTGATATACTTAGAAAACGTGATCTTTCGAACATGCTACGAAACACTGCACATATGTCATTACTAAACAACCCAATTCTTGGAGAAATATTGGGCCAAATCAGTTTGAACATATGCTAGGAATTTCCTAACGAGAGCTTCATGGAACACTGGAAAAATATTTTTTCAAACGAAGTTTTAAAGGAATTTCAGCTCTTCCTTGATTTGAATCTAAATTTCAGTAAAAACGGTTTGCGATTAAAAATTTGCTGTAATAAAGTTCAAAAGATTTGATATCAGTTTTATTGCTAATCAAGAGAAAAAATCATCATTATGTAATATACAACTTGTTTGCTGCATACTTCAAAGCGTTTAGTGCATACTTTTGGGCATTTAATCATTAGCCTTTGAATGATTAACCATTAATCAATGATTATTAATAAAAGTAATGATTAAATGGCATCTTCCTAAGTCACCGTCCACAAATCACGAAATGCTCGAAGGAGGAAGGGGTAGGCTCATACGGTGCGACTCAAACAAAATTTTGAAAATGTTTATACAAAAAGTATTACGAAGACGGGAAAGCTTTTTTGATCTCGAGAATGCCGAATGTGCCAATTTTCGGATTTTCGTACAAAGTATACAACAATCTTATGAACGGTCAAAAAACTAGTGCTAGGTCGAAATGTTGTGATCTGCCCCTATAAACAGCAATCCTTCATGTAGAATGATACCATTCACAAGCTTTCAACCGCGTCTTCAGATTCAGATCAAATAAAACTGAGAATGGGGCCTTCCTTAGCTGAGTGGTTAGAGTCCGCGGCTACAAAGCAAAGCCATGCTGAAGGTGTCTGAGTTCGATTCCTGGTCGGTCCAGGATCTTTTCGTGAAGGAAATTTCCTTGAGGGGACAAAGAGTATCGTTCTTTCCCTGAGCATAGAGTATAATCGTACCTGCCACACGACATACGAATGCGAAAATGGTAACTTTAGCAAAGAAAGCTTTCAGCTAATAACTGTGGAAGTGCTCATAAAAGAACACTAAGCTGAGAAGCCGACTCTGTCCCAGTGAGGACGTTAATGCCAAGAAGAGGAAGAAAAATGCACTGAGAAATGCACTGTCTTACACGTCCGCGGATACAAAGCAAAGTCATGCTGTACTTGGTTGGATTTGGACGTTCCTTGGGCATAAACTCTCATTGTTAATGCCACAAGATATAAGAAATGCAAAATTTATTTATACATTAGAAGGCAATGTAAAATTAGTTAAATTTTGTTCAGTGATTGATTGATGATTGATTAAATGTTTGACTTATGATTAAGATTATGATTACTGAATAAAATTTGCAATCTTTATGATTATGATTAGTGATTAATGATTAAAACATAATATTGCAATGATTATGATTAGTGATTAATGATTAACTCTTGATTTTTTATGATTAATGATTAACATTTTTGATTAATCATAATCATTAATCATGATTAAATTTATGATTAATCATTAACGCTCTGCTGTATAGTTGCTTTATTATATTACTTCGCAGCTGCTACGCACACATTGTTCAAGCAAATCTGGCGAAATTATTAGGCTACCTATCATTTAGTGACTGTAATCATATTTTGTAGTGATGTTTATTCAGGTTTCACTTAGCCTAATAAAGATTGATGATTTAACAATGCTAATTTAACAAACAACATTATTGCAGTTTAATTCAGCATCATGTTTAACAACATTTTAATTATTTCCATGTGAAGCCTTTGTTCAGGCGTTGTTCACACAAATTTGGAGAAGTTATAAAGCGTGTCGTTGAATATTGACTTTATTCTACAACTTCAAAATCGCATTATAAGCATTTAACTCAGCTTTTATTCAACTGCCACAAAATTAATTGAAAACAAATAAATGACTAAAAATCATCAATACAGTATACATCAAATGTAGTGTATACTTTTACTATGAATTAATAACCACTTTTAATAATTACCTGGATACTGGATTCGAACTCGAGACCTTCTCATCGTCAGCGGTATACCTTGCCATCTGCGCCATCCTTGAATTCATATATCAGCCTTCCAGTACCCAATATAAACCTCTTGTAGCTGAACATTGATCATGTTCAAGCTTCTATTCAACAATGTCTAATCAACACGTGCTAGGCTGATCAACAACTGAACAAGCACATTACCTCTGCTGCTGTTCAGTACTGATGCGAGCTGAATTCAGTCGGCTATTTATAGCCCACAGTGAGAAAATTTATGTCAATACTGGACAAAAATAAAGTTTATTCACAAAGTAAAAACAGTCTGAAATGACTAATCGAGTTTCATAATAAGTTTTATCTTGTTAAAACTTTTATTTAATTGTTCGTCTAACTGTACTAAAATTCATTTATTTCATACATAATATTATTAGATTAATATTTTAAGTATTTGTCGTACTTTATCCATATATCAAGCATTATAGAAATATAAAATATATTTCAATCATTTTTATATTAAATGTGCTCTTTTTGTTTTTCTAAATAATTCTATGTCAGAAGACTGATTCAAAATATTTTCTAAACATAATTGAATAATTGTATTGAGAAAGCATCAGTTACGATTGTATCCAATAATATTTTTATATATCAGTAAGCTAGTGACGAATTCGCCAAGGGCGAAAAGCTACTAAAATAGAGATAAATAATAATAATATTAGTAAGTTGAACATTGTAACACATTAGGAATACAACGCAATTTTTAAATATTTTGTCCATTTTTCGAAAATTTGGCTATGGTGTGACCTCTTTTGTAAGGCTTATTTGTTGCTGAACAATGTGTTTATTAATCGTTATTTTGGCCTTCTTTGGATTAACTGCTTGGATGATGTATCTATGTTGTATTAAGATTTTATGAAATACCTATTCAGCTTTTATTCATGTTCATGTTAAGCATGGTAACAGCTGAAGTGCGAAGCAACCAAAACGTTAGTTCGTCTCCTGTACATCTGTTCACACAATTAAATTTGTTTGGTGGAATATTGGCTCTTTAATAGAAGGAAAAATGACTTGTTCAACTCATTAGTAAAACAATCTTGACAAGTCGGCAGGGATTCTTTGGAGATGTTTAATAAGTGTTAATTCTACTATTATTCACTCCAATGAAAAATGTTGAACTTTGTCTTAAATTTGAATCTAAATAGCATCTTCTCAGCTCTTTGTAGGGTATTTTTTCAGCTGTCACCAATATTCAACAATAATTAAATATGTATGTTTATTTGTGACTCTGGACTGTAAGTTGGGTAACAACTTATTAAATGTATTGTTAAATTACTATGTATACTTCGATTATCATTAAAAATGTTATGGTTAGTAACTTTTTCCGATATCAATAACGTCACAGATGATGATCACTACATTTGGAAAATTTAATTAATGATTACCCATTACATTACCCTCGTTGATCCATAGTCGCCTACATGTCTTAGGATTGATTTAAAAAAAAAAAAAAACAATTGAAACATTTGAAAATAACATAAAAAAGACATAATATGATTTACTTGAAGAAAAGCATACTCGCATTGTTTTCAAGTTTTACTAATCATGCTGGTCAACATTTTAAGTATAAGACACTGAAGCTTTTGTACGATTTGTTGTTAATCAAATGTTCAATATTTTACTTAAATGATGGCTACAACCTATAGAAGCTTTTAATCAGTCAATTGTTAAACTTCTTATGTGTTGTAGAACAAAAGCTACTACATTTGCATTTTCGAAGGTTTATTCAGCTCTTATTCAAAACACAAACTTCAAGTGGAATAACAGCTTTTTTATAAGCGGAAATTAATTTTATTCAATTAATGATTCAACTAAAAATTTGTTCAGCAATTGTTGCTGCTATGCAGCTTGTATTAAACACGTAAGTATCTTAAAAGCTACCAATTGTTCCTTGGGTAATCACGTGGTCCTTTTTCGCAAAGTGCACCTCTTTCGGAAGAATTAGATGCCCATCCAAACACAACGCTTTTTATATATATCCAATGCCTAGCCCGAGAGCGCATTATTTTTTAGGTATAGGAATAGCACACTTGTTGCGTCCAGCAACGATATAGACCGAATTCCGTAGTTTTTGAATATGCTTTATTAGAGATGACAGTATTAAAAACTTCGTTTGTGGGTTTTATAACTTTCGAGTCCCGGGCGACCGTTCAAGGATTTAGATACTTTCGGCGAATCTCCGTTTTCTGAATAAACTTTGCTGTTTATAATCACTCCCGCCTCATAGTTACTTGCTGTAACCGACAACCAACTAATTTGTTCGGAATAGTAATTTAATTCTTCGATAAATTCAACGTAGTAGTAATTAAAGTATTTCGATATTAATTTCGAGAACACTAGGCTATAAGATTGACTCACGTTCAACGTGTCTACTTTATAAACTTCAAGTGAATAGGTTTCTTTTTACTTTCCTTATTGTCAGATGACTTTACACGATCTGTCGAACCTAACATGACAGCCGGGAATAAAGCAACTGATGGGAGGTGCGATGGCGCACAATGGGCGCAATCAACAGTCCCCCCCGGTAGCCGGACGTACTTCCGGCCTACAAGTATTTGCACCGACATCCAGTATAGCAAGGTTGACTGCCGAACGTTGAAAAATACCTGTTGCAGTTTGCACCGTCGCTTGCCTAACGTGTCCGTCCTTGGAAACCGTTGTAGCTAATACCCTTCCTTTTGGCCAGCAATTTCTCGGGAGCTTAGGATCCACAATAATCACTATATCACCAACGGCGATGGGTTTGACTGCTGAAAACCACTTTGACCTGCGAGTTATCGTTGGGAGGTATTCGCAAACCCATCTTTTCCAGAAAATGTTGGCTAGTGTCTGGGACGTCTTATGAGCCTGCTGCAGGGCCTTGGCGCTATCATCAAATGGTAGAAGAGGCTTAAGACCATTGGAGGACCCAACCAGGAAATGGTTGGGCGTCAACGCTGGAGATGATTCGAACTCGATGGGTACGTGGGTTAATGGCCGACTATTTACTATGTTCTCAACCTCAATTAAGCTGCTTCTCAATACTTCGTCGCGCGGTAGATGGGGTAAATGAATTTCTGCAAGAATCTTCTTAACGGATTGTATCAGCCTTTCCCATGAGCCTCCCATATGAGGAGTAGCTGGAGGATTGAAGACCCATGATGTGGATGCCGACGTGAATTCCTTGATCATCTTATCTTGGTCGACCACGGCTAGTGCTTGTTTCAGTTGCTTCTCTGAAGCTATGAAATTAGTGCCACGATCGCTGATTATCTGTACAGGGACCCCACGTCGAGCAAAGCAGCTGCGCAGTGCCATAATGCACGAATCTGCGTTGAGAGAGTGAACTAATTCTACGTGAATTGCGCGTACTGTGAGGCATGTCACTAACACACCCCACCTTTTTTCCACTCGCCGACCAACTGCAACTTGATAGGGGCCAAAATAATCTACCCCAATGTATGAAAAAGGCCGAATGAATGCTGCCAAACGGGCCTTGGGAAGGTCACCCATTGGCGGTGGGGCTGGATTTGCTCGACGTATTTTGCAACGTTGGCAGGCAGACGAAATTTTCTTACACTCAGCACGAATCCTGGGGATATAGTATGTTTTACGAGTTTCGTTCACGAACGTTTCGTAGAACTGGTGATAGTAACGTTCGTGTATGTCTTGCAGAACAAGTTTTGTAACAGGATGCCCTCGGGGTAACACAATTGGCTGCTTGGTATACTTATCGACATAGTCGCAAACGTCGATGCGACCGTGAATGCGCAGCAATCCATCTTCGTCAATGCTTGGACTAAGCTTGTAAAGAGGACTGCTCTTAGGAAGCTTTGACTTACCGTAAGAAAATTTTGAAGACTTCAGTAAGGCCATCTCGTCGGCGTAGACGTTTTCTTGGGCACGTTTGTAGTGAGTCAGCTCTGCGGTGAGCAGTTCTTCACGGGTTAGAGGACCGGATGATGTTGGTTTACCTGCCAGTCTTCTTTGGATGTTCGCTGCAAATCGTTGCACTAGGGCAGTAACTCGCAGTAATCTTCGCCAGCTGGAAAACGTTTCTGGTTTTAGACAGTCGTCTACTAAAACTGCTGTATGATGGAGCAAAGATGGTCGCATTTCCAAGCTTGTTGTATTTTTACGGAGCGGTTCTTTAGGCCAGGTAGCCTTTGGATTCCAAATGAATGTTGGCCCTTTGCACCATCGGCTTTCTGAGTCAAATCTTAGACATCGTTGATACTTGGTTCCTTCATCTGCTACATTTTCTTTGGACGGCACGTATTTCCATTCGGATACATCGGTCGACTGTAGGATTTCGCTAGCTCTATGGGCCACAAATGGTGAGTAAGCCCGATGATCCGAGCGCAGCCAACACAGAACATCTACGGCGTCCGTCCAGAAACAGCGGCGTCCTATTTTGATCGAATGCCCTTCTTCAATATTCTTAGCCAAACGGGATCCGATTACGGCCGCTTGGAGTTCTAAGCGCGGGATGGAGATAAATTTGAGTGGGGCCACCCTGGTTTTGGCACCTACCAGGACACACCTGATGCTGTCCGCTAGTTGAAATCGTAAGTAGGACACTGCACAATAGCCAGTTTCACTTGCGTCCACAAAAGTATGTAGCTCGATGTCTATCTGGTCTCCATGGGTTGATGTTAGATTGTAACACCGAGGAATTCTTACTGAACCCGCTAGTGGAAGGTAAGTCAACCACGATTTCCATCTCTGCAGTTGTAGATCGCCGATTGGTTCATCCCAGGTGATTCCTGAGCGCCACACTTCCTGCAGCAGTAGCTTTAATGGCATGAGAAAGCTGGCAATCAAGCCTAGAGGGTCGTACATGGACATAAGCACGCTGAGAAGTTCCCTTTTTGTGGGGTGCTTGGCGTTGAGAAGAAGGTCTGCATGACGTTCCTTGGAAAGCTTGAACTGAAATTCGTCGGATTTGATGTTCCACCACATACCTAACACTTTTTCTAAAGCGTGTTCTGTATTAAGGTCCAAATTTCTTTCAGGTATTTCGCTACTATTGAGTGCCCTCATAACTGTAGGAGAATTCGAGATCCAACCTCTCATTTTGAATCCCCCTTGCTGATGAATGAAGTGTACATCTTCTGCTAGTTGTATTGCTTCTGCTTCCGAATTGACACTGGCTAGCATGTCATCAACATAGTGGTTTTCTCGAATCGCTTCAGCTGCTGTTGGCAATTGTTTCTGAAAACGTTCAGCGTTTTTATTGATAATGAACTGTGCACTGCTCGGAGAACAAGTGGCACCGAAAGTCATTACAGTCATTACGTATTCATCGGGTTCAGCTGCGTTCAAATTATCTTGAAACAGGAAACGTTGACTTTGCTGATCATCCACGCACATTTTTACTTGGTGGAACATTTCCTCTATATCGCCACATATAGCGATCGGACGTTCTCGGAACTTGTAGAGTATAAACGGAAGTGGCTTCAATTGGTCTGGCCCCTTTAACAGGACGGAGTTAAGGGACGTGCCTGCCACAGAGGCAGCGGCGTCCCAAACAACGCGAACCTTGTTCGGTTTATTTCTGTTGAACACTGGGAAAATAGGGAGGTACCAGACGCGATTGCCACCCTCGCGTATCTCCCCAGGTGACAGCTTTCGGATAAACCCCTTTTGAACATAGTCGGCTATCTTTTTTCTCAGGATCTCGCCAAGTGTAGGCTCACGTTTCATCCTTTTTACGAGACAGTGGTGACGTCTAAGGGCCATCGTCTTATTGTTGGGTAAGCGGATGTCGTCATATTTCCACAGTAGACTTGTGGTATAACGACCGTTTTCGAGGCGCGTATTCGTTTGTAAGATATTCAGCGCTCGCTCGTCCTCTACTGATAGCAATTTCTCCTTAGGTGCCGTGATGCCCAAGCTTTCAAGGGCAAAATAATCCGAAATAGCAGCGTGCAAGTCGTCGTCCAACTTGTATGAGTGTGAACAAATATGGAAACTATGGGGGATTGTCGAGGGTTTCGGATGGTCGTCCAAACAGGTTCCGAATATCGTCCAACCCAGGCGCGTCTTCGTAGCTATCGGCTCGTTTTCTTTACCTTCACGACTGTCTAGTGCGTGACCCAATCGAACATTATTCATTCCTATGAGAAGGCGGGGGCGAGCGTCGTTATATGACTCCACAGGTAACCCTTTCAAATAGTTGTATCTTCGACGCATTTTTGTTACAGAGAGAGACTGAGCAGGCAGTTTTAAATCTTTAACGGTAAACACATCCGATAAAGGAAACTGGTTTTCACTTTGTGTCCCGGAAACGTGAAGTGAGACCCTCTCCGCGGTGTCCTCGAAACGACATTGATCGGCGGTCCAGCGAATACAAAGAGGATGCTTCTCTCCGCGGAGGTTTAATTCTGCAGCCAGACTCTCCTCGAGCAACGTCATGTGGGAGCCGCAATCAATGAACGCAAATGTTCGCACCGTGTGGCCGTTGTGATGAAGTATCACAGGTACGTATTGGAACAACACCGATTTTTCATTCCATCTGTGGGTGTTACAATTGTACTGCTGGGAATAGGCTGGTTCTACATGGTCGGCTTGGTTTGATTGTGCAGGGTATGTGGAAGTAGGTCCTGAATTTCCGTTGCGATCGTTGTGAAGCAGGCGATGATGTTTAAAGGTGCACCCATTTTTACCACATATATCGCCTGACCTGCACTGTCCTCGATGCGTTCCTAGGCATGTTCGACATAGCTTATGCTCACGTAATGCAGCCCATCGGTCACCGTGATCCAGGTTGATGAACTCTTGACAATTCTCGATTGCATTGCACGTTCCATGACAAACTACACAGCCGCCTTTTGATCGTTGTAACGGATTGGAGCCTGATTGATGATCGGAGTGAACATGTAGAAATCCATCTTCTTTAAAGCGGCGAGGTTTGTTGTCATGAGCGACAGAGGGTGTCGGCATAGTGACGGTACTCGCGGCTTCCGCCACGGTGTATAACCAATCGCTAAATTCGAGAAGAGAGACTCTGGGCAGTTGAACACGATATGTGGCCCAATTCAGCTTCACCATCGGCGGTAGCCGCTCCACTAGGCCTTGGAGAAGAGTGATGTTATACAAGTGTTCTTCTAGCTTGCAGGCTTTCACGGTGGCCACCATATTTCGAACGGCTAATGCAAAATCAACGATCGTGTTTAACTTGTCCGCCTTGGGTGCGGGGATTCTGTTGATCTTTTCGATGAGGGTGTGCACTATAATCTCGGGTCGACCGAATAGCATTTTCAAAGTGGATAGTGCGAAATCCAGATTGGCTGGGTGTAGAAGCTGACACTTCACAGCTTCCAGGGCTTTACCCCGAAGGCAGCGCTGCAATCGAACCATATTTTCTTCAGGTGTATATCCACATAGCCTTGTAGTATTCTCGTATGTTGCAATAAAAAGTGGCCACTCCTCTGGTTCACCGCTATACACAGGCAACTCTTTGGCAACCGCATGACGCGCAGCAATTTGGCTCGAGTTGAGCAGCACAGTTTCATTTGGACTATTTGTACCCTCAAGGATGTGAAGCTCTGGTGCTGTAGGTTGAGCTGGTCGTAGCGGCGACGAATGACATGGTGGTTGTCGAAAACTATAATCGTGTACAGCATGGGAGATTGACGGTTGAGTATTGCTTGTGCCAGATGCTTCCATCATCAGTTGGTACTTTCGCTGAAGGTATTTCCGTTCTATTTCCCGCTCTTCTTCAAGCATTTTCAACTGTAGTTCAACAGGTAACTGTAGGTGCTGTGAAGGCAACGTTGATAGGGTTGGTGGCACGGAATGAGATGACGGGGCAGATGGATGTAGCGGGGCTGATGTGAACGCGGGAAGGCATTGTGAAGGCTCACTAGTCGTTGGAGCCACTGGCGGCGGAACGCTTGGCACGGATGGCGGTTCGTTTGTTGAGGCCTTGACGCAGTTCGGACAGATCCATGGGTGATTTGCAATGGCCTCTGTCACTCCGACGCAGTCGAAGTGAAACCAGTCGCTACACTTATCACAACAGACCATCTGACTGTCATCTTCGGATTGGCACATCGAACAACTGCGTTCGGGAGGTGGAGCTAATGGTGGCATCGTTCAGTATCTCCTTGAGTCGTCTGGAAAACGAAGTTTTTAAATTGTTGCGTCCAGCAACGATATAGACCGAATTCCGTAGTTTTTGAATATGCTTTATTAGAGATGACAGTATTAAAAACTTCGTTTGTGGGTTTTATAACTTTCGAGTCCCGGGCGACCGTTCAAGGATTTAGATACTTTCGGCGAATCTCCGTTTTCTGAATAAACTTTGCTGTTTATAATCACTCCCGCCTCATAGTTACTTGCTGTAACCGACAACCAACTAATTTGTTCGGAATAGTAATTTAATTCTTCGATAAATTCAACGTAGTAGTAATTAAAGTATTTCGATATTAATTTCGAGAACACTAGGCTATAAGATTGACTCACGTTCAACGTGTCTACTTTATAAACTTCAAGTGAATAGGTTTCTTTTTACTTTCCTTATTGTCAGATGACTTTACACGATCTGTCGAACCTAACATGACAGCCGGGAATAAAGCAACTGATGGGAGGTGCGATGGCGCACAATGGGCGCAATCAACAACACTACACTAGCCAGCAACTGCGCTGGCTGAGGTATCTATTGTGTGGGCTTCCAATGGGTCGCGACGTTCTCAAACGACCGGTTACGGAACATGAGTCCGTTGCTCGATAAATACTTGTTTTTAATTATGAATCGTGATTAATCGTGAATAAATGATTGTTATTTTCCTAGAAATTGTTTAGTCAGAGTGGACCAAGTTCACATAGTCCAACAAAAAGTCGATCTATTAGAGGTTTAGATTATGTTTTTTCAAGATTATTATTTCAAGATACAAATTTCTCGCTTTCGGCATCGACAATGAATTCTTTTGCACAATGAATTCTTAAGGAATCTCTGGAACAATTTCTGAAGATACCCTTAACGGAATAACTGGTTGAATTTTCGAGGAAGTCTTACACGAAAAACTAGGAGGAAATGCTAGATAAAGACAAAATACGGGAGGGTGGAGGTCTTCGTTGATTTTTGTTAGAAAAATGTTCAGGAGAAATCCTTAACGAATATGTGGAAAAATCTTTAGCAATATATTTATAGTAATTTCAAGTGGTATCATTACAACTATTTCTTGTTGAAATCTTGAAAATATCCTGAAAATTCTTGTAAAATCATTGGAAAATAATATTCTGAAGAATTTCACGAGAATTTTTTATTACAATTCAGGAGTAGGTTTTTCCTGATCTTTATTCGAGCTCGGCATCAGGTTTCTAAAGTTATTTTTTTTAGACACAAAGTTGCGACCTGCCCTGTCTACGGGGTGTACCGTTTTGACTCATATTCCGAACACTTAAGGCCAACAGTAACTTCAATTTCATCTGATGGGCATAAACTAGCTGATATTTGTGAAAATTCGGTTTTCTTTGCTAAGTCTAAATGTTAGCTGTTGGGTCTGCTGAAAAAAATGTTTATTTGAACTTGTTTGGTATTGTTTTAACGTAAAAGTATGGATCAACAATCAAAATTTTTGATTCAAATACCGAACACTGTGTTAATTCTGTCTCAAATCCCGAACAGCGCGCATAAATCATATTCAAATGAATAATTTCGCAAATAAATTTATCTGAGCTAGTCTTACTGACCTCGAACTAGAGAATCATCACTACTCCCAAGGTATAAAATAGATTGGAAGATGTTATTGAATTGCAATTGACTGCCACTTCCTGATAATACACATGATGACTTATTTCAACGAAACATTTCAACCAAACCGCCATACAAAAACCTAGTGTTCTGAATATGAATCTGTACGGAATTTGAGACAAAACGGTACGAACAGTCCTTGATATCGTGTTGAAAAATTGCATTTTAGCTTCCGACTTATCCGTTGTATCGTTCTCCATCTTACAGAGGGAACCATCGTCAAGAATACCTATCTCGGCCATACACAGTGGGTTCAATCGGTGCGCTGGAGCACCACCAATGAGTACCTGTTTGTGTCCGGCGCTTACGACAACCACGTTAAGCTGTGGGACTACCGTAGCCCGAAGGCGCCCATCTTCGAGCTGATCGGCCACGAGGACAAGGTACTGGCCTGCGATTGGTCGAACCCGAAGTTTATCCTCTCCGGAGGCTCGGACAATTCCGTGCGCGTTTTCAAGTCTAAGATAGCAATAGGAGAGCAGAAGTAAGGTAGCATTTACCACTTTATTACATAATACAAATTATAACAGATTTTTTTTTGGTAAACACATTAAGTGAGTAACATTATTCAGAAAGAAAACAATTTTGTACAATAGAA
The DNA here is from genome assembly GCF_002204515.2 of Aedes aegypti. Lineage (NCBI taxonomy): Eukaryota > Metazoa > Arthropoda > Insecta > Diptera > Culicidae > Aedes > Aedes aegypti. The sequence continues at coordinate 444,386,740 of NC_035108.1, forward strand.
TCCTACTCAACAAAAAATGCGACAGCTTTAATCACCTATTTCTACTCGATGGCAAACTGTTTTGTGCTATCTCTTCCCTTCTCTCAATGGCAGGGAGGTCAAACTTGGCCAGTGATCCCATGCAGTCCTCCGTCATGATTTCCGCAAACTCTGCCTCAATTTCGGCCGCTTCGTACGAGCCTTTCCTCACGTAGTCGTCCGGTTTACGATCCCGTACTCCCACCTCGCTTTCCGTGTCGTACTCGGAATCCGTGGGCGGGATCTCGTAGCAATCTTCACAGTCGCTAAAATCACTATAAAGCACTTCCACCTGCTGGTTATCGTTCCAATCCGCCTCGTGTTGGTGCTCTTTTTGTTCCTCGCGAAATCGCTCGTTGAAGTCCGCCAAATTCCTCTGCAGCATATTACGGAAGCTGTAAAACCTCTCGATATTCTCCAGGCATCCTCCACAAACCCAGGTGCGTAGTTCGTCAAGATCGATGATCTGTGAAGTGAATTAACTATCTTAAGAATCGGTATCGCAATATACATCTTTTTATCATTACATTAATGTGTGCACATTGATACACTTTCTCCAGGAACGATCTCTCCTTGTTGTACACCGTTTCTAGCGGCCACATTTGACTGCTGTATTGCAAGCAGAATCGGCATACGATCTGGGAGTTATTGTTATCACTATCCATTTTTATTTAATATTATCTAAACTTTTGTAATTTGCAATAAACTTTGAAAAAACTTAATATCAATACATGCAATTAAGCGAGCAGCATGCTCCTCCGTGATGTGCGTGAATGGCTCGCGTGTTCTAAATCAACAATAATAACAAACAGCTGTCATCGGTGCTTTTGCTTTCACATGCCATTTACACCGCACCTACGTTGCAGTACTAGATTTTATTCGAAAACTCCTACACTGAAATTAATTTTATTGTTGAAACATGGGAAGGAGGAACCGATACAAAATGTATGTATTATTTTATGGATCCGGCAGAAATAAGGACAAACATTTTTTTATAATTATTTTTTCTCAATCTCCAAGCGTCGCGACTAATATTTGAATAGTGCGCTGTGTTCGTAAACATCGTAAGAATGCAGTGCCACCACCTCAAAATCGATTTGAAAAAGCGGCGAGTTGAGGCGCGTCGCGAGTCTCACTGGCGCGATCCGGTTTGGGCTCATTCATTTATTTCATAACGCTGAAATTGGCCATTTTGGACACCCACCCACCCCCTTGTAACGCATTTTGTATGAATATTATTCAATTTTTGTATGGACCGTAACATCGATAGGACACCCACCCACCCCTTCTAGCGTTATGAAATTTGTGAATGAGCCCTTTGGTGGCGGCTCGACAATACGTCAATGTGAGCCGAGGTTCTGCTGTCACGAATGGATTACCTGCTTTGCTCTTACCCACAGTTGATCAGCAGAAGTTTTCTCGTTTTATATTGTCGCACCGCCACCAAACCGGATCGCGCCAGTGAGACTCGCGACGCGCCTCAACTCGCGCGATTTTGAAATCAGTTTTTTAGTGTGGCGCTGCATTCTTACGATTTTTATGAACACAGCGCACTATTCACATATTAGCTGCGACGCACGGGGCCCAAGAAATCAATAATTATAAATAAATGTTGGTCTTGATTTCTACCGGATACATAATATTGCATGGGGAAAGGCATCTAACTTCAAATTTCTCATAAAAGAAAGCATTATTCGAAAACATATTTGGTAGGCGTGACAGTCATTATCATTACGTACAACCGGTACCAAATATTTTTTCGAAAATAGTTCCCAATTTTGTTCAGTTCGCTTTCATCTATAACCGAGTCAAGACGTGTGCGCGATGTGCTCCTTCAAGCTGCTTTTGCTCCAAAGATTTGATTTTACTTTTAACGCTGTAGTGTGGTGAGGGCATGAAAAGGGGTTGTGGATTGTGACTAAGTGGAAAGGTGTAAAAATAAGTGAAACGTAAAAAATTAGCAAATTTTGTTCGAAAGGAATGGAAAACTGATTAATTTTATAACAGAGGAGATGTGTCGGTGTGAAGAAGAAAAATTGGTTCCGCAGATGCTACACATTCGAAAGCGATGTATGTGTATGAGTGTAAAACGATATATACAATTTTAAAACTACATAAATGTGTCGGTTGGGTTGCATGATGACAAGAAAAGTGATGTGATATATCTGTACATGTTCATCGTACGTAGCGGCGTTGGTTTCAGCATCAGTGCCGATCGTGTAGAGGGTAAAACAGCAGGGCGACCAGTAACGAGGGCATGAAGCTAAGTATAATCTTAGATGTTTTAATTTTAATAACCTTTCTCACAGATAAAGTTGTCAAATTATTTTCCTATATTTTATGTGTGTTTTTTTTTTATTATTTAAAATATTTATTTATTGTGATTTATAGCAGTAATTACCGCAAGCAATAACCATTTGCCATTAAGTTTATGCCATGTTTATTCGAATTTGATGTTAATATTTGCGTTTTTGTGATTTCGATGTAAACTTCTTCCTTTATCAATAGTACATTTCTAATTGTTTCATTGCACGGTGGTTTAATATTTGAATAATCTAGGCAACACGGACGAGAAACAGCAAAAAAAAAACTTTTTGGCATTCTTGGTGTGCTTCCCATCACCACCATCATTAGCGTCATCATCTTCATCGGCATTACTAAATCTACACAGCAGTACATACGCGGGAATGTAGTGGTGTGCGTGAAGCATTGCTATTTTCATTCAAATCGATGTGGGGTGAGGTTGTGACAAACGCCGTTTATTTTTTGTGCTGTATGTGTGCTTAGAGATACATTGGTCGTTGGTTATGGATTTTACTGGGGTGGCGCGGACCATTGATGCGTGTCACTGGTTCTCTATTTTACTCTCCCGCTGTTCTTGTGTAGAGCAAATAGTTACGTCTCTACTTGCGTTGCATAGAAGCAGCGGGGGTGGGAGGGAGAGCTGGTGACATGCGTCGGTGGTCAGCGCTAGCTGAGTGAAATCCATAATGGACCGATGCACGAGTTCACTAGTTTGACGTTTGAGCGGTGCCGAATTCACTGGTTTCCATGGTCACATAAATAACACGGCACCGCTAAAACGTCGAATGGTGAACGTGAAGTGATGGTGAAAGGGATTCACGGTGAAGTGAGGATGAGGGGTTCATTCACAAATTTCATACCGGCATATCATATACACCGTTCTTTTTATTTTCATACAAGGGCTACTTATTTAGAGCTAAATTCTAGTCATACATACTTTCTCAGGACGCATTGAAGGACATCATAATTATTGTATTTGCAGATTAAACTGAGTTAAATTAGAAGATTCAAGTATTCTAGGTTTTATATAACATAAGTACGTTGTTTAATATTGGGTTGTATAGCATTATATTATATTATAACAGTTCATACTGCAAATCTCGATATCGAAGGGACCAGCGAAGAAGATCGAGACAACAAAGTTTCAATGAAAGCTAGATTTAAAAACATTCCGTTCATCTGACAAATCATCATTAAATCGTAATTTGTGGATACTTCATTGACAGAATATTTCAATATTTCCACAGCAGTACAACGTTGGTGCCATTTTTTTGTTTATGATATATCAACTGCATATTATTTATTATATCATATTACCAACTGTCGGCTAAACACGGAAATCTATCACACGCTGTTCTACTGAGCGGCGCGATTTAGATAATCTTTTGGAGTGATAGTGAGAAATATCTTCTTGATTGCCCGTTCTTTATATACATATACAGAGTTTACAGGGGAGGCGTCGAATGAAGCAGTATTGTACGGGACATTTGAATGAACCGATGCACGAGTTCACTAATTTATTGTTTATTTACTTATCATGGATTCATTCTTTATTTGTTACATATACAGTATAGACCTGATTTTGTAAGCCCCCTTCTCTGTTTTTTTTTTTTTTGGTTTTCGGCATAATTTCAAAAACATATCAAACGTTTTGCACCTCTACAGTCTAGTTATCGCCCATATTGTGCAAATTGATGTGACTCGTGAAACCAATATTTATTAAAAATAAAATAAACAAGCCGGGCTATCAAAATCTAGTTAACACTTTACTAAATATATAGTTCGATTGCATATTGATTTGCACATTCAATTGCTAATTTTAACCATTAAATCAAAAATTGATTACAGATTTTCTACAACATCTCCGCTGATCATCGAGAAGGACCTGTAAAAGTTATTTTTAATTCATGTTTTTTTTTTCAGGATATATAAGCAAAATATAACTGCAGGAAGCCGTCGTAAACATTTAGTTTAAACATTGTCATTGTGTTTTCTTTCAGTCTTATTGGAACAATCTGTTATTATGTACGTAATATTAATCATCTTTTATTCAGGGATTCTAGGTCAAATCATCGAGTTATTGCATGATTTCTTATATTTTAAATTATTGTATTTAATATTATTACATAATTATCATATAATTGAATCATATAACACGGGTGATATTGGGAGGGTGCATCAGGGCATCATTGAAGTTACAGCTGGACAATGGAGTGGAGTGCCAGCCGGAGTCAAGGGTTGAAGCCACATCCCATTTTGGCCCTTAATACAATGGTATGTTGAATTCAGATTGATAATGAAAATTGACTGTACTGTTAAGTGGAACCGCATGCAGAGCAAGACTCAAGCTAGGATGGTGGCTACCTACATACATACATACATACAGTATAGGAATACCCACATAACTTGACGAGAAAGTCGTTTTTACGTCATTGTTATTTTAAATTCTTACTATATGCCCTGTACAGCGTACGCTTCTAAATTTAGTCATTTTCAGTATACCAAAGTCGGCATATTATATAACGTAATGTTATATTTTATTTCATTACATATATCCATCTTATATTATATTATATTATATCATATTGTTTTACATTATTTCGTATTATACCATATACTACATAGCATAATGACTATATTGACAAAATACTGGGAAAAGAAGGAGCATCAAGGGAGTTCCTGAACGAGAAGCGAACTTCGTTTTTCAGCATTGTTAATTGGAATTATTACTATCGGCCCTGTCTAGCGTACACTTCTAGCTTTAATAATTTTCAAGATGGTAGGATTGGTGTATTGTATACTATTATATTATGTTTTCTATATCATATTACATTCAATTGTATTAAATTATTTCATATTTTAATACTATATACCATATAATATATGTACTATATTGCATGTAATATATTGGACAATATATATGGGACGGAACATCAGAGCATCATTGGGGCCCAGATAGCCGTAGCGGTAAACGCGCAGCTATTCAGCAAGACCAAGCTGAGGGTCGTGGGTTCGAATCCCACCGGTCGAGGATCTTTTCGGGTTGGAAATTTTCTCGACTTCCCAGGGCATAGAGTATCTTCGTACCTGCCACACGATATACGCATGCAAAAATGGTCATTGGCATAGCAAGCTCTCAGTTAATAACTGTGGAAGTGCTCATAAGAACACTAAGCTGAGAAGCAGGCTCTGTCCCAGTGGGGACGTAACGCCAGAAAAGAAAAGAAGAAGAAGATCAGAGCATCATTGAAGGTGCAACTGGACAATGAAGTGGAGTTCCTGAACGTGACGTGAACTTTGTTTTTACAGGATTGTTACATGGAATTTTAGCTATATGCCGTGCACAGCGTAATTTACCTCGTTAGCCTGAGTCGAGAGTTTATAAATACTATATTATATTACATTATATTATGTGTCATTATATTACATTAAATTTTATTATATTACATATTAAACTATATATTATATTACATACTATATTATATAACATTGTCAATATATTGGGACGGGAGGGAGCATCAGGGCATCATTGAACTTACAACTGGACAATGAAGTGGAGTGCCAATCGGAGTCAGGAGGAAAAGTGTTAGTCGCTCGCGATTAATACTTTTCTCTCCAACAGTTGTAATCGATTTGACGCGCCCTTCTTCTAACAAACCATCCCGTGGAAAGCTCGACAAGTACTGCAAATTCCAATACTCAATCTGTTGGATCATACTGTTGGAAGGAGATTCTCTACTTCCCGCGGGTTTCGCGTAAGTGTCTCTGCTTACGGGTCCGCCACCCCCTTTTTGGCCCTTCATACAGCAGTATGTTGAAATCAGGTTGGTAATGAAATTTGACTTCACTGTTGAGTGGAACCGCAAGCAGAGCAAGACTCAAGCAAGGATGGTGGCTACCTACATACATACAATAGTTCCCAATTTTGAGAATTAATTCGTAAGATGCGTGTGGCCATACAAATATTTTTCGCGTTACCTGTTAGCGATTTTTGGTGCATAGACACTAGTGCATGTGCGTTACGGTGTGGCGAGTAGGGAATCAGGGCATGCATGTAACCCATTGTCACTGTGGGTCCGGATCTTAAACAATGGATAATCTAAGTATGCTGTTCCGCTCAAGAAAAGTAAAAATTTCTGTAGGAACCATGTTCGAAATAATTAATTGAAAACCCATTTACCACGGTTAGGCAATGGATTTTTTTTACAACGAGGAAATCTGCAATCAGACAGAGAGATGGTAACTCAGGGAGTGTGGGGATGACGCACCACCGACGACCCACTAAAACCAGCCCATGCACCGTAGGTGAGCAATTCTCGCTAAATTGCACAAGTGGTGTACAGAATACACATAATGTCCTTGACCTCAGACCCTTTTTCCTCGGAGCAACTTATACCGTAAAGTAGAGGAAGTGCCCAAACCGACATGGAGATAGTTGTAGGTATACATGATTATTCGAATAATTCCCATAAGTCTCTTATTATTAACTAAAACTATTTTTATTGATTCCAACAATTGTATCGCTTTCTATGATTATCATTTTAATTTTGTTTCCGACTTCCCAGCAGAGGTGAAAGAGAAATGCAGCGTAGGGTTTTGTTCTACTTCGTCGTAAGCGCTACTATTCGTCGTATCAAACTTTAAATGTTCCACTACGGCGGGTATTAAAACTACCTGCAACATAGATTCATTATCCAAGTGTAATTTTGTGAAAGCTGATATGGTTTGTACACTTGTACACTAAAAATGCGATAAAACTACTGTATTTCGGTAAATAACTTCAGTTCAATTATCCATTTTGCACTTTTCACCGAAATCGCATGGACGAATACGATTTGAGAGAAATGCTTAGCGATCGACTGAGCAACACCACTTTCCATCACAAGTTTCTCCCCGCCCCCGTGGGTGACTTACTTCGCCGGGCACTTATTTTCACTATGGAAAACCTTCGTACTTCTTCACTGAAGGATTAAATCCTTTTTTTTTTTTAATGCATGGTGATTTTTTGAAGTTTTACGGCGTGTGATTGAAATGAAATTTTCATTTCAATCACACGCCGTAAAACTTCAAAAAATCACCAAATTTTACGAAATTTCCTCAACCGCCGCGTATAATTGAGAATGTAAACAAAGTTCAATCCGTCGTACTGAGAAAAAAAGCTTGTGCCATCAATGTGCGCGACGTAAAAATACGGTTCCTTTGATTGTGTTGTTTTCGCTGTACTGTGAGCAAATGCCATAATTGTACGGTCAAAAGGAATTGTGTTCATTTGTTTGGACTGAATTTTGATGACGAACAATTAATTTTAAAGGAAATTAGTATATTCCATCATGCTGAAGGAATGGAGGGAGATGCCCGTAGACCTATATATTCTAGTAAAACATTTTATTATAGCGTTGATATGTTGTGTTTTAACCATTCAATACACACAGTGAGCCGTAAGTTGTGAGACGAATCTGGAAACTGATTGCGACGGAGTTGAAAACAATACGACGGACTGAGAATACGGTAAGATGCATTTTCTTTGCATTATTTCCAAAAAGAGATCAAGATCTATCAAAATGTTATTGTACAATGCTAAAGCCGTTTTGAGAAAGAATTGTTTGGCATCGGTTTGAATCAGCATCATTCACTGCAATACTGGGAAAATTGCAGTTCTTACTGATCAATGCTTAACACGATGGATACTAGCCCATCACCCTACCCTAAAAGATTAATAAAAATAAAAACGAGATAGAATTTTGAAACGTATTGTTCACTAACCTTAGTTGTGATTGATTAGTTCCGTTTTAGTTGGACATTTGCCGGTTTGTCATTTCACTACCAATTAATTATCAAATGTGTGGATTTTCGTCAAGTAAATCAAATGCGTGGATTGCTGAGTTCAAGATGACTCATCTGAGCATAAGATATTGACAAAAAATTGGGTCCTAAAATTTGTAATGAAATTTTGTTTTTATTTAATAACACGAAAAAGCATGTTACTGTAATTACTTTAGCAATTTTTCCCGCTCAAATAATGGCTATATCATGTTTAAACTTTAATTTAAAAATTTGGTCCATAAATGAACCTTGACACTTTTGATCATGTTTGACGTTCGCTTAGTCGACAAAAACACCACAGGGGTTTTAGTTCGACCACTGGGGTTGTTCCTATCTGACATTTCGTAAGGGACACGGAAAACAAAATACACCCAAAATTTGAGTTTAAGCCAAAGGATGTGACAAAATTTAATAAAAAAAATTTTTGGGCTTAAACCAACGGAAAACATTAAAAAATTGAGTAAACATGTGTTTTTGGCCTAAACTTAAGCGTTTGGCACTAAAATTGAGACAGGGCTTTAGGACCCAATTGATCTCAGAGCTCTAAGATCTCACAATCCGATCCATATCATGCTCAGAAGATCGAAAGATGGGATGAAATGCAATGCCTGGATGGAACTGACTTGCGATTCACGGCAGTACACTGCTCAGTTATTATTACCAGATTAGGGCCCATTCGCAAATTTCATAACGCTGAATGAGGGTGGGTGTCCTTAAGATGCAGCTCATGCAAAATTTGGAAAATTTTAATACAAAATGCGTTACGAGGGGGTGGATGGGTGTCGAAAATGGTAATTTTTGGCGTTATGATATATGTAAACAAACCCATTATCGTAAACTCAACAGATTTTTGTAGTCGGTTGAAAATCGTTGGTGCAGTTCATAAATCTACCATGGATTCGCTAGATTATACAACAAAATAAGTTTGCCTGAAGAACATTCATATAGAAAAAGCGTTACAAGGGTGTCAAAAATTGCCATTTTCGGTGTTATGAAATATGTGAATGAACCCCCATTGTATTCAAATTTTTTTGAAGAGCGAAAGAGAGGGAATTTCACCGTGTAATGCCTAATTCTCCCATAAGAATCAAGAATTAGAGGGAGTTGACTGTCTTTCGTTTACTAGATCTAGTACTGCGCTTACTTCGTCACAATTTTCTGCCAGTGTGGACTCCCTCGGCGAAGAAGTGCGATCTGTCAAACAAAAAAAAATCGAGATGCTTTCTCGCGATGGTTTTGGATGACGTGACAAGCGCAAGAAACCATCATCCATCAGCGAATTCAGAAGATCCGATAGGGAACTCGTCGTCGGTCTGCCGTAAATATTCGAAATTCGCCGGAACCGAAGTGCTCCGCGGACGGTTTGAAGATAGTTTCGAAAAGCGCTAACAGTGCCGGGTGGAATTTTGGGCCAAGAAGTGTGGAAACGGTGAAACATACGGCGATAAGCTCCGATGCTAATTTGATATTGTGGGGGAGAAAGAAGCTGCAGGACCAGTTTTGGCTTGGACCGAAATAAGCATCAATCACGGCCTGGCAGATTTCTTAGAAGTGATACGGTGTCAAGAGCGAAAAGGTTGAGGGTGGTATGAGTGACAAAGAGTTGGAATTCAATTGATGAATTCTTTAAATTAGACATTAGGAGTTTTTGCGGTGAAGATCAACACTCGGAACGTTAGATTTCTCGAGTCTCAAAAGAAAATTCCAATTGAAGGAACGAAATGGAGAACAATTTATTGGATGGTGGCTGCAACAGCACTGCAGAAGCTAGTAAGACAAACGATAACCATCAGTCAGACAAGTGCAAAAGGAAAGGTGAGATCGTTCGATATTTACTTTATTCATGGCTGACCAACATTCACCAACCTATTTTTCTGCCCCCCATTTCAGCGCCACTGATGAAGATCAAGACCTACCTCTCGGCGCTGAGGCCATGGTCCCTGTCGGCCAGTTTGGTACCGACCTTGCTGGGGGCAGCGATCGCCTACCGGACCAACGGTTTCCACGAGTTCAACTTCCTAACGTTTCTGTTCACGATCTTCACCGTTGTCACGGTGCACTGCGCCGGCAATGTCGTGAACACGTACTTTGACTTCGTCAAGGGCATCGACAACCGCAAATCAGACGACCGGACGCTGGTGGATCATATTCTCAGTAAAGATGAGGTGAGGTCAAATGTTTTACCGTATCACGCATACTGGGAACTGCACTATTAGCGAACTTGAATGAAGCTGGACCTTTTGCTTTCCAGGATTTTAGTTTATGGTCTAACCTTTTGGAAAATGCTTGGTTCAAAATATCATATTGATGAACAATTTAAGTTCTAATATTTTATTAGAAAAACTAGGTGGAAAATCAATCAGATAAATTAAGAGAATACTTTCAGTACTCTTTCCCTTCAAATTTCTTTGAGAATGTACAGGGTTGGTAGCAGGTCTCTTTTTAGAGATTTAGTCACTATTTTATTGAAGGACTCTCTCTCTATTTTAATGAAGTGTTTTTTTTTTAACCAAAATGGTCTTTAGAGAAGTCAATCTCATATTTTTTCTGCTTGCAGTGATACTCTTATTCTCAAGGAATTCCTTCTTAGATTCCTTGAGGAAAAGCTTGAGGAATTCTTGTTAATAGTATTTTCTCCAGAGATTTCTTCTGGATACTTTCAGGAACTCCTCTAGGCATCCCTCTCTAAATTCCTCCAAAAATTTCCTATAATTCGTTCAGAAATTTTAATTGGCTGTTTGAAACTATTTCTTCAGAATTTGCTCCAGGAAATCCAACGCTACTACCTGTAGTAATTTTCACAAAGATTTTGAAAATTTTGTTCAGATACTATTCTACCAATTACTCCCAGTAAAGCACCGGTGGGTGGTCCGCGGACCCCCGGTGACAGGGGACGGTGACATCTTCTCAGGGGCTCCGCAGAGTCATTGTAAATAATCTAAAGCGTGATATTCGCGAAGCAAAACTTTAATGGGTTGTCTCTTTCAGGAGAGTTACTTCTAACGGGAACGCAGAAATTCGAAATTCTTGATTGTTTCGACTGAAACGTTGATATCAAACTTTTTTTTATCTTGAAAGTTTCTGCGAAAATTATTTACGAATATGCACACTTAAATTATTTTACGGATTCCTGTAAAATCTCAACAGCTGAACAGTTCGGTGAAATAAATTAACGGAGTACGGTAAATTTTTACAGTATTCCGTGAAAAATCACCGGAATCCGTAAAATTTCGACGGAATTACGGTGTTATATTTCACCGAACTGTTCAGCTGTTGAGATTACGGTGAAATTCACCGTAAGAGTTTAGTGTGTGTAGTAGATACTGGCTTCATTTTTTTTTACTCATATTTATCATGGATTGGATTTGGATTGAATTTGGATTTGAGTTGGATTGGATTGGATTTGAATTCGATTTAAATTTGATTTGAATCGGATTTGGATTGGATTGAATATATATTGAATTGGATTTGGATTGGTTTGTATTGGGTTTGGATTGGATTTAAATTGGATTGGATTTAAATTGGATTGGATTTAAATTTGATTTGGATTTGGATTTAGATTGGTTTGGATTTGGATTCGTATTGGATTTGAATTGTATTCGGATAGGATTTGTACTTGGATTGGATTTGGATTGTATTAAGATTGTATTTAAATTGTATCTGGATTTGATTTGGATTGAAATTGTGTTGAACTTGATTTGAATTGGATTTAAACTGGATTTGGATATAATTGATTTGGATTTTGAATGAATTTTGATTGGATTCAGATTAGATTGTGGTTAGATTTGATATGGACTGGTTTTGAATTGTGTTCAGAATTAATGTCGTTTTGATTTGAAGTGGATTTAGATTAGATTTGGTTTAGATGTGAATTGGATTTGGATTGAATTTGAATTGGTTTTGGATTGCATTTGGATTTGTCGTAACCACTCTTTTCTGAATCCGCCAAATTTTCTAATTTGGCGAATTCCACCATCCTCCATCAACTAATAATTTTGCTGCAAATATACAGCGAAATCCAATAACGCACGTCCGATCGTGCAAACTTTATCCAACAGAATCAAAACCCAATCCAATTCAAAATCCAACCCAAATCCAAACCGAGTCCATTACAAATACAACTCCAAACCCATCCAACTTCAATAAAAATCTAATTCTAATCCATTCCTATTCGATTACAAATACAACTCCAATCCATATCTAATCCGAATGCCATCCAAATCTAATTCAAATTTAATCTAATTCCAATCCAAATCCAATGCAAATTAAATCAAATCCAATCAAAACCAAATCCAATCAAAATCTTTTCCAGATTTAATCCAAATCCAACCAAATTGAGTCCAAATCTTAATTTAATTCAAGTCCAAATCCAATCCAAATGCTATCTAAATGCAATCCAAATTAAATCAAATCCAAACCAAATCCAAATCTAATCCAAATTGAATCAAAACCGAATCCAATTCTAAATCCAATCCAAATCTAATAAAAAACCTAAATCCAATCCAAATCCAAATCTAGTCTATTACTAATAGAACTCCAATTCCATCCAACTTCAATGAAAAACTAATTCAAATCCAATCATAATCAATTCCAAATACAACTTCAATCCATATCTAATCCAATCTTAATCAATTACAAATAGAACTCCAATCTAATCCGAATGCTATCCAAATCCAATTCAAATTTATTCTCGATTCAATCCAATGTAAATTACATTAAATCCAATCCGAATCCAAATCTATTCCAAATCCGATCACATTCCATTTCAGAACTATTACGAATCCAATCAAAACCATTTAAGATTTAATACATATCCAACCAAATTGAATCAAAATATTAATTTTAATTCAAGTCCAAATCCAATCCAAATGCTATCTAATTGCAATCCCGAATCAATCAAATCCAAATCCAATCCAAAGGAAGATCAAACCCTCAGAAGAAACATTCATTTTGGAGTCCTCTCGCTCCAGTCTCTTATATTTTTCTTTTTTTTTTTTTTTTTATTTTAGCCTCAAAGACCTTTCGCTCCGATTTTTTTTTTACACTTCAGAGACCTCTCGCTCCGATATTTAAGTTTCTTTTGTTTCTCAGAGACCTCTCGCTCTTTTTTTTTTTCTTTGAAGACCAGAATCCATGTTTTTTCATCTTCGCTTTTCACTGAATTTTTCCGATGCGCCTCCTTTTTTTCCACACTCTCCTTTCATCAGTCCACGTGGCTAGCCATCGCGCCGCCATTTTTTTTTAAGTTCTTCGTTCCTCCCAAATTATGCGTTCCATCCTTAACGTTTTTTTTTCTTCTTCCAAATTGCTTGTCAATCCGGAGAAATAAATACTTAAAGACTCCGGAGAAATTAATACTTACCGGACGGGAGCGTCCACTACGCCATTGTCGTAACCACTCTTTTCTGAATTTGCCAAATTTTCTAATTTGGCGAATTCCACCATCCTCCATCAACTAATAATTTTGCTGCAAATATACAGCGAAATCCAATAACGCACGTCCGCTTGACAGAATATATGACAAAGTTTTTGATGATTTAATAAAAAGTTCTTTAAAACGTCTTTAGTTGATTCATAAGAAGCCCATAACTAAGTTTCTTAAAATTTATGAAATGACTAACAGATGTGATGCTTGGTTTGTATTAGATACCTAACCCACCTTTGATAAAAAAATGGTAAGAGCATTACGAATTGTGGTGTAATCCCTGGTGAACAAATCTTTTGGCGTGGTTCACGAAGAAATCTTCATTGTACTCCTCCGAATACCTTGGCAAATCGACGCTAGTCTAAACTGATTCGGGTAGATTGTGATAGTAAGATTCATTTTAAAAGTTCTCTGTGGGAAAGTGTTTAAGACTCCTGACAAATATCTTAGAGAATTTATTGGATCCACATAATCTTGGCATTGTCTTTTTGATTTATTAGGAAAACTTTTATAAACTTTCACTTCGAGAACATTTTTTTAGGAGTCCGTGAAATGTTTGAAGACATTCAAAGAGTATCGCAGCTTCAGAAAGGTTGGGAACCACAGGCCTAACTTATCATAATCACTTTATTGTTTTCAAGCTATGCCACAGCCACAGGTAGTAATAATTCATTCAGATGCATAGGGACATGTTCCACAAATTGCTTCTTCGTAAACGCTCCGAGGTTCTTGGCTCTTCAGGGTTCTACTTTCGTGGTGGGAAAAGTAGCAGTAATCGTGTAAAAAGTATTTATGAGATTAACTTTTTGGATTCAATGAAACTTCGAAGATTCGCGCACACTTAAACTTTCATTATTTGCAATTAATTTCTCTTCAGTTTACAGTTTCCTCCATGTTTCACGCGCGTCGCTTATGTTTATCGTAACTGGGATGGACAGTCAGGGACAGCCTATAACAATTATTACATTCATCTTATTGCTTGCTTAGCATTTCTCAATCTATGCTTGACCTTGTTACGCATAGTTAGATGTATCGCGGATTCGTGGAAATGTTTATTGATCTTTGATGTGGAAAGGGATTGATTCACTGTTGATACAATTGAGATTTTATGAGTTTATTTGTCATTCGGTTGTGTTAACTATTCTAACGGAAATGACTGAAATTTATGAGTGCGCGTTACAATCGATTTGATTTACAGTTTTATTTATCAATTATGTTGCTTAATAATCTGAACTTATGACAAAATTTCTGAATGCCTGAAACAATTAAAATGCGCATATTAAACCTTATTTTGCGTGTCCACTACATTGACTTCAGAAAATTTTCTGTTCAATATCACTGTGAAAAAATATAATGTCTTGGACAAAAATCAATGCTTGGATAATTTCATTCCATACAAATTGTATGCGAGCCAAATAAAGCAAATCTATCTTCTACCCATTAGGGAGCCGGGTCCATTTCATGGCACTTTTGATTCACTTCGGCAGTGGGGTTTTTTGAAAGCTACAAAGCTGATATTTGGTCTCAATAGGCGTCGTATATAAACGCTTCTTATTGCAACGTATCAGAGGATTCGACCGAGAAAAACATCCTATGTTGCATCTTATCTTATTTTTTTTAAATACGTAAAAAAGCTTGAAACAGCAGAATGTTGACTAGTCCTACGTCTTTCTTTTCTATACAGAAGTGAAATTGAAATTTCAAAACCAAGAGCGTTACGTTGGCATGAAATATTTTAAACGTTTATAACTTTTTGCTGGCTTAACGAAATTCCTTAATTAGCACCTCAATCGAAAGACAAGACATCAAAGGTTCATGTCATTTACTTACTGAATGCCACATACCTGTCCAAATAGTTTAATAACTGGTTTTGAAAGAGAACGTTGATTTCAAGCAAATCTATAAATAGGGGTGCTAGAGAAAAGTTGACGTCATTTGCTTTTGACTCTCCGCTTGGATCGCATCTCAGCAGGCAGCAGATCCAGTGTTGCCACATTTTTTTCGATTTCCATCTGTGTTTTTGAGTGAAAAAATCTTTTTTATCTTTAGTCAACCACCAAAAATCTTGGTAAAAATCTGTGTTACATGAAAATATCAAGTTTCGATAAATTATGTTAAAAAGAGCTTTTGAGAACATACCCTGTCTGTTTTAGGAATGTTAACAATTATTCATGAAAGATTTTTTAACAAGTAAATTGCATACCACGCAACGCAACCATAAAATGAGATGATGAGTGCTTGTTTCTCGAATTTTGAAATACTTTTATGAATATTTGAAAAATAAGAGTAGCAGAATGGATTTCATGTTGTACTTGTTTAAAAATCGTGCCCAAAACTCATGTTGAGTTCAAAAATCTTAAAAATCTTTTTTATCTAAAAAAATCTGTGATCTGTGATCACAGATATCTGTAGGCCAGAACATGAAAAAATCTGTGTAATTACAGATAAATCTGTGTATGTGGCATCACTGAGCAGATCGGCTTGCTCTGACCGGGCGTGCTTCTCAGGCACAGACATCGATAGCAAAGGACATCCCCCCTCGTTTGTCTTCGCGTAAATCAAACTGATCGTCGACCGACCGAGAGAAGCAATCCAGTTAGGAACAAATACCAGAAGCCTCCTGAGTTGCTGATCCGAGGAGCTGCTAATCGAGCATCGGACTAGTGAAATCCTTCAAGATTTCAAGTGTGAGATACGCTTCCAGATTTCGATTTAATCCCTATGATCCACTACCCGTTGCTGTTGTGCACCATCCACGCTATGAAACATTCAGCTGGTTCGTCGTAAAAGCAGAAAACTTGCTCAAGTTTATACATTTGCGTTGAGGATTTTCCGTTTGGCCATGGCAATCAACTGATATCATCCCGCAGTGCTATTTATCTGTGACAGCATCGAAGCTAAGAAAGCCATCGGCCCTTTTCAGGGCCATCAAATGTGTAGAAAAGAGTTCAAAGAATAATATTTCCGACTTTATTACATCTTATATTGCTCAATCGAGCTCACAGCTCCATACAAAATTTCATTTGTCACGAATAATTGATGGCACGACAATTTAAGACAGTATTCGCAGACGCTGCTGCAGTGTCGTCGGGATGAGAGCTCAACATTTCACAACGATTGTAAAATAGAGTGGCATTTCTAACAGCGTCTTTGATTTTCCTTATTTTATGGGAACACTTTGATTAGGAAAATTATCACATATTACAAAATTGCGACAGTTTTAGAATGCTTTTCAAAAGAAATTCTCATTGAACAATTTTCATAATTTTGGCAATTTTCAAGTAAATCTAAGCCCAACACATTATTGGCACATACCCATTTCCCAGATTGATCGATCAGAAAGAGAAGAGCACAAAATGCAGGAGCATGATCTGTTATTCTAAGGTTATAAAACATGCTTCCTTCGTCGGATTCAGTTTCATTTCATTTCCGCTTTCGAGCTGGTAAGAGCTCCTCCGAACCTGCGCAGCGAGAGTACATCGCTGCTAGAAACCTGCTGAGCTGTTAATGTTCAAGCTGCCAATACAGCGTCTGGCTCAAGATTTCTAGGTTGACCGACCCGCGCTTCCAGATTTCGTCTCGTGATTAGTCATTGCAGAATTCGCTATCATTTGATTTTGAAGCACGATCAAAGCAAGCGAAAAAAAAATCCCATCTGTTGCGGTCTACGATCGACATATTGTGCTTATTCTGCGCGGCGTGTGAGTCGAGACGAGTCGCTCTCACCTCGAGTGACGTGAAACGACTAATGTTAATCAAATGAGAGCGAGTCGATAATTGTCACCTCATTTGACTCGTCTCACCTCACACGCCGCGAAGAATAAGCACATATGTATCGCAAGTTGTAACAAGTCTGATAAATAGGAGCAGCGAACAAGAGCCCTAAAGAGAGAGCGATGATAAAATCATTTTTTCTCGTTTGTTTTACGTTGGGGATAAGTGTTTTACTTTACTGGCACCATAAACAATCCCCGAACGTCCGATAGAAATAGTGTCCCACAAGTTTGGAGCTTGTTTAGAGGAGTTTTATCATGCACTGCTATCCCCCCGATCTGATCAAAGTTGTAGCACTATACGATAAACAGTCTCTCAAAAAGTGTTGCATGTTATGATAGTTACAGAGCGCGATACGTGAGAGATTCTCTCATTTTTATCAGGATTCAATCCCTGCTCGTGATAAAATCAGCATCGGTGGTGCAGTCAAGAAACAAACCCGCTTGACACCAATATCAGAGCTCCCTGAATGGCTGATCCGAGGAGCTGCTAATTGTGTAAAACATACTACTTTCGACTGATTTGATTCATTTCATTTAAACTTTCGAGCTAGTAAAGGGTCAAACACAATGCAACGGCATTACGGCAAGAATGGCAAAACGGCAACACCGATTTGATTGACATGTCATAGTTTTGATCAATGTCGACTAAATCAGATTCAACAAGGACATAAGTTATTCAACTGGCTCATCGTATAAATAAATAATTTGATCAAATGTGCACTAGCGTTGCGTTGTTCATAAGCTTTTATCATGTTTTCAGAAAAATATTGACCACGGCACAATCACAGCACCTATCATCTATCTTCAAACTTCCTATCATCTGCAAAAAGCTACCGCACTGTTGTTAGAGTCTGACCCAGAATTGATCGAAGTTGTGTACATAGTGATCTTACGTCAACCTCGCGGTAATGTAACAGACATTACCCACCCCATTTTTTATGATTAAATACAAACAGAAGTCAAAATATGTGTTCTTAAATATGTATTATGTAAAAAACGAATTATAGTATACGTCGACACTTGAAGTGTCGATCCAATCATTATTTTGTGAACAAATACATAAATGCAACTTTCATAACGTTTTTACCATAAAAATGTAATGTAGAAGCATGAAACGAGCTCACCAATTGATGATCCATCGATGACTGGAGAGCTCCAAATTACTTTAATTTCGTCAGCAGCACATCTACAGCATACGGGCTAAATGAATATCGAGTAAGCTTGCTTGGGCTTCACAAGCACTGCCCAGCGAAACGTGCAAAAAACGGGAAAAAAAACTTATGCAACGCAAAAACGCGCGAAAACGAAAACTTGTCAGGTGACACAAAAACGAACCGTTCTGCTTGGAATTTACGAAGCGCTCTGTTTCGTGCTCAGCTGCTCTGAATACATTAAGTGTTAAATAAACATATAATGATACTCTTATATAGGATCCAGACTTGTATGGGTAATACTAGCGCGTATTGTGCAAAACCATATGCAAATCAGAGGTCTTTGTCGTCAAAAATCCACAAACGTGCTCAGCACGTCATGTTTTTGAGATATTGACCAAAGACGAAATTACAATCTACATGTTCCTTGTAGTTGCCCAAAATGTTATGAAATATGTAATAGAGCAAAATCTAGAATAAGGCAATCCATGAGACAGCTGCGATCAGCTGTTTTTTTTTTGTTTACCATGAGCTTCTGACGTTTCGCGATCGGAGTGACCGTTCGATTACAAAGGAAAATGTTAAGCTATGACAACACTCGCATGTTTTGTTTACTCTTCCGTTTCGGTTGCATGCACACTTTCAGCTGTCAGTCCTATCGTGGAACGGCCTCATAGTGGTTTCTGCCAGAGTGGATATAGATAAGAGTGGCGTCAATGTCAAAATTGGAACAGCGGTGAACTGTCATTTCCATACAAATCCGCGTTCCAATCGAGCAGGAGACCTGTCAAAACTGGAACATGACGTCACTCTTGTTTACAGGCACTCTAGTTTCTGCACGTTACATGTCACCAACACTACTTAAAGAGTGCTGGTGGAAAATATAAACAAAGATCAGCTGTTCCCAGCAAAATCAAACGGCAGTATTTTCCACCAGCAAAATTGCGCATGTGTTCGTGACACCGCTCGGCGAGAGCTCAATTATAGCCTTATGACGTGAAAAGTATACTGCGGTCTGTACCCATACACGCTCGTTCAAATCTACTCAAAAAAGAGTAACTTTGACTCACTTTTGAAGTTTCAAGTTAGCTGTCAAAAGTGAGTAACTTTATTTTATCAAAGTGAGTAACTTTTTACTCAACCATGAAAGAAAACGACCTTACTCACTTTTGAGTAAACACAAACATATTTGACTCACTTTGTAAACGTCAAAGACTTGTGAAAATTTCGCGCGCTCGAACTGACAAATCCTATGTTGTGGTGAAATTTCTTCCGTCACCGGAACTGTATTCAAAAACAGTCGAGATAAAAGCCGAGCCGGCAGAGCGCTTCGGAAGTCCAACCGGCGAACTCCAGATTAGTGCTGCGAAGTCAATAATCCTGATATCAAGTGAAGCGAGGTCGGATTGAAAATGACCAAGGTTTTAATCAAATAACTGCAAAAAATATAAACTGTAAGTTTTACCGTCGTTCTTTTTATTGGACTAATTATCAACTCTTTACAGTCTAACCGGGAAGGCTACTGGATCGGTCAAACTACATCCTCCATGACTTTCATCAATGCCCCAGATATTTATAACATCCGGGAATCCATTCCAGAGCAGCGAAAATTTCAACACAAATATCACAATTTTTTTACTTGTTATCATGTATTATTATTATATATTATGTATGAAATAATGAATAAATGTTATGCTCTTTGTATATTTCTTCTGATTTTATAAATAACATAATACATTTATTTCCAAAATTATTATTTCCTGAAGTGAGTGACATCTACTCACTTTCGCAAATTTCAGATTAAACGAAGTGAGTAAGTGTTACTCTCATATTGACATTTGACTATGTTACTCTAAAGCGTCAACCTGCGGTGTCGAAGGCTGTGAACAACGGTATCACCGATTGCTACACCCAGGTGAACCACAAGCCGAACACACAAAAAGTTCGGTTCCGGTTTCGGGCGTGATTTCGGTACATCAACACCATCATCGTGTGCTATTCCGGATCTTACCAGTGGTTCTTCACGCTAATGGACGCTCTCTCAAAACCTTCGCCTTTCTGGACGGTGGCTCCGATTCGACGTTGATGGATAGATCTTTAGCAGAGCAGTTAGGCGTCCAAGGTCCGCCATCTCCTCTGTGCATGCAGTGGACCAACGGTGTCAAGCGCGTGGAAGAGGAATCCCAGCAAGTTGAGCTGAATATATCGGGTTCGTCCACAGGAAAGCAATTCACGTTGCGGAATGTGCAAACAGTCGGTGGGCTGGAACTGCCACAACAATCGATCGATTTTGAAGAGCTGAGGTCAAAATATCTATACCTAAATGGCCTACCGATCGAAAGCTACAGGGATGCCATGCCAGGCATATTGATTGGCTTGGATAATACGAGATTGAAGACTACGTTGAAGTTGCGAGAAGGTAGGGAGTATGAACCTGTGGCAGCCAAAACCAGGCTTGGCTGGCTGCTGTATGGACATTCAGGACATAAGTCAAGCTCGTCGTCGCAGCACATTCTACACATCGGTACTCGAACTAGAGACGATGAACTGCACGAACTAGTGAAGAGTTTTTTCTCCATTGAAAGTGTGGGAGTATCCGTTAGCCAAGTGAAGGAATCGTCTGAAGATCAAAGGGCGATGGAGATTCTTCAAGCAACTACAACCAGAACCGCAACTGGAAGATTTGAGACCGGACTGTTATGGAAGTTTGATAACATCGAGTTTCCCAACAGCAGGCCCATGGCCGAGCGGAGATTGAAGTGTTTGGAAAATCGTCTCCTCAAGTCATCCAAACTCCACGATACCGTCAGGCAGCAAATAACGGAGTACGTATCCAAAGGGTACGCCCATAAGGCAACTGTAAACGAACTGAATGAGATGGAATCGAAACGAACGTGGTTTCTTCCGCTCGGTATTGTGGTGAACCCCAAAAAACCCGATAAAGTGAGAGTTGTGTGGGATGCAGCTGCGTCGGTGCAAGGAGTGTCGTTAAACTCCGTTCTTCTGAAGGGACCGGATCTGTTGACGCCACTTCAAACAGTTTTGAACTGATACCGACAGAGGGAGATCGCCATCAGTGGAGATATAATGGAAATGTTCCATCAGGTCCTTATAACTCGCCCGGATCGTTCAGCTCAAATGTTCCTATGGAGAGATCAGCCCTCGGACGCAATACAGGTGTACGTAATGGACGTTGCTATATTCGGGGCAACCTGCTCACCGAGTTCAACACAGTTCGTAAAGAACCTCAACGCGGAGCAGTACGCCACCGAGTTCCCAAATGCCCCAGTTGCCATCAAAGAGAACCATTATGTTGACGACTTTCTCGACAGCGTCGATACTGTTGATGAAGCTGTTCAACTGGCACTAGATGTCAAAAAGCTGCACTAAAAGGCAGGATTTCTGATCCGGCACTGGATGTCTAGTTCTTCAGAGGTCCTACAGCGAATTGGAGAACAGAATACAATGGCAGTAAAAAGTTTCACCATGGACAAAGGCAGCAATATGGAACGCGTCCTGGGAATGGTTTGGCGACCGCAAGAAGATGTCTTTGTGTTCACGCTGACGCTACGCGATGACTTACAATGCCTAGTTGATAGGCATGCCGTTCCAACTAAACGCCAACTTCTGAGCCTAGTGATGAGCGTATTTGATCCGCTGGGGTTAGTCGTTCCATTTGTAGTGCATGGAAAATCGTTAGTCCAAGATGTGTGTAGATCGGGGATTGGTTGGGATGAACAAATTCCGATCGATTTAGTTCCAAGGTGGGAGCAGTATACCACTATTCTGGGAACATTGGATAAAGTGAGAATACCCAGATGTTACTTCCCGGGATACAGCCAAGAATCCTACAATTCGACAGAGCTACATGTGTTCATGGATGCAAGCAGTGCGGCGTACGCCGCTGTAGCCTACTTCCGAATCGAAGATCGAGGAGTAGTGCGCTGCAGCCTTGTCTCCGCAAAAACGAAGGTGGCACCGATGAAGCTGTTATCCATCCCAAGATTAGAGCTCCAGGCGGCTGTTATTGGAATGCGTTTAATGAAGACCATAATGTCCAACCACACGTTGCCTATCACGCGCAAAGTCTTGTGGAGTGACTCGGCAACGGTACTCAACTGGATACGGTCTGATCCTCGAAAGTTCCGGCAGTTCGTTGCGTTCCGGGTCACTGAGATCCTGGAAGAAACTGAGGTTGGAGACTGGAGAAAAGTGTCGTCAAAAATGAACGTAGCTGACGAGGTCACTAAGTGGGGTCGTAGTCCTTGTTTCGAGGAAGGAAGCAGATGGTACAAAGCACCGGAATTTCTGTATGGCCCAGAGTGCGAATGGCCGGAAGAGTCGATTGGACAAGTCACAGCAGAAGAGTTGAAGATCGTTAGCGTGCATCGTCTCCCATCAACGACTACAATCATAGACTTTTCACGCTTTTCAAAGTGGGAGAAGTTCATTGGAACGATGGCGTTTGTTCTGCGGTTCGTCAGCAAACAGAAGCAATGCAGAGGAGCAGTTCCAAGCAGTGAGGAAAAGAAGCAAGCAGAGTCGGCTGTAATAAAGCTGGTTCAGATGAGCCGGTATCCAGAAGAAATACGAATTCTCCGTCAAAATCAACAGAAACAGCCAGAAGAACAGGAAGCAGTAAGCAAGTGCAGTCCATTGTACACACTATCACCGTTCTTAGATTCCAGCAAAGTCATGAGAATGGGATCACGCATCAAATAAGCCGAATGCGTACCTTACGAAACCAAGCTCCTTGCGTTCAAGAAGGTCACACCGATAAACGTTGGAGATCTGGTCATCGTGGTGAACGAAGGAACTAGAAATAGTTGGACTAGAGGAAGGATTATTCAGGTGTACCCTGGACGAGACGGACAAGTTCGTCGTGCAGATATTCAGACAGCAGCAGGAGTGATGCGTCGACCGGCAACGAAGATAGCTGTCCTGGATGTTGCCAGAGAGAAGGTACAGCTTGAGGAAACCTAAAGCAATACGTGCGGGGGCGTGTTGGCAACCCTTATCAGCGAGTTCGGTACCAGCCGTTCAGTACCACCCGCGGCGAATGCTGATAGGACAGCGACTGTCAAACTGCCAAAGCGACAGAGAGAAATCTCAGAAGCAAACTAATTTGTCATTATTGATTTATACAAAGGTGCAAAGTCACGATAAAATCTGAATTCATTTCCATATTTCCTAAACTTCCAATAATTTGTTTCTACTTAGCCTAAGTGATTTAAATAACATCACAGAAACAGAAACTGGAATACACGATTGTTACACTTAAGACGGACGATTATCTCATGCAGGACTACTAAATCTCAAAGCTAACTCCGAAACAAAGTAAGAGTATGACTAAAAAGAGGTCCGAAAATTCGTCCGCTCCTGTGGCAACAGTTTATTTGTACCGATTTCTCGATTTTTAAGCGGAAAACTTCCTTATCAGTCTTGAAATTTGCTCCATTTTTACTTGGGTCTTAAACGATACTTATCATCACATTTCAAAATCATTTCGATGCGCAAGAGTTATTTTTTGATCAATAAGAAAAGTATTGTATTTTGCCATATAAGAGAAACGATTGATTTTGTATGGAAACTGCAAACATGTTGAAAAAGTCGATTTAATTGAAACTTCATCATACAATTTACACCAAAATATATCCTAAATGAAAATTGAAGTCCTATTTTGCACGCTTGGTGGATAAGATCGAAAAAATTTTCTATAAAAGACACTTTAAATACTATGTAAACAACAATAAATCCAGAGTTTTATATAACTTTGGCAGCTCGTGATTGCGATGTGCTAGAACATTTCTGAGAACAACAATAGATTCAGAAACTCCAAATTTACTAGACACATATAATTTGTTCCTTGAGATACGCAAACATATTATTTTTGTGACGCTGTACATTCAAAGAATTTTGTTCAAAGAATTTTGAAGGAATTCTTAAGTATTCTCGTATACCTTTGACTTTTTCATATGGAATTTTATGACATAAATAAATTATTTAGTGATAGAATGTTTTGATCCAAAGATTTCATGAAATGTTAGTAGATCATAAACTAAAGCCCTGCGAGCTGCGAAGGGAAATTTTAGGTTCATTCAAGTTCGCTAATATCTTGATTCCAGGTATGTGGGTTCTGGGTGATTAATACTGTTGCAATATATTTCAGGTTGTCACTTTAGGAGCTCTGCTGTATTGCGCGGGATGCTTCGGATTCATCTTCTTGGTTTATCTTTCCCCGGCTAAACTGGAACATCTGGCATTGGTCTATTTCGGTGGATTATCGTCCAGTTTTCTGTACACCGGTGGTATCGGGCTGAAGTACATCGCTCTAGGAGATGTCCTAATTTTGATCATCTTCGGTCCAATTTCGGTTCTGTTTGCCTATATGGCCCAGACGGGGCACGTGGAATGGATGACCATCTATTACGCGATACCGTTGGCTTTGAATACGGAAGCCATCCTGCACAGTAACAATACCCGGGATGCGGAGTCCGACAAGAAGGTGGGAATCGTCACGCTAGCCATTCTGATAGGAAAGACCTCGTCCTACATTCTGTACGCCCTACTGCTCTTCACGCCGTACGTCATGTTCGTCGTCCTAGGGGTGAAATATTCCGGGGCGTTCCTTCTGCCGATGGTGACCCTGCCGCAGGCGTTCAAAATCGAGAAGCAGTTCCGCAACGAAGCAACGCTGCACGGAGTGCCGAGGCAAACGGCCAAACTGAATCTGTTCTTCGGGATCCTGTACGTGGTGGCATGCTTCTGTGCCGCGCAGTTACCGTTCATCACCAGAAAGTAAGACGGCGTTGGTATGGGTTTCAAATAGGGCTCTAGCAAAGGAAGAAATCGAGTAGGTTACAATCCATGAAAGATCTCGGATGCTGATCGGAGACGAGGACCTATTTTTACTATCTGGATGAGGGTTTGTGTCGTTTGGTGAAATCTTCCGCTAACTGTTTGTTCATCGGAAAACATCAATTTTACCACGGTGTTTTATGACTACGTGAATATTTTCGTTCAATTGTGTATTACTGTAATTTTCTAAAAAAATACATATATTTTTTCTGTATTTTAAAGTTCGACTAGGTTTTGAATATTTTAGTCCTAGTTTGACTTATTAAGACATACCTACTAGGGCAGTTCAAAGTGCAAAAAGTTATAACATTCTAACTCTCATATCTTCGTTATAATCTTTATGATAAAAAATGGAGTTCCATCAAATTTACTTTGATGAAGTTTTAAAGGTGGCCCAAAAACGATGAAGGTATATGTGCAAATTTTAATGAAAAAAACTAAAATAATACTTCTAACATCAGTAGAACTGTCATCATCAAGTTGGTGTTTGTATAAATATTAAAACCTATTCATTCAAAGTTTTAATGCAGAAAGTTGAAAAAGTAAAAAGTTCATTTGGAGCTATTTTTTAGGGGTTTTGCAGAATTAACAAGTTTATTTTGAGCTAATGTTGTTAGGGGTTGTGCAGAAGTTTACAAGACCCATATAAATAACAGCAAACAAATGAATAGATTCACTCATCTGCCGGATTGAATTGCTGTTTTCATCAACCTTCATTAGTATGATTTTAACATCAATCTTTGATGCAAGAGTTTGTATTTTGAGATAATAAACTTTTACTTACATCGTGCTTAGGGCATTTTTTTAAATTTCTCCATAGTAATTTCCTTGTCATCTTTCAATCATATCAGAAAAAGCTGACAATTTCGCAGAACTTTATTTTTATCGAAAGGATAATAATGAATTTACAAACTTTTTGTAATTTGAACCACCCTAATCAACGGTGTAAAGGCATTACATTTAAAATATACGTATTTACGACGTAACCTATTCGAATCAGAAAAAACAGCTCTTGCAATAACTTGCACAAATGAGTAAAACTTGGATTGAATTATTCGTAACATTCTAGTTGGAACCTAATTTTAGCGGTAATGTTTTTCAGATTATTTTCAATTTCACGCGAATCACAGTAGAGTGCCAACAGACTTTAACAGAACTTTTTATAAATATTTATTATCCTAAAATAGATCATTCTTATCTGATTTACCTTCCATGTTTTTTTTCTTCGAATTTCATGCATTTTTTGAGCATATTATTCATTGGACATTTTTAGCTTACAGGGGCCCAGATAGCCGTAGCGGTAAACGCGCAGCTATTCAGCATGACCAAGCTGAGGGTCGTGGGTTCGAATCCCACCGGTCGAGGATCTTTTCGGGTTGGAAATTTTCTCGACTTCCCAGGGCATAGAGTATCTTCGTACCTGCCACACGATATACACATGCAAAAATGGTCATTGGCATAGTAAGCTCTCAGTGAATAACTGTGGAAGTGCTCATAAGAACACTAAGCTGAGAAGCAGGCTCTGTCCCAGTGGGGACGTAACGCCAGAAAGAAGAAAGAAGAAGCTTACATTTAATTGTAACTCGCATATTTACGAACATCAGACGAGAAAAACATCCCTAAGAATTAAATTTTGAGACGTAAAGTTTGTTTCTATAATTGTCTAATGTGTCCCAAAATTTCACTTTGTCGAAAAAATGAGGGCTTAACTATGAAATAGTAGCCAGGAATATAATAAATAAACTTTTGTGTAAGGAAAATTTGAGAAAATGACGTTTACAGCTGCCAAGCTGAGATTAAAAAAAGTCGTTTTTGAAAGTAACATCAAAACAATAATTCTAATATGCAAAATTTCGTGATTCTCATTATCTTTCTATGTTTGTCTATCTCTCGGGCTTCGAACTGTATTGAAAAAAAAAAAACATTCACCGTATGTTTCTCACCAAAATTTTACAAACTGGTGTTTTAAAAGTTCAAAAACTGTGACTCTTTCAGCACATTTTTATTTTAAATCATTTAGTGGGGTTCAAACTTAACGCTAGTATAATTTAACTGTGGTATAATTCTTACACACTTAAATTATTTGACGGATTCCTGTAAAATCTCAACAGCTGAACAGATCGGTGAAATAAGTTAACGGAGTACGGTAAATTTTTACAGTATTATCACCGGAATCCGTAAAATTTCGACGGAATTACGGTGTTTTATTTCACCAAACTGTTCAGCTGTTGAGATTACGGTGAAATTCACCGTATGAGCTTAGTGTGTAGCCTATGAAAAGATGGGCATATTTAAACATAGTACTCCTACACTGTGAACAGGTTTCCACGTTTAAACGTCCTTTCTTCAAGTTACCCCATACAAAAGTTTGTAACATTATTAGCTCCCATTTAAAGGATGAGACCCCAAATTTTATGACATAGCGACAAATTTTACGACAAAGTGACATTTGAACGAGTTTTCAAGAACTAATAAGAGATAAAAATCCAAATAACAGAGGCGTCGCGTCCACATGTGCAACATGTGCACTGCACAGGTGACAATTCGTTCATCCTAACCACCTACAATATGTACTGCTTTTGAAGTTCAATTTAATATTTCTTTTAACATAATTTAGCCCATTATTTTAGCCCATATCCTTATTGCTGATAGCTTGCAACGCAATTTTTACCAATCAATTGTTAAATTTTTGCAATGCAAAAGCTGTTTCGTGCGAAGCGCGAATCAGACTTAATTTTCCCTACGCGCTCAGCGTGATGCATGCTGCGCAACACTTTATTCCACGCTAAACTTTGCTGCTGTGACGATGAAAACCAACGCGTGCACTCTCCTCGAGAAACGTGTTGCCTTGCATCGTACACGCAATCCTGTGTATGTGGTTGAAAGATTTTTGAACTACAAATGCCAGTGTGTAAGTAGCCAAAGCGCCAACTTTGGCCGGTGCACAGTTTCGCTACATCAACCAATTCGATCAGCGTGAGCGTGCGGATGGGGAGACAGGAGAGAAATCAGTCCACGAGAGAGATCCATTTTCTTGCTCTCTTTTGGTCTTCCCGCTTTCAGCATCAAAAGCTTGTGGTGTGAAGTGAAGGCGTGATGTTTCAGGCGGCTGACAGTAGGGAGTTTTTTTTAAGTTGGCACTCGGTAATAACGCTGTTGTTTTTTGTTATTTAGGGTGCCGGTGCCATTAGTGGACTACCTAAGCTATAAAAAATCATAACAAAATAACGAAAAGCCTTAGCAGAGATCTTTTGGCGTCAACAGAAAGATTTCAACCTCTACTATATGGGAAAAATATAAAAAGAGTGATAAAACTAATTTTTTAACATATAATCGCTTGAGCCACTATTGGTACACGTGTTCCAGTAGTTGCGCTAGTGCTCCAGTAGTAGACGTTTGGGAATTATACAAGGAATTTTAAACAAAAAGGCAAATTTTTACACAGGTTTAACATTTTTCCCTTCGAACAGCAACTAATATCTTTCGAATGAAGCATTAAGAACATCTCTGGGACTTTTCTTCATTTTTATACATCCATTTTAAAAACTGCTTCCAGCCGTTGATCCACAACTGGAACACGACGGCAACTATTGGTGCAAGGGAGCAATTTTTTTGCGTAAACTGAATTATTTATATGACTTTTTGATGAAATAAAAAGCTGAAATTTGGCAAATCGACTAAACTAGAGACGATCTCTCCACCAAAAATAGCACATGTCGTTTTTATCAAAAAATGTACGTTTTATTCCATAGTCCAATCTACTGGTACATTACAACCATTGGTACCGGCACCCTACTTATTAAAAATCTCGCTTTTAACATAAAGCATTAGCGCGATGGTATACTTACGATGGTCAATCAGTAGACAACCAGAAAATTATCTCAGGTGCGGTCGCGCCCTCCTTCATCGCCAGCATCTTCACGCTTGTGGTGTGTTTTAAAATCGAGCATTTTTCATGATACGTGCACTAAGTACCCGATGAAACCGATCGTGTACTTATTTTATGCAAAAGTATCGTAAAACGAGGAGAACAGAAAAAGTAGGGCAAATAGAAACAAAGCGACCTACAGTTAGATATGCCACTAGTATGTAATGATAATCTTTAAAAAACCCACTGAAATATTTTTGTTTCTTTAGTTCAATAGCATATACCGTGATGCATCAATACCCGGACGCTTAAGGCAACACAAATGTTCGAACTCTAATATGAGTGTATTGTTTTAGGATATTCTTAATGTAATATCTATATAAATAAAAATGGAGTGGTGTTTGTATGTCACGAAATGGCTTGAGAACGGCTCGACGGATTAGAATGATTCTTCCATAGTTATGTTCCTGAAGTGTTCCGAAGTGTTTGTGTATATAAAAAGCAAGGAATATTTAACGAGAAAGTTGAAAAAACGGAACTTCCATTTTGCACGGAGCGTTCCATGGCGTTTTTCAACAGCCAACTTGATGGCAAGACGAAGTTTGCCGGGACCACTAGTTGTTTAATAAATTGTTTCAAGCCAGAAAAAACATGATTTTAATATGAAAATCATTCAAATATTAAAGCATGTCTTGTCTATAAATTTGGACACCTGATGGAAACGATGTCTTTAAATCCGGACACTTTTGAATCGATATCCGGACATCGGTATTATAGTATGTAATATTCGTTCAATTCAAATAAAATCTTATCAACACACAATGAAATATCAATGTTTAGTAAATTTGATGTCCACGTTTGCCCTACAATTTGAAAAAGAATGGCACGTTTGTAATATAAGTGGTTTTATTACCTGAAACGAAGTACATGTTGCTTGAACTGCACTCGAGTTGACTCAAAAAGTTATCATGAACGTTGTGCACAATTTATTTCACATTAAATTTAATTCTGATAACTCACTATGCTTCCCCTAGTTATTTTTCAAGTTTTCTCTTACTTGAATTCCTGAAAACTCACTCAAACTAGTTGTACGTTGGTCTTCTAGACGATGTCCGGATCTTAAAACCATGGATCGTCTTTTAAAACACTGATAAATATATATTTCCAATTTATTTATAACAGTGGAGTTCCCAAATATCCAAATTATCTTTTAGAAGAGAATGGAACTTTTTATAAAAACATAGTTCACAAACTTTTTCTGTACTAAAACGATATTCGCGCGTTCATCGATCGTAAAATTATTATGTTATGCGAGTATGGGCAGTTAACACAATTTGATTTTTTTTAATGCACTTAAAATGAAAAAAGTACTGATATTTAATAAACATTTTTCTATTGGCCCTATGTTACGGTATGTGGGCTATGATCACAGCCCTGCATTATAATATTAGTTAAAATTCAATGCTGACCCGCATAATTAGAACATAATTTATAATTTGCCCATAATGATGACAAATCCTGAAAATTGAAAAACTGTTGGTTGAATTGATAAATCAAACTAAACAACCCAATAAGCATCTGAAAACTTAAATGTTTTGAATCAACTGAAAGACTAGAAGAAAATTATATTTGAACAAGAAGGTTTGTAACCACTGGTTACACATTTTCATAAATTAAAAAAAAAAAAAATTGAATAATAATGGCAAAAATATAGTGACACTAATTTAGAAGTGCACAGGTTGATAATTAGGCCACGCGACGCCTCTGCCAAATAATGAATATAAAATGATAAAACTATTGGAAGCAAAGTTTGATAGGAGTGGTCTATTAATTCCAGTTTATTTTTATTATTTATTAATTCATCTGTAGCGTTCATATCAGCCCGATTAAACAAACAGCATATTATGTTTAGAAACACTATTGTACTTATTCTACGAGTGAAGTGAGGTGAGAAATCTCAATTTTGCTGAACGAAGCAACGAAACTCAACTTGAATGACGTAGCTGGCCATGTAGATCAAACGAGTACTCACCTCATTTGAATCAAATTTTGTCACTTGTTAGAAAAGAACGAGCAGATTTATCTCACTCCACTTGTAGTATATGGCAAACATTTGCGAATTCAAAATATATGAGAACTGTTATCTACCAATGTCGTAACCTAATCTGAACAACACATAAGCCCTGAAAAGTCGTATTAGTGAAGCCGATTGCGATTTAGCTAGTTCGTTTCAATTTCTCAAGGCTTCTGTCGTCCTCGCGGCTACACTTATCTACTGTACCAGTAGCGCCACCAGAAGTTATCTCCTGTCTTAGGCTCATTATAAGAACACACAGTTTCCTCTTTTGTCATTGTGCCACTCTTCTACTTCGCTCAGGCATATCGGTGTAGAAGAGTACTAGTTGTTAGTAATTTATTCTATGTTGACGAGTTAAGTTTACTTCCATTATTTTGCAATATCTCGGTAGACCGAGTACTAATATACGTCACTAAGTAGTCTTTAAACCTATAAATCGCGATCGGTTGTTATCAGGGTGATATTTTAGGTTGAGAGTTATAATACTTTACTAGTACTGCCTGTTCTAATTGTTATGCTATATTTCCCTGAATCATGCTTTATCTTAAGTTCCACGTGACATTACATTCAGTTAAACCTTTGCATTGTGGCACCCCCTGTTATTGGTAACAAACGCTGAAGAACACACATTACATTTCTCGCGTTCAGTCCTATCATGTGATACTTAACGCAGCAGCTTATTGCTTTATTTGCAAGAGTTGTAGGACTGCAGGTGTTAACTTACCGCTTTTCATCTCACAAGTATCCTTTTAAGTGTAGAGCATTATCATCGTTTAAGCTTCGAGGTTAACATTTTCTTAGCTATGGAGCCTATTTGATAATGCACTTGTCAAGCATACGAAAGTCTTGAGTTCTAATCCCACCTGAACACATGGATTTTTTCAAAATTTCACTTATCGATCCTTACACAAGCGCAATTAAATAATTATTCGCTGACTAGTTGTTAACATTGTTGCAAATTTATTCGGTTAATGATGAATTAAAAGTTTTATATATTTGCCAGTGTTAAGGTGACAATTGTATATCGAATATACGCCTATTTACATTAAACATTCTCTCTCTATCTCTAGCGTACGATAATTTTAGAGAATCTCTTGCCAAAATTGTGGACTAATCAATTGAAATAGACTTTACTACTCATACCACATCGATATTCAATCAAATACTCTTCTTTCAGTTGCAACTCGTTCTAGTAGAACTACCTAATAAGGGGGTGTCTTTTTACATGCTTACGTTTCAACAACATATCAAAAACCTGAACATATTTGAACATTAATCAAACCAAAATGTGGACCCCACCCGAAAGACAACAAAATAGATCGTAATCGAAATCCCTGAAATTAGTTCTAAAAAAATCGTACTTAAAACAACATTGAGAGATTTCTTACCTATATATCGTTACTTATTTAAGGTAGTGTAATTTTCTCGGTTCCCTAAGACGATACCACAAATTTCTGATTGTAATAGAGCTCGTCAAATAAATGCTTACCAGTGCTGCTTTATGGTGCTGGAACGGAGCAAAGTGAGCGACAATAATTAGCTGTACTAAGTGAATGAACATTATCAATGACCACCAAAAGGCGAAATTATAACGAATCTACCAATCAATCGCAACAAACTAATTATGATAGAAAACTAAAGCGAGAACGGAAAGTCGGAAATATAATAACCTAAAGAACCATTTAGTTATCTATATTTAAAATTTAAGTTACTTAAAAGTGAAAACTATGACCCAGTGGAACAAATATAATATTATCTGTTGATTGTTCAAACAGAGATATCGAACAACTACTAGAAGAGCTTGAACGAAATCCAAATATGTTCCCTTTCCGCGATATTACTGGAATGCGACTGACGTGCTTTGTCAAACATTCACCATAAGTTAATGCGACCTCGTTATAAAACATAATTTTGAAGTATAATAACAGTTAAACCGAACACGTAAGTAGATCATATATCCGAGGTAAGGGTTAATCAAAATACGTTCGTCATTCAAGGTCATTCGTCGAGCAAGTAATGTATATTATTCTGTTAAAAAGTGCAATTAGGAAGCGTACACATAGTAATGTGTCTCTATAGTAGCTTTTATTTGCAAGAACTGTTCAACCTTCAAAGCCAAGCATCTAATAAGCTTTTGTATTAGTCTTTCGCGTCAGGGACGGAACATGCCGGGTCAAGAATTCTATATGGTCTTTTACATGAGAGACGAGGGACTAGCTTCTTTTGTGCAAAATAGCAATAATGATGTTGATATAGATATAAAAAATGAGAAAACAAAACAAAAAGATATAATACATAAGAGTTTTCTAATTATTTTCGTAAAGAGTATCACAAAAAGACCATTGTTGTAAAAAAGTGGGGTCAGCAATTCGTTCATGCAAATTCACCCAAGTGTAAAATTGGAACAAATTGCAAAACTGAAAATGCAGTTTTCTCGAAAATAATCGAAAAAAAAGTAAGAACACAGCTGTTTTACGGCCGGTCGTTGTTGAAAAGAGAAGTAATCGCCTATCTCGATGCTTGCCAGAAATGCAGTTTTTTTTTATCGCACTACGCAATTGAAAAGAATTGTTATTTCAAATGAAGCTCTCTGAAGAAAATTTCTTGACCCATTCGGACAAGAAAAGTTCTAATATTTTTTGTAAGAAACAGCATATGTACATATTTTATAGACTCAATTTTTCGCCATTACTTATACTGCCCATACTCGCATAACAGTCCCATTTATATAGGAAAACCTATATAATATGGGCCTATTATGTGAGTATGGGCAGTAAATGTCGCATATGGATAAGACTTAATTAAATTTCCCTTTTGTATTTGGTTTAGTTATGGAAATTTTACTAATTTAGTGCGGGAAAGTAGGCTGTTTCATTACAGATTTACGTGATGAAAAACAACCTATTACGATGAGAAATTGTAAAAAATAGTTTCAAAGCATATACACGCAGAATAATACTGTAGGGTTGAATCTAAAAACTCACTTATTAGAACTAACAATTCTGATTTGAATTGAACCAACCCATCTGGTGGTTCGTTTCTAAGTTGGTCTTTTTTTGAAACAACAAAATTCTGCGTCGAAGGTAAAATTTATGCTCGATTTTAATTTCAACAAATTGCAATTGTTGTTTCAACAATACCATTTTGTTGAATTAATCAATTTTATTTATAACTGTCGCCATTTTGTATTGAGAAGATAAACAGAAAATTTTGATGCGAAAATTAAAATGTGCTGAAATTTAAAAACGAAGTGTCCGTGCGATATTTGGTGGCATGTCATAATTCAATTTAATGACATCATCATTTCAGTAATCATATGACAAAAAGAATTCTACTACGCTTGATGGTGATGACAGTATAAAGTGGTGTAAATATAGAAGGAATGAAAGCTATAGGTAAATATTTGATCAAACTGCAAGACAAGGTAATATTTTTTATTTATTTTTTCACTTCAGAATATCTCAAATTAGCTTCGGCCGGTGGTTCAGCTGTGGCGATGGTATCGGACTAGATCTTGGCTTACATGTTATAGTTCGAAACACATTCAATTATTATTATTATCTGGAAAGCTCTTTCTGCATTAAATTATTAGAAATAATAATAAAATTTATGATTTTTTTTTCAATGTTTTGGTTTCGTTTATGTCAATAAACATTATTGTAGAAACAACAATATTTTGGTTTTCGTTTCAACGCACATTTTTTGTTACTTCAATATGAGGTGTTTTTAGAATCAACAAATTATATTTTTGTTTCAATTTTATTTCTTTTTGTTTTTGACAGCTGGCTATTTTGAGAAATTTTTAGAAACAACTATTTATTTTGTAGGAATAAATGGAAGTAATCATTGAGTCAACAAATAATACCGATAAGCCGTGAGTCAAAAATAAAATGTGTTGAATCTATACAGAATTTGTTTGCATTTACAATATTTTTCTCTGCGTGTATAACTCTGATTCTCAAGATCAGTAGTCGAGAAGCTTGACCTCGGGGCTATATCACATATGTAATTGCTTGGCATCAAATGCGAATGTTGTTTGACACACGACTGCGTTGATGACATTTGCTAGATGTTTTCTTCAATCATCATCCATCATTGAAAAAGCACACACTTAAAAACTAATCGCGAGCTCGGCAGAATTCATTACTGAACTACCACGGCAATTGGATATTTTACTGAGAATTCAGAAAAAATACAATTTTTACCGACTCTTGGTTTAACTTCCAACTGAAATTTCGGTACGTTTTAAACTTTTCCTGAATACGGCAACACTGAATGCCGAACGCCACCGTAAACATCACTTTCTCCGACGTCAGTTAAAAATCCTGCCGAAATCTCGGTTTTCAAAGATTTTTTGCCGAAACACGGTATTTCGTACGTCATCCGCCATTATTGTTGTCATTGAACGCGAGTTAACTCCGGCATCCGGGAACGAAGGAAAGTTTAATTTTTAAAGTGAAATTACAAGTGTTAAACATGGAGCAAATGTTGGAAATCATCGAAAAGGAAGACGTAAGATTGTATGATATCTTTAGTAAGTATCGTTGTAAAACAAAATATTTCATTGTAGTAAATAATGTCAAGTTTGACCTGCTTCTTCTGCCGTGAAGCAGTTGTGGGTTATGTCGAGGAGTTTCAGCGGCATATAAATGGCCACATCAGAAACAAACATTTTGTTTCGGATGGTGTATTTTATGACTGTATGGTTCCGAAATGTAGATCCAGATACGATCATTTCAAATCTCTTAAGAGGCACATAATTCAGCAGCATCCAGTTCAGTTTCTCAACAATTCAGAGGAGGAGCGAAACGTCCGCGAAAGGAAACACAAGCACGTAAACTTAATCCACTTCATGGTGTCATCGAGTGGATTGATGTAAGTAGTACACAAGATCGATTATGTCATTCAAATGAAAATTTCAAAAATATGTCTGAAACTACACATTAAAACAAAAAAGTCACAGAATCACTAAAGTTTATGCATTGATGACTATTTTCTATCTATCTCTTTCATTCTGCTGTTAATTTTTACACTAGCTGCCATTTTGACTGACTTCAAGCTTAGCAATGATTTAACCCAAGGGAACTGACAAATAGCTTAAAAATCTCTGCACTTCACTCTGCAGTGAGGCAAATAGAAAATAGTAAAAATACTATAAATTAGTAACTCTGTGACTACCTTTCCTTCTGAGTAAAAGCAGACGAAATTCATAACTAATGAGAATATATTTTTTTTACATTTCAGCCGGATTTCGAAATGCCCTCAACAGAAATTCCTATGATTTTCATCGCCGAAAAGTTGTTTGAGATCGGGGACTGTTGTGTGGCCTGGAAAGATATTACGATTCCCGTTGGAAATGACGTCTTGGCGGCCTTCAAGCTCCTTTGTCAAGCTTTCGTGGTTTTTAATGTGAAATGCAGCCCATCCGATAAAATATTTTATTCCTTTTTTCATACATTTTGCTTCAAAGTAGAACCGCTGAGTACCACGAGCAACAAGTTTGTGGATAAACTGAACTGAACAACAACATGTTGAACTTTTCCGAAGTATACAAAACTAAGGAAACCTAAACGATTACCAGAGAAATAAAATAAATGCCCTGATTGATTATACTATGTTTCATTTGTTTATTTGTATTCATCATTGGCTTATATTTATTTAAACAACAGTTGGCTCCATTTTACAGCTGAAAATCCTGTGCTATTATTATCTGATTGTTTTTATTTTTTGCTGAGATTCCAGTTCTTGTCAAACCGAAAATCTCAGTAAAATACAGCAGCTGTCATTTTTGTTGAAACCGAGAATGTCAGTTGTTAACAATCTGCCGAAATCGCAACCGAGCACTCGGCTGTGCGATTCTCGGCAAAATTAAACCGAGATTCAGCTAAAAAATTTAAGTGTGCAAAGCTACTATGTTCAATTTTTAAACATGTCAGCAATTGCGCCATTTGGCAGCAGCTCTAAATGCAGGGGAATGAGGAATGTCGTATTTCCGACGATTCTTTACAATTTATCTGTAATTCGGATACAAAAATGATGTACTACAATAATGTTCAGAAATGACAAAGGAATGATACTACGATTGAACTTTTATGATTAGGCATGAGTTTTAGAATTTCGTAGAACAAACACTGTAGAGAAATGTATGTTTTACAGGTACTTTAATGAACAGAAATCAATTTTATGAGGTCAAAACCATCTCTAATCGGCATACAGTGTTCTCAAAAGTTGTAAAGTACTAATAATACGTTCTAGTGGTATTCATTCTGATTTTCATTTTTCCAAATTCTTGTTAGATTTTTTTGAATGCAAAAAATAGCCAAAAAACACAAATTCGACTTGAGGCACCTCATAATCTTCTCCAAATTGGATGATTGGTCTGGTAGTTTGTTTTAGTATTGCAACTAGGACTTGGGGGTGACTGGTTGAATCCCAGAAAATTTGATTTTTGTGAAACTGTCTAATATATATATATATATATATATATATATATATATATATATATATATATATATATATATATATATATATATATATATATATATATATATATATATATATATATATATATATATATATATATATATATATATATATATATATATATATATATATATATATATATATATATATATATATATATATATATATATATATATATATATATATATCCTTGAGAATATTTTAGAACTGGTTCACATTTTAACGTTGCACAACTGAATACCCGTTAACAACCCCATTCGATTTTTTTTTCACCAAAACGGCCGAAAAGGGTGTTCCACATGAGGTGCACCTTTACTTTGAACAGTTTGTTCCGCTAGTTTGATGTTTCGGCTTGATTCATTTGTGTGCGTGTTGAGTGACTGTTGAGTTCTGGCTGCTGATTTTTGTTTTACAGCTCGAAGAAACTTCAGTTTCGTTGTCCGTGGTGAAGTGAATACTTTGCAGTCGAGTTCTAGTGGCAAAGCGGCTTTTGAAGTGGAAATTTTCTATGATCATTCAGGGCGCATATTTGTACGACTAGCGAATAAAGGTGAGATCGGATACATATTTTGGGATTCCGTGTGAGGTACTATCGTATGTTAGCGACGAGGTGAGATTTTTGCATTCGAAAAGTGCTTATTACGATGTTCTTAGCGAAAGATTCGCAGTGGGGTGAAGATACCGGATGGTGGTTAGTGAACTTAGGTTCAGACACCGCATACTTGTGTTGGGGTTCGCTCGTGTTGTGCAGTGTTGCCGTACGATAGCAGTTTCCTAATCTCAGAACGTAGAACAAAGTGTTTGATATTTCATAGTAAATTTATAAACTGCTATGCTTTTCGTATATTTTTTTGTAATATACAGATTATATTGAGAACATTACAATTAAATTCAAATATTCCTTGGAATTCCGTCTCTTCAGTTTAATCTTAATAGTTGTATAAAATATGTTCCAGATGAAGATGTTTCAACATATTTGACAGCACTGTCGTTTGTTCATCCATCCGCAGGAAGATGAACGCTAGTTACTGAGTGACTGCATATGTTGGGTCCTCGGCTTCGGCTGCTCTCTGAGAAGTCTACAGTAAAATAAAGTCACACAAAATTAGCTAACTAACGCAAAGCTGAATCACACACTGAAAACAGCTTTGTAGTGAAAATCACTACAAAAGGGGTTAGAATTAACAGACTTGCACCAACGTTTTTCAACCGAAGGGATCTCATGATTATCATAACAAGATCTATTGTAGTTTTTACCATTATGACAGAATTTAGTCAAGGTTGTTGTCTACACTAACGAATAAACTATTGTGTAGTCAAATATACGATACAAACTTATTATTTTGGCTGTGTTGAAATTACTGCTACGTGGTTATTTGAAAATCTTGATTTATTTATTAGAACAACGTATTTTTCATTTTATTTTAATTGTATCGTTAATTAAATGCATATTATACGGTATGCTGCCAGAAAATACATTAATGTATTGGGAACCGTCTTAGGTTTTCCGAATGTAGGTATATTGGAGAAGAACTTCGTTCGAACCGCATGAAACGTCAGTAAAAGCGAAATATTCGCCGCTGAAAGTAATACAAAAATTGAAGGATTGAGTGAATAGACAACTAAATTTAATGATCGATGTAAACTTACCACCGGATCTCCATTGGAGTAGGAAATAATGGGTTATGCAAAGAAACAATCGTTCAACTTCACGCGATTTGTTCCCAGTTGGATCTAAAAACGAAACAGCATCAAACAAATGAGAAAAACAAGCAGCTTCTGTAAATAACTGACTTATAATGAATGATTTTCCAAGTTTCCAATTAGTGCTTATTATTTTACAAGTCCAAATGCTTTAAAATATGCTGTTTTGGGTGGAAACTTGAATTTTTCCTGCATGTCAACTTTAGAAATACAAAAAATAGAAAGATAAGATGGTGGACAGTAAACAAACATGATTGGAAAAAAATACTGCGAGTTAGTAAATTATACATTCTAAATGTTTTAGAAGTGACAATTCATTTTTGATTACAATAATTTTATCTTATTTTTACAACAAAGATGGTAGATTAAACTATAAAATGTCAAAATATATGTAAGTTTTTTCATAACATTGTATTCTTAAATTTACCATGCATGGATGACCATGTACATTCTTAAAGTAATGCAATGTCAATCAATTTAACTGAATTTTTAGTAATTTTGCCCATGTTTGCTCATTGTAAATTTTACTATTATGATGTCGTTCGAATTACGATACCATTTATTTCAGTGCACGGGGTTTTGATTTCAACTTTTTCTTTTTCTTCTTGGCATTAACGTCCTCACTGGAACAGAACCTGTTTCTCAGCTTAGTGTTCAATGAGCACTTCCACATTTATTGCGCATTTCTTTCACCACTGGACTATGGCAGAAGTTTTTACATGTCAAGCGTGTGCTAGAATAAGGGCGTAAGTCGCATGATCTTTTCATCGATCCTCTCTGCAACGATGCAATCTTGCGTCCCGAGCTGAAAAAATGCTGACAAACTTGCGTTGTCACCTCTACTCGTAGAAGAGAGGATCGATGAAGAGAAATCGATCATGCGACTTACGCCCTTATTCTAGCACACACTTGATGTGCGGAAATGCTTATAAAAGTGCGCGATTGGATCAAAGCGAGTCGATGTCTTCAGCGGGGTTATTCCTCGAAGTCCAAATAACAACCCCTTTGAAGACATCGAAATGATTCGATGCAATCGCGCACTTTTATTACCATTTCCGCACATGTGAAAAATCGATGTTTGCATTCGGATTAATCGATTTTTTTAATCGATGTTAGGAGCCCCTAAAATCGGGTGTATCGATTATCTTCATTCGATTCATTTTGTTGAAATCGTGAAATATTTCTTAATAAGTTTGTGGAAAAAAACTGATGTGAATGAAAGATGTTGAAATCGAATGTAAAGGCATTTGGTCTCATTTCAAACTTCATAAATTTCAATTGCTTAGCCGAGTGGTTAGAGTCCGCGGCTACAAAGCAAAGCCTTGCTGAAGGTGTCTGGGTTCGAATCCCGGTCGGTCCAGGATCTTTTCGTAATGGAAATTGTCTTCACTTCCCTGGGCATAGAGTATCATTGTACCTGCCACACGGTATACGAATGCAAAAATGGCAACTTAGGCAAAGAAAGCTCTCAGTTAATAACTGTGGAAGTGCTCATAAGAACACTAAGCTGAGAAGCAGGCTCTGTCCCAGTGAGGACGTTAATGCCAGGAAGAAGAAAACATTTCAATTTTCATCTGATTCGAATCGATTTGAAAACATCGATGCAAAGGATTCGAATTCGGCAGTTCAAATGTGAATCGATTCAGTTACATTGATGTTCTGGACAAATTTGCCCAACGCTAGTGGTGACCAATCGATCAAGGTGGATCAAGTTTTCAGCTTGAGCCGCAGTCAGAGAATCAGATTATTTGTGTGTGAGATTTGTGAATGAACTTCAATTGACATATGTACAAACAGCAGACAATTACGAATTCTTCCAGGATGTTGGGAGAACACAGGATTAGACACATAGAACATTTTTCAACCCCCCACCCCCCATTATAAGATTTTTTGTATGAAAATAAAAAAATATTGTATGGCGTTTAAGAAATCCCAAACCCCCTCCCCCCATGAACCCTTACGTAATTAATGGGGTCGTCCATTAATCTATAATTATTGAAATTTATTGGCTGTTTTCGGTGACCGTTTAGCTTCAGCAGAGCTAGCGAACGTTTTACAAAACTTATGTAACTCGCCATCTTCTAGGCATTACCGTCTCCACTTAGCTTAGTGTTCTTATGAGTACTTCAACAATTATTAACTGAGAGCTTTCTCTGCCTAAGTTGCCATTTTCGCATTCGTATATCGTGTGGCAGGGTACGATGATACTCTATGCCCAGGGTCAAGGAAATTTCCGTTACGAAAAAATCCTGGGCCGACCGGGAATCAAACCTAGACACCTTCAGCATGGCTTTGCTTGGTAGCCGCGGAGTCTAACCACTCGGCTAAGGGCCCATTCACAAATTTCATAACGCTAAAGGGAATGGGTGGGTGTCCTGAGAATGTTACAGCTCATACATTTGTTTTAATTATTAATACAAAATGCGTTACTAGGGGGTAGGTGGATATTGAAAATAACAATTTTTAGCGTTATGAAATTTGTAAATAATCCCAAGGAAGGCCTCATGTAAGGGCTCATTCATTTATTTCATAACGCTGAAATTGGCCCTTTTGGACACCCACGCACCCCCTTCAGTTTTTGTATGGGCCGTAATATTGTTTGGAAACCCACCCACCCTCTCCAGCGTTATGAAATTTGTGAATGGGCCCTAACTCGCCATACTATTTGCAAATAACTCTCGCGTAACAATTCAAAAGGGCTAATCCTCAGATCGTTGACTCTGAGAAATTTTTGAATATTATTCA
Source organism: Aedes aegypti (assembly GCF_002204515.2). Lineage (NCBI taxonomy): Eukaryota > Metazoa > Arthropoda > Insecta > Diptera > Culicidae > Aedes > Aedes aegypti. The sequence continues at coordinate 444,428,972 of NC_035108.1, forward strand.
CCACATTTTCAATTCCTATTTTTCAGTTCAATTCAACCAATGTGATTTCTTGCTAGTTGAGTGACGATTCACTATCACTACACGCTGATAATTGATTTTATTCTGAAAACTGACAAAAATGTGGAAAAAATCATTAGTTTAAATGCATTAATGAATGTTTGCCCTTTACTGGCATAAACCAGATTTGCTGGTATGTCTGAAACATAGTATTTGGAAACTTGCAATCAGAAGACACAGTGTGTTTGTTTGACAAATTGAGACATGAATTTGCGAAAAAATACGCGTTCTAGTGAGACTCGAACTCACGACTCCGGTCTAGCGTACACGGAGTCGTGAGTTCGAGTCTCACTAGAACGCGTATTTTTTCGCAAATTCATGTCTCAATTTGTCAAACAAACACACTGTGTCTTCTGATTGCAAGTTTCCAAATACTAGTTTAAATGCTTGGCCCATTTTCGATTTTCATCAAGGCATGGGCCTTTTTTATTGGCCAAAATAGAATTTTATTAGCGTGCTTGGCCCAAGGCTAGGCCTTTTCGGTTTTCAATGAATGAGCAAGAGAGAGTCATTGGCATGGCTAAGGCCAATGACAGTTTGCGAAATTTTCCGATTGTAGGCCCTCTTGATGGAGCGAGAACCAATCATTGGCCTTTTCGAGTGGGGGCCAATGAATGATTTGGAAAAAAGCGGTTATTGGCTGTTTTGAAAACCGAGTTTATAGCGGTAAGTTTTATGATTATGTTGACAATGTTTGCATAGTTTGTGGGTGTTGGGAGATGCTATCGAATGGTATCAAAACCCGATTTGTTTACAGTTTGATCATTGGCCCTTTAGAACTGTTACGCGAGAACTCTGCTGTGATGATGCCATCATGCGCGTGTGAAAATGTTTCTCCGTGAACAATCGATACTTTCGATATCAAGCATAATTTTTCAAATCGGCGTATCTAACATTTGGATGGATTCGAGAAAAATGCGATGCAATATATTGTAAAGCATTTTAAATCCTATTTAAAATGTTTTGCATTTTTTCTATTTTTATGTCTTCTACAAGTTGAAAAAAAGAACACTGTTTCTAACCACTATTAAACAATTCCGATTCGTTTTGAATTAGATTGAAAAACTGGTGAAATTATCGAATAAACCCTTTTGCTTTGTGCTACTCACATACACCATGATGATTCGTCGATACCATACCTTGATTGATACATACACCTTGCTTGATGCGTCGGTTTGACAGTTCGTTTTTCACATGCGTCACGTCATATACACCAGTATTGTTTTGAAGTTGCACATACACCGGTTTGCAAATTCCCATAAAACTTAATAAAGCTAGTAAATTCGACAGTTTCTACGTTCAACTACAAAGAATATTGGTTTCCGAATGTTTCCAATTTCAACTCGACTAACAGGAGCGCCGGACGGAGCCGTGAGTAACAAAAGCAGATGGAGAACAATTCTTGTGAGAAATTTGGTAAGAAATATTGTCTAGAACCGAATACTGATGATGTTCCACATCAGTTTGACTACGCGTCAGCTAGCTGCAATTGTAGAAATCCGAATTTCTCGATTTCCAACATGTTTAATGATTCGAAACGATATGACGTATCTGCTGATTCAAATTTTATGTTTTGATTCTGCATATAGGTCGCATTACTATGAGCATATTTACGGTGTATGTGCTAGCATGAAAATGTTGACAGTTGAGTCGCTTTACAAACGTAGGGTGTATGTAGCCAAATTAAAAACACTGAGTAAAGTGCACATAGGACAGAATTGAAATTTATTTAAAAAAAATCGAAAAAAGGTTTTAGGAATAGTTTTGTAGGCTCAATTTGTAGATTATGCGTTTGTCAAGCCCATGCAAAGCAAATCTCGGTTTGTTTATTTTTGCAGATACGTCAGATTGAAGAATTATGCTTGATATTATCTGACAGCTGCGAAAGAAGATGGGACAGTTTGTGATGTTCTGCTAGATGTATCGAATGAATGCGTCTGAAGAACGCTTTGAACCGGGTGGATGGTGAGTGACGTGAGCGACCATCGTTCATCGCGGTGTGAAGGTGGAAGCAAAAGGAGGAGACCAACAAAACCAAAAAGTGTAAAGTCTGTGATAGAAAGAAGGCAGGCGATAAATTTCCTGCCTGTTGGAGGAATATTTTTTCGGTGCTTTTACCTGGTGGAAACTATTGAAACAATTGCCCAATTGTTCGGTTAGGATCCAGGATTTAGGTAATTCTTTTATTGACGGTGTACAATGTTGTTAATCGTATAAATATCGCAAATTAAGTTTGGAAAATTTAGTCTCAAAATGGCCGCTTTGATTTATTGGAAAAATAGGAACCTAACAATTTACATTGCAATCTCAGTTGATATTCTTGTTTGATTATCAGTAGTTAAATGTGCAGTTAATTATGGTGATTTTCTCGGAACAAAAGGATTACAATTTGATCGAGAAAGGGCCCACAATGTCCTTGGAAAAGTGCATTCTTTGCTGATAGGTTTTGTATCGATTGAATTGAAAAAGTTGTGAGGCTATGGTGGAGGAAGCAACTGCGAAAAGCCGAAACAAAGAAAGAAGCAATCATTCTCAGAAGCGCTGTTCTTCTTCTCCGCAGTTCTTATAGAATCGCGTTCTGATAGTTTCCGTTATATAAGATTTTGTTTGATATTTGTTTAAAAAAAAAAAAACAATATTTAGACCTATGTGTAATTTCTCTACAGTCCTTCCACAGTTATAAATCAACAAACTAAGGACCACTTTCTTAAAGAAACTATAATCATGGTGACATTTTTTAAAGCGAACTATAACCCTGATACTGCAGAATATAGTTGTTTTCATGAATATACTATATAATTCAAGATACTTATGAAAAAGTGTCGATTTCGATAGAAATTTCAAACGTTGTCCATCCCACAGAACTGAAGCAGTGAAACAGGAGGATCCTTATTATGAATCGACCCATATTATGGATTAGAACATTAGAGCTGCCATTTATCTGCGAAGTATGCTGAAGGTGTTTGGGTAAGATTCCCAGACGGTTCCTTTCGTAACTGGAAATGTCAATGACTTCGCTGGGCATACGGATACCATCTGATCAGTTGGGAAAATCAGGACATTCCATGTATTTTCGGTACAATGTGGGCCTCGTGGCCGTGCGGTTAGAGTCGTCAGGCATTTAAGCGCATCGTGTCATGGGGTGTGGGTTCGATTCCCACTTCAGCCATTGAAACTTTTCGTCAGAAATGTTTCTCGGCTGAGCCACTGGAGCATGCTTGTCCCTTGTCTAGTGTTAAGTTACAGTCTGTGCAGCTAAATGGCTGAAGACGGTGTCCGTGTCTTTTAAAACTCACCGGATTTGTTAAACAATTTTTGCCGCAAACAGCTGTAAATCAGAACATTTCCTGCTAAATCAAAAACCTTAGCTGGGCATGGAGTATCGTCGTACCTGCCACACGATACAAAGAAGATGTAAATGAACGAGTAAAATCATATATTTTGGCGTTTGTCTTGTATCGTATGTTTGATTCATAACTGTGGTATGGTTTTCAATGATCCATAGTTGTGAATCAACGCTTCTAGGAGTATGGTGGACATTTTTTATCACAGAGATAGGAATAATGATTAAAATCCCATAATAGATTGCGAAGCTTTGTAGGTTACAAGCTATAATTTAGGTAAAATCTTTTTCGTTCAACAGTAATTTTAATTGATTATAAATCTTGAGTTTGATCCAACATTAATCCATGTTTGTGGATTATCCTTACCTGCGATTAATTTGATATGTAGTCGCATAAGACTTAAATTACAACTGTAATATGCATGTCTCGTAACGCAACCTTTACACGGTGCGCTACGAGGTAAGATCTACCAACCCGAACTCTAGCGTAATTGATTTTCATCCTAGGGTTTTCGTTCTGGTTATTCAAGGGTTTGCAACGTCTAGTTCTTTTTGCCGGTGACAGTCTGGATTAAACATCAACCCCTATGCATTGTCTTGTAGCCAGGCTTGATAATTCTCCTCAACATCATCAGAGTTCGGTGACATACTCTAGAGCAGCGTGCTGCCAGTGCCTCTTTGCGAGGGAGCCAAAAAATGCTAAGCAGCGAGGCAACGAAAAATGAGCGAGAAAGATGCAGCACAAAAAAAAAACCGAGTTAAATTCCATCAAAAAAGGGTGCTCTCACAACTCCCCGAGGACTGTCTGTTCGGGCGGCAGACTCGAGAGTTCGTTTGAAGTGTGAGTGATGGTGAGCATCGCAACGAGAGAGAGAGAGTGTCTGAAAAAATCCTCGCATTTTTCTGCACTCTCACTCGAATCGCTTGAGGATCTGTGTTGAAAATTTTGAGTTTATTTTTTTCTCCTCAGAAAAACGGCAAAATCGCCTCCTCTTTGCATCGCAGAGGAGTTTCTATCAAGCCTGCTTGTAGCTAGTTGAAATCCTTGGACTCTGGCCGAGTCTAAAAATGATACACGTAGAGTTACATATTTCTCAAGGAGCATATCAATGTGCTGATCGTCTCTTAGCACACCAGAATCGTAATGTGCTGCGCTAGCAGGTGCGTTAGGTGTTGTGCACCCGGGGAGGCACGTATCATGCGCTACGCTCGCCATCGCTATCCTAATTGGGTTGTTTAGCGATGAAAAAGTTACAATTTTTCGTAGCTTCATCGAAAGAGATCATTTTTCTAAATATAACACAATTTTATTGCGCTTCAATATCTTAATTTTGACATTATAAATTATTAATGAAGATTTCAGTCTGTAGATTCAATGACACTTTAATTTACATAAGGACAGCTCGTCCCGTAGTAAAATTTGTCGAGGGGTGATTCGAAAGTGATTTCCATACTAACTTCGAACGAAATTATGGATTGTGGCTCAATTTTCTACGTAGAATCAGATATGTAGAAAACCCGATAGGGTGCAGAGCTACTTGGGCACTTCCATGATTCACTTTGGCATGAGGTTTTTTTTCGGCCAAATTGTCTGAAACTTTGCAATAAGAAGTTTTCCAATACGGTGCATATTGAGGACAAAGATGAGCTTTGTAGCTTTCAACAAACCGTACTGCCGAAGTGATTCAAATGTGAAAAAATTATAATAACAGAAATACCAACAAGACTTAAATGATTACCATTCTGTTATTACGTTCTAGCTCGGAAGTTGAGTGCAATTGTGCAGCTTGAGGGCAAACATGTCGACCAGTGCCGGATCGAGTAGCACTGCCGGAGCAACGGCCGCAGGAAGTGGTGGTTCTTCGGCAGGAAGCGCAGGAGGCAGCAGCGCAGCTGGTGCTGGCGGTGGAAGCAGCAGTACTGGGTCCGGCGGTGGACGTCGTAACGGCAATGGAAACGGCACCGGCAGTGGAAACTCCACCCCCGAGGCACCATCCGTGCCCAAGCCCGAGACGAAGGAAACCAAGTCGAATCCGAAGATTTCCAAGGCACTGGGAACGTCGGCCAAGCGTATCCAGAAGGAGCTGGCCGAAATCACACTTGACCCGCCACCGAACTGCAGTGCCGGTCCGAAGGGCGATAATCTGTACGAATGGGTGTCCACCATTCTCGGTCCACCCGGATCTGTCTACGAGGGAGGTGTGTTCTTCCTGGATATTCACTTCTCACCAGAGTATCCGTTCAAACCGCCAAAGGTAAATCAAGTGATTTGCGCTATGTTAAAACTTTATTAACAACAATCTGAATCCCGCAAACAGGTCACATTTAGAACGAGGATATATCACTGCAATATCAACAGTCAAGGTGTGATCTGCCTCGACATCCTCAAGGACAATTGGTCTCCGGCGCTCACCATCTCGAAAGTGCTGCTTTCCATTTGTTCTCTATTAACAGACTGCAATCCAGGTAAGATTTCGATAAAAGTTCCATGAAGCACCGTAGGTAATTGTTTCCAATTTTACAGCCGATCCACTGGTTGGAAGTATTGCCACACAATATCTGCAGAATCGGGAAGAGCATGATCGGATTGCTCGCCTGTGGACTAAGAGGTGAGTTTGTTCTGATCGATACTTGTTGGATGGGCCAAGATAGCTGCAGCTATCCCATCGGTCAAGGATCTTTTCGTAATGGTAAGTTTCTTGACCTCCCAGGGCATAGAGTATCTTCGTACCTGCGTACGAATGCAAAAATGATTAATTGGAAAAGAAAGCTCTCAGTTGATAACTGTGAAAGTGCTTTTAGCACACTAAGCAGAGAAGCAGACTCTGTCCGAGTTCTTTAGCCTGCTTCCCAGCTTAGTATTCTGAGAGAACTTACATAGTTATCAACTGAAAGCTATCTTTACCAAGTTGATACTTCATGCCCAGAGAAGTTGAGGACATTTCCATTACGGAAAGATAGGCTAAGGGAAGGCCTTATGTAGGATGAGTAACAAGAGCTAAAAACAAAACATAGACTATGTATTAGCAGAATTAGGGGGAGATCTACGCAAACATTAGTCTCCAGAATAGCTTTCTTTACTACTAATACACCATCTTGATTGGACCATGATTTCTCAATGTTTCGACTTTGTCCGGTATTGGGTGCTGTCCGGTACTGGGGGATCTCCCCCTATACAATGCTTGTCTAAGTCCTTCTTTCCGATCTTACGTTCCAATTGGGAACAACAATCCCACTTGTTGGCTAAGAGCTTTTTGCAAGAAATTTTATTCGTGATTTATTGCTTAACGAATAATCTGATTTTATTAGCTTTTCTAACTACAAGAACAAGAAATTTAAGGGCAATGATTCATATATCGAAAACAATTGAATAATTTTTGAGCGTTTCTTTATTTTTATGTGGAAATATCATCTGTCAAAAATATTTTACAATACCTTTATTTGAAAAATTCGAAAAGCTTAGAGAAATCCATTTTAAAAAGGAAAAAACGATCTTTTAGCCAGATTATTCCAAGTTTCCTTAGCAAATCTGCAAGGAACTCGTCGAAAAGTCGGTCTAAAAGCTGACTACCGGGGTGACCTGGAATGTGATTTTGATGTTAGGTATTTCTTCTGCAAAGTTTGTCTTAACAAAATCTTCCTCGAATCTGTCGATTAATCGATCCAAGCATCACATCAGGAATATTCCAGGGATCTCACAAAAGCATAGCTTGTCAAAAATACAGAAGGGATCATGAAGTGATCAATATTCTCCACCTTCAGGGATTCCTCTGCTAGCAGTACCGCCAGAAATTATTGTTGGGATTCCTCCATGTATTGCTCCTGGCATTTTCAGAGATTTCACAAGAGTTCCTTCCCGACATTTCGTTTAAGAATTTCTGGATAAATTTATCCATGAATTCCTAAATGGATCCCAACAGCATGGCTACGTATATTTCTATGTAGAGGAGCCTTTAGGATTTTTGAATGTATTATATCAGAAGTACCGTAAAGTGCCCTAATTCAGCGCAGTGCCTAATTCCGCGCATTTCATGCGAAATTATTTATATATGGAAATACACATTAATATTTCAGCAACTTTTAATGCTATTCGAGGCTACTCTGATTTAGATTAAGTTTGAATCGCAAATAAAAGGATATAAGGCATTTTTTCGCGGCATAAAAAAATAATCAGTGAAGGCTCGTAGGAGTAGACGTCATTTTTCTAATTTTCTTAGCGTCCGTGCTAAGACTGTAGGACAACAACAAACGCGATTTCTTCATTAAAAATGTTTCATTTTTTATGCAGTATTCCATAGAACTACTTGCTAAAGATATGTTCCATGGTACTTCTATGAAATCTTATCAAATATTAGCATAATTATTGAGTTTTATTCAAAAAAGTATTACGCGGAATTAGACCACGTCTTTTTTTCATAATGCCCTAATTTATGCAGTATTCCATAGAACTACTTGCTAAAGATATGTTCCATGGTACTTCTATGAAATCTTATCAAATATTAGCATAATTATTGAGTTTTATTCAAAAAAGTATTACGCGGAATTAGACCACGTCTTTTTTTCATAATGCCCTAATTCCGCGAACTGTTCTTCGCATAACAACAGACAAGTAAAACATGCTATATCCGTCTTCACATCTGTCTATTTCTCTGAAAAGTAACTTCATGCGTACATACGTTTTATGTACAAGCGGAATATCGGGAAAGCCCACTTAGGCAGCGTCCATAAATGACGTAGCATTTTTTGACCAATTTAAACACCCCCTCGTAGGCTTCGTAGCCTATTTTTCCATACTTTTAATACATGATTCGTAGCAAAATCGTAGACTCCCTCCTCCCCCTGAAATGCTACGTCATTTATGTACGGTCCCTTACAGGGAAAAATACCACGTGGTTTATGCATAGCCCCAAAAAGAAGTCTATACATCTGTGCGCACAAAATTGACTTAGCATAATGAACCACACATAACGTTGCCAATGTACACTTGTTTATGATTCTTATTTGTATTATACAATCCATATAGAATTATTGGAAAAACAACATATATCATAATTTGTAGAAGACCCCACAAATTACGACACACTCTCGGGAAATGATTCACGGAAACGTTACGATCCCTACATAATTTACGAAGCCTCCATACAAAAAGTATGATAATACGGGGGAAAGGGATTGAAAATGGCCATATTTTGTGTGACGTAATTTATGGCTGACCCTTAGGCTCTTCTGAGGTTTCTTTTTTGCTTGAAAAATTAAGTTTCAGATACCCGTGGCATTAGTGGATACCATTAATTGATTTGCTTAAAACTTATTGATTCCAAGCAATAATGCGATCTGGTCCTTGTATTGCATGTACAGTGCGGAGTACAAATAGGGGTAGTCGGGTTTCGCCAATGGGGTGGAATGATTCACATTGGCATGGGGGTTTTTCAGAGGTCTTCCTTAGCAGAGTGGTTAGAGTCCGCGGCTACAAAGCAAAGCCATGCTGAAGACGTCTGGGTTCGATTCCCGGTAGGTCCAGGATCTTTTTGTAGTGGAAATTTTCTTGACTTCCCTGGACATAGAGTATCATCGTGCCTACCACACGATATACGAATGCAAAAATGGCAACTTCGGCAAAGAAAGCTTCAGCTTGAGCTTGAGCTTGATTGGCCGCCTGTGGATGCTACTCCAGTATCGCCAGATCAGCTGCACTTACACAAGGAACCAACCGAATGACTGTTTGGGACTAACAGGCATCCTCAGTGTATAAGTGCTGGTAATAGGGGGGTCTGTAGCCTTGAGGTTACGCTTTCGCTTCATAAGCGGAAGGTCATGGGTTCGATTCCCAGCCCCTCCACAAAAAAACCCGTCCAGCCACCAGAAGACGCCTCACGGAGGACCGTGCTTTGGGGAGCACATCCATCCTCCGTCAGTATCAGATGGTGACTGAGACAAACTGACCCTCTTCGCAGGCAGCTAGCCTCACTAACAGCAGAGCTCTCTCCTACCTGCTCGTTGTGAGAGTAAAAGAGTAGGAGAGAGTGAAACTAGATGTAAATATAGATAAGTTGAAAATAGATCTGTATCGGTAAAGAAGTTACAAGATCAACTGAGTCCGGCACAGTAGTGGCCACGAGCACGGACTGCCTTACAAAAAAAAAAAAAGTACTGGTAATCTTCTATTTTTAGCGGCAATGGTGCCTGCCACGTCAGAATGCAGACCAATGTGGGGAAGGGGGAGGAATTGATGATGCATTATACTGGCTCCCACGTAGACCGTATATACCACTGCATCTAAGCCAGTTCATGCGGGAGTGTATGGATTGGGGGATAGGCATGGCAGAGTGGTTTTCCTTTGTTGTTTTGCAGACTGCCTATGTATCAGGCGTAAGAAAAGGCATGCGCGTGGAAGAATGGAAGCGTTAGGGAAATGGTTTCTTGTCCGTCTCTGGTTCTAGCGTTTGCTATGAACGAATAGTTTGAGTGTGATAGATTTAGAATGGAAGATAGAAGCAAGTGAGATATATACAACTACAAAGTACGAGGAAAGGGACGGGCCTGGGATTGAACCCATGACCTTCTGCTTATGAAGCAGAAGCGGTAGCCATCAGACCACCAATCCCGTCAAAAGGCAACTTCGGCAAATAAAGCTTCAGTTAATAAATGTGGAAGTGCTCATAAACTATGCAATAAGAAGCATATTTAAGTCAAATATGAGCTCAGTAGATTTCGAAAGAGTATTTCATTTTTAAACTTTCCAGTTCAGTGAATAAAATAATTAAATTGTTAGATTCTATGAGATAATTTCACAACATAAAATAGGGTGCTCATATCACCCCATCTACAAAAAATCGACGAAAAATTCATTCGTGATTTTTTTTTAAGAAAACGGAAATCGTGCGTTTCTATAGTGTATTGATCTAAAAATTGCAATTTTAACGACTTATCTTCAGATGGCTAAATTGCCCCACTTTCCCCTAGACGAAATTCACACGTACCATTGCCACGGTATTGGTTATCTTTTTTTCATGTGATAGACAAAAAGTTAATAAAAAAAACTGAACGTAGACTAAAAAGTTACGGTTCATACTAAACTCCTTGTTTTCTCATACAAAAAGTGTTATGGGAGGGGAGGGGGTTGAAAATTTTCAATTTTAAGTGTTACGTAACGAATGGATACAGCCCCTCATCGAAATTAATGTTAATTTGATTGTTTCATGAGTGCCCGGAATTAGGCATTCATCTGCGCGGAATATGAAAAAGCGTTTGAAAAATGCGCGGAATTAGGCAATTTCAACGAGTGAAATATTTCAAAAAAAATCACGAATGTAAATTATGAATACAGTCTAGTTTATATTTTTCCCATAATCTAGAATAGATTTGCTAGCGATCCACCCATAAAGCTTTTTTGTTGATGCAATACTGATTTTTGATTAACCTTTCGAATCGCTACGCGTGATAAAGATGGACAAATTATGGGTGAAATTATAAAAAAAAAAATCCACGTGCTCGGCTGGGATTTGAACCCAGGACTCTTGTATGCTAGACGAGCGCTTTACCAACTAAGCTACCGAGCCACTTGGTGACCCAATAACTGAGTTGATTACAAGTTTAGAATTCAAATCCCTACAGACCACGCGGATCCCTTTCATAACCCATATCCATCCATCTCATATCACTACACACGCGGAAAGATTGACACATGTTTACCTTGAAATCAATCCAAAAGTTGTTTTAAAGTCCAGCAACTCCTGTAAAAACAAGCGGCCACCATCTTCAAATTTGAACTAGGAATGAACGCGATGTCAAAACAGAGAATGAACGCGATGATCTACGTGTTTTTTCACGTAGCAATGACGTTTGGATTATTTTGAGTGTTAGTGTAGCAAGATGGAATGAGATGGGATTCTAGCGAAAAGAGAGCATGTAGCTTCATATCACTGGGTTCGAATAACGACCTAAAAAATACACTAAAACGCATGAGTGCAACGAGAGAATTACAGAATATCCGGGAGATTCAGGTTTCTGGAATCAGTTTCATTTTTAAAAGTGTTTGCCGCGCAAAAACTGCTTCATCAAGCTACTTTAAATTGCCATGGCTAGTTCAGGGCCATTGACGTCTTGTGACGCTTTATTGTGGGCTAACTCAACATGCCAGCGATGAAAGGATAGCCAGGTACTAGAGATGGTCGCGTCTCGCGTTTTCAAACCCGGGTTTAAGGCTACAAAATTATCGGGTACGGGTCGGGTTCGGGCTTGAAAAAGTCGGGTTTAGTTGGGGTTGGAAAAAAATGTGAACAGAGTGACAAACTAAAACCTAAACTATGCATCAGATCATCGTTTCTGATGCATAGTTTAGGTTTTAGTTATCATCTTTTAGAACTCGGGTTTTTCTTAGACAAATTTTTCGGGTTTCCGCTCCGGTTTGGGTTTGAACAGCAAACATTTTTCGGGTCCGGGTTTGTTTTTTAATTGTTGTCTCGGGTTTGGGTTTGGAGAAATAAAATAAGTCGGGTACGGGTCGGGTTCGGGTTTGCAAAATGTAAAACCCGACCATCTCTACCAGGTACCCGTACATGTTTACAAAGTTGGCGGAATTCAGTGCCCTTGTTTGAGTTTGACATGTATAATTATCCTCGTAGTTTTGACGAAGGAATCCCTGGAGCCGAAGCAAGTGGTTTCTTTAGCAATAATGGATGTCACACTAACATTCCTTCCCTTCTCCGATGACCATAAAAAAGTGGCAGGCACCGTTTTTGACTGTTTAATGTTAAAAATTCTCGAAATTGTACGCTAAAGATGGTAAGCTACTTCCAAGCTCCGTCTGTTGATTCATTGTGCCATTTTGATTGTTCTGGTCAATCACGAAATAGTAACTACGAATTGTACGGTCATCTATGCTCATGCTCATGCTCTCTCTCTCTGGCGGAGGAAAATTAAAAAAAAATCTTCTGGGGATAGAGTTCTTGGCCTTATGAGTAGGAATGCCCTGTGCTCAAGGAAGTGCCGCCATTACTTTTTTTATAAATATACATTCAGAAAACACAGATGATGTGGTTTAGATAATCATTGTAAATGATAATATCTGTTAACAAATTTTATAAAACCATGTGATTAAAAATTGATAGATTGTTATCAATTTTTATCATCTTATCTTATCATCTTATATATCTTATCATCTTATATTTTTATCATCTTATTATAATTATCATCTTATCTTTTACTTCCAGATATGCAACGTGATTTCCTAAATCTGACGCTCTGTATATTTTTTATGTGAAAATCAGTAATATTTATAATTCTAACCATAACGAAGGAAACATACTACAACTAATAAACTAAATTGAAAACAAGAGTAATAAAAGTAGCAACAACTCAACAGAACAAAAGTCAAAATTCCAAATTTCAAACACAAGAGAATCCAACTGCAAAACGATCCGTTTCGACGTAGACTGGTATCCTTCTGCCGTGTCTGTTCGTGAACTGAGCTGTGAGCTTTTTCCGACGACTCAAATCTTCTCGTGTCACAGATTGCGAAAACATCTCAAGCCTCGTTTCACCTCGTTCTCCACGGATTAGAGCAACATACAAAACTCGCAATGTTACACTTTAAAGTTAATTTCGTTTGTCTTTTTTTCTGTATAGTAGGATTACCGTTGTGGATCGACGTGCCCTTATCAGGCGACTTGTCGGTGTTCCTCGATAGAACATCAATAGACACCTTCTAATTTGGTATTTAATTCAGAATCAATTTCAGAAGAAAGACTCAAGTCTCGTACCCCAGTGACGTTATATCGAGGTATACTGGCGTCAAATAATAAAACAAAATGTTAGCTGGTCCGCTCAGATGATATTGAATGAAAAACAGCTATCAACACTATTGAAGTAATTGAATGCTAGGTTTTGCAATTGAAATACATAATGTCGTCGTCCTTAGGAGATTGCAATCTTTGGTAACATGAGGTGTGAAGTTAGGGTGTTCTTTTCGGTAAAATATGTAGGTATTGTGGAATGATTAGCAGTATAGATAACTGTTTTGATGTCGCGATATGATTATCAATGATGTTTTTAATATCAGATAGAATGATTTCATTCGCTAGGATTTAATTATTGAGAGCAATTGCTTTTTGACGTGATAAATCTTGCTGCGCATTATTGCAGTTAAACCTCCATGAGTCAATGTTCCATTACTCGATATCGACTCATGGAACTATACTAAAAATCAAATTTCATGATTACTATGATGGTCCCCTCGAACAGCATTCCATAGCATTGCTGTTTCATGACTCGATATTTCCATAAGTCGATGGTCCCTTCAATATCGACTCAAGGAGGGTTGACTGTAATTGTGTGTAAATTCAGATGCATGTCCGATACTGTCGTTTCAAAGCGTGTCGATGTGGTTATAAAGAATGGCGTTTTTGTTCATCTTCGCTTCATGGCATCATGATGTGAAATTTATCAAAAGACTGATGCAGCTGATTATTAAAGTCATAAACAATGTACGATCTCAGACGAAAAGATGGAGGTATCTATTAGTAAAGAATGCATATAGTTGTGACAAACATGGTTTTATGCCGAGTTGAACGGTGGAGCAAAAACGCACATTCTCAGACAGAACGAAACAATTAGAACTGAATTGATAAGTAAATCTTCTTCACATCAAAAGCTATGCGTACCGGATGGAAAATCATTGGCCTAATTATGAACCTTTGAGGTTAGTGCAGTTTACCCACTCAATCATATACTGCAGTCATTTCACAATACTTGCTGCTGGAACACAAGCTCGTCATACAGGAGAGGTTTATTGTGTCGTTTCTTTTCAAAGCTATGACTGAATTCATTTGTTTTAAGTTCAGCCAGACAGGAGATTAGAGTCGAAAAGGTGGAGACACTCGAAATTGATGAAAAATACAATATTTAAACTATATGGATAATAAAAAGCAGTAAATGTGTACCGAACCGCGAATTATGGAATCCGTTTAAGGATATCACAGACCACATAAAAAGATTAAGGTGATTATAAAACGACGCCAAACTTTAATTTTCAAGTGCGCAAGACTGGAGAAACTGACAACAGTTTACGTTGAAAACCAATCAAACTGCTTGCTTGCTGGTGGTGACTAGAAATCCTTTATAGGCCTATTCACATGACGTCTTAAATCAGCTGATCGGGAAGCACTTTGACAGTTCTTCTATGAAAATGACAGGCCCGTGTTAGCACCGGTACTCCACCGATGTAAACAAATGCATAGACGGATCTGTCACATGAAAAGGCCTATAAGAGAGATTCGCGGAAGCTGACATTTCTGTCAAAGTGTGAGCCAATCGAGCAGCGAGACCTGTCAAAGTGTGAGCCAAACGAACATGCGTTATGTTTGTTTTGAACTTTTCTTGAAGAGTAATGTAATCCGCTTGAAATTATTTCGGTAAAAGTAATTTTGCATGAAGCAAAAAAATGAAATGTTTTACTTTTTGAATTTTTGTCAATGCGATTTTTAGTTTTTGATTTTTTCGGCTGTTTATTAGTTTTGATATGTAGCTCAAAGATCTATAATGAAACAAAATACACTTCATAGCAATGAGGAAGTCATGTCCGTGTTACAATATTATTCTCGACGCCGAGCAACATCAGCACTGCTGGTCTGTTGCCAAATCATTCCATTTTACTTCCGCTTATCTCTCTATAAAGGATCACTAGTGGTGACCAATGGGATAAATTTTCAACGCGGAGCGCTGTTTGGTTCTCAAGTCAAGGAATGTTTGAATTGTAACATAATGAGGGACACCACGTTAGGGACTATGAAACGAGACTAAGATTACTCACATCACTCATAGCATACGACCAATTTAAATGATTTCGTAAAGAGATGGGATACGGCTCGTTGAAAAAAGCAGAAAATACGATACAATTCCTGATATCTTTCGACACTCGACTGCAATTGGTCTTAAAGATAAAAAGATCTAAAACCAACTCAGCAGGAGAAATTTATCATAAGATGAATAACAGCTACGTGAAATTTTGGAGAATTTGTAGAAGAATTCATTAAAAATTCGTGGAATATCTCTTTTGTTATAAAATTTATAGAAAAATCCTTGTAAAAAGATCCTGGAGCACTGTGTTTTATTTTCTCGATTTCATGCGCTTTTCGAATAGCACCCAAACCGTTGATTTTAGCGATATAGTTTGTTCGGAGAAGTTTCTTGGTATATTAATGCGCAACTTTTGACGAAAACATCTTTGTGCTCAATCCACCTAGCAGTGAGATAGAAAAACTAGTTTTTCAAAACATTTAGATAGACATATGGTGTCTTCGGCAAAGTTGTAGAATTGGTAATTTGAAACAACTTTGTCAAAGACACGATTTTTCTGTCTCTTATACTTTTTGAGATATATGCCGTTGTATGTGAATGGCCCCTAAAAATCATACTTTTTATCATAACATTTTTCCAAGATTTTTAATATTTTTTGTGCTTTCTACAAAGCCGAACCCGAAACCCGTTTTTTTGCTGAACATATCATCACCCTATCTTTTGAAGTAATAAAGTTATTCATGAATTACTCTTTTTTCAAGGGTTAGTTTAGGCCTCTATAACTGTCTACGGCGCAAAATGGCGCTGACAACTTTTTTTCTAATCATGAAAGTACCATATCTCCCCTTTCGGCATTTGGTAAAAGTTTTTTTCTATAAGCGTCTTTGCATGGGTTTTTACTATAAAACCAATAAGCCTTATTAAAACGAATTCGACTGACAATTCTTTTACTTTAAGAAATAGAGAGGTGCGATGTTCAGCAAAAACACTCGTTTTAAGATGTTTAACAACTTTGTAGAAGACATGAAAATTTTTAAAAATCTTGTAAAAGAGTTACGGGAAAAGCCTTACAACGCAGGGGGGGCTTTTCTTCGGGAAAGCCTTACAACGCAGTGCAACACTGATTCATACTTCCGACCTATCTTTGGAACCTCCAATCCGTTACCAATGATAATGGCCTGTGGCTTGTAACCTTCGCTGCTGCTAGAGGAATGGCAATCAGCAGTACCACGCAAGAATATACGCAAACTCACCTGGCGATACCAAAATGCTCCCAAATAAACCATGTGCTGCTGGTTGATAAGAAACATTTCTCAGATGTCATGGATGTCAGAACCTTCCAAGGCCTAAATATCGACTCGGATCATTAACTCGTTGTAGCCAAAATTCAGGCGCGGTTATCCAGCGTCACCATTTCCAGACTAACAGAACACAGCGCTTCAATATCCAACGCTTGTCGATTGATAGGGTAGCTGCACAGTACCGCCAGCAGCTAGACGAGCAGTTGGGAAGAATCAACGTTTATGGACATGTCAGCATGACGCTATCTACAAATCTGTGACAAGAACGGCGCGGAAAGTGATTGGCATTGGTCAACGACGAAGACGAAACGATTGAAGAATGACAGACCAGAAGAATGTCGGCAGAAGCCTTATGCTTGTGGCCGGTACCCGACAGAACAGAGAGCGGTACGGGGCAGCGAGAGCCGTAGAAAAGCGAATCCATCGCAGAAAGAAATGATAGCACGAAGAGAGTATGGTAGCTGAAGCTCAAGATAGCATAAACCGGAACGATGTGCGGATATTTTATTCAATGGTCACAATACCATAGATCGAGATCGAGAAGGGAATTTGCAGATCGATAAAACGGCGGTGACTGACAGGTGGAATGAACACTTTCAGCAGTTGTTGAACGGTGAAAATGGAAATATAGCGAGAAACAGGATGAACATTGACGGTGTCGATCAAGCTGTGGACCCACCGACCATAGGACAGGTTAGAAAGGCATAGGACCGGGAAGGACGAGATCCCGGTCGAGCTTCTCAAGCACGGAAGTGAGCAGCTTCACCAGTCGATCCGCCAAGTATTTCTGAAAGTATGGGAGGACGAAGAAATGTCCACCGGCTGGTTGGATGGCCTCATATACCCAATCTACAAGAAAGGGCATAGACTAGAGTGTGCCAATTACAGAAGAATTACCCTGCAGCATCCGGCTTTCAAAATACGGTCGCGCATCCTGTTGAACAGACTGAGATCGCTCGAGGAGTCCATCGTCGACGAATGCCAAGCTGGTTTTCGTGAGGGCCGCTCGACGTTTGCCATACGAGTGATCCTAGATATATTCCGGAAGTATAAGCTGCAGATTCACAACCTGTTTATTGATTTCAAGACAGCGTACGATTCAGTGAGAAGAAATGAGCCTTGGCGGATAATGTCTGATCATGGTTTTCCGGGGAAACTATTTAGGCTGATACGTGTGACGCGGGATGGTTTGAAATCAAGTGTTTGGATTGCAGACGAGGTACCAAACTCGTTTGTGACGTTAGACGGTTAAAAGCAGGGAGACGCACTTTCAAATTAATTGTTCAACATGGTGCTATTAGGAGATCTGGCGTGCAGAGTGATTCCGCGAAGTGATAAGACGTGTTGCGGCTGCGAATGGACTATGTAACCAACTTAGGTACCACAACTCGCAAACGAAAAAAAAATAATAAATAAATACATTGATTTTGATTTTTCCGTCGGCTCTCTACGGGTACAAAGCGTGGATGTTCAAAGAGGCAGACCGGAAAGTCGAAAATAATATTGAGCAGGGAACAAGGTCGACCTCTACCGGAGATCACGAATACGTCCACAGCTGTACGCAGTGGAAGAGGACCTGGTAATCCCAGATGTTCGGGGCAACTGGAGAAGGGTGCACGACGTTAGGCATAAATACGTTAGGCATAAGGACGTTAGGCATAAGTACGATAGGCATAAATACGATAGGCATAATAGACGTTTGGCATAATGGATGTTTGGCATAATGGACATTAGGCATAACGGACGATAGGCATAATTCACAGAATAAAAATATGAAATTGTTTGTGTGAAAAGTGAACTGACTTTTTTGGTAATTGTGAAGGGTTTCGATGATCAAAAGTGTGTCTTTTGAATAACGATTGCCTTGAAGTCGTCCCATAGTTGTGAATCCATTGAGGTCAATTTCTAGGACAAAACTTGATTAAATGTTTAGAATGAAAATGTTGTAAATTGCCTTCATTGGATTTGTGGTAACTTTTGTGACCATAGGTTAAAGCCATGCTGAAGGTACTTTAATTCGGTTCCAAGTCGATCCAGGATCCTTGGCCATGAAGTATAAACGTGCTCATGTATCGTGTAAAAATAAGAATGCAAAATGGCCACTTTGGCAAAACAAACATTTGGTTAAAAACTATGAAAGAGCTTCTAGAACACTAAGCAAAGAGCTTGAGTTGTGGCGTAATGTCAAGAATATGAACGACGTTGTAACTGCTGCTCATTTTTGAGGTTGACAAATTTTTCATCAGAGATTATCCCTTCTTTATATTGAAGGCTGTTCTTCATAGTTATATTGTTGACAAAATTGTTGGAGTTGCTGCTTATGCTTTAATCAGAAAATTTTTCTTCTTTCATAATTAAACTGTTCTTTCGAGATATGCTTATTCAAAAATTAATGTCACTATTGCTCCTAACACTTCAATCATACATTTTCCTTTCTCTGAATCATAGGCTATTCTTTATACTTATACGGTCAATTTAAAGACTGTTAGAAAGGGACCTTCTTCCAATAATATGCTGTTTTGTGGATTCTTGCTGTTCTAATAGTTATCGGAATTGTAGATTTCAAGGTGCTCTCGGCATTGCCTTCATATGTGACTGATCAAAACTATTTACAAATCTCGCATACTCTGAGATAACGCCCTAAAAGCCATTGGTAGCTACGTGTGTAGCTCGTTGTTTCTGAGTAAAAGAAAGAATAAGCATTCAAACCAACATCACGGGCAGGTAGATAATGATCCTTTCTTCCCCATAGCGTTGTTAAATAGCATGAAAATCCATTCAAATGCTCAGAAACTACGAGCTACACACATGGTTACCAATGGCTTTTAAGGCGAGATCAGAAGTTATGCGAGAAATCATCGAAAATTGTTGGCTGCTTTCACCACATTAAATTGATGAGCAGACTTAGAGTGGGAATATAACGCTTTTCTTGGCGTCTACCAGAATATTATTGTTAAAAATGATGTCACCTATCATAACATAAATTTGTTAATTGACCTAAGATATTTGTCTTCAAGGTAATCATTTGCATTATAAGTACTAATTATTATAGGGAAGTTTTCCCTTCTTTAGAATTAACGCAATTATGTAAGAGAAATATACCAAAAAAAAATGTAATATACTCACCAAACTAAAAACCTCTAGAAATAAATAACACTTGCACATATGAATGGGTTCTTACAAAAATGGATTGAACTGGACTTCAGAATGATAACAATGACCATGAAAACAATCTTCTTCCATATCTTGTGATAATAGATTCATTGTCAATTTTCTTAACACCGGAAATAGTAATTAATAACCAACCAATTAACCCACCCCCTCTCAATGCTTTTTGTATGAATTTTCTCCATTTTTTATGAGCTGTTACATCTCAAGGACACCCACCCACCCCCATCAACGTTATGGAATTTGTAAATGGACTCAAACAGTTTTCGATATGCGAAGAATATTGAATGGCACACTCGCAAGTTATTTTATGCCAAACGTCCATTATGCCTAATGTATTTTATGCCTAACATCCATTATGCCTAATGTCTTTATGCCTAACGTCCATTATGCCTAACATATTTATGCCTAACGTCCTTATGCCTAACGTCTTTATGCCTAATGGGGTATACTCACTGGAGAAGTATCGCACAAGACCGACGAAGAACGACACTTCTCGGACGGGTGTTGCAACTGACGGTATCTGATCATAGCCATTCAACAGACGTTGTAGTATCTATGCACCAAGTATAGCTTTTTTCTTATTTCTAAGCTCTACAATACGCCCGGCAATGGCATGACGCTACGCTGTAGCTATCAAGGTACAAGGTGGGTATGTATTATATTATTACCATTTGTTTTATGGACAGTTGACTGAGAGGATAGTAACAAATGAACCTCAAACAGAGGTTGTTTTGAGTCTAAAAATGAATCGTTAAAAAAAGATAAGGTACCCCGGGGCAAGTGGAACATAAAAAAAATGATAAGTAGATGAAAAAACCGAATTTAGTACTATACCATTTAATTCTAGTACACGACACTGAAGACGGCCTTAACAGTTGAGGTCGAAATACGCGTATCTGTCAAAGGATACAAACTCTATGGTCTTATCCACTGGTGTACTAAGCCAGCTCGGTCGAAGAATTTTGACACTAGAGCGGGTCCAGATCACGTGGGGATCATACGGGAGCGTGCCCCGCTCAAGTGTCACAATTCTCAGACCGAGTAAATTTAGTACACCGGTGGATTAGACCATTGGAATTAAATGGTATGGTACTAAATTCGTTTTTTTTCATCTACTTATAGGTATTCTACTAAACTGCCGTGAATCGCAAGTCTGTAAAAATTAGGCATTGAGAAAATGAGAAAATGGCTTTGAAGTTTCCAAACTCGTTTTCCATACAAATATTCAAAAAATTCCAGAGGATTGGAGCATGTTCAAACCTTAATGAAACTTTCACAATTTGGTTTTCACAACGATATCTTTCCAAGAAAAATGTAAAGATGATCAAAGCACGGTTCATTTTTGTGTTACACGGTGCGGAAATATGTAATGGGACTGACATGCGGTTACTTTTAATAATGGGACAATTTGTCTTGCTGTTCATTTCCTATTTTTTCCGAACAAATCATATTATCTCATTAGTGCAGCTAGCTGAAAGAACATTTGATGATATGGTGAAAACTGAACTCAACTCAATTTTGACGAAAATGCAGATGGGACTGACTTGCGATTCACGGCAGTAAACAGCTCGAAGATTTATTATAAAAAAAATGATAGTTACACTACATTGTACAATATAATTCCAGCAGAGTAAAATTTTAAGAATATAACACCACATACACAACCTCATGATACCTTTCTTGTCACTAGCGTACCTTTGAATGTATAGAAATGATTGAAATTAGCTTGTTGGATAAATGTTTGAAATTGTTCAATAGGTCCCACTTACCCCGTTAAACGGGGCAAGTGGGACTCATGAAGCCATACTTAAATTTAATAAATATGTTTCATTTTTTTACATGAATTTATATGTTTTCTAAACAAAAGAGTCATGCAGACATTTTGTCACGCTCTGAGGGAGGTTACAGTCCAACCTCCATGAGTCCATATCTGAAGCGACCATCGACTCATGGAACAGAAATACTTTGGAAAGCTGTTTGAAGGGACCATAGTTATCATGAACTTGTGTTTCTAGTATAGTTACATGAGTCGATATCGAGTATGGAACATCGACTCGTGGAGGTTTCACTGTACGTACACATTTTCAAAGTTCCCAAAAAGTATGACAATAAAGAAGGATTTAAATAAAGACAATAAAGAAGAAATTTAAAAATGTTCAAGTCTTTTTTTTAACATGTTTAACAAACTTTGATTCCTCAAACTCAAGAATCCTTCATTCAATCATAAGCAATCATCAACAATTGCAACCAAGTTTTTTCATTCGAAGTCGAAGAAATCGGCATGATTTGCAGAATCTGCATAACTTGCAAATGGAATAAAATGATGGTTTGGACTATGTGACAAATTTAGGAAACGAGATGAGTGAACTATGATTTGTTTTCAAAAAAGTTTCATGTTGTAATTCAAAAGTACATTGATTTTGTGAATTCAATACAAATCATTATCGTTCATTAAGTCTGAACAAAAAAATCTGTCGCATCGGCTCAAGAAATACGAATCGGCTTTCTACGCAGCTTCTTGAGAAGTGATGTCGACTTCATTGGTAATTTTTCTTTAAGTTTAGCTCGTTTCGTAACTTCGCTTTTGCTGCACGGTCGACGTTTTTCTCTTCCTTCATTTGAATTGTATCGTTCTGCTCTTCACGTTTGATTTTCGGCAACTGTTTGATCTTGTCTTGCTCGTTTTTATCTTTAATTATGTTAACCACTTCTTTCGATGTGATTACCTCAGCACCCGTGCACATGACCTTTATGCCAATTTATTTTATGCCAAGCGGCTTTATGCAAATGGTTTTATATCAAATGACGTTCTCCCAAATCTTGCAAGGAAACTTAGAAAGATGAATCGCTTGACAAATCTGGAATCGCTGGATACCGAGAGAGAATCTTTTGGGGAAATTCTGAAGAAAACAAAGAATTGCTAAAAGTTCCCCTGGAATTATTTCCGAAGGATTCTGTAGATTAATCCTTATAGGAAACTGTAGCAAATTCCTGGAGGAATTATAGTAGATATTTTGAAGTAAAAATTTCTTCAAAATATCTACTATAATTAACATAATTGAGCTGAAACTATTTTTTCACTTTAAAAATCTTGATGGTCAATAAAGGCCACTGGAATTAGTTTCATTTAGAGATATACATTCTTATGAGAGTGGCCAGATTATGGTATATGGGAGTTTAAATTATAAGAGGAATAAATTATTTTTCTTATTTTTTTAAAGACACCGTCACGTTAATGCTTTCAGTGCACTATTTGCACTTTGGAGGAAGCACCACACTAGACAACGGACTAGCATGCAACGCCCAGTGGCACAGTCGACATACGTTCCTAACAAAAAGTTTTCCGGACTGAAGCAGGAATCGAACCCACACTCCTTGACTCGATGCGACTAAATGCTTGGTAACACTAATCGCACGGCCACGAAGCCCACATGCTGTTTATTTTCTGATCAATTTGACGATTGAATGAATGTGGCTCTGTCATGTGAATGTGGTTTACTGAACACGAAATGTTTCATGCTGATTGGCTATGTAAAACGGTGTATAATCCACTAAGGCGTTATGGCCAAAATCGGTTCTTCTAAACCCTATATAGAGTCTGTTTCATAACCTTGTCTGATATGATAGCAAGATGGAATAAGATGGGATTCTAGCGAAAAGAGAGCATGTAGCTCCATATCACTGGGTTCGAATAGCGGCCTACTAAATACCTAAATAGTACTAAATGTACTAAATGTACATGGTTGCAGTGACTCTCAAAAATGTAGAGAGCGAGTAATGGCGCTTAAGTCTAGGCTATGATAAGAGCCAGAACACTAGGAGGAAATTCCGGTGTTCCAACCCCTGGACCATCGGATAACTATGGAGTGCAAATAACCTTTCTTAGCAATACCACTCCCAACGATCATAACCCGGTCGAATCACTCGCTTATGGTGAATCCTAGACCATCATTCACTTACCCACCCACCCATCTACATCCTTGACATCTATGAGGGCGTCGATGAGTCGCTGGCCTCTCGCTAAGTAGATATCATATCATCATTATCCTTTCCTATCCCAGTAACGGAGAAGATGGGCGTGGCCGGCAATGGAAGTTCTCATGTCTTCTCAACTCTGAACTCTAATTGGATGGCTATTCATTCCAAAATAGCCCTCCATAAGCAATTGGAATAAGATCGAGAAAGCAAAAACTTGAAAGCTTTCAGTATGCAATCTACGAATTACTCCATTACTACGCAACGCAAAATGTACATGGTTGCATGGCCACTCAATGCAAATTTCGGATAAAATATACTGCCAAAAACAAACACAACATTTGTGTAGGTAATAACTTCATTACTTTATTCCTTAAAGATCATTCCTTCAAAATCTCACAACCTTTCCGCGGTACGATCCAACGATATACTTATCATAGGCAGGATGCTTCTCAACCACAAACCGCCAGTACAGCTTCTCTGCGCTGAAGGCTAGCAGTGAAACGCCGTAACCAATGGCCAGTGCTATGAAGGCAGCCGTTAGCTTTTGCAAGTCCATCGTAGCTTCTTGTGGGGGAATTTCGACGTTGGACTGGAACTCTTCAATGGCGTCGGCAAGCCATTTCTTCGTGAGCCCAGCTTCCACCAGGGCCCGAACATACTTGTCCACCTTTGGTTTCAGCGGTGAGTTTTTCTCCAGTCCAATCGATATCGGCATGTGGACGGCACATTCTTCCATGATGTGTAACGTTTCGCGAGCTTTAGCAGACTTTCGCGTTGCCCGAAGATGTTTCAACATGTACACGTTGTCATAATACGCAAAATGTCCTTCAACGACTCGTTCGACCGCGGCTTCCGCTTTGGGGGTATGCTCGAGCTTCTGCCCTATCTGCATGGACACTTGATCCGAAGCACTTTGAAAGAATAATTTGTTCTGTTCTCCCCAAGCTCCACAGCGGATGGGGCTATCGGCGAGATCTTTCAGCTTGTCGATGGTAACCCTAGCCACAGGATTGGCCAAAATTGCGGTTAATGAAGCCCGATAGGCAACCACCAGAAGTATGCAATAGATCCAATACCATCCAGTCAGGAGGCGCAAAGGCCAACCTTTTGGGAGTCGTGGCAGAGAAACTAGCAAAAGCATACTATACGTATAGATGATACATCCAGAGAAAGTATCAAATATGTCCCGGGGAGGCAGGGGATCTTTCCAAGGAAGAGCTTGTCTTTTGAATGGAATCATTTTGAGCATTTTCAGTTTGTTCATATTTGAGGTATCCGTCGATTTCTTCTTGAACTTCAACCATTTCCGGTTACCCAGTGCTCTCTTATAGCTATTCACCATACCACAAACTATCTTGAAATGAACTTTCCGATTGCGTTTTCTACTTCTTTTTGCAATCATATCCAAGTCGCTGCGATAGGATTGTTCGTGGCGTACGAACATGAGAAGCCTCGACAGGGCATAGAATACGGTTCCGATCGAAAACAGCGATGCCA
Source organism: Aedes aegypti (assembly GCF_002204515.2). NCBI lineage: Eukaryota > Metazoa > Arthropoda > Insecta > Diptera > Culicidae > Aedes > Aedes aegypti. Next base: position 444,454,115 of record NC_035108.1, read on the forward strand.
GGACGCCAGCCCACATTCCTCCGGTGAAAGGCAGTATTAGCGTCGTCCAAGAATTGTCGGTCAGCGCTTCCGGAGTCAGGAACGTCAGACACTCGGTGTTGTACGGGATGCTCAGGTCCATGATTTCCAAGTGGTATTGCGTGTGGTGGAGATCAGCCAACGCAAAGTCAGCGTGGCCTTCATTCTGGAAAACATAGTTAAAACAATGAAGAAATTTGTGGCTCATCTTTGTATAAAAAATTGTTTCGCGCGACAAGATGCAGAATGGATTTTTATACAGCACAAGTTGTAATTGACAATCAGTATGCAATTCAAACGAGTTATGTTATGAATATGAAAAATGACGCGTAGTAACTTAAGATTATACTTTAACTCTGTGAGATATAGTAGTATATATATTCAAGTGTTAAAATGTAGTCTACTTTTGATTTACGAACTAAATAAATAAATATGGCCACAAATCGAGCTTTGTGGCGCGAAATTCAGTGTTATCTGTTTAGATGTTAATTATATAAGTAAATATTCTAAAATGCAATTTTCTGCCCATAAGCTTTGAAAAGTTATGATTCGGTAGATTCTACTCATTTCAATGGTAGTGATTCAATTCAATCCATACCATTTCTCCGAGTAATCCTGTAGCATTTTCGCCGTCTGTTACGGTACCCCACATGGCAACGGCTGCATCATCGCTTTCGTAGAAATCCATTTCAAATTTCATTGCTTCGGAAATCGCTTTGAGCAGCTCCACTTCCAACCCGTAGTACTTCAAATGCTCGTCCGTCTCATTGTGGGTGGTTCTGAATATCGCCGGTGTATGCTCCAGCACTACGACCTTCATCGATTGTCCGTCCAAGTTAGTGGTCTTATCCGAGAACAGTTTTCGGCCTTTTCGAAATTTTCCGTTGAACCAAAAATCGAGCCTTCGCGAAATAAACACTCCTCTCAAGGGGAACGGAAACGGAACGGTGCTTAGTTCGTAGTGGTGGCTTTCATGCCTTTTCTTGGCTTTGTCAATCACCAGCTGTCTGACGAAAACAACATTTACTATCCGTTTCCACAGAAAATGCAGGTCAGGCACGAACAGGCGATAGTCGTGGAGAATGATGAACTTTGCGCGAGTATTGATTATCCTTGTCCTAAATTCAACGAGAAGGAATAAATAGGACCTAGTTCAAGAAATTTTTGAACCTATTTACTCTCACCTATCCCCAAAGCGTAACAACCGCTCCATCTGGATCCCATTGGTCAGCAATATAACATAGGCCCCGCAACCGATTTTCCGAACTTCCTCGAGCATGCACCGGACACGTGTTCCGGGATCTAGCGTGTCTTCATAGTCCGGAATTTGAACTACGTAACGTGGAAAGGTTTCAATCTCGCGGAAGAGACGACCCGTTAACACAACCTGGTAGATATTATCCGTGATGAAGGCATAGCAATGGCCAGCCTTCATCTTGGCAACCAGATCGATCAAAAGGTGCCCGAAATCGGCGAGGTCATTATCGTCGTCAAAATTGGAACGATTAGTCGCTGGTTTGGATTCAACCAGCGTTGACAAGAAACTGCTTATCAGGAAAAACCTGACCATCCATCCTCTGGTAGATGTGTGCATCGCCGAACGTAAGGATAAACTGATAAGAGCATTTCGAATGCAGACAACGTGTTGCAGGAAATTGTTCTCCATGCAAATGAGTTATAAATTTTTAATTTTTACTCTGGTTCTGATTTCAACTGCCAGCAGCATGCGTTCATCAATGAACGAGCCAAACTTGAATCAACAAGTGTCTTTCCAAATGGAAGAAAAATGTACGTGTGGATGTGTTTTCTGATGTAAGATATCCAATTTTCAATGTTCTCAATACATACTACTTGTTCATTATAAATGATTTTTAAGGAGGTATTCCTTAGCCTTGTGGTAACATCCTTGACTACCCATGTAACCAGTAAGCACGATAAAGCGGCACGGTAACAGCATTATATGCGCATATAGGGTAATCATTTGATGCATGTCAGTTTTATATACGCATATAATGCTATTATAATGCCAGAAAAGGCGAAATAGCGTGCCATTATAGTGCCAAGATATAACCGTGCTTCTCTGCACCACTAATGCTGATATAAGACCACGTGAGAAACGTCAGTTGTTTTCGCCAGGTTTTTAGGGCGAATATTTTGTGCTTTCGCAGTACGCAGCCAGAGAGCTTTCGCGTATGCGGCCAAGCAACTGGTACACGAGGTAAATAAATGAATGAATGGAAACGGAAACCTCTAATAGTATGCAAAAAATGTAATAAAATGATACAGATAGTACTTCTCAGTATCAGACATATTCGTTTAGGTAGTTTTCATCCTTTTGAGGACTTGCAATTGCCACATTTTGATCCTCGTTTTATGATGATGAAATTCCTCATTTTGCGTCTCGAACCTGCGACACCCGTATTGTTGAGTTGTTGTCCTGCTCCTTTGCTCCTACGGCCACATAAGATGAATAGTATTGAAAAGAAAAGTGACCAATTTAAAGCATCACTTTTCCCCGTCATAAAATCTGCAATTGTAGTAGTGAGAAGATTTATGTTTGACTCCCTCTTACCACTATATGCAAACACAAAGCACGTGGTATATCTGTCAAAACACTGGATGGCATTTAAACATGCCCTGTATTCGAATATAAAGCCAATATAGTGCTTATTTAATGCCTGTATGCATCAGGCTTAGAAGCATTAATGATGCTGTAATAGGGTTTCTATGCAGCGGAAGTGCTGTTATAAGGTGTGTAAGCATTTGTGGTGCTATTATAATGCATGTACGCATCTATGATGCTGATTAAGGGCTTATTATTAGTGCTTATGGTTACTTGGGTATGGCAACTTTGGTAGAGATAGCTCTCAGTTAATAACTGTGGAAGTGCTAATTGAACACTAAGCTGATAAGCAAGCTATGTTCCAGTGAGGACGTAATACCAAGACGAAGAATATTTGATAAAAAGTATCTATGCAATATCGCAACATTTTGAAATTCTTGGTAAAGTTAATTGTCTTACAACTTGTTTCTTGTCGTTCCAACTACATTTCCATGTTCATAATTACCTCAAGTAATTTTAATTATTAACCGGTAAGAACACTATTACAACAGTTAATCTACGGGGTTATCGAACGGTATGTTAGTAAAAGCATGAAACGCCAAATCTTTAATTCCTTTGATTTATAACTGATCGGTGTTCAGACACACCGGACTAGATGATTTTTTGACCCTGTATAGATTAGTTAAGGAATCCAACAATTCTGATCTACCCTATGCAATTTTGATACAGATGTTTCACCAAATATATAAGTTCCAATCTAACGACAAATAAAGTTAAAAATGTTGCTATTCCGAATGCTTGAAATACGTTTTCCTGAAATGCTTGAATTGCACTTGGTTTTCAATGCCCCACAATTATGAATCAACGCTTCTAGGAATATGATTGACATTTTATTACCTGCGGACAGAATATGATTGCGACGCTGTATAGATTTAATGAAATCTCCGTGTAATGATAGAATCAGAATGGTTGTGAAAAGTAGCTTAATTAAGGGGCCTATTTTGTAAAGCGAGCAGATTCATGTGACTCGTCTGTATTCATTGTCGATCAAAGCAAGCATGCATATTTCAGATGTCACCCGTCGACTCCCATAGTAATCCAGTCACATAGAGTGACAACTGTCGAAAAACTCGAGTGAAAGAGCTGAGTCGAGCGAATTTTTCGGTCGACAGTGACTCCAGTCGAGTCATTTTGATCGACTCGACTTATAAAATAGACCCCTAAATACTAGGAAAATAAAAGATTATTTTACCTGGAAAAACATCGGGAATTTTCAGGTAGAAATGCTCGGAGAGCACTTGCAAGCAAGCGCTAAGAGGTTTTGAACAACGTGTGCTTATGACGATCTTAGGCGGAGTATGTTAGAACGCCGTATGGAGGAGAAGAATGAACCACGAGCTTGCGCTACTCTACGGTGAACCCCGTATCCAGAAAGTCACCAATGCTGGAAGGATACGATGGGCGGGGCACGTTGTGAGAATGCCGGACAACAATCTCGCAAATATGATGTTCACCTCGAATCCGGCCGGTACAATACGAAGAGGAGCGCAACGAGCTAGGTGGTTTGGCCAAGTGGAGCAGGATCTCGGAAGTGTAGGACGATTAAGAAACTGGAGTCAAGCAGCCATGGACGGGGTTTGTTTAACATTGTAGCGCAGATCATTTCTTGAAGAACGTATTGCCATCAAAAGTTAAGTAAAATAAGATAGAAATCAAGAGGCCACCTTGCCCAGCATGCTATCGCACTAAACGAAAAGCAACTACCTACCGATTGCTTTTGAGTGGCGAAGGAGATTGAGAATGATGCGATGCGAATATCGTGTCCACTGATCCATGCCATTCATATGTGCATCGTAGTGCGGCTCCTACCTTTCAATCATCTCATGTTTATCGAATTTTCTGCTCGTATAAACCAATGCACGCGTTCACTATTTGATATTTGACGGCACTGCTGTGTTATTTATGTGACCATTGAAATGAATTTGGCATCGGTCTTGCATTGGTCCATTCTTAATCAACACTCAAAAGCGTGTTGAAAGGATTGGAGTAGTCATCTTAGAGAAGCAAAACATAATTTTTGAGCACGTCTGTATCCACGTTGACATCTTTTCACATTTTCAACCGTCAAAACTTTATTATTCTTATCCATTTATCGATACATCGCTTCTGTACGTTGACAAACCCATTTCGAGTTTAACACAAAATGGAACCTGCATTTAACGCAAACAAATGACTGAAACTAAACTAATATCCCTTATGGTTGGTAAAGTGCATGTGCTATTTATTGTAAGTCTTTTCATTGCATGTAGTATCAATGCCCGTGATAACTTCAATCCCTAGAAGGTTAAAATTAAATAAGTACGATACGGAGCTGCACCATGAGTACCGGATTTATTTGCGCTTGTTTCGCCAAGCATCTATACTCAACTTTGAGCTCTCGGATTACATAAACGATTTTATTATAATCTCTAGTGGTTTTGAGCTAACGGAAAAATAATAGCCGCGCTTGGCTTTATTCAAAACGGGTTTGAATTGTGTTCAGAACACAATTTCGAAACAATTGTATAGTTGTTACTTATAGGTAATCGCTTTTCCGCTCTGAGCTATGTACAATTCAATATATCTATAGTTAGAACAAACACATAGTTCGGTGTCATTTCGTGAGTTTGAATATGTTTCCTGAATAATTTTCAAGCCTCGAAAAGACATTCAAAACATTCTTAGTCAGTAATATTGTACGTTAGCACACTGTCCTTACTTTTCCTTGTTGAGCTAATACAGCTGAGTCAGCACTCATTATGTTCTGAATTTTAAAACCTCTGTGCTTGCTAATTAAAAATATTTCAACAAACCTACCAGTTCTAGTATTCGACAACCCCGAATACCTGAACGTCTACTTATAAAACCAAGATGAGCTTGCTTGCAACAAAATCACAGTCGACATAAACAGAACAGCAATGGAATAAAAGCGCCAATTGCTATAAACACCGGCAACATCATGGACGATTCGTCAAGTGAGTAAGGATTGGGTTGTTTCGGTCCGCTGGTCTTCCGCTGTTTGGCCTTAGCTTCTGTTTGCACATCCCCATCCCCTGTGGTGGTTGCTTCGTTCAGGATCGTATCTGCATGGAGCTCTTGTGAGGCTTGTTGCTCACTAACCAACGAAGCCAAACGAGGCAACGTTGCCTCGTCGTAACCCTTGATCAGGACGATGGCGTTGATCTTCGGGTTGTCCTTGTAGCCTTTGAGGAACTCCAATTTCACTTTTCCTCCCCGGATTTCGGAGTCTTCTTCTTTGAAGTATAACCGACCACGAGAAACAGTGAAATACACATACTCATCGTGGGCCGTTCCCTTTCCAACCAGCGAGAATATGTCCAAATCTGTGATGACCATGTGTCGACTGTTGAGTAGCACGTCGAACACCTTCATATTGGGTGCGTTGAAGTACACTTCACAGAACTTCAGTATCAACACATACTCCCCATCTCCGGCAATTGGTAACTCATACCCGAACGAATCGTGATGGTACCTCTCGGTTTGATATAGTAACTCATCGTTTGGCTTGACGCGATTGATCATGAGCAACTGCTTTCCGTAGTCCGATTCCGTTCCAGTCTTTCCCATCAGAGGATCTCGAGCGTATTTGATTCCGTTGGAGTCAACGTGTGCTTCGCCCCCCGCGTTGATAGCGTAGATTACATTGTGTTGAACGGCGTTCGTAAATGATTGGATGAGCAGGACGATTCCCAGCAGCAGGGATACCAGGTGATATGGGAGTGGCATCTTCTCGACTGTTCTACGATTTACGGGGTTTGGCCTTTACCGTGATGTTGGAATATGATCCTGTAATATGGAAATAGACGGATATTAATAGAAAGAAATTATTTATTTGAAAATACATATAAATAAAAGGTGTTCAGTAAAAAATGAGAATGATTTCAATACCTTTCTGTAGATAAAGTAAAGAGTGTAAATTGTTTTCTCTCCAAATGAATTGCTCTCTGGACTTCCCAAGAAAGGGTGGCATGTTTTTTATTCGCTCGAGTGCTGGCAGCTCAATCGAAGATGGCGTCGAAACAGCAAGCACTCCGCGAGCGTGTTGCACGGTTTTACAAACGCATGGTCATCGTGGAAAAAAAGTTTACGGTAAATCACTTTCGAGACGAAAACGTGCTCGTGAGTACAGTTTACCGGATCCTGGCATCAATGAGCGTAGTGCAGAAGGCCGGTAGCGGACGTCCGGCAAAGAAAATGACGAAGAAGAAGAAGAAAGCATTTTTTTTTCTATCTTTATTAACGAGATTTTTAGCCCTGGGCTAGTTCATCTCGGGAAGAAAGCATTGAACAAGCCGTGCGACAACAAGGATGGAACGCATTGGAGTGACGTCGGATGGAAAGTACACGGAAAAAAATTCTGTGGTAAAAATTACTATTTTAGCTGACTACGCCCATTCTTAAAACTACCATGGAAATTCAGACCAATTTACTATGTTTACGGTACACCCCACCGCATAACTGATACATTTGACAGAAATAATTTACAACAATCTGATTCCTACTACAGACATGGTAAAATCAATCGCATTTCTGGTTTGCTGGAAATTGCCGGAGAGAGCGCATAAGTTAACCCCCTAAAATGGTAGTTTTTACCGCACATTTTTTTTTGCGTGTACGTATTTTGGCAGTAGAAGCATTAACCTAAGAATGCTAATGTCGCTACTGTTCGTGTTACCAACATCTAGTTTGCTACGCGCTGACAGCCTGAGTACACTGAACGAAAGTTCCAGACTTATTTTGAATGATTCATAATTCACTTGGTTGCAAATCTCCATATTCATCATTTTGAATGATTCTGATGGTGTATGATGCATCCACCGTCTTTTCAACGAAAATCATCCTGTTCTTTGAAGACTTTCAGTATACATCCCTATGATAATAAGTAGGTTAATGAATTGTTATAGCTGAAATGAATAACATCCAACTTATGGATGATTTTATTTTCTTGTATGTCCCAATTCGAAAATCATTCAATTATTGTTCAAAACATCATACGGTAAGCAAATGATGCATGATAGCAAATCATCCTTGTCAAACGTAGTAAAAACATGGCGGTATCAGCGTGGCTGGTTCGACACCTCTGCGTGAATATTACAGGTAATTGCTTGTTATGATAAAATTATCTAGAATTATATTTGCTTATTTGCTTCCAGCTTTCGTAAGGATCGAATTTATCCAGACATGTTTATGTGGATCATCGGTTTTATGGAGTTTGGGAGTGGCATATGTTCAAGCAGGAAGTTCTATTTGACTACATAATACTAAAAAAAAATTATTGAAGTATCTGATTTGATCTGGATCTGAAAATATAAATAAAACTAAACAATCGTACAGGGAACCACCACAATTAGTAATTATTTATTTCAGATTTGTGTTCTTTAATATTAATAATCATACAGAAGGGTTTGTTTACATTCGCGTATGATAATCATTCAATTTAACGTATCTTCTAAAGGGCTAAAAATCCTTCCAAGATTGTATGATTTTCATCCATTGATATTTGTAAACAGATGATTTCAACAAAGATGAAAATCATCCTAAAAGTGTCTGAAAATAGGTATGGGGCTCGGATGAGGCAAAAATCATTCAATTCAAGGCGGGGGATTTTGTTCAGTGTACCGGGCCTAAAAGTGTCAAATAAATTTTGAAAACAAAAATAGATCATCCTCTACGACATGGCATTGAACAAACAGTGAAAACCCATATTATGGGTTCGACCAAAATAATAGAAATATTAATCAATTTTGTGAGAACAGCACCACTAGCGTAATAGAATACTTCTAATATTTCTATTATTTTGGTCGAACGCGTTTTCGAATTACACCAAGAAGACACTTGAGTATCTTGAGTAGAAAAATATACCGTACGTGCCGAAAGAAAGTGCCCTAGTGTACACAAATAATTAGTGGGCCAAGGATACGAAGCAGGGCCTGTCTTAGCCGTGTGGTTAGAGTCCGCGGCTACAAAGCACAGCCATGCTGAAGGTGTCTGGGTTCGATTCCCGGTTGGTCCACGATCTTTTTGTAATGGAAATTTCCTTGACTTCCCTGGGCATAGAGTATAATCGTACCTGCCACACGGTATACATATTTAGATTTTTTTCTCGTTGTTTGGTAAATTTTCTTACCGGAAACGTACTGTAAATAAATATTTAACTGAGGTTTCGGTATTACCAACGAGATTTACCGAACAACCTTGAAGAAATAAAAAAAATCAAAACAATACTACTCCGCTTTTACCGATACAGTCGTTTTTTCACCGAAAAAACTGTAAATCGTTTTGATTCGCCGAAGACTGTAATTTTTTATCGTACTTCAGTTCATAGTGCTCAATGCTTTACCGAACGAATCTGAAATTTCTGAGGCCGCCATATTTGTTTCTAAGTGCTAATCATCAAGATTATATTACATCTTTTTTTCCAAAAACTACAGCAACGGGATGAATTACTAGTACGTCTTTTCTGTAAGTATGACCTGAGGGTTTCTACCGTAAGACTTATTTTTAAGATGGTATAACATGTTTTCTTTGTAGTATACAACTGAAAATGTACGTTCCGGATTGCAGCATCGCATTAACGAGCATGACCACCCATGACGGAAACGGTGGTGGTTTTCTTCATAAGGGGTGAACTTTTTTACTAATTATCCCTATAAGATTTTATTTTTTATATTACCTTCCTTTATAGAATTAACAACGACAATTGAAGAGCAACTCGGAAGTCGAGAATGGCAAAAAAAAAAAAAATGAAATACTGAATGTGGTCTGCCTTTGAATTTACAAGCAATGAAATCTGTAATTTCTATGGTTCATTTTTTTTTTTCTAGCAAAATAATAGTATATGTATTAGAGTGATGCAAATTTTGAAATTTTAGCTCCCCTATGCTTAAACGATTTCAATTATGGTAAATAGCATCCTCCAAAAGTTTGAAGAGATTCGGAAAAAAATTGACTGTGCACACGCCATTTGAAGTTTATATGGAGATTACTATGGAAAACGCCAATATTTTGTGTTCAGCCCTCTATCTCTTCGTCATAATATTTTATGGAAAAGTGAACAAATTCTTCTAATGTGAAATCCTCCTAGCTACAACTTTGCCGAAGAACGCTTTTTGATTGGACGTCAGAATAAATTGTTATTCATCATCATAAAGTGGGTTTGCATTTTACATGCTTAACCAACTGCTCGGCAGGCAACAGTGGTGCTCCTGTCGGGAAGAATAGATCAAAGTAATCCAGGCTACTATGTTCTACAGCAAAAAAACAGTGTTGCTCTGAAAGTAATTGAATGATCATCTAAGCGTGGTTTGAACTTTGGAATCAAGAATAACAAATTATACAGACATCCAATCAAAATGTGGTCTTCGGCAAAGTTGTAGCTGTGAAGTTTTCACATGAGATGAGGGTGTTCACTTTTCCATAGATTATAATGACGAGCAGTTAGAGGACTGAACACAAAAAGTTTGCCTTTTCCATAGTAATTTCCATATAAATTATAAATAGCATGTGCACAACCAAATTTCTTCCGAATCACTTCAAATTTTGGGAGGATCATTTTCATGATAATTGGCATCGTTTAAGCATAGGGGAGCAAAAACTTCAAAATTTGCATCAGTCTAATATGTGTACAGTGTATTTTCAAGAATAAAACTCATAATAATTTGGCATACAGTGACGCGTCATTTGAGCTAAATGGCTTTTAATCATAATTTTCGTTACATTGATATTTGGAATGAACGCATAATTATTGTTGCCGAACATGGTCGAAATAATTGACTGAAATCCCATTTACCACGTTTATTCAATGAATTCTTTGTACAAAGGGGAAATCTGCAATCAGACACTTGAGAAGGTAACTCAGAGGGGGATGCCGCACCACCAACGACTAACTAAACCAGCCCATGTACTGTAGGTGAGCAATTCTTGCTGAATTGCTCAAGTGGCGTTCAAAATACACATAATGTCCTTGTCCTCAAACCCTTCCTTCCCGGAACAACTTATACCAAAAAGCTGAGGAAGTGCCCAAACCGACATGGAGATAGATGTAGGTACATGATTAATCGAATAAATCTCATAAGTCTCTTATTATCAACTGAAACTATTTTTATTGATTCCAACAATTGTATCACTTTCTATAATTATCATTTAATTTTTGTTTCCGAGTGGGAGGTGAAAGAGAGACCCTAAAAAGATTAATAAAAATAAGAACGAGAACGAATTTTGAAAAGTATTGTTCACTAACCTTAGTTGTGATTGATGAGTTCCATTTTAGTTGAACATTTGCCGGTTTGTCATTCACTACCAATTGATTGTCAAATGTATGGACTTTTGTCAAGTAAATCAAATTCGTGGATTGCTGAGTTCAAGATGACTCATCTGAGCAAAAGATATTGACAAAAAATCGATCACAGAGCTCTAAGATGATCTGTCACAATTTGATCCATATCATGCTCAGAAGATCGAAAGATGGGATGAAATGCAATGCCTGGTAAACAGCCAAAATTGGCGTTCAATGTCCCACCTGAGCCTGCTGGTGATGTTTAATTTCCTGCCTCCATTTACACAAAGCAGCAGAATTAGTAAAATAAATCGATTTGTTGCATTTGATTTCAATATGGACTTCATTGTTTTTATTTTTTCGGTGATCCGATTATGCCTGCTGTTACGAACAATGCGTTCGGTAATTTATTTAACATTTTGTTCGGTAATAGTTAACGAACATACTGTAATTTTTTGTCAGCTGTGTGTCGATTGAAATTACAGATTGTTCAGTAATTCTTAACTTTACCGAAAGCATAACCGAGCGCTCAGCGGTTTATATTTCGGTAAAAAAATTACCGGAGTCGGTGATATTTTCTAAGTGTGTACGAATGCGAAAATGGCAACTTTGGCAATGAAAGCTCTCAGGTTATAACTGTGGAAGTGCTCATAAGAACACTAAGCTGAGAAGCAGGCTCTGTACCAGTGAGGACGTAATGCCAATAAGAAGAAGAGCATTCAGCGCTCTTGTGAGAGCACCACGACTAAGTTACGTTGTACGGCTGATCAGGGTCACTTCTACAATATTCATTGTCGTTTTTTGTAGAATAAATGTAGAACGATTATTAATGTTTATATGATTTTTGTGCAATTTTTGGTTGGCAAAATGTGTTAAGAACTGCTGTAAGAATAGGATTGACACTATTAATATACTAGCAAACTTTGTCTTGTCATCAAGTAGGCTGTTGAAAACCACCATGAAATCCTCTACTAATTTGCAGATTAGTTTTCCGACTATTCCGGAAACTTTACTAAACTTTTTTCCCGCACGAAAACGTCGGAGTCCTGGGCGAATACGATAGTGACTGCATTATACAAATCCGTAGATCTGTTCTCAAGCCAACCTGCGACACAAACACGTCGCCCCCTTTTTGGCGTAATATCTAAAGACTCTGTTAGTATTCCCAAAGCAAAAAAAGTTGAATTTAGGAATCTTTTACACTACCTGGATGAGAAATCCGAAATATTTCCTGGAAAAAATCAGAAACAATTGCAAGTGTAATTCTGGGGACTCGATATTTCCATAAGTCGATGATCAATTCAAATATCGACTCATGGTGGTTGGACTGTAGTTCAGTTGATCCTTCGGTAGAATTGTGGGAAACTCCACAATTATATTTTTTGGAAAGAAATTCTACGAGATTTCTGCATAGGCTTCCAGTAAAAAAGTTTTGCATGATCATACATCATGGGATGGTTAACAAATGTTGTTCAAGTATTCAAACGTTTGATTATCAAATGCGATGTCTTACGAAGGGCATTTAGAAAGTTTGGTGACATGAGTTGATATCTGAAGGGACCATCGACTCATGGAAATATCGACTCATGGAACAGAATTGCTTTGTGAAGTTGATCATCACAAGTAACCATGAAATTTTGTTTCTAATGTGGTCTCATGAGTCGATATCGAGACATGGAACCTCGACGCATGGAGGTTTTACTGTAGTATGAAATTTTTAATATCATTCAAACCCAATGAAATTCATCTGCTTAAAAAAGTAAGATGACCAAAAATATCCCGTATTATTTTTTTTATTTGAGGGACTTAATCACACTCTTTAAGCGTTTAAGCAGAGACTTAACGAATAAACCCAATATTATGAAATAATTTTCTCAAAGCCTACTTTTACAGATGGTGCTGACTTCCTATTCACGGATGTATAGTGGCAATGTATTGGATTAATCAATTTCTAATCAACTCTGACAGTTTGTTTCTATTTAAGATACACAATGGACTTATCCACGGTCTTCTTTTATCCTCGACTTTCTTTTTCTTTTCTGCTCTAAATGCGGGCAATGTTTACATTAAATGACATCCAGACCAACATCCGGACAACGAATGTTCAGCGAATGAACACGAAGTGGATGAATGTACAACGAAATCGTTCATTTTTTGTAAACACGGCCCGCAGTAAAGGTTTTCTTCTCGCTGGAAGTTGCAGTGTGACGTCATCGTAGATTAGTTCATTGACACAATTACTATACATTTTGTTCCAATTCTGACCATGAACAAGCAATATTAGGTTCCGATTTTCTGCTTAGCGGACATCCCCCATTGTAATTATACAATGTATAGCACACGAAATGTAAGCCGGTGCGTGCATTTCACCTGTGCATGACTATTGGACAGGGATAACATCTATAATGCCGGTTTATAAACCGGTTTCCGTCGCTCATTAAAAGCTAATAAACTTTAAGCTACGATACCAATGCATACACATACAGGTTGCCTAAACTGTTGTCATCCGTTGACGACGCGATAAGTGTCACACGTTCCATATTCTTTGCATTAGAAAAACACATTTTTCTGGTTGCCTAAACGAAAATCAATAGTATTTTCGCATTCTGGTCCTATACTACATGTTGCCCATTACTGTAACTAACTACCGTCCAAAATTTCTCTCATTCCGCTAAGCGTATGCTAAGCGCACCACCACACTTTCAACACACGAAAAATAATGCATTCATAAGTGGAAGGGACCTACCTGCAGCTTGCAGTGATTTTTCTGACTTAAAATCCCTACGCCCGTCGAGGAGCTTGTTCCTGGCGATGGTGCCCTAAAGCTGTGATTCCCTTCGAACTCAAAATTCTTATCCAGCAATTGCGTTCACGTCAAATCACAGTATCCCACTGTCGGGAACATTACGTGGCATGCTTATTGATTTATTATCTTTTCATCGCGAGCAGTGGAATTTGATACCAAATCACCTCCGAAAAGCAGGCCTTGGCTGCGGTGATGAATGGAACCCAACTATGAATTCGGCTCAGACATATGGTATCCTGGTGGAGCCAAGCTTTCCTTCAGTCGGGTTGTCTTAAGGTTTGTGTCGTCGCGACACTTCGAATATGTGAAGTTTTTATCAAAACTGGCAGAAAATAAAGTTTCGTGTTATAGTTTGCAGCTGTATATCAACCAACCACCCTACACCGTCCACCAGTACAACAATACTACCTTTTCAGCGCAGAGGCCAAACACATGCGGTACTTATGCTTCCTTCGGCACTCTCCGCACTTGTATATGTATATCACGCATGTACCAAATGAACCAACTTATACTAATGTGATTTTGAATGAATTTCAAATTTGTCTGACATTTCAAGTAAAACAACTGTCAATAGGCCAGGGGAAGTGGTTCACCTAGAGTGAATTTCTGTCAAAGAAAAAGTAGATTTTGTATGAGATTTGACAGAAAAATGAATGACAAGTTCATCCACTTCTCCTGGCCTATGGGACTCAAATCGGTGAGGATGAATCCTCGCTTTTGCGGCACTCAAATTAGAAAATTTGAAAGATGTAAATATTTCACATACAAGCGCACGTTGCAGTCTTAAGGGCTGCAACAGGGTAACGGATAAAATTGATAATCTGTTTTACGATTCTTTCACCATTTGATTAGATATTCCATCTCAGCAGAAATAGAGTTGAAATTTTATTACCATCAAGCGGCCCATCTTTTTAGGGATGGTACACAAATTATGTCACACTAAATTTCAACTTTTTTGACACCCTTACCCCCCCCCCCCCCCCCTTTGTCACGTTTTTTGTATGAGTCCTCCAAAAATTTTGTAAGACTTGTCACGCTTGGATCGACCACCCCCCCCCCTTGGAGCGTGACGTAATTTGTGCATGACCCCTTATAGTAAAAAATGAAAATATCAATATACCGGGTACCCCCGTTTGTTTGACCATATTTGAACACTTTTTAATCTGTACCCCGCTAATTTGCACATCGTTCAGATTAAAAATGGTTCAAACGTCATTTAGCTCATGGAACGTAGTGAAGTGAGATGGAATGCTGTCGAAACGGATCGCAGAATCAAAACAAAACAGTGAAAGAGTTAACCAGAAACACGTTTCTAGGGTAACTAGAAGTTCAAATTAAAAATGAACCCCGATGGTTTGCATGGGGTACCGTTCAAATTGACCGATATGCGATCAGTCTGCTGAACATAAAATCTTGTAAATAAAAAGTAATTTCCATTTCAAGTACAGTCTATGAAGTATATTTTCATTTGTAACATGTTATTTTGTTCGTAATAGTTTTGAGATCTTTATTCTATTTTTATCAGTTCAACAGTTGAGAATTATTTTATTTTTATTGTCTGTATCACGGACTACAAAACGTGCCGCCAACTTTCAAACAGACTAACAAAATTGTCGCCAGCAAACAAATCAAAGGAGGTTATTGCCGTTGTGTTGGTACGACTGGTGAAACGTCAAATTTGCAGCGGCTGGTTGGCCGGAGACGATATTGGCGACGGTTTCACAAAATTATTTTGTACTACAAATTTATGTAAAATATTACTTAATTATTAATTCTAACAGATCATTTTGTAAACTGGCTGCTTTTTTACATTTTTGATTTATTTTTTTAAGGTTACGGCATATATAGAATCAACGACCCATGTAACATTGATAGCTGAATAGCAGATTATTCAGTTGAAGTGAGCTGTATAAACAGCATTTCAGTTGAATAACCTGTTATTCAGCTACCAATGTTACTAGGGTAATACCTCTTGGAATAGAAACTGGCGTTCGAACGACTTTATTTTTATATGTTTTGTTATTCATATTAACTCTGTTAATCTTTTATATTATGTAACAATTACTTTGTCGGCAACTTCCTACGAGACGAAAATCTGAAAATCTTTGTAATAAAGCAAATCAAATCAATCAATGCAGAAATTTACTAAAATGCTCAATTTTACTTTCACCTATTTGAATGAAATTTATTTACACAAAATGAATTCAAGCTCCAGATAAGAACGCTCAAAATAATTGTATTTTTCGAATTTTTTAGTTCAGCATCAATTTAAGGCACAAATCGCGAACAAAGCACCCACCAACAATGTACTTTTTATTTTGGCTTTGTGCACTAGCAGAAAGCTTAAAATAAAAAGATCAGGAACATTCGCCATTTATTTTTCCAGTTTTGTGCCCTTGAAAACGTGAGTAGGAGTACAAGTCGGTCATTTTGCCGGCCATCTTTGGATTCAGAGATATTTCACCTTAACGAAAAAAGTTTGTTGGTTTATGGAAAATGCACGAGTTATGGCCATAGTGATTTCATTTCAAATATACGAGTTATGGCCATTTTCACATTTTGAACGTTTTTGAATGTTTCAGCATCAAGATATATTTGATGTCAAACTGCTTAAACACACAGATTTGAGTAGTGAATGATCCTTCGATAGTGTCGCTTGCCCCTGCGGAGGTGGGCAGAAGAAGTAGGATCAATCGTGTTACGTGTCCCTATTCGCGCAGTGAAAATCGCATCAGTAGTGAATGATCCTTTGGTAGTGACGCTTGCCCCTGCGGGGGTGGGCAGAAGGAGCAGGATCAATCGCGTTACGCGTCTTTGTTTGGACAAGCTTAGTCTTGAAGAGACGAGCATCACTGATTTTAGTGTTTTATTTATATTGTACTAATAACAAGTTCTCTTTCAGGAGTGATCAGATAAAAAATCAGGTAAATCCAAAATCAACACATATTATTATTTCCATTACCAAAAATGCTATAGATAGATAGTTTGGGTTCCCTGTATCTTCTTAAGTAGACGTTGAAATAAAATTCCTTCTTTTCCCCTTGCGATTGTGAGGACGTGGCCAGGAGTGCAATGTGATGCTTGTTTTGCGATATTTCTATTATGTAGAAAAAGACGTTCATCCCAAACGTCTTTTTGCGACACTACAAATAGATTTCTCAAAACCAATAGAGCATTGTACAGCCACCCACGATTTGTCGATACAGTCGTTAATGCTATGCTATGCTAACTGCTCCAACACACAGATTTATCAACAATTTAAATATAATCAAATTTTCACGTATGACGAAATAGGGAACCATTATGTCCATATCTGGTACAACTACCCTATTTGTATCCTGCGTTAAAATTGTTCTACCAATGAATATAAAAAAAAATCACTATGCTCCAGAAGCCTTAATTATTAAAACTATTACCATTTGGAGCAGTTTCATCCGTTGCATAATTTTTATGCTCAAGTTTTGAAAAAAATTTTTTTTTGACACGCTCAATAGAATTTGATTTTAATTGTTAAAGACATTCAAATAATGAAACACAAACTTGAAATTTTTGTATTCGCCAAATGAATAATGTGAGAAAAAACTGATCAACATTACCATGGTACTACACTGAAATGAATTTTATTGTAGAAACTACTGAATCCATGGTAAAATTAAGAACTGCACCAACGATTTTCAACCAACTACATTAATCTGTTAACTCTACCAAAACATAGACAACATCACTACACAAGACAATTTTTTCTGTTGATTTAACCAGAGTTGTAGTATTTTTGACTAGAAACATTCTTGATTTGAGAAGTTTAGCATCATACTTTTGGCCACACTGTGTTGTACGGTGGGTGTCACGGATTGAAATACAATGCTTTGTAGTGGATGCTACTATGGACATAGTCAAATTTACTGCACTGCTCAGTGATTTTCACCAGATTATAGTAAACTTAACAGATTTTTGTAGTCGGTTGAAAATCGTTGGTGCAGTTCTTAATTCTACCATGGATTCGGTAGATTATACAACAAAATTTGTTTGCGTGTAGATTACGGTATTGTAATAGGGTTCTAAAATTTTTGATAAAATCTTGTTTTTATCATATAATTCAAATTCAAATAAATGTCCTTGTTACAACTTTTGCAAATTTTCCCGCTCAAATAACGGCTTTGAATTGAAAAAATAGTCCAAATTTGAAGCAGTGTCAAGGTTTATTTGATTATGTTTAACGTTCACTTCGCCGACAAATTTCCACTGGAGTTTCACTTTTGCTAAATTGCTAGCACTGGGCTAGGAGAAGAATTTAACTAGACAAAACCTCTAGCGCTTTAGGAGAGCATTTTTTTAGGTTGGTGTCAAAGGAGACTTATTTTGGATTTGTATGTTCTTTAATTTGATGATAAAAGTTAGTTGAAAATTTCACCGCATAGGTGACGCTACGATGCAAACTTTTTTATTTCACGTCCTAGAGCTTTCGTGTCTTTGGCAAAGTTTTAGAACGTGTAAAAATACGACAAGTTTTCAAGGACTTCAAATAAAAAAATAAAAACACAGACAAACAGACGTAACACTTAGAACAAATCTTGATTAAAATCATAGTCACGAGGACATATACACCCAAGGCTAAAACGGGTGTGTTTGGCCGACGGGCCAACAGATGGAGGTAGTGTGTAAACGTCAAACACGAACAAAAACGATGCGAGCGCTGCGGGTGGCGGATTGGCCACATACCATATTTTTGGATCGACAGTTAAAAAGGTGGTCGATGGAGAATGATGAGAGTGTGACGTCTGTTTGTCTGTGATAAAAATTAAAGTAAAAATGTGTAAATCACTTAAATGATACGTTTTTTTATACTTTTTTCATCAAAATCGTAGAATATTTCATTTTAAACAACATGCGTCGCTTAAATTCGAAAACATACATGCAGTGCTGGGAATGGTAATAGTAGTAGGCTTGAATTTCGCGAAAATCACGTGGCTCTCTCACTACAGTAGTTTAAAATCGTGAATCTCATCAAGTAGCCTATATTGGGTACATGAATTTCTCTGAATCAGTAGTGTCATCGAAGGCTCTAAATGCGGGAAATGCAGCGGGAAATAGAACATTTTTCTACAGTAATTTTGGGTTGCCCTTAGCAACGGGTGTTTTGCCGCTGACTGTGATTGGCTTTGTTTGACTACTGTAGAGTGAATTTCAGATTTTTTCCCAACCCTGCATACATGTACTGTACGAAAAAAAAAATTGTAAAAATATCATGATTTGTAACATAACTTTACTCAAAAAGTTGCAAGTTTCTGCAAAAGCTTATCAATGTTTACCGAATGTATATTTTGATATATTTGAGATATCTAAATTCAAAATAACCATCTGTAATTTTCATTTCTCTTTCAAATCGTCGTAACTTTCATACAGTTTTGAGAAAATCAATTAAGAAGAATCACAACCTGTCTTCTAGAACCAAACTATTTCAACATATTTTTACCGTGCCGCTAAAATTTTGCATACAATCAGCTCGCGTTCAGAAACTAGGTAGTTTCTATTATCTCCCACAAAAAATTTGTGACAAAGTGTTAAGCCGTTTTGTTCAATTACCTACAACGTTTTTGTAACAGTGTAAAATCAACTCAAACAGTGTTTTATTTTGGTTCGTGGATAAGTACCCAAGTAACCAGATAGCACTTTAATTCGCCCTCCGTGCTAATATAGGGCTACAACAGAGCCGAAAAGCCTTATATTAGCTGAACAACAGCCCTATAAGTCCAAAAAGGCGAATTAGCGGACTAGTGGTTACTTGGGTAATTTTGTCTCTCCATACAACGGAGCGGCGAAAGTAGCGGTTAGGTTGCATAAGTTGAAAATCTTAGTTATACGTCGTTTTGTAAATTCGGAAATTAAACTTTCTAAAAGTGATAAATCGAGTTGGAGCGGGCTAGTTCATCTTGGGACCAACGGCTTCACTTCCCTTCCGAAGGAAGTCGTCACTGAAAATTTTTAGTGATTATCTCGGGGATGGTATTTTATCCCAGGTCCTCGGCGTGAGAGGCGTGTGTTCTAACCACTACACCAGGTCCGTCCCCCCGGTAAGATTGTTTACTTTCCTGACTTGAGACTATTTGAATAAGTTTTCGAGATATATTGAATATCTATAGTAAGCTGTCACATTTTTAAATGAAAAAAAAAATCTAAGATCCTTAGTTGTTACAGTATCGGACATATAAAATGCACCAAAGCCGTTTCCCCATACAAAATGGTCAACTTCAGAGAGCTATATCTCCGCCGTTTCTCAACCGATTTTTCTCATTTTTCCTGTGACGAACTACAAATTACCTCAATTTTTGATAACTATTGAAAAAGTTGTGTGAAAACTATTGGTTTAAAAGTTACAGATAGGTTGAATTTTGACATAAAAAATGCACCAAGACGAAAAGTAATGTATCAGACAAATTATGCGTCGTATCGTTTCGGTGTCTTCAGCGCATTTGGTCCTAATCACGCAACGAACAAATGCGCTGAAGACACCAAGATGCTACGACGCGTAGTTGTTATGTTACATGACTTTGTGACTTGGTGCATTTTTTATGTCAAAATTCAACCTATCTGTAACTTTTCAATCAATTGTTTCCACACAACTTTTTCAATAGTTTAAAAAACTGAGGTAATTTGTAGTTCGTCGCAGAAAAAATGAGAAAAATCGGTTGAGAAACGGCGGAGATATAGCTCTCTGAAGTTGACCATCTTGTATGGGAAAACGACTTTGGTGCATTTTATATGTCCGATACTGTACACCCCCTAAATTGTTCATTTAGATTAACAAAATTGAAAGGTTGTCCGAAAGTCTCAATAATCTCGAAGTATGTATGGAGAAAATCGGTTGATTGTATTCCAAAGACTGTTTCAATTTTTGGCCACAAATAGCACTGCATTAAAAGAATTTCTTTCTTTTTAATTAGGAAACAAAAATGGGCAACTAAAATGCTGGTTTCCCCAGGGTAACTCTTCAGAACAAGTTGTTTCAAACGTTTTGTTCATTGCAGACTTTCCTTTATTGATAAGAGAATTTGCAAGTCCCTAACAACAGAAATTCAACGACCATGGTAATTGTGACATATATGTATAATTTGTACATTTGTATATACATGTGTTACATTTGTGTATACATTTTCATATTTGTCTCCTATAAACTTCATGTTTGTTAATCCCCTCTTAGACTATGTATTCCATTCAAGTTTTTACTGTAGATTCTAGAGATTTGAATTGACATGTTTGGGGCTAAAAACTACTAATAGAACTTTAACACTTCACTTCACTTTTGCAAAAATAAAAATAAAAATAAAATCACTCGTAAGGCGAGCAAATACTTTTAAACTCTAATATGTTGCTTATATTGACAGATAGGCCTATTTCGTCTGCGACTTAAAGACTTCTTCAGTGTCGAGTGCTCGACTTGAAGACACTGGAGAAGTCTGTAAGTCGCAGACGAAATAGGCGTATCTGTCAATATAAGGGGATTTTTTTTTATTACCGTACGGGTTTGGGCCGAAGGGTCTCAGATTTTCATGAAAATTTTTCCACAGGCAGGGCTCATGGATATATGAATAAAAAAAAAATTGAGAAAAATTCAGGGTCGCCTATTTTTCCGGAAAACTCAGGTGGAAATTTTTTGTTTTCCCTTGACACTACTTACTTTGAAAAATCATAACTTAAGAACGAAGCATCGTAGAAACAAAGTTTTTATATGAAAATTTAAGCAAATTTTCTCAAAAATCCAAAAAAAATATGAACTGGAAAAAATTTTCCACAAAATTTTCCACCGTTGGGAAAATTCGTAAAGAAAAGCCGGAAAAACTATGCTCGAACTCGTGGAAAATTTTCAAAAAAATATTTTCGAGAAGGTAATTTTATAAGCTTTAATCACTGAAATTTTTGGAATCCCCTTTTTTTTTCGTTTTTGAGTTATGGCCAATTTTGAGAAAAATGTCCAGATGTGCCATATAAGACTTTTCTTTGAAAAATCATAACTCAAGAACGAAACATTGTAGAAACAAAGTTTTTATATGAAAATTTAAGCAAATTTTCTTAGAAATTCAAACAAAAAATATGAACTGGAAAAAGTTTTCCACAAAATTTTCCACCGTTAGGGAAATTCATAAAGAAAAGCTGGAAAATCTATGCCCGAACTCGCGGAAATTTTTTAATAAAATATTTATAAACTTCAATTCTGGTAACTTTTAGGATGTACTTTTCTTTAGTTCCTGATCTATGGTCAATTTTGTAAAAAATGCAAAGATTTGCCATACATGCCTTTTCGTTTAAAAATCATGACTCTAGACTCATCATGACTATTCGAACCGGATTCAAATTATCTCAAAAATATGAAATTTTTAAAATGGAATCAGTTCCCCAGGACATTTTTCATTGTTTATGAAAACAAATAATGATAACCCGATTAGCTATTCCAGCTTTCAAACAAAGTATATTTGAAAAAAGCGATCAATAAGATCCAATCCTACAATATTTTTCAATACGCTCATTTTTCGTTCCTAAAACATGATCAAATATTGCTAGGATGAGCTGTTTGAACCATATATTTACAAATTTATAAGTTCATAAACAAAATTTCTTAAGAACGAAACTACATAGAAACAAAGTTTTCTTCAATCAGAATGTAGGCAATTTTTTCCTGTTAGGTAACTACAAAATTGACAGTTAAGTAAATGGGTAGACAATATGACAAATAGGTATTTACCAATTCAAGTTTAAAGCGTTGAAATGGCTTGAGAATCATACACGCAAACAAATTTTATAGTATAATCTTTGTACCAGATTATAAAAAACTTAACAGATTTTTGTAGTCGGTTGAAAATCGTTGGTGCAGTTCTTTATTTTACCATGGATTCAGTAATTTCAACAATAAAATTCGTTTCAGTGTAAGTTTACCAAAAACTAACAAAGAGCAGTGAGAAAGTGCAAGTGTTGTCTATCAGCTGTATATTCCTCGTTATTATTTTTTGTAAAGTGAAAAAAGTTTTCCCGAAGCTGTTGAAATGGACAAAGTTCAATATTACGAATACAATTCTTTATGCTGTAACCCCTTCGGACTGGACGGCCACAAATCAGTAAGGACAAATCTACGATCGATCAGCCAAGGCCTCATCAGTAAGCTTCATTCGAATGGAGTTCGGTGGATTACGGAAAAGATGAAAATTTGCGTGAAGTGCTCCATTACCGGTGACCAGAAGGCTCTCGTAACGGATCTTCCAGAAGCAATGGCGTTTGAGGAACAAGTTTCACCACTATCTTCGTTGGCGTCGCCAAAGGAAACTCCTTCCTCGGGTGTGTCAGTTGGTTCTATAAATAATGTACAAAAAATACAAGAGCTGGCTAAATTCTTGGAAATTTCTTTTCAAGTAAAATCTTCACGTTTGGATGCTTCTAGTAGTAACTATCGCAATGCTTCTATGGACGAAATGTTCAATCAAATTTTGAGTAAAATTAAAACTTGGTTTCCGCCTAATATTGTCGATGTTACAGAGGATTTTGATTCCGTTTTATTAAATTTGAACTCAGTTGTTACAAAAGCCGAACCTGACAAGCAAATTGAACTTCTAAAATTACTTCCTAGGAATTGGTCATATGCCAAAGTTAAAGCTCATTTTGACGTGTCTCAACACGTTATAACTGAATCAAAAAAAAATACAATTTAGGGATTCAACCACTTTCAAAAATAGGACGACCCTCGCATGGATCAGATGTCCAAGACATAGTTTCAAATTTTTACCTAAGGGATGATATCAGTCGGCCATTTCCTGGCTTGAAAGATACCATATCTATTAAGTTACCCAATGGAGTGCGCCAAAATGTTCAAAAACGCCTTTTGCTTGACCCTTTGGATACTTTATATAAACAATATTTGGAAACCTGCAAGAGTGAACAGGAATCTGTCTCATTCACATCGTTCTGGAAACTTAAACCAAAACAATGTGTTTATACAAAAAATTCATCGGCCATGAATGTTTGTGTTTGCATGATACATGAGAATATGAAATTCATGGTTGATGCATTGAAAAAAACTAATTGCTTTGAAGTTCATAATACAGAAAAAAAAACTTAACACCTTTTTGACTAGTCAAATATGTCCAGATAGTACAGATGTTTGTTACTTGAGGTCCTGTGAGGATTGTAAATTAAAGAAATTAGATTTTGTTGCCAATCGCTTAGATGAAAACAACGTTGAAGAAGTTAAGTATTGTTTTTGGATTATTTCTCCTCGTTGTGAAATTATCAACAAAGAGGAAAATGTAAATGATTTTATAGAAAACTTGAAAAATCTCACAGAGAAGTTTCTTGTGTATCAATTCAAAGTAGATAAACAAATAAATTTATAAGAGCTAAAAAGGAATCACTAGTTGACAACAAAGAAATAATGTGCCAGATGTATTTCGCGGAAAATTATTCGTGCGTGATACAAGATTCCATTCAAAGCCATTACTTTGTACGACCTCAAGTAACAATACATCCATTTGTAATTTATTACAAAGACAAATCTTCAGTTTATGCTTTTCAAACAAAACTAATTTCAAGATTGAAAAATAAATTTCCTGAGCTTGAAAAAATCATTTATCTTTCTGATGGTTGCGGAGAGCAGTACAAAAATAAATCAAATTTCAAAAATGTATGCAACCATGAAAATGATTTTAAAATTAGAGCAGAATGGCACTTTTTCCCAACCTCACATGGAAAAGGTCCATGTGATGGTATCGGTGGCAATATTAAGCGAATGACTAGAGATGCTAGTATTAGAAAGTCAGCGGAAATTGATAACGCCAAACAATTTTTTGACTGGGCTGTGTCGCAAAAGGTGAAAGACCAATTTAAAAAAGATTGGGAATTCATCTATGCAACTGAAAATGACTATTCAGAGGCTGAAAAATTACTTCAGGAGAGATTTTCTAACCTTGTTCCAATTCCTGGAACAAAAAAATATCATTCATTTATTCCAAAAGACGAACGAAGCATTTTTGCGAGTGAATTCTCAGATGCACATGAAAACCAAGAAAATACAGCATGCTTTGTTCTTAATACTACAAAGAAACGAAAATCTTCTGGTGGTAGCAACCAAAGGCAATCTTCCCGGTTGAAAAAATAGATAGTTTTAAGATAAAATGTAAGTTATGTACTGAATAATTGAATAAATAAAATTAAAGAAAAATATAAAAAGAATCTTATTTGTTCCATAGAAAAGAAAGAATCCCTTGCAATGGAAAAGAAACAGTTTTTTCAGCTTTGCTTAACGGTGTAATGTTTCATGAAAAATATAATCCAATCCGACTTATACTTCATTAAAACCAATCCCATATCGTTTCTTTCAGATCTTTTAGAAAATTTTCAATTGCTTTGATAAAAAAAACCTTGTTTTTCTGATGCTTCGATTGAAATATGGGTTTTTAAAAGAAAAGGCTAATATGGTCATTTTTCACAAAATTTACCATAACTCAGGAACAAAAAAAAGTACATCCTAAAAGTTACTAGAATTGAAGTTTATAAAGTTTCCTTCTCAAAAATATTTTAATAAAAATTTTCCGCGAGTTCGGGCATAGATTTTCCAGCTTTTCTTTATGAATTTCCCTAACGGTGGAAAATTTTGTGGAAAACTTTTTCCAGTTCATATTTTTTTTTTGGATTTCTGAGAAAATTTGCTTAAATTTTCATATAAAAACTTTGTTTCTACAATGTTTCGTTCTTGAGTTATGATTTTTCAAAGAAAAGTCTCATATGGCACATCTGGACATTTTTCACAAAATTGGCCATAACTCAAAAACGAAAAAAAGTGCATTCCAAAAATTTCAGTGATTAAAGCTTATAAAATTACCTTCTCGAAAATATTTTTTTGAAAATTTTCCACAAGTTCGGGCATAGTTTTTCCGGCTTTTCTTTACGAATTTTCCCAACGGTGGAAAATTTTGTGGAAAACTTTTTCCAGTTCATTTTTTTTTGGATTTTTGAGAAAATTTGCTTCTACTCTGCTTCGTTCTTGAGTTATGATTTTTCAAAGTAAGTAGTGTCAAGGGAAAACAAAAAAAATCCACCTGAGTTTTCCGGAAAAATAGGCGACCCTGAATTTTTCTCAATTTTTTTGTATTCATATATCCATGAGCCCTGCCTGTGGAAAAAGTTTCATGAAAATCTGAGACCCTTCGGCCCAATTTGTACGATAATAAAAAAAAATCCCCATTAGCAACATATTAAAGTTTAAAGGTATTTGCTCGCCTTACTAGTGGTTTTAGTATTTTATTTTTTCTTTTGCAAAAGTGAAGTAAAGTGTTAAAGTTTAATTGTAAGTTTTTTCTCTTAAACATACTCTAATAATCCCTTCCATAAGTTTAATAAAAAAGTGTAATTTTTGAGGCTGTAAATTGATTTTTTTGCAGCATGGTTTTTATGAGCAAATCTTATCTCTAATTGTAAAACATTCCCGAACATTAAAAAAATCGAAGAAAGTATGAATCAAATAGGTACAGCATGGCATTTCTTTCATCAATCAATTGACGCAGCTAATGAGCTCTTTTAATAAATATTATCAACTGTTTCTCTCGTTCGCCTTACACTTATCCGCTGTATAGCTAACCTTAAGAAAATGCAATTCGTTATTACTAGTAGTCGATGATTAAAGGGGGCAGGGATTTTCATGTAGATTCAATTAATCAATCAATCTACAATCGCCATTACGGTATAGCAGTCCATTGTCGTCAGCACGATCAGTCATTCTTCTCTTTGAACGCTGCGAGAAGCCTAAGTAGCCTGTATCTGTCTTGAAATCGGGAAGAAATGAAGGAGAAGTGTAATTGATTAATTGAAGGTATCGCTGATATGAGCTGCATCATAAAGCATTGGATTTCGTTATTTCGGTTTGTGCTATACTTACATTCCAGATCTCCGCACGCGACATTTACCGGACTTGTCTCGGAATTCTCCCCTGGCGCAGGGCGTAGCCGCAAGGGGTTGCGCATTGCTCACAGGTTCGCTTGGAAGCGCCTCGATGTCCGAGTGGCCGTGACGAGCCATATCCATGCCGGCGCCTCCCACGGGATTTTTACGGTTGCGATTGCGCCTATTGGCCATGATGCGGGAGTTGGAATTTCGGTACTTCGGCTTGAGAACTGGTTCGACGATGACCTCGACTGGAATTTCCTGGTAATCGTAATGGACCGGGCTCGGGTGGTAATTGGGGGTGGGTTTGAAGATGTAGATATTGCTGGACGGTGGCGTGGTGGTTCCCGGTGCCGACATGATATGAGAGGGGTTATCATCTTTAATGGGGCTGGCATCGATTTTAATTGGGTCATTACTGCTGACCGGTCTCTTCGGGGGCTCTTCCGCGGGGGCTCCTGTAGTAGTAGTTGTCGTTCGCCTCGTGGAGGTTATCGAGACCGGCGTTTTGGTAGTGGACTTTGGAGGTTTCGAGGTCGTGGGACCGCCGAAAATCGGAAGTGGGCTAACGGTCAAATGGGCTGGATCGTAATCGTAGTCTCCGTAGTCGTAAATTGTGTCATCCTAAAAGTATATGGTAGAGAGAGAGAGAGAACACGAAAGAAGAGATCTTTAATAAATACCAACAGTAATGACACCTAGCGTGCACATGTCCCACACACGCTTCTCTCGTTTGTTTTAGCGTTTTTTGATGGCATCTTATGAGCATAATGCTGGATCGCCTTTGGAGTCTGATGAAACTCATAAGTACAAATATAGTACTTGGAAGAATAAAGTATTCCATACAAAAACTTCTACTTGAAAAGCATACATTTATTGGCAGTTTTTTTTTCACTTCGTTACTAGAAAAAAAAACATCGAAAAAATTTTCAAAGTTTTCTGACCATACATTGATTTAACTTGCCTTCTAACCAATAAAACCCAGCCTTTCTCTTCGTTACCGTTCATCGTTAGCTTTGCTAGGTACTTACCCCAAATTCTCCCTCGAACTTCTCGCCATCGACGGAGATGATTTTCACATCTTTGATGTTGACATGGATGTTGTACTTGCCGGTTTGCCGCTGATCGTAGGTGGTCAGAGAGGGCCTCCCACCACCGCCGGCATCTTTTTTGTCCAATTTATTCAATTTCGTCGAAGCGGCTTGCGCTATGCTCCCAGCATCCAGCAGCACCAAGATTAAAGTCGGCACCAGGAAAATTACCATTTTCCCTACGCTTCTGCTGCTCGAATCCAATCGTTCCATCACACTTTACCGTGTTCTGCAGATCTGGATAGAAATAATGAGAAATAATGATTGCTTCTGGGTGTATGCCTTTCACTTACTTGATTAAGATTACTAATTGTAATAATTGCTAGGGAATTCTGTTCCCCAGTGAATTCAATCAACCGTATATGATAAGTGAACAACGAAATCCGCTATTCAATTACCGAGCTACATAATTGCGAAACATGGATCTGACATCAATGTTCTGTAGTGGATTTTCGCTGGAACATATTTTGAAATTATTGGAAAAATAAATTTCTGCAGTTATTTTAACATACAGCCATAGATATTTATGGAAAAAAGCAAAGGGATATAAATGCCAACATCTACTTTTGAAAGAATGGCTTGATTAGTGCGATTTTACTTTTCAACACTAATATTTTGAAAATTGTTTTCAACTGTTATTGTTTTTTCACAACACGATTTCTGTAGCATACATAAATTCATAGTCCACTTGGATAATGACAATAGGAGTGATAATGGACTGATTCATAGCTTAATATTGGACAAAAATAGCAAAACAGACTACATGATGTTATAGTTTGATTAATTTCCAATAGCAAAGTTGTATCACATTGAAAGTTGGAAGAAGCACTATGACAAACATCTGAACATAGGCGCGAAAGGTTAAGATTGAAATGCGAGGGTTCTGCAAGAATGATGAAACGAGATGCGTAACATTGAAGAAAGCATGCTTTGATATATCTCATCATCATAAGTATCTTCATGCTACCTCCAAAAACGACAATTCAACCAAATTTAATCAATTTGCGATCCTATTTTCAGCTTCGAACAAGAGAGGAACTGTCGTATTATTATTTTTTTGTGATTTTACAAAAAAATTGAGACATCAAATAGCTTTAATCTCCATAAAACACTTTGAACCATTATTCAAATGAATTAGAATCAAATGATACAGGAATGGTACAAAGATATGGCATTATCATTCATTCTTTAATAATATTATTATATTATTAAAGAATGACCAGAACAGCAACTAAAGGCAACAAGATTTGTGCCCTGATAGAAATAATCTATTTACGGGAATGAGAACAAATTGTACAAATCTATGATTCGCCATTGTAGGGGTGACGACTCATATTGATGCATATTTAAATTTGTTGCTTACAAGAGAGTTACATGGTTATGTACTCCGTGGGAATGGACATGGTTCAAATTCATTACAATATCACCGCGAAAAGCATCGCACGTCATGCCCGTATTTAATGCTCAATATGCAGCTGTTTCCATTCGTGCTGTGAAGCCCGTCACGTTTGTTAACACTTACAGTGCCCGCTCATGAGAACGATCAAATATGACAATCAGCTATTTTTCTGAATCGAACGGGTCATGCATTCTATCACTTTTTCATAGATAAACAAAGGACGCAATTTTCAAACCTATCCCAATCCATCTCTAAAGAAATATAAATATACCGTAAGTTAGGTTGAAATTGATAATTTTTTATAGTTTTGCCGATTTGATGATACAGTCAACTTGATTTTGAAGGGATCATCGAGTTAAGAAGGTGTCGAGTTATAGAACACAATAACCAGTGCAAATGCGATCCAGGGGACCATCGAGGTAGCCATGAAAACCAACTTTCACCATGGTTCTTTAAGGCGAAGTAGGCCGTTATTGAAGTTTGTACGCGTTGTTGATGATTATTGCTAATTCATCTCACGATTTCGAATCATAGATTATCAGTTGGTTTTGCACTGACACAGCTGAAAAAGTGTCAGCATATATTTTAGGCATGTTAGCGCGTAGAGTGATACTTTTTCAAGTCATTATAAACTATCAGGACTAAGTTATATCACTTAGCAAGCTGTAAAGTCATCAAGGCTTCCAAAACGAATGACAGGCTACTTAGCTTTAACTCGATATCTAAATACGGGAGAGTCGACTATATTATCAATTTCAACAAAGTTTAAGAAAATAAGTGCGTCGGTGTTCATTGGGACAAAAAAGATTTTTCCCAACAAAAAAAAAAAAAATGAATTTCAAAAATACAACTACAAATTCTCAAAGGCATGGAATTTATGCCTCCAGTATTTCAAAGTAATGAATGTATAAAATCTAACGTGGGTGCTCTATGATTTTTCTTCTTTTTGTGTATTTTATTTTT
Source organism: Aedes aegypti (assembly GCF_002204515.2). NCBI lineage: Eukaryota > Metazoa > Arthropoda > Insecta > Diptera > Culicidae > Aedes > Aedes aegypti. The sequence goes on from NC_035108.1 coordinate 444,484,208, forward strand.
CGGATAGTCATTGCAATTTACTAAACATTTTTAAAGTATATCATTTTAATAAATTGCATAGTTTTTTTTTATTATAATTTTTTCAAAAATCCAAAACAAAACTCTTTTTGTTTGATTGGCCCTGTTCTAGGAAAATCAGAAAAATGTTATTGGGAAATGCCATTATACATGCGCAAAGTTTCAATAAATACCCATTACTGAAATATTCATAAGTTAGGAAATTGATGAAGTGGTATCCATGGGCGTAAATAGCCATCAGACTTGAGGGGGGCCACGGCCCCTTCTCATGAGAGATAAAAGTCGTAAAGGATTTAGATAACTTAACAATGCTTGTTTCGATAATATTTGTGAACCGATTATAGTGGCGCACTTCCATACAGAGGTAGATCAAAACCTAAAAATCGTCTAAAAACGACTGATCAATTTTCTTATATACCAAATGTCACTTTTATGGAAAAATAGTAAAAAATCATTTAAAAATCTATGTTTTCGTTTTATATTGCTAAGATGACGTATTCAACCCAATCTTATAGATCTCGAATAGAATACAAGGATTTATAAGCAGATTATAATCAGGATTTACCTTTCCAATTCGATTTGAACCAGATGTTTGCAAAGTTATAAAACAAAATAAAGATATAAATGTCTCACCCAAGCCTTTGAAGAAAAAAATGCTTGCTAGTTTGAAAATATGGATTATTGTTGCTCAGTATTTCTGTAGCAAACGATTCATTTCTCTAAACATCTCGAAACCAAAATTTGTACATAGGATTGAATAGTACCTTTTTTGTTAGAAACTTTAAATCCTTAAGCTGCTCGGCTACCATCATATTGAAGGATTGAAGTTTTTTTTGTATTCAAATAAAGCTGTCGTCAGCAAATTCGTACGATAACAGTTGTTTGAGATGGAAGGTATTTTGCTCATGGATTTATTAATATCCAATCATAGTAAGGCAGAGCAAAATTTCGACCTTAGTGGTATAATCAAAAATTTTATAAAAACAATAGCAGTTGAAAATAAATACCATACAGTGAACCTTCAACATATTTGCTATAATTTCGCTGATTATCTTAAACAAACTTTTGCCCCATCGGTGGGGCTCGACACTTTTGCGACAGACATACTTTATATAAACGTATGTTCACAGATAAATACACTCTAATTTTTCATCAAAAAGTTGCCCAAAACCCAAAAAACCGTTTTTCGCAAAACTAGGTGAAAATGTGAAATGTTGGTGACTTTTTTTGCACGTTCAGGCAAATTTTGCTAAACTTGAAGATAATATGTGAATTTGGGGTAATTTGTAAATTTATCTGCTAGATTATATGGGTCCAACTTTTGGTCCGCTGATTTGAAATTTTGCCACACTATGGGCCAAAAATTTATTCCATTAACTAATACACCTCAAAGCATCCTTATGATGCATAAAAACACCCTTACATAAAAAATCAAAGAAAATTTTATCCTTATTTATATCCTTGCAATGAAAGTTTGATCAAAAACTATAATGTTTACGTCAAAAAACAACAAATATCCATTATTTATCCAAATCTCAATCGATTCTTATGATATTTGAAGTGAAAGTCTCTATGTCATTTATAAGCTTTGATTTGATTTGAGAAAGAAATCCTAAACATTTGATATCTTATCATTAATCTAGAAACAAGTTTTATCTATTTTTCTTACACATAACGCAACGTCTTCTAATTACAGAAATTTTACATGAATGCATATATATTTATAACGAAAAAAACATCTCTGAACCGAATTGATGTGGTAACGGACCTGGTGTAGAACACACGTCGACAACCTGGAATCGCATCCTATTCTGAAGGTAGTCTTTTATGACTCAAAAAGTAATAGTGGCGACTTCATTTGGAAGGGAAGTGATGCTGTTGGTCTCGTTAACAAAGACAAACAAAAAGAATTGATGTAATGTCCATATAAACTACGTAAGACGCCTAAAAATTGTCACAAGAAAAAAAAAATAAAAAATGAAATAAAATATAAATTTAAAATACATATTTTAAACACTTATAAAAAAATTCAACGCGTGTCTTAAAACAATCTTCAGTATGAATAAGGTAATACGTTTATTCTACAGAAACAAATAGTAACATGGTCTTATTATCTTTTCAATCTAAAAACTTCAGAAAATTTGTGTCAACATAACATTGAAAAAAAAAATGTTGCGACATCTACGATTTTACACGCTTCGATGTGTTTTTTTTGTACGAATCCGCCACTATCTTACTATATGTAAAGGAATTTCAATTTTCACAGCTGTCACATTTGAATGCAACTGCTTCACTGTCGTCTCCTTTCTAGCAGTTTATATCTGTTTCGAGATTTTTTTCGTAAAACTTTACCTTAACTCTCATACACAAATATTTCCCAGTAACAACGACTCGTTCTAGATAACTGATCACAAAATATCGCAGCTTGTTTTAAAATGTGAAAAGACTTTGGTTTTATAATTAATAATACCACTACAAATGGATCAAGCCAGTTCTTATAATTCTAAAACATGCTTCAATGAATTTCAATATCGGGAAAGGCAAAAAAGAAACAGTTTTAAAATTACATATTGCTATTGCTTGTCAAACAAAGATCATCCATGAATTTATATTCAAAATGCATTTAATGCGTCTAGTATCATAAGTGTTTGATACTAAAAACTAGTTTTAACTGTATTGTCATTTATTCTCCATTTTTTTTTCGGGGGGACCCAGCCCATGGTTCGGGGGGGCCAGGCCCCCCCTGGCCCCTCCCTATTTACGCCAATGGTGGTATCATTTGTTTTTTAATCACATCAAAAGATTTGAGATTCTAGATTATTCCAAAATCGATATACGAACTATTGTCTATTGTTGAATCTATTGGCGATATTTGTATAACATAAATTCAAAGTAAAAAACAGAAACGAGTCTTATATTTTGAATGACTCAATAACGATTTGGGAAAAAAATACGATGTCCAATAAATGATGTAATGTCGAATTACGACTATGAACATTCCACTAACATTCTAAGCAGGTACACCGAAGCAAATTAAAACGGGTGGGGCAAGACGAAATGCAACTTTTTCGAAGTGATGATAGTGTATGTTGGTGAACTTTTTTTGAACTCAGAAATTGTTTGAACTGTAAAGTATATGCTTCCAAATTTGCTGGGATCTTGATCTTAGAGTAGGCACGCACCCCTTCTCTACATGGAGACCAATATGCCATGCGCTTAGTCATAAGACGATTAACAAAAACTTTTCAAACCAAAAAGTTATAATTAGGGAATGCTTGTTCTAGAGCAGGGCTGCCCAACGTACGGCCCGCGGGCCGCATCCGGCCCGCGACCTTATTTTGTGCGGCCCGCGGAGGGTTCCAAGATTCTTCTCATATTTGGCCCGTTGATTATCCTACCAATCCAAAGTTAGAAACTATTTAATTTTAAATTCAATTTCAACCTATTTTTTATTTAAAATGTTTTATTTCCTTCAAATTTACTTAGGTACTTAATTTTATGAATGATTCAAATTTTGTGTGTTACAACAATGTGTCTACCATGACTTTAAAAAATGCAGCCTGAACAAAACTCATGGACAAGAGGCTGTTCTCACAGAATCCTGGAAATAAATTTTAACAACACCTGGGCGTTATTCAGGCAGATTCCTTGACAGGATTATAAAAAGGCAGGATTGTTAGAAAATCTTGAACAGGATTTTTTTAGAATTCTGTATACGACTTTCACGGATAACATTGGCAAGATTCTTACAGAATTTTTACCAGAATTCCATAGACTTCTAGCCCGGCTTTTCAACGAATTCAATACATAATTTTCTGAGACTCTAAGCAAGATTACAATATATCACTATATAACATTTTGCTAGAACCTTAAGCGAATTTTTAATACTATTTTGAGTATGTTTTGAAATACTTTTTAGCATTCTCAAATATTTCGAAATGATTTTTCAGTTAGATTCCGAAGGTATCCTAGGCACGATTCTTGTTAAATCCTGGACATTCTGACCAAGATTTTCTTTTCGTGGAAGCTTGATCAGAGTTTTAGCACATTTCGCGACGAATTCTGTCAGAATCCGGTGTATGATTTTTATAAAATCCTGGGCATTATTCGCACAGACTATATTTTTTTGGGGTAGATTCTTCAAAATATTCTGCAAGAGATTATTAAATAGTTTTGAAAGAAACCCTCACAATATCCAGCAGAAAGATTAGCAAGAATAAAAAACCGCTAAAATTGTCTTACGTAATTAATGGACAGCCCCTTAGTGTTATTCTGGAATGATGAATAGCAAAGGTGGAAATGTTCTCATCACGAAGCACCTCACGAGTGTAAACCAAACCGAATCAAACATGACACAGTCACGAACAGGCTTGATGTGAGTAAGTTCGCACCCACCTGCTCGGGAGAACATACCAAATGAAATAGTAAAAAGTTTGCGAACGTTTACTCGCGAGTAACCGAACAAGGTATGATTTGTTATAGATTCAAAAGATTAATCAATAGTATATCCATTAAATCTAGAGTAAATTGCCAGTTTGTAATCAAAAATCCTCGAAAACCAAAAATCTCGGTGGGGAAATAGCTTTTTTCCCCAAAAGTGCAATTGACTCTGGACTGAACAGCTCCGGAAACGTTCACGAATCACTTTAGTTCTGTTTACTCGCGAGTGCGACAGATACGACTAAATCAGCACTCTGATGCTCGCAAGTATTTTGTCTTGTTTTTGTTCATGTTGGGGACGGACCTGGTGTAGTGGATAGAACACACGCTTCTCACGCCGAGGACCTGGGATCGAATCCCATCTCCGAGATAGTCACTAAAAATTCAGTGATGACTTCCTTCGGAAGGGAAGTATAGCCGTTGGTCCCGAGATGAACTAGCCCAAGGCTAAAAATCTCGTTAATAAAGATAGAAAAAAAAAAAATTTGTTCATGTTCACTACTTTCTTTCACTGATGATTGATGCATCCAAGTCGAAGATGGTGGTTATAATCACCACAGATAAGAATTTGGCATTTCAAGCCACAGGAAACTCCTCGCAAGATAACCTCCCATTTAATCGCCCACCGGGGCCTTCCTTAGGCGAGAGGTTAGAGTCCCGGTCGGTCCAGGAACTTTTCGTAATAGAAATTTCCTAGATTTTCTTGGGCATAGAGTCTAATCGTACCTGCCACACGATATATGAATGCGAAAATGGCATCTTTGTCAAAGAAAGCTATCAGTTAATAACTGTGGAAGTGATAATAAATCTTCGAGCTGTTTAGTAGAGTACCTATAAGTAGATGATAAAACCGAATTTAGTACTATACCATTTAATTCCACTAGAGTTTGTATCCTTTGACAGATACGCGTATTTCGACCTCAACTGTAAGGCCGTCTTCAGTGTCGTAAATACGCGTATCTGTCAAAAGATACAAACTCTAGTGGAATTAAATGGTATAGTACTAAATTCGGTTTTTTTCATCTACTTAACTGTGGAAGTGCTCCTAAGAACCTGAGAAGCAGGCTCTGTCCCAGGACGTAATGCCAAGAAGAAAAAGAAGTGTGACAACAAATGCAAAAAATGATAATTATGAGAAGAAAGCTTTTTCTCAGTTGGGATATAATTTCATAAGAAAATAATATTTCTTGAAAAAAAAAACAATTATCAGCTTGACCAACATAATTGTGGCTATTTTTACAAATATAAGCTCTGATCTTATAATGCAAAGTACATTCATATGATTATCATTTTGAAATTCTTTATTGCATTCGTCGACAATTAGTAATCATTTATCGTAGAGTTATACTGCAATCAATTTTAATTACTAATTCATACAAATGAACAATCAAAATACTCGTCACAGGTCGTAAACATCAAAACTGTGCATATATATGGTGAAAATGTGTTTTATCCTATAAAAACTGAAGTATTCTTTTTGAATTTGTAAAATATTTGTATAAGAAAATTATTCCGTTTTTGTAACGGTTTCGTTGTTGACAACTGAAAATTGCCGATCGTGTTGATAAAAACGGAACATATCTGTATATCTGAATACAAAAACATATATTTCGAACAAAACTAATTGAACTACTTAGAGCATTGCCATTTTGCACCTTCAGACCGCCATTTTGAACCTCGCCTTATTTTTGAGAAGGGCGTATCGGAAAATGCATGGCAAATCTTTAAAAAACTGTAACTCGAAAACGGTTTGTCCGATCGATTTGAGATCTTCTACAAAGTTGTAGGTATTGCTTGGGACTATATGGAGAAAAATATGCACGGTAAAAAAAGTTACAGATTATTTTTTATTTCAAAAACAAAATTTTAAAATCGATTTTCTCCAGAAACGCAGTTTTGATTTTTTTTTTATTTTTGGATATGGTTTAGGGGACAACTTATGTGATTTATTGCACAATGTTTCAAAATGGAAGAATTATGGACAAAAAAGCTATGATTTAAAAAAATACAGATTAGACCATAGAGTTACGATAGGAAACAAATGTTTGGGACAAAGCTTCGCGATGGAGAAATTTTCAACAAAAATGTTTTTCTAAGAACAACATATGGTCGATTTTCATTTTTTTTATTTTAATCAGTTATTCGCGATTTTCCATTAAGAATCGACTTATTGCATTAAAGGGAAAATTGTCTATTCAGCTTTTTAAACTAGCATGCTATAAATTGTGAATGGCCCCCTTTTGACATTTCTTGCCTACACTATAATTTTTATAGCTTAGTCGAAACAAGCTTTGTAGTAATGAAAATTTCAATTGTTGGTGATTTAATGCCAAAAGATTTTACTCTGGTGTTCAGGAAATTCAAATTATTTTCATTATTCATTATACCCATTTTCATAATATTTGCTCTTCTATTTGAGGAGAATGCACGAGAAGATGAAACTGATTGCAGCCAGAGAAAAAATATAGTTATATTTATTTTGAAGCAATTTCTTAGTAATCAATCGGTTTCTTTTACTTGAAGATACACCACGAATTACCGTTTGAATATTTAAGGTGAAGATGAATCGAAGCCAAAGCTCAAAGTTTCAGGAGCACGGATCTGGAGAACCAAGCATCCGTTTAAGCTGAAAACCTAATCGATTGGTCACTAGTTGGTGGTGACCAACCGATTAGGTTTTCAGCTCAAACGGATGCTTGGTTCTCCAGATCCGAGCTCTTGAAACTTTGAACTTTGGCTTCGATTTATCTTCACCTTCAATACGGCGGAGAGCGTTAGTGTATGAAAAATATTTTATTAAAGGTTATTTTTGTTGTGATTTATTCTACTTCTTTATGTGTAGAATTTTCCATAGCTCCTGGCATAACCTGTTTTGAAGTCCTTTTAATTCCACGGAATCTAATGTTGCGAAGTGTAGAAAGAAACTGTACAAGATCTGGTTTTGCGAATACGATAGCAAATTCGTACTAAAATTTTGTTTGACGATCTGGTCAATAGTCAGATCTACACAGAAAGAAAAATCCATGTAAATTTCAGCGTAAAATCATGCACATGAGGGGAATGCCAGATTTATCGCAAATTTACATGACACATCGTGTAAAATTACATCAAAGTCATGTAAATTTATGCGAATTGTCGCGTAATCGGTTAGAGTCCATGCTAGATTACACGATGTGTAGCGGAAACTTACATGATGTTATTGTAATTTTACACGATGTGACATGTAAATTTGCGACAAATCTGGCATTCCCCTCATGTGCATGATTTTACGCTGAAATTTACAAAAAAATTTCGTTCTGTGTATGTATTGAAAAAGATCTGTGACAAACAGATTGGAAAGCGTACCCGACCAGTGGATTCAGAGTTGTAACAGATTTTGTTACCCAGTTAGCGCTTTTTTTTCTAACAAAATATTTATAATTTTGGCTGTTCAGTGGTTAAAACAACAAAAATTATAACACAATTTCCTCTGCACTGAATAAAATTTAAACAAAAATGCAGCTCATTATGTTTCAAATCAAACAAAAATAAAACTCTTTCTGTTATGTTCCATAACTGAATTATAACAAAATTTGTTATAAATAATTGCTCTCTCATTTTTTTATAACTAATTATGTTATAGTTATGTTTTGAATTGAAGCAAATTTGAAACAGCCTAAGGACTGTTCATTTTATAAAGTGGACACCTTGTTTATGCTATATCTTTTTTATTTATTGATGAAATCGTAAACGGTTTTCTGTGTATCGTTCAACTATTATTCTACAATGTTATGAAAATACAGAAACTTACAAAATGCTTTCGGTTGAAGAACTAAATAGTTTTTGCAAAAACTCCTAAGAAAAACTGTTCGTCAAGTTTAAGCATTACTTTTCGCATGAAAAAAATCCTAAATTTAATGAACAAATTGTATGTTGGTATCCTTTACTATTCAACTTAAGGTAGAGCTTTTAAAAACATCAATAATATTCCATCAGTTCCTGACGCTGAGTCACTTTAGTGATCTATTCCTTATGGTCAAATTTGCTGATACACCATCTTTTTACTACCAGCAAAAAAGTAAAGTAATAAGCGTGTTCAAAACTGGTTTAGATTACTAAAGAAACTATATAAGTATAAAAAAAGCAAAATCTTGAGTTTTAACCGCATTCTTGTGTACCAAATTTACTCTTTATGGTCGTTTTATTGAAAAATCCCATACTTTTAAAATTATATACGCATGTTTATCGATCTTGAGCAAACTGTAAGCGTTTTTCTCAAAATATTTTGATAGGTAGTCTCAGAATAACACATTCTGAAAATAATACATGCAAAATAAATTTGATTTAATTCAAGCAGTGTTCCCAATCTTGATGATTGTCATTGTGCTTTGAGTGGTCTTCTGAAAATAAATTATTTGTTTTTCTATTGTGCTTAAAATATGACGTGGGGACTAAATCAGCAACTCTATGAAGGCGTAAGTTATTTTTATTATAAATACTATATTATAACTTCCGTCTGGACGTACTTTAAACCTTAAAATTCTACTCATATCAGTTCCATTTAAATTTAAGATATTTTTCTTTAAAAAAAAATGATAAAAAATGATTTTATGATATCTGCAAAATTGCTTCTCCAAAAATAACTTGATATTTTTTAGCAAGCTTCTAATTGATGATGCTTTCTAAGTACAACCATTTTTTGAAAATAAAAAATATAAATTGTCGAATTTTCCTGCCAATTTTTAATAATCCTTGATTTGGATAACCTCCAAAAATCGACCGTTCTAAACGTTGTGCCTTAATAGTGTGAAATCATGTTATATTGGTAACTTTTTTATTACCACAGCATTGTACAATATTAGTCGAACGATGTACAAAAAACCGATTTCGTTTTCATTGATAAATTAAAAAGATATTGCATGTCCAAAGTGTCCACTTTATAAAATGAACAGTCCTTATGTTATTATAACTGATTTTGTTTTAATTATGTCATAATTTCCACTATCAACTCAAAGTGCTAAACAAAAATTGTTATTTGTAACAAAAATTGTTATTTGTAAAAGATCTTGATATGATTGTGCTACAATTTTGTTGTAATCCACTGGTCGGGTATGTATTATCTGCCTTGGAAAGATTCATGACAATCATATGGTTCCATAAAAAAAAAATCAACAAGCACGACTTATGCAACAATCTTCGATATTCAGAAATGTTCGATGCAGCAATGGAGATTTATCTATCATTTTGAAAGCTAAAATATGTTAAAGGAAATTTAATTACTAAAATCCATACGGTGAAAAAATGCAAATGGAAATCCGCTAACGACATATTGAAAATTCTTGACATTTCGATCAGCAACCAAAGCACCGCCTACTAAGACCTTGCTATAAAATATGTAGACAAGTAACGTCAAAATCGAATCACCCCTTGTTATTTTATACCCAACGTAAAAAACTCGAAAACCTATTGTTCTTGAAGGAGAATTGCAAATATTTAATTAATTGATTTTTGCATTAAATTTAAATAACTTGAAAAAGTTAGTTCTCGATTAGCGATAATGATATTCATCATGTTTCAGAATAATTTCAAGATTTTTATTTGATCATCAAAACGTATTTATTTTAACAAAAAAAAAAAAAAAAACAAAATTTAGGAAGTCCATTAATAGTTTTTAAAAGAAATAGTTTATTAAAAAAATTCTCAATCATGTTATATCCCAAATATCTATTTCTTACATTAAGAATATACAGTAAGAATTAAAAAATAATAAATAAATCTAATGTAAAGGATGGGCAAAGATGTCACACTAATGCTCTGCCTATTTGTACGATTCTCTCTCCTCTCCCCTTGATTAAAAAAACATTGAGGAAAAACTGCCCTACATAAACTTATTATTGCGTTCCTAAGGTGGCACAAGGGATATCAAATACATAAATATGAGTTTTCGTAGTTTTCATATTTTTTCCACAAAACTAAATTAAAAACTTTCAGATGTTGTAAAAATGATGCCGCTGGCTTTATTATTCGATTTTATACGAATATTTGTTCTCAACTGTGCGGCTATTAGTACATCGACCATATTGGGATTTTTTAAAAATCAACTTTTTTTATAATTCTAGTACAAACAAATCATACTCGACATTAATCTTGTCATTCCGTAAATGTTACGTTCCCTTCAAAGGCAGAGGGATCGACACTCTATGTGCTCGATCTATGGATTACAATTGTTCATAAAAAATATTATAGATAACAAATTTTGTTTCACTTTTGCTGGACGCACCCCGGAAGCATGACATAATTTCACAATGTATAATAATCACAAAAGCTGTTCAAATTGTTGAAAAGGCCTTTGTTAAGAAAACTCACACTGAGCGGATGATCGTTATAGGCTGTCTATAACATACCTTACCTCTAGACTTTTTACGGAATATCATATGGAATCAGTTAAGCAAACATTTTTTTTTTTCAACTCCCGGGTGACTCTATGACACTACCCCGAACGCCACTACCCCGAACGCCATTACCCCGAATGCATAATATTTTGAGACTTATTCTACTTAGAGAGTGGGGAAATAATTGTACGATTCCTTATGAATATTTAACGAGTTAAGCTCAACAATGTATTTTTTCAAATATTAGTAGATAAAAAAGCAGCTAGTTTTTCAGGAAATATTTTTTACATACTTAGTTTTGTTTGGATTTGTCCTCTAATTTTGGTGAGATTCACACAGCTACATTGCAATGCTCTGAAGAATAGCCATTTTTGAAATGAAGGGTGAATTAATTATGAATAGGATAGCTATAATATGCATAAAATTAGGATGTAGTAAAGTCTCTTATTCGAAGTCGGTACCCACTTCCTTTATATTTTTGTGAGTGTCGGGCTACTAGCATAAAGACCTTGTTTAAGAATTTGTTTCGTAAACGATGGTAATGGAACATCACCCTGAGATAGTCGCTGCAAGTGTTGTTCTATGGAACCCGCTTGAAGAACAAACCTGATAGACAACCGTTCAGCTTTAGCAAGTAAACATTATTACACTTTTACATGTTAGAAAAACGGCGGTCTCTGATTGCCGCTACAGTAAAATCTTTCGTTGGTTTGTGGGATCATAAATTTGAATTTCCATGAGATAACGTTTTTTTTTATTCAAGACAATGATGTAATGATGATGGCAGAAAAGTGGTGAGCAAATCCATATGAGACCTGTCGGTTTTAATACAAGAAGATAGAAGAAGGGTAAAATTTCTTATTAGAATTATAGCTGGATTCACTTGAGTTAATGCCTTCAGGATATATTCCTTACAAAAGGTGTTCTATATGGTAATGACTAGCTTATCCAACTAAAACTTGAAAGAACAGCCTATATAAGAAAGAAGGGCAAATTTCTGGTGAAATGTTTGCAGCTATGACGTGAATGATCACTGTAACAACGTGATGCTATGGCACATCCTAAATTCATAAGAAAGGATAATATGTGTTTAAAAACAAAATTGAAATATGGACACCATCAAGAAGTACAAATATCGGTGATCACGCAGCTATCTCATAAATAATGAGAAGTAGATATTTCTCATTTCGAAAGAATCGCAGACATATAAAAGAAGGGAAAATAAATAATGAACATTTTACCGACGAATTTTACGCGCCATTAATTACCAGTTTTCATTAGAAACGCATATTTGCCCGCAAAACAAGATACTGCACTGTATCTCGTACTATTCGAGGTAATGGCTCATTCGGGATATGGCGTTCGGGGTAGTGACCCATTCGAGGTAGGTAGTGGCATTCGGGGTAATGGGATGGAGCCATTTGTATACATAGACAAACAAAAAAAAGTTATAAAATAGTTATGAAAAGTAACATAACTTGTAACAATTTAGTATTGCACCACATTGTTTTATGAACAACAATCAGTTATATTGTTGTTTAAATTATAATGTAGAGGAAATTTTGTAATATTTTTATATTACAAGATTAAACCATTTTGTTCGTTAGGCAAACGATTTAGAACTTAACTTGTCGGTCAAAATGTCATATGAAAAAAAATCCGACCTTTCAAGTCCAAGTTTTTTTCTTTTCTTCGAAAACATGTGAGAGATATCACAGAGAAAAATCAATAACAATTTTGCCATTGCAAATTCGTTCGATTTAAATGTGTTATTGTTGAAAGGTAATTCCGATTCTCCTTTTTATCCAGCAAAACCAAAACCACATGACGCAGGTACGTCAATGGTCTGGCATTTCGAAGTCAGTGCACTAAAAAGATTATGACGCAAACGGGAGCAAACCATTTTGCAAACCAAAATGGGCAAACTAAGAATGCCAGGAACAGTAGGTCAAATTAATTTCCAAATCAAGGCTGAATAGCCCAACGAGAAAGCCCAATATAAATCGCATTAAAAAAAGAGTTCTCCCGACCGCGCATTCGCACAGTTCATCGCGGCTGCTCGCGCTTTGAAACAGCTTACGTGCTTTTTTCCCCCTGGAGTGGATAATTTCCTCACTTTAGCTACTCCTAAAAAGGGTAATTATCAGCAGGAATGTTCACCTTTTTTCTTCGCGTTTTTCTGCTTAAATGCTCGGGCGAACAATAAATCCTCTCCAAAATAGCGAATAAAGTGTATGTACATACATTGAACCGAAAACTCCATCGTTTGAACTTAGAAGTAATAAGAAGTAAAACATTAAAGTTTTTATCTTTTGGACCGGAATTGCGTGATTGGGAGACTCATAAAAAATAATTGAAAGAACGAAAACCTTGAATAATTCACCTAGAGATAATGCCAGCATTCTTGGGAATGATTGTTTGGTTTTGTGTTTTAAATAGAGAGAAAGGTTTTTGAAGTGATTGCATAGCTTTCCAACGAAAAAGTAAAAATCCGTAACCGTAAGACAAAGTCATGCCGCCCACCCGAAACAATCCCAATTCGAAACATATTTTGGTAGTCAAAGGTCACTTACAGTTCAACTCGTAATGACCGTTTAATTTGGTGCTTCCTGATGACTTTGTTAGTGGCAGAATGCTTTCCACGCAAGATGAGCACATCTTTTAATATATTCAACGATGTTCTATCTAAGAGGCTAGACATACTGGAGAGGTTCTTGTGAATTTTTTATGGCAATCAACTGTACACAATTCGGCTAGAGTACCGTCACAGAACGGAAGGGTAACTTCGAGCAAATGAACCTTATGAAATGTGATGACATTCGTGTTCGAAAATTCAAATAATTTTATTTTGGCTTTCACCTATTTCATTTCAATCGTGTGATAAAACGTCAAATCATCTGGTATAAATGTTGCGCCATTATAGTCACAGTAGATTCCGTGTCTTACGGTTTATTACATCAGACTATATTTTTCATTTAAGCGTTACTAAGGCTGATCGCAATGCTGTTCTATATTATATGGCCAGTTCGACTAAAACAACGCATTGGCAATGCTCAGGTGCAGTTCAATTTTCAAAGCCCATGTTTGAAACAAATTTAAAATTGTACGACACGTTTGTTTAAAACTTGAATCGATGTGAAATTGAAATAGAACTTTGTTTCAAATTTGTCCGATAGTGTTCGGGTATTCCAAAAATAATTGTCAACCTGGATGTTGAATAATTTTTACGGTAAATTTATTCTTAAACCTTAGATGTATACTTTTCAGTACTATTTTTCTACTAGTGATACCTTTACGAATCCTTGTTAGGACCCGTGCCTTCGATTTATCGTTGGACTCATTAGTGAAAGCTAGCGGTATCAATCCTTCTTGGACACTGTCTTGGGAAAAAAAAACATCTTAAGAACAGCGGGATATTAAACATGCACTAAACGTGGCAAAAATCAGGGAAGAAAGGACGTTTCTCAGAAATGCGTGCTTTCTTCCAAGGATGAAATGGTTAATGGTTAATTTGTGTATGACCCGTAACACTTGAGCCTACCCAAATAACATTAAAGCTTTAGAAAAAGCAAGACTCATGTTCGATGTCCGTGTGACATGGGAATAATTCCAAAAACCTGGAGGAATTTTCAGAACCCCACTAATTGCCGTCAATGCCAACAGCGGGGTCATGGTACAAAACATTGCCGCATGGATGCTAAATGCATGATTTGTGGAGGTTATTCTCACGCTAAAGACGTCTGTCCTGTGAATGAAGATACCAAAAAGTTTGTTCGCCAATTGCGAGGGCAACCATAAGTCTAACTTTTGAGATTGCAGGTCGTGCAAACGAATCGTTGAGGCTCTTTCCAGGCAGATGAACGGCAACATTTTTTGCAGCCGGTATTCCCCAGGAAGAATCTCCAGCAATACTTATTTTTCAGTTAACGATCACTTACTTGAGAATCATACAAATCAAGTAAATTATAATCATGCTCATTAACAAACTAATTTTCTTCTGGGTAGCCGTTAGAATCTTCTAATTTCGAATGGATTTACCCCAAGAAACGCCTATTCCAAAATTGTAGCAGGCAGTTTCAGCCCCTTTCCTTCAAATTGTATTCCTACCTGTAACCGTCCTAATTGTTTCAAACCATATGGAAAAAAAATATTGGAAAATGCAAATACTTCTAGTAAAATGTCTCCCTCTGAATTTGATTTTTTTACTGAACAATTGAATCAAATGATTGATGCAATGTTCAAAACCCCCACAATGGCTGAAGAAGTCCAAGTTGGTTCAAATTAACTAAAAACATTGTTATTAGATTACGTTTTTCTAATGGATCCAATTTTTTTTTTAATATTTTGAATTAAAATGCTCGTTATAAAATGGTAAATATGACGAGCTGTTTAATTATCCAACGGCTAATAACACACATAGAGAAGTTATTACTAAAACCTATTTGAAACCTGATTACAAAAAAGAGATCCAAACATTTTTGTATATCGTTATGATAGACTAGATGGAGCATGTGAATTTGCAATCATAGCATCTACTTTTTCGTCATTTGAAACCAAAGTTTTTGAAACTTTGGGTATTTCTGTTAAAACATAGCTTGGTATATATACTTTTATAACTTTCATTCCCAATGCAGTAGGAAGATGCAAAGAACAATATATTTACACGATCTTCAACCTCGGCTCCGAAGCCCAAACTTTCATTTTAATTTCAATGGTACGGATTATTGGAATCGAACTGTTCCCTGTTTTTGGTATACTTATACCAGCTCAACAACGTCAACAATTGAACTCTCTCCGAGTGGCGTCACGAACACAAACGCAGAGTTGATAGTGGAAAATATCCCCTTTTGAATTTGCCGGGGACAGCTGATCTTTGTTTATGTTTTCCATTACAGCTTTTGAGTAGTATTCGTGACATGTAACGTGTATTTACACGAGTGCAAAAACCACTACGGAATCGAACCGAATCTGATCCAACAATAACCACGGATGAAACGAAATAATAGGTTAGCTTGTTATGAACGAGATGGTGACGTCATGATTGTCTTCAAGCAGCGTCTTATTCTGGAATGAGATTTGCGTTCACATATGAGATTTATTTTAATATATATCGCTTGGCTCGCTTGTACAACGGATTTGTAAGTATTGCCAACAAGCGAAGAGGCTGTGTTGGTCACCTGCCCCTTGGACAAGCATCCGCACGATATATGGTTGTGTACCGTTCGATCCTTTATCAAGTAGGAGCTGATGACGTCATGTTTAATTAATGAAATATTGTGATACTTGTTTATGCACATACTATTCCGTTTGTGATTATTTGCTTAATGCTGAAAACATAAATCAAAGCACAATTCTTTTTTTTGTTTGTGGATATTTGGCAGATCTAATTGAGAATAATGTTTTGACATATTGATGTCAAAAAATTAAAATTTCGAGTCATCTAGTAACATCAAGGAGACGAAATAGTGCGGTATTCAGAAATAATAATATGTTGACCCGTGACGTCATTACTCATTGAATATTTGGGCTCACTAGTATATCCGAAGTAAAATGCTGACTCAATTCAACAGAATTTCCTTTTAAGTAGGTCCATTGAACACACTTTTATTGATTATTTTTGAACCACCATCTTCTCCAATGGTAAGATGTTTTGTGTGAAAATCTGAAATAAATTATGACGCACGTAAGTAATCTCACACTTTTCCCCCTCTTACATAATCATAATCACGGAAATAATGAAACCCCAAAAATAAGTTCTTGAAATTTAAATTTGAGTACAACGCGTTTAGTTTTTACCCCCAGTTGGGCTGTTTTGCCTCTCTCTCAACCTCAATGTTCTCAAAAAAACGGAGACACGTCGACTCAGCGATGAATGTCCGTCAAATAAGACACATTTTGGTTTTAAAAGTTTATCTAATTTTAATTTGTTTTAACACACTACGGAGACTTCAAACGCTAACGTTGGGTAGAAAACACTGCGTTGGCCATTTTTGATATGGACCAATGCACGAGTTTATTAACTTCACCTGTTATCATAGCCACAGCACACCACCACTCAAACATCAAATAGTGAGCTCGTGCATTGGTCCATTGCCAAGCAAAAACTACCTACTGAGAGCTATATGCCAGTTTATGTTTTGTTTTGGTAGTCCGTGTAACGTGTAACAAGTAGAGATTTTTAAAGCAATACACAATTTGTAAAATTGCAACCAACGACTTCTTCAAATAACTCTTTGCACCTTTCGATTGATACATTCTTGTTCATACTAGGTTGACATAATATGTTGTATAATTCCATATCAATTTACTGTGTAAAATGTGTGCCTTCTACCGCTAGGTGTCGTGACTAACGACTGTTAATTTTCATCACTTTTTGACTTCAAAGATACACTTCCGTTCCGTGGTACCGTCATAATTTCCCCAAATCGAGACCTAATTACGGTTAGTGCAGGCTGCGATTATGCATTCGGTGACCTCTCTTCTCGGCTGACAGACAGCTGGTTGGGGTTTGTTCTGGCACCGAAACGAGACGATAAAAGAAAGAAAAACCGTTACCGAATTTCAGATTGCAAAACTTGTTCCGTTGTGACAAGATCTTTCGGAGTTGCGTGCTTGACTGGGGCAGAACGTGTGAAGTTTGAGATGCAAATTGGTACAGACTGGTCGTGATTGCATTATATTTTTAATTTATCCATTTATGATGCTTTGAGGTACCGTTGCTTTAAGTGTGGGAGTCGTGCAATTACTGAGAACTTGACTTGACGAAGAAGTTACAAATTAAACTTCAGAATTTTGTCAGCTCTAAATAATTTCTTCATTAATGCTATTGCGGATATAAATAATTTCAATTATGTTTCATCAACAACGGAAACATTCCGAAATGTACCCACTTTAGGACAAACGTTGGCCAATATTTTATATACAGGGAAGCTAAAAAAATTAACCCTGTACTGGAAATTGAAAGTTACTATATTTGAGGGGCTCAAACGAAAACTTCTCCAAGATTCTATGAAGTGATTGTTGGAATAGAGATAGTGTCGCACATCAGGTAGAAGAATCGTGTGGAAGATTTATCGAGAGGTATGCTATTTGGATAAGTGTGATTGAATTGTAAATACCTATATACCTGGTTTGAATAAAGAGAGTTGCAGCTGCTGATAGAGGGATCAGTCAGTAGCTGTTTAGTTCAGTGATGAATTTTGAACTGAACGCGAGCCAAAACTGAACGGAGCAAGTTCAAATTTTGCACGAGAACGTAGTAGACAGTGAACTCGCGAGCCGGAGCCTGCCGCTGCTCTCTAACGCCCCGTTCAGATCGCAATGCACTACAATAATAATTAAAGCATAGATTTAGGTATTCCCTCGGAAAATATTTCTTGAATGAATAATAAAATCAGTTCAATCATAAATGAATATATTATGTCTTGCTTTGATCACCTAATAAACAACTTTGGCATGGTAAGATGTCGTAAAATCTGTCAGAACAATCTGCGTTAAAATTTTTGCTCATTAGGGTTCAAATTTTTGAACTGAACAATGAGCAAGCCTACTTGATCACTCCGTTCCAAAAATTGAACTGGAACGCGAACTGAACGCGTTCAAATGCATCACTGGTTTAGTTGATGGATACATCTACTGTATTTTATATCTTTATGATTTGAAATCGGATGTGGTCTTGCTAGGATCTGCGTGGTCTTGGCAGACTAGCATTTCAACAGTGAGTCGTCCATCATTTCCCTGAAACATCCTCCAATCATATTCTAAAGTTCAATCAATAACTTCTCCAGAAATTTCTTGGGATTTCCTTCTAAATTATCCCTTAGCATTCAGATTTCTGCAGAAATTCCTCCAGTAATACTTTGAGATTTTCTCATGTAAGTCTTGAAAGTTTCAGGGATTCTTCAAGGAATGTCTCCGGTCAAATTTTTCTGACAAAAAAAAATCCTTGAGGTATGTAAGTTTTGAAGTCACCCATAATGAAAAAGGATCTCTGATATAACTCCTGGACTCTTGAGGAAGTTTATGAAGATTTTCTAGATAATTTGCTAAGATAATAATAAAAAAATAGATCGCATCTTGGGATAATATTCCGCAGGATTTTGAAAAGAAATTCCTCGAAAAACATTGGACAGAATCTCTATTTTTGTAGGAATGATCGGAAGAGTTATTGGAAAAAATACTGGTATAATCTGGTGTGAAAGCTCAAATAAACTTTTAAATATTGCATGGGAATTTTTTGAGAAGCTTTTTAAGAAATGCATGGTTAAACTGCAGGAGAAATACTTGGATGATATGGTGGAATAATTCCTAGAAAAAAAAAGATCTGTTCAAAGAACCCCTCAAAGAATTTTGGATTACTGAAGGGAAACAGGGATGAATTCTTGAAGGTATCCACGTGAATAAGCGGAAGAATTCTTGCAGGGTTTCTTGAAAAAAAAACCTCAAGCTATTTTTTCAAATACTCTGGAAAAAACCTTTGTGGATTTCCTCGGAAGAAATTCTGTAGAAAACTTTGGAAGATCTTCTAGAATAACAACTGGAGAATTCGTTTGAAGGATCGATGAAAAAAATCTAGAGGAAATTCTAGTAATACCAGAGGAAATTGTTGGAGATAATAGCTTTGGAGTTCTCAAGTATTTTCTGGATAAATTCTTCTGAGCATCCATTGAAAAATACTTTAGAGACCTTCTACTTTTTATAGAGCATTAAAATACATACCAAGTCTCTAAAAATAAACCAGCAACCCGCCCTGTCCTTATAATCATTCATGGGATCAACTTTTGTTATGATTCATATTAACAAACATGAAGATCCATTATATTGATACCGTTCTTAAAAAAACATTAAGGTACCGTGGGGTAAGTGGATACAGAAAAATCAATAGTCAACTTCATTGTTATGTACAGCTAACGTGAATAATGTAATTCAAACTTTTTTCTGTGGATTACAAATGAGGGACTAATATTCTTCAAATCGTCATTTATTTAGATTTTTCTGATTGTTATGTATTGAGTATGAGGGACTTGAAAATTTGCGCCAAATGATCCACTTGCCCCATCATGGTGGGGTAAGTGGATCACCAATAACAAACATCTGTTCTCAAAACAAATGTGATGTAATTATGTATAGTATGAATGCTATTACTCTCGTTCTTGTTAATAGTGCTGGCAATTTGCATTTTAATACTTTGAAATTAAAAAGTATCTTTATTTAACCAAAATATTCATACATATTTTATGTGTGAACTAAACACTAATTCGTACAAAAAAAAATATTGGAGCTAGAATAATTTGAAGAAAATTCATCCATTTATACACATAAGTTATATAGAAGTATTGTAAGATTATTCCTAACGATGTTTTATAAAAACACTCTAAGTTTAAAAATATTAGCTACATTTACTTTTCAATAACAAACTGAAATCCTTTTATTCTATTTATGAATATATTTGTATCATCTGTATAGAACAATTTATATGCTCAAATAAGGTACGATTATATGCTATCAAGTGGAAAATTTGTATATTTTGCTCTTCTACAACTAAGCTTAGATAAACCACGAAAAATTTCGTATCAATTTGAAAATTATTACTCTTCTATACCAGAAAGGTTAAAATAAACTTTTAGGTGGATTAATTCAAATTTTCTTTGTTCAATTTGACAAATTTAAGCTAGGAATGAATAAAGTTAAGGGAAAACAACATCTGCGGATACAGAAACTTGTTAAAATTATCGTAAGCAGTCTGCTAATAAATAATAATAATACTTGATCCACTTACCCCACCCCATTTAAAAGTAGGGGTAAGTGTACCATGTCCAATATATTTGTACCGTTTTGATTCATATTACGGACAGCTTCAAATTCCGGACACTCTACTTTGTATGGGAAACATTTCACACGAAATGTTTCAATTTTTGTCGTTCAAAAGTTCTCATTTTCGAGGCTCGTTTTAGTAAGCTTTTTCCATAAATATCTTCGAAAATTTATAATGCCCAACTACCTTAGATGTCTCTTTAGTGGTTTGACGATTTCAATTGATGATTTGACTGTTCCATTAATGATTATCATGAGCTGTCCGGAATTCGATTCAAAGTGTCCGGAATATGAGGCAAAAGTGAGGAAGCATCCGGAATAAGAATCATGAAAAGGCCACACATTTTGATTTATTTAAAATTATTCAAGTTGCGGAAGCGTATTCTTTACCCACCATTCAAAAGATAAGGGCTTCCTACGCTCGATAGTGCTAAGGAATCATACAGAATAATTTATTTTGTATGCTCTATGCTGGGTTATACTTCACTGAGTCCTTAAGTGTCCGTAATATGAATCAAAACGGTATTTATTTATAAAAATCACATATTTTTCATTGTGATTCATTCAATTAGAACTGAAATGCTCACCACGTGTCGAAAAAACTAATAGTATTCGACTTTAGACAGAGATACAGTGGATTTTTGATTGATGGAAAACAATTTTCAAATAAATTAATTTTTGCAGCAAACAAGTTTGCTTGTGTTGGTGTACGTGTAGTACCAGTTTTGCAATAGTATCAGTGTGGGCGTAAGTATATAACCTAAAACAAAGCAATGGTGCGAAAACATTCAACATATTCAAGTATTTATGCTTAATATTGACGAATGATCCACTTACCCCACTGCTACACTTCCCCCACTGTACCTTAAATAAATTTGACAAAAATAGACCAAACTTGCCTTTTTAACCAATGAGGTGATTCTAATTTGCTCATGTATTCCTAGATAACAAATGCATTAGCAGCAAAATTTCTGTGAATTTGTGTATCCAGCTATTCGGGAGAAACTGATAATGCTTGAAACTCCATTCAATTTTTCGCTGGAATTTTTTCAACAATGCTGCAAAAAAAAATCGTTTATAAATTCGTCATCAATCTGCTCTAAATATTTGAATGATGCTACAAAATACATTGGCGTTAATAGGGAGGGGCCAGGGGGGGGGGGCCTGGCCCCCCAAATAATGGGTTTGCCCCCCCCGAAAAGAAATTGGTGAAGAAATGACAATATAGTTAAAACTAGTTTTTAGTATGATACTAAAAGCGTTAAATTAATTTTGAATATAAATTTCCGGATAGTGATTGTTTGACAGGCAATAGCAATATGCAATTTTAAAACGTCACATACTGCCATACTGTTTCTTTTTTGCCCTTCTCCGATATTGAAATTCATTGAAACATGTTTTAGAATTAGCAGAACTGGCTTGATCCATTTGTAGTGGTGTTACTAATCAGAAAACCAAAATCTTTTAAAATTTTAAAACAAGCTGCGATATTTTGTGATCAATTTTCTAGAACGAATCGTTGTTACTGGGAAATGTTTGTGTATGAGAGTTATGGTAAAGTTTTATAAAAAAATATTTCTCAAAATAAACAATGGTGCAGCAGGTGAACTTTAGTTTGTATACATTTTTCCCGGAATTTTTAATGTTTCATATTCAAATTTGTGAGTCGTTCGAAAAATTTGTCTTGAGACGTCGGGAGCACACTGAAATGAATTTTATTGTTGAAATTACTGAATCCATGGTAAAATTAAGAACTGCACCAACGATTTTCAACCGACTACATTATCCTGTCAACTTTACCAAAACATAGTCAACATCACTACACAAGAAAATATATTCGGTTTATTTAACTACAGTTGCAGTATTTCTGACTAGAAACATTCGTGATTTGACAAGTTTCGCATTGTACTTTTGACCACACCGTGTTGAACGGTGGGTGTCACGGATTGAAATACAATGCTTTGTAGTTGATTCTACTATGTACATGGTCACATTTACTGCACTGCTCAGTGATTTGTACCAGATTCGGACAAAAAACAACATCTAACCGTGTAGAGTCGTAGATGTCGTAACAATTTTTTGCAATGTTATATTGGCACAAATTTTCTGAAGTTTTTAGAATGAAAATAAGACCCTGTTCTATTTGTTTGTGAAGATCAAACGTAAAAAATTTTTCATACTGAAGATTGTTTTTAGATACGCTTTTAATTCTTTTATAAGTGTAATATGATTTTTTTTTTTTATTAATTTTTCTTACGCAACATTTTTGGCGTCTCACGTAGGTTATATGGACATTACATCAATTCTTTTTTTTTGTCTGTGTTAACGAGATTTTTAACCCTGGGCTAGTTTATCTCGAGACCGACAGCTTTACTTCACTTCCAAATGAAGTCACCACTATAACTTTTTATGTTATACGTGATTATCTCCGAGATGAGATTGGATCCCAGGTCCTCGGCGTGTGTTCTAACCGCTACACCAGGTCCGTCCCCGTATCAATTTGGTTCAAAGATGTTTTTTCGTATTAAATATATATGCATTCATGTAAAATTTCTGTAATTAGAAGACGTTGCGCTATTTGTAAGAGAAATAGATAAAACTTGTTTCTAGATTAATGACGAGATATTGATGATGTACGTTTTTAGATATCATTAGGATGCTTTGAGGTGTATAAGTTACTACATAATTGCTTGGAATCATTTTTTGTCCGATAGTGTGGCAAAAGTTCGAATCAGCGGGGTAAAAGTTCGACCCATATAAGCTCGCAGATAAATTTACAAATTACCCCAAATTCACATATTATCTTCATGTTTAGGTTAATTTGCCTGATCGTGCGAAAAAAGTCACCAACCTTTTACATTTCACTTAGTTTTGCTTTTTTGGGCTTTGGACATTTTTTTAAATGAAGAATTAGTGTGTATTTATCTGTAAGTTAAGTTTATGGCTGGTATCAAGTATGTCTGTCGTTAAAGTGTCGGTATTTTGTGTTTCGGCCAGCAAACAGTTCGTTTAAGACAATCAGCGAAATTATAGAAAATATGTTGAAGGTTGACTGTATGGTTTTTTTTTCTTCTCAACTGCTATTGTTTTTATGAAAATTTTGATTATACCACTAAGGTCGAACTTTTGCCCTACCTTACTTTGATTGTATATTAATAAATCCATGATCAAAATACCTTCCATCCTGCTTTCTTCAAACAACCCGTCGGGTTCGGGTCGGGTTCGGGTATGAAAATTTTTATTTTTTCGGATTCGTGTTTGGGTAAAAAAAATATCGGGTACGGGTCGGGTTCGGGCTTGAAAAAAGTCGGGTTTAGCTGGGTTTGGGTCGGGTTTGGAGATAGTTGTTCACAAAGTAACAACCGGAAAGCATCCCTATGAATCAGAAACGATGTATTTATCATCTTTTTGAATTCGGGTTCTATTCGAGTTTTTCTTAGAAAACTTTTTCGGGTTTTGGGTCGCGTTCGGGTTTGAACAGCGAAAATTTTTCGGGTTAGGGTCGGGTCCAGGTTCGCTTTTAAATTTTTGTCTAGGGTTCGGGTCAGGTCCGGGTTTGAAGGATTAAAATAAGTCGGGTACGGGTCGGATTCGGGTTTGAAAAATTTGAAACCCGACCATCTCTATAAAGAATCTGATAAAAAAATGCTAATATACCGTCTCAGCAGACGACGTACTGCCAACGTTTAGTGATTAATTTGATCAATAAGTCATAAACATGTAAAATTATTTGTGAAAACTCGAACCGCATAAAAAAACCAACTTAGACTTCTTAAGTCTGCAACAAAATTGCCTGCATTATAAGTCGCGCTCTTCTTCGGTGCAACTGAAGGTCAACAAACCCCCGGGCAATCCAATGAACTCTTTTCCGAGAGGCAGAACAGAGCTGGTTTCGTTCCAAATTGAATTGGCCGTCGTCGTCGCACAAATAGAGGATGAAAATCAAAAGAGGGAGTATACCTACATGTAGGCAAAGGGCGATTCGCGCACCCTGGCTTGCTTCTAAGCATGACCATTAGGGGAGACTGGGGAGTCTTTTCGTTCTTAAGGCTGTTGTAACTCTGCAGGGATATCATCATTCTGACGAGATTTCTGCATAGGCTCACAAGTAAACATGTTTTGCCAGATTATACATTACAGAGTGATGCGAAATTTTGTTAAAAGTACACAAAATTTCGTGTTTCCAATTACATGTCTTGTGAATCTAAACACGAGAATTTTAAGATGTGCGTTTGATTTTACTTTTTAAATCTCCAAATACTGAAAAGTTGAGATGAATTGTTAAAATATACACAAACGTTTTGAGATCTTTGTTGAATTTTATCGGAGTCAATGCAAACCAGTTTATCCTAAAAGATTATTTTCACACCATCTGATGGGTTACCTGCTTTGATACTGTATTTCACATGGAAGTAGTATTGCATAAAATTACTTAGATTAAAACTATATAGATTTCGACAAATTAGGATGGGATCAAGTATCCCCAGGGATCAAATCCACCCAGTCTCCCCTACGCTTCTCTTCTCATAACATCGAAATAGCCCATATTTGCGCTGGGGGATTGTTAGCGTTGCTAACGATATTGCCGTCACTCTTGGCTACCGCCATTTGCGCTCTCTCTTCCAATGGATAATCAATAATAAATATATAGAACACAATCATTTCTATGCGCGCACTGCCATGCCATGCGATATATGTACCCTCCCACCGGGGCCTCATCCTGGAGGCGAAAATGGATATTGGGTGAGGCGTAACAAATAATAGGCCGCTGGCGCGTGCTCAATTGCTGTGCACAGTATTCAGACCACTGCTGGTTGGTATGCCAACCGTGTGCTCTTCTCGTTTTGTGGAGGTGACTTTGCATCTGGAACATAAGTCGTGGCTGATCTTATTGACCCTGCGATCCTAAGCTCTCCTCGAGCTATCGACAGTATGCTATCTACCCTTTCATTCCATCAGACTCTTCTCCTTAATGGTATCACATCCCACTTAGAGCTAAACCTGCCCTAACTTAATGATCCCAGAACTGTTCCAGTAGAGTTGCTCTTAACTCCAATGATATCATTATTATTACAGATAAGAAAGATCGGCAGACTAATGAATGAACAGAGGTCGGATCCGCGCCCAGAAAGCCATGCCTCCAGCAAAAATATGGATTCAATGATCCATCTTGGTGCTCGCTAGAATGGGGCAACGCATTATAATCTTGCGTTCAGCGTAAGTGCTCATTATGAGGTGTCAAAGTGATTAAATTTATATGAAATTACACCTAATCAATTTAATGCTGAAATTATAGGTACGCTTCGCTAAATCAAGAATGTATGCTGCTCTGAGGCTTTCTATATATTTACTGCACACTGAGCCAAAATCAAAATTGAGCCCGATAAAACCTCTAACGCTTTAGGAGTTCATTTTTTAAAGTTGGTGTCTTCGGAGACTTCTCATTGATTTATTTGGTTTGATAAGTTGATTGGAAATTTTGCCGCACAAGAAGCGCTGCGATACAAACTTTTTTATTTCACGTTCTATACCTTTCTTGTCTTTGACAAAGTTATGCAATGAGGAAAAATACAACTAGTTTTCGAAAACACCTAAGTTCTAAAACATCAAACAACAAAATAATGATTAGTAAATAAAAACCGAAATCTTTACTACACCATTTAATTCCACAGCTGTTTGTATTCTTTGAAATATACGCGTGTTTTGACCTCAAGTGTAGGACGAAAGACGAGTCTAGTGCATGACGGTCAAAGGATACAAACTTAAGTTGAATTAAATTTTATCCAGCTTTTTACGCTTACCATAAAACGATGAGGGGTGTTTTGATTTTGACATTTCTTGCCGACTGATTTTATAGTTAAATTTTTGTAGACTGAAATTTAAGATTGTTGATTGAAATGTCAAAAAGTTTCACTACGTCTGCTTGCAGCTAATATTGGCTAGAACAGCTGTTCCTCATAGTTATTAATCGAATTTATTAATTTAATTTATTTCTTTTAGGAACCAGAAACCAATACGACAATACTGACATGAATCGAATAGGGCGATATTCAAAACTGAAAAGGCAATAGATGACTCTTTTTCAGTGGTAGTAAAAACGAAATCCTGAAGCAAATAGAGCATAATGAAGATGAACTAAACACCAAAAGTTATGTATTCATATTACGCTTGATTTCTAATCACTACTTTTTCGATCCAGTTTCCTAATTGCAAGTAATTTACGTTTTTCATTATTTACCATACGTTTTGACAGTTCATCGACTACCATTCTTCCATGCGCTTGTGTTTGAAATTTGAGAAATTTGAGAATCCAGCGTAGCGCGATCAGTGAAAGGAATACACACATCAGTGTCGCCGCTAGGCGGCCAGCACAGATAAACTGAATGTTCGAAGGGTTGTTGTCTGTACTTTTTGCCACTGGCGCCAACTGTTAGCGATTAAGAAAATAAACAGTCGTTACCCTATTGCAAAACTCTATCGTTTATGGACATCATTAATTGTTAGCTATATCCCTACCAAATACTCAGGCCACACACTGGGCGAAGTTGTGGATCCTGTAAGATCTCTAGTGGTATGGGAATGTTTCGTCCCACGAAACGAATTTGTAATAGAGTCATCACAAAACACAACCCAGTGGTCTCTGGACTGGTCAGCGGAACTATCTACTAAAAACAATTTTTACAAACCATTTGAAGTTCTCGCAGTAGATACCCGCTTATTTTAAGTTGTTAGATCCTTCCTCCTTAGATCTTCTTCAAAATAGATTAGTATCATAACCATAAGCTTCCTGCCTGTCAATCTAAAATACTAAACCTATTAGAATAAAAGAGGGAATTTAAAAAATGATCGATTTTCATTTCCAAAAACACCAGACTTGACTTCTCTATGTCAACATAAATATTTTTTACCACCACAAAGCTTGCTTTGATCAAGCTATAAAACTTATTATAGTGTTTGCAAGAAATGTCTGAAGGGGGTGATTAAAAAATTGCTAGCGTAAAAAGCTGGATAGTATTAAATTCGGTTTTCATTTACTTACAGCTCGGATATATATTATCAAAGTTATAAAAAAATCCACGTGCTTATGTGGGATTCGAACCCACGATTTAAGTGGCTCAATAGTTTAGTTGGTAAAGCTTTCGTCCAGCATACAAGAGTCGTGGGTTCGAATCATACGACCAAAGCAAGCGAAGAAAAACATCCCATCTGTATCGGTCTATGATCGACAATATACAAGCTTGATAAATAACAACTGAAAACGAGAGCCCCATGTTATGTCTACCTTTCTCAAGACTTCCCGGACTGTTGACGTAAAAACATATTGTTTTATTCTCTATTTGCAGATATAAAACCCCAAAGAGAGAATGATGATAAAACTCACTTTTCTCGTTCATTTACCGTTGGTGTAGTGCTTTATTTCACTGGCATGACAAATACTGGCAATATAAATGTGTTCGAAACGTCGGATGAACATTTAAAATCCGTTTTTGAGCATAATAGATTGAAGGCCATAACCTAGAAGATTAAACCATCAGCAACGCAATGTCATTAACTGTTACATCTGAGGTTGAGCATGGGGCTTTCCTCAGTTTATATCTCAAAGCGTTGATTTTTTTATGAATACTTTGTAGCAAACACTTTCAGAACTTTCAATTCTGTACATTTTTGTTGAAATCACCAAAGACCTATCTCGATTAGAAGCTATAGATGATTTTCGTTCAAAAATATATTATTTTCATATGTTGTTAGTCTCATTGCAAACAAAAACCGTCCTCACAATTTTTAAAAGATTGAGGATCTGTTTGCGCCTTCAGATATATCTCCATTTGAAAACAATTATTTTTTCGAAGAAAATCTCTGATAACCCTGCAACCAGAAGAGATAGAACAGTAGTTTCTCAGGCAAAAAGTTGCGCAATCAAAAGTTTTTAATGTCTCGGAACAACGTTTTTGCGAGAAATTATCGTATAAAAAGTTGACAAGAAAAAAAATGATTTTTCAGGACCACCCTAAATTATTTGTTTAAAAAAACCATAACTCGCGAACGATAAGAGATAGGAATTTGAGTTCTTCGGCAAAGTTGCTCCAAATCCAAATGCTCTAAAACATTGTAGAACATTGTACAGGCCTGAATGCGTCAACGAAAATGTTTGTATTCTGATCTCGTAAACCATGCGGGCCTCCCTAATTTCACATAACTGTAGAAATGACTGAAAAATAAGAGAAACTTTGCCGAAGACACCATATATCTAAAATTGACGGTTCCTGCTTTTTTCTTCCTAGACATGGCTCTGGGACCAATGTGCAATGTTATGATGTCAAGATAACTGTGCATTCGGGGGAACAGCATTCAAGGAAATAGCTTTCGGGGTGATGGAATTCGGGGTAATGGCATTCGGGGAAATTAAATTGGGGGGAATAGCATTCGGGGTAATGGGGTTTTTTATACTTAATTTTTGCGCCCCCCTAAATAAAAAAATCAATTCTATTTTGAGGTTAGGCTGGACAGTTTCAAAACTGCGTTTGCAGCTAAGACAAAATTGTGACACCCAAGTTACGGTAAAAAATCGAGCTAAGGCATTCAAATAGAAAAAAATATGACGGCAGACGTTCGGAAAGCCTTATAAGATTGATTGAGGCGAGCTCACTCTATGGCGCTAAATAATAATATTAATAATAATAATAATAATAATAATAATAATAATAATAATAATAATAATAATAATAATAATAATAATAATAATAATAATAATAACCAATGTTGCGGCCAGGATGTCTTTCCCTACGTTGTGTTATTTTTGATGATGAACGGACAACGAATCAAACGCACTACTTTCAATACTTCTAATTTATTACCACCGAGGGGCAGCGTGCCCGCTCGGTGGGGAACGAACGATAATGTACAAGCAAGACAAATTTACAAGTGATGATGCTGTGTCAAGTGTGGCTTATATATACTGTAGAGGTAGTACGGTTGAATGCTATCGTGTTGCAGCTAGTTACGACATTCAGTAACGACATCCGGATGGAGTTTGGTATTGACAAATGCATGTCAATTCATCTACGTCGGGGTCAAGTTATGGATGCCAGCTGTTTCCGCGTCAACGAGCAGGAGGAGATTCGGAATATGGTTGAAGGCGAAACGTATAAATACCTTGGATTCCTGCAACTTAAAGGTATTCGCCACACGATGATCAAGAAGGAGCTGCAGGAAAAGTTTTTGTCACGTGTCAACTGTATTCTGAAAAGCTTTCTGTCTGCCGGCAACAAGGTGAAGGCGATCAACACGTTTGCTGTGCCCCTGTTGACGTATAGTTTCGGGGTGGTAAAGTGGACCAAGACTGACTTGGAGGCGATAGAACGAGCAGTACGAGTGGCGTTCACCAAGCACCGAATGCGCCACCCAAAATCGTCCATTGAGAGAGTCACCCTGCCACGTGCAGCAGGAGGAAGAGGCGTCACCGATATCCAGGCACTATGTGTCTCCCAGATCCAGCAGCTGCGGGCATATTTCGTAGAAAGCCAGAACCGCCACGAAATTTACCGCACTGTATGCGAAGCTGACCACGGCTTCAGCGCCCTGCATCTGGCGCAGGAGGATTACCAGCTGAACTGCGACATCAAAACCGTCGATGAGATGATCGCAATGTGGAAGCAGAAGGAGTTGCATGGAACGCACCCCCATCAACTGGAGCTCGAGCACATCGATAAGGTGGCGTCAAACACGTGGCTGGTGCGGGGTGACCTCTTCTCAGAAACAGAAGGTTTCATGGTAGCCATCCAGGACCGGGTAATTGCGACGAAGAACTATCGGCACTACATATTGCACGAAGACGTGGAGGACCGCTGTAGGAAGTGCAATTCAGTAGGGGAGACTATCGAGCATGTCGTTGCCGGCTGTTCAGTACTAGCTGGATCAGCCTACCTCGATCGTCACAACGAAGTTGCCAAGATTGTGCATCAACAGCTTGCCCTTAAGCACAACTTGGTGGATCGATTTGTGCCCTACTACAAGTACCTGCCTGACCCGGTTCTGGAAAATAGTTGCATAAAGCTGTACTGGGATCGCGAGATCATAACGGACGTCCTCATCCGTGCCAACCGCCCCGACATTGTAGTCTACGACAAAAGGATGAGACGAGTTACACTCATCGACATCGCTGTACCGCTGGACCACAATGTCCAATCAACGTTCTCTAACAAGATAGCGAAGTACCACGACTTGGCGGAGGAGTTGAAGCAGATGTGGCACCTAGAGGACGTCCGTATAGTTCCGGTAGTCCTCTCAGCGACCGGAATTGTCCCGAAATCTCTCCTAAGGTCCCTAGACGAGCTGGAATTGAAGAAGGACCTACACAGCATCCAAAAGGCGGTGATTCTTGGAACCTGCAGCATAGTTAGACGGTTCCTGAACCACCACAACTGAGAAGCTCATCCAGCAGACTCATTAGGATAAGTTAAACCGACCAATGAGATCCACAGAGCCTAATCCCCTTTGGCATACAGATTGCCCGGGGTAGGTGAAAGTTTCCAGCATTTTTTGCTGAGAAGTGCCAAAACTCTATAATAATAATAATAATAATAATAATAGGAGTATAAACTCCTCATATCAATCCTTTATGCAACCATACGAATAAGAACTCATAGCTACAAGTGTGACTTGGAAAATGCATTCTTTAAATTCAGTCTTCTAAAAATCCCACTTCAAGAGCTGCTGAGATCAAAAGCCATCAGAATAAGATTTTTGCCGCGCGCATCTTTTGCTCAAATCCAGACATGCAATGAATTATGCCACGTGTATGAGAGGATTGAATCCCAGGATTAATTTATTAATCGATAAATATCGATAAATATAATAATTAATCGATTGTTAGCCGGGTAAATGAATCGAGTAAGCATTGATATTTTATTCCATATCAATTGAAAATTTTTGTCTGACAGGAATTTATTATCATAGCTGTTTCCAGTGAACGGCTTCTGGAAACTAGCGACAATTTTTAGTAACATTATGGCCCGACGTAATGAATTCACATGTAGATGGGACTTCGAGCTCCTTAACAGAGAATATGAATCAGGACAATTTAGATTGAGTTTCCGTTGAAACATGTCAAAATTCAACGAAATAGAGTTTCGTTGAATTTTGCTTTTATTTGCTTTTAAATGCTTGCTTTTAAATGCTTGAATTTGCTTTTAAATCTTTGTCTTGGTTGATTTCTCCTTGAGTGAAAATGACCAAAAGTACCTAGTGACATTTTGGTGTGGTATATGATACCATTTCTCCTCTATCCTCACTTGCTGAGCTTCATTGCCTTCCATATCACTTCCTCTCATGTTCGGTAGACAGGTTCTATTCGTCATACGATCCAATTCCCAATGAAACGTCTAATATTCCAGATGAAGAGCATTTTACCTTGACTCGATTGCCTATGAGCGTAATGATGAGATTCAATCATGAGATTGAAACCTTGCATGAGTCACGCACGCTGAGATTGGAAAAATCAGGATTCAAAACTATCCCGCGCTTTGAGATTATTTCAAAGCATGCTTTTTTTAAATCTGGGAGCAGAAGGATGCTCTTAGAAGACTGTTTAAATTATGAAAAATTGCGTTATACCAAACGGAATTATGCCAAATAGGGAAGAGCCATCGTGGATTAGCCATAAAATGTTTCACGCAAAATTTGCCCCTTTGCAAGCTCCTATGTCAAAAATTTGGAAGAATCTCCGGGGCAAAGGACTGCTACAATTATGTTCACAAATGATCAGCAAGAGTTTAATAAATTTATTTTGTATGGAAAAAAGTTTCTCGAAAGTGAACCCTTTTTTCGAAAAAAATATCTGTTAGGAGTACCAGTGCCAAATATTTGTATGAAAAAAGTTTAAAACTAAGATATAACTCATCATTCATCTAATCGCCATACTAATATTTTATAATTAACGTTGTAACGATTTTTTGTGCAGAGACGCTAGAGGCCGTTCATAAATCACGTGTTTTTTTTCCGGAATTTTAGATCCCCTTCCCCTTTGAGGTCATCTGTTCATACACAAATTTCAAAATTTGTATAATTGTACATGGACCGTGATATTTAGCCAGATCTCCTCTCCCCCCATAAATGATCACGTGGTTTATGGATGATCCCCTAGTGTGTTCTAGCTTCATGTGGTGAGTAGCGAATCAGACGATGTATGCAGCCCATTGCTTGGAAAATTTCTAAGACAAGCGCTGAAAAAATGCCTCTAAAATGTTTTTTTATCAATGTAGACATTGAGCAATACTCGCTGAAACCAGGCCGCCATCGGCACCCATCGTTAGAATTCCAATTTTATGTCACTGATCGCTAGTTTTCGATAAAACTTAAGGGTGGTCCTTTCGGTTTTCTCAAATTGGTGGACCCCTCGCACGTCAGCTAGCTAAACAGTTTGCGAAAAAACCCATTTTTTGATAAATCTTGGGTATTTCTTCACGTGATATGCCTCATATTTCCCTTGGAACACATAGCAAACTTAGTGGAATCATATAGAGAAAGGATATAGCTTTCATTTGAAGTTAAAAAAAATTTGGCCGCCATCTTGGATTTTATTAGAAAAATCGTTTTTTTACCATTAGCGCACCGCTAGTTTTCAATTCTGAGATCACCATCAGAAAGCTGAGGAAAAATTACGTAAGATAGGCTACATAAACTAGGTGAGCAATGGTATTTACCCTATGAAATGAACGATTTTCTAAGTCATGTTCTACGATTTTGACGTATATGGCGATTGCAATCAACGCAAACATCATTTTTTGTACAACAAAGAAACAAGTTTTCAATAGTTGGTTTATTACTCGAGTGAGATGAAGGATAGGAGTATTATTTTGAGTGAAAAAATTGGCGGCCATCTTGGATTTTGACGCCATCTTGGTTTTAAGTAGTAGAATGAGTTTTCACCTTGATAGCACTCAACATGTTGAATATGCTACCATTACACTTACTTTTCTTCATGTTCTTCTTTTTCCTGTCGTTACGTCCCTACTGGAACAGAGCCAGCCCCTCAGCTTAACTAGCTTCAAAAACGAATGATCAAATAGGATTTTTAACGCTTATTTGTTACCGGAATGATTGTTCTGCATATCTTCGAATTAAAAAAATAGCATTACTTCTTTCACTTATTTGGTCTAAACCATTGATTGAAATTAACAATCGGTTAAACAGCTGAGATAAGGTAAGAAAGAAAGAATCTGATTGTTTTTTTTAAGGAGGCCTCAAAATTCAGCATGATGAGCGTTGAGATGGCAAAAAATCATTCAACTGTTAAAATCTAAGATAGTGTCGAAATCCCAGATGGCCGCGAGATTTTCCAATCTCAAAATGATACACCTGCGTTTCGACATTACGTCCACATTAGAACAAAGCCTGCTTCTCGTTTTTCAATTTCGCTATTTTCACATGCATGTTGGGCGGTAATAAAAACGATACTTTATGGTTATGGTAAGAATTTTTTTTCTTGAAAATTTAAGATTTCCATTATAAGTAAATGCACGTTTGGCAATGTTTTATGGTAAAACTACAGATATTTCTACAAGACTTACTAATGTCCCAACGCGCAATTTATGAACTTCATTCAATGACAAAAATGCATATGGTAAAAAAATGTTTATTTATTTCAATCAATGTTTTTGACAGTTTTCATTCATTGAATTTATTTATACATAATTCCTGAATTCAAAGATATGTCGAAGAATTATTCTGGTATGAAAAATCGCATTATATAAGAAAATTCCTATTCAATAACCTGTATTTATAACACAACTAACAAAGCTGAGTATCAGTCTCGGTTCCGGTAGGGACGTAACGACAGGATATGAATAATAAGAAGAAGAATAAGAAGAAGAGTTTACGTAACCTTGGTAGCCTCTACATTCGACATGCTGAGTGCTATCAAGGTGAAAAATACATTCTACTACTTAAAATCAAGATGGCGTCAAAATCCAAGATGGCCGCCAGATTTTATCACTCAAAATAATGTTCTTATTCTTCTCTCGACTCGAATAAAAAACCAACGATTGAAGAAAAAATGTTTCTTTGTTATACAAAAAATTATGTTTGCATTGATTTCACTCGCCGTATACGTCAAAATCGTAGAACATGACTTAGAAAATCGTTCATTTCATAGTGTAAATACCATTGCTCACCTAGTTGCTGTAGCCTATCTCACGTAATTTTTCCTCAGCTTTCTGATGGTGATCTCAGAATTGAAAACTAGCGGTGCGCTAATGGTGAAAAAAACGATTTTTCTAACAAAATCCAAGATGGCGGCCAAATTAAAAATGGCCGCCAAATTTTTTTTAACTTCAAATTAAAGCTATATCCTTTCTCTATACGATGCCACTAAGTTTGCTATGTGTTCCAAGGGAAATATGGGACATATCACGTGAAGAAATACCCAAGATTTATCAAAAAATGGGCTTTTTCACAAACTGTTTAGCTAGCTGGCGTACGAGAGGTCCACCAATTTGAGAAAACCGAAAGGACGACCCTTAAGTTTTATCGACAACTAGCGATCAGTGACATCAAATCGGAATTCTAACGATGGGTGCCGATGGCGGCCTGGTTTCAACGAGAATTGCTCTTTATGAAAATTGATTATTTAAGGGAATATAATTTCTCAACTTTCACACTGAAGAGCCGAAAAAAGCTCCATATAACTTTATTTGGATATTGATATCAAAATCACAAAATAAATTTGAGTATCAATTAATTAAATAATCTTTCATTCACTGAAACTGTTTGCAGGAATTACTGAAACATTTCAAGATAATTCAACGTAAAATACGAGTATGAATATCTTGAAATATTTACTGAAAACTAGTGAAAGTTTTGCTATGGAAAGCACTTAAGTGATCCTTATTTTTTATTATGATTCGTGGTTTTCGCCGTTAACCGTTAACCAGCCGAGTGGAAGTTTTAAAAACTATCGAAACACTAAACATTACAATTGAATTAAATGGACAAATTGATGTGAAATTTGCAAAAAAAGTTACACGTCTTCTCAGTGAGAATCGAACTTACGACTCTCGGTTTACAAGATAGGGTGCGTTACCCATCCACCACGAGAGAACTCATGGACGCAGAAGTTAACCTGTATTCGATTTCAACTCAATAATCACGTGGTCCTCTTTCCCAAAGCGCACCTCTATCGGAATCGTTGACATTTAAGTTTATTTTGATGCTCCAAATACCGTGGTGCACCAA
The DNA here is from genome assembly GCF_002204515.2 of Aedes aegypti. Lineage (NCBI taxonomy): Eukaryota > Metazoa > Arthropoda > Insecta > Diptera > Culicidae > Aedes > Aedes aegypti. The sequence continues at coordinate 444,520,081 of NC_035108.1, forward strand.
TACCCGGATCCGTGAAATTTAACAAGGCATGTCTTGTTCTTAAATCCGGACGACTGTATAAAAAAGCCGGACACTTTTGAATAAATATCCGGACATCCGCGTTTTAGTCGTTTAAATTGAAATAAAGTTAGGCAACATGTATTTTTATGTAGCCAAAACTTCATTTACTTTACATATTGATGCATAAAAGCTATTCAGTTTGCGTTGAAGCATAAATTGTGAGGAAGATCTCGTGATTCGATTACCTACTTCTTCAATTGCGGATTGGCTCAAGTTATCTGCTACAATCATTGCCCATACATTATTTTTCTGAAATAATCAACATTGAGCAATCGAAAATTATAAATATTACCAATGAAGGTTTCTCACGGTTAGTCACAAAACAACACAAAAATTGTAAAATTACAATCACTACAAAACTTGGCAGTACTTAGTACTTAGTTTCAGTTGAGATTGTATATGCCCAAAATAGCCAGTTAATATTTGAACAATTAAGCTGTCAGCATATTTGCACAGTTAATTCACAGTTTTCTCTACGTCTAAAACATACCTCGATAAAAAAAAACCACAAATCGTAATTGTCTTCGTTCCGCACAACTGTCCACCAGTTCCAGCACGCCGTTTACTGATCTGATCGCAGGTGTTTATCCTGTTTTCCGCACTGCTGCAACTATAATGTATTACACCTTCTTTTTTATGTGGGATGCTATTTTTTTACGATCGAACTCTCTTATTGTTGCTTCTACAACTCAACTGTTTGCCCACGCGCACAACAGGCCAATAAGCCAGCTCTAATCTAATTTCCTTCTTCGATTTGTGCTGCTGCTTCTGCTTCTGCTAGTTCTACGATGCGGTCAATCCGCTACGGCGATTGAGTTCAACACTGAATGGATTACTTTTTTTTTGTAGCCTCAACTGTTGCACCTAGGTAAAGTTACTGTACTGTTCTTCCTTTACTGGATCTCACCAAATAGAGTCTTCACCGCAGAGTTTATGCTAGTCACGCAAAATTAAGCGGAATAAACAGGTAGCTCTCTTCACCGCACATTCTTTTCACTTGCCATCAACTTGATCCGATACGCTCACTTTGCACTTGATTTACTTTTGTTCTAAGCTCGGGTAATGTACCTTGTTCTACCAGTCACAAATGGTACACGATTTCGCACCGGCAACGGTCGAAAAGCCACGTGCCTCCACTCTAAGCGATTCACTGACGAGAGACTTCAACGCACTCGAAGTAAGCGACGAACTCGCGCTGCACAGAACGAACGCTCGTCAAGTCGGCGCGAAGTTTTTCCTGGATTTTGCTCTCAAGCCGGAGATTATTGCAAAGACGTTCTGTTGCTGCTACTGCTGCTCGGTCAAGGTCTGGGTTGAGAATGGGCAGGAGAAAGACTTTTCCACGCGATATATTCGCGATCGGTTGAGGCTGCGAGGCGGCGAGAACGGGTCCGGGTCGGCCGATTTGAAAGACGATCACGGTGCTCCCCAGACTGTTATTATAAGAAAAAAATGTCCATCAAATGTACGCTCACCAATCGACTTCTATGACAAAAATGCATGTAGAGCCTGTTTCTAAATTGCGCCTCATTGATGGTGTAGGTCATCAATTTTATGAGAAAAACAATGATATAACCCGTTTTGACTCACATTCTGAAGACTCAAGGTTTACAACCATTTCAAATATATCTGATAGGCATAAATCAGTTGATATTTTTGAAACATTAAATTTATTCGCAAAGTTTAACTATAAACCTATAACCTATAACTATAAATTATAAAAACAATGATTTATAATCTTTTACTATTAATTTTCGCAAAAATGTATGGAACAAAATTTTGCTTTAAACGTCGAATTAACACATTAATGCTGGCTCATATTACAAACACCTTAATTCAAATTCCGAACACCACGAGTAAATCATATTCATATAAATCATTTTCCATATAACATACACTGTAAAAGTTAGGGGTCACCCCTTAAAAAGATACAAAAGTTTTTTGTACATATGTACAGTGCTGATCTAATTCCCCGAACGCTTAGAATTCCGGACCCCGGCTTTAACTTACCCAAACATTGTTATCTCTGGGATTACATGTTTAATTTGAAATCTGTATGGCTCATTCGGAAGGCAATGAGTTTCTCTTACTTTGTAGGAGCTTTGACAAAAAAAAAAATTGTTCACTAATTTTTTAGTTGTTGAAGTTGTGGCATTTTCCTAATATTTCACTGAGCAATTCTCGCTGAAACCAGGCCGCCATCGGCATCCATCGTTAGAATTCCAGTTTTATGTCACTGATCGCTAGTTTTCGATAAAACTTAAGGGTGGTCCTTTCTGTTTTCTCAAATTGGTGGACCCCTCGTACGCCAGCTAGCTGAACAGTTTGCGAAAACGCCCATTTTTTTATAAATCTTGGGTATTTCTTCATGGAATATGTCTCATATTTCACTTGGAACACATAGCAAACTTAGTGGCATCGTATAGAGAAAGGATATAGCTTTCATTTAAACTTGAAAAAATTTTGGCGGCTATTTTGAATTTGGCCGCCATCTTGAATTTTGTTAGAAAAATCGATTTTTCACCATTAGCGCACCGCTAGTTTTGAATTCTGAGATCACCAACAGAAAGCTGAGGAAAAATTGCGTAAGATAGGCTACAGAAACTAGGTGAGCAAAGGTATTTACCCTATGATATGAACGATTTTCTAAATCATGTTCTACTATTTTGACGTACCGTAAAACGGGGTAACTTTGATAGTTTTTTGGAAGAAAACTTGAATATTTTTGCATGCTGTTTCAAAGATTTACAATTTATTTTATTTTTTTAAACAAGTACTGGCATCCTAGCTATCGATTACAGTCGATAAATTGCCAAAAGATTTATTTTGAATGGATATATAATTTTTTATATAATCGAAAGTTGGTTTTCTGTTTTGGGGTAACTTTGATAATGGAGTATGATTCGAACAAAATTGAATGAATAACGAACATTTGTAGGGCATTGCATACCTGTAGGCGTTTAACGTTATATGGAAATTTCTGACTTAGATTACAAAAATGGTCCCAGTTTGTGAATATGCTTTTCGCTAAGAGATTTGAGATCGTATTCAACTTCTATGATAACTAGACTATCAAAGATAAGTGGCCAACTATTCAAAACTACATCAAATAGTGATCGTAGAACAGATTGTTTGTAAGCGTTTTGAAAATGCTGAAATTGTGTAAATTTTTTAAATTCGTATAAAAAGCCTAAAACGTTTTTGATTAAAATGAAAACCGCTCTTACATGAAGTGTCATACTACTATTCTTTAGTGTTGCATTCGTTTTGCTTAACTGATTAACAGAAATTATGATATTTCATTTAGTATGCGGTGGGTTACCCATTATCAAAGTTACCCGCATTATCAAAGTTACCCCGTTTTACGGTATATGGCGAGTGCAATCAATGCAAACATAATTTTTTGTACAACAAAGAAACAAGTTTTCAATCGTTGGTGTATTATTTGAGACAGATGAAGAATAGGAGTATTAATTTGAGTGAAAAATCTGGCGGCCATCTTGGATTTTGATGCCATCTTGGTTTTAAGTAGTAGAATGTGTTTTCACCTTGTTAGCACTCAACATGTTGAATTTCAATGCTACCGTTACACTTATTCTTCTTCTTGTTCTTCTTTTTCCTCACGTACTGGAACAGAGCCAGCCCGTCAGCTTAACTAGTTTTAAAAACAAATTATCAAATAGGATTTTTTAACGCTTATTTGCTACCTGAATGATTCTTCTGCATATCTTCAAGTTGTAAAATAGTATTATTTCTTTCATTTATTTGGTCTAAACCATTGAAACAAATGAACAATCAGTTGAACAGCTGAGATAAGATAAGAAAGATAGAATCTGATTGATTTGTTGAAAAAAAATGGTTAATTTTCTCAGCAGCACTACAAACTTCTGCACATCATACTGAGGGAAAACTGTTTTGATGATTTGAATAGTTTACAGATATTTTCGTCATAATTTTACAAGTGCTCTTCAAAAGTTATGAAATTATGGTTCTAATGCCGTAGCGGTTTAAAATTTTATTGAAATTTGTCAGAAATGTCATTATTTCTAGTAGAAATTCAGTAAATATAATTCAAAAACCGGCTTTGTCAAAATACCTACGAAATGGGGTTAACTCATTGGCTTTTGAATGAGCCATTGATAGTTGCAATTCTACGTGTAATCACAGAGATATGGACTAAAATCAGTATTCCCATGAACAGAACCAATGTGCAACTTTGGTTTGGAGCTTGCAACTTGTGTTGCACCGCAAACGCGCTTCGTCTCTGTACCAATGTTTCAAACCGAACCCGGTACATGTGTACTTCGGTTCAAACTTAGGTTCAAATAATGGCACAAAGCAGACAAACGGGGAACGGTTGAAATCCACGCGGATAAATTTCAACGATCATATATGGAACTTCTTTGTTCAAATCGCAAGACCCTTGAGGCTTCAATAAATGTTTTATTTAAGCAGATCAACTAAGATCAATACTTCAAATAACATTTATCGGTAACTTTATGAAAAAAAACAAGGATTATACTGTATCATACTACAAGACACGATAAGTAGAAATTGCTTAGCGTGGGTATCAACTTTTTTTTGTTTGCCCGTTTTGAAGTTACATCTTTTCCGTAGTGTAGATCACCTATTTTTAAGAAGATTTTGCATTTAACGTTATAATAATTAGAAACATACCTATCATCAAAATTGGGTACAGTAATTTTCTGTAAATATTCTTTACGTCTGAGTGGATTTTTGAAATGATAGATCAACAATATTACAGTTGGATTCCGTTTTTGGCATGCTCCACTTTTAGCAACAGCCGATTTTGGTAACAAAATAGATTCATTTTTGGTAACTTTCTTGAATACTCTTGAAATTTGTATACTATTGTAAATACGTTTTGCTTTCGTCGTTCACACTAAAGCTCAGCCTATCGTATTCAGGAATCCCATCCTCGTCGATACTCTCTCAAATCCTCCAAGTTATTAGAGTTCCCATACGCATTTTACTGCGAGAAGATGAATTTATTCTAAAATTTCCTAGAAATCATCTCTCAATGCCTCTCTAAGATTTTTACACCTCATCAATAACACATTTCTTAGCCATTCTATTCAACAGGCTATCATTGCTTTTCAGTTCATATATGTGATGATGCTACGATAAGATATCAGCAATATTGATATTGAGGGGATTCAACATTCAAAGAAATTTGAAAATCAAACCTTCCATGCCTTTCTTATTATTCAACTTTTTCGGTGGTGATTTAAAAGTGGCCCAAAGAAGGTGTAGGCGTTTGTGGAAATTATTGGAAAATGGTACAAACGTCCTTGATACAAACGGGAGCAGGTCATTCATTAGGCCAAACAGGTCATTCATTAGGCCGAAAGGGTCGATAGGCCGAAATAACATTTGACCATTTAAGGTGAAAAATACAAACTACTGTTTCAAATGGCATGCATTGATCAGTGTTTTTCCTTCTCATAAACAATGGCTTTTCTTTCTAAGTATAATCCACAGCAGATATTGTGGGCTTCAAGGTAAAACAGACAACTTTGACCAAATTCCTAACAACTCATTTGGCATAAAAAATCATTCTGCCTTAAAACCCATCAGAACTATGTATTAACCGTTTTCGGCCTTAATGACCCTTTCGGCCTAACACCTTTTCAGCCTAACGGGATAGAACCCACGTAAGTACTGTAATGGAATTCTAATTCCCCAACCCATACTCAAAGTTGCTACAGTAAGTAATCCTTTTCTGAACAATTTTGTTTGAAATTTTCGCAGAAGTTTGCAAAACTTGGAACTAGACCCTTTAATGAATGTTCGAATCCTCTGAGCAGAATCTCAAATAGAGAAACTTTAAAGTAGATGGAGTACCGTGTACCTTTTAATTCCGCTCCTAAATGCTTATCTTTGACAGATACGCGTATTTCGACTACCACTTGCAGTCTTCTTCAGTGTCAGTTACTCGTATCCACTGAAGAAATCGTCGCATCTCTCTACCTTAAATACTAACACCGGATAAGTACCTACACAATCAAACTACCTAGGAAAAGTTTTCGACAGGAGTATACCTGTCATGTCTTGGTCAAAAATTGAAAAGGGGGATAATAATAATTATACAAATCCCTAACTATCTACCTATATATTCAAGCTCGTTTATATTTCTTAGGTACAAACTTAAACAGCCTTGATTGTCCGTTTCCTTGATCCCTATTAAGAAGTAGTGAAGGTTTTTGTTTGTAAATTTCTAAACTTTCAGCGACGTCTAGTTTCCAAGATGAAGATACGCTTCGTACGATGTCTATGTTATCGCTTGTCATTTGGTGTCCATCCTGGAAAACATGTTCAGCCACTTTTGATTTAAAATCATACGCTAATCCCTTTTCTAATTCCTTGTCCGCTTTTTTTACCTCAGCAATATGTTCTTTGAATCTTATTTCTAGAGTTCGTTTTGTTTGTCCTATATAAATTTTATTACAATGGGGGCATGAAATTTTATATACTCCTGCTCTATTCAGTTTATTAATTTTATCCTTTGTTGATCCTAATCTAGATTTAAGCTGACTACTCCTACTGCTGAAAACCAAATCTACTCCATATTTTCGAAATTTCTTAGCCAAAGGCTGTGTAATCTTGGTATCAAAATTCACCGCTACTCTTTTTAAATCCTCTTTTTCGGCAGTAAGTGTTGTCATACTTTTCCTATATATATCCCTTGCCCTCTTATCTACTACTGCTTGTATTGTACTATTCCTATATCCGTTAAGCCTCGCCGTCTCAAAAATATAATTCAGTTCTTTTGATTTTCCAGTTTCACTTAAAGGAAGGGTTTGCATTCTATGTATCATATGATGAAAAGCCGCCATTTTATGCTGATAAGTGTGGTTGGAAGTACTCGGAATAACTCGCATAGTATTAGTTGGTTTCCGGTAAATTTCAAATTCAAAGTGAGACGATTCCCTAATAATTAGCAAATCCAAAAAAGGTAGTTTATTATCCTTTTCCTCTTCATGAGTAAATTTAATATCTTTGTGGATACTATTAATTGCTTCTAAAATTTTTGGCAAATAATCCTTTTTGATAATGCTAAACACATCATCTACATATCTCCACCACCGCTGTGGTAACAAATCTTTCTTTTTCAAAATGCTTTCAAAATTGGCCATAAACAACTCGCTCAAAAACGGAGACAATGGATTACCCATAGGTGCACCTTTTGTCTGCTTATAAAAATTACCACGGAAGCTAAAATAGTTCTCTTCCATACAAAGTCGGGTTAATTTGATGTAATACCGAACTTTGTTTTTCCAATTTGACTCATTGTGTTGATTAAGTAGCCATTCTTCCAAAAGGTTTATGGCTTCTTTAACTGGCACACTAGGAAATAATGCTTTAACATCAAAAGAAACCATAATTTCATCATCTTGAATATACCCAGAAGCTTGAAGTTGGCTTGCAAACTCCTGAGTATTGTTAACTGAACGTCTTTCAAAAGGTTTGGGCATGGATTGGAATTCCTTAACCAGCCACTTTGCAAGTTTGTGTGTAGGAGACCCTTCTGCTGATATAATTTCTCTCATTTCATTGCCAGGTTTGTGAATTTTTGGCAATCCTTTAATTCTTGGTAGAACTGGATTAGACACTTTGAGGCGGCTAGTGTTATCTCCAAGAAGTGGCTTACATTCTTTTAAAGTTTTTTCTACATGTCTCACCATTGTGGGAAGTGGATCGACTCTAAAATGCCTATAGGGACCAGTGGTTATTTTTTCGTTCATTTGATTATCATAATCATCTTTATCCAAAATAACCACTGCATTGCCCTTGTCCGCTTTTACATAGTATACCGACTTATCCCGAAGTTCACTCAAAACTTTATCCTCAACACTATTTTGACCTCTTAATTGAAATTTGTTACCTTTTAATGACTCTTCAGTGTCATTTCTAGCAGATTCTTGAAACTCTATTGGTATTGTGTGTGTAATGGCGGTTTCAACATCGATTATTGTCTGTTCAATATCTGGTTTTGTGGCAACCGCATATGCTAATCCCTTATTGAGAAGTGTCAATTGTTCTTCTGAGAACTGCTGCGTCGAGCGATTGACCACAAAACCTTCAATAGAATGGACCTTCGGCAATGCTGTTACCACTTTGGTGTGCTGCTCATTCTTTAAATTTGCTAATTTTTTTGAGTGAATATCTTTCTTTCTACGTGCTTCGCACTCCTCTGCTTGTATCACCTTGGTAAGGAAAAGTGGAAATTCCCAAGGGTATTGTTTGGCCAATTTCAAATGTAAACTATAGCACTTCAATGTTTGTGAGTTCAGTTTTGAGTGCAACTTCTTGATACTGGATCGTAAATATTCTGATTCCATTTTCTTAATAATGTCATGGGGGACCTGACCTCTAACCTTAATTTTATGACTCTTTGGTGTGAGATTAAGCTTACGACACTCACTTAAAAATGCTATGTCCTTTTTTAACCCTGCGATCGACTTCTTCAGCTTGATAAAAGTATTTGATTCGGAAAGCGTGGAAGCCATTACAACTCTTTAATGAATGTTCGAATCCTCTGAGCAGAATCTCAAATAGAGAAACTTTAAAGTAGATGGAGTACCGTGTACCTTTTAATTCCGCTCCTAAAGAATTAAAGGATTGCCAAAAATTCACAAACCTGGCAATGAAATGAGAGAAATTATATCAGCAGAAGGGTCTCCTACACACAAACTTGCAAAGTGGCTGGTTAAGGAATTCCAATCCATGCCCAAACCTTTTGAAAGCCGTTCAGTTAACAATACTCAGGAGTTTGCAAGCCAACTTCAAGCTTCTGGGTATATTCAAGATGATGAAATTATGGTTTCTTTTGATGTTAAAGCATTATTTCCTAGTGTGCCAGTTAAAGAAGCCATAAACCTTTTGGAAGAATGGCTACTTAATCAACACAATGAGTCAAATTGGAAAAACAAAGTTCGGTATTACATCAAATTAACCCGACTTTGTATGGAAGAGAACTATTTTAGCTTCCGTGGTAATTTTTATAAGCAGACAAAAGGTGCACCTATGGGTAATCCATTGTCTCCGTTTTTGAGCGAGTTGTTTATGGCCAATTTTGAAAGCATTTTGAAAAAGAAAGATTTGTTACCACAGCGGTGGTGGAGATATGTAGATGATGTGTTTAGCATTATCAAAAAGGATTATTTGCCAAAAATTTTAGAAGCAATTAATAGTATCCACAAAGATATTAAATTTACTCATGAAGAGGAAAAGGATAATAAACTACCTTTTTTGGATTTGCTAATTATTAGGGAATCGTCTCACTTTGAATTTGAAATTTACCGGAAACCAACTAATACTATGCGAGTTATTCCGAGTACTTCCAACCACACTTATCAGCATAAAATGGCGGCTTTTCATCATATGATACATAGAATGCAAACCCTTCCTTTAAGTGAAACTGGAAAATCAAAAGAACTGAATTATATTTTTGAGACGGCGAGGCTTAACGGATATAGGAATAGTACAATACAAGCAGTAGTAGATAAGAGGGCAAGGGATATATATAGGAAAAGTATGACAACACTTACTGCCGAAAAAGAGGATTTAAAAAGAGTAGCGGTGAATTTTGATACCAAGATTACACAGCCTTTGGCTAAGAAATTTCGAAAATATGGAGTAGATTTGGTTTTCAGCAGTAGGAGTAGTCAGCTTAAATCTAGATTAGGATCAACAAAGGATAAAATTAATAAACTGAATAGAGCAGGAGTATATAAAATTTCATGCCCCCATTGTAATAAAATTTATATAGGACAAACAAAACGAACTCTAGAAATAAGATTCAAAGAACATATTGCTGAGGTAAAAAAAGCGGACAAGGAATTAGAAAAGGGATTAGCGTATGATTTTAAATCAAAAGTGGCTGAACATGTTTTCCAGGATGGACACCAAATGACAAGCGATAACATAGACATCGTACGAAGCGTATCTTCATCTTGGAAACTAGACGTCGCTGAAAGTTTAGAAATTTACAAACAAAAACCTTCACTACTTCTTAATAGGGATCAAGGAAACGGACAATCAAGGCTGTTTAAGTTTGTACCTAAGAAATATAAACGAGCTTGAATATATAGGTAGATAGTTAGGGATTTGTATAATTATTATTATCCCCCTTTTCAATTTTTGACCAAGACATGACAGGTATACTCCTGTCGAAAACTTTTCCTAGGTAGTTTGATTGTGTAGGTACTTATCCGGTGTTAGTATTTAAGGTAGAGAGATGCGACGATTTCTTCAGTGGATACGAGTAACTGACACTGAAGAAGACTGCAAGTGGTAGTCGAAATACGCGTATCTGTCAAAGATAAGCATTTAGGAGCGGAATTAAAAGGTACACGGTACTCCATCTACTTTAAAGTTTCTCTATTGGAACTAGAGATAATAATAGCAATATCTCTTCTTCGTTTTGTCGGATTGAAGCAACATCTATAAATTTGGTTTGAAGAATGAGTTTTCACTGTAAGATAAGGCATTTGTTTCCACATAGATTTCAGTACTAAAGAGTTTGGAATATAGTTCTAAATTTCTGCATTGTAACTTCCGTATAAACCTACATCATCTTTGATAATTTAAATTCACCGAATATGCTGAAAATTTCACAGAACTCTATGTTATCGCAAGGATGGTATGGATGGTATGAGAGATTAGATTTTCATACTTTTGGAATTTTGAACAGCTCCAATGGTTATCTAACTTCCGAAAATTGCAGCAGCATATTGTTCCCATTTGTTTTAGGTGCATCTGGTGTCATCATTGCGGAACAGCTTTCCCGCTGATCAATGGTTGACAATGGTTATCAGTGAAATCCCAAAAGTAAAGATATTAGACTTCAGGAAATTATCTCATTTTATCTATATGTCATGTCATTCTAGAGTTTGCTTAATAATTTCTCCGTAAGTTAGTTCTCCTAATGAAGTTCTTCATGAAATGTACCTAGTTAAGAGATTTTCCGATGTTTTTTTTTAAATTTTGTAAATAAATCTTTTGTAAATCTTTCTGTGAGTCATTTCTCCGGGAACCTTGTTAAGATTTCTTCGAAATTGTTCGTTGTGCTGTTAGACAGCCGCTTCTTATCACAGTTTTCACCAGTTGCATCATGTCATTGCACTCACTTCCGTATGAATTTTCTTTTCTGGAAATAATACATTTGGACTAGAGTGTCCATCCCGGGATCTGACTAATTTCGGGATTTCTCGTTTCCCGGGATATTAGTTCTGACATCCCAGAAATACCGGGATTCCCTAAATGTACGTAAAATTTGATGAAAGTCACTAAATTTAAATGAAAAACAAACATTTTTCCTCGCTATCGATACTTTTTTATAAAATAGAAAAGCATCATGAACAAGAAAATAAACGAGTAGTTATTTTCATGAAAAGATTAATTTACCAAGTAAGAAACACATATTTTTTGTATAATTGCAAAGCTTTATTGCTGTTCTTTTCAACATTTGCCGTTTCTTCAAGCTTAGGTCGAGAAAGCCAATATGAAAGTACATCTTAACTTTAATCGATAATTTTCAGTTATTAACTTTTAGCATTATACAATGCCTTCAAAGACCTATTTTTGTTCTTAAGGTTTGATCATTTTTTCAAACGTCTGAGACTTGTTTTTTTGTATGTATAATGAATTATATAAATGTGATTTGTAAAAAATATGAATATCTTGAAAAGTTACATTATATTTTTATTTCATTGAAAAAACGTGCTATTGTTGAATTTGTACTTCCATTTCAACAATAATACTAGGGACAAGTTTAGATTTTTGTTCAGAATCCCGGGACGAGCAAAATGGCCGGGAAATGGACACTCTAAATCGAACCTTCAACTTATAATTCTGTGCTGTAATCCGTTCTTTTCATATGACTTTTTTTTTAAAGCAAAATTTCGATTGTCTCAATTGAGTTTTAGCGTGGTTAACCCCTCTACCGGCAGCTTCATTTTTTACCACTAAAAAAGAATTTAAATCGCGATAACTTTTTTGTTTATCTATATTTTTGCACCATTTTTTCACAATCTTTGTAGATATTGATAATTGGGCATCTGGATTGGAAGATATTCCAAAATTCCTTGGGGGACCGACGCGTAGCCATAACCCATCTAAATATCTCAGGCTACAGCATTTTTATCGTATACGGACATTCACTCCTTGGAATGATACATTAATGGGAGTATATTGTGAAAAACTCAAGCAATTTGGTGCAGCCGTCTTTGAGTAATGGGCATTTATGTTTCTGGTCATATCGTAATTTTTAGACTTCTCCAAGAATACTGAACCGATTTGTATGATATTTTTTAGAGTAGCTCCTTATTACCTGGCATTGTATAGTACACATTTTATTTTTTGATAAATTGACCATAAACAAAATGGCCACCAAAGACATTTTATACGTCGGTACCCCAAGGAGCAACGGAATATCTTCAAAACTAGATCACCAATGATTGATATCGACACGGATTCTTAAACTAGAAGAGTTTTTTGAGGACTTGTGAAAAACTTGTGCAAAAATATCAAGAAACAAAAAAGTTATCGCGATTTGAATATTTTTTAGCGGTAAAAAATAAAGCTGTCGGTAGAGGGGTTAACATAAAATTTGATTTTTATTAGCATTGTTATTTGTGGTAAGTGGCGTGTGAATAAGGGAAACTTAAGAGGATAGAAACAGCAATAGCCGAAAGATTATTATAGGAAGTAAAGAATATCTGCTATTGCCCCATGGAATCCACGATCCGTAGAAGCAAAATTAACATAGTTCGTACTAGCCAAAAGCCTAAAAGCCAATGATTTAGTTTGAATTTCAGGTTAGATTTATTTCGCTAATTCCATCAAAAGAGCGTATTTTTTTTAAATTTATGTCCAGGCATGCAATTTACTCAAAAAAATCGACTGGTGAGCACAGATTTCATGATTTTTTTTTCTGATAATAACTGTCTAGAGAGCACCGTGACGACGAAAGCGCGATGATGATCAACCGTGCAGCGATTGCAAGGGTCATTCCAGAGTGGCCGAGCCAGAGCGGAGTGAATCGAAAGCAGGAAACAGTTTGCATATGGTACAGTTTCCGTCCGTTTAAAAGAATAATTTATATGGGGGGCATGCTATCTGCGATGTTCGATCGAACCTTTTCGTACATATATGGATGCGATCCAGAGAAATGAGAGCAAAACGCCCATTTGGAGGCACGGCAGTAGTGCTACCTCAAGGAAGGGCGCGGTAAAGAACACGGTCTAAACATGGTTCGACTGGTGGAATTATTTCCGATACTATCGATAAAAGAGAACAAAATCGATAATCTTATTTCGATGCAGTTGACTTGAATCGAAGAGCCTGGGACAGAGGCTGTTAGTGAAATGTGTCTAATGCATCGATTGGAATGCTTTAAAGTAAAAACCATGATAGCTTCCAGTGTTCAATCTATGAAATATACTCCGTTGCTCATGCTCGATTACTCGGGAATAGGCTGTTTGATTTTTCCGCAAATCCTGTAGTGAGACCAGTACGTAAAAATGCAAAGTTGAAAAACAAATATCTAAGACACAAAAGTCATTATATCAACCATACCAGGCGGTGTCCAGACCAGAACAAACCGCAAAAAAAGATAATAAAAAATAAACACAAAAAACATAACGGAAATCCATGCATATCATTCACATACCCAATTATGGCAAAGAAGAAAGCCAAAAACGTTTCGCCACATGAAGAGCAAACAAAAGCAAAATGACTTTTCCGCTTGAAGCGAGATACCGCATTAAAGTTGCGTACAGAAGGGCAAGATCACATGTCGTTCATCATTGAAGCTCCATCAAATCCATCGATCTGTGAATTAAACCTCTACGAAGCTCAGAAATCGCCCCCCATACAATTAGCCGTTCATTCTAGCAATTTTAAGGCGAATTCCGCTCGCATATTGCAAGGTTGATTGTAGCCGTCTGAAAGAGAGCAAAGAAAGTCCATAACAAACTTCAACATACTGAGTTTTTAGGTTCAGCTGGTGCCGCAGCTATTTATAGATAGCAAGTATTTGCGAAAAAAAAGCTACATCATTATCGAGCTCACTTTTCCCTCCCACGCCTCGTTTTAGCGCAGTTCCCAAAACGAGGCGTGGGAGGGAAAAGTGAGCTCGGTATGCTTATTATACAGAATGTTCCGCGGAAAGATGATGACCGGTAGCGGTTCTGTTTTAAACTGCATACCAGTAGCTAATGGTCATGATCTAGCTCAGATTCAGACAATGATCAGTGCGAAATAATTATTGAAATTTGCGAAAATTAATCATTGCTACTAGAGGAAACAATTGAATCATTTGGAAGACGAAATACATAAGTCCAACTCCAACTGATACACTAATACAACATCTTTTTTGAATCTCAGCATATTATACTGTTACTGTGGTGGGTCAAAGCATAATCTGAAATATCTAAGCCACCTTTTTTAAGTATAGTTGTTTGTTTTTATTTAATAGATTATTAAAATAAGCTTGAAAATAAGTTTTTTTTAATGTCTTTAGGTTTCATAGAAAATCTCACTTTTAAGTGGATTTCCCTTTATTCTCACATTTATGTCCATCATATGAACTTTATTTTAATATCGTTGTACGATGCAATACAATATTATACAATATTTGAAAGGTTTGCAAAAGTTTGTAAGAGGAGAACCATTAAGTACATAGTATCGTATTTCGTAGTGTTGTTAATCAGTTGCGAGCAGTTGATCATTCTCAAACCTACATGTTTAGTCCGCCAAGAGAGCTTTAATTCGATTTCAATTATCAAAATTTCTGTATTGTTCATCTGATAGTTATCGTCAAATTTTCTTAATTTGGTTCGACGTTTAAAATAATTTTACTATGGGATAAAAGATTTTTTGGAAATGTAAAGGGTGTCCCCGATGAAATTGCCACACTATGAAATTGCTCTAACCATTGGGTAAAATTTAATGAAAATTTGGGTGGATTTAGTTCATAGTGCATTATTTACATCGTGCAAGCTTTAAAGTTCTGTGATCGAAACTCGTGGAAATTGAGTCGAAAGAACAGCTCGTGCATGATAAAATCATGCGCATTCATCACGAGAACAAGGATCTCTCGCATCGTTCCATCGCTAAAACGTTGGGAATCGCGAATTCCAGGAATGATTGACCACCGATCGGAAGCCCAGAAGTGAAGGAAAAAGTACTCCGTACAACACCAAAAATCCCAACCGCGTAGTTGGGGCCTTCAACCGAAACCCGAACACCTCCGTTCGGGATGTGGCTAAGAACCTGCACCTAAGCCGAAGTTTTGTCCAGAAGGCCAAAATTAAGGCTGAGCTTCGAAAGTTCAAGGTACAAATGGCCCCTAATCGCGACGAGAAGCAGAACAAGTCCGCCAAAACTCGTGTCAGGAAGTTGTACCTCAACATGCTGCAGCCATCTGCACGTGCGGGAAGCGGAGTGCACCTTTCGTGACCCAGGACACGATGAACGGACAGGTGTACATGAAAGAGTGCCTCCAGAAGCGGCTGCTTCCTCTCCTGAAGGCCCACAACGTCCCAACAATCTTCTGGCCGGATTTGGCCTCATGCCACTACTCCAAGGACGTGCTGAAGTGGTTTGCGAACATTAAGGGGCGGTCCATTTATTACGTAAGACAATTTTTGGGATTTTTCAACCCCCCCTCCCCTCATGGTAAGACTTTTTGTATGAAAATAAATAATAAATTGGGTCCTAAAATGTTTAATGAATTCTTGTTTTTATTTAATAATACGAAAGAGCATGTTATTGCAACTACTTAAGCAAGTTTTCCAGCTCAAATAACGGCTATAACATTTTTAAATTTCAATTTTCAAAATGGTTCCAAATATGAACCTTGACACTTGTGATCTTGTTTGACATTCACTTTTTCGACAAACATGCCACAGGGCATATAGTTTTAACACTGGGGTTGTTCCTATCTGACATTTCGGAAGGGACACGGAAAACAAAATATACCCAACATTTGAGATTAAACCAAAGGGTGTGACAAAATCTCAAAAATCATACAAAAATGTTTTTTGTACTTAAACCAATGAAAATCATTTAAAAATTGAGTAAACTTGTGTTTCTGCCCTAAACTGAAGCGTTTGGTACTAAAATTGAGACAGGGCTTTAGGACCCTATTGTATGGCACGTAAGAAATCTCAAACCCCCCTCCCCCCATAAACCCTTACGTAATTAATGGACGGCCCCTAAGGTCAATTTCGTGCCGAAAATGTTCAACCCTCCCAACATTTCGAAGCTCCGCCCCATCGAGAAGTACTAGGCGATTAAGAAGCAGCACCTTCTTAAACGACCTAAGGTAGTGAAGACAGTCGAGGAACTGAAGAAAGTATGGGTCTACATGCAAAAAACGGTTGATTCACAGTTTGTGCAGAATCTTATGGCCGGGGTTAAGGCCAAGGTGCGGGCATTTGCGTGTGGACTGTAAATAAAATACGAGGAAAATGGTAAAATGAAGTTTAATAGTTATTTTTCAATCCCTGAAAATTTGATGGCAATCGGATGAAAACTCGAATTTTGCAAATCAAATTTGTGTGTGGCAATTTCATCTTGGACACCCTTTAGATGAACTGTTGAAGAGGTTTTCTCCAAACAATGGGACTATTGCCCATGTCATAACAAAGAATCAATTTAAATAAGTTGACTTAAACATTCCAGATTTTACGCAACTAGGTTTGTCTTGTCCATTACGGCTTAAACCAGCCGATGTTGTTTTGAAAAAAAAAAACCTGAAGTTCGTAGACACAAAAGTCAATTTGGACGAATTGCGAAGTGAAATTGTGAAAAATAATGGAATCGTTCTGGTGGGCTTCGTTCCCACGATTCCAAATACGCTAGACTGGGCGCGTTAATCAACTACGCCACAGAACGGGTAACGATTCTGCAGCTTCGTCGGCCAACCTTAAGGCGAAGTAGGCCGTCATTGAAATTTGTACGCGTCGTTAATGATTGTTGCTAATTCATCTCACGATTTCGAATCAAAGAAAATCAGTTGGTTTTGCACTGACATAGCTAAAAAAGTATCAGCATACTTTATGCATGTTAGCGCGTACAGTGATTCTTTTTCAAGTCAATATAAACTATCAAGACTGAGTTTTATCACTTTGAAATGCATGCTGAAAAGTCATCATTGTTGCCAAAACGAATGACGGGCTACTTAGCCTTAAACCAAAGTCCGTCATGACCCCACATTCGGGTGATTCAAAATTTGAAAATGTTTGAAAATTCAATCTTCCATATTTTCCTTACCATCTTTACCATAAAAAATAGTGTTCTGTGAAATTTTCAGCTTTCTAGGTGGTTTATACGGAAATTAATATGGAGAAATTTTGTAAAATGTTTCAAACACGTTAGAACCGCAATGTAAGTACAAACTTATCATCCCATAGTGAAAACTTATTCCTCAAGTCTTAATGAAGGATGTTGCTAAAGAAACAAATCCCTTTTGAGCTAATATTGTTTAAGATTTTTGTAGATGTTTGCAGGACTATAAACCCATGTGAAGCTAAATGATAGCACCTTTGCATCCATTTATTACGTAACACTAAAATTGAATTTTTTGACCCCCTCCCTCCTCCGTTACACTTTTTGTATGAACAATTTTAAATTTTTGTATGAGCCGTAACGTAACGCTTGTTGGAATTTGTGAATTGTATGTTGTTTATGTTATATTTTGATTATTAGTAATAAACCGACCGCCACGACGAGCAAACGTACTCTGTGTGTTCCGTGTTCTTTCCCGTTCGCGTACCGAAATTCCCCCGGTGGTTTTGTCGGTACCACTGTGTACCTGGTGGGTCTGCGTGGTCAATCCTTCCCACAACGCTTGAGCTTATTCCCCCCCTCCCCCTAGAGCATTACGTAATTTGTGGACGGCGCCAAACAAACTCATGAATATCTCTTCTCCTATTCGTCGGATTGAATTGCTCTCTTTAGCAAATTTCTTTATTATGAATGGAAGAATGAGTTTTTACTACTGGATGATAAATTTGTACTTACATTCCAGTACTAACGGGCTTGGACTAGTTTTCAAAATTTCTCCATAGTAATTTCCATATAAACCTACATCGTCTTTGGGCCACCTTTAAATCACCACCTAGAAAGTTGAAAATTTCACAGAATTCTATTTTTATGGTAAGAATGGTAAGTGTAAATATCTAGATAGCCAAAATTGCTTTGCGGAGATTCGCCATTATTTATTGCGGCGCTTATATTAAATCCACATCCAGCGGCGGCGGTAACGCGCAGAAGATATGCGCGCAATTCAAACGCAACGTCAAAATTCAAGTAGGCTTGGATTTTTTCGTCCTTCAAGGACACAAATGTTTCAAATTTGCCCAATCTGCAACATTTGGTGATTTTCATTATCCCTGCGACGGTATATCGACATTTTCAGATAATCGCATTACGTGGATTTATCTTGCAGAGCACAATATTCACAGTTAGGAAATCACACGAAATTGAGAGAGGTTCAAGATGTCTTACCTTTCCCGAGCGTTGCTGGTGCACTTGAGACGAAGCTTGACTGAGCTGATGGACACGTCCGGTGTGACGCTCAAACAATGTCGCTCGACCATGATGCTAACTGCTAATGATAGTGCTACCAATTTCATACTGCGAGAGGGATATAACTTCAACAACGTTAAGCCCAATACACACCTCACAGTAAGGAAGATATGGGAGATTGGATTTTCAAAGATTTTTTAATTTTGAACAGCCCTACCCCACACTCTCCTTTACAACTCTACATCTCATTCGTCTCTCTTACATACCTAATTAAACTCTCCTATGCGTGCCTATGAACAGAGGGAGATTTTATTTTGAGAGTCACACTATTACCTTGTTTCTACCATACTACTCATAAGCCAACGTTGGCTCAATGAGATGATTATAACTTAAGATGAGGTACCGCGGGGCAAGTGGGTAAATGGGGTAAGTGAAAATAATTGGTACCGTAAAACGGGGTAACTTTGATAATGCGGGTAACTTTGATAGTGCGTAACCCACCGCATACTAAATGAAATATCATAATTTCTGTTAATCAGTTAAGCAAAACGAATGCAACACTAAAGAATATTAGTATGACACTTCATGTAAGAGCGGTTTTCATTTTAATCAAAAACATTTTAGGCTTTTTATACGAATTTAAAAAATTTACACAATTTCAGCATTTTCAAAACGCTTACAAACAATCTGTTCTACGATCACTATTTGATGTAGTTTTGAATAGTTGGCCACTTATCTTTGATAGCCTAGTTATCATAGAACTTGAATACGGTCTCAAATCTCTTAGCATGTTCACAAACTGGGACCATTTTTGTAATCTAAGTCAGAAATTTCCATATAACGTTAAACGCCTACAGGTATGCAATGCCCTACAAATGTTCGTTATTCATTCAATTTTGTTCGAATCATACTCCATTATCAAAGTTACCCCATAACAGAAAACCAACTTTCGATTATATAAAAAATTATATATCCATTCAAAATAAATCTTTTGGCACTTTATCGACTGTAATCGATAGCTAGGATGCCAGTACTTGTTTTAAAAAAATAAATTGTAAATCTTTGAAACAGCATGCAAAATATTCAAGTTTTCTTCGAAAAAACTATCAAAGTTACCCCGTTTTACGGTATATTTAACTGAATATGTGAATTAACGTTTCAAACTCATGTGTAAACCTTAGAGGCCATTGAGAAAATTACGTTAGGCAAGAGATTTCTGAGATTTTTCACCCATTATTGCACAATACAGCGAAAGATTGTTAACCTGTCAACTATCACTCCGTAACAAGTTGGCGGCGTGCAATCTTATTTTAATATTTTCAGCGTAAAAAAGTTGCGAACAATAATTTTCTGTACCTCTTCTAAGTTGTCCCTTCTGACAGTTTTAAACTGCAATAAAAATGTTTTAGAATTCATTCGACATAGACCTAAAAATAATTAAATTGAAACACCGTCAATTTTCTACTCACGTGGGGCAAGTGAAAAGTTTCTCATTAGAGAATGAATTTGTGCTTTCTGTTTAGATAGCTATAAGTATTAGTGTGGGAAAAAATTAGATTCTCGCTCCAGTCCACTTTCTGGATTGCATTTAGGTCTCATAACAACTGTGCAAAATTTCAGCTCGATCGGAGAAACGATAGGTTTTCATTGAATAACTTTTTCACAAGTGTCGGATTGGTTTGTGGTCTTCGGAAATGTTGTTCATCGTAGAAATACCTATCGAGATTTATATTCAGAATTTTATAGAGGATAATGGGCGACCTCTGGCGATTTTTCTTTGCAAAACTAAGTTTTCCCATAGTAAATCCCATACAAACTTTGAACGGCCGGCGCTAAAATATAGTTTCTCCGAACGAGCTCAAATTTTGCACAGTTGTTATGGGACCTAAATGCAATCCAAAAAGTGGACTGGAGCGAGAATCTAAAGTTTTCATATAACCGTGTCCCAGGCTAATATGTATATGGGGTTCGCAATTATCATAGAACAACAGAACGTGCTGATAATTCAAGAAACACTATACTCAAAGCGTTAAAAGCTATTATCATGGCCTAAACATGGAACTTGCCAAATATTAATATATTTGCTTCGGACGGCCGATTAAAAGGAAGACGTTGATTGAAAAGTTCCAATATAAGAGAACGCACGGAAATCTCGTGGAATGTCTATATACAGCTAGTTCGAATCATAAAAAATGGGGTAAAGATGTATCCACATAAAAAAGTTTCTAGATACTTTATTAAAGGATTCCGTTTGATTTCTCCAGAAGAGTTATCCGACGTCACACCCGATTTTCTTGACAAATAACGAGCGGTGTAAGTTCTACAGAGCTGAAATGCAATTGCTGTCCCATGATGTAAGAATCAACATTGAAAATGTTGCAGTTATAATGTTGTCGAATCATTTCAACAAACATAACTGAACAAAAGAAAATTCAAGTAACAAGAATATTTTTTTTGTGTTTACATGTTACTTGTGTTATTGTTCATTGGGACGCCTTAACAAATGTTAAAGGTAATAGAAATCGTGAATATAACTGTTAGTTTTTGAATTTATTGTTCAAAACGATAAACTTTTCACTTGCCCCACTTATGGGGCAAGTGAAAAGTAAGGAGACGTTTTTCAAAAACTTTTTTTTGTACTTTTTTGTTCAATTCTACATAAAAATAAATTTCAGCATACTACCCATATTTGATGGGAGTTAATCTAAAAAATATACACGACCTCATTTGTTTTAATTTAAAGTCTCTAGGATTTGAAGAATCCCAACTATGCGAAATCCATTACCCACTTGCCCCACGGTACCTTATACTTAACAACCCATACATTATATTGGAAAAATCTCATATACCATACAGTGAACTGTTCTATTTATTTATTTATTTATTTATTTACTTGAATCCATCAACAGGCAATAGCAAGCCCCAATGATGGTATACTTAAAACTACTAGGAATTACAGATTACATATGTCAGCATAAACAAAATTCTCAACGAGAGTTCTACATTCAAGCATACATCAATTATAGATGACACTCAACAATAACTAAGACATAATTTCGATCGATTGCTTCAGTTTTCGGATTGCATCTTTGTAGGCTTCCATGTTCGTCGTGCATATTCGAAGAATTCCTGGAACGTTATGTCCATCGGCCATGTACCAGTTTGAAGCGCTTTCCGTTTGTGCTTTTTATCCATTATTACCTTATACGAAGCATACAGAGCATAGCCTCCAGTATTCCATTTTGGGACCAGTCTAACGATACTAATTTTCTCAGTTTCTTCGTTGATTCCAAGCGATTCTTCAATCTGTTGAACGTTACTTTCCGTGTCTGTTCAATCGACACCTCTCGCGCTCGAGATAACTTATATGTTTTATGGACACACCATGATTATGTTGTGTGTTGTCGAGTTGTTATTGTTTATATTATGATGTGAATAAATATTCGTTCGAGTGTCGTTAAAGAGAACACAAGTGTTTTGCTCTTTCTCCGGTCCGTAAAGTTCCTTTCTCGTCCCGCTGTTGTGTTTCCACTGTGGTGAAGTTTTCAACAGGTTATGGACCCAGGGATGGACGAGAAAGTAAAAGTTGCCGCGTTCGACGGTGCCGGCTTCCACAACTGGAAGTTCCGGATGGAGACCGTCCTCGACACGTACGATCTGCTCGATTGCGTCCACCGGGAGATCGCTGAGATCGACGAGTTGCGTGAGATGGCCACCGATTCCGCGGAAGTGAAGATCGAGAAGAAAAGGCAAATGGTGGAACGAAGAGCCGCTGAGAAAAAGTGTAAGGCGATGATTATTTCGGCCATCGCGGATAGTCAGCTGGAGCTTGTGAAAGACTGCGCGAATCCGTAGCAAATATGGGACACGCTAAAGGCAGTGTTTGAGCGTTGCGGTGTTGCCGGGCAATTATTTATTCAGAAGCAGCTCCTCCGGTTGAAATATGAAGAGGGGGCTGCTGGTGGTTTGCCGGAACACTTGTTAAAGTTTGATCGTTTGATTCGCGAGTTGAAGGAGAGTGGTGCGGCAGTGGAAGATTCCGACGCGATTTGTCATTTGTTGTTGACAATGCCGTCGTCGTTTGATTCGGTAGTTACCGCCATAGAAACGCTTCCAGGCGGCGTGACACTGGCGTTTGTGAAGAAGCGGTTGCTTGATGTGGACATGAAGAAGAAGAACTTTTTGACCCCCGAAGCCGAAAGTGAAGATGTCGCCATGGCCAGTTGGCATGTGCGGCGAAAACTGCGTTGTTTTCGGTGTGGAAAAATTGGGCACAAGCAAGCCGATTGCCGTGTGCGTTTGCCAGTGATTCCGAGTGAGAGCGAGTTTGTGAAACGTAGAAACAAAGCAGACATAGTGGTTGAAGAAGATCGCTCCTCGGATCGTGCCGGCGATTGCTTCGTAGCGTCGAAAGAAGAAGAAGAAGAGCTGGTGAAGGTACAGTGGTTCCTAGACTCTGGTGCGACGGCCCACATGGTGAAGGATCCCAGTGTCTTCAAGGAAATGCGACGATTGGAGCAACCGGTGCAAGTGAGCGTGGCGAACGGTGAGAAGATGTTGGCGGAATTCTTTGGCGATGTAGTGGTGCACGCTGTCGTCGGCGAGAAGATGAAAAAGTGCGAAGTGAGAAATGTCCTGTATCACCCCGGTTTGAGCCACAATTTGTTTTCGGTCAACCGTGTGGCGAGATCAGGAATGGAGGTGAACTTCACCGGTAATAAAGCTGAAATTGTGAAGCAAGGGACAGTGATTGGTGTCGGGCACTACACAGGAAGACTGTACGAGTTGGAGGTTTGGTGTGAGTGCAACCGACGAAAAGTGGTAGCGGCCATGCCGGTCGTAAGAAATGCAGATGTGGAGAAGTGCAACATGGCGGCGAGGAGTCCGGAGCTACCATTGAACGGAAAAGAAAATGATAAGAAGAATGTGATGAATTTAGGAGAATTTGAAGAACCGATAGTGCAGAGAAGAGCTAATGCGAAGACTGGAGCGAAAAGAAGGCGAAGGAGGAGTCGCCGTGGGAAGGAGCATTTTTAGACAATGTAGTTGACGATTTGTTGAAAGATGTGTTAGTTAGACAAGAATTGTTTTGTTAAAAGTTACTGTTATTGACGTTGTGATCGTGTACGAGATTTTGTAATGTGCCAAGATTTGGCGATCTGACGAAGAGAGAAGTGTTGTTTTTTGGTGTTTGAGAATGAGACGATAACAATTACGCTTTGGACTATTGATGATAGGATCTGTGATAAGTTTTACTGTGATACTCGAGTTGTCGACTTGAGAGGGGGTGTTGAATGTTACTTTCCGTGTATGTTCAATCGACACCTCTCGCGCTCGAGACAACTTATATGTTTTATGGACACACCATGATTATGTTGTGTGTTGTCGAGTTGTTATTGTTTATATTATGATGTGAATAAATATTCGTTCGAGTGTCGTTAAAGAGAACACAAGTGTTTTGCTCTTTCTCCGGTCCGTAAAGTTCCTTTCTCGTCCCGCTGTTGTGTTTCCACTGTGGTGAAGTTTTCAACACAATCATGTTCGAAATTTCTTGCTGAGCGACGCTGGTATCAATATTCGAAAGAAAAAGCGAAAATGTGTTTCTTTTATCAAACAAAACGCTATTTATGTCCGTACACGGAGAAATATTTTTACCTAATTTTTGAGTTTACTTTACCCAAAATTAAGTATATCGATTATAGTTTCAACCCAAAATCTCTCGGTTTTCTCTTTCTCCCGCACGAATGTTGTCAAAAATAGAGAGAGCTGCATCTACCCAATGGGGGTACTTTGGCCCAATAAGCCAAATTTGGGTAAATGCAACTTTTTTTATGTTTGGGTCGAAAGAACTCAATTTTGCGTTAAATCAACCCAAAATTGAGTATATTTTTCTAATGGAATTAAAGCCAAACTACCTAGTGGGGACCTTGGAAATTCAGCCAAAATTGAGTTATTGGGCTCAACTACGGAATTGTGTTGAAACAACCCAAAATTGAGTTGAATTCCGTCTCCCTGTAGATGAGTATGATATAGCTGAAGAAGCATCAATCCTAGTACCACGGTTGAGGTCTGATATCGGAGTAGAATGTTGCGTTGGATGAACCGGGGGACGTTGAATCGAGCCGAAGGTTTCTTCTCGAGGTCCTTGCGAGACGTCAGTAACATGATTTGGAGTCAACGTAGCTAGAACTTCCGTAATACTAGTAAGCTTTTCCTTAATAGCGTGTATTTCCGTTTTAATATATGCCGGAGCATTTTGTTGCAGTTGACGAAAGACTTGATCATTGAAAACTTCTAAACAGTCATCACACAGCCATATGACGTTTTTCAATACACAGCGTGCAATAGTTTCGCTAACTCCAACACAAGCAGCGTGAAAAGATTTTGGGCAGCTTCCACCGCAGACAACAAACCCTTCTGTTTGGCAGTTGAACGGCAGGGAGCACTTTGGGCATTCCATTGTTTTTCGTTGAAACACAGCAGCGTTAAACTATGGTGGTGATGTGCTTATCAAAACGTTGTAAGATGAGGCAATTAAAAACGATGAATTTTCGTGTTTGTGCGCTGATATCAGATGCAGTGCCTTGCTGATATACAATTCAACCACTCTTGAAAGCGTACAATTAAATTTATGATATTAATACAATCCTAATCACGACAATATTCCGAATTTAAAACGGGCGAGCAACAACGATGCGTACACTTACGATGACAACAACCGATGTAACTGTTCAAAACAATATATTGTACTGTAATTGTATTGTCATTTTACAATATACTGTATTGTATTTCCAATGTTTTAAATGGTACTATTACAGTACGTTTTATTGTTTTTGTATTTTATTTTTTATCCGGGGGGTCCGGCTTTCTACGTGGTCGTATCTCGTGAAACCGAACCCTTTTGCGATAGAGAGATTGCTGCTCGATTTTACGCAATTTAACATTAAAACTACATTTCATTAACATCAAGGACCCTTTTGGTGATGAAAAGCATATAATTTGTATTTTGCATGGATTGTCCACAGTCAAACAATGAGAATAATCTACATCTGGTTTATATGTGCCAATCAAGCTTTGTATATACATTCTAATAACGTAACGTCTGTTAGTCCGGTTAGTCAATGCAACAAGTTTAGCTTTTCGGTAGTTTTTAAACTACCACTCGGCTGGTTAACCGTATACCATGAATATGAAAGTAAGCTTTGTTGAAGCGCTAATCCGCTAAGACCATGCAGATCCTAGCGAGGCTAGCCCGTCCACATCCGATTGCAAATCATAAAGAAATACAATACAGTAGATGTCTCCTTCAACTGAACAGCTGCCTCAACCAGCAGCTGCAACACTCTTTATTCAAACCAGGTATATATTTTTACAATTCAAAATCCTACACAAATATTATACCTCACAACAAAACTTCCACACTTTTACCTACGACGACGCATGCTTCTCAACCGATGATTCTTCTACCTGAGGTGCGACACTACATCTATTCCAACAACGGTCCATACATAAATTGAATAATATTCATACAAAAAGCGTTACAAGGGGGTGGGTGGGTGTCCAAAATGGCCAATTTCAGCGTTATGAAATAAATGAATGAGCCCTTAGCCAATGAGGATTAAGGTTGAAATTAACTAGATTTTGTTTGTTTTTAACCAACTTTTTTCTCCGTGAACGGTAAGTTTTATGATTATGTTGACAATGTTTGCATAGTTTGTGGATGTTGGAAGGTGCTATCGAAGGGTATCAAAACCCGATTTGAATTCATAAAATAAAACAGATCTTTTCGACGAACTTCTTTTGGGTTTTACTTTTTCTGTGTGATTTGTTTTCCGTGCAGGACTTTGAAAAATAAAAAAAATAACTGGCTACCCTGAGTCGATATCGACCTTTTTGTCGACTTCTTTGTTTCGCTCCTGCTTCGCTGTCAAAAAAATCGGAAAAATCTTGACGAGAGTATTTCATCCACGGAGGTAGCAAAAAATTATTTTCCATTAAATTCCGTTAAAAGAGCATAATTTGCCCCAGATCAACTTCCAAAGTATCACCGACAACATGGCAGAAGACAACTCCTGGAAAACGCCCAGCTTCCGGCAAAGTGTGGTGAACAAAATGTAAGTAAAAGGCCTCACGGTGAAGCGCTTCCATTTTGTGGATGTTTGAAACTAATTTGGATTTTCTCAATTTTTGCTCTCGGAAACGATAGAAACGAAGCCATTCAGCAATCGGGAATGACTTCGAGTAAGAATGGGCTGGAAATGGAGAATCATGTCTTCCAGAAGGCGCGCAACAAGGACGAATATCTAGGCTACGTGGCGAGGCTAATTCTGCATGTCCGGGAGATGAGTAAGTACATAGCTTTCACTGAAAAAAAAATGTTTTAGTTACATTTTTTCTCAATTATTGAGAATATGTAACAGATCGAGTTTGTTTTATTTACCTATCGCTTCTTCGCAGATACGAAGAACAAAAATCAACAAAACCCCGCTGGAGGATCTCAAGATGGTGGAAATCCCAATCAGCAAGGCGGAATGCCTGATCCGATAAACGCTTTGCAAACGCTGGCCACGCAGGGAACCCGGCCGCAAATGATGGGAGGACAGATGGGACCGGGAGGTCCGATGGGGAACCAGATGGGTGGCGGAAATGCGTCCAATTTGTTGAATACTCTGAACCGGCCCCAGATGCCCATGACCGGAGGAATGGCGAATATGCAAGGTCGAGTCGGAACCATGGGAGGACCGAATCAAATGGGCGGAATGATGCCGGGACAGATGCCCCAAGGGATGCCGGGAATGCCGAACCAAATGGGAGGAGCTATGGGACCCGGGGGAATGAGCGGTGGAAAGATTGTCGGTCAAATGAATCCCATGGGCCAAATGAACCCGATGCAAATGGGAGTAAGTGGAATGCCACAAGGCGCAGGGCAACAGCAGCCTCAACAACCACAGGGACAGCAAGGAGGACCAGGTGGGCCAAACCAGATGAATCCGATGGGAGGAATGGGAATGCAAGTTAATCCGGGAGGGCACATGAATCAAAACGCAATCAATCAACAGATGAACCAAGTAGGGATGAGCTCAGGAGGTAATCAGATGGGTAATTTGGGCGGAAACAGCCCAATGAATCCTGGCAACATGGGAATCGCTCCCAATCAGGTAATCCGCCAGCAAATGCCACCGGGAATGAATCCCAATCAGCAGCAACTCGGAATGGCAGGAGGGCAAATGAATCAGATGAATCAAGGTGTCGGTGGACCTGGAGGAAACCTAGGACCGGTTCAACAACAGCAGCAACCGGGACAGGTCGGAATGGCTGGTATGGGACCGGGAGGCCCAGGCAACTTACAACAGCAAAACAATCCCCAACAGCAATCTCAGGGAGGTCCCAACGCTGCTCCTGGTCAAATGAATCAAGTCGGAGGCCCTGGCGGTAATATGCAGGCTATGGGCAATCAAGGAAACTTCGTTCCAATCGGAGCCAATCCCATGGTACGAAAACAGGATATGATGAGTGGAGGACAAGTGTATCCCGGAGGAGTGGTTCGTAGTGTAACTCCCAATCAGTTCCTACGTCAATCGCCGTCACCGTCAGTCCCATCTCCAGCTGGTCCCGGCTCAATCGGACCGCAATCTCATCCAGGACAAATGATTCCAAGCCCAGCTCTCATCCCATCACCGAGCCCTCAGGTGAGCAGCAATATACCCGCTCCAAGAAACATCGGACAATCTCCTGGCCAAAGTTTGAACACTCCAGGACAAGCTGCAGCTCCTAGTCCACTCAATCCACAGGAGGAACATCTCTACAAAGAAAAATATCGCTCCCTCCAGAAGTACATTGAACCTCTGAAGCGAATGATTGCCAAAATGGAGCACGACGATGTCGACAAGATGGGAAAAATGAAACGTCTGTTGGACATTCTGTGCAACCCGACTTGCCGCATTCCTTTGGAAACACTCTACAAATGCGAAGCTGCCCTAACGAGCCAACTGGGAACGATCCGCGAGCCTCCGCTCAACAATCCACTGGTGGAAGCAGTTTCAGCCAACTTGCAAAGCCCTCTGGGAAACCACACTCTCCAGCGCACCTTCCGCCCATGCTTGGAAGCTCTTTTCGGTCCGGATATCAAAAATCTACCAACACCAGCCAAGCAGCCGCGTTTGGCCATCGACGAACCGTCAACTTCCGGATCAACCGGAAGTCAGGAGATCCCTCACATCTTGCAGGGCGAAATCGCTCGCCTGGATCAGAAGTTCAAGGTATCGCTCGATCCGTGCGCCATCGGTGACACCAAAACCATCAAACTGATCTGTTGGTTGGATGATAAGCATCTGCCGTGTGTTCCGCCGGTAGCCGTTACCATCCCGGAGGAGTACCCATTCACATCGCCCAGCTGCTCGCTGATCGAGCAGGAGTACAATGCCACACCGTTCCTGATACAGGTGCAGAAATCGTTCCTGGCAAGGATCTGCAAGCTGCCGGAGATGTTCTCGCTGTCGCACCTGTTGGACACGTGGGAGATGTCCGTCCGGCAGGCCTGTTCGCCGAATCCGAGCTTGGTGGCCCCGAGTGCCACCAGCGTGTTGCTGGGAATGTAAGGCGAGGTATGTATGAGCGTGGAACATGATTTTGATTAGCTATTTCATTATCATTTTATATGCATAAAGTATTCGAAAAATATGACACATTAACCAGGGCGTTAGATGTATGTGACAATGAATAGAACGAAAAGAAGTCCTACGACATGTGTATAAGATACTTGAAGGCGGGCTCCAGAATCCAGGGGCACGTTTTACGTAACACTCTTCGTAAGATATCCAGTTCTCTCTTTCCAAAGTTCGGTTGAAATCACAATTGGAAGAAGTGTTAAAGAGATTGAAGGCCAGTAAGAGATTGATTTAAGTTTTTCAAATCGTGCGAATTCTGGGTTATTCGAAAGTAGCACACATTTCCTCAAAGAAGTTACTTAAGACACAATTAGGCTGATCTCCAGAAATTCTTTCAGCGCTTCTTTTCGAGAAAAAGCTCCAGAAAAGATTTCTCCATGCATCCATAATGCTACTAGGGAGATTCATCCAAATAATTCTGCTGGAGTGGAGCCATCAATTCCTCTTGGAATGAAAATACTTCTGCAGATTTTTAGTACAAAAATTCGAGGCATGTAGGAGGTCTCTTTTTAGAATAGAGATAGAAAACTATAGAGGACGAATGTCGCTGCTGTTCCCATTGTTCTCGCTCAGAAACATGTCGGGTACATAACTGTCAAACTGCATACGTTTTCGCGTTGACATTTATAGCCCAGCCTATCTCCGCCAGCAAAAGATGTTCCGACGGCGACATTCTTCTTCTGTGGTTTATTATTTCTATTCTTTTTAGAGATTTGATCTCTATTTTAAAGTGAAGCATCTCGGAATCCAAAGATAGCCGGCACAATGGCCGCCTTGTGCTCCTAGTCACGTTTGCAAAGGCACTACACTGGAGAGATAGTCGGAAAACGTTTCTGATCCTTTTTATTTTAAGCTTTCTGCTAGTGCACAAAGCCATAATAGAAAGTGCACTGTTGTTGGATGCTTTCTTCGCGAAATATGTGCCTTTGAAGTTTTAGTGCAATCCTAGAAGATGATTCCAAACTGTTTCATCCAATGCAAGACTCTAAAAGCCTATGGTTATAATGAAAGGTATCTAAAGTCTCATTTTCCCTTATTATGCCTGCTATGAATCCTGATGCAAATTTCTACAGGCTTCAACAGGGTGTCGACTATCTGGAAAAACCTGGAAAGTCAGGGAATGTCAGGGAATTTAATTTTGACCTGGAAAGTCAGGAAAAATCAGGGAATTTCACTTGAGGTCAGGGAAAATCAGGGAATTTCACTTCAGGTCAGGGAAAAATATCAATAGTACAACATCAAACGAGTTTATTGTCTGCAAAGTAATTGATCATGCTAAATCAATACACCTTCAGCATGGCTTTGCTTTGTAGCCGTGGACTCTAACCACTCGACTAAGGAATCAGGACCCAGAAAATTCTCCAGAAATTCTGAGGATGATTTTCAAAGTTCCTCGATTATTTTTAGTAATCCAGAAAATCATTGAAAAGCAGAAATTTCAGGAATATCACTTGAAATAATCTTGATAATCTATTGACAATTTGTGACATTACTTAGAGATACTCGTAGATGAATTCTTAGAAGAGTTCCTAGGAGCATTGCTGAAGGTACGACAAATTCAAGAGAAACATTAGAAACCATCTAATCAGCGCATTGTTCAAGCCCTGAATGCATTCCGTTGAGAATATTTAGATATTTTTTTCGGGGAGAAAAGCTGAGGGTAAATCATATCGTAATCCTAAAATATTACCTAAAAAAAAAATACCTGTAACGAATCATCGTGAAAAATTATCAAAGATATTCTAAGAAAAAAAAAATGAAAACAATTTGGAAAAAATCTGTGTCATCTTGAAAAATATTTATATAAGCATTCCTGAAATAATTCTAGGAATGCCAAATGCTATTTTTAGAAATATTTAAGACTGAAATAAGCAATTCTCTAACATTTTTTAGAGAATCTTGGAGATGAGGAGCTTCTGGAGGAAATCTTTCAAGAGTTCAGTGAGAAGTATTGAAGGAATATCTGGAAAAATATCTTAAGAATTTCTAGAAGAATTTCTGAGCAATCTATGTAGAATTCTTTGGAGCAATTCTCCAAGAAAGTTCTATAGCAATGGCTAGAATTTCGCCTGGAAAAAGAAATAGCCAAATGTTAGGATAGCTTTCTTCCACTAAAAAAAGTCTGGTGGATGATCGTAATAGTGTTGCCTCTTGTATAAAAAAAGTCATAATCAGGAAGGAGTCCAAAATTTTAATTCATGCCTAAAATTTTAAATTAGGTCTGAGGTAGTTCACTAGCCGAGAACATCTTTGTTCATACGGATCTACAAGTTTGCAAAGTAAATAGATTCTCAATTGTTCAGTTTTATCACATCAACTTGAATAAACGTTCAAGAATGTCATCTGGCAAGTACATATATCTCAATAAAGTAAAAGCTTTTGATCAGTTTATTCATACACATACACATCATAAAAATCGTCGAATACCGTTTTGATTCATATTACGGATACTTAAGGCCCCAGTGAAGCGTTACTCATCAAAAAGCATATAAAATATATTAGTTTGTATGATTCCTCAGCGTCATCGATCCTTAAAAGCCCTTAGCTTTCGAATGGTGGGTCAAGATTGTGGGCTTCGTAGCCGTGCGGTTAGTGTCACCAGTCATTTAGCCGCATCGTGCTAGTGAGTGTGGGTTCGATTCCCGCTGCAGTCCGGAAAACTTTTCGTGAGGAATGTTTTCGGACAGTGCCACTGGGCGTTGCATGCTAGTCCGTTGTCTAGTGTGGTGCTTCCTTCGAAGGGCATAATGCCCACTGGAAGCATTAACGTGTCAGTGTCTTTTAAGATTTTGATTCCGCAACATGAATAATTTTAAATATATGAAAATGTGTGGACTTCCTATGATTCTTATTCCGGACGCTTCCTTACTTTTGCCTTGATTTCCGGACACTTCGATTCCAATTCCGAACAGCTCATGAACATCATAAATAGAGAAGTCAAATGATCGATAGAAATCGTCAAACCACTAAACAGACGTCTAAGGCAGATGAGCATTGTAAATTTTCATGGATATTCATGTAAAATGCTTATTCAAACAAGCTTCGAAAATGCGAATTTTTGAACGGCAAAAATTTAAACATTTCGTGTGAAATGTTTCCCATACAAAGAAGAGTGTCCGGAATTAAAAGCTGTCCGTAATATGAATCAAAACGGTATGTATCTTGTGAAAATCGTACTTATTTCGGTTTAAATTAACCAACTCAGTGATCTGGAACTTTTCTGGAAAATGAATGGAAGGTCAGGGAAAGTCAGGGAATTTTATTTTCAAAATTGAGTCGACACCCTGACTTCAAAGAAACCTTAAAATAACATTACGAGTTCAAAATGCTCATCAAGTTGGAAAATCTTAAGTTGAAACAGTTTGGAATTAATTTCTATGATTGCACTAAATTTTCAAAGGCACATATCTCGCGAAGCAGGCCACCAACAACAGTTTTTTTTGGCTTTGTGCACTAGCAGAAAGCTTAAAATAAGAAGATCAGAAACGTTTATCAACTATATCTCCATAGTGCGCATCGTACCTTCGTGCAGTGCGTACACGAATTCTCTCTGCTCTTGGAAGTTTTCTTAAAAACTACCTAAAGCAATAAAACAGTACTTTTCAGTGCTACAAAAACAGTACTTTTCAGTGCTAAAATTCAAAACGGTACTTTTCAGTGCTACTAAAACAGTACTTTTCAGTACTATTTTTTCTACTATTGATCCCTTTACGATCCTTGTTTGGACCCGTGCCTTCGATTTTTCGTTGGATCCGTTGGCGAAAGCTAGCGGAGGTAATCCTTCTTGGACACCGTCTTGGGAAAAAAAAACCTCTCGTAGGTCACGTCTTTCTCGTTTATTAACTAAATATGGTATCAACAACTAACAAACGAAAGGGTGAATCTCTGAATTCACTACTTCCTTCCAAAAAAGTGGGTTTTAAAACTGTCACTACAAGTGGCAAGAGTGGAAGAAAGGACGCTTCCCCGGAATGCGAAGTTTCTTCCAAGGGTGAAATGAATAATTGTATCGAAATGAGCAATCAGTTCGATGCTCTAGACAAATTTTCCGAACACCAAATCGAAGCAGCCTCTAGTCCAGGCTCTTTGATTCAAGTGAGGAAGCAAAGAGTGCCGCCTATCGTGGTCAGTTGTTCCGAAGTTGGGGGATTTAGGCAGGAGATCTTGAACTCCATTAGGGGAATCAAGGTTTCCTTCCAAATCGCAAAGAAAGGAGACTGTCGCGTTTTGCCGGAAACTCTTAAAGATCGTGAACTTCTTCTCAAACATCTTGAAGAGAAGAGCACAAATTTTTTACTTATGACGACAAAACTGAACGTTTGTTCAAAGTTGTCTTGAAAGGTCTCTCAAGTGACTATAAGTCACCTGAAGAGATCAAAAATGGAATAAATGATATACTTGGATTTTCCCCAGTACAAGTAATCATTATGAAAAAGAGAACCCAATCTGGCATTGTTCGGAAAGGGCTTTCTCAAGAATTTTATTTAGTTCACTTTAACAAAAAAGAACTAAATAATATTAAAGCTTTAGAAAAAGCAAAACTTTTGTTTGATGTCCGTGTGACATGGGAATATTTCCAGAAACCTGGAGGAAATTACCAGAACCCCACTCAGTGCCGTCGGTGCCAAAAGTGGGGTCATGGTACAAAAAATTGTCGCATGGATGCTAAATGCATGATTTGCGGAGGTTCTTCTCACGCCAAAGACGTCTGTCCAGTGAAGGAAGATACCACCAAGTTCATATGCTGTAATTGCGGGGCTAACCATAAGTCCAATTTTTGGAATTGCCCTTCACGCAAAAGGGTCATTGAGGCTCGTGCCAGGCAGATGAAAGATAATATCCGTTACGATAACGGTCGTTTCCGGAATTTGCCTGGTAGAGTATCGAACAATGCTCATTTTTCAGTTAACGATCGCTTGATCATGAATCATACCCATCAGGAAGATCATAATCATGCTCATTCACAAACTAATTTTAATCCGTCGGGTAGCCGTTCGAATCTTTCAATTTCGAATGTATCTACCCACGGTAAATCCTTTGCCGATATCGTAGCAGGAAATTCGAACTCCTCCCATGTTCGATCCATGGGTACCGATTCTGCTTGTTTCAAATCAAATGGAAATAACCCTACCGCTACAGGTAACTCCACTTCTTCGTCTACCGGAAATTCTAATGGGAAATCACATGACATGTCTGCCTCTGATTTTAATTTTCTAACTGAACAATTGAATCTAATGATTGATGCAATGTTCAAAGCCACCACTATGACTGAAGCAGTCCAAGTAGGTGTAAAATTTACAAATCAAATTGTTATTGGATTACGTTTTTCTAATGGAACCAAATAATAATTTAAATATTTTAAATTGGAATGCTCGTTCTCTGAATGGTAAAGAGGACGAGCTGTTTAATTTTCTTACGGTTAATAACGTGCATATAGCAGTTATTACTGAAACTTATTTAAAACCTGGATCTAAACTCAAAAGAGATCCTAACTTTTTTGTTTATCATAATGATCGACTTGATGGGGCTTGTGGGGGAGTTGCAATCATCATTCATAGGCGTCATCAACTGTTTTCATCATTTGAAACTAAAGTTTTTGAAACTTTAGGTGTTTCTGTTGAAACACAGTTTGATAAATATACTTTCATAGCTGCCTATTTGCCTTTTCAATGCTCTGGACAGCAAGTTAATTTGTTCCAAACTGACTTGCGAAAATTGATTCGCAATAAGTCAAAATTTTTTGTCATTGGTGACTTTAATGCCAAACATCGGTCATGGAATAATTCTCAAAGTAATTCCAACGGCAGAATTTTATTTGATGAGTGCTCTTCAGGATATTTCTCAATTCAATACCCTGATAGCCCCACATGTTTTTCCTCTTCTAGAAATCCATCTACGATTGATTTGGTCTTAACCGACTCTAGTCATCTTTGTAGCCAACTGATTACTCATGCTGATTTTGATTCTGATCATGTCCCTGTTACATTTCAAATATCCCAAGAAGCGATTCTCAATCCTATCAGCTCCACTTTCAATTATTTACGAGCCGACTGGAATATATATAAAACGTATGTTGACTCTAACCTTGATGTTAACATTTCTTTAGAAACTAAACTTGATATTGACAATACTCTTGAAACTTTATCAAATTCCATTGTTGAAGCCCGGAGCATTGCAATTCCAAAATGTGAAGTAAAATTTGAATCCGTGATTATAGACGATGATGTTAAACTCTTGATCCGTCTTAAAAACGTGAGGAGAAGGCAATTTCAACGCACTCGCGATCCTGCTATGAAAATTATATGGCAGGATTTGCAGAAAGAAATCAAGAAACGTTTTGCTCAATTAAGAAACAAAAATTTTGAAAATAAAATTTCTCAATTGGATCCTGGCTCTAAGCCATTTTGGAAATTATCTAAAATCTTGAAAAAACCTCAGAAGTCAATACCGGCATTGAAAGAGGAAAACAAATTATTACTAACAAATTGCGTAAAAGCTCAAAAACTTGCTATGCAGTTTGAAAGTGCGCACAATTTTAATTTAGGACTTACTAGTCCAATTAAAAATGAAGTTACTCAGGAGTTCGAAAATATTCTCAATCAAGAGAACGTTTTCGAAAATGCCTGGGAGACTGATTTGGAAAAAGTGAGAACTATTATTAAAAAATTCAAAAACATGAAATCTCCTGGCGATGATGGAATTTTCTACATCCTCATCAAGAAACTTCCAGAAAGTAGCTTATCATTTTTAGTTGATACATTTAACAAATGTTTTCAATTAGCATATTTTCCTGACAAATGGAAAAATGCTAAGGTTGTTCCAATTTTAAAACCAGACAAAAATTCTGCAGAAGCTTCTAGTTATCGTCCAATCAGTTTGCTTTCCTCCATCAGTAAACTTTTTGAAAAGGTTATTTTGAACAGAATGATGGCCCACATCAACGAAAATTCAATTTTTGCCAATGAACAGTTCGGATTCCGCCATGGACATTCGACCACTCATCAACTTTTACGTGTAACAAATTTGATCCGTTCCAACAAATCTGAAGGCTATTCTACTGGCCTTGCTCTTCTAGACATAGAAAAAGCATTCGACAGTGATTGGCATGAAGGTTTGATCGTAAAATTAAAAAACTTTAATTTTCCAACATACATTGTTAGAATAATTCAAAGTTATCTGTCAAATCGTACACTTCAGGTTAATTAAAAGACAATTTAAAGACAATTTACACCGTCTTCAGCTCAAGGCTGCACAGACTGAACGATCACAAACATAAGGCAACGGATAACACGAAACACCCAGTAGCCCAATGATGAATTTTTCGTTTGACGAAAAGTTTCCACCGACTGGAGCGGGAATTGAACCCACACTTCATGGTACAATACGCCTGAACGACTGACGCCGCTAACCGCACGGCCACGAAGCCTACAAATTATCTAATTAGCCTTATAATTATCAGAACTCCAGATCTGAAAGACTACCTGTAAGAGCTGGTGTTCCCCAAGGCAGCATTTTGGGACCAATATTATACAATATTTTCACATCTGACTTACCTGAGTTACCTCAGGGATGTCAAAAATCTTTGTTTGCGGATGACACAGGCCTCTCCGCCAAAGGACGAAGCCTGCGTGTCATCTGTAGTCGATTGCGAAAAAGTTTGGATATTTTTTCTTCATACTTGCAAAAATGGAAGATTTCTCCTAATGCTTCCAAAACTCAACTAATAATATTCCCACATAAACCAAAAGCTCTTTATTTGAAACCTTCAAGTAGACATGTTGTCACGATGAGAGGGGTTCCAATAAATTGGTCAGATGAAGTTAAGTATCTAGGGCTCATGCTAGATAAGAATTTAACTTTCAAAAATCACATTGAGGGCATTCAAGCCAAATGTAATAAATATGTAAAATGTCTCTATCCCCTTATTAATAGAAAATCAAAACTTTGTCTTAAGAACAAGCTTTTGATATTCAAACAAAATTTCAGACCAGCCATGTTGTATGCTGTACCAATATGGACTAGCTGTTGTAATACCAGGAAGAAAGCTCTGCAGAGAATTCAAAATAAAATTTTGAAAATGATTCTGAGGCTTCCTCCCTGGTATAGTACCAATGAGTTACATAGAATATCCAATGTTGAAACATTGGAACAAATGTCAAATAAAATAATAAATAATTTCAGGCAAAAATCGTTACAATCTTCTATTGCCACGATTAATGCGTTATATGTTTAGGTTAAGTTAGGTTAAGTATATTCAAAGCGTTTTTTTTTTTCTCTTATAAGCAGGTGAAATAAACTCACCATCTTTAGACTCCAAGATGTTTCACCTTAAGGAATTATCATGGTGATATCATTTAGAATACTTCCATGATGTCTGACATCTCTCCCGATTTTTTTTCTAGAGATGCCTCTATCAATTGTTCTAGAAATTTGTCCAGCGATTTTTCAAAGGCTGCTTAGAAGAATTTCTACCAGAAAATCCTTGAGAACTCCTAAGCTACTACATCAAAGAGTTTTCTTAGGTATCCTAAAATTTTCTCCAGATATTTTATCATTGATTATTCAACCGAATTCTCCAGTTGATGTTCTCCCGAGAAAATCCACAAAGGTTTGTGTCAGTTTAGGTTTGAGATTTTTTTTTCAAGAAACCTTCGCTTGTTCATGTGGATTCCTTAGAGATTTTATCCACGTTTCCTGACAGAAAGCCACATTTTCTTGAGGGGCTATTCAAGGAAGTTTTTTTTTCTAGGAATTTCTCCAGCATTTTGGCCGAGTATTACTCCTGCCGTTTTTTTCAAACATTTCTTAATGAGTTTCTCAAAAGAAATCCCATGGAATCTTTAAAAGTTTATATAAGCTTTTACACCAGTTAATACTACAGCAATTTTTCCAATAATTCATCCGATAATTGCTTAGAGTTTCTGTCTAATGTTTGTCAAGAAAATCCTGCGGAGGACTATCCCGAGATGCAATTTTTTTATTTCGATTATCATAGCAGTTTATGTAGGAAATCTTCTAAAACTTCCTCACGAGGCCAGGATTTCTTTCAGAAATCCTTGCTCATTAAGGGTGACTTCGAAACTCATACACGTTTTATCAGAGGTTACTTTGAGATTTTCTTTAGAAATACCAAACGGATTCATTTTTCAGTAATTTCTCTAAAATTTCTCCCTAGGCTTGGAATTATGTTTTCCAGGGAGCGATGATTTTAGATATTTGATCGCTGTATTTTGTAGTGTTGATTAGAGGCTGCATTAATTTCAAAAACAATGGCAAAGTTTTTGTTGCCATCAATTTTCTATATTTGACAAGGTTTTGAATAAAATCAATGAGTGAAAGAACTACTTTATGAATGAGCCACATCAGCTAAGTCTATACATATACAAAAGTTACGTCATAGGGTCATGGCGAGCGTTTGGTATGTATGGTAATAGTTGATTCTTATCTAATGGAGGTATTACAAGACCACGCGGACAATTTCGAAACAAATTATTTCTATACATCGTTTTTATTAACCGAAAGGCTCAGCTATGCTGTAAAACCATTCCTTAGCAAATACTCATTAGTATTATCATGTAACAAACGTAACGTAAGAGTGGGCGTGGTTGTACTCTGCGTTACACTAATTGTTTGCATTCGACAATGGAGGTGTCAAGGAGAAGATGAATTGATGCCGGGTTTCAGTTCTATGGTAGCACAGATCTGGAGAGCTAGACAACCGCTCAGGCTCGATTTGTCACTCGCTGATGACCAATCCGTCAGAGTTTCGGAGGTGAGTGGTTGGTTGGTTCTTTGGGTTTGTGCTCATGAAGGGTTGAGATTTGGCTTCGGTTCATCTTTACCTTAAATTGACTTCAAATAGCTTGGCAGACAAATAATCATTACTGGGGTTCAACAATTAGTTACACAGGTAGTTTACTTGATTTTTTTTTGAAGGCATTTGCACGACAGTGTGTTTTTTCATTTCTGCAGCGACAAATAATAATTAGAATATAATCTGTTTTAGGAATATCATACAAACGCATTGACAGAGCTCAACAACGACATTCAACAACTGCTTTACTACTTGTTGTTGTGTTTAGCTCGAGCAGATCGAACTAATTTTAGAGTGTCTGATCTGTGAACGCATTCCGATGTAAAAGGAAGAACTGGCATCATTGTAAACTACAATATCGAAAGTTGATGAAATGAATAAATGAAAGACCGATCTCATTCGTTAAGTGGATACCAAGCTACTCAGATCACTTTTCCCTAACAAGAGAAAATACTTCTAAGTTTGACCTCAGGCTCGGGATTTAACAGTGGCGGCGAGATAAAGGACTACGATTTGGACACGTTTGGATTTCGGCGAGGATCTTCTAAGGACAACGGAATATTTGTGAATGCTAGTGGTAACGTTAGAGAGCCGAAGTAACGTTTCCCTTCAGCTAAGGATTTGTAAAAACGTGTAAATTTAACGCCATTTCTCGCAAGATTGGCGTGGGTTTTTTTTCCTTTGTTCTATTGTTTTTTTATTCTATGATTGGATTCCAATGATTTAAGGATCATTTGTCTTTCAAGAAAGGATAAGCTTTTGTTAAGAGCAACAATAATAAGAGCGTTTTGTTTTTCTTTGTCTAGGATACGCTTGAAATCTACCGGAGTGAGCGGAGTCCAGTGGTTGATCCGGTGTGGATCGTGTTCTTGTGTGAGCTATAGAGAACGTTTTTTTAAAAGAGGTCCGAACAAACTGATTTTGTAGGAGCTTGCGGCTCCGAGTAGCGAGAATCCTTCCCGACTGGTTTCAAAGGTACATACGAGGTCCCGTTCGAGGTCATCTTACTGCTGTGGTGCCTTTTTTCACTGTAGCAAAAATAGCGAAGATACCGGTGAGTCAAAAAGTTTTTTTTATCATTTGTTTCTTTGCCTAATTGAGTTGCCTTTTCTCGGTTTTTTTTTTGTTTGGAAAATAATTACATTGTAAAACAACAATTGAAATAATTGGAAGGGCATAGAAAATGGCTTCTATGGCAGTTACTATTGAGCCATACCGTATAGGTTGTTCCTTTGCAGACTGGGTAGAACGCTTAGAATATTCTTTTGTCATTAATGCGATTACGGATCAGAACAAAAAGGCGTATTTAATTGCATTAAGTGGACCTGTAATTTTTTCGGAACTTCGTTTGCTTTACCCAAGGGAAAGCTTGTCCGAGGTCTCTTATCCGGATATGGTGGCTAAATTAAAAGCCCGATTGGACAAGACTGAATCAGATTTGGTTCAACGCATGAAATTTAATTCTCGGGTGCAACAACCCGACGAAACAGCAGAAGATTTCGTGCTTTCGTTAAAGCTTCAAGCCGAATTCTGTTCGTTTGGTGAATTTAAACAAGTGGCAATTAGAGATAGAATTTTGGCGGGTTTGAGAGATGGCGCTTTAAGACAACGTCTTCTCAATGAAGATAGCTTAACTTTACAAAGTGCGGAGAAACTCATTGCCACTTGGGAAATTGCGGGTGAAAATGCTAGAAACATCGGTTCAGGAAATACTTCTGGACTGATTGCATCAATGCGTAACTACAGTCCAAATATGGTTGGGATAAGTTTTAGTAAATTGGCTCAGGTTTATGACCACGTAAAAAATAGTCAACATCATGTTGAGAGTGAGGAGCCAGAAAGGAGGCCGATCACGGCTAGGCTAGGCTACAAGCAACCATACCGAGGTCAATTAGATTACAAATTTAGGAACAGAAACCAAACGGAAAATCGCCATCCGAGGGACTGGCGCAGAGATGATGGAAGGCAACCTTCAAGATATGCAGACTTGATCTGTGACTTTTGTGGGATCAAGGGTCACATTAAGCGTAAGTGCTTTAAGCTTAAACACTTACAAAAAGGAGCGGTAAACCTTTTGCAGACGTCGGAGCCGGAACCAAGTGTTGATCGTCATCTTAGCGAATTACTGGACAGGATGAATGCTAGGGATTCGGACAGCGACAGTGAATTAGATGAAGGTAATTATGCATGCAACTTAGTGACGTTTATTAATAAGATAAGCAATCCGTGTTTGGTTGATGTGATTGTTGAGCAAAAAAATATAACAATGGAGGTGGATTGCGGTTCATTAGTGACTGTTATGAATAAATCTCAGTATTTCTCTAATTTTGAAAAGAAATTAAAAAAAAGTTCAAAGCAATTGATAGTAGTTAACGGAGCAAAGTTGTTGATTGAGGGAGAAACGAGTAAATGCAAATTGTTAGTACTGAGTTGTAGTAATGATTTCACTCCCCTGCTGGGACGAGACTGGCTTGATATATTTTATCCAAATTGGAGAAATTATTTTATAACCCAATCAATGGTTAACAATGTAAGTGAAGGACGATGCACTGAATATGTTAATGAAATTAAGCAGCGATTTTCGAATGTTTTTACCAAAGATTTTTCGTCACCCATAGTGGGGTATGAGGCGGATCTTGTTTTAAAAAATGATGTACCGATATTCAAGAAGGCCTATACGGTTCCTTATCGGCTTAAAAATAGAGTTTGTGACTATTTGATGAAGTTACAGAAAAAGAAGGTCATAACACCTGTTAAAACAAAAGAGTGGGCTTCCCCTGTAAAAGTAGTTATGAAAAAGAATGACGATATACGTTTAGTCATAGATTGCAAAGTTTCTGTTAACAAGTACATAATATTAAACACATACCCATTACCTGTAGTTCAGGATTTATTTGCTAGTTTGGCTGGAAGCAAAGTTTTTTGTGCATTGGATCTAGAAGGGGCTTATACACAATTGAGTTTATCAGAAAGGTCAAAGCAATTTATGGTAATAAATACAATTAAAGGTTTATTTACATATAACAGATTGCTACAGGGAGCATCATCAATTTTTCAGCAGGTCATGGAACAAGTTTTGGAAGGTATTGAAAATGTGTGTGTTTATTTGGACGATGTGTCAATTGCGGGAAAAGATTTGGACTGCAAATGTAAATTGGTTATTGTTTTGGAAAGGCTTGAAAAGGCAAACTTTAAGGTGAACCTAGAGAAATGTAAGTTTTTTGTAGAGAATCTTGATTATTTAGGCCATGTTATTAGTAATAATGGTTTACTACCATGTAAAGATAAATTAGACACGATTAAAAATGCAAAAAATCCCGTTAATGTGACTGAACTTAAATCATTCCTAGGTCTCATTAACTATTATAATAAATTTATTCCTCATTTCCCTGGCCACGATCACAGGGTTTGACGGTGCCAAAGTAGAAGGTGCACCATAATAATACCCGTCTGTGAAACATATCACCTTCCCAATACTTTGGCACACCTCTAACGGTTCATGATTTATCATGAAACGGCTGCATTCAGGCGGAGGATCTGTTAATATGTTTCGGCATATTATCAGGTCCTCTTCGAACGGAGGGACCGCCAGGGCTCATTAGTTACTTATAAACCAGTGCTGGTTGTTGATGGTTCAGTTCGTTTACCACGAGCTATAACATCCTTTGTACTAATCAGTAATGGTTGTTAAGTTTCGAAGCTAACGTGTGATCAATCGTTTTATAATGCAACATAATAATGGGTGTTTGGTGGAACTGCGCGTAACACTTGTTGTTATTAAATTTAGTGATTGTGTTGGTGCTAATAGTGTGTTTATAATAAAACCTATGGTGATGAAAATTTAAAAATGAAATTGGAAGTGATTCTGATAGTTTTGTTAGAAATATAATAATGATGATGTATAATGATGTGAACTCTACTAATTTAATAAAGGCCATAATGCCTTTTGCAATCATTTCTCTGAATATAAACATTATTGCCTAGTTCTTCAAACATGCATGATAACAGTGTTAATAATTACAGCGAGTGTCGAAAAACGGATCGAAGTGATTTTGTTTTACTGTAACTTTGTTGATAGTGCTAAATTGTAGTTTGAATAGTAATGACTCTACAGCAACAAAAATAATTGAATATCTTTTAATTAGTTAGTAATGCTAATAGATGGTAAATGCTAATAACAATGAATTTATATGAAAACGGTGTGATGTGAGAAGTGATATAATGGAAAGTATATCTGAAGTGTATTACGAAAGTTGATGAGTGATAATTGGTGATATACGTGATAGTGTCGAAAATAAAAGTGACGATAGTGAGTGATGAAATGAAATGGGGAATGAGGACCTTTTAATAAAACTATTTCGTTCTTCACTTTAACCACTCTAGTAGCATTTCAGGCCTTATCATAGTTTGATAGTAGTCTAAAGTACTAGACTGCAAAACTACGGTAAGGGCTGATCGCTGCTAGGGTACACAGTGACCATTTGAGCAACATTGCTTAGGAACGTCTGTGTGATGAACGCAATAGAGGCTTATAAGGCAAATGCTGGGAAGGAGCTTAGGGCAGATTAAGAGTCCCAGTACTACCCCTATCGCTACCGACAAAAAAAAAAAAAAAAAAAAAAAAAAAAAATTTATTCCTCATTTATCTTCCAAACTTTATCATTTGTACAACCTGCTGAGAAATGGTGTCAAGTTTGTTTGGGACGAAAATTGCCAGAAAGCGTTTGAAAAATGTAAAAGTTCACTGATTAATGCTGATTTTCTCGAGTTTTATGACCCTAATAAACCAATTGTTATTGTCAGTGACGCTTCTAGTTATGGTTTGGGGGGAGTGATTGCTCACATTGTGGATGGAGTAGAAAAGCCAATAGGTTTTACTTCTTTTAGTTTGAATGATGCCCAAAAATCGTACCCTATATTACATTTAGAGGCTTTGGCTTTAGTGTGCACAGTTAAAAAATTTCATAAATATTTGTATGGGCAAAAGTTTCAAATTTTTACTGATCACAAAC
Organism: Aedes aegypti; assembly: GCF_002204515.2. Taxonomy (NCBI): domain Eukaryota; kingdom Metazoa; phylum Arthropoda; class Insecta; order Diptera; family Culicidae; genus Aedes; species Aedes aegypti. The sequence continues at coordinate 444,564,195 of NC_035108.1, forward strand.
CACTTGTGGGAATTTTTGGAAAATCTGGCAGAAACTCAATTTATGTCACCCGACTTCAAAGATTTATCCTAGAGTTGTCAATTTATGACTATGATATTCAATACAGATGTTCTGCTAAAATGGGAAATGCAGATTTTTGCTCTAGGTTCTCTTTGGATCAAAATATACCGACAGAGTATGACCATGACTTAGTGAGGAGCATAAATTTCAGTAAGGATTTACCTATTGACTTTACAGTAATTGCAAATGAGACAAAACATGATAAATGGCTCCAAACAATAATAAGTTTTTTTAAAAATGGTTGGCCTGAAAAATTAGAAAACAGTCTTATTGATGTTTTCTCCAATCAGCACGATCTAGAACTCGTAGACGGATGTCTTTTGTATCAGGATCGGATTGTTATTCCACAAAAACTACAGAAAAATATTTTGAAATTAATACACGCTAATCATTTAGGGATGGTGAAAATGAAGCAGGTGGCGAGACGATCAGTATACTGGTTTGGTATCAATACAGATATTGAGAAGCTGGTTTCAAATTGTGATGTGTGTAATAGCATGGCTATAGTGAAGAAACCAAAGATTGAGTCACGATGGATTCCGACAGTGACGCCCTTTAGTCGAATCCATATAGATTTTTTTCATTTTTCCCACCATACCTTTTTGTTGATTGTTGATAGTTATTCGAAATGGATCGAGGTAGAATGGATGAAGAAGGTACGGATTGTGGACAAGTTCTAAAACAATTGGTTGCATTTTTTGCACGATTTGGTTTACCGGACGTGATTGTGTCAGATGGAGGGCCACCCTACAACTCGTATGCGTTTGTGAACTTTCTGGAAAAACAAGGAATTAAAGTTTTCAAGAGCCCACCGTATAACCCGCCTAGTAATGGACAAGCAGAACGGCTTGTAAGAACTGTGAAAGAAGTTTTGAAGAAAATTTTAATAGACTCAGATCTTTCTCATTTATCGTTGGAGGACCAAATCAATCTTTTTTTGATTAATTATAAAAATACCTGCGTGACTAAAGACGATAACTTTCCAGCTGAAAAAATATTTACATATAAACCAAAAACTCTTGTTGATTTGCTAAATCCTAAGAAGCATTTTTTGAAACAGTTAGTACCACAAAGCGATGATAATGATGATAGTGTTCACCCGTTAGGTGAGGGATGTGTTTCCAAGGGATCGGTTGATTCACTTGATGCTTTGTCTGAGGGAGCCGAATTGTGGTACAAAAATAACAATCCTAACAATAATCTTCGTTGGATAAAATTACATTTTATAAAAAAATATTCAAAAAACATTTTCCAGATACAAATTGGAAGCGCGGTCCTTCACCCTCATCGCAACCAACTGAGGGTATGTAAGGCCGTTGGCGATTTGGCAAGACCAAACTTTTTCGTACAACGCGAGAGTCAAATTCAACAAGAGGGCCGAAGAGGAACTCAGCAAGATGGGAGACATGAGAAAGAGAGCATGGTGTCTATTCGTAATTTCGTATTTGGTTCTCAAGTCTTGTGCTCTCGAAAACTTGAGGTGTGGCTTCGTTCTATAATCACCTAAACAATCAAAATTTTATCTTCTGGCTCTTATTAGGGTTCGTTTTGTTTTCTTGTTTCCCGTTTGGTCTCTTTTTTATACCTGCTAGGTCTAATTGATCAATTTTTTTTCAAGCAAGTGGTCTCTAAGTTCATATTTTTAAGGCTACCAGTCCTGAAATTTCTCCAAAAATTTCTCAATGTTCTTTTCTTAAAACACACACATTTGCATCTGTCACTGCGACCAGTAGCTAGTTTTATCCTAGCAAACACATGGTTATGATTAATTTTAGATATTTATCCCATGATTTTTCAACACTGTTCGGAGGTTTTCATCAAATAATTGATGATTGCTAACGATATTTCCATGAATTTATATTTTTCTGTGGAAATTTATTTACGTATTTCTACTTGAAGTCTTCCAGGTATTTTACACGAGATTTTTTTATTATTATATCAAAGATATTTCAGAGTTATTGAACACTTCGACAAACGTTTCAAAAATTCTAAGGAATATTTCTTTGAAAATCTTTTGCAATCTATCAAAAATTTAGCAACTACCTACTTCTTTTATGAAAAAAAAAATATTCAACCAAATTCTTGATTATGTAGGTATATCTTCCAAAGAATTGTTTAGAAATACTTTTGCGAACACCTGTAAATTTGTTTCATGGATTCCACAATTAGAGAACTTCTTCTGGCATTCCTTCCAAAACTCTTCTAGAATTTGCCTCAGCAATTTTCCATACTTTTTATATTTCTAGAGCAATTTCAGTTTTTTTTGTTTCAAAGGTCTCTTAGGATTTTTTTTAATGAAACACTTTGACAAACAATTCAATTTTTTTTTCAGTATATAACAACTGATGTGTTTTTTTAAATAATATTCAATCTGAAGTATTTCTTTGTAAATCAATTGAAAGTTTTGCGAGTACCTTCTTCTTTTATGAAGATATTATCTAATCGATTTCTCGATAATTCAGGGATTCTTCCAAAAAGTTGTTTAGAAATACCTTTGGAAACACCAGTAAAAAAATTTTCATGGATTCCTCAAGAATTCTTTCCGGAATTCTTCCAGAATCTATCTCAGTCTATTGGCCCGAATACCTGATTCCATTGATTGCAAGGAGAATCCAGAATATCTAGAGTAATTTGTTTTTAAGTTTTTAGTTTCTGATACTGGCATTATTCGGAGAATCCGATTAAGGCTGGTAGAGAGTTTCTTTTTAGTTACTTAGTCACTCGTTTAAAGCCAGTCACTTCAAAGTCTCTTTTTCTGAAGCCATTTCAAAAAAGTCACTTTTTTTGAAGCCATTTAAAAAAAAGTCACTTTTTTCATCGAAAGGTCACTTATTTCAACTATTTGGAGCTAAACTGTCGGGCGAAAATTATGAATCGGCCTTTTTAAATTTAGGCTAAATTTTAAGTTAGGTCATCACCAGAATAACTCCATTTCAGTATTGAAATATTGGTTCATGGTTTTCTTGTGAAAAAAAGTTAATCTTCCATAGAGTTTCACGTAGTTTGTAATAGTATCTAACTTATGGTGTAAGTTCATTGTTGTAAAACTAAAGGTTTAAATGTTTAATATTCTTTTTGAATATCTCGTGCATTCACCGACCATATGATCCTCAAAAACTCATGAGAATGGTATTTTACTCTTTGAACTGTTATTTAATTTGGATGTGCTTAAAAGATTTATAAATTAAATTTATTATTGATGTTACGAGCTGTGTCTGCAGTGAAACTTAATGCTACACAAGAAATATATTTGAATCAAAGTATTTTTATATATAAATCATATGAATAAAAAATTGTTCCAGAAATTACTCTAGAATTCTTTGGGAGCGTCTCCCGGGATTCTTCCTTAAATCACTCATGAATCCTTCAAATCCTCTCTGGGATTGTTCTGAAAATCTTGAGATTATTTCTGAATTTTCTTCCAGATATCGCTTTAGGGTTCATCAAAAAAAAAAAAAAAAAAAAAACGTTATCATTCCGGTATTACTTCTGATATTCTTTCGGATATCCCATTGCGATTCTTCTGGACATCTTTTTGGATTTTTTTGCAGAACTCTGTATGTGATTTTGCGTGTATCTCCTTAAGGATTACTTTCGAAATCCAGGAAATTAAATTCTTTGAAATTCTTGAAAATTGTTTTTGAAATACTATGGAAGATTTTACCAAAAATCCTGATGCAATTCATTCGGATATTTTTAGAGGATTTTATCAAAAAGTGTACGACTCTACTAGAAATTCTTCGAGAATTCCTCCGAAAATAACTTTAGATTTTTTTCCGGAAATACTTCTGGTATTCTTATGAGAATGCCTCTGCTCTGGTATTCTTCCGGAAATGACCTGAGATGCTTTCGGAAATCTTTCTGAAATTCTCCAAGAAATTCCACTGAGATTTTTACGCCAATATCTTTGAAATACTTCTGGGACTCTTCCAAAAATCCTGTTGGAGATTTGTTTTCGGATATCTTTCTATTCTAAATTTTTCAATAAATTTTGCTGGGATTGTGCTGTAAAACCTGCTAAGATTCATCCAAAAATACGACTGTCATTCTTCCGGATATCATTCAAGAATTCAAGAAGCATCACTTCTGTATGAAGGATTTTCGTTAATATCTGAAATAATCCCATGAGAATTCTAAATCCAAATTACAGTGATATTCACAGGGTGGCCACCGAACCGGGAAAAACGGGAAAAGCGGGAAAAAGACGGGAATTTGAATTCACCGGGAAAAAGACGGGAAAAACCGGGAATTTGAGACGATCACCGGGAAAATCGTTTTTAACGAACATCTTTAAGCTGTAATCTACAAACCAACCTCCAAAATAAGTTATAGAAAGTAGTTATGTTTAATGATATTTCCATGTGGCATCCGCAATTTTGAACCAATTGCTTTTAAACATTAATGATTTAATTTCTACTATGCTACACCATATTCCTTAACAATGTTTCACTCTTTTCTATCTTAGCAATGTTACGAAACATTTTTTTTTTTAATTTTTGTCCTGGCACTTTCAGAGCTAATATTCTTTGAACTTTTCTCTAACTTTGTTTACTCACGTTTTGAATCGAAGTTTAATTACTTATTGCAGATTGGTTTAGCATTCTTCTGTAATTGCTCAATACCACAACTTATCTGGAAAACAAGTCTATTTATAAATGCTTTTAATATGTCACTATTGATCTAATCGACAAAGTTATGAAGAAGGGCTCATTTACGATTTTGATAACGATCAAGCTGTTAAAGCTCGTATAAAATGTGTAGAATATTCATACAAAAAGCATTACGAGAAAGTGTGTGGATGTCAAAAATGATAATTTTCGGTATTATTAAAATTATGAGTGAGCCCTAAGTAAGTGCTTCTACATGTGTGGCCTTGTTGTTTCATCCATACCTTGAACTTATTTGCTCTAGAGAATTCTTTATTTGTATGAAGAAAATTCAGAAGATTAAGAATTGAAATAGGCCTCTCTCAGAACTACTTGGGCATCTTGATGATTTACTTAGGCACCTGGGGCTTTTGTCGACCAAATATCTGAAATTCAGCATTAAGATGCCCTTAGGATGATTGTAAGAGAAAGCCAAAGCTCGAAATTTTAAGAGCACGAGTCTTAATAACCAAACAGAGCTCCTAGCTGAAACTGTGATCGTTTTTATCATAACCAGAATGCAACCAATCCACCAAAGCTTCACCGCGAACGGTTGTTTGATTCTGATCTTAAAACTTGATCTTGTTAATTCGAAGTTTGGTTTAAAGGGCATATTGTTGGTAAATATGGTTCAAATAGCATTCAAATTAAATCCCTGTCATGTCAAGAGTAAGATCTGTTTTATTAGCACAATTAACCATCTCTTTCCCATGATAGATAGCTCCAGAGCTCCATCGATTTTCAATGAATGCAAGACAAATCGATTCAGATGAATACTATAGCCATACACGCAGAGAAATATATTGTAAATTCAAACGAAATTTGTATAGATTCAACAAATTTTATTGTTGACTCACGGCTTATCGGCTTTTTGTTGACTCAATGATAACTTCCATTTGTTCTTACAAAATGAATTGTTGTTTCTAAAAATGCCAGCTGTCAAAAACAAAAAGAAATTCAATTGAAACAAACATATAATTTGTTGATTCTAAAAACATCCCTTATTGAAGTAACAAAGAATGTGTGTTGAAACAAAAAACAATTATTGTTGTTTCTACAATCCTGTTAATTGATATTAACAAAACATTTCATTGATTTAAATATCATTTTTTATGACAATCCTACTAATTTAATGCGCAAGTACTTTTACAGATTATATTTCATCATGATATAGTCCGATATCATCGCCGCTGCTAAACCGACCGACAAATTTAGGAAATTCTGAAATAAACAGATTTAAAATAATCAACTTGTCTTGCAATCTAATCGTTTGTTCTTAATTACCTATAGCTTTCCTTCTTTTCTCATTCACACCGGCATAACCATCATGAATAGTAAAATCATCTTTGTCAGCATTTTGTCATATGATTACTAAAATAATATTGTATTTAAATTAAACTACGACGGGAAAATGTATACTCACCAAAGATATTACAATTGACAGCTACCGAACATCCCATGGACACTTATTTTTCTACTTTAGGCAAAATTTAATTTTCGTCTTAAACTTTTCTGCTTATTTGTTAAATACAAAATGGCGACAATAAAAAAAGTTTGTTCAACAAAATGATATTGTTGAAACAAGAATTGTCATTTGTTGAAATGAAAATCGAGCATCAATATTTCATTCGATACAGAATTTCGTTGTTTCAAAAATATGCCGAATTAGAAACAAACCAACAGATGGATTGATTCAAGCAAGAATTGTTGGTTCTAATAGTCGAGTTGTTAGATTCAACCCTTCAATATTATTCTGCGTGTAGTTTTCAGAATAAGATTCCATATAGGTTAGAACAATCTAATAGTCAACTTATTGTTCCAATAGTGAAACTAGAAACTATTGATAAACAATCAAATTACTGTGGAAAAAAAAACAACTGGAAAATGTTGAACCAATTTAAAAAAAATGCTGCAGTACTTTTCATAGAAACATTTTTTGATATAGAAAAAGTCAATTAAAGTTGTTGGAAAGAATGGATTAAAAACCGGGAAAATTATGTAAAATATACCGGGAAAACCGGGAAAAAAGCGGGAATTTCAAAATCGAAATTCGGTGGCCACCCTGTATTCAAAAGAATCCCAGAAGTTATTTCGCCAGTATCCCTGAAAGATTTAAAGGAAAGTCACAGACATCCAGAAGATTTCATGAATATTTTCCAGAATAATGCCGATGTCCAGATGAACTGCAGAAAGATTCACGGAATAATTTCAAACGGAATTTTCGGAACCATTTGAAAGTAACTTTTAGAAGATTCTCAGAAAAAGAAATCAGTAATCAAAGTAATCGAAAAAATCTTATTATTTCAAGCAATGCTCGTTGGTTCATGTCGAAGGATCAACATGTTCGGCTTAACGAATCTTATTTTAAATATTGAAAGACACCACATACAATTAAACTAGTATGTGATTACAATTCTGAATCACCGCAAAAAAAATTGAGAATCACAATCCTTTTGAGAGGGATGATGTGGTGGATGCACATTCTAATTAAAATTGTCGTTCAATTATGGCGATAAATTAAAATTGTTACTGTTCCATAAATACTTATTTATTATAATTACTTGTAAATATTGATACAGCATATAAAAAAGACATTGGTCCAGAAATTACTCTAGAATTCTTTGGAATTTCCCTCCTGGGATTCTTCCTTAAATCACTTATGAATCCTTCAAAACCTCTCTGGGATTGTTCCTGAATTCTTGAGATTATTTCTGATTTTTCTCTAAGTTCTTCTGGAAATCTTATTGGAATATTTGCATAAATCTGTATGTGAGTTTGCGTTTATCTCCTTAAGGATTACTTTTGAAATCCTAGAAATTAAATTCGAATCGAAATTCTAGAAGATTCTTTCGGAAATTCAATGGAAGATTCTAACAAAAATCCTGATGCAATTCTTCTGGATATTTTTAGAGGATTTTGCCAAAAAATGTACTACGACTCTACTACAAATTCGGAATCCCTTTAGAATACTTTCGAGGATGCTTCCGAAAATCTTTCTGAAATTATTCTAGAAATGCCACTGAGATTTTTACGTCCATATTCTTGAAATTTGTCTGGGACTCTTCCAAAAATCCTGTAGGAAATCTTCCAGATATCTTTCTAGCATTCTTTCGGGAAGCCTTTTGGGATTTTTTCGAAAATCTTTCTGAGGATCCTTCAAATCCTTCTGTTAAGGATTCTTGCAGAAATTCTTCCCGAATTACCTCTAGAATCTGGGAGTATGCTGAATTTTTCAAGAAAACTGTTATTCTTTCGACTCTCTAGGATTCTTTCGGAAAATCTTCTAAAATACCCCCAGATTTCTTTCTGTTATCCTGCTGGAGGACTTCAAAACATCTTTCAAAGATTCTTCCAGAAATTTTACTGGAATTTTTCAAGAAATTCTGCTGAAATTCTTCCGTAAAACCTGCTGAAATTCATCCGGAAATACGACTGGAATTCTGCTTGAATGATAAGCATTCAAGAATTCCACCGGAAGTTTTTGTGGGATTCAACCGTAAATTGTTCTGGTATTTTGTTTAATTACATTGAGATTCTTAGGGAAAAATATACAGGATTCTTAAAAATATCCTTCTGAAAATTCATCTGGAAATTGCTTTGGAATTAAAGGAGGATTTCCGGAAGAATCCCAGGTCGTTTTACAGAAGAACCACAGAGAAATCACTAAAATATTATCAGGGAGATTTCTAAAGGAATTATGTTAAGGATTCTCGTAAATTTCTGAAACAATCTCAGGAAAATTTCGAATGGATTTTTAATGTTTTTTTACAGTGATATCCAAAAGAATCCCAGAAGTTATTTCGCAAGAATCCCTGAAGATTCAAAGAAAAGTCATAGACATCCAGACGATTTCATGAATATTTTCCAGAATAATTACGATGTCCAGAAGACCTCCAGAAAGATTTACGGAATAATTTCAAATGGAATTTCCAAAACCATTTAAAAGTCACTTTCAAAAGATGCTCAGAAAAAGAAATCAGTAGGGTAGAAGCACAGGTTTTAGCCATACGTCAGTTGTAGCCATAGGGGATTATACACCGTTTTACAAAGCCAATCAGCATGAAACCTTTTGTGTTCAGTAGATCACATTCACATGATACAGCTACATTCATTTATTCGTTCAAATTGATTCAAAACAAAAGTAAAACAATTCATTTTCCTTATAATTTTAACTCCCAACACCTAAATTGGCCAGAGCACTCCTAATTTGGCCACTCTCATGAGAAATCAATGCGATTGGTCAATTTAGGAACCGAAGTTAAATCTCTGGCCGGAACTGGTTCCGTTGGCCTATATTGACCAACGGGATTTTCAAAGCGAAAAAATGGAAATATCTCAGCTTTGACAGTGTTGTTCAGACTCATTTCCCCGAAAATAACATTTTCCGAACTACAAAGCCACGAACTACTACAACCATGCTCTATCCTCTTAAGATAGAAAAGCAGATGGTTAAGCTTGAGTACTGCACACAAAATCGATCAATTTTGATCCCAGAGAGCCACAATTCAAGTTTCGGTGAAATGAAATGAGTGAGTGAGTGAGTGCGAATCATTTCACCGAAACTTGAATAGCGGCCCACCGAGATCGAAACTGTCGGATCCCATGTGCAACACTCAAGTTCAACCACCTCCCCCTCCATCTCAGGAATACAACGCACAGTTATAACAGTTCATGGCTTCACAATTCGAATTTCGGGGAAATGAGTCTGGTCAACACTGAGCTTTGATATTTTGCACACATAAAGTGGATTGAAAGCTTGCATTTGACATATTTGTTATATAAATACGGCTTCCCATATAATTTTAATTTACATTTTCTCTTAGGCTGGCCAAAACCGGTGCTTTTACCCTAATCAAAGAATCTCATAGGTATTTTTTTAAAGTCCCAGTGGCTGTCCGGTAGTTTTCTTGGAGGATTTCCATTTGAACTTAAGAGGGATTTTCAGAAAATTCTGCCAAAGATTTAAGAAAATTTCCAAGGAAAATCACTGATAAATCACGAAAAAAATCAAAAACACTTCCTTATCAATTTGCAGAGGAATCACAGAGTTTTTTTTTGTTAAAAAATCTTAGAAAAAAATTCTAAAAAATTCGGAAAAATTCTGGATATACAAAATTATCTCAGACAGAAACAATAAAATCAATAGTAATAAATCTGTAAGGATATAAGAAGAATTTCTGTAAGAATATAAGGAGGATTTTCAAACAATTGGGTTTTTTAGTTAAGACAAATTCACAGTTTTTCGTAGCTTGATCGAAAGAGCGCATTTTTCTATGTATAACACGATTTTATTGTACTTCATTATCCTAATGTTGATATTATAAATGATTGAAAAAGATTTGAATTCGTCGACTCAATGACATTTCAATTCACATAATGACAGCTCGTCCCGAAGTAAAATTTGCCGAGGGGTGATTCAAAAGTGATTTACTTACTAATTTCAAATTTGTTTTAAAAGTAGTTCCAGGTCACGGAAAATTGCGAAACTTTGCATTCTAGTTTAATTTTCAACATAGATTCAGAATATGTAAGAAACTGGATACCCCTAAACTAAAGAAACTATAAGCAAAGAAGCGAAATGTTCGAATTGGAATTCCAAGTTTACTGTCAATGTCATTCCAATCGAGCAGGAGACTTGTCAAACACTTTTTCACACAAGCTGAAAACGGCTCACACAAAAATGTTACCGCCCACGAAAATTTTGCTTCTTCTGAAGTAGCATATTTTCTGAATACATAAGTGTCGGTTGCAATTTTCTTGCTTTGCATAAATAATGCTCTGCTCATTACATTGGTTTTCCATACATTCAGTCAATTTTCCATTCGTTAACCAAACCTGTGAAAATTCAATACATCAAACCTGTGACTCACTTTTAGCGTGGGAATCAACATTGGCAGTGCTGCGTAATAGATTTGGCATAATTGCTAGCTGATTTATTTTAAATATGATCAGATTTCGTTTCTTTATAATTTAGACTCTTTACCCTAAACAGGCCAATTACAGAGGAATTTTCGGATGATTTCCATAAATAAAGATTAAAAAAAATCCCCGTCATCTGGAAGCTTCTTAGCAGGATTTTCGGAAGTATTCCACAGGGATTTCTGAGAGAATTCCATTGGGATTTACAAAAGAATTCCAGAGGAATTTCCGAAAGAATTCCAAGAATTTGCACGGAAGAAAGTGAAGTGGAATAATAGATTTTTTAATTATAGTCTCAGGCGTCTTTCCGAGAATAATAGGTATAATCTAAGACATTTTTCGGAAATAATCTCAAAGAGATTTTTGAAGAATTTTCAAAGAGTTTCACGGAAGAAATACTGAAGGATTACGAGAAAAAAAAACAGAATTCAAATAATAATTTCGATTGGATTTCCAGAAGAAATCCCGAGAAATTTTGTGAGAATCCCGGACCCAGATTTTTAAAATAGATTCCATTACACTGGAAAGCAATCATTAAATAATTTTCAGCAGAATTCCAGATTTTTACTTCAGAATTCCAGAATTTTACAGCAGAATCCTGAAAGGATTTCCATAATAACCCAAGATGGGTTTCTGGGATAGTCCAATAGGAAGTCCCAAGGAGGTTATTGGAAAAATCAGAGCGATCAAAGAAATAACTACATATAATAATTTCAGAAAGGTTTCTGAAAGAATCTCAGTGGATTTTCAAGATGTCCTCTAGCACCACAACTAATATATACTAATATATACAACTCAATACTTAATTATAAATTGCGTTGAGCTGAGTGTACGTCATCCAGTTTGGGGGCGGATTGACGGTATCGAAGTGGATTAAAAACAATTATAGGAGAACGTGTGGAAAATACATATGAACTGCGCAGAATAAATCAGACCGATTTACCATTGCTGCGCACTTCTAAAAGCATTTTATTTTTATTAAAACGTTCGATAATAGTAGAACGACAATGAGCATCAGTTGATTTTCCGCTACTGTTTTTTTTTTAAATCACAATTGTTATTTATTTCCGTGCACGCGCTCGGGAAATGAATCTGGCCATGGTGCAACAACCGCGCTACATTCGATGAATCCTATGCGACAAAAATTGTCGGCGCTATCCGCCAAAATCACTCACCAAAGCCATTTTGGTGAATTTACCATCACAGCTGGATATTTTTCCTCTTCGCGAGTCTCTCTCAGGTCCCTTCAATATCGAGTTCTAGAAAGTTGACTGTACTATTTTTCGGAAAGAGGAATAGACATCGAATTGAACTTAAATACACTTATCTTTATATTTTTCGTTATTTTCAAAATTTAGAGTTTTTATGTTGAATAAGTTATAAATTTGAACACCGAGCGTTTCACTTTTCGTCCCCATCATTGTGGTTCTCGTTCGAATGCTTGTCCATTTGCTTCCGAACGTTAGTTGCAAAGTCACAATCAACTACATTGCATCGGAACCGTTTAGTTTTCGTGTGCCGAATGGCATGGACCTGCAAATCCCTCAGACGAACGAACCTGGCATCGCACGATTCGCACGCATAGGGCTTGTTGTCCAAATGAACCGCATTTATGTGCCGTTTAACGTCACTCAGGTGACGATAGGTGATTCCGCAGTATGAACACTTGTGGGGCCGTTCATTCGAATGGGTGGGGAGGTGCTTCTGAAGAAGGAACTTGTTTCCGAATGTCATCGTGCACTCGGTACATTTGTAGGGTCTTTCCTCCATGTGCCTGTTCATGATATGTCCTTTAAGGCCACGCTTAGTGGCGAATCCTTTCCCGCAAGTGGTGCACAACTCGGAGCGGATTTTATTGTGTATGGTTTTTATGTGCTGTTCTAGAATATGTTTCTTAGAGAAGGTCGCAGGACAGCGATCGCAAGGAAAGGCACTAGGGTCGACAGTTGAATGGACTACCCTCTCGTGCTTGACAACGGCTTTTTGGGAGACAAATTTCTTTCCGCATGTGGAGCAAATATGCTTCCGATCGGATTGGGCCCGAATGTGTTCCTTAAAAGCATGCTTCGTTGCGATATGGCGATTACAAAGCCAGCAAACGTTGCTGGTGGCCTCCGCCGAAAACCGACCATTGGTTATACGCTGTTCCGTGTGGTCGTTCAGGCAATGTTGTTCCAAAGCATGGCTGGTTTCGAATGTTTCGTAACATCCGTAAAAGCAGCAGAAGAATTCCGTTGACTTGATTAGGTGTTCGCCGGATTCGACGTGTTCCTTGATGTCCGAAATCGATCCAACGCATTTGAACTCGCAGTTAGTCGTTCGACATCGGTATGTCTTTGTGGTGGCGTAGACGAGCTGGTGTTCCTTCAGGGATTGCTTGTTCGGGAAGCTTTGGTAGCATATCAAGCATTGAAACGTGGGATGGTCTTCCATTTCTGGATAGTGGGCTTCTTGGACGTGCTGAAGAAGAGCTTCGCCAGTTTCGAACTGTTCTGAACAGCCACAGCAGTCACCAGATGATTCGTAGTCTGTTTCTGCTTTTTTCTCAAAGTCTAGTTGGGCGATCGCAGATTCGTGTAGTATTGGATGAAATCTAGTGTGTTCAAAATGATTTACTAAAGTATCCCGTTCCTGTGTCATGATGTTACAAATTTTGCATCGATAGAAAAAATCATTTTCACGTTTCTTGAGATGTTCCGCTAGCTGCGAAGCTGTACTAAAACTCCTATGACAAATTGTGCAGTCATTTCCAACAGACGGAAGTATCGTTTCGATTGAATGTTCTCTTCTACAGTGCTGCTGCCATTCGTCATTATTCTGAAACAGTTGTCTGCAGCAACAAATGATTCCATTGAATATTAGCTGATCATAATATTCGGCATTTTCTTTGGTGAACAATAAGGGCTTTAGTCGTTCCACATCCACTGCTACGGAATCCAAATATATAAAAGGGTCCTCATTTTCGTTAGCTACCTGATTTAACGTTTGTTCTACCCCCGTTCCTTCCATTTCGTCCTGTTCTATCTTTAAACTAGTCTCCATGGAATCGCTGCCGTGGACCAGTTCACTCGTGAAACTTTTACTCAAAGTAGAGTTCGACTCCAAACCCATTGCTCGAAACGAATACGCAGCCGAAAGCGTATTGAAGCATTCCCGGCAAACATACCGAGCGTGGCCATCATCGTCCTGTTCCGGACGTGGCAAACCACATACATCCTGCAGCATATCGGCAATCAGCTTTCCATCCTTGCTGGAAACGCACAGTATCGAAATCAGTTCCTCCACTTCGTCTCGCCGGCAAATTCGGCAACATTCTCCACCGTCTTCCAAAGGACCATTCCTCCGGGCAAGCTCCACAAAGGAGTACACTGCATCCAGACAGGACAGACAGTGGCCGCATATGTGCTGGGGCATATTATCATCGTTATCCTTAAAGCTATCCAACCGCATTACCGCGGTGAGCACTTCCACCACTAGTTTGTCCTGTGAGAGGCATTGGCTGTACAGGGATATCAGTTCTTCGGCCTCGTCTGTAAGACACAGTCGGCACTGTAAGAGGTCAACCTGATCCTCCTCCTCCATTTTGATGTCCGTAGAATCCATCAATCCAGGTTTGGAGCTGTAAATTCAGACAGCATGTATTCAGATTAGTCTCTCTAAGTTGGTTTGAAAGTAGATTCTTACGTTTTTGAGAAATTATCCTGTAAATTTTTGGGGCAAAAATCCAAAAAAGCATTCGTTTACGGTAAGCGTTGGTCAGTCGAACAATGTAAACAATAATAAAACTAGCTTAGCTAGAGATGTTCAAATTGAATTTATTAAATGTCAAATGTGACGTTTAATTTCAGGCGTCACGGAGAACCGAAACAACTCAAAATTAAGTCTTTTTCACTCATCTTGACAGCTAAGTGGAATGATTCAAAATTAAGTTGTTTGTAAAGTACTCAATTCTGAGTCATTCCACTAATTCATTGAATTGAGTGATTTTAACTGTATTGCAATAACTGTATTTTGGATCGAAAGTACCCAATACCGAGTGTTGTGTTGAAGCTGATTTTTTAAATAATGAAGTAGGTGATTTCTTTGTTTTTAATTATTTCCAAAACATATATACAAATACATTAAGTACATTTTATTTGATCTTGAATAAAAACATACATAATACATATGTACAATTTTCATCATTTGATGCATGCTGGCACAGTTGTGCAAATCTGCTCCCGGTCTTCCGTTTCCGAGCAGTGCTCCCGTTGTTATGGGTTTACCAGCAGGACATTCCTACGTCCACTACGACCATAGTTAGGAGGCTGTAATGTTGGGAAAGATTGAGGTTAAATATCTTTTGGCGTAGATAAAATGAAATAACAAACTTACCAATGATCACTCCATATTAGACTGGCCCACCTTAGTATGGGAGAAAAATAAAGTTGTATAATTCTACGGGGCACCCGCCAGGATTATTCTGTAGGGTTAGAGGAAGACTTCCTGAAAGTTTCAGCTCATTTGGTAGTTCCATGAGCTGGCGCAATTGAATTGAAGTTAATATGGGATTTTCAGCTCCAACATATAGGAAACAACACATCATCTCCTGCTTGAGTCAGGAAAATTGTTGATCGCGTTCAATTGAACCCAGAATGTCAAAAACACTACTTGATACTATAGCAAACAATATTGTAGAAGGTTGTATGATGATTAAAATTGATAAAGTTGGTGTTTTAACTATCTGAAGTAGATTTGCAATATTGCTTAGTATTCCTTCAACTTAGCTGGGTGGTAGCCACTAAGCGCACATATGTGTGATTGTAAGGGAGTACTGATCCAAGCCTTACTTTCAACAACTGAAAGCTTAATGAAAATGAGCTTAAATCCAGATACAACCTTCGGCAACTATGTTCATTAGGGTATCAACTAGTGAATTTGTCATTCTGGGCTCAATTGAATGCGATTAACTAGTGTACGAGACGAAACAGTGACATAGGGTCAATTTTCAATATATTTGAGACGAATATTCCATACAAACTTTGAATTGAATGCGCCAGCTTGGGGAGCAACCAAATGAGTTGAAATTTTGAGAGAGCTTTTTTCTTACCCTAAGGCACATATCTAGGGGGTGCCTCGTTGAATTTTACAACTTTTTTGTTTAAGGGCCAGTCTACTCCATATTAATCCCTGAATAATCCTTATGTCCAAGGGTGGCAGCTAGTTTTTCACGCATCTGTTGAATATAGAAGAATAAGTGATTATGGGTTTGTTCACAAATTTCATAACGCTAAAAATGGCCATTTTTGACACCCACCCACACCCTTGTAACACTTTTTGTATGGATATTCTATAAATTTTGTATGAGCCGTAACATCAAGAGGACACCCACCCACCCCCATTAGCGTTATGAAATTTGTGAATGGGCCCTATAATAGAAACTTAATTAGAAAACGTTAAAAAATGACTTACCCGGAGCGCGCCTGCATTCATACGACGCACAAACAAAAATTTTCATCCAAAACCAAGTAGGGTAAGTGTACCAGTTTTGGCCACCCTAAGGAAAAATATTGTTTATTTATGCATCAAAATAAAGTTTTGACATGATTTAAAGTGTAAATACTAACATGTTATCGTATTGCCAATAAATTACAATTACAATTACAATTACAATCAAAAGTCCTTTGGTTACTGTCAATACATCAAACGAAAGCTTTCAATCCATGCTCAGCAGGGAAAATTTGAAAGCTAATCAGAAACTTTGTTTTTGTATTAAAAATGGTGGTGGCGAATACTGGACCACTTGTATTCGCCACGATTTTAATTTCGGTTCCTGAATTCGCCACATAGGGTCAGGCGGGGCAAAATGAGCACCCTAAGGATAAGCGCGATTTAAGCCTACTTAAACGTAATTATTTTGGTAAAATTGGTAACCATCCTTATCTTTTACATTATTACTTTGACCTCCAACCATTAAAAGTTTTAAAAAGTGATAAATAGTTTTCCAAATAACACTTTAAAAAATAGCCGTTTTATCATCGGTCAAAAAAACTGCGGGGCAAGATGGGCACCCCCGTAAAAAGATGCAATTTACTAAAGAAAACTACTATTATTCAATGCTTGCAATATCCCAAGATATTATCTTTAATATCTGATAATATTTATCTTCAACTAGCTTAGTTTTCAAAACTTTTATCAGAATATAAATCACTTTTCATAAATTGCTAAGATTTTACTTAAAAAACGATTAAATTTGTTGTTTGTTTGTATATTTTTTAGAAAAATTGTTTTGTGCAAAGAATATACCGTAAGTCAAGCTCACAGCTAAATGTGGTTCTATAATTTCACACTTTTACTTAATTTTGAACATGGTGCTCATCTTGCCCCAAGGCTGTAAATTTATTAATATAATCAAAACAATTGAAATATTTTTTAAATTTGATAAAAAGTTTGGCTCCTGATTATCTACAGAAGATTATTCTATAACTATACGGCCAAAAACGTATGAATTAGTTTGCTTACGCAACGAAAATATCACTTTTAAATGAACCAAACCTTATATGAAAAGGCTAATTTTTGGACTTCTATGTATTTTGGACAATATTTACGTTGTGCTGTTGATTTTTTAGCTGAAATTTATGGCCATCATATCAATTTAATGATATTCATCAGAAACCCAAATAATGTATTTAAAAAAAAAACGGTAGGAACGACACAAACTAGGGGTGCCCATCTTGCCCCGGGTGCTCATCTTGCCCCACATTCCCCTACGTTGATTTCTTATGGAGGGTGGCGAATCAGGAACAGGTGGCGTAAAATAGGTGCGAAGGAGCAAACATTTTAAGGAAAATGATTTTTTACTATTATTTTCTGAGAAAAATTTGCGGTTTCCAAGAATGTTTCCGTATCAACTTGAAGCAATTTAGCAAACACTAAACAATTGGCAACCATATATGTAGTAAAACGGTACAAAATCTGGGGTGGCGAATAACACAGCGTAACAAAAATGACATTTTTGCGTGTCTCAAGGATCAAATTATGTGTCTCTAGTAGAATTTGGGCTGCTGAATCTGATGCCGTTCTGAGAAATGTTCCAGCACGTCACAATTTTTAGCTACAGGTCGCCAAAGTTGCATAATTCACTGGTTTTATTGATGTTCACATAAAAAATAAACAAGGATTTATCAAAGTTTTTTGGGATCCAATTCACCAAGCATGCAAAATAGGACTTTCGCTTTCAATTTCAGATATATTTTGGTTGAAATTTCACGGTAAAATTTAGAATAAATCGATTTTTTCAACATGCTTGCAGTCTCCATACAAAATACTTCGTTTCTCTTATATGGCAAAATACAATTTTTTTCTAAACCAACAAAAAATAACTTTTTAACATCGGAAGTTTTATGAACTTTGTTTATAAGTATTGTTATACACATAAAGTTTCAGATCTGAGGCAAATTAAGCAAATAAATCGCCATACAAGCTGGCCAACTTGCATGCAAGTTGGCTGAAATAGTCAAATTTAGCATTTTCATCAGCTAATATCTCAAAATCTAGACGTGTTATAATATTTCTGAAAATGGCAATGGATTAAGCAATCTTTACTTAGGTCAATAGCGGTATTTTGGTGCTTGAGACAAAACCGTGTTCCGCAGTTTAACTGGTACCGGTACACCTTCCCTATTGGATCAATACTTGCTTTTGGGTACTTTCTCAGAATGCGAAGCAAAACAAAATAAAAATTGAACGCTTTCAGAGACAACAACTATTAAATAACTCAAAAATAAGTAGTAGTCCAGTTTGAGTTAAATATATTTAAAAGTCAGTATAAAATAATATCCAAAACAGTAGTGTTGGAGAAGTACTTAATTTTGAGTACTATTTATCTTAAATTTGAGTTGTTTCGGTTCTCCGTGATAACAAAGAGCATACACGCTCGTTCAGATCTACTCAAAAGTGAGTAGAATTCGACTCACTTCGGAACAAAGAGGAACTACTCACAAGTGAGTAACACCATCGTTACTCGGATTGCCTTGTTCGACAAATTTCAAGAGCTGTCAAGCAATAAGGCATGAACGCTACATCAAAAATATTGCATTAATTCGACTGTAAAAGGGCCCTCTTCCACTTTTAAACTATTTTAATGATAGGCTTACGGCAATGCAGCTACTTATCCAGCTTTTTACGAGAGCCAATGGCTGCCGCAAATAGGCTCGGTTTCTGATAGGGATCAAACTATATGACGTTTGGCTTGGGTCCGTTCCATATAAATGACCCAAGCCAAATGTCAAATTGACCTACCCCTACCAGAAAGCGGTTTCGCAGCCATTATCGGTTTTAAAAAGCTGGATAAGCCATTTTACGAGACGTTCGAATGACGTTTTCTGGCGGGCCGCTCATTGTTGTTGTTCAAAAAACTAGCATGATATCTGAATGGCGCTGGACACATTTTGGTTGCCAATGACTTCCCCGTCTCTTTCAGCGCATGTTTCTACCCGGTTTACATGTATTACAGGTAACGTAGATGAAAAATATCTTCCCTGCCTACTGATTTAAATTTTACATGCGAAAATTAAAAAATTGTTGCATTGCCACCAGCGCCATTGTTGAATATGCTCCTTCCAAATGTGGCGCTAGAAAAAACGTAAATAAATCGGCCCGCCAGAAACTTTCAAAGCTGGTAAACAAACGGAAACCATATGATTCGAAACGTCTCATAAAATGGCTTATACTGGTTTCTGCTCTCGTGTACATAGACGTCACCAACACTACTTCAAGGGTGCTGGTGGAAAATATAAACAAAGATCAGCTGTTCCCAGAAAAATCAAACGGCAGTAAATATTTTCAACCAGCAAATTTGCGCACGTGTTCGTGACACCGCTCGGCGAGAGCTCAATAGAAGCAATGATGCTTCTTGGTTGCTTGGGTAGTTTAAGTGATCCTTTATAAGGATCACTACCCGCATAGCCGGGAACCAAATGCGTACTGTTTACTGAATTATCCACAACAATATCTAACCATTAATGAACAGTTCCACGTGTCATCAAATTTTACTATATCCCAACACTACAGTGAATTGTTTTTACAATACGGTATATTGTAATTTGTCAAATTACTATGTGGGGAATAGGCGGTTAAGTTATGTAACAATAAAAAAATGCCAATTTTCCCACACAAAATTTTGCCTGAGCGGTTGGGGAAATGGTTGACATATTATCCATTTTTTCGTAAGATTGACTATAAGTGGAACGGTTGCGATTAAGTTGAACAATAAAAAAAAAAACAAGCACTATGATCATTAACGAAAACATTAATGACCCCTGGGTGCTGCGGACAGACTCGATACGCTTGTCAAACGGGAGCCTGATTATCGGAGCCAAACATTTGAAATTGAGGTTATGTTTGTTTCGGATGAATGACTAATGAGAGTCAAGGAGTATTGCATTCTATCAAAATTAAAACCCAAAAAAGTTTTTATTTACTTTTTCATACTTCGCAAGTATAGTTTGAAAAAGCGATTTTTCTTGTATTTATGATTCTCATATTGATTTGTCTTTATAATTTATGGTTATCACGTTCGACATCATACAGCCATGCTGTCAACCGGCTGTCGAATTCTGATTTGCGTGTTTTTATCGAAGCGTAATGCTACAAAGATTAATGTTCAGTGGTATCATTACTCCAAACAAAAGAAGATGAGCATAAACTCTGACTCAATGTCTTCGTTTTTGTCTAGTTATTATCATAAAATTTGGGACACTTTGAGCGGAGAATAAAACCCATCGGGAAACGATAGAAACTCACACGATCCTTCCTGTTGTTCCTTCGGCAACCTTTAACCGAGCATCGTATTGTAATCAACAAGTTAGTTATGAGTAAGAATGGAATAGACAATATTCAACTTTCCGAAGATTTTCATATGACCATATCCATATTTCACATGGAGTCGATCGAGTCCAAATGTAAACAAACTCTGAGAAAGTCATGGGTGTTTGAACACATTTAAACTCTACAGAGAAAGATCGGTGAGCAAAATTTTGAGAGCAGAGAACTTTGAATGACGTTTGAGGGACTAATGCGACAAATACAATTCGTCACAAGAAACATGTTTCAAGATTTGCTTGAAAATAAAAGGGGGTTCAGTTCGCAGTACCCAGAATGACCCGGGTCAAAATGATTATGCCAATGGAAAATAGTTTAATAATTAATTGATTATGAGCTAATTTTTGGGTCGAAAAATTGAATTTTGGACGTAAACAAACATTTTCAATGACATTTCTCTCCTTCTTACCTAGCGACCTCTATGCTGGTGGCGCATTAAATTTGCCTATATAGAGAGATACGCGGAAGTAA
This sequence comes from Aedes aegypti, assembly GCF_002204515.2. Classification (NCBI taxonomy): domain Eukaryota; kingdom Metazoa; phylum Arthropoda; class Insecta; order Diptera; family Culicidae; genus Aedes; species Aedes aegypti. The sequence continues at coordinate 444,585,152 of NC_035108.1, forward strand.
AATGGAAATATTTGGCAACAGACCAGCAGTGCTGGTTTTGCTCGGCGTCGAGAACAATATTGTAACACGGACATGACTTCCTCATCGCTAAAAATATTATTTTTTTTTCGTTATAGATCTTTGAGCTACACATTCAAACTAATAAACAGCCCAAAAAATCAACAACTAAAAAACGCATTGAAAAAAAAATTACAAAAGAAAAATATTTCATTTATTTTGCTTCATGCAAAATTATTTTTACCGAAATAATTTCAAGTGGATAACATTACTCCTCAAGAAAAGTTCAAAACAAACATAACGCATGTTCGTTTGGCTCACACTTTGACAGCTCTCGCTGCTCGATTGGCTCACACTCTGACAGAAATGTCAGCTTCCGCGAATCTCTCTTATAAAGGATTTCTAGTAGAAACTACTGAATCCATGGTAAAATTAAGAACTGCACCAACGATTTTCAACCGACTACACTAATCTGTTAACTCTACCAGAACATAGTCAACATCACCACACAAGAAAATATTTTCGGTTTAATTAACCACAGTTGCTGCATTTATGACTAGAAACATTCTTGATTTAACAAGTTTGGCATTGTACTTTTGACCACACTGTGTTGTAAGGTGAGTGTCATGGATTGAAATACAATGCTACACGCAGAGAAAACAGACCTTTTTGTTTCAAAAATAAATATTATTGAAATATTTTTTAAAAATTACAATTATTTTTGTTGAATACAAATATTAAATTTTGTTGTTCCAAAAATTTTAATTGTTGTTTTTACACCAAACTGATGGGAACATAAGTTGCGTAGATTCAATAAAATATTTTTTTGATTGTTGGCATAATCTGTTTCGTTTTCAAAAAAAGTTTTTTGGTTTCAAAAAACCCTATTACTTACACACATACATATTTATTATATGAGAGTGTGTACTGTGTATGCTTTGTTTTCGCTATTATGTACGCACGGCTTGTCAGACCCCATTTCCATGATTTCAAACAAAACACAAAATGGATTCAACAGAAGAAGTTTTGGTTATGGACTTGAGTTTTGGACTCTCTGAAAAAAAATATCAATCGTCTTCTGGGTAAGAAATTGTCTTGTTTCCATGTAACTATCTGATATACGAACTTATACGCATTGTTCGATTGTTTCTCTCTAGAAAATCAATACTACCTTGAAATTCTGAAAATCCTGGAACGGAAGGAAATTGAAGAATTGATATCGCCGCCATTTCTGGTTGACCGGACGAATTGCATGCATAGATTGAATGCTTGGAGAATTTCACCTGGTATAAATAAACGGATGAAGTGTTTTAACAAATAATTGTATTTTTCTATGTATCATAAGATTTCCACAGATTGTTATTCAACCGCATCACCGGTAGTAGGAGAAAGTAATCCGAATCCATCACTCGTAAACGGTGCACTGCAAATTACTTGCTGACTGCGTCTACAAAATGCATAAATGGCTAAAGTAATTTTATTAATCAGAGTTTATAGGAAGGCAATAACTCATCTGGTGATTATTTCTAAATCAGATGTAAATAAAATCCAAATGGAGAGAAAATAGTCTTTTTATTTATGATCATTTCAAATGAAATAGAAAATAATGAAAATACATCCTACATAAATAAAAAATTAAATATTGAATCAAAAACGTACTTTTTTGTTTTTAAAAAATACTTTTTTTGGTTCAAAAAATATAAATTTTTAAAGCAACACAGTTATTTTTTTGTTTCAACATAAAGTATTGTATTAACAAATATATTTATTATGAATTTAAAAAAATAATTTTTGTTCGTGTTGACGACTGATTCTAGAAACAAAAATAATATTTTTTTGAAACAACAAGGTTTTGTTGTTGAATTCAAAAAAATATATTATTAGCCGAGAAATGATAATTTTTTCTGTTGATTTCAATACAGAATATTATTGATTTTAAAAATCATTTCTCTGCGTGTATGTAGTCGAGACTACTATGGACATTGGACATGGTCACTTCTACTGAACTGGTCAGTGATTTTTAAAAGATTATAGTAAACTTAACAGATTTTTGTTGTCGGTTGAAAATCGTTGGTGCAGTCATTAATTTTACCATAGAGGTCCCCAAGCAAACTGCCACGAACACCAACGCACAATCAATCTTACACAAGTCGATTTCCTCAGAATGAAAATGTATGGATGTTTGTTTGACGTTATTGAGCTTTCGGTCAACAGCAGGCCAACAAGGAAGTGGTTGTATCAGCCAAGCGTGACAACCCTTAAGGCCCAAACGCAATGATAGCGGAACGGCAACGGAATGCGGAATCGGCTGATTATAGTTCATGCTGGCGAACCGGTTCCGCATTCCGTTGCCGTTCCGCTATCATTGCGTTTGGGCCTTTACAAAATTTCCGGAGTGCTTATACAAAAAGTGTCATAAAAGTTGAAATTTGGCGTGACATAATTTGTGTACCATCCCTAGTTTCTACAATAAAATTCATTTCAGTGTAGTTAGTTTACATTTGGCATTGAGGCACTTTTCAAATGTTATACGCAAGAAGTTTATTTACATCGCAACTCGTCGTTTTGTCGTGTTTGTTTTTTACATTCTTCTCGTGAAATTTATGTATTTTCAGCACGATTGTTGATCGTAAATCATATTTTTAACAGCGAAAAACAGTCTGTATCAGGTAAAAAATCAAATCGTGGTCTTAGAGAAATATTCTATTGAAAGTTTACTTAAATTTTCCAGTTGTTTACTCAAACATGGCGACCAATGGCTCAGAGCTGCAGATTGACGATGGCGTACTCCGGTGTAGAACCTGTCTCGCAGCTGAAGTAGATGAGCTAATATCCCTCCACTGTCGGTGCGAATCACAGGACAAACTGGTCATGGATATGCTATCCGAAGTGGCGCCCCAGACGCGTTCCCACAGGAACAGTGAATTGCCGCAACACGTTTGCGACCATTGCCTCGTCCAACTGGATGAAGCGTTTACGTTCCGGAAGCAGGTTCAGAATGCGCTTTTAGGGTTTCGCCAAGCACAGGACTGGGAAGAATGTTGCCGCACCTGTCAGCGTGACTCTGTGGATGAACTGATTTCGGTGTTCTGCGTTTCCAGCGAGGAAGACAAGCTGGTTGCCGACATGCTGAAGGATTGCTGTGGAGTTCCTCGTCCTTCGGCCAATGATTGTCTGCCTCAGCATATTTGTGGAGAATGCTTCGATAGTTTGTTCTCCACGCATACGTTTTGGGTTATGGTTGTAAAATCGGATTTGAACCTGAGAAATGCGTTGAATACAAAAAAGAGACAATCCAAACTGCCTCCACCGGTGCAGAAGAAGTTCGTCCCTCGATTGGACGAAGAGTTGGATCCTTTTATCTATCCGGATTCCCTTGGTATGGATGGAGAGGAGATGATGAAGCATTTCTTAACCACGGAGGATGCTGAATACTATGAACAATTGACGTTCTCCGGAGTTATCTGTTGCTGTGGGAAGCTGTTGGGAAGCGATGAAGAGTGGCAGGAACATCGCCGGGAAGTTCACACAATCCAGGAATTGCCTTCCACCGCCAGGAACAAATGTGATATTTGCTATCTGAAATTTCAGTACGCTTTACAGTTAAGCGAACACCTGGAAAATCGCGACCGAAAGCACTTCTATCGCTGTAAAATTTGTAACATTCTTACAAAAGAATTGAGAAACTTACAGCTGCACTTTGAGTTCACCCGATTCCATCCCATCCTGGAGGACACCGAGGAGGAGCGAATCAACTTTGATGTAAAGGCTGGAACGATTTATACGCCACCAGGAACGTGCTGCGATTGTTATGAGGAGTTCGAAACGGGTGAATATCTTCTCGAACACACCTTACAGCATCATTTCCCAGAACGAGAACATCAACCCATGTTCCAGTGTATGATTTGCTACAACAGCTTCACGGACAAGCAGTCCCTTCTGAAGCACCAGCTGACATACAAAGGATCTAGAGCTTATCGTTGCTTGACCTCAGGCTGTAAATTTCAAACAACCGATCGCTTAGAAATGAAGAAACACATAGAAGCCGATCTACACCTGAATGCCAGTATGCTTCCAGCCGTAGCAACCGAACCGGAAATAACGGAATACTTCTGTTGCTTCTTCCTGTGCACCGGTTCATTCGGAACCTACGAAGATCTGGAACACCATTGCATAAACGACCACGCTGAGCAACGTGCAACAAATCGTTCTTTCCTACCGGGAGGCACAACCAACATTTGCCCTCTCTGCATCCGCCACTTCCAATCAGATGCCATTTTCAAAAAGCATCTTCGGAAGCAAAACGAACGAAACTACTCCTGCGGTACGTGCGGCAAGAAATTCTTCTGTCGCGAAGTTCTTTACAGGCACGAAAAGATTCACTCGGAACCACCGTCCGAACCGGCCGTCTTCCCATGCGATCAATGCGGGGCAACTTACGCCGGGAAGTACACTCTGGCGAAGCACATCAAAAAGATCCATCAGGGGATCTTGCCGGATCTTTGCACCACTTGCGGGAGGAGTTTTGCCAACAAGTCGGCCCTCAGAAATCACATCGCCAACGTCCACCTGGAAATACGTCCACACAAGTGCCACATCTGCCCGCGCCAGTTCGGATCGAAACTATCGCTCCAGAAGCATCAGGCCAACCACACGGGCGAGCGGCCGTACAAGTGCACCCAATGTGGGCGTGCCTACAAGTATGCGAGCGACCTGAAACGCCACGAAGACATCGCCCACCTGAACCTGAGGCCGTTCGTGTGCGATCAGTGCGAGGCAAGCTTCGCCCGGAGCCGCGAACTGCGCGTCCACATGACCAGACACACTAGGGAAAAGTTCTTCAAGTGCGCGGTGGAGGGCTGCGACTATTCGACCAACTTCAGGAAACGCATGACGGACCATGAAGCCAGACACGATGAGGAAAGCAATGATAACGTTTGAAATAGTATTAGGTCAATACATTTTTTCTTGATCTTTAGATCAATGGTTCGTTGCGCACTCGAAGTATCGCAGGCATGATTCCTACGAATTGTATGAATATTAGGGCATAGATATAAGGAACAAACAAATAGATTGTACCTAGTACATATTTTGATTTAGTTCAAATAAATTGTTTTAAACGAAATATTTGCATCATTTTTTATTCTGGCGTACGATATATTACTCAAATAAGGTACCACGGGACATGTGGGTAAATAGGGTAAGTGGAAACTACTTCTGGGTGTCTACTCGTTTACTGAAATGAAACGCCCTGATATTTCCAGGATTTCACAAATAACTTCCAGATTCAACAATAATGTAATAAAATATATAAATCAATATAGGGTAGGTGTACCAGTTATGGACACAATGGTTCCGTATTTCGCCATACGTGATAATTTCATTATTTTCAAATTTTTAATCATTCTGTGTGTTTTAGTAGTTTGATATCAAATGAATCTTGATGTTAACACATTCAAAAGTATTCAAAATGTAAAAGTTTTCGAGAAAACACATATGGCCAAATAGGGAACCACTATTGCCATAACTGGTACACTTTCCCTATACCTAAATGGTTCCCAACGTTTTTTACCTTTTTGACCCCCTTTTAAGCTCTAGAATCCGTAAAGTTCGCCAAGATTTCTTTCAAATATAGAATAGATCGGTATCTAGAAGCTGCATCGCATATTTTAACAAATATGGGCTCGTTAAGAGCCAACTAATAGCCGTTGGAAGAATATCAAAACAAAAAATCACCATGGGCTCTTGAAAACATTTTCTGTCCAGCATCTTTGCACAAATCCTTCAATGTTTGTCACTACAACATTAGACATCAGTAAACAATCTCATAATAATCCTGGTGACAATTTCGAGTAAAATAGTAAAATCCTTCAATAGTTTTCAAAGGAACTTCTGGGAATTTTTCAAGGAATTTTGTCGAATAAAGTTAGGTTAAGAGTTTCTATGGACATCTCCAGGAACTAATATTATTTTATTTTCTAGGGTTTTCAAGTTAATTTCAAGCAAAGCTGGTTTAGTAAATATAGGTTTGCAATATTTTATTGACAGTTTGACATTGCAAATGTTTTATCAAGGTAATGGGTAGTAAAAAAAAACAACAAACATAATAAGTTACATTTGGATAGTATTTGAAGTATCAAATAACTTAACCTCTTTAATAATGATGAGATTTTTTTCTAAAACCTTCTTACTTCAAGGAATCGTCGGAAATTAAAATTATGTCTATAGGAATTTCTGTATGAATCGGGAACCTACGCGACCTCAACTGTAAGGCCGTCTTCAGTGTCGTGTACTAGACTCGACTTGAAGAAAACCAACATATGCACACATTTTGAGCTTGAGCTTGAGCTTGATTGGCCGCCCGTGGATGTACTCCAGTATCGCCAAATCAGCTGCACTTACACAAGGAACCAACCGAATGACTGCTTGGGTCTAACAGGCATCCTCAGTGTATAAGTGCTGGTGATCTTCTATTTTTAGGCAACAATGGCACCTGCCACGTCAGAATGCAGACCAATGAGGGGAAGGGGGAGGAATTGATGATGCATTGAACTGACTCCCACGTAGACCGTATATTCCACTGCATCCACGCCAGTTCATGCGAGAGTGTATGGATTGGGGGAAAGGCATGGCAGAGAGGTTTGCTTTTGTGGTTAGCAGACTGCCTATGTATCAGGCGTAAGAAAGGCGTGCGCGTGAAAGTAGGAAGCGTTAGGGAAACGGTTTCTTGTCCGTCTCTGGTTCTAGCGTTTGCTATGAACGAATAGTTTGAGTGTGATATATTTAGAATGGAAGATAGAAGCAAGTGAGAGATATACAACTACAAAGTACGAGGAAAGGGACGGGCCTGGGATTGAACCCATGACCTTCTGCATATGAAGCAGAAGCGGTAGCCATCAGACCGCCAACCCCGTCAAAACCAACATATGCACAAATTTTATATTTAAACTAGGTATAGTCATAATTCCCTACCCCCTTTTTTGTAGAAACCTTAAATTTAAGAGCTATTAGGTACATCCCTTCCCTCTTTTGTAGAAACTTTAAATTGTTGTAGCTAAGAGCTCTTAAATTTAAGATTTCTACAAAAAAGGGGGTAGGGAATTATGACTACGGCCTTACAGTTGAGGTCGAAATACGCGTATCTGTCAAAGGATACAAACTCCAGTGGAATTAAATAATTTAGTACTAAATTCGGTTTTTCATCTACTTATAGGTTAGTAGTTTTGATTAGCTTTTAAAACAAAACTTAAAATTTAGCTTCTGATCTAAAGATTCTGGTTAAACTACTGCATAGTACGGCTATCACTCATCAAAATTACTTTCACTTTGGGAAAATATAATTTCAAGCTGGCGAGAAAATTACAAACTGAGGGAGGGTTAGGAGCACAATCAGATCCTTGAATATGCAATGTGGGGTAGTAATAGGGTAACGACTGTTTATTTCGTTCTTAAACGCTAACAGTTGGCGCCAGCGTCAAAAAGTACAGGCAACAATCTTTCGAACATTCAGTTCTTTCACTGGCCGCCGAGCGACGACACTGTTGTTTGTATTCCACAAACTGATCACGCTACGCTGGATTCTCAAATTTCCCAAACTTTCAACACAAGCGCATGGAAGAATGGTAGTCGGAAACTGTCAAAACGTATGGAAAATAATGAAAAACGTAAATTACTTGCAATTAGGAAACTGGATCAAAAAAGTAGTGATAAGAAATCAAGTGTAAAGAGAATACATAACTTTTTGTGTTTAGTTCATTTTCCGTGGTGCCTTCTTTGCTTCAGGATTTCGTTTTTACTACCACTGAAAAAGAGCCATCTTTTGGCTTTTCAGTTTTGGATATCACCCCTATTGGGAATGCCATTGACGATTTGTAATCTTCTACGAGGTCAACAGGGTGCGTGCACTGGGTTGCGGATAGGAGCAAAGGGAGATCAATAGCATCTACCGTAACGACGCCATTCACCGCTCATTTAACAGCATTTCAACACAATAAATACTGTCAAAAATCGGTTTTTCGATATTTTTGCAACTTTTTGCGCTAGACGCAAGATAAAACATTTGTTGTTGTAGGAAAGAAGTTGAAATGTGAAGAACGTATAATGGCACCGAATAACATGTATGCCAATGATACATGTGTAGGGTGCCATTCACCGCTCATCCTAAGTATGAGGCTCTATATACACAACAAGTTGGAATTAATTTACTTTCATTAGCTGGTTGTTATCTTTGTACTATAGTACATCAACATATTAAAGCGTGGCAGCTAAGAATCATTTTTCGATCTGCAATAATAAAATCATTGTTCAACTCATGTTTACCGTCTTAAACAGCCTAAAATTATTTTTGATAAATAGTATATACAATTAAATCATATGAAATTCATTCTGATACAATCCATTCTGGTATACTAATACATGTTGATGACTTTTATTGCGAAAATTTGTTCAGATTTTTCAAAATAATTCAATGAGCGGTGAATGGAGCATGAGCGGTGAATGGCGTCTTTACGGTACTTAAAATAATAGAGCAAAAAATCGTTCCATGATTAGGTAATGTTAAGCGATCTCCTATTGGTGTTTTTCACTGGGTATTGCCGTATTATCAATAGTGATAAAAACATAAAATAATACCTGTTGTACAATGTAGCTTCACTGTAGTAATAAATGAAATAAAATCAATTTTGTATACTTGACAAGGTTTTGAAGACAATCAATAAGTGAAAGAACTATCTATTAGAAAAGCCACATCAGCTAAGCCTATACATTCGGTGTGTATGTCTTTGACTGATTCTTATCTAACAGGGGCACTAGAAGACCACGCGGAGAATTTCGAAACAAATTATTTATATACATCGGTCTTACGATTCGAAAGGCTCAGCTATGCTATGAAATCATTGTTTTGAAGCTACTCATTAGTACTGTTGCATTGTTCAATTCTCTAACAAAATTACATAATCAACTCATTACTAATCACTGTCCCTATATTATCCGAAGAAATTTCCTACAGAGAGCCCCCTTTGAAGTGACATTTCTTCTCAACTGCGTACTGCGATCAGAAAAAAGTGATTTTCTTGACCATTTCTTGGGAGAAATTTTCCACGCATCGAGATAGGCGATTCCTTTTCTTGTCAGTAGCAAACCGGCCTTAACTCCAGAATCTCACAAACAAATCATCATATATATAAAATCCCAGAGTTGTCTGTCTGTCAGTAACGCTTTGAAATTATTCATTGAAATGTTTCACTGAGCACTACAACAGTAATTTAAGAGCACTACGACAGTCAATTTTATTGTTAGATCATTACAACTGCAAATTGTGGAGCACTACAACAGCTATTTGACAGAATATTCTAGAGCTATCTGGAACATTGTTCTTTCTGATTTGTAAAATAGTTTCGAATTTTTCATCATTTCGAGAACAAACAATGTTTACAATGCTGGTTCCCTGAAATGGCTTTACAAAGCATTCCTGTTCCATGGTTCGATGATCCCTTCATTGAAACTGTGATTTCGAAAGATGACAATAAATTATAGATCACTAGAACAGCTATTTAGCAGAATATTCTGTAAGATTCTGGACAAACATTTGAAAATGGGCCCAAAAGGTCTTGAGCCTTTTTTCAGAAACGTTGCTGTTGAGCCCTTTTTAGCCCGCCCACACAAACTAACACCAATATCAGAAAGATCGGTGTTAACTCTTCCTGATAGTGTTATTGGTGAGCGTGATCGAGTTGAATGGGGTTCGACAGCGTCTTGAAAAGTCAATGTTTAGCAATGTCGATGTGCCCTTTTGAAATGTTTGTCCAGGATTCTTCTCTCTCATTCATAGAAGCTTCTGGAACTTTTGAAATGTTTCACACAAGGAACATTACAACAGCATATAAGGATGTAATATAAGATCAGAACATTACAACAGCATTACATCGACATGCTCGATGGAGTATGGGCGGAGCATAAATTTAGGCGACTTTCCGTTCATTAATATCATGCGTGACGACTGATGGTCATGTTAATGAAATTATAACCATTATCCTCTACTTCTAACATTACATCTCTACTGGAACAGTGTCTGCTTCTCAGCCTTTTTGTCATACTCGATTTGCATATTTAAAAGCAGGGAGATTTATTTTTCCATGTCATCATTTTGCAGTTGAACATAGACATTATCAATCTTTGAAAGATTATATACTGATTTTCGCTTTAAAATTCCATTGGAACGTGGCTAGCCACGCTACGTAAGCTAGTGAACTAATAATATCAAATATCTTTATACAAATCAGTAATGTCAATAGGGCGATATTCAAAACTGAAAAGGCAATAGATGGCTCTTTTTCAATGGTAGTAAAAACGATAAAAACTCACTGATCGCGCTATGCTGGAATCTCAAATTTCTCAAACTTTCAACACAAGCGCATGGAAGAATGATAGTCGGAGAACTGTCAAAACGTATGGAAAATAATGAAAATCGTAAGATACTTGCAATCAGGAAACTGGATCAAAAAAATAGTGATTCGAAATCAAGTGTAAAGTGAATACATAACTTTTTGTGTTTAGTTCATCTTCCGTGGTGCTTCCTTTGCTTCAGAATTTCGTTTTTACTATCATTGAAAAAGAGCCATCAATTGCCTTTTCAGTTTTGAATATCGCCCTATTCCCTATTGACTGTTTAACGATAAACTTGCGACGATCGACGCGCCACCATATTTCATATAACGGAGGTTATTAGAATTTTTGGAGGTGATGATTTGGAGATTATTTGATAATTTGTAGGTTAAAATTACCTCCAAACACTAGCGATTTTGCGGTGAGATGTTGACGTTTGATCACGAATACCTTACCCCAATCCTTCCTTTCCTTTCCAATGGTGTTCAAGCGGTCCGCATAGACTATTACGGCCATTACGTATCCCTGTATCCGACTTTGAACTGACTTGCGCTCTCATTGCCCCACCAAACGCTGCGAAATGAAATGAAAATGAAAGAAATTCCTCGATGAATAGCAATTTCAGATATTCAGACATGATTTATAACAGGGTGTCTACTACCTGGAACAAACTTTGAATTATCAGGGAATTTCGATCACAATCTGGGAAATTATTTTAAGGCAGTAATTCATGGTAGAATATGTTCACGTTAAAATCCAAGAGGCTAAGAAAATTCTCCTCAGTTGAAAAAACAATTGGCTCCGCCGCTATTTGAGCTTTTCAGTGAGAATCCTTTTGAGTACCGTAATCCGGGGTAACATTGATCATTTTTTTTTTAGTTTTTCTTAAATTTTTCATTTCACAATACAAATGTTACAAGTTTCATATTTTTAAAACAAGTACTGGCACCCACCGCTCCTAGCTTTGTACTTTATTTTGTTTGTCGAAAGATTTAAACATGTTTAAATAAATGTTTTAAGTGATTTTTTGATTCTGCTGATATGGGGTAACATTGATCACCCAAGTAAACAACGTTCGCTAATATTGGAAATGTCGTTACTTACTAAAATCAGGGTCCCTGAAGCCGAATATGAAGACCAAACTCTTACAAGTCATTTACTTTTTTTCAAAATTAAAAACACCTTGAACCGCGTAATACGCCTAAAAGTAGGCAATTTCCTCAGGAAATTCTACATTCGTAATAGTATTTAGTTAATGTTGCCTAAATGAATAAACTTATGAAAGATTTGACAACGGAATCGTTTTCGGCGATGTCATTTTTAGTAACACCCGCATTTTCCTTGATCACATCGTCTGCAGAACTCATGTGAGACATGAATTTTCGGTAGTGTCAGTAAAAATGATAGAAATCATTGTTTCAAAAAGTTGACAAATTTGCGCATGAACTAAACGCAATTTTGGCAAAAACCTTAATTATCATTAGCTTATGCATATACGAAAGAGAGGCACCATTCATGGTTCGAAAATGCTTCATCAATAAATCTTTATTTGAACGTTTAACCAGATGAGTCAACCCGATCAATGTTACCCCGCTGATCAATGTTACCCCGGATTACGGTATGAACTTTTATCGACTTACCAAAACTCCCCCAAATGAACTCGACAAACAATCGCCGCCTTGATTTCGCTGCATGCACAGTTTGATGAGCGTGTCTTAGCCACGGCAACGCGATTTCGTCGCGCAAAAGATTGCAGTTCGTTCAAGGATTACCAAAGTTCTTCCAAAAAAAAAATCAATGAATTTTTCAACCCCATGGAATATTGAAAAGTTCATTTTAGGTTTCACACCAGTTAACACTACAGATTTTTTTTTTCCAAGAAATCATTCGTACACATTTTTTGGGGATTTCGTCCTATGTTTTTCCAAGAGTTCCTTCACATAATCCTGCAAGATATTATTCAGAGATTCAACTTTTTTTTTTCAATTATTATAGCAATAATCTTAAAAATCTTTTAAAATTCTTCAAGATTGTGTCCTTCTAGAAATCCTTATTAATCAAGGGTAACTTAAGAACATACACTATATTTAAGGTGAAACATCTCGGAATGCAAAGATGGCCGGCACAATGGCCGACTTCTCCACCAACTCACGTTTTCAAAGGCACAAAACTAGAGGAATAGTTGGCAAATGTTCCTGATCTTCTTATTTTAAGCTTTCTGCTAGTGCACAAAGCCAAAATAAAAAGTGCACTGTTGTGGGATGCTTTCTTCGCGAGATTTGTGCCTTTGAAGTTTGAGTGCAATCTTAGAAGTTGATTCCAAACTGTTTCATCTTAAGGCTAAGTAGTCCGTCATTCGTTTTGGCAACAATGATAAATTTTCAGCATGCTTTCAAAGTGATAAAACTCAGTTTTGATAGTTTATATTGACTTGAAAAAGTATCACTGTACGCGCTAACATACATAGAGTATGCTGATACTTTTTCGTCTATGTCAGTGCAAAACCAACTGATTTTCTTTGATTCGAAATCGTGAGATGAATTAGCAACAATCATCAACGACACGTACAAATTTCAATGACGGCCTACTTCGCCTTAACAGAAGTTATCCCAAGATTTGCTTTAGGAATACGTCACAAACAGCACGAAAAAAATGAGAGACTACGCTTGCTGTGATGAAGGTGAAGATGAATCGAAGCCAAAGTTCAAATTTTCAAGAGCATGGATCTGGAGAACCAAACATTCGTTTAAGCTGAAAACCTAATCGATTGGTCACCACCAGCTAGTGACCAATCGATTAAGTTTTCAGCTCAAACGGATGTTTGGTTCTCCAGATCCGTGCTCTTGAATTATGAAGTTTGGCTTCGATTCATTTTCACCTGAAAGGAAAGGTTTGTCGGATTGAAACGAAGCAATAGAGTTTCAATTGAAGGCAAGCTTGAATCAGACAGCTGGGGTCTGAAAACGCTTTCAATTAAATGAAAATATACGGCTCTGATGTTGACATCAGACTAGTGCCGTCGTATAAATTTATTTAGTGTGACTTTGTTCTACCGTGTGTGTAGGGTGCGTAGGCGCAAAATGAATGAGTGGCCGCGCCACTCACGTTCATCGCCAGTAAACAACCCTGTTCATTTTGATTCTTTGACAGATTGACTGATAAAACATAGTGTCGCTTATGTTGTTTGTCCTGTGAAAAACAGTGTTAGAAAAATTGTAAGTTTGAGCTGTAAATCACGTATATTGTCGAGAGTTTTAATCCGCATCGGAAGCCCATAATGACGGTATTTTGCCGTGTGTGTCGGATGCAAATATTCTCGCAGCCCATTTTGCTTACCAGCAACTCAGCGAGACACACGAAACCGATAAACGAAATGATTTTCGAATGCACACACATTTTGGTGAGACCGTTCTAGTTTCGGATTTTAAGTTAAACATTAATTACTTTCAATATCAACAGCTTACCAAAGATATCAGACTGCCACAGTACCTGTGCGAGTCCTGTCTGATGCGATTGGACGAGGCATTTGCGTTCCTCAAACTGTGTCGCGAATCGGAACGAATGTTCACGGAAACAATCCCAATGGCAATCAAACTGGACAGCAAGACAGAATCGTCTCTTGATGCATCGTATAGTCAAGCTATGGATTCAAGTGGACTTAACAGAAGTATCCAGAACAGTTCATCAGCGATCAAGTTGGAACTGGAAGGTGACGAATCCAAGGCCCCTTTGGAGTATGCGTCCACAAGTTCGACGTTTTCAGAATTCAACGCCTTGATCAGCGGGGGCCAAACTGCCCCAGCTGCTCAAGGCGACAACAAAGACTGGTTATCGGAAGCTCGCAAACATCGCGAGCGGCAGCGCGTTTCGACGGCAAAGCGAAGGGCAAACATGACTCCCGACCAGAGAAGAAAAGAGCGCGAAAGGGCGCGGATTCGGCAAGCTCAAAGGCGAGCTTTGCGCTCCGAAGAGCAGATACGGGCCCAACGGGAGCGGGATCGAGTGCGGCAAGCGATGAAACGGGCCCGATTCCGACAGGTGGAGATGATACAGCAGCAGCAGGAACTTCAGCAACAGCAACCGCAATCGCAACAGGAACTGCAAAGGCCACCACAGCAGCAAGAGCTTCACAACTTTCCTCTTGAAGCGAGAATAAACCAAATGATGGGTTAATTGGTTGGTAGTCTATTGAACGAGAACGAATCCCAAAGATGATTTATTGTGATTGCTTATCGCATTCCTCCTGACAAATATAAGATGATGTTGTGGTCTAACTTTGCGCTACAAACAATTAGAATATGAAAGGAGGAAGGAGTCTGTTACACTGGTCTAGCAGCTGGGTACTGTCCGAGTAGATATCATTTGAAGAATATTGTCCAGATTCAGACTTTATTATTTGTAGTTTCCATAACATGGAACGCGAAACCTCGAAACATCTGTTTTGCAGTTGTAGTTGTAGTGCGTTATACAAGTGTAGATCCAAATTTCTAAACCGGGATTATTTACAACCAAGTGAATTTTGTACTGCAAATTCCAAAAAGTTGTGGGTTCGAATATCTCTATTTTACCTGACTGGGGAAGACGCGTCAAAGTGCTTAAGGCTCTAGCAAGAATCGATCATTTGTCAAAACTGAAAACCAGTTTTTTTCTTCGATTGATCAACAAATCAATAAAAACAAAAACGTCTGTTTATCATAATTGACAGACTGAAAAAACGGACGTATTTTTTTTTGGCATTTTTGTCCGTTCGAGAAAAAACTGTTGTTTCAATTTTAGCAAGTGACTTATTATAAATAGAACCTTAAGCTGTTCAGTTGTTTTACGGTAGAAAATAGTTTTATGCCATAAAAGTTTTAATCTAATGGGCGGCTTTCCAGGCGTACTCTTCCTAGAGTACTTTTTTTTGCTAAATGGGCTCAAGTGTACTCTTCCAGATATCACTGAGAATTTTCGAACAAATCAAATAACATGTTGAAGTAACCAGCACAACAAACATTTTTGTTAAATAAGAGTTAACAAATCACTCTCAAGCATGCCTTTGCTGAATGAACTGGTATTCAGCTAACCTTCTGTCTGTGTTCTGGGGTCATACTGACCCCAAATTCAAATCGCGATTACTTCGCCAATTTCGAACGGATTTTTTTTTTATTTTTCTGCAATTTTGGAAAGCAAATTTAATTGAATTTCACTAAAAAAAATATAAGAATTCCCCTTCTTTTAGTAAAACGCAGAAATTCGCTTCCCAAAACTGCAAAAATAAATCGAAAATCCATTTGTATTTCGCGAAGTTACAACGATTTGAATTTGAAGTCGATATGACCCTCTTTCGGGAGAAAAAACGCCGCCTGGAGGAGACGGAGTGCGAGGAGATGGAACAGCTGTGCCGGTCTCAGGAAACGCGTAGGTTCTATCAGAAGCTCAACGCATCCCGCAACGGCTTCGTGCCGCGAGCCGAGATGTGCAGGGATAAGGATGGGAGCATTCTGACGGACGAGCGTGAGGTGATCGAAAGGTGGAAGCAGCACTTCGACGAGCACCTGAATGGTGCTGAGAGCACAGGCAATGAAGGACGGGACAACGGAGGAAATGCCTTCGTCAGTACTGCGGAAGATGGAAACCAACCAGCCCCCACTTTGAGGGAGGTTAAGGATGCCATTCACCAGCTCAAGAACAATAAAGCTGCTGGTAAGGATGGTATCGGAGCTGAACTCATAAAGATGGGTCCGGAAAGGCTGGCCATTTGTCTGCACCGGCTGATAGTCAGAATCTGGGAAACGGAACAGCTACCGGAGGAGTGGAAGGAAGGGGTAATCTGCCCCATCTACAAGAAAGGTGACAAGTTAGATTGTGAGAACTTTCGAGCGATCACCATTCTAAATGCGGCCTACAAAGTATTTATTGGAACCTCGACCAGGTTCACCAGCTGAATTACTCTTGGGAATTTCGCGTATTGAGAAGATCAATCAAACACACTAGTTTGCGGATAAGTGTAACATAAAAACGTCTTTATTCTGCAATCTTTCCAACTACATTAGTCAATGGCAACCAAAAACAAAACGCGCCAACAAGCTGATTCAAGGGGCACCTCAATACTTTTTCAGTGTACTGCAATATGAGGGGTGTGACACTATTATTATTCCGACACTCCTCCTTAGTGTCAACACCACTCCCCCACACTCCTCCTGGATTTAAACGCTTCTAAACTCCTCCTGTCATCTAACTTATTTCTGTATTCACTTTCCTGGCTGACTCAAATAGAACAGATTACCACATTTTTCACCAATCAGTACTACCTTTTGATCTTTAGAAATTTGGCAACCATCAGGTCCAAAGCAAACATTGTATCCTTCTTCCACCATACGATTTACAGAGATTACGTTCGCTTTCAAATCCGGTACATACAAAACATTTTTCAGTTCGACGCCAATCTTTTCACCATTCTTTCCACATCCGATAAGCTCTCTTGTACCCGACGCTTTCACGAGTATTTTTCGGCCATCAGCCAAACCAATATCCTCTCTACGACGCATTGCATTATTCAAGTTTCCGATATCATTCGTCATGTGTTTCGTACATCCGCTATCAATCAACCACACAGAAAAAAATATTTAATTTTCAATGTGATGTGAACTGAAGTCTACTGTAAAAATAAATCAAATTCATGTGTTGTTACAGCGTCATGTAAATTTAAATAAATATACATTCAATTTTCAACTAAAAATGGTTGAATATTACTTGATCGTGTAAATTTAAAGTGAATTCGATTGAAAATTAATGGATTGGTCGTTGAAATTTAGGTTTATTTTGATGCTCCAAATATGTGCATGAAAATAAACTTAAATTTACAACATATTTTTAGCTGTGCAGCCTTGCGAACCATATTTGTTCCTTGTAGCGGTAACGAAGCACACATTTCCACCACTCGACGATCCGTTATCCTCCCTCCAGCGTCCGGAATTCTGCCTTTGTTTGATATCCTCGATCTCCCGGACTTTGATTAATCGCGGACAATCCCGACGGAAGTGTCCTTCCTCGTGACAGTAATAACATTCAAATTTGGCATACCTTTTGCTGCTTATCGTCGTCTGCCGCATAGCCGTTTTAAGCGCTCTCTCCTCGTTATCCTCTTCATTCTCCCATCTGCGGCGCCATTCATCCAGCAATTTTCCCTTTACATACTCCGTCTTTAAATCCGCTTCCGGGTGACCTTCCAAAGCCGTGATCAACGGATTATATGAAGTCGGCAAACTTGAGAGCAGAATGGCAACGATCCAATGTTTTGCCAACTTCTCTCCCATACCATGAAGCCTATGCACTAAACCGGATACCTCCGCCAAATGGTTGGACATATTGCCACCTTCAGACAGACGCACAGAACACAATTTCCTCAAAACATGGATCTTGTTTGTCAGAGATCCACGTTCATGATGACCCTTCAACTTCATCCACATATCATTTGCTGATGAAGCACCCATGACGTGCGATAGTTGGCTGTCATCCAGAGCTAATCCGATTGTAGCACGAGCAGAGGCATCTTTCGTTGTCCAAGATGCTGTGACATTTTCCGGTTCCGGTTCATTCACTACCGTCCACAAACCTTCCTTAACTAGCAGCAGCTCCATCCGGAATTTCCAACTCGCCCAATTCACATCATTCAATCGCTCCATGGTTACCTTTGTCTCAGCCATTTTCGACAGCACAAAATGTTCCGTTCTCACTATCAATATGCACCTGAATCCACTTGAAAACAACACTATCTCTTCTCTATACTGGGCCCATAACCTATTGGAACCTCGACCAGGTTCACCAGCTGAATTACTCTTGGGAATTTCGCGTATTGAGAAGATCAATCAAACACACTAGTTTGCGGATAAGTGTAACATAAAAACGTCTTTATTCTGCAATCTTTCCAACTACATTAGTCAATGACAACCAAAAACAAAACGAGCCAACAAGCTGATTCAAGGGGCACCTCAATACTTTTTCAGTGTACTGCAATGTGAGGGGTGTGACACTATTATTATTCCGACAGTATTATCCCAGATCATCTTCCGTCGTCTGTCACCTGTAGTAAACGAGTTCGTGGGAAGTTATCAAGCCGGCTTCGTTGACGGCCGATCGACAACGGACCAGATCTGTACTGTACGGCAAATCCTCCAAAAATGTCGTGAATACCAGGTCCCAACGCATCACCTTTTCATCGATTTCAAGGCGGCATACGACAGTATCGACCGCGTAGAGTTATGGAAAATCATGGACGAGAACAGCTTTCCCGGAAAGCTCACGAGACTGATAAGAGCGACGATGGAAGGTGTGCAAAATTGTGTGAAGGTTTCAGGCGAACACTCCAGTTCGTTTGGATCCCACCGGGGACTACGACAAGGTGATGGACTTTCGTGCCTGTTGTTCAATATTGCACTAGAAGGTGTTATGCGGAGAACCGGGCTTAACAGCCGGGGTACGATTTTTACGAGATCCAGTCAATTTGTTTGCTTCGCGGATGATATGGACATCGTCGACCGAACATTTGAAAAGGTGGCAAACTGTACACCCGCCTGAAACGCGAGGCAGCAAAAGTTGGACTGGTGGTGAATGCGGCCAAGACAAAGTACATGCTAGCTGGTGGGGCCGAGCGCGACAGGGCTCCCCTAGGAAGCAGTGTTACGATAGACGGGGATACGTTCGAGGTGGTCGACGAGTTCGTCCACCTTGGAACCTTGCTGACGGCTGACAATAACGTTAGCCGTGAAATACGGAGGCGCATCATCAGTGGAAGTCGGGCCTACTATGGCCTCCAGAAGAAGCTGCGGTCAAAAAAGATTCATGCCCGTACCAAATGTACCATGTACAAAACGCTCATAAGGCCGGTAGTCATCTACGGGCATGAAACGTGGACGATGCTTGAGGAGGACCTGCAAGCACTTGGAGTCTTCGAACGTCGGGTGCTTAGGACGAGCTTCGGCGGTGTGCAGGAGAACGGTGTGTGGCGGCGAAGGATGAACCATGAGCTCGCCCAACTCTACGGCGAACCCAGTATCCAGAAGGTGGCCAAAGCTGGAAGGATACGATGGGCAGGGCATGTTGCAAGAATGCCGGACAGCAACCCTGCAAAGATGGTATTCGCTTCGGATCCGGTTGGTACAAGAAGGCGTGGAGCGCAGCGAGCTAGGTGGGCGGATCAAGTGCGTATCGATTTGGCGAGCGTGGGGCAGAACCGAGGATGGAGAGATGCGGCCACGAACCGAGTATTGTGGCGTGAAATTGTTGATTCAGTGTTATCTGTGTAGATGTTAACTAAATAAATGAATGACCCCAAGGAACAGACAACGTACTATTTTCATAAAAAATATTCTAGAGAACTATTTTTCTTGATGACTAAAGCAAATCCTTATACAAATCAAAAAACTTGCGGAAACTCACCAACGTGTGAAAAAAGAAATCACAAATCGGTTTTTGTTATTGAACCCCGTCAAAGTGCTGTGGGGTCATATTGACCCCAAACACAAAAAAAGGGCTAATAGTTTATACGGGCATCTAAAAATGATAATAACTTGATATAAGCTTGAGCTTGATTGGTCGCCCGTGGTTGGTACTCCAGTATTGCCAGATCAGCTGCACTTACACAAGGGATCAACCAGATGACTGGTTTGGATTAACAGACACCCTCAGTGTATAAGTGCTGGTGATCTTCTATTTTTAGGCAACAATGGTGCGTGTCACGTCAGTATACTGGATATACCACTTCATCTACGCCAGTTTATGCGGGAAGGTATAGGAGTGGTAAACTTATGGCAGAGAGGATTTCTGTTTTGTTAGCAGATTGCTTATGTATCAGGCGTAAGTTAAGACGTGATATAACGAAACGGTAGGGAAACGGTTTTTTGTCCGTCTCGGGTTCTAGCAAATGCTTTGAACTGCAATAGATAGTTCTGTGACATATTAAGATTGGAAGATAGAAGCAAGCGAAAGATACTACTGCAAAGTACGAGGAAAGGGACGGGCTTGGGATTGAATCTATAACCTTCTGCTAATGAAGCAGAAGTTGTACCCATTAGACCACCAACCCCGTCTCTGAAAGTGATATTAACTTGATAATATTGCTGTGTGCGTTTGTAACGCAAATTTCAAATGCGGCCACAACAAACGCAGTAAGATTTTCCACAAGCAATACGGTGTCAAAGTTAGCTTTTCCTTGCTAGGTTGGCGCTGATATCGATGATTGTTGTTAGGAATTCTTTGATTGTTTTGTCTTACCGCGTTTGAAGAAAAGTTAGTCAAAATTTGCACCTCAAATGCAAACAGCAATATAAGAGATAAATAAAAAAAATTTCTCCTGGAATATCGTTAGCATATCATATTTAGCTTTCATAAGATCTAACCAAATAACAGCGACCTTTCCATTAGATTTGCAAACATCAAATTTTGTTATGGCTCAGAAGTTCGTGAAAAAAAAATCTGATATTAGATAGATCTTTTATCTCTTATGTCAATCAACCCAATCTCGATTTGATGGTCAGAACTTTGCTTCTGTTCGGGTTGGGCGGTTAACCTATTTCCCATGATAACACAGGATCACCACCAATTTTCGACAAAGACTTGCTGAATCGAACTGGTACTTAGAGAATTGGTGATTGAAGAGCACTTTTATCTCATTCAATACAGAAATAAGTGACCTAACGATAATACTATTGATTGACTGTGTCTCTGAGAAATTCAACTGTGATTAAAATGTGGGAAAAGTGGCTTAGATTATGAATTTGACAATTGTTTGCATGAATGTTAGGATTATAAGATGAAACCGTTAATATTTTGAGAATCAATGCCCCGCGGATGTAAAAAGCCACTCAAGTCAATAAACGAGTTAGTTCATATTAGTGATCCTTATAAAGGATTACTAGTTCATATATTGGAGAAGGCAAAAGAACGGTCTTGTTGCTAACGAGTGCGAATGTCAAGTAATGAATAAACGGTTAAACGTATAAAACGGTGTCTAAAATAAGCGTTCCGAAAGTCTTTCCAAACTTCGTTGGAAAGGTGTTCCAACATGAATATGACAATTTTTTAGGGAAAAAATGGTGTCTACTACCTGCTAAAACCTGGAAAACCTGGAATAATCAGGGAATTTTATTTCACATGAAAAAAAAACTTGAATCTCTCAAGGAATTTTGGCCACAATCAGGGACATTATTTTGAATCAGTAATGCATGGTAGAATATCCGTCCATGTTGAAGGTTTCTGGGTTTTATTCTCGGTCGGTCCAGGATCTTTTCGTAATGGAAATTTCCTTGACTTCCCTGGGCATAGAGTATCATTGTACCTGTCATACGATATACGAATGCAAAAATGGCAGCTGAGGCAAAGGAAGTTCTCAGTTAATAACTGTAGAAGAACGCTAAGCTGAGAAGTGGGCTCTGTCCTAATGAGGACATAATGCCAAGAAGATGAAGAACAGTCCTAGGCCATTGTATGAGGGTTGCCTCCTTCCGCCCGTTACCAAAGTCAGAAATTTGGGACTAATCTCTAACTCTTAGACAAGATTGACGCATCCTCCAATAGCCGAGAGCTGTCCTGGCCACGTCCTTACGAATACTGAGGAGTGGAAAAGGATGATTGATTGAACACCTACTTAAGAAAGATGCAGAGAGCTCTACGACCTCTCACGGCGTTACGGGATGTTGTGGAATGTTGATGAAAAGTGTAGTGCCATAGGATACGTTCGGTAGACGTACTGGCCGACAAATGATTAATCGTGATCATGTGCTGCTGATCAGAACAAACTCACCAAATTGCTTTTTCGAAACTTCCCTGCAACCCGTTGCTCCTCGAACAATGGACAATAGCATGAGCCGTAACTTGGCACTGCCCATCAAAATGCAAGCACCGCACGAAAAATCGACAAAAACCTGCAGTTCATATTCCATCCCGAACTAACCACATTCAATTTTTGAATCAACACACTTAACAGACATGCTAACTGGAGCCATCACAGAGCACTATCAAGCAAATCGAATGAAAGTAAAACAGTATAACTGCACAAATCGTCTTCAGATATAATTTTCGAAAAAAAAAACACTTATTGTGTGGTACTGAATGACCATTGTCATAGATCTTGTCTTCCAACCCTGTTATGATGGTTGACAATCAAAAGCCTGTTGAAAGAACTCCGAGAATGTAACATCGGATCGGACATCAAACGATCTAGTAGGCATGGCACAACTTCGACGCCTCACTCCTATAGTAATGTCAGAATGGAATGCAAGGTTCTTCGTGGTGCTCCCGCTTGCCAACAACGATTCTGAGCTTCACATTTGGCGATCCTGCCAGGAGTTTTAAATCAATTTTCGTTTTTCCTGGAGAGCCTGGATTCGATAGCAAGCGGGAGTGTCCACTAGGAAATGTGTTTGTGTCGAGTGCTTCTTAAATCGCGTGTGAAAATATGTATTCAGAGTGATTGTGGAGTGAAGTTTGAACCTGATAAAAAGGCATCTGTAAGTAAACAGCAATGTGGTATTTTCTATGAATAATATAAAACTGATTGAAGAGGAAATATGACATTTATATGCATTAGCCGCTTCACTACTCGCTGAAGCAGCAATGTTTCTCTCTGTTCTTGTTGTTGCTCTTATTGAACACCAGCATCACCTCAACTATTTGAGTTGCGCGATGCAGGCTTTGAAGTGAATATTTTGTTTTGCATTTGAATTCATACAGATTGCTTCGATGGAAATATTTGAATGTAATAGAAAGTGTTTCATCTATTTTATCCGATTCAAAGATTATGATCATTTCGAGCTGATTCATCTAAGTTATGAAGTGCGCATTTTGCTTTTATCAGGGACCTATTTTCTGTATAGGTTGAACGGAAAAAAGAATAACGTTAGGAACTGAACTATTATTTTTGCAGAAGTCAATTGAACATATCCGTACAAAACGTGTATAAAAAATATCGTATAATTAAGTATAATTTGTAAAATAATGTGATTTTGCAAAAGAGAAGTGAAGTGTTAAAGTTATTAGTGGTTTTCATGAATATTAATCAATTTGTATAACTTATCAATTAGTAATTTCAATCGAAAAAAAAAACTCCCGTAACATTTATCAACTGTGCAAATTTCTATATAAATAATAATAAAACTTCGCTTTGGTTGTATGTGATCATTTCATCGTTTCTTCTGTGATGATACACACATTTCTATATCTTATCTCTCCTGCTTTCAAATAAAAACAAAATAATTTCAAAAAAATAAAATAGAGTGAAAAATGAATGTAAGTGTGTGCAAATATTCCTAACCATGGGCAATTTTGAATTGGTGTTCCAAAAGTAGATTTTTCGTTCCAATTAATCGATTTTTTGATGTTGAAACAACATGAAATCCTAATACAACGGATTTGATCTTATTTTGAGTCGTTGTTCTTGTAAATTTGCTTACGAGTGAAGAAATCGAATAGATTTGAATAAAATCGATACAAAGGACGAATCGAATTTTAATCGATTCAGTATTATCGATGTTTTGGTCAAATTTGACCTATAATGCATATGATTGTTTTTTTTTTCCTATTTGCTCCAATAAATTGTGTATCCCGTAATGTTTAACGAACAAGTTAAGTGTGAAGCATACTGAATCGGTGAAATTTGTGAATTTTGTGTCGATAACCGGTGAGATCCAAACTATTCAAATCTACTTAATTCATTATTATTTCAAAACTAGTGGTCCTGGCAAACTTCGTCTTGCCATCAAGTAGGCTGTTAAAACCCGCTATGAATCGTCCCATACAAAATGACAGTTCCGTTCACTCTCGTTTTTCCGACTTTCCCGGTGAATATCCTAGAACTTTAATACACACAAACACGTTGGAACCCTTGACAAACAAAATGAAGAAAGAATTATACAAATACGTTGACCCGTTCGTAAGCCATTTCGTGACATACAAACACCACTCCATTTTTATTTATATAGATAAATGCCATGTTAAAAAAAAAAAAAAAAAAAATAACAGCATGTTTGGAAAAAATATCCTTAACGCGACTGGTGGTTGCTATGAAAAAATGCCTTAACACAATTGGTGTATGCGATGCAAAAAAAAATGTTCTTAACGTGACTGGTGGTTGCAATTAAAAAAATATTATTGCCGCGATTGGTGGTTGCATTTGGTTTGGTATTTGGTTGTCTTTAACGCGACAGATGGTTGCAATGAATATGTTATTAACTCGACTGGTGGTCGCATACTTGTTCCTAGCAATCAATGTTATTGATATTGCTAGCGCGACTGGAGGTCGCATATTTGTTCTAAGCAATGGTGGTTGTGACGACGAGTACCCCTCGGCTGGCTACCAAAAGTAGTTTCCACAGGGTGTTCCGTTGCGCCAGTAGAGGTGTGACAGGAGAAATGTCACCATGAAGAATGAGAGATGACGAAGCGAAAGCAATAGAAATTGAACAAGAAAAGAAAGTAGCTGTTAAATTTATAAGGTTGTTAAAACGGTAAAAAGTAGTAAAATTTGTGAAATTGAAGCCTAAAACCTAAAATACTACAGAGCAAATTGCCAATTGAAAACCCACTTAAACTAAAGGAAAAACAAAGGAGAAAACTGAAAAATTGTAAGTCTAAATTTGTTATCCTAACTAATGAAATACCTAAAATAAATCTAAATTTGCAGCTAAAGCTGATTCCTACAAACTAATAGTTTTAGTACGGGCTGCTAAGAAACAGTTTCAACAATTCCTTTAGAATTTTTCACCGCAAAGCAATGGTGGATAATGGGAATGATTCGCAGGTGCCACGCCATTGTGCTTCATGCACAAAGCCCGACGAACTCGATGACATGGTGGCCTGTGATGCTTGCCATAACTGGCATCATTACTCCTGCGCCCAAGTCGATGCCACAGTTCAAGATCGAGCCTGGAAATGTGCATCTTGCGAACTCCCAACAAACAGCGATCAAAGTCCCTCCGGAACTGGTGTGAAGGAGGTGAATAAAACTGGTGCGAAACCCAAAGCGCCGATAGGACTTCCGCAGACCCTAGCTGTTCCGTCGAAGAAGTCAGGAGCGAAGTCGTCGGCCGGCAGCCGAAAGTCGAAGAAAGTGACCGGGGAACAAAGCACTACGTCGAGTGCCCGGATGCGACTGGAGGCAGAATTGAAGGCTGTGGAAGAGCAGCAGCGTATCAAAGAAGAAGAGTTGGCGGCGGAGAAAGAGCTCCAGGACCTCGAGCGGAAGATGGAGGCGGAACTGCGAGAAAGGGAGTTGGCAATCGAAACCAAACGAATTGCGGAAGCAAAAGCCGAGTTGAAGAAGAAGATATCCGACGAACGAGAGTTCCGGATGAAGCAGATGGCGATCAGGAGGCAGTCCGAGGAAGAAAAAGCGAAGTTGATTCGGCAAGCTTCCGAGTACGGCAGCACCAGAGGCAGTTTGGTCGGCAGTGCTACACGATCGGATAGTAATGTGGAGGACTGGCTGGAAAAGTCGACGCAGCAGACAGCGGGACCGTTACAACAGTTCACGTCAGCAGTCGACCCTAGCTGTGGTCAAACGCAAGTATTCCTAGAAAAAACTAACCGTCAACAACCAGCCGATATTAGGGCCGATAGGAGCTTAGATTCTCCCCCTCTAACCCTGCCAAATAAAGCTGTCCCCTCTTTCAAACTTCACCCCACACAACCTCTCGTTAGTCAGGTGCGTAAAGATCAGCAAGCTCACACGAATGCTTTCGTTAATCGACATTTTGTTGATGAGTTTGACCTTCTCAATGTGGGTGGTGCTTCCGGTAACCAGGCCAATTCTGCCGGCCAAAACCAGAAGCGAGTGGGCGGTAACATCGACGGTTGGGGAAATCGTGATCATGCAAGTGCTCGTGAACGCGATGAAGGGGCATGTCGTCTTCAAAATGTGGGTGAGGCACCATTGCCTGAAGGCGGTGCTTACCACCAACGGAACGACCCACCAGTGCGAAATATGGGCGACAACCGTCGCGGTCAAGCAGCCACGGATCAAAGCGGAGCGGGAATCGGTGTCAGGATTCGGCAACCGGTTTCGAGAACTGATGAGTCCATCAACCAAGGGCGTAACAACAAAGAAGAATTCCTCGAGGGCCCAACACATCGCCAGTTGACTGCCAGGCAGGTGATGGGGAAGGATTTGCCTAATTTTTCTGGGAATCCAGAAGAATGGCCGATTTGGATCAGCAATTTTCGTCGTTCAACATCTACTTGCGGATTCTCTGACGATGAAAACCTGATTCGCCTTCAACGCTGTCTCAAAGGTCCAGCTCTCGAAGCAGTTCGCAGCAGACTGTTATGTCCAGCTAGTGTTCCACACGTGATCCGCACTTTGGAGATGCGGTATGGTCGGCCGGAGACACTTATTCGTTCCATGACGGAACGAGTTCGTCGGCAGCCATCTCTGAGGATCAATGACCTGGATGGGATCATCGAATTCGGCTTAGTAGTCGATAATCTGATTCAGCACTTGAAGAATGCAGGGCAGCAGGCACATCTAACTAATCCATCGTTGCTGCACGATCTGATTGGAAAGTTGCCTGTTGACTACAAGCTCAAATGGTCCGCTTATAAGAGTATGCGGCTTGACGTGGATCTGAGTACGTTTGGGCAGTTTATGTCAACTTTAGTGGAGCTGGCATATGAAGTAGCAGATGATTTTCCTAACATCGAAAAGATCCAGAAGCAAAAACAAAAACCCAAGGAACGGGCGTTTGTGCAGACGCACACGGAATCTACTGGGCCACCAGTGGTTCGCGCGACTAACAGTGGTACTCCTGGCACTCGCACTCCGAAGAAACTGTGCGCCGTTTGCAAAGCGGAAGGACACCGGGTCGCCGATTGCAGCCGGTTCCAGACAATGGACGTCAGCGGAAGATTGAATGTGGTGCAGCAGAGCGGATTGTGCCGATCTTGCTTAAACTTTCACGGAAAATGGCCTTGCAAGACGGCGAAGGAATGTAGCGTCAACGATTGTCGCCTGAAACATCATCCACTGTTGCATTCTCCAGCGGCGACAACCCATGCTGTGGTGTCAACAAGTCATCTGAGCGAAACAACTACAAGTGAGGGGCCTTTCTTCAGAATAGTTCCTGTGACACTGTACGGCAAGGATTGCGTAGTGAACGTCTACGCGTTCGTGGACGAAGGGTCGAAGATTACGCTATTGGAAGACACGGTGGCGGATCAACTTGGAGTCGAGGGGCCAACGGAACCTTTGAACTTGCAGTGGACCGGAAACATTAAGCGTAGTGAACCAAATTCAAGACGTATCACTGCTGCGATTTCCGGAATAGGTTCATCGAAACAGTATCAACTGATTAATGCTCGTACAGTCGGTGGATTGCTGCTTCCTTCCCAGACGGTGAACTACGAAGAAATGTGCAGTCGTTATCCGCATTTACGTAGTCTGCCGATTAGCAGCTACGAGAAGGTCTCGCCAAAACTCTTGATTGGTCTTGACAACTTGAAGCTCACCGTACCACTGAAAATCCGAGAAGGAAGGTGGACGGAGCCGATAGCCGCCAAGAGTCGCATCGGATGGAGCATCTATGGATGCGCGGCGACAACAGAAACGACGGTAGTGTGTGGGCTTCATTTTGGAGGATGGACCAATCAGGAGCAAGATCTCAATCAATTGGTTCGCGACTACATTACGCTGGACAACGCCGGTGTAACGTGTTCCAATACGCCCTTAGAGTCCGAGGAGGATAAACGGGCGAGAATGCTGCTGGAGTCAACTACCAAAAGAATCGGTGGGGCCTTCGAAACGGGACTTTTGTGGAAGGTCGACCACTCACGGTTCCCGAGCAGCTACGGCATGGCCTACAAACGAATGTGTGCCATGGAGAGAAGACTGAAGAAGGATTCGACACTCTACGAACGTGTTAGGCAGCAGGTTCGGGAATACGAGATGAAGCAGTATGCGCACAAAGCATCGCCGCATGAACTTTCCACCACTAGTTCGGACCAGTGCTGGTACTTGCCGTTGGGGATCGTCCTGAACCCAAAGAAGCCGAACAAGCTGAGGATGATCTGGGATGCAGCGGCAACAGTTGACGGGGTCTCCCTAAATACTGCTCTGCTGAAAGGGCCAGACTTCCTAACCTCATTACCGGCGGTCATTGGAAACTTTCGATTGTACCGCTACGCCCTAACCGGAGACATCAAAGAAATGTTTCACCGGTTCTTTATCCGGGCTCAAGATCGTCAGTTCCAGCGATTCCTGTTCAGGGATCATCCACATGAGGAGCCAGTAATCTACGTCATGGACGTAGCCATCTTTGGCTCGGCCTGTTCACCAAGCAGTGCGCAGTATATTAAAAACCTGAACGCCAGAGAATTCGAAGCAGAGTATCCACGAGCAGCAGCAGCCATCATTCATCGCCACTACGTGGATGATTACCTGGATAGCTTCGGAACAGTTGAGGAAGCAGTGAAGATCGGACGCCAAGTGAAGAATATCCACGCCGAAGGTGGGTTCGAGATCCGCAATTTCTTGTCCAACGACCCGACGATTGCAGCACATGTTGGCGACGAATCATCAGAAGCGGAGAAGCATATCCACGTAGAGAAGAACGAGCGAATCGAATCCGTACTGGGTATGAAGTGGATTCCAAGCAGCGACACATTCACATTCACCATTTCCCTGCGAGACAACCTTCAGCACGTCCTGAATAGGTCACATGTTCCCACGAAACGAGAAGTCTTGCGCACTGTAATGAGTTTCTTCGACCCGTTGGGACTGATCTCGTTCTATCTGGTGCACGGGCGCATTCTGATGCAAGATATTTGGGCGATCGGTATTGGTTGGGACGACCTGATCAACGAGAAGATCTACATGCAGTGGAAAAAGTGGATCGATCTTATCCCAGAGTTGAGCAATCTCCGCATTCCGCGTTGTTACATCCGTGGAGCCACAGAAAGCAGTTATTGCGAGTTGCAGGTCCACGTGTTCGTCGATGCAAGCCAGTCGGCATATGCAGCTGCAGCGTATTTCCGCGCGGAAACGCCGGAGGGTCCGGTGGTCAACCTCGTAGCAGCGAAATCCAAAGTGGCACCGTTGAAGCTGTTGACGATTCCACGACTCGAACTTCAGGCAGCTGTTTTGGGTTCCCGTCTGCTCAACAGCGTCATTGCCATGCACGCTCTCCCAGTAACAAAGCGGGTACTGTGGTCCGATTCAAATACCGTCCTGGCCTGGATTCGGTCGGATCAGCGGCGATATCATCAATATGTCGGGTTTAGGATCAGTGAAATTCTATCGCTGACGGACGTCAACGAGTGGCGGAAGGTACCTACAAAAGAGAATGTAGCCGACGACGCAACAAAGTGGGGAGCGGGGCCGAATATCAGTTCCGACAGCCGATGGTTCGAAGGACCCCAGTTTCTCCGACAGCCTGAAGAGTGCTGGCCTGGAAGAGATGTTCAGATTGATCCCACGGAAGAGGAGATAGTGGCGTGTAACATTCACGACGCAATACAGCCAGCGCTGGTGGACGTAGCCAGGTTTAGTAAATGGGAGAAATTACATCGCACCATGGCGTACGTGCATCGCTTCGTCCAGAATGTGCAGCGAACTCATCGAAACGAAGCACGGCAGTCTGGGGCTTTGTCGCAGGACGAATTGGTGCTTGCCGAGAGATGGTTATGGATACTAGCACAAACAGAGTCCTTTACCATGGAAATACAGCTGTTGGAGAACACTAAAGGGATTCCGGACGGTGTCCACGGAGTCCTGCCTAAATCAAGCACCTTGTATAAGATGTGGCCGTTTATTGATGAAGCAGGGGTGTTGCGGAAACGAAGTCGTCTAAGCAATGCAGATTGGATGGCGTTCAATACCAAATATCCGGTGATTCTTTCGCGTCAACACCCAATCACTTTTCTTCTGGTTGACTACTACCATCGTAGATTTCGCCACTCCAATCGCGAGACTGTTGTCAACGAGATGCGACAACTTTATGAAATCCCAAGGCTCCGTTCAATAGTGCTCAAAGTGACGGAGAAATGTATGACGTGTAGGATTCGCCGGGCCACTCCTAAACCGCCTCCTATGGCACCTTTGCCTAAGGTCAGAGTGACTCCGTATGTGCGTCCTTTCACGTTCGTAGGTGTGGATTACTTTGGTCCGGTGCTGGTGAAGATGGGACGCAGCAACGTCAAGAGGTGGATAGCCCTTTCACCTGCTTGACAATCCGTGCAATACACCTGGAAGTTGTGCATAGTTTATCCAAAGAGTCATGTGTTATGGCGGTCAGGAGATTTGTCTCGAGGAGAGGAGCTCCAGCAGAAATCTTCAGCGATAATGGTACGAACTTTCTTGGTGCAAACAATCAGCTGAAGCGAGAGATTGAAGAACTTGATCAGCATTTGGCGTCCACCTTTACCAATACAACAACCCGTTGGTCTTTCAACCCTCCTGGAGCTCCCCACATGGGTGGCGCATGGGAGCGCATGGTTAGGTCAGTGAAGGTAGCAATCGGAGGCTTACTGGAAACGCAGCGACGACCCGATGACGAGACACTGGAGACGATTATAATTGAGGCAGAAGCGATGATCAACTCACGTCCACTAACTTACATACCATTGGAGTCAGCGGACCAGGAGTCTCTAACTCCAAATCACTTCTTATTAGGAAGCTCAAGTGGAGTGAAGCAGATGCCGGTGATGCCAACCGACTATCAAGCTACGCTGCGAAATGGGTGGAAGCTCGCACAGCATTTGTCGGATAGCATGTGGAAAAGATGGATAAAGGAGTACTTGCCGGTGATCTCAAGACGGTCGAAATAATTCGATGAAGTGAAGGAAGTGGAAGTAGGAGATTTGGTGCTGATCGTGGATGGTGCAATACGGAACCAGTGGATGAGAGGAAGAGTGGACAAGGTAATTACAGGAAAGGATGGAAAGGTTCGGCAAGTATGGGTGCGAACAGCGAACGGCGTGCTGAAAAGACCTGTTGTGAAGGTTGCCCTACTCGACGTCGTAGATAGTGGAAAACCGGAAGTTAGTAACAGAGGTTTACGGGTGGGGGGATGTGACGACGAGTACCCCTCGGCTGGCTACCAAAAGTAGTTTCCACAGGGTGTTCCGTTGCGCCAGTAGAGGTGTGACAGGAGAAATGTCACCATGAAGAATGAGAGATGACGAAGCGAAAGCAATAGAAATTGAACAAGAAAAGAAAGTAGCTGTTAAATTTATAAGGTTGTTAAAACGGTAAAAAGTAGTAAAATTTGTGAAATTGAAGCCTAAAACCTAAAATACTACAGAGCAAATTGCCAATTGAAAACCCACTTAAACTAAAGGAAAAACTAAGGAGAAAACTGAAAAATTGTAAGTCTAAATTTGTTATCCTAACTAATGAAATACCTAAAATAAATCTAAATTTGCAGCTAAAGCTGATTCCTACAAACTAATAGTTTTAGTACGGGCTGCTAAGAAACAGTTTCAACAGTGGTGTATACTTACTACCGCGACTGGTGGTCGCATACTTGTTCATAGTAACTGCTATTGATGTTGTTAACTCGACTGGTGGTCGTATATTTACTCTAAGTAATGGTGGTGTACACTTGCTATCGCGACTAGTGGTCACAAATTGGTTCCATAGTAAAATCGAGGATAATACGCGATTGGCGTATTAACTTTGATGGAGCTTACCACTATGAGTGGAATAAGAAAAAAACTCAGCAATCGCAAAAAAAGATGACCGTTTCAGCGAGTCTCGTCTCAGCTTTTTACCAGCCGAAATAAAAAAAAAAAACGTGCAACGAGGTATACGTGACACAAAATTTAAAACGAAGCCGCCCGCGCGCACGACTTGCTGCGATTTCGGAGTCTGGACCAACTTTTTGCGAATAGTAAAAATCCACAGAGGAGGACTTTCTCCATCCGCACTTCGCATCCTTCTTCCGACCAACCAAAGTGTTCACATTCCGAATACAGTCAACTCTCCCTTACTCGATATTCCGTATCTCGATATCGAGTTAGAGAACCATAGTAAAAGTTGGTTTTCATGGCCAACTCGATGGTCCCTTGGATCGCAGTTGCATTGGTTTTGTGTTTTGTAATTCGATACCTCCCTAACTCGATGGTCCCTTCAATATCGAGTAAGGGAGAGTTGTCTGTATCTTCAAGTAGGACATTATTCAGATATTCGATTGTTTTTTAATTCAGTTAGTAACCTATCAAGAAAACCCAAGGAAAAATATCATCATGAAATCAGGAGTTCTTTCAGAGTTTGTTCAAGGCATACTCACATAAGGTTTTCTTAAGAAATTCATCGCGGATTCTTTTCAATAAAAATATCCAAATAAACATGAAAAATTTCCTTGACGTTCTTGAATGAACCCAGTCAACATTTTGGTTGGTATATTATTTGCTATACATCCTTATATATGAATCAAATTTTTCGTATAAAATGCATGACAACGCTATATACACACCAAAGTGGAGCCCATATACGCACTTCCCACGACTTTTTCAGACTTTCCATGGTCAGCAATACGATGCCACAAAATTCCGATAAAAATAAAAAAAAAGTTTCCTATGAGACTACCAGACCGTTGGATCCCTAACCCGGGACCATACCACCACACCACAGACCGCTTTATGAATAAGGTGTGATTATTTGCCAACATGAAAGGAAGTTTGCTATACAGCACACACGCTTTGTTGTTCTTTGAAGCCCACCGCCAGAAGATACCAACCTCGGGTGGCAAATTTTGCTATGTACTTGCTATTTCATTTGATGCTAGTCTGCATTGATATATGATCTGTCAGTTTATACAACTTGATGCGATTCTAGATTATACTTTTTACGGCATGGTTTGTTGTCAACAAAGTTTGTCGACAATGAATCGTAGTGGAGAATTATATACAATTTGTGTTAACATTTATTCGTTTTGATTTGACATATTGTGCAATTCTGATTTTTGACGTATGAATATGAGATTTTTGGCGCACATTCTTATACGATACGTGGTTCACTGGGAAAGGCTGGGAAAATAGCAGCATTATGACAGGAATTTTCTATTCTGGAAAATGCTCTAAACGGGAATTTTGAAGATAGTCGACAAAGGTATCTATCGCCACCAAATCAAAATGTATTCCTCAAAAATCCACTTAAGAATAATACTGGACAGTTTTTTTTACAGTTTGGCCCTTTATAATGCGGTAAAATCAACAAATGTACAAAGAAGTCGCATAATAATGAACGCACATATACGGTTCGAGTAGACCACAGTTCGAAATCGGTATATCTCAAAATCCAGATAATTCAAAAACTTGGGGTCTTCAGTAAAGCTGTTCTGGAGGTAAAGCGCTATCTGATGGTTTAATTCGGAATTTGACCGCTAAGTGGCAGTAGTGGGTGTGGAACTTTTACTTTTGTTTTGCAGATATTTCAGGATCCTGACCATTTAGCAGAATGGCGTCCTCGGCAAAGTTGTTCAGTAAGTTAAAGACTATCATTGTTCGAGCTAGTTGATTGAAAAAAAACTAAGCGGCACAAGTGAGTATAAAACATTTGTTTTGCAGATATCTCAGTAGCCTGACCACTTAGAAAGATAGCGTCTTCGGCAAAGTAGTTCAGTAGCTCAAGGACTATCATTATTTGAGCCAAGAAATAGAATATTTTGTAACCAGGAGGGGTTGGTGAGTATGAAACTTTTGTTTTGCTGATACTGCAGGATCCCTTCTTTTTAGACAGATGTCATCTTCGGCAATGTTGTTCAAAAGCTCAGGCACTATCATTATTTTACCAAATCTCAAACTTCAAGGATCAAACAAAGAAAGCATTTGTGCTACTGAACAATCGGACGAAGACGCCACCTTTCTAAGTGATCAGGCTTCTGAGATATTTGCAAACAAATGAATACGACACAGTTAGTGTTACTGCTCTTATTACCGTATGTATGTTTTAATGATTTTTTCTAGGACTTTCGTAAGAATTCAGGTATTTTCCCAAATATTCAGAGCGTTCATTAAGTGATTCCTTCCAGTGGAATTACTCCAAGAATTTTGTTGCGATTATTTCATGAAAATAACCTGGATTTCTCCAAAGATTCTTTTAGAAATTTTCCAAGGAAGGCCATTGTATCCGATGATATCCTAAGTTAGCTGTAGAATTCTATTGAAGGATTAGTGAAAAAAAATCTGGGTGAACTCCTAGTATAGTCTTTGAAAAAACTCGGGGTAATCCCTGAAGCAATTACTAGAGGTGAATAGTTCAAGGTTTTCCCGGAGTAAATTCTAGAGAAAGTCCTCTAAGCATCATTTATAAAACGTTGGAAGAATTTCTGGGAGTATTGGTAGAGGAATCTAGAAAAATTTCTAGAGAGATCTCAGTATGAGTCTCTGAAAGTATTTCAGTTGAAATCTCTAGAAAAAATCACTAGAAGATTTCTTGATATTTTTCCATGAGACTTTCTTAGAGGACCTGCTGAAGAGCTGCATTGAATTCTTTGATTTTTTCTCTGGAACCTGTAGAATTTTGCATCGGTA
This sequence comes from Aedes aegypti, assembly GCF_002204515.2. Classification (NCBI taxonomy): domain Eukaryota; kingdom Metazoa; phylum Arthropoda; class Insecta; order Diptera; family Culicidae; genus Aedes; species Aedes aegypti. The sequence continues at coordinate 444,620,033 of NC_035108.1, forward strand.
TTCACTAAAATCCTTATAAGGGAAAAAGAAACTCTAGAGAGTATTTTGTTTAAAATAGCGACCTTAGCAATATTCCATTAAAAATAGAGACTATTCAGACACTTTCATTAAAAATATACCTACTCAAAACAAACATTAGTAGCTGAATAACAGTTTAGGCTTGAGAGTGGTTGGTTTAACTCTTATTCCGTGAAAATGTTTGTTGAGAAGTCTCTAGAAAAAGACCTGCTGCATTACCTACAAATATCATCGTTACACTATTTTTTAAATTTATTTCTTGCTTTTACTCTAGGGACTGTCATCAAATATGAACGTATAGCAACTCTTAAAATAGTGTTTCAATGAAAAATTTTATTTACAAAATAAGAAGTCTGAGATTTTGCAGTTGCCAAGTTTTTCACATTTTTTTTGCATGCATGTAGTATGTAAACAGTTAGTGATTTTTTAAGATATTATAAAACTTGTGATTTGTTCCTGTATCGACTATCCTGGCTACTAAAAGCGGCACCAACTCAACGATCATATTTTAAAAGCGCATTTGGTTTATTTGGGTTCGCGGTTTATTTTAGGTGTTGTTTATTTTCTCATCTAGTTATGATTATAATGATTTTGTACACCAATGTTTATTCCTAATCGCAAAGAGTTTCTCAATGGTTTATGCACGTTTATGTTCTGTCTAATATCCTAGCGAATACTGAATATTAGAAAGAGATAATATAATAACTATAAATCTCCTTTTAAAAATATTTGTTCTTTTATCACATTTCAACACGTTCTAGAAATGGTGTCAGGTGTTACGCACAAGAAGGGCATCTAGGTAGGGGTAAAGTATCAACAAGTCTACAAACAGTATTTATATAAAATAGAGATTCATTTCAGTTCAATTCAATATACAGTATATGGAATAGTCTACAATAGGATAGAATATAGTATAGCTTTCGCCTTTAAACAGAGAGGACATAACTGGTTCAGAGATACGATCTTGTCACTTTTCTTTTAGCCTTGATTGTGGGGACGCTACCAAATGCCCCTCTGACATCAAATCATATTAGGTATTAAATACTACGCATAATTGTTCAAGATTGCTCATTCCGTTCACTGGAAGAAATTATCAATTTGGGTGTCATACTTTGCAAGTTAAGAGTAGGAAAAAAGACAATGTTTGGATAAATTTTATTTTCAAAGTCTCATCGCTAAATGCGTTATATTTAGTTGGTTCTAATCTTTTCGTGTTTTCAATAGTCCGATATCTGACACTGATGTATTTGTTCGATTGTTCTAATGTAGTTCTGTCGTATTTAAACCGTTGACAAATTTCAATTCTTTTCATTTACTTCAAAATTCCACAAATCAGCATTTCAGTAACAGCTGCGAGATAAAAAATAGCGTTACCTGTGTAACGCGATTGATAGCTAAAACATTGATTATTTGCCATTCGACTGTAATATCGTTCAGTTCGTTCTGCGATTTTCAAGCTTAATGCGTCATATAACTTGCTTGTAATGGTAGTGAAGTCGTAATATCAAGCTTTTGGTTCCACATTCTCGTTAACGATGTTTTCTCGGTGTTTATTTGTCATTTCAGTTATCTTTCAAAAGTGACGACGGCTTCCTAAAAAATGTACCTGGAAATAGAAACATAAATGTTAGAAATGTTCGAAAACGTTTTATTTTAGACTTATTGCTGAACACTGTAGTACTTTTTCGGAGAAATAAGACCACCTTAGCGGAAAAGGAATATTTTTCTCTATCATTCAATTCCACTAGAGTTTGTATCCTTTGACAGATACACGTATTTCGACCTCTTCTGTAAGGCTGTCTTCAGTATCGTATACTAGACTCGACTTCTAGTATTAAATTTAGTTTTTCATTTATTTATAGGTATTCCACTGAACAGCTCAAAAATGTATTGTCGATATTTCGCTGTTTTTTTTTCTGTTTTTACTGAAAATGGTATTCCCTGAAAACGATTCCGTTGTGAAACATTTTATAACTATGTTTAATTTAGTAAAATTAACGAATTACTATCCAGCTTTTTACGCTAGTATGCCATAAATTTTGAATCACCCCTTTTTGACATTGCTTGCCCACACTATAATTTGTTTTACAGTTGGATCGTAGCAACCTCTGCACCGAAACCAATTTTTGATGTTGTTGGTGTTGACAAACGTGTTTCCAGGAGACCAAAACCAAAACAACTTACCATGAAGTCTCATTTAGTACATTCTTGTTATAATATCATTTTGTTTTTTATTCATTTTAGGTACATTAAACAGGATTACTACTAATCGAATGGACCAGTGCACGAGTTCACTATCTGACGTTTGAGCGGTGCCGTGTTATTTATGTGACCATGGCACCGCTCAAACGTCAAATTCGTGAACTCGTGCATCGATCCATAAGGAAACTGAACTATGGAGCCTGGAGTTCTTTCAAGGACGTCTGCATGAGTACATAAGGAATTTCTGCGGAAGTTTTATCATTCCTTTAGGAGAACTTCATAGAATTGTTTCAGAGAAATTACAACAATAATTGCTGAAAATATCTCTAGATACAACCTTTGATAAGTTCTTTGAGAACTGGAAAATTTATTGAAGAATTTTCGAATGAATTCTTGCAATCTTAGGAGAAATCTCCGGAGTAATTTTTGAATGTATCCTTACAGAAATTCCTGGTTGAAATCTCAAAGAAATGGTAAGTGACAATTTTGAAAGGAATCATAAGAAATGGAGGCAATAAGGAAACTAAACTATGGATTTGTCGCCGAAAGAATAAATTCTTTCAGATAGATTTATTGAGTATCAATTTATATCAATGATCCACGGATTTATATTTATTGCTCCCACATGCTCTCTTAACACACAAGACCATCTAAGCCTGAATGTAGGACGATATTTATCATTGATAGCCACCAATACTAATTTTAATTGTCTATGACTAGCAGTCTATACTGTTAATGTTAATGGAAATTAACGGCAGGTTTTCTTTTTTGTTATTTGAAACTTTTTGCAGGAATTGGTGGCTCCATCGTCAATAATAGTGCCCAAACGCAACATTTATAAGAATAGAATAAAAGAATAATGTAATATTGAACTCTGGGAGGGCTTTCTTGGACAAACCTATTCAAATGTGTGGAAGTTGGCGCTATGTGTTTAGGTCGTCTGATAACGTAGACTAAGGTCGTAAGAATATAGACAACCGCTTCCCATGAGAAACGAAAATCGGCGGATAATTTGGTCGCCAGCTTAGAGTGCATTGCTTCCATAGAAAAGCGCAATTTCTTTATAAAATTGCCTACCTTCAGGCAATCTACAAAAATACAGATTCATGATTACCAGAACGTCTGATGTAACGAAACGACGAAAACCAACGATTTCTTTATTGACACGATTGCCTGCGATTATGACATTAGGGCTTGTTCATATATTTCATAGCGCTAAAAATTGTTCATGTATTTCATAGCGCTATCTGTTTTTTGTATGAACCGTAACATCTTCAGGACACCTACCCAGCGTTATGAAATTTGTGAATGGGCACTTATTATCCTTACGGAAACATGGCTCCGTCTTGACGTACTCAACTCCGAACTCTGTTTTAATTACACGGTATACCGAGGTTTATGGACAAAAGGTCGAAAGGACAAAAGGTCGAAAGATAAAAGGTGGAAAGGACAAAAGGTCGAAAATGGTTTGCTTGGTGAGAAGTTTTTCCTTCTTTGAAAAAAGATTTTCGAACTTTTGTCCCTTCTTTTTTGTTCTTCGACCTTCTGTCCTTTCGACCTTCTGTCCTTTCGACCCTTTGTCTCTCGACCTTTTGTCATAGATTCGTATTCCGATACGATCGCAGTGAACAGACAAGCTCCTTCCAACGTGGTGGTAGTGCAGTTAAAGCTTCTCTTCGTTGTACATCGGTGTCTTTGAACGACTGCAACTCCCGTGAACAAGTTGTTGTCTCTGCTAATCTTTCAATGGCAACAATCCATCTTAGCATTTACATCCGGCCGGCTCCACCACCTGAAGCGTACTCGATGCACGCAACTGTAATTTGCTACTTCTCTTCCGAAACCGACGCAATCATTGTAATCGGATACTATAATCTACCAGGGCTTGCTTGGATATATGACGACGAGATGAATAGCTGTTGCCGCATTTGAAGCCCAGTTAGCCTGGATTTGCACGTCAAACGCAAACAGCAATACTTAACCAATTATCATTACGTTATTTTCGATTTTCATTGATTGACTTATGAAATTTAGTAATAAAATACTTTACCAAAATCATAAGTGAAACTTAAAAATTTCAACAATAATCGTTGTGGCGCCAAATCATAATTATTCCTTAAGAAATTATTAAGTTTTTTTTTGCCTCAGTGTACTTTACTGTACTAAGTCAACTCGATACGTAACGTCAATAACCATATTTTTGTTTTGGTTTTTGTCAGTGATGTCTGCGATGTTGAAGAGCCACCGTCTTATCTCTTGAGAATTTACGATGACGGAGGCAATTACCACAGTTGACTCTATGCGTGAAGCTCCGATTTCTTTGCATGGCAAAGCATAGGAAGTCAATTTTCAAATGCTTCTAAAAAATTCAAAACTTAATTCAATTATATTCTGTTAAGTGTACGGGGTTAGATTTATGATCAAAATAATGTGTCTATAATGTAGTCCATCAATAGTCTATCAACATGTACTGAAAAGAATTTAAATAGCTATTGTAGATAATTTTATACAAGCATTTCAAATTTCACTTCCTATACCTTGCCGGGTTAAATTTTCGAAGCTTCACGCATATAGTAAACTTTTTCCAGATGGCAGCACCGTACCTTCGTTAGAGTGAATGGATGCTCTGCTCATCACAAGCCTTTCGTACTCCGAGTACAAATATGGGATACACGCAATTCGCGTCTACGAAGGTAATTACCACAGTTGACCCTATGCGTGAAGCTCCGATTATTTTACATGGCAAAGCATAGAAAGTCAATTTTCAAATGCTTCTTAAAAAATTCAAAAAAACTTTTTAATTAAATTCTGTTAAGTGTACGGGGTTAGACTATTGATCAACTATAGAATCAGCAGCATATTGAGAAAAAATATAAAACTCAAAATTATATGCCTATAATGTAGCCCATCAAAAGTATATCAACATATACTGAAAAGATTTTAAATAACTATTGTAGTTAATTTTATACGAGCATTTCAAATTTTTTTTCCGACAGCAATAATGAACCAGATTTTGACTTTTCGCTTGGCGATTTTGAAACGCTAAATGCTAGTTTATCGACATCAACTGGACGAATCAATTGGCGAACAAACGCACTGATGAAGCAACTGCTCACTTTTATGATAAGCTGTATAACGAGAGGCAAACTGCCGTGGTGGTCACCGGAACTGAGACGTCTTCGAAACGGTGTTCGCAAGGCTCGCAAGAGTTTCTATCGATCCAAATCCGATCGGCTTCCCCTTCATTTTGGAAGGAGTGTGCTGAATCTATGAAGCTGCCAATAAGCCTCATCGAGAGATCGGTTGATGAGGCTTATTGTCACTGAAGCTGACAGAAAATTTCTAGCAGTTTGAGAAACGGCCTCAGTAGTCCCGATTCATAAATCTGGCGAAATCAATTCTGTCGATTTTTTTAGGGAGTTCTGTGGAAATCCTTGTAGGTACTACTGGAGAAACTTGGGGGAAATTCCAAATGAATCGTAGATGGAATTCGTCAAGTAATCCCTAGCGGAAATTCTTCAGGTAATCATTAATCCCTGTGGGAATTCTTGAATGAACCCCTGCGGAAATTCGAAAATCCTTTCTGAATGCTTCTGACGGAATCCCTGGGGGAATCTCATGAAGGAATCCCTGATCAAATATTTGAAGTAATCTCTAGGAGTATCGCTGAAGGAACCCATAGGGGCATTCTTGAAAGAAATCCTGGAGGATTTTTTTTTAAATAAATATATGAATCCGCGGTGGAATTCCAGGAAGATTTCCTGAAAGAATTCTTTGAAGAATCCCGAATGTTATACGTAAAAAAATTCTTAGTCAAATTCCAGAACTAGTCTTGGGAGGATTTCCTGAAGGAATTTCTAGTCATATTTAAAAAAAGGAGCAATTTCAATCCTTTACGTAATTCCTGGAACATCCATAGGATAATTCTTCAATGAATGCATGGAAAACATTCTTGAGCAGTTCTGACAGAATCACTGGAGCAACTCAGGAAGAAGTTGTTTGAGGAACCAATGGAGATATTCCTAGAGAAAAAATGGATCCCCAGAGGAATCATTAAAACCAATTACTACAGGGATCCCAAAAAATCCACATTGAACTTACTACACGAAATCAGAGAAAAATGGAATGTTTTGAAATTTTCAAGGAAGCAAGGAAGATTTTCCTGACAGAACCGCTCAATGATTTAGAAGATTTTACAAGAATAAATTGTACAAATTATACCATGATGTCCTTTTGGTAACGCTTCAATCCAATCACACGATTTGAAACTAACGGAAGTTTGCAGGGTCCTTTGGAGAAGCGAAGCTCTACTCACTCACATAGTAGATAACTTTGGATCTTCGTCTTGGAAAAGCTCTGAACAACTTCCTCGAAGACAGGAATATTCTGTCTCGTTTAGATTCCTAAATATCCCTCAATTGCTGCCGCACAAACAAAGTATGCACACACACCAGCGCCAGCGCTGTGGATGAATCGGGAACTTTGCAGGATCCCTCGAGGAAGCACTGCTCATTAGGCCGTTCCTTATTTTTCGAAAATGTGAAATGTTATAAGTTCGTCATTGTAAAGTGCTCGTTTTGGTAAGAAAAATCAGGTAAAAATTTGAAGTCCGTGCGGGGACGCTATGTGGTCCCCCAACGGCCCTGAAGGTATTAGGCGTAGATGGCCCCGTGCGCATAATCGAGCTCGCTGCGCTCTAGTGTACGCAGCATGAGTACGAAAAGCCACCAGTAACAAATTGTCATGCGCTCGTTGATAATCAACATAGAAGTTTGTTTTCTTTGGGATGATTTAAATATTACGTAACGCAAAATTTGCCAATTTTAGATTTTCTCCCTCCCCCACGTATCAGATTTTGTATGAAAAATTTAAATTTTTGGTATGGACCGTAACACTACGGAAGACCACCTCCCTCTGTTGCGTTGCGCAATATTTGAACGATCTCTTTGTAGTTCTGAATGGATCATTCAAATAACCAAAACGGCCGCTATGGAAAGCATACATAGCGCCACCGTAGCCTTGTGTGTTTGACAGAACAGCAATGCTGTCACAATGTTAAATCCCATATACAGTGGCGCCTTTGTTTTGATGCGGTGAACACTGACAATAACTACGTTCAATGATCCATTTTATGGCAGCGTGCAGTGTTATGAAGATATCCACAGTATAAAATATTACAGTCGCCTCTCCACATCTCGATATCGAACGGACCATCGAGATAGGGAGAGATCGAGACAAAGAACATTAATTTAATGAACACTAGATTGGAAATCACTCCGTTACTAGGAACATAATAAACAAACAAACTTCATTTCGAGTTTCCATATTGTTCTGAATCGCCTAAATCTGGTCTAGTAACTTTAGATAATAGTCATATCGACATATGGAGAGAAAATTGGGAAATAAAAGTCAAAAGAAACACATCGAGATATGGAGAAATCGATATAAGGAGAGATATGAGAGAGAAATCGTATGCAGAATGAAGGGACCGAAGCAATCATCGACATAGGGAGAAATATCGAGATGTAGAACATCGAGATGTGGAGAGTCGACTGTATTTAACTTAAAATTCTATGCTGATAATCAATTTGTTACTAGTGTCTTTTCGTACTCATGTTGCGTACACTAGAGCAGCGAGCTGGATTTGGTTCACGGGGGTCATCTACACCTAATACATTTAGGGTCGTTGGGGGACCACTTAGCGTCCACGCACGGACTTCAAATTTTTAACTGATGTTTTTCTCACCAAAACGAGCACTTTACAATGACGAACTTATAATATTTCACATTTTCGAAAAATAAGGGACGGCCTACTGCTCATTCCGTACAACTTTTTTAAAGACATAAATTTTCAATCTCGTGTTCCGGAATAGTCAGCTATGTTACAATCGGGCGATGGACAAATTTTGTGAGCGATCTTGCATAAAAAGGTGAATGCATAGTATTTAGTAGAGCGAAATATAGAACGCCGTGAAAATCCTTTTTTAGTACCAAGGGATCGAATGCAGTACCGTGAAAAGGTGCAACATTGATAAGCGGGGTAAAATTGATCGGAATGGTCGTCGTCGTAAAAAGTTCGCAACAACATTTTTTGATGAAAATTTAGCCAATTTGGCAAAATTATCAGATATCTATGAAGAATGCCGAATTTTCTTAGGAAATTGCTTACTTTTAGGCGTATTCCGCGGCTCAATGTGTTCTTAATTTCAAAATAACTCAGACAGTATATGACTTGTGAAGCTTTGGCCTTCAAATTCGGTTTTGAGGACTATGATTTTAGTAAGTAACGACATTTTCAACATTACCGAACATAGGGGTCAATGTTACCCCACATCTAGGGCTGTTACAAAAACTCAAAATCGTATCCGTGAAAATCGCGATTTCTAAAATACTGAATGTAGACAATTTTTCCTGTAATAAGCAGTTTTCCGAAAATCAACGGTTTTAGGATTCATTCACATATTTTATATCCATATCGATTTCTAAAATACTGAATGTAGACAATTTTTCCTGTAATAAGCAGTTTTCCGAAAATCAACGGTTTTAGGATTCATTCACATATTTTATATCCACCCACCCCCATCAGCGTTTTGAATTTGTTAATGGCCCCTTATGATTGAAAGTTATGCAGTATGATTTTAAAAACGAGTTCAATAGTTCACATTTATCATTTCAAAACAATTCAAACACTCAAAGTTGGATATAAACTCAGCACCAGCGGATTGTTTCCAACTGTTTTCAACAATATTGCCTACACCTCAAAAAACTGTTATATTTTTGTGCAAAACTATCCTTATAAGAATGAAATTGTTCCAAATCATCAGTAGACGGAAACGAAACATCCAACATCCCTGGAAAGTATGGCTTTTTGGTACCGACCTGATGAAAATCGTCAAATGATCAATTTGATCCCGGTTATATTTCATTAGTCCGACAGTAATAGGCAAATATGCAGTTCATTGGATTATACATTTAACACTCTTTCGACGTTTAATACAAGATGCCCTACCTTCTAGGTTCAGATCTGAGCAACTAAGCCTCTATTGCTACGTAATTGAAATTCAAGATTTATGAGGCCACTGGACAGTAGACAGTTTCACAAAAATAAAAATTTCTGGGATTCAACCAGTCACCCCCAAGTCCTAGTTGCAATACTAAAACAAACTACCAGACAAATTTTCATCCAATTTGGAGAAGATTAGGAGGTGCCTCAAGTCAAAATTGTGTTTTTTGGCTATTTTTTACACTCAAAAAATTCTACCGAGAATTTGGAAAAATGAAAATCAAAATAAATACCACTGGTTGAACGTATTATTAGTACTTTACAACTTTTGAGAACACTGTATGCCGATAAGAGATGGTTTTGACCTCATAAAATTGATTTCTGTTCATTAAAGTACCTGTAAAATATACATTTCTCTACAGTTTTTGTTCTACGAGATTCTTAACCTCATGCCTAATCATAAAAGTTCAATCGTAGTATCATTCCTTTGTCATTTCTGAACATTATTGTAGTACATCATTTTTGTATCCGAATTACAGATACATTGTAAAAAATCGTCGGAAATACGACATTCCTCATTCCCCTGCATTTAGAGCTGCTGCCAAATGGCGCAATTGCTGACATGTTTAAAAACTGAACATAGTAGCTTTGCTTTTTCAATGATGGATGATGATTGAAGAAAACATCAAGCAAATGCCATCAACGCAGTCGTGTTTCAAACAACATTCGCATTTGATGCCAAGCATTTACATATGTGATATAGCCCCGAAGTCAAGCTTCTCGACTACCGATCTTGGGGATCAGAGTTTGATTCTTTTTTTTCGAGTGAAACCAATGTTTATTATATGCAGCATAGAAAAAGGACTAAAGGCGCAAATCACTACTTGAGCATTTTTCTTCATTCACTTAGGAGTGGGAGATTTTTGTGAGTTCTATTGATTAAGACTCAGCCACAAGATACACTTTTGAACAATGAATCGTGATGAAATTTGTTGGCCTCAAGTCATTTGGTCCATTGAAAAAAAAAGAACACTCTAAATGAACTCCCGTGATCAAACTCAGATCCTCAAGATCAGTAGTCGAGAAGCTTGACCTCGGGGCTATATCACATATGTAAATGCTTGGCATCAAATGCGAATGTTGTTTGAAATACGACTGCGCTGATGACATTTGCTAGATGTTTTCTTCAATCATCATCCATCATTGAAAAAGAAAAGCTACTATGTTCAATTTTTAAACATGTCAGCCATTGCGCCATTTGGCAGCAGATCTAAATGCAGGGGAATGAGGAACGTCGTATTTCCGACGATTTTTTACAATTTATCTGTAATTCGGATACAAAAATGATGTACTACAATAATGTTCAGAAATGACAAAGGAATGATACTACGATTGAACTTTTATGATTAGGCATGAGTTTTAGAATCTCGTAGAACAAAAACTGTAGAGAAATGTATGTTTTACAGGTACTTAAATGAACAGAAATCAATTTTATGAGGTCAAAACCATCTCTAATCGGCATACAGTGTTCTCAAAAGTTGTAAAGTACTAATAATACGTTCAACTAGTGTTATTCATTCTGATTTTCATTTTTCCAAATTCTTGTTAGAATTTTTTGAATGCAACAAATAGCCAAAAAACACAAATTCGACTTGAGGCACCTCCTAATCTTCTCCAAATTGGATGAAAATTTGTCTGGTAGTTTGTTTTAGTATTGCAACTAGGACTTGGGGGTGACTGGTTGAATCCCAGAAATTTTTATTTTTGTGAAACTGTCTACTGGACAGCAATAAAAAATAATTGTGACGTACAATGCGTTTATCGAGTAATATCGAGAATCTAGTTAGACGTGAATATAATGACTCCCAGATCTTTACCTTATCCCACTAACCCAATATCCTTTCTATGACGACTGTGTAAATGCAGGTGTATACTCGGTCTTAAGTAATAATCGTTGTCTAACTAACATTCATTTCTTCCCCCGAAGACCGTAAGGAGGCGGCCACCGCCGTTGTTGACTTTTAAATTACGAGCTCTTGATGCATCTAAATTAGAAGACGAGAGTTTACATTTATCAATGCAAATTAGCTAATGACGAACCGCACAATTGTACTCTAAATCCGCTACAAAATTCGCGACTGTTGTAACAGCCCTGCGTATCAGATCAGCTAAATTAAAAAACCGCCTTGAACCTTTTGTTTAAAAATGCTTAAAACTTCCAGAATGTCAAATACAATATACAGTCAAGAGCTATGGTTGCTTGCCAGTACTTGTTTTCAAAATATGAAACTTGCAACAATTTCGTCTTTGATATAACCTTTGTAACAAATGATATTTCCAGATCCAGATGATTTGGAAAATTAACGCTTCGGAAAAACTGTTCAGTATCTCAGACGCCATTTTTATTTGAGTGAAGTGACTAGCAATGTTGTCACTAGGCGGCGCTAGTAAGCATGAAACTTTTGTTTTGCGTATATCTCAAGATCATGACCACATAAAAAGATGGCGTCTTCGGCAAAGTTATTGTCGGGAACACATACCTATCAAAATCTGTTTTTTTTTTATAGAGATCAATAGGCGACCACTGTCGATTTCTCATTGAAAAAAAATAGTTTTCCCACAGTAAATCTCATATAAATTTTGAAACGCTAGATAATAATAGTTTCACTGATCGAGCAGAAATTTTGCACAGTTGTTATGGGACCAAAATAAAATCAAAAAATGCAATGCAAAAAATAGAGTGGCAGAATCGAACCAAGGACCACGTGATTATAAAGCGCGAACGCACGACTGATGCAGCATAACTGTCCCATATTGACTTTCGAACCATCACCTTTTTTCATCGCAACATGTACACTTTACTATGCATATAAAAGTCAACACACTTTGTTTGGAAATGTTGTGGAAAAAAATATGTCCCGTATAATTTGCTAATCGATAGAGGCAAAATAAGCTATCTACGCGGTTTTGTTCACCGAATATGGCATGTAGAAATGTACTAGAAAGTTATGAACAAAAAAAATTGAGCGCTTTTTTCTCAATGCCTAGTTTTCCCATATGGGACAGTTATGCCTGTATGGGCAGTGCAGTTGGATTACGAGGGAACAAATCGCACATAAAAAACGTTCATAATTAATCAATCATGATATGGAATAGTAAATTTAAAAACTTGATCTTGATTATGATTACTTAAGGTGGAACAGTTTGGAATCAACTTCTTATATTGCACTAAAACTTCAAAGGCACAAATCTTGGGCAGAAAGCATCCAACAACAGTGCACTTTTTATTTGGGCTTTGTGCACAAGCTTAAAATAAGAAAATCAGAAGTGCATATCCCGTCTACTGAAAATTGCCGGCGCGAGCGCCTAAGTTATCCCCCTAAAATAGTAGTTTTTGACGAACATTTTTTTGCGTGTACATACAAAATTATACGCTTAAGAATCAAGCATGCTGGATTTGCATCATTAAACTGACCACGTGTCTCCATATTTTTGCGATTTTTGCAAAGCCAATCTGAACTTTGCTCATGCTCACGCGTTCAATGCAATGGCTAAGAACATAAACTTGAACAAATCACGAGCAATTGCATCTCTGGGCACAAGTCGCTCATTGTGTTGGCCATCTTTGGATTCCGAGATGTTTCACCTTAAACGTTCATTTCAGTGTAAAATGTATTGAACAATTAACGGTATTGTGGTAACATTCAATCGTTCTATGGGTAGAAGGCCTTCAGTAGAAGGATATCAACTGAGAAGGATCTTGACAAATGTACACACAGATTCAACGGAAGGCTAGGTAATGGAAAGACTGATCGTATTTCAGCCGATACGGATTTTGACGGGCAGACGGATGAGTGCACAACAACTTGATATTTTTTGTTGATCTTTCCAAGATCTCTGAAAAGACTGATTTTCATATTTAATTCCCTACAGCTATGAAACTACGTGAAGGTCGTGGCTGAATACTCAACAAAGTTTTGCCGGAGTTCCTGTAGGAATTACTATCGAAATCTATTGAAAAATTAGGCTTAGGTAAAAATCCCGGAAGAATTTCTGCCTTTTTGTTAAGGAATTTATGGTACCGTGCACCCCCACTAATTCGAACAGTACCTCATGCAAACCATCGGGGTTCATTTTTAATTTGAACATCTAGTCACCCTAGAAACGTGTTTCTGGTTACCTTTTTCACTGTTTTGTTTTGATTCTGCGTTCCGTTCCATCTCACTTCACTCCGTTCCATGAGCTAAATGACGTTTGAACCATTTTTAATCTGAACGATGTGCAAATTAGCGGGGTACAGATTAAAATGTGTTCAGATTAAATGTGGTAAAACCAACGGGGGTACCCGGTACACTCTAGAAAAAAAAAAATCATTGAAATTTACGTGTTATTAGATGTACATAAAAGAAGCGAACCATTTCACATAAAATTACATCTGTTCTTAAAATTGAAATGAACATGAAAAAAGTCGTTATAACTGACTTTTACATCCTGGCGCGTAATTCTTTTTTCTCATACTGTATTTTTTTTTTTGGAAATTGAGTCGTTATGCGCGTATTCGGGATTTTCAAAACTCTTACCTTGATGATGTTTTGAAAACAAAACTAAATCCAAAGGGCATCGACTTAGAGGAACCAGTAATTACAATTCTAAGTGACCACCGCTCCCGCTCTACACTAGAATAACAATTTCAAACATTGCTCTTTCAAAAACAACCGCACAACATACCATGCGAGAACGATTCCACGACATGAAACAAACGGGAATAAATAAAAGTAAGCTGAATCGATCACTTCACTAGTTGATCACACACATTGCTATCAAGCACACTTATGCACCCAATAGGGTCCTAAAGCCCTGTCCCAATTTTAGTGCCAAACGCTTAAGTTCAGGCCAAAAACACATGTTTACTCAATTTTCTAATGTTTTCCGTTGGTTTAAGCTCAAAAAACATTTTTTTAGATTTTGTCACATCCTTTGGCTTAAACTCAAATATTGGGTGTATTTTGATTTCCGTGTCCCTTACGAAATGTCAGATAGGAACAACCCCAGTGGTCGAACTAAAACCCCTGTGGTGTTTTTGTCGACTAAGCGAACGTCAAACATGATCAAAAGTGTCAAGGTTCATTTATGGACCAAATTTTTAAATTAAAGTTTAAACATGACATAGCCATTATTTGAGCGGGAAAAATTGCTAAAGTAGTTACAGTTACATGCATTTTCGTGTTATTAAATGAAAACAAGATTTCATTAAAAATTTTAGGACCCAATTTGCAATTATTTTCTCGTATAAACACAGAGGAGGGGGCCTTCGTTAGTCGAGTGGTTAGAGTCTGGGTTCGATTCCCTGTCAGTTCAGGATATTTTCGTAATGTAAACTTCCTTGACTTCCCTGGGCATAGAGTATCATCGTACCTGCCACACGATATACGAATGCGAAAATGGCAACTTTGGCAAAGCAAACTCTCAATTAATAACTGGAAGTGCTCATTGAACACTAAACTGAGAAACATGATCTATCCCAGTGAGGAAGTAATGCCAAGAAAAAGAAGAAAACAAAGAGGAGAAAAATCGCGACGCGCAGCACCGGCCATGTTGAAAACAAACTCAATGATGCCGACACCAAGTCTGACATTAAAATCAAATTTCATGTAAATTTGCGTCTTCTAAAATGAAAAAGTTCAGTCTCACGTTCATATTTTACGACACATGACGTGTGAAATCAGAAAATTGACACAAACGTTATAGAATTCTGTAAAGATGCATTACTGGACTGAAATATCGTTCTTTTTTTTTGTTTGAAATCATGTGTCATTGCATGTTTGTTTTAACTATAAATCAAAAGAAACATAGAATTTCGTTATAAATGCGATTGCGTCACAAGATAATTAAGTGCATTTTCAATTAGGTCACATCTAAAATTATTTTTTTTTTTAAGAATGGAGATATTCTAGCTTAGAACAAATAGTCGAAACTTACCTCTTTTTTTCTCTAGTACCGCACAACCGCAGCGAAAACCGTTGGCAACATGGTGGTCAGTATAAGAGTCTTGATCGTGGTGCTCACGGTAGTGGCGCCGCTTGGCGCTTGGTTCAGCGGCTGGCTGGTAACCGCGGCATCTTGGGCTGCCGCAACGGCACCCAGATTCACCGGGCCATTGTTCGGATCGGACACGAACTGTCCGGTAGCAGGATCGTACGATCCTGGCGTGAATATCTGCGTCAGGGGGTCGTACTGCCCTTGCTGGAAAATGTTGGTCTCCGGGATGTAGCGACCTGGTGTAAATACTCCGGTGGCTGGATCGTATTCGCCTGGGGGCACGTACTGACCGGTAGCAGGATAGTACTGGCCGGGTGGTGGGAAATACTGCTTTCCGGTGGGTACTGGAGCTGTAGATGTCTCATTGTACGAGGCCAGTGGAGTTGGTGTGGATGTTTCGGTAGAGTTTGTTGGTTGATCGCCAGTTGAGTTGGTGTTCATGATCACTGGGGTATTTGGAACACCGGCGACGGCGTCCTTATTTTCACTGGTTGCCGGAGGTGGATTTGCACCTGCAACTGGGACTGGGGCAGGTGCCGCGGCTGGAGCTGCTGGAGCACCTGGAGCAGCTGCAGCAGGGGCAGCTGCAGCTGCTGGAGCAGCAGCGGCAGCAGGAGTCTCTGGGTTACCGTTGACAACAGTAACACGATCACGGTAGATAACGCGATCTTCAGGTTTCAGTGCGTTGTAAATGGCAGCACCAGCGGCTCCTGCTAGAAGACCCGTTCCGACTCCAGCAGCGATTCCTCCGATTCCAATTCCAGATGATTGTGGTTTGTATGCTCCCACAGGGATGGCCGCAATGGGGAAGCTTGGTGCTGGAGCATAGTTGACTGCCGGAGCAACACCGCCGCCTTGGAATCCACCGTGAGGTAGTCCACCATATCCACCGGCTGGAGCGTGGTAACCAGAACCTCCAGAGGGGAATCCACCGAATCCTGAGGGTTGGTGACCGAACCCGCCTGGTTGTTGGTGTCCAAAACCTCCTGGTTGTTGGTGTCCGAATCCGCCTGACTGCTGATGTCCGAAGCTGCCAGGCTGATTGAATCCTCCGGGTTGTCCAAATCCAGGCTGATTGAAGCCTCCGGGTTGGCCTGGCTTGAAGCCCTGATTTCCAGGGCTGTACGCTGGAGGTGGTTGATTGAACGGAGAATGAGCATTTGGATTGTTCATGGCTGAATATGGCGGTGGTGCGCCATGTTGAGGATTCACAGAGTATGGCGGGGGTGGCGCTCCATGTGTCTGATGCACGTTATGCTGTTGCTGCACTGGGTATGGTGGTTTAGCGGCTCCGGAGCTTTGAACTGGATATGGTGGTTTAGCAGCGTTTTGCACTGGATATGGAGGCGCCGCTGCAGCTGGTTTCGCCGGTTGGTTACTATTGACGTTCCAACCGATGGGCCGTGCATTGGCTGATGAGTCTACCGGCGCTGATGGAGCCGGTTTTGGCTTTTGCTGATAGTTGCTGTAACTCAAACTACCAGGGTTACTGGCCGCCGGAATACTTTGACTTGGTTTAGAAACACGGCCCCGACTAACCGACGATGATGACGAGCTTTTACTCTTGCCACTGGTTTTTCTCGCTTCCAAAACTGGTAGAAAATTTGAAGCGCAAAGTAACACGCAAAACGTAACCACTTTGAGCTTATTTTTATCAATCCGCAACGATGCCCCTCGTTTCATTTTATTATTCATTTCTCCTTCACGACCACTGCAAACTGGTTATAGCACAAAAATCACCGATATGCGTTTCACTGACTCACTTTGATGCTCCCCACTTAATTATTTCTTTATTAATCACTTCACTGAACAACGCAATCGATCAAAGTAGCCATTGGCTACCGCTTAATACGTCTCCAATTTGTGCAATTTGCACAACAATTCACTCCTTTCGCCGACTACTAGATGGAAAATTTATATCCTCGAGCTGTGATGAAAGGAAAAATCAATAGTTGCCCTTATTAAAAATATTACTTTGCACTACGAATCGCGGACCAGACGTAACTTTGTTCCATTCACTACAAGTTTCTACGAACGAATGTTACACTGAGACAGACTCCGTGTAAGGCCGTGGTGTGTATAATAAACCTGAAAAATCCATTCAAGCTGATGATTGTATCTGTCCATGCGCCATGCGTTGCTTGCAGGTGAGAAGAAGCATTGCTTACATGTGCTAGTGAAATTGAGCGGGTGTCGAATGGGGAACAAACAGTGGGGGATGTGAATTACGTCTTGATGCTGGTGGCTGACGAAATCCGCGATTTCGATTCACTAATCGGCTAAGTTGGCCTTGCAATTGCTTTCCAGGCGGAATGCATTTGGTAGAATGAAAGCGAGGGCTCGCGATGCCGTCATGTGCGGTATTCGTTGCCAGTACGGTATTTCTGTTCATTCGGAAACGGGAAGTGAAGGTGTTGCAAATGTGATGAGGCTTAAACCTTAAGGAAGGTGGAATGCTATTCTTTTGGTGTGTTTGTTGAAACTCTTTGTTTTGGCGAATAATAATTAGATTTACTGTTTATATTTTGAATTTTAAACCAATTAAACAATTTTAGCTTATTTTTTGTCTGGAAGTATTCCATTACAAAAAATGAAACAAAAAATTAAGATTTTGATGCAGTTTCTTGGGGCGATGATTTAAATCAGCGCGCAGCGATTAAAGAATGATTCATTGTAAATATTCTGGAAACGTGTATGCTACTGCTAGAGCACTGTGTTCAGCTTTTCTAGGAAGTGAATATACTCTTACAGGGCTGGTAGTGGCAAGCTAGCACACTATTATTCATTACTGAAGGCCGATTTTTTCACCTTCGCTTAGGCCGTAAAATACTTTTACTGGATTTAAGGTGAAGTGATCAGACGTCCAGAATGTGTGGGACAGTTGCGGATTTGAGCAACTTGTCCCACATCCCGGAAAATGCCCCAAATCGTAGAAATTATCAAAAGTAGTTTAATTTGTTCTTGAAATATGAACATTGAAGTGTTAATCATTCTTGTTTAAAAATTCAAAATTAACATCCACTTACTGGTCAGGATTCTTAATGGACCAACTCTATTCCAATCAAGATCTTAGTAGGATCCAGGATTCTAGTCGATATCTTAACAGAACTCTATTCTTATTCTTACTTACGTTGAAATTTCGCAAAACATTATTGAATTCCAAAAATTGTTAAAACTTTTTCCACATATAAGCATTAAGCTCTGGTTTTGGTCCAGAATCTTCTGATAGTACTACATACAGTCATCTCTCCCTTACTCGATATTGAAGGGATCATCGAGTTAAGGAGGTATCGTGCTACAGAACACAAAAGCAGTGCAACTGCGTTCCAAGGGACCATCGAGTTAGCCATGAAAACCAACTTTTACTATAATTCTCTAAAGCTAAGTATGCAGTTCCGCTCAAGAAAAGTAAAAATTTCTGCCCAAGAAATGGTCAAGAAATTTCCTACAGTGAGCTCCATTTGAATTGACATTCCTTTTCAACTGCGTACTGCGATCAAAGAAAAATGGTTTTCTTGAGCATTTCTTGCAAGCAATTTCCCACGCATCGAGATAGGCGATTACTTTTCTGTTGAAGTGCATACTTCGCTTAACTCGATATCGAGATACGGAATATCGAGTAAGGGAGAGTTAACTGTATTAGGAATGATTCTCTTCAAAAACTTCCAATAATTTTCATTGGGTCTGTTCTCAACATTTTTTTCTATTCTTACTAAGATTTTGCCTAGAATTAAGTCTGAGAATTTTGTTAAGCAAACTAACTCTCCTGGTACAGCTCAGAATCCTAATTTGAAAAACATAAACTCTAAACTATACTTTAAACTTTTGCTTCAGTATCTTTGTAATCGGTTTTCAAAATTCTGATTGAAATTTATATAAAATTCTGGTTCGAAAACATCACGTGACTCAGACACGGCTGGTAGTTTGTCACTTTTTAGTTACTTGATCACTATTTGCGACCTGGTCACTAAAATGTCACTATTTTCGACAAACAGTCACTAGATTAACTTTTTTCAGGAAATTGTTTCTAAAGTCACTCTTTTCATGATCTGATGATAATGAAATTTAGGGCAAGGATAGCTATTCAAACATAATCAAAAAGAAATAGATATTTATCATTATAAAGGCAACTATAGTGTGATTTTGAAATCAAAGTGTCAAGATTCTTGACTAATTGGAAATTTTGATAAAATTTTACACAAAGCAGGACTGATATCTAACAGACGTGCTGAATAAATTACCACTGAACTTTCTGTATTAATCTACGGCTATAGACTGATTCGTTGCTGACAAGTAATTTCTCGGCCTATCTTGATGCATGGGAAATTTCTTCAAGGAATCACTCAAGAATGCGCTTTTTTCTGATCGCAGTACGCAGTTGAAAAGAAATGTCAGTTCAAATGGTAGTCGCTGTAGAAAATTTCTGCAAGGAATCGACGAGAAATTTCTTTAGCGATTCCATTTCAGTAGCAAACCAGGCTTATAGAAGGAATCATAGATCTGCCTTTTGAAACAACATCATCAAAACATCACCGGAGAATAAGCCAGAGAAGGTTAGAGATAACAACAAAAGAGTTAGTCAGAAACTCGTCTAAGACTTCAATAGTGGAAATCATTTCAGGTATTACATTAGATATTCCAACACATAAACTATACATGTTTTCATTGATTACCCCTTGGAAGTTTTATACACGACTATGGTCAACTATTTTTATACAAAAAACATGTTACTATAATGAATGCTTGAACATTATTGGACGAAAATAATTACTCAATGATGATATCAGTGACTATTCCATAACGTCAAATCCACTTGTTCATGGAGCAACACATATGCGATTTCTATCGATTATTGTTTGCTTTATAATCTAAATATTCAAAATTAGTCATTTTAAGGGTTGTAGATCAGATAAAACGTGTGGTTTCGAGTCGCCACTGAGTATGATGATAATTATAACCTAATTTAGTTATTGAAACGATGGGTTGAAATATAAATATTTTAAGGCTCAAGAATCCATCATTCAATTATCAGCAATAATCAAAAACTAAAAACCAAATTTTTCGTTCATATTTAAAGAAATCCTCATGAAAATCTATCATTGAATTACAGATAGAAAGTGCAATGCAATGATAGATTTTCATGAGCATTGCTTCGATTTTGAGCGAAAAAAACAGTGTTTGGATTTTGATCCGAATAAGCCGATCGAACCATATTCGGAGAGTGTCCCAAGTAACACAACTTGTTATATAATAGTTTAAAGCTCACAATTTATGCATGTTCGATTGTAGTTTTCTAGCATTTCAGACTAAAAATCAAACACTTCTAGAGCTTAAAAAGCGCAAAACATGGCGGCTTATATAACATCTTATAGATGTCTCGTAATACAATCGAAGAACTATGATTTTGTTTAATCAACGATCTATAAACGTACTCTCAACATAATAAAAATATCAATTACCGTAAAACGGGGTAACTTTGATAGTTTTTTCGAAGAAAACTTGAATATTTATGCTTGCTGTTTCAAAGAATTATAATTTATATTTTTAAAACAAGTACTGACATCCAAGCTATCGATTGCAGTCGATAGATTGCCAAAAGATTTATTCTGAATGGATATATAATTTTTCATATGATCGAAAGTAGGTTTTCTGTTCTGGGGTAAATTTGATAATGGAGTATGAATCGAACAAAATTGAATGAATGATGTGCATTTGTAGGGCATTGCATACCTCTAGGCGTTTAACGTTATATGGAAATTTCTGACTTAGATTACAAAATTGGTCCCAGTTTGTGAAAATGCTTTTCGCTAAAAGATTTGAGACCGTATTTAAGCTCTATGATAACTAGGCTATCAAAAATAAGTGGCCAACTACTCAAAACTATATCAAATAGTGATCGTAGAACAGATTGTTTGTAAGCGTTTCGAAAATGTGAAAATTGTGTCAATTTTTAATATTCGTATAAAAAGCCTCAAATTTTCTTGATTCAAATGAAAACCGCTCTTACATGAAGTGTCATACCAATATTCTTTAGTTTTGCATTCGTTTTGCTTAACTGATTAACAGAAACTATGATATTTCGTTTAGTATGTGGTGAGTTACGCACTATCAAAGTTACCCGCATTATCAAAGATACCCCGTTTTACGGTAGGTATAAAACAGTAACAAGCTATTGTCATGTCTTCCTATCTCAAGTGATTATTCCTTATGACTCTGGTACCTTTTACTTGTTCATACCTAATGAATTTGTGAGCTATACATACTGGCTGCCGTAGGCGCAGAAGAGAGACTTCCCGAACTGTGGACAGACTAACATATTATTTTATTTTTCATTTGCAGGATATAAAAGTGGCGACGAGGATCATGGAAACGTGTGTTGGCGATTATCGTTTTTCTTTGAGGTGGCGAGTTAGCCAATTTTATTTGTTTGAGTATGGTGAAATAGAACAATTTAAGTTGAACTAAATTGTTCTATAGAGCTGACGAAATTGTCGTATATTGTGAACATAGTTGATCTTTTGTGGAGCGATTGCTGTATTGAGATGAACGAAATTGTTCTTTAGTGTTGAGCAGGATGAATCCAATGATTTGAATGTTTTGTTGATGTCATGAAATAAGTAATTTGAAGATAGTGGAATTTTCTGGGTATATTTTCTATTATTCGTTGTATGAGGTGTTTAACGTGAAGGTGGCCGTTTAAAAAGTGATTAGAAAGTTTCAAAAGGGGAAAGGACTGTCATGTCTTCCTATCTCAAGTGATTATTCCTTATGACTCTGGTACCTTTTACTTGTTCATACCTAATGAATTTGTGAGCTATAAATACTGGCTGCCGTAGGCGCAGAAGAGAGACTTCCCGAACTGTGGACAGACTAACATATTATTTTATTTTTCATTTGCAGGATATAAAAGCTATAATAATGTTTTTTGACAGCAATAAACACTAACAAAATACATGCATAGTCCAACTACTTGCATATGTTGTAATCAAGTATAATGCAAGTGATATAACTCTCAAAATACATTTATATAATAGCATGATGTATAAGTTGTAATGTAGCTATTTTCAAGTGATTTAACCTAAAAAAAAACATTTGTATACCAAACTATTCACAACCAATTCTTATCACGTTGTTTTGGCACGTGATTGGAGAAAAAAATGTTTGGATTTGTTATGGCTAGGTTCAAGACCCCAAAAAATAATTCCATTAATGGAGACTCTTAATTATGTGAAACCATCAAATAATGAAAATCAAGTCATTAAATGATGAAATAAAGCATCATGTTACGTTATAATCTATTGGGCCACTGAACACCCTGCAAACATAGCATCAAAAATAAAATATATTCGCCTCTGTTTCTTGATCAGAATGAGAGTGGGTCAGCGAATGTTACAAGTGTTGGCACACAGTGATCGGCGCCAAACAGTGGGTGGTGTGTGTCTGTCTTGTTTTCGTTCATGAATCGTTATCTTCAACGAACGATAAATGTCATGCGTGTTGTATGAATGCAGGCGGTTAAATTAGATGAAATTATGGCTCGTGTGTCAATGATCGTAAAATTTTCCAAAGCCTGGAAAAATATTTGATAAAACGATGATGGTTATTTTCCTCTTAAGTATGCATAGAATCATTTTCTAATTCTTTATGCAAGACAAGATCTAATTCGGTTTGTCTCAAGTTCGCCAATAATCAGTTGTATTCTAGCGTTACCGTTAGAAGAAATGATTTAATTTTACGGAAATTCTGTCGCAAATTTAGCTTGAGTTTTTATTTTTCGTTCGTTTTTGAACTTGTAATTCTGTAAGGATTTTTTTCAGAATACTTTGAAATACATTCACGTTTTTCACCACAGTTTTGTCTACATTCAGCATTTTTCCACCGATTTATTCCACAGATTTGTGAGAAATGCTTCAAATAATTAGTTTTGCATCTCTACTTCAAAATCTTCAATGAATTTTGTCCAGTAAATTCATTATGAACAGGAATTATTCTAAACATACTATCACGATTACCGTAGTTCATGAACCTGATTTTTTTCGACTGAAATCAGAAATATAAAATAGTAACCTATAACAAATTATCTAAAAAAACAAATCTCGTAAAAAATTATGTGTGAAATCTACAATGCGCCATGTTTTTGTCTCATTCCGGATATCTTATTGCTTAAGATTTGAAATTACTGCAGTTCTCTACATTCTAAATTCACACAATGTGTAAATTGGTTAATATACACATAGAACGTATTTTTATTTCTAGCCATTTTTATGACTAATACTTGTGATTTTGAAGTCACTTTTTGGTCACTATTTTGATCATTTTGGTCACTAAAGTCACTATTATTTTGCTGTCTAACTGCTACCAGCCCTGCTCAGATCAAAATTTATACTTATTTTGTTATTTTTTATTTGCTTTCACAACAGATTATGGAAATCCCACTAGAATAAGTCGAATTTCAAGTAAAAGTGCAATGCTGTCACTTTTATAAGTTAAACAAACAGCAAACAATAATATTAATGACCGACGTAATTTTTGGTTATGTAACAAGAATCGGATGTAATTGAATTCGATTACATCTGTATCAAGGACTGTTCATTTTTTTAAGTAGACATCTTGTGCATTCTGTATCTTTTTAATTTATCTATGAAATTTCAATCGGTTTTCTGCACATTGTTCGACTAGTATTGTACATTGTTGTGATAATAAAATATTCTCCAAAATAATTGAAACTCACACGAATATGAAACAATGTTTAAAACGGTCGATTTTTGGAGGTTATCAAAATCAATGATTATTAGAAATTGGATGGAAAATTCGACAATCTATATTTTTTATTTTCAAAAAAAGGCTTGTTCTTCAAAAGCATAATCAATCAGAAGCCTGATGGAAAAAATAAAGTTATTTTTGGCGAAACAATTTTAAAGATATAATAATATTATTTTTCCCTGATATTTTTAGAGAAAAATATTTTAAAATTGAAGGGGATTGATATGAGTCAAATTTTTTTGGTTTAAAGTACATCCTAACGGAAGTGCTAATATAGTTCTAATATGAAAAATAACTTACGCCTTCATAAAGTTGCTTATTTAGTCCCCACGTCACATTTAAAGCACAATAGAAAAACAATTGCTTTATTTTTAGAAGATCTTTCAAATCATAATGACAATCACCAAAATTGACAACACTGCTGTACTAAAATCGATTTTATTGGCCACATATATTTTTCATAATATGTTATTCTGAGATTACCAATTGAAATATTCGCCTACATGATGTGGTGGGTTTCCGGATTAAAACGTAACATTTAGTGAATGTCATAAACCATTAATGTACAATATAATAGGATGCAATGCACCATATTGTAATTCCCAGTGAACCACGTATGTGCATCCAAAATCACATATTCATGCGTCCAAAATCAGAATCGCACAAGATGCCATATTAAGCGTTATCAATGTCAATACAAGTTGTATATAAATCCCCAGTACGATTCATAAACGACAATCTGTGTTGACAACAAAACATGTCGTAAATAGTGCAACATAGAATCGCGTTATGTTATATAAACTGACAGATCATATATTTATCCAGAAAGCATCGTATGAAATTGCAATAACTTAGCAAAAATTGCCATCCAAACTTTGTCTATCTGCTGACGATGGGCCTGAAATAACGACAAAGTATGTGTCGCTATACATGAAACTTGTATCAATATTGGCAAATAATCACCCATTGGATATGTAAACCTTGGTGGTTCCGTGGTAAGGTGCCCGATTCATGTCCAGAGGTCCCGTGTTCGAGACTCGCTGGAGACTTTTTTTTATTTACATCCAAATTTTGTGGCATCGTATATCTGATCGCTGAAAGTCCGAAACAGTCGTGCCAAGTACGCATATAGCCTCCACTTTGGTAGGTATATAGCCTTTTCGTGCATTCTATACGATTGAATTGATTCATATAGAATGATGTATAACAAAAGTTATACCAACCAAAATGTTGACTGGGATTTAATGTCGAAGCATCATTATTCCTATTTGTAAATACAATTAAAAAACAATTTAATATTATGTAACAGAACTTGTAGGGGAAGATCTCCCAGTACCGGAACCTAAGCCGTTAAATTAATCACGGTGTGCCAGAAACCGTTATTAACAGAAAAAATGTCCAAGAATTCGGCACCAACCATTCGAAAGATATAGTATTCATGCAACTTCTCCGTGAATTTGAAAATATTCTAACGAGGGAATCGAAAGTTATAGTGATTTGAAGGTTTTGAGCTATTTTGCATGGGATATTCACATGCTTATAAATATTCCTCAACGGTGCATCATTATTATTTTTGTAAACAAGCCAAGTAACCATCAGCTTTGCATTAAGCATTCAAAACATGTGATATCGAAGTATTTTCCCTGTAAATTTTAAATCATTACGTTGAGAAAATCAGAAGTTACAGTGATTTGTATATTTACCATTATTTCTATGAAGTTTAAATTAGAGCTTTTCTATGGCTTTGTTATATTAATGCACAGATTTTACAAATAAATATGTTCATACGACTGACACTCGGCATTTAAAAAATGTATTATTCAAGCATCTTTGCAGCTAGTTCGAGAATACTTTATCTAGAGACAACATAACTAAAGTATTTTGAAGTTTTGGAAGTATATTTTGATTATTAAATTACCACGTTCAATGTTTCAACCACTACTAATTGCAACAAATTCTTATCAATATGTTGATCAATGTGATTTAATAGCGTGAATGACCGCCTACTGTTGCTTCTCCGTTATTACAAGAGCAACTATACATGCATAAGGAACCAACGGATGCTACTTAGGATTAATCGCACCACTCTTATATGTAAGTAATGGAGTTCTCATTCCTTGTAATAAGCAGGACGCGGTACTGCTGCGTCCGAATACAGGTCAATTGGGGTTATGGAATAAATATTTATGTGTTACTATCTTTGAGGAAGCCGTTGGAATCCTCTGCACTTCCACGATAAGTCAATGTTGTTTGGAAAATTGGAAGACGTTATATTAAAGTTTCGTCTTGGTAAACAACACGCTTAATTACAATAGTCCTAGGGATCATCACATCATTTTCTCTGGTTATACCCTGTTATATCTCCCTCAAAACATAATGAAGTCAACAACATAATGAATATAATAAAATAAAAAGTAACCCTTTTTATGCCCAAAACATGACTGAATAATCAATATTACGATACCTTTGATGACGAACCATTCAAAGATTTTGCATGATGCAAATCATGCAGCATCAATCCAAAAAATAATCTATCAGTATATAAAAGGAAAAGTCGAAACTTACAGTATCGAATAATTCAAGGAACCAAACAAAATATAAGGCTTGTTGCATTTACATATTTTGCAAAACATGAAACAAGGTTAATTTCTACAATAAACTCCTACTGACTATTAATTGAGCAAACACTTATATAAACGTATCCTTCCTTCGCTGTCGAATAAAATGTTAACCATCATATTTAGCTTATTTAAAACACTAGAATAAAACGATCTCACCAGTTGATAATCCAAACTCGACTGAGCAACAAGGTGCCACTTTCAAATTATTCAGTTTCACCAATATTCTTATTTGGGCCATAACGAAACACTGCCCCGCCAAACGCGCGGAAATGAAACAAAATTTTCAAAAACGAACCCATTTGCTTGTGATTTAATGAAGCATTGGATTTCTTCAATGAAAGATACAAGTTGAATGTAAATCTGTTAAGTTAATTTGTGTCGAAATTATTAAATGCGTGTTGCCAACACTATTTCAGACGATTGAAAAAAAAAAATCTTAATTACTCCAAAACTTCAAAGTACTCTAGTTATGTTGTCTTTTTATAATATATTTTCAAACTAACTGCGAAGATAATTGACTACTTTATCTTTTGAATGCCGAGGGTCAGTCCTATAGACATTGTTATTTGTTAATTATGTACACTTTCATAACAAAGGCATAATCATCAGCTCCTATATGAACATCGTAGAAATAATCATAAAAATACAAATCACTGTAACTTCAGATTTTCTCGACCAAATGATTTCAAATTTGCAGAGAAGGTGCTTGGATATCATATGTTTTGAATGCTTAATGCAAAGCTAGTGATAATTTGGCTGGTTTACAAGTTAATAATGATGCACCGTTGGGAAATGTTCATAAACATGTGAATTTCCCTTACAAAATAGCTCAAAACTTTCAAATCACGATAACTTTCGATTCCCTCGTTAGAATATTTTAAAATTCACGGAGAAGATGCTCGAGTGATATATCTTTCGAATGGTGGGTGCCAAATTCTTGGACATTTTTTTTCTCTTAATAACGAATTCTGGCACACCGTGTAATAATTCAAAAACTGTTGGTTCTCTGCGGTCTTTGTGCCCATTTATGATTAATATTATCATTGAAAATTTAAATATAAATTTTGACATTGCATTTCGATGAAGAATTTTAGTACCAAATTGATCAACCCTAGAAAAAGACTCCCAATACCGGACACGGTCTGTGAATGCTTTGAATTCTGTAAATCTTTACATCTTTGAATGTTTTTACTCTTGGAATAGTATTTTATTGCAAATTCAATGCATTTGCAACATTCAGAAGAATAATTTGAGTCTAACTTAATCTGCAAGTCGTCCATAAAAAAAACCTTTTTAATTTTTGATGAAAAATAACACATTTAGCGTGTTGTTCTGAATCTTCATTCTTTTTATTTTTATTGCATCTTTGAAACTATGATTGATAAATCCTTACAAAATTAATGTTAACAAATTAAGCTGTCTGAAACTGGGGGACATAAGGTGCTAGACCAAATTTGTAGTTTGACCATATTTAGCTCATTCTTACTTTCAAATTATGAGGGTTTTCCATTATGCTTGCGTGATCCAAAATCATTATGAATTAAGTTCAAGTTTAAGGCGATACGTCAACTATCTATTGGTTTTTCAAACATCTCTGCATCAAGCATCAAGCCATGATTTCTCATTGTTAAAAAACGGTTTCGCAGTTTGGTTTTGCCACTAACCTGACTGAAAATAATAGTTTTTATTAGGTATCTTATTAATTTAATAAATTCATAATTCACTTACAAATTAGTTTCCTAACTGTCCGAGCAATCCAATTATTCTCCAGTTTGAGTTGTTTAGGTTAGTTTAGCTGTTCACATTTCAATTATTGTTGGAATCCTTATCAATTAACAAACTTTACTTATTATATCCGTACTATTTAGATTGTAATTTAGGATGTATGATCACTTTAGGCTAGATAACATGTATTGCACTCACTGTAATTTTAGGAATAATCCAAAAGACTATATGTTTACATTGCATGTTTAGAAATAGTTATCCAATGCATGACTTCGTTAGAATAGTTTACTAAGAAAAGTACAAACCTGAACTAGACGATTTAGATTATTAAATTCAGTTTATAATCAAATAGTTTCAACGAATCCGAATAGAAGTGTGTTTTTCCAATAACTTTAACTTTACAATTACTTGCTTCAGTTTGTATTTTGCTGATGTCATT
Organism: Aedes aegypti; assembly: GCF_002204515.2. Classification (NCBI taxonomy): domain Eukaryota; kingdom Metazoa; phylum Arthropoda; class Insecta; order Diptera; family Culicidae; genus Aedes; species Aedes aegypti. The sequence continues at coordinate 444,648,843 of NC_035108.1, forward strand.
GTTATAGGTCTGTCACCGACAAGTCATGTTTGACGTTCAACAAGTTGTGTTTGACAATACTAAGCAGCGGCGCTATAATTTGGAGCCGATCTAAAGGGCCTATCACTTGTATTCCGCAACACTCATTTTTTCGACGGTGTCCGGTATTGGGGGATCTCCCCCTATTGTTTTGTATCTTACAATTTTGGTAAAAAAATTCGTGTAAATCAACTGTTGCTTTTTTTGTGTAGCTTGATTGACAGGAGTAAACAGAATAAGTTCAGCAAGTGGGGACGGACCTGGTGTAGTGGTTAGAACACACGCTTCTCACGCCGAGGACCTGGGATCGAATCCCATCCCCGAGATAGTCACTAAATATTTCAGTGACGACTTCCTTCGGAAGGGTGTAACCGGTTGGTTCCAATTTTTAGATTTTCGTGTTTGTATGAGTTCATGCGTTAGTGAAAATTCACGTTTTTAATTATAAAATGCAGTAGGCTACACTATAGTGAGAATTCGTGCCGCTGTAACAAAAACTGACTACATTTCTGAAGGGGATTTCTATGACTCGCCCAATAGTCGCACAAAAATGGTGCTTAGCGATAGCCAGAATGAAATCAAATTGCTGGGCGCTGCCATCTTCTAAAATTGGAAGATTGGTCAGAAGAATACCAGGCGTCCGTGTGTAAGATCGTGCGATAATGAAGTGCAGTGCAATTAACTATTAACGACACCCCCCCCCCCCTTTAAGGGGATGGAATTGGGATGTTCGCCTGCCTCCGTCCAGGTAATTAGGTCGGAATTACCGTATTGACCACCCTGACGGAAAATATTAATCCACTTTAGGACCTCGTATCCGTTGATTAAGAACGGTCAACACACGGCGGCTCGGAAGTCAAGATGGCTTCCGAGCCTAACAGCAAAGGATTCGTCCTCGTCCGATTCCGGAAAATTCCCTCAGGCCTTCGGCCTTAACCGTCAAGGAGGGTCCCTTCTCGGCACGGTCATTCCGGTCTCGTCCTGGGCCGTGCCGATCTCGTCAATGAAGGAAGACGCCTGTTTGCCGGATCTTCGCCAGCAACGCCCGCTGGATGCAGCAATCCGCCATTCCACCAACCCCGAGCAGCCTCGCTGCGAGTTTCTGGCCACACGGTAGTGCAGGAGCAGCCGTGTGGGCCAACGCGATGGAGAAGACGACACCAAGCTGCAGTTGTGAGTACAGCATTTCCCAAAGTCTCGCTTACACGCCACACAAAAATGTCATACCCAGCAAACCAGAGATCATATAAGGATGTTCATTTCAAATTGTATAAATGTACAATTTCCGTTGGAATTAGATATGATGCAAAACTAAATTGATTGAAATCGTTAATAAAGTAATAAATGTTATCTGACTTGAATTTGCATCTTATTGAATTCCAATTTTGTCTGACCAAATATGTAACTTTAAACTGTCATTCCATTATGATTTTAACTTCACTTGGTATGACTCTATTATAATCATCAATGTGAGATTACATATGAGTTCATCTGATGTAGATATAAAATCATACAAGGGCAAATCGCCGAACGCAACATAAACATAAATAGTGGAATTCATGAACAAATTGTCTTACCTATTAAAAGAACATCACTGTTCAACAGAAACACAATGTCATCACGTTGCATAAGTATTTTCGTACGATGTCTTTAATAAATTACTGCACTTCGTTTCAATTGCAAACGTTAATTCGATAAAACATGAAACCTTCAGCGTTGCACTGGCTAATTTGCAAAATGACAATTAAGTTCGGTTACATTCCAACATGATGCTCTACAGTGTTTTATTTATATTTGCTAAAAGACCATTTTCTGCAACAAAAACTGTACGGTACAGTGGTAGCGTATCTGGCTAGTGATCTAAAGGTCAGAAGTTCGGGGCTTGTCTCGTGATATTTTATTTCTTTTTTTTTATTTGTTTGTAAAAATTAAGTCATATAAACTGCAATACACAATCATACATGAAATTACAGTGAACGCCAAATCAAATTGTCTGAAGTTGTATTGACCATGATAGATTCTCTAAAATGTACGTATATGGCCTCCAGATTTGTGCGAATAGAGGAAATTCGTGCATTTTAAACAATCTGTTTTTACCGAGTAAGTGTTCACTTTCTTCACTTGCAGTCTCAGTTATGTGAACATATTTGTTGGCTGGGTACCCACACCCACACGCCACAGAAAGGTTTCAATAAAATGGTTTAAGAATGTGAATCTTCCTAGTTTTCATACTTTGTTCGCGAAGCCCCTCCGATTACCCAGTAACATGCCGACCCTGCGACACAGTTCAGGGGTCTCATGTTACTGAGCTAGTTACCCGGGAGTGGTTGGTAGCCACTTGCTCTTTAGGGGTTCCCAAGGGAGTCTCGGGGGAGTTATAAGGGAAGTAAAGCCGTTGGTCCCGAGATGAACTAGCCCAGGGCTAAAAATCTCGTTGATAAAGATAGAAAAAAAAAAGTTCAGCAAGCAAGCAATATTGAGTGAAAAATATTTAAACAGTAGAAATAAGTAGATTTGTAAAAATATATGCTGTTATTTTTCAAAGGACGAATGTAACAATGTTGAAGTTCTTCACTTATGTAGGAGTGAAAACTCTTTTGCTACTGTTGACACGAATATCCGGCAGAGTTGCTTAATATCAATCATATCAGCTGATGGCTGATGGTCTAAAACTATCACTATCACTTGCGAGCTATCAATATCACTTTGATTTGACAACCAACAGCAGTGATGCGACATCGCACTCTAGATCATAATCACTGCGGAATATGTGATCACGTGGTAATTATCCATGCTATTACTGTTTTTCAGTGACCAACAAATAGTTTCAACCTATCTGCAACACTGTCAAAAATATCGTACTGATAAATTGCCAATTTAACTGCTTAATTTAAGGCTAAACTTAACCCATAGTCTATCGCCATCAACGCACTTGTGATGGAGTAGACAGCATGATATTGATCGGCCTGTACAAATCAGCAAATTTTAAGGGTTGATAGTGACAGCGAGCAACTCTGATATCCGGTAAGTTAGGGGACAATCGATACAAAATACAAATATACTTTTTACCACCAATTGAAATACATTTCGTTGATTTGTTTGTGTATTGTTGAACAATACACAAATTGCCACACAAACATATTGTTTTTTTTTTTCAAAGCTATGATATCAATATTTGTATTGTTACGATTCTTAACAATCCATATACTATATTGTGAAAATCCCATATACCATACGTTCACAACAATATATTATACTGTAATTGTATTGTTATTTTACAATATACTGTATTGTATTTCTAATATTAATAATAATATTAGAATAATGAAAAAATAATAGAAAAGCAACTTTTACTATGGTTCTCTATCTCGAAATCGAGTTACAAAATATCAATATTTTGGCAGCACGTCCAAAAACAAACCGTGCCGAAATTGAACTGTCTTCTCATGGTGCACAATTTATTGTGAGTTGAATTACAAAGTTTTCCTATTTTCTTAGTTTGGATTAAATTGTATAAATTTTTGTTATTAATGCCAACATATAACAAATTTTGGAAAATCGTACGATTTTGGCACGGTGTTAGACTGAATGTTACCTAACTTGAACGGTTTGTTGCCAAGATCGAATGGTTTCATGTTGCCAGAATCGAACGGGCATTGTATAATCTTTAGATCACAACTGACTCAGGGATAGGATTCGATCCTAGATTCACGGCGTGAGTGGCGTGTCCTTCCTAACAATTGAAAGTAAAGAAGGAATTTTTAAATGAACGCAAATTAATTAAATTTTAGAACAAATTTTGACTATTTAACAAGGCAAGAAACTAACAAGTTTGAATAAAAGTTACTGAATAACAGCTCAATTTGTAGATGTAGAGAAAATATTTAAATCAATCCTGATAGCAATCTAGAAATTACCAATTCTTGGATGTCCACATAACTTTTAGCAGGAATGTTTGGCATGGCACTCACATACTCCTCTACACGATTATCACATAGGGCAAATGTACCGTTAGTCGTGCATCTAAGAGAAAACTGCTAAAACGCAGTGATAAAATCATAGAATATATGATTTTAACGTATCAGTCGTTTGATTTCAAATCCTTCTATCATTCAAATGTATAAAAATCACGATTCATTTGAAATTTCCCTGCAAAAAGCCTTGCACCAATAATAGGAACACTTTTTAGTGAAGGTATGGTTTAAGAATGGTTCCTTTAGTGGCGCAATCCATTGATTTCTTATGGGACCCTCCATTATAGGTACTCCACTACTATAGGTACAAAGGAGCAAACATTTTAAGCTAAATAATTGTTTTAAAAAGTTTTACGGTTGAAGTTTATGAATATTATTTTATTACTTACATCATTTTTGCATCGTACATCACAGAAAAATATCACATAATCATTTATTACTGCGTAACATGCCAAAACACACTACCTCCACTAAGTGAGCGTTTGCCCTAGTACGGTACACAATTCTCACATTAAATTCTGAGCAAGCCATTCACATGATCTAAGGTATGTTTCAGTCAGAAGTTGTTGAAACTCCCGTACAACATTTTCATAGAGGTCTGGGCAAACGATTCAAAGCATCTAAGCCTGATTTTTTGTGATAGAATCCTGAAAAGGATTCTCTTATATTCATGAGCTCCACTCCCCATGATTTTAATAACAGTGAAGAGCTATCATGAGTTAAAATTTAAATAGATGAAAAACCGACTTTAGTACTATACCATTTAATTCCACTATAATTTGTATCTTTTGACAGATACGCGTATTTCGACCTCAACTGTAAGGCCGTCTTCAGTGTCGTGTAGTAGACTTGTTTCAGGATTCGCTCGCTCGGATTCACCGACAGGGACGGGCTCCCCTGCGAATCGGAGAAGGACCAAATGCGACGGGAACGACTTCTCAGGAGCTCTTCTTGCTTCTGCACAGAGGCTGGCACGTTTCGCTCACCTGCAAATGGTCGGAAACAATCCGACGGAACACTTCTAGGGGAAGGGGTGGTAAAATGAACACCTTAAGGAAATCATCTTGTTTCTGATAGAAAAACGAGAAATTTGTATAGTTCTATCGCACAACATCAAAAATAGGGATTTAATCTATAGCAGCAACAAAGATTCAGACTAAAATAGTTAAATTTTCACATATTTTCATCGCTTTCAAAAAGTGGTGCAAATGTTCATTTTACCTGCACTATGTAGGTAAAATGAACAGCGGTTGGTGGTAAAACGAACACCATGCAAAAAACGTGAGCAAAACAAATATTTCTGAAAATTTTCATTGCCCCACCGAAAAAACATCCATTAATGGTTGTAACCCATTCAAAAAGAATTTTAAAGGTATCAGATTTGCCATCATATAACGATATTCACCGCACTGAAAAACCTCAAGTCTTCCGAGGTAAAAGTTACGTAAGTTCTAATTTTCAAACGTGGTTTTCTAAAATCTTAGTTTTCGTTGATATTTTCACTTCAATTGACCTACGTATCAACTCGAACACTCAAATTTATGCTCTAAATCGTCCATGCGTGATAAAAAATTATCGAAATTTGTTTTTTCTCCGTAAAAGGCACGGTGTTCATTTTACCACCCCTGTTCATTTTACCACCACTTCCCTTACCTTTTTCTTCGGGAAATCTCCGCAATGGAGAATGAAATTCCAACTTAAACTGCTTCTAGTTAAGAGATTTTCGCTTTATTGAACTAATCTTACATGTGGTTTGACAAGTAATGACATTTTTTTTCTTCGTTCTTTTCCATGGCCTACTGCTCTCCAACAAGACTCGACTTGAAATCTGTTAAGTTAGGTATTGTTTGCATAATCAGAAATTATATCAGCATATGTTAAACCAACTCACAATCAATTGATTTTAGAAAATGTTAACATGTTGAAGAATTGAAAATGTTATAAATGACTGGGCAGTAACGAATTACACACAAAAAGTCTTTTGAAAAATACAATCGTGTACCAACGCGAGTATCAGTGTAAAAAACCTTTTATAATATTAATGACAGTCAGAATCGCTTAAAATTTCATTGTCTTCGTGAGACTCCAAAAGGTTTTTTTTTATTGATTACATAATTGGTTATTTACTGTCTTGACAAAATTTTCGTAAATATCTTAACATGCTGTGTCCTTACTAAAAACTGACTTGGAGAAGAAAGTTTTTTTTAAGTAAATTATAATCCAAAGGATTTGAAGAATTCCTTCTAATAATTAGTTAATTATCATTGATAATTGTATTTTATGAGTAAATATTCAACCTTCACCATGATACTTGTTTAAGTTTTTTTTTACTTACAATACTCACAAAAGGATCTTTTATGGAATTTGTCTGGTACGCTTCAAGTAAACTTGTATCACGAAAACCAAATGTTTAGCTAAGGGGCGCTGAAATGGAAGTCCGCCTAGGGCGCCATGAGGCCATGCTAGAGCTTTGTCTCTGAAGTACCTACTTTCCGAATGAGTTTAGTTGAGATACTTTTAGTTTCCTATAGTTGCCAGAATGTTTTCCGAAAAGTTCTCTCAGGACCACGACAAAAATTGTCAACACTCCACAGAGTATTGTCCGTCAGAGCTGTCTACGATATATTCTTTGGAATTCCTCCTGAAAGTTAGCCAGGAATGTCTATCTTCCTTGGCACTTGAATTCAAAAATCTGAAAAACTTTATTTTTTTGCTGAAAGCAGCCAATTGTTTCTTCAATAACATAAGAAGAAAAAAGTGACTTTAGTGACTATTTTTCTGAAAACAAAAATGTGACTTGTTTTGTTGCATACAGTGACTTTTTAGTTATCAGGTTGAACATAGAAATCAATTCACTAATAGTGTATCATTACCAGCCCTGCATTCAGCGGTGAAGTGCCTCGCAGCGTTTTGTTTGCTAATCATTTGAATTTCGACGATGAGCGCGTGTTGGTGGGATTAACTTTGCCGGTTGGACAGAAGCGATATGCCGTGAGACGAATGATGATTCTGTGCGGCCTTTCCAATGTCATTTGCCTCGATCGTTCAAGGGTATGGTGGATGATGTCATCCGTCAACACATTGGTTGGGAAAAACATCAGCTAATTTAGAATTTTTCATCGAGTTTTTCTATACAGCTAAAGTGTTGTCTCAAATTTCGAACATGACTCACATTCCGAGCACTCGACTTTAAACAGTGATTTTTCAATTAAATATTCGAAATTTCTGCACAGGAGGATCCATTTTTGTACAATTCAAGACCTCCATATTAGAAAGTGTTTAAAATATTAGTTTTATTCTTTAAAATCGCCACTGTTCGGAATGCAAGTCATGTTCGGTATTTGAGACAAAACGGTATAACATTTTCAGTTTTTGAATTTACCTATAATTTCGGTAATTTTTTTTTTTCATTATACAAGATGTTTTCCAAAACTCACTCGTAGTTTGCGAAAGTTTTTTTTTATTATTTTTCAACATTTTTTTTTTCAAACACTTGTCCAGTTCATAGTAGTGCAACAAACCGCTTTATCTCATGTTTTCACAGTTGCTAACAGAACAAAGAACGCCGTGGGTTCTACTCCTTTCTGACGATTATCGATCGCCGCTTTCTAGGTAATTCTAATCTTGAATCAAACTAGCCTGCTTAGATTCCTTTGCCGATTATTGCCAACAGTATGCCGTGGCGCTTCTTGCGTGGGTCAATTACCTTATCAATTGCCTATAGCCTTGCCTCTGTTTATATTTACGACGCGTCTCTGAAGCGCCTCAAGCACTTCACACACTTGTGGTGTTCCGTCGATTGAAGCTTATGGCTATGGGCCAGAAGAAAATATTTTCATTTGTATACCGAACAACATCAAACAACAAGCCGTGGAAGACGACCAGAGCGCTCAGCAGAGCATGCTGTTTCTCTAGTAGCTTACCTAAGTCGTAGTCGGATCGGAACAGGTCTCGCGAGGTTGTGTTGTGTTGGATAACACACTATAATATGTCTGTTTGCCCTACCCTCCCCAATACACGAATGTACAACAGATGTAAAATTTTTATCATGTTAGTTGGCATCGGTAGTGCTTGTAGTAGTAATGGCTTTTTAAAATATCGCGGATCGGCCTTGCAACGTGAATCGTTTTTTATACGTCATTGTTTTGTGGTTGCTTTTTCGTTGGATGAATCAGAGCTGTTTGACGTCATTGATGTCATATATGGGGACTGTAGAGATGCTAATATTTTTTATGACTATATTTGAATTTTTATAAGATTATTGTTTTTTATTAACCTTCGCATCCCAGGACAATCACTCACTATTCAAGTTTCGTGGCCCGTACTGGGAATCACAGTCGGACGGATGGTTCCGGATTTAAGCGGATATTTCGTGGGATCAGTCCGAATGTCATTTGAGACATTTCCATAATTAGTTTTGCACGGATTAAAGAAAACTACAGTGTTTGTAACTGAATCATGAACCATCAGTGTCGACTCTTTCAACTCATTTGGAATCATTCTAGCCGGTTCCGGGGCATTAGTTGGGGACCATATTTTGATCAGCACAATCCCTATCATGCAACATATCAATCTTCAAGATTTTTTGCTGGGAGGGAGTATAAAACGATGTATAGATGCTCAATAATTTATTGTAACATACAAGTACTTCCCAGATTTCTGGAACCGATCAATCCAATCATTGCAATCCATTTAATGCGACACATGAATCTTCAAGATTTTTCACTGGGAGTATAATACGATGCAATTTGAGTAATTTCTTGCAACAAAGGGGCATTTATAAGTACTTTCGGAATGTATTGGAGCCGACTCCGAGATATCGGAGAAGAATATTAATCCGGTGGTTGCAATCCATGTCATGCGAGACATCAAACTTCAAGTTTTTCCGTCGGGAGGTTTAATGATACATTTTGAGTAATTGTGTGCAATAAAATGCCATTTAATATTATTTCCGAGATATCATGCAGCCGTCATGTATTGCATCCGGGACCCTGGAAGAGTAATTGATTGATTGACTCTTTATTATGGGGAAATTCAGCCCGAGACTGGTTCGTCCCCGAAGCCCTGGAAGAGTATGTCTATACGATGATTGCAATCCATATCATGGGAGGGATACATACATCTTCAAGTGTCACATTAATCTGAACATTGCAAACCATGTAATGCAACACTTGATCTTCAAGGTTTTCCACCGGGAGTGTAATACCACAGACAAACAGACGTAATTCCCATCGACCACTCATTTAGCAGTCATTTCCAATTCTCTATGTTATAAATCACACAACCAGAGGCGCGCATCGTTTTTCTTCACCATCTGCAGGTTTGTTGCACGAAACCGTACTTCGTGCAACATGCTTACCAGATGATGATGGTGTCGCTCAGAATTTTGAAGAAATATGTTTCTGTTTGTCTGTGGTAATTCCGGAATTTCCTTTAGTAGAGTCCTTGAATTGGCAGAAGAACATTCTGCAACTAATTGTAAATGACTTTAGGGGGTTGTCCATAGCGATAGCTTAATTTCGTTTCATTTGGTAGATATTTTATAACTTTGTAGGAGAAATAAGTCTTAGTGAAGACATATTCCATAAGAGATACTTTTTTGAATTCTAGAGTGATAAACTCTTAACATAGATGTATTTACTTACTCAATATAGGTACATTGAATTACGACCAAATAATCAAGACTTATCCATTGATTGACAGGAATTGAGGCAAATCAATTGGTTAAGGAAAAAAAAACCTCGGGCTAGGCATTGGATATCAATAGAAAGCGTTGTGTTTGGATGGGCATCTAATTCTTCCGAAAGAGGTGCACTTTGCGAAAAAGGACCACTTGATTATTGAGCTGAAATCGAATTCAGGTTAACTTCTGCGTCCATGAGTCCTCTCATGGCGTAGGGGTAACGCGCCCTAACTAGAGATCAGGGAGTCGTGAGTTCGATTCTCACTGAGAAGACGTGTAACTTTTTCGCAAAACTCACATCAATTTATCCATTTTAATCCAATTGTAAAGTATATGTAATGTTAAGCTTTTCGGTAGTTGTTAAAAATACCTTTATAATAAATCTTTGAGCTGTTTAGTAGAATACCTATAAGTAGATAAAAAAAACCGAATTTAGTACTATACCATTTAATTCCACTAGAGTTTGTATCCTTTGACAGATACGCGTATTTCGACCTCAACTGTAAGGCCGTCTTCAGTGAGTCTAGTACACGACACTGAAGACGGCCTTACAGTTGAGGTCGAAATACGCGTATCTGTCAAAGGATAAAAAGTTTGTACCGTAAATTCGGGTGTAATTGATCAGTAGGGTGAAATTGATCACCGTGTCACGCGATTTAATTTCTTACTAATAGTGCACCAAGCTCATCGCAACCTATAGTAAATGAACGTTGTTTGTCTTAAATAATGTCTAATTGTGTATAGTGAAGTTTTTTGTGCCACAGAATGTTTATTTCTATGAAAATAATGTAAAATTCTAGAATCAATTTTAGTGTGAAATTGATTATCATCTATAAACTTCTAGTTCTAAACAAGGATTTGGATATGGTATAAACCTGAAAGTTTGTGAGGATGCTAACAATATATCTCCAAAACAAATTTTACTATCAAAACTCTTACCAATTTGCTCGTTTTGTTGAAAAATTCAATTTTCTGTAACAAAGTTGGGAAATCCTTTGGAAATTGCCTACATTTAGGCGTTTTTCGCGGTATTCTTGAAAATTAATTATTGATTATTTCCATAAATATTGTCTCGTTAAGAATTTGGCAAGCACATTTGGATTCAGGAGGCCTAAATTAAGGATGTAAAGTTGATTTTGAAACTAACAATAATAACAATGATAAGTGATCAATTTCACCCCGAAATGGGATTCCCCGATTTTTAATTTTAGACCAGATTTTTGGCACTAACATCACATTTGTTAAAAAATTTCGGTGCATGAGCCAATGAGGTTCACCGTCGTACTTGTTTTACTGCATTTAGTTGTATGATATTGATAACATTTTAGAAAGCATACCAAGAAAACAGTGAAAAATGATCAATTTCACCCGAAATTACGGTACATAAAAGTAAATGGAAAATGAGGTCATTAGTAAATACAAATATCCTTAAATGCTACGCAGAGTTCTTCACGAATTTTGAACCAATTTGCTTTCTTGACAGTACAAAATGTTTCTATAATGTGAATAATTTACAAACTATTGCACTTCCATACCTACCTTACCTTATTGCACTTTCATATGATGTTTCTATTGACTGCCTCAAAACAATAAATCATTTTCATAATATGGGAGAAGATCCACCGAGAATCATTTTGCAATTGAATGTTTGTATGAAATTATCAACATAGGATGTTAGCAGGCTTTCGAACTTGTTTTAGGGCTCACACTTAAAATGTTCTTGAAACTTGTTATCACAGAAAAAAATATTGTAACCTAAAGCTTGTTAGCGTGCAAACATTCTCGAAAAAATAATTGTCAGTTGCTGCAAGAATCTTTCCCATAATTATGTGAAAATCTGGCCAAAGTTTTCGGAAATACAATTGCCTATTCGAATCTTATTACGCATTATATTCTGTAGATTTCTTCCTGGATTGTTTAATTTTTTTAATCAATTTTATTTGAAATTTTTTTTCAGGATTTTGTAAAAATTGAAATTGTGACTAAGGATGCAATCTTGTTTATATGTCTCTTTTATTTCGTTTGTCGTGCATTTTGACACCCTCCAAAGGCTGGCGTCCTTGGCCAACCGCACGCTACAGCATTGACCGTATGATTTGGATTGCATTTATATATTTGTGGTCTTCGCCAATTGTCCGGCTCGTATTCTATCGTTGATTGATGTTTTTACGGCTGGCTTGCAGGGCCTGACACCAACTCCCTAGATTTCCGGAGGACCATTCCCCCTAAATGTTCGTCTCCGCGAGTCTCGTCTCAGGTTAACATCTAGGGGTTGCGGACTCGGAGATTTAGGTTGTTCAAATTGAACACAATCTTTTCCACGGGTGCTAACAGCTGTGTGTTTGCTTGTCTCGTAGGAAATCACATTCCAAGTGCACACTTACAATACTTCACACAAAGCTCCATCAGCTCAATGCAGGAAATGAAGCCAATGAATAGACTAAATCAGAAAGTTTCTGGCCGTATGTTAGTTAGGAACACATTTTGAGCAGTTATTAGAGACTTATGCATGATTTGGACCAAGCACAACAATTATTTAGCAGTTGGCAGTCTTTGTGTTACATAAATTGTATTACAAATTTTAGCGTGTCGAAATCACGACCGTGCATTTCTAGGCGTACTCTGATTCTTTTTATGAACATTTTAGTTTGACAGCAGCCTGACTGCTTGTTGATTTTCTGTTCGTATCCCCCATCATTAGTTAGTCGTCTCACCTCACTCGCGGTGAGAGCAACTCGTCTTGACTCACACGCCGCGCAGAGTACGCATAAGTAGCTGACTATATTTCTTCTTTTATCGCTTTTGTTGTTTTTACAAAGCTGTAACTAAACACCGTAAGAAGTAGCAACCTAGTGCTGTGGAATAAAAGTCCCCATCATTAATAAGGCTGCATCTATGCAACATGTTTTGTTATGTTGCTTGCTGGCACGTACGTTATCCAAAATTTATCATTACTTTGTCAAGACAAATGTTATAGATGTACAAACCAGAATGTACACTGGAAATTAAAATTCATACAAGCATCTATTTAGGAAAAAAAAACACCCTGTAAAGTATACATATTGAAAGGGATGTTCCGATATTGCAAAATACCGATCGGTATAATTATCGAATCATATCACATGATATATCACAGTATATATATATGATACATTTTAATCAGGCAAAATGCACATTATTCATAACAGTTTGGTCTTTGCAGCAATAAAAGAGTGAACTTTTTTTAATCCCACAAATACTGTTCAACTTTACCGGCATGTCAGCTTAAGTCAGAAGCTTCTCACGATAATATCAAAATTTGTTAGTGTTTTAGAGTGTTTAGAAAATTGATAAAAAAAGCATGGGAGGAAAATGAATCTGGAAGCGATACGAATGCGAAAATAGCAACTATGGCAAAGAAAGTTTTCAATGAACAACTGTTGAAGTGCGCATAATAACACTAATCTGAGAAGCAGGCTTTGTCCAAATGGGGACGTAATGCAGTCTTCTTCAGTGTCAGTTACTCGTCAGTTACGCGAGTGGATACGTGTAACTGACACTGAAGAAGACTGCAAGTGGTAGTCGAAATACGCGTATCTGTCAAAGATAAGCATTTAGGAGCGGAATTAAGAGGTACACGGTACTTCATCTACTTTTAAGTTCGACAATATTTGATCCATAACTGTGGGGACAGACATTCGTCAGTGCATTTATGATGATAGCTCATGAATAAGTGGATAGTCAATGTTTTGCAATAAATATAGGTAGTAAAATGGTAACTTATCTGTAATATTTTTTTAGCAAAAACTGACCGTTACTATTTAAAATTCAGTTTATTAGATAAGCAATCACATGGTCATTTCGCTTCAGTGCTGTTGGCTGTCAAATAAAAATTATATTGATAGCTATCAATGTTCAGTGTTTATGCAACTTTGGCGACCCGTAGCTGTAAATTGTGGTCGACTCTCCACATCTCGATGTTCTATATCTCGATATCTCTTCCTATGTCGATGATTTCTTCGGTCCCTTAATTCTGCAAACATTTTCATTCTCTATATCTCGATATCTCACTTGTTCGATATGTTCTTGGTTGATTTTTGTTCGTAATTTCCTCTCCGTATGCCGATATGCCTATTATCAAAGGTTAAAAGACACCGACACGTTAATGCTTCCAGTGTACGATTTGCCCTTTGAAGGAAGCAGCACACTAGACAACGGACTAGCATGCAACGCCCAGTGGCACAGTTGAAGTATATTTCTGACGAAAAGTTTTCGAAGCCACACTCCTGGACACGATGCGGCTGATTGCTTGGTTACACTAACCGCTCGGCCACAAAGCCCACGAAGGTTACTAGACCCGATTTCATTAATTGAAAACAGTTCGAGAACACGAAGAGACGTTTGTTCATTATTTTCCTGGGAACGAAGTTGTTTTCAATCTAGTATTCATGAAAAATGCATTCTTTGTCTCGACCTCCCTATCTCGATGGTGCCTTAAATATCGAGATGTGGAGAGTTGACTGTATTTCTTAGAACATCAGATTCAGCAATCTCAAAACTACTAGCGACATATAGTTTGATCCAGAGTTGCTTGCTGTCACCATCAGCGCTTAAAATTTGCTGATTTGTACAGGCCGACTGCGATAAAATTCGGATCATTCCATATCACATCAACATCATGCTCTCTACTCCATCACCAGTGCATTGATGGCGATAGACTATGGATATCACTGATGGCTCAAGTTTAGCCTTAAATTAAGCAAATAAAATGGCAATTTATCAGTTCGATATCCTTGATAGTGCTTGCAGACGGATTGAAACTGTGTGTTGGTCACTGAAAAACATTAATAGCGTGGGTAATTACCACGTGATCACTCATTCTGCAGTGATTGTGATCTAGAGTGCGATGTCGCATCACAGCTGTTGGTTATAAGATCCAAGTGATATTGATAGTTTTAGTCCATCAGCCATCAGCTGATATAACCGATATTGTGCAACTCTGGTTTGATCCTTGAGACATGCAAAACCGTAATTTTTGTAACGTTGTGTAGTCCACTGGTGATATGGAAAGATTTGGGTTATCAGCCATCAGCTCATATGATTGACAATGTCCAACTCTGAGTGTAACTGACATATTTACGCTTTTGCTATCGAAGTAAGCTAATTCTACACAATTATGATATAACAAACATTTAAGTGCCTGCATGGTCATATTGAATTGCATAACACGAGTTTTTTGAAATACCTTTCAGTCTCTTCGGTACGTGCCCACAAATTCTTACTAAATGCCATATAATGTCACGTAACTTATCAGTGTCTTGTCTTCAAACATACCTCCATTGAGAATCAACAAAACTGTGTGATGACTTTGGCTAAGTAATAATATTATTAGAATGGTGTTTGATTACGAATATGATTTTTTTTAACCATAGTTCACCTAACATTGTGATATTCTTGTCAAACAATACAGTTAACTCTCCATAACTTGATTGAAGGGACCATCGAATTTGGGAGGTATTGACTTGTAGAACACAAAACCAGTGCAAATGCGATCCAAGGGATCATCGAGGTAGGCATGGAAACCAACTTGTACTATAGTTCTCTAACTCGATATCGTTATATAATGGAGAATTAAAACACCAGAAATATCGTTCAAATTCTCGTTAGCGCTTGGGGAAAAACACCTATGTTCGATCCATCACTAGTTTTCAACCAATTCATACGATTTTGGATATTATATCCAAAAAAGCACTGAATTCTTGTAGGTCGGAAATTAGTTGTTTTTCCCCTACGAGCAGATGGGCAATACGTTAGACTACTCCATGCCTGACCCGGTTCACTCACAGCATCTCGGTGAGTCACACATAGAGTCGAAAAGCAAACAGAAAACTGATGCTGGGAGGGATTGTTTTTCCTCGTTTCGTCACATCTACGCTATGAGTGAGTAGGTATGTGTCATCCTGGCTACTTGATAAAGTTGGAGGATTTAGTCCATAGGAACTTATCAGATAATAACTGCTCAAGGGACTGTCTTTATCAGAGTAACCACAGGCAGGAACTACAAATCCAACTGCGAAAGCTTCCTACGGCGCATTTAGAGGAAACCACGAAAATCAGATGATGTTGCGTTTCCTCTCACATGTCACTGTTGACAGTGTATGTACATTACATTCCCAGCGTCAGGTGTGGGTTCTTCTCGAAAGATGGCGCATTTTTGCGCGCCGACTGCTAGAATGTATTTGTGATGCAACGCAATGGTTCTCCTGTTGCACCTTTCCAAGCACGTACCTACCTGCTTCACCCGGCCTACTTACTTATCTATCGGTTGCCAACGACGACGACGACGACGACCACGAAAGAAACCAACAACGATGATGAAGAGCCCGGTGTGCAAACGGAAAGTCTATACCAAACAACCAACGGCTGCTTGGATTGCACAGCAGTCAGTTGTCGGTTGGCTTTCGTCGCGCGAAAGTGTTTTTATCTTTCTAACTGAACGGGAATTTTGATCCTTTCGTGGATACAGCGGAATAAGGCGCACTCAGTCGTTACTATTTGTCGAGAAGGGTAAAAAGACACGTGGTTTCTTATTTTCGATCCATTTTCAACAATTTAGATCGAACTAGATAGATTACAGGCGGCTAATATTGATACAGAACATAAATCATCGAGATCATCGTACTGTTCCGGTGAGTATCGTGTTAATGTAGCAGTTGTGATAAGAGATGTAAAGTGTGATAAAAGGAAGGTATCAGATAATGGATTAATCCATTTATCTTTCAGTGGAATGGAATATGGTGTATGTAGTAATGTAGAAACTGCTTCAATGTGATGTTTCTATTTTGACAATCATTGTGTGATGTGCTGTGTGATAAGAAAGATTGTGTTAATGGAACGATAGAAAATTAGTAATAAAAACAGTTTTTGTGTCTACGTCACAATAAATGGATAATACTGATTTCAGCTTACAAACAGAACTTTATAAAGGACAGTAGAAAGATCTGAGTAGAACTCATAGTGTTTATCAAAAATCAAATATTTGGGAATTTTCTCAATAAATAACATAATTCAGATTGTTTGAAGCTAATATCAGTAGTAGCAACGTAGCTTTCTACCAAAGGTTTTATGAGAAATTTAATGAAGTTTTATCTTAAACTTTAATTCACTGTCAGGGTATCTACACTAGTATGAGTCAATTTCACTTTGATTACATACAAAACAGAGTGACTTATAATCGTAACAACGTTCACCAATAATAAACTGTTTACTAGAGTGGTTCAAAAAATCGTTTTTGCTCCACACCGCTCATTCGATTCTAGATCAAATTCTGAGTGTCCTCCAAAAAATTGAGCTCATTTGGATGAAAACTGAGATTGCACAAGCCCTTCAAAGTTAATATGGGAATTACTATGGGAAAAGCAAGCAAATCATTCTATCGGTCATAGTGTTTGCCCATGTGTTCTTGGAGATTAGAACTACGTTCATACTGTGAGATACAATAATCAGCTACAACTTTGCCGAAGTCCGTTTTTAAATTGGACGCCCCTGTAATTAGTTATTGATTTTTGAATGAGTTGCAAAACTTTGGCTATAATTATTGGACTGTTCTGCAGGCATCACTGGATATATGCAATAAAACATAGTAGCCATGATTTGTGCGTACTATCTTTCGCGCCAGGTGCAGCAATGTTGCCTGTTCAGAAGTTAAATGAGCACTGCTGAAGAATTTGTGACAGGATATAAATCAATAATTAATTACTGAGGCGTCCGATTTGAAAACGGTCTTCGGAAAAGTTGTAGCTGGTGAATGCATCTCACAGTATCAACGTAGCTCTAATCCCCAAGAGCACATGGGCAAACACTATGACCGATTGAATGATTTGCTTGCTTTTCCCATAGTAATTCCCATATAAACTCAGAAGGGCTTGTGCAGTCTCAGTTTTCATCCAAATGAGCTCAAATTTTGGGAGGACACTCAGAATTTGATCTAGAATCGAATGAGCGGTGTGGAGCAAAAACAATTATTTGAACCACTCTACTGTTTACTGTACATAAAATTTACACAAAAAGTAATGTTTTCCCTTTTTAGATTGGGGCAATGGGGTAGCTGTCGATTGAAAAGTTAAATGACAGTTGAGTCATATATTTTGATGTGTGTAGAAGGTAACGACATTTTAAATGGGATTGAAATAATGTTTAACTAATCATTTTAAATTATTCATTTTGCTACGATTTTCTTCATTGTGTCAGTATGATTCATATGATTTACTATCTCGATTCTAATGATTAGGTCAAAATAGACAGCATGTTGTTTCAAAACAGTCATGAATAGATAAATTTACGGTGTACTGTTTGCTATACTATGAGTCTATATTAACCCCTCTACCGGCAGCTTCATTTTTTAACGCAAAATAAATATTCAAATCGTTATAACTTTTTTGCTTCTCAATATTTTTGCACCATTTTTTCACAACTTGTCAAAAAACTCTATTTTTAGAATCTGTGTCGATATTGACAACTGGTCATCTGGTTCCGAAGATATTCTGAAATTCCTTGGGGAACCGACGCGTAACCATAACCCCTCTTTAATTTCTCCGGCTACAGAATATTCATCGTATACCGATATTCACTTTTCGGAACAATACATTAATGAGAGTATGTTATGAAAAAATGAAGCAATTTGGTGCAGCCGTCTTGGAATAATGAGCATTTAGGTTTCAGATATCTCCAAGAATTCTTAATTGATTTGTATGATTTTTTCAGAGAAGCTCCTTATTACCTGGCATTATATTGTCCACATTTTATTATTTTGTTAAATAGACCAAAAACAAAATGGCCGCCAAAGACATTTTGTATGGAGAATGTCGGTCCCCCAAGGAACATGGAAATATCTTCAAAACCAGATCACCAATAATTAATACCAATACGGATTCTTAAACTATAAAAGTTGTGAAGAGAACTTGTGCAGCGTAGTGCAAACATATTGAAAAACAAAAAAGTTATAAAGATTCGAATATTTATTTTGAGGTGAAAAATAAAGTTGCCGGTAGAAGGGTTAATATACACGGAAAAAATAACCATTCAATTTTGCAAAAAAAGTAAGATATTAAACCAGGCTTGTGATACGTAATTGATTACGTTTTTTTGATATGTGTAAAGTAAATCGCTTGAGAAATAATAAATATAAGTTTGAACAGTATTGCTTACATGCTATCTTTTTACTCTATTGAACTTGAAATCGATTTTTTTTGTTCAATGATGTTTTGTCTAATTTTAAAGTTTCGATCTCATAATTTTTATCAGAAATTTTTCAAGGCACGACATTGATAGTGAGAATATATACTATTTAGAATAGTGTTTTTTCAAACAATCAAATATTTTTATATATTTCTCTTTATTTGTAGGGTATTTTCAATGCTATCTGTGACAATTTTGTTTGATAGAATAAGCTCTTACACTGAAAAATTTTTATTAAAAAAAAATCTTATCTGGCCAGCACAGACCTCACTTTTTGGTTTTGTTGAAGCATAATAAGCAAAATATTTCTTCAAAATCTTTAATCGTGGTGAGTTGGAGAACATCCCAAGTAACCACTAACCCGCTAATTCGCCTTTTTTGTCTTATAGGGCTTTTATACGGCCAGTATAGAGCAAGGTTGGGAAAAAATCTGAAATTCACTCTACAGTAGCCAAACAAAGCCAATCACAGTCAGCGAAGCCAGTGAAACTCGCGCCCATCGCTGCTGTAGGCAAAAAGCCTTGAAAATAGCAAAAAACCCGTTGCTAAGGGCAACCCAAAATTACTTTAGAAAAGTGTTCTATTTCCCGCATTTAGAGCCTTCAATGACACTAACGATTTAGAAAATTCATTCACTCAACGTAGGCTACTTGATGAGATTCACGTTTTTGATCTACTGTACTGGGAAGAGCCACGTGATTTTCGCGAAATTCAAGCCTACTACTATTACCATTCCCAGCACTGGTTTAGAGTATATTATGTGTATAATACCAGTAGAAGCATAAGCCGTAGAACGCCAATGTCGCGACTGTTCATGTGACCACCATCTAGTTTGCCACGCTCTGACAACTTGAGTACCGAGTCTATAAGTCTCAAATAAATTGTATCTACCAAAATAAAACATTCTCTACAACATGGCACTTAACAAGCAATAAAAAACTTCATAAGTAAGTAATAATAAAATAGTTTTATTTTGTGATAAAAGTGCCACTAGCGTTCTACTACTTATATTTCTATTATAATACCACTACATTAGCACACAGGACGCATGGCGAATTTAAGTGCAATTTGATTACTTGGGATTG
This sequence comes from Aedes aegypti, assembly GCF_002204515.2. Taxonomy (NCBI): domain Eukaryota; kingdom Metazoa; phylum Arthropoda; class Insecta; order Diptera; family Culicidae; genus Aedes; species Aedes aegypti. Next base: position 444,668,819 of record NC_035108.1, read on the forward strand.
TATCTAAGTTATTTCACATGAATTGTTCTTGGAAATTGTATTTGACTGCGCAGAGAACATATAACGACATTAAAAAAAATCACATGTTTCACTATCCACATAAAACAAAGTTACGGAATCATAACTTTCCAGGTATTTTCGTCGTTTTCATTTCCTTTGGTAAGAAAAACGATTTTTGATTTAAGCATATTTTAACGTCAATGTAAGGACTTGTTATAAACCATTTTATAATATGCTACAGTTGAAATCATTTTTTTTCGTTTTTATTCAAATTTCATATACTTAAATTTATAATTCCCAAAATAGTGAGTGAAAGTCTGATCATTAATCGTATAGGCACTGATAAATGATTTTTATTTAACGAATTTCTTTATGAACTAGCATAAATTTCGTATAACAATGTGGCTCAGAAATAACGCGATTTGTGCGGAACTGATTGGAGGTGTTTCTAAGAAATGTAATGCCATCAACAAATAGATAGTGGAATAAATCGCTCTAAATTCAAAACCAGCTTTTCGTTTGCATTTTTTTCGGAAAAAACATCGTGAGTGCTCTTCAAAGAATATAAGATTGCGATTCTAATGACACTTTGATTTGAAATTTTGGTCGATCCAATGCTGAGGAAGTTAGATATGATTTTTCAGTGTTGTTTTTAAAAATGTCACAACTTTAAGTAAAAATTTAGTATACAAAATTGAAAAAAATGTTTTTTGGAAAAATACATACGAAGTAAGAATAACTCTTCGCCTTTCGGAAGCGGGTTAGAGAGTTTCAATTGGACATGTAATCACATATATATGGACAGAGCACTTTTGTATGTTTTTTTAGGGGGTAAACCCAAACTTTTGCACGGGAGTGTTTGATGCAATTTCAAAAGAACATTATTGAATGCTAGTGGGCCCTGATTACGTTGTATTGCCACCCAGTAGTCCGCAATAAAAACTAAATACAAAGTAGCAGCTTTATTTACACTCGGGTTTTCATAGTTTCCCGGTGGTTTCCATAAACTTTTTATTCCCACTAACACGTGGAACTATTGAACAAACAACTATTGACAAACAAAACGGAGTAATAATTATTCATATCTGTTTACCCGTTTTCAAGCCAACTCGTGACATATAACACCATTGCATTTTTATAAAATTAGGATCAGAAATATGCCCTATCAACAACTGACAGTGGAATGTACGATTGTGAGCAGTTTATCAACACCTATTCACTCAATAGAAGGATTTTGATCATATGCCAAACGGCTATCATGCCAAATGGCGATTATGCCAAACGACCGTTATGTTAAACAGCTATTATCTCAAACGGCAAACGGCAGTACGCCATATGGATTTTCTATCTTTATTAACGAGATTTTTAGCCTTGAGCTACCCAACTAACATTTAGTGCAAATGTAAACATTCTCTAGGCCCTCTTTATACGGCTTTATGCTGAGTAAAGGCGCTGTACATACGAACGAAAGCTTCTATGCGATCCTTTTACCATCAAATCTGGCGAATCTACTCAGCTACTTTTAAGCTGTGTTGGCAGCTTTTATTCATACCGATCATTGCTCTATCTCGACAGTTATACGACAAGTAGCTATGTAACATCTTCGAAAGGCGCTTTCTCAACCATTTCGCAACTGTTGAATAATTATTATACAGCTTCGCTGTATTATCAATTAAATATTATTTTCAAGCTGTTTCACAGCTTCCGGAATTCATATCATAAGTATCTGAATTTAATGTTCCCAACGTTACCTGCCACCGCTTGGAATCGAACTCACGATCTCTGCATCCACAAGTCTCGACGCTGTCCTTGTTGCCACCACAGTCTATATCTAAAGGCACTTCATCAGGCTGTAAAAGGATGCGAAACGTCAAACGCAATGTTTACATCCAACAAGCTGAGTAAATGCGCCACAAGTTGTTGTTTTACAGCATACTGCTGTATGCTCGCTGCATTACTAACGATAAAGCGCTTCTTAAATATATATTGAGCAGCATAACAAATCATATTGTATAGAAGCAGCCGGATTGATGATGGCGAGTCTTATTCCACATCATTAGGTTGCTATCTTTTACGGTGTTGAGTTACAGCTTAGTGAAAGCAGCAAAAGCGATAACTGATGAAATTTATTCAGCTAAGATTTGTAGCTGCAAAACGTTTGCGTTACAGCTGTATTAACGCTAATCGTTCTAGTTTTGACAGCTTTCATTTTTGCTGCGTTCGCTGCTTCAATTCAACTGTTATACAGCACAAAGCAAATAATATTGGCTTATAGCGCTAAAATTGTTAGTTGGGTAGTTCATCTCGGGACCAACGGCTTTACTTCCCTTCATAAGTGACTCGGGGATCTCGGGGATGGGATTCGATCCCAAGTCCTCGGCGTGAGAGGCAAGTGTTCTAACCACCATACCAGGTCCGTCCCCTGCCATATGGCATTATGCCAAATGGGGTGGACTCAGATTCAGCAATACCAAATTTGCTAGACAGATAATAATAAATCTATGATAATGCTTTTGACACGTGTGGTTATGAAACACTCAACAAATATCTTTTTCAGTAGCATCAACTGTTATTTAGCTACTAATGTTGCTTAAAATGCGCAAAGAATTGTAGCAGTTAACGCGTTGCTATTCAACAAGACCAAGCTGGGGGTCGTGGATTCGAATCCTGCCGGTCGAGGATAATTTTATTCTCAATTTTCCAAGGCATTGTAATATAATTACAAAAATAGTCCAACCGGGCGATATTCAAAACTGAAAAGGCAATAGAAGACTCTTTTTCAGTGGTAGTAAAAAGGAAATCCTGAAGCAAAGAAAGTACCTAAAAACAAAAAGTTATCTATTCACATTACGCTTGATTTCTAATCACTACTTATTTGATCCAGTTTCCTAATTGCTGGTAATTTAACTTTTTCATTATTTTCCATACGTTTTGACAGTTCTCGACTACCATTCCTCCATGCGTTTGTGTTGGAAATTTGAGAAATTTGAGAATCCAGCGTAGCGCGATCAGTGAGTGGAATCAGTGGAATACAAACATCAGTGTCGCCGCTCGGCGGCCAGTGAGAGAAACTGCATGTTCGAAAGGTTGTTGTCTGTACTTTTTGCCGCTGGCGCCAACTGTTCGCGGTTATGAACGAAATAAACAGTCGTTACCCTATTACAAAAAAAGGCACTTAGGCTAATATGTGTGCCTCATAAATTAACTTATTTTATGTTGATCGAAAAGTAGCTGAGATATTAGCAAAAATTATTTTCTTTTTCGGCGTTATGGGTACCGTAAACTTATACACGACGACTTGAACGACAGTTTTATTGGTTTTAAGCGCTCTTTATTTATTTATTTATTTTTTTCGTCAAGCATAGGTAGACTACATACAATAATTACAATACTTTCTTACATGCTATGGATTACTTCTATTGTTCTTTAGCTGTGTTTTAAGCTGCTCTTTGGACATAGTAATGCCAATGAATTCGCAATGTACATTATACTGACGCATCATACAATTTGTTGGTCCGTTTTGAGCATAATGCGTTCTGCATGATTTTTCTGAAAATAATTTTCTTGTTCTTAAATGCCGAGAGGGTGTGTAGAAGTTTAGTTGAGAAAGAAGTGCAGTAGAGTCTACACGGTTCGAAATAATGTTGTTTATAAAGAGAATCATTGCGAATTCCCGGCGTTGCTTAAGTGTTTCCAAGTTGATGAGCATGCAGCGTGCTTCATACGACGGAAGTGGCAGTACAGTCCAATTCAATTTCCGAAGGGCGTATAAAAGGAATTGCTTCTGTACTGATTCTATGCGTTCTTCGTGTACGACATGATACGGGTTCCATACTAGGTGACAGTATTCCAAAATTGGTCTTACATATGTAGTATACAATAGTTTAATAGTATATGGGTCTTGAAAATTGTTGCTGAACCTCTTAATGAAGCCAAGCATGCTGTTTGCTTTGTTTATTATGGAATTATAATGTTCTACAAAAGTGAGTTTAGAGTCTAGGATTACGCCCAAATCCCTTACAATTTTACACTTCTGCACTACTTGATTTCCTAAAAATACTTCAATTGGTGGTGTTACATATTTTCGATTAAATGCTATTGAATTACATTTTTTGATATTGAGCTGAAGTAAACTTTTTTGGCACCAAGTGAAGAATAAGTTAATGTCATTCTGGAATTCTTCTGCTTCGCTAGAATTACTTACTTCCATGAAGAGCTTCATGTCGTCTGCATATATAAGAAATTTTATTTTTCTAAGTAAAAAGGAAATGTCGTTTACATACAAAATAAAAAGAAGTGGGCCTAAATGAGAACCTTGGGGTACTCCAGAGGTTACAGAAATGGGTGCTGATAATTTATTTTGAAAGCGCACAATTTGTTTCCTATGTGATAGATATGACTGGATCCAACTCAAGAGTCCTGGCTCCATTCCTATTTTTTGCAATTTGAAGATTAATAATGGTATGTCGATTCGGTCAAATGCCTTACTGAAGTCAGTGTAGAGGGCTTCTACGTGCTTGCCATTGTCCATTGCGTTGAGAATAAAAGATACAAATTCTAGCAGATTGGAAGATGTTGAGCGGCCTTTAAAAAAGCCATGCTGCATACAAGTAATTTGGTTTTTTACTTGCTGGAAAATTTTGTCGTTTAGGAGAGATTCAAAGAGTTTGGGAATACATGAGATAATGGCAATTCCGCGATAGTTCCGTATGTCAGATTTTGTACCTGATTTGAAAACAGGCACCAAATATGAGGATTTCCAAGCTACTGGGAATTTTCCATTATTTAGAGACATGTTGAAAAGGCGTTCTAAGGGAAGGGGAAGTTCTTCTGAGAGATTTTTGAAGAACATGGGTGCAATGCCATCCGGTCCTGCTCCCTTAGTTGCGTCCAGGTTTTTTAGTGCCGATAAGATTTCTTGTTGTGATAGTTTTTCAATAGATATACTATTAGAAATTTCTGGGAAAAAAGAAAAGAAACTGCGGTCGCGGCCTTCTTCGGAGTAGGTGGTATACACTTCTTGGAAGAAATCTGCAAAGAGGTTGCAGATATCGGAAGAGTTTTCACCTACGTTTCCGTCAAAATGCATTCGCGAAGGGAAATTGCTACTTTTTAATTATGTGTTTACATAATTAAAAAAGTTTTTAGGACATGATTTGACTTCGGATTCGACCTTACGATTATATTCTTCATGTGCGGAGTTAATGGCAGAGTTGAGTTGGTTACATATGTCATGATAATTTTGTAAGTTGGTGGCAGTATTTTCTTTTTTGTATAATTTATGCGCTTTCTGTTTCTTGTTCTTTAGGTTTTTCAGATGTGGGCTAAACCACACCGGTAATTTGTTATTTTGTATACGTCTTTTTCTTCTTGTTGGCACAGTTTCATTAATTATTTGTTGAATAATTGAATGGAACTTGTCTACTTCGGTGTCGACATTCCCTTCAATACTTATTATATGTTGCCAATTAATTGTACATAGTCTACGTTTGGCTTCGTTGTAATTTGCTTTATTGTATTCCGGCACTTCCTCGTACTCCCAGTCGCTGGGGAGAGAAGTTTTATGTATGAAGATTGAGTATTCAATTGCAGTGTGAAATACTTCATTTTTCCATAGAGGTGATAATGATGTATACACACAGAAATCTTCAGTGCAATTTGTAAATAAGAGGTCCAAGTAAGAATTTTGCTGGTTTTTTACGTGATTAATTTGATTTAGGCCAAAATATGATGTTTTGTCGAATAAAAATTGTAAAGTACTGTCTTCGCCTACGGCTGGGAGTAAAAGTAATTCATTTTCATTGTCTGCAATAAAGTCGGCATTGCGTTGGTTGAAGTCGCCATAAATATGCAGTTTTACTTCAGGTTCCATATTTGAAATAATAGTTTCGACAACTTTGAAAAATAATTCAAAAGAATGTTTGTTAGCGTGTTTAGGTGGAAAATACACGGATGAAAAAATATGCGTTTCCCCATTAATTAGAGCTTTAGCCCAAACATTTTCGAATTCTTTGTGTTTGAAAGTTTCAATTTCTTCAGAAGTAAAGTCTGCATTGATGGCTATGAGAACTCCACCACCGGACTTCTTATTACAGTGTTGCAAATTTCGGTCGTGCCGAAATACATTAAAATTGTTTCTAAAAATTTCTTCGCTTCTTACGCTTTCGTCCCAGCTAGTTTCAGTTCCAAGAATTACATTGAAAGAAGAAGATAAAAGTTTTTGTTGAATTTCCTTCATTTTGGCTGAGCTTTTCATGCGATTGAAATTTTGGCAATATACCAGAATTTCAGTCGCATTCTGTTGAGAAGACGAAGAAATTTTTGGATTATTTGTGATACTTACATTACTATGTTTTTTTTTTTTTTTTTTTTTTCATGCAACTAGGAGTTTAAAAATCTTTATAGACTGGCCTGTACATGTTCATGCTCATGCCAGTGTAATTTTTGGCGCGGTGTGGGATCCACTTAGTGCCTTCCCCACTAAAAACACTCTCCTAGGTTTAGTACCATCACCATCACCCTCCGGAACTACCTTTCGGTATTACTTCGAAGGGGAGGACAACGTGCTGAGCGCACCACTTCAATTTGTTATTCTACATGCTGAGCCCTTCGGCTCCTGAGCCCTTCGGCTCCTGAGCCCTTCGGCTCCTGAGCCCTTCGGCTCCTGAGCCCTTCGGCTCCTGAGCCCTTCGGCTCCTGAGCCCTTCGGCTCCTGAGCCCTTCGGCTCCTGAGCCCTTCGGCTCCTGAGCCCTTCGGCTCCTGAGCCCTTCGGCTCCTGAGCCCTTCGGCTCCTGAGCCCTTTGGCTCCTGAGCCCTTCGACTCCTGTTAGCAGTTTTAAAACCGTTCAACGACGTGCCTCATGCTGAGCCCTTCGGCTCCACTCGTTAGTAATTTGTTAATACCTATTTTCGCCCATTGGCGACCCGTCAATTTGTTAGTACCTACATGCAACATTCTGAGCCCTTCGGCTCCAGTTTGTGCACCACTCTGAGCTCATACAAAGCCCGCACTCGTACGGTTACGGCGACCATCTCCTTTCCATAGTTCAGCTGGTAAGATGCCGAGGTCGGTCCAACGATTCCGGTTGAGCATAACTTCCGGTTCGTAGGCGCCCCGACTATTCAATACCAGCGTTCCGACGTATTCTACTCGACCAGTCCCCGACGGTGGACCTTATCTACACCGACGGAGAGTTCCCCGGCGGTGGAATTTCTCCCGACACCGATTCTTCTACTTCTACGATACGAGCCGACCGGAGGGGTGCCGAAGTCAGTCCAGCGATTCCGGTGGAGCCTAGCTTCCGGTTCACTGGTGCCCCGACGACCCTCAACCGTCGCTATGACACGTCTACTCAACTAGTCCCCGGCGGTGAACCTAGCCTACACCGACGAAGAATTCCCCGGCGATGGAAGTTCTTCCGATACCGATTCTTCTTCTGCTGCTGCTACTGCTGCTCTTCAATTTTTTACGGGCCGACCGGTAGGGTGCCGGAGTCAGTCCAGCGATTCCGGTGGAGGCTAACTTCCGGTTCACTGGTGCTCCTACGACCCGGGACCGGTGCTACGTCGCGTCTACTCAGCTAGTCCCCGGCGGTGGATCTAGCCTACTCCGGCGGAGAGTTCCCCGGCAAAGGAATATCTCCCGGAACCGAGCAGTATCACTTTCCCTTCGTCCGCTCTTTTAGAGTGTCGAAAACAGTCCGGCGCCCTTCTTCGTTCGGCAGGGCTGCCTACGTCATCTGACGCTGCTCCTCTCGCCATGTCCGCTGTAGTGTTGACATAATCTGAACAACAGATCGGTTCACCGCGTTCCACTTATCTTCATTACTACACATCTTTAGGACGATATTTTCCACGTTCACGTCGTCTCCGACGATGGCAGTCATTTCGCTTCGCTGCTGTGCAAACCGTGGGCAAGTAAAGACTACGTGCTCTGGTGTTTCTTCTATGTCTCGGCATTCAGGGCACAACGGTGACCTTGCGTGGCCGAACCTGTGCAAGTACTGCTTAAAGCAGCCATGACCAGACAGGAATTGCGTCAGTTGAAAATTAATCTCGCCGTGCGCTCTAGTGGTCCATATCGACACGTTCGGAATCAGTCGGTAAGTCCACCTGCCCTTCTCTGCGTTGTTCCATTGCTGCTGCCATTTACTAAGCGTGTTGGCTCTCGCTCTGTTCCGGCCTCTCCCTGTGGCTCGATCCCTGTAGCACTCGCTATCCTCCTCCAGTAGAAGGCAGATAGGAATCATTCCGGCTATTACGTGCACGGCGTGCGATGATATCGTTCGATACGCACTCGCTACACGCATTGCCATCAGCCTAAACGTACGGTTCAACTGGGCACGATTTCGTCCTGTCTTCAGTGCCGCCGACCACGCTGGAGCTGCATACCGGATGATCGACATTGACACGCTCGCCAGTAGCCTCCTCTTGCTACTGGTAATCGCAGAATTGTTAGGCATAATTCGGGATAAGGCCGATATCACCTTTGTCGCCTTATTGCAGACGTAGTCGACGTGACTGTTGAAATTCAAACGGTCGTCCAACATCACGCCCAGGTGTTTCACTTCTCGCTTCGAGTTTATGATGCACTCACCGACCATGATGCTCACATTTTGTACTGCCTTCCGGTTACTGATCATAACCAATTCAGTCTTTTGATGGGCCAACGCTAGCTTCTTCTCTCGCATCCAATTTTCCACGGCATCTATCGCCTCCGTTGCCAGTACCTCCACCTCTTCCCGTGATTCGCCGATCACTACAAGCACTACATCGTCCGCAAAACCGACAATCTTGACTCCTCTGGGCAGGTTCAGCTTCAGCACTTCATCGTACATGACATTCCAAAGGGTGGGACCCAAGATGGATCCCTGTGGAACGCCCGCCGTAACCAACAGATTTCTGATCCCGGCATCTGTTTCATATATCAGTGTCCGGTTCTGAAAATAGCTTTTCAGAATCTGACATAGATACTTAGGCACCCTCAACCTGTGCAACGAGTCGGCAATTGCTACCCAGCTGGCGCTGTTGAAAGCGTTTTTAACGTCAAGAGTGACAACCGCACAATATCGGTTTCCTCTCCTCTGCTGCTTCTGTGCCGTCTCCATGGTTTCCACTACCATTCGGATGGCATCTATCGTAGATCTACCTTTCCGGAATCCATACTGCATGTTCGATAGACCGTTCTCGTTCTCCGTATACTTCGTAAGCCTGTTAAGAATCACTCTCTCCAACAGTTTTCCGACAGTATCCAACAAGCATATCGGCCTATATGCAGAAGGATCGCCGGGCGGCTTACCTGGCTTTGGTAGCAGCACCAGCTTTTGTCGCTTCCAAATGTCGGGAAAGTTTCCGTCCTCCATACATTTTTGCAGTGTAGTCCTGAACATGTCTGGATTCTCCTGGATTGCCGTTTTAAGGGCCAAGTTTGGAATCACGTCCGGACCCGGTGCCTTCTTCACTGGTAAGGCTTTCGATACCACGACCAGTTCCTCGTTCGTTACACGGGTCTCTTCGTCGTGTACATCCTGTTCATCGTACGGTGTAGGTGGCCAGACCGTAGGCCAACGACCTGCCATTCAGTGTGGCTGTTTACCACGTCGGTTGCTTCTGGTGGTAGTTTAGCTCCAGTGACACGGGCATCCTTGTGTCTCTTGAGACCACCTGGTCTGACATCTCCAGGCGATGCCCTTGGCCTCTTCGGTGTGAAGAAGGGCGTGGACTGCACCCCTGGGGGGATACTTCTCGCCGCGTTGACCTCCCTCGTAGCTGTGTCGGCTTCTGCCCTTCGCATTTCCGCTGCGCGACATGCCTCTAAGGCAGTTTTAACCGCTAACAACTCCTTCTCCCCTGCTTCTGCTCTCTGCACTACGTTTTTCCACTCCTTTACAGCTGAACCAAGAGCGCCTTGGAGCTTAATCACCAACGCCTTGATGTCTTTGTGCACGTTACTTATCTTATCCACATACTCGTGCAGCTCGTCCACCAACTTTTTCGCTGTCTCTACCCTCGGTGGTTGTGGTGGTTTCGTCCACACGCTATACTGCTGCTGACCCTGCTGCTGAGCCTGCTGCTCGTTCGTGGGCTGCTTTTGCACCTGCTGGGTTTGCGGCGGCGGTGTCCTCACCAATCCACTCTTGACAAACGGATTTGTCACTTCTTCCTCAACTTCAATTACGCTTACTTCCATTCTTCAGGGTCCCCCCTCCGAGCCGCTATCTCCATCCGCCGTACGTAGTCGCCTTCACGATCCCATGGTTATCTGTACCTGCAAGCAACTATACCTGCAAGCATTGAGGCCATGCGAGGGTTGACACGGACCCTTATGGGGGCCGGGTACAGTGCCAGATCGGCGTAGATCGGGAATGTTCCATCCGAACCTACGTACTCATCAGAACTGATGGACAGATTTCGAACGTATCCGGAGGCCTGCCAAAGTTTTAACGGGACGGTTTTAACGGAAAGTTTTTACTATGTGCGTCAGGTAGCGTGTGTAGGGTGGATGTTGTGGAGACGTCAGTGATGTCTGCTTCCAAGGAATGCGTCTTTATTTTCGATAAAGAGTATAGATTCACAGCCGTTTCAAAATTTTGGTTGAATTTTTGCTGTTTTTGGTACAAGTTTTGGAAAAAGTCATAATCTTCTTCTATATAAATAAAAACGGTGTTTGTATGTCACGAAATGACTTAAAAACGAGTTAACGGATTAACCTGATTCTTTCTCTGTTGCATTAGTCAAGGGTTCCGACGTGTTTGTTTGAGGAAAAAGTTTGTGATTAGTCTCCGCAATAGTTGAAAAAAAAAACGGGAGAAAACTAATCTGTCAGTTTGTATGGGAGTTTTCATAGCGTCTTTCAACAGCCTACTTGATGGCAAGACAAAGTTGGCCGGGACCACTAGTTTTAACTAAAAATTGAGTACACAATTGTTAAAACACAACGATTGAACTCCCTACAAAACAGAATTACAGTCAATTTTACCAAACACAATATTGAAGGGCCCATCGAGTTGAGACAGATCCTGCTACTTAGTGTTGGCTTAGTGTTCTTATGAGCACAACCACAGTTTTTAACTGAGAGCCTTCTTTGCCGATTCACCATTTTACATGTGTCGTGTGGCATCTCTTCATTATTTGGCAAAATACATTCGTAACAGTACATTTAACGTGAAAATAGTGAAAACACATGCACCTACGTGACTCATTTTGCACAGTATTCGAAAATATTTAATTTCATCCCCGATTGTCAACTTTTATTTCGCTATTCAAATTGATTGAACTTGGGGGAGGAGATTTTATTTTTTTATAGAACATCGCGTTTGAAAGGTATCGACTTACAGAGGAATCAAAGTATACCAGAATAAAGGAACAGCGCATTCCTTCGAGCTATGGAAAATATCAAGGAAGGAAGAACTGATTTTAATGCTACGTTCAGACTAGAGTCTCAATTGAATGATGTTAAGTCAGACTGGACCGGAGGAAAACGCACTACAATCATTAAAAATACCGTTTTGATTCATATTAGGGACAGCTTCATGTCACACGAAATGTTCCAATTTTTGCTGTTTAAAAGTTCTTACTTTCAAGTGTCATTTTTCATAGATATCTATAATGCTCAACTACCTTAGACGCCCCTTTAGTGGTTTGACGATTTCAATTAATGATTTGACTTTTCTTTTTGTGGTTTTCATGAGCTGTCTGGAATTCGAATCAATCAAGCGCCCGGAACAAGAATAAAAAAAATCATTTAGCAGCACCATAATCTTCAACCATCATCCGAAATTTAATTGTTTAAAAGGCTAGATAACATGCAGGAATCATATAGAATCATTTGTTTTATATGCCTTCTGATGAGTTATACTTCTCTGAGGCCTTAAGATCCGTAATATGGATCAAAACGGTAACCTATTTTTGCATTATATACAGATAAGCTATTCGATGGAACTTCTGTATCAAATTTGCAAAGGATAGATGATAATTGAAGGATGGATTATCAACTGGTGAGCTAGTTACATGCTTGTCATAACACAAATTTGTATCGTGGCATTGTTACATTTATTTAATCGTTGAATTATGGATAGTTCGTCACTGTAAGTGTCGGCAAGCTCTTATTTCTATAAGGAATTCTGTTTCTTATATAAAAAAGTTGACTCGTACAGGTACGTCCACGTCTAGGTCTATTATTTTATTTATTTATCACAATTAATAAAAAAAACCTTCGAACAGTTTGAAATTAAAAATGTAAACGTACTGATAGTTAACTTTTCAAGTTGAGGCTACATAAATCGCATCACTTACCAAGATAAATCCTGATCATATAGCTTTAGAACCCACGCACCAACAAAATTCCATCCTCGATCTCTAGTAGCTATGAACGTCACATTAACATTTCTTTCGTTCCTTGATGACCGCAAGGACGTGGCCGGCGCCATTATAGACATTACTAAGTTTGGAGTATTCTACTCGCAAGCTGCATCTTGGTTCCCTGAACAATTTTGATTATTGCGGTCCATCACGGAGTAGCAACTACTAATTGTACGGTCGTCAGTGCTTATGCTTTTACAATCAGAAATAGCATTGATTTGATTTTCAATATTTTCTATTGTGTGATGAATAATAAGCTCTACGATATTCAACACAACAATAAACAAATTTCTAGTCGCCCAACTAAATTAACATACTACTGTTGGAGATTATTATTTTTTCTCGTTAGCAAATTAACTGCCCAAAGTTGGTTCATTTTGGTTACTGGAGATGATTTCATCGTCAGCGAGCTCTTCTTTTTGTCCGACAAACCTATTTTTTCTACTTTGTTGACCATCAAAAGTGTTAATTCACTACCAAACAAGCTGCTTACCATACTCATAGTAGATTCCTCTGGCATAGCGTCATACTTGAGCTTAAGTGTCGAGTCCGAGAAGAAAAATCATTCCTCGTGCTTAATTCCGCTGATTGATTGCACTTAGTCGACATGAATTTCACATTCTATCGCTTGAATCGTTCGGAAAGCTTTCCGTAATCGACGCCCCCTTCCGGATCAATTGCGACGATTGACCATCTATCTCTATCATATCGCAGATAATTGCGCTCCCGGTCGCCGCCGCCAGCTTTCAAGCGCAGCACCGGGTTACAGTGGGAAATCACACCGCATTCTATTAAAAGATCTTCTCTCGGCTATCGTGGCTAAAATGCAAATCAGCAACTATTGAAATCACTGCGGCACGGTGTTGCGCATTCCGTTTTTATCAGAAAAAAATCACTAACAAATCTCAGATCGAACATTTATTGATACAAAGGCATTTAATAATAAACGATTTGGCTATGGAGCCAACTCTCCATAATTCGATTTCGAAGGGACCATCGAGAAAAAAGGTCTCGAGTTGCAAAATACAAAACCAGTGCAACTGCGATCCAAGGAAACATGGTTCTCCAACTTGAGATATGAAATATCCAGTGAGGCAGAGTTGACTGTAGTACAATTTGTAAAAATTTGAATTTAGGTTCTCGTGTTTGATTTTTTTTATCATAGGTACTTATACCCAATTCCTCCGTCGTATAAAAAAGTCTAAGTATGCTTCATTTTTGTCAATGTCAGAACATACACTGCTTACACTATTATTAATTATGGCCACCTAGTCACTTTGTCCACATGCAATTGACCCATACTTAATAGTGGGTGACCCGTATTAGAGTGACTACTGTACATTACTATTTTGTTCAAAGTAACTCAAAGTCGTATCACTTGTTAAATCTTGATTCTACATGTTTGTCTTCAAAAATGAAAGCTCACAGTGAAGTGATTAACAAATAGAAGAAGATTTTTATATACGATGTAAGTTGTACGAGCTACAAAGTACACTTTTCGAGATTTTTACTTTAATAAACATATAGCACGTACTACGGAAACGTAAATTTTTCCTTTCTTCAACTCAATTATATAAGAAAACTAGATAGCCATTAGTGTGGAACAAAATTCAGATTCTCGCTCCAGTCCACTTTTTGGATAACATTTTGGTCCCATAACAACTATGCAAAATTTAAACTCGATCGGAGAAACTATATTTTAGCGCCAGCCGTTCAAAGTTTGCATGGGATTTACTATGGGAAAACTTACTTTTACAAAGAAAAATCGCCAGAGGTCTCCCATTGTCCTCTATAAAAATTCTGAGCACAGACCTCGATAGGTATTTTTACGATGAAGAATATTGCCGAAGACCGCGAAACAATCCGACACTTGTGAAAAAAGTTATTCAATGAAAACCTATTGGCAAGGCGACGTTGATTAACACGTAAAGGAATAACAATAATAACAAAATCGGGCAAAGTTTCCGAATAGTCTATGCTTAATAACTTTTTTTACAAGCATCGGATTGCTTTACGGTCTTCGGCAATGTTGTTCATCGTAGAAATACCTATCGAGATCTGAGTTCAGAATTTTTATAGAGGACAATGGGCGATCTCGAGCGATTTTTCTTTGTAAAAGTAAGTTTTTCCATAGTAAATCCCATACAAACTTTGAACGGCTGGCGCTAAAATATAGTTTCTCCGATCGAGCTGAAATTTTGCACAGTTGTTATGGGACCAAAATGCTATCCAAAAAGTGTACTGGAGCGAGAATCTAATTTTTTCATATAACCGTGTCCCAGGCTAATAGCCATAGTGTAGAGTAGACCGATTGAAATATTGAACAGAGAGCATACAAAAAATCTTCAGTTTATGTGGGATTAAAGTTTGGTAGAAGAGCATGTTTATCAAACAAACCACAGAACGAGTAATTGCGGGGATGAACCAGCCTCGGGCTGAATTTCCCCACAACAAACAAGAATCAATCAATCGACGAGCAAGGGTTCAACTGATATGATCAAGTTCTCTTCATGAATCCTTTCTCACAGTTATTAGTGCTAAATTTAAGAAACTCTGAAACAAGACACTGTGGGAATTGATCGTAAATACGAAAAAAGTTAATAAATTTTCGGTAATAATGCTAAAAAAGTAACTTAAGGGAGAACCGTTCCTCACAGATAATCCCGATATGAAAAATTAGTGTTGGACTCTTTGGGAACTCAAACTGAATCCAAAGCAACAGTGAAACTTTTTTTTATCCGTCTAAAGTCCTTCAGATTTGTAGCATCTTTAGCATTCCATTTGTGGTTACCCAGTACGACCTACGTTAAACTTGCAAAGGATTGTGCGTTAGACTGATCAGTTTTTGATTCTTTTGATAGACATGTGATATTAAACTTCGCAAATGCTGATTTAATCTTCCAGCTATCGCTGTTTTATTTTCCTAGAGAGTAATGCTCAATCGAAATCGGACTGAAAAACTCATCAGACAAAGACGGATAGATGTCAGCACAGTTAAGGTTCTGAAGATCTAAAAGTATTATTTTTATAAAAGATACACTCAGAAATAAAAATAGTCACAGAATTACTGAAGTTTATGCATTAATGACTATTTTCTATCTGGCTCTCTTTCATTCTGCTGTGAATTTCTACACTAAATGTCATTTCGCCTGGGTTGAAGCTTAGCGATGCTTCAACCCAGGCGAATTGACAAATAGGAATAAAATTCCCTTCAGAGTGAAAGAGAGGCAGATAGAAAATAGTCATAAATTACTGAAATTTAGTCATTCTGTGACTACCCGTATTTCTGAGTGTACATTCTTAAACAAAGGAGTGCAATTATTGTTTTGTGAAAAAGTTTCCGGTGCGTTGCGTGGAGTGCCCAGGGAAGTCAAGGAAATTTCCATTACGAAAAGATCCTGGATTGAACGGGAATCGAACCCAGACACCTTCAGCATGGCTTTGCTTTGTAGCCGCGGACTTCAACCACTCGGCTAAGGAAGGAGGGGCTTAGGGAACAAGCTTCGACTGTACTTGATTAGTTGCAGTAGTGTGTGCTGGTGTGAAACCTTGATTTTAATTCGACCAATCTATGTAATTTTTCTAGTTAAAAAGCTCAATAATGGTTTGGGAGAACTGCAGGAACAATACCTGGATGGAAAACTCTGAATAATTTGTGAAGTAACATAATAACGACTGCCTGGTTGCATTTATCAGGGATTTAGGAAATCGTGGATAAATTCTTTGCGTTGCGTTGCGTCGTAGTGGAGATTGCATACTGAAAACTGTCATGTTATTTACTTTTTAACTCTTATTTCTACTGCTTATGGAAAACTATTTGGGAAGGAATAGCTATTTGAAAGTCAGAGATGAAAAGACATGTCAATTCCCATTGCCGGCCACGATAATGAGATATGACACCTACTTGAAAAGAGGCCAGCGACTCACAGATGTCATCATAGACGTCAAGTAATTGGATTATGGGAAGGACAATGGTCTAGGATTCACTATAAGCGAGTGATGCGTTCAGTATATGTATAATTAAGTGTGTTTTTGTGAGTGGGTGTAAGTTTACATGCAATGTTTATATCAACGTTGGGAGAGATGCAGCTAAGAAAGTAGAGACATTAACTGCGCGTTTGTCTTCCAGGGAAGGGGCACATGTATTTCCACTTTGTATACTAGCTAATGAGCTTTGGATTAAGCGCCATTACATGCTCTCTGAAACGAGGAGAACAATGCCCCCATCAATATGATACAGAATAGCCCAGATTGCATTGAAAATAAGCAGTTTAATCGGAACAAACTCACCAAATCCGTTCGTGAGATCCAATCTTTTTGTTGAAAAATGGAACGCACATCCATCATAATGAGCTGCATGGATCCAGTAGTAATTCTTCACGACAAAAAATCAGGAAAGCACTATCAGAACTCGCAACCAAAATAGATATGCCTTATCATTTTTTTTTTTTCAGAAACACACTTTCACAACGTTTGCAACCGAAAAAAAAACTATCCGTGTGGTGTAGCACCAGTCCTACCACCAGCACAAGCCCGTTAAGGCTCAAGAATCCATCATTCAATCATCAGCAATCATCAAAATTGAAAAACCAGTTTTTTCGTTCAAATTTCAATCAATACTTATTAAAATCTATCATCGTATTTCAGATAGCAAGTGCAATGCAATGATAGATTTTCTTGAGCATTGCTTCGATTTTGAGCAAAAAAAACTGGTTTTGGAAATTTGTAAATCGATGATGGTTATTTTCCTCTTAATGAACTCAAACTTCGTAAAAACAAAATAATTTTATCACTTTACAAAAGATTTGCTATCAGTCGA
Source organism: Aedes aegypti (assembly GCF_002204515.2). Classification (NCBI taxonomy): domain Eukaryota; kingdom Metazoa; phylum Arthropoda; class Insecta; order Diptera; family Culicidae; genus Aedes; species Aedes aegypti. The sequence goes on from NC_035108.1 coordinate 444,685,999, forward strand.
TTATAATTTCCCGAGAGAGAGGAGACAGCTCGCTGACAACTGGCTTGTTTTCTTGGCTTCTTTGATTTCTTCTTCTCAAGTTTGGGTTGTGCACAATGGTTCGGAGAGTACAAACTGGGTCAAAACCATTCTCACATCCCATGTGTTATCGAAAAGTTCATAAAAAAAAAAAAAAAATCAGAAGCAATTTAAGTCCAATTGACAATATTAAATATTAAAAAATTTTATATGCGAAAGCACATGAAAACAACCTGAATTTTCAATAACATCCAGTTTTAGTTTGGCCAAATTTTGACGGTTTTTCACGCTCTGCCCTTCGAATGTGCGGTTTTCCAGTGATAGTTGATGACAGGTTCCCTTGACTTTTGGGAGCTCGCAATCTAAGCCAGCTGTCTTCTCTCCCTCTCTCTCAGATAATTTCATCAGCTGAATTGCAAATAACTAGAAACCTAAGTAAACGTCATAAAAAGTTCGAATCGCAGCCGCCCGCGTGCACGGCTTGCTGTGATCCCAGAAACCGTGGATAAATTCATGGGAGAATAACTGAGAAAAAAAAAAACAGTGTAAGAACCCCGAGAGGAACTCTTGTAGATCATACAAAAATCCGATTTACAAAACGGTGAACTGAACCTTTGAGACTTTTATTGGAAGAACTTCTGTAAGAATCTTTGTTAGACCTGCCTGAGTAACCCTGCGTAGTTTATCGATGGAATAATTGGATCCTAAAATTTTTAATGAAATCTTGTTTTCATTCAATAACACGAAAGAGCATCTTACTGCAACTAGTTTAACAATTTTCCCCGCTCAAATAACGGCTATATCATGTTGAAACGTTAATTTAAAAATTGGGTCCATAAATGAACTTTGACACTTAAGATCATGTTTGACGTTCGCTTAGTCGACAAAAACACCACAGGGGTTTTAGTTTTAATACTGGGGTTGTTCCTATCTGACATTTCGGAAGGGACACGGAAAACAAAATATACCCAAAATTTGAGTTTAAGCCAAGGGGTGTGACAAAATCTAAAAAAAATGTTTTTTTGGACTCAAACCAACGGAAAACATTACAAAATTGAGTAAACATGTGTTATTGGCCTAAACTTAAGCGTTCGGCACTAAAATTGGGACAGGGCTTTAGGACCCTATTAGTGAATAAAGTTCATCCTAGGAAAATCGTTCATAGTTATTTCTGTGAAAATTACTGGAAGTAGTTTCGTTGGATGTCTTTGAGCGAATCATCTAAGTATCCTTTGAAAAATCTCTGAAGGAATTTTAGGAAAAAAATCCTGGCAGTAATGGTGGCGAGTATTTAGAAGAATTCTCGGAGTGATTCCTGAAGAAGTCCTTAAAATTGTTGCTGGTGAAATCTCTGGATAAAATTACAAGAAGAATTTCTAAAGCTTTTCATTGAGTAATCAGTAAAGAAATTGAAGAGCCTTGGAACCACAAGAGTTTGGCAATATTAGTAACAAAAGTTATTAACAAAACTTAACCATGCAAAATACCCAAGGACTCTGTATCTCAGCCTCTGGTAGTCCGAACTGTTGGGGCTTCTTTTCTCCGAATGTCTTCCCCCAGAACGCCATTTCTCTGAATACCCCGTTTCTCCGAATAGCCCATTTACCTGAAAGGCCTTTGGTATTTATTTTTGTCTTAATTTTATACATTTCAAGATGGCGAACGAACCGGTCGTCAGATATGCAGCCTCCTTTACATATTTCATCGGAGATTCTCCTCAACAAATGTTGGCAATATATCTTTAGGGTTAAACGACCCGGGAAATGTGTGATTCAGGGAACTGACATTCGGAGAAATGGCATTCAATTAAGCGACATGCAGGAAAAGGTAGTTTTGTCTGTAATGAAATTGTTTTATTGCAGTCATTTTTCAAAGATTTTCAAAGGGTTGTTCAAAGACAAAAGTAAGTCATTGATTAATTTAATTTAAAACGGTAAGTTGTATGCAGCAAATTTACGTAACTTCAGAAAGTGACCAACTTTGTCAGACAAACCAACCAGTCATTGAAAAATTTCTTGATAACTTAATTTTAATGACTTTATTACGACAATGCTTCAGGTTATTTGTTGTTCGTCATTCAAATTTCAACCAATTTGGTGTGGAGCAAAAACGTTTTTTTTATCCACCTTAATGTGTATGGTCTAGAAATCCAGAAAAATAATGGACCTCATATTTGAATCTACGATTTTTTTTAGATTTTCCCCATACATGTATATTAGTTAAAGATATCGACTGAAGTGACAAATTTGATGAAATGATTTTAACGATCTGAGGAGCACCGTGTGTACACTATATAATGTTGATAAAAATAATATCTTTCTCATACCTAGCTTTTGTCTGTACTTTCAGATTCCCCACCGTTATTCGGATCATCACCGTCAACGAAGTCGGATCAGTTTTTAGTATCCGCCGTGAAAAGATTATTTTGCCCAGAGGAAAACTATCGATTTTTCATCAAAGTTAAATTCAATCAGTGTCATAAATCAACAGCGAATAATCAAAAGATTCAGTGACCTGCGGGAAGCATATCGTGCGAAGTAATTATTCTAGAAATAATCGTGAAAAAACGGTTGGTCACGAGATCCTATAGGTCGAAGTGACCTTGGTTTGCGGTATAGAGTGTGAATTACGGATCAACACGTCATCTCCACCGGTAGCTAGTCGATTGTGAAAAGAGGGTGAGAAAATATTCAAATAGACTTCGATTGTTACATCGCACCTACGCTTGGTATCGTTCAGTGCGATTTTTCCACCTGTTGGCAGTGGACGTAATTGAAGGGTATTAAACCACATCATTAGTAGAACAATCTGTAGTATGCGACAATCGCAGTAAACTGGTGACGGCCAAAACAACGAACAACGTCAGCAATCATGGGTTACTACGATCGGTGTGTTAAATTACCTAAAAATAAATTAAAAGCATGCGCATTTTGTGTGTTGCTTTGCATGGCCAACTTGATCGACATAAGCGAGGCGCGCAAGGTGGCGACTGGTCGCGTCACAAAGCCAACGGCAAATCGAGGATATGCGAGTGCGGACATTGCTAAGTTGAGTTACACGCCCAATCATGCTGCTGTACCGGCTAAGCCCGCGGCAGCCCCTGCACAACAAACGCCGATAGGTTGGAATGTGCACAACACCAACAATGCGCCTCCACCGTACTCGGCTACAGCAAACCATGGACCACCCCCGCCATACTCTGCTCAACCGAACCCCAATTCGAACAGTAGATTCAACGAACAACCTCCACCATATGCTCAGAACAATCCAGGATTCCCACCGGCTCCCAACTATCAGAACAACCAGGCAGCTTTCGGAGCAGGAGCAGCCGGTGGAGTAGTGGCAGGAAGCGCATATCGTCCCCACGGTCATAACATCTCTTCAGGTGGACTGGGAGGAGGTTTCCAGCCCGTGCCTAACCAAGGCTATCCCGCTCAACCAGCGCAAGGATTCCCAGGATCACCTGTTGCTCAACCTGGTGGCGGTTATCCAGGAGCACCAGTGGCACAACCTGGTGGAGGATTCCCTGGTGGATATCAACCCGCTTATCAACCAGGTAGTTATCCTCAACAACCTGGCTTTCAACCAGCCCCAGGAGGTTTCCAACAGCAACCGGGCACGGTCATTCATCACTATGAACAGCCATCTTCTGGTGGTGGTGGATTAGGTACCGTCCTTGGAGCTGGAGTAGTAGGCCTTGCGGCTGGCGCCGGTGGCGCAGCCATCTACGATGCCCTCAAGCCCAAAGAAGAAGCCAAAGAGGCCCATCCGGAAGCAGCTGCCACCACGACAACAACCACTACAACCCTGGCGCCAATCAACCCTAACGGAGAAGCACAACTGGCACCAATTCCCGCCAATCCCAACGGCGAAACACCTTTGGCTCCGATGCCAGTCGTCCCCCCTAACCCCAATGGTGAAACTCCATTGGCCCCGATGCCTGCCGCAGAAACAACAACCGACCCAGCAGCTACTGATATGACCACAACCGATAATCCCCTAGGATCGGCCCCGTTGGCATCATTCCCCGTTTCCTCCAATACAACAGCCGCCGACACCAGTAGCACTTCGCCGGCGTCAACGGTAGCTGTGGAAGCCCCGAATGCTGCTCTCAACGTCCAGCCGAATCAGGCCGCTCCCGTCGTTCCAACAACGTCATCCCAACACAGTGATTCCGCGGGTGGCCGCGTTCAGCTGTCCATCTTCACACTTCTAGCTCCGGTGATTTGTAGATTTTTGTTCTAGTTTTTAAGGCAGCAAAAGAAAATGTCGATGTAATCCTGGCGATTCCAAACACATACCAAAACGAAACATGAAAATGATTTAGAATCATTCCAACAAACAATCAGGCTGAGTTAGTTACTAATAGTATTTGGAACAACAATTGGTTCACGAGTTTGTTGAGTCGAAGCGCCATTTGAACTTTTTTTTGTATAATTTGAGCCAGACGTTGTGCCTTCTTAGTATGATAGGATCATATTTTGTTGAGATAGATTAAGTTTAACGAATAAACAGAACCACAGTTGATATTTAGCAACACGTGTTCCTTAATTTGTCCGAAGAGTTCTTAGATAACTTGTGTTTAACCTTTGAAAATGCTTAAAGCACGTAGACATAGCTCGGGTTCGGTGGCACGCTTTTACGTTAGTGTTTTCGTCTAGAGTTATGCAATTTCATTGGAAATGTGTTTTGTTGAATATTTTGATTTTATGTTTGCGGTAGAGTTTCTTTTCCATAATCACAAAATAGCGACTAAACTATTTCGAAAGGCACCTACTGCAGTGAAAGGAGTGTTTCAGATCAGTTCTAATGAACGATTTCACTCATTATCAGACAGATTGCTCACCGATGACTGTTGCAATTAACTTCATTATCGCAAAATATTTACTCAGCTAGTGCAATCGGTTTTCCAGTAAGGTGGAATGTGAAACAGATCACCGATGCAGTATGGCTGTTGCGCAGTGGCAGTGACCACGTAAATTGAAATTGTCACTATGATACAACTAACGGCATACAATTTGAAACGTAGCTATTACAAGACAAAGCTTAAAATGCAGCGGACCATGGATTCATTTCAAGGTACGATCTCTTCCTCGATCTTTTGCAATCGCAAGAATTAGAAACTATTTTCCTTGCATACAATCTCTTTTGAGGTAAACTAGCCAAGATCTGAGCTTACTAACTAATCTAAATTATCTAATTAATAGTTTGCTTAACCGAACACAAAAATATAGAGTTTTAGTGTGACACTGCATGTCAGAGCTATTTTCGTTGGAATCGAGAACATTTGAGGCTTTATATTCGAATATTAAAAATTAGTGAGATTTTAGCATTTTTGAAACACTTGCTAACAATATAGTCTACAATCATCATTTGATCAAGTTCATAAGACTTTGTCATTTATCCTTGACAATAGATAATAGAACTTGGATTCGATCTCAATTCTCTTCGCGAATAGCACGTTTACAAATTAGGGCCATTTTTTAAATTAAATATGGAAATTTACATACAACTCTTCATAACTCTATATTGAAGGGATCATCGAATTAGGGAGGTATTGAGTTATAGAACACATAATCAGTACAAATGCGATTCAAGGGACCATCGAGGTAACCATGGGATCCAACTTTTACTATGGTTCTCTAACTCAATATCTACACACTTAAAATAAATCGAAGTATCCTGTGAAATAAATCACCGAAATTGAACTGTAAACAGTTAAAATACAGATTTTCCTGCGATATCTACTATTTTACCGACAAAATCCAGCTATTTTACTAGAGGAAATCGGTGAAATCCACTATTTTACTGGAAAAATCCGTGAAACAAACCATTTTACTGTAACCCTGTGAAATATTAACGAACAGTTCGGCAAAAGCATTATTTTCACCGAACTTCTGTGAAATCGTGTGACAGCAGCTCTGGCAGGCATGAGCTTCCTTTTGTTTCAGTTTTTGCACACCACTTACAAGCAGTGAAAGCTGACTTAGTGGTAGCAAACCTCCTTTCTGATCGGTAGTAGAGTTTTCAAATTTACCGGGATTTGATTTCCCGGGAAACGGGAAATAAAATAACTTTTTCCCGGGAAATTCTGAAAAACGTGAAAATAAAGCAAATATGGTGGAATTTCATTTTTCAAATTATTCGTAATTCGTGTAGGGTCAGTGTTTCCTTAGTAGACAGTCCCCTATTGTCGCACTAGTAGTTTTTTACGGCCGTTTTGCTACAAATCGTTGCAAAATATTTTTAACATGAAGCTCAGGAATTATTTACCTAAGTACCATTGATACACAATTCGATTTTGATGAAAAAAAAAATGATTGAAATAAAGTTTTGCATATAATTTAAGCTCCCTTGCATCTACAGGAAACCTATTGTTCCTATAGTAGCACTACTAAGAAAAACTATTTTTCATAAAACAAAATAATTAATTAAGTTAGAACTTTTTTGTATCAATCAAAAGCTTTTAATCCACTTTTTAAAGCAAAAATGTAAAAGTTAAGTTATGTATGTTATGTAAAAGTTAGTATTATAGGCTATAGTAGCACAAGCGACAATAAATACAAAAAAAATGTTTTCGTATTTATTTGTGTTTTTTTCACAAAACTGCGATAAAAAGCTTCCAGACGTAAAAACAATGCCACTGGCTTAATTTTTCGATTTTATTCAAATATTTGTTCTCAGTCATGCGGCATCATCGACCCTATATGTATTTTGTACCAGTAAATTTGTTGGTTATTTCTGTTCTTTGTGAGTAATTTATTAAATGTTTCTCTAAATAAATGTTAGCTTCATTTCAAACGCTAGGCTTCAGAACAACAAAGTTTATAGCATTAAGCAAAAGTCCTCGTGGTGTTTATTCTTGATCCAACTAGAGTCTTCATATTAAAAATTGTGACAGTTACGTCCAAGAAAACTTAATAAGCCTACTGAATTCATAGAAAAGATCCCTTGAAAATTCCTTTATTTTATATAGCACAATTCGTCAAAAACGATATCTATTTTATGAACAACTTTTTCATTACAAAAAAAAAAACAATAAATCAACATCGAAATATAACTAGTGATGTAGTGAGTTCATTGGTAAGAATTATATGATAAGTAGTGGAATGGTTTTTGTTTGAAAATAGATAGTAATTTCTTTTTTTTATAAAGCTACCCGGGAAATATGAAAATCCCGGGAAATACGGGAATCCCGGGAAACAGAATATCATTTCCCGGGAAACAGGAATCCCGGGAAATCTCAATTCCCTCAATGTTCCCGGGAATGAAAACTCTAATCGGTAGGTCGGGAATTCGATTCCCGTTCGAACCTTTTTTTTTGTTTTTCTTTATGATTTTGTTCAACGATTTTACAGATGTTTGGTGATTTTTCACCGAACCTTCAGCTGTTAAGATTACGGTAAAATTTCACCGTATCTCAACAGCTGAAGCTTCGGTGAAAAATCACCGAACAATCTGTAAAATATTTGAACGAGATCATAAAAAAAATAAGAAAATGATGCAGACCGGGAATCGAACTCACGACCTTCTTATCAGGAAGCAGGCTTGCTACCACTAAGCCAGCTTGCAATGCTTGTAACTAGTGTGCAAAAACTGCAAAAAAAAAGGAAGCTCATGCCTGCCAGAGCGACTGTCACACGATTTCACAGAAGTTCGGTGAAAATAATACTGTTACCGAACTGTTCGTTAGTATTTCACAGGGTTACAGTAAAATTGTTTTTTTTCACGGATTTTTTCCGGTAAAATAAAAGATTTCACGGATTTTCTCCGGTAAAATAGTTAATTTCACGGATTTTGTCGGTAAAATAGTAGATTTCACATGAAGATCTGCAATTTCGTTGTTTACAGTTCAATTTCGGTGATTTATTTCACAGGATACTGCGATTTATTTCAAGTGTGTAGATACTAAATATCGAGTAAGGAAGAGTTGACTGATTTCAATCGTCGACATTTCAATCGTTTTGTTCAAAATGTATTTATTAATATATAAAAAATTATTGATTTATAATAAATCTTCGAGCTGTTTAGTAGAATACCTATAAGTAGATGAAAAACCCGAATTTAGTACTATACCATTTAATTCCACTAGCGTTTGTATCCTTTAACAGAAGCGCGTATTTCGACCTCAACTGTAAGGCCGTCTTCAGTGTCGTGCACTAGACTCGACTCGTCGACAAGTCGAGGATACAAACTCTAGTGGAATTAAATGTTATAGTATTAAATTCGGTTTTTTAATCTACTTATTGATTTATGTTGAATTCGATATTGAAACATGAGAAATAATCGATGTCTACCCAAGTAACATCAACAGTGCCTGCATCCCAGATTAGTGTTCTTATGAGCACTTCCACAGTTATTAACTGAGAGCTTTCTTTGCCGATTGACCATTTTTGCATGTGTATATCGTGTGGCAGGTACGAAGATACTTCTTTGCCCTGGGAATCGAGAAAATTTCCTTTACGAAAAGATCCTTGACCAGCGGGATTCGAACCCACGACCCTCAGCATGGTCATGCTGAATAGCTGCGCGTTTACCGCTACGGCTATCTGGGCCCCAACAATACTGATGCGAAATCCCTTTAATCCAACAAATTACAAGAGCTGTCAAGCAAAAGAGCATTAACGCTACATTACAAATGTATCAATGCACTAATATTATTTTATGGATTGCTTGGTTGCTTTATAAACATTATTGTATTAGTTCGGGATAGGTTTGAGGGTTTTATGCCTATAGGAGAAGAGATTTTTTTTTCACTTCTACAGGCTTTCCCTCATTCAAAAAAAAAAAAAAAAAATAGTTCGGCCTTTTTCCACTTTTAAACTACTTTAATGGTAGGCTTACGGCAATGCAGCGGCTTTATATAAGCAATGATATAATGCTCCATGATTACTTGGGTATTCAGAAATATCATTTTACACAAATACTCATAGACTTATGATGGTGCTTGTCATGTTTGTTTCAACTTAAACAGTTTTGTATGTGATTTTTTCAATAAATTCTGGAATCTAATCCATGTTTTCTGTTAACATTTTTCAATCCAATTCCAAGAGATTCAAATATCACATAAGTAGGCTATGACCAGCATCGCACCATAGAAAAAGCCCCCCTCTGTTATCGGACTTGACAGTGTGCACGGTGTACTATGGACCGATGCACGAGTTCACTAAATTTGACATTTGAGCGGTGCCAAATTCACTCGTTACCATGACCACATAAATAACACGGCACCGCTGAAACGTCAAATGATGAACTCGTGCATAGGTCCATATTAAGAAGGTGATATATTCCGAAAACTGACAGCTACTTGACGGCGTCATTCCTGTCTTCCTCGAACAAATTTGCTAAAAAAATGATCTAGTGGTCCGGAAGGTATATGGCACTATGGACCTATGCACGGGTTTACTATTTGACGTTTTAGCGTTGCCGTGTTATTTATGTGATCATGAAAACCAATGAATTCGGCACCGCTCAAACACCAAATTAATGAACTCGTGCATCGGTCCATAGGAGTGACGTCACATGTTTACAATCAAACTTGATATTTACATCAGTAAAAAGCCTGCTTTGTTAATTTTTATGCCATGACAGTGTGCACACGAGCAAGTAACATTACTGAATAAAATCAATCATTGAACATGGATGATCCCTTTCCTATAACACGGAAATGCACATTGGCGATCCTGCCAGGTTTGCCTTAAACGCATGAAAATAATATCCTGGAATTTTTGTTCACATTGAACTAATCGAATTCGGAAAATGGGTCAACAGGCCAAGTTAAAGAGAATAAATTGTGAAAAAGCGGTGAAGTTCTGCGAATGATGGTGAAGTTTTGAATGAAAAATGCACTTTCCAAGCGCGTCGGTAAGCAATAAAGTATTTTTATGATGATTAATGATCAACAATTAGTGGAAAAATACTGGTGGTTAGGAATCGGTATAAGAAACACATCGTTTGGTGGTTGCACTGCATTCTTGAGTGACTGGTGGTCAAATACTCATCCTTGAAGCGACTGGCAGTGGAATGTAAGTTCAGCATGACTGGTGGTCAAATATTTTTTTAAAATACGAATATTAGTTCCAGAATGACTGGTGGTTCAGTCACCCCACAGTTATGGATCAGCTAAGGGTCATTTTTTGAATAAAATATGATTACAAATCATGGTGACCTTGTACATCTCTCTCTCTCTTATTCCGATGCTCACCTTAGCTCACACTTCAAAAGTAGTCTTGAGTCTGCCGCCCGAACAAACAGTCCTCGGGGAGTTGTGAGAGTATACCCTTTTTTGATAGAATTTCACTCGGTTGTGTTTTGTGCTGCATCTTCCTCGCTCATTTTTCGTTGCCTCTCTGTTTAGCATTTTTTCGCTCCCTCGCAAAGAAGCAAAGACGCCATTTTTCTAAGTAGTCAGGATCCTGCGATATCCGCCAAACAAAACAAAATGCTCACTAGCGCCACCTGGCGACAGAATCACGAATTTCATGGTTCAAATAATGATAGTCCTTGAGCTACACGCATACAAATTTGGTTGTTTACATAATCTACCGAATCCATGGTAGAATTGAGAACTGCACTAACGAATTTCAACCAACTACAAAAATTTGTTAAGTTTACTATGATCTGGTAAGAATCATTGAGCAGTGCAGTAAATGTGGCTATGTCCATAGTAGCATCCACTACAAAGCATTGCATTTCAATTCGTGACACCTACCGTACAATACAGTGTGGTCAAAAGTATAATGTCATACTTGTCAAATCTAGATTGTTGCTAGTAATAACACTGTTCGACAAAAAAAATTTTTTGGCTGGATCAGGGACGCGGTTATATGGGTCTTGAAGTGCAAGAAAAGTGTAGAAAGAGGCCGTTTTCAAATGATTTGCAGCACCCCTGGATTAGTTTTTGACAAAGTTTGAAAATTTTGCATTTTTCATCAAAAAACGCGTAATAAGCAAAATATAAATATATTTTCAAATTCAATTATTCAACCATTGAATTAGTCAAATCAATATTTTTTAGCCCTAGATCGCTTCAGGGAAACGTGCACCATTTCAGAAGAATATTGGCATCATTTTTATATATGAATTTGGAATGTTAACGATCATTAAACAAGCATACGAGGATGTGCACCATATAAATACTACTTATTTTTCTATTCCACACATCTGGTTCATTATATAATAATTATTATAGGTTCAAGAAGACGCTTGATTATGATTTATTTTTTTGCTCCATTTTATAAAGCAATGAGCAATGCAATCCAGTAACATTTGAGTTCAACAAGGATACGACTACGGAAAATTGATGTGTCTGTGATGTGATGTGATGTGAATATATGGGCTGGTTGGTTCAATAAACTCTCAGCAGAAATACAAAATTTATATAGGTTGGCCACTGACATGTAAGTGGTCTTATATGCGCTAGTCGGTTTATTAGGAGACGATGTCTGTAAAAAAATGTGATAACATTGTTATTTGCAATTTCTAAATATTTCGATAGGTACTCATTAATAATTGTTTACTTATCGTGACATTCATTTTCCTCGGAATATCCCTAGGAAAATTACAGAATAACATAAAATAGCAACAAATAATTTAGTAATCATCATTATCACATTTTTTGCGAAAGCCGCTCAGGCAGGCATGAGCTCTTTTTGATTCACTCTGTGCACAATACTAATCATTTGTGAAAATTGATTTAGTGGTAACATGCCGGCTTCTTACTTGTAAGATGAAACAATTTCTGGTCAAACTATTTCCGATATTTTTTTATTTTTCGGTTCTAAATTTCACATGTTTTTTATCAATTTTAATCAAACTTTCAGTATTGAGGTTTGGAATGTATTTCACAAATAATTGCGATATATTCAAAATGAGTAAAACACTTGTTTTTCTATGTTTTCTTGTTTAACGAAAGAAAAATAGAAATTACGGGAAGTTTCGCAAAATTGTTTATCACAAATGTATGGATAAATTGTTTCTTCACTTAATTGAAAAGCATTTTAACTCGTTTAGAGGATATGGGAATGAGGGCTCAAAAATGGACACGTTTGTCCTTATATGGGTGACGAGTTTAATATTAACCTTAATGGTCGACTTCTTTATGTTTCCAATATGCTTACAACTAAACCCATTTGAAGAAAACATCCCATTGAACAAGAAACTAACGCTCCATTTGAAAGTTTGATTAAAATTGCTGAAAAATATGTAAAATGTAGAACCAACAAAAAAATCGGAAATGGTTTAACCAGAAATTGTTTCATCTTACAAGTAAGAAGTAGGCATGTTACCACTAAATCAGTTTTCACAAATGATTAGTATTGTGCGCAAACTGAATCAAAAAGATCTCATACCTGCCTGAGTGGCTGTCAAATGTTGTCACAAATAATGTGGAAATGTTGATTACTGAATTATTGGTTGCTATTTTACGTTAGTCTGTAATTTCTAGGGATATTCTGATAACAAATGGACTTCACGATAGGTAATCTATTCTTAATGAGTACCTTTAAAAATCTTTGGAAATCGCAAATAACATTATTATGACATTTTTCACAGACTTCGCCATCGGCTCCTGATAAACCGACTAGCCCATGTAAGACCACTTACATGTCAGTGTCCAATCTAATTTTTTATTACTGCCAAGAGTTTAGTAGACCAACCAGCCCATATAAACGTAACAGACACATCAATTTTCCGTATTCGTATCCTTGTTGAAATCAAATGTTACTGGATTGCATTGCTCATTGCTTTATTAAATGGAGCAAAAAAATAAATCCTAATCAATCGTCTTCTTGAACCTATAATAATTATTATATAATGAACCAGATGTGTGGAATAGAAAAATAAGTAGTATTTATATGGTGCACATCCTCATATGCTTGTTTAATGATCGTTAACATCCCAAATTCATATATAAAAATGATGCCAATATTCTTCTGAAATGGTGCACGTTTCCCTGAAGCGATCTAGGGCTAAAAAATATTGATTTGACTAATTCAATGGTTGAATAATTGAATTTGAAAATATATTGATATTTTGCTTATTACGCGTTTTTTGATGAAAAATGCAAAATTTTCAAAATTTGTCAAAAACTAATCCAGGGGTGCTGCAAATCATTTAAAAACGGCCTCTTTCTACACTTTTCTTGCACTTCAAGACCCATATAACCGCGTCCCTGATCCAGCCAAAAATTTTTTTTGTCGAACAGTGTAAATACTACAACTCTGGTTAAATAAACAGATTATATTTTCTTGTTTTGGTATGTTTTGGTAGAGTTAACAGATTAATGTAGCCGGTTGTAAATCGTTGGTGCAGTTCTTAATTTTACCATGGATTCAGTAGTTTCTACAATAAAATTCATTTCAGTGAACTGCACAATTTTGCCGAAGACGCCATCTTTCGAAGTAGTCAGGATCTTGAGATATCCGCAAAGCAAAAGTTTCTTGCTCACTAGCGCCGCCTGTTGGCTAACTTTTTTTCATTCATCTTCACCTTAAGGAGTGGCTTAAGTTAAGCCAGTTGTAAATATTTCTAAATTTAACAACGGTAATAATTGTATTCTAGTTGAGAACAGTTTGGCCAACTTTTTGAGAGTTTTTGTAGGGGTTTTTCAGTGCTATTGCAAAATTTTAATAAGGATTATATTAAATTTTTAAGGAAAAAACTTCAAATCAAAATTTTTCAAGATTCCTCCTAGGGATTTTTGTTTTAAAATTGGCCCAGAGGTGTAGAATAACCTCAGGAATCGAGCCCTGTGCTCAGATTTGATGGACATTTTTTTTTTACATAATAACGGTCTGTCGGGGCACCGTGACTAGGCTATCTTATTTCCATACCGCAGAGCAAACAAATCGACAGGGTCTGTTAAAAGTCGATCCTCGACTGTTACAATAGAGTGGGACCTATTTCCCAAAAAAAATCATTGTCAACATTTACAAAGTGGAAAATAATCGTCGGTTACAAAATTACACCCTGAATGAAATGAAAAAATGAGAAATTTGGTAAAAGTTTAGAGGTGGCGCAAAGGGTGAAAGTTCATTTTTCTTCTCATTTCAGTGAACTTTGTTTAATTATCTTATGCTTTTGAGATTGGTTTGGTGATTTGATAAATCACCCCAAAGAACACAATACCTCCACTTATTTAGTATATAGCAGAATATCTTCTACGCATGCGATTTTTGGCCCTAATAAATAAAATTATACAGAGTTCACTAGAATGACAAAACTGCACTTACGCCTTTTGTGCTAACTGTAAACCTCTACCGAAAATTCTCATTTTTTTTTACAGGGTGTTATTTTGAGACCGATTATAAGTTTCCACTTTGTAAATTTTGACTACGATACGATTATGAAATTTTGTAAATTTTGACTACGATACGGTTCTAGGAAATAAGCCCCACTCTACTGTCATACTCGGATTTCTGCATGACACCTTCTAGTCCATTAATAGGCAGAAAAAATCAAAATGAACTGTAGTGCTTGTCTGAAATTCTGTGTAAGCTTCTCAGGAGCTTGTTCTCGTCCATGATTTAGTTGGATAACTTCTCATAAACTCGTTCACTTTAGGTTTTCTTCTTCTGTTTATTCTTAGCATTAAGTTCTCACTGGGACAAAGCCTGCTTCTCAGCTTAGTATTCAATGAGCACTTCCACAGTTGTTAACCTAGAGTTTTCTTTACCAAAGTTGACATATTTCGTATTCGAATATCTTGTTGCATGTACGATGATACTCGACCGGGAATCGAACCCAGACACCCTCAGCATGGCTTTGCTTTGTAGACTTTAGATTTAGGATAACATGTTGAAGGCCGTATCTAGAATGGTTATTGCTAGAAAGTTCTCAAACTTCAACGTCTTCCATGTAGACGGGTATATTACCACTTCCTTTCACTCCTCCGGTAGCTATACTGTTTTCCCGCTTATGCATATCAGCTGGTTCAGACTAAATAAATTTGTGTGATGCCAATCTGAATGAGAATGTGAACTTGAAGGTAACGGAAGAGAATTGCTCTGATGTCATAATAGAACACATATTTTTTGAGTTGCAGTTTTATTATCACATTTTCTTAAAAGCTTACAATTTGACTTCCACTTTATGACGCAATAGTTTAAAATTATCGATGCCCTAATAGAACAATTCCATCTAATTAAAACCCTGTTACTGACACATCTTTTGATAATTCATGCTAAACTCCAATAGAACAACATAGCACTATTTGGCAACTTCATCTGCTTGTAATAATCACTTGAGAAGCTTTAACACTGCCATCAACGATGCACTGCTCGACCGATCAAAGCTCCCGATTTAGAGATGAACCATCGTAAAGGATCGAATGGTACTTCTGTCCGAACCGTGGTAGTACTAGGCACCTGAGAGATTGATCCATCCGTTTGGCTTGATCCAGGAATGGGAGCTCCACGGCACAGCATCGTGGAAGTGCACAGAATAACAAGTAGAATTGATGTTTTGAATGACATGACTCGACTCACCGGGATGTACGGTCGACTGAAGCTCAATGGTCGAGCCGATCAGGACATTGCAATCAGAAGCAGCTTACGAGAGACAGACGAGATAACGTTAGATGGTGTTAAACAATTTACTCAGTGATGGTGTAATCTGGTTGTATTCCGAGTTTTGTTTGCATACAGCATGATCTTAATTTTCATAAAGCAGAATTGAAGAATTGTATTTTAAATGTAATCGTGACACTATGTTCTATAGCCACACACGTTACTAGAAGCCTTCAACAGGGCTTCAACAAACTTTACCATCAAATCAAGCAGGGTAGGGACGACCCTATTAAATCCCACTTAATTAACCAACAGTCAGTGGCCGAAGGCAAAACCACAAACCAGCTGCCACCATCCATCTTTGCCTATTGCAGCTTCCAACCCAACCCACCAACTTCCTAATGCCAATCAGATGTGGATCCATTATAAATTCATAAATAGGTCAGATTTATGCGTTTCGGGAGCCACCACTCGGTTCCCCGCTTTCTGTCAACCATCGAGCACACTACGAACAGTAGTAAATAGCATTGTTGCCCGAAAATTGCCCATCACAGTGCCAGCAGTAATTTATCGCTGGTTCGTGTCTGGCATCCGTTCGCCTCCTTTCGAACGGATGAAGAGGACAGGACAGACGGATGGACGTTTTTACCAGTTGCAAAGTCTAGTTCCATATCAACGCAATGAGCAGAGGCGTCGGAAGGTAAGAAAAATATTTTTTTTTCTCAAATCGAAACTATGACAAAAAATTAATAGACAATAAACGAAAGGACAAAAGACCATTGTTGTCCTTTGCAATGTGTTGTTTCGATCCTAGTGCAACATCACTGTAAAGATTAGTATGAAAGCTTGAGGGGATTGCACTGGTGATAAAATCCGCAAATTACTTGATTTTCTGTATCAAAATATCATTTCATTTCGCGGGAGATATCATTGTTACACGGCCGTGCAAAAAAAGTTTCCATACATTTTTTTTCGCCGAAACCTTATTTTTGCATGAAACGTCGAGAAATGATGTTACTTTTTTTTTACACGGTTTTTGAAATTTTGAACTGAAAACTTTTTTAGCACGGTACGCATCCCCCGTGCAAAAACAGAATCGGGTGTATTACAATATGATGTTTTTTAAGTTTTCAAGGTAATTATTTAGCCAGAAACCTAAATGTTCATTACTTAAAGATGGGAACACCAAATTGCTTCATTTTTTACAACACACTCTCATTAATATATTGTTCCGAAGAGTAAATACGATAAACATGCTTTAGCCTTGGAAATTTACGTAGGTTATGGCTACGCGTCGGTCCCCCAAAGAATTTTAGAATATCTTCGAATCTAGATGACCAATGATCAATATCGACACAAGTTCTCAAACTAGAAGAGTTTCATGAAAACTTGTGAAAAAATTGTGCATAAATATCGAGAAATAAAAAAAATATCGTAATTTGAGTAGGGTAGGTGTACCAATTATGGATGCAATATGTCAACAGTAGTGATAAAAATCAAGTTTTTACCGCGTTTCTAAAACGTAAGCATGACTTGTTGGTGTCAATTACTAGTTTAAAACCTTGCGAATCTGTTGATTTAAACAGTTTTGATACTAAATTGACTTTGAGCTGCTAAAAAATGATTTTAAAAAGCGTTGTCTTTGTACCAATTATGGCAATAGCGTTCCTAGCATTAGACATAAAAGTGTACCAATTATGGACTATCGAATATTTGCACGAAATGAATTCAAACGCCATCCAGAGCGAATGATAATGCAACGCTAATATGTAATGAAGTGATTGCTCATCAAACTTTCCAAAAATTTTGTGTTAAATAGATTTTAAATCAATTTATTGCAATGGGTTCATGAGAGAAAATTAATTTTCGAAAAGGAGTCGAAATGTAGTGTAAATGCAAATTATGATACAAAACAGCATTAATGATCTCACATTACCTTTCTAGTGCCTAATTTTAACGAAAAAAAAGAGGGAAAATTCAAAAATCGAGTGTCGCTGAAAACCCTTCTATACCATGAAATTAGCATCTTCCGCTTGCGAACGTTTTCGAACGTGTGATTGAAAAATCTTAGTAATTGGGTACAAAACACGCAGATAATGCCTTACCAAACCGTCCCGTCGTGGAAGTAACCCGTGAAATAGCTTTACTTTTTTTATTTCACTGATCAAAAAATGTAAACAAACCGCCTCCAGAGTATTGCCATAATTGGGCTCTCATACACTCTTTGTACCATTTATCGACATAGTGGAAATAACACGATTTCCAACTTAAAACAGAAGATTTGTTTGCACACCAGCTACATTTATTCATTTGTTCTCACTAGGCATCATACATTCATCGGTTGAAGCAGTTTTTCCGGATGAAAACATACATTTCGTAACGGGTGTCCCTTAGCAAACTGCTAAGAAGGTGACATAAATGTGAGGTAAAATTTTCAAATGTTCATTTTTCGAAGCTTATTGCACGAATGTTCTTTTCAAGGTTTAGTTACCATCAAAAACAAATAGTTTTATCATTTCTGTGAATATTAGCCGTTATATTCTAGTGAAACATTAATAAAAATCTCATTTTGTTCCCACTATTGCCATAATTGGTGCTATAGCCATAATTGGTACTTCTACCCTATATTTTTCACGAACTGGAGTGTTCGCCCGAAATCTTTTCGCAGTTCTGCACACCGTCCATCGTCGCTCTAATCTGTCTTGTGAGCTTCCCAGGAAAGCTGTTCTCGTCCATGATTCTCCATAGCTTTATGCGGTCGATACTGTCGTATGCCGCTTTAAAATCAATGAACAGGTGATTCGTAGGGATCTGATATTCTTGTAAAGATCTTGTCTGTCGTCGCGCGGCCGTTCACAAAACCGGCTTGATAACTTCCCACGAACTCATTTGCTATTGGTGATAGACGACGGAAGATGATCTGGGATAATACTTTGTAGGCGGCATTTAGAATACTGATCGCTCGATAGTTCTCACATTCTAGCATGTCGCCCTTTTTGTAGATAGGACATATAACTCCTTGCTTCCACTTCTCCGGTAGCTGTTCTGTCTCCCAGATTATGACTATCAGCCGATGCAGACAAGCGACCAACTTCTCCGGACCCATATTAATGAGCTCCGCTCCTGTACAGGGGTTTCGGCAAGCGAATCCTCTTCCGACAACGTATGTTCGAGATGCTGGGCGCACGCTGTGGCATCATCCGGCTGCTTCAGTCGCTCAAGGTCATATCGAGGCGGGCGTCGGTACCGTAGGTTGTTAACGATGGAGAGTTTTGGGCGCAGCTTTACCATTGCCATGTAGTGGTCGGAGTCGATGTTAGCACGATAGGTCCTGACGTCCATAATGTCGGAGAAGTGCCGTCCATCAATCAAAAACGCTACGGAAGGCTATGTTGGAAATAGGTGCTACGAATTGCCTTATTCTTGGAGGCAGCAAAATAAATCAGTCGTAGGCCGTTTCCCTTCGTCAGTCGGTGAACTTTCCAATAGTCGGTCTGAACTCCTCCTCCTCCTGGCCAGTCTAAGTGGTTAAATCTCCTATGATGATCTTGATGTCGTGGCTTGGGCAGCGATCATATTCATCTTCGAGTTGCACATAAAATGCAGTGTGGGCTGTGCGTGTTGATTATGCTATTGCTAATAGGCCCTTGATCCTCAACATGCTCTTTCTTTCATTGATCGGTCACAACCCGATCACGCGCTTTTGCATGTCGCCCATCACGATGAAAGCTTTTCCCAGCTCGTGTGTGTTGTCGCAGCTCTGTTAAAAATGGTATGATTACCTATAAACATTCGCACCATTGACCTCCCTTCCAACAAACCTTCTGCAGCGATACGATGTCGAACTTGCAGTCCTTCGTTAGCGTTAGCGTTAGCGTAGTTACGGTATACTTCGTAGATTGGATACTAGCAACATTCATGTGTAATTTGATAATTTTACTCAGACTGCTTTCAGGAACAAGGCTGGGGAGTAAACCTTGGCCCAATCTTGGACAATATTACCAAAAGCAT
Organism: Aedes aegypti; assembly: GCF_002204515.2. Classification (NCBI taxonomy): domain Eukaryota; kingdom Metazoa; phylum Arthropoda; class Insecta; order Diptera; family Culicidae; genus Aedes; species Aedes aegypti. Next base: position 444,705,534 of record NC_035108.1, read on the forward strand.
GAATATTGCTATTCCCGGCCACGCCCATCTTTACCGTAACTTGTGATAGGGAAAGGAAATGTTGATGTAGCACTTACTTAATGAGAGGCCACCGACTCAGCGACACCTTCATAAGTGCTACGGAGAATGGGAAAGGTTTGACGTCAGGATTCTCCTGAAAAGCTAGCGATAGACAAAGGGCATTTGTGGTTAAGTGTTGTAAATTTATTCTTTTGAATGCCGGCAATCAAAAGAGAACCTTTTTTTACTGGATTTATTATTAGGCACTTGTTATGATGATTCGGGTGTTTTTTTTCTGCTCAGAAGTAAATACAAAGCAGAACCATTCCCTCTAGGGTCATTGGACCGTAAAAAAAATAAAAAAAATAAAAAAATAAAAAAAGCAAAACGCGATTAAAACAATTACGAATAATACTCGGCCAAGCAATCGTATCGCACTATCAGCAAGCTATCATCAGGGCGGAATGCGTGAACCGAACAAAAATGTTTATCTCCGAAGATTGGCGAAAAAAAAATTCCCGTAACGAAAACACGCAGCAAGTTCCGTCAAAGCAAACCCGTCAAAAGGCAATTATCGATCCGATACCTATCAAAATGCGATTCATAAAGTAATGGAACAAACTCACCGGATTGTTTCAATAAAACATGTGCCATCTGTAACCTCCGAATGGAAAAATGTGTTCCGGCCCGAGCACCACGGCATCCAAATCAAGCTGGACTGGATCACGGCACCCGAAACACAATTCAAATCACTATTTATTGTTTTATATGACACTTCTTTTCACTGCAATTTTTGACAATAAAACTACAACAATTAAATACAATGAATAGGCAGAAAAAAGACATTTTTGACGGCAGCGAAAACTTTTCACGTCCGATTTTTAGCACGGCTCACTTCGATCCTATGTCGAACTTGCGGTCCTTCGATGCATCGGAAAGTATGTGGGTTCTTCCGATGAAGTTGAGGGATTTATACTCCTTCTAGCACTAAACAGAATAGCGCCTTCCGCATTTTTACTATCGCTGCCCTTCCTGCACGCTCAAAAAAGCGTTCTGGAAAACGTGAATTGTCAAAAATACACCGTGAACTACCATCATGTTTACATGAACGTTCTCGGAACTAGGCAACGCGTTTATATATACATGACCTAGTTCACGGTGTATTTTTGCTTGTTGACGAGTTCACGACTGCTGTTCACGGATACGAGAACGGATTTTTTTCTGTGTGTACGTTAAACTTAATGTCGGAAGTAGTGCGCTGTATCAGATAATCTATACAGCGCACTATTTCCGACATTAGGTTTAACATACAGGAAAGGCAATGCTAGTAAAAAAGTGGAAGGCGCTATTCGGTTTAATTCCACGTACCAAGTTTACAATCGTTAATCTTTTATCGTCGCATTGGTCTATGCCAATGGTTTCGGTCCGTATTATTCTGTTGACGTTCATGTGCTTGTTATTTGTTACGGCTGGCTTGCAGGGCGTGACACCAACCACCTAGATTACCGGAGTATCATTACCCCCAAATGTTCGTAGGGTCATAGTGCACAGTTTAGCTTAGAGTGCTTCTCTTGTACTCGGACGATGATCAGCCGCTCCTAACATGGAGTACAGATGCTCCAGGTTTGTAGAGGCAAACCCCCCCTTCCGTGTCAGCATTCGTCCAAAGTTCCCACCAGGGTTGATTTCCCGATCTTCTCTAAGGTGCTCGTACCCAGGCCAGTACCACGAGGAGGTAAAGATAAAAAATGTAGGCTGCATGAGCATGTCAGGAGTTAATCATCAATATTACCCTCCCTTTCCCAAGCAGCCTAGATAGCCGCGTAGTGTCGGTAGCGGTTGTTTCAATTGGCTAAGAATTAACACTATGGACTGCCTGTTCTGTTGGTAAAAGTCCATCTCATAGGTGATCCCTAATTCATGGTGTGATGCGTACCGTGCCTAGTAATGAATGGTTAAGGGGGGGTCTAAATAAGACCTTACCATTTATGGAGCCTGTGGAGTACCAGGGCGTAGTAGTATTGTGTCTTTCCTGTGCTACCTGGAGAAATGGCGCAGGTGACCTGGTATTTCTCCGAGATAATCGGCTGCCCTTCTGTCTCTAACCTGAGGCTAAATAAGGGTTGATTTATATTATCACCTATAGGGTTTCGCATTATGCGTTTTATACAGTGTATTCTGTACTTTTCCGCCTTTGGTGACTTTCAAAAGATACCGATCTGGTTTTTTCGCTGCTGGTCTTTTTCGTGCTGAGATTGCAAAAAGCTTAATCCTGCCTAGTTTAGGTAGTGGCTATGGTTAGGTTAGCTCAGATCAATCTTCAGCATAAAAGAACATCGCAATCAACGGTTTGAGCGCTATTCAAAAAGCGCATGAAATCGAGGAAATAAAACACAGTGCCATGGTGGAATTCCGATCTGACTGAGAGCGGTTCCACACAAAATGACGACTTTTTTTTCTCAAATTTCATTTTTATATTTTTTGATTTGGATGAAATTTTGCACATGCTTTCTTTATGCCCAAAACTGCCTTTTTGCATCATCGGTTCGCCATTTTGACTCTTGCCTTACTTTTGAGAAGGGCATTTTTTAGGGCAGTCTGTGCTCGTGGCCCTGCTGTGCCGGAATCAGTTGATCTGTAGCTTCTTCTTTACCGATACAGAAGTATTTTCAACTTATCTATATTTACATCTTATTTTCACTCTCTCCTACTCTTTTACTCTCACACCGAGCAAGTAGAAGAGAGCTCTGTTGTTAGTGAGGCTAGCCTGCGAAGAGGGTCAGTTTGTCTCAGTCACCATCTGATACTGACGGAGGATGGATGTGCTCCCCAAAGCACGGTCCTCCGTGAGGCGTCTTCTGGTGGCTGGACGGTTTTTTTTTGTGAAGGGGCTGGGAATCGAACCCATGACGTTCCGCTTATGAAGCGAAAGAGTAACCTCAAGGCTACAGACCGCCCTAAGGTGAATTTTTGAAAATTGTCGTAATAAACTTTTTAAATGTTTTTCAACTCGATTTTATGAAAGTACGCAAAATTTACAACAAAAAAGGTGTACGGGAAAATCAGGCTAACTTTTACCGTTTTAAAGATAGGGTTGGTACACAAATTATGTCACGCTAAATTTCAACTTTTTTGACCCCCTCCCCCCCCCTTTGTCACGTTTTTTGTATGAGTCCTCGGAAATTTTTGTAAGGCTTGTCACGCTTGGCGTGACCCCCTCCTCCCCCTCGGAGCGTGACGTAATTTGTGCATGATCCCATACAGCGTTACAAAATTATGATATAATTTTCAATTTTCGGTCATTTTCGAATGTTTTTCGAGGCTCATAAGCCTAGAAATTTGTTCATTGTCTGAAAGAGCAGATAATTTTTGACTAAAATACTTGAAACAATTTTGATTTGGTAATTTTTCATGGTATGAGGCGAAATAAAAAATGTGCCCTGTAAAAATGATTTATTAATTTTTTTAACGAAACACAACTTCAACAATCAACATTGTGATATTTTGATATGTAATTATCAAGAAAATATGGAACAAAATGTTAAAAGTTAAAAAATAATGAAATAACGAATACAAAGCAATCAATACGTGAAATGCATTCATATCGATTTAAGATAATGAAATATTTCCATTCGAAAACTGAAGCTTTATGAGTAGAGGAGTAACGTGTCCAGTTGTCTCACACAAATATACCTGGAGTTTTCTTAAAGTACAGCACGTTGGTATATGTTTGTGGTCGGACAGAAACGTACCTAAAAATTGATTCAAGTACCCATGTTGGTATAAAAAAGAGCTGATGCAGCAAAGACACAAGCAAGTGATTATCAAGTGACAAGTAAAAGATAGCTTAGAACAATGAAGTATAAAATGAACACCATCAACAAAGGTTGCGTAAATGTGTTTTCAAAAAAGTGTTTAAAAAGTTACTATGATATAGATGTGGAATGGCATTTTTTCGCAACATCGCATGGCAAAGGGCCCTGCGATGCATTAGGGGGAACAATAAAACGCATGGCTACAAGGGCTAGTCTAGCTAAAGAACGTATATTGAAAAATCAACCTTTCTTAAAAAAATCATAACTTGTTTGTCCATGATTTCTCCATCTTGACCCACTGTGCAAAAGACTCAATTTTTTGTTTACTTGTAAATATAAAAATAAAAAAAACGATTTTTGCGAAAATGGATTTTTAAGCTTTATTTTCAAAAAAAAATACAACATTTTTTTTTACAGTGTATATTCATTCCAGATAGTTCCAACAATAACCTAAAACTTTGCGGAAGACACCAAACCGATCAGACAAATAGTTTCTGAGTTTTATTTTTTTGAAAATTGTCAAGCCTTTTTTTCTCAGGCCCTTCTCAAAAGTAACGCTAGGGTAAAAATGGCGAACCGGTGATGCAAATAGGCATTTTTGGGTATAAAGAAAGCATATGCCAAATTTCAGCCAAATCAAAAAATACAAAAGTAAACCGACATTCGAATTCAAATGGAACCGTTCTAGACTCAGGAAACAATGTAGAATGAGTTGGAACAGACGCCGTTCAGCTGGATCAGAGTCGTACAAGTTGGCTCACAAGGGTTACAAGAAGAACGATCCGGATGGATGACTTTATTTCTTCTGATGAAGAAGTTTTAGAATGTTTATTCAATAGAGCGCTGCATATGACGAGCCTAACCTCACTTATTTGACAGCTGCTGGTCCTGTTGTTTACGTTTCGGACTTAGTCGTTTTTTCCATCATTTTTTCATCTTCGCGTTTCTATCACCAGCATGCTGATGGCGACGATTGTCCACGGTAGGAAGATATAATAATACGATCCGTGGGTATCTGCAGTGGATTTGACCTCTCCTCGCAGCAAACTTTCACGAAATTAAGAATGATTCGAAAAAAGTACTAAGTCCAAACTGTAAACAACAGGACCAGTACCTGTCAAAATTGATGCGTGACGTCACAGTGCAGTGGAGTATACACGCTTCCCCGGATGTGTGGACGATTCTATGACACTACCCCGAACGCCACTACCCCGAATGCCACTACCCCGAACGCCATTACCCCGAAAGCCATTACCCCGAATGGGTCATTACCCCGAACGCCACTACCCCGAATGGGTCACTACCCCGAACGCCATTACCCCGAATGGATAACATTCTGAGACATATTCTAGTTAGAGAGTGGGGAGATAATTGTACGATTTCTTTTGAGTATTTCACGAGTTTGGGTCAAAAACATATTTTTCAAATATTAGAAGATAAAAAAGCAGCTAGTTGTTCAGCAAATAATTTTTACACACTATGTTTTGTCCTCTAATTTTAGGAAGATTGCAAATTGCAATGCTCTGAAGAACAGCCTATTTCGAAAAGAAGGGTGAATTTATTATGAGAAGGATAGCTATAATTTGCACAAAATTAGGATGTAGTAAAGTCTCTTATTGGACGTCGGTAGCCACTTCCTTTACTCATTTTTATAGGTGTCGGGCATTAAGATTAAGATCTTCTTAAAGATTTTGTTTCGTAAACGATGGTAATGGAAGTTCACCCTGAGATAGTCGCTGCAAGTGTTGTTCTATGGAACCCGCCTAAAAACCAACCTAATAGACGACCGTTCCGCTATCGCACTTGTACACTTGTACCATGCCCACACAGTTACGGATCACTTTGGCGTTCAACATCGGATAACTCGCTTGAAACACAAACGTTGACGTAAAACATATTTTTCCCATGTCATACTATTTGTCTCCTACCATTTATAATGTTAAGCACAACATTCAACCGCTAAATAACGATGTATTTGACAAATGTTTAGTTGGTACCACACAGCTATCATTATATGGCCGTTTTCTGTAAGAAGTGCCGTCAGCATTCATAAGCTCCCACAGGTGGTAAAATTCAAATGTTATAGCATAAAACATGCTCGTTCGCTTCAATTTAGTATGAATTCATCTTTGGAAAACATTTTTCTTGATTGTTGATTCTAAATACCGAATATTAGCACTTCTAACTAGTGATCCATAATATGGACTAGGAAATGAATGTTTACCACGGTTATGGATCACTTCCAAAGAATGCAGATTTCTGCCGTTTTAAGCATTGTATTCGACATTTTCAGACAAAAGCACTAAGGATAAAGCTAATAAAACATCAAGGATTGTAAATTTCATTTTTTAGCAGACAAAAATGGGTGGAAAACTTGGTGTAGAGCGAAAACAGTACATGTCTCAGTTACTACAATGCAGTATCACAAAAAAAAATGGCATTTCACCCTTGTTTCCAGAAACCGATAAAATTTTTAATTTTTATGCAATCCTATGTAAAAATTACACTCAAAACTGTTTACTAGCTGAAGTTCCAATTTGAAACGATTCAATTCGTGCTTTTAAATTACAATTTTACGTTTTCCATGTGGTTTTATTGAATTTTATAGGTTGGACTCCACACTATTTGATCCATAACTGTGGGGTCATGGTACATGTTAGAAAAATCGGTGGCCTCTGATTGACGCTACAGTAAGAACTTTTGTTGATTTGTGGAATCATTAATTTGAATTTCTGTGAGATAACCAAAAAAAATATATTTTTTTGATTCAAGATAATGAAGAAATGATGATGGCAGAAAAGTGGTGAGTAAATCCATAAGAGACCTGTCTGTTTTAATACAAGAAGATAAAAGAAAGGGAAAATTTCCGATTAGAATTATAGCAGGAATCACTTTAGTGGATGCCTTCAAGATATATTCCTTTATAAAAAGCTGTTCTATATGGAAATATTAGTGACTAGCTTATCCAACAAAATCGTGAAAGAACAGCCTATTTAAAAAAGAAGGGCAAATTTCTGGTGAAATGTTTGCAGCTATGACGTGAATGATCACTGTAAAAATGTGATGTTATGACACAACCTATATTCATAAGAAAGAAAAATATTTGTTCAAAAACAAAATTGAAATATGAACACCACCAACAAATCCACATACCGGTGATTACGCATCTATTAAGCAACACCATATTGAGGGTTATGGATCCGAATTCCTTTCAGTCAATAAAAGGCTTATTTTATTAAAGCCCATTCACAAACGCTTAAGGGAGCAAACAAGTTTGTGGGTGGTTGTCCTCAAAATGTTACAGCCCATTCACAATATGTAGAATTTCCATACAAAAAAAAGTACGAGGGGGTGGGTAGGTGTTAAAAATGGCAATTTTTGGCGAAATGAAATTTGTGAATGAACCCTTGAATTGCGAAGGTGCCCATTGAGCTGATAAACAGGCACTGTCTCAGAAAGAATGAGAAGAATATAGTTGCCATCAAGATATTTCGAAAGAATAGCTGGCATATAAAAGATGGGAAAATATATGATGAACATTTACCGACGAATTTTACGTGCCATTAATTACCAGCCTTCATTAGAGACGCATTTTTACACGCAAAACAAGATACTGTACTGTATCTCATACTATTCGGGGTAATGGCACATTCGGGGTAGTGGCGTTCGGGGTAATGACCCATTCGGGGTAATGGCTTTCGGGGTAGTGACCCATTCGGGGTAGTGGCGTTCGGGGTAGTGGCGTTCGGGGTAATGGCGTTCGGGGTAATGGGATGGAGCCGTGTGGACATAGCATCTATGGATGAACCAAATGTCTTTTCATGTAGTTATGAGTCTCTGGCATCGGCTTGCAGTATCATCGTAACTACTGAAACGATTCAGTGGGCACATAATAGTTTTGCTCCTTTCAAATCTCCAGGAGCGGATGGAATTTATCCTGTTCTGCTCCAAAAGGGATTTAAGTTTATCAAACATGTTTTGAAAAAGCTACTTGTAAGCAGTTTTGCTACCAGGTATATTCCCAGATCCTGGCGTGATATTACTGTAAAGTTTATCCCGAAAGTAGGACGTGCGCCGTATGAGGAAGCGAAGAGTTTTAGACCAATCAGTCTGACCTCTTTTCTTCTGAAATGTCTGGAACGCATTATCGATCATCACATCCGTGATGTTTATTTGGCCAACATGCCTCTTCATGTAAATCAACATGCTTACCAATCTGGAAAGTTCACTGTGACTCTTTTACACAAAGTTGTATACGATATCGAGAAAGCATTCGCTCAGAAGCAACCCTGCTTTGGTGTTTTCTTGGATATTGAGGATGCCTTTGATAACGTGTCTTTCGATGCCATTTTGGAAGCCGCACGAAACCATTTGCTACCTATAATGATTATCAATTTAATAATTGTAGTAAAACTATTCTATAGCCGAAAATTACATCGACCAATATCTTAATTTTGTTTTTCCAAATTAGGATGATAGTGTTGTCTAATGCAGAACACCTAGATTTAAGAAATGAATGTAATGTTTGAAATGATACCAATAAAGAATATTTTTAATTATTCCTACTAAATCATTCGTGTTGTGCCAAGTTAATACTTAACAATGGTTACAAGGTCAGGGAGATGGCACAAAGTAGACAAGGACAAACTCAATAAAACGAATCGATCGTCCCATCTATTATCCTGACTGAACGCATCTGTTTTTGATTTCCCGATAAGAAACGTTTCCAGGCAAAGTACTGTCCGCCATGTAATTGCAATTACAGTCGACCCTGGACAACCCGACATTTTGGAATCGAAACGCAGAAAGAATAGTGATGGCGACAATGTGTTTGACTTGAGTAGTCAACTCAAATAGGGAAATGTCTAGTTGAGTGTCCCAACTTGAAACATCGTAAATTTCGATAGACCAATCTATATCGATATGTGCAGAACCAACTGTACTTTTAACGACACCTCATTAACCCAACCCGTTGCACGCCACTCTCCCTGCGAACGGGGTTGGGGATGCGTCCTCGAAGATGGGATACGGAGGCGCCAGTCGGTCTGTGGAGTTATTGATTTCAGCGCGGATGCTGCCTGTGGCCTGTGTGGCAAATAGCATTCGCAGCATGTGTCTCTCGGATGCAGCATCCCGTCCAACAACAAGTGTGCGACCCTTTCAGAACGATTTCAACGGCTCGGCGAGAAGGACGGCAACCACTCCAGGACTGCTACTGCTGGCACTTACCGTGGATTAAATGAAAGGATTAATTTGTGTGCTAATCGTTTTCATCTGTGTTGCCCAAAGTTGGTCGTCGGTGGAAGGAAAGAACCGAAATCGCGTTCAAAAGTGGCAACAGCGGACATGGAAGGCGCGCTTTGGAAACGTTCCGCGAAACGTTTGGAAGTTTAACGATGGCCTAGTGAAGGGAAGTAGTAAATCACATCGTGGGGAAAAGTCTTATGCGAGTGCAACATTTGGCGAATTAAGCAGAAAGGAGATCGAGATGCTTTCCGGAAAGGAAGTTCCAAACAGGTACTCCAACTATCGGTTTTATTTTGAAGATCCGGGAGCCTTAAGTTATGCAAAAGTGCGTTCCTCAGTTCATCGCAGTGATAAAAGTGCAAAAAGCGTTAGATCGAATCCGAAAACTGTCCAGAACTTCCGAATGAAACGGTTTGCCTTCCAAAACGAGGACGACGATAGTGAACCCGAGCATTTCAGCAACGACCTTTCTAAGAATCCCTTCGTGTTTGGATCTGACCATCAACACGACAACGAATATCCTGAAGAACGAAGCGAAGATTTGAGCAACGATTTGGCTGACCTTGACTTTGTGCGTGACGACGAGACGATTGACTTCGTGCCCCTTCGAGCAGGCTCCAATCAACGATACTCTACAGTAGAGGAGGACGACCCTTTTCCACATGCGGCCCCTCCACCAGCCAGGAAAAATGTCACCCGAAAAGTGCAATATACACTTGTAATCCACCATGGGGACAAGGTCCGTGATGGGGATGGGGAGCTTTCCGATGCGGCTTCAAACTGGAGAACAAAAGCAAATTGGCGCTGCTGGGAGCTGCTTTGGGTGGCTCCGGTCCTGTTTTTATGGAAAGGGATGTAAACTGCGACACATTTGGTGATTGTGATAAGCTGCAACGCTAAAAATATTATGTATAGAAAACAGAATTTATTATCCCAGGCCAGCAAGTACACTGAGGCAAAAATACTTAGGTTTTCCATAAATCAAGACTTATGAACCAGCCAAATTATGGTTTCATTGCACGCTTAAACATTTCGAAAATGGGATCATAAGTTTCATAAGTGAGAGCTTTGAATTCTTTAACAACAATTACTTGAAATAATTATCATAGCAATCGCTAGAAGAACTACTCCGCTTTCGATGTTGGCTACAAGTTAATCGAAAACAGATCACATGTTATCAAAACATGTTAATTTTTGTGCACGCCTGAAATAAAAGGCGAACAACATTATCGATTGATAAAACGATTTGAGTAAATACCATTGCGATTACCGAATATCATTGATTGACTTATGAAATACATTACTGAAATTCTTCACCAAAATCATAAGTAAAACTTACAAATTTCAACAATAATCGTTGTGGCGCCTAATCATAATTATTCCTTAAGAAATTATTAAGTTTTTTTGCCTCAGTGTAACACCGATGGCTATGTTCAACCAACTCATAATGTAAAATGATTACCATAATGGCATAAATGGCTCTTGTGTTCTGAACAGTGATTGCGATAATAAAAAAAAATCTTGTAGATTTTTGCGTCACTTATGCCGTCACGGGCAGTTAAAAAATAAACGTTGCTGTTGAAACAGAGTAACCATTCCATCCAAATAGAAAATCAATAAAATTCAGTAATGAAAATCAGTGATGTTATAAAATTGTCTCACTATTATGTCTTCGAAAGCCTACTTTAGTGTTTTATGGAGAACAATTCGCTTTTTGGCGGTTTTGAAACATATATTCCAACGGTCAAACTCAGATTTATCCAAACAAGTTTCTTGGAGAACGAAAATGACTTAAACATTGGAATGACCCAAAACAATGGTTCTCAACACTTTTGAAGTTACGGCCCCCTTTCAAGTTCTTCAAATATCCCGTGGATATTTTTATGTCAATTATGTTTCAGTCTCATCATCCTCGCATCTCGCCATCCTCGGTTCTGCCCCACGCTCGCCAAATCGATACGCACTTGATCCGCCCACCTAGCTCACTGCGCTCCACGCCTTCTTATCCGAAGCGAACAACATCTTTGCAGGGTTGCTGTCCTGCATTCTTGCAACACGCCCTGCCCATCGTATCCTTCCAGCTTTGGCAACCTTCTGGATGCTGGGTTCGCCGTAGAGTTGGGCGAGCTAGTGGTTCATCCTTCGCCGCCACACACCGTTTTCCAGCACACCACCAAAGATCGTCCTAAGCACTCGACGTTCGAAGAATCCAAGTGCTTGCAGGTCCTCCTCGAGCATCGTCCACGTTTCATGCCCGTAGAGGACTACCGGCCTTATGAGCGTTTTGTACATAGTATATTTGGTGCGGGGGTGGTAAATGACTGGACAATGCGTACCATTGGTGCTTCGGTACACCTGGAGATCACCCCAACAAACTGAATCCCAAATCGACCACGTTTTGATTGACACTTCTCGGACACTTCTCGGACATTATCAACGTCAGAACTTATCGCGGTGCAAACATCGATTCGGACCACTACCTAGTGATGGTTAAAGTGCGCCAACGACTCTCCGTTGTGAACAACATTCGGTACCGACGCCCGCCACGGTACAATCTGGAACGACTCAAGCTACCCGAAGTCGCAACTGATTACGCGCAAAGCCTTGAAGCTGCGTTGCCGGAAGAGGGAGAGCTCACCGAAGCCCCTCTTGAGGACTGCTGGAGTAGTCTCAAAGCAGCCATTAACAACGCAGCGGAAGGTGCCATTGGGTTCGTGGAAGGAAATCGACAGAACGGTTGGTTCGACGAGGAGTGTCGGACTGTTTTGAACGAGAAGAATGCAGCGCGGGCGATGATGCTGCAGCAAGGCACCCGTCAAAACATGGACCGATACAAACAGAAGCAAAGACAGCAAACCCATCTATTCAGGAATAAAAAGCGCCGACTGGAAGAGTTGGAGTGCGAAGAGATGGAGCAGCTGTATCGTTCTCAAGAAACGCGTAAGTTCCACAAGAAACTCAATGCATCTCGCAAAGGCTTTGTGCCGCGAGCCGAAATGTGCCGGGATAAGGATGGAGGTATCTTGACGGACGAACGTGAGGTGATTGAAAGGTGGACGCAGCACTACGATGAACACCTAAACGGCGCAGAGGAGGAAGATCAAGACAGCAGGAGGAATGGCTTCATCAGTACGGCGGATGAAGGAGACGTGCCAACTCCCACAATAGGTGAAGTTAAGGATGCTATCAAACAGCTCAAGAACAACAAAGCAGCTGGAAAGCATGGTATTGGAGCGGAACTTATTAAAATAGGCCCGGACAGGTTGGCCACTTGTCTGCACCAATTGATAGCCAGGATCTGGGATACAGAACAGCTAACGGAGGAGTGTAAGGAGGGAATAATAAACCCAATATACAAAAAGGGTGTTAAGTTAGAATGTGAGAACTATCAAGCGATCACTATTCTTAACGCAGCCTATAAAGTGCTTTCCCAGATCATCTTCCGCCGTCTATCGCCACTGGCAAGCAGATTTGTGGGAAGTTATCAAGCCGGTTTTGTGGACGGGCAATCGGTGACAGACCAAATCTTTATGTTGCAGCAGATCCTCCAAAAGTGTCGCGAATATCAAATCCCTACGCACCACCTATTCATCGATTTCAAAGCGGCCTATGATACCATGTACCGCGAAGAGCTATGGAAGATTATGGACGAGAATGGTTTTCCCGGGAAACTGACTAGACTGATCAAAGCAACGATGGATAGTGTACAATGCTGTGTGAAGATATCGGGTGCAGTATCGGACCCGTTTGAAACACGCAAAGGACTTCGACAAGGCGATGGTCTTTCCTGCCTCCTGTTCAATATTGCGCTAGAAGGTGTTATGAAACGGGCGGGCTTCAACATGCGGGGCACGATCTTCAATAAATCCAGCCAGTTCATTTGTTTCGCTGACGACGTGGACATTGTCGGAAGAACGTTCCAGGTGGTTGCTGAACAGTATATCAAGCTGAAACGTGAAGCAGATCGGGTTGGATTGAAAGTTAATACGTCGAAGACGAAATATCTGCTGGCTGGAGGAACCGAGCGCGATAGAGCTCGCATAGGCAGACGCGTGACGATCGACGGGGATGAGTTTGAGGTGGTGGACGAATTTGTGTACCTCGGATTGATTGATAACGTCGGATAGCAACTGCAGCAGAGAAATTCGAAGGCGTATCATTGCTGGAAGTCGTGCTTACTATGGACTCCACAAGACCTTGCGGTTTGGTAAACTTCACTTCCGTACTAAGTGTACCATGTACAAGACGCTAATAAGACCGGTAGTCCTCTACGAGCATGAGATGTGGACAATGCTCGAAGAGGACCTGCAAGCGCTAGGAGTTTTTGAACGACGTGTGCTTAGGACGATCTTCGGCGGAGTATGTGATCGGCGTATGGAGGAGAAGAATGAACCACGAGCTTGCGCAATTCTACGGTGAACCCAGTATCACGAAAGTCGTCAAAGCTGGAAGGGTACGATGGGCGGGACATGTTGTGAGAATGCCGGACAACAATCCCGCAAAATTGATGTTCAACTCAAATCCGGGCGGTACAAGACGAAGGGAAGCGCAACGAGCTAGGTGGTTTGACCAAGTGGAGCAGGATCTTGGAAGTGTGGGGCGATCGAGGAATTGGAGGTTAGCAGCCATGGACCGAGTTAGTTGGCGTAACATTGTGGCGCCGGTCATGTCTTGAAGGACGTAGAGCCAGCAAAAGTAAAGTAAGTACTTTTGGTGTGGGCGTGAATCTTTTATGACCGCAGCTTCTTATTTATTTTTTATTTATTTATTTCACCGTCTTCCGCTTGTGCAGTAGAGACTGTAACTTAATATTAACCGATTGATAAACATCTATTCAACAAATAACAAAGTAACAACAAATAAGTTCAATACATCAGTCTCAAATTATAATAAGAAAACGAAAAATCAGAAACAAAAAGAACGAACATAACAGAAACTAGTAACATCTAACTTTTCAAGCATATTATCATCATATTAATTTTACGTAGGTTGCCAAGTGTCATTAGATCGATTAACAAACTCCCGATATTTCACTCCTTTCGGCCAAGTCGATGCGGTCATAGCTGTCTTTTTTAATTGCGTATCAAGAACAACTTTAAATGAAATGAAATCCAATGTATTTGAATTTCTACTTTTCGGCACCAGTCCAAGCATTTTGTAAGCGGTACATCAAGGTGTCGAGACACAATCTGGCTAATGTCGTTCTCCGTAGCACGTTTGTTGATGTTGGTCAAGTATAATGAGAACACACTCTCATCACTTTCGGTAGGCAAATCTAAACTTTCTTGCTGCTGCTTGGTGCTGCTGATGATCTCGTTGATCCCATCAAAAGGCTTAGGCGATGAGATAGGCGTGGATCGATTGTGATGAGCAATTGTATCAGGCATTTCAACGATTTTTGATAGCGTTTGCACAGCTACGGTACTTTTTGCTGCTTAACGTCTTCAACTATCGGATTAGACAGATCGGTGCTGGTTGCTACATCAGTTAAGTTGTTTTCTCTAAATCTGCAGAAGGCTACCATACGTGGGTCACACATCCAAATAATATTTTTCGAAAAAGTGCATACATATTTTTCACTCACACCAACACAACCGGCGTGGAATGATTCGGCACACATCCCTTCACACACCGTAAATAGGTCTGTTTTCATGTCGATTAGAAGTCGATTAGAAATTAACGTGCCAATACAGAATAGGTAGACGAACTCGTCGACCATCTCGAAAGTATCCCCGTCTATCGTAACACTGCTTCTTAGGGGAGCCCTGTCGCGCTCGGCCCCACCAGCTAGCATGGACTTTGTCTTGGTCGCATTCACCATTAGTCCAACTTTTGCTGCCTCGCGTTTCAGGCGGGTGTACAGGTCTGCCACTTTTTCAAATGTTCAGCCGACAATGTCCATATCATCCGCAAAGTAAACAAATTGCCTGGATCTCGTAAAAATCGTACTCCGGCTGTTAAGCCTGGCTCTCCGAATAATACCTTCTAGCACAATATTGAACAACAGGCACGAAAGTCCATCACCTTGTCGTAGTCCCCGGCGAGACCCAAACGAACTGGAGTGTTCGCGAAACTTTCACACAATTTTGCACACCTTCCATCGTCGTAAGGTGTTCTCGTTTATGATTTTCCATAACTCTACGCGGTCGATACTGTCGTATGCCGCCTTGAAATTGATGAAAAGGTGATGCGTTGGGACCTGGTAACATTTTTGGAGGATTTTCCGTACAGTAAAAATCTGGTTCGTTGTCGATCGGCCGTCAAAAAAGCCGGCTTGATAACTTCCCACGAACTCGTTTACTACAGGTGACAGACGACGGAAGATGATCTGGGATAATACGTTGTAGGCCGTATTTAGAATGGTGATCGCTCGAGAGTTCGCACAATCTAGCTTGTCGCCTTATTTGTAGATGGGGCATATTACCCCTTCCTCCCATTCCTCCGATAGCTGTTCTGTTTCTCAGATTATGCCTATCTGCCGGTGCAGACAAATGGCCAGCCTCTCCGGGCCCATCTTTATGAGCTCAGCTCCGATACCATCCTTACCAGCAGCTTACCAGTTCTTGAGCTGGTGAATGGCATCCTTAACCTCCCTCGAAGTGGGACTGGTTGGTTTCCATCGCCCGCAGTACTGATGAAGGCATTTGATCCGTTATCCCGTCCTTTATTGCCTGTGCTCTCAACGCCATTCAGGTATTCGCCGAAGTACTGCTTCAACCTTTCGACCACCTCACGCTCGTCCGTCAAAATGCTCTAATCTTTATCCCTGTTCCATCTCCTCGCACTCCATCTTCTCCAGGCGGCGTTTTTTCTCCCGAAAGAGGCAGGTCTGCTGTTGCCATTTCCGTCTATAACTTTCCACGTTCTGCCGGGTCCCTTGCTGCAGCATGACCGCCCGCGCTGCATTCTTCTCCTCCAAAACCTCCCGGCACTCCTCGTCGAACCAATCGTTCCGTCGATTCCGTCCCACGTACCCGACGTTGCTCTCAGCTGCATCGTTGATGGCTGCTTTTACTGTTCTTCAGCAGTCCTCAAGAGGGGCTTCATCCAGCTCACCCTCTTCCGGTAATACAGCCTCGAGGTGCTGCGCGTATGCAGCTGCGACATCCGGTTTATTAAGCCGCTCTAGGTCATACCGGGGTATGTTTTGGGCCCAGCTTGACCATCACCAGATAGTGGTCAGAGTCGATGTTAGCGCCGCGATAGGTCCTGATGTCGATAATGTCGGAGAAGTGCCGTCCATCAATCAGAACGTGGTCGATTTGTGACTCTGTCTGCTGTGGTGATCTCCAGGTGTATCGGTGTGCGCTGAACTTTCCAATTGTCGGTCTGAACTCCTCCTCCTGGCCAACCTGAGCGTTAAGATCTCCTGTGATGATTTTGACGTCGTGGCTTGGGCAGCTGTCGTACTCGCGTTCGAGCTGCGCGAGATGAATTGAGTGCAGCTCATAATTAATCATCATCAAATTTAACTGAGGGGCCAAAACGCAAAAAGATGCAGGGGACAATTTGGTCAGGTTTTAGTTGAGTATATTAAAATATTCTACTGTTCCCAATTTTCCCATTAAATAGGAAAAAAATAACATAATTCGTAGAAGATTTTGTTGTATTTTTTATCCCATTCAATTTTAATGGAATGAAATCATATCGATTGATTTTTATGTTTCGATGTAGATTTCAACATAAATTAATCGTTCATGGGTTATAACTAAGTAAATTTGAAAAAAAAAAATCGGATGACTAACGTAAAGTATACAGGCCGTTGCATATTTTTAGGCTTTAGAGTCTGTCTCAACTTTGGTTACGACGAAAAACGGCTCACTGTGAGGTGTTCGTTTCAGTGTCCTGACCCGCGGACCCGTTGTTGAGAAACTTGACGTTACAGTGAAACCTCCATGAGTCGATATTGAAGGGACCATCAACTCATGGAAATATCGAGTCATAGAACAGCAATCCTTTGGAAACCTGTTTCAAGGGACCATCATAGTAACCATGAAATTTTGTTTCTAGTATGGTTCCATGAGTCGATATCGAGTCATGGAACATCGACTCATGGAGGTATCACTGTATATGAAAATATCTGGCTTTGGAATCATACTCGGTAAGTAGGCCTTGACAACGGTTGGTGGATTTTTTCTGCGCTTGACATTTTTTTCTGTTTTTCAGGTAATCTCTGAGTATTGAAGAATTGGATTTGAAGCAGTAATTTCCGTGTGTAGGAGAGTTAATCTGGAGAAAGAAGGGAAGGATCGATAGAATGGTCATCAAAACAGAAGTTTTCCGTAGCAGCTGGTGTTACAATCAATAGACCGACTATTCTGGTGACCGACGATTTTGGTGTTCGACGATTCTGGTACCCGACGATTTCGGTGCCCGGTGACTCATGAGAAGAAAGAAGTGGAATATCTCTTGCTATGTTGATTGCTTGCTACGCTGGTGCTGGTTTTATCCATCTAATTATAGTGGATTGGTGTTCGTTAAGTATAATTTTTATTTGTTAATGTTTTTTTTATCGTTATTTAATTCTGATACATACCCAGTAAACACAAACTCGTATACGATAGCGCATATGAGTACAATAGTGGAGGCTATATACGTACATGCGCCATTAAACTGCATGCAAAATGTGCGTATATCGCCTCCACATTTGTATCTTTATATAATATTATATACGATCGTGTGTTTACTGGGTAGTTCTTTATTTTCACCCCCGTCGTTTTCCTATAATGGAGACTGACGGGGATGGAGACAAATCTGCAGAAAATTCGGTTCTCAAGGAATCGAGTTCATCAGATAAATCGTTTCGAATTAAAATATATCCTTCATCGATTGTATGACATTTGCCAGAAAACCATTTGCCAGAATCAATTTATAAGAATGATTTTTGCCAGAAAACCATTCCCCAGGATGTACCATTTGCCAGAAAACCATTCCCCAGAATCATTTTTTGTAATTCGTTTTCAACCTTGATATCAATTGATCGACATATTTGTGAAGATTCATCGAAGCCAAACCTCAAATTTTCAAGAGCGCAAATCTAGAGACCCAAACAGCCATTCCAGCTGAAAACTTAATCGATTGGTCACCACCAGCGTGTGACCAATCGATTAAGTTTTCAGTTCAAACCGCTGACTGGTTCTCGAGGTTTATGCTCTTGAAAATTTGAGGTTTGGCTTCGATGCATCTTCACCTCAAGCCTACCGAAATTTTCGATATTTGTCATTTTTGTATCTTCAATATACTCATATTATTTGCACTTATTGCATGAAACATACATCAAGAGGATTGGACTACTAGCACTGCGCAGCTGCAGCGCAAAATTAATTAAAATTTAGCGTCACTTCTACAGTACTTCACTCGCATCGTAAATATTGCTCCAAATAATGTTTATATCTTTGTAATATTATAACAAGTATAAAACAACGCAACTGATCGATCCGTGTTATTTAGTCTATGTTGTTAAAATCCTTCGCATACAATTTTATGCAATTTTCACTACTTGAGCAATTCTCGCTGAAACCAGGCCGCCATCGGCACCCATCGTTAGAATTCCAATTTTATGTCACTGATCGCTAGCTTTCGATAAAACTTAAGGGTGGTCCTTTTTGTTTTCTCAAATTGGTGGACCCCTCGTACGCCAGCTAGCTAAACAGTTTGCAAAAAAGCCCATTTTTTGATAAATCTTGGGTATTTCTTCACGTGATATGTCTCATATTTCCCTTGGAACACATACCAAACTTAATGGCATCGTATAGAGAAAGGATATAGCTTTCATTTGAAGTTAAAAAAAATCCGGCGGCCATTTTGAATTTGGCCGCCATCTTGAATTTTGTTAGAAAAATCGTTTTTTCACCATTAGCGCACCGCTCGTTTTGAATTCTGAGATCACCATCAGAAAGCTGAGGAAAAATTGCGTAAGATAGGCTACAGAAACTAGGTGTGCAATGGTATTTACCCTATGAAATGAACGATTTTCTAAAACATGTTCCACGATTTTGACGTATATGGCGAGTGCAATCAATGCAAACATAATTTTTTGTACAACAAAGATACAAGTTTTCAATAGTTGGTGTATTTTTCGAGTCAGATGAAGAATAGGAGTATTATTTAGAGTGATAAAATCTGGCGGCCATCTTGGATTTTGACGCCATCTTGATTTTGACTAGTAGAATGAATTTTTCACCTTGATAGCACTCAGCATGTCGAATTTAGAGGTTACCAATAAAAACAAGGTTACGTATACTCTTCTTCTTATTATTCTTCATTTTCCCGACGTTACGTCCCTAGTGGAACCGAGCCTGATTCTCAGCTTTATTAGCTATAAATACAGGTTATTAAATAGGAATTTTCTTTTATAATACGATTTTTAATAACAGAATATTTCTTCGACATATCTTTGAATTCAGTTATTATGAATAAATAAATTTAATGAATAAAAACCGTCCAAAAACATTGATTGAAAATAAACAATTTTTTTTTACCATATGCTGTTTTTGTCATCGAATGAAGTTTATAAATTGTGCGTTGGGACATTAGTAAGTTTAGTGGTAATATCTGTAGTTTTAACGTAAAATATTTCCAAAAGTGCATTAATTTAGAATGGAAATCTTAAATTTTTAAGCAAAAAAAATCCTTGATTTTCTGAATCATAAAGTATTGTTTTTACTAACACCCAACATGCATGTGAAAAATAGCGAAATTGAAAGGTGAGAAGCAGGCTTTGTTCTAATGTGGACGTAATGCCGAAACTCAGGTGAATCATTTTGAGTTTGGAAAATCTGGTGGCCATCTTGGATTTCGACGCCATCGTAGTTTTTAGCAGTAGAATGATTTTTTACCATCTCAGCGCTCTTCATGTTTAATTAATTAAAGATCTCCGTTAAAAACAAATAGATTCTTTGTTTCTTATCTTATTTTAGCTGTTCAACAGATTGTTCATTTCTATCAATGGTTTTAGACCAAATAAATGAAAGAATTAATGCTATTTTTCAACTCGCAGATATGCAGAACAATCATTCAGGTGGCAAATAAGCGTTAAAAAATTCTACTTGTTAATTTATTTTTGAAGCTTAGGGGCTGGCTCTATTCCACTAGGGACGTAACGTCAGGAAAAAGAAGAACAAGAAGAATAGTAAGTGTAACGGTGGCATTAAAATTCAACATGTTGAGTGTTATCAAGGTGAAAACTCATTCTACTACTTCAAAGCAAGATGGCGTCAAAATCCAAGATGGCCGCCAGATTTTTTCACTCAAAATAATACTCCTATTCTTCATCTGACTCGAAAAATACACCAACTATTGAAAACTTGTATCTTTGTTGTACCAAAAATGATGTTTGCATTGATTGCACTCGCCATATACGTCAAAATCGTGGAACATGTTTTAGAAAATCGTTCATTTCATAGGGTAAATACCATTGCACACCTAGTTTCTGTAGCCTACCTTACGCAATTTTTCCTCAGCTTTCTGATGGTGATCTCAGAATTCAAAACGAGCGGTGCGCTAATGGTGAAAAAACGATTTTTCTAACAAAATTCAAGATGGCGGCCAAATTCAAAATGGCCGCCGGATTTTTTTTAACTTCAAATGAAAGCTATATCCTTTCTCTATACGATGCCATTAAGTTTGGTATGTGTTCCAAGGGAAATATGAGACATATCACGTGAAGAAATACCCAAGATTTATCAAAAAAATGGGCTTTTTTGCAAACTGTTTAGCTAGCTGGCGTACGAGGGGTCCACCAATTTGAGAAAACAAAAAGGACCACCCTTAAGTTTTATCGAAAGCTAGCGATCAGAGACATAAAATTGGAATTTTAACGATGGGTGCCGATGGCGGCCTGGTTTCAGCGAGAATTGCTCACTTACATAGCTGGTCTGAGAACAAAAAAGCTGAAACGTTTGACACAAATTAGTTTAGTTGAATAATTTCAGAAATATGAATAGTGTATCTTTGCGGAAAAAAATTGCAAAACAACTAAAAAGAACAGCCTTTGAGTGAAAGAAGGGAAAATTATGTTTGAAATATGATCAGTTTAGCGCCAATAATCATTGGAACAATATAACTCAAATGACTACCCAATGTTCTTTCGGTCATATATTTAAATACATTATTCAGTCCTTGAAAAGAACGTTAAACTGTTTTACTCTTAATAATAATTTGAACCGCATTATTTATTGTTTTAAAGTAGTTTTACAACATTTGCGAAAGGCTGCCGGAAAACTCTTCAATCTTCAGTGTTTACCCTGATTGCTAGTTTTAGCTATCTGGAACCGGAGATATTTTGAAATTTTTAGCAGGACTGCTACGTGGCCATGATTAATGGTGGAAACCAAAAAAACACACATATATAGTTTCTCATATTCTGTCGCTTGCTCTATGAAACAAGTCGGTTATGAAGATTAATGTTTTCGGAATCACTCGAGTAATCTTAAATGAGAAATTAGATGAAGGTCATGGTAAATATTCCATTATTGAATCACTTTCAATTTAGTTTTTTTTTTATTTGAGTACATATATTTATTGTCCATTTCCCGATATTTGCATTTGTTTACATAAATCCTTTTTACAGACATTTTTATTGACAGCAGTCCTATATTGATTTTTTTTAAGCTGTAATTATTTAAAATTGAGATGACATAACCTTGTTTACATTACTTCCATTCCTTCTGTTAACTGCAGGCAGAAACACACAGAACAATTATTAAGACTAGCCAATAATATAAAGAAGGGTTAATCTCCTATGAAGCATATAAGTCCTTGAATTAGTTAGCCCTAAAGAACAGCCTAATCTTCAAAGAAGGGAAAATCATTAAAAGAATGTTGAAAATACAGTTGCCTATAAGGGGTAGTCCATTAACAACGTGGTCAATTCTTTCGGATTTTTTACCTCCACGGGGTCTTTCGTCCATACAAAAATTTAAAAAGAATTGTTTGTATCGTGGTCATTGGCCAGGCCCTCTTCCATCCTCCCATAAATGATCACATGGTTAATGGACGACCCCTAATAGCTTGTATAAAATTGATGACTATTTTAACACTAAAAAAAACAGTTATTTCTCAGAAACTATGAAAACCTCGGAAATCTATTACACCTTCTTCTTCTTATATTGTGTTACGTCCCAACTGGGACAGAGCCAAATCTCAGCTTTGTGGTCTTACGAGCACATCCACAGTTATTAACTGAGAACTTTTATTGCCAATTGATCATTTTTGCATGTGTATAACGTATTGCCGATATGAATATGCTCTATGCCCTGGGAAATCTAGAAAATTTTCAATTCAATAAAATCTTCGCCCGGTGGAATTCGAACTCACGTCCGTCAGCTTGCTGAATAGCTGCATGTTTAACCCTACAGCTATCTATATAATAAGTTTATGATATCATTATTAGTTTAAAACATTTTATCAAACAAAAAGCTTAAAAACTTACGTCACAATTATTTTGCATATAATTATGTATCGTACGCTGAAAATCATAATGATTCGAAAGATTTTACACAACTAAATAGTGCTACACAAAGCAAAGTAATGTAGTAATATTTTTTCTGGGAAATGGTCTTTCTGGGGAATGACTTTCTGGGGAATGGTCCATTCTGGCAAATGGTTTTCTGGCAAATGATCCATTCTGGCAAATTGATTCTGGCAAACGGCTTTCTGGCAAATGGTTTTCTGGCAAATGTCATACAACCCCTTCAACATTTCTTGGTCCTTTTGTTGTTTATTTCCATAAAAAGGATAAACCAATTAATGTTTTATTAATTTCTTCAGAAATTTTTAAAACTTTCAAGTCTGTCAAGGAAATTAAAAAAATTTCTCTTGACAAACTTATGGTTATATTTGGCTCCCGTGAAGATGCCAACTTTATTTGAATCTAAATTATTTTTTTATTTATATAGAGTTTATGCCCCTTCAGATTCATGTGAAATAAGCGGCGTAATTTATGATGAAGACCTAAACTGTTAAGATATTTTGAATCATGGTTTAGGATCTCTTAAAAATAAATCAATTTCGTCAGTTAAAATTCTAGAATGTAATCGTTTATCCAAAATAACTTTTACTGACAAGGATTATTTGTATACCCATTCTATTGCTGTTTCTATTGCAGGGGAAAACATAATTCATTAACAGAATGTTCTGTTCACATTGCTCATCAACAAAAATTTAATCAATCTATTAAAAATAAAAGTAAATTATCATATTCAGAGGTGACTCAATCTTCTGAAAATTTTAGTTCTCCTAATATTTTTGTACCTTTATCTAGTATTGATAATAATGATCTAAATCATGAGGAAAATAACTTCATTTATAAACCTCCCAGTAAAAGAAAAAGGATTCACAAGTCATATCAAAATCATGATCAACAGCCATCAACGTCTTTCGATATTAATTTCCCCCCTTTAAGTAAAACTAAATCTTCTCAAAAACCAGGTATTTTCAAGAAAGATAATGAATACACTAAAAATAACAATGATGATACAAATAACACTAATTCTAGTAATAAATCCGAAAATTCTATTTTGAGCATTTTGGAAGATATATTAAAGTTTTTAGGTTTGACTGACTATTGAAAAAAAAAAAAATTAAAAAGTTTTTACCATTTTTAGCTCCTATTCTTGATAAGTTAAACTCATTTGGACCCCTCATCAGTTTTTTTTGCCTTGTAATGGCTAAATTTAATTTTAATAATCTGAAAATTTTACAGTGGAACTGTCGTAGTATCATTCCAAATATTGACAGATTGATAGCATTGATTGCTAATTCACATTTTTTGTCTCAATGAAACATGGTTAGAAGATTCAAAATCGTTTCGTATTCCATCGTTCAATATTATTCGGAAGGATAGAAATATTTCATATGGAGGTGTTTTAATTGGAGTTCGTAAAAACATTGAGTTCAAATCTTTAAATTTAACTTCCAATTCACATATTGAATGTGTTGCTGTTTTAGTAAAATATAATGATTTACAATTTTCTGTTGTTTGTATATACATTCCTCCAAATGTGAAATTTTCTGTAAATGATGTTAAATCAGTTTTAGAAAATATCCCACTTTCTTTTTACATACTTGAAGATTTAAATGCACATATGTAATTTAGCATGGGGTAGTGATAAAACTGATGGTAGAGGTTTCTTAATAATGGATTTAATTGATGAATTAAATCTAAATGTACTTAATGATGGATCTTTTACTAGGATTGCTATACCACCTGCCACGGTGTACTAAATTAAGAAGGTGATATATTCCGAAAACTGACAGCTACTTGACGACGTCATTCTTATCCACCACGAAAAAATTGATCTAGGGCCCATTCACAAATTTCATAACGCTGGAGGGGGTGGGTGGGTGTCCAAGCGATGTTACGGCCCATACAAAAACGGAATAATATTCATACAAAAAGCGTTACAAGGGGGTGGGTGGGTGTCCAAAATAGCCAATTTTAGCGTTATGAAATAAATGAATGAGCCCCTAGTGGTCCGGATGGTATATGGTACGATAGGAGTGACGTCACATGTTTACAACCAAACTTGATGTTTACATCAGTGAAGAGCCTGCCTTGTCATTTTTTTATGCCGTGACCACCTGATTGTCATTCGTGTATTGATTTATCTCTATGTTCAAATAATTTATCGATTAAAACTGTTTGGAATACTATTGATGATCCTAACGGAAGTGATCATTTACCATTAATAATTGAAATTCAAAATCCCATCAGTAAGAAATTTTCTAATGAATCCTTTATTCCTGATTTGTCAAAAAATGTTGACTGGTCCAAATTTTCTGATTTAATTTCTTTTGCTTTAATTAATTATGATAATTCACTTTCTCCAATTAATAATTATGATTTTTTTCAAAGTTATTAATCGACTGTTTATGTAAATCTCAACTAGAAACAAATAATTACAGTCCGCGTAAAAAACATAATCCAACTCTTTGGTGGGACAATTATTGTAGTATAGCTTTAAAACATAAATCTAATGCCTTCAAAAATTTTCGTCGTTCTGGATCTAGAGATCATTATTTCTTATATTGTAAAGCTGAGGCACAATTCACTAGAACTATCAAATATAAGAAAAGAAATTATTGGAGAACTTTCATAGAAAATGTTGACTCTCAGACTTCAATATCAACATTATGGACTGTAGCACGAAATTTGAGAAACTTTGATGCCTCTTCTCCAATCATTTCAGAATATTCGGAAGATTAGATTAGTCAATTTGCTTCTAAAATTTGTCCTGATTTTGTACCTCGTTATATTCCTTTTAAAAATACAACATCATACAATTGTTTTCCTGAACTTTGTGCTAAATTTTCGATTGAAGAAATGGATTTAGCTTTGTCAAGTACCAAAAATACTGTAATTGTTATTTATATCGTATGAATTTAAAAGATACCAATCTTTGTGAATGCGGTTCATTTTATGAAGATATTGATCACATTTTATTAAAATGTTCACGTTTTATTGTACCCAGAAACAAACATTTCAATAAAATAATCAGCTTGAAATATGAAATTCCAATTTCGATTAGAGATATTTTGGCTCAGAAATGTTTTCCTTTGATGAAAATTTTCTTTGAATGATTCTATACCATAACCCGGAATACCATTACCCGGAATGCAATTTACCGGAATACCACTTACCGGAATGTACCATTACCCGGAAAAACCATTTACCGGAATGTACCATTTACCGGAATGCACCATTACCCGGAAAGCCAAATCTTCCATTTTCGACGACCTTCTTCAGTACATTTGTGTAAAATTTTTATTCTCTTTCAATGATGCTCAGCACAAATTATGTCACGCTAACCATGGACATTCTTGACTCCCTCAGTTTTTATAAACACTTCTTCAAAAGACATCTTCAAACAACTATGGACCAAATATTTTTTCTTCTTGCCGGCGTTACGAGTCAACTAGGACAAAGCTATTCTAGTAGCATTTCTACAGTGAATAGCTGAGAGCCTATGTCAATCGACCACTTTTGCATTCGTACATAGTTTGACAAGTATGTAAGTACTCTAGCTCTGAAACGTCGTCAAATTTGACAACTAGAAATAATTTTGAACCGGTGGTATTCAATTCTACGAATCTCATCTTGATCTTTCTGAATAACTTCACTTTGCCGCAACGAATATTACGATACCAAAATTTAATTACACATGTCATTTATTTGCGATTTTGTTAGAAAAGAATTACCTGATAGGGTGCAGAACTATTTGGGCACTTCCACAGGTTTTCCTCGGCTCAATTATCTGAAATTTTGCAGAAAGAGGCACTACAGTACGACGCACATTGTGGCCAAACATGAACTAAGTAGCTTTCAAAAACCACCGCCGAAGTGAATCAAAAGTGTCAAGAATAGGATCCGGCTCCCTATAGATCGAAATCTCGGCTATAAGACTAAACATAACAGGCAAAGATAAATTAGGATGAAAAGAATTATTTTTGTTATGTATATTTGATGTCAAATATTACGAGGTCAATATAAATCGAAAAAATCGCCTAACGATTAAGGTTGGGTGCGTTGTAGTAAAAGGAACATCTCAGCATTTTAAAATGTTTGGATTTATGTGTTTTCTTATTCCCTTCAAATAACAGTTTAGAATCCAATTTAAATATTGTATCCAAAAAAACACTAATCTTGCGAGGGAAGAGACATAGGGGAAAAGCACTAATTTTTGACCCACAAGAATTCTGTGCCAATTTTCGGATTTTCATACAAAGTAGGCCGAAATCGTATGAATGGGTCGAAAATTGGTGCTCTTCCCCTACAACAAATCAACACGATTTTTTAAGAGATATCGACAAAAAATCGACGCGATTTCGCTGTTGAGTCGCTGCAAGCACTCTAATTTGGAACCATCTAGATCGACACGACGAAAATCGCTGCGAAATTGCGTCGCTGTGGCTTAGACACGCTCATCAAACTGTGCATGCAGTGCATGTACATGTCGCTGTCAACGTAAAAAAATCGCCTTGATTTAGGGGAACCTTTATTGTTTGAGGAAATCTAAAAAATCAAGACGAAACTAAGAGTGCCTTGGTGATCGAGAGTAGGGACACTATACGCCATTGTGACGTCCATCTCTGGATTACGAAATATTTAACCTCAATAGATCTACTTTTCCTTTGAATTTGCTTGATTGTGCTATTTTTCTACGATTGACATAACTCTGAATGTCTGTACCCGAATCCAATGCCAGGATAATATACTAGAAAGAACAGTAGGGGGAGATCCTCCAGTGCCGGACAGCACCCAATACCGGACAAAGTCGAAAAATTGAGAAATCATGGTCCAATCAAGATGGTGTATTAGTAGAGAAGAAAGCTATTATGTAGATTAATGTTCGCGTAGAATAACACATCCTTGAAATATGCATGCCTTTTTAAAAAAGTAGAAAAGTTTGAAAATCTTTAAAGAATTGACGTATTTTCTTAATTTTGAGCCTATTTAGTAATTATTTTGAATATGAAAAAATACTTTGGATCACGCAAGCATGATCGAACATAATCCTAATTTGATAGTATGAATGTATTTTGTACCATAATTGAACTAAATATGGACAAATTACAATTTTCGTTAAGCACCTCCTGTCCCTCAGTTTCGGACAGCTTGATTTGTTATATGATATCTTTGTTATTATTGCGTCAGTGTCTCAAAATACTTTCATTTTTCATGGGTTCCGTCGATCATGGTAACAAACATGCAATAAAACTATGAAGAATGAACATTCAGAACAACATCGTAAAATGTGCTATTTTTCATCATATATGGAAGAGGTTTTTGATAGGCATAAGACAAACTAAGAAAAACTCAAATTAATCTTGTAAGTGTTGCAAATGCATTGAATTGGTAATTATAAACTATTCCTATCCAGCTTTTTACGCTAGCTTGCCATAAACTTTGAGTTACCCCTTTTTGACGTTCCTTGTCTACACTATAATGTTTTTATGGTTAAATCTAAGCAAGCTTTGCGTTGCTGAAAAATTTTCATGTTTATGCAAACGAACGTCAAAAAAATCCCTCATTCAGGTAACAAAAATCTGAAAGTTTTATTCCGAATTTTCTGCGTTTAATACAGTTTAATACTATTTTTTGCCATTTTAGATTTATGATAAGCAGCCATGGACTGGTGCCTGTTAATTCTCGATAGGTTATTTTGAGAACTAAACAACGTGAATGAATGTTACGAACTTTACAACGAATTTAGTTTGTTTGGCAGTGCTCCAGTGATCAAATACTAAGATTTTTTTAGATTTTTCTGCAAGGCGTACCTTGGACGACCTTTGAATGAATTTATGGAGTTCGGAGCTATTCTCGTTTATAGAACAGACCTTCAACCCTACCTTCCCCGGCAGTTACTGAGCCTTTTTTGAATACAAAGGAATGAAACATTTTTTTAACACCCAAGTGATCCAATAGGTAGATAGACTGTACCCCACATTTGGTTTACACGGCGAGTCACCTCACTCGGGTCTGGAATGGTCACCTCGCTATACGAGACCGAGTTTCTCATCTCACTCGCAGAATAAACCCAAAAGTAACAGCATGTGTGAATGACATAGACCTGGACGGAGATCTATATTAGAACATCTCAGACCACTTTAAAAATATCCATGTAACTTTTAATGGATCTCCTCTTCCGTGAAGTTTCCTGAAGGTTATCAAAAATATAACGGCCGAGGTTGGATTATGTTTGTTGATTGTGTTAATCAGAGTATAGAGCCAATAACGATGCACAAAATGCTGTCCTCTCGAATTTCTTTATCTTAAATAATTAGGTCAGGAACGCTTTTCTCGTGTCGATGCCTAAAATAAATAGAAAGAAGTTCGTAAAAACTAGGTGAGTTTTGTAATATAAAAAACACAGCTGCAAAACAAACCCAGTGAAAATATTTGACATTGCAATCAACAATCGAAGAGCATGGCCTACTAAGACCTAACTATAAAATCGGTTGCCAACAAATGTCATAGTCAAATCACCCCCTACAGTTTTATAGCTAGCGTAAAAAGCTGGATAGTGTACACATTCAATGATGTTCAAATTTGCAGAATTCGAGGCATTTCCAGATCGTGTCCGGTTTTGGGTGCCACCTTTCAAGATCGATCAATTTGGTACTAAAATACATTATCGAAATGCATTGTCAAAATTCATATTTATATTTTCAAATTTATTTTTGTACACTATAAAAATGATAATATTTAGCATAAATGGGTAACACGAGCCCATAAAATTAATATTTTTCGAATTATGAATTTAGTGGCTTAAGTGTCCGGTACTGGGGGATCTCCCCCTAAGCAATTATAAGAAGAAGATATTTGGTCATTTTCGACTAAACACATTTTGCCAAAAATGCCGAGATCGGTGGAACTCGAAAGAACCGCCAACCAAATAAAGAAGGCTGAATATCAGATGACCCGGAATGGGTCATTCTATAAAAAGGGATATACAGAGGATTTGCATTCGGTTGATTGACGTTTACAGAAACAGCATTCGGTGAATTGACACTCGGCGAAAAGTAGCTCAACCAATCGTGTTAAAAATTCTAATCATTGCTTATTAATTCACATTTGGACACCGACTGTCGAATGTCAAAAGTAAAGTTATATAATTGTAACCAAATTGATCCAGTTCAGCCAAGACAAGCTGTAAAGCTAAGTTGAAAGAACAGCTTATTTTTAAAATAAGGGTGAATCATCTAAGAAATGCAAATATATGAAGATTGTGCATATTGACATGATCAAGTATGAAGATATCTTGAACTCCTCTTCGGTGCTTATGTTTTTTGAAGGAAGAATATCCCTCTTCCATTATCGTTGGTGATCATTTTAAATATTTCAAGTCAAAATACTGACCTGAATGACCGCAGAAAGGTTAAAAGGACGTTAATAAACAAGGCGAGAAATAGAGAAATAATTTTCCGGTAAATGGTTTTCCGGTTAATGGTCTTCCGGTAAATTGCATTCCGGGTAATGGTTTTCCGGGTAATGTCGGAGAACCCTTTGAATTCCTAAATGAAATCTCTTATCATGTTTGATACTCTCTTTTTTTGTATATTTTTTGTTTTTAATTTCAGACTGACCTCACTTTATAATGGCATTCTACGTGATGATCCTTGTATTTGCGATTTCGGTTCTGTAATGGATCCATTCCGGACGAACCTTTAGATTTAAATTTCTTATTTTATAATGTTTTAGAAAAGATTAAAACGTTTTATGCCTTTTTGAGAAGATTTTTACTTAAAATCACACAAAGGGACTTTTCCCTCTTTCAAAATTATTAGTTAAAAATAAATAAATAATAATAATCTGGCATTGGAAACATATAATAATGTGATATCTTCGGAAGTGCGATTCACACACCATGCCAGACAATAAACTGCATTTTGATAAATTAGTTGAGAACGTTTTATATATATTTAATGATGGATGGTATGGGTGGTCGGCTTCTTTCAGAGTTTCCTTCTTCATGAAAATCATACGGTTTATGAACATATTTCAATTAAGATTCAAGTTATTGAAGGCATACTAAAAAAATGTGAACGTCTAACCGGTTTAGAACGAAATGGCATCCGACATGTCATTCAGAATGAAAATAGCTACCGTGACTCATGATGCAAAGAACAGTGATTTGTCTAGAATGACTTGGAAATAACGCTAGATTCGTTACAGGTTTTAGAGTAAATCTATTTATAAATTTATACGTAAATCGATTTACTATTTTATTTACATCGTTTTTAAGGTATACAAACGAATATTTAACACACAGTTCAAAATTATTGTTGCCATTAGTGCTTTTTTTTCATTGTTGTTGTATATTACAAAACTTTCATACTATTAATTTTCAAGCGAATAAAACCTCAATATTTATTTGTCACTTTTTGAAATTTTACTAAGCATACCGTACAGAGGAATCAATAACTTCCTTTTTAGTTATTTTGTTAGTTAAGTATGCAGACATTCCAGGTGTTCATGATGTATTGATTTTTTCTTCAGTTATTGTATATTCCTTCAATTATGGTATTTTCTAACGTAGGCAATATGCAGGTACAAGAAGATGTTGGCCTACAAGTTAGACTCAAAGAAGTGTTGATTCAAATTTTTTTAAATTTAGAACCTACTAGTTTTACATCACATGTTTTTATCAACTTTCTTATCTCATTGTTAGCAGTTTCTTAGTCTACACTGAAAGTTTTCGTAAAACTAGCACATACTACTTTAATTCAACTTCCTATTGATATGACTCCGCACTTTCTCTTTTTTACATGCTACTATTACTCATTACTTTAATATGAGTCAACATAAGTGAATTATAAAACTATTTGTAGCACCACACTCATGAAACCTATCAAACTCACGAGGAAACCAAATCCACCATGTATGACACTCGAACTATGTGCGTTTTCAGAGGTCAAAGCCTGCACCGTTCCAACTCTTGTCCGATTCTCGTGTCCATCCAGCTGCTCTGGCACACTTAGCGGATCGCTCTTCACAATGTCCCCAAAGAGGCCGGCTCTGCGCCGAGAGCGACTGTTCTCCCGGCTATTGTCTTCAAAGTCCGCAAAATCTTCGTCCAGACTAAGATTTCCTCCGTCTCCGTCCGGCGAATTCCTGAACGATGGTATCGATCCCGATCCTGCGCCACCCAATCCGCCCAAACCACCACCGCCTCCTGCTCCTCCTAATCCACCTGCTCTGAGGGCGGGGCCAAGGAATCGGGTAAGTGCCACCACTCCGTAATCAACTGCCGATCGTGCCAGATTTCGAATGTGCTGCTCATCGGGAAGCCCTCCTCTTAACCCGCCAGGTCCACCGCCAGGGTTGATAAACCGCAGGAATCCGTCCAGAATCGATGGAGAATTCGGACGGTCATGGCCTTCCGATGGCAAGAACCTTGTGGCGTTGGTGCCAGCAATCAAAATCAGTACAGCTATCTTCCTCAACTCCATGATTACGGCGAGTGTGGCCTTTGGCTCTTATTGTCACAGAATTCTAAACGATACTGACAAAAGTCAGAAAAAGCGATCAGCTCAAAATGTACAGCAGCTAGTGAGAGGTCACCAGCTACCTGGAACAGGAATTGTCTCGAAAGATTGATCGAGCATTCCCCTCGAGCGCTACTCTTCTTAGCAGTATCACACTAGACGTATATCTGTCGAAACTGCAATGGCAATGCTCTTCCGGCATGTTCGACTGTGTTTGGAGATTTCTTTTTGTTCGGAAATTTCCAGCATTGTCTCGCGAGGAAGACGTTCGTTCTTGGAACAGGTTCAACAGCATCTAAGCATCAACTAACGAGTACTGAAGCAAGGTATTGGTTTAGGTTTATAATATTGCTTAAGAAATGGTCTACACAGGAAATTAAGCTTCATGTCGATTGGAAGTAACGGCATTTACTTATAAACAGAGGACAAACAAGCTTTGAATCTTTTAAATATTTATAGAGTAAGGTGGGGCAAAAGTTCGACTTTAGTGGAATAATCAATATTTCCAGAAAACCTATAACAGTTCAAAAGAAAGAAATTCCACACGGTGCACAAGATTGCTGAACAAAAGATGTATCCATTTTTAGCGATAACAATTTTAAAATTGATTGTTTTTAACGAACTTTTGTCCTACCGGCATAGGTGTAAATAGTCATCAAGGGGGGCCATGGCCCCTTCGAATTAGAAGTAATTGATCATATAGGACTTGCATAGCTTGACACTGCTTGTTTCAATAATGCTTAGAACTAGAATTTTTATTCTTTCATTCAGAGGAGACTAAAAGCAGGAAAAATGTTCACCTTTCCAATTCGGTTTGAACTGAAGTTATAAAAGTATCAAAAACGCGGTGCAGTTTTAAATTTTGGATAGGTTGAATTAAGGTAATTCATCAAAACTAGAAAACCTGTTTTCTCTTAAACAGGCAACAAGGTAACAATAAAAACGTCCGTTTCTTCATTTTGTAAGTTATGATAAACGAACGTTCTTGTTTTTCGCGATTCATTGCCCAATTGGAAGAAAACTGCTCTTTCAGTCAACTAGGGTTGTCATGTCTATTACGGCTTAACCAGCCGACGGTATTTTGAAAATACCTGAAGGTCGTAGACACAAAAGTCAATTTGTCAGTTTTGGCAAACGACCGATGCTTAATAAAACCTTCAGGTGTTAAATGAATGTAAATTTCCAACCTTATGATGTTAAAAAGGCAAATTAAACTAACGCATGTTTGAAAGTTTGAATTTTTTGTTACCCAGCATTTCAGCAACTAATGATTCAATTCTTCAAACCTCTTAACAAGTAACAAATACAATTTTGAAATTTCCTTAAATTTGAACATAAGATTGAATAATACCTTTTTTGTTACAGTTAAATACTTTACATATCAATGCTGTATGGCTATCAAATCAAATAGGATTAAAACTTATTTCAAATAATGCTGATGACTTCATATTAACACGGTAACAGCTGATTTTGATGACTGGCTTAATTTTAGGCTACTCAAAAATCGGGAAAATATTCGATCAGTTATAAATTATAAATGTACGACTGAGAAACATATATTTACTGGAAAATGAATGAGCTAGTTCTTGAAAAACTAATAGTTTTTAACCAGGAGACTGCAATAAATGTAAGTGAATTACGCTCAACTAATGACTGTTTCATTGAACTTGGGAAAATAAAGAATCTGAATGGAAAGAATTAAACAAAAAAGCTTTTTGATTAGTCTTTCAATATTTTCTCAAACTTGCTTTAAAAACACAGATTAGAAACAAATGTGAGAGTCGTGTTTCCAACTTGGGGTACAGTAAAACGGGGTATCTTTGATAATGCGGGTAACTTTGATAGTGCGTTACCCACCACATACTAAACGAAATATCATAATTTCTGTTAATCGGTTAAGCAAAACGAATGCAAAGCTAAAGAATATTAGTATGACACTTCGTGTAAGAGCTATTTTCATTTGAATCGAGAACATTTGAGGCTTTCTATACGAATATTAAAAATTGATACGATTTTAGTATTTTCGAAACGCTTACAAACAATGTTTTCTACGATCACTATTTGATGTAGTTTTGTATAGTTGGTCACTTATCTTTGATAGCCTAGTTATCATAGATCTTGAATATGGTCTCAAATCTTTTAGCGATAAGCATTTTCACTAACTGGGATCATTTTTATAATCTAAGCCAGAAATTTCCATATAACGTTAAACGCCTAGAGGTTTGCAATACCCTATAAATGTTCCGTAATTCATTCAATTTTGTTCGATTTACAAAGTTACCCCAATACAGAAAATCGACTTTGGATTATATGAAAAATTATATATCCATTCAAAATAAATCGTTTGGCAATCTATCAACTGCAATCGATAGCTAGGATGCTAGTACTTGTTTTAAAAACATAAATTATAATTCTTTGACACAGCAAGCACAAATATACAAGTTTTCTTCGAAAAAACTATCAAAGTTACCCCGTTTTACGGTATTTGAAAATGTTTCTATACCGTGACGGAACTATACATCATCAATATCTCGTCATCGATCTAGAAGCAAGAATGAACTATTATACTTACAAGTAACGTCACAGACAAACAGACGTCACAATCTTATCGTTGTCCATCGACTACCTTTTTAACGGTTGATTCGAAAATATGGTAGGTGGCCAATCCGCCACCCGCAGCGCTCGCATCGTTTTTGTTCGTGTTTGACGTTTGCTCACTACCGCCATCTGTTGGCACGTCGGCCAAACACACCGATTTTAGTATTCGGCGTACATGTCCTCGTGACTATGAATTTGATCGAAATTTGTTCTAAGTGTTACGTCTGTTTGTCTGTGGTAACGTCACACAATGGGGCAGATCGCTGTTTTCGACGGCCAAAACCTCTAGTACTCTAGTTATGCACCCTAGAGGTTTGGTATCTTCGACAAAGTGTTTTGGAATAACTTGTACTATATTTTGACATATTCAGATTTGATCTAGATAAGTGAAAACTGATCTAGATCAGTTTTATCTTTTGATAGGAGCGTCCTAGCAAAAAACTTTCTTCTGCAAAGTTGTTCATTGAGGCATTTTTGACATTTCTTCGGAAGACACTTACACTCTATCACTGACGTGGATTACGATATATGACAATTTAGTAAAAACAGTCCAAAAATTGATTTCGACCATTTTTTCATACAAAAAAAAATGTTAAAAAATATTTTGTCATCAAGTATCAGAAGCTTAACTATAACAAAGTAAATTTACATCATTTACTAGCAAAATTTTCAGATTTAATTATGTTTTTGATAAAAACAGTCTAAAAATAGTGTTTTACAAAATCCAGGATAACTCATGAAACGGCAGATGGCGGCAGCTAATTTTTTGTATACGACTAGTCAAGAACATAAGTTTCATTGTCCCGAAGAAAGAAAAGTGGGGCCACGTGGGGCTTTTTTGTTGTGGTGGTTTGAAAATTTGATGAAAATATGTTAAAAAATGCTTATATATGAGAAACTTTTCATGAATTTATATTTTTCAAATGTATTTCTAAAACACATTGCATGTTGACGAAGTGATTTGAAAAAGTCATCACCAATTATGCTTCTAATACTTGATGACAAAAAATGTTTTAATATTTTTTTTATGAAAAAATGGTCAAAATCGATTTTTGGACTGTTATTACTAAATTGTCATATATCGTAATCCACGTCAGTGATAGAGTGTAAGTGTCTTCCGAAGAAATGTCAAAAATGCCTCAATGAACAACTTTGCAGAAGAAAGTTTTTTGCTAGGACGCTCCTATCAAAAGATAAAACTGATCTAGATCAGTTATCACTTATCTAGATCAAATCTGAATGTGTCAAAATATATTACAAGTTATTCCAAAACACTTTGTCGAAGACACCAAACCTCTAGGGTGCATATCTAGAGTACTAGAGGTTTTGGCCGTCGAAAACAGCGATCTGCCCCAGTGTGCGTCATCAACTGCCCAACGTACGGCCTGCGGGCCACATTCGGTTCTCGGCTTCGTTTTGTGCGGTCCGCGAGGAGTTTGAAGGCTTCTCAGGCTCGTAGACCGCTCCACCAACTTAGAGTAAGGTACCGCGGGGCAAGTGGGAACAAAATAAACGATAGTTCAAACAAATTGTTCAATAAAATTTTCAAATGTCAATACGAAACTAATGGAATAATTTCGAAATTGTGAAAACCTTGGAAGAAAGTTTTACAATGAGCCAATGGACATAGTTACCTCGCTAAGCGGGGCAAGTGGGACACATCCAGTTTCATGCGTCAATCCACATCAGTAAGTCAACCATTACAACAATAGGATTGATAAGTCATAGATTTTTAATTTTAAGTACATATTTGATGTACATAAGGGATCAACCATAAAATACGTTACATTTTAGGAAGAAACCATTTGTTTAATAATATGTCACCTCACATATAATATCAACTAAAAATTCCTTAATAAAAGCGTAAAGAGGAATTAAACATGTTCAAAATATATCATTAATAAGTTGTTTATTAAAATGTAGCACATAAACAATCAATAATTGACGAAATTATAAATATGTTTTGTTATTATTTATATGCATGGCAGAAAACCACCTTTTGGGACGGAAATGTTTTCCATCACTACTTAATTTGGTAGAAATAACAAATAAAGTTCAAATAACATAGAAAAGTAATTGTTCTTATGATACATTTTAAATTTCAGTTGTGTGTTTGTTCAATTTTGAAGTCGTATTTCAAAAATAAAAAATTAATTAAAAAATAAAGAACAATAACACTTTTCTTCTCCCTCTTATGCAATTACGTAATTTGAGGTTAATCTTTTTTGATAAAAATCATTTGTTTGAATGTTTTAGTGCTACTCTCTAGCAAAATGTATGAATCGTGAATGAAAAGTTTTGATTCTGGTTTTTGTTTTGATAGGTCCCACTTACCCCAGGTACAAATATATTTTGGGGTAAGACAGACCATCGAAAATTTCATACGAAATGAAAACAAAATACTGGTTTACCGTTAGCAGCTTGTAATAATACAAAAAGTTATTGCCTACTGATGGAAATTTGATTTAAAACACATTTATTTTTTGCGAGTCAATGCAAGACGTGAAACGTGTCACAATTTGTCATGCAAGTTGAAAATGGCGCTGAACTGACAACTGTTACATGAACCACATGGTTATAAAAATAACAATATGTTTAGTACTAAATACATTCCTTGTCATTGTATCTTCAACTTTCTAGAAAAATACCCCCATGAAAAACTTTACCTAGTTGAGCTATGACGAAACGCCCCACTTACCCCGGATTCTTACTTGCCCCGGGGTACCTTATACTAAAGCTAGTGATCCAAACATTTAATTTAATTTTGAGCTATCATTTCAGTTTAATGATCCATTATAATGTATTATTTAATCATCTAAATTTACCTAATTAAAAATAATCCGAATAAAGAAACATATATTTTTTATCAAGCTTTAACAAATTTGGTAGTAAGTAGGCCAAATCAGTTAAACACCTGGAATGGGTTTCCAAAAAGACTCGGAAGATTTTTTACAAAATCTTGAGCAGGATTCTTGTAAGATTCTGGACTTCAATTTTACGGAAAACTTGGAAAGATTCTCACAGAATGGTCTACCATTATATAATCGAATCTGAGACACTCATAGGAGGATTTTTCACAAAATATTAAATAGATGTATTTGTTTGCGATCACACCCAGGGTTGCCACTAGATTTTTGAAAATGTCTGGCGAGTTCAGAATAAAATGTCTTGCAAAGTCTGGCAGACACCATTGTGCAAGTATACTATATACCAGACTCGAATTTCGACAGTAGCTAAAAAATATACATCTTAGAAAAAATATTCTAAATTCACTTCAGCACTGAAACATCTTCTTCTTATTATTCTTTCTGGAATTACGTCCCAACTGGGACAAAGCCTGCTTCTCAGATTAGTGTTCTTATCAGCACTTATTAACAGAGAGCTTTCTTTGCCGATTGACCACTTTTGCATATGTATATACTCTATGCCCTGGGAATCAAGAAAATTTCCTTTACGAAAAGATCCTCGACCAGCGGGATTCGAACCCACGACTCTCAGCATGGTCATGCTGAATAGCTGCGCGTTTACCGCTACGGCTATCTGGGCCCCACTGAAACATGGCCTTTTTAAATGTTTAAGGCTGTATTCAAAAACATTCTAGTATTCCAACTTAGGTATTTATCAGTCCGTTTATTTATGAATCCGTGAGAAAGTTTTACCATGCCTGTTTTCAAAATTCTATATCAAATTTTTAAATGAGAACTGCACTCTAGTAGAGTTGATCTGGACACAGTTTAAACTACTACCGTCATTTTTCAATGATCAGAAGTGTCTTGGTGAAATAAGATTTAAGGCTAAGTAGCGCGTCAAACGTTTTGGCAACAATGATGACTTTTCAGCTTGCATTTCAAAGTGAGAAAACTCAATCTTGATAGTTTATATTCACTTGAAAAAGTATCACTGTACGCGCTAACATGCATAAAGTATGCTGATACTTTTTCAGCTGTGTCAGTGCCAAATCAACTGATTTTCTTTGATTCGAAATCGTTAGATGGATTAGCAACAATCATCAACGACGCGTACAAATTTCAATGATGGCCTACTTCGCCTTAAATGCTAAAATACCATCGCATAATAATCATTTTTCTATCACAAAACAACATTTTATCCACCATGATATTTTTTTGTTTTTCGATAGTTTTTTTCACCAGTTATAGAAAAATCTTGTTTTTGAAATCTGTAAATATATTGGTTTCAAAAATATTCCGAAATTCCTTGGGGGAGCGACATTCACCATACTCATTACTCAAAAACGATTGCATCAATTTGCTTCATTTTTACACAACAGGCTCTCATCAAGCTATTGTTTTGAAAAGCGAGTAACCGATTATGAGAAAAATTCTAAAGCCTGCGTTATTGAACTGAGTTATGGCTACGCGTCGGTCTGTAAAGTCTGGCTGAATTTGAAAAAGTCTTGCAAAAAGAGTAGTTTGTCTTTTTGTCTTTTCGTCGATTAAAAATCTTGCAGTGCCAGATTAATCTGGCATAATGGCAACCCTGATCACACCACAGACCACGTAAGCAACAAAACCCTATTGTCCCATTTACAACAACAACAGAAAATTACATCGTCTCCCAGCGTGACGCTTCATCGTTTGGCGTCAACAGGCAAGCACGTCAAATCTGTTGAAATCAGAGCGCGCGTTAAATGAAATTAATATTTTCTTTCCGTACTGTGCGCCTATAAAAGGCGACAGTATTTTGTATGGGTTCGTGGAAGGAAAAAGACGGAACGATTGGATCGACGAGGAGTGTCAGACGGTTTTGGACGAGAAGAATGCAGATAATGCTGCAGCAGGCACCCGTCAAAACGTGGAACGATACAAACAGAAGCGAAGACAGCAAACCCATCTATTCCGGGATAAAAAGCGCCGCCTGGAAGAGTTGGAGTGCGAAGAGATGGAGCAGCTGTATCGTTCTCAAGAAACGCGTAAGTTCTACAAGAAACTCAATGCATCCCGCAAAGGCTTTGTGCCGCGAGCCGAAATGTGCCGGGATAAGAATGGAGGTATCTTGACGGACGAAAGTGAGGTGATTGAAAGGTGGAAGCAGCACTACGAAGGCCCCTAAATGGCGCAGAGGAGGAACACCAAGGCAACAGGAGGAATGGCTTCATCAGTTCGGCGGATGAGGGAGACGTACCAACTCCCACAATAGGTGAAGTTAAGGATGCTATCAAACAGCTCAAGAATAACGAAGCAGCTGGAATGGATGGTATTGGAGCGGAACTTATTAAAATGGGCACGAACAGGTTGGCCACTTGTCTGCACCGATTGGCAGCCAAGATCTGGGATACAGAACAGCTACCGGAGGAGTGGAAGGAGGGAGTAATATACCCAACAAAATGGGTGACAAATTAGAATGTGAGAACTATCGAGCGATCACTATTCTTAACGCAGCTTATAAAGTGCTTTCCCAGATCATCTTCCGCCGTCTATCGCCACTGGCAAGCAGATTTGTGGGAAGTTATCAAGCCGGTTTTGTGGACGGGCGATTGACGACAGACCAAATCTTTATGTTGCTGCAGATCCTCCAAAAATGTCGCGAATATCAAGTCCCTACGCACCACCTATTCATCGATTTCAAAGCGGCCTATGATACCATATACCGCGAAGAGCTATGGAAGATTATGGAAGAGAATGGTTTTCCCGGGAAACTGACTAGACAGATCAAGGCAACGATGGTTAGTGTACAGTGCTGTGTGAAGATATCGGGTGCATTATCTGTTCCGTTTGAAACACGCAAAGGTCTTTGACAAGGCGATGGTCTTTCCTGCCTCCTGTTCAATATTGCGCTAGAAGGTGTTATGCAACGGGCGGGCTTCAACATGCGGGGCACGATCTTCAATAAATCCAGCCAGAAGGAAGAACGTTCCAGGTGGTTTCTGATCATTATACCAGGCTGAAACGTGAAGCAGACTGGGTTGGATTGAAGGTAAATACGTCGAAAACGAAATATTTGCTTGCTGGAGGAACCGAGCGCGATAGAGCTCGCATTGGCAGAAGCGTGATGATCGACGGGGATGAGTTCGACGTGGTGGACAAATTTGTCTACCTCGGATCATTGGTAACGTTGGATAACAACTGCAGCAGAGAAATTCGAAGACGTATCATTGCCGGAAGTCGTGCTTTTTATGGATTCCACAAGACCTTGCGATCTGGTAAACTTCACTTCCGCACTAAGTGTACCATGTACGAGTCGCTGATAAGAACGGTAGTCCTCTACGGGCATGAAACGTGGACAATGCTCGTAGAGGGCCTGCAAGCGCTAGAAGCTTTTGAACGACGTGTGCTTAGGACGATCTTCGGCGGAGTATGTGAGAACGACGTATTTAGGAGAAGAATGAACCACGAGCTTGCGCAATTCTACGGTGAACCCAGTATCCAGAAAGTCGCCAAAGCTGGAAGGGTACGATGGGCGGGACACGTTGTAAGAATGCCGGACAACAATCCCGTAAAAATGGTGTTCACCTCAAATCCGGCCGGTACAAGACGAGTTGAGGAATGGCTGAAGTCTAGGAAACTAGGACTGGCCCGTCATAAGACTGAGATGGTGGTGGTCAACAACCGCAAGTCCGAGCAACGGGCGTTTATCTCGGTAGGGGATTGCACCATAGAGTAGTCCAAGCGATTCCTTAGGCTTCTTGGGGTAATGATCAGCTTCGCTAGCCACGTTGAATATGCCTGTATAAGAGCAACTACGGCAGTAGCAGCGCTTTCGAGGATGATGTCTAACAGCTCTGCTGTAATTGCCAGCAAACGCAAGCTCCTGGAAAGCGTGGAGTGGTATGGAGGATCAATCTGGTCAAAAGCGCTTAGAACGAGCAGAAACATAGCAAGAGTAGCAAGCGCATACCGACAGGCCGTGTGCATCATAGCCAGGATGACGCCCATCGGGCTCATCATCAAGGAAGATGTTCAATGCTTCAACCAAAGAGATGTGTAAAGAGGCAACGCTCAGAAGTTAAAGGTAGATGGACTCATCGGCTAATACCAAATGTGTCAGATTGGTATGGAAGAAACCATGGGGAAGCGAACTTCCACCTGACGCAGTTTCTGTCAGGACACGGTTACTATAGACAGTAACTGCATAGGTTCGGGCACTCAGAATATCCTGAGAAGTTTGGAGTTGAGAGAGAGTTTGATTAGAATTAATTTCGGTAGTTTTTGCTATGAATAATTGGGTTTTTTAATGTTTCTTAACCACACAAGTCAGTGGTAACGGTTTCAAGTCTTGCACCATTTAGAATATAACATATTCGTTCGGTGGCCCATAATAAACGAACTATAACAATCTTAAGTTATTGAGAGATTCTGAAGCTCTCTCCCTGATTCAGTACCAATGTCATAAGGAGTGAATGTTATGTTTGGAATAATGTTAATACCGTAAAACGGGGTAACTTTGATAGTGCGAGACCCACAACATGCTAAACGAAATAATAGAGTTTCTGTTGATCAGTTAAGCAAAACGAATACAAAAGTAAATAGTATTAGTATGATACTTCCTGTCAAAGCTATTCTCGTTGGAATCAAGTACATTTGAGGATTTATATACAATTTTTAAATTTTTTTAAGATTTTAGCATTTTTGAAACGCTTACAAACAACTGTTCTACGATTACTATTTGATGAAGTCATAATGAGTTCGTCACTTATTCTTGACAGCCTAGTTGTAGTAGAACTTGAATTCGGTCTCAAATGTCTTAGCGAAAACCATTTTCGAAAACTGGGACCATTTTTGTAATCAAAGTGAGAAATTCCCATGTAGCTTTAAACGCCTAGAGGTATGCAACGCCCTATAAATGTTCCGTAATTCATTGAATTTTGTTCGATTTGTACTCCATTATCAAAGTTACCCCAAAACAGAAAACCGACTTTCGATTATATGAAAAATTATATATCCATTCAGAATAAATCTTTTGGCAATCTATAAACTGCAATCGATAGTTAGAATGCCAGTACTTGTTTTAAAAATATAAATTAAAATTCTTTGAGACAGAATGCATAAATATTCAAGTTTTCTTCAAAAAAACTATCAAAGTTACCCCGTTTTACGGTACATAATTCAAGACAATCGATGAGATAATACCAAATCTGGGGATGCTATAGGAAATTCATGTCATCAGTGTTTCGAGTAAAACTGTTCCAATTTCAACCAACATTCAAAAACAAAACTTTTTTATTTTTCCACTTTTTGTCTTTTGTTTGCAAACAATAGTCTTACATAGACATTAAAAATAGATACAATACTCACGTTGTTTTTCCGTTTTCATTTATTTATTTGTATTTTTTTTGTATGTTTCTTATGGCTTCCTGAACCTGTACGACTGACGACAATGACGTTTGTAATGAATGTACTGCGGGCTATTGTCCACTTTATGTGGGATCAAAGCCCTAGGTATCAGGATTTAGCGATCTTTATCAATATCTATTGTTCTGTTGCTTCTCTAATAAATACGACCATCGATAAATGCCACAACGTTTCAATCTTTGATATCAAGCGACATATTTTTTCACGATTTTTTATGGGTTTGCCTTTTTTGTTGTAAATTTGATGCGTATATCGTAAATATCGAATAAATTTACTTTGTTTTATCGTATCCATGTTTTGTAAAAAGCTACTCTAGCACTTGTACACACAAAATACTTCCACGTATGTTTTTGCTTTCTGGTGAATTTTCTAATATCTGCATTTTTTTCATTTTCTCTGTATGTGTGTTTGTGATTAGTATTTCTCTTTTTTTATCAAAAATTTGTCAAGGCACTAAAATTCAGTGTGTTGTATTCGATTTTACGCACTTGGTTCGCTAGTTTGCATCTTCCTGAATGAAGTTTTTCTTTTTTTTTTTTGAAGAAGCTTTCCAATCGTGAATGGTTGGTCTTTATGATGCTACCCATACACTTCTAGGATATATTCAAAACGTATTAAACAAACGATAGTTACAATAATAGTTGGTGATTACAATAATCGGTGAGTTTAAACTAATTCTGGTGGTTTTGGGGGGAGTGTACAATCAAACATAGTAACATATAAAAACTTACTTCGCTAAGGGGTTTTAAAACCGGGAATGTACTATTAAACTTGGCTTGTGATTGTGTTCGTGTGTTGTGTAATTTAATTTAAATCTACACCTTATATGATAGTTGTTTAATGCTAACTCAGAAAAAACACCACAGTTATCGAGTAAGAAATGATTTTCCTCTCGTTTGTTGATTTCTTAGCTATTACATATTTCGTAAAGTGAATTCTTCT
Organism: Aedes aegypti; assembly: GCF_002204515.2. NCBI lineage: Eukaryota > Metazoa > Arthropoda > Insecta > Diptera > Culicidae > Aedes > Aedes aegypti. The sequence goes on from NC_035108.1 coordinate 444,749,434, forward strand.
ATTGACTAGATGGAACGTAACGCCTAATGAACTGCCCAAACAAAACAATAATTGTTCTAATTTTAGCTGTGAAATCATTCTACTGAATACCTTAAACCTATTAACCAGTTTAAAAACACTTAACTCGATTGGTTTACATGGTAATATAATTTAAAAGCAGTTCAAATTTGATTTGACAATGATTTATGAAATCACGATAGTAAAACGTAACAAAGTAACACACTCACACACCAACTTTTGGCGAATGCCTGTCGCAAGAAAGTTGAATGCAACGTGTGATGGTTGTTGTCCGGGGAACGGCGCCTAACGGTGGTAACGCATGGGCTTATCAGCGCGCTTGCTGCGATATTGCTGAATGGTTGCGAGTGAAGTGCTCGAATGCTCGTTACACTCGCAGCAGTTGGTGAGATAGTGTGATGGTGTGATGGACGCTCTCTCGATGAACTGCGATGCACGTGGTTGAGAATGTCGAGAGTATATTGTGAGAATAGAGAACAGGTTTGATTACGGTCTACTGCTGCTAGCTTTTTGTGCATTGGAAAATAAGCAGACCAGTCGAATAACAAAATTCTTATTATGAGCTCCTCATAAAAATCTCGTGAAAATGCACATGAATGTCCTAAAAATATATGTTAAATTTTGAAGAAAGTAATTTTTATTTTCATTTTAATTTATAAAATTTCAGCTTCAGCGCTCTACTTTTTGTATTGGTATGTATTGGTTTGTTTAATTTATTTGTTTTTTTCATTAAAAGTACTTGAATCAAAAATGTTGCAAATCATCAATTGTACGGAATCGGCCTGATTTTTTTAGTTGTTTTCCAATAGCTACCGTGTGGGATCGAAATTCGTACAACTAAGAAATTAATCTAAATCCGTCCACTTAATACAAAACACCTACTATTTGTATGGAGTGTACGGATTTTGAGCCTGTACGGATTTCGGTCCCCACTGTATTTGATTGTTAATCAATGGATCATTAAAATAACCAAAACGGCCGCTATGGAAAGCATAGATAGCGCCACCGTAGCCTTGTGTGTTTGACAGAACAGCAATGCTGTCACAATGTTAAATCCCATATAAAGTGGCGCCTTTGTTTTGATGCGGTGAGCACTTGCAAAAACTACCTTCAATGATCCATAGTTTTACAATGGATTACCTGCTTTGCTCTTGTCCACAGTTGATCAGCAGAAGTTTTCTCGATTAATTTTGTATGGGGAAAGGCATCTAACTTCGAATTTCTCGTAAATGAAAGCAATAATCGAAAACATATTTGGTAGGCGTGATAGTTATTATCATCACGTACAACCGGTACCAAATATTTTTTCGCAAATAGTTCCCGATTTTGAGAAATAATTCGTTAGATGCTTTTCGCCATACAAATATTTTTCGTGTCACTTTATAGCGATTTTTCGTGCATAGACACTAGCGCAAGTGCGTTACTATGTGGCGAGTAGTGAATCAGGGCATGCACGTAACCCATTGAACAAAATAGTTGAATATTGGATTAGTTTTATGAGTGTGATATAGACAAACTGACGTAACGCTCTCTTAATTGAACATCGACTACTTTTTTAACGATCGATTCAAATATATTGTAGGTACAGCGGGAGTTCGCTGGTTGAAACACGAATGCCTTCCATCTAGCGAATCCGATCCGTTAGTTGGAATCACTGACAGATGGTAAAAATGCCTCAGACTAACGCATCTGCGATGGTACTCAGACGTCAAAGTCAGTTTGACATCTTTTCTTGACATTCGTGTGCTTTTTAGTTGTATTTTTTCCAACCATCGAGTCATTCCATGTAGCGGACCCTCAACGAGCGAATCCCCACTGTAGTCAATCCAACTATGAACTATGATTATGATCACGATTTGTCCTAAGTGTTACATCTGTTTGTCTGTGAGTATGGAGCCATATAGAAATAGATGAATACTATTACATAGTATTCATCTATTTCTTTTCGTCTCAAGCTCGTCGAAAATCAATGGAGCTCCATACCATGAGAATGAGATGCTTGAGAAGTGAATAAAATATGAAAAGTTATTGAATTTCAACAAGTAATTTCCAAATCTTATTTCATTATTTGAAAATATATAAGACATGATAACGGCTCGGTTCGTTATACAAATTTGATTATTCTCCTTGTGTATAATTACAATCATAACTCTGAGAAAACTTTCAAACATTCTTCAAGGGATTTTCTGAACTTCATCCAGGCCCCCATTGATATTCTTCCATAGTTTGTACCAGAGTTTTCTTCAGGAGTTTTTGAGCAATTCAACTGGACATTTTTCAAAGGTTCCAAGCAAGATTTCTTTCCGGATTGTAACTTAGTTCAGGAAACATTCCAGGGATTCAGTTTTCAAAGGAAATCACTTTAGGACTGCATAAACTTGTTTAGGGACGTTGATTACTTAGTTAATTAGTTTTGGTATTTTTTCTTGGTATTCACAAGGGAAGAAAACATGAAATCCTTTAACCCAGCTTATGGAAGTAATCTTAGTAATTAATCCAGGAAGAATTCTTTGAAGGATGGGAAAATGTCTCCTTCCAATGGTTTGTTTATTTCATCTAATTTTTCAGGACATTTTCAGTATTGAGATAATGTTACCGCCATTTCTCTAAGTAATTCTACAATATGTATTCCAATGCATTTCATAAAGTTTTTTAGACATCTATTGCAGTCATCTTTCATTTCATTAATAATCGTATGTATTAATGAAACAATATATTGGATCTTTCACGAATATTTAGATTTTTGTGATAATTTTGAAATCCCTCCAAGCATAATTTCACTTTGTCATTTTCCCCCGATTAGATTCAACGATTATCACAGTACGATTTATTGCGCACAAATCACACAATTGCGCACAACAAGATCTGTTTAACTAGGTAGACTAACTGACCAACTGTCAAAAAGCTAAAACAACCTATCTTATGACAGATCTTGCTTGTATACGTGTGCACTGCGAAATTGTACGCGAGGTTCGACTGTGATAATTTGGGGTGAGTCTAAACGGTTGCAAATGTCGCAATATTAAGCACAGACAAACAAACGTAACAGCTGGAACATTATAAATGCTAAAAACACTGTGCGATACGAGCGCCACGAGTGAGTAGTTAGTCAACTGCCAATCATAAGAGTTGAGCGCGTTTTTGCTCTAAGATTGAAAAAATAGAGTGTTACGTTAGAGATTTCGACATACACCACTTCCTTTCAATGAACCTTCGAGAGTTAATCTAAAATTTCTCATATGATTTCTTGTAGAATATTCTTTCATTTTTCGTTTCCTGAATTTTACGTAATTTGCAACGAATGTTACGCCAAGAGATTACGTCATTGATCCCTGCAGGAAAGTTCGTTTCTCTAAGACGCTTTAGGAACACCTTCAGGAATTTTTCAAGAATTTCTCTAGGGTGTATTTAAGGATTGATTGCAGTGCTAAAAATACCTCTTAAAACACCTTCATCGTTTCCCCGTGAAATTCAGTCAGAGATTTATTATAATATTTTCTCTTAGTTTCTTCTGCAATTGCAGAAGGGATTCAGACAAGAATCTGTCTGAATTCTACTTTAGTGGGCAAATTCCAGCCATTTTTTTTTTTTGCAAAACAATTTTTTTTCCATCCTTTTCTTCGATAAAAAAAAAATAAACGGCAAAATTTTACAGGTGAGTATGAATTTCTTCATGTTTTCTTTTTGGTTTTAATTGATAAGCCTTCAATTGAAAGTATCTTAAAAAAAAAAATTTAATAGTGGTGCACTTTCAATAGATTTTACAGAGATAGTTCTTGGAATTTAATTTATAATTTTTCCAAAGAATCCTGCACGCACTATTTTAATGAGCCCCCAAACAATCTTCCATGGATTGTTCTATAAAAACTTCAAAGCGTATACCAGAAGTTATACAAAAGTTTTTTGCTCAACTTTTTTTAATTTATATGTATGAAACTATTAGCTGGATGGAAAACGTTCAGGAAATGATAAGTACGTCAAAATACGCCTACCGTTTCTTTAAAATTCCGAACACTTGACTTATTTTTAGTGATTTTTCAAGAAAACCACTCAAATTTCTTCACAGGATGATCAATTCTCATATGATTCTAGACCTCTGCATTTGAAAATTGTGAAAATATTAATTCTTTCATTTGAAATCGCGACTTTTCGGATTATGAGTCATGTTCGGTATATGAGACAAAACGGTATCTGTCGAAGGATGTGAACTCTAGTTGGAATAAAACACTTCCAACAAATCTTTTTGGGATTTCTTCTAAAGTAAATCCAGCCATTCCTTCTGAAATTTTTCTGCAGGATTTTGTTTAAAATTCTTGAGAAATTTCACTAGACATTTTCTAAGAATTTCTCCATTTTTTTCATGCTTCCATCTGAGGATTTGTTCAGGAATCACTTAAGTGAGCTATGTAATATGTTAGCTTTAGCTTCGTTAGGGAATTCCACTAATGTTCTATCTGTAATTTCGGATGGAGTTTTGAGCAAACAGGCGGTTTGATCATAAGTTTACACATTCCTTCTACAAAAAACCGCTTCTAAAAATCCTTAACAGATCTCGCCGAATTCCTGCTAGTATTATTACTTGAAGTCCACAAGGAACAAAAGAGAAAAACCTGGAACAACTTTCCTTTTTTCAACAACATTTTAGGTATTGTTCTAAGAATTAATTTACAATTTCAAATAATTTTTCAATGGAGAATAGTTCTAAAATTTTTCATCAAATAACTTCAAACTTTTTCATGGTATTATAAGAAACTTCACCAAAGCTGGGTTTAAGAAAACTTTTGGGGATCTCCGGAATTTCACATAAAATGTTCAAAATTCAAACAAATTATAAAATATGCAATTTTTGAAGATTTTCTTAATAGTACCGTTTTGATTCATATTACGGACAGCTTCATATTCCGGACACTCTCGTTTGTATGGGAAACATTTCACACGAAATGTTTCAATTTTCACCGTCCAAAAGTTCTCATTTTCGAGGCTCGTTTTATTAGTTTTTCTCCATAAATATCATTGCAAATTTATAATGCCCAACTACCTTAGACGTCTCTTAAGTGGTTGAACGATTTTAATTGATGATTTGACTGTTCCATTAATGATTATCATGAGCTGTCCGTAATTCGAATCAAAGCGTCCGGAATATGAGGCAAAAGTGAGGGAGCGTCCGGAATAAGAATCATGAAAAGGTCACACGTTTTGATTTATTAAAAATTATTCAAGTTGCGGACGCGTATTCTTTACCCACCATCCGAAAGTTAAGGGCTTCCGACGCTCGATAACGCTAAAAATTCTTACAAAATGATTTATTTTGTATGGTCCAAGCTGGGTTATACTTCACTGAGGCCTTAAGTGTCCGTAATATGAATCAAAACGGTATAAACGCGAAACATATTTGCAGGTAGAAACAGAGGCATGTCTTTGTGGTGCAGCATGATGAGGATATCAGTGAATTAAATTGTCACTGAATCCGAAGCAAATTCAAAATATTGCAAGCGTGTTTAATAGTAGTTTATTTTGCAGAATGATAATTTTTACAGCATAAGTCGTAAATTTATTTTATTATTATTTAGGATAATTACGACGAGTGCTGTAAAAATCGAGTTTTGCAACGAGTTACGTACAACATTTTTTGAAATTTCGCAGAAGACCACTTGAGGGTATCAGAAATTATGTCGTAATGCATTCACAATCATTTAACATTTTTTGTTTTTTTTTTCTGAAAAACCGTTATGTAATGATTCATTCTTCTTCTTCTTTCTGGCGTTACGACCCAACTGGGACAAAGCCTGCTACTCAGATTAGTGTTCTTATGAGCACTTCCATAGTTATTAACTGAGAGCTTTCTTTGCCGATTGACCATTTCAGCATGTGTATATCGTGTGGCAGGTACGAAGATACTCTATGCCCTAGGAATCGAGAAAATTTCCTTTACGAAAAGATCCTCGACCAGCGGAATTCGAACCCACAACCCTCAGCATGGTCGTGCTGAATAGCTGTGCGTTTACCGCTACGGCTATCTGGGCCCCTTATTTATTACGCAACTCAAAACAGTTGTGTATTGAGAATGCGTTGCGTAATGAATCATTACAGCACTGGTTTCAGATGCGTAATGACTATTCCCGCACTGCATACTTCAGTCCAGGAAAGTAGGCCGTTTCATGACAGATTGTCGAGATGAAAAACAGCCTATTATGATGAGTAATTGCAATAAAAGTTTCTATACGACGATTTTTGGTCGTATTCTGTTCTAACGAAGACAATCTGTTTTTGTGGAATGTAATTGTTTCTAAATGCTCAAATGACAACAATGTCGGTGTTGCTTCAAAATTGATACGTTTATCTTGTAACACTTGAGACAGATTTGGACAGCAAATAGGAGCGCAACCAGTTTTAAGTTCTTAAACTTGTTAACAAAACCGCAATTTGTTCTAAATTATGGGCAGTACGCTGCTCATATGTACTGTGCAAAACCCAGGTAACCAATAAGCATTTGAATAAGCCGCAATTCAGTCTTTTAATTGCATTCTCACTGCCCTAATATAGCAGACGGATTACTTAGCTGCCTTGAAATAGCAAATGCACTGCCATTTCAAAGTTTTCAACTGTCACTTAGCGTTTCCAATGCACAACATAGTTTGATTTCCCAACATCTCAATTGCTTGTATACTGCCACAAAACTGCCAAGAGAAACGAATGTTTTCGAAAGCTACTAAAATGCCTTCTTTCTCGCTGGCCAACAGGACACCCTTTCCTGCCTTGTAAGAGAAATCACGAGAACATAACATAATTATAGATAATAATTAAACATTGAAATGGTAAAAAAAAAACTATAAATCATGAATCATATTTTTACGCGATACACACGTAAACTTAAAATCACGTAGAGAGAATCGTTGAAACTATTTTAGTTGATTCGAAATGAAAGAAGGGCAAAGATCCATCTTCAACATTCTGGCCGTTTTGTTTACAAACATTACTGCCTGGCATGGATCTAAGATAAGATTGGACAACTGGCTCCTTTTAGTTGTTTTTTTTTCTTCATTCATGAGCCCAATTGTAAATTTTCCACCCTAGCGTATTACGTTAAAACAGTGTTGCCATTTGTATAGAAGACGGTACACTATTTCACTCGCACTTTCGGCTTATTCGATAAAAATGATTATCCGGATGCGATTTACTGCTCCGTACACAATTAAAGGCTTTGCACTTCATTTCATATACTTTCAAGCTGATTTCGCTTCAATATTTACTTTCATTCACATCAGTCGGCTATTTGGCACGAACTTTTATGAATAACCGCAAAAAATAACAACCTAACAAGGTAACCCGGCAACACAGGCAAAACCGCTTTCGATGGTAATTTTTCACAGGCAGCCACACATTCGGAGACATCAAAATCAACCAATCAGCAACTGGATCAAATTCTATACCGAGTTGTCCGATCTTTATCTTAGGCCTGGATAATGCTGGAACTGAAATTAACCGTGCCGCCATAAATGTGGACGCAATTGTAGAAAAGAGAGAAAGAAGTATAGAGCACACAAGATGCACTTGCGACCGTATTAGAATAATTCATGACAACACTGTTTATTCAACCAATCAGATTTCAGTTGCCCTACTACCTGTCACAGATGTTTGTAAACAAAACGGACAGCTCTACCTCACCCACCCGGTCTGGTTTTCTCCACAATGCACTATGGGCCAGGGACGCAATCTGACGGGACAAAATTAATAACTCGGTAACGAAGTGTTTCCGGTATTTGGTGTCTTTGGCAAAGTTTTTTGTAACAACGAGGACCATCTACTGACATAAACGGATAGTTCGTAAATCGTCCGCATAGGTGGCGCCACAATCTAACTTTTTACTTTGACGTTCTAGAGACTTGGCATGTTCGGCAAAGTTGTTCATTTTGATAAAATAAACAACTCTCTCGAAAACGTCAAAATTCCACAGCCTACTGTTTTCTAGTTATTGGCGAAATCAGAGAAAATTAGTGAAAAAACGATTTTTTTCACCGAATTTGACATTTTTTCTAAGAACCATGTCATATAATTTTTTTTTTCTGATAAATATACAACGAACGCAAGCTCTGGTGGAAAATTTTTAATAATACGACGCATAAAACCTAAGAAATTATGAAAAAACTTGAAAAATAGAGCAATTTTTAAACCTAAATATCTCCAAAAGCGCAAAAAATCGCAAGCTCAAATTTTCAGGCAACATAAAGCAATACTTGATGAAACGGATGTCAAAATTCCAGAGAGGTATATTTTGGTGTTTTTGAGATTTTTTAATTTTTTACGATTTCCTTTCCATTACTCGATTAATATTGTCATGGCAAATATTTAAGTGTGTTTTTAAATTATCGGAAAAATATTTTTTATTATTTCATGAAACTATTATATCTGCTCACAGTACAAGCTGGCTATGGATTCCATCTCAAATTCGTTGTCACAGTTTTCCGGGAGCTCAAAATTTAAGCAAATCCGGTAATTAAACACATATTTAAGGTTAAACAGTTCTCAAAATCGAAGGAATCTCCAAATTGATACCTTTGATCTGAATCTTCTGTTTCGATACATCCAAGAATCAATGCTCTTTCCGCTTTAAAACAAACCTACAAGCTCCAGACAAGAGATCGTGCGCTCTGAAATTTTAGTATTTAGAGATATCGACATGAATATGCTTTAAAATTTGATTTTCCGTGTTAAAAGTAATACATTCACAAAATAAATTGCTCACCTCGAACCATGATGACAACAATTAACTGACACATGATCAAGTCTCTCATGGCATACTATATCATTTGAATTATTAAAGAAAAACAATTATGTACCCAGTTTTAATCTACACATGCATCTACATTACTCGATATCAACTCAAGGAACTGCTCTTAAACTGAATTTCATGGCTACTATGATGGCTTTTTTAAACAGTTTTCTGAAAATTTTTGTTCCACGACTCGTTATTTCTTGAAGTCGATCGTCCCTTCAGATTCCTCATGGAAATTAACTGTATTGGAGAAATATAATTATTGTAAAAAAATGATAGATCTCAAAAACACCAAAATATACCTCTCTGGAATTTTGACACCCGTTTCATCAAGTATTGCTCTATGTTGCCTGAAAATTTCAGCTTGCGATTTTTTGCGCTTTTGGAGATATTTAGGTTCAAAAAATGCTCTATTTTCCAGGTTTTTTCATAATTTCTTAATTTTTATGCGTCGTATTATTAAAATTTTTCCACCAGAGCTTGCGTTTGTTATATATTTATCAGCAAAAAATATTATATGACATGGTTCTTAGGAAAAATGTAAAACTCGGTGAAAAAAATCGTTTTTTCACTAATTTTCTCTGATTTCGCCAATAACTCGAAAACAGTAGGCTGTGGAATTTTGACGTCTTCGAGAGAGTTGTTTATTTTATCAAAATGAACAACTTTGCAGAACATGCCAAGTCTCTAGAACGTCAAAGTAAAAAGTTAAATTTTGGCGCCACCTATGCGGGCGATTTACGAACTATCCGTTTATTTCAGTAGATGGTCCTCGTTGTAACAAAAAACTTTGCCGAAGACACTAAATTCCGGAAACACTTCGTTACCGAGTTATTAATTTTGTCCCGCTAGATTGCGTCCCTGTCCCATAGTGCAATGTGAGAATAATGTGTCACTAGGGCGGTTCAAAATTTTAAAATGTTTGAAAATCCAATTTTCAGCTTTCTAGGTGGTGGTTTAAAGGTGGCCCAAAGACAATAAGTTTTTACTTACATTACAGTACTAGAGTGTTTGGAACATTTCTCTAAATTTCTCCATAGTAATTTCCATATAAACCTATATTGTCTTTGGGCCACCTTTAAATCACCACCTAGAAAGCTGAAAATTTCACAGAACACTATTTTTATGGTAAGGATGGTAAAGAGCATATGGGAGATAGGATTTTCAAACATTTTTATAATTTGAATTGCCCTAATGTGTCACCTTAGTGAACCCGCCTTGAAAGAGAGAAATATATATGAGCCTCTGTACTTGACATAAATTCTTTTGTTCTTTTGACTTTTATTGTGAGCCGTGTGTTGGTGCTGTCTTGCTCTCTGTCATGGCAACATGAAAACAGGGCGCACAGTAAAAGTCAAACGTTTTATGGCATATAAAGGCTCATTATTTGTTTTGTTCCACGTAACCGTTACGTTCTAGACGTTATCATTTTGACAGCCGAATACGAAATTTCTGAAAGTCTAGCATTTAAGTAGCCGTATATTGGGCCAAAACTTGCATTTTGGTAGCATTTAAGGCGCATATACGGCTTGCTAGCATTAAATGTCCTGCAGTAGGCGCTTATACTGCTGAAAAATTCTTTTTGAAGTGCTTATTGGTTACCTAGTCATTTCGATCCAAGAAGATCAGCTGTTACTATTACTTTGGTAAAATGCAGATTTTTTTCTTGAGCACTTTTCTTGTCAGCTGAGGACTACACTTGAAACTAAAAAACTATTTATCGATGTCACGTAACGCCATGAATAACGTAATTTTCCAATACAGAGTTGCCATCAAATTACAATTTTTAATTTCCAGCTTTTTTCCGGCTTTCCCCGTAATGTTTTCAAAATTTTCCCAGTTCTTAATAGTGGTAATAGAAGAGTTCTTGTTTTGGGCACTCTTGTTTCATATCGGCAGGGGTTTATTTTGAATTTTCCAACAATATGCCCCTTAAGTGCATCTTACTGCCGATTTTCAGACAATTTGACAATCAAAACCCCATGAGCAAAAGTAAATCATCAAGTTTTTCACCCTAATTGAAAGTAGGGGAAAAGCATCAATTTTCGACCTAGCAGTAATTTTCGACCCATACATACGACATACGATTTTGGCCTACTTTGTATGAAAACCCTAAAATTGGCACCGATTGATTGTAGGTCGAAAATTAGTGTTTTTCCCTATTTTAATTCCTAGTCATTCGATTTTTCTTCATGAAAGTGGAGAGTACTCAAAAGCAAGCAAATTAAGGGTAAAGATGAAGTGAATACATATAGAAGTATGTATCTCCTAGCGTATCCAGCGTTCTACGCTAGATTGCCATGAATTACGAATAATCCCCTTTTGACATTTCTTGCCTACACTATAATTTTTATGGTTTAATCGAAGCAAGGATTGTGATGAAGAAAATTTTTGTTTGTTGACAATTCAATGTCGTGTTTTATGTAATCAAAATAGGATTTTTTTAACAATTTTATAATCTCTTACCTATATATTTTTGCTCTACAAGGATCAGAAACTAATAGTAACCTGAGAATCAAATTGAAATCACTTTATGCAGAAAATATTCTCAACCAACAATCATCAAACTACTGATTAGTATTAAAGATGCATCTGGCTGGAAGGTAAACCGTTAATGTTTGTTTCACATATTGGCGATTGTGAAAAGATTCTGAAGGATGTTGAGAACTGCAGATAATAAGATCGAGCCAAAATTATAGATAGCAAGTTATATTTTTATCACTGACGAATTTGTATGTCAATAATCGGCATTGTCCCAAGCAGAATTGTTTTATCGGATTTGAGAATTTGCGATTGTCGATTAATTCTATTGGTTTGGGTATCTGGAACATGCTGAAAAATTGCACATCTCCTTTATGGTTCGAAGGGTGAACTTGAGAAATAAAAAATCAATAGACTTCATCAGCTCTCGACAAAATTCAACAAAGATCTATAATATTATTCAGCAAGCTGCCTCTGCGTTATGGACACAACATTATGACTTACATCATCAGCGTCATCTTTGTTGGAGGGATTTATAAAAATCAAATGGGATCCTTCAACAAAGTTAGCATATAAGGGTCGTTTGCATTAGTCTCCCAACTCCAGATATTCATTCATAAATGTGGCACTATCCCATTTTTATAAATCTTTCAACACCAGCTTGAGATAGTTCATCATCCATGCTAACCTTAAATATAAAAAAAAACATAACATTTTTGAAATAGAGTAAAACTAAAAATAATTGTGAAATTCTAATATGTAATAATTCATAACAAATTTGGTGAATTTGTTTTACCATTCAATCAACAAAGTCAGATCATCGCCTGCTAAGACGTAGCTATAAAATACGTAGGCAATAAATGTCAAATTCTAATCACCCCTTGTTGTTTTATAGCCAGCGTATAAAGCTGGATTAAATTCTAGGTAGGGTTGTTTTCAAGAATATATGGATCAATTGTGAATAAATTTTCGAATACTAAAAAAAGTTATCGAACACTGATTCAAAATAAATTATAGATTTTTTTTCCAGTTCGAAGGCCAACCTGGCAATAATAATTCCCATACAAACTTTGAAGCATTTAAGTTTTCATCCAAGTAAACTCAGACTGTGTGGGGATAACGTTTTGATTAACATTACGGACACTTGAGGTCTCAGTGAAGTATAATTCATCAAAAATGAATTTGCTTATTCAAATGATTGGTTAAAACTTGAATAATATTTAATGAACAAAAATGTGTACCGTAAAACGGGGTATCTTTGATAATGCGGGTAACTTTGACAGTGCCTTACCCTACCCACCACATACTATACCAAATATCATTATTTCTGCTAATCGGTAAAACGAATGCAAAACTAAAGAATATTAGTATGACACTTCATGTAAGAGCTGTTTTCATTTGAATTGAGACCATTTGAGGCTTTATATAGGAATTTTAATAATTGAAACGATTTTAGCATTTTTGAAACGCTTACAAACAATGTGTTCTACGATCACTTTTTGATGTAGTTTTGAATAGTTCGTCACTTATCTTTGACAGCCTAGTTATCATTAAACTTGAATATGGTCTCAAATCTCTTAGCAAATATCATTTTCACAAACTGGGACCATTTATGTAATCTAAGTAAAAAATTTCCATATAACGTTAATTGCCTAGAGGTATGTAATGCCCTATAAATGTTACGTAATTCATTCAATTTTGTGTGATTTATACTCAATTATCAAAGTTATCCCAAAACAGAAAGTCGACTTTCGATTATATGAAAATTTTAATATCCATTCAAAATAAATCTTCTGGCGATCTTCCAACTGGAATCGATAGCTAGAATGCCAGTACTTGTTTTAAAAGTATAAACTATAATTCTTTGAAACAGCATGTATAAATATTCAAGTTTTCTTCGAAAAACTATCAAAGTTACTCTGTTTTACGGTATCCCTTTCATGATTCTTATTCCGGGCGGAATTCCAGAAGCTCATGTGAATCGTTAGTTAGAACCATTAATTGAACTCAACAAGCCATTAGAGAGACGTCCATGACACTTGGAAAATGCTTTTCAAATCAAGTCTCCAAAGTAGGAATTTTTGGCTGACAAATATTGAAAGATTTCGTCTGAAATTTTTCCCATACAAATGAGAGTGTCCGGAGTTTGAAGCTGCTTGAGTCAGAACGATACTCAGAATTTGAACTAGAGTCTTAAAAATCGTGTGCAGTAAAAACGATTATTTTAAACACCTTATTACATATGTATTCCTGTTTCCTGTCCAAGTTCTGCAAATAAATAAACAGAATTTGTGATTGAGCCATGTTCTCTTATCTCTCATCTAGTAGGCATCTGACCCACTGACTAGCGACATTCACCGCCATGCTTACTACGTCGAGGTCGCGCATAACCACCACATAACCCGTTGACTACTACGATCCGCAAATTACCTACAAGCTAAATGCAGTTTACCGCCATCAAAACATTCGCACGAACGGTCAACCAGAAAAGTGATCCATTTTCCGCATCACCCATTCCGATAAAATTTTCCCCAGCAACCCTTCCACATCCTTCTCACCGCAATATCCGAATCCATCGGACAAACATGACAACAACACAACAACAACCGCCAGCAAATTTGCCCTTCGCCCGTGTACGCGATCCGAAACAAATGGCCCTTGATAAGGGGACCGCCGCACACGATCATCGCTGGACACGCAAACAAACACGCACGAGATGACGCCGGAGATATCTACGAGAAGGTCGATTTGCGCCGCTGCCGTAGCTTTGCGAACTGTTCCTGCTGTTGGCGCTGCGCCTGCTGCCGTTGCTGTTGGCGATACTTTTCCGCTAGCTTTTCGACGTAATCGATGCGCTCCAGCCGGACATAGGGGATGCGTCGATCGAAGCCCGCCGGAATTGCATGCGATCGCGTGGTCGTTGCATTGGTTCCATTGGATGCAGTGGATCTATTCGAAGGTGAGGGCTTGTTGGGGTAGTTCACCCGAATAAGGCCACTACTTCGCTGGGTACAGTTGACCAGATGGCATCTGGTGCTGTTACTGCTACTGCTGCTACCCGCACTGCTGTTTCGTCGTCTGACCGGCTGCCGACTCGGTATTGGTGGATCATTTTCAGTCGGCGTTGGGATGGCGAGGGCTTGATTGAAGATTTTGTACGACGGAATGATGAGCTTCCTCGGTGCTTCACGATTATTGTTAACGTTAACAACTACGTTCGGACCGCAGTAGGCTTTGGTGAGGATTCGTTGCCTTACCGGAGCAGGCGATGAGGAATTTGAGTTGCTTGGACTGCTCGTCGATTGCGCAGGGCTGTTAGTCTTTTTGTACATCTGGTCTATGTTGAGCAAGCTCTCCTCGAAACTCATTTTCTTCTTTTTCACTAGAGGTGAGATACTGGCGGACCTGCGAACAAATCCTCGTGATCTGCTGTCCGAACTGTTACTACTGTTGTCCTCTTCTTTGGCAAACTGCTGAGATTCTATCTTGGCCGGTTTGGTTAATGTACTTAAATCTAGTTGATTGTTATTAGTTTCGATTAAACGTTCGCCAACAGAAGAGCTACTGGACTGGCTCGAGGAGTCTTCCGAAGCATGTCCACTGGACCGCTCCATCGTCTCTGTTTCAGTCACTGCAGCTTCTTCACTCTCCGAACTGTTTCCACTGGCTGAACCAGATGAACTGCTGTGACTACTGCTACTGCTACTGCTTGAACTGCTGATGCCCGAAAACGAGCTGTCATTGCTATCACTATCGTCGTCGATGACACTAACGCTCACGCTACGTCGCATAGCTTCTATCTTCCTCCTCAAACAGTTGAGCTTTCGGCTGAAAAACCTCCGCTTAGACTGCATTCCATGGTCCCTCGTCTTGATGAAACGTTGATAGTAGACGTATTTTCGCAACAACTTCAGCCTGCTGGTTAACGCTCTTCCCTTCGGAACCATGTATTTTCTCTGAAGTTCGTTGATCAAGCTCTCTCTTCTATGCGCTTGTTTGTTAATGGGTACCACTTCCTCGTACTGAATACATTCATCATCACCAACAAACGAGTAAAACTCATTGTCCAACTCAACGTCGCCTATCTGTTCCTCATACTTTTTGGATGCTTCATCTTCCTCATCTGAGCTCGTTGTCATCATCCGTTCGATTTCGCGTTCAACTTTTCTATAGATTTCGCTTTCCGTATCCGAAAGCGCTTGACTGCTTTCCAACACAACTTGAACGTCTCCGTCACAACCTGCATCTCCTAAAAATATCTCATGCTCATCGCCAACGTCATCCGACAGAACAATCACCTCTCCATCCATATCATCGTTCTCCCTCAAAAGGTCTTCTATTGAACCGTGATCATCCTCGACGATGAACACTCTTCCCTGGCTCGGCTTTTCCTGTTCAGCCTCCTCCCCAATGATGCAGAAGTTGTTCACATCGATGATGATGTTCGTCTCGTTCAGTACCTTTTGACAAAGATCCTGCAACCGCTGCGGCTCGTTCCGCACCTCCTCGATTATGAACAAGTGGCGATTGTTGCATATGAACTGCTCGCAAAGTTTCTGCAACGATTGCGGTTGCGGTAACATGTTACGTGATAGTAGGTATTCGAAACAGAGCTGCCGGAGCGGAGCCACTCGCTGGTAGTCGTACAATACACGATAGCATTCGAACGCTGCATCCGTCAAGTCGCGTAGCGAAGGTGGATTGAAGCAGGGAATTAGTTCATCAGTATCCATCGGCTCATACATTTTTGGCGTTTCAAATGATTCAGCTTTCTGAATCACTGGCACCCGTTGGCTCTCCGTTTCTGTTGATGTTTCTTCATCTGACACTTCAATCGTCTCCTCCTGTGCTGTATTTTCTGCTTGAGCTGCGACTTCTTCCTCCTCAACCTTCTTTGCTTCATCAATGATCACGGATACCCGTTCACACACAGATGCTGCGGATTGCGTTTCTGTTGGGAGTTCAAAAACTTCGTCTTCTGTTTCACTGTCGTCTACTTCAATTGGTGCATCATCATCTGACTGATGCTCTTCTTCATCATCAGTCTGAACAGATTCTGTGGGTTTAGTAATTTCATCATGATGGTTTGATTTTTCTGAATCAATTACCGGGACGGGTGGTGACGCCGGATCCATGGCATACCCTTGTCCTTGAGTTTCTTCATTGTTATCGACATCCTTCGGTTCTTCAGCCTGCTCTTCTGATTCACCATCGACAGATTCTTCCTCAATATCTTTCCCTTCAACTGAACATGACTGCGATGACTCGATGATCTCGTTATCAGTGTTGCTTTGTTCTGTGATGCGCATTTCAGCCGGCTGTTCTGACAATTCTTCTACTTCCTCCACATTCTCTTCCACGTGATGCTTTTCACAGATATCCGCAGATTCTTCAATATTTTGATCCATCGGTGATCCCTCCAGATGATCTTTTACTTGCGTCCCTGCAATGGTATCCTCGTTACTGGTCTCATCGATAGGAATATCGCTTTGAACCGATGTAGCTCCCTCGTAGAGTTTCTCACCGTAACCAACAGATTCATGACTATCATGCTCCATCGCTGATTCCTCCGCTAGGCCTTCTTCTTGCGCCTTTGAAATGCTATTCTCGTGACTCGACTCATCGTTAGAAATATTTCTTTGAACCGAGATATCTTCCTCGTGGTGTTTCTCTCCGTAATAAACGGATTCATTACTATTGTACTCCATCGGTGATTCTTCCGCTAGGCCTTCCACTTGTTTCTCTGCAATGGTATTCTTGTTACTCGACTCATGAACCGAAGCATGGTGTTTTTCACAGTTATTAGTAGATTCATGAAGATCATGCTCCATTGGTGATTCCTCCGCCAGGTCTTCCCCTTGCTTCTCTTCGATGTTGTTCTCGTCACTCGTTTCATCGATAGGGATATCACTTTGAACCGATTTATCTTTCTCGTGGTGTTTCTCATGATTATCTGCAGATTCATGAATATCATGCTCCATCGGTAATTTCTCCGCTAGGCCTTCCACTTGCTTCTTTACAATGTCACTCTCGTTACTCATCTCATTGATGAGGTTATCATTTAGAACCGATGTATCTTCCTCGTGGTGTTTCTCCGCAGATTCATGAGTATCATGCTCCATCGACGATTCCTCCGCTAGTCCTTCCCCTTGCGCCTCTATAATGTTTTTCTCGTTACTCGTCTCATCTATGGAGATATCACTTCGAACCGTTGTATCTTCATCGTGGTGTTTCTCAGCAGATTCATGAGTATCATGCTCCATCGGTGATTCCCCTGCTAGGCCTTCCCCTTGCGCCTCTGCAATGTTATTTTCGTTACTCGTCTCAACGATAGGAATATCACTTTGCACCGGTGGTTCTTCCGGCTGAACATCCTTTTTCTCTTCACAAGAATCCTCATCCTCATACTTGTTGATGGTGACACTCTGCATCGGGAAATCATCTAGCTCAACATCCTTCTTCTCTTCACTACATTCCATGCTAACCGCAACATCACTATCCACCGAACACTCTTCAGCATCAACTTCCTGGTTCACTAACTTTTCCTCCACTCCCTTTTCTTGTGGTTCCTCACTGACACCGACCTGCTCCGCTTGGCTTTCCCCCTGGGATTTCTTCGCCGCAAGTTCCTGCCTCTTGGCTAAGTCCGCTTTGGCGTAGCGCCTGTACTCTCGCGAATTCAGTGCCGCCACGCAAATGCTGAACAGCTGCTTCGGGTTGTACTGTACCGGTGGTTTCGGTTTCGGCATTTTCACATCACAGTGCAGGAAGTCCTCGATACTGGATCGGCGGGCTCGCTTTGGAAAGCGAGGATAATCGTAGCTGTCGAACTGGTACCGCCGTTTGCGATACTTCGGAATGTAGTGAGGAACTTTGAAGCTACTTTCATCGGGCTGATTTTGAGGTTCTTCTTTCTCCTTTGGAGCTTCTTCCGATACGACTTCCTTTTCCTCCTGTACAACCTCACTAACTTGTGGATGTTCTTCAACTTTTGACTGCTCTTCACACACCGTTCCACTCCCATCCTCGACCACCGCTTCCACTTCATCGTCGTCCAGCACAATCGTCGGCATAGACTGTTTCTCCTTCTTTTCCTCGTCTTTCTTCCGCTCGTCGTAGACCACCTCCGATTCCAGCTCGGTTTGGTAGTACTTATCGCGATTGGATTCGATTTCCTCTAGGAATTTCAGCGAATCGGCGCTGTCGTGAATGGGCACCACGTTCTTCGGCAGCTCGTTGATCACGCTGAGGTGTTTGTACTTGTTCAGCTCCGAGTGTGGCACGTCGTACGTTTCCAGGATGTACAGCTTCTCGCCAACTTCGGTCGTTTCCTGGCCTACTTTGGGGGCGTCGTCTTTGGTCTTCTCGAGGTCGATCAGAATGTCCGGGAGGTTACCGGTTCCGTTTTGGACGTTTGCTACGATGACACCTCCGTGCAGGGGCGGTAGTTGTTCATCCAGCACTTGCTGTAGATACTTGCAGGATTCGAAGTTTTGATGCGCCGCTTGGTTGTTGTTGGTTTCCTTCTTGTCGGAAGTGGCGGCGGAAGCGGTGTCCTCCTCTTCGGTTTCATTCCAGCTGCTCAGGTAGTCGCGGAGGTTTTTGTCCTTGAGGTTTTCGTCCAAGGAGAAGTTGCGCGATCCCATGACGAATTCCTCCATGTTGGGGTAGCCGTAGTTGTTGAGGTTTGTGGAGGTGTTGATGTGGGCTCCGTTGGGGACGTATCCATCGGTGGAGGTTGGGGTGGAGTTCGAGGAGGTGGTTTTCGAATAAAGGTAGCGGTTCATGAGATACTTTTGCTGACAGTCGTAGTTGAGGGCGTGGTTGGGGTCGTAGTTGGAACCTTCGCGACTGCTCTTGAGGATCTTGACGCTGTTGATTTGTTCTTCTAGGTCGATCAAGGGGTGGTTCATGTCTATGACGGGATTGGGGGTATCGTAGTAGGAGTTGTGCGTGGGTTTTTGCGCAGGTTGTGATGTCGGGACTGGGTGATTCGAAGGTTTCGGTTGAGTCATTGGTGGGACGATCGTTTGGGATGTGTATTTGATGCCGTAGTGAGGCGCGTGGTGTACGGTGGGAGCGGTTGGATTGGAGAGGGGATTCGGATAGTGGTGGGTAGTATTTGTAGGAACGTTGGGGCTGTAGAAATCGTTGATGGATTTGCTGAAGGAGAGTTTTTGGTTGTGGGGATAGGCGAGGTTGGCGCCAGGAGCTGGATAGTTGGGGTAGGCTTGTTGACCGTGGTGGCCGTCGCTGTAGTGATGCTGTAGTGTGTGATGTCGGGATCTGTGCCGATAAGGATCTTCGTATGCAGGAGCGTGGTTAAGGGCGTAGCTTTGGTGATGATGGTATCCTGGTATAGTGGGGTTTTGGTGAGAGTAAGCCGTTCGGCTAGGGATGTAGTGACTGGCTTGGTGGGCATTCAATGGCGGTACTTGTTTGATGTAGTTGCTGTTGAAGTAGTCTACGTTAGGGTTCAACACAGTTTTACTAGTCGGTTGAGCTGTTTGATAGTGGTAACCTGCTGCAGGGGGTATGTAGCCGCTGGGGAAGTTATTAGAATATCGAGATCGTTCGTTGTACATGAGATCATGGTGACTCTGCGAATGGGTAGTTGAATGAACCTGATGGCTGCGTCCGTAGCGGTTGACTTCTTCCATCACTGGATATTTGCTGCGTACGATATGTGGGTAAGGTTCGTAGCCATGGTGACCATTCGGTTGTTGAATTGGCGTTGCTTGCGCGCCTTCCGGATGGTACAAGCCGTAGTTGTGTTGGTAGTGCGCCGTAGTAGGCTGCGCCTGTTGACTTGGTTGCCCATAGTCTTGCTGGTATCGGTAGCTGCTCCGGCTCGTATGGTATTTGGTAGGATTTTTAGCCTCAAAATTGCTGATCACACTACTGTCGAGGGCAAATTCTCCAGTTGCGGTATGGGACGTGGTGCCGTTTCCCGCCCAACTGTGGCTTGCTCCGAACTTGGTATTCAAATCATTCAACGCACCCATTCCGGAGATCTTTGCCTGATAGGGATATGGATAGGGTGGTGCCATGATATTGTGGTTGTTATTGCTAATGTTGATAATCGTTGGATTGGTCTCACCTTCCTTGTTGAACGAGATCTGTGCGTTACCACCGGTGGTAGAAAATTGGGTATTCCCGAGCAGGTCCGATCCACCTGTGATGGCGGCCTGTGTCGGGTTCAACCCTTGAACACCGTTCGCTCCCAAACTCCCCCCACTAATGTTATTCACAATGTTCGTGTTAATGTTATTAATATTGTACGTTATACTATCGCCTGTATTGGTTTCAAATTTTCGCGAAGTGAACTCAATGGTCTTACTATTATTAACGTTGCTACCGTTGTTGTTGACGTTGCTATAGTTACTACCGCTATTATTGGTACAGAGTGCGCTGGTCGCATCGAAGAGCCCTGCAGTGTCATGATACAAACCGCTGCCTATGGGATCCGACTCAACATGCTGACTCTGCGCCTGCTGCTGTTGTTGATGGTGGATTTGCTGTTGCTGCTGTTGACCGTAGCCTACTATTGGTTGTTGTTGCTGATGCTGCTGATGTTGCTGCTGTTGTTGTTGGGGAATGTACAACTGAGGATTGCCGCCCTGTCCGGCAGTTTGTGGTGGTGCTTGTGGCGGTGGCTGAGGCGGGATCTGCGGCAAGTGGTGATGATACTTCACGTTGGTGTTCGGCAGGACTCCACTGCCGGGGAAACTGTTCGATATGTCCGTAAACAACCCATGATGTTCCATCGCGGAGACTGTGGCTTACCGAGGGCTTCCCGTGTGTCAGTTCATCGATTGTAGTAGGCGGTTCTGGAACGGGAAAAGAAAAGATAGGACAAGGTCAGTTCCCGGCGAAAGTTGAACGATTGGATCGACGCCGCACTGACGACAGCCTAATGACCAGTTGGCGGGAAAAAGCGAAAGCCATCGCCAGTTGTTGCTGCTGGCAGTCGTGGCGTAATTATTCAAAATATATGTCAAATCAATTATGATGAATTATTCAAGACAGAGACCATTATCTATATGATGGAGGGAGCAGAACATGTGTGTGCCGTGCCGAGCAGTGCCATGTTTCCAGTTTAGTTGCGTTCGCACAGCTCAGCGCGGTAGTACATGTGGATGACGATGACATGGACATTGGACAATATCGCGTGAGGATTTCCGGTCCGGTACTGAACGGTGCGGTGCAATATAGTGGAATGTCCTGCCATCGCGGCCTCAGCAGAGCAATATCCACGTGGAAAGGGAAAAATTGTGCCATTATGGTGGACCTCGGGGAAATGGCTCCGCTGGTCGTTATCGCGGTTGGGGATTTCAATATTGATTACCCTGTCCGGTTGGGTGGTTCGTACATTTGCTCAAACTGTTTGTACGTTGTTCCCATGTTTGTCGCGGGTGTCAAATTTGTATCAATCGAACTAAGTGACTGTGGCCAGTGCGGATGTAATTGAAATTTAATGCCTTATGAATATTGTGGCAATACGTAATATACCGGTATAGAAAACACTTTCACAATTTCAATATATCATGAGCTGTATATTGTATCTTTCTCCATTTGTTAATATTCCATTTTTTGCCTTCCTCTATTTGAATGAGTCACTGCCAGGGCTGCTAAGAATCATGACAGGATTTGGCTTTTAAAATTTCCATCCATGATTTTAACGACATAAATAACAATCATATCAGATAATGAAACAAAAATTGTCTAGTTTACAATTCCGTCACAAGTCATTGCGACGGAAAAATGAAGGAGAATTCAAGACGAAGTAGGCCGTCATTGAAATTTGTACGCGTCGTTAATGATTGTTGCTAATTCATCTTACGATTTCGAATCAAAGAAAATCAGTTGGTTTTGCACTGATACAGCTGAAAAAGTAACAGCATACTTTATGCATGTTGGCGCGTACAGTGATACTTTTTCAAGTCAATATCTACTATTAAGACTGACTTTTATCACTTTGAAATGCAAGCTGAAAAGTCATCATTTTTGCCAAAATGAATGAGCCTTAAAGAAAGCTTCTGTCATTGTCTCACCGTCCGATGACAGTGAGAGAAGCATTTATGTAAAATTCGCGCGACATCATCTTTTTACATTGACGCTTTCCAGCACTGGCCACTGCGATCATCATTTAGATCTGTTGTTGCATTACCCTTAGTGTAAAGTGTATGTCGCATTAGGGTAGAAGCACCAGTTTTAGCCATATATAGATTCAGCTAACGGTGATCAACCCGCTTTGCGGGTCAATGTTCCAAGTTAAGGCCCAAACGCAATGATATCGGAACGACAACGGAAAGCGGAACCGGTTCGCCTGCATGAATCACACCGTACCGACTGAGCTGTCAACGAACGAAAGTGATCCAAGTCTGAGCCGACAAGCATGCTATAGTTCATGCTGGCGAACCGGTTTCGCTTTTCGTTGCCGTTCCGCTGTCATTGCGTTTGGGCCTTTACTCTTCCACGCATCGCTGTCCGCAAATCGACCGAAATAATATTGTCTGGGTTACTATGATGGTTGCTGAGAACAGATTTCTGAAACAC
This sequence comes from Aedes aegypti, assembly GCF_002204515.2. NCBI lineage: Eukaryota > Metazoa > Arthropoda > Insecta > Diptera > Culicidae > Aedes > Aedes aegypti. Next base: position 444,772,265 of record NC_035108.1, read on the forward strand.
ACTTTTATCTGTTTTTAAACAAATTAGACCTATAACAAGAGAGAGCTTCTGGTTGAATTTAACTAGCATAGGTATGTATAGACCACAATTCCATTGGAAGATAACGCGTCAGTAGTTTTTGTGACAATAAAGGTGATTTTCTACTAGTCGAGAAGACTTTCACGGAGTGGAACTCTCGGAATATACTGAGTACACGTTGGAAATAAAGAGGTTTGTATTGAACCATTACACAAGATCTGGATTGGACCAACACACATTTTGTGATGTTCGAACAAGTTGAGCACAACAATGCATCAAGGGTGATGCAAAATTTGAAATTTTGGATCCCCTATGCTTAAAAGATTTTTATTATAATACCATCCTCCCAAATGTACAAATAACGAAATCGCCCTTTACGGTACGCAATGCATATACGCGCAAAGTATTACGGATGAGATGTCGTCGTGCAAAAGTGTAGGCGATACACGTGCATATTTGATATTGAAAAATAACAATCAATGCGAATGTATAGGTTTTATTGTGAGTTATTCTGTAATCTTATGCGACTCAATATATGATAACAAAGTGTATTTGACAAATTAATGAACTTATTACGCGTGGTAAAGATGGACAAATTATGGGTGAAACCATGCCAGAGCCATGAAAACCAACTTTTACTGTGGTTTCGAGATACGAAATATCGAGTAAGCGAGCGTTGACTGTGAACAAATTTTCACTTAAATAATTATGCGGCTTCTGTTTGTCTGAGTAGTGTCTACTAAAAATTTGATAACCCAAGGGACATACATCACCCTGTTTCTGACATGTTCCCCCTCCGAACCGATCAAAACATCTACCGTTGACCCATTTGTCGCCCACGTGTCCCCAATTTTCACCACTGACTATGACGACGACGGCTTGCATCATTCATGCACTTACCCAATTAGCTGTCAGGCAGGGCTTAAGCTTTCCATTGTACGGCGATTACCTCTTTGGCACTCGCTCTACCATCATCGCCGCGCTGCGCTGTTGTTATCTATGCACCGGCTCCGTTCTCAAAATTGGCTGTTCCGCCACGTTGAGCGAGCGATGACTCGACTCTCGCTCGCTCTTCTTCTCGATCATCGGCTTCACGTAACCTTCTGTCTGTATCAAAGAAAAATTTACGTAGTCTGTGCCTTGGGGTCAGATTGACCGCAAATTCAAATCGTGATATCCCGGCGAAATAAGAAAATTCAAAGACAATCCATTGCAGTTCAAAATTTTACAACTAGGAGGCGCTAGTGAGCTTCGAATATTTCAACCTCAGGTACAATTTCTAGAGAACCGGATTTCGGCAAAGTTGTTCGTTAGGTTGACGGCTACATGCTGTAAGTTATTTCGATATTCTACCACTAGAAGGCGCTAGTGAGCATTGACAATTTTGTAAGTTAATATCTTCCGATGCCGATCAGTGGAAAGGCTGATGTTTTCTGTAAAATCGTTTGAAAACTATGCCAAGGGCTATGCAGCACATGTTTGATTAGTTCGATTTTCGATAAATAAAAAACACTAGTGATTTCTGAATACTTCAAAATCTTATACAGTCAACGCTCCCTCTTTTGATATTCCATTTTCGATATCGAGTTCGAGAACAATAGTAAAAAATGGTTTTCATGGCTACCTCGATGGTCCCTTGGAACATTTGCGCAGTTTATGTGTTATACCTCCCTAACTCGATGGTCCCTTCTATATTGAGTTCAATGGTGAGTTGATTTTATCTAGAAATGTTGATTTCTCAGTTGTATGTATTTTCGAAAAATGGTTCATTAGATCTAAATGATGCTCATTAACGCCTCCTATTAATAGTGTCAGTAATTAAATATGCGGAACATTGCTCTTAGCGAAACTAGCTGCTTTTTCGAGAACATCAGCCTGCTACATAACTGTGTACTGAGATATACAAATATCAAATTATTAGTGCTTGTCAGTGCCTGCTGGTGGCAAAATATATAACTAAAGGCTGGTTTGCTACTGACAAGAAAAGGAATCGCCTATCTCGATGCGTGGAAAATTTCTTCCAAGAAATGGTCAAGAAAATCACATTTTTTTGATCGCAGTACGCAGTTGAGAAGAAATGTCACTTCAAAGGGGGCTCTCTGTAGGAAATTTCTTGACCCATTCAGTCAAGGAATTTCTTTACTTTTCTTGAGCGAAACAGCATACTTAGCTTAACTAAACAATCAATTAATAAATGGGAAACTAGATACTAGTAGATACTAGTCTTCTAACATAACTCAAACTTGAGGTATAAAAGCTTAAAATACAGGGACAGTTTTTTTTTAAATTATGCTGACATGCAGCGTGTAGCCCTTGATTCACTGAGCATTTTTGCTGAAGATTTCATTATTTCTAATTCTTGGAATATTGTTATATAGGTCATAGCTATCGACTCCAATAAGTAACATTTTCTTAGCTAGTGCGCATCGTGCGCGTAGGAACAGGGGGCCAGATTCATTCAGGCCCCCGCCCCAGAATTTTTGATGATAATAATAATAAATAAAACAATTTAACATGAAGTACAAACTTCTGAATCAATGTACATGACTCTTGTTATTGACAAAAATGTCTTCAGTAGCAGTTACGTTATTTTATGTTGTACAACACTAAAGTAAGAAAACCTCGTATTTTATTTTTTTGCAAAAAGTGAAGTGTTAAAGTTCAATTAGTAGTTTTGCAACTTTCTCAATTGATTATTAGGTGGGTCAAAATCATTCAGTTGGAGTTTGTTTACAATGATCTGAAATACTGGTGAAAAGTGTTTCCTGAAGTGTAAAATGAGCGGGAATGTGTGCCTAATTAGATGATGGACTATGAAATGATTTGAAGACGTGTGAGAAACAATTTCTGCCATTACGATCTGTGTTTACCGCATCAGAGTTTTGATCGGAATAATTAAATTTTCCATAAAAACAATACGCAAAGCATCTTTTAATGAAACAAATTCAAAGTGATAAACAGCTTGGTATTGTTGTATATTATTATAAACAGGACTATTTTTAGGTTTTCACGATACTATATGATGAATATTAACATGGAAATTGAGTGTTGGAAGTAATATTCAGTTTCATTTGTGATGAATCTTGTTGCCCGCAGATTGAAAGGTATGTCATAACTGGGACGCTATTCTATTTTAGGAAGATTTAATAGATCAGTATCACCCATTTCTTCTGTAGTGGTACGTAGTCAGTGCCGTAGCGTGCGGTTGGCCAGGTTGGCACCTGCACAGGGCGCCAGGCTTAAGGGGCGCCAAAATGCGTGATGCATCTTACTTTTTTTATACATATTTAATTTTACGTTTAGGGCGTTTCTGGAGTCACAGTATCTAGGAAAAACAATCATAGAAATAAACGAATAACGATAGAGGGCTAATGTTGCGTCACACACAAAATTCCATCATTCCTCTTATATACATTATTAGCTCTATTCATAAACATGGTAGATTTAAACTATTTCTGGAACGATTTTAACAAAATATTTTGGAAGCATCTCAGAAAGTGTTGAATGATTCGTCAATAGAAAATTCAGCTTATGCACGGTGCCTACTTTAAAAAATATTTTTAAACAGTCACAACACGAACATGTAGATTCTACTAAACTTTAGATTCTACTAACTGCCCAGTGAACCACGTATCGTATAAGAATGTGCATCCAAAATCACATATTCATGCGTCCAAAATCAGAATCGCACAAGATCCCAAATCAAGCGTTATCAATGTCAATACAAGTTGTATATAAATCCCCAATACGATTCATAAACAACAATCTGTGTTGACAACAAAACATGTCGTAAATAGTGCAACATAGAATCACGTTATGTTATATAATTTGACAGATCATATATCAATCCAGTAAGCATCGTATGAAATCGCAATAACTTAGCGAAAATTGCCACCCAAACTTTGTCTATCTGCTGACGATGAGCCTCAAAAAACAACAAAGTATGTGTCGCTGTACATGAAACATGTATTAAAATTGGCAAATAATCGCTCCACGAACAAGTAACCCTTAGCGGTACAGTGGTAAGGTGCACGATTCCGGATCCAGAGGTCACGTGTTCGAGACTCGCTGGAACCTCTTTTTTTTATTTTCATCCAAATTTTGTGGCATCGTATATATGATCGCAGAAAGTCAGAAAAAGTCGTGCCAAGTACGCATATAGCCTCCACTTTGGTAGGTATATAGCCTTTTCATGCATTCTATACGATTGAATTGATTCGTATAGAATGATGTACAGCAAAAGTTATACCAACAAAAATGTACACTGGGTGATAGTTAAAATAGTGAGTTTCAACAGAATAGTTAGAAGGATTTTCACACAGCTCGGCACATACTTTATACAAAAAATAAATCATAAATAACTCCCTTATAACCAATATTATAAAATAATCCTGAGCGAAATTAACGTAGAATCCCGAGAAGGATTATCAGATAATTATATAATATTGCAATAAAAATATAAATGAAAAACTGGAGCGGGCCAAATGGCTTTATGCCAAATGATCCAGACACGTGAAAAACAATGAAATAGGGTGTTTTTGTGACACCAGATTTTTTTGTTTCTCCTAAAGACTGTTCCGAACTTACTGATAAATGTTTGAATTTGTGCAAAACTTTTTGTAACATCCATTTTATTGAAACTTTAATAAATGCTAAAGGACGTGACGCCAAGTTCTGGGTAGTGAATGAAGTACAGTAAAACTTCGTTCGTTGCACTATCTTCGTTGATTCGTGAAGCTTCTTCGTGAGCTTCGTTTTAATTGGGCTCCCGTTAGATGGGCTATAACCCACTTAAAACGAAGACAAACGTCACTTTTTGACATAAAGCTCGATTTATCAATGTTGGTAATCCTGCACTTGTATTGTATTCAATATTTTCAAAACCGGGCAAAAAAGTAACACCATTTTTCGACGTTTCATGCAAAAATAAGATTTTGGCGGAAAAAAATGTATGGAAAAAGAATCGGGTGTAAACATTAATTATATTTACAATCCTTCAAAAATCTTCAAGAACCTCTGATTATTCAGACAATCCACCTTTAAAAAAGATTTGAAAAATTTTGTATGACTTCTTGTACAAGCCTTACCAAAGTAAGCTAATGTTTAAGTACTACTTGTGCTTTATGATATTTTTTCTTTAAGATGAAGATGAATCGAAGCCAAACCTCAAATTTTCAAGAGCACGAATCTGGAGAACCGAACATCCGTTTAAGCTGAAAACTTAATCGATTGGTCACGAGCTGGTGGTGTCCAATCGATTAAGTTTTTAGCTCAAACGGGTGTTTGGTTCTCCAGATTCGTGCTCTTGAAAATTTGAGGTTTGGCTTCGATTCATCTTCACCTTAACTTCAATGGACAATATTTTTAGGAAACGCACTAGAATTTTGAAAAAAAAAATCATCAAAATCTTCTGGAACTTAACGCAAACATGCGAAAAAAATGAACGAAGAGCGCTCAAATCACGGTTCGCCAAGGGCGCCTTGGGGCCACGCTACGGCTCTGTACGTAGTAATAGTTTTGTCAATTATTAAATTAGGTTTTACCCATTATTACATTTGGTCACGATACAACTACTCTGCAATAATTAATTTTCTTGCTACAGATTTATCCACACGGAAACATAAAATATCTCTGCATTCCTACAATGTTACAAAATGATCATTTCAAGACGGCTCTATCACTCACATTTACTAAGGTTTGCTCATAGCCACACTAGTAACTGTTTTTTCTTGAATGTAATTTTTATGTGACTGTTTCATTTTTTCTAATAAGATGGACAAGTCGCAAGAGCTACTTGGGTGATGATGATAATGATTTCCCCTATGAGAATTCACAAAAAAAATCCATGCATTTAATTCAACTCGTATAATGCCCGAAAAAAAATGACAAAATTGCTGAAGCAATTTCTTAGACAATGCATAGAGGTATTTTTTCTCGAAAAATAAAGCTTAGCTTTCAAGGAATTTCGGCATGGTCAAGCTTTCTTCAGAAGAATGGCAAAAATTTAACCTGGTGTGAAAAAATGTAAAAATATCAACCATATTATTGATTTTGATTCAATTTTGTATGTATTTAAGTATTTTTGCATGAATACATTTATTGCCTGTACTATATATTTCCAAGAAAACAAGTTATTTCATAAATAATTTGATAAATTTTCAACAGATTTGTAGCAAATTTTTCTAAACAAATATTTTCAAAATTCTATATACAATTTTGGTTTACCCAAATATCTCCAGGAATATTCAAGGGTAACTTTAGAACTTTTGAAAAACTTTTCGATATTAGTCAAATAATATTGTGGGACTTATACATACTTTCAAAGCGAAATCCCCTTGATGGACATCTATTCTTCCTATATCTACTTTTTATTAGCAAATTTTCTCCGAAAACTGGTTTCCGATTATAATTATAATTTCTAAATTTTTATTCTTAAGTTCAGTTTTCTCTCGCAATTTTTCCTGAAAATCATTAATTCTGTCAAATTTAATACAGAGATATTTCGCGGAAAAACCAGATATTTTTTTAGAAATATTACTTCAAATCCCTGGGTTATTCATGGATTAGAAGGAAATTGTTTTTGCTTTTGAATCTTCAGAGGAAGTTTGTAGCAAACCCTTCAGGAAAACTTTTGCTTCCGAAATTAGCATAGCGGTAAAGGAATCTGTAGAGAAACATGTAGCAAAATAACTAGGAAGAGGAAAAGATTTATTAAGATATTGCTACAGAAATTTGTATTGATCTTCCTTAAAACTTCTCAAAAAATAATTTTACCAATTAATGGCAGAATCCATATTCTTGGTTTGATACGAGGGCGGAATTTCTAGAGGTTTTTTGGAAGAATTCTAGCAAACCAAAAGTCAAGGAAGGATAGATTTCAAAGATAATTTCTAAAGAAGATTTAATGGAAGGTCCAAAAATTTGCTTTATTTGTTAATTAATACGAGAGGTTTTAACTATCCTGTAATTTACCTTTAGAGAAAAGATCTTAAATTATCTTTCATTGTACCATTGTCCATCTATTATTCTATCTTCTAAAACATTTTGATGCTTCCTCCTTCTCATGACCAGGCTTGATAATTCTCTTCAACATCATCAGAGTTCAGTGACATACTATAGAGCAGCGTGCTGCCTTTGCCTCTTTGCGAGGGAGCGAAAAAATGCTAAGCAGAGAGACAACGAAAATTGAGCGAGGAAGATGCAGCACAAAACACACTAGAGTAAAATTCCATCAAAAATGATTGCCATCGCCTCCCCGAAAGCTGCTTGTTCGGGCGGGAAGCTCGAGAGTACTTTTGAAGCGTGAGTAAAGGTGAGCATCACAACGAGAGAGAGAGAGAGTACCAGAAAAAATCCTCGCATATTTTTTGCACTCTCGCTCGAATCGCTTGAGGATCTGTGTTGAAAATTTTGAGTTCAATTTTTTATCCTCAGAAAAACGGCAAAATCGCATTCTCTTTGCCTCACAGAGGAGTTTCTATCAAGCCTGCTCATGACGCTCTAAGGATCTTCGTACAGAACTTTTTCCGTACTCCAAAAATGCAACATTTTAAAGAATCTAAAAGAGGTAAATTATATGAGTTTTGAAAAATTACAGATTTTTTATACGTACGGCCTTGATTTCTGAAAGTCCATCAGGCATTCCTCAACAAATTTTCAGAGTAATGCGAATGCTTCCACTAAGATTTATATTCATTAAAAGCTTACATTTTCGCGTTAGACTTCTACAGTACTACAAAACAGTCGACAAAAGACGCTTTAAAATAGTTTGATTGAAATTTCTAGAAGTAGGAAAACATGGGTTCTAATCAATATGTTCACCGTAGTATTATAAAATTTCGGAGTTCGTACAAAATATTATTAAAGATTTTAGTTACAAATACTTCCAGTGAAAATTCCATCTGTTTTAACACAAATATTTTTCTATTATGAAAGGCGTTGAAAAAAGAACAAGTTTGCGGTTTAATTCTTGAATTTTACGACAGGAATTAACTATTTTTTTTTCCGGATTTTATATAAAACCCGCAACTTTTCAAAAAAATACCAACAAAGTTCTTTCGAACCTTTTTTTTGTATGTGAAGTTGAAGAATGAATTGTAAAATCTTAGTAAATCTGGTGGAAAACAAAATCTTTGGAAAATGCTGAGATGAAAGATTGGTATATTTTTTTCGGACGAATCTTAGGGAAACAATATTATAATTTTCTAAGAAATCCATGAACAAATAACTCGGTAAATTTTTGAGTATTTTCGCGGAAGAGTTTTTGAAAGAACAGTTGAACGTATTCCGCTAGGAACATTATAGGTATGATAGAATTCGTTTAACATTTCTTAGTTAGTCATTTTTTTTTTTTTTTTTTTTTTTTTTTTTTTTTTTTTTTTTTTTTTTTTTTTTTTTTTATTTATTAAGGCACTCCGTGCTCGTGGCCACTACTGTGCCGGAATCAGTTTTACCTGTATCTTCCTTACCGATACCGTTCTATTTTTAACTAATCTATATTTACATCTGCTTTCACTCTCTTCTGCTCTTTTGCTCTCACACCGAGCAGGTAGGAGAGTGCTCTGCTGTTGGTCCAATCGATTTCCATAAGCCATAGTCCATTGCTCTTGCGGTGGTTCGTTTTGCCGTGTTCCTGAGTCGTTTGAGGCTAGCTGCCTGCGAAGTGGGTCAATTTGTCTCAGTCACCATCTAATACTGACGGAGGATGGATGTGCTCCCCTATGCACGGTCCTCCGTGCGGCGTTTTCTGGTGGCTGGACGGGTTATTTTTTGGAGGGGCTGGGAATTGAATCCATGACCTTCCGCTTATGAAGCGAAAGCGTAACCTCAAGGCTACGGACCCCCCTATAGTTAGTCATTTTTGAAAAAAAAAATATGGAGAAATTTTTGAAAAAAATGCGATGTGTTGCGCCTTGATTTTGGATAAATCTAAAAATGAATAATCTGTGAAAAAATACTGGTTGATTTGCGGAGAACTTCTCTGAGAAATCATGAATACATTTTCTCCATTGATTCATTTTTGATTACTCATGAAATTGTTGTGGACTTTTACGAGGAATCTTGAAAGTAACACCTGGAAGTATCATTTATTTCTTTGTAGGAATCTGGATAATCTTTGCTGCTTTTCAAACTAACCTGTAGAGAAACTTTCGAAAGAATTTCTCGAGAAACTTCAAGAGAAACTTTCAAAAAGCAAAGTTGGAAAAACTGTTTGCGAACTCTTTGAAGAATTCGTTGAATGAATCCTTGCTTGATGATTTTGAAGACATTTTTGGTGAGACTCCTTGAAATTTTTGTACTATTTTTTGGAGAAATCCTTAGAAATTCCTGAAAATCTTAAACAAATTATTGATGAACCCATGAGGATACTTTAAACTAAAAAATGAAATTTATATTTAATACGTAAATAGAGGACCTTCCAGGATAAATGATTGCAAAATTTCAAATGCATTTTCATTTCCGAAATGCCCGATCATAAAAAATTTTAATTTTAATTTTGATTGTTATGTCGAATGTGACACACATACATTGAAAGTAGCTCTTGTTACAAAATAAAAAAAGAAATAAATAAAAACGTACCATTTTCTGGTGCCGCCACCATGCATTCAATTGATTTCTTTTTCTTACGTTCGTTTGATCGCTGGTGTTGTGAATGCTGGAGGCAAAGGCTGTTGAATGTCAACGAAAACGTTTCGACTGCCGTGATTGCTAACAACACTGTTTCAAAGTGCGCTGGTGTCATATTGACTCCAGAACACAGACAAAGGGTTAGCCACAAGTTGCATTTGTGTTGTGATAGTTGCATACCGCCGTTTGCCGTTTTGTGCCCTTTTATCACATTATCATACTGGAAAATTCAGACACAATGCGAACATCGTTGTTCGAATACTTAGGTATGACCAGCCTTGAGTTTCGATTTTACATTCATTTGCAGAATTTACAATTCATTAGTTTGACTGGCTACCGTTGTCGGTGATGCACAACGGGACCTTTTCAGAAAAAAAAAGACGATCAAAACTTCTAAGGGGGCTTAGATGGCATTATAATGCGTCGATGTCTTCAGAGAATGTGTGTTTTTTTATCATTATTGCATCGCAATTTTTTAATTCTGAGATTCCTATCAGAAAGATGAGTAAACACGATATAAATATGAATTTTAAAATGCCAACTTTGTCAAAGAAATCTCTCAGTTAATAACTGTGGAAGTTTTATTAAAACACTAAGTAGGGACGTAAAACCAATAATAAGAAGAAGATATCAAAGTAACGTGGTACAAATATAGGAGAATATCCTGAACATTATTTGAAGACACTTTTACGCTAGAATCTCATCTAAGATCCATAAGAGATTAAGATTAAGATAAGATTTTTCTGAAATGGTCCCATTGTGCGACGGTGGCTTTCGATGACTTTCAGCTTGCACTGCGCCAAATGCAGAACCACGTGTCGTCTCATCATCGTGCAGTATATGCCTGTTCTCGGAGATTCTATAACAAAAACCCGATAGTCATTTACCCGAAAACCGACTTTAGCTGACTGTGACTCTTTCCCGAATGCGACATTTACCCGAATTGTACATTGTACTGTGAACACAACCAGCCAAAAATCAATGGATTAATTTTGAGTGTATTTGTCTTTCGGGCAAATGGTTTTCGGACATTTGTTGTAGAATCGTCCTCGGAAGGTAATTGATGGCCGATTGCCTCAATGTTCAACGGGCCATGTAGTACTTAGTCTTACCAACACTGGAAATTCCGGAATGTGATCATCCTCGCGTTCAAGTGGGCAAGGCTCTATTTTCGTACAGAACACGGACTGGAATTTTAACACTATGTGGTATCACATGGCGTTGTTCCCACCATCAGGACCCCGAGTGGTTGTGGTGGCGTGGGTAATAAGGATTGACGTATTCACAATGGTTCGAGGAAATTCCTAAACGGTGCAGCTTGGGGAGGGTGTAATTATGGCACAACACTGTGCAGGAAGAGCTCCGCGCGGCAAGCCAATCAATTTGATTGCTTCCCACCGAACAAGTTGCAGTAGGTTGTGGGGTGGGAAACGCTCCTAGAAAGGAAGTCAATTTACATTGGGCAATCGATCTTTTGCAATATGGGTGCTACTATTGAAAGGGAAAGGTGGAGAAAGTGAAATTGTTGTGAATTAGTTGGTTGTGCGTTCTGGTTTGCTGGTAGTTATTCATCAATTTTCAAACACTACGAATTAAAAGGTAACATTTGGTATGTGTAGTTAACTCTCCATAACTCGATATTAAAGGGACCATCGACCAACACAAAACCAGTGCAAATGCGATCCAATGGATCATCGAGGTAGCCATGAAAACAACTTTTGATATTTATTATTTTGATCGAGATAAGAAATATCAAGTAAACACTCCCTTACTTGACTGTATGATTGGATTTCAATATTCGGGGCATATTAAAGAGCTATCCAAGATGATAAGAACCTTCATAATGCAATGAGCTTCAGTAGATTGGAATATTTTGTTCTTAATTCTGTTGATACGAGTAACTGACACTGAAGAAGACTACAAGTGGTTGTCGAAATACGTATATTATCAAAAAAAATAGTGGGTGGAATTGAAAGGTTCACTGTATTCAATTCTCAACTCAAAAGAGGGGATAGGAGGTGTGCACGACATTGAAAGTTATTTCAAATTTTATGTATGCGCTTTGACACTATGGAAGCTAACCTATTTCTTACGATCTATAAGGATATCATGAATTCTCTAAGGGAACGTTAAGGTGAAGATGAATCAATATCAAATGTTCAAGAGCACGGATCTGAAGAACCAAACATACGTTTAAGCTGAAAACTTAATCGATTGATCACTAGCTGGTGGTGACTAATCGATTAGGTTTTCAGCTCAAACGGGTGTTTGGTTCTTCTGATCCGTGCTCTTAAAAATTTGAACTTTGGCTTCGATTCATCGTCACCTTAAGGAGTTTTTCTTCAATGCAATTATTATAAATTTCACAACGATACCAATATCGCTATTAATCCAAATATTTTCCCAGGAATTTCTTCTTCCTATTATGGGAATTGCTTTATTATTTCTCAAGATATGTTTGTTTTGCTTTGAAAACATGTGCGAACTTCACTTTCAATATCTTCATGAATTTATATAGAATTCTTTCAAGAACAACACCCATCTAGAGATTATTCCTGGAACTCTGTCAAAATTTTGTAGAATGATTCTCGATAAAAAGCATTCTAGGATTCCTACAAAACAGATAATACTAACTGTAATTCTTTCAGGAATTTCTCCAGAAATTTTCTTCAAAAATTTTTGAAGAATTTATTGTGGATATCTTGAGAAAAATCCTGCACACAGAGAAATTTTGATATGTCCTCAGTAAAATCGCTGTCATAAATTTGGGAAAAATCCTAATCACAATTTTCATGAATGCCAAAAGATCCAAAAATGAATTTTTAGGAGCTTTTAGAAAAAAAATCGGATCCTTGCCATAATTTTAGATTTTTTTTATGATTCTTGTGGAATACAAGAAAAATATATGGTGTAGTTTCTTCCGAAGATTCTTTTTTTTTTGTAGATCAATAAACATTTTTCGAAGCAATTATTGAAAAAGGATACCTGAATCAATTGTAGAGTAAGTTCTCGTAAAACTTTTGGAAGAAAAATGAAAAAACCTCATGAGCAGGGAGTGAAATTATCGGTCACGGCGATAATAATAAGTCTATCACTCAAGCCGATTTTCCGGAGGAAAAAGACGTGCGATAATATCAATCCCATCTAGCACTGCGAGAGTGTGCTCTCACGAAATCTGCAGCACCTAATTTATATTATCACCCGCAACGAGAAGTTAGCTTCCTTATTTTCTACTCTTGTTTGATCGTTTTAAGTGTCCTTCGCTTCCGCATAATAATAACAAAATTTCTCTCCCCATTCGTTCAGCTGGCCAAGTGGTCAAGTGGTTATGAAGCACGCACGCGCGCTCTGAAATCGTTTTTGTTCATGGATATGGGTTCGAATCTCGTCGGTGGCAAACATTTTTGCTATTTACCTTGTGATAATTATTAATAATAATTATCTGTTTTTCGCAGATAAAAGCGGCAACTAATTGTCGGGTAACTTGAAAATTGCCTGTTTTCGTCTCATTTCCGTGATAATTTAATTCACTGCTCATGAGCCTCATCATTTTTTTTTGAATAAGTCTTTTGATAAACTTCAAATGAAATTAACTAATAACAAGAATTTTTGTATTATATACGATGCTGTTTGAACAGGCAGCAAAAAATGGATGATGGAATACTTAATACGATTTTACGGGAAATTCCTAGCGAAACTCATGAAGGTTCTAGAGGAATTTCTCGTCTAGTACTCCAAAAATTCCTTACTTTTTGTTTAGTAAAAATACATATTTGTCTTTCTTCATAATCGCTGAGAAGTTTCTGAAGACATTGCTGCCTGGATTGGAGGTCCTGGGCATATCCGAGAAAGTGTGCCTGGAAAGTTGAAGGACGTATTCAAATAGGATTTCCAATTTTTTGAGGAATTTCAGTGAAATTTGCACGGAAAAAAAATCCTTAGATAAATCATAAGGGGTTCATTTCAAATAACTTTAACAATTACTTGAACAATCCCTGGAGTTATTCGTAAAAGTATACTTGCAAAAATCTCTGAATTTCTTGGAACAACACTGAAAATTACTGAAAAAAAAACGTTGCTTAAATAATTCTGTAGAGATCAAGGGTTGAATTCTGAGAAAATTGAGAGTACTTCTCACTTATATCTCCCTGTAACAATCATCATCCGCAACACATCATGTGAGTCTGCTTATCGTCTACTGCTACAGTTCTGATTATATTTAGGGGATTAAAACTCATCTTGGAGCAATTCTCGCTTAAACCAGGCCGCTATCGTTAGAATTCCAATTTCATGTCACTGATCGCTAGTATATGCTAAAACTCAAGGGTGGTCCTTTCGGTTTTCTCAAATTGCTGGACCCCTCGTGAGCCTGCTAGCTTAACAGTTTGCGAAAAAGCCCATTTTTTGATTTCTTCACGTGATATGTCTCATATTTCACTTGGGACACATAGCAAACTTAGTGGCATCGTATATAGGAAGCATATAGCTTTCATCTGAGACTAAAAAAAATGACGGCCATTTTGAATTTGGCCGCCATCTTGAATTTTGTTAGAAAAACCGTTTTTTCACAATTAGCGCACCGCTCGTTCCGAATTCTGAAAGCTGAGAAAAAACTGAGTAAGATAGGATACAAAAACCAAGTGAGCAATGGTATTCACCCTATGAAATGAACGATTTTCTAAATCATGCTCTACGATTTTGACGGCCGAATTCTTCTATACTATCCTATCTTTGATGGTTGAGATTCTTCGTTTAATAAAATATAAGAAATGAATATGAAATTTTCAGAGAAATAAAAAAAAAATCTCGAAGAGTTCAAGGTATATTTTTTAGAATCTTCACGTACATATAGTTAAGATATTCTCTTGTAATTTAATTGCGAAATAGCAATATAGAACCAAATCACAAATTTTATCATTAACCCCTCTACCGGCAGCTTCATTTTTTACCGCAAGAAAAAATTTCAAATCGCTATAACTTTTTTGTTTCCCGGTATTTTTGCACCGTTTTTTCACAAGTTCTCAAAAAAATCTCCTAGTTTAAGAATCTGTATTAACATTGATCATTGGTCATCTGAATCCAGAGATATTCCGAAATTCCTTGGGGGACCGACGCGTAAACATAACCCACGTATATATCACAGGCTACATTATTTTTATCGTATTCGGATATCCACTCTTCGGAACAATACATTAATGAGAGCATGTTGTGAAAAAATGAAGCAATTTGGTCCAGCCGTCTTTGAGTAATGAGCATTTATGTTGCTGGTACCACGCTGGCCAAATAAAGTTCTTGAAAACTGAAAAAAACCTCATTTCGTAATTTTTATATATCTCTAAGAATACTTAACCAATTTGTATGATTTTTTCAGAGTAGCTCCTTATCACATGGCATTGTATAGTACACATTTTATTTTTTCGATAAGTTGACGTAAAACAAAATGGACGCCTAAGACATTTTATATGGAAAATGTCGGTCCTCCAAGGAATATTGGAATATCTTTAAAACCAGATCACCAATCATCAATACCGACACAGATTCCTAAATTTGAAGAGTTTTTTGAGAACTTGTGAAAAAATGGTCTAAAATACCGAGAAACAAAAAAGTTATCGCGATTTGAATTTTTTTCTTGCGGTAAAAAATGAAGCTGCCGGTAGAGGGGTTAAACAATAAACAATGCTTTGGGCTATAGTAAAGAATTTTCAATTAATTTCGAGGTATTTGTTATCACTATTGAAATCAAAAGCTTTTTGTACAGTACGGAACCAAAACATGGAAATATTTACAAAAAATACACTAAAATTTCTCCACAAGATGACCAATTCTTCTATGAATTAAGTTTTCCACATTTGAAAGTTGTAAAAACATTGATGTTTACCTTTGAAATCACCACTGTTCGGAATATGAGTCATATTCGAAATTTGAGGCAAACGGTTATTGAATTTCACTTCACGATAGGAGAGAAGGGTCAGTAATTTCGCCATATTGATTCGATGAAAATTACTAAAAAAAAAAAACGCCAGACGTATAAGCAAAATCTCCACCAGGCAAACGGTTTGAAAAGTAATCAAATCTCTTTATCATTGTTCAAGGGGTCAATAAAATTACATTCAATCCTTCTACTTCATAAACTTACGTGTAACCTAACGATTTACGCCTAGTGTAAAATATTATTAGAGTTTAAAAATGTGTATTACAGATTCTAAAACAACGTGCCCTGTAAACATTTTGCTCAGGTTGAGATTTTTCGAAAATTTTGAAAACTTTATGAAAAACCCGTGAAGCATTTGAATGAAATGTTCAAAGTTATCAGAAAACTCACAGCGTTCTGACAGAATCATTGATAGAATTATGCGAAAGATTGATTAAGATAAAGCGTGATCTCTGCTCAAAACTGCAGACAGCCTTTCAGCTGAGGTCAGTGTTTGAATTTCGATCCGAATAAATAAGGCGTTCGAACCATATTCGGAGAGTGTAACAATTCATGAATCATAACAGTTTGTGGCACATCGCAATTGGAGAGCCCTATGAATGTAAACATTCACTCTCTCGGTTGGTACGTGGCGCGAGAGCGTTCAAGAGCAGCAACTCTCACAGACTACAACAGTATGGAGCCATTCGGGTGATTTATATTTTGCACAAAAGTTTCGTAAGCGTTTGCGTAAGGTTTCTGGTTCGATTCCAGGTTCTGCGAAAACATGTTTTATTTTCAAATTTTGATTTCATAAGGCAAATCTAAGAATTTCAACCCGATTTCTTGTGGCGAATTTTCATAAGGGGTGCCTATGTATTCCGATAGTCTATTTGCCTGAGTGACGATTCTTAAGGTTTTCTAATGAAACATCTTGATGAACCTAGCTGAATTTTGGTAGGAATTATTGGGTCATTGATTGAAGTAATTTCTCAACAATTTTTAATAAAAAAGCTAAGTGTACCCAGGTAACCAGTAAGCACTTAATAAAGCATTTATTCAGCAGTATATGCGCCTTTACTGCAGGTAAATAAATGCTAGCAAACCGTATATGCGCCTTAAATGCTATCAAAATGCAGGTTTTGGTCCGATATACGGCTGCTTAAATGCAAGACCTTCAGAAATTTCGTATCCGGCTGTCAAAAATGATAACGTACAGATCGTAACATCTCCGTAGAGCAAAACAAAAATATCTCTCTCTCTATCTCTTACCGCTCTCCCTCCATCTTTTGTACACGGAAAAAAATCCGTTGCCGGAATCATGAACAAAAAGTCATGAAATCATAAAATTTTATGTTTCATAATATCATGACAACAAGTCATGAAACCATGGCTATTATTCAAGAATTTGTGTGCTCAGGGCGTTACATAAATCCAACTGTCACTTTTTTCATTTAAGTCAACACGTCTTTTGCGATCGGTAGTGTTTTTTTTCCAGTGAAATTATAAATAAGTTTTGTTTGCGGAAAAGGTTAATTTGAATACCATGCTCGTCGGAACTTTGCCATCATAGCGATGACATTCCCGATGACCCAATGACTGCCATTGCTATTAGATGTGCGAAAATGTACTTGCAAGATTTCACACTGATTATGCCGTACTGGGCAATGATTGACGAAGGTTTTGCTTGACAAATTCGTCGGCAATTTCAAATTTTCGTTGTGATACATTCTCCACATCTTACAATAGAGCAGCTCACACAAACCTTCGGCAGCCGGATGATCTTTACCACTTTCCACGCCCGCAGGATCGTTTATTTTTCCATCGCCAATACAATCCACCAGCATTTTGCAGCCCAGGGACGATGAGCCAATTCAACTGATGTTTAGAATGACATTTTTCGTGCAAACCTAACCACCGGATGTTCGCGTTCCTACCAAAGATGTGGCACTCGTTAAGTTGACTCTTCTCACAGTTTATTCCGAAATTACCGGCACAAAATCCATCTTCATGTTATTTGTTTACCTATGACAAATATACTGGGATCATAATTGACGTTTGTATGTTTTCATGAAGTTAGTTCATTATTTCATGATCCTGCTTCATGATTTCATGACTCAAATTTCCACTTTTCAACACCAAAACTGGAATCATAAATGACAGGTATCTAAATCCATGAATAGTTTTCATGTTTTCATGAATTTTATTCATGGTTCCAGCATACATAGTTTATGATTTGATGATTTGAATTAACACTTTGGAAACGTAACGTACAGCTGGCGTTACGGTAAAAAGATTCATGATTTCATGACTTTTGGTCATGGTGTATTTTCATAACATGAAAATACACATTCCTCCCAAAATCATGACCTTTTCTCCTTGTTTTGGGTGCCGCATTTTTACCCGTGACTACCTATTTAACCCTTTGGGGCCTGATTTTTTCCAAGAACTATTATACAGTTTTTTGAAAGCCTTTCAATAGTTTTGGTGCTCAAAATGCTAAACATAGCAAGAAAAGATGACAAATATTTTTTGGGAGGTGCTAGGTCTTCCAAACTGCTCTTGAGTTCATAACTTGAAGTCTATGCTTGTAATAACAACCTTGTTCATCATACAAGGTGATGAACTGTAATATACTGTATATTCTGAACCTTCTGAGTGTTCAGCAAATATTATCAGATCATTTCGAATGTTCTAGATTATCTAACTTGTCGGGATGTTCAGTACATAAGATCTACAACGCGATGAGAGTCAGGATTTAGTGGTAATAAATTAATAACCACGAAACGAAGCACTTCCGAAACATGGTGTATTCGACAAAGTTTCCAGTCATAATTAGCGACATCTATTGGGAAGCATCCATAAATTATGTCATCTAAAAATATACTATTTTCAACCCCCCTGCTTTTCACCTTTTGTTTGAGAACAATTTGTGAAAACGTCAGTAGAGTCTAAATGCGTAAACGAGTAGAAACACGTTTTGAATATATGTGTTTGTCTACGAATCTTCTTCTTTTTTCTTGGCATATCGTTCCCACTGGGAGGAAGCTGGCTTCTCAGCTTAGTGTTAGTTTAGCACTTCCACATTTATTAACTGAGAAAGAGCTAATAACCTTTTTGCATGGATATATCGTATGGCAGGCATGCGCCCATACTCTGTGCCCAAGGAAGTCAAGACTCTTTCCTTTACGAAAAGCTCCGGTAATCGTCATACAAATCTCGAGCTCTACTTCTTTTTTTGCAATCGTGCAACACGACTATACGTGTAGAGGCGTCACTACTGTACTGTCACAGACAAACAGACGTAACACTCTTGAGAAGCTCATGGTATATGCGTTTAACGATGAATTTGAATTTCATTTGACCGACGCGATCGTTCCACCAGAGGCGCTAGTGTTCGACCGCTTTGACTTTTGATAGTGTACACGTTGCTGAATGATGCGAACAATACTTACAGGCAATTCGTGTAGTAGTGTGCGTGTTAGGCAAACGTCAACTAAAAATCCACCATGGCAGACAGTGCTTCGCGCGGTTCTTGCAACAGATGGCAGTGTGCACTATAAGACTATCCATGAGGACACTTCGAGATTGGGTTGACAGCTCAAAGTGCAAGCACAGTGAACACTAAACTTACTGAAATTTCGTTAAGCGTCATCAGTTCTTACCAATCTCCTTTGTTCCCCAAGCGATGATTGTCAAAAATTCATTGTAAACAAAAAAAAATTTAGCTGATCACAGCTGTCTCATGGATTGCCTTATTGTCAGTTAAGCACTTGGTAAACTCTTTGCCATGACATGAAAAGGCATGTGAAGCAGCGTTTTTTTTGACATATGTATTACCAAGTACGAACATCAATGGTATTTACAAAAGGCATTTTAAGCTACTTTTATACTAATTATTCTATTTGTCAGACTTCTGCATGTTCAGGATGTTCTAGGTTGCCAAGTGGGACATTAGGGCATACACCTAAAATTTTTCCCTGACAGGGAAGTATATTTGCAAGGACTTTTCCGAAGACAGTAAATTTTATTCATTGGTTCTCTTTATACAGCCATTTTCCGACTGCGGTCATAAATGACCGTGCCGGCCCCAAAGGGAAAACTTTGATCATTTTAGCGAGAAAAGTTACTGGAACAAGGGTAGACCTGAAGTTCTAAACTCCAGGGTAAATTGGAGGGCCTGGAATATCACCAACGTTCCTTGAAATAGCCAATTGGTCTGTGAGAAGGTTCAGTGAACATGGTAGATTATATAACTTCACTCAGTTTAGAAGGAAATATTACTGGAAAAATAGCCGACCTGAAGTTCTGAAGTCATGGGGAAATTTTGAAGGATCTGCAATACCTCAATCGTTCCTTGAAACAGCATATTGATCCATGAGAAGGTTCAGTCAACATAGTAGATTTTTTGATTCGTGAGAAAGCTCAGTGAACATTAAATAACTTCATCGTTTAGTAAGAAAAATTACTAGAAAATTAAATTTTATAAGAGATTTTTCCTTCATTTGATCTGTTACTGTTCTTTCATATTTGAATATTTTTCATAATTATTGGAATATATTATTGGAATATATTGGTGTATAATACGTCCATAATGAATCTTATTAAAACATAGTTTTTCTAGCACAAGGGGTAACTTAGGTGAGATGTCATTCTCTTCCAAGATTAAGATTTCAACGTGAACTCTGCACCGTTCATTGCGTATATCAGTAAACCGAACGACTCGGTGAATACTTACATCAAAGAAACTCACTATTTCTCCGTTGTGAAGTAGAAGCCAAACTTGTGGTTGCAAAAAATAATAATTTTTTAAGTACGATCAGAATAATTTTAGCAAATCTATGCTACAAAAGGACGAATAAGCCGTCAATCGTTTTAATCTAGGGGGTGCGGACTCCAAGATTTAGGTTGGTCAAATTGAACACAATCTTTTCCACGAGTACTAACCGTTGTGTGTTTGCTTGTCTCGTAGGAAACCACATTCAAAATACTTAAAATACTTCAAAAAAAGCTCCTTCAGTTCAGAAATGGTTCTATCCCGTTAGGCCGAGAAGGTCATTAGGCCGAAAATGGCCTATAGTTGTAATAAACAGTAAGGTCGAATGAGTAATAAACAGGGATAGGTGAGGTTCACCTAGAATCCGCCGGATGAATTTTCAGGTTGAATGGATTGTAAGTTATTAGATCAAAATGATTTGCATTACCTAGAAGCACACAATAACCGCTTTGAAATATAACTAGAAAGAACAGCTTTCGACTAAAACAAAGAAAAAACACTGTTGAATGTGTTAGCCATTTAACATAGTAGAACATGACCAAACGTATCAAATGTAATATTTCGGCCTAACGACCCTTTCAACCTAACGGCCCTTTCGACCTAACGGCCTTTGGCCTTACGACATTCGTCCTAACGACATTCGACCTATAAGACTTATGTATAATATTTACCAAGCACTACAATTCTTTAACAGTTGGCGGTCTTTGTGTTACATAAATTGTATTAAATTTTTAGCGTGTCGAAATCACAACCGTACATTTCTAAGCGTACTCTGATCATTTTTATGAAAAATTTAGTTTGACAGCAGCCTGGCTACCCGGACCCGGAACCATCTATTTGATGATACATCTGTAACAAAATTGACGGATTTCACGCCAACTCGACAAAGGGATTGGCAGCACCCCTTCAGAATTCAATGAAACTTTCTGGATGTTAAGACTATGTGAAACTAAGATACTTTACATACACTACCCGTCATAAATACGGACTCACTAAAATAAGTATTGTAACACTCAGCTGAATATTGAATCACCCTGAAAAGTTTTGCATCACTTCAAAACAGGTTAATTCACATTGCTTGCAAAGAAGCGATCTTCAGCAAAGTTGTTCAGGGAATCAAAGACATCCGGAAAGCGAACAGTTTGGTTCGCGATTTTGCCGCTAGTGAGCAAACAAAATTGAGCATTTCAAACTAGTTCCAGCTTGTGATCCATAAGAGATAGAAAGTTCGGGTCTTCGGCAAAGTTACTCAGTGGTTCAAGGACATCCGGAAAGAGAACAGTTTAGTTCGCGATTTCGCCGCTAGGAGGCGCTAGTGATTCAGTACCTAAACATTATGAATTTAATAAGATAGAATTTCCAGAATGCTGTTCAGAAATCCTTTGGCATTTGGAAGTTGAAATGATTAGGGACGGAATCATATTAAATTAAAATTAAAAAAAAAAATTAAATTAAAATTAAAAAAAAAATGTAGGGGACGGACCTGGTGTAGTGGTTAGAACACACGCCTCTCACGCCGAGGACCTGGGATCGAATCCTATCCCCGAGATAGTCACTAAAAATTTCAGTGACGACTTCCTTCGGAAGGGAAGTAAAGCCGTTGGTCCCGAGATGAACTAGCCCAGGGCTAAAAATCTCGTTAATAAAAATAAAAAAAAAAAAATTAAAAAAAAATTAATAAAATAAAAAATTCATTTTGGACTTAAAAAATTCGATGTAAGAAAAACTTTTTTTTCTAAAATATGCCCAATTTGCAATGTATGGACGACTTTTAGTAAATTTAATTACGAAACTTTTTGCTTGAAGTGGCCGTTTTTTTAAATCGACTTTAAAGTTTTGAATCATGATTTTTTAAGTGTAGAAAATGTTTTTTATTTTTTTTTCGAAATTTCACGACAGTCCCCAACACTTTTTTGTAGGTTTTACCGTTTTTGAGTTATACGGGTTTATAAAAAAAAGTAAAAAAAAACTTTGACCCTTTCCAAATGTTAGTCTAGATCGAATTTGAAAAAACAAAATATGCAAAGTATCTTAGTTTCACATACTTTTGACATCCAGAAAGCTTCATTGAATTCTGAAGGGGTGCTGCCAACCGCATGTCGAGTTGGCGTGAAATCCGTCAATTGTATCAAAAAAATCAAAATTGATGAAGTCCTCATTATATCCTTAGGCCACCAAAATATCGCCTAGTCCGGTCTGTCTAAGCACCAACCAATTATAAACATAGATGAATTGTGGTAGGAATTCTTGGGTCATTGATTCAAGTGATTTCTGAACAATTCATAATATAATAGTTCGGTCAAAAATTTCCAAATTTAGCGTTACGTAATAAATGGACACTTAAAAAAACTCACAAGCTTATACTTTATACCTTATATCTGTTTGCAATAACACATAACTCAGAACTACAAATGATAATGCTCACTCAGCTGCGCGGCGACATTCCTCTGTTTCCAGATAATGTAACTATTGTTGTAACAGCTGTTTTGCGTGCAACGTGCCATTGTGGTCGACCCATTTCATTTTCCATTAGCGATCGAGCGATTAGATATCTCAAAGAAAGCAACCACAACGGGGGGAAACCCTTTCAATTTCATTGATGGATCCCATGGACGTCCAATGAATCCCACGTCCATCCAGTACTGCCTAATTGAAAGTGACACGTTTAGTTGATGTTCAATCGTCCTAAAGCATAGCAGCACTTTCGCTAAAAATAATAATTACCGTCGCATCATTTTCCCCCTCCGGTGTACTGAATAATTGACGCTGGTGGTGGCCGACTTACCTAGCTGAACCAAACATGAACGAACCGAGGTTACACGCTACTGATGATGTTGTGCTCATACGGGTTCAGTTCTAGAAACATACATTTTGAGTGACAACGATTGTCCGAAGGGATACGCATTACGGAAATTGAATGCAATGGTATCGATTTCTGGTGACCTGATGGAGATGAAGCAGAACTGCGACTTGAAATGGGTCCAGCTTATTTTTGAAAATTTTTAGTAAGTAGATTGGAAGCATATGAATATCCATAAGAAAACGATTGAATCCCCCGTTAATCGTGTAGCTACTCGGCAAGATCATGCTGAGGGTCGCGGGTTGGAATATCGTTGATCCTAGTTAGGGTAAGCCATTTTCCTGCAAATTTCCCAATCGAAAGACCAACTCAATTCGCATGCCATTTGGGAAGATAGGACTATTCTGCACTTGCATCAACCATTTGTACATAGAAAATGTGTTTATTATATCTTAAATTAATTTAATTTAATCGGTTCATCCATGCAACCGTTACAACACGTTACACACAGAAATTGAAGCCGTCAAAAATTTTTCAAAAGTAAACAAAAACTTGTTTCAAATTTCTGCATTTCTGCGTAGAAATTATTCGGTTTCCCATTGTCAATCGATTGATTAGACTATGGGCAAGCATATTATACAAGAGCGGTTCCACGTCGTTTCGCAAACCCGATTATTTTTGTATTTTTTGAATCGCCTGAAAATTTGCATACAGATTCTTTATGACCAAAAATGCCATTTTGCACCTTCAGACCGCCATTTTGAACCTCGCCTTATTTTTGAGAAGAACGTATCGGAAAATGCATAGCAAATTTTAAAAAAACTGTAACTCGAATACGGTTTGTCCGATCGATTTGAGATCTTCTACAAAGTTGTAGGTATTGCTTAAGACTATATGGAGAAAAATATGCACGGTAAAAAAAGTTACAGATTATTTTTTATTTCAAAAACAAAATTTTAAAATCAATTTTCTCCAGAAACGCAGTTTCGATTTTTTTTAGTTTTGGATATGTTTTAGGGGACAACTTATGTGATTTATTGCACAATGTTTCAAAATGGAAGAATTATGGACAAAAAAGTTATGATTTATTTTAAATTACAGATTTTGAAAAAAATCGAAATAGAGGAAAACAATAATTTTTATGTGATTATTTGAAAGTACAGAAAAATTGCAATCGAAAAGTACTTAAGGAATTTTTTTGTAGGTTGCATCAATTTCGAGATATACTCATATTTATATAAAATTTTCAAATAAAAAAAGAAAAATAGGCCCTTTTCAAGCATATTTCGTGTTTCTCCATTCCAGAAAAAACATATTTTGATTGAAGCAGTTGAATGAAATGTTCAAAGTTATCAAAAAACTGCACAGCGTTCTGTCAGAATCATTGATAGAATTATGCGGAAGATTGATTAAGATAAAGCGTGATCTGCAGACAGCCTTTCAGCTGAGGTCAGTGTTTGAATTTCGATCCGAATAAATAAGGCGTTCGAACCATATTCGGAGAGTGTAACAATTCATGAATCATAACAGTTTGTGGCACATCGCAATCGGAGAGCCCTATGAATGTAAACATATTTCGTGTTTCTCCATTCCAGAAAAAAAATATTTTGATTGAGCGAATCGTAGCTAAATCGTTTATCGTTTGATCAAAACATTTATGCTTAAGTATTGAAAAAAGAGTGCACGGTAAAAAATATAAACGATATTTTCAAATGAAAATTTGGAGCTAATAGTTCTTAAAAACCGCAACATTGATGTTTTTAATTTTTGGATATATTTTGCGGTTGTTGTAGGTATTGTTTAGGACTATTTGGAAAAAAATATGCACGGTAAAAAATAATGACAGATTTTTTAAATAAAAAAAAATTAAAATCGATTTTCTATGAAAATGCATCTGTGATTTTTATTATTTTTGGACATGTTTTAGGGGACAACTTATGTGATTTATTGCACAATGTTTCATAATGGAAGAATTATGGACAAAAAAGTTATAATTTTATAAAATATTATAAATTTTGGAAAAAATCGAAGTAAAGGAAAACAACATTTTTTATGTGTTTATTTGATAGTACAGAAAATGCATTGAAAGAGTACTTAAGTAAAATTTTTCTACTCATATTTATATAAAATTTTCAAAATAAAAAAAAATAGGCCCTTTTCAAACTTATTTCGTGTTTCTCCATTCCGGAAAATTTTATTTTGATTTCAACAACACAAACCAAGTCAAGTCAAGTACACAACACTGAAGACGGCTTTACAGTTGAGGTTGAAATACGCGTATCTGTCGAAGGATACAATAGTAGAATTAAAAGGAACAGTACTACTCATCATTTTGTATATTTACAGGCATTCTACTAAACAGGCTCCACAAGGGTTTTCATCACATCTTTTGTTATTCAACTACTGAGGAATATGATATCATTGCACAAGAACTTAACCAACTATTTTCAAGTGCAAAAACAGTTCAAGGCACTCAGAAATATCACTCGTTTATCCCTATCTCTGAAACACAAATTGAAGTTAGACAATTTTAGAGCTGTAACGATAACAAGAAAGTAGTTGATATAATTAAGAAATAGAATTGGAGTAAATGTATATAATAAAACGAAAAAAAAAAAACAAAAAATAAAAACCAAAAAAAAAACAAACTCCTTTCCCATGATTGTACGATCTTGCCGCGATGAGAGGGCTTTACCCATTAGCCGGGCTTAGCCATGGGGACCAAAGGTACACCGTTGTGATAGAATCACATTTTTAATGCCACGTTTAGATTTACCTTGTATATCTCGGAAGTGATGCATCTCAGCTAAATTTTGCATGAGTATTTTTCGATAGAATTTTTTCATATTTAAAAATATATAGTTATTTTTCTGTACTCAAAAAAACGCACCAAAAATATCGTTTTACATAAATTCGTTTTATTTATTTTTTTAAATAATTTATTTTTTATCCAAAAATTTTCCGTTTTGAGGCATTGTGCAAGAAATTACAAACATATGCTGCAAAACATATCCAAAAATTAAAAACATCAATTTTGCGGTTTACAAGAACAATGAACTTCAAATTTTCATTTGAAAATTTCGTTTATAGTTTTTACCGTGCACTCTTTTTTCAATACTTTAGTAAACAGGTTTTGATCAAACAATAAACAATTCAGCTACGATTCACTCAATCAAAATAAAATATTTCTGGAATGGAGAAACACGAAATATGTTTGAAAAGAGCCTATTTTACTTTTTTCATTTGAAAATTTTATATAAATATGAGTATATCTCGAAATTGATGCAACCTAGAAAAAAATTACCTAAGTACTTTTCTATTGCAATTTTTCTGTACTTTCAAATAATCACATAAAAAATTATTGTTTTCCTCTATTTCGATTTTTTTCAAAATTTGTAATTTTTAAAAAAATTATAACTTTTTTGTCCATAATTCTTCCATTTTGAAACATTGTGCAATAAATCACATAAGTTGTGCTCTAAAACATATCCAAAAATTAAATAAATCAAAACTGCGTTTCTGGAGAAAATTGATTTTTAAATTTTGTTTTTGAAATTAAAAATAATCTGTAACTTTTTTACCGTGCAAATTTTTCTTCATATAGTCCTAAGAAATACCTACCACTTTGTAGAAGATCTCAAATCAATCGGACAAACCGTTTTCGAGTTACAGTTTTTTAAAGATTTACTATGCATTTTCCGATACACCCTTCTCAAAAATAAGGCGAAGTTCAAAATGGCGGTCTGAAGGTGCAAAATGGCATTTTTGGTCATAAAGAATCTGTATGCAAATTTTCAGGCGATTCAAAATATACAAAAATTAAATTTAAAAAAAAATCGTCATGTTCGGTGGAATTGCTCACAACCAGTGTCGTGGACTTTGTCGCCAAACGATAAATATATACTTTGAGGGTCCAAAATGTATTGGTGTGTCCAAAATAATAAAAAACATGTGAAGCACTGTTTCACTTCAATTATTTTCAACGTTTTTTGGATCCTACAGGACCGTTTGGGCATTTTTATCTCGTAGAGGAAGTTTTTCTCTGCATTTTGGCATGAAACTAAAATCGCTTCCTTAGAGGCAGTAGCGTAGCTAGGGGGGTGCGGTGGGTGCGGTCCGCACCGGGCCCCGAGTTCATAGGGGCCCCAAATCGATTGGATATTTTAAATTGAATATGATGATTTTTTTATAATTTCACGTTAACAAACAGATACAATTTCAGTTTCTAGGTGACCATGATTGGTAATGTGTAGGGGCCCCATGATCAATGGTATTAGTCATTAGAGTAGCCTAAATATCTATTCAAACTTCAATTTCGATAACTTGGTTTATTTCTGTAATTCAGCCAGATCTATCTAAATGTGTGGGCCCATAATAATGTCTGGAACTGATTTGAAGGTATGTTGCAGACCATATTCTTGACCTTCTTATACCCAATCCCGCCTTTGAATGGGGTACACTTTAGAATTTTGTGTATATTTTCGTAGCTCGGAAATCAAAATTATTTTATTTTTGACTTAAACCTTGACTCATAACACGCATATAAGGAAAGTGTTTTATGACTTTTGAAACTTTTTTTTCAATTTTTTTTGACAAATTGTACTTTTATGTAACCTACAAATGCTTGGAGTACATTCAACGTGTAATACAAAAAAAATGTACCTTTTATATTTTTCAACAATCAACTTATCACAGAAGAAAAGCCTGGTGGTACTAAAATAATTTCAAACCTATTTTCTGTTAGTTACACGGAAAATAAAATATGTTCCTGAAAAATAAAAATATTTTCAAAAGTACCTTAAAAACTTAAATTTAAATTATTGCCAAAAATTAGTAAACAGAAGAGACTTCAAGAAAAAATAAAAAAATAATAGGAATTTTCAAAAATAAAAATTAAAAAATCATCAAAGTTCATAAATTTGCGAATAAAAATTAATCATTATTCAAAACGTGTTTAGAACGATTTAGATAATGAAAAATGATATTTAGCTAGAAAATAAAAATTTGGGTTTTTGGGCGTTAAACAATGCGCTAAACAGGCTAAGTCTTTATTTTTAACGGAAGGTCTCGAATGTCTCTATTTTATGCAAAATGGTAATAAAGTTACTTTTTTCTTTATTCTGCTTGCAGTGAATCCTGCTTGAAGTTACTTTTTTTTTGCATTCAGACACTTGCAATCAATTTTTTAACCGATTATTCAGAGATTAAGGAATACTTCTAGTGATTTCTTCAAAGATCTATTCAGGTATACTTCTGGGATCATATACAGTAAAATGATATTTTCACTAACATATTATATTTACAGGACGTTTGACATTTATGAACTTAAAAGTAACAAATTAAAATAACGGTCACGACGATCGATTCCGGGAATGACTACCCATGTAATAATATTGCCTATGCAATTCTTGCTTGCTCTATGTCATCTGCTAATCTCTGGAACCATCGCTGCCATGACGTCATTATTGATGATAATTAAACGGGAGAATGAGAGTGAGTGATCTGAATATTGTTCAATCCATTGAGTGGAGTTTCGGGTAGTCGGGTAAATCCCGAACAGGAGATATCCAAAGTTTCCTACAGGAGCCTTAAGAAGACATCCATTTATCCAGGAAGATCGCAGTTATCCTTTCAGAAATTTTTATTTAGATTCTATTAAGAATTCATCCACATTCACCCTAGGAATAGCTACTAAATTTCCTGCAGGGATTATACGAGAAACTATATTCAATGCTCTTCCAGGTATTCCTCTTCAAATTTGACCCGGGATTTTTCATGAAGCTCCTTCAGAAATTCATCTAATGATTTCTTCAACATTCCATGCGAAATTATTCTTGCAGTACTTCCAATCAATTTCTCGTACATTTTTTCAATAAAAATCATGAATTCTTTAAAAGCTCATCTGAGGTTCCATATCAGCTAATACTACAGTTAATATTCTAGTAATTTCAATCATGTAAGCAATTTATCTACGAAATCCATCAAGACTTCCTCAAGAGCTTAAGAATGCTTCAAGTGTAACTTTCAAATTTAATCAAGTTTCAACAGATGTTACTTTGAGATTTCTTTCTGCAAATCTTTAGGGATTTTTAAAGAATTTCACCAATAATATCTGAAAAATCTTTTTCTGGAGATATTCCTAGCAAAATTCTTTGAAGACATCTTTGGTAAATTTCTCTCGGTGATGTGTTATGGGGTAAAGATCTACCAGTGAACCCTAGTCCTGACTGCTTCAAACGAAGAGAACAGGATATTATAGAAATCAAAGGGACATTTGTTAGTCCTTGTTACATTTTATACCTTGTTGAAAGTGACAAGTCTCTGTTTTCCCAGTCTCCGAGAATGATCTTGAAACAAGGAAAAAATAAATGTGTCGAATACAAAAATTTGTTTTCTAATCTTTTATTTATTTAGTTCTCTAGTTTGAGGAAGTAAGAACTAGGATTCTGGATGGACTTTATCGGTGTAATTTCTTTGCTTTATCAAGGGATCCGATTTTGACTGATAAAGGGGCGCGCCTGTGGAAAGTGTTCCCACCATATTCTTCAAAGGGTATACATAGCGGAACCTTTCACTTAGAATCATTTCCTGCGATCAAGTTAGGAATTACATCTGTAAGAAAAACGAATACTTTATCACTTCTCAATAGTGATAAGGTTACACGACATGCACTAAACAAAGGACACGGAATATACTACAATATATCAAATATTGGTCGCAGTGGTTTATGTTCCGAACAGAAAAAAAAAGTTTCACCAGTTTAGTCATAATTTTACAAATGCTATTTGTTCTCGTTTATTTCACCAGTCGATTTCACTTAAGCGCCTTACACTTAGACGGCGTTCATCTTCATTTTGAGGGTTCCTAAATCGAACTCCGCACCGGGCCCCAAAAACCCTAGCTACGCCACTGCTTAGAGGGTCCAAAATACGACCATTACCCTATAGGTTGGAGTTTTTTTATGTTATGTTTCTAGGGCATAGAGAATCTTCGTGCTTGTCTCACAGCAATTGGCAAGCTATCGGTTAATAACAGTGGAAGTGCTCATAGAACACTAAGCTCAGCTCTCTCCTGGTTTGGACGTAACACAAGAAGAAGAAAAGAAGGATCCTTCTTGATCATCAAACTAATATATAGTGTGCAAGTGATGAAATCCAAATGATTCTCTCTTCAAACTGGGCTTGCCTCCCGGACAACAATGTGGCACAGTAAACTAACAACAAGCTTTTATTTGAAAACCAAAAAAAAATCCCAAAAAAAGTTGATAATGTTCCATTGTTTTGCCGAAAAAAAGTTTCCAGGAAAACCCGCTCAGAGACGATGTTGATCCCATTCTCACTCCAACCATATCAAATCACACGCGCATTGTCCATGAAGCAATCCAAACTGACAACAACGCGACACAAGGACGTGACGCACATTTACCTACCACACATCACAAACCGACTGACTGACTGACTGACTGACTGACTGTTGAGGGAGAAAAAAATATAATGACAAATATCATAATAACGACAACAGTTCTCGGCTTTAATGGGTTCAGTTGATTGCCCAAGCGAACGCATTAACCTAATGATGCGATATCCAAACCGAGCCATCAAGCATTGTGTTCAGTCAGTCCGGGTCCCGTGTCATCTTTCTCCGCGACTCTGCTTTCAAATCGGGTTCCATACTAAGTAAAGTCCTACTTCCATATCGCATCAAGAGATGAATCGAGAACTCCGACTCGGGCGCGCTCTGCTCGAGTAGATTAGTTTGATTATGAAATTGTAGCAAATAAACTCGACCTTAGAACCGCAACGGTAAGCCACGCTCGACCTGTATATGATGAAGCTTATAGCTATAGATAGATTCCTGTATTCAACGCGGCAGGTGGACAGATTTTGATAAATTGCCACTGGAGCTTCTTCGTTTTTTTCTCCTACAGCGCACACCGGAGTATTTGGGGCAATCATGACAAAAATTATTTAGTGCTCTAATGGTATTCCAATGTCGAAATATGGACTACAGAACAGGTACACGGAAAAAAATCCGTTGCCGGAATCATGAACAAAAAGTCATGAAATCATAAAATTTTATGTTTCATAATATCATGACTACAAGTCATGAAACCATGGCTATTATTCAAGAATTTGTGTGCTCAGGGCGTTACATAAATCCAAGTGTCACATTTTTCATTTAAGTCAACACGTCTTTTGCGATCGGTAGTGTTTTTTTCAGTGAAATTATAAATAAGTTTTGTTTGCGGAAGAGGTTAATTTGAATACCAAGCTCGTCGGAACTTTGCCATCATATCGATGACATTCCCGATGACCCAATGACTGCCGGTGCTATTAGATGTGCGAAAATGTACTTGCAAGCTTTCACACTGATTATTCCGTACCGGGCAATGATTGACAAAGGTTTTGCTTGACAAATTCGTCGGCGATTTTAAATGATCGGATGTGATGCATTCTCCACATCTTACAATAGAGCAGCTCACACAAACCTTCGGCAGCCGGATGATATTTACCTCTTTTAACGCCCGCAGAGTCGTTTAGAATTTTTCCATCGCCAATACAATCCACCAGCATGGGACGATGTGCCAATTCAATTGATGTTTGAAATGAAATTTTGCGTGCAAACCTAATCATCGGATGTGCCGCGTTCCTGCCAAAGATGTGGCGCTCGTTAAGTTGACTCTTCTCACAGTTTATTCCGAAAATACCGGCACAAAAACCATCTTCATGTTATTTGTTTACCTATAACAAATTTACTGGGATCATAATTGACGTTTATATGTTTCCATGAAGTTAGTTCATGATTTCATGACTCAAATTTCCACTTTTCTTCACAAAAACTGGAATCAGAAATGACAGGTATCCAAATCCATGAATAGTGTTTATGATTTCATGACTTTTGGTCATGATGTATTTTCATAACATGAAAATACACCTTCCTCCCAAAACCATGACCTTTTCTCCTTGTCATTGGGATAAATTGTGAACCGTCAACTATAAATATATAAGCTAGTACAGGTCGGACTCGATTATCCGGAGTATCGATTTTTGTTTTTCACTCCGGATAATCGAATCACTAAAAGAAAAATTAAAATTAGCAATAAAAGAACTTGAATATTATCTTTTTTCGTTGTTTTATTTATATTATGCAGTGGCGTAGCCAGAAATTATGTCTAAGAGCAATAGGTGTCTTGAAAAGAAAAATAAACTTTTGAACGGCATACACAAAAAACCTTTCTTCAAACCCCCCTTTTCTTACCTACGTCCAAAATTGCTAAATCATTCATATTGTATATTACAATACTAAATTATCTCAAAATTATACATAAAAACTGAAAAACAAAAGCATCAAAAAATATATTCCGGATAATTGAGTTAGAATTTCGTATAATCATCGAATCCAACAGTGAAAGAATAAGGTAAATCCGTTGACTCGTTCTCAAGCCTTTTCATGACATATGAACACCATTCCATTTTTGTTTTAATAATAATAATAATACTACAGGGTGTCCGCATATGACCTGTACAAACATGTTCTATGTGACCAAGCTGAACAAATTGATCATTCCTACATGGCTTAATATCTTGACCTTATTATGTTCTTATGCAGTGGGTTTGACCTATTTCTGATTTCTAATATATGTAAAACTGAGGCATATATGGTCGGGGTTCTGCTAAACCGCACCAAAAGTCTAATTTTTCAAAAATGAGTTACACTAGAGGATTCAAATTATCATAAGGTAATTTAGTATTCTGGTTCAAATCAGCTTTTTTCATTATTATTCCTAGAACTTTGCGAACAATTTACAGGAACAAAACCAACCAATTTTAGCATAAACCTTTGAATGTCGGAATGTAAAAATGTAAAAGAAAATCCTTAATTCAACCACTATTGAGAGAATTTATTTTTATTTCTAAGAATTCCAGGAATACTACCAGGAAACCTACCGAAATAACGAGACTATCACAGAAATACTAAGAATCCCATATCCATCATCGGAGTTTAACGTGCTGTTTTTTTTTAATTCACAGGGGAACCGCTATTCCATCAAATTTTCAGTACTGGAATCTTGAAAATGTTAGAAACTTTATAATTCCACAATTGCTGTAATCTCAAGATTTCTTCATAGGATACAAATTTCTAATTAAAATTCCAAAACTCTCAGAAAAATCTTTGTAACTATCATCATAAAATACACATGCATATAAAGAGAATGCTAGATATTTCGCAAATTTATACTTCAAATCGTGTAAAATTACATAATTTACATGAATTAGTGTCCATGCTCGATTACGCGATGTATAGCGGGTTAGTAATTTTCATATTTTCACATGATTTGTCGTGTGAATAAGCGAGGAATTTGGCATATATGCATGACTTAATTGATTTTGAATGTCACTCTGAATGGAATTTTCTTAACGTGCAGCATCACTCTGCACTCTGATAGAACTTTCTTAACGTGCAGCATCAGTCACTGTTGTAGGTACTACATGTTCGAAAGGTTCTTTATTCATACCAAAAGTGTAGTAAACTTTGTGGATTTTGTTTTTGAGTAGATGCTACATGTAGTAAAGTTCAATGCTTTTTATTCATACCGTCCAATGTCTTTATTTATTTCGCCCTGTGTGTTCATTATTTCCCTAATCCCTCTAATAACCATATAATGGCACCATCCCGTGACAACTGTCACAATATTAAGTAAATCTCGATCTTTAGATGATTGTATAGACGTGGCCAAGGTAATTATTCACTTTATGTACCTAATATTGTCAGTATAGAATCTTAGGCTGACAAAACCAGGTAATAAGAGTGCTAAAACCGGGAGTAGATAAAATCGGGGGTAGACAAACCCTGGGCACAGACAAACAGGCGTAACACTTAGAACAAATTCCTTTCGAATTCATCGCCCATCTCACATCATCATCATCTGGTGAGCATGATGCACGAAATGCTGTTTCGTGCAACAAGACCTGCAGATGGCGGTAGTGTGAAACGTCAAACACGAAGAAAAACGATGCGCGCGCCTCTTGTTGTGAAGTTTGTAACATAGCGAATTTGAAATGATCGTTCCATCAGATGGGAATTTCGTAAGTGTTACGTCTGTTTGTCTGTGCACTGGGTCTGACAAAATCGGGTCATTACTGTATATAGCGCTCTTGGCGAATACTGTTTTTGAGCGTTCTTACGGATGAGAAATGGCATTCGAACTCACTGGGTTTTGACCGTAATATTTTTTATATCTATCCTATCTTCAAGCTTACAGCTTGAAGAACATCACAATAATTAAAATGATGCTTGAATTTATACTTTTTGTAATTTAAAAAAATAGAGTGGCTAGCGGCCTTCGGGAAAAACGTGCGCGAAAATTTTTAATGTCCCTAAATCAGTGATAAACAATGATTTTAAATTTCTCCAGAATATATGTGAATAAAAAATGATACATAAACATTGATTTTTTGGTTGCTTTCAAAGAGAGAAAAACCATTAACATATTTTGTTGTTCGGGTAATTACGGACACCCTGTAGATAGACAGTTTAGTTTGGTCTTGGAACGGAATGGTTTTCGGGAAAATCGATAGTTTTCTGTCGTTCAAAGGTTTTTTTCTTATGCCGGCAAATGCTGTTGTTTTTGACGACACAACAATATAGTAACGAGGGGCTGCTCAGTAGGTCAAACATAAAATCAAACTTGTTTCAGTGATATTTAATTTATTCATCGTGTCTGATCGAAGAAAAGAAGTCGCTATTTTTGTACTAGCGAAATTTTTATCCGCGTATGTGAAAATTTGACATTTAGAACACTTCCTCTTACTAAGAATATGAAACCATGTCATATCTGTGTACATTAGGTTGAGAACAAAAAATTCGAAGAAATCGATGAATAGTGCTGGCATTTATCAAATAAGGGTGGCTCATCTTTTAATATACCATTGAATTAATGATAATTAGGTAGTGACTAAGAATTAAGTTATTACAATTTGATAAGAAATTATGTTTATCACATCGACACAAAGCAATTACCGTGAAGTTATTAACGTTGAAAACAATGGAAACTGTCCTTTTAAGAAATAAAACAAAAAACAACATACAGTTCAAAACTATTAACTGAAAATACTTTCCAAAACCTGCATATGTGATGTTACTTTAAATTCATTCATATTTGAAATAGTTGGTCGTTCATTTATAAGAAGATTTGCTCATATTTCAAAAGTCTGAACCTTTTTAGTTTTGTGTCTTGTACAGAGCATTTCAACATAAATTCGTAAAACATGATATGTTTTGTAATAAGTAAAAACTGATCCATAATTACAAGGACGGAACGAAGTAGAAGTGTTTTATGCTATAATTTATAGATAACAGCTTCAAGATACATACTGCAACCGTAAATTTGCTTTAACCTTTAACTTCTAACAATATTGCCTTGAAAATCAACTAATAAAAAACTTTTGTTTTGTACTTGAAGTAAAATTTATTGTGTGATTCATAAATAAAAAATCCGAAATTTATATCATTTCTACAAAATTCATCACAGAACAACAATATTTATATACATTCAATGAAAAGAGATTGAAAACAAATCATTCAAAACTACTGCTTTGCAATCTTATCGCATTTTTTTTTCAATTATTTTTAGACGCATTTTAATTGTCAACATAGCGTGTGGTTTGTTTAAAAATAAAGCAAGAGAAAAATCTCGAATTGTGAATTTAAAACTATTACCACGATTTTTTTCTAGTTACTACTCTGTGCAGCGTCTCGTGAGGTTAGACCGTTGGTCCTCCATCCGATTGACGGTTGCACCCCTCCGGTTAATAGGAATTAGACTTAGTTGACCGAAGAATGGGAACAGTCGAGGCTTCCACGAGTGGTGGTTGAACGATTTACGGTTTGTTTGAAATATGAGCTCAGGAGTGGGATCGATTAATTATCGTCCAGTTGCTAAGTAAACCCAAAGAGATCAATGCGATAGTAACGGTTACCGTCAGCGACACTGGGGTGTTAATAGGGTGGAGCTGATTCCTCATTTTTCGATGGAATTCAAGCTTTTATCCACAGAAGAGCACAACAGAGTCAAATAAAGATCAAACAATTTCGACAAAACTATCTGAACATATTAGTGCACAATGTTTTGGACTACAAATTTGAGTTACAGTCTATATTTACGCTTAAATTTTGTCATACAGTCAACTCTGCCTTACTCGACATTCAGTATCTCGAGAGTAAAAGTTGGTTTTCAACTACCGTCGATGGGGGTGACAATGGGTCTAGGGGGTGAGATTGGGTCAAAACGGAAAAATATGTTTTGTGAAATATTTCAGCTAATAACGCTGATATTACTAAAATTAATAATTCATATATTAGGGAACATATTATTACACATGATTCATAACAATATACATTTTTAGAAATAGTAGTTTTTGTTTACTACATCAATAAACTTACATGTTGAAACTAGATAAAATATACAACATTGAATTTCTCCTGTACAAAGTATCACGCATGTACTTTAACCTCTATCGTTGTATTAGTAGAATGTTGAAAGTCTTTTCATTACACATCACAGGTATTTTCCGGAATCTGTTTGATTTTCCCACAAAAAATCATTTTTTTCGGTACGATGTCTAAAACATTGAAAATGGTGGTGAGATTGGGTCAAGCAAGAACGATAGTAAATGAAATTCCAAGTCCACTTTTTTGACATTTTACGGTGCCGGGTGTTTTCTTTTATCATTAAGATGTGATTATCTTTTCTAAATACAGCATCTCTGAAACATCAATCAAGTCTAATTGAGTATTCCATGCATTGAATAACAATACAACGCATTTTGACAACTTTTCAAACCAGCAACTGTGTTTCGTGCGCAGCAACATCGTAAATTTTTATCAAGAGGGTTTTTTTTCCTAATTTGATTATTTATCAGTGTTTTCATATTATAGAAACATCTCACGGAAGTACAAATGAGTTGGATCGCTGAAATACTGGGATTATGACGTCAACTTCTGCCTGAAATTTATTGATCGTGGAATGTCGCACTGAAATTTAACTATTTGCGAAGGTTTAAAATAACCACTGTTTCAGTACACCTTTGGGGAAACTTAATGGGCTTTATAGCAATGGGGATGAGACTTTGAAGACAATTTGAGGGAAAAACCAAGAAAATTTTTGTAAACTTGACGATAAATGTTGGGTTTACATATTTTTTCTCATAGCTCTTCAATTTTCAGTATAATCTTTCTTTTAAGTGGGTTTATCATACTTGTAAAACATCTTAGATATCTTTTTGTCTTGTTTGCATCGTTTTTTGTCAATATGTTTCAGTCTGTTTCAGTTGTGAATGAAAATCATATTTTCAAAAACAAGTTATTTCAATTACAGTGATCCAATGTCACCCCCGCTATGGGGTGAGATTGGGTCATTTTTCATTCACTTGTGGTGCCGCTGTGAATAAATATTCATCTTTAATTTTTTGAACAGTTGTAAATGTACCATCAAAGTACATACACACCAAATTTGAAGTCTATTGGAGTTAAATTGCGATAGTTATTCAAAAAATAAATCGCACATATCCCTTTTTGACCCATTGTCACCCCCAACGACGGTACCTCGATAGCCCTTGAATCACATTTGCACTGGTTTTGTGTACCATAACTCGATACCTCCTCGATTGTCAAATATATACTGAGTTAGAAAGAGTTGACTGTATTATGTGTTAAAGTGACATATTTTACCCTCATTTTTGAGTTCTGGTTGACCACTGTTGTAAATTTAACAAAAAACGGTGCAATTAAAACACATGCTCTGCGTTCCAATATTGAAGAGTGTTTTATTCAGATAGATGGTATCACCATGTCTAAAAGTTTTAACATTCTCAGAACCAGGGATTGTATCCTGATAAATTTGAGAGAATCTCTCACATATCGCTCTCTGTAACTATCATAACATGCTGCACATTATAAGAGACTGTTTATCGTATACTGCTACAGCTTTGATCAGATTGGGGAGATAGCAGTGCATGATAAAATCCCTCTAAACATGCTCCAAACCTGGGGGACACTATTGCTATCGGAAATTCGTGGATTGTTTATCGTGCCAGTAAAGAAAAACACCTATCCCTAACGGTAAACAAGCGAGAAAAATGGATTTTATCATCGCTCTCTCTTTGGGGTTCTCGCTCGCTGCTTCCATTTCAAGCATAATTCTTCATTCCGACGTATCTGCAAAAATAAACAAATCGAGATTTGCTTTGCATGAGCTTGACAAACGCATAATCTACATATTGAGTCCAAAAAAGTAATCCTAACACATATTTTTTGATTTTTTGAAATAAATTTCAATTCTGCCCTATGTGCACTTTACTCAGTGTTGTTAATTTGGCTACATATACCCTACCATTGCAAAGCGACTCTACTGTCAATACTTTTCAGGCTAGCACATACACCGTACATATGCTCATAGCAAAGCGACCTATATGCAGAATCAAAACATAAAATTTTAATCAGCAGATACGTCATACTGTTTCCGAATTACTAAACATGTTGGAAATCGAGAGATTCGGATTTTCACAGCTGCAGTAAGCTGACGGGTCGGCAAACTGATGTGGAACATCGTCAGTATTCGGTTTTAGACAATATTTCTCACCAAATTTCTCACAAGAACTGTTTTCTATCTACTTTTGTTACTCACGGCTCCGTCCGATGCTCCTGTTAGTCGAGTTGAAATTGGAAACATTCAATATTCGTTGTAGTTGAACGTAGAAACTGACGAATAGAACAAACTTTATTATGTTTTATGGGAATTTGCAAACCGGTGTATGTGCAACTTCAAAACAATACTGGTGTATATGACGTGACGCATGTGATAAATGAACTGTCAAACCGACGCAACAAGCAAGGTGTATGTATGATATCGACGAATCATCATGGTGTATGCGAGCAGCACAAAGCAAAAGGGTTTATTCGATAATTTCACCAGTTTTTCAATCTAATTCAAAGCAAATCGGAATTGTTTAATAATGGTTAGAAACGGTGTTCTTTTTTAACTTATAGAATAGCAATAGAAAAAATGCAAAACATTTTAAACAGGATTTAAAATGCTTTACAATATATTGCATCGCATTTTTCTCGAATCCTTCTAAGTGTTAGATACGCCGATTTGAAAAATTATGCTTGATGTATCAGACTTGTTACACCTTGCGATACAATGACGATCGTGGACCGCAACAGATGGGATGTTTTTCTTTGCTTGCTTTGATCGTGGTTCATACTCAAATTTGAGCGAATTCTGCAATGCCTGCTCAGAACCTTTTTAATGATTTATAGAATGTTTTCGCAGTATTGGCTTCAATTTGCATAACCATCATCCAACTTAGTAAGTTATGATATTTGTAAAACCGTGACTTAAAGGCTCACCCTAGCATTGAACTTTAAAGAGGTCACCAACGGGACGTTTGTTGATTGTTGTGATACAGTTTTTTTTTCTTTTTGCGTGACTTTCTCATTAGCATGGAAGTGGAAAGTAGTGCATTGCAAGGTGCTCCAGCCGGACATGTGCGATATGAGTTCTTACAGTGTGATTCATTGAAAAATAATCTTCTGCTTTGAAAGTTGAAAGCGAAGCAAATTTAGAGAAACCCTAACAAAATTGTTATACAGTCAACTCACCCTTACTCGATATTTTGTATTTTGATATCGAGTTAGAGAGTCATAGTAAAAATTAATTTTATGGCTACTTTGATGGTCAGGATTGAATCGTATTGGCACTCGATTTTTGTTTTACAACTCGATACCTCCCTAGCTCGATGGTCCCTTCAATACCGCGTTATGGAGAATTGACTGTGGTTAAGATGGTTTTTATCAATGGCATAGTTAGCCCAAGTAACATTTTGGAAATCTTCTGAATATATTTTTTTTATATTCCATGGAGAAATTCTTTTAAAAAATCTTGAAGAAAGATCATGAAGTAATTTCTTGCTTCTGAGACTGATATGCATTTATGGGCAGTGCATACGACATTTTGTATCACTTTCCCTGCATTTGTTTGATTCCGCTGTCGATACTCGAAAAAAAAAATCGATCATCCCTTTCCCATTCTTTATCAATTTCCAATACCTACCCCGCGCTTAGGACTCGTCCCGGCACTCGTCGCACGCTAGTAATTCGATTCGAGCGTTCCCTCTGTGGTGGCCGACGCTTCGGTTGATGGTGTTTCCGCTGTTACTTCCGGTACTACGGGTCGCATCGTGAAGAAGAATATGTGTGTCCGCTTTCGTCGCCGCCGCAGCCGCCTCTACCGAAGTCTTCGGTTTGGATACTCGAGAGGGTTGAACTTTTGCGGTGGTCGTCTTTCGAAACGATTTATGGGCTGATGGTGTTGAGCGGGGGTGTTTCGACGGATGGAGTCCTCCTTTTTCCTGAAATTGGGAATGGGGAAAGGTGGACACTGTTAGATGGGGTTTCTTTGAATAGGAGTTTTCCACGAATTTATCCTGAAATTCTATTATTTGTTAATTTCATATGTCATTGTATTAATGGTTGGCATCATAATTGAAAAAAAGACAGACAATTTTCTAAACCGTTGGGATACCTGGTACAAACAGTGTCTTCCTGAATTCGCGTAGGATGATCTGAAGGTGCAAGTAGAAAGAGAAAATAAGTGATAGACCATTTTTGTTAAAAAAATACTTTAGAGGCCATTTATTAAGAAAAGAGGCGTTCTAGAGACATGTATGAAAATTGTCACAAAGTCGCCAAATAAAAACCGACTGCCATCCCTGCAAGTGTGTCAAAAATGTTACCACACCTACCCCTCTTGACGGTACCGGATATTGGCGAATTGTTCGAACTTTTAGCATAGCTGACTCCACCAGCAGCGGGGGGTAAGGTAGGGCTCCGCTATTAATTTTCATTAAGTTTAATTTACTATAGAGGCTATAGTTCTCCGCGGCTTACGAACCTCCGAAGACGATGGCGACGTCATGGCACTGGAAGCCAAACCTCCAAGCAAGTTGGAAATGAAACGTCGAAAGTTCAATGCACGAAGAGCCTACACTCGAGTTCGAGGCCATTGTTTGAAGGGGTGGGTACATTGTAGTGTGCACTGGAATTGGGGCACATTGTAGAGCTTCCACCGCCCAATCCCGAAGCCCGAGCCCGCGCGAGAGTGAACGTGAAATGTTACAGTGGGGGGGAAATGGAACGCGAACGGGAGCCGGAGGATTGTCTGTTTGGTACCATAAATATCGAATTACGGATTGTGTAGTGAGGCGGATCGCGTGCCCACGGGGATTGGTTTCGGTTTCGTTGGGGAGTTGGGAGGTTGTGTTTTCCATTGCTCAACCGGGAAGTATGTGATGTAGGCGATTGACGGCGCCCTGGAATTTTGAGGACAATGTTGCAGGTTTCCTTGATTACAGGTGAGCGTTGTGAAGGGAATTGATTTTGTGGGAAGAGGGTTGTCATATTTTTAGGACATATCAAGCTTAGATCGCATGGCTGATTCATGTAGTTTGAAGATAGAATTAAATCAAAATTTCAATTGACCTTCATAATATTCACAATTGGTTTAACATATTTGGATAAGGATACGAGTAACTGACACTGAAGAAGACTGCAAGTGGTAGTCTAAATACGCGTATCTGTCAAAGATAAGCATTTAGGAGCGGAATTAAAAGGTACACGGTACTCCATCTACTTTTAAGTTTCTCTTTTGAGATTCTGCTCAGAGGATTCGAACATTAAGAAGAGTAACATATTGTTATTTATACATAATAACTTTTTTCTATTGCATTTTCTTGTGGGATCCGGTGAAGATTCCCCGAATCACGCTGGACATGCCTGATAGAATATACCAAATAGGAATCAGAGAACATTCTTAGAGTTTTCAGAAGGATTAATATGAAATTACGAAATTACCAAATGTTTCCTACAGATATTACTTGAAAAAATTGTTTATAGAGGCATCCAGTGCATTTTATAGTTTTCCCTTATGATTTTTCTTATGATAATTCAACAAATATTCCAGTGTTTCTTCCAAATATATTTTTCAAG
Source organism: Aedes aegypti (assembly GCF_002204515.2). Lineage (NCBI taxonomy): Eukaryota > Metazoa > Arthropoda > Insecta > Diptera > Culicidae > Aedes > Aedes aegypti. The sequence goes on from NC_035108.1 coordinate 444,814,445, forward strand.
ATGGTTCTGAGTCCCCTGAAATTCATCTTGAGATTGTTAGTTGGGTAATCTTTAGAAATTTTCCAAGATGGATTCCAAGAAATCCAAGTTTACCAGGAAATTAATGCCAGAAATCAGGAATTCCTCCAGAAATTATTGCAGGCAGGCATTGCAGAATTCGCTCTCTTTTGATTTTGAAGCACGATCAAAGCAAGCAAAGATAAACATCCCATCTGTTGCGGTCTATGATCGACAATGTATCGCAAGTTGTAACGAGTCTGATAGGAGCAGCGAACAAGAGCCCCAAAGAGAGAGCGATGATAAAATCCATTATTCTCGCTTGTTTTCCGTTGGGGTAGGTGTTTTACTTTACTGGCACGATAAACAATCACCGAACTTCCGATGGCAATAGTGTTGTTTTATACAATAAATTATGAAAAATATTTAAGAATTACTGAAAATTAATATTTCAATGATTACCTTCGGGCCCCTAAAATTCGTAGTGGTAAACGTGCAACTATTCACCAAGACCAAGCTTAGTCTCATGAGTACGAATCTATAAAGCAATCCATGAGACACATGTGATCAGCTGTCATTTTTGTTTACGATGAGCTTTCGACGTTTCGCGATCGGAGTGACCGTTTGATTACAAATTGAGCTGCGTGAGCGTTAAAATTTTTGATCTTTTCTTTTACATTTACTAGCCTTGTTTTTAAGTCTCCCGTGAGCGAGAGCGAGACATCACCAATACAGGGCTCGCAGTAAAAGTCAAGAGAACAAAAGAATTATAGCGGAGTACATCAAGGTGTGTGCATTGTACTCTGTAGCCAGAGAATTGAAACCGCCTTGGAGTACATAAGCCATTTTACGAGACGTTCGAATGACGTTTTCTGGCGGGCCGCTCATTGTTGTTGTTCAAAAAACTAGCATGATATCTGAATGGCGCTGGTCACATTTTTGTTGGCGATGACGTCCCCATCTCTTTCAGCGCATGTTTCTACCCGGTTTACGGTAACGTAGATGAAAAATATCTTCCCTGCCTACTGATTTAAATTTTACATGCGAAAATTTAAAACTTTGTTAAATTGTCTCCAGCGCCATTGTTGAATATGCTCCTTCCAAATGTAACGCTAGAAGAAACGTAAATAAATCGGCCCGCCAGAAACTTTCAAAGCTGGTAAACAAACAGAAACCATATGATTCGAAACGTCTCATAAAATGGCTTATAGACTAATAAAAATGTTAAGTTTTGTTAACACTCATATTTTTTGTTTACCCTTCCGTTTCGGTTGCATGCACACTTTCAGCTGCCAGTCCTATTGAGCTTAAGGGTATGCGATATGGATTTTTTCCATGTCGATACGAAACGAAACGATACGCGGAATATCTTGCGCTGATAATGACGAAACGAAACGAAATTTAAAAATGTTTCGTGTAACTCGATACGAAATCAAATATCTCACGGAATTTTTCGAAACGAAACGAAATTTTTGAATTTGTTTCGCGGAATACACGTTTAAGTTTTTTTTTCTTGTCAAAAGCTGGAAATTTGACAATAAGCATAAAAACGTCTTTTTATATCCTCTACCATATGGAAACCTTAGCGTTGCTCAGCGGAATCCTTACATGATTTGGTAAAACTCTTTTCTGTTTGTTTGAAATCTTCTTAATAACTTTTTAAGGTTTCATTTCAACATATCTGACACTCACACAAGGCAATGAGTGGGTTTAAGAGGAAAATAACCATCATCGTTCTACACATTTTCAAAACCAGTTTTTTTTTGCTCAAAATTGAAGCAACGTTCATGAACATCTATCATTGCATTACACTTGTCATACGTAATACGCTGATAGATTTTCATGAGGATATCTTGAAATTTGAACGTAAAAACTGTTTTTTTTTTATTTTTGATGATAGCTGATGATTCTTGAGCCTTAATTTAAATGTAGCAACTAAGAAGTGGGTCGAAAAGCAGTTACAAACATTCAAAATAATCTTAAAAATATTGAGTGGAATCCAAAATTAGTTTGATTTTTAGAAACGCCTTACAATTTTTTTAATCATGTGGATATGCTAATATATACCATAAAACATGGAATAATGGTATTCATTTTTTTTTGCTGTACTTTATGCTTTGTGGCTTGAATGAATGTGATTGGGGACACAAGTCGATAAGTGATCATGAAAACACTAAACTGAGAAGCAGACTCTTCCCCAGTTGGAACACAACGCAAGAAAGAAGAAAAAAAAAAGTAGAACAGAGGAATCACTGGAATATTTGCTTTAGTATTTGCTGGAGTATTGAATTAAATTAAATTTTAAAAAATCCATCAACACATACCGTAAATTCGGGTGAAATTGATCAGTAGTGTGAAATTGATCACTGTGTCACTCGATTTTATTTCTTTCTAATGGAGCACAAATATCAATGTAACCCACAGTGAATGAACGTTGTTTGTTGTAAGTATGTCCAAATCGTGTGTTGTGAAGTTTTTTGCGTTCAAAAATGTTCATTTCTATGAAAATAATGTAAAATTTCAAAATCTTGTACGGTGCAGTATTGTCAAACATCAATAAACTTTTAGTTTTAGACAAGGATTTGGACATGGTATAATCCTGAAAGTATGTTAGGATCAGGGTTGGGAAAAATCATGAAATTTATTCTACAGTAGCCAAGCAAAGCCAATCACAGTCAGCAAAGCCAGTGAAACTCACGCCCATCGCTGCTGTAGGCAAAAGCCTTGAAAATAGCAAAACACCCGTTGCTAAGGGCAACCCAAAATTACTGTAGAAAAATGTTCTATTTCCCGCTGCATTTCCCGCATTTAGAGCCTTCAATGACACTCATGATTGAGAAAATTCGTGCACCCAACATAGGCTACTTGATGAGATTCACATTTTTGAACTACTGTACTGGAGAGCCACGTGATTTTCGCGAAAATTCAAGCCTACTACTATTACCATTCCCAGCACTGGTTAGGATACTTAAGATATATCGCTAAACTAGATTTCATAACCAAAACTCGTACCACTTCATTGATTTGGTTAAAATAATTGAATTTCTGTTAGATATCAGGAAATTCCTTAGGAAATTGCATACATTTAGGCGTTTTCTGCGTTATTCTTGGAATTTAAACATGCATTATTTCTAAAAATATTGTATTGTTAACAATTTGGCAAGCATATTCGGATTCAGGGAGCTCAAATCCATTATGTAGAGTTGTTTTGAAAACTAACAATAATCGCATTGATACGTGATCAATTTCACCCCGAAATGAGATCTCCCGATTTTTTATTTTAGACATATTTTTTAGCACTAAAATTACATTTGTTAGAAAATGTCGGTACTTGAGTCAATGAGGCTCACCTTTATACTTGTTTTTCTGCATTCAGTTGTTTGGCATTGTCATCATTATAGAAATCAGACAAGAAAAACCATGAAAAGTGATCAATTTCACCCAAATTTACGGTACCTAAGAAATAAATCAAGATAAATTTAATAGAACTGCAAAAGTAATAAACTCCAAGAGATATTGCGACAGCAACATAACCAGGATTGCCTGTTGAAGTAAATTAGAATTTCCTAATAAATTTTCTGGAAAAGCCTTGCATTAACTGTGAATTAATTCTTAGAGGGATCAAATCTGGATGAATGCAAGAGTAAACCTTGTAGAAAATACTGAAGGTATTTCTATTATTTTGTAGAGCAAATACTAAAGAAATGATCCTATTCCAAAATCTGTGAAGGAATTTCTGGACGACTTCTGGAAGAAATAAGGATTGTTGATATTATCCCATTTTCAGATTCTTTGTTTAAAACTGACTACAAAATCACATTTTTACTGAATTTTGAGCCTCGAGAGTATTTTAAAAATGTTCGTTCAGACAATCCGTCTTTTAATGAGCTAAATTTAATGTTTAGCTTTTTTTTTTCTCGAGATCTAGATGTGCGAAAATTGAAAAAAAATGTTGCGCTTTTCTTTTGTGAAATACCCTAGGTATACCACCAAACTTGAATCTAAATCCGGAACCAATTTCGATGGTGCTTGCAATGCATGAATCAAATTTATAAGTGATTTGTGATTTTTACTAAAACAAATCATCAAAATCGATCGAAAGATGGCGAAACTAGAGAGTTTTGAAACTTGATGTCGGTATTGAAAAGATCAAGACCTTTGCTTTGCGGCATTTGGCTTCCAATACATATATTGATAGATTATCAATATTCGCATTTTTTTTAAATTGGGGGTCGTGAGGAAATTTTGTCATGTTATAAGAGGAGAGAGGAGTTGGTGGTGTGGTACAGCGTGAATAAACCTAGATTCATTTTTCGATATAAAATAATGTATGCATCTTCCTTGTTTAAGGTGAATATAAATCGAAGGCATACCTCAGAATTTCAAGAGCACAAATCTAACGAACCCGACAGCGGTTCAGCTGAACACTTGATTGATTGGCCATCGAGTAACCAATCGATAGATTTTTCAGCTTGAATGGACGTCTGGTTCTTTAGATTTGTGCTCTTTAAGATTTGAGGTGTGGCTTTGGATCACCCAAATCAACGCGATTTTTTACGGCGACAGCGACAAACAATCGCTGCGATTTCGCTGCTACATGTAGAATTTCATGACACAACAAGGAAATCGCGGAGAGCCTTCACTCATTGATGCGTACTATTAGTTTTCTCTTCTATTCTCCCGCTGTTCTTATGCAGAGTTAAAAGTGACGTCATAGCGGGAAAGCAAGAGAGAGAACTAATGCGCGCATCAATAATCTGCACCACCTGAGCAAATCCAGATCATCAGGGACTCACGCTCCGCAGCTTTTTTTGACATTTATGTACAAACAATTTTTGCGATATATTAACGGGTTTGCTCAAAAGGACACGCGATGTTCCCCGGAGGAAACCGTGGTTTTGCTCTCTTCATTCTTATGGAAGATAACATTGCGGTAGTTCATCAAACGCAGTTGTTCCTTTCCTGGGCTATTCGCCGCGAGGAATTTAGGGCAAATGGGCGTTTTTGGAAACTTTTCAACGGCAGTGCAGTTTATCATATCCTGCGGACCAGTCAATACTACAGTCATCCCACAGTTATGGATAGCACACACATATTTGTTCCATTCGTAGGAAATAAAATGTCATACATATGCCTTGAAGCGTTGATTCATATTTGTGGGGCATTGAAACCCATACCACAGTTATGAATCTAAGATAAGACGATTCCTAAGGAAACGCCAAAACGTATGCTTTCACTAGCACACCATTCGTTTGCCTCGCAGATAATTTGCTGTTATAGTGTTCTGATCCATGATATGAGTCGATTTGATCCATAATACCGACCCATTTTTGACTGTAGCCGCTAGGAGTAGAAGCGAACGCTTTGCTTTTTTTGTTCGGTATTTAACTCGAATTTCGCGAAATTCCGTTTGTTTTCAATTTTCCGTGGAAATATTTTAACAATTTGGCGAAACGAAACGAAATAGCAAAATACAAATTTCGCCAGTGCGAGTTCCGTGGAATTCCGCGGAATTTCGTTTCGAAGCGTATTTGACGGAATCATTCGGTATTTCGCATACCCTTAATTGAGCTCTCGCCGAGCGGTGTCACGAACACATGCGCAAATTCGCTGGTTGAAAATACTGCCATTTAATTTAGCTGGGAACAGCTGATCTTTGTTTATACTTTCCACCAGCAATTTTTAAGTAGTGTTGGTGGTGGGCGCAGAAACCACTAGGGTAGATGTACCAATAGTGGAGGTACTAAGCACGATTCAACTTCATTGAACAACCTAAATTCAAGAAGCGCAATTAATGCACATGTTAATGCTGAAAATGAGCGTGGGAGAAAAAAGTTATTCCGCATGGTTCGAGATGGATTTTCTAGGTATTTTTTTTTGCTATATATTTTTAGCGATTAATATGAAAATATATATTTTTCTGCACCTATATGGTGATGAAAAACTCTCTGTTTTAAAGAAGTGAAAAAGGACTTTGATTCAGAGGTGAATATATTACATAGTGTTGTTAAACCGTAATAACATTAAAATCGTAAACTATATATGTATATTCAGTGCTGTGTACGACAAGCGAGGTATTTCTACCAGTGTAGTACAGAATACAACAACGCAAACACTGTAATGTTAAAACGGATATAGTCTGGAAGTTTCTTCCTGAGTAAAATGCCGGTTTATTCAACAATATTGCTAGAACACTAAAATAGGAAAATACGATATGATATTTGAGTCCAACTGTTACCTAAAGTGACGTGTTTTTCAAACGCTCATACCTATATCTTTATTTTTTATCTCCGTATATTTTAAGTAAACACATTGCAGCAAATCAAAATCTCCTGAAAACTGTGTCAAATCACTACATTTTCAAATATTTACAATTAAAATAAAAAATGCATAAGCACATACATACGCACGAATTCATAACATTTGCGCAAGAAAATATTATTGAAAATGAAAAACTGTCAAAAATACACCCCTTTTTACATCATTCCAGTACACATAACTTTTTTCTCCCACGACACGACAAATATCAACTTTTTCTTGTCTCATTTAGATCTTTCAAATGATTTATGAGTCATTCGTGTACATTCCGGGACCAAACTCCATACATTTTTTCCCAATCTCCTTTATCTGAGAAAGTACTCCATAGATCTAATGGGATAGTTTCTTTATAAAAGGCTGAGGAAATCAGCAGAGAAAATTTATGAGATAACCCTAGACAAATTTATTGAACAATCAAGAAAATTAGAACTTTTTTTTGCAGGATTGCCCGGAATAATTCTGAAGTTATTTTGGGAATACCCGTCGAGCAATTTTTAAAGCAATAGCTATTCAAACTACAGTATCGGACATATAAAATGCACCAAAGCCATTTTCCCATACAATATGGTCAACTTCAGAGAGCTATATCTCCGCCGTATCACAACCGATTATTTTCATTTTTTCTGTGACGAACTACAAATTACCTCATTGAAAAAGCTGCTTGAAAATTATTGATTCAAAAGTTACAGATAGGTTGAATTATGACATAAAAATGCACCAAGTCATAAACTGATGTAGCAGATAAACTAAGCGTCGAACCTTCTTGGTGTCTTAAGAGCATTTGTTCATTGAGTGATAAGGACCAAATGCGATGAAGACACCGAAAGGATACGACGCATAGTTTGTATGATACATCACTTTTTGTCTTGGTGCATTTTTTATGTCAAAATTCAACCTATCTGTAACTTTTGAACCAATAATTTTTAAACAAAGTTTGCAATATTTATCGAAAATTAAGGTAATTTGTAGTTCGACACAGAAAAAAATGAAAGAAATCGGTTGAGAATTGGCGGAGATATAGCTCTCTGAAGTTGACCATTACTGTTACTGGAAATGTTGACGTGTTACTTGCTTTATGGAAGCCGAGGAGTCCTCTGCACTTCCACAAGTAGACACTGGGTCTACAATAAGACAAAAATCTTGCGTTCAACCGATTCCCTTCTCTCTCTTTTTTTATGTTTCCTCAAAAGCTACTACTAGAATTATACGGAATTTATCAATTCCAAGAAAGCTCAACGAGATAGTAGTTGGTGTGATAATATTAAGAATTTGAGAAAATATTTGTTCAAATTACATTGTCGCTGTAGTCGATGAATTTTCTTCGTTAGTGACTTGAAGATTTCCCAGTCAATAGAGAAGAGACTGTATTGTACATAAAATAAGAAAGGTAACCAAGGTACAAGGTAAGGTATTTTTTTTAAACGAAGCATGCTTCTAGTTTATTGCAGTTCCTTCTCCATCGATTAAAGTATTTTCAATTTACTATTTAAAGATATTCATTGACTACAGTGCCACTAATATCCTTTTCTGGATTGAAAACGAGATGCTACGAGATTGACGAGAAATGTTGTTAAATAATACGGGATGTTATTCTCATCATTAGACTTTACCTTCTTCTTCTTCTCCTTCTTCTTCTGCTTCTTCTTGACAATACTTCTCCAATGTTACAGAGCATGCTTATCTGTTATTAACAGCCTGCTTCCACAATCATTAACATTTCAGTAGTTGCGCTTTAGTATTTTTCACAACACTGATGACAAAACCCGCTTTTTATTCACAGCAGTAGCGTGGCGGATCTGATGATGGCAAATCGCGCGTCGACTGGAAGGGTAACTACTAGTTTACTGCTTGAAAGTTGTCATATCGTGTGGCAAATACAACCATACTCTATGCTCAGGGAAGTTAGGGAAGTTTCCACTGGCCGGGAACATATCCCAGATATCTAAAGGCACAACCAGCCCTTTGAAGGAAGCACCATACTAGACAACGAACTAGCATGCAACGCCCAGTAGCACAGTCGGAAAACGTTATTTACGAAAAGTTTTTCGGCCTGTGGTGGAATCGAACCCACACTTCTTAGCACGATACGCTTAAATGCCTTGGTGACATAAACCGCACGGCCCACAAATCTGCAGCATGGCTTTGCTTTACTAGACGAATCCCACCGGGGACCACATCTGATGGACCTTCGTGCCAACAAACACCATGGTGGTTAACATCGTGTCATGCGGAGAGCCGGGTTTAACAACCGAGGTAAGATTTTCAAAAGATCCAACCAATTTGTTTGCTTCCCGGTTGATATGGTTATTGTCGGCGGAACATTTGATAATCGTTTTTGTTCAACTGCCTAAAACGTAAAGCAACAAAAGTGGTGAATACGTCAAAAACAAAGTACGCACTGAAAGGCAGAACCAGTGCTGGGAATAGTAATAGTAGTAGGCTTGAATTTCGCGAAAATCACGTGGCTTTCCAAGTACAGTAGTTCAAAAAAGTGAATCTCATCAAGTAGCCTATGTTGGGTGAATGAATTTTCAAAATCGTTAGTGTCATTGAAGGCTTAAAATGCGGGAAATGTAGCGTGAAATAGAACATTTTTCTACAGTAATTTTGGGTTGCCCTTAGCAACGGGTGTTTTGCAATTATCAAGGCTCTTTGCCTACAGCAGCGATAGGCGTGAGTTACACTGCCCGAGGAGGAACAAATAACTCCCCAATAACTTATGCATACCATTTTTTGGTATCATACCAAAATTAGGTATTGTTCAGTTGTCAATACTTCAATTTGGTATTATAATGGTATTGAAAAAAATCTTTAAAACAATTAAAAATACTTCATTGAGGTATTAAACAGCTATTGAGGTCTGCTGGAGGTATTGAACTACAATTGAAAAATTTCATTTTTATATGAAAATCCATCAAGTATTATTGAGGTATTACAATACCTGATCTAGTTATCAGTTTGGTGTTCGTAGAATATGCTTGAGATATTATTTGAGGTATTTTACCTCTTATGCAGGGCTAATTCATACCTCATTCAGGTATGTAGTATTGGAAATTATCTGGTATGGAATACCTCAATTTGGTATTCAGTAGTTATTTTCTTCTGCTCGGGTGGCTTCGCTGACTGCGATTGGCTTTGTTTGACTACTGTAGAATGAATTTTAGATTTTTTCCCAACCCTGGGCAGAACTGTCGCGCTTGAAACAGTGTTTCAAAAGACGGGGATACTCTCGAGCACGGTGTACTATATTAAGAAGGTGATATATTCCGAAAACTGACAGCTACTTGACGACGCCATTCCTATCCACCTCGAACAAATTTACGAAAAAAATGATCTAGTGGTCCGGAAGGTATATGGGACGATAGGAGCGACGTCACATGTTTACAATCTAACTTGATATTTACATCAGTAAAGAGCCTGCCTTGTTAATTTTTATGCCGTGCTCTCGAGGTGGTTGATGAATTCGTCTTGTGTCCTCCATCATCAGAGGAAGGCATGCCTCCTTTGGACTCCAGAAAAAACTGCGATCGAGAAAAAATCACCCCAGACCAAATGTTCCATACAAAAACGCTGATAAGACCGGTGATCCCCTGTGCACATGTAGCTAGCACCATACAACTGGAAGAGGACCTGCGAGCACTTGGAGTGTTCGAACTACGGGTGCTTATGACCATCTCTGGCGATGGTCTGATAAGATAGTGTTTGCTTCGAATCCGGTTGTTACAAGAAAACGTAGAGTACAGTGATTGAGGTGGCTTGATCAGATGTCACAAAAATCTGGAGAGCGTGGGACAAAATCTAAGTTGGAAAGACACATGGATCTTGTAAATTGGTGTAAATAGTCAAATCAATTAGTGTAATACCATGTAATGCCATAAGGAAGTCCATTCAATTTAGGCCATAGAAATTTGAAGAAGCACATGTCAAGTTGCGCTATGTAGTGCAAAATCTATTAAATTTGTGCTTCATTGGTCCGCTAAAACTCGAGATTTGTATCTTCAAATTTATGATGACAGTGATAAGAATGAGATAAAATATAAGGAAAACAGTATGGCCTCCCGTGTTTCCTCTAGGGACCGCATCAAAGTACACCTTACTACTGCTCGAGTCACGGTCGCTAAGCAAGTCGTCACGACAAACAACTATTTACCGCAAATCATCATCACCACCATAGCCTGCTACTACTGATCGCATATTTAAGCACACATATGTCTCGCTAAACATGCTGCGACTTAATTACAGACAGCCTGCGGCCACGTTTTGACGACGTTCAGCCATCCGACCAGCAGTCATCAATTAGCGAAACGCACTGATTAAGAGGGGAGCAGGGTGCACTGTCTAATTGATAGAACCATCCGTCTATGCCCGGGTTCCACCAGAAAGCTCCCGCGTGCAACCTTACGCCCGATCAGAAGCGCATAAAAGAAAAATAACTCAATCAGATTAGTTTTTCAAACAATCTGAGGCAACTTTGAAATTATATAATAACACAGTGCGATTCACAAAATGTAAACAAAGTTCTGACTGTACAAAAATGTTTTACTATGTAACTATAACAAGGATAAATTTGACTAAGAGAAGTGTACGATATTAGAATTGATATCAACATTTTACATCTAGTTTATAACAACCTTTGTTATTATTATATTTCATTTTGTTGAGATCTAGATAAAACTAGTAAATGAAAACCGAATTCAATATTGTAATTCCAGTTGAGTATGTATCCTTTGACAGATACGCGTATTTCGACCTCAACTGTAAGGCCGTCGTCAGTGTCGTGTACTAGACTCTACTTGATCGCTTATCTGCCAAAGTATACAAACTCTCGTGGAAATAAATGGTATAATACTAAATTCGGTTTTTGATTTACTTATAAGTATACCACTAAACAGCTGAGAGATTTCGTCTTTGATATTATACTTATGATATAATTGCACGATATTCTGTTATAGTGTTTGGGGATTTTTTTTTATTACCGTACGGGTTTGGGCCGAAGGGTCTCAGATTTTCATGAAACTTTTTCCACAGGCAGGGCTCATGGATATATAAATAAAAAAAAATTGAGAAAAATTCAGGGTCGCCTATTTTTCCGGAAAACTCCGGTGGAAATTTTTTGTTTTCCCTTGACACTACTTACTTTGAAAAATCATAACTCAAGAACGAAGCATCGTAGAAACAAAGTATTTATATGTAAATTTAAGCAAATTTTCTCAAAAATCAAAAAAAATATGAACTGGGAAAAGTTTTCCACAAAATTTTCCACCGTTGGGAAAATTTGTAAAGAAAAGCCGGAAAAACTATGCCCGAACTCGTGGAAAATTTTCAAAAAAAAATTTTCGAAAGGGTAATTTTATAAGCTTTAATCACTGAAATTTTTGGAATGCACTTTTTTTTCGTTTTTGAGTTATGGCCAATTTTGTGAAAAATGTCCAGATGTGCCATATAAGACTTTTCTTTGAAAAATCATAACTCAAGAACGAAACATTGTAGAAACAAAGTTTTCATATGAAAATTTAAGCAAATTTTCTCAAAAATCAAAAAAAAAATATGAACTGGAAAAAGTTTTCCACAAAATTTTCCACCGTTGGGGAAATTCATAAAGAAAAGCTGGAAAATCTATGCCCAAACTCGCGGAAATTTTTTAATAAAATATTTTTAAGAAAGAAACTTTATAAACTTCAATTCTGGTAACTTTTAGGATGTACTTTTCTTTAGTTCCTGATCTATGGTCAATTTTGTAAAAAATGCAAAGATTTGCCATACATGCCTTTTCGTTTAAAAATCATGACTCAAGACTCATCATGACTTGTCGAACCGGATTAGAATTATCTCAAAAATATGAAATTTTTGAAATGGAATCAGTTTCCCAGGACATTTTTCACTGTTTATGAAAACAAACAATGAAAACCCGATTAGCTATTCCAGCTTTCAAACAAAGTATATTTGAAAAGAGCGATCAATAAGATTCAATCCTACAATATTTTTCAATACGCTCATTTTTCGTTCCTAAAACATGATCAAAATTGCTAGGATGAGCTGTTTGAACTATATATTTACAAATTTATAAGTTCATAAACAAAATTTCTTAAGAACGAAACTACATAAAAACAGAGTTTTCTTCAATCAGAATGTAGGCAATTTTTCCTGTTAGGTAACTACAAAATTGACAGTTAAATAAATGGGTAGACAATATGACAAATAGGTATTTACCTATTCAAGTTTAAAGCGTTGAAGTGGCTTGAGAATCATAAGTTTACCAAAAACTAACAAAGAGCAGTGAGAAAGTGCAAGTGTTGTCTATCAGCTGTATATTCCTCGTTATTATTTTTTGTAAAGTGAAAAAAGTTTTCCCGAAGCTGTTGAAATGGACAAAGTTCAATATTACGAATACAATTCTTTATGCTGTAACCCCTTCGGACTGGACGGCCACAAATCAGTAAGGACAAATCTACGATCGATCAGCCAAGGCCTCATCAGTAAGCTTCATTCGAATGGAGTTCGGTGGATTACGGAAAAGATGAAAATTTGCGTAAAGTGCTCCATTACCGGTGACCAGAAGGCTCTCGTAACGGATCTTCCAGAAGCAATGGCGTTTGAGGAACAAGTTTCACCACTATCTTCGTTGGCATCGCCAAAGAAAACTCCTTCCTCGGGTGAGTCAGTTGATTCTATAAATAATGTACAAAAAATTCAAGAGCTTGCTAAATTCTTGGAAATTTCTTTTCAAGTAAAATCTTCACGTTTGGATGCTTCTAGTAGTAACTATCGCAATGCTTCTATGGACGAAATGTTCAATCAAATTTTGAGTAAAATAAAGACTTGGTTTCCACCTAATATTGTCGATGTTACAGAGGATTTTAATTCCGTTTTATTAAATTTGAACTCAGCTGTTACAAAAGCCGAACCTGACAAGCAAATTGAACTTCTAAAATTACTTCCTAGGAATTGGTCATATGCCAAAGTTAAAGCTCATTTTGACGTGTCTCAACACGTTATAACTGAATCAAAAGAATACAATTTAGGGATTCAACCACTTTCAAAAGTAGGACGACCCTCGCATGGATCAGATGTCCAAGACATAGTTTCAAATTTTTACCTAAGGGATGATATCAGTCGGCCATTTCCTGGCTTGAAAGATACCATATCTATTAAGTTACCCAATGGAGTGCGCCAAAATGTTCAAAAACGCCTTTTGCTTGACTCTTTGGATACTTTATATAAACAATATTTGGAAACCTGTAAGAGTGAACAGGAATCTGTCTCATTCACATCGTTCTGGAAACTTGAACCAAAACAATGTGTTTATACAAAGGATTCATCGGCCATGAATGTTTGTGTTTGCATGATACATTAGAATATGAAATTCGTGGTTGATGCATTGAAAAAAAAAACTAATTTCTTTGAAGTTCATAATACAGAAAAAAAAACTTAACACCTTTTTGACTAGTCAAATGATGTGTCCAGATGGTACAGATGATTGTTACTTGAGGTCCTGTGAGGATTGTAAATTAAAGAAATTAGATTTTGTTGCCAATCGCTTAGATGAAAACAACGTTGAAGAAGTTAAGTATTGTTTTTGGATTATTTCTCCTCGTTGTGAAATTATCAACAAAGAGGAAAATGTAAATGATTTTATAGAAAACTTGAAAAATCTCACAGAGAAGTTTCATGTGCATCAATTCAGAGTAGATAAACAAAATAAATTTATAAGAGCTAAAAAGGAATCACTAGTTGAAAACAAAGAAATAATGTGCCAGATGGATTTCGCGGAAAATTATTCGTGCGTGATACAAGATTCCATTCAAAGCCATTACTTTGTACGATCTCAAGTAACAATCTATTTGTAATTTATTACAAAGACAAATCTTCGATCAAAGTCTTAAATTTTGTTGTAATTGCTGACATAAAAAAGCATAACACGACATCAGTTTATGCTTTTCAAACAAAACTAATTTCAAGATTGAAAAATAAATTTCCTGAGCTTTAAAAAATCATTTATCTTTCTGATGGTTGCGGAGAGCAGTACAAAAATAAATCAAATTTCAAAAATGTATGCAACCATGAAAATGATTTTAAAATTAGAGCAGAATGGCACTTTTTCCCAACCTCACATGGAAAAGGTCCATGTGATGCCATCGGTGGCAATATTAAGCGAATGGCTAGAGATTAGAAAGTATTAGTATTAGTATTGGAAAGTCAGCGGAAATTAATAACGCCAAACAATTTTTTGACTGGGCTGTGTCGCAAAAGGTGAAAGACCAATTTAAAAAAGATTGGGAATTCATCTATGCAACTGAAAATGACTATTCAGAGGCTGAAAAATTACTTCAGGAGAGATTTTTTAACTTTGTTCCAATTCCTGGAACAAAAAATATCATTCATTTATTCCAAAAGACGAACGAAGCATTTTTGCGAGTGAATTCTCAGATGCACATGAAAACCAAGAAATGCTGTATTTTCTGCTTTGTTCTTAATACTACAAAGAAACGAAAATCTTCTGGTGGTAGCAACCAAAGGCAATCTTTCCGGTTGAAAAAATAGATAGTTTTAAGATAAAATGTAAGTTATGTACTGAATAATTGAATAAAATAAAATTAAAGAAAAATATAAAAAGAATCTTATTTGTTCCATAGAAAAGAAAGAATCCCTTGGAATGGAAAAGAAACAGTTTTTTCAGCTTTGCTTAACGGTGTAATGTTTCATGAAAAATATAATCCAATCCGACTTATACTTCATTAAAACTAATCCCATATCCTTTCTTTCAGATCTTTTAGAAAATTTGCAATTGCTTTGATAAAAAAAACCTTGTTTTTCTGATGCTTCGATTGAAATATGGCTTTTCAAAGAAAAGGCTAATATGGTCATTTTTCACAAAATTGACCATAACTCAGGAACAAAAAAAAAGTACATCCTAAAAGTTACTAGAATTGAAGTTTATAAAGTTTCCTTCTCAAAAATATTTTAATAAAAATTTTCCGCGAGTTCGGGCATAGATTTTCCAGCTTTTCTTTATGAATTTCCCTAACGGTGGAAAATTTTGTGGAAAACTTTCTCCAGTTCATTTTTTTTTGGATTTCAGAGAAAATTTGCTTGAATTTTCATATAAAAACTGTGTTTCTACAATGTTCCGTTCTTGAGTTATGATTTTTCAAAGAGAAGTCTTATATGGCACATCTGGACATTTTTCACGAAATTGGCCATAACTCAAAAACGAAAAAAAAGTGCATTCCAAAAATTTCAGTGATTAAAGCTTATAAAATTACCTTTTCGAAAATATATTTTTGAAAATTTTCCACGAGTTCGGGCATAGTTTTTCCGGCTTTTCTTTACGAATTTTCCCAACGGTGAAAAATTTTGTGGAAAACTTTTTCCAGTTCATATTTTTTTGAATTTTTGAGAAAATTTGCTTAAATTTTCATATAAAAACTTTGTTTCTACGATGCTTCGTTCTTGAGTTATGATTTTTCAAAGTGTCAAGGGAAAACAAAAAATTTCCACCTGAGTTTTCCGGAAAAATAGGCGACCCTGAATTTTTCTCAATTTTTTTTATTCATATATCCATGAGCCCTGCCTGTGGAAAAAGTTTCATGAAAATCTGAGACCCTTCGGCCCAATTTGTACGATAATAAAAAAAAAATCCCCGTTTGTTACATAACACCTAACCGGCTATAATTCCTAACACATTCTGTGGTAAAATCAGTTTGGAACAATTTTGATATTGCTTCCTGATCGGGCACCCGCTTGAAACAGTTACGTACGACGAGTATGGCGACCGTTTTGCATCTTGATTCTTTGATCGTGTAATTAACGGTATCGCGCTAACATTGACTTGTCACTGCTCCGGCTCACTCAAAACGACAGAAAGGGTCTCTCATCCGTGCGATATGTGCCGCCGGTTTCGGGCAGAATATAGGTTAGAGATAGTTAGATGGTTAGATGGTCACAGAAAAGCTTAACCGAGCACGCTTTTCACTAAAAATAGCTTGTCACGCAGTCATTGAATTAAGGCCGGGGATGTGTTTGCCAACAAACAATAAGCACTTCGTCATCGTCGTATGAGGCGACAGAGATTCTATCGGAGCTTGTTGCAGTGCGATAATTGGTTGGTTGGAATAAGTCATGTAGGATTTGTACTAAACTGGAGGAAATTCTTACTAACTTCGGAGTGCAATCAATCAAAGATTAGATTACCGGTCAATCTGAACACAAAAATCGTCAATGGGTGGGGTATTAAGTAACATATGTGTGTATGTATCTGGAATAAACGAGTTAATTTGCAATGGGAATGATTAGCGGCTCAGATAAGGTACTGCCCGTCAACCACACAATCGCTGATGTTTTGAAGGGCCATGGGATTAGCATTGTAGCTTTGCAGGAGCGATGATAGTAAGAATACTAACGGCGTTTCATCATGTCAGCACACGATTCAGTGAAGAAAAATGAGTATTACTATGAAGGGCTATGGCAAAGGATAACTAAACATGGTTCTCCGGCGTAACTAATTAGGCATATGAGTACAACCATTGATCGTTGAAATTCAAGTGTTCTGAATGGATTCAGCAGTGAAGAAGGACTTCGTGCTTCTGAAGAGTAAAACGAAACACATGATCGCAAGTAGAGATAGAGAAGGGCCTAGTCGTGTTATTATGACTTATTTTTATTTGAGTTGCTTTTCGCCCTGGCGAGTGAGCCACACATAGGGTGATGTGCTAGTATCCATCGTATTAAGCATTGATCAATGAGAACTGCAATTTTCCCAGTATTGCAGTGAATTATGCTGATACAAACCGTTGCCAAACAATTCTTTCTCAAAACGGCTTTAGGTTGTACAATATCATTTTGAAAAATCTTGATCTCTTTTTGGAAATAATGCAAAGAAAATGCATCTTACCGTATTCTCAATCCGTCGTATCGTTTTCAACTCCGTCGCAATCAGTTTCCAGATTCGTCTCACAACTTACGGCTCACTGTGTGTATTGAATGGTTAAAACACAACATATCAACGCTATAATAAAATGTTTTACTAGAATATATAGATCTACGGGCATCCCCCTTCATTCCTTGAGCATGATGGAATATACTAATTTCCTTTAAAATTAATTGTTCGTCATCAAAATTCAGCCCGAATATATGAACACAATTTCTTTTGACCGTACAATTATGGCATTTACATTTATAAGGTTTAATCACCGCATGACTTTAATAATATGAAAATTTATTGGCTTTTATCGGTGAATGCAATACTGTACTCAGAGTGAAAGGGAGTAACGAAAGTAATGAAATGACAAGATGGATAGAATCGCAAGCGAGCGACGAGAGAAATGAATAGAAGTTGAAAATTTGTTTTTAACAGAGGGCCATATGTGTGAATTGTGTAGAATCAATTTGGCAAAGAAATTTAACGTCAGTTCGAATAGGATCACTTGGGCAAATTAGGGGTATGCGAGATTAGACGCGAAAAATCCAATAAGTAACGTCTTTTCGTATCAATCTCCGAAAATATGCCAACGATCGATAGAACTGTTATATACGCCGAACAATATAGTTAACAGGTCGAGGCGACAAATTTTTGCCTGTCTAGTGTTAGTAGTGACCAACACTACAACATCTAGCCGTTCAAGACCAGGACGTTAGGCAACGATTTGTCGTTTCGATTGTGTTGTTCACACATATGGCCCTCTGTTAAAAACAAATTTTCAACTGCTATTCATTTCTCTCGTCGCTCGCTTGCGATTCTATAAATCTTGTCATTTCATTACTTTCGTTACTCCCTTTCACTCTGAGTACAGTATTGCATTCACCGATAAAAGCCAATAAATTTTCATAATATTATTTATGGCATTTGCTCACAGTACAGCGAAAACAACACAATCAAAGGAACCGTATTTTTACGTCGAGCGTCGCACACACATTGATGCTCACAAGCTTTTTTTCTCAGTACGACGGATTGAACTTTGTTTACATTCTCAATTATACGCGGCGGTTGAAGAAATTTCGTAAAATTTGGTGATTTATTGAAGTTTTACGGCGTGTGATTGGAATGAAATCCTTCAGTGAAGAAGTACGAAGATTTTCCATAGTGAAAATAAGTGCCCGGCGAAATAAGTCACCCACGGGGACGGGAAGAAACTTGTGTTGGAAAGTGATGTGGCTCAGTCAATCGCTAAGCATTTCTCTCAAATCGTGTTCGTCCATGCGATTTCGGTGAAAAAGTGCAAAGTGGATAATTGAACTGAAGTTATTTACCGAAATACAGTAGTTTTATTGCATTTTTGGTGTACAAGTGTACAAACCATAACAGTTTTCACAAAATTACACTTGGATAATGCATCTATGTTGCAGGTAAGTTTGAATATCCGCCGTAGTGGAACATTTAAAGTTTGATACGACGAATAGTAGCGCTTACGACGAAGTAGAACAAAACCCTAGTGGTTTTGGTGCTCAGCTAGTGTTTGATGGAGATGTGTTGATTTTTGGTATTTTTCATAGCGCTTTCTCTTTCAAGCATACTATGATTGAATTGTTTTCTTCAATGACAGAATGATTTCAAAGCCTGCGGTAGAACTTTGACAGCTGCGGTAGAACTCGGCGGCTACCGTAAAAGGGAAAATTTTCTTAATAACCGTAATATTAGGCACCATTGTATTAGAATTTCGTTCAAATCTGTTGCATGTGGAACTGATTTCTGGGGTCCCGAAAGCTATTCTGGATAATTCGTTACAATTTCTCTGATCTGTGCCCGTCATGCCAATTAAATGATGTAAGAATCTTTAATAGGAAGTAAATTCTGATAATTTTTAGTCACCGAATTGAACAGCAGAGATATTCGTATTGTGTTACCACTCAATTGAAACTCCAAAAAAAAACATTTCAAACTTCACGATATTGAATAACTGTGAATCTTTTAGTTGAGATTTATAGTTACTGATAAATGGCCATCATCAATCACCGAAATAATCCAAGAATGACCAAAAAAATATTATGTGACTTGATTAGTTCCAAAACTAGACATTCGATGAATTTTTAATATACGAAACATGTGACCTTTTAGTTAAATCAAAGATAGTTCAAAGAATGACCTTCGGAAAAACCGGTATTGGTGAGTCAATTTAAGTGTTGTGCCACATCAAGACATCTGATGGCTCGAACATCCTGATTTTCAACGCAAATTACGTTCACCAAACACCTAACAATCTATTCGAATTGTACGACATTTCCCAGAAATCCATTCCCCTGAATGGGACATTCCTCAGAAATAAAATAATGAAATATTTTTGGGCTGTTAAAATTTAGGTAAATGGGAAACAGTAAATATTGACCATATTTAACTAGAAAATCCGGGAACAACAAATTTTTGTTTTCATAGGTGACACATTTTTGTTTTTTTTTTTAGATAAGAATTCCGGTTTGTGGCAGTCTTTTGTTTATTGATTGGAGAATTTTCAAATAAATAATTTAAGAAATTCATCAAAAACAGCACCATCTATGACCGCCACCTAGAACAGTTTGGAAGAATTTAATTAATTTTAACGATTTCCTTCTTACAAACTTCAAGCTCGTTTAGCTCTTCCTTAGAGATGACGGATTCTGCTCAAATTATAGGCTCCCACCCATTACCCCGAATGCCACTACCTCGAACGCCACTACCCCGAATGAGCCATTACCCCGAATACTATGAAATATAGCGCAGTATCTTGTTGTGCGGCCAAAAATTTTTGACAATTCTGTAATAATGCAAGCTAGTAATTAATGGTGCGTAAAATTCGACGGTAAAATTTTCATCGTATATTTTTCCTTCTTCCATATGTCAGCTTTTCAACTATTTTCTTTTTTCTACGGCAAGTCATGTTTCTCAGCTCAGTGCCTCTATGCACAGGGAAGTCAACCCATAACCCTCAATTTGTTCTTGCTGAAGCTGCGCATTAGAGTGATGCAAATTTTGAAATTTTTGCTCCCCTATGCATAAACGACTTATATTATGGTAAATAGCATCCTCCCAAAGTTTGAAATGAATCGGAAGAAATTTGACTGTGCACAGGACATTTGAAGTTTATATGGAGATTACTATGGAAAACGCCATCCTTCTGTGTTCAGCCCCCTATCTCTTCGTCATGATGTTTTATGAAAAAGTGAACACAACCTTCTCATGGTAAATCCTTTCAGCTACAACTTTGCCGAAGACCACATTTTGATTGGACGTCAGGATAAATTGCTATTCATAATCATAAACTGGGTGTGCATTTTGCATGCTGAACCAACTACCCGGCAGGCAACAGTGGTGCTCCTGGTGGGTAGAATAGATCAAAGTAATCCAGTACTATGTTCTACAGCAAGAAAGCAGTGTTGCTCTGAAAGTAATTGAATGATCATCTCAACATGGTTTAGACTTTGTTATCAATAATAACAAATTATCCTTACGTCCCATCAAAATGTGGTCTTCGGCAAAGTTGTAGCTGGGAAGATTTCACATGAGTATAGTTTGTTCACTTTTCCATAGACTATTATTTCGGGCAGTTAGAGGACTGAACACAAAAGCTTTGTGTTTTTTATAGTAATTTCCATACAAACTTCAAATGGCGTGTGCACAACCAAATTTCTTCCAAATCACTTCAAATTTTGGGAGAATGATTTTTATCATAATTGACACCGTTTAAGCATAGGGGAGCAAAAATTTCAAAATTTGCATCAGTCTACTGCGCATTCACAGTTATTTGGGCTTCTTGACGGTGGACCATATATAAATTTTATTTTTTCAATAAATATTTTCCTTTCTTATGAACAAAGTTTGTGCCACACAATCACGTTGTTACAATGATTATTCACGTCATAGCTTCAAGCAATTTATCAATAATTTGCCCTTCTTTATTAAAAGGCTGTTCTTTCAAGTTGTCATTGGAAAAGCAAGTAAGCGCCAAGCCGTTTCGCAAAACCCGATTATTTTTGTATATTTTGAATCGCCTGAAAATTTGCATACAGATTCTTTATGACCAAAAATGCCATTTTGCACCTTCAGACCGCCATTTTGAACCTTAAAAACTTTCAAATAATCACATAAAAAAGTATTGTTTTCCTCTATTTCGATTTTTTTCAAAATCTGTAATTTTTTAAAAAATCATAACTTTTTTGTCCATAATTCTTCAATTTTGAAACATTGTGCAATAAATCACATAAGTTGTCCCCTAAAACATATCCAAAAATTAAATAAATCAAAACTGCGTTTCTGGAAAAAATCGATTTTAAAATTTTGTTTTTGAAATAAAAAATAATCTGTAACTTTTTTTACCGTGCATATTTTTCTCCATATAGTCTTAAGCAATACCTACAACTTTGTAGAAGATCTCAAATCGATCGGACAAACCGTTTTCGAGTTACAGTTTTTTAAAGATTTGCTATGCATTTTCCGATACGCCCTCCTCAAAAATAAGGCGAAAATGGCATTTTTGGTCATAAAGAATCTGTATGCAAATTTTCGGGCGATTCAAAAAATACAAAAATTAAATTAAAAAAAAATCGTCATGTTCGGTGGAATTGCTCAGATCCTAGAGCGCCAGACTGATACTTAAGATTTAAAATGGAGAAAGTGGGTAGCGAGGTCCAAAAGAAGGTTTTACTCCATCGTAATTTTGCGCATATTAGAAAGCTATATTATACGTTTCATAATAGATTCACCCTTCTTTTTGAAATAGGCTGTTCTTCAGAACATTACATTTTAGCTGTGTGAATCTTACAAAAATTAAGGGACAAAGCCAAAAGAACTTAATAGGGAACCGGATCCTATTCTTGGAACTTCTGATTCACTTCGGAAGTGGGATTTTTTGAAAGCTACAAAGCTCATATTTGGCCACAATATGCGTCATAGTGAAATGCTTCTTATTGCAAAGTTTCAGACAATTCGACTGAGAAAACACTTCAGGCTTCAATGATACCTTGGATACCGTCTTGATGATTGTTTTTTTTTTGGTATTTTCCTGAGAGAGACTCGCGAAGAGGAAAAATATCAACGTCATATGTAGCCCAGATTCCGCTGTCACGAAACGTCAAATGCAGCCCATCGTTTCTATGGCTGAAAAAGTGAAAAGTATTGTATTCAAAATAAACTATTATTAAAAACCTCAGTCAGCGGAGCAATTTTTCCAAAGATGCTGATAAATCTAAACACAAGACTAGTTATTTATAATGTCTGCTACTTTTGCTGACATGAAATTTCACTCAAAATGCCGTTTATGCTTCGGTGTGATGCAAACGCAATAGTTTTTTTTGCTGAGATTGTCATGTGAGAGCTTGAACGGTTTGCGCAAAATTGATGTACACACTGAGTAGAATAAGAAAAAAAACTCAGCAATCGCAGAAAAAGAAGACCGTCTCCACGAGTCTCGTCTCAAGTATTTTCCATAGTGCTTTCTCTTTCAAGCATACTATGATTGAATTATTTGCTTCAATGACAGAATGATTTCAAAGCCTGCGGCAGAACTTTGACAACTGCGGTAGAACTCGGCGGTTACCGTAAAATGGAAAATTTTCTTAATAACCGTAATAAAAAAGGGAAATTTCATAGCGTAATTGTGTTTCATTGTTTTACATAATTACAAAGTCAATAAACCTTGGAAAAACAGCCAATATTTGAAAGAAGACTATTAAAATTAAAAAAAAACTAATTCTATCTCTTTTTTTGTAAATATAATTCTTCCACCACTTCAAACTTTTCACCACCTAGCGCCATTTTACTACTACTAACACGTCCGGACCCACGTTGACCACCAGCTATCGTGTACACCCGATTCTGTTCTTGCACGGATTTTTTTTACACGGCCGTGCAAAAAAAGTTCCGAGCGCTATGTTAAACAGCAAGTTACGAACGATGACGAAATCTCGTCCAGTATCCGCACACTTGATTTCAATCCATCAAGCGTTGCACGAA
The DNA here is from genome assembly GCF_002204515.2 of Aedes aegypti. Lineage (NCBI taxonomy): Eukaryota > Metazoa > Arthropoda > Insecta > Diptera > Culicidae > Aedes > Aedes aegypti. The sequence goes on from NC_035108.1 coordinate 444,837,678, forward strand.
TCAGTCTAATCAGCTTCGCCGGAAAGCCATGTTCGGACATAATTTGTCACAACTCGTTTCTCTTCACTGAATCGTACGCTGCTCTGAAATCTACAAACAGATGGTGAGTCTGCAACTTGTACTCCTGGAATTTATCTAGGATTTGACGCAGGGTAAACATTTGATTTGTCGTTGATCGGCCCTCTCGAAAACCAGCTTGGTATTCACCGACAAAGGACTCCTCATACGGTCTCAATCTATTGAACAGAATTCCAGACATGATTTTGTACGCCGAATTAAGGTGTGTTATCCCTCGGTAATTGGCGTACTCCAGTCGATGCCCTTTCTTGTACAAAGGACAAATGAGACCTTCCAATAAACTAGTAGGCATTTGTTCTTCCTCCCATATTCTCGAAATGATAAGGTGAAGGAGCTCGTGCAGCTGCTCACTTCCTTGTTTAAGAAGTTCGGCCAGGAGCTCGTCCTTCTCAACAGCCTTGTTGCTCTTCAGCCCATTGATAGTTTTCTTTACCTCATCTAGCGTTGGAGGTTCCACAGCCTGTCCATCGTCATCGATTTGGATTCTGCAACCAGATCCACTTCCGAATCTCCGTTTAACAATCACTCGAAGTACTCTTTCCACCTGGCGGACACCATTGTTTTATCTGTCAGCAAGCTTCCTTCACGGTCGTTGCACATGGCGGGAAACGGCGCTGTTTTTCTCCACTCACCATTGACGGATTCGTAGAATTTGCATGTGTTCTGTTCCATAGCTTCGTGCGCCTGAGCAGTTACTGCTTCGTCACGCTCCTTTTTCCTTCTGCGATGGATCCATTTTTCGGCTGCCCTTGCTTCCTTGTACCGCGCTTTGCTCTGACGGGTTCCAGGCACCAGCATCCGGCTTCTAGCCAAGTTCTTCTCGTTCGTTATTCTCTGGCACTCCTCGTCGAACCAGTCGTTCCTTGGTCTTCGTTGAGCAGTACCTACCACTTCTCGCGCTATTGTGCTCACCGCTCCGTGGACTGACTCCCACAGATCGCTAAGGTTGACGCTTTCGTTAATTTCGCTAATTTACTCGATGGTAGTCCGCTGCTTCACCATCCGCTGACAGGCGTTGGATATTGAAACGCAACGATTGTCGACTTGAATTTTGCTTACAACGAGATATGGTCTGAGTCGATATTACGACCCCTGAAAGTTCTAACATTGATGACATCGGAAAAATGTCGTCCGTCTACCAGAACATGGTCGTTTTGGTTGCAAAGTTCGCCATTTGGGTGTTGCCAGGTGTGCTTGCGGATATCCTTACGTGCAAAGTAGGTGCTGCTGATGGCCGTCCCCCTGGTGGCAGCAAAGTTCACTAAACGTAGGCCGTTGTCGTTGGTAACAGAATGAAGGCTCTCTGTACCAATGATAGGGCGGAAAAAGTCCTCTTTTCCGACCTGCGCATTAGCGTCGCTGTTGATAATTTTCACGTCGTGTTTTGGGCGTTCTCCTTAGGTTTTGTCGAGAAATTCGTAAAACGCGTCATCGGGCTGTCGTCTGTCGGTGGATAGACTTTGAGCAGGCTGTAGTTGAAGAACTTGCCCCGAATCCTCAATACGCAGATCCGATCACTATGAAACCGACTCCATGATCAGCTTGTTAGCGACGGGGTCTACCGCTCTGAATTCACGTTCTCCAGATCTTAGCCAACGCACTTCCTGAATAGCAGTCACGCACACGCCAACTTTTCGCAATTCATGAGCCAAAAGGCTCACTCGTCCAGGTTCATTTAAGATCCTGATGTTACAGGTACCGAGTTTCCAATCATAGTCCTAATTTTGTTGCCAGGTCGGTTGCCGAAAATAACGTTCGTTTCGTCTGTTTTTCTCCATTTTTCGTGGTTAGTAATGAATTCGGTATGCTACCTTACCGGGGTCGCGCTACATACACCACGTTGATGGGGCTGCCGTCTTAGGTGTAGCTGACGTGATACAGCATTTCATACTCAGCCGCTGCATGCCACAACAGACGCTGTTTGAGCTGCACCTCCTGGTGTACAGGCGCTCAGAACGTACCTCCTCACTCTAGCTGATGTCAGAAGGACAACAGCGCCAGGCTGCACTACCAGCTAAGTACGCAATCCTTAGTTGGCGGTCTTTGTCATCGTTTGACCCGTGGAAGAGCGAGGTAAGAACTTGTGAAAACCAGAGCTGTGTTGGTCGCTCTTTCCTGATTGTTGACTCACCATTTTGCAGCCCGTAAGAGTGAGAATGGCATTTATAGCATGATTTTTTGTTGAGTTATCAGTGTTACAAGTTAGAATTTTTCCGTTTTCAGTCCTCGGAATTCCCTAACCAACAGACTTTAAATATAGTGACTGCATTTCATACTTCCTATAAATAAAGCCCCATTCGCTGATAAAGAACACAATACAACTGATCCGTTTTTGTTATCAATAATGAGCTCTCTCTACGGACATTAATACAACAGAACGCGCGTTTCGCTCGTTTGTTGTCAATGTTTTGTAAACACCCATGCTACAGCTCAAGTCAATCACAAGAGAAATAGGCACGGCAACGAACGCCTTTTCTTCGCCGGCCGGTCAGTCGACCTCGATGGAAGCAAGCATGTTTAATAAACATTCGGCCGTTCGAGTTCAAAACTAACTCACATTTTGACGGAGCATGGGAATTCCATGGCTTCATCGGTGGCGGGATGATGGGTTTGTATTTGAAAATGAATGAAGGTCCAACTAATTTTTGCGTGGGAAAAATAATATCATATCCTAGGAAAAGTATAATGATAAGTTTCTTCAAAAACAGCCAAGAAAATAATTCGGAACAAGCAATAATTAGATGTGCATCAACAACATAGAATCCAAAATATAATTTAAGAATATAATTTTGCCGTATAAATAGCAATAAAATTGAAAATCAGCTATTCAATATAAGAAATTTTCCAAGGTAAAATTTCATATATAGCACCTAGACTCGACGAGTCTAGTACACGACACTGAAGACAGCCTTACAGTTGAGGTCGAATTACGCGTATCTGTCAAAGGATATAAACTCTAGTGGAATTAAATGGTATAGTACTAAATTCGATTTTTAATTTATTTATATATTCATTAGTTCTTGTTTGGTTTTTTATTTAATTTTGTTCAAAACTATTGTTCATGTCCAACTTTAACGAACTGGTTACATTTTATTATAATAAAACTCTCTTTTTTTAAATACTCGTTAATTTTGCCATTTTTGTGTTCCTTCGGAACGTCATTCTTCGTCTGATTCTGACCAAATAAAAAAATCCCCCCATTCGGAAATTCCAATGTCAAACGAGCAAACTATGTATAGGCACTGTGCAAACCTCAGCTAAAAACCACAGTCAACAAAAATGTTCGCACAGGTCAAGGAGCACCAGCGAAGCGAACCGAAAGTAAAGAGTGAAAAGAAAATATTTAAAACCACAACGAGCAATCCAAGCAGGCCTGTTTTTTTTCTTTGCATCAGTCGGATGTAAACAATACCACAAAGTAAACCTCCCCTAATAGGCCTAACAAATTTGGATTGTTGTCCCCAACTCATAAATGTCTCGTTTTTTGTGTATTGTTGCTTCAACAAAGTTTGGCTGGAAAAATTATTTGATTAGAGATTGTTCCATATTGAAATATCACGAATTTACTTCGTGCCACAACCATGTATCAACAGATTTTGAAAAACCTTTCCAATCAGTGAATTTTCCAGATATCTTCACTGCCACTCTACGAACGACAACTTCAGACAATGGGTAGAACTACCGTGCCGCTCTAGATACTTTCGCGCTTTTCCACGTGTTCACAGTCGCTGAACTAGGTAGTACTGAATTGTAAGTTTTGCGTTTTTCAACAAAATCATTGTCGTCGGCATTGTCATCGTCAATCGGTACGGCGGCACAAATGGTCTTGAAATTGTTTTGATTGATGCACAAAGTAGGCGCGGAAAAGTAGCTTTTAACCCTTTGTCTGTTTTCCAGGGTCAATATGACCCCCAGATCACTTGAATGGGCTGTAACTTTCGATTTGCTTGTATTTTTCAAAGCGAGAATTATCTTATCTCATGTTTTGTTGATTTCAGAAGATTATTGTCTTTGGGAAAGTTTGAACAACGCTACACATTGCTTATTTAGTTAGTTCGTTTTTTTTGCCACTAGGAGTCGCTAGTACGAGCATTTGAAATTTAAAACTCACATATCTCAGAATGCTGGTGTGCTAATAAATTGTTATTTTTTGGTAAATTTGCTCTTTAGGCAAAGAAATCTAATACGACGGCATTAAAAACTGAAATGGCAACAGATGACTCTTTTTCAGTGGTTGTAAAAACAAAATCCAGAAACACAGAAAGCATCGCGCTTCTGTACTAAGCAGACAAAGTTATCTATGTACATCTTATAACATTCTAAATATATGATGCTTAAGACCCAAACGAAATGATAGCGGAACGCCTACGGAAACGGAGCCAGTTCGCCAGAATGAATCAGTAAGTCGACAAGCATGTACTAGAGAGCCCAGAAACAAGATTGACGTCTTGTTCCAATTTCGACAGGTCTCCTGCGGAACATTGAAGATATTTGACCTCTGTCATTGTTCAAAAATGATGTAATACCAGGCTTCTGACATAGCTTAGTGTCGTTAAAAAAAAAATAACTTAAGAAGCCAAAGATGTACCTACATTGTAATATTTGATAACGAAAAAAAAATCTTCAAATTTCGCTTGGTTCGAGTAATAGAAGAACTGTGCAATCTAACTTAAATTAAAAATCCTTGAGTCTTGTAAATGTTAGACCCATTTGAATAAAATAAACGTAAGCTCAAAATAATTCTTCTTTCTTTTCAAAATCTCGCACAAATGAAAAGTATATTAAAATAGGTTCTTATTTAGGATCACATTGTTTTTCATTGTTTTAAGTATGTTTTGCCAAGGAGAAAAAGTATTGATAGTTTTCAAAAATTAAGTCATTCTGTAACTACATTGGTTTGAGATATTCTTTTTGGATATTTAAATAAAACTCGTTATATTATTTGATATTGCTTCTTAAATTTTCCTTTCAGAGTTCAAGAAACATATTTGTTCCTCGACTATCACTCATCGACGTTTTCCCTTCAAAATTTTGGCTCTGTCCTGACGAGCCTTTAATATCAATTTTATTTATTTCATTTTATTTTTATTTTTTTAACGTTTTTTGATAAGATGATGAGGTTTTACGTCCTTTTGAAAGGTAATTTGGAAAAAAATCAAATCACTCAAGGGTTTTTCCATTTTGTAGGTTTTTGATATAATAAATAATTTAATAAATAAATAAGCTGCTAAAAAAGGAGTATTTGATAGATTTCCGACACAGTTTTGAGCTGTTTACATACAGTTTGGTTTTCTGGATAAGGTTAAAAACCCATTTTCCATTATTGGTATTGCTGTTTGCGTTTGACGTGCAAATCCAGTTCAACTGGACTCCAAATGCGGTAACACAAAGTAAGCAAAGGATATTTAGCTACCATGATCAAAACCACCGCCAACCTAGCAAAGGGAACCCATCTTTGACTTCGCCTTCCTTGTTAAAAATCTTACCGCGTTTGGTGTTCCCTTATTTAATGTATGCATTTCAAACGCACACAGTGTTATTGCTGTTAGACTGAAAGATAGAAAGTTAGACTGAACTTACTGCTAAATACATGCTCAAAAATTACAGTAAAACAAAGAATTTGAGAAGATTGACTGTTTTTGAAATTTCAGTGTGCATTATCGGACAGCGAAATTTTAGAGATTCTATAAACTTTGGACAAACTATTATCCACCTTATGACTTTTAGATGTGTACTAGTTTTAGCTTAATTTAATTTACACTACATTTGTATCCGGTTGTGCTACTTTTCTCCGAATGTCGGTTTCCCGAATGTCGTTTTCCCGAACGCCAGTTCCCCGAATGCCAGTTCTCCGAAAACCCCGTTTCCCTGAATGGCCACTTTCCCAGAAAGGTTTTGGCACTCATAATTGTAATAAACTTATACTTTTCAATGTAGTTAATGAACTGGTCATCCGGTATGCACCCTTCTTTATTTTATCGACGATTCTTTTGAGTTTCAACGTCCTCAACATTTTTGGCAGCATGAGGTCAATCGAGAATGACCAAATACCTCCTTCTTTTAGTTGCTGATCGTTCTTTCTAGTTTGCCACCATGCCATTGAAGACAATTTCTTGCACCTTTTCGAACTGCATCACTTTTAGGGAAACGGGTCTTTCGGGGAAATGGAATTCGAGGAAAAGAGACATTTAGGGAACTTGCGTTCGGGGAAAAGTAGCACAATCAGGCCTCCAGTATATTGGGCCCAGTCTTGTGAACATTTAACTGGCGCATTGATTGGTCTTCAGTTGTATATCTTTGAGCACAACGAATAAAAAGTCCTCATTGAAGATTGCAAATGCGCATTTAAATGAACAATCCATACTCCGAAAACAATGTTTAGTAAATTAGTATCTCTATGCCCAATTCGACTCGATTAGTGTTGGAAACCTGCAAAAGAACCTTTTATAAATGGTAAACCTTAGTTAAAAACAAATAAAAGATTGGAACTTGATCAAGTTGGGCAGAAAAATCTGTCGACATCAAAGTTTCTATTCCTACTGGATTGCAGAGATCTAACCTTCAAAAATTACAGTGTAGGCCAAGGTAGCTTGATGAGAGGTACATTAATCTAAGCACTGCTTAGTAAGCAGCCACTGGATGCGAGATGAAGTATCTGCGATCTCACTGCGGGGAAAGTGAAAGTAACAGCTGGCGAGCAGACTTAGGGGTCTATTTTGTAAATCGAGCGGTTTCATGTGACTCATCTGTAGTCATTGTCGATCAAAGCAAGCATGCATATTTCAGATGTCACCCGTCGACTCCCATAGTAATCCAGTCACATAGAGTGACAACTGTCGATAAACTCGAGTGACAGAGCCAAGTCGAGCGAAATTTTTGGTCGACAGCGACTCCAGTCTAGTCGTTTTTGATCGACTCGACTTATAAAATAGGGCCCTTAGGGTTTGTGTACTTTGTTTTTTAATCTACCGTTTCTATGGGATTGTTAAGGGTTGTGTACTGCTAGTAACAGCAATTGAGTGAAAATTTTCTCGCGTGTCCTTGAACCTTCTTATCGCGGATGCATCTTAAATTTGAAAATATGGGTATTAAATACCAGGGGTTGACACGGCTGTCATCCTGCATACATTTCGGCTCTTCCTCACATCGTTTTGGTACTTCGAATTTCGGTACCCACTTTCTGGTCGGTTTACCCTAACCTTGCATCTGATTTTCGAGTATACGGCTCATACGCTGCTAGTGCTAGATTCTGGCAATTAAACATATCGCATTGAATCGTCGTATTTGATGACGCTTTTCATTAGTGCATCATTTTGTGTAATGTTTTACGCATCATCGAGGTATAATTGATGTCTGCTTATAAATACCAACCAAAATAAAGTCGGCAGCTGTCATTTTTTGTTTCAAATTGGTGGAACGAGGAACCTGGCAGATTGAATTATCTCCCTTTTAGATACCTTGGTGTAGGCAAGAAACTTCAAGTATGCGCGCAGCTATTTGGCATGACCATGCAGAGGGTCGTGGGTTCGAATCTCGCTGGTCGAGGATCTTTTCGTAAAGGAAAATTTCTCGATTCCCAAGGCATAGAGTATCTACGTACCTGCCACACGATACACACATGCAAAAAATGGTCAACCGGCAAAGAAAGCTCTCAGTTAATAACTGTGGAAGTGCTCATAAGAACACTAATCTGAGAAGCAAGCTTTGTCCCAGTTGGGACGTAACGCCAGAAAGAAGAAGAAGAAGATATCCCACCCACGGAATAAATGCGGAAAAACGTATATTCAATAAAGCGATGAATTTGATAATGATTCTGTTATATTTTTGGAAGCGCCTACATTGCTATGTGGGTTGTGCATGTGGTTTTATAAGCCTACTGCAACATTCTCTACGCTCGCTGAATGTTCCGCTTCCAGATAGAAATGACCTGAGTCGGATCCGAACCACACAACGGTAAAGAATCAGTAGCTGTGGCAAGTTATTGCGAAATTCTTAGACACTATATGGATGGCGTTTGAAACTCAGACTTTTGGAAATAGTACTGAAAAGTGCTACTTTTCAGCACCGAAAAGAGTGCTGTAAAGTAGCACTTTTCAGTACTGATTTTTTTATAGGAAAAGTAGACCATTATGTCGTTCATCCTCTCGTTGAAAAGTAGGATGTTTTGAAACGGAATTGCAAAATTTTAGTTTACGGAACAAGTTGCAGAATGATGATATTTTTACAGCACGAGTCGTAAATTTATCCTACGAGGCTTGCCGGTGCAGGAAAGTAGGCCGTCTCATGACAGATTGGCGTGATGAAAAACAGCCTATTACGATGAGAAATTGCAAAAAATAAATTTCTATACCCGAAGCTCACTTTGATTCAGCCATAAAAATTATATTGTATGCAGAAAAGGTCAATGAGGGGTGATTTAAAAATTATGGCATGCTAGCCTAAAAGCTGGATGCCGTAAATCAATCGTCGTTTCCAGACTTATCCTTATACACTTCAACAGAAAAGTAATCGCCTATTTTGAAAATGATTCCTTGCAAGAAATACTCAATAAATGTATTTTTCTTTGATCACAGTACGCAGTTGAAAAGAAATTCAAATGTAACTCACTGAAAATTTCTAAAAAAAAGTTGAATGACGATGAACACATATTTGCATTAAGGGGCAGGATCTGTCATTGATTTTAGAATTCAATTCAATTTCAACAGAAGTTTTTCGTTCAAAAGCAAGAAAATTTTCAAGAATATGTGTTTCACTGCATTCTATTCTCCAACCCAAACACAGTGAACACATTTTCAACGAAAAATTTTTAATTCTGAACAGAAAAATTGCTCTCGAAGTTTAGATGATTACGATGACAGATCCTTGAACGTTTTAAGTGAAATTGAAGTATTATTAACGATAAATACTACCAAAATGCCAAAAGATCGACAGCTGACCGAGTTCAAGCGAAACTTTCTAGGAACTTCTGTAATGATCTATGTTAAATTCAGCTCGGTAGGAAAACTCTAATTTGTTCATTTCTCGAAATAAAAAAAAACTCTAAACTGTATTGTCAATTGCTAGAAAAGTTTCTCATGTCGTTTACTAAGCATGTTATGGTAGTAACTTTTATGTATCAATAAGACAATGAATTCTATCATGTTTCAAACCTGCCTGCGGTTTGGATCTGAACCCCATACAAAATGCTTGGGGACTACTTCCTAACAATGTCTTTAAATATGGGAAAACTAAGGACACTGTTGGCCAGCAAGGAGAGCGATTGAGCTCGAGTGGTCTAAACTCGATCCGAACACACTGAAATTATATATTTCACTTACTCTACGGCGTCGTCATGAAGAGATTGCCAAAACAGAGCGCTAAAACGCATCATAAACTCGGATGATTCCAATTAATTATACTCTAACTATACAGCGTAACAAAATTGACATTTTTGCGTGTCTCAAGGATCAAACTATGTGTCTCTAGTAGATTTGGGGATGCTGAATCTGATGCTATTTTCAGAAATGTTCCAACACGTCACTATTTTTTAATACAGGTCGCCAAAGTTGTATAAAACACTGGATTTATTGATGTTTACATGAAATTTTAAGTACAATTTCTCAAACTTTTTTTGTAATCTAATCCAGCAAGCATGCAAAATAGAACTTGAACTTTCATATGAGATATAATTTAATTGAAATTGCACGATTAAATTTCGATTTAACCGATTTTTTCCAACATGCTTGCAGACTCCATACAAAATTATTTTTTCTACTATATGGCAAAATACAACAATTCTCTAAACAACAAAAAATAACTTTTCCGCATCGAAAGTATTATAAACTTTGATGATAAGTATTGTTATACACATGAAGTTTAAATTCTGTAGTAAATTAAGCAAATAATTTGCCATACAAGCTGGTAAACTTGCAAATAGTCAAATTTTGCATTTTCAACAGCTAATACAGTACTGGACAGAATAAAGTACGCATTGGCCGTTTTCCATACAAAATGATCAAGTTTGGAGCCTTATATCTCGGTTTCTAGTAGTCCGATTGACCTGAAATTTTCACTGCAGCTTGAAAGTAACCTCAAATTTGCTAGGATAGAAATTCATAGTTTTTCATTAACGAACTTTTAAGTCATCGCAAATCTCAAATTTTGATAAAAATGACAAAATTTTAAAGTAAAAATAATTTTTAAATTAAAATATTTAGGGCAATATGTTTTTCTGCAAAAATGTACAATTTGATAAGACACACAAGTTTGCAGAACATCATTTTTCGGAAAAACTAATTGTTTTCAAAATATTTTCAAAATTAAATTTTGCAATTTCTTGCAAATTGAGAGATTTTTAATAATTTAAAAGATTGTGTTTCAAATGCAGTGATATTTTAATTGAGTAAAATCTATGTTATATCTAGGCTGTGGTGAAAATTTCAGATCAATCGGACCACTAAAAGCTGAGATTCAGATCTCTAAACTTGACCATTTTGTATGGAAAAACAGCCAATGCGTACTTTATTCTGTCCAGTACTGTATCTCAAAAACTAGACGTGCTATGATATTTCTGAAAACGGCAATGGATTTAATTAATTAAGTGAATAGTGGTATTTTGGTGCTGGAGACAAAAACGTGTTCCGCAGTGCTATTTTACCCCAGAAACTATTTTTTTTTGTAATTCTTTTTCTGAGATACATACTTTCTAAGATTCCAAATTTTGCAATTCTTGAACTTATTTGTCGAGTCTTATGACTCTCCTCGCGATAGATCATCCCTTTTTTGAATTGTTTCATATTTTTCAGAAATATTCTTTCTAGCCTTTCTTAGCCGAGTGGTTAGAGTCCACGGCTACAAAGAAAAATTGAAAAACCTTGAATCCATTAAAATTTCACGAGGTTATCGGATTTTATGTTTGGTACCGTTTTGTCTCGAATTTCGAACACTCGATTTTTTAGTTTTTTTTTTTAAATTCTTCTATGATTTAATTCCTCCTCGTTTCAAAGTTGCGAAAATATCAATTCTAATCTTTGAAATCGTCACTGTTTGGAATTTAAGACAAAACGGCATTTATGACCTCAAGGCGCAGACAATGTAACTTTTTTTGGTACAGACAGCAGGTTAAGTGACGCTTTGCTCCACGCCCGACGACGATTGCTGCGATCACCGAGAGAAGAACGACAACGACGAAAGTAGCCGCGCGGCGAGACGGCGAAAACGATAGCAGTATGTAAGGTACTTTTGTGCGGTTTTTGTTTTGATGTTCGGCTCAGATATAGCAAGCAAGCACCCAGCCGATGGCAGCACACTCTGACTCGGTACCATGTGTACGTGCAATCAGTAAATGAGTGAATGCAATATGGCACATACAAACAAATACGCTGCCCCCGAAGAAGCCATACATTTTGAACGATCGAAATAAGCCTTCGAGGTTGTGTGTTGAGGTAGATTCTTATTTAAGAACTGAAAACCCCCGAAATACATTCAAAACCGATAGAATATTCATGTCGTTGACGTCGACTGCTTCATATCCATTGAAGCCTGTCACCGACGATGACCCCGTCGCCAAACAGAAATAAAAGCGTTTTTTTTTTGTCAAACGAACGCCACTTCCGACTCTCCGGTATCTTGGATGTCAATCTGTCAAACAGTCAATTTGTCACGTTGCTCCACGCGGTTTGTTCGTCTCGACCACAGCCTACTGCCACACAATCAGCTATCATTCTCCATGGCACCCTCTTCTGGAAAGGGGGTGGTGAGGCTTGCTAGATGTTTACTCTTCTATAACCGAAGAGCGGAAAAATCCCATTGGCTTCAAAAGAACCTCTTGAGGTCAGAGGAAAGAACCTCTTGAACCAGCACTTTGTCGCTCCGGGTGCCCTCGGGAAGGCCGCAGGTTATCTAGTTGCGTACTTTGCATACAGTATTGCACGGCAAGCGGACGAGTACTTACGTACACATATACCCCCTTGCGGTCAATTATTGTGAACGTTTCTACATATCTACGGTGTCGCGCCCTACACGTTACAGGTTTCCTTCTGCTGTCGTCACTCGTCGGAGCCGACCAGTCAAAGGCGCTGTACGTTGACTGATTTAGCTTTTACTAATGAGCAATATAGGGTGCCGGTGCCATTAGTGGACTACCTAAGCTATCAAAAATCATAACAACATAACGAAGAGCCTTAACAGAGATCTTTTGGCGTCAACAGGAAGATTTCAACCTCTACTATATGGGAAAAATATAAAAAGAGTGATAAAACTAATATTTTAACATGAAATCGCTTGAGCCACTATTGGTACACGTGTTCCAGTAGTTGCGCTAGTGCTCCAGTAGTAGACGTTCGGGAATGATACAAGGAATTTTAAACAAAATGGTAAATTTTTACATAAGTTTAACATTTGTCTCTTGGAACAGCAATTAATATCTTTCGAATGAAGCACAAAGATCATCTCTAAGACTTTTCTTCATTTTTATACATCCGTTTTTAAAACTGCTTCCATCCGTTGATCCACAACTGGAACACAACGGCAACTTCTGGTGCAAGGGAGCAAATTTTTTGCATAAACTTAATTATTTATATGAATTTTTGATAAAATAAAAATCTGAAATTTGGCAAATCGACTAAACTAGACACGATCTATCCACCAAAAATAGCAGTTTTATTCCATAGTCCAATCTACTGGTAAATTACAACCATTGGTACCGGTACCCTAGCTCCTCAATGGCACAGGACTGGTTTTTAAATTTGCCGGCTTTTGTAGTCATCGTGTTTGCAAACAAAACGTTTACGATTTTGAACTTGATTATTTTTGGATTAATGGTGCAGTTTGATTTTGCTTGTTTATTCAAGATTATGGCAACCTCAAAGTTCAAAATTTTTAGCAAAACGTTTTTTTATACTACTGTAACTATGTTAAACTTTTGTTTAGACTGTGATTTATGGAATGTGAACGTTGGATTATAAAGCTATTGTGAAATTCTTCATCGATCACTGATTACCGATCTCGTCGATGAAGTTTCATTGAAATTCCTCATTATAAACAAATTTTTTATCGACAAATGAAATGTTTCGTCATAAACGCGGCTGATATACAGTCATACCTCGATATAACGTAACCTCGATATAACGTAACCTCTTTATAACGTAACTCGATATAACGTAATTTTTACCTCGATATAACGTAACTTTTTTTGACTCCCATTAATTATTCTATTTTTTATAAAAAACATGGTTTATGAACTGTAATAAACAATTTTCAAGATTCAACCGCAAACCAGTACTGAATCAAAGCAATGCAAGCGTTTACTATCACTGAATACAGTCAAAAATCGATATCGAGTGAGCTATAAGCTTATGTTAAAATCAACATTTTGTCATTGCTGTATATCTGTATACATCATTCTACAGTCGAATTTCGTTCGTTGCACTATTTTCAAGTGGGCTATGTTTTAATTGGGCTCCCGTTAGTTGGGCTATAGCCCACCTAAAACGAAGGCAAACTACATTTTCTGACATAAGACGAAATTTATCAATGTTGGTAGCTCTGTTTTTCTATTGTTCTATGTTATTTGACAGCTCGAAACTCAGCCCGATTAGTGAAAGTCTTTCACTTATAAGCGGTTTCTTCACCACCGCTTAGGCATTAAACCTAGTTTAACCATATGGGTAAACGTGGTTTACGGCTTAAGCGAAGGTGAAGAAATTGGCCCTTAGTGGGTTACAGGTTTAGTGCAACGAACGAAAGTTGACTGTACCGTTCTGATTCGAATTCCGGACAGCTTTTAATTCCGGACATTCTACTTTGTATGGGAAAGGTTTCACTTGAAATGTTTCAAAATTTGACATCCAAAAATTCCAAACTTTCAGGCATGTTTTAATAAGAATTCTCCATAGCAATCCATGGAAAATTTATAATGCGCCACTAGTTTTGACGTTGCTCTCAAAGATGGGAAAGTTGAATTCATAATTTTACTATTTTAGTTTTGCTTTTAGTGAGTTGTCCGGAATTCGAAACAAAGTGTCCGTAATATGAAACAAAACTGAGGTCGCGTCCGGAATAAGAACCATGGAAAGATCATTAATTTCTGTTTATTTTAGGTAATCGAAGCTGCGGAATCCGAATCTTCACCCACCAATCGAAAGTTAAGTGTTTTAAAAGCATGATAACGCAGAGGTATCCTACATTATGTTCCATTTTATATGCTTTTCGATCGGTTATACTGCACTGACGCCTTAAGTGTCCGTAAAATGAATCAAAACGGTACCTCATTTTTGTTGCATTTACGCTCCCACTGGAACCAAGCCTGCTACTCACTTCAATCATTTATTTATTTTAGACTTTGCATTCAAAAAGACTAGATCAAACTCAGATTAAACTTGTGTATCGTCGGGCCACGCTGCCATCCCCGATTCATTTAACGTATAATTGATAAACATTTTTTTCTTAAAAATGCTTAAGAAAATATTGAGCTATTACTTTAGAAATTCTTACAGATATCCTTCAAATGGTTTCTTCATGAATTTGATGTTTCTCCTGAAATGTCTCCACGGATTTCAACTAAAGTCATTCTGAGGATGTCCCCAGAGATTCCACCTATAATTTCTTCAAGGGCTCATCTTAAACTCTCTCGGCATTCATTTATAAAAATAAACACATATTCTTGAAATAATTTCGAAAGACATATTCCAGAAATTCCGCTAGTTAACCCTCCAGATATTGCGGGGAAATTTAAAAATTTGGATTCCTTCGCGGAAATAACGCGCAGTGAGCAATCCCCGCATAGAACAAATGGACCACAGTAAGCATTGCATTGAAATTGCAGACCGTTCTTAAACAGGTAAACATTTGGATGTCATCTCGTGGGCTGATAAATGTAAATTCAACTCTATTTTCTGGCATTGGCATGGTTTCAATTGCAATAATTGAATTTGGCAATGGTGTTTAGTTGGGCAAGCTTTATGAACCCAGAATATCAAATTCCATTGAAAATTGATCACAAGTTTTTCTTCAGTTATGCGGAAATTCGAATATTATCAAATGTGTGAGAGCGTTGAGTAATTGCCCGGAATTGTTTCTTGGGAAGGATTGGGAAGAGTGTATGACTAATAGAGTGGGACAAAATTTAGATTCTCGCTCCAGTCCACTTTTTGGATTGCATTTAGGTCCCATAACAACTGTGCAAAATTTCAGCTCGATCGGAGAAACTATATTAATGCGCCAGGCGTTCAAAAATTGTATGGGATTTACTATGGAACCCATTGACCTCTATATAAATTATGAACACAATCCTCGATAGATATTCTTACGATGAAGAATATTGCCGAAGACCGCGAAACAATCCGACACTTGTGGAAAAAGTTATTCAATGAAAACCTTTTAGCAAGGCGACGATGATTAACACGTAAAGGAATAACAATAATAACAAAATCGGGTAAAATTTCCGAATAGTCTATGCTTAATAACTTTTTTTGCAAGCATCGGATTGCTTCGTGGTCTTCGGCAATGTTGTTCATCGTGAAAATACCTATTGAGATCTGTGTTCAGAATTTTAATGGGCGATCTCTGGCAATTTTTCTTTGTAAAAGGAAGTTTTCCCGTAGTAAATCCCATACAAACTTTGAACGGCTGGCGCTAAAATATAGTTGAAAGGAACTGTTCAGAGACCAAATGTAAATTTAAAAAGCACAAGGTCAGAAGTGACTACGATGATTATGATGGGAAATTTTCTGATAAAACGACCTGGATTTTCGAGGAATCAACATTTTTCGTGCAACGCGTAATATTCATGTTTACAAACTTCAAGATTTTCTTTAGAAATGATGCCAGGGATTCCACCAGATTTTTTAAGCGATTTAAGAGGTACCTCTAAGAGTTTCTAGGATCATTTCATCAATATTGACTTAACGGATTCCCGTCCTACGAATTCCTTCAGGAATTTCATCAAAAAGTTCGCATTCAATTTCACCTAGAAATGGTTCAAATATTCCTTCAGGAATTTCTCCGAAATATGTCCAAGAACTGTTCCCAAGGAATTCCGGATTCTAGGAAATTTCAATTCAACTATTTTGAATTTCTCCAATAGTTTTTTTTCAATATATCTATGAATTCTACTGTGCCTTTGTACAAAAATTTCGCCAAGTAATTTCTCCAGGATATAAAGTGGATTCAACTATGAATTCTTCAAACCATTCCACATATGCAACCTTACATTTTTCCGGAGTCTAGAGATTCATAAATTATTTCAGCAATTTTTCATGGATTCTTCCTGCGACATTTTTAGAGATTGTTCTTAGTTATAGTTCTTGGAGTGCTTTACAAATTATTCCAAAAAATCGTACAGGGTTTCGTCCAAAAACCTGAATACAAATTTGTTGGCATTTCTCCAGAAATTTTATTATGATTTTCCACAGAACTTTTTCAAAATATTTATACAAAAACATTCTATATACTACTTCAGTTTCTTCAAGGATTCTATGTGAAATGAAATCCTTCATTGATTCCATCAGGGATTTCTTAATAAAGTTCTCAGTGATTCTTTTTCATTGAGTTCTTCAAGTTTAAGAATTAATTTCTACGATAAGTCTAGAAATGTGTCTCAGGTTTATTTTTAATAGAAAAATATATTCAGGGATTCGTCCAAAAACTGAGTAAGTTCCCCAGATTCCTCCGGAAAATCTCAAAAAGTACTGCCGATAATTCCACCACGTATTCGTTCAGAAACTTTTGCATGGAAAATTCCTCAAAGATAATTCTTGTTTTTAATGAAGTTTTCTATTGATTTCTTGTTCAATTCCGAAAAAAAGTTTTTTAAATAATTCTTGGGACATTCATTCTAAAATTCTGCCAAGAAATTATAAGAAGATTTGCTTTAAGAGTTTAACCACGAGTTCCTCATAACAGAATACTTGAAATTCCATAATTTCCTGCTCAACATACACTTTTTCAATGATTTCTGGAAGATCTCATTTATGAACTTCTTTTATAGTTTCTCCGAATGTTTAAGGATTCCTCCAAAGATTTCTTCTAAACACATTTATTTAAGGATTACTGCAATGGAGAGGTAAATAAAAAAAAAAATATATAAAAAAAAATTTGTTGAAAAAAATATGTAAAATAAACTAAAAATGCCTGCTACTTCAATAACCTTAATTTAAGACCCATTTTCTTATCAAAACGAAATTTAGAAAAAAAAAATTTGCTTCGATATAACATAACCTCGATATGTATAACGTAACGAAAATATAAATCGAGTTACGTTATATCGAGGTATTACTGTACATTTTAAAAGATTATCTGCTACTAGTGAAGCGGATATCAAGCCAACTACTTAACAGGCCTACTATTACTTGTATTCCAATTGAATAATGATAAATTAACTCTCCCCTGGGAGGAAGAAACCGATACAAATTTCTGTACGTCAAGGTGAGCCGAAATTTCTGCTGTCACGAACTGTCACTGTGAGCCCCGATGTTAAGAGTGGACAAACATGAAAAAAGCGCGTAATTGATCAAAACATATTCTTGCATTTCATCCAAGCTGACAACAATCGGTTGAAAATCAATTCCTGCACGTCCAAAGAGCAATGCCACGATAGCACCCTTTGCTTCTTGAATATGAGTATTGAAACACGCATCTTTTTATTTTTTTTTTCAAATAAGGCCGGAACAAATTTGAAATTTTACTTTTATCACCCCCCTCTTAAAATTTTTCAAAATGTCAGAAGGGGGAAAAAAATAAAATGTTTTATTTTCAGTGTTGGTTTTCATTATTTTTCATGTTGTTCGCTAGTTTTAAATCTGTTTGTTAACGCTAATAAGTTTGGAATTTTTCTTGGACGTTTTTCTTATAAAATAATGGTTTTCTCATTGTAATATGCTGTTTTTCTCCACGCCAATCTATCATGTAACGGCCTACTTTCTTGCACTGAATTAGGCAGTACCGTTACAGACATTACGCAACTTGAAACAGTTTTGTTATGACTACTACGCAAAGCATTTTCATGACGCATTTTTTTTTAGTTGCATTATGAATCATTACATATTCATTTTGAAACATTTTAAAATGATGGCAAATGTATTCCGATAATGTTTTTAATGTCCCCAAGTGGTCTTCTCCGAAATTGCAAGAAACGTTTTACGCAACACGTTGCAGAACGCGATTTTTACAGTACTTATCGCATTTATCTAACTCGTCAAGCCTCGTTGGATGAAAGTACCGTAATTCGGGGGTAAATTGATCACTGGGGTGAATTTGATCAGGTCGGTACCAAATGGCATTTCCTTTCAAAGATGCTTAATACTTCGTTGCCATCAAAGAAATTCCATGTTTTCTAGTTTATAGATGTCTAATGATGGTTTTAAACTATTTCATTTTTATTAAGGTCAGTTTTGCATAGAAATATTCACAGTTTTTGAAGGTGTTTGCAATAATGTTGGAAATGTCGGTACTAAACAATCCGCTGGTGGTAAGCCTGCATGTAAACTTTGAGTGTTAAAAATGTTGTGTTAGCTTCAGAGTGAACTGCTGAACTCATTTTTGAATTCATACAGCATTACAAGATTAGTTTTTTGCTCGTAAATCCGTTTATTGTTGAATAAGAGCCGTGGGCTTCGTAGCCGTGCGGTTAGTGTCACCGAGGCATTTAGCCGCATCGTGCTAAGGAGAGTGGGTTCGATTCCCGCCTCAGGCCGAAAAACTTTTCGAGAGGAATGTTTTCCGACTGTGCCACTGGGCGTTGCATGCTAGTCCGTTGTCTAGTGTGGTGCTTCCTTCAAAGGGCAACTAGGCCACTGGAAGCATTAACGTGTAGTGTCTTAAAAAAAAAACGTGCTTATTTCAAGGGAAATTGCATACATTTAGGCGTATTAGGCAGATTTACGAAGTTCAATTTTGCAATAAAATTATGATATACACGAGTTGTAAGAATTTTGACATCATTTTCAGATTCAGGAGACCCAAATTTAGTTGATAGGGAAATTTTACATATTAAAATATGCTTTATTATAAAGTGATCAATCGATTACAATCGATTACATAAACTGATAGAGATCAATGAAGTACTGATTTTACCGAAAAAAAGATGACAATTTTTTAATTCCAAAGCCAATTATGGCAAAAAGCTGTGAGAAAGTGATCAATTTGCCCCCGGACTACGGTACGACTTGTGCTGTTAAAATGTAAATCGTTCCGAAACTTGTTACGTCATTCTAACTATAACAGTGTAGCCTTACAGAATATAATATTTTAGTGATTTTCATATATTATCATTTTGATAAACCTAAAGAACATCTTGTCAAATCAATGCAACAATCTTAAAATTTATTTGAATACATCTTTTTCTAGTGGATTCTTCTTTTTCTGGATGTATAAATATTGAAAGCATAATCATCATCCACAAGCTGCGTATCAAATGTGTTACTATACCTTGTCTTCATTGTATTGCGTAAACGTTATGAATTTAAATTTCGTTGAAGAATAAAATCATATTTATGGGGAAAATTGCTGTATAAATATAAAAACTGGCCATGGAATAATATTGCCATTAAAGCTGCTTTTCAGAACACATTATCTCACATTCGCTATTGTTTGCAAACCCAACTAACATTCACTCATTTAACAAACACCATTATGGCAGTTTTATCCAGCATCATGTTTTATAACATTTTAATAATTTTCATGGCCAACCTTTGTTAAAGCATTGTTCACACAAATTTGGAGAAACTTTAAAGCACGTCGTTGAATACCAACTTTATTTTTCAGCTTTAAAAACGTTTTACAAGCATTTAGTACAGCTTTTATACGGCTTTTATTTTTAGACCATAATTAATGACTAAAAAAACAAAAAAAATATTTTTCTAGGCACTTTATAAATGTAGTGTGCACTATTATTATGATAGTATAACAATCTTATTTAAAAATCGCCTGTATACTGGATTCGAACTCGAGACCTACCAATCGTCAGCGGTGTGCCTTGCCATCTGCGCCATTTTAGAATTGATGATTTTGCCGTCCAGTGCAAAATATAAACTTCTCATAGCTGAATATTGACCATGTTCGAGCTTCTATTCGACAACGTCTAATCAACACATGGTACGCTAATCTACAACTGAACAAGCATATTATTCAGCTGCTGTTTAGTGCTGATCCAAGCTGAGTTCAGTCGGCTATTTTCAGCGCACTGTGAGAAAATTTATGTCGTTGTTGGTCAAAATAATGTTAATTTACACATAGTAAAAACAGTCTGAAATGATTAATCTAATTTCATAATAAGTTTTAATTTGTTCAAAACTGATTAATTAACTTAAATAATTTTATAAATTATAGTTTGAATATTTTTTTATTTGTATTTTTCATAAACCTATTACATATGCATTGAAGTAAAAGTTCTCTGTATGAATATATTTGAATCATTTGAAGGGTTAGTCCTCAGAACCCACCTGAACAGAAAAATATTCGAATATCTTGATGCGATTTTTATTTTCGAAAATGGCCAAGTAAATCATTTTTCTTAGAGCGCAGTATTTATTCAGTTGTGAATAAATGTCATTTCAAATGTAGCTGGCTATAGAAATTTATTTAATCAATTCTGTCAAAGAAATTTCCATTTTTCTTGTACGGAAAAACATCCCGAGCAGGCGAAAAAGCTTAGCAATAGAAAATATAATATGGATAGCTAAAAGTGATATTAACTTGATAGATATATGATATTAAATATCTGGAAATGATATCTAAAATAAACTACTAGAACAAAATTGGCATGTCATATTTAGATTCTGCATGATTTTACCAATAGCTGTGAGCTATTCATTAGATCTGCGTACATCAAATTTTTCATAGGTTTAGAAGTTCCAGGAACAAAATTTTGATATTGTCTTCAAATATTTTATCTCTTATCTCAATCAAGTCAATGTCACGCTTTGTTTGTCAGTACTTTGCTCCTACTTGGAATACATAGCTTAAATGTTTTTTTTTTGTTTTTTTTACAATAGGGAAAGTGTACCAGTTATGGCCATAGTGGTTCCCTATTTGGCGATATGTGAAATTTCGATGACTTTCACATTTTTAATATTTTTCAATGTTTTAACATCAAGATATATCCTATATCTTACTGCTGAAACACACAAAACTTTTCAAAATGTGGAGACATTCAAATTATTACGTATGGCGAAATAGGGAACCACTATGGCCATAACTGGTACACCTACCCTAATTCTGCATTTCTGGAGACTGACCATGTTTATTTTCTGAACAGCTATTTCAAAAGTTTTAAGAAAGCATAATTTATGAGCTTTGAAATGCATTCGGAACTCAACACGAATTTCGGATATTTTGTCCATTTTATGAAATTTAGCTATAGTGTGATCGCTTTTACAAGGCTTATTTATTGCTGAACAATGTGTTTGTTAATCGTCATTTTGGACTCTATTGGATCAACTGTTCTTATAATATACTGAAGCTGAATTAGGATTTTATAAGATACTTATTCAGCTCTTATCCATGCTTATGTTAAACATGTGGGAATAGCTGAAGTGCGACGCAAGTAAAACGTTAGTTCGTCTTCAGAATATCCTTTCATACATATATATTTGTTTAGTGGAATATTGGCTTTTTAATTGGGGGAAACATGTCTTGTTCAGCTCATTTGTAGAACAATCTTGACTAGTCGAATGAGAATCTTTGGAAACGTTTAATAAGTGGCGATTCAACTTTTGTTCATTCTAATGCATAACGTTGAACATTAATCTAAGTTTGTGTTAAAAAAGCACCTTCCCAGCTCTTTATAGAGCAAATTTTTTATTCAGCTGCCATTACCATTATTGGACAATAATTAAACATGCATGCTTGTTTGTGGCTCTGAATTGTTAGTTGGGAGAACATGGCACAAGTGAGCTTAGAAGGGCAATATATTTCTCAGAGCCAGTGTTCTTCAAATTTAGTGAAATATTTTTACAACCAGAAGGATATATACATGTAATGACAAATTAAAACAATCTAAGTTAAATTTCAAGTTCTAAGTGCCACATTTTTCAGATGTTTTTAGAATTGTAACTTTTCTGAAACACAATTTGAAAGTTGTTCTTGTTAGAACTTTCTCTCACCAGTAGGCGAATTCCGACGCGTATTTTCTTCGAAGAAAAGAAAATTTTCTTGCTGGTGCGTAATGGAAGAAAATTTCTTCTCTTCGAAGAAATTGTTCGCCGGAATTCACCAACAGAACTCAAGATTATAGGTAAAAACCTAAAGATTGCTGTGATGAAAATTCTAATTATGAAAAATGTAATGCAATCAATGCTATGAAAAATTAAAAAGATACGTGATAATAAATCAAAACATTTTGATCGGCGGGTATACGCTGCTAAAACATGGTTTTGCAGCATATTAGAATAAAAAATGATAAATTTACCAGAATTTCCCTTTTATTATTTATTGTCCCCTCCCTCGACACATTTTGATGGAAAGTGACAAAAGAAGATTTTAAGATTTGTTACGGCCTAAAAATGAAAATAAAATGCACAAAAAACTATAGCCCTTTTTCCATGTTTTTTCAGGAAAATCGAAGGTGCACAACAAAAGAAAACTAGCGATTTTCCTCTAGCCTGCCTTGATTGTATTTAGTGAACTGGAGCTATCTTGCAATTCGGAAAAGTTTTGTTTCATATTTCGTGCGTAGTATCCACTCCCCAATTTGATATTTCATATCTCGATACCGAGTTAGCGAACCACAATAAAAGTTGGTTTTCATGGCTACCTCGATGGTCCCTTAGATCGCAGTTGCACCGATTTTGTATTCCCTAACTTGATACCGTCGTTGGGGGTGACAATGGGTCAAAAAGGGATATGTGCGATTTATTTTTTGAATAACTATCGCAATTTAACTCCAATAAACTTCAAATTTGGCGTGTATGTACTTTGATGGTACATTAACAACTGTTCAAAAAATTAAAGACAAATATTTATTCACAGCGGCACCACAAGTAAATGAAAAATGACCCAATCGCACCCCATAGAGGGGGTGACATTGGGTCACTGTAATTGAAATAACTTGTTTTCGAGAATATGATTTCAAAACCATTCACAACTGAAAAATATTGATAAAAAACGATGCAAACAAGACAAAAAGATATCTAAGATGTTTCACAAGTATGATAAACCCACTTAAAAGAAAGATTATACTGAAAATTGAACAGTTATGAGAAAAAATATGTAAACCCAACATTTATCGTCAAGTTTACATAAATTGTCTTGGTGTTTCTCTCAAATTGTCTTCAAAGTCTCATTCCCATTGCTATAAAGCCCATTCAGTTTCCCCAAAGGTGTAATGAAACAGTGATTATTTTAAACTTTCGCAAATAGTTAAATTTCGGTGCGACATTCCACGATCAATAAATTTCAGGCAGAAGTTGACGTCATAATCCCAGTATTTCAGCGATCCAACTCATTTGTACTTCCGTGAGATGTTTCTACAATATGAAAACACTGATAAATAATCAAATTTAGAAAAAACACCCTTTTTTTAAATTTACCGTTATTGCTGCGCACGAAACACAGTTGCTGGTTTGAGAAGTTGTCAAAATGCGTTGTATTGTTATTCAATACACGGAATACTCAAGTAGACTTGTTTGATGTTTCAGAGATGCTGTATTTAGAAAGAATAAACACATCTTAATGAAAAAAGAGAACACCCGGCACCGTAAAATGTCAAAAAAGTGGACTTGGAATTTCATTTACTATCGTTCTTGCTTGACCCAATCTCACCCCCATTTTCAATGTTTTAGACATCCTACCGAAAAAAATGATTTTTTTGTGGGAAAATCAAACAGACTCTGGAAAATACCTGTGATGTGTAATGAAAAGACTTTCAACATTCTACTAATACAACGATAGAGGCTAGAGTACATGCGTGATACTTTGTACAAGAGAAATTTAATGTTGTGAATTTTATCTAGTTTCAACATGCAAGTTTATTGATGTAGTAAACAAAAACTAATATTCCTAAAAATGCATATTGTTATGAATTATGTGTAATAATATGTTCCCTAACATATGAATTATTAATTTTAGTAATATCAGCGTTATTAGCTGAAATATTTCACAAAACATATTTTTCCGTTTTGACCCAATCTCACCCCCTAGACCCATTGTCACCCCCATCGACGGTACCTCTCTAACTCGATGGTCCCTTCAATGAGCCTCTGTACGTGCCATAAATTCTTTTGTTCTCTTGACTTTTACTGTGCGCCGTGTGTTGGTGCTATCTCGCTCTTTCTCACGGGCATCTTGAAAACAGGGCGCACAGTAAAAGTCAAACGTTTCATAGCATGCATAGGCTCATACCGAGTCATGAAAAGTTGACTGTATTTCACAACCAGTGCAGTAAATCTAAAATAGTAACCACCAATGTTATCAGTGAACAGTTTACCGATTGCCGCCCACCAGTGCAGCAATTCTCCGGGGGTGTTTTTGTGATTTTGTAACGGCAAAAAAGTAAAAAGAGTTATAACCGCTTATGCCTCGCGGGACTGGGAAACCGGCCATTTCACGCGAATCGAGCGCCTGATAGCTGTCAACCACTAACGATCGAACACGTCATAGCATATCAATCCCGAATGGCCTTCGGGGCCGGTCAACGTACGTTCCAGCGCAGAGCACAAGTTATAGTGCGTTGCGTTTCGCGGCCGGTCGTCAGTGGTTTAGTGGCAGCTACTACTAATAGAGTAAAGTGGGGCAAAAGTTCGAGTGAAGCAAAAGTGTTTCTTTTCAACCGTTATATTTTGTCTAGAAATAGTGTTTATTTAACCAAAGTCGCACTTTTGCCCCACCTTACACTACTCAGCCAATCCCAGTCCGGCGACAGCCATTATCGGCCCGTAATTAGTTTTAAATAGAGTAAATGATAGATAATGATAGTTTCAGTGTGCGCGGTGGTGAAGCGACACCGGGAGATAGCCGGTTTCCCCCGAGTTGGCTGGCATACCCTCCGAAGCCCCTTTCCACATCACTCAATCCGGATCGGGTTTCACAGCTTTGGCTCCGGCTACGTAATTGATCGTTAGAGGTCCATCTCAACCTGGCATTTCCATACGTAGAAGCAGAAGCATGTGAGGCAGAAATATCCTACCGTATGAAACATTCGGGAGGGAAAAAACAACGCGGATTAATAAATAAACGGCACTGCTTTAACGATAATGGGATGACTGACAACAACGCAAGGTCAGTTTGATTGGCAAAAAAACGCCATCATAAAGTTCGCATCACTCACTTACTTGGAATACACCCGGACGGAGCATAGTCTCTCGTCTCGATGTAATCATTAGGGTGGCCAGGCTTACCTACACACAGGTCTGAGTAAATAAGCTACCCAGTCAACCAGAAGTCACAAAAGAATTAACGCTTAATCTCGTTTACTTGTACAAATAACTTCACACCTGCACAAAACGGTGACAGAAATCGTTTGAGTGACGAGTTTCTTCGCATGAAACGCTATTTTCTGAGTTCATCAGTGCATTTTGTTTCGTCCCGTATACTTGTGTAGAGTAAGTCGGATCAATCCGTAGCAGCTGTCAAATCAACTTTGTTATCCCGAATTAAGTCGCATAAGAGTTCACATTAGTTCGCGATAAAATCTACTCACTCGCAATGCATGCTATTTTTCATCATATAAAATATGCATATATATCGCCTCCACTTTTGTACGTATAAAGCCTTTTCGCGACATCTTACGCGTGAAACTTTGCGTATATAAACATCGCATAACGCAAAAGGTGATTTTGTTATATGTACATTCTGGTTGTCTGGGTAACGATATTCCAAATTACTTACAGAAAACTATCCATTTTTATATTTTATATATCTTTCGAAAACAAGCCTTAAAAAGTATTCCAAAATTTCAAACTTGTAACTTTTTGCTCCTTGTCTTTATTTCGTGATGGTATCTTAGGAGTAAGGAAGCGATGTGACCGCATTTCACTAGATAACAGGAGTTTCAGTTATTAATCTTTCTTTTATTAGTAAAAAGTAAAAATAGTTGCGTTTTAACGAGCTTCAACGTGTTTCTTACAGCGTTTCTCAACAGCCTAATTGATGGCAAGACAAAGTGCGAATAAATCTAAATTTGCATCCAGGAACTTCTTCTTAGAATCTTTCCGAATAATCTCTGGGGAAATTCTTGGAAAAGTACCTGTATTATTTCTTCCAGGATTCCATGGAGAGTCAACGTTCTCATGAAAAATATCTGCATCTATTTGTAAAATATGTCTGAGGGAAATACTTGTAATTCCTTCGTTTGTAGTAGTTCTGAAAATAATTTCTAAATGAATTGCTGAAAGAATACTATGAAAACCTGATTGAGCTTGAGCTTTATTGGCCGCTCGTGATTGCTACTCCAGTATCACCAGATCAGCTGCACTTACACAAGGGACCAACCAGATGACTGCTTGGGACTTACAGACACCCTCAGCGCTGGTGATTTTGTTATTTTTAGGCAACAATGGCGCCTGCCACGTCAGAATGCAGGCCAATAAGGCGAAAGGGATTTACCCCTGCATCTTTGCAAGTTTTATGCGGGAAGGTATAGGGATAAGGAAATTTTATGGTCGCCAAGCTTGTTGTTTGGGTAGCAGACTGCCTATGTATCAAGCGTAAGTAAAGGCGTGCCATAATGATGGAAGAATGGAAGTGTAGAGAAACGGTTTCTTATCCATCTCTGGTACGAGCGATTACTATGAACGAATAGATGAACCCGTTAACGATCAAGGTATCTATCAATTGTAATTCAACTCCAACTTTGTTCCCATAAATAAACCTGTGTCCTGTGTGTGAGTGTCCATCCCGGGACAAAAAAACACGGAATTTGTGACATTTTGGGATTTCACGTTTCCCGGGATATAATTTATGCTGTCTCGGGAATCCCGGGATTCCCAAGGTGAGTGTGAAATTTGATGAAAACTAGTAAATTCTTCATACAACACGATGACATTTTTCTCAGACTCAAACTTTACTCGACAACATATAAATGCATCATTAATGAAAAAGAATGAATAAGAACCCAGTCAACATTTTTATTGGTATAACTTTTGTTATACATCATTCTATATGAACCAATTCAATCGTATAGAATGCATGAAAAGGCTTTATATCTACCAAAGTGGAGGCTATATGCGTACTTGGCACGACTTTTTTAGACTTTCTGTGATCAGATATACGATGCCACAAAATTTGGATGAAAATAAAAAAAAATGTTTCCAGCGAGTCTCGAACGCGTGACCATTGGATCAGGAATCGGACAACTTACCACTATCCCACTAAGAGTTACACATTAGATGGATGATTTTTTTGCAATATCAATACATGTTTCATGTACAGCGACACATACTTTGTTGTTCCTTGAGGCCCATCGTCAGCAGACACAAAGTTTGATTGGCCATTTTTGCTAAGTTATTGCGATTTCATACGATGCTTTCTGGATTGATATATGATCTGTCAGTTTATATAACATAACGCGATTCTATTTTGCATTATTTACGACATGTTTTGTTGTCAGCACAGATTGTCGTTTATGAATCGTATTGGGGATTTATATAAAACTTGTATTAACATTGATAACGCTTCGTCTGGCATCTTGCGCGATTCTGATTTTCGACGCATGAATATGTGATTTTAGATGCACATTCTTATACGATACGTGGTTTACTATGAAACTACTTTCATGCCAGTGATGCATTTTAAACTGAACGCGAGCCAAAAATGAACTGAACGCGTTCTAATTTTGCACGTGAACGCAGTAAACATTGAACTCTCGTGCAAGTTTCTGCCGCTGCTCACGAACGGCTCGTTCACTTTAAAAAAATTTCCTTTCGCGTTCATTTTTCTGCTCTTTTGCGTTCAAAAATTAGAACTGGAACGCGAACTGAACGCGTTCAAATGCAACACTGTTTCATGCAAAGTAAAATTACCAAATGAGTTAACATACTTGTATTAGTTGCAAAGGTCTTTTATTGATATTGATAAAACCATTCTAGAAAAAGTTATTTAAAAAAATCTGGTTTTGGAGGTATTTTCTGCAAAATGCTCTGTTACTGTTATTTACAACTTTGCGGGAGACAGCTACACGATTTGAGCAAATATAGAATATAGAATATAGAAGTTTGACAGATCGCAGCACACTTTTCCCGGCATTCCAGATTTTGCTATTTTATCTTATGAGCCATAACATTTTGAAGAAAAGAAGACACCGTGCTTGAAAAATCACGTTTAGACATTGAAAAATAAAAATAATGCACGTTTTCCAGACTCCGAACCAGCGTGCATCGGATTGATATATAAGCGAATCAAATGTTTTCCCACTAGACGCCAATTCTGTATTTCGTCACTGGACTGAGTTATGAGCGAAATAAACATTTATCCACTAGCGCCATGTTGGATTTTTTCTTCGAACGAGAAATCTTTCAGGTGAATAGGTCTCACAAAGCTGGTCAACTTTGTCGGAGACAGCAACTTTGTATATAATTTCTGGACGGAGAAATAAGTGAAATAATTATATACACACTGGCACCATCTTGTGAGCGTTTTCCGCACTGAGAAATTTTTACGCAAACAGATCACAGCTTGAGTACCGATCCTCAAAGTGTCAAATAAATGTTTAAATCATCCACTACAACATGGCATCGAACAAACAATAAAAAGATACAGTTAAAGGTGATAATAAACTAATTCAGTTTTGTGAGAACAGCGCCATTAGCGTTCTACTACTAATATTTCTATTGTGTAACTCTAAAGATCAGCCAATTAAACGAAGAAGGGTGCATATCAGATGACCATTTCATTTACCACCATGCAATGTATGAAGAATAGAGATATTAGTAGAAGAACGTTAGTGGCGCTGTTGTCACAAAACTGATTTTAATTATTATTACCTTAAATTATGGTTTTTCATTGTTTGTTCAATACCATGTCATTGTTTTGGTTTTTGAAATTAATTTGACACTTTGATGCCCGGTACTCACGCTGTCAGTTCGTGGCAAACTAGATGTTGGTAACACGAACAGCAGCGACATTAGCATTCTTAGGTTAATGCTTCTACTGTATGAAGTTACCACAATTCAAAGTGTTTTGTAGACTTTTCGTGGAAACGAGGTGTTCGGGGAACTGGCGTTCGGGCAAACGACATTCAAAGAAAAGTATCACAACCGTTGGGCAGATAGGTCTCATTACGTTGATAGTCTTTGTCGTAAAAAACCGAGTGTTCGGAATATGAGTCGGTTCGGAATTTGAGATAAAACGGTATCTTATAACTAGACTGAGATATAAGTTAAAGAAATACTTGCCCGCTAGCGCCATATCGTGAATGTTTTCCGAATGAATAAGCCCTTAGGCGAATAGGTCTCATTTAGTTGTTCAATTTTGCCCAAGACACCTAAATTGTACCTACCTCATAACTAGACTGAGATATAATCAAATAAAATGCTTGCCCACTAGCGCAATCTTGTGGGTGTTGTCCAAACTAATAAGTGTTGAGGCGAATAGATCTCATTTAGTTAAACAACTTTGTTTTGAGAATCTTGACCTAGTTTTTCATAAAATTAATAGAGAACCCTGTCTAAAATTGTACAAAATCTGGCTCTAGATCTGTCTAATAAGGACTGTGACAAAGTAAATTTAGAAAAAAAAACCCTGTATCTTTATTCTTAGCTTTGGTCACACCCTTCGCATTTTATTGAAATTTGAGTATACGCTTCAAAATTATTATACCGTTAGTAAAAATTGCTGCACTCACTATTTTTGAGTAAACATCGTAGAAACCTCTGCCATGAAATTCTCAACATGATTTTGTAACGGGTAAAATTCAATTTGCAGCAACAATTAAAAAAAATCCTGAACTTTCACCAACTTTGTGAAGTTTTACCTTTCCGTAATTCATGTCAATGTGCCATAAATGTGGAATAATAGTGACATCCATGTTATGAGCACGATTTATATTTATTATAGATCCTCTGGCACTAATCGAATAGTACCTTCCGTTTTTTGTATACTAGCGCTGCCTCTTCTGTACGTTAAACAAACTGTCAGAGGTAGTGCGCTACCCAGACAACCAAAATGTACATATAATCAAATCACCTTTTGCGTTATGCGATGCTTATATGTGCTAAGTTTCACGTATAAGATGTCGCGAAAAGGCCATGTACGTACAAAAGTGGAGGCGATGTCCAGTCTTTTACGCTAGCTATAAATAAACGAGGGGTTATTTATATTTGACATGTTTTGCCCACCAACTTTATAGCATCATCAAAGTAGGTCGTAATGCTTGTTTGTTGGTTCAGTTGTCAACTTTTTTCCTTGGATTCATTTTGATAACAAAATTTCTTGGTTTTATAGTATGGGCCGTGATTCTTTGATATGGAGAAGGGCTTTCTTTTCATCAGATCGATATCTGAATTGAGAAGGGCTTCGAAAAGTAACCTTCTTTCTGTTCAGACCGAAAGACTTCTAGAGTGAGCTTCCAGTCAAAGATTGTCTTTTCTATTTGTGCTTCAACAGTTTATATAGCTGGTTACAATTTAGTCATTCTAATAGCTGCGTATGATAAAGCGAGACAGCTGGAGTGGTCTCCAAAAATGTAGAATCCTGAGTCAGTTAACTTCGGCGCACATTTGGGTGCATTTTCGGACCTACCCGGTTGCGCAATTTGAAACCTTTTATTTCGAATGCGCTTGGGTTTGGGCCGCACGTGGGGCAGAGGAAGGATGGGTAGATAGCGACTGACGATGAGCTACAATTGACGCATATGGATGTAATTTCATTCTCTTGCACTTTTCGAGTGCATTGATCAGTTTGAGGCGGATGGCCTTTGGGTTTGTTTATGTTTATGGGTTTCGGTAATCAGTGATTCTCAACCATGACAGTTTATTCATTATATATTCTTATTCTATTTTTTCATTCTGTTTCTGTTTTATTGTTTTATGAATATTTTAGAAAAAAAGAGTGATAACCGAATTGACACGGCTGGAGAAAATCTTAACCAAATATGCTGTAAAACGATAGCTGCCCCAAGTTGTACGATGGCTTGTAAAATGTTTGACAACCCGAATTTAATTCAACCCAACACTGAATGCTCCTGAAAGCTTGTTCGTTACAAGTATAGGTATTGCCACTTACTACATGATGTGTATACAGTCATCTCTCCCTTACTCGATCTATTGTAACTCGATATTTCCCCTAACTCGATGGAATGCGCGGTCCTTTCAATTTAGCATGCTTTGATACCTCTGTAAGTCGATACCACTCTAACTCGATGTTCCCTAACTCGATGCTATCTGTTCCAGTTTCCCAAGTGAATTTACCTATCTAACTCAATATTTTCACGAAAAGTTCCAAATGTCCTCCAAATGTTGAATAAATTCAAGAATTAGAATATTATGACTAAATTGGTAGTAAAATTGAGGTTTACTGCCTATTCCTGGGTGATAAAATTTTCAATTTTTGCCGACCGTTAAAAAAGTTTCATACAGGTAAATGTGGTAAAATTGTATTATATTTCACATTTATATGACTATTTTGAACGTGTTTTGTCAAAATAATTAAATGTTTAAGATTTGAAAATTATGTGTTCTGTATCTCGATACCTCCCTAACTCGATGGTCCCTTCAATATCGAGTAAGGGAGAGTTAACTGTAGTTTTAAAACTAAAAACTTTTGACAAAATTTACCTATGACAAACTGACAAACTATTGATTGACTGATTTATTAATTCATGATAAAACAGATTTTTGTGGTTTGCTGGGAGTAAAACACAATATTAGGCAACTTATTTTTATAAATTTTTTGTGAGGTTCGCAACACTATCATTTCCTTCAGCGATACGATGCCTAATGTTTCTTGAGAGGCTCTAAAGCCTGTCTAGTTTGAGAAAATAGTTTTTGTGATTTCGTTTCTGCCAAGCTTATGAGTTAATGCGATATTGGGCGAGTAAATTTGTTACATCGGTAGGCAGGTACACTCTAGGCAGGAATCAGAATGCAACAGAAAAATGTGCTATCCAATAATTCAACACTGTAAGCTATCTATTTTCACTATCTATTCGGAATTTGTTTTAGGATATAAAAACACAAAAGTAGAACAACGTGTACATAGTAAATTGAATTTACTTTGGAAGTCCTACGAAAGCAAAATATGTTAGTGCTCGTGAACCAAATCACTGATTCGTTATGTATCCAATATCGTACTCTGCCGATTTGCTGTTTCGAAACCAAAAACACATAAAGGAAGTTAAATTATTATGAAAATATAATCATGAGTATGAAAAAAAAAACTATAACAAACTTGAAAATATGTGACATTTCATGTCAATTTAATTTTCAACGCATGCAGTGATCCATCCATAAAAAAATATAGTAAAGTCAAGAAATGTCAAAAGGGGGTGATTCCTAAATTATGGCAGGCTAGCGTAAAAATCTGGATACGTGCATATTTAATACGATGAAACTTAATATGCAATGCTAGTGTGTAGATTTTCTTGCGAATTAGTCTGTACTTTTATGCGACTTAATTTATAATAACAACATTTATTTGACAGCTGCTGCGGATTGATCCGACTTCCTCTGTGCGAGTATACGGGACGAAATGGAATGTACATATGAACTCATATAAAAGCGTTTTAAGCGAAGAAACTCATCGATCAAACGATTCCATCCACCATGCAATGCGGGAGTGATGCAGTTCGTACAAATAAGCGACATTATGTTCAACGTACAGGAAAGGCAGCGCTAGTAGAAAAACAGAAAGCGCTAATCGGTTTAGTGCTAGAACGACTATAACATAAAAAAAAACATATGAGGATCTTTCTGCCCATTCATGATGAATATTATCATTTTTATAGCGTACAAAAATAAATTTGAAAATAAAAATACCATACCATGATTGATAAAATACATGAAAAACGAATGTTTTGAGACACTGATGCAAAAATCACAAAGATATCATGTAACAAATCAAGCTGTCCGAAACTGGGGTTCAGAAGATGTTAGACCAAAATTTTACTTTGACCATATTTAATTTAAATATGAAACAAAATGGTTTCATATCATGCTGGTTTTATATTATTCTTTCGTAATCCAAATATTTTTTCAAGTTCAAACTTAAACATTTTTATCGGTTTCCAAACATCTCTGCTTTATCCCTAAAGCGTGCTTATTTTAACGAAAGTAAAAGCAGTAGGCTGTGCCGCAAGCGGTTGTGTTGTGGCAGTTGAAAGCCTGTTACGTTTTTTTGCGTTTTGCGTGATGAATTTTTACTCGATTTCGCTAGTGGTTCGGCCGGTGCTACGCCACCCGGATGGTTTTCCGTTTGAGATAAGTGTGATTCTGATGAAAAATTATTGCAGTAATTATTTTGAATGTATCTTGGGGTATTGCAGAGGGTAGGATCAATTTGTTTTCTCATTTCAGAGAGCGTGAAATGGCGCTTCAACCAAAGCTCTTTAGCTAGGA
Source organism: Aedes aegypti (assembly GCF_002204515.2). Lineage (NCBI taxonomy): Eukaryota > Metazoa > Arthropoda > Insecta > Diptera > Culicidae > Aedes > Aedes aegypti. The sequence goes on from NC_035108.1 coordinate 444,871,217, forward strand.
CACAATGTGGAAATACCTGTGCCCTATCCCTGGAAGACACGTGCATAGAGGGGCATTATATTTCTTATCAACGTCACTACAAACAATTTAAATCTGGTCGTATCACTCGCTTATAGTGAATCCTAGAACATTCGCACAGTGGCGGGCCTTCATACAAAGGTCGGACAAAACCTCAAATACGTCTAAAATCGCTTGATAATGGTTATCTATTAACTATCTTGGATACCTGATATCATCCCGATGGAAATAACTGGCAAATTGAAAATTAGATTTTCTAATGGAATTGGTCCAAATTTTTTTTTTCATCTAAACGAATAAAAAGGCTATTATTACATAAAAAGAAATTTGTGCATAAACCTGAACTAGAGATACATATTTAGGTTCCGTTTAGTAAATTCAGTAAAGTTTTAATCGTGTTATGGCACATTAAACTGATTTGAATGATGAAATAGATAAATTATAAATAAAAATGAAAATGGAATTTTTACCTGTAGGGGCAAAGAGGGGCGTGAAAAACAGTTGCACCTCAGAAAGTATGGATAATTTTCTGCTTCATAGTAAGTGACTCATTTTCCCAAAACACTTCACATAAAACGGACGAAGTTTTGAAAATTTATCAACATTTTGGAGAAAGATTGCGATAAACATGTTTTGCTACAAATAACAACTCAATGTGTTAAAACATATGTAACTGTAGTCCAATTGAAGGCTTACGAATACGCCTTCAAATGAAACCTATTGAGCTTAAATCGGTTATGATTTCGTTGAGATACAGCTGTTTGAAGTTTGATGGGTAAACCATAGTTGATGAATTTTAAGCAGTTCAATTTTGCTGAACTTCCCGCACTTACGATACTGGCAAAAATTGAAAGCAAAACAGATCACTCTCCAATTTTCAGGATCGGTCTTCGAATGATATAGAAGTTTATAAAAAATATTTACAAATGATTTAAAAACATGAATTTTTGAGGTTTTGTCCGGCCATGCGCCACTGTGCGTCGGGGAGTCGCTGGCCTTTCTTTAACTAGGTGTCACCTTCCCTTTCCTCGTAACGGAGGACTGAGACTGAAATCGTTAAATTTTTACACATTTTTATCGCTACCAAAAAAAAAAACGATGCAAATGTTCATTTTAATTGCACTATGTTGGTAAAATGAACAGCTGTTGGTGGTGAAATGTACATCATGCAAAAAACGTAAGCAAAACAAATATTTTTGAAAATTTTCATTGCTTTTCCAAAAATATATCCATTAATGATTGTAACCCATTCAAACAGAAATCTAAAGATTTGACATCATATCATAACGATATTTACCTCCCTGAAAAAGCTCAAGACTCCCGTGCTAAAAATTACGTATGTTCTTATTTTTAACCGTGGTTTTCTAAAATCTTTTCGTTGATATTTTTACTTAAATTGACCTGCGTATCAACCCGAACACTCCAATTTATGCTCCAAATCGTGCATGCGTGATGAAAATTCAATCAAATATGTTTTTTTCTCGGTAAAAGGCACGGTGTTCATTTTACCATCCCTGTTCATTTTTCCACCACTTCCCCTACTGGAAGATACCCCCCCCCCCACCAATATACATTGTGTCCAACACGTTTTTATTCAGTTTGATGAGCCTATAAGTACCGATAACGCGAAATACAACTGGCCACCCTAGTAATCACTCGTCCGTAAACGATCCGTGGGGATTCCCGTCAAAGCGTGCGGTTTTAAATTTTTCAGTCTTCAGTCTCATGCAAAATGTCGAGAGCCCTTGAGAAGTATTCGCCGGCAGAACATACCTGAATAGTAGGAGGCGACGGCACTGGAACGGATTTCATGTGTGTTCAGCAAGTCAGCGCCTGCTTTTTTTTATCTCGCCAAAACAAAAAACTCATCACCCAGCTTCCTATGTACCTTTGCCTCAGTCAACAACGGTGCTCCATACGACTAGTACTCGAGGGGCGACCACGAGAAACACTATTTACCCTAAACACGGAACGAGCGAGCGGTCAGAAGAGAAGCGGAAACGACGACGACTACGTTGAAGAGGGATTAGTCAACAGAGTCACAACCCCATCATCATCATTATCATTATCATTTGCAGTAGCCCGGTATTAGCTTTAGCATGGCAGGCATCGTCGTCGTTGCTGTCTTCTGTGAATGAGCTGCTGAAAAAAAAATTGAAAAACAATCAAACATGCCATTCAATGGTGTTTGTTTGGGGAGGTGGGGTTTGGCGAGATTGAGGAGGGAATAAGATGCTTGCTTTTTGCCATCTGATGGCGAGGGGACGTAACTGGAGGAATATGCCGGCTTTATACGTAGATAGGTACACTTAGGAACTGGCGAACAGAACAAACCCTCATTAAAAGGGAAAGGATATATCATGTTTCAAATTTGAACAAAATGCTTTTTTTTTTAAATCACAGCAATGCTCAAAATAACATATAATACCAACATTAAACTGTTTTTCTTGAATTTGTTCAGTTTTCTATTTGGAAAAGCTGTTTGCTACGTTTGCTACAATCGTTGACAAAAAACCTGTGTTTCGCATTACAAAATCAATGTAGTATGTAGTAAAATGATGTTCATGGAGATTGTTTTTGAACTAAACTGCAACTCTTTATAACTCGATATTGAAGGGACCATCGATGTAGGGAGGTTTCGTGTTATAGAACACAAAATTAGTGCAAATGCGATCCAAGGGACCATCGAGGTAGCCATGAAAACCAACTCTTATAAAGGTTCTCTAACCCGATATCGAGATACGAAAAAGTTGACTGTATTGTTGGTTTAATAAGTTATTCTATGGAATTTCAATTTCACTATCGCATTATCCTGCTCATTGTAAGCAAAAACTAAAAAAAAAATGGAAATCTTCAAACCAAATTGTCTTACCCCTAGCAGCCTTACCCTACGAACATCCAAACAAAACAAATCGCCCCAAAATTGATATTGATATCATTTTAATTGACGGAAAGTGCTCGCATTGCGTCACTTATCTTGAGTTCTCAATCTCAGCTCGTACATATATGAGGAACGATTCGGTGAAAAAGAGCTTTGGTGGGTGCTATTTTCATGCCATTCCGTGCTCGCGATAAGATTGCCACAAAAGGGGAAGCACACCCTAGGCACTAAATAGAGAGGTAAAGGTAAAGCCAACTGCAAACAACAAGTGGTCGGGACGTAAAACAATACCCACTTGGAGAGTTCGCCTACTGTTCGTCTCCACCGATAGCCAATCAAGTTGGCGTTGGAGTTTCGAAACCGTACCCGGTCCGAAATGATCAGCCTAATTGAAATCCTATCGCACCCGGCGAACGAATTGTCTGGGCTGTCGTTATTTTCGAACGCACCGATCCACATTGGGCCAGATGGCAAAATTAGGACGCAAATTCCTTCAATTTGAAGGGAAATACTTGCGTAAACTCCTATGCTTGTGTTGTCGCAGGTAACTTTTATTTCGAAAATGTACCTGTAGAGAATAAGATGAGTGTATTATCAGGATATTCAGAAAGTTTGATACTGTTACATAAAACCATGTTTTGTTAGAAAGAATTAAGATTTGGCAAGTAGGCATTGATTTTGAGGTGAAAAAAAATATTGTTAGTTTTGTGACAGAATTTGTAAGAGAAAGGTGATTAGAAATACATTGGAGAACAAGAACGAGAAAATTGTTTAAATTGGTCAGATGGTCCGAGTAAGAAACGTTCCGAAGTCTCCGTCAGTGTTCTGGGTCACGACAGTACCTTCTTCTAGTAATATGTCTCCATCTGTTTTTGATTTTCTAACTGAACAATTGAATCAAATGATTGATGCAATGTTCAAAACCACCAATATAACTGAAGCAGTCCAAGTGAGTGTAAAATTTACTAATTAAATTGTTATTGGATAACGTTTTTCCAATACATAAAAAAATCATATAGAAGTTATTACTGAAACTTATTTGAAACCTAGATCCAAACTCTAAAGAGAACCAAACTTTTTGTTTATCGAAATGATTGACTCGATGAAGCATGTGGAGGTATTGTTATCATCATTCTTTTTTTTGTAATTTGAAATCAAAGTTTTTGAAACTTTGGGTGTTTTTGCTGAAACACAGCTTGGAAAATATTCATTCGTAGCTTTTATTTGGCGAGTGCTTTTCAGGATATTTCTCAATTCAATACCCTGATAGCCTTACTTGTTTTGTTTGGTCTTAACCGACTCTAGTCACCTTTGTAACCTACCGGTTAATCACGCTAATTTTGATTCTGATCACATCCCAAACATACATTCTACGTAAATGGCGAACACGAAATTATTGCAACTCATTCAACAAGGCATAACTTTTCTACCATTGGGTAAAAATCAACCAAATTATGCACACTTTCTCATTGATGTGTATTGTTTACATGCTGTTTTTCAACGAATTTGGAGGTGAACCAACGCGAGTCGAGAGAACAAATTCTTTCCAAACACCTGGAATTTCCTGACCTGTCGCACCGGCAGTTGGGAAAATGTTGAACATTAATTTCAGAGTGTTGAAGCGGTTCCAGGAGCGGTTGACGTTGGACCACGGCAAAAGAGCTGAAAGAAAACCGGGACCAGAGAACACAAAGACGGAGGGAAAGGTGATTCAAGCAAATCCCAACGTCTCTAGCCGTGATTTGGCTTAAAAGATCGGCATGTCGCAGAGCTACGTCCAGAATGCAAATAAGAGAGCTGGACTACATACATACAAGGTACAGAACTTCCCAAACCGCGATGAGTGGCAACAATCGACGGCTAAAACTCGGGCACGGAAGCTCTACGAGAAGATGCTGACAAGATATGGTTGCTGTGTGATAGACGACGAAACGTATATAAAAGCCGATTTTAAGCAAACTCCGGGGTTGGAGTTTTTCACCGGCAAGAGCAACCCGGATAAAAACGTATCATTCAGTGAATGGAATAAACCATCAATGTACAATATAACGTATTGGATACAATACAGCGTATTGTAATTGAATGTCGAAGCAACATCATTCTTGTTTGAATATCCATTTTAAAAACAATATAATATATTGTAACAGAACATTGTATTATTTTTTATTGGTTTTATATTTTACAATTTTGGTCTAATTGGGTACTAAAATGTTTGATAAAATCTTGTTTTTATTGAACAACATGAAAGAGCATGTTACTTCAACTATTTTAGCAATCTTTCCCGCTCAAATAACGGCTATATCATGTTTAAACATTAATTTTAAAATTGGGTCCATAAATGAACCTTGACACATGAGATCATGTTTGACGACAAAAACACCACATGGGTTTTAGTTTTCACACTGGGGTTGTTCCTATCTGACATTTCGGAAGGGACACGGAAAACAAAATTCACCCAAAATTTGAGTTTAAGCCAAGGGGTGTGACAAAATCTAAAAAAACATAAAAAAATGTTTTTCGGACTTAAACCAACGAAAAACATTGTAAAATTGAGTGAACATGAGTTTTTGGTCTAAACTTAAGCGTTTGGCACTAAAATCGGGACAGGGCTTTAGGACCCTATTCCTATTTTTGCGTAAAACAACTGTTGCTTTTTTCTGTGTAGCTTGGCTAAAAGAAGTAAACAAAACAAGTTCAGAAAGCAAGAAATGTTGGTGAAAAATATTCAAAAAATAAAAATAAATAGTTTTGTAGAAGTCACTTGACATTAGCTGTAACGACGAACGCAACCATGGTAAATATCTTTGCTTCTATAGGAGTTAAAATTATTTTGCTACTGTAGGCACGAATATCCGGTAAGTTGAGGGACAATCCATACAAAATACAAATTCTATACTTTTCACCACTAATAAATACACAATGACAACAATGACAGAGGGCACAGTAAATGGCGAGATCTACAAAATAGAGTGCCTCGAAAAGCGCCTTCTGCCGTTCTTGCAGCAGCACGACGAAGCTCCGCTATTTTGGTCAGATTTGGCAACATGCCATTATTCTAAAAGTGTCCTGGAGTGGTATGAGGCCAATTCTGTCCATTTTGTTCCAAAGGACATAAATCCTCCAAACTGTCCGGAGTTGCACCCGGTGGAACAGTACTGGGCAATAATAGGCCTTTTCCTGTGACAGGTCCGTCTATGCATTTGTTTACATCGTTGGAGGACCGGTGCTATCACGGGACTGTCATCTCCATAGAAGAACTATCAAAGAGATTTCCGATCAGTTGATTTGAAACGTCTTGTGAATAGGCCTATGAAGCGGGAACTTCGGCAGAGCAAGAAGACAGTCAAAGACGAGAAGGACATGTTAAGAAAATGAAAAAAAAAAAAAAACTGAGGAACTGGTACCGGATGACACTGTAAAGACTTTGATGGAGGGCATCAAGCGAAAATGCCTTCAATTTTACACTCAAGGCTCCATCGATTAACTTTTCTTTTGATTTTTGAAGTAAATATATCTCGCATAATCTGGGATAACGCCCTAAAAGCCATTGGTAACAACGTGTGTAGCTCGTTGTTTCTGAGCAAATGAATGAATAAGCATCCAAACCAACACCACTGGCAGGTAGATAATGATCCTTTCTTCGCCATAGCGTTGTTAAATGACGTGTAACTCCATTCAAATGCTCAGAAACAACTAGCTACACACATGGTTACCAATGGCTTTTAGGGCGAGATCATAAGTTATGCGAGATATGTATAAAACTACCCTAAAATTTTGGTTTGATTCTAAACATTATAAGAAAATTGGCATGTCATTTTCGGTGTCGCAATAATTTCGTGTTCGTCCTTTATCCCTTTAAGCGATTTCCGAGCAAAGTTGGGTAGCAAAAAAAAAACAAGTTGTGTTATCCGATAACAAGCATTTGATAACATAGTTTGTTTTCATTTTGGTTGAATAAGCAGGCAACATAACAAACGTGATAACAAAAGTTTATACTAAAGATATCATAGAAATATCTCATTGTGTTATCATTAGAAACAAATTGATAACAAATTTTGTTATCCAGCCAATTTCCCTCATAGATAACTCATTATGTTATCAATTAGTTATAGAGATCGAATAATGATAACAAACATTTGACGTCATTCACCCGTCGGTGGCATCCTCGTTCTGACAGCTCAAAATTCGTTGATAACAAGAGTCCTCGTAATGATAACAAAAAGTAACAAATTGAAATCATGATGTATATCTTGTTATCACTATGTTATGCGGTTGTTATTCGACTTTGCTCGGGTTCTCAATCCTATCAGCTCCACTTTCAATTAATCTCGTGCTACTAGAACACATATTAAACCGTCAACGCCCAAGGTATCCCACAATTGTGCTTATATCCCGGAATTGTTAAATATAGTTTCGTTCCCATAAAATAACACAGTTTCACCAAAAAATTCCAAGTTTATGGTGAGGATCCAAAAAATACCCTTAAAGTGTGTCGTTGATATCTGACAGCTCTATAGAATTAATTTTGTATTTTATTGAAACAAAATTAATGCTAGTTGATCCTTTAGAAACAGTAAGCCTTGTAAAAAATATTTTCGGTTGGAAACGTACAACTCTTTCATTATCACGGGGGAGAAAACATAAGCTTACAACAAAGGGACATGAAAAAATAAAATAAAAGTTAAACTTTTACAATGCACATCTCCGTCATTTACTAAGCGATTTTCAAAATTTTTGCAGCAACGGAATTAGACACTATAAGGAATCAATATCCATTTGAAATTTATTCAAAAAGATAGTATACCAAAAAATTTCAAAAAAAGATATTTCTTAGTGTTATCTGGTAAAAATTGGTGGCACAAATTAAGCAAGGTAACAACATTTAAGCTGATACATTATGGTTATGGTTTTCTCTGTAAAGAAAACTTAATTCCGGAACCACAATTCACATGCTTGGGTTGAAATATAAATTTTTGATTACACTCAAATTTTTATTTACTCAAGTAACCTCGAAAAAACCCTATTGTTAAACCTTTTTTTTCCTATAAATCGAAAAAGGTGACATGTAGTTTTTTTTTTCTACATGAATTTGATTGTAGAAGCCCAGCAAACACCTTTAGACAGCAATATAAATTTTTGATTGCACTCAAAATATCTTTTCATTAAAAAAGCTATGAAAAATTTCATTTTTAATCACTGTCAACCTATTAATTAAATTTCAAAGTAATAACTGGTGGATTTCTGTACTGAACCATGACTGCTGAAGTTGATTGAATATATTTGTGCTGAAATATGATTTTTTGATTACACTCTTAAAATGACGAATATCCCATATTTTTATACTAGAGTTAGAGCACCAATGTTCGACCTATTCAAACGATTTTGGCCAACTTTGTATGGAAATCCGAAAGTTAGAACAGATTTATTGTAGGTTGAAAATTAGTGCATCTTCCCTATTTGCCAACACATCAAACTTTTAAGCAATGACATCTTGTTTTAGCGCTATAAATTTTATTATAGAAGTCTGGTGAAAATGTTCGATCAGAAAATAAAATTTTTTAGTGCCTTCAAGATTTTTTTAATTCCAAAAATTACGTATGCAAATCAAAAATTAAAATCATTTTTTCGACTTCCACGCTCCCCGACAAACGATCCGGGGAAAGTTCAAAGCGAACAAAGAAATTGTATTTGTATTATTATCATGGATTCTGTTTTAGTTTGTATTTGGTAATAATTGTCAAACTAGAATGAGTTATACATCGTTGAGATATGTTTTTTATTTCTGTTGATGTCATCCGATTATATAATTGGAACGAAGACATGTATTTTTTTTACATCAATCAGCTAATAGAAGGCAATTGAAAATTTGTGGCTTGGAATAGAAAGGTTTTGGTAAATTAAAATTTATTTTACTAGACTATCGAAATAGTTATTTATGCAACAAGTTGCAAAATGATGATTTTTTCAGCACTAGTTGAACATTTATCCAACGAGGCTCGCCAGCGTGGTTCCAGAAACCTAAATGATCATTACTTGAAGACGGCTGCACCAAATTGCTTCATTTTTTCACAATATACTCTCATTAATGTATTGTTCCGAAGAGTGAATATCCGAATACGATTCAAATTCTGTAGCCAAAGAAATTAATGAGGGATTCTAGTTACGGGTCGGTCCTCCAAGGAAGTTTGGAATATCTTCAAAACCAGATGACCAATGATCAATATCGACATAGATCCTAAAACTAGAAGAGTTTTTTGAGAACTTGTGAAAAAATGGTGCAAAAATATTGAAAAACAAAAAAGTTATAACGATTTGAATTTGAATTTTGCGGTAAAAAATGAAACTGCCGGAAGAGGGGTTAAAATAAATTTTGAGTGCAACCAATTCGTATTTTCCAATATGATTGTAAGTGTCTATTGCTAAATAACGTTGGGAAGACGCATTTATTTCGAGACAATTAAAATGGACAATGCTCTTGAATGATGCTCAGTTCTACTACAGAAAGAATTTTCGAAATCGCTTCGAAATCAACAGATATATGCATTGTCAAAGTTGGACTTCCCAGTTTTTCAGTGGGCTGGATGTGCAGGTATGAGGTATATTTGATCATACTGTAGCGCCACCTGGCGAGTAAATTCCGAAATATAATGTCCACTTAATGGAAGATATCAGGTCTATTACCAAGTTGTTCTAGGGACGTTCCGATATTGCAAATAGGGTTTTGGTACCGGAAGTACCGGTACTACCGACAATTCTTTGGTACCGAAATACCGATAGTGGAAAACATTGAGTACCGGTATTTTCGGTACTGATGTAATATATAATAATTAATTGGTTCAATAAATTCCTTTACAATGAATGTTACGTAAGTTTGGTTAAGTTCGTTAATGGCGAATTTCGCTGGTCAACAAGGGGGTGGTCACTCTACGCAGTGTGCCTTGCACAGCTATGGCACATTTCGGCACACTGACTGGCACAGTTTTCCAATGTGGGTTGCTATAAAATCACAGTGAACTGAAATTTACATCTAAGCAATCATTGAGTCACCTGAGTTGTTTGCTCTATGTCAAACATGGACTTCACGAAATTTTCACGTTGGCATCGGCTTGAAAAGGAATCTTCCAACAATTTACCAAATCGATTTTACATTTATAAACTTTTTGTTTCTTTCAGTATCAAGCAATAGAGTGGCACCAAACCAGTGGAACAGGCTTTGCGTAATGATCAATTCTAAATTAACAGTGAATGAAATATTGTATCGAATGATAAAAAAATGTAGGGGAATCAGAGGGAATAAAATAAAACATAAGTATCAATGTCACTCCTTACACGTTCAAAAACGAATAAACGTTTGGGCAAAACGTTTTGATATCTCCTAAACTTGACAAAAAAAGTAATTTCTGAAGATTATGCCGCCTCTCATATGAGATTAAAGCCCCGAAGAATGTCCGTACCCTCCTTAGTGGTCCACTTTATCAATATTTCACTATTTACAGAAATGAAAACTGTTTTGGAACATAATTTAGGGTTGAAGACTCTTTTTTATATATATATTCACATTTTTTTAGTTCTCGTGGAACTAAATTTTAATGAAATTTCTGTTTTTCATACATTTTGAGTTTTTTTCGAAACTAAAAGTTTATGTAAACGTAGGCAAGAGGGATCTTTTACATTGTCTTGAAAACGCGTTACGGTATTTTTAGCATTGGGTGTTGATGTTTGCGTTTCGTAATTGAAATAGACTAAAACAATTACGTCTGTTTGTCTGTGCTTCCATCGTAATACTCTCCCAAATCTCCGCACCCCTTTCCCTTCCACCAAGCTCCCGTACATAATCGTGGACGCTTCGTATAACAGTTCCAGTCTACTCTTGGAATTTGTGGCCGTCCTAAACTTTCGTATTGAAGTTTTACTTAATATGTATATTATACATGACGGGAAAGTAATGCAACATTCAGAACGTTTTAAATTGTAACAAGAGGCAAACAAGAAAAAACTACATTATGTCAATGCCTGCTGAGAACGTTTTTCCATAATTTCAGTTCACTGAATTTTTATGGCATGTTATGTTATAGCACGTTTGGCGCGCCTGGCGCAACTCAGCGCACTGAAGGCACAGCTGTGCCGAACGAAGTGCGTAGAGTGACCTCCCCCTTGCTGGTCAACCAAGGAACGTATTACATAATGGCTTATTGTAATTATCATCTTTTCATCACGAATCATGGTTTATCTCCATACAATAAAACGTTGAAAGTACGCTCATAGTTTGCATCTTGTTTGAAATATGTTTGGAACATTTAAAAAGACTGAAGGTGAAGTTATTGAACGGAAATGATACAAATAAAGCTGCTGATGGTGAATATCAAGCTTAGAAAACTAGGCACAAATATAAAGGTTTCAGGATATTGTAGAATTTAGAAGTTTTAAGTAATATGGTACGAATATTGATAGAAATTATTCGAATTAATTCGTGTATTATAAGTCTATTCTATGCGAAATATTTGTTGACATTTCACGATGCATGGGCAAAAATTCGAGCAACATTCGGACAACACTAAAAGAGCTTTGTACGTATCTGAAAGTTTTGTCTTAAAAATACGCAATCGAATGGCAGTTGAACATTGATCTTTAACACGCTTTGCATTTTTAGTAGTATTTTCATGAATGTAAAGGTGATTACACGTTAAGTCAATAAATTATTAATTTTGAACGATTTTTCGCACCACATACAACATTACACAATACATCAGCAACTTTTTCGAATTTTCTAGAAAATGATCAACTGTGGATGGTTAAAGGACATATTCGAATAAATAAGATCCATCCAGTCAGAAAAAAACTCTAATTTCAAAACATATTTTATAAATTTAGAACGGTTAACTAATTATCAGTTTAGGATCATATTTTTTAAGTGTGATAATTCATAAAAATGAAGACTTAGCATCAGCAAACTTGTGTTTATTGACGAATTCGTAAAAGTTGCAATTTTTTGAGAACTATTATTTAAAAAATTAAATATATGTATGAAAGCCCCTGGCGATGATGGAATTTTCTACATCCTCATCACTTCCTGAAAGTTACTAATCATTCTTGGTTGATATATTTAACATTTTTTTCAGTTGGCATATTTTTCCTGAAAAATGAAAAAAATGCCAAGATTGTACCAATTTTAAAATCGTACAAAAAAGTATTCGACAGTGTTTGGCATGAAGTTATCTATTAAAACGTATACTTCATCAATCGTAATGTTCAAAACAATACTTATTAATTAGAAAAAAACATTTTCCATCAATGATTCAAATTATCAAAAAATTATGTCTTAGCTCAAGAAACATTACCATATTGTGTGGGACCTCCGTAATGTCGAAATATAATCCTTTTTATATGTAGCAATTTTGTTGATTCTAAAACATCGTCCCTAATAGTCAAAATTTGTTTTTCTCCTAATTTTGCCATCTGGCCCAACGCGGCAATCTAATGGAGTTATTCCGATGGCTTCGATGTTTCTGGTCCGCTGCAACGCAGACAAGCAGTCACAAAAACAGATAGGCATTGGCGGGTGGCGCAGTAGGCGGTAGGTTAGGTACCAATAAATATGTGCACAAGTGTAAAATTTCACTGTCACCCGCAGTCGTCGTCGTCAGCCGCCAAGTATCTGTTTTCCCAGTTAGAGTTATCTTCTTCTTGGTTGAAATGTTTGCCTTTGGGCTGTTGTTATCTGGCTGGGATGTTGTCGTGGCTTGCTTGCTGGCGTGTTTTGTTTTATCGCTTCCCTGATGTCGGCCTGGCGCATTTTTGTTCGGGGCGTTTTGGACTGAGAGAGTGTTGTTTCGGAGATATTACAGGTCCTATGTTTGACAACGGCTGATAGGGTCTGGTTTGGTTCCCTTGTATTGATGGGTTCCCGAAAGAGGAGAACCATTGTATAGATAGTGTTCGTTGAAAATTGACTGATAGTTTGAACTAGTTTGAAATGAGCCTTGAAATGTTTCTTCAAAGAGCGAAACGTTAGAAAGAACAAGCAACCGTGAAAATCTTTCCGTTTGAGATAACGAATAACTCATCCTTGGAGTGCTTTGTAACCTATATTTGAGCTTTTTCACAATGTTGGCCAATATCACATGAATAAGTCCAAACCAGTGATTTGGTCGAACATTGGTGCTTTTACCCTGAAGACGTGAGCGTCTGCGACAGTTCAACTCAGATAGGAATGACAAATTACAATGTCACAAAGGAAAACGAAACTTTCGAAGATGTATTTAATTGCCGTTACTGTATAATAATCTACAAACACTTCGTTGTTTCCGCTTTTGGTGAACTGGGACAAAATTATCCTAGCTTCAAGTGATGCTATAATCGCTTGTCACTTTCCTTACACATATTTTTTTTTTTTTTCAAATAAGTGGACGTCTGGTTATTTCAAAAATAGTACAGTCAACTCTCCATAACTCGATATAGAAGGGACTATTGAGCTAGGAAACTATCGAGTTAATACAAAACCTAAAAGAAAGAGGAAACAGCTGGCTTAGATTGCAAGCTCCCAAAAGTCAAGGGAACCTGTCATCAACTGTCACTGGAAAACCGCACATTCGAAAGGCAGAGCGTGAAAAACGTCAAAATTTAAGTAAACGTAATTAAAATTATTGGTGTTTTTCGATGATTTCACATTTTAAAAAGTTGAAAACCGGAATATAATAGTGTGTGTCTCCATATATGGAACAAATGTGCATGTATATGTGCGTTTTGTGACGATTTGTTCTCCAGATGCGTGAATCTGCAGCATTTTCACCAGCTGACAGCCGTTCCAACTAACGAGCCGGATTCGCTAGCTGGAAGGCAGTCGTGTTCCAACCAGCGAATCCCCGCTGTATTTGCCTCACGATATACGAATGCGAAAATGGCAACATTGGCGAAGAAAGCTCTTGGTTAATAACTGTTGAAGTGCTCATAAGAATACTAAGCTGAGAAGCAGGCTCTGTCCCAGTGCGGACGTAATGCCAAAAAAAAAGAAGAAGATGCGTGAGTCTGGAGCATATTTATCAGCTGTCAGTCGTTAAAACTAACGAGAAGGATTCGCTAGTTGGAAGGCAGTCGTGGTCCAACCATCGGATTCCCGCTGTAGTGTTAAGTAGGACTGAAAATAAAATTGAAACATATATTTGGTTGATTCTCTCATAAAAAGTTCAAGCTCCGTTATCCTCACATAAACTCGATGAAATTCGCTGAAAATTTCACGGTACTCCAATGATCAAACGTAGAGAACAAAACTGAATATTCTTGTTGATAATTATAGGTCAATCCAGTGGCGTAGCTAGAGTTTTGGGGGCCCGGTGCGGAGGTAAATTTGGAGGCCCCTCAAATAGAGGTTTGTAAAATATTCCTTTTATTACCGAACTCACACGAAACTTCAACACTTTATCGAAAACGTTTACCATTTTTAAGAAAATTTCGTGATTTAAGGTTAAAAAATTGTTCTGCCGATGAAATCCACCCAAACGAGGGCGTAGCCAGAACATCCGCAAGGAAATAGTTTTCGATGCAACGTTTTATGGATACGAAAATTATAAATAGAGCAATTGCTTAAAAAGTTTTTATACGTTTCTGTTCAATAGATCTTCTTTTATATTCGTATTCCTGAAAAAATTTCTGTATTGTAAGAGGCGAACCAGCTACGGAATCTGAAAATCTATATACAAGAAAGACACAAAAAAACTTTCAGTATGTTGTACGGTATACTTATGATTATTCCTAGTTAACTTCTTTGAAGATTCGTAAAAATATCACGGAACGATTCATCAGATATTTTGGTGAATACGTAGGATATATTCTTAAAATTCATGTTGTGTGCAAATTCCTGAAATTTTGTTGTGGTTTTCGAGGCAGATCAAGGAGACAATCAAGATAAAATGTTTAATTTTATTATAAATATTGAATATTATATTATGGGGAATTCTCAGCGAAACTGGGCTTCGCACTATGGGCGGTTTCCATACAGACTGGCGGCCAAAAATATTTTTTCCATCTCATGTCGTTTTTATGAGTTTTGTGATACAAATTTAATGTTTTATTTTCAAAAACAAGTTTTCGAGACTTACTTTTGAATAGGGCCTATAGCGAAATAATAAGTTTTGTTACTAATGATGCATATAAGCCATTTATGCGATTAACGTTGTGCAAACCATTATAAATGCTAGAACTTACATAGAAATGATGATGTACATGATTTAGCGATATTCAGTTATTCTCTGAATTATTTTTTAGCTGTTTTTAATATGAAATGGTTAAAAACGTTGTTAAAATTCAAAAAGCCCTAAATTTAAAAAGTGCAAATTTGTGCGGCTAAAATCTTCACGATCCTTTAGTTCACATCTCAAAGTACCCTTGGAAATAAATTTTAGCCTGGGACAACTTGGGACAAAAAAGTATGGGATGTGTAAAGTTTCGCTATAAAATGAAATTTTTTTTTTCAGTGCACTCCCCGCATTTTTTCGACCTAAAGTACGAATTTTCATTTTATTTTATTTCCCTAAGATTGCTTTTTGAATAAGCTTTCGAGCAGTGCATAAAGATCTGTAAAAAATATTACAATTATGCAGTATATTGTATTCAATGTGTACCTTGTGTTTGCACCGAATTCTTCATTTTTCTTAAAAACTCTAACTTTGACATACTGTATCAATTAAAATATAAAATATCTTGTCCTGATATTTCAGGAATATCTTAATAGAAGTGTTTACTATAGAATGATGTACGCAAAAAACCTATCAGAGCAAGTCATATTTTCGATTATTGACCACTTGATCGCCCATAGTGCTTCGTGGCCGAGTGGTTAATGTCGCCAGGCAGTAATCGCTTCGTATCATGGGGTGTGGGCTCGATTCCCGCTTCAGCCGTCGAAACTTTTCGTCAGGAATGTTTCTCGGCTGTGCCACTGGAGCATGCTTGTCCGTTGTCTAGTTTTAAGTTACAGTCTGTACAGCTAAATGGCTGAATACGGTTTTCTTTTTGAAGCTCATAGGTAACCTCAGAGAAAATTTTGAATATACCCCTTGATAAAAAATACGTGCAGAGATTCTTCAAAAAATAAAAATCTTGGAACTTCGTCAAAATTCCTGAAATTATTGGATTTATTTAGGTTCTTTTATAAGAAGTACCAAGAAGAATTAAAAAAAAAAAACTGGTGGAATTGCTAAGGAGTTTCTGGGGAAATCACTGCTTTTATTACTCGAAGAACTTTTTGTAATAATGGACAAAAAATTAAGGACGAATCCAATAGGATTTCCTATGATCTTCTAAGCTTCTAAGATAAATACCAGAAAAAAATCATCTGATAAATCTCAAGATCTTTATTTGGAACAAGTAAAATAATTCGTGGGAGAATCTCTGGAATTATTGATAAAGGAGTACTTGAGAAAACCACGGGATTTCTTGGTCAAGGGTACGCCAACAAAACCTTTCAGTGGTTTTCAGAGGAAAATGGTCAGAGGTCTCCTCAGTGGAATTCTTAGTTGAAAGTTTGATAAATTCCTAGAACGAGTGCTGTAGGGATTATCTTTATCTATATAAGAACGCCTCATAGATTTTTACTAAATTTCAAAATAAAAATCCTGGTTGCATTGCTCTGAATATTCTGTACTGTTTATACATGAAATTGCTGAAAAAAGTTCCCTGGATTTGTTGCTAATTTTGATTCTGAAGAAATCCAATTAGAATTTCTGCAAAAATTCTCGAAAGAAATCTACAACGAATTCCTGGAAATATGGTCTCTTTTTTACAACGAAATCTTAAATGAATCTCTGGATACGTTTAATAAAAAATATATTGGTAAAATCAGGCTTGATATAAACTCCTCTGCGATGCAAAGATGAGTCGATTTCGCCGTTTTTCTGCGGAGTAAAAACTAAACTCAAAGTTTTCGGCACAGAACCTCAAGCGATTCGAGTGAGAGTGCAAAAAAAAGAGAAGATTTTTTTTTAACTCACTCTCTCTTGTTGCGATGCTCACCTTTACTCACACTTCAAACAAACTCTTGAGTGTTTCGCCCGATCAAGACAGTCCTCGGAGAATTGTGATGGCACTCTTTTTTTATGGAATTTTACTCTGTTGTATTTTGTGCTGCATCTTCCTCGCTCAATTTTCGTTACCTCTTTGTTTAGTACTTTTTTGCTCCCTCGCAAAAAGGCAAAGGCAGCACGCTGCTCTAGAGTATGTCACCGAACACTGATGAGAAGATACTCTGCTTCACCGAACACCAGGAGAATTTTATAAAGAACTATCCTATTGGATATTTTTTGTAGGTATTATTGGATGATTTAAAAAACTAATACCTGCAGGAATTTCGATCTAAATAAAATTTACTGTTTCGTACATTATTTGTTTGAACCCTAAATATTTTCCCTCGCCTTGAGCCTCCCAAGTGGTCTCGGACATGAAAGAAAACTATTTGCATCAGTTTGAATAGTGGATAAAAATTCAAAATCTTTAGCTTACTCATTCTACTAAATTCATGATTATGAATATACCTCAAATATTGTAATCTTACAAAAATGTTCAACTTTGGTCTTCAACTAACTTATATTCTATTGAGATGATCTCTGTATTATTTCTAATGGCAATGAGAATGGTTCAGGTAGTAAGAAAATGTATACAAGTAAAAAACTCACCAATGCTTCAGATTTTTGAGGCCTATAAACATGGGTTGATTTGATTAGAAATCAGAATTCATAAAGTATTATATAAAAATGAATATATAAGATTAATTCAACATTCATTCTCAATCATCAACATCTTCAAAATAGGTATCTGAGCTAGCTTAAATATCTACATCAGGGCCGCGTTTAGCTATTAGAAGGCTTGCTTCTCTAATGCGTGCAATCGATTGAACAACAAAAAGGACAATAACTTAGAAAATAAATATTTGTGAAAGCCCCTGAAATGTGGGGGTCCAAAGCAACGGTTCACTCGGGGCCCTCGACTCACCCTAAACCTAGGGATAATCAAGGGGCCCCTGTCCAAGTACCTCCAAAACTTATGCTTGACAATGTTTACAAAGTTGACATACTCATTTTCTTTTTGGGATCTTACAAATTGTCAATTTCCTACTAGCTATGTCGATCTTTTAATGCTATGAGATACCCGCACTGAGATTTTGGGGCCCCTAGGAGCTCGGGGCCCGGTGCGGACCGCACCCACCGCACCCCCCTAGCTACGCTACTGGGTCAATCTATTGTCCATGGTTGCCAAGCTCAAATCATTATTCGTCGCTTTTTAGTGAACGCAATGCGGTGCGGAAGAATACAGCTTCACTTGTGTTTAATTTCTATTACCAGAAAAAGGATAAATTAATCGACATTGATCGAAACGATCGAAATAAAAACACCTCCAATACTAAATATTCAGGAGAACAAAGGACAAAATAAGATACTTGCAGTGGCATGATTCCCATGTGTCTACTAGTACTTAATACAACTTAAAAATAGCGGCATGAAAACAAATCGATTAAGGATTGGGCTCACTGATTTTGTGGCTGTTGAGACGCTTTCTAAGACTACAATATTTCAGCTCATTACAGAATAGTGCATTTTCAAGCCCACCATTTCATTACAGAAAAACTTACTCTTGAACAGCAGAGTCACCAGAGGCTGCTCATGATTTCTACAGATAAATAGGTGTCTTGGACACGTACCTGCAAAGAAAAAAAAAGTTAGGTTAAAATGTGGCAAAACACTTTCTTGCAATCATTATCATAATATGTAATATAAAACAAGTTGTAACCCACAATTTTTATATTATAAGATTTTTTTTAAAGGACGCGAAGCAAACTTCTTTGCACGATTATGATGAATGAAACTATCAACAATCGTTATTAATCACATAAAATATGTGCCATTTTGAGTTTGTTTTTTTTTCACCGAGTATTCCCTCGGGTTAAGAGTATTCAATGGTTAAGGTTATTTTAGGAACTTCTGCTGGTAAACATAAAGGGTGATAATGCTACATTTATATTCATTATATTTTTTTCTAAAGATGATCAGAAACGATGATGACTGGAATTGTCTTACAGAATACTTTATAGTGCTCATCATTTTCCTCTTACAATGTTTGATAATCCGAGCAAGACACAACAATTGTTATAGAAAAAAATCAATGCTTCTACCGCTTAGAATGCTGATGAAAGCTCTACCACCCCGTAATGATGTCGGAAAAACGATCGCCCCATGGGGCCAAATGGCAAGCTTATTTAGATAGGCGTATGTATGTACCTCGGTTTGTTATATGTACTGCAAGCGCTTCCTATGACACACACTCGCACTCGATTCCCCACAAGGCCCAGCGCGTCCCCATCGTCAACGTCAGCATTGCGCTTCTCTATGTACTCCAGTAGGGTGACCCACAATGATCAAAGTATAAGAATCTCAAGTTACACCCTCAAACTAGTTCATTTCTCGCATAACTTTTGATCTCGCCCTAAAAGCCATTGGTAACCATGTGTGTAGCTCGTTGTTTCTGAGCATTTGAATGGATTTTATTGCTATTTAACAACGCTATGGAGAAGAAAGGATCATTATCTATCTGCCCGTGATGTTGGTTTGGATGCTTATTTCTTCTTTTGCTCAGAAACAACGAGCTACACAGGGTGCTACCAATGGCTTTTAGGGCGTTATCTAAGAGTATGCGAGATTTCAACCCCAAGAAGCTAGTATAAAAGTTGATGTTTTCCATTTAAAAATGGGCCACCCTAATGTGCACAGCCTACTACGTACTATCAAAGTGAGACGAGCTACTAAGCCAAGTACATACGAACTTAATATTCGCTACTACATACACACAAACAGAGACGCTCACAGCACGCTTCTAAGGCCTGGTTTTCTCGTTACCCTTGACTAGGCTTGCGTTTTGTTTTCTAGCTCAATGTTTTTTTTTTCGCTGCCTCTGCCCATAGGTGCTTCCACATTTTTTTTTTGCAAGTCAAAACGCACGGTGTGTCTGAAAACGATATTAATGTAAAAAAAACTACCATAGATTTCGCACCAGCCCTTTGAATGGTAAGGTATCCTAGAATACACTTCGTGAATTTTGAATTGTTTCTTCGAAGAGAGTGGAAGTAATTAGGATTTGAAGACCAAGAACCATTTTCAAAGGGGATGAGAGTAAACATAAATTATTGATTTTTATTTTTTACAAAGAATTTTTTTGAATACTTTGATTGTTTTCAATCATACTATGATACGACGTGGCTGGTTTGATTTGGGAAGCTTTTCAACATTTCTCTCATATTGTTCATCTCGTATTATTTTTGGGAATGATCCACTGTGCATAAAAACGTTTCGCATGAGAACATTAAGCATAATGGACGTTTCGTCTAAAGAAGTTTTATACAAAAACAGGAACCATTTTAAAGGAAGCATATAAATCTCATTATACCAAACCCTTCCTTATGTCAAATATGCTAAATCATGAATAAAGAAGAATAATAATGCTTAATTAAGAATAAGGGCGTAATTAATAAATACCCTAGCTGAAATATTGCGGTTTGCGTTTGAGTTGCAAACTTCGGCTAATTGGACTGCAAATGCGGTAACACAAAGCAATCAAAGGATACTTAGCAACCATGATCCATATCACCGCAAACCTAGCAAAGAAAATCAGATTTTGACTTCGCCTTCCTTGCCTTGTTTCAAAAGCAAACAGAAATACTTTAATCAAATACTATAGAATTAACAGTGAAAACATAATTTTGCACATGTGGTTATCATAATTCTCATGTACCCTAGAAATGAATTGAAGGTAATAAGCCAATTTCATTACATTTACATCGCATTCCTAATAAAAAGTTCTGATCGAAGTGAAGAGACGAATTCCATGTCTAATCGGTCAGCCACAGAACTCGACCATCTTCGATTTGCAGTAAATTTTGCACATGTTTTTGGTATGATACAATAAGTGAAAAATCAGTCATGTTGACTCGAGAATAACTTTTGAAAATAGCCTATATATTTTTGCATGCAACTTATTTGAAAAATTCTAACTCCGAAACTGTTGATTTTAGAGAAAAATGTTCTCTGAAGAAGTTGTAGTGAACCATTTGGCCTACAAGAAAAAAATATACACTGAAAAAATATTTCATGTTTTTTCATGAAAGTTTGAAAAATAAGACTTAAATTTTAAATTACAGAAAAATCCCATTTTTAATATTTTTAAATTTTCACCATAGAGTCTTGATAGTGATCAGATGTTTGGGACAAAGTTTCATGATGGAAAAATTTTTAATAAAATAGTTTTTCTAAGAACAACTTTTGGTCGATTTTCAAATTTTTGATTTTTTGTCAAAATTAAAACGTTCTGATGGTACAATAAGAATCTTGAATTGATTCTGAACCAAAATGATTACATGAATAATTTCTCTAGAAGTAGCCATTTTCGATTTATATCGAATTTAATGCAAAACCAATTATTTCAATATAAATATAGGCGATTTTCATTGGTTATTCGCAATTCTCCATCAATTTTAATTAATTTCGAGAGTGAAGACCTTATTTCATTCCACTTACTTATTTTCCTTCAAGGAGAATCGCGAATAACTAACGAAAATGTTCTATTTTAAGATTTAAATAATTTGCATTAAAGTCGCCAAAATTCAAAAAAGGCTTATTCTAGAGAAATTATCTATATAATTATAATGGTTATGAAAACCTTTAAGATTATTATTGTATAATCAAAACGTATTAATTTTGACAAAATATCAAAATTTTGAAAATCGGTCAAAAGTTGTTCCTTGAAAAACTTTCATATTAAAAATTTCCCCATCATGAAACTTTGTTCAAACATCTGTTTTCTATCAAGACTCTATGGTGAAAATTTTAAAAATATTAAAAATGGGGTTTTTGTGTAATTTAAAATTTAAGTTTTATTTTTGATTTTTTAATGAAAATTGATAAAATATTTTTTCAGTGTGTATTTTTTCTTATAGTCCAAGTGGTTCACTAAAACATCTTCATAGAACATTTTTCTCTAAAATCAACAGTTTCGGAGTTAGGATTTTTCAAATAAGTTGCATGCAAAAAATTATAGGCCATTTTCGAAAGTTATTCTTGACTCAAAATGATCAATTTTTCTATGGAAAACACTTATTGTATCATACCAAAAACATGTGTAAAATTTAATCCAAATCGAAGACTATCGAGCACGATTTTTATTTTTTTCGACTCATTCTGGATGGAATTCGTCAAAATTGATCTTATTTTTTAGCACATTTTTCCACGCTGTTCTTCTGTTTCCACAATATTTCAGTCTACTAGCAACACTGAACAATAGTACCTGCCAAACTTTAGCAGATTTTTTCTTTTTTATTTGGAATCGCCAGCCATTTTCCAAAATGTAGTGGCAACCCTGGCTCTACATTAGATACATTGGTTTCCATGTTTCCATCTCAAGCTTCGAATAGATTTTTCTATGTGTTACTGGTAAAAACTAAATTTTTGTACACAACTTTTGTGAAGAACTCATTTTTTATTTAGATCAATTCAAATTGGTCAAATTAAGCTAAATGACGAACAAAAGTTGTCAAACTTTCACTTAATTTCATGTCTATCAATAGAATGACATTATGTTAAATTGGCATTGAAAAGCATAGATAGTTTAGATTTCTGAAAAAGTTATATCACGGCTTTGGATAGTTTTCAGTAACAAGATTGAATATACTTTGAAGGATTCGTGTTGATGATACAGACTGTTGTTATCCATATTTTTATTCAGAGTTTGAAAAGCTGTAACCCTTAACAATGATCAAATTGCAAATCGTTTAGGTTTGCTTCCTTGCAATAAATCATTGTGAAATTTCCAGAAAAAAAAAATCGTTCAAATACTGAGTTATTCGAACGTCGAGTGATAATTTTGTAGATATTTCATTATATATGATAGAATCCGTATAAATGAGCACTAAAACAATCACATAGTTATTATATCAAAAACACATTACTCTGTTACTTGTTATGATATCACCAAATTCGTTCAATTTCACAGAGAAGGTGAATCAGATTGTTATTTGATTTGGTAAATGATGCACTGCACTAGAATTTCATCAAAAATGAAAATACACCTTGAAAATTGCTCTTAATCTCCAAATACTTCAACTTTCTTCGATGAAATATTTTTAAATTCACGGAGACTATGGTAGGATACCATATATTTCAAGTAATAGTTTACTTCAAGGCGAAACTATCTCTTTTTTTTCTCTTTTTCAACAAAACCTGAAAACATAGTGCTTCGGGAAGCCCAAGCAAGCCGGTTTGTTGTTTCGTGTGCGTCGGTGAAAAAGTTTTTTTTTTGCTCAGTTCGTTTCGTTTCGCGCGTTTTGCTGGGCAGTGCTTCGGGAAGCCCAAGCAAGCCGGTTCGTGTTGTGCGAGTGCAAAAATATATAGCTCGTTTCATGCTTATGATCGCACATTTTATCGTGACAATGTTACGTTTATCTAAATTTCAAACATACTATGGATGGTTCGTCACTGCAAATTTCGACACAAACCTTAATTCCTGTTTAATATAATTTTAATACACACGTACCTTCCATTTTTCGTCATTACTCAACATAACACTATGAATGTCGACATAGATTTGTTTTTGTCTTCTATCAATATCACATAACACATTTTGATCGTGGCAACGTTACGTATATGCAATTTTTTAATAATCTATGGATGGTTCATCACTACAAGTGTCGACAAAAACCCATAGGCATCGCAGACAAATTACGTAGCGCTTGAAGGGGAGGGAAGGGGGTAAAGCTTCCGTTACTTATTGTTACAAAAGGGGGAGGAGGGGTTTGGTTACCGTTACGTAGCTCTTTTTTCGATTGCGAAAATCATACGTACCAGTGTAGAAAATCGTTTACTAGACGAGGGAAGGGAAATTTGTTATTTACAATGAAGAGTAATGGACTTTACGATGCAACCATCGTTTTCAAATAATTTTGAAATATTATTGAGGGGGCTGTCTTGAGTCAGCGTTACAAAACTAGTTTTAAGCAAGTCGTATTTTTTTCCTCCCTATCCAAGGATCGCATCACCGACCAAAGATGACTCCCAGATCTTTTTCTTCCCTCATCAATCAATACCCTTCCCGTGATGATTGTGGAGATGCAGAGGTATTCTCGGTCTCTAGCAACAACAATTATTACCAGTGTTCTAAATTTTCATATCAATGATGCGAAATGTACGATTTTTCGCACGTACGGAGAATGCTTTTTTCGCTCACACTAATTTTCCCTGGAGCTACGATGGAGGATAACTGTATTTTTCACTCCATCATATTTTCGCTCACCAACTGCTCCCGAGAATGATCACTATATGGATAAACAAAAACTAGTGCCGACGACGGGATTCGAACCTAGAACATTGCTAAAAAAAGCTACTGCTGCTCGTGTACAGGAAACGTTCTCCATGGATCGGGGAAAGAGAAAACAAACTTCTCACAGCTGGGGAAATGTGCAATTCGCTTTGTTTTGTGGACGGATAAAATCGCAAGGCAGCTTATCGCTGAAAATTGCTGTGAGGGATAAATCCATTATCGTGAGAGTGAGTGAGAATTCGGAAGCCTGATTATTACACACTAACATTCCTTCCCCATCCCAACTGTAAGGGCTTGGCCGGCGCCGCACAGTGCTTCGAATGTATGGCACTTGGGGACAAAAGTCAAACTGGATGGCCTATACGTTAAAGTTTTACACCTGACGCCATTGAACAGTGCTCGCTATGGAATATTTTTTTTAAATTAAAAATGCATAAAAAGTACTTGAGTCGTTTGCATAAACAATGTATGTGGTATGCGTAACCATAAAAGTGTCTCAATAACCAACTTTGAATAAAAACATTGAAGTGCGGATTATTCCAATGAAAAAAAAGGAAACCCAATAAAAAAGGTTATATAAAACTTCTGTTTATTGGTAGTTAAATTATTTTACTAGCTAATAATCATACGAGAATAGCTCGATCGAATGATTATCTTTTTTTTCTATTAAGACAGTTAAAATGTTTCTATTTGATGATTATTAGAAACAATTTTTTTCTTTCCGGATATTGATGGGTTCATGCAGAGGAGCATATAATGCAGCAAGTCCTTGTTACTGTTTCTTCCAATGCTTCTTCGTATAAATTATCGATAGAAAATTCTGAAGCTTCCATTATGTTTGCACTGTGCATCAGAAGTTTGTGCACAGTTACATGCATAAAATACCAACTATACACCTTCAGGTAGAGCTGCCATGTTTGATTTGGGAAAATCGATTGTTTTCCTTGAAGATAACACTCGAAGAGTTGTTCCAAAGTTTTTGATGAGATCCAAATCAGATTAAATTAATTGTTGCATGAAGGCTAGGAAGCAAGTTCGGATGTAATTCATTCAAAGTGTTTCGAAGCAAATTGTGCTTTCGTTCCAACAGATCTAGAGCAATGTACAAAACTAATGTCTGCGATGCAGTTATGACCTGTACTTGATCCCCACTCGAAAAATTTGATACATTGGCAGCGAACGTGAGCTCTTCAGGTTTATTATTGTTGATAAGATCTGCAACACGTTGCTTTTTGGTTTTTCTTGAACATTCATTGAAAGGTTGCCATGCCAACCTTTGCAGCCGAACTGGAAAACTATGCATCGTCAATTTTCTGATTGCGCGAAGGCTGAACTGGCTTTGCTAACCAGTTTGAGTTTTGCTTCACGATCATTTTGTATGATCTTCCACATTAAGCCCATTTTTGGTTTATTTTGCAACAATAACATTTGCAAAACGTCTATAGCTCGTTCTCAAATATCTGGAAGAGAGAATCAGTGCTATAACAACTGTATATTAAATTCAGAACATGTTTTTTTTCGATTAGGTGAATCGGTAGAATACACCTGCTTGAAACAATCTTTATTGATGATTGTGGCAGCATAACCTAAATATCATAAAATGACATACAACCTATGCAGCTAGAATCACTTCCATGATTCAAATGTTATTTAAAAGTGGATTTTAGAAAGATACTTTGAGGTACTTTTTCGTATGGGCCAGAAAAATATAAGTTTAAAATTTCTTCTGTATTAAAGAGCTTATAGCTCAGAAGCATCTTTTTTTCAACTGTTAAAATATATCACAGAAAATTATATGGAATGACTACTACTTATCTGTTTATAATGGTACATTTAGATTTTCACTCTGAAAATATAATTAGGATGGGAATGAAGTGAAATGAAGAGTGATTGGATTTACACGAAAACAATAAATAATATTCAACGATGAAACAACTTGCCAACACGTGGTGTTTTGGTTTGTTTTGATAAGCGCACGAATTTTCTAGTATCAGTACTACACTCTCAAAACATATGTTAACGTCATGGCCTACTTGTTTCGGTCGAATATGAAGTTGATTTTTTGACTTATGTCCATGAGACGAAGCACTGTGCGCCGTTATTGATCAATAATATGAGAGCTGCTAAACTGTGCACTTCGAAAATAAACGAAAAGGTCCTTCCCTTATTCAATTGGATCGATGTGCAATTCTTACCAGCTCCGATCAATGGTGGTGACCCATTTCGCATAAAGCAGTTCAATACAAGAACAGTTAGCGTTTCAGAGAAGGTATATAAATCTCGTGTTGCAAAATGTCCATTATGCCAAACGTCCGTATGCGAAACGTCCTTATGCGAAACGTCTTAATGCGAAAAGTTAGTTCTGCTGTTAGTGAGGCTAGCTGCCTGTGAAGAGGATCAGTTTGTCTCAGTCACCATCTGATACTGACGGAGGATGGATGTGCTCTCTAAAGCACGGTCCTCCGTGAGGCGTCTTCTGCTGGCTGGACGGGTTTTTTGTGGAGGGGCTGGGAATCGAACCCATGACCTTCCGCTTATGAAGCGAAAGCGTAACCTCAAGGCTACAGACCCCCCTTCTCGGCTCACCTTGATGTACATAAATTTCGTATTGGTTTCTCCCTCCTAGGTAGCAACCATTGACATGTACAGTCCGTCTATGCTATGCTTTGCTGATATGCTTAAACAAAACTGGAAACAATGGCACCGTTGTTTCAGATTTCATAAAGGAGAGAAAGAGAACGATATATTGATGACGTCACCGTGCTATGGGCCATGGGTGCAGAATTGGGCTCTTAAGGGGTGTTAAGATTATCGTCGTCGGGGTGACATTAGGCCAAAGCATAAAATCAAATATCTCAAAAAGTATTGGAAATATGTATATGAAACTTTTATGTAGTATTCCTTAAAGTTATATACAGCTTATACCAACAAAAAATTAGATTGCTGGAGCTAGTTGGTTATTTTTAATAAATCCTCGAAAAAAAAACTACAAAATGAGGCCTTCTTAAATTGTCTCTTTTAAGATTCCAAAGAAAATTTTACTTTTAGGAGGATGAATACCATTTTAAAATCGCACATTCATGTCCTTCATAACAATTGTTATTGGTAAACTCTAGAAAACTTGAACGGGAGACGATTCTCTTGATTTTTTCCTAATGCGTTTCAATTATAGTTTGTTTGGCCCAATGTCATCCCCTCAAAGGGGTGAGTTTAGGCCAATTTTCAACTAATTTAAATTATTTCTTCAGCATTTGCAAATACACTACCCATGAACGTATTTTCATGTTCAGTAGGTGATTTCATGTCAAATTGCGACACTTGTTGAAGAATAAATCAGAACTTACACAATATTTGCCCAATCTCACCTCACCTCACGACGGTATTTCATTTTCAGATTTGACGTTCAAATTGACTGCAAAATCAAACTTTTAATAAATTTCGGTTCTCGGAACTATTTTAAAAACATTGTTGTAAATATGCTGGTTAGAGTTCGATAGTATTTCTAATGATTGGTGAAGTGTCGGCAACGCAGTCTTTTTTGTTAAAAAAAAACGAGTTTTATTATTTAATTTGACGTTTCGACACAGATATGGCGTCTTCTTCAGGGGAAACTGTAATTCTTTTGTTGAATAATGCGCGCAAATTGTATAAAAAAGTAGTTTAAACTATTCTAAAGTTAAGTAGAAGAAAAAACCGAATTTAGTACTATACCATTTAATTCCACTAGAGTTTGTATCCTTTGACGATGTCAAGTCGAGTCTAGTATACGACACTGAAGACGGCCTTATAGTTGAGGTCGGAATACGCGTATCTGTCAAAGGATACAAACTCTAGTGGAATTAAATGGTATAGTACTAAATTCGGTTTTTTCGTCTACTTATAGGTATTCTACTAAACAGCTCGAAGATGTATTATCATCATATTCTAAAGTTCTTTTTAATGCAGTGTAAGTTTATTGGAAAGTTTAATCAGTAGTTCTTAAACGTAAAATAACGATCTATCAACAAATTAACAGCATAAATCAAAATTTGTTAAACTCGACGGTTAACGTTAGCCATATCCTGTGACACAAAACGAACGTATCATTGTAAGTAATTATCTTAATTAAACACTCAAAAAGCCTCACGTAAACAATAACATACTTACAGTTTCCCCTGAAGAAGACTCCATGCCGGCGTCGAAACGTCGAGTTAAACAATAAAACTCGTTTTTTGAGAAAACAAAAACTGCGTTGCTGATATTTCATAAATTACAGTAAATTATGAAAACAATGGAATCCCAGGCAACATAGTATCAACGAACTACAAATTTAACCACAAAGTTATCCATGTTTGGTCAAACAACCTTGTGTTATTCTCGAACCATGGCCTGCTTTTGATTTTGTAAACAAACTGTGAGCATGAGCATAGATGACCGTACAATTCGTAGTTGCTACTCCGTCATTGACCAGAACAATCGAAGTTGCCAGAGATTTAATGTATGGGGCTTGAGATTAGCTTACCATTCTCAATGTTCACAAATCGAGAGTCAATAACAGCGCCGGCCACGTCCTTACGGTCATCGTGGAAGGGAAGGAATGTTAGTTAGACAACCATTGTTACTAGAAACCGAAGAATGCACAGTTGTCATGAAAAGCAAGCGAAACGATCTATATATCAAACACCGCTCATTTCACAAACAAACTGTGTACGATTAAATAAACCAACCGAATTTGGGGTGAAAAGTTAGTTGTCATTATGTTTTACGTCTTTCAATGAGTAAAATTTTACATTGTGATTATTTTCTCGCAATTCTGAGATGCAAAATATCTGAAAAATATACAAATAAAATTTGACAATTTTTGAAAAAAATCAAAAACCCGATTTATTATCACATTTTTTCGGTCATATTTCTTTCAGACACACCGTGAAATCCGTCTCCGTCCGCCGCATCTTCTCATAGTGGCAGTTCGTCGGTTGCCGCGTGCCGGCTTAAAGGTTTACATAAGGCCTCGAATGCGGGCACCAGAAGCCAAACGGTAAGTAGGTTTTGTTTGTTTTGATATACATGCATCCATATAGTTATAGCTTAATATTATTTTTTTTTTCTTCTAAAGGACTGGCACACTGCCTTGTCTCGGCTTGCCTTGCTTCACGGACTGTTGAGTTTTTAGCATTGCTGCTGCTGCAGCGGACAGAACTTTTGAGGATCGACCTCCTCGCGTGGGTGGTCGGCAACATAGCCGGCTCTTCTGCATGTGACTAGGTTTGTTTTTTTTTTTACAGACATAGTAGCCTACGGTCCTGTTCAATGGAGCTCGCTGAATGGCCTACTACTGACGGAAAACGAAACCAATTCAGGCGGAACGGGGTGAGGTTGCAGCGATTGCATGCTAAGATTTTTATTTTTTGTTTTGAATCTTTCCTTTCTGTGTGGAGCAACGGATTTGAACGCCATGCCGTTATATAGAGCTTTGCATCGATCGGATTCCGGAAATGTTGCTCTGTCAATCGTTTTGAGTTTCCTTTGTCAGCAGAAGAAAGTGTTTCCTTTCATCATGACTTTAATATTGAGAAGAACTAAGACAGTCAATAACTATGGAAGTGCTGAGTGAAGAACTAGCCATTATGTGTTAACATTAATAAAATTGAATAATATGGAAGTGCTTTTTGAAGCTGATGAAAGGCAGTTGCAATTCAAAGAACAATGTAATGCCAAGACAAGTAATAATGATATATAATTAACGCTAAAGCCAAATTGGTATAAGCATTGTGAACCAAATGCTCCCAATAGAGCATCCCGCATCTGCTGAGGCGCCAAGCCCCCACGCCTACTTAGCGCTAATTACTCTATTGGATTACTTGATTGAGTCGCGTGCCATGCTGCTGGTGGTGGGTCGATCTAGGCTAAGGTGTTCACCGCCATGACCGAGCTTTCGGAACCACCTACCTCAACCTCACCCATTCATCAGCTAATAGCCCGAGAGGGCGAGAACATATTCTAATCACTTCCAGTGGGTACAAGTGTTTCTTTACTCATTTTAGTTTTATGAATCGGTCATAGACTCATTCGAATCACGTCGTTGTGTACCCAGTTGAATGGAAATGATATGCTAATGGAGGCGTTGGATTTTCATGCAATCTGTTGCCTGCTGCTCGCACAACCATTGAGCAGCGGCTAATCTTGGCTGGCTGGCGCTAGACACGAAAAACCTGTTGCACCTCTAGCAAGAGCCATTCATTGATTGCGGTTGAGAACAAGACGTGGACGGCATAATATGTAGGCAGACAAATTAGCAAGCTTTTAAAGAAGACACAAAGAAAAAAATTTAGAAAAAGACTCAAAATATATTTCATACCGGTAAATCGATAAAAATAAGCAATGATAAATTGGGAAAAAATAATCGTTATTCCTATTAAAATTTGTAAATGAATAATAAAAACTTACAATAAGTTCTTAATAAAAATTGATAAATTTCAATAAAAAAAAGACAAAACAGTTTAAAAAATTACAATACAAATTGAAATTAAGCACTGCAAAAAACAAAATGAACTCTTAAAAATCAAAAACGATTTAAAACAATATTTAAAAAAATCATTGATGTTCATAATGCATTCAGTACTAATTCCGATTTTTCTTTGAAAAATTTGATTAATTCAATATTGTAGTTCTTATTTTCAGTTTTTTTTCTGGAACACTAAATGCACTTTCAATTGCTAATTTATACCTTATTAGTGCTTGCTTCGAATTCTTTGATTGGATGTTTTTGAATAAACTATTGATGGTTAACCTTTTCCTAGGACTTGATAATATTTTCACCTAATACATATTGGTCCAGCTCTGCCATCTCGCTTCTTCTCCTTATATTTGGCTGCGCGTGCTTCCGGTCGGAGGAGAAGTTTCAAGTTCACGGACTCCAACAGGTTGCTGCTCTGCACATTGAGACACATCGAGAGAGCGGGATGCTGCGGCTCTCAGTGTAAGTGTTTTCATGGTTTGTTTTGAGTCCGAGGGAAATCTTGAAAGCAACAGTTGGTTGCCGCTCGATGGACGTGATGGAACTGCACTCGGTTGTATAAATCTTATATCAATCAATTAGATCCGCAGCAAACGATCCGAAGCAGTTATTGCCATAATTTCGAAACATAAATCCACTCCAATCTCAATTGCCAGTTACTTCCTTTTTCCGTGCTCGGCCGCTGTACAAAGTTGCGTGTCCGCATTTAGATACACCTAATCCAGTTCTCGCCCACCGGACTCGTTTCAGTTTTCCATCCCTTTTCGGGCAATTTTCCGATTGGATTGAGATATCACTTTCGTTTTCCATCAAGCTCGAATCGTAGCGAATCGTAGCAACCGGCGAAATTGAGATTTTCCAATCTAATCGAGTTAGGTACATATTAAATCGCCTGCAAAGTGCGATTGGCTCTTTCATTGACGGAGTCAGAGGGGCAATGCCCCTCAACTGGTATACAAAACCGAAAGATTAACTGGTATGCGGAGGTACAGTCAACTCTCCCTTACTCGATATTTCGTATATCGAGTTAAAGAACCATAGTAAAAATTGGTTTTCATGGCTACATCGATGGTTCCTTGGATCGCAATTGCACTGGTTGTGTGTTCTGTAACTCGATACCTCCGTAATTCGATTATCTCTACAATATCGAGTTATGGAGAGTTGACTGTACTTTAAATTAACTACTAATATTATGGCGTAAATTTCATGGTAGGCGAAATAATTGATTTAAAGATGAAAAAGACGTAAATTTAATGGTATTGGAATTGAATGGAACTTAAAAATGCGTTATTCTAGTAAAATAACGTCCAATGGGACTGAAAATATTTGTGATCCGAATAATATTCAGTTCAATTTGACGAAATATTACGTCATTTATAACTCAAATTTAACTTCATTTAACTTGCTTTAATATGTCGGGCACATATGACGTTAATTTCAATGATTTTTTCTAAGTGTGCAGGGTTTATATCGGGAATACAAGACACCAGCGCATGGAACAATGAGAACTGTCAAAACGTATGAAAAATAATTTACCATGAAAATTATTTGCAATTAAGAAGCTGGAACGAAAAGTAAAGAATAGAAATTGAGCGTAATATAAATAATATTTATTAAATATATATACAGTGCCTTCCCGATTTTGGCAACACCCGATTTTGTCTACCCCCGATTTTGGCAACACCCGGTTTTGGCAACATTTTATTCACGATTTTGGCAACACATTGAAAAATATTTTCAATTGATTATTAGGTAGGGGAACTGGGGGTAAAATGAACACCCTAAGCAATTTTCATGTTTTCTTGCTTATGAAGCTGTCAGATTCTTTTTTAATTTCTCAGAACTGAAGAAGCATGTTTATGAAATGTAACAAGTTGAAATATTGTGATGGACATAGAATTTTATCAACACAATTATAATTTTGAAAATTTCTTTCCACAGAGTAAATCTTCCAAACATGTGGGTAAAATGAACATGTAACGGGGGTAATATGAACATATATTTGGGGGTAAAATGAACATACAATGGGGGTAAAATGAACATGTAGTGGGTGTAAAATTAACACCATTGAAATTGAACGGGTTGCGGCATGATGCTCGGCATCTGGTGCATGTTCAATCCGGAATCAATGGAACGTTTAGCCTCGACCATTTGGATGGCTGTCCATGTATGTCTTTGTATTTTCTCCGGAAAACTCTCGGCATCTGAAATAATATCCAGTAGTATTCACCCTGCGGTGGTGTTCATATTACCCCCATCTCGAGTGGTCCATTTTACCCCCAAAGAATCAACATCTTCAAATCATTTGTTCTACGAAATTAGAACATTAAAATACTTCCAATTTCCGTCTACTTATCAGAAACATTTCAAAGATATGATGTGCTACGCAGTTAAATAGATTTTTGATGGTATTTATAAAAACCTTAAATTCCAGGAGTGAAAATTTACATCACATGAGGAAACGGAGAGGCGTACTTTGTTTTTGTTTACTTTTCCAGATTATGACAGTTCTAGATCGCGCTAGAGTTGTCGAAAAAGTTCCTTAGTCTGAGGATTCAGGATGGTGCGATGTTTTGCATAGATTTGCATAGATTTATACCGTAAAACACAAACCTGTTCATTTTAAAGCAGGCAAGCTGAATAAATTATTGCTACATTGTTTAATATGCATAATAAATTGGTGGTAAACGCCTGATTTATATAAACTGTCAATTGGGTCTTTTGTTGAACCTAGGAGAGTTTGGAGTTGGTTGTTTCTACTGGTAAAAACTAACTCGAAACCAAACTTTCGTAGGATTGGGCGTAGTTTTTTTGTTTCATCGTTGTAATTGACGGCTATATGTTTGAGTGTTGGTTGTTCTTGTGTCAGAGTAGTAAGTGAACGTTTGTATTGTTCTCGTGTTCTTTTGTCGATGAGTTGTTGTATTGTTTGTCTTGTGTAACCGTTTAATTGTCCTGTTTCATGCGACCACTGCAATAAAATTTACATAGGACAAACAAAACGGACTCTCAATACACGTTTTAAAGAACACGTAGCAGAAGTTACTAAAGCACACAAAGACACAGAAAAAGGACATGTACACCATTTCAAATCAAAAGTTGCAGAACATATTTACAATGAACAACACAAAAAATATCAAACTCTTACGACATATTTCAAATCCTTGGAAGCTTGACGTAGCGGAAAGCATAGAAATTTTCAAACAAAACCACAATAAATTACTAAACAAAGATCAAGGAAATGGGTACTCTTGGCTGTTTAGACTTATACCTAACCTCCACACACACAATACATAAACACATTGATTGACCACCTGCCAAAACAAGCAGGAATTTGTAATTTTGACAATCCTTTCATTTGATTAGGTACACAATTAAAAAATGACCTCCTGTATACGATTACAGGCAGAATCTAGTTCTAACATACCCACACACTTTTTCTAGTATAAATAATAGATCCATGCGATGTTCTCTTCAAGTCGAGCACTCGACACTGAAGAAGTCTGTATTCGAAATCTGCTACTTCCATATGTGTCTGGCTTTAAAGCTGCCCATTTGCACTCTAGAACATTTGTAAATGGCCAATGAAAATAATACCACGCTTGTCCTGTGCTTTTCAGATGGTGCATATAGTCAGTACCATGACCCCACAGTTATGGATCAAATAGTGTCGAGTCCAACCTATAAAATTCATTAAAACGACATGGAAAACAAAAAATTGTAATTTAAAAGCACGAATTGGAACTTCGGTAAGTAAACTGTTTTGAGTGTAATATTTACATAGGATTGCATAAAAATTAAAAATTGTATCGGTTTCTGAAAACCATATTATGGATTAATTTTCATATTATGGATCAAATTGTGACATATTACGGATCACTGCGCAAAATCAAGAGATTTTCAACTCAATGCATCTGTAATGCATGAATTGGCGAAAGTTAACAATGTGTCACATATTACTGCAAAAAATAGCAGTGTTAGAGCTGGAAACAAGGGTAAAATGCCCTTTTTTGTGATGCTGCATTGTAGTAACTGAGACATGAACTGTTTTTGCTCCACACAAAGTTTTCCACCCATTTTTGTCTGCTCAAAAATGAAATTTACAAACCTTGATGTTCTATTAGTTTTATCCTTAGTGCTATTGTCTGAAAATGTCGAATCCAATGTTTAACATGGCAGAAACCTACATTCTTTGGAAGTGATCCATAACCGTGGTAAACAATCATTTCCTGGTCCATATTATGGATCACTAATTAGAAGTGCTAATATTCGGTATTTAGAATCAACAATCAAGAAAAATGTTTTTCAAAGATGAATTCATACTAATTCGAAACGAACGAGCATATTTCATGCTATAACATTTGAATTTTACCACCTGTGGGAGCTTATGAATGCTGACGGCACTTCTTACAGAAAACGACCATATAATGATAGCTGTGTGGTACCAACTAAACATTTGTCAAATACACCGTTATTTAGCGGTTGAATGTTGTGCTTAACATTACAAATGGTAGAAGACAACCAGTATAACATGGGAAAAATATGATTAACGTCAACTTTTATGTTTTGAGCGAGTTATCCGATGTTGAACGCCAAAGTGATCCGTCACTGTGGGTGATCCGTAACTGTGTGGGCATGGTACATGATGTCTTTGAATCTGAGTCAAAAGCTGAACTGAGAAGAATGCTCCCGGACATTCTCAACAGCATTCGTAGTAGTTGCCATGCATTTTCTGATACTTTTTGGGATTAGAATGGTAAATAACATAATCATTCAAAATTCCCGAATTTGGCAACATCCCCATTTTGGCAACATAAAAATCACGCCTTGCCAAAATCGGTAAGGCACTGTATTATTAATGTTTAAGAGCCAGTTCGCGAGAACCGCAAGGGAAGTTGTATTGATGTTCTCCGATCAGGCTGAAATTTTCAGGGATTGTTCTTCTATATAAAAGATGATATTTTGCAAAATATTAGATTTTTATATTAGAGGGAAGTGGGACAAAATGACCCCCAATGATTTCATGTCACTAAACATGCAAAATCACAAAAACTGATATAACTATAGTAAAACTGCACGGATTATGTTGAAATTTGGCATGAATACTCTACGTTATATAAAATTTGAGATTGGTATGGTATATGGATTTTGAAAGTACAGGTCGGACTCGATTATCCGGAGTATCGATTTTTTTTTCACTCCGGATAATCGAATCCTCCGGATAATCGAATCACTAAGAAAAAAATTGAAATCTTCGATAAAAGAACTTAAATATTATCTATTTTTATTGTTTGGTTTATATGATACGGTGGCGTCGCCAGAAATTATTTCTAGGAACAGTAGTGGTCTTTACAAGAAAAACAAATTTTTTGACCAACATACACAAAAAACTACTTTTTCAAACCCCCCTTTTCTTAAATACGTCCAAATTGTAAAACCATTCATATTGTATATTGCAATACCAAATACTCTCAAATTTATGCATAAAAATTGAAAAACAAGAACATCAAAAAATAAATTCCGGATAATCGAGTCTAAAATTCCGGATAATCGAATCCCGGTTAATCGAGTCCCCGGATAATCGAGTCTCCGGATAATCGAGTCCGACCTGTACTTCAAATCGAGAAAAATGAGTTTTTCATAAAAAAAATAGTGATTTTCAAATCGATTTTTTTCATACCAACCGAACTAGGTCTAAAAACTAAATATGACGTTTTGTAGGGTTACTCATGGGCTTTCATTTGAGGTGTAATCCAAATATGCCGTTTCAAAAATTTTCGAAAAAAAAAATTCTTTTCGGGGTAGTGTTTGAACTTGAGCCATTTTGCGAGTACCGCAACCGCTTTGTCTAGAGAGGTTGTATTGATGTTCTCCGATCGAGCTGAAATTTACAGGAGTTGTTTTCCTATATAAAAGAAGATATTTCGCTAAATTTCAGAATTTTATATTAGGGGGAAGTGGTACAAAATAACAACTAATGATTTAATATATAAAAAAATACAAAATTCATTAAACTGCTATAATAGAGATAGTAAAAATTCGATTTTGTGTGAAATTTGGCATGTTTACTTTACGTTATATGAACTTTAAAATTACCATTTGGATAAAAAATGAACCTGTTATTTTGTAAAATTAGTTTTTTTTTTCAAGTCGACTTATTTTTTGTCAACCGAACTAGGTTGAAGTTTTGTAGGGCAACTCAAGTGCTTTCATTCGCGGTGTACCGTGGTGAATTAAAATCCGGGCGGTATGAGCAGCGTATGAAGGCCTCTTGTCGGTAGTTGTAAAACCGATTATATCATACCGTGTTGCCGTTGCCATATCTGAAAGAAATGTCACTTTCTTGCAAAAGTGATGATGTGGATAAGAATTAGTCATTGCACCAATGTTTTCGTTAGCAGCCTCGGCGGTTCAGTAATAAGCGTTGTTTCTTCTCACGCTGTTTGGATGGGACTTAACTACCGCATTTTTTTAATTTGGATAATGTTTGATGGGTTTGATTGGGAGGGTCACATATATGTGTGTATGATGGTATGTTTGCTAGAGATCAATTTGTAAATAATTGAGTTTAGCTTAGCTTAGACTGACTGCACATATGGCTGCTATGAGACACTGTACTGTTTATATCTTGAATGGAATTTTGACTTTTACTAGCCTTGATGTTTGCAAATTTCTCGAAAGAGTGAAAGAGAGATGAAGATTGTTAAAAATTGTATTTTTACACGGAAAATTGTGTGTTTTTACAAAAAAAAAAACATATTTTTCAGTACAATTCGGTTGAACGTTACAGTTCTTGTGATTTTGTGTGTTTTCCGACACAATAATATTGGGGGTC
Source organism: Aedes aegypti (assembly GCF_002204515.2). NCBI lineage: Eukaryota > Metazoa > Arthropoda > Insecta > Diptera > Culicidae > Aedes > Aedes aegypti. The sequence goes on from NC_035108.1 coordinate 444,908,792, forward strand.
ATTTTGACCCACTTTTCCCTTATAAAAAGTGTAGTTCTGACAAATGGGTTTCTTTTTGAATAGTAATGAATAGTGATTTAGTTGTTTGGACAGACATGTTGGTGGTTTAAACTGCAAGCATCACTGATTGGTACATTGAACGACGCACAGTATTGTTCTTATTACATATTACTCATGTGTTGATGATGTTCAAAGTATTATTCCAGTTTTATTTGAAAATTGTGTACTTACGGCATCGAAACATACAATTCCAATTCAAAAACATTGGGCTCCAATTCCGAACAGCCTATTTTTACTATTTTGAACTATATTTACAGCATATTTTTTCAATGTGGTGTCACTAAACTTTTAAACTATAACTTTGTGTATTATTATGTTACAACCACTACTGCTGCGACGATTGCCTCCACCAAAGCGCACCTCGAAAGCATAGATACCATCCATGCGAATGAGTGGGGGAATAAGAATTGAAAAAAATATCGATCGATGTGAATGCAAAATCGTTTATTAAGTGAATTATAATTTATATATTATTACTATATCCGTATTAAAACTGAATAATTACAGATAGCGCCCTGAATTACCCTATATTAAATTTAATAATTTGAATTTGTTTAACTAGTAAGAGACCAAATGTAAGTAATAAAAATATGCTATACGATTATCACTAACCAATAAATTTATACCTTTGAGCTGATCTCATCGGGGACATTGATGAGTTTGTTGAACAGACCTCCGAAAGGCAAATACGTCGTAATAACTACAAAAACAGCTATTTTTTCATTCAATATAGGTGCATAAATGTTGTCAATTTAGCAAATATTATCAGAGTGTCCGGATATTGGTAAAGTCCGAATTTTGATTCACTACGGTACACCGTGAATGAAAGCTCCTGAGTTTCCCTACAAAACTTCATATTTAGTTTTTTGACCTAGTTCGGTTAACAAAAATATAAGTCGATTTGAAAAAAAAAAACAAATCTTATTAAAAAAAATAAAACATGAATTTGAAACATTTTTCTAATCCAAATACCATGTTCATTTTGAAGTTCATATGAAGTTAAGTAAACATGCCAGATTTCATACAAATTCGTGCATTTTTACTTTCTCTATTATAGCACTTTAATTGATTTTGTATGTTTTTATATATTAAATCATTAGTGGTTATTTTGTACCACTTCTCCCTAATATAAAAATCTGAAATTTTGCGAAATATCTTCTTTTATATAGGAAAACAACTCCTGTAAATTTCAGCTCGATCGCAGAACATCAATACAACCTCTCTAGACAAGACGGTTGCGGTACTCGCAAAATGGCTCAAGTTCAAACATTACCCCGAAAAATTTTTTTTTTCGAAAATTTTTGAAACGGCATATTTGGATTACACCTCAAATGAAAGCCCATGAGTTGCCCTACAAAACGTCATATTTAGTTTTTTGACCTAGTTCGGTTGGTACGAAAAAAATCGATTTGAAAATCACTAAATTTTTTATGAAAAACTTGTTTTTCACGATTTGAAGTACTTTCAAAATTCATATACCATGCGTATCTCAAAGTTAATATAACGTAGAGTAATCAAGCCAAATTTCAACGTAATCCGTGCAGTTTTACTATAGTTATATCAGTTTTTGTGATTTTGCATGTTTAGTGACATGAATTCATTGGGGGTCATTTTGTCCCACTTCCCCCTAATATAAAAATCTAAAATTTTGCAAAACATCTTCTTTTATATAGTAGAACAATCCCTGAAAATTTCAGCCTGATCGGAGAACATCAATACAAGAAGGGGTTGCGGCTCTCGCGAACTGGCTTTTAATACATCATTCGTGGTGCTTTGTTTGCCTCAGGATTTCGTTTACTTCCATACAACAAAAGCCATCTATTGTCTTTTCAGTTTTGCACATTTATGGTTTTATTGGTTTATGGTTTTGGTTTGTTTGAACTAACCTACATTGAGCCACAAATCAACCCATCTTTGACTTCTCTTGATGCAATTTGGCTCTTCCGTGGGATAACCCAAATTTGGGTTAAATGACATATACCTATCAGTAGGTAGTTTCCGTTTGACAACAGCAAAAAAAACAACTCATTGCAAAAAAAAATCAACCCAGCGTTAGCTTTCGAAGTATACGTGATGGGTTAAAACAACTTAACGTTAGGTAAACTCGAAAGAACCCAAATTTGGCTTATTCCATTGAACTTCGACGCTGAGTCGGTGTGTCTCTCTTTCTGTTTTTGACAACATTGCTGTTGTGAGAGAGGCGAAACAACCCAACCTTGGGTAAAAACTAAAGGCAGGTTTACCCAAATTTAAGTTTAAAGACCTTGTTTTTTGGGTAGTCTGATTTCTCCGTGTAGGCTTACCGACGCGCATGATGCCGACTTGTTGTTTGTTTATCGCGCGCGATGAAAGAGTACCGCGACGAGCGAAATTTCATTTATACCGTCGGTACCGGGAGACGGGCTCAGCCAAGGACCGTGTGAGATCCGGGCGGCCGCGTTCGGCGAGGACGCTAGTAGCCATTAAGGTGGTGAGGCAGCGGGTCCGCCGAAAAATGAACCCTCAGAAGCGTAACATCCAGTGACAACACTAAACGGGGTGCATTGCATCATTTCCTTTGTTTTGATCACCTTCATTTTAACATGATAAAACGGTAGTGTGGTATGACAGGGGACTCTCAATCAGAAGGTTGTTGTCTCGATTCTCGCCTCTAGCTTTTTATTTTTTCATGTTGTCGATCATAAACGGATGCGCGGCTCATGATTTTGGGCATGTGTTTCATGATTCCGAGCAATCCGCAACAAAAACATAACGCACGGGTTGCGTTACGGCCATTTGACTCATGATATCATGAGTCCAAATCATGGTGTATTTTCATAAGCTGAAAACTCTCTGAAATCATGATAATGAGTCATTATCTTGTTTTTGGATTCTGATTTCTACCATTTTGCCAGCCCTCCCCCACCAGATTTATCCAGGCCCCTCTAGAATTTTAGATTATAATATATAGAGAAAAAAATAAAAAAAATCGATTCACATAGGGTTACCATCCGTCCTGATTTAGCAAGTTATGTCCTGATTTTGAGCTTCTTTTGAGGTGTCCAGATTTATTTTTCACATTTAAAGTTTTGTGCTGCTTTCATCTTAGGATGAATCTTTCGGAAGAGAGATTTTTCGTAAGAGATTTTTTTCAGAAATCTTTCTGAGGAGCCTCTGAATACTTCCTACTAGTTTTTTTTTTAGGATTCTTTCACAAGTTCTCTCGAAATTATTTCTATGATGCTTGTGGGCCTTCCACCTGGATTATTCAAGAAATCTCCTTGTGATTATTCTATCCAGTATCTCTCAAGATTTCATTCGGAAATTCTCCTGGAATACTCCTGGATTTCTACCGGATATATTGCTAGAAGGATTCAAAATATCTCTCAAAGATTCTACCGGATTTTTTTCGGGAATCATTCCTGCTTTTCCGTAAAGTTTCTGAGATTCATCCGGAAATACCATGTTATCCATTCAAGGATGCTACTGGAAGTTTCCTATATTGTTCTGCTATTCTTCCTCATACAATCATTTTTGGAATTTTCCGAATACATTCCTGAAATTTTTCTGAAAATCCTACTTGGAAGTTCTTTGGGATTGTAGAAGGATTTTCGGGAGAATCCTTGGATAATTTGCGAAAGAATCACAAAGGTTTTTGAATGAGTTTTGGGGGGATTTCTTAAGGATTTCCGTAAAGATCTGAAAAAGTCCCATGATGATATATGGAAGATTCACAAATGGGTCTTTGGATGATTTCAAAGTGAAAAAGAATCCCAGAAGTTATTTTAGAAGAATTCCTGTAAGATTATCAGAAAACTCCCAGGGTTTTTGCAAGCATTCACTAAGACATCTGGAATAATTGCTGAAAATTTTCCGGAATAACTCCAGAGCGATGTCCGGAAAAACTCCAGAAATATTTACTGAAGAAAAATCTCAAAACGGAATTTCCGGAACTATTCCAGAGTAACTTTTATAAGAGTATTGGAATGATTTCCGTAACAATCTCAGAGGTATATTTAAGAGTCACACAGCCCTCCGGAAGTATTCTTAAGGGATTTCCATTTAAATTCAAGAGTGGTTTTCTGAAGATTAAGTAATAAATCGAAAATAGAAATTAACTAATAAATAAAAAAAAAAGACCATTTTCCGAAGAATCACAGGGAGATTGTATCAGAATATCAGAATTCCAAACGAATTCGAAATTTTCGCAGAAAGATTTCTCGAGAAACTTCAACAGGATTAGTATTGAAAAAGGATTTCTAGAAAAGGGCCAGGAGAATTTCTGAACAATTTTTAAGGAGTTTTCAGAAGTACCTCTTAAAAAAAAAATATTTGAAAAATTCTCCCTAAGAATCCTATTGTTTTTTCGGATTACCATAAAAAAGATTGTCAAATAAATCCCCAAGAGATATCTGGAAGAATTTAAACAGGATTTCGGGAAGTATCCCTAGAATTTGAACGGAATAATCTGACTCTGAAAGAATAGATATTTTAGTATAGTTTAAGACGGATTTCCGGGAGAATCCCAGAAGAATTGGAATATCCAAAAAAGTCCCAGGGATATTCTTGAAAGATTTCTGAAAAAAAAAAATCAGAAGGTTTAATTAAATAATTTTGGATGAATTTCCGGAAGAAATCCTGAGGGATTTTGGGAAGAAACCCCAAAAGAGTTCTGAAAAAAAAAATCGTCAAAAGATATACAGAAGAACTTTATAAAGAATTCCATCCCTGTGAAAAGCAGTCATAGAATCATCGAAACATTTTCGGCGGAATTCCAGAAAAAAAAATTACGGAAGGAAACGTGGAAGGATTTCCATCCAAGAGGAATCACAAAGCGATCAGAAAGATAACTATAATAATTTCAGAATTTTCCGAAGAATCTCAGGAGAATTTTCAGAAGAATTCCACAGAACTGTGGAATTTCTTGAAGAATCCTAAATTGATTCAATGTATAATCCTTAATAAATTTCCGGAAGAATCCCAAAATAAATTAAAGAAGTAGCTCTTAATGCATAATCTATAGTTATTTGGTGACTTTTTTTTGTTAAAGTTCAATCACAATTGTTAATTTTATCCGTGCATGCTCTTGAGAAATTAATCTGGCCGCACTACATTCGATGAATCCTACGCAACAAAAATTGTCGACACTATCCATCGAATTCGCTCACCAAAGCCATTTTGGTGAATATAACAACACAACTTTTGTTACCATTTTAGAAGAATTTCAGAAGCAATCCTTTGATAATGTCCAATATGCATCTCTGTAGGAGTTTTGGCGATCTGAGAAAACAGCTTAGCTACTTGAAGCACTTTTTAGTTTTAATTCTAGAAAAAGTTCATTAGATATATCCGAAAGGATTTCTGGAGAAAATTCCCAAAGATTTTCGGAGGTTTACTCCATCATGTTAAGTTATCTGATGAGAGATTCGTGAATGTGTCATTAGTGCATTAATGAAACAGTTCCATGGAACTGTTGGAAAAATATTTACAAGAGTCATTGAATTTATTTTTTTGAAAGCTCCTTGGACTGGTTTCCCAGTGAACCACGTATTCGTACGTTAAAAATCAAAATCAACACAACTTTTATATACACTACCCTTCATAAATACGGACTCACTAAATTAAGTATTGCAACACTCAGCTGAATATTGAATCACCCTGAAAAGTTTAGCATCACCTCAAAACAGGTAAATTTACATTGCTATATCTCGAGATCCTTACGACTTGCAAAGAAGCGATCTTCAGCAAAGTTGTTCAGGGGATCAAGGACATCCGGAGAGCAAATAGTTTGGTTCGCGATTTTGCCGCTAGGTGGCGCTAGTGAGCATGTAAAATTGAGCATTTTGAACTAGTTCTAGCTTGTGATCCATAAAAGATAGAAAGTTCGGGTCTTCGGCAAAGTTGTTCAGAAGGGCAAGGACATCCGGAAGACAGACGGAATGGTTTGCAATTTTGCCGCTAGGTGGCGCTAGTGAGCATGTAAATTGAGCATTTTGAACTAGTTCTAGCTTGTGATCCATAAGAGATAGAAAGTTCGAGTCTTCGGCAAAGTTGTTCAGGGAATCAAGGGCATCCGGAAAGCAAACAGTTTGGTTCGCGATTTTGCCGCTAGGTGGCGCTAGTGAGCATTTAAAATTGAGCATTTTAAACTAGTTCTAGCTAGTGATACACAAGAGATAAAAAGTTCGGGTCTTCGGCAAAGTTGTTCAGAAGGACAAGGAAATTCGGAAGACAAACAGTTTGGTTCGCGATTTTGCCGCTAGGTGGCGCTAGTGAGCATGTAAAATTGAGCATTTTGAACTAGTTCTAGCTTGTAATCCACAAGAGATAGAAAGTTCGAGTCTTCGGCAAAGTTGTTCAGGGGATCAAAAACATCCGGAAAGCAAATAGTTTAGTTTGCGATTTTGCCGCTAGGTGGCGCTAGTGAGCATGAAAAATTGAGCATTTTAAACTAGTTATTTAACATGTTCACTAGCGCCACCTAGCGGCAAAATCTCGAACCAAACTGTTTGTCCTCCGTATGTACTTGACCTTCTGAACAACTTTGCCGAAGACCCGAACTTTCTATCTCTTATAGATCACAAGCTAGAACTAGTTTGAAATGCTCAATTTTACATGCTCACTAGCGCCACCTAGCGGCAAAATCTCGAACCAAACTGTTTGTCCTCCGTATGTACTTGACCTTCTGAACAACTTTGCCGAAGACCCGAACTTTCTATCTCTTATAGATCACAAGCTAGAACTAGTTTGAAATGCTCAATTTTACATGCTCACTAGCGCCACCTAGCGGCAAAATCTCGAACCAAATTGTTTGTCTTCCGGATGTCCTTGACCTTCTGAACAACTTTGCCCAAGACCCGAACTTTCTATCTCTTGTGGATCACAAGCAGTGTTGTTCAGACTCATTTCCCCGAAAATAACATTATCTGAATTACGAAGCCACGAACTACTACAGCCATGCTCTATCCTCCTAAGATAGAAAAGCAGATTGTTAAGCTTGAGTACTGCACACAAAATCGATCAATTTTGATCCCGGAGAGCCACAATTCAAGTTTTGGTGAAATGAAATGAGTGAGTGCGAATCATTTCACTGAAACTTGAATTGCGGCCCACCGAGATCGAAACTGTCGGATCCCATGTGCAACACTCAAGCCCAACCATCTCCCCCTCCATCTTAGGAATACAACGCACAGTTATAACAGTTCATGGCTTCACAATTCGAATTTCGGGGAAATGAGTCTGGTCAACACTGATCACAAGCTAGAATTAGTTTGAAATGCTCAATTTTACATGCTCACTAGCGCCACCTAGTGGCAAAATCTCGAACCAAATTGTTTGTCTTCCGGATTTCCTTGACCTTCTGAACAACTTTGCCGAAGATCCGAACTTTCTATCTCTTATGGATCACAAGCTAGAACTAGTTCAAAATGCTCAATTTACATGCTCACTAGCGCCACCTAGCGGCAAAATCGCGAACCAAACTATATGCTCTCCGGATGTCCTTGATCCCCTGAACAACTTTGCTGAAGATCGCTTCTTTGCAAGTCGTAAGGATCTCGAGATATAGCAATGTGAATTTACTTGTTTTGAGGTGATGCTAAACTTTTTGAGGGTGATTCAATATTCAGCTGAGTATTGCAATACTTAATTTAGTGAGTCCGTATTTATGAAGGGTAGTGTAAATCCTTACTACGATTCATATACGACAATCTGTGTTGACATCGAAACATGTCGAAAATAGAGGAACATAGAATCGCGTTAAGTTGAATAAACTGACAGATCTTATATCAATTCAGAAAGCATCATATGAAATCGCAGTAACTTAGCACAAATTGCCATCCATGTTTGGTGTCTGCTGACGATGGGCCGCAAAGAGCAACAAAGCAAGTGTCGCAGTACATGAAACATGCATTAATATTGGCAAATAATCACGTATCTTTTATCAATTCTTTGTTGGTACAGTGGTAAGGTGTCAGATTTCTCTTTCAGAGGTTCCAAGTTCGTGGTTTGCTGGAAACTTGTTTTTATTTTCATCCAAATTTTGTGGCATCGTATATCTGATCGCTGAAAGTCTGAAAAAGTCGTGCCAAGTACCAGAAATACATATAGCATCCTCTTTGGTGGGTATATATTATTTTCATGCATTATATACGAGTGAATTGATTTATAAAGAATGATGTTTAACAAAAGTTATACAAACCAATGGATATTTGCAAAATTTTCGGCGATTTCCTCAATAAATTTATAATGAAATCATTTGTAAAATTTCTTGGGTAATTCTATAATTCTCCGCGCACTTTAAACATGGAAACCTTGAGAAATTCATGTAATATTTTTCAAAAGAGACCTAAAACAATTCTGGCTACGCCCTTGGGCTTCTTCGATGCACCTGAAGCAGAGATGTTCGAGTTTCGACGATTGAGCCATTATGAGAAATGGCATGGCGGGGTGACCCGTTTTCCAATAATGGCGGTAATGCACTTCCAAACTATCGTCACCGCATCATAACCAGATCACATCGCCGTATTGTCTTGCACGGTAGGTACCTACGTGGTCGCTGTACTCTGATCGAGCCAAAGGAAACTGATTAACTTTATGGCCTTTCTATTGCGTTGGTGACGTGATTGTTGCGGCGATGGCCCGATACCGATAGTAGAGCAAACGACAGGCGATTGGAGATAACATAGCCTCTCTTGCAACAGGTGCGCAACGTTTCGGCAGTTCTCCTTACTCTAAGGGGTTGAAATAATAATTGCCATAAGCAGTAAAAAAAAAAGAAGTGGTAACGCAAAACGAAATCGAAAGTTTACCGCAAGTAAAAGTGGAAACATAACCTAGCCTAGGAGTTCGGTTGTGCGGTGTGATGTGGCCGTCGGAGCGGAACCATTATTGGCTGAGGTAACGGTCCAGTTCGGTCCGGGTGGAGTAATTCCGAAAGGCAGGCGGCGCGGTTCGAAATCGGTTACTGCACTAGATACTGATTAAGGCGTAGTGTGCGGGTAATTTTTTATTTTCAGTGGATAGTATTTCCATAGCAACGATATGCAAAGCCAAATAAGAATGCTTGGATCAGAGGGGTGGCTCTACCGTGTGGCTAGAGTGTGGTGAAAGCGAATCGATCGATATTAGAGACGGTATCGGGGCTATTAGTAAATTATCGTCTGGAAATGCGATCGTTTTAAATTACGTTTGGACGGTCGAAGAAAGACCACAACCAAACCCTGTCGTGTGACATTGACGTCACGCAAAAATGATAGTTTCTCCGGATGATAAAAAAAAAATCACAATTTAAAACGCTTCCAGGTAGAGGCTGAGATATGTAGGTCAAGTGACGTTGAATAGAAGGTTTTAAAGTCAACTCTTCATAACTCTATACTGATGGTCCTTTCGAGTTAGGGAGGTATCGAGTTATAGAACGTAAATCCAATGCTAATGCGATCCAAAAAACGAAAACCAACTTTTACTATGGTTCTATAACACGACATCGAATTTTTTTTGGAAAATATAGAAAACAACTCTACTAAGGTGCAGTGGATATAAACATCATGAACATCAGAAATGACTGAATTCGCTGAGAAACATAACGCATTTCATAATTTATAATGGATCAATCGATTTTGAATGATAAACGGAAGAGTAGGCAATGCATCTCTCATTTGCATTCCCACAGCCAATTGCGATCCTCCTGTGTGCAAACCGATCATTCAATCAATGCACAGCGCCACTCATTGAGTCAATGGAGATGCTCTTAATGCTTCCCTTTGCCTCTCAGCTTTTCGCCTTCCGTCCAACTCACAACATCACCATTGGCCTACTCGGGTTTCCTCACATTTTTATGACCCAACAACAACTGGCTGCGATGATGACGACCAACAAAACGGCGGCGATATCCCCAACCCCAAATCGTGTTACATATCTACTGTGGTTTTCATCCGTCGGAGAGTGGGGACGACTGTCATAAATGTAATAAAAAATATTTATACGATAACAAATAAGTATGGCCCCATGGCAAAGCGCGCGCGGGTTGTTATTTAATTAAGCGATTAATCAACTATACTTCGCCTACTGCTGCGGTTGATTGCTGCTCGCTGTTGCTGCCCGTTGGATAGCGAGCAGGAGATGAGCTGGAGTTGCTCAACTGCATGCGGCTGGCATGGCCTTGTTTCCTCTTCACCTTTGATGTACTGTTCCTATCTGTTTGTGTGCTAACTATTTCGAGTATGAAATCCCAGAATCACACAAACTGTTTGCAACATCATGCTACAGCGATTACCACAGGTAAACGATGATAAGTGTTTTAAATTCAACTCTCAGACACAAGCAGGTACATACAGTCAAGGGCACATATGTATCAACAGAACAGCCAACCCTGGTATACCTTGGTTCGCCTCCGCCCTTTCGTTCAAATGTGACAGAAGAAAACGCAGACGCCACGTCGACTGCCCCGGAGTGTAGCCATTCGGTTGACATTCCTTGCAATTGTACGCTGTAAATCACTTCCGACAGCTTTTACAAGCTTCGATTATGCAACATGCGCAAACGTGCAACGTGAAACATCGCGAAAAGGGCAAGTGAAGTGGAGATAAGTGCATGCAATTATTAGTTTCTAAAGAGCATTTCCAGCTCGAAACGCTAATCAAGTAGGGGAACTTACGTATTGTCGGCAGCCTAAGCAGCTGAACTTTTAAGAGAGCAATTTTACGCAACAATAGAGCACAACAATAAGCAGCAGACACCTTAACTTCACTTGAGCACTCTTCATTTGTTAATTATTATACACAAAACACTATTTTATTCTCTTAATCTTCTATTTTTCCTCACCAAAGTCACGAGGCACTTGTTCTTTTATCGGCAATGCAATTACTATTGTCGGCAACAAAAATGTTCACTTCGGTAATCCAAAACTGCGCAAAAACTAGTTTATGTATTGGTAACATTTCGTATTAGTTGACAAATCCTGAAATTAAACGTCACTCATTATGTTCTACTCGTTGAAAGGGCCAATGCAGAAAAATACAGACTACACTGAGAACAGAATTGCAGTTATAAATAGAATAGCAGAGAGTCAAAAAAAATTTTTTTTTTCTATCTTTATTAACGAGATTTTTAGCCCTGGGCTAGTTCATCTCCGGACCAACGGCTTTACTTCCCTTCCGAAGGAAGTCGTCACTGAAATTTTTAGTGACTATCTCGGGGATGGGATTCGATCCCAGGTCCTCGGCGTGAGAGGCGTGTGTTTCAACCACTACACCAGGTCCGTCCCCTAGAGTTAAATTGAATATTGCGAATCTTTACTTGAATTCGCAGACTGTCCAACAAGTTGCGCGCCGGTGGCCCATGCGCCGAGTTGTGCGCCAGCCAAAAAGTAAATAAAGAAGTGTCAAAATATCTCGCCGAGGAAGTGAATCACTTTAGGGCTTGAGTCCTGTATTGGAGAGTGAGTATAATTGTTTAATCGATAAAAAACGTGTGGAATAAAATTGTTCGTACCTTCTTGTTTTCAATTTGTAAGCGATTTAAATCGTTTTAATGACCCACAACTCGGCGCATAACCGATCGGCGCGCAACTTATTTGGTTGTCTGCGGTTTTGAGAAAAGATTCGCAAAGTGCCCAACTAGTACCAGACCGTGGCGCGTAACACACGAAGTATAGAGGAAGTGATCGAAATGCTAAAAATTCTCGAGAAGCTCAATACTCAACGCCACTAAATTATGCAGACTAAGGCACCGTCCACAAATTACGTAACGCTCTAGGAGTAGGAGGAGAAGGCTCAAACACAAAATTTATTTTTTTCATGCAAAGACCGTTACGGAGGGGGGAATTGTCAAAAATTGTACATTCCTCGCGAAACATTACTAAAGGACCTATGTACATATGAGAGATTCTCTCCTCTCTCGCTCTCTTTCGATTATAACAGTGGAATACTAAAGCTTTTGGGAAGTTTTTCACTACAGATCGAAAGGCAATTTCCTTGACTAGCGTTTCATTCAAAAAACGCAACAGAAGAGATTAATGTGACTCAGTTATTGATCATAGAGAGCCTCTCATTTGTACATAGGTCCTTTAGTAATGTTTCGCGAGATGATTTTAACATTATGTCATAAATGGACGCTGCCTAATTTCGTTTTCATTTATTTTATCGAATATTTTTTGTCTTCAATCTCACTATGGCAGCATTTTGGCTGTAAAAATTGCCATGTCATGGTCTTGCAGCAAGTGCAAATCCAGCCTAGAAGTTGCAGTGTGACGTCATGGTTGATTGATTCATAATATTGTGCTCTGCAAGAAAAATCCACGGAACACGATTATCGGATTACTTGAATTTCAGAGTTGCGTTTGAATGGGTTACATGCATGCCCCTATTCACTACTCACACTACTGTTCATTAGGGTGCGGCTTATTTTTCAAAACCAAACATTCTTGTACTCTTATGAATTCGAATCATATTAGAAGAGAAACCTCAAAGTTTGAGCCAAAAATATTAAGATTTAGAGGGGGCAAGCGTCTTGAAGGTAAATTTTCAAATTATGAAAAATGGCCTTCAGTGAAGTCACCATAAATTCCGTAATTTCTAACCAATTTTGAAACTTTCAGCACCATTAGCATAGCATAGCATAGCATAGACTGACTGTACATGTCAATGGTTGCTACTCCGTGATTGATCGGAACTGGTAATAATTGCACTGCGATCCAAATGAATAAAGGACGGGAGTTTCCGCTTACTCTCGGAGTGCAATTTTAGCAGATCTAATATTATTTATCAATAACGGCGCCGGCCTAGTCCTTACAGTCAGTTGGGACAGGGAAGGAATGTTAGGGTGTAATGTTTGTTGCTTCTAGAGACCGAGAATACCTCTGCATCTCCACAATCACCACGGGAAGGGTATTTATTAGTGGAGAAGGAAAAGATCTGGGAGTCACCTTTGGTCGGTGATGCGATCCATGGATAAGGAGGAAAAATACGGTTTATACTTAAAGCTAGTTTTTAGTTTTGTCTCAAAAAGTTTTTTGTAGAAGATTTGAAATAAACGTCAACATCTGTAATGTCGAACCATTCAAAAGAAGTTTTTATTAAAGGCGGAAAGAAAAAAATATATGCGTATATTTTAAATTACATGAAACAGGAATAATGCCGACACTTGTAGTGAAGAACCATGCAAAGTTTGTTTGAAAATTATATAAAAGTATTACTGAACATTTATGCCTCAAGAAGAAAAGTCTTTGGTAGAAGTTTCAAAATAAACGTCGACATTCATAATGTCGAACAATTCAAAAAATATTTTAAGTAATGTCAAAAAGGTTCCATGTTTATTAGAATTGTATAAAACAGGCATAATGCCGACACATGTAGTGACGAACCATATAAAGTTTGATTGAATATTACAAAAAAGTAACGTTTACATGAAAAAATGTGTTATCATAAGCATGGAACGAGCTCACCAGTTGGTAATACATCCTCGACTGAACACGAATATCTTTTCGCACTCACACAGCGCGAACAGCAAAACTTTTCGGCGCCTCGAAAACGAACCGTCTTGCTTGGGCTTTCCAAAACACGCGAACCAAAAACCAAACTCCCGGCGTCCCTAAAACGAAGCGTCTTGCTTGGGCTTTCCAAAACACTGCCCAACAAAACCCACGAACCGAAAACCGAACTCCCGGCGTCTCGAAAACGAAGCGTCTTGCTTGGGCTTTCCAAAACACTGCCCAGCAAAACCCGCGAACCGAAAACCAAACTCCCGGCGTCCCGAAAACAAAGCGTCTTGTTTGGGCTTTACAAAACACTGCCCAGCAAAACCGGGAACTGAAATCCAAACTCCCGGCGTCCCTAAAACGAAGCATCTTGCTTGAGCTTTCCAAAACACTGCCCAGCAAAACCCGCGAACCGAAAACCAAACTCCCGGCGTCCCGAAAACGAAGCGTCTTGTTTGGGCTTTCCAAAACACTGCCCAGCAAAACCCGCGAACCGAAAACCAAACCCGGCGTCCCGAAAACGAAGCGTCTTGCTTGGGCTTTCCAAAACACTGTCCCAATTTTGAAACTTTCAGCACCATTATCTTAAAAACTAAATTTATGATAACTTTGTGTAAAATCAAAACTAGTTTCAATGAAAAGTATTTTACTCCAAATGTTTCCTCATTTTACTAAAATAATATCTTTGTTTGACCATAACTTCATAAATACTCAACCAAATCTTTTTGCATGGTTTAGAAGCTTACTTAATTAATTTCATACTTTTCATTACACACATTTCACTAAAAAAAAAATGATTTGACCAAGTTATTCAACAAAAACTGAACAAAACCATGATTTCTAAACGAAAAACGTCAGTTTTTTAATTTTAGTCAGTTAAACAATATTTTTAAAGCTGTAACTGGGTTTCTCATTTGATAAACCTTTGAAAAGGACTTGTCAACATTTTTTAAATAATTTTGAAACAATAATATTTTTGCTCATGTTAAATAAATATATGCACTATTCAACTCGTAATTAAAACAAAATGGTTTATAAACACAATTTTTATAGGAAAAATGTAATTTTTGGCGAAGGGGACGGACCTGGTGTAGTGGTTAGAACACTCGCCTTTCACGCCGAGGACCTGGGATCGAATCCCATCCCCGACATAGTCACTTATGACGTAAAAAGTTATAGTGACGACTTCCTTCGGAAGGGAAGTAAAGCCGTTGGTCCCGAGATGAACTAGCCTAGGGCTAAAAATCTCGTTAATAAAGTCAAACCAACCAACCAATTTTTGGCGAAAAAAAAAACATAAGTAATCCAAAGAAATTCGATTTTTTTCTTTAAAACATAATGTTTTTGGGTCGTTTTTGTTACAAAACTCAGCCAAAACCATTTTTTAGGAACATATGTTGTATGAACAGTATGTAAACAACTATTTTTGCTTCAAAAACATGTACAGTCGAAGCTCGTTATAACGACCACTTTAATAGCGACAAAAGCTATAGCAACATTTTTCGGTCCCTTGACAAAGATTTTAATGTTATCACTATTCTCTATTACGACGCTCCCTTGCCATGTCGTTATAACAAGCTTTGACTGTACAAATATTTGAAATAGGTTGAGTATTTATGAAGTTATGGTCAAACAAATATGAATTTTCCAGTAAAATGAAGAAAAAATTTGAGAAAACTACTTTTAACAAAGATTTGTTTCATTTTAAGACAAATTTGATGTTCTACAAAGTTTTCATAAATTTAATTTTGAAAATAATGATGCTAAAAGTTTTGAAATTGGTGAGAAATAACCGAAGTTATGGTGACTTCAGGCCATTTTTATAACTTGAAAATTCACCTTCAAGACGCATGCGCCAACCCTAAATTGTTAATAGGCCTAATGTCTATGCGCAAAAAATCACTTAAAGGTAACGCGAAATTGAAAATTCTACAGGCTATTTTTACATTTTTTTTACGTTCATATTATTCTCAGTGTATGAGAAAAACAGAATAGTCCCTTTGCAAATCAATGCAAATGGATACAAGTAACTGACACTGAAGAAGACTGCAAGTGGTAGTCGAAATACGCGTATCAGTCAAAGATAAGCATTTAGAAGCGGAATTAAAAGGTATACGGTACTCCATCTACTTTTAAGTTTCTCTATTAAGATTCTGCTCAGAGGATTCGAACATTAATTAAAGAATGCACTTATGACTTGACACAAAAACATCATCCTCTGATTGCCCGTAGAACAACAGGAGTGTTGCCAAAATAGTTTACCTATTGAAGGACGTATATTTTATATGTTTCTCAGTATATTGAAGTTTATGCGCTACAATCATCAGATAAGGAAAGTATTAAAAGGCTCAATTATTACCAATGCATGCTTTGTTGCCTAATTCCAATGTGTTCGATTTTTTCAATGAATTTAAATTGTGAATGAAAAATACACCGCAATTGAATATAGTTTTCTGGCAACCTTTTCCCTTAATATAAAGTGATTGCCGAGGAAAGCAAAGTGCATCAATTTTAATTTGTGATTTAATGCTTAAAAATTCAGTATTTTCGAGTGCCTTATAGACAAATCAAAAGTTTAATAGTGCATGAGTGATCGGTGTGTAGCTTTTGTGACAAATTGGTATTGGAGCGGAGAATTGGACATTTCAAAGTGGTGAGTTTTTCTTAAGCTGTTCTTGTGTTGTTTTATTCGGCAGCTCACGAATGACGATAACTTCGTAATCATTTATTTCATTCAATGATAAAACCCATATTATATTTTTGTGATAGATGAGGTTTACATGGAAGATTATAGTTCAAGGAATATATTGAGTACATTGAAGGTAACTCTCGTTCCGTAGATAAATTTTAACAAGGACAATAAGTTAGTGCTGCCGAAATTACCCTCAGGGTGCCGAAGCCATCATTTACCCTAGACGATATCTTTTCCGAATTGAAATAAACTTTGCGCATGTATTAGTAACTATCACATTACTCATCAAAAATTGTTATTAAATATTCTACGTTTTGTATCTAAATATTGAACCAATTTTATAAAATAAATGAGAGCCGGATTCAGTTCAATACCATTTGATTCCATTTGACAGATACGCGTATTTCGACTTCAACTGTAAGGCCGTCTTCAGTGTCGTGTACTAGACTCGACTTGACGTTGGAAAAAATCGGCCTGAAAATGTCATTTATTTTTGCGTTTTGAGCTGGAAATGCACATATATCCATCCTGTTTCAGCCCATTCATCGAATTGCCTCAGTTACAATCGCCGATCCCATTGCCGGACGGCGATGTAATTGTTCGATGATGAGAGTCTGGAAAAAAAAAACGCGTTGCACTTGCCAGTCCATGTTTGCACCACGTTGTACTACGCTGTTTAGCTAGAACAATTGAATCAACAGCGCGTCGCGCACTGGAAGCGATACTAGTGCGCAGATTTTTTTTGTTTTCCAACCTGCAAAACCTGCTGGAATGTGCTCCGACACGTAATAATAGGCAGAAACGCGGGCGTCATGTCGAGAGTCCCTCAAATCACACGCTAATTTGCTACCGTGGAAGGAAGCAAATCGAGGCAAGCCAATGTTTATCGCACCCGCTGACTGGGAGAACTGGAGAACCGGACAAGAAACCTCAGCCAGCCATGGGGTTTAATTAAACTCAATCAAGGGAGGCTGACGATGATGATGACGAAGACGACGAGCAAATCTCCGCGCCGTTGTTTTTTTGTCGCGATAGCCACATAGTAGGCTTGAGCGCTAATTGCTCTGAGCTGGGGGACACATTTTTTGTCCCATGGCTAGACCCATGCGCCGCTGTCGATACATTTCACGGCAAGACGACGTCGTCTTGGGGCCCTGATAGCCGTAGTGCTGAACGCGCAGCTCTTCAACAAGACCAAGCTGAGGGCTGTGGGTTTAAATACCAACGGTCGAGGATCTTTTCGGATTGGACTTTCTCGACTTCCCAGAGCATAGAGTATCTTCGTACCTGCCATACGATACACACATGCAAAAATGGTCAAATGGAATAAACTCAAATGCTTTGCTGGCTTCGGCTCCTTGGATTTTTTTTTAAATTTTTTTTCTATGAGGGTATTTGTCTAATAACTTTAATTATAGAAATATAGAATCTCATCTAACCCTAGCTAGGTAACTGGCGAGAAATATTACAGCAAGCTCAACCATTTTGTTTCATGGAAGGCCTGCCTTTAGAACTTAAGAGGTTTTTTCGAAGACTCAATGAAAAATACTCAACATCTCTTTTTTATCAAATATAATGAAAACACACTGTTCATATAGAAAAAATATATAAAATTTTCAGAATAAACCTTGAAACAATTGCAAAACGTTATTTTTTCCAAGCTCGACTCCCATTCTTTAACAGTGATTGATTCCTGAGAAAATTGAGAATCTGTCACTTATTACTGAGAGCGTCACAATCATAATTTGCAACACATCAGCTCTGATTAGATCAGGGGGATAGCCGTGCATGACAAGCTCCAAATCTGGAGGACACTATTGCTATCGGATGTTCGGGGATTGTTTATCGTGCCAGTGAAACAAAAACCTACCCGCAATCGTAAACATGGGAGAAAACAGAATTTTATTATCGCTCTCTCTTTGGGACTCTCGTTTGCTGCTTATCAAACTTGTTACAACTTGCGATACATTGCCGATCACGAACCGCTACAGGTGGAATGTTTCTCTTCGCTTGCTTTGATCGTGCTTTTAAATCAATTGAGAACATCCAAATGGGAGATAACTCAAAGTTTAATTTATGGGGTTCTGCCATATTGGAAAACATATCAGGTCAGCATGCCTTGAGATCCTAGCAACTTTTTCCCCTTAATTTTTAATTTGTTTCGTTAATTCATCAACCATGTGGAAAACTTTATGCTTATAATCTGAGACGAGACTCGCGGAGACGGTCTTCTTTTTCTGTGATTGCTGAGTTTTTTTTCTTCGTCCACTCTGTGTTTTCATCATTTTCGTCAATCACGTGCAGCCGTTCAAACCTTCACATGAACATCTCAGCTAAAAATCATTGCGTTTTCCTCACACCGAAGCATAAATAGCCTTTTGAGTGAAATTCCATGCCAAAAAAACGTAGAAGACAATAAAAATCACTAGTCCTGTGTTTAGATTTATCAACATCTTTGGAAAAACTGCTCCGCTGACTGAGGTTTTTTTTATTAACAGTTTACTTTGAACACAATACTTTTCACTTTTTCAGCCATAAAAACGGTGGGCTGCATTTGACGTTTCGTGAGAGGGGAATCTGGGCTGCATATGACGTTGATATTTTTCCTCTTCGCGAGTCTCTCTCAGCTTATAATTATACACTATAGTGAGAACTCGTGCCGCTGTAACTAAAACTGACTACATTTCTAAAGGGAATTTCTATGACTCGTCCAATAGTCGCACAAAAATGATGCTTTGCGATAGCCAAAATGAAATAGAAATTGATGGACGCTGTCATCTTCCAAAATTGAAGAAGATTGGGCACAAATAATTCAGGTGTCCGTGTGAGTAGACCAAAGTGTAGTGCAGTGCAATAAGTTTAATACCCCCTTCCTCTTTAAGGGGGAGGAATTGGGATGTAGGTCGGAATTACCGTATTGATCACCCTGACAGAAAAGAAGTCAGATGGCTTCCGAGCCTAATAGCAAAGGAATTGCCTTCGTCCGATCCCGGACGAATCCCTCAGGCCTTTGGCATTAAGCTTTAAGGAAGGCCCCTTCTCAGCACGGTCATTCCGGTCTCGTCCTGGGCCGTGTCGATCACGTCAACGAAGGGAGACGCCACTCGAGCCAGCTCTGCCTGCTGGAGGCTCTAGAATCAACGAGAACCCACAATCACCAATCCCAAGCAGCCTCACTGCAAGTTTCTGGCCACACGGTAGTGCAGGAGCAATCGTGTGGGCCAACGAGAATCAACGAGTATCTGCAGCTGTGAGTACCAGTAATTCCCAAATCTCGCTTACACGCCACACAAAATGTCAAACCCACACCCACTCGCCACACAAGGGCTCAATATATATTTTAGGAATTTGAAATTTCTAGTTTTTTCAGAATGCGAAGCCCCTCCGATTACCCAGTAACATGCCAACCCTGCGACACAGTTCAAGGATCTCATGTTACTGAGCTAGTTTACCGGGAGTGGTTGGAAGCCATTAGCTCTGCAGGGGTTCCCAAGGGAGTCTCGGGCGAGTAATAGTACATGGAAGTCGCATAATAATGAACGCACTAAACACGGTTGGAGTAAACCACAGTTTGAAATCGGTATATCTCAAAATCCAGATAATATAGAAACTTGGGGTCTTTAGTAAAGTTGCTCTGGAGGTGAAGCACTATCTGATGGTACCTCATTTGATTCGGGATTTGACCGCTAGGTGGCACAAATGGGCATGGAAATTTTACTTTTATTTTGAGCTTAGAAATAGGATATTTTGCTACCAGGCGGCGCTAGTGAGCATGAAATTTTTGTTTTGCGGATACTGCAGAATCTTGACTTTTTAGACAGGCACCTTCGGCAAAGTTGTTCAGAAGCTCAGGAACTATCATTATTTTACAATATCTCGAACTTTAAGAATTGAACAAAGAAAGAATTTGATCTACTGAGCAACTCTGCCGAAGAAGCCATCTTTCTAAGTGATCAGGCTCCTGAGATATTTGCGAAACAAATGTTTTATGCTCACTAGCACCGTCTGGTGGCAACATTTCAAATCAACTAGCTCAAACAGTGATAGTCAATGAGTGCTTGATAGACTTTGCCGAAGACGCCATCATCTTTCTAAGTGGTCAGGATCCTGAGATCTGCGAAACAAAAGATTCACGCTCACTAGCGCCGCCTAGTGGCAAAATCCCGAATTTCTTGGCTAAAATAATAAGCTACTGAATAATTTTGCCGAAGACGTCATTTTCTAAGTGGTCAGACTCCTGGGATATTCGCAAAACCAAGGGTGTTGTACAAAGTATAACGCGCGATTACTCGCGTTACAAAAACTCGCGCGACGACCGAAAGGTGATGCAATTGTTTTTCTACGTTTCGCCAGGAGTTTTTCAAAGATACTACGAGGAATTCTTTCTTGAAATATTCCAGAAATTTCTCAAGGATTTTTTTCCTTCTGCATGAATTATTCCTCAAAGTCATTTCCGTGAATTACTTCATGAATTCTATTGATTACAGAAGAACTGTTGTAAGAAATTCCATCATCGATTTTTTCCAGAGATTCCACGAATTACTTTTGCATGTGTGTCCGAAGATTCTTGCTTGGCTTATTGCAGGGATAAATTTACATATACCTTAGAGGTATCTCTAAGTTTTATGCACAATTCTCTCCAAAAGAGTTTCGATTTGACTGAAAAAGTAATTATGTAACGCTGGGAGATGGGGGTTCAGGTAAGCGTAACGATGCTTACACAAATTCGGAGTCTACATACAAAAAGTATACAAATGGGGAAATGAAAATGGCAAAACTATGCTTGACGAATAATTTTAATTATTGATCGTTCATTTGTAAAGTAACATATTCTGAAAATGGTTACTACGAAAACCACCAAAAAGTCATGTAGAACATTCAATTCGATGCATTAGACAAATTTCTCGAGCAACAAATTGAAGCAGTCACTAGCTCAGGCTTTTCGACGCAAGTGGTTTTCGACGTCTGGTGGCAAGTAAGGAAGCAGAGGGTATCGCCAACCGTAGTCAGTATTTCCAAATTAAATGCAGTAGGCAGGAGATCTAGACCTTGGGAAATCAATATTTATTTTGACATCGCAAAGAAAGGAAACTGCCACAGTTTGCCAAAAACTTTTGAAAATCGTGAACTGTATTTCAAAAACATTAGAAAATTGTAGTTTTTTTTGCTGATGTTGATGTTTATATTTTTGGTAAAATTCTAGAGAAAATTCTGTCTGATGATTTCCAGGGCCGGTTTTTTTTTTCATTTTGATCTTTTAATCAAAATGAAAAAAAAAACGGCTCTGGCAATTGTTAGACATAATTTTCTCAAGAATTTTTGTTAGTTCACTTATATTACAATGACCAAAATAATATGAAAACATTAGAAAGAGAAAAATGACAATTTCACGTAACATGGGGACATTTCCGGAAGTCTGGAATTAAACACAGTGTCACTTATGTCAATCTTGTCTTACGGATGCTAACACAGCGTAACAAAAAATTTTTGCGTGTCTCAAGGATCAAATTATGTGTCTCAAGTAGATTTGGGGTTGCTGAATCTGATGGCATTTTCAGAAACGTTCCAGCACGTCACAATTTTTTGCTACAGGTCGCCAAAGTTGTATAAAACACTGGTTTCATTGATGTTTACAAATAATTTGAGGTATTATTTATCAAACTTTTTTGTAATCTAATCCACCAAACATGCTATTTTGCACTTAAACTTTTGATATAATTTGGATGAAATTGCGCGGTTAAATTTAGGTTAAACCGATTTTTTCAACATGCTTGCTGTCGTCATACAAAATTCTTCGTTTCTCTCATATGGGAAAATACAATACTTTATAAATGATCAAAAAATAACTTTTCCACATCGAAAGTATCATAAACTTTGTTAAAAAGTATTGTTATACATATAAAGTTTGAACTCAATGGCAATTAAAGCGAATAAATTGCCTTACAAGCTGGCAAACTTGCATGCAAGTTGGCTAAAATAGTCAATTTTTGCATTTTCAACAGCCAATTTCTCAAAAACTAGACGTGCTATGATATTTCTACAAACGGCAATGGATTCAGCAACCCTTGATTGAATGAATAGCGGTATTTTGGTGCTTGAGACAAAAACGTGCTCCGCAGTGTAAATGCTTAAACCGTCATTCTTATAGTTGAATATAACAAAAAGTTTGCATGTACAGATTGCGGGAACAACCAATGATACATCTTTTTGATTATTCTTGACGTAAACGTCTTGTTCGGTCTCATCATTGTCAATTTTAATTCTGTGACAAACGATCGTTTTATTTACAATCATACCCATAAAGTGGTAATTTTTAATGAAACTCATCAACAAATAACTTTTGTTTCTGCTGCGGTGGTAATGGATTGAATTTTGTCAATGCGATTGAAGCTATTTGTGTTGTTTCATCGACGAAATAAAATCATCTTCACGCCGTAATACGTGATCTTGGTGGAAAATTATGTAGTTTTGGCTCTTCTCTGCTTAAAGATGTTAATTGATTTTTCTGTGCAAATACTGTGCACTGGCTGAGGGAAGGTTGTGCATTTTTAACGTGGTACTAAAATTGTGAAAAAATATGGAAATATCAAAGTAAAATCGACGAAAAATACATATCCGAACGCAGAAAAGAGCAAAGTCGCGAGTGCAAGTTAAATTTCAGTTGGAAAATGGATTAAAAGATAATAATTTAGAATTTAAAAAAGTGGAATTGCTGTGAAAAAAAAAAATGATTGGCGACAGCATGCGCGGGGGAAGCGATTAGTGGATGAGTGAACGCGGTCTCAGTAGTAGTGGTAGTGAAAGGTAGGACGGGTGGATGTGGTGTGGTGAGAGAGGTGAACGTGTGGAGAATTTTCGCTTGCGAGTCTTACCCACACCAACTGATTAAAGTGATCTTTCGGAAGCGGGAAAGAGAAGCGGGTATGAGCAAGATGACGGTACAATTAGAAAACTGGGCATGTACAGTGGTGTTCAATTGGAGTGTTGCAAATTTAATACAGTGCCCGTTCGATTTTGGCAACTCTACCGTTTGATCTTCATTTGGAGAAGCCCAGCAAGCGGGTACAGTTTTCGCATAGCAGAAGTTTTTTTTCGGTTTTCGGGCAGTGCAGTTTGAGAAGCCCAACAAGTGGATTTGATTTTCGTATCGCTTTATCGGAGGAGTGGAAGTTTGTTTTTTTTTTCTCGGTTTTTGAACAGTTTCGCATAAATGATACTTTATAGCTAACGGTGAAATAGTTCGACGACATCGTTGCGACGACCAGCTTCAAAATACAACAAGGATAAAAAAAAACCGGTGAGATCTTTCCATGATGACTTGTGTCATTTGATTATATTTCCAATGTTATATGCATTTTGGGTTGGGTGGGACCATCAGGGCACCCGATTGAAGCGAGATGGATAGGAAGAGTGAAACTTTCAACTTCCTATCGCTAACATTTCGTGGAAAAAGGGCGGGCTCTTCTTCCCATCTATTGGGTCTTTCTGACAAGCAAGGGCTTGATTGTACGACTGTTCGTGTGAACTTACTTTTGGAAGGAGATTCTTTTTCCTTGCGGGTTTCGCGTAAGTGTCTCTGCTTACGGGTCCGCCATTCGTTTTTGGCCCTTCAGACAGGAGTATGGTTGAATACGAATAGTCATACAATCTTGAACAAATTGTTTTGTTAGAATAGGCCATTGCTACCGGTGGATACCTTGCTACAATAGATGGCAGCTTATATCATCATCATCATCATTCTCTGCTTAAAGATGTTAATTATGGTAAATATAATCCTCCCGAAGTTTGAAGTGATTCAAAAGAAATTCGACTGTGCAAAAGCCATTTAAAGTTCATATGGAAATTACTAGGAGAAAAGCCAACCCTTTGCCTATGGGAAAGTTCTCCATCTCTTCTCAAGTGAAATGCTATCAGCTACAACTTTTCCGAATATCACATTCAGAATGAAGCGCTGGATAATTTGTTATTATTGATGCCGAAGTCTGAACCATGCTGAGATGATCATTCAATAACTTTCAGAGCAACACTGCTATTCTGCAGAACAAAGTAGCCTGAATTACTATGATCTATTCCTCCCACCAAAAAGTGGCATTGTTGCCTGCCGAGCACTAGGTGAAGTATGCTGCATGAAAACCCATTTTAAATTGTATGTAAAATCTTCAACATGGATTGCGTGTAAAATAATCAATCCAGACTATTGTGCTACAAAAACTAATATAATTATATGATCAAATTGGTTCCGTAATGCCTTATAGCACTCGAGCCTATGAAAAATCAGACAATTGTGAAAGATTTTTGCGGTATGTAAGTGCAATGCTTCGTTGAAAACATTCGAGCATCAAATCAATCAACTCAACGTGTGGTAAAGATGGACATATTAAGAGTGAAATTATGAAAAAATCCACGTGCTCGGCTTGGATTCGAACCCAGCACTCTTGTATGCTAGACGAGCACTTTACCAACTAAGCTACCGAGCCATTTAGTGACCCAATAACTTAGAATGTTACAAGTTTCGAATTCAAATTCCCACAGATCACGCAGACCCTTTTCATAATCTGTGGGGATAACTCCATGTTTTGTTGATCTTCTCATTCAAAACTCTGCCTAGAAGTTACAAATAACTAAACAAACGAACTTTGCATCAAATTTAAATGGTATATTTCTGCTGAAATGATAATCGATGATAACTGATTTCAATATCTCAGATTCCCTTTACATTTGTAAACATATACAATCAAAAAGGCATAACATAATTATAACATAATTTGTTATAACAATTTAGAGAGCAATTACTTATAATATTGTTTTGTTATAATTCAATTATTGAAAATAACAAAATGAGTTATAGTTTTTTTAGTTGAAACATAATGAGTTACATTTTTGTTTTAATTATAACATATTTTGTGCGCGTTGTTCAGTTTAGAGGGAATTTTGTTATAATTTTTGTTATTTTAGCTACAGTCGACTCCCCACATCTCGATGTTCTACATCTCGATATCTCTCCCTATGTCGATGATTTTTTCGGTCCCTTCATGCTGCATACATTTTCACTCTCCATATCTCGATATCCTCCTTATCTCGATACCTCCCTATCTCGATCTGATTTTCGTTCCCGATTTCCTCTCCGTATGTCGATATGCCCATTATCAAAGGTTACTAGACTAGATTTTACTAATTCAAAACACTTTGCAACGACAAAATGACGTCTGTTGGTTTTTGATTTACTTGGTAACGGAATGATTTTCAATCTAGTACTCATTAAAAATTGGTTCTATGTCTCGATCTCTCCCTATCTCGATGGTCCCTTCGATATCGAGATGTGGAGAGGCGACTGTACTAACCAGCCGAAATTATAACATATTTTGTTAGAAAAAAACGCGCTAACTGAGTAACAAAATCTGTTACAATTCTGTTGTAATCCACTGGTCGGGTTACCATAATTGACATCATTGAAGCATAGCGCAGCTAAAACTTCAAAATTCGCATCAGTCTAGGATGTATGAGAATATGTATTTCGGCGCACAGGTCTACCCCCGACTCGACGACATCTTCCGGACTTGTACTCTGATAGAGCATCGTGGTCCACACGGTCGCTAAAAGTTGATTAAGACCTTTTAAATGCTTGGCTTGAGTCGGGAAAGTGCGCCTCTAACGACCAGCTGTCGAATTTAATGGTAGGTACCTACGTATAGTGCAGCAGTGCAAGCGTCAAGTAATAACAATCCCCCGGCAGTGCTTAATTATTCGTTAGCTCGCGCTGGACATAAACAAACCTGCCTAATGTGGTTTATGGCCTCTTGAGTGCCACGTTTTGTTTGTAGGTACCTGTTGCTTCTGAAATCAACTCATGGCAGTTTTTAGGAAAGTGTTTTGAGTGTTCCCGTGAAAGTGGAAGCAATTTGCCAAAGGTATAACGATGAAATCATAATTCAGCTTGAACTCAATTATACACTCAATCAAAATCATAAATTGAAAACGCGTTGCTTTTTCTGCATTGGACAATGCGATCTTTCATCGATCCAACCTTATCCAGTCATAATAAGAAGCAAATTATGTAAATTTCTCACACCTCTTTTTCACGCTTCATCGTAAATAAGACTCGGGGCTTCGGTAAAGGAATTCACTATCCCGATTTCCCTATGTTCATTGGTACCCGGCAGTCATCACGTGCCCACAGATTCGATATGTTGGTTGGTTTGACTTTATTAACGAGATTTTTAGCCCTAGGCTAGTTCATCTCGGGACCAACGGCTTTTACTTCCCTTCCGAAGGAAGTCGTCACTATAACTTTTTACGTCATAAGTGACTATGTCGGGGATGGGATTCGATCCCAGGTCCTCGGCGTGAGAGGCGAGTGTTCTAACCACTACACCAGGTCCGTCCCCTTCGATATGTTGTTTGGACCGTTGCCATGGTTGCCGAGTTCCTTACACTACCCATCCAACTACATCATCATCATCATCATCGTCACTGTCAAATGTGTTTTTATAGTTTTCGTTGTTGGCTGACAAGGTAGTAGGCTTCTCCGATTGAAGCAGGTTTTTCGGTACGGCTCCGCTGACTGACGCCGCTACCTTGACTACGAGCTGTCTATCACACCTGACGACGACAGAGAGTTACCTCACTGTTAATGTAGATGAAAGCGCCAAGGTTGGTTGGAGGAGGAGGAGGGTCGATCCGTTCCTATCCAACCAACTAACCAGCCTATGGAATGTCGAATGGCCTCTTTGAGCTTCGGAAAAGCCGTGTTCGCCTAGTGGTAAACCCCGATTGACACCGTGACCAGAGCCGTAGCGTGGCCTCACGGCGCCCTTGGCAAACCTTCTTTTGGGCGCCCCTTGTTCAATTTTCTTTTCATGATGCAGGTTTGTATGCGATTAAAGTTTTCGTAACACATTCAAGCATGTATAAAAACGGTGTACATAAAACTAGCATCACTGGATATTAATCTACAGCCAAAGTGAATTTAGAGTGGGAAAAGGCCCTCAAATAAATTATATCATCAATGTGGGCCCTTTTCCACCTTAAATCTATTTGAAAATAGGCTACCGTTATGTATTCCGTTTATATGCCTTAATTTCAGATTCAGCAGGTCACATGAGATAATAGTCAATTGCTTTTCAGTTCCTTTGAAAAGATAAAGACGACTAATGTGTGAAATTATTATCAAAATCCACAAAAATATTGTTGAGACTTAAATATTCACTAATTTAGAGTAAATTGTAGTTCTTCTAGATAAGTGTTGAAGATTATCAAAAAGATGTTTTGAAGAAATTCATAACAAAATTATTGTTCATGAGACGTATCTGCAAATTCTTTTTAAAATCACTGAATCATTTTTTTATTCTCTTGAATACAATGTTCTTACTACATTTGTCTTTGGTTAAGCCTGATTTGCTACTGAAAAGAAATCGCAGAAGAAATTTCTCGCCGACTCTTTGCAGAAATTTTCTTCAGCGACACCCGTTTGAACTGACATTTCTTTTCAACTGCGTACTGCGATCAGGAAAAGCGCTTCCTTTCCTTGCAGGAATTTCCCATGCATCAAGATAGGCCAAAAAATTACTTTCCAGCAGTGAATCAATCAACTTCAACTTTAACAAAAATAAAGAGACTGCTGAAACTTGTATACTGATTTTTCTTATAAACTCCTCAAGAAAACATTTTTACAGTTGTTTTGCCTAGAATTTTCCCATAAATTGAAGAAAATTCTTCTAATCCTTTGGATAAAGTTTAAAAAAAAAAAAGCTTTTCATATTTTTAAGTACCGTAAGGACGCCATTCACCGCTCATTTAACAGCATTTCAACACATTAAATTCTGTCAAAAATCGGTTTTTCGGTATTTTTCGCAACTTTTTGCGCTAGACGTGTTTTTGTAGGAAAGAAGTTGGAATGTGAACAACGCATAATGGTACCGAATGACATGTATGCCAATAATACATGTGTAGGGCGCCATTCACCGCTCATCCTAAGTATGAGGTTCTATATACACAACTAGTTGGAATTAATTGACGTTCATTAGCTGGTTGTTATCTTTGTACTATAGTACAACAACACATGAAAGCGTGGCAGCTATGAAGCATTTTTCGATCTGCCATAATAAAATCATTGTTAAACTCATCTTTACCGCCTTAAACAGCCTAAAATTATTTCTAATAAATAGCATATAAAATGAAATCATATGTATTTCATTCTGATACAATCCATTCTGGTATACTAATACATGTTGATGACTTTTATTGCGAAAATTTGTTCAGATTTTTCAAACTAATTCGATGAGCGGTGAATGGAGCATGAGCGGTGAATGGCGTCCTTACGGTAGAATCAGATTAAATTGTAAGAAAACTTGTGTTTCGTCTAGATTGCATTTAGAAGTTTAATTTCTAAATAGTAACATGGAAAAATAGGAAATTGTTTAGTTAATTAACTTCGCCTCCTTGGTGTTGGATTTTTTTATTCTTGTTTGCTTTTTACTAATTCTCCGGAAGTATTGTTAGGAATTCTGGGACAATTTTTCTGAAAGAAGTTTACAAAAGAAATCCGCCAGAAACTCACCTTTATCATGTGAACTTATGTACCGTATATTTTTTGTGATAATTATGTACCGTACTCTAAGAACCCTGTGAAAGATTATGTGAATTTCTTTCTGAATTTTGAGGAAATATAATTTGTGATTCAGTGAGATTTGTTACGCACTAACTTTCGTTCTAGCTAAATAAAATTATTTGTTTGTGTTGTGTTTTCAAAATTTCTTGATAATCTCTTAAAATTTGTTTGAGTATTTTCTTATTTCTTCTTAATATGAACCTACAATTAAAAACCACAAACTTGATTTACACTTAAACCAGTTGTAACGGCTATTAAAAATACAAGAAAGATCACTCAGAGATTAAGCAAGTAAATATTTAAACTCATCATTAAAATATTGATCAATCTTTTAAAAATTAAAAATTATTACGTTGAAGAATTTCTTTAAAATAGTGTCTGAAGAAGCGCCCTTACTAATAAATATTTTTCAGAATTTACCAAATGCTTGACGCATTTTTGCGCCCCCCTAAGGCTGGCGCCCTTGGCGGGTGCCAACCTGGCCAACCGCACGCTACGGCACTGACCGTGACTTACCACATACTAGCAGTAAAATGGCTAATTTGATTGCTAAGTGATTTTTAACGACTCAACCAGTCATTCGGACAATTTGACTGTTTCGTTTCAATGGTTGGTTTCCCCTTTTGCGGTAATGGCCATTCATTACTATTACTCAGCACTGGCAATTGACCGTTTTGAGGGTCTTTCGCAACTTGTTCTGAAACATTCCAGAACATGATTATGAGTGGCGAAAATCTGCAGGTACTAGTTTTATCATTCAAGTATCCCCTTTCATCGTTGGTCTAAAACCGTTTTCAGGTTTTTGTAAAAACCCTTTTCTACAAACTTTTACGAAACCGGGTAGAGTAGAGCAAGAGTTCTTTTTTTTTTAGTGCGCATCGTACCTTCGTGCTGTGCGTACAATCTCTGAATTCGATCAGTGCGCATCGTACCTTCGTGCTGTGCGTACACGAATTCTCTCTGCTCTTGGAAGTTTTCTTAAAAACTACCTAAAGCAATAAAACAGTACTTTCCAGTGCTACAAAAACAGTACTTTTCAGTGCTAAAATTAAAAACGGTACTTTTCAGTGCTACTAAAACAGTACTTTTCAGTACTATTTTTTCTACTATTGATCCCTTTACGATCCTTGTTTGGACCCGTGCCTTCGATTTTTCGTTGGACCCGTTGGCAAAAGCTAGCGGTGGTAATCCTTCTTGGACACCGTCTTGGGAAAAAACCTTTCGAAGGTCACGTCTTCTTTCGTTTATTAATTAAACATGGTATCAACAACAAACAAAAGGAAGGGTGAATCTCTGAATTCACTACTTCCTTCCAAAAAAGTGGGTTTTAAAACTGTCACTACACGTGGCAAGAATGGAAGAAAGGACGCTTCCCCGGAATGCGAAGTTTCTTCCAAGGGTGAAATGAATAATTGTATCGAAATGAGCAATCAGTTCGATGCTCTAGACAAATTTTCCGAACACCAAATCGAAGCAGCCTCTAGCCCAGGCTCTTTGATTCAAGTGAGGAAGCAAAAAGTGCCGCCTATCGTGGTCAGTTGTTCCGAATTTGGGGGATTTAGGCAGGAGATCTTGAACTCCATTAGGGGAATCAAGGTTTCCTTCCAAATCGCAAAGAAAGGAGACTGTCGCGTTTTGCCGGAAACTCTTAAAGATCGTGAGCTTCTTCTCAGACATCTTGAAGAGAAGAAGCACAATTTTTTTACTTATGACGACAAAACTGAACGTTTGTTCAAAGTTGTCTTGAAAGGTCTCTCAAGTGACTATAAATCGCCTGAAGAGATCAAAAATGGAATAAATGATTTACTTGGATTTTCCCCAGTCCAAGCAATCATTATGAAAAAGAGAACCCAATCTGGCATTGTTCGGAAAGGGCTTTCTCAAGCATATTATTAAGTTCACTTTAACAAAAAAGATCTGAATAATATTAAAGCTTTAGAAAAAGCTAAACTTATGTTCGATGTCCGTGTGACATGGGAAAACTGGAGGAAATTTCCAAAATCCCACTCAGTGCCGTCGGTGCCAAAAGTGGGGTCATGGAACAAAAAATTGCCGCATGGAGGCTAAATGCATGATTTGCGGAGGTTCTTCTCACGCCAAGGACAGACGTCCAGTGAAGGAAGATACCGATAAGTACATATGCGCCAATTGCGGGGGCAATCATAAGTCAAATTTTTGTGCTTGCCCTTCGCGTAGGCGAGTCGTCGAGGCTCGTGCCAGGCAGATGAACAGTAATATCCGTTACGATAACGGTCGTATTTTTCAGTTAACGATCACTTGATTAAGAATCATACCCATCAGGAAGATTATAATCATGCTCATTCAAAAACTAATTTTATTACGTCATGTAGCTGTTCCAATCTTTTTATTTCGTATGGATCTACCCACAGAAAATCCTATGCCGATATCGTAACAGGTAATTTGAACACCTCCTATATTCATACTATGAGTAACCTTTATAATTGTTTCAATTCAAATGGAAAAAACCCTGCCACCACAGGAATCTTCTACTCCGCCTCTTCGTCTACCAAAAATTCTAACGGGAAATCATAAGTTAATGTATCCACCTCAAGTGATATGTCATCCCCTGATTTAAAAAAAACTGATTTAAAAAAAACTTTGGTCTGAAGCAGTCCAAAATGGTGTAAAATTTACTAATCAAATTGATATTGGATTACGTTTTTCTAATGGATCCAAATAATAATTTAAATATTTTGAATTGGAATGCTCGTTCCTTGAATAGTAAAGAGGACACAGCTAATTACGTGCATATATCAGTTATTACTGAAACATATTTGACGAATTCCATCCAGAATGGGTCGAAAAAAAAAAAATAAAAATCGTGCTCGATAATCTTCGATTTGGATTAAACTTTGCACATGTTTTTGGTTTGGTAGAATAAGTGTTTTCCATAGAAAATTATCATTTTGATTCAAGCGTAACTTTTGAAAATGGCCTATGAATTTTTGCATGCAATTTATTTGAAAAATTCTAACTCCCAAACTGTTGATTTTAGAGAAAAATGTTCTATGAAGAAGTTGTAGTGAACCATTTAGACCCTAAGAAAAAAATATACACTGAAAAACATTTACTTATTTTCATTAAAAAATCAAAAATTGGACTTGAATTTTAAATTACACAAAAACCCCATCTTTAATATTTTTAAATTTTTACCATAGAATCTTGATAGTAAACAGATGTTTGGGACAAAGTTTCATGATGAAGAAATTTTTAATAAAAAAGTTTTTCTGAGCACAACTTTTGGTCGATTTTCAGAATTTTGATTTTTTGTCAAAATAAATACAGTCATATCTCGATATAACGTAACCTCTTTATAACGTAACTCGATATAACGTAACTTTTTTTTGGCTCCCATTTTTTTCAATTTTTATTAAAAACATGGTTTATGAAGTGCTATAAACATTTTTCAAGATTCAAAATACTAAATCAAAACAATTCAAGCGTTTACTTTTACTGAATACAGTCATAAATCGATATCGAAATTTTTCGATGGATTCTGAAGATGCCTCAAGAGATTCCGCCAATAACTGCTCCATGGGCTTATCTTAAGAAAATAAAAACACACAGCTCTTTTATTTGGCAAATAAAAAGGCTGTGTGTTCTTATTTTCATCAAATTTTTGTTTTAGGGGGAGATCCCCCAGTACCGGACAGCACCCAATACCGGACAAAGTCGAAACATTGAGAAATCATGGTCCAATCAAGATGGTGTATTAGTAGAAAAGGAAGCTATTCTGGAGACTAATGTTTGCGTAGAATAACACATCCCTAAAATATGCATGTCTTTTTAAAAAAGTACAAAAGATTGAAAATTTCAAAAAAATTGATGTATTGCCTTAATTTTGAGCCTATTTAGTAATTATTTTGAATATGAAAAAATACTTTGGATCATGCAAACATATTCGAACATAATCCAAATTTGATAGTATGAATGTATTTTGTACCATAATTAGACTCAATATGGACAAATTACAATTTTGTTTAAGCACCTCATGTCCCCCAGTTTCGGACAGCCTGATTTGTTATATGATATCTTTGTAATTATTGCACGAGTGTCTCAAAATACATTCATTTTTCATGGATTCCGTCGATCATGGTATCAAACATGCAATAAAATTAAGAAAAATGAACATTCAGTACAACATCGTGAAATGTGGTATTTTTCATCATATAAGAAAGAGGTTTTTGATGGACATCTTGCAAACTATGATATACTCAATTTTTACTTGTAAATGTTGCAAATGCATTGAATTGGCAATTATATACTATTCCTAAAGTAAACACATTCAATGATGTTCAAATTTACAGAATTCGAGGCATTTCCAGATTGTGTCCGGTATTGGGTGCCACCTTTCAAGATCGATCAATTTGGTACTAGAATACATCATCAAAATGCAATGTCAAAATTCATACTTATATTTTCAAATTTATTTTTGTACACTATAAAAATGATAATATTTATCATAAATGGGTAACACGAGCACATAAAATCAATATTTTTCGAATTATGAATTTAGTGGCTTAAGTGTCCGGTACTGGGGGATCTCCCCCTAAATGGAGAAAACTGCATTTTCAGATTTGACTTTTGACCCTTTTTTTCTTGCACCTTAAACCGTCCTGGTATTCATGTATATAACTGAAAACCTATTCTTAAAATAATTCCGACAGGGATATTCCAGAAATTCCACAAGTTAACCCTCCTGATATTCATGTGTAATTTCTCCAGGTTACAAAGTGGATTCAACTATGAATTCTTCAAACAATCCCACATGCTATACCTTATATTTTTCCGGAGTCCAGAAATATAAATTATTTCAGTATTTTTTCATGAATTCTTGCAGCGGCCCTTTTAGAGAACAATTCAGTTATAATTCTTGGATTACTCTACAAATTATTTGAAAAAAAAAACCGTACAGGTATTCGTCCAAAAACCTGAAAAACAATGTTCTTGACATTTCTCCACCAATTTAGTTATGATTTTCTGCAGAACTTTCTACAAATATTTATGCAGAAACCATTCTATGTACTACTTTAGGTTCTTCAAGGATTCTATGTGAAAAGAAATCTTTCATTGATTCCATCACGAATTTCTAAAGAAATTGGGTTCTTCAAGCAATTCTTAAAGACGATAAGTCTAGAAATTTTTCTATGGATGTTTTTTATTACAAAAATATATTCAGGCATTTCAAATACTGAGCATCCTCCTCCTGAGATCCCCCAGAAAATTCTCCTAAAATACTACCGATAATTCCACAACGTATTCGTTCAGATACTTTTGCATGAAAAATTACTCGAAGATAGTTCTTGTTTTTGATAGTTTTCTAGTGATTTCTTCATGAATTCTGAAAAAAAAAATCCTTTTCAAAGAATTCTTGGGACATTCATTCTAAGATTCTGTCAGTTTTACCACGAGTTCCTCATATTTTTTTTAAGTTCCATAAATGCTTGCTAGAAATGTTCATGGATTGCTTAACATTAACATTTTTAAGTAAAAGTAAAAAAAAACAAATAGAAAAATATAAAAAAATACATACGGAAAAATATGTAAGAAATATATGTGAGATAAACTGAAAATGCCTGCTAGTTCTATAATATCAATGTAAGACCCATTTTCTCATCAAACAATACACGATGAACGAAATTCATAAAAAAAAAATATTTTGCTTCGATATAACGTAACCTCGATATAACGTAACGAAAATAAAAATCGAGTTAGGTACGTTATATCGAGGTATTACTGTACGTTCAGATGATACGGTAGGTATCTTGAAATGATTCTAAGCCACGTTGATTATATGAATAATTTCTCTAGAAGTAGCCATTTTCGAATTATATCGAGTTTAATGCAAAAAATATTACTTAAATATAAAAATAGACCATTTTCATTAGTTATTCGCGATTCTCCATCAAGGAAAATTAGTAAGTGGAAAGAAATATCACAGACAAACAGACGTAACACTGACGAAATTTCCATCGACCACTCATTTAACAATCATTTCAAATTCGCTATGTTGCAAATCTCACACCCAGAGGCGCGCGCATCGTTTTTCTTCGCGCTTGACGTTTCACACTACCGCCATCTGTCGGTCTTGTTGCACCTTTTCGTGTAGCATGCTCACCAGATGATGATGGTGTAAACTGGGCGATGGAATTTGAAGAAATTTGTTCCAACTGTTACGTCTGTTTGTCTGTGGAAATATGGTCTTTACTCTCGAAAACGTATTATTATTAATGGAGAAAAGCGAATAACTTATGAAAATGGCCTATTTTAATATTTAAACAATATTTTTTGCATTAAACTTGATATAATTTGAAAATGGCTACTTCTAGAGAAATTATTCATATAATCATCATGGCTTAGAATCATTTCTAAATACTTACTGTATCATCAGAACGTATTTATTTTGACAAAAAATCAAAATTTTGAAAATC
Organism: Aedes aegypti; assembly: GCF_002204515.2. Lineage (NCBI taxonomy): Eukaryota > Metazoa > Arthropoda > Insecta > Diptera > Culicidae > Aedes > Aedes aegypti. The sequence goes on from NC_035108.1 coordinate 444,944,056, forward strand.
GACCCAGAGTTGTTCTTAGAAACACTTTTTTATTAAAAATTTCTCCATCATGAAACTTTGTCCCAAACATCTGTTCACTATCAAGATTCTATGGTGAAAATTTAAAAAATATTAAAAATGGGGTTTTTGTGTAATTTGAAATTCAAGTCCAATTTTTGATTTTTCTATGAAAAAAATATAAAATATTTTTTCAGTGTATATTTTTTTCTTATAGTCCAAACGGTTTACAACAACTTCTTCATAGAACATTTTTCTCTAAAATGAATAGTTTGGGAGTTAGAGTTTTTCAAGTAAGTTGCATGCAAACATTTATAGGCCATTTTCAAAAGTTATACTTGAGTCAAAATGATAATTTTCTATGGAAAACACTTATTCTACCATACCAAAAACATGTGCAAAATTTAATCCAAATCAAAGATGGTCGAGTTCTGTGACTGACCGATTTGACATGGAATCCGTCATTTAAAACCTGAATCCAAACTTAAAAAAGATCCTAACTTTTTTGTTTATCATAGGTTGGTTGGTTTGACTTTATTAACGAGATTTTTAGCCCTGGGCTAGTTCATCTCGGGACCAACGGCTTTACTTCCCTTCCGAAGGAAGTCGTCACTATAACTTTTTACGTCATAAGTGACTATGTCGGGGATGGGATTCGATCCCAGGTCCTCGGCGTGAGAGGCGAGTGTTCTAACCACTACACCAGGTCCGTCCCCCTCGTTTATCATAATGATCGGTTGTTTATCATAATGATCGGTTTGATGGGGCATGTTTTCGTCATTTGAAACTAAAGTTTTTGAAACTTTAGGTGTTTCTATTGAAACACAGCTTGGTAAATATACTTTCATAGCTGCCTATTTGCCTTTTCAATGCTCTGGACAGCAAGTTAATTTACTTCAAACTGACTTGCGAAAATTGAGTCGCAATAAGTCAAATTGTTTTGTCATTGGCAGGGTTGGGAAAAATCTTGAAATTCACTCTTCAGTAGCCAAGCAAAGCCAATCACAGTCAGCAAAGCCAGTGAAACTCACGCCTATCGCTGCTGCTCATGGAATAATTCATCAAATAATTCCAACGGCAGCATTTTATTTGATGAGTGCTTTTCAGGATACAGTAAGGACCCAATTTTGTCAGCCCCACGATGAATTTTAGGCTGGCAAAATGGGGTACCTGACAAATTCGGGACATTTTTTTTATTGTTCCTGTTTATCAACTTTTGACGTGTAAATATTGATTTATTGACCGCATTACTAACAAAAAGGAAATGGGTTAAACACAAATTAAGTAGGGGGTAAGACTTACAATGTTTTTGAAAATAAAAAGGACAAGTTAAGTGTTTGAGATGAATATTAAGATGACAAAAAAAATATTATGGAAAGTTCATTATTTACGTAACGGTTTATGTTAGAAGGAGGTGATATATAGTTTCTTAAGTGCCAAACAATTTATTTGTAATTTCCAAACAAAAAGACATACCTAGCTCAGAAAAATAATCGCTCAAGCGTTTCCATTTCCAAAAAAAAAAAAAAAAAAACAATTGTTATGTTTTGCAACTTTATGACTCAAAGACGATGCATATGAATCAATATATGACAAAAAAAAATAGATTGATGTCTTGCATAATGGACCCACATAAGATTATATTTAAAGCCAAGTTTCTCAAAATCTTCGAATGCTTCATGGATTTTTTCATACGACATTTTAAATAATATTCTGGACTTTTCAGTCTTACAGTACCTTGAATGCATTTAATAGGCATAAAGCAGCTAATATTTGTAGAAAAGACAATTCCATTGCTTTATTTAAATGTAAGCTATTGAGTTTACTTAAAAATGGTAGGGGAAGAGCACCAATTTTCGACCCAGCACTAATTTTCGACCCATTCATACGATTTTGGCCTACTTTGTATGGAAATTCGAAAATTGGCACAGAATTCTTGTGGGTCGAAAATTAGTGCTTGTCTGTGTGGACCACCCTAACATCCCACCGTCCTCTGATCAACAACAGAACGGCAGACGATCCAGCACCCTTTGTTCTATCGCCGGTCTATCGTCGGCTATAGCCAGATCACTTTCGCTTTCGAGCATGCCTGCGGTGACGTCATCGATCCCGATAAGAGATTATTTGGAGATGCTGAGCGAGAGATTATCATCGAAGGTGGATGTATATAATCGATCAAATTCACCACAGACATGTTCGGGTCCTATATTGGGTTATTTGCTGAAGATCACGAGAATTTGAGTTAGTTAGAAGTGGCATTCGGTCGAAGACGGTCCTGCGTGACCATAATCTAGTTTAAGTAAATCTAGAAAGATTCGCGAATCAGGCGAAACTGACAAAATGTACACAATTTAAGAAAATATAGCGTTGAAATTGTGGCTTGATTGTCTATTCACTGCACTTGAACTTTTCCCCTATCGATAATTTAACTATTCAAAAAACGCAAATTTGTAGAAGGCGAAACTTTACGTCATGCAAAACCACACACTTTATTGATTACGCCTGTGTTTTTGTTTATCAAAGTGGTGGGCGCATCTGAAATCGAAATCAAAACACGGCGAGAGTAAACGGCGACACTGCAAACAAAAAATAAACAAGGCGTACATGGCGGGCTTAATTGAAATCAGAATGTAAACACGGCGCAAAAGTGACAGGCGACACTGAAAATAATATCGATTATAGGCTCATAACATTGGGCGATACTGGCATTCTCGAGTACGTTTTAGGCGAAACCTTTAAAGATTTTTTGAGTACGAAATAGCTAGGGGAATTGTAGGAGATGTGTGTGGTATTGATGAGGATTTTAAAACTAGGTTTATGAAATGTGTATTAAGGTGAAAAGGTTAAAGTTTGAGTATATTTTCTCCAATTGGGATTTAAAATTGTACATGAGAATTTCATTGATTATTTTCTCATTGTTATTGATTTGTCAGATAGGCCCTAAATGCGAATCTCTCTAGAAATGTTACGTGTTAAGTGTCAATAAATGTAAGGTGTTAGAGTCGGTTTTTTATTAAATGATGTGTTTAAACTAAGTGTCGTGCGCTGTTTATTGCCTGTGAAAGAAGAACGGGATCCAGGCCCCCCTATCATCCATCGATTTCCCAACTATCGGGCTATTCACCGGTCCAGGTATCCAACAGTGCTTTTCCCCTAGTTTAACTCTGTTTCATGGGTTCTGCTTCAAATATTGAAACCTGAGAGCATGAATAATTGTGGGATTACTCAAAGGAGCACAAAGCTGAGGAACAGGCTTTGACCCAGTTGGAACGTATCGCCAGAAAGAAGTACGTAAATAATAAATAGTCAAATGTTTTATTGCGCAACAAAATTATCTGAGCTAGTTTTACTGGCTTCGAACTAAACAATTATTACTACTTCTAGTGTCCAAAGTAGTTTTAAGACAATAATTATGAAAAAAATGACTACCATTTCCAGGTAATTCGACATATTTTAGTGAAATATTTCAACAAAGTCTCCATACAAAATCCAGTTTTCACAATATAAGTCTGTTCAAATATTTTTTTTTTCAAAATAACGAGTATTTTATCTCTCTTACCGTTGTCAAGTTATTGCGATTTTTAGAGCAAAATATATCTTTTTATATATTTTGGCCCATTTTGGCCCATGTCCCAGGTGTTCAAGTTTACATTATCAAGTATATCAGTATCAATTAAAGCTTGTAGCACGTAAAATACGGCTAAAGGTTTTCCGTCTCCTGTTTCGTTCCCTGGCTCAAGAAACAGACGGCTTTAGCGCCACCTCCGAAGAGGACCGTTGGTCGAGTTATGTTTGCCCGGCAAGAAACCCAACCTCAGGGCGGGTTTGTTTTATAAGAGTTCAAGTAGCAATTTAGGAAACGATACAGAAAACTCAAAAGGTATAGTGGATCGAGATTTCTCAGTTATAGAGGTCGCCATAAGCGATTCTCAAAAAATAGTTGATGCTGACCGTCGTTCTTCCGACACAAGAAGACACCGCTCACGAGTATCATCACTGGAAGAACTCACTAATTCAAATTTCCCTGTCCGCTTCAGACTCGTGAGTGGAGAGACTGATTTCCCAGGCAGTCTATCCTGGCGTACAAAAACAGAAAAAGAAACAGGTTGAACGACGCGAAACGTGAGAAATCTCGAAGACCAAAAACTGTTACAGGGAAAGCACTAACATATTACAAAAATACATAATTTGGTTGAGAACAGCAAAAACATTTAGAAATTTATTCAAATTCGATAACCTAGGTTTTTATTCATGACGTGTTCCTTTCATCTACTTCTTCATCCTACTTTCCCTAATGTGTGTGCGGTTTTTCTACCCTACTTCTATCGATGTTCAACGAGAGAAACGGTGCGGTCGTCGACAGCTTATGGCGGTGGTTTCCAAGCTTGTTGCAGTGGCGATTCCCTTTTAGGTTCATCAAGCATACTGTGGATCTCTGATAATAAATATTTAAAATTAGACACAAAGGAGAAGGTATCGATTGTGATTGTTTTAAATTATTTTTGTTTTGACCTATTAATCATTTGTAAAAATCTTCTATAGACTCCCTGAGTTCTGTTTGATCTTTCGACCTTGACGCTTGCTTTTGCCGGAGCGAGCGACGAGGGCAGGATCAAACATGTCGCGCGTCGGTCTAGTAAGTGAAAAAGTGGCGTGATCGGGGAGTTCGGTTGGAGTATGTTAAAAAGTGTCGCGATCGGTTCGTTCTTTTTGATCTTTCGACGACCTTGACGCTTGCTCCTGGGCAGTGCGTCAAGAAAGCCCTAGCTGTCGTCCGTGTTTTTTTTCGGGTCGCGCGCCTACTTTTTTTTTTTTTTTTCTGAGTGTTAGCCGAGCAAACGAGTGAAGCTAAAAGTGGATTGTGGCTGCTCCGTCAAGGATAACGGATCAATTGGTGAGCTCGTTTCATGCTACTATTTTTAATCTATAAAATATGTATTACTGACATTAAATCGTTACAATGGTGGGATGTAAATATGATGTTTCAACAAACTATGGATGGTTCGTCACTGTGAGTGTCGACACAAACTCTGATTCATGATTTATTTATGTTAAACATTTTTTTTTTTCAGAACACCCCTTATATACCTGTATTTTTGTAATTAAAAAAAACTTTGAATGGTTCGACACTACAAGTGTAGACTTGCGAAAGGTTCACTTTATTCAACAAACTTTGGATGGTTCGCCACTGTAAGTGTCGGCATAAGAATAAGAGTGTTCTATGATGTCCCAACCAATTGAGTCTTTTGTTTCTTTTCAAATATATATAGAGTAAAATATAATAACACATGCTTTCGTACTGACAGCTGTAGGAATGTTACATTTAGGTATTTGTTCAACAAACTTTGAATGGTTCGTCACCTCAAGTGTCGGCATAATTTTCCTCTACATAGAAATTATATGAACAATTATATTTACGTATAAGCATGTATATATCTCACAAATCATTGTTTATCATGGTCTAATCGCTTATCAAAGTGAATCCTTTGACCCAACGATCCTCCCCATTAACAAACATCCCTCCCAGTAACCTTTGTGGAGATGCAGAGGCAAACACGGTCTCCAAATAGCAAAGGTTACACACTAACATTCCTTCCCTCAATCCCACCTGACTGCAAGGACGTGGCCGGCGCCGTTATTGACCTTGTATAAATAGAGGCACTGAATTATGCACACTGAAGAAGATTATGGCCAATCCCAGCTGAACTTCTAGTTGATTCTTTGTGCATTTTCACTGACTTCGGTCAATCACGGAATAGCAACCATTGATATGTGTAGTCAGTCTAAGCTAAGCTAAGCTAAGCCTACTTCTATCGATGTTCAACGATCACTTTCATCTTTCCGAGCTCGGTTAGTTGTGTGGAGTTTAACGCATGCGCATGGTCAGTTGGTTTTGGTTTATTACTCACGGACCTTTGATGAATGGCGCCGGCAAAGCAGAAACGACAGTGGTGAATGCGCCGGCAAAGCAGAAGTGCCGGACGAAGAATATGACGGCAAAACAGAATTCCGGATTTAGCGCATCGACGATGGTGGTATTGCGACAACCACCCCAAATACAGCAACGAACTGCGACTTTTTGGAATAGCTCTTGATGAAGTGTCGCACGCTGGAAATTACACGCGTCGTTGACGGATGACGCAGTTGACGACGGTGGGGATCGTCGGGGGCTTCACACGTGGCCTGTCCACGAGGTAATAGAAATGGTGGCCGACTGTCGGAACGGTTTGTTCCCTTCCGACTTTCCCCTCAAACCGATACTTTTGAGCGCTGAAGCGTGGGGTCGAGAGCAGCGTTTAGCGAGTAGATGCGGTGTGCCGAGCTTGGGCTGTAGATCGCTAGATTCAAGTCCAGGATAAAAAGCCGTCGATCGGCTGTTCGACGCATTAACAAAAAATTCTCCACACAACCAAAAAACTTCACTATTACCTTTCTTAATTCACAATCGCACACACAAACTAACTAGACCGCATTTAACCTTCTTGGCTTTAGGCTAATGAACTTTACTTGACTAACGAAAAGGAACAAAAATTAACATTAATTTCAATCTACAAGACTTCTCACATTTTTATTTATTACCAAATGAAACACACCGCGACACTTAACGATTATTCGCGCACTCTCGCCTCTTCCACGGTCCAGGTCAAAATGGACGAGTAGAGATCCTGAAAGTCCTCAGATAAGGTGTGATTTTACATCTTCGTGGACGGAAGTAGGTTAAATCACCGAAGTAATTTCACGACCTTTTCAAACGACGATCCTCATCAACTACGAATGAGAACCGATTGAAGCGCTATCTCTTTCGCTACCATTCCATCTGAATGACCTGTATCGTTCCATCTATTTCTGGACTCCGATCTATTTATAACGATCGTAAACGTTCGGGCATGAACTTTGAACCTTAGGCTTATTCGTGTTTCGTGGTGTAGTGTGTAAGGCGACAGGGACTTTTATTTGATATAGTATTTGTAGATGGCGACTTGTATGCAAGTTTTGTTTGCATTTCATTGTGAACTGTGATATTGAATATCGCATATATTCAAGTGAACTATTGAATTTGTTAATTTTGACAATGAAATAATATATAATCAAATGAAAATAAATTAACATGAATAATAAATTAACATTGAAGAACATGAAAAACAATTTAATTATATAACAATTTATGTACATCTTTATTCATATTGAATAAATATTAAAGTAATATTTACAAAAAAGTGACCATGCTACAAGCTTAAGGTGCAACAGTTTGGAAGCAAACTTCTAGGACTGTACTAAAGCTTCAAAAGCACTAATCTTGTGACGAAACAATCCAACAACAGTGCACTTTTTATTTTAGCTTTGTGCACAAGCAAAAACTAGAAGACTAAAGAAGTTTCCCAACCATTTCTCCAGTTTAATGCCTTTGAAAACGTGAGTAGATTCCGAGATGTTTCACCTTAATGTTGTATCCAGCATGAGGGGTCGTCCGTAACATACATCACGCTCTTAAGGAGAGGACTACTTCAGTGAAACGTAACGACGATCCTTATCACATTTTTGAAGTCTCTTATATGAAGTGGGTGAGAAGATTTTGAAGAGCCGAGTTTTACATGACGAAGTTTATGGACGCTCATTGACATCAAATACAATCATATGGGATTAGTTGCAATTTGAACACGGTAAAACATGACGAAAAATATTCTATTCTGAAAAGGCTGACAAAATCGGGTCAAAAAGCTGATAAAATAGGGGATTGACAAAATCGGGGGCTAACAAAATCGGGTCAGCACTGTATTTCTCAATTCAATACCCTTATAGCCCTACATGTTTTTCCTCTTCTAGAATCCCATCTACGATTGATTTGGTCTTAACCGACTCTAGTCATCTTTGTAGCCAACTGACTACTCATGCTGATTTTAATTCTGATCATGTCCCTGCTACATTTCAAATATCCCATGAAGCGATTCTCAGTCCAAGCGATTCTTAGCTCCACTTTCAATTATTGTCGAGCCAACTGGAATATATATATGAAACATATATCCCTTTCGGGACGAAACAGCACAATTGTGCTGTTCGGCACCCATGACATTGAATGATTCTTTAAGCCAATAAGTCATTATACCAAACTTTTTTGATTTCGATTATTGAATTATCATTGATACTTGTAATTAAGCGCAAAAACTTTTGTTTACATCGTGTTTAGAAAACACCAGCTCAGGGTAAACAAAATGTAAACAAACATCGTAAGAATTGAAAAAGTTTTATCTGTCGCAACTTTTCAACTATTCGTTTTTTCTAGGTATGCACACATACTAATCGAGAGTGAAAGAGTCATCCTTTGAAATGGTGAAGACCAAATGTGAATTGATTCACACAGCAAAAATTTCTGGAGAGACAAAGTGGGAGCAGCACAATTGTGCTGGTGCCGGCCCTTACCCGGTCGATGTTCGTTGTGGACTACCAATTTTCATTTTCAGTATTTTGATCAAGTTAAGTGGTTGAATCTGGTTCTAATGTCCACAATAGTGCATAATATAGTATTGGAACATAAATGAGTGATTACATACGAATCATAAAAGTTATGTACCGTACAAAAACTATGTAACAGAAAACCATAGCTTTGGTTTAAAACCTTTTTTTTATAAGTCCATATTTAAAATAGATTGGGAATCACATTTATTGTCTTAAATAGCCTATAGCAAAGTTTAAGAAGCAGTAAAATTTTTGGGGAACGTTAAAAAATTACGTCTATCATTTAGGGAAGTGGGGGTGTACGAAAGGGTGACAGTGCATGTACTAGGGGCTTGGGAAAAAGCGTGATAGTGAGCATACACATTCAATCTGTTCGGTAAAAATAACTGAGTTTTTGAACTACTGAAAAAGTCAGTAAACTAAAAATAAATGTCAGAAATCGAAAAACCGACATTTTTCACTGAAATTCTGCAGAGAGTTTCCTTTTTTATCATATATCGATAAAAAATAAAACATGGTGAAATTGGCTTTTCAATTACGCGTGGGGACTGACTTTTTCGGTAGTTCCAAAACCCAGTAAAATTTTACCGACCCCAGTAATTTAATCTAAGTGTGTAAGAAGGATTTAGATAGACTTAAAAACAATGGACGTAATATTTGAATGTCCCTTTGCTTTGATAATCTGTCAATACCATGTTGAATCGATAATCCATTTTGGTGTTCTACAATGCATGCTGGTTCAATATCTGCTATAATATTTATGAAGTTGGACAACTGGAGCTTAAAACCTTTACTCACTATTTGCTTCTGAACTGCAGAATGTTTAAATGGCGTACTATTGATGTATACCGCCCATGCTGGTATTACTTGCAAAAATATTGTTTATTATGTTGATCTACGAAATGCGTTTTGAACTGGCAAACTTTAAGCTTTTGCAGTACTATGAAATACTCAACTAAACTATAAAGCAATGTATGAAGTTCTGGAGCCTAGATTATTGTTGAGACTGATATATTAAAAATTAAAATCTGCACTTAATCGAATTCCGCCTCAGGCGGTAAAGATAAATAAAAAAACAACAAAATCTGGACTTCATTGCCGTGCGTATAGTGTTGCAAAGTAAGTAGCTGCATCGATCAACGAAGTGTGGGCTAAATTCCCGCATCAGCTCGGTTTTTTGTCAGGAACTGTGCCATTTGGCGTTGCATGCTAGTCTGTTGATTCGTTTGATGCTCCCTTCATAGGTCATAATCGTGCATAATGCTTACCAGGAAACTGTCCATGGTAGGGTTGACAGCTAGAAGTACCCATGTAACCGAAACGAAAAGGAAAACAAAACTTACGAGTATGGTCAGGGGTCATTAAAAAATTACGTTAATCATTTAGAGGAGGGGGGCCAATGAAAGTGTGGTTAGGTATTAGGTTAAAAAAATTAGGTATTCAAAAGGCGCGAAAGATGGGGGAAAGGGGTCTAGATATCTTGAAAAACAATGGACATCATATTTGAATCGTCCCTCAGAGCTTTACATTTTCCTTTGTAATCTAACGGTCACACCGATTGCGCAATTTTAAAAATTCATGGCAAACCAAAAAGCCTGCTGATCGCAGCTGTCTTATGGATTGTCTTATTAGAAGCATTGTCAGTTTATTTATTTTCAAATCTGATAATTTCCAAATAATTGAATACATTTGAAAAACAAAAAAAAAATGATTGTTTCATTTAATTTTTCAAATAGCTGAAATATATAACAATTTCAAAAAGCAAATTCATGCTTTAATATGGTTATTGACCTGATTTTGACAATGCGTTTTTAAAAGGGTTTTTGAATTCCCTGTTATATGTTAGCTATCCGTCTTAGTTCTTTCAGTCCTATCAAGTACTTAAAACTAATATTATAATGACGTAAATTCAATTTCAAGCAAAATGCTCGATGTAAAAAATAAAATAAAGTAAATTTGATATTGGGGGCTAGATAGCCATAATAGTAAACTCAGCAAGACCATGCTGAGGGTCGTAGATTAGAGTCCAGCCGGTCGAGGATCTTTTCTTAAAGATAGCGTAGAGTATGATCGTATCTGTCACACGATATACACATGCAAAATTGGTCGATTGACAAAGAGAGCTGTCAGTTAATAACTGTGGAAGTTGTCATGAGTAGTTGAGAAGCAGGCTTCTGTAACGTCAGAATGAAGAAGAAATTTTATGGTAATTATTTGCGCTTAAAAATGCGTCTTGGTAATCAACGTCCAAGCTGTCGGGCAAGGGTCCAAGTGTTTCTAAAAAATAAACTTACTTTTCGAGTCTAGTACATGACTCTGATAACGGCCTTATAGTGGAGGTCAAATTACGCGTATCTGTCAAAAGATACAAACTCTAGTGGAATTAAATGGTACAGTACTAAATTCGGTTTTCATTTATTTATAAGTATTCCACTAAACAATTCAAAGCTTTATAATTATTTTCAATTTTAAGTTTTATTCCATAAATGATTGTAGAGAAAAAAAACTTTTACAATTTTTGAGGATATAAACAAACATAGCAAAACCAAGATGGTTTGGTTGAGACAATAAGTTTTCACACATGTATGTTTACCCATTTTTCTATGACGTAGACTAATTCTTGAATTAAAGCGATAAACGTCATCGTCACCAAATGCTTTGAATCTGAAGAATTTTCATATCTCGTACATTGTTTTCGATTCATTTATAAAAAATCATATATATTAATCACATGTAATTAAAGTATTTTTTAAAATTTTAACGCACATAAATTTTTTTTTTTCGAATTTTTGGCTCACCCTATTCCACGAAAGAGCACCCTAATGACGAAATAAAAAAATACGGGTCCAAAATTTTTCAAAAAGGTATGACTGGAACAATTTAAATAGAAAATAAAATTTTTTTTTTTTCGAACATCGACCGCCTTGGGGACGGACCAGCACAATTGTGCTGGTCTGAATTTGACCCTAAAAAGTTCATAGATTGATAGAATAGCCAAAATAAAAAAAGTTTTGTTCTACGAGAAGATGAGTTTATAAGGTAAATTTTGAAATAACCACTCAAATATGGTCCGTCCCGAAAGGGATATTGACCCAGTCAACATTTCGGTTGGTATATTTTTTGCTATACATCATTATATGTGAATCAAATCACTCGTATAAAATGCATGAAAACGCTATATACACGCCAAAGTGGAGGCCATATACGCATTTCCCACGACTTTTTCAGACTTTCCATAGTCAGCAATACGATGCCACAAAATTCCGATAAAAATAAAAAAAAAGTTTCCAGCAAGACTCGAACACTAGCCCTTTGAATCCCTAAACCAGTACCATACCATTACACCATAGACAGCTACATGAATACGGTGTGATTATTTGCCAACATGAAAGGTAGTTTGCAATAAGGCACACACGCTTTGTTGTTCTTTGAAGCCCACCGCCAGAAGATACCAGCCTCGGGTGGCAAATTTTGCTAAGTTATTGCGATTTCATTTGATGCTAATCTGCATTGATATATGATCTGTCAGTTTATACAACTTGATGCGATTCTAGATTATACTATTTACGGGATGGTTTGTTGTCAACAAAGTTTGTCGACAATGAATTGTAGTGGAGAATTGTATACAATTTGTGTTATTCGTTTTGATTTGACATATTGTGCGATTCTGATTTTTGACGTATGAATATGAGATTTTTGGCGCACATCCTTATACGATACGTGGTTCACTGGGGACTTTAATCTTGATGTTAACATTTTTTTTACAAACAAAACTTGGTATTGACTATGCTCTTGAAACTTTAACAAATTCCATTGTTGAAGCTAGGGGCATTGCAATACCAAAATGTAAAGTAAAATTTGAATCCAAGATTATAGACGATGATCTTAAACTCTTGTTCCGTCTTATAAACGACAATTTCAACGTACTCGCGATCCTGCTATGAAAATTATATGGCACGATCTGCAGAAAGAAATAAAAAAAAAACGATTTTCACAATTAAGAAACACAAATTTTAAAAATAAAACTTTTCAATTGGACCCTGGCTTTAAGTCCTTTTGGAAATTATCTAACATTTAAAAAAAAAAACTCAGAAGCCAATACCGGCATTGAAAGAAGAAATTAAATTTTTACTTACTTATTGCGAAAAAACTCAAAAACTTGCTATGCAGTTTGAAAGCGCGCACAATTTTAATTTAGGACTTACTAGTCCAATAGAAAATCAAGTTACTCAAGACTTCGAAAATATTCTCAATCAAGCGAACGTTTTCGAAAATTCCTGGGAAACTGATTTGGAAGAAGTGAGAACTACAAATTAAACTTATACACTTCACTATTTGCAAAAAAAAAATACTAAAATCACTAGTAAGGTGAGCAAATACCTTTAAACTCTAATATGTGTTGCTTATCTTGACAGATAGGCCGATTTCGTCTGCGACTTACAGACATCTTCAGAGTCGAGCACTTTATTTTATTTTTTTTTTGTGCAAAAAGTGATGTATTAAAGTTTAATTTGTAGTTTTCAACATACTCTAATAATCCCTCCCCTAAATTTAATATAAAAAAGTGAAGTGAGAACTATTAATAAAAAAATTCAAAAATGTGAAAGCTCTTGGCGATGATGGAATATTCTGCATCCTCATCAAGAAACTTCTGGAAAGTAGCCTATCATTTATAGTTGAGATATTTAACAAATGTTTTCAATTAGCATATTTTCCTGATAAATGGAAAATGCTAAGGTTGTACCAATTTTAAAACCAGGCAAAAGTCCTGCAGAAGCTTCTAGCTATCAACTTTTGTGTGTAACAAATTTGATCCGTTCCAACAAATCTGAAGGCTATTCTACTGGTCTTGCTCTTCCAGACATAGAAAAAGCATTCGACAGTGTTTGGCATGAAGGCTTGATTGTAAAATTAAAAAACTTTATTTTTCCAACATACATTGTTAGAATAATCCAAAGTTATCTGTCAAATCGTACACTTCAGGTTAATTATCAGAACTCTAGGTCTGAAAGGGTTCCTGCTAGAGCTGGTGATCCTCGAGGCACCATTCTGGAACCAATATTATACAATATTTTCACATCTGACTTACTTGAGTTACCTCATCATGGAGTGATATCATATTGATAGTAATGATACTTATAATAAAATAAAAAAAGTTCAGTGTTCAAAACCCTGTGTAAATGAAACCGAGTTATTAAATAAATTTCATGCAAAAACCCCGATAAAAACCCGTCCTTGATTTTAAAAGATATCAACTTTGTTTAGAAACTGTTGCGAAATTAATAATTTAAATCACATTAATAAAAAATTGCGGATTACTTTGGAGAACGAGTTTGTGTCGTACCTAATCATTGTTTGTAAGGTTCGTAGATCCGATTTTTGAACTTATTATAATCTGCTATACCTGTGAAGGATGTATTATAAATGTGCAAAAATGTAAATTTTCATAAAACCTTTCATTTAAAGCGGCATGTGTCATAGGAGCTTACGAAAAAACGTTTATGATTCCCTTAATGCTTGAAATTACTTCATCACCTGTTAGTGCATCATCTACAACCGTTTGCTAATACCTGCCATAAATTAAAGCTTTCCATAAAATACACCCCATTTGAAGTATACTCGTCATCGACTTACCTTCACCTGACGCTGCTCGCCACTCCAAAGTGCTCCCAATCCGCCTCGCTGGCGATTTCTATTGTTTTTGCTACTTAACTACAAACAACGGCACCCTTTTCCCCGCACTCCACCGAGAGACTGAGGGTCTTTTTTGCACACTTCCAGCACAATATTTGTCACCTGCTGACACTTGCCACGTTTTGCTTCCCTCACACTCCACGCTTCTTCACCTCCCCGACCCCTCTGCGTTCCCGTTGACAGCTGATGATGACTTTGGCCACCGCTCGCTGACTGTCCATTAGCGCAGCGCACCAGTATCCAGTAACGGCACGCCGCATATCACACCATCATCGCACAAACAGAACTTTTTCCCGAGCCCTGCCTGGTCGAATGGCGGCTGGCTATTTACCAAACACTTTAACTGAAGCCCCGCGCGCGCTTTCAGGGTCGGAACGAACAAAAATGATAATAAATAGCGCAGCTAGGCGCTTCTAGCACACTCACTCACTCGCTCGCTGATGGTTCACTCAGGTGAAGCGGAAAAAAACGACACATTCAATATTTGAATTTAGCTTCCCGCGTCCATTTAGCACCTCACTGGCCGACGACGCCCAGAGCACTTTTTCCAGGCTGAATTGCTTTAATTCGTGCACACTGTGTCACTTCACGGTGCTCCACAAAACGTTAGAATCTGAAAAACAAAAATCTCCATCAAATCACAGCTCATCAGTCGATAAGTCAGAAATTCTGAAGAAAATAGTGATATTTACGTTATGCTTAATTCACCGTTATTATCAGAAGGAACATATCATCCAAACTTGGTAAAAAAAGGGTTTTTATAAGAACTGTTTAATTGAGAACGTAAACTAAGCTTTTCATCCGTCTGGATTGAAAAACTTGTACGCATCAATGTTTGCGTGATGTTCGGCGTAGAAAACGATTATTTTTATTGTGATTGTTTTCGCTGCACTGTGAGCAGCTTACATGATTGTTCGGTCAAAATGAATTGTTATTATCTGTTTAGGGTGTATTATGATAGCGCCGATGAATTTCAAAGGAAATTCACATATTTCATCATGCTGGAGGAATGAAGATGTCCGTAGATCTAGATAGTGTAGTAAAATATTATATTATAACGTTGAAGTGTTGAATTGCGATCACTCACTATGCCACAGTGAGCCGTTAGTTGTGTGCGGAATCAAAACTGATTGCGACCGAAATGAAAATATGATGAGCAGAGACAACGGTAAGTAATAATTTCGTTGCATTGCTTCCAATTTTTTACGATCATGATTTATCGAAATCTTATTGCACAAAGCGAAAGCCGTCTTGGGAAAGAATTGTTTGGCATCCGTTTGTATCAGCATCATTCATTGCAATACTGAGATAAGAGTAGGCTCTCACTGATCAAAGCTTAATACGATGGATATAAGTACATCACCCTATGCTCACCTCTTATTATGAATTGAAATTTTCTTTCAAAGAGGAGAATTATTATGCCAAATCAGGCTTATATTGCTAATGTCAAACGATTTTAAGCTTCAAGTATTGTCACTTTGGTATACTTAGAGAATCACTTATCAAATTTTATCTGGTCAAGTTATCTTGGAAATTGATTATAATTTCCTGAAACATCCCCTGGAAAAATCACAGAAGAAATAATAACGATTGTTTCTGAAAATGACGACAACCTTAGCCTTGCGGGTAGCGTTTGCTGTTCATCACAAAGCATAGCTATACTGAAGGTGTCTGTTTTCGTTTCTTGAACCGGTCTAGGATCTATTCGTATTTAAAATACCTTAGACTTACCTGACTATAACACAAATATTACGTAAATGGAATTTGTGTTTATTTGAAACTTCGCAGCATGCGTTCAGCTCATATTTATGAATGTTTCCTAAATGCGGAACATTGGATCTATATATTTTGTGATGATCATAGTAATATCATAGTCTACTTGAACTCATGATCTCTTTGGGGTAAAAGTATGCAGATATATAGTAGTGACAAGAGATCATCTGGAGCTTTACAATTGCAATTCTGACATAAATGAACGGGGTTTACAGCCAAATAGGTTCAAAAAGTACATCCTACCAAGTTTCAATTGTTTGCAGTTATCCTAAATCTACTTAATAAAGGCGTAACCAGATAAATGTCGGAGGCTTATGAATAAGGTTCATATTCATACAGACTCAAACAATCGTAATCTGTTGAGTTCAACGGTTGATTTCGGGTCATTTGGCCGAACGCCGTTTGGCCGAATGCCATTTGACCGAAAGGGTCATTTGGCCGAACGCCTTTTGGCCGAATGCCGTTTGGCTGAAATTGAAAACATTAGTGTTAGCATCAGGGATTGAATCCAGAGAAAATTGAGAGAATCTCTCACGTATCGCTCTCTGTAACTATCATAACATGCTGCACGTTATGAGAGACTGTTTATCGTATACTGCTACAACTTTGATCAGATTGGGGGGATAGTAGTGCATGATAAAACCCCTCTAAACATGCTCCAAGCCTGGGGGACACTATTGCTATTGGAAGTTCGTGGATTGTTTATCGTGCCAGTAAAGAAAAACACCTATCCCCAACGGTAAACAAGCGAGAAAAATGGATTTTATCATCGCTCTCTCATTGGGGCTCTCGCTCGCTGCTTCCATTTATCAGACTTGTTACACCTTGCGATACAATGACGATCGTGGATCGCAACAGATGGGATGTTTGTCTTTGCTTGCTTTGATCGTGCTTCATACTCAAATGAGAGCGAATTCTGCAACGCCTGGTTAGCATGCATTTGTAATGAGTTTCTATGCTGAATTTCAAAGAACAGTTTTTTCTTAAAGAAGTGTAAATCTTCCCAGATACACAAATCATTGGCTCTTTAGTGTTGGTTCAAGTTTATTAGACAGTACAGAAAGAAGGACTTCTCAAATGTATACAATTATCCACTTATCGGTAACAGTTGCCAGCAGGGGTTTTTTTCATTGCGTTTGTAGTTTTATATTATAATTTAAGTCTATAATTATGAAAAATACTTTTCTCTTGAAAGATCAGCCTATGATCAAAAGATTCAAATTCAAATAAAAGTTATAAAAGGTAAATTTCCTGATGAAATCATTAAGAAACATCTTGAAACCTAGCACACCGTTGCACTGTGGTTACAGCTACATAGGGGGGCGGTCATAAATACGAAATTCGTTTAATTAGTCATAAATTCTTGCAATTTCGTGTTCTATATGCAAAGCATTTCTTCTGCTAAGAGGGGGAGGTGCTAAGGTTTTCACCCCTCCCCCTTCACGTATTGATTAAAGTGGTATTAACATGATTTCAGCTTTATTCACTCACATGTACCAGAAGAGTGAACAAAGTCACAGAAGCTGTACAATTGATGCTTTCTACGTGTATTGTTGAGCAGCCTACTATGATTGTACATTAAAAATAAGATACTTGACAACTACCACTTGTTGTTTATAAAGTTATGTTTTTGTAAACTGGACATTCGACACTTAAGCGGTTACCACCAATTTGGTCGCAAACGGTCGCAGCTGCATTTATGTGCAAAATGTAATATAACTATTAGAGTGGTTCAAAAAATCGTTTTTGCTCCACACCGCTCATTCGATCCTAGATCAAATTCTGATTGTCCTCCCAAAATTTGAGCTCATTTGGATGAAAATTGAGACTGCACAAGCCCTTCAAAGTTTATATGGGAATTACTATGGGAAAAGCAAGCAATTCATTCAATCGGTCATAGTGTTTTCCCATGTGCTCTTGGGGATTAGAGCTACGTTGATACTGTGAGATGTTTCCCTTCTAAATCCCCCCATACATTCTTCTATGAAACTTACCAATATAGTTATTAGAGTGGTTCAAAAAATCGTTTTTGCTCCACACTGCGCATTCGATTTAAGATCAAATTCTGAGTGTCCTCCCAAAATTTGAGCTCATTTGGATGAAAACTGAGACTGCACAAGTCCTTTAAAGTTTATATGGGAATTACTATGGGAAAAGCAAGCACTTCATTCAATCTGTCATAGTGTTTTCCCATGTGCTCTTGGGGATTAGAGCTACGTTGATACTGTGAGATACATTCATCAGCTACAACTTTGCCGAAGACCGTTTTTAAATCGGACGCCTCAGTAATTAGTTATTGATTTATATCCAGTCACAAATTCTTCGGCAGTGCTCATTTAACTTCTGAACAGGCAACATTGCTGCACTTGGCGCGAAAGACAGCACGCACAAATCATGGCTACTATGTTTGACTGCATATATCCAGTGATGCCTGCAGAACAGCCCAATAATTATAGCCAAAGTTCTACAACTCATTCAAAAATCAATAACTAATTACCGGGGCGTCCGATTTAAAAACGGTCTTCGGCAAAGTTGTAGCTGATGAATGTATCTCACAGTATCAACGTAGCTCTAATCCCCAAGAGCACATGGGAAAACACTATGACAGATTGAATGAAGTGCTTGCTTTTCCCATAGTAATTCCCATATAAACTTTAAAGGACTTGTGCAGTCTCAGTTTTCATCCAAATGAGCTCAAATTTTGGGAGGACACTCAGAATTTGATCTTAAATCGAATGCGCAGTGTGGAGCAAAAACGATTTTTTGAACCACTCTAATAACTATATTGGTAAGTTTCATAGAAGAATGTATGGGGGGATTTAGAAGGGAAACATTTTTTTCGGCTTAGTGAATGTATCTAGAATTTTTTTTTTCGAATTCAAACTGTATATTAGCGATGTGGTTTCCAAACAAAATATGCAAAATTAAATTTGATTTTTCTTAGAGATCGACCAACACCTTTTTGAAAACCAGTGCCATTGATAGCGTACTTGTAAAGTATCGTTAACATTTCTGACAGCGTAGTGAAAGTGTTGAAAATATTTAGATTTTATGATTTATATCTCCACTCATCTCATCTCACTCAAATGACCCATGTCGAATCGAAACAACAAGAATTTAGCAAAAACAATTATGTAACCTTGTTCTATAAGTATTTAACATTAACAAAAAAAAAATTACGTTTTCGTTGAAGTTGAATTTTTGGATTTATGACCTATGGAGAAACCTCTGTGCGTTGGTAACCCAGAGACGAATCAACCATCAGCTTAGAGTCTGGGTGGAGTCTTCGTCCTAAATTAACGGATTGATTTAATCATCCTCTTACATAGCGACAAACATAAGCAATATTTTCAAGGTTATTGCGTAAGGTTCTCACTCAAGCAGGTTCAAACAAACATATTCTAACTAGTTTTGTGTCTAACGTTAGTTTTCGGTTGTTCAAAAACTCCTTTGAGTACAAAACATCTAATCTTTTGAATGAGATTCATACTCAAGCAAATTCAAACGGACAGAATCTTAAAAGTTTGAGTCAAGCGAATGGGTAAGGTTATCCAGGAACTTTTCTGAAAACTGGCCTTCAGATCTACAACCATATTCAGTAACCTATCTGACGTTAATCAAAAAGAGTTTCATCCAAACAAGTTCAATAAAATATGTCCTGTTTTGAGTTCAACGATTGGTTATGCTTATATAAATACTTGCTTTGGTACAGACCTTCTTATGTAACCAAAGATCTATCGGAAATTTAGGAATTATCTAAATACTCATGCAGGGCCTAAATGAGGTACATTGGGGTATCCCAAAATTTCACATTGTCAGAAAACTTGTGGGGCTCATCAACTAAATGGCAAAATTTCATGACACCCATTATTTCCATATTGGTTGCAGATCTATACGGGTCCAAACTATCTGGAAAAAATCATTAACTGTATGTTTTGTACAAAAATTTTGCTAACTGATTTTTTTTTAATATTCAAAAACTATTATTTTTTCAGTATTTTAAATCATTAAAAGGGGGTGTTAAACCTAATGTTAATTAAATTCATTACCTATGAGAAAAGATGCAAATTTTTTTCTTCAAAAGACATAAAACCTCTAGTTCCTTACATTTTAGGGTTATCCTCGATTTACTGGGGGCAGCAATGTTGCTTTCTTGGTAATTGTTCTTTTCTAAATATCATACAAACGGGTTCCAATTTCCAAAATATGACCCCTTGAGATCTTAAATATAAAAGAGGTATGAAACAGGTGACCAAACCGTTATTATCAAACGCTTTTCAACCACCGGGATGTCCAGTAGCGTTGTTAGCCTCAACTTTGTAAACCAAGACATGTACGCTCTTTTCTAATAGCAAAATTGTTAGGCACAATTCTTCTTTTCCCTTTTTGTATGTGTGATTGCCATTTCAGCTTAGTCTTATTCCAACGTTGCAGATTATGTACTAGATTTGGATATGATTTCGAACCGATAACTTCAAAATAATCTTATTCAAACTGAATAAGATTATTTTGAAACAAGTAGCTACTCAGTTGTCGATAGAGAACTTTTTCAGAAATTTTCGATAATGCAGATAAGACAGCAACAGGGCGATAATTTATTGTATTCAATTCGTCACCAAATTTAAACAAAGGAACTATTATAGCTTGTTTCAGAACATTGTCAAATACAGATGAATCAGTCATATAATTGAGCAGTTCAATATTTTTTGGGATTAAATAGTCGTTACATTTTTGCAAAAAAAATATTGATAGTTTGTCTAGACCACTTGCTGCACTGGAATTAAGATTGATAATGATTTTTATTGTGTCTACTTCAATATGGTGAAAAACAAATTCAGTTTCGTTTTCTTGTGGCATAAATGAATGAAAATCTAATAATATTTGGGTGGAAGTAACTTGCCCAGCAATTAGGAAAAAAAGTATTGAAACAATTAACAATAAACTTATCGTTATTCAGCAAGACACCATCTTGCATGAGAGACATTTTTTGGGAAAATTGCTCAACAGCTTTCCGTTCACTTGCATTAGTAGAATCCATGTTTTCTTAGCATTACATTTGTGATTTTCAATTCGTTGGTTCTAAATGTTTTCTCTTGCACTTTTTTGTTTTGTTTCTTAGTCTATTTCGCTCAGTTTAATCCTATATAGTTAATTTTTGTAGCAGAATTTAGTTCAGTTTTCAGTTTCTGTTCAGTTTTTCAACACGGGTTGCAATTGACAAATTGAGACTGTTATTATCCGAAATATGGCTTTCAGTGTCTTTTGTGATTAACTGCATCATGAAATGGAACTGATTTGCAATTAAATCACCAATCGTTGTTGAAATGGTATCAGAAATAGGGTTGCATGTTTTGAAACTGAACTATTTATCATAAAGAAACCAAAGCTTTCAATGCGGCATCAGTAGTTTTGCAGAAGATCATTTGACATATCTAACAAATTTAGATTAAAATCACCACATATGTATAATTTTTCATTATTAATAATTATCTGCTCATATTTATAAAGAAATTCAAAGACATTTCTTCCCGGGTTATAAACACCCATTACTTTAATTCTGATGACTATTAGGTCGATAATCAAGAATTGTTAACATCATAGGTGAGATTTAAAGTCAGTTGACTTCTCAAACTACCCAAGACAAATATGGAGAAGTCACCAACATGATCTTCTCTGCAACTATGATATGAAGTATGATCAACAATATTATAAATTTCGGTTTTCTTACAACCATGTTTCAGAGAACACTATAACATGAATAGTTTTATTTAGTTCACACATAATTTGATTGAATTCATCAATTTTATTTCTACAAGTGCGAGTGTTTAAATGAAGAATATTTAAACTACCGTCGTTGGGGGTGAGAATGGGTCAAAAAAGGATATGTACGAACTATTTGTTGAATAACTATCGCAATTTAACTCCAATAAACTTCAAATTTGGTGTGTATGTACTTTGATGCTTCATTAACAACTGTACGAAAAATTAAAGAAAAATATTTATTCACTACGGCACTACAAGTGAATGAAAAATGACCCAATCTCACCCCATAGAGGGGGTGACATTGGGTCACTGTAAATGAAATAACTTGTTTTTGAGAATTTGATTGCAAAACAATTCACAGCTGAAACATATTGATGCAATACGATGTATACAAAACGAAAAGGCATCTTAAATGTTTCACAAGCATGATAAACCTACTTAAAAGTACGATTATACCGAAAAATTGAAGATGTATGAGAAAAAACATTTAAACCCAGCATTTATTGTCAAGTTTACATACATTTTTTTGTTTTGTTTTTCTTCAAATTGACTTCATAGTCTCGTCCCTATTGCCATAGACCCAGTGAACCACGTATCGTATAAGGATGTGCGCCAAAAATCTCATATTCATACGTCAAAAATCAGAATCGCACAATATGTCAAATCAAAACGAATAAATGTTAACACAAATTGTATATAATTCTCCACTACGATTCATTGTCGACAAACTTTGTTGAAAACAAACCATGCCGTAAATAGTATAATCTAGAACAGTGTTGATAGACTCGCACTCAAATGTCAATCAATACGCTCTCCCGAGAGAGCAAACTCATTAAAGATCTGCTTCGCAAATCTCACGCTTGAGATTTTGATGCAAAATCAACTCAATCAACTCAAACCGTAAAAAATGATTCAGTCGCAAAACCCGGCCAAAAGTCGTGAAACCCGAATATTGTTGTTTACGTTAGAAAAAATTACTATAATTTTACCAGACTAACAAGAAATTATTGCCGTGTGTGAGTAAACTGTGGAAATACGAGACAATGAGTCATAAAGGTGAGCCAACTCATCCGTGATTTTTTGACTGCTGAGTTGCGTGATTGACAACTCACGCATGAAAAATCTCAAGCGTGAGTTGTGAGCAGGCTTGATAATTCTCCTCAACATCATCAGAGTTCGGTGACATACTCTAGAGCAGCGTGCTGCCAGTGCCTCTTTGCGAGGGAGCCAAAAAATGCTAAGCAGCGAGGCAACGAAAAATGAGCGAGGAAGATGCAGCACAAAAAAAACGAGTTAAATTCCATCAAAAAAGGGTGCTCTCACAACTCCCCGAGGACTGTCTGTTCGGGCGGCAGACTCGAGAGTTCGTTTGAAGTGTGAGTGATGGTGAGCATCGCAACGAGAGAGAGAGAGTGTCTGAAAAAATCCTCGCATTTTTCTGCACTCTCACTCGAATCGCTTGAGGATCTGTGTTGAAAATTTTGAGTTTATTTTTTTCTCCTCAGAAAAACGGCAAAATCGCCTCCTCTTTGCCTCGCAGAGGAGTTTCTATCAAGCCTGGTTGTGAGAAATTGAGTTTTTCACAACACTGATCTAGAATCGCATCAAGTTGTATAAACTGACAGATCATATATCAATGTAGATTAGCATCAAATAAAATCGCAATAACTTAGCAAAATTTGCCACCCGAGGTCAGTATCTTCTGGCGGTGGGCTTCAAAGAACAACAAAGTGTGTGTGCTGTATAGCAAACTTCCTTTCATGTTGGCAAATAATCACACCTTATTTATGTAGCGGTCTGTGGTGTAGTTGTATGGTATCAGTTCAGGGATCCAAAGGCCCAATGTTCGAGTCTCGCTGGAAACTTTTTTTTTATTTTTATCGGAATTTTGTGGCATCGTATTGCTGGCCATGGAAAGTCTGAAAAAGTCGTGCGAAGTTATTCAGTTTCCCCAAAGTTGCACTGAAACAGTTATTATTTTAAACCTTCGCAAATAGTTAAATATTGGAGCGACAATCCACGATCAATACATTTCATACAGTTGTTGACGTCATAATCCTGGTATTTCAGCGATCCAATTCATTTGTAATTCCGTGAGATGCTTCTACAATATGAAAACAGTAATAAATAATTAAATTGAAAACAAAAAATCCATTGGATTAAATTTTACGTTGTTAACGCGCACGAAAAACAGTTGCTGGTTTGAGAAGTTTTCAAAATGCGTTGTATTGTTATTCAATGCACGGAACCCTCAAGTAGACTCGTTTGATGTTTCAGGATGTTGTATTTAGAAAGAATAAACACATCCTTATGATGAAATAGTACACACGGCACCGTAAAACGACAAAAATGATTTGTGATTTCAGTCACAATCGTTCTTGTATGACCCAATCTCACCCCCATTATTTAATGTTTTAGACAGCGTACCGAAAAATATTAAATTTTTGTGGAAAAATAAAACAGATTCAGGAAAATTCGATTGAAATGTACTGAAAAGACTTTCGATCTTCTACTAATAGAACCATAGAGGTTAAAGTACATGCGTTATACTTTGCACAGGATAAATTTAATGTTGTAAATTTTCTCTAGTTTCAACATACAAGTTTATTGATATGTTAAACAAAATCTATTATTTCTAAAAACTTATATTGTGATTAGTTATGTGTAATAATATGTTCCCTAACATATGAATTATAAATTTTAGTAATATCAGCGTTATTAGCTGAAATATTTCATATATCATTTTTTCCGTTTTGACCCAATCTCACCCCCTAGACCCATTGTCACCCCCATCGACGGTAGTACTAGATAATTCCGTAATATCATCATTATATTCAATCTTTATTTCGTTGATAATATTTGGGCTATGAACCACTACGATAATAATAAATTCAATAAGAAAAGATTTCAAGGTGATTGTGTTTGAATTAATCCAAGTAAACCTCGAACACCTGTAATTTTAATTGCTTTGCAATCTTTATCTCTTTGCAAGAACATTTCACCATTCGTGTACCAAACAAACTTGAAACTATGAGCTTCCGAGCAGGTATTCAACTGCCCTCATCAACTTGTCCTGTGCCAAAATGCTAGCAAAACGAATCGATTGTACTCGATAATCTACCAACACTTGAAAATGCCTTCAGGATCTTAATTTATGTTCAACAAGGAAAACATATTCCTCAAAAGCTCATCAAGATCTTCTTGCGCTACTTTAATTACATTCGAAACAAGCATATTTGAAGGACATATATTTGCTTGATTAAAAACGTTCAACTCTCAATTCAACTCCTCAACATGTTGATGGCTATCCATCACATCCTTTTTGAGAGAGCAAATCTCTTTTTAATGCTGGGATCTTCATCTGATATGTACTACTGTGATGTTGTGATGCATTCCATTTACAATTCCGGTTTCGATACAGACCGATTTATTTAAGCCGATTATGATTAACCTTCGCAGATCATTTAGTGAAAACCTCATCTCATCGTCTACAGCGGATACATTCTTGATCTTGCTGATTTTGCTCACTTGTGTTCATTCGAGGCTGTTCGAGTCGATGTTGGTTTTCTCTAAATCATCAGGAGAGTCACTTAGATGACCCCTGAGTTTATTACGTTTATGAGCTCGACACTACACCATACTAGTGTTTGACCATTAATCAGTAAACGAATTGCAGCTTGTTTCCGTCCAAACAAAGTGTAAAATTAACTGAAATTATAGGGGCCTAACCGTGTAGATAAAATCTTTTATTTGTTCAATAACATGATACAGCTTGTTCTTGCAACTACCTTGGCTACTTTTTCTCGCTCGAATCATAACTAGTTTATAATTAAATTTTAATTTCCGAAAATGTATTTAAATTTCAAACTTGATACTTTTGAACAACCTAGACGTTTACTTCGTCAACCTTTCTTATTTTTTTTAATATTCAAAATTTAGTTTATCTATTATTTCAAGAAGCCGCCTAGTGGTAAAGTATACTAAGACAAACCTACTTTGACCCAAGCTTCGATGATGTTTTTTTTTACCATTACGGAAAATGAAGCACTATGTTAATATCACTTTTTTCTTCAGAACTTGTGGACTCATACCTACCAAAAAGGGCGTAAATTCAAAACGGGCGCTACGATTTTTTCTGAAATCTGTAGTTCATTTCAACCGGAATTTGGTGTCTCTTCGCCAAATCACACCCCAACAGGCTTTGGTCACGGTTCAACGCTCATTCACTTCGTCCAAGTAGGCTACCATATGGTTACACAAAAATCACCGCGAACGGGTTACATTTACGTTTTGTGTGCTCTCCGTCGACGTTTGACGATTGGCGATAAGTCACGTTCGAGGCAAATCCGAAATCCTTCCACTTTTGGAACAGGACGGGGGGTTGTTTGGCACGTTGCACTTTACACACTTTGTAACACCTTTGAAACTTCCGCTCAGGGAACAAAACACCGAAAACCACGTTCTTCTCGTCCACGTACACTTCTAGATACTGAGCCGCGAAGAAAAGCACACAAGAAGTTTTGGTGACGTAGCGCGCTTGCCGCCTGTTTGTGGAAAATGCGCTCTCCTGCTGCGGCGCTTTTGGGTAGGGAAAGTGGGATGACCGCCCCTTTACACGGCACAGGAAATGGGGTGGCGATAAGAAACGGAAAAGAGCAAGAAAGAGGGACGAGAGAGAATGAGCAATTGCTCGCTCGCTGTTGTTCTATATTACCACGTAGGACACTGCTCGTAGTAGGCACAATAGGTCACCTCGCCAACTATGTTTGGCTTTATCAATTGGTTCCACCGAAACGTTTTTTTTTCTGTTTTCCATTCACTTGTTACGAAATGACAAAAACAAGAAAATATAACACCAGTGGAAACACAGAAACTGCCAACACACGTAGCGCGGTTTTTTAAGATAACGACACACTGCGCCGCACACTGCCACTTTATCGCCGCTGTTTGTTGGTGTTGTTGCGGCGTCGCGGCCAAGGTGTACGAAATAATGGCTTTTTGTAATATAATAGGTTAATAGGTATACACAATACACAACACACCGAACCGGGGACCACACGGACGAGATGATGATAATAGTTGCGTCGTTCGCGCGCGCGTCGGAACACAAAACGAAAAACACGTCCGCACGCTACAAAGCCATCGTGGAGACTTGCGGGTGCACTTTCCAGCGCTCCGGGAAAAACCCTCCAGCTCACAGCTGGACAGTCGGCGAATCGGGAGAGGCAGAGCTTACCACCCACTGCTGGCTCTCTTTCTCTCTGCTTTTTTCCACTCTCTCAGTTCAGAGCATGTGCTCGGAACAAAAGAGAGTGTGCGAAACACGCTCAATTAAAATGACGCCGCTTTGGCTAGAATATATAGAAAATCGAGCTATTTTTTATTGCAGAATCTATAATATTTATACGTTTACATAAAATTCAAATTGTTTGAGACAATTGAACTTGAACTACAGATTCTAAGCGATGCTAAAATTGCGAATGATTCAAGTATAAAACAGTTAACGATCTTCGTAGAGTGATTAATATTTCGTTTGAGTGTTTTAGCTTGGATGAGTAAACGAGGGGCTACCTGATGGTTCAATTGACGATTCGTTGTCATGATGAAACAAGTTTCTCGTTCCTTCGTTAAATATTGGCTCTTCAATAAAGAGGGGCGGGTAGTATCTACGCCCATTTAAGGATATAGAAATGCGTTTGTACAGGCAGCCTTTAGAAAAATCATCATTACACAAGAAAGTACGTCGTCATTAAAATTCGTACGCGTCATAGGGTGGTAGAGCTCTGTGGTCGTTTTAGGGAAAAATTAGAATCGCGGTTGAGCCCCTTTGAAAATTCAAACGATTGATAATTAAAACCAATAGTTTCCTAGGATGCAAAATTTATATATGCTATTCAATGAAAGTATTATTTCTTTTTTTTCTTGATATGGTAATCGATGTACAGTTTTTTGAAATTTTGACCTAGGATAAATATTTGTTTCTATTGAAAATCGTTTAAGTTTGTCAGGAGCATTTTAAACTCAAATTTCTATACACTTACAGGTTAGAATTTCGTGATTCTACTTTTTCTGTATAACGGCTGGAAAGGATGTTGCCCTGGTTTATCGATGATTGTATCTAATTTATCTCATGATTTCAAAGTAATGAAAATTAGCTGGGCTTAGAGTTACTCGATCGATTTTTTGTTTTTAAATATTACGATGCTCATATTAAAACCACATTCAGCGTTGGCGGAACGTCTAAAATACGACCAATTCAAAAGCAACGGTCAAATTCAAGTAGGCTTGGATTTTTTTGGCTCTTAAGGATGCGAATATTCCAAATTTGTTAAATCTGAGATAAATGTTGATTTTCCATCACTGCGGCGGTATATCGAAATTTTCAGATAATCGCGCTTTGTGGATTTTTCTGCCAGGCTCAGTATTATTGGTCCATATCTCTTTATATGTAACCTTCTCAACTGAGCAATATATGCGGTATACGGACAAAAACAATTCCTTTAAATTTGAATTTTACGCGTACAATTAATTAAATTGATTATTCTTTCGATATCAAACCTCTCGGTATTCCTATTTGTCCTCACCAAATAGAGCTGCATATACTCCAATAAGCCAATGTTCTTTTAAATGTATTTTTCTCATGCTTGTGTTAAAAGAACTTAGTTTTTCGTAGAACCAATCGAAATTTGAGTAATGGGTTACATGCATGCCCTGATTCGCTACTCGCCACACCGTAACGCACATGCGCTAGTGTCTATGTACGAAAAATCGCTAAAAGGTTAGCGTTAGCGTAATTACGGTATACTTCGTAGATTGGATACTAACAATATTCATGTTTCTTTTAGATAATCTCTGTAGTATAGTGTTGTGTCATGAGATAGAGTAGGCCATGCCCGAGACAGGAGGATTGGTGAATAATAAATCATTGTTAATGAGTACTGCGAAATAAACTGTTGGTTTCTATACTCTGCTACATTGGCAACGAGGATTAAAAAAAAGAGTTCCTCGGTTTACTTTCATGCGATAATTGTTGAGTAAAAGTGCAGAAAACGATGGTAAAAGTGTATACAGTACTACGAGAAGATGTATCCTAATTTAAAGAACAATCAAGAGGACGGTTTTATGGAGAAGAAGGATTGAATTTGAGGACGGTTTCATGGAGAAGAAGGATCAAGCTATAATCGAGTTTAAGTTTTATATCCCGGTTTGAATGGTTCAACAGATCGAACCAAGTGAATCTACAGTTTTGATTGGTTGGATAGAAGCGTAAGGATTCTGGTAAGATAATGTCAATACAATATGAAGAGAAAATCGTGACAGTACGCTATACAGAAACACGATTCAAATTTAATTAAAAAAAAAAAAAAAAAAAACTTGAGGATGTATGAGGAGCCAACTGACAATGAGTTAGTTGTGTGGATTGTGTGTCGTTAAAACTTGTTATTTGTATGTTATTAAAACTTGCTAGATACTTTTTGTTTGACAGCATGTGTAAAGAAAATACAGTGTTTATAGTTGGATTAGTCAGAGCTACTTTGATCTTATTTAAAAAAAGTAATTCATAAATTTGTTCCTGGAACAATATTTGTCATAATGAATTTTCCATACGGTATTGACTGTTTAAATCATTCAGAAATACCAACAGTACAACAACAAAATAGTACAGAAAATAACTTCTCTAATATTAAGCTTGTACTACTTAGAGCCCAACGGCGATATTGAAATTTGCATTCCAATGATTGAACGCTCTACGCTCAGTTCTACAATTGACACAAATTGTCACAAATTTCTTGAAAATAGGATAATTAATCAGAATAGTAATGATTTTATTTCTTAAGTGTAGAGGAATGATGTAGTGTGCTCATAGTGTTTTCTGTGCTTCAAATTCTTGATTTTACTACCTTTGGCAAGGAGCTATTTTTAGTCTGACTGCCCTTTTATTACAAGCATATGAAAAAAATATCTATAGATAGTGATCTGATGAATAAATGCAAATATTATTATCTTTATTGAGCAATATGTTCTTTATTTAGTAAAAAGTATTCATTCGATTTGATATTACCTATAGGGTTGAAACTACTGTGCCGTACTACGATGTGTAGCTCATAATGTGGTGAATTTACTATTTAAAAAAAATGTCAGAAAATCAGAAATGCATATGAATAAAATTTTAATGCTTCAAAAGTAATTTAAAATAACCGTCTTCTGAAGAAAAATAAATGGACTTTTTGGGCATTATTTATTATCGTGCGTGTCTAGAGTGTCCATTTCCCGGCCATTTTGCTCGTCCCGGGATTCGGGACAAAAATCTATGCTTGTCCCGGGAAATCCCGGGATCCCGGGATTTATCAAATTTTCAATAAAAATAGCATTTCAGTTGAAATCGAAGTACAAATTGAACAATACAAATGTTTTCAATTAAATAAATAGATAATGTTACTTTTTAAAATAATATGTTAAATATAGCAAATCACATTTCAGATAAGACTTTCTTATTCTGATGAAGTAACCTGACAAAAATCAAAACTCAGCTTGACTAATTACGGGTTTGCTGGATTTTTTCAAATTCTCTATAACACTTATAAATAATGGAAGTATGATAAAAACTTAAGGCATAAATTTTGAGCAATTATCAATTATTTAAAGCAACTTTAGATTTAATTACTGAAGATTATTGACTGAAGTTTACTGCCGTGAATCGCAAGTCAGTTCAATTTGCATTTTGGACAAAATTGAGTTGATGTCAGTTTTCGTTATATCTTCTAATGATCTTTCAGCTGCACTTACGAGAAATCACTTTTTGTTCAGTAAAATTAAGAAAAAACACCAAGTCGAATTATCCCATAATGAATAGTGAACGCATGTCAGTCCTACAGCAGATTTTCGTATCGTGTAACACAAAAATGAATCGTTATTTGGTCATCTTTATATTTTTCTTCGAAAGTTAACGGAAGGAAAAGCAAATTATGAAAGTTTCATTGAGATCGAAACATGTTCCAATCTCCTGGGATATTTGTATGGAAAACGAGATTGAAAACTTCTCAGTAAATTTTCTCAATGCCTACTTTTTACAGAGTACCATCTGTCTAGTGATTTGCGGCGGTTTAGGTGTACTTTCAAATTTGTTATCTCAGCATAGGCTTTTAGGGCTTATTAAAACTTTGCAACTAGACAAATAAATATATGATCTTTCCATGAACATAATTACTCGTTTATTTTATTTTTTTTCATTATGCTTTTCTACTCTATCAAATAAATAAGGTTGATAGTGAGGAAAAATGTCATTGTTTTTCATTGAAATTTAGTGGTTTTCATTAAATTCTACATACATTTCGGGAATCCCGGGATTCCCGAATGTCAGAAATAAAATCCCGGGGAACGGGAAATCCCGAAATTTGTCAAATCCCGGGATTTTTTGTCCCGGGATGTCCCGGGATGGACACTCTATGCGTGTCATACGTTATAAATATTTTTTCTTCATTAAGTTGAAGAGACAGGTCAAAACTAATTGGGAATGCAGAATCACAAATAAGAGTACACAGTAAATTGACTGGTTTTGATGTAATGATAATAATAATTTATAAAAGTCATGGATTTAAAAGTGTGTAGTCCAACGGGCAGATCATTTGTCTTAAATCAAACATTTCAGTTTTTAGGTTTAGTTTTCCTCGAGTATCTGTAGCTTTTGGACTTATAAAATATACATTTTTTGGAAAGTGGAGTAAATGTTAAAAGTTAAACTGGATTTGATAATGTTAATACAAAAAGGTTTTCAATTAGAAGTATTGATAGCTCAAAGCAAATTGAATTATAAGTTTGTCAGAAGACTAAACTATAGTTGCAGCAAAACTCAATGATGTGCAAGCGAAACACTCTATTCTAATGAATTTATGCAAACACATATGTTAAACAAAATTAAATATTAAATCTGAATAGAAAATAAAGCGATTCACGGCAGATTAGTCGGATTTAAATGAAAAATCTCAAGTTGGTCAAAGGAACTATGAAGACAGAGTAGA
This sequence comes from Aedes aegypti, assembly GCF_002204515.2. Lineage (NCBI taxonomy): Eukaryota > Metazoa > Arthropoda > Insecta > Diptera > Culicidae > Aedes > Aedes aegypti. The sequence continues at coordinate 444,975,756 of NC_035108.1, forward strand.
AAAAGGAAATTCAGTCCATTTCTAGATTGAAATGAAGGAATATAATGAACAGTCTACATCTAGAATAATCAGCATATAATAATTGGTAAAATCCATATGTTTTGGATAGATAAGCGTAGTTCCAAATCCTTGTTGATAAGTAGAGAGTAAAGGGAATACATCAAGTAATTCCGGTCTACTTCTCCGTAAGAAACGAAGAGGATAAAATAATCCTGGTCCATTTCTGTAAGAAGAACGTAGGGATGTCGTAGAAATTCGGACCTGTTCAAAAGATGACAGAAGGAATAAAACGAATCATCCGGTCCGTTTCTAGAAAAACACGATTGTGTGGTGAGAACGTGGCTCTCAATCAAAAGATTATTGGTTCAAATCCTGACGGATATGAAAGACCAGATCCATCTCAGTCCATTTGGTAATCCAGTCTACTATGAGATGTAGGAAGAAAATCTTCAGTCCATCGATTGTAAAGGGATATGCAAAAGAAACAAAATGTTTCAGTCTGCTATGTCTTTTAACATCATATTTATATCTTTAAATTATTTTTCTTTAGTTCCTGAAGTTGAATGGAGCCTGAAATGTTTAACTTAAATTGAAAGGAATATCATAACAATCAAGAAAGAATAATGGACGAACGCTCAAGAGAGAACCCGATTGAAGGAAACGTTTGGTTGGTAAAATTGATGGTGAATATAAAAAGTAAGTTTCACTATTGAATGTTATAAAAAAAGAGATGCCAGAATGTAGCAAAGTATGGTATTGATAATTTTTTTTTTTTTTTTTTTTTTTTTTTTTTTTTTTTTTTTTTTTTTTTTTTTTTTTTTTAAAGACACCTACACGTTAATGCTTCCAGTGGGCATTTCGCCCTTTGAAGGAAGCAACACACTAGACAACGGACTAGCATGCAACGCCCAGTGGAACAGTCGGAGAAATTTTTTTTTTTTTTTTTTTTTTAAAGACACCTACACGTTAATGCTTTCAGTGGGCATTTTGCCCTTTGAAGGAAGCACCACACTAGACAACGGACTAGCATGCAACGCCCAGTGGTACAGTCGGAGAACATTCCTCACGAAAAGTTTTCCGCCCTGCAGCGGGAATCGAACTCACACACCTTAGCACGATGCGGCTAAATGCCTGGTGACACTAACTGCACGGCTACGAAGCCCACACTTAAATATTATTTAAAAACATATTTTAATATATTTTTATTTAGGTATCAAACGAACACAAACCGTGTTGAGATACGCCTTAGTAATCAAAGACGATGGAAATATAAGGAAACAGATGAGGATGGTAGAATAAGATGTTTCTGGCGGAAATCAACAGTCATTCGAACAACAAATCTTCAAATACAATTCATTACGGATTTTTGTACATTATGAAGAAAATATCACTGAGGACTATTGAAGCTAGCTTGTTCCCATTGTTATCTATTACGTTTTGCTATTGTTTTCAAATTATAGAGAAAAGGAGAGATGTAGTATAGTGTTGTGTCATGGGATAGAGTAGGCCATGCCCGAGAGATGTGACAGGAGGATTGGTGAATAATAAATCATTGTTAATGAGTACTGAGAACTAAACTGTTGGTTTCTATACTCTGCTACAATCTCATCCAGAATGCTTTCAGAACCAAGGTTGGGGAGTAAACCTTGATTCAATCTTACACAAGACAACTAAAAGTATGAATATCGCTATTCCCGTCCACTCCCATCTTTACCGTAACTTGGAATAGGGGGAGGAAATGTTGATGTAGCACTTACTTAGCGAGAGGCCACCGACTCAGCGACACCCCCATAAGTGCTACGGAGGTGGAGGTTGGGAGGGGTAAAAGGTCATTCGCCTAAAAAGCTAGCGATCGACACAAGCTATTGTTGTTTATGTGTTTTGAAATTTATTCTTTTGTATGCCGGCAATCAAAAGATGGTATTTTTTTTAATTATTTATGTTTTCAATAGTGTTTCGCGAAAGTTTTAACTACAACCCAATCATCGATAATATGATTTATGTAAGATTATGTGCTCATTAACAAATAAAGAGCAAAACTGGTCCCTCCAGGGTTATCGGATCAACAAAAAAAAAAAAATTATAAAAAACGCAGAACAAAAAATGTTTAAAACACGACCGAGGTAGACGTTCCATCTGTTTCCTATTTTCAAAGCATGATCTTTCTATTTCGCGTAACCACATCGAAAGAAAAAAAAGAAAATAAAAAATTACGTGCTAACTAGCAGGCAAAGAGATATCCGAAACAAATAAAAAAAAATCCATCCGTTTCGTGCTAATGCGTGTATTGTCGCGTGGAACGAACGCCGATTGAAAAAAGAGAACACAAAAAAAACAAAACAATAAACATAAAAGTCAATAATCGGAACAAATCAAATCTTCTTATCCGGTTTCGGCCGATTTCCACTTTCAGCATGCTTTTTTGTGAGACGTGAGACCAACTTGCAGAACTGTTCATTATCCACTCCACGTATCCCGGCTCCAATCTAGGACAGGACGTGACAGCTCAACTAAGACTGCCCCGTTGTTTTTCAGTCGATAACCTTGACGATACAAAAGCCAGTGTTACCAGTATCCTTTTTAAGCAAATCTTGTTAACAAATTCAAAAATCAGGGCTCATAATTTGATTGTTTTGCGCACGATTCATTCATCCAATGCAATAGAGGATGCTGTATTTAACCAAACTCATGTTAAAATACAAAATCAGCGATATTTTTAGAGATAATTGACACCAATTGTATTATATTGATCTCAATTAGGTATTTTTTATTTATTTTAGCATTGTAGGGGCACATGCTTTGAGCATAACATCGAATATAAATTGATTTAAAACAAAAAGATTCAATGAAAAATTTCCAAACTTTTTATAAAAACTGTAATTTACGAACTAGCAACACGGCCGGACTAGCAACAAAGTGCGCTGTTGCAATCAAACACAACGATGTGAAAGTAGGCCTTTGCCAAAACGTTTCATTTCATACTTTCCATTGGTTTTTTGTACTTTGACCTGTCACGTCTTGTCTTAGGATCCAATATCCGTCACCTAGTAACACTGTTTACAAAACCGTCACAATCACTCCGGGCGGTTAAGCCATACGGTAGACATTGACTAGCAGTCATCGTTCTACGTAGATCAAGCTCTTGATCAGCTCAATATCAACGCTTGGTATCAAAGAAAAGATCACATGGTGGACCCGCATCTGCCATCTTGCTGAAGCCGAAACAGAACGATTTTCTCACCTCCACGAAACACTTATCAACTTGCACTCTACCGAAATCAAACACTTTGACGGCAAAATTACACCATACCTTCATTAGTATTATTTCCCTTGTGCTCTGCACCGAGGGCTTCAAATAAACTTTGAAGAAAATAAAATAAACTTTTTTTTGCTGTATAAATACCGAAAAAAGTCAATTTTTTCGAGACGAAATGACAGTAGTAAATTTTCACACGTTCGTTCATTTACGCGAACCGTCTACTTCTTCTATGTACGAAAAATCGCTAAAAGGTTACCCAAAAAATATTTGTATGGCAAAATTGGGAACTATTTTCGAAAAAATATTTGGTACCGGTTGTGGGTGATGATGATGGCTATCACGCCTACCAAATATTTTTTCGATTAAAGCTTTCATTCACAAGATACTTGAAGTTAGATGCCTTTCCCCATACAAAATAAAAAGAGAAAATTTCTGCTGATCAACTGTGAACAAGAGCAAAGCAGGTAATCCATTTTGGGAACTGAGCCAATTTTGAATTATTAGACTCAACTACGGTTTAGTGTTGTCATATCTCTAGTTTGAGTAGAACCGGGTTACAGCAACGACAGCATTTGACCACGATTTTAAAGTGTAAAGATGAGTAAGTGAAGATTTTTATATGAAATATTTCTTCCGCTCTTCAAGGAAATTTGAAAACAATGGATCAAGAGGTTCTCAAATTAAATGTGACAAAACACACGTCAAAGACAAAGATTTTCAATTTCGTTACCATGTTGCCAGAAATATACCTATATTTCAATTGTTATTATCAATTTAAAATATCTAGTTCAATTTTTTAAAAGGGTCATAATACATTTTTAAAAGTTACAACATAAGCGACTCTCACATTTTGAATAAAAGCGATTAAAAGTTAGTGAACCAAATTTATTTTATTCGTGATTTAACCTCTAGTTCACCATAGAATTTGACCATTTTGCAACAGGTGGTCATATTTACTTGTCATTTAATGATTGAAGTTCAGTGTTTATTTTACCACCACAGGCTGTTGTGCACAAATCGATCTGAAAATTTTAACTTAAATGTTCGAATAGGATCAAATTATCTTACAATTGCGTCGTTTAACTATATCATACACACTCAATCTGTTCGGTACAAATAACTGGGTTTTTGAACTACCGAAAAAGTCAGTAAACTAAAAATTAATGTCAGAAATCGAAAAACAGAGATTTTTCACTGAAATTTTGTAGAGAGTTTTCTTATTATATCATATATCGATAAAAAAATAAAACATGGTGAAATTTGCTTTTCAATTACGCGTGGCGACAATTTTCATTTTACTGACTTTTTCGGTAGTTCCAAAACCCAGTAAAATTTTACCGACCCCAATAATTTAATATAAGTGTGTAGTCACAAAATCTGAGTTGAAAACTGTGACCAAGTAACAATGATTTTGCTCCACATTTTTAGCATATTGGTAAAAGGGATACCATCAGAGACGTCTTCGATACCATTGAAAACCTGAACAAATGTTTCAAGTTTTTTTTTTATTTTTGTTACATTTCAGCTGAAAATTATGTGCACACTCAATCTGTTCGATAAAAATAACTGGGTTTTTGAACTACCGAAAAAGTCAGTAAACTAAAAAAAAATGTAATAAATCGAAAAACAGAGATTTTTCACTGAAATTTAGCAGAGAGATTTCTTTTTATATTATATATTGATAAAAAAAGAAAATATGGTGAAATTTGCTTTCCAATTACGCGTGGCGACAGTTTTCATTTTACTGACTTTTTCGGTAGTTCCAAAACCCAGTAAAATTTTACCGACCCCAGTAATTTAATCTAAGAGTGTAGGTGCATTCAAATTTCATTCATGGTACCAAAATTTTGAAGCATATTCTTAAAGTAGAATAGCATTTAAATAAAGCTATCCAAAAAGACACATGAGAGCACATTGAAGCCTCCTGTATTTTGCTTGTGTTGGTAGCAAAGTTCGAAGCTTTGAGCCAACCCTTCTCCAGTAGAGAAGCTAGGTAGGATACAGGACGCTTCGATGCTTACTGACTTTAAAATGGCTTGCTTAATTTTCACCACCTAATTAAATTTCAATCTTGTCACTCTCTTGCGACGCCTTTCCACCTATTTATTTCCATCATTTGCTTCTATAGACTCCCTTTACCTTTGAGTCCCATGACCGCTACAGGCATAAAACAAAAATAAAACAAAACAATCACGGTAGATATCTTCTCCTATGTTTTTCCAAGTTTAGTTTGTTACAGATTTTAAATTTGCAGATTTTTGAATGCGAATAAATTTCTCGCATATCCTGTGATCTTGCCCTTAAAGCCATGTGTAACTGAGTGTGTAGTTGTCGGTTACCAATGGATTTTAGGGCGAGATCACAAGTTATGCGAGATTCAATCATCACCATCTATTTACTACGTAACGCTAAAACTGTTAAATGTTTCCTATGTACCTTCCGAAATGTCAGATAGGAACGCCCTCAGTATTGTCCATTGCACCGTGACGTCATCAAAAAATCGCTCTCTACCCCTTCTTCGAAAAAGTCGAAAACAACGATGTCACTTCTTGGGGATCATGCACAAATTACGTCACGCTCCAAGGGGGGGGGGGGAGGGGGTCAAGCCAAGCGTGACAAGCCTTACAAAATTTTCGGAGGACTCATACAAAAAACGTGACAAAGGGGGGGGGGGTCAAAAAAGTTGAAATTTAGCGTGACATAATTTGTGTACCATCCCTTGTCAAAGAGAGAATTTCTCCGTGAACTATTGAAAAGCAAAATGTCAAAGTGCTATTTTTAATAAAAGTTTTATTATGAGTAAGCTGCAATTAAAGCGGGAAATTTGCAAAAAACTTTTAACAACACAAAATAAAAATAAGATATTATTGGGAATTATTATGTGTGTTGTCAATTTACCGTGTGAATAAAGAGAGAGCAAATAGACATACAGAGAGCACACTGTGTGGGAGTATGACTCTCTGTTTTCATTCACCATTTGTTATCATGGAAAATTTGTTCTGACAAGAGCAACGTGACCGTTTCTCTTTACTCTTCTTCAACACGCTAAGAAAATGGTACTCATCGTTGAAACTATGTTGAACCCTCTCTGATTTTATGTAGACGTAAAGATAAGCAAAGCTTTTTGAACCTCTCTGACTATAAGCTTTTGCTCGAATGGTCGATGACCGTGTTTGACGTTATATTACTTGCTAACGTAGCTAGTCTCGAGTTGCTTGGGAAGTTGTACCTAATATGAATATAAGTAGGATGCAATCGTAACGTTCATTTAAAATTATTATGATATACACACACTTAAACAGAGTGTGAGAGTTCGGTAAATAAAATCACCGAATTTGATCTGTAATTCACTAAACTACAGATGGTTCGGTAATCAAGCATTTTTTTACAAAACTACTGAATTTCTGTAAATTGACTTGAATCTGTCATCATTTTTACAGAGGAGTCTGTGATTCGCCAGAGTTACCGACAACGGTGAAACATTTAACAAATTTTTCGGTAATCGATCTGTTAGTTTAGCGAAATCGGTAAATCTGCAAATTGACAACATCATGATGTCATGATTGTATGGTCCGGAACTACTCGTGTCGTAATGTAGCTCAAACGTAAATTAATATCTACTTATCATAAATATGAAATAAAAAATATTAAAATGATTATGTGATATTTTGTCTATTTTTTATGCTGCTGATAAAAGCAGGAGAAAAACCAACCGGTGGTCATGGATTACAATTTTTTTACCCCTCAGAAAAGTTCTCCGTAGAAAAATCTGTTTTTTCACAGAAAAATTCCTAAGTTTTTCTTTGGATTTCTCTGAACATCATTGATGTTGCTACCAGCATTCCTTCAAAACACTTTCAAAATTAAAATGTTGAAAATGTCCACTTGAGTCCACTTTCTCAACACTCAAACATTTCACGAATAATTTGTTTAAGGATTTCCTAAGAGAATTATAATACTCTTTTCTCTGGGATGCTGTCCTAGGTTTCTTCTGGAAACTTCACCAGAGATTCATCCAAGTATTTTCCAAAGATTTTTTTCTTTAAACCGCAATAGTGATTTTTCTGGGAATTTTTGTTTGAATTTTTTCAACAGATTTACTAGATGTAAAAAAATGTCTCCAGAAATTCCATCGGGAATTATTCTAGGTTCCAGAAATTACTCCATAAATTTTTCTCCAGGGATACATCAATATCTTTTTTAGGGTATTTCTTTACAAATTAACCCACAAGTCACTCTATATTCATATCTTATTTATATTTCTAGAGTAACACATATAAAAATTAGTTTTGGATTGAAAAAGTAAGATGATTTCCGCTTAAATCGAATTCGAAAAATTGAAAAAAAGCAGTTAAATTCAAGAATTGACCGTAGAATATCTGCAACTTTTTAACGACATATTTGACAAAAAAGCTTAAGTGGCTGTAATAAGATTTACTACAAAAAAATGTTCTATTTTCATCGTTTTTTAAAAAAGACCACTGTAGATATTTGTATCTAACATCTCAGAGACTGTTTTGCATGAACTCCGAAGTTTCACGATACTGTGCGAGCAGATTGTTGCAAAAACCATTTTTTCCCATTTGCAGAAATCCCAAACACACTTTTTTGGAGGGACTTTTTTCAATAATTGTGGTAGAAACTTATGGAAAATTTCGTAAGGTAAGATTTAACTGTATTTGAATGTTGGACGAAATTTTTGCATTACTTTGAAAATTCTTTGTTTGCTAAATCAGCAGATTCCTTTAACGCTATGCTAATTTAATTAAAAGTGTTCCTGGGGTTTTCGACAAATTTCTTCTGAAGATTTGAAGGCAAGAGACATTTCAAATACACTTTTCGCAGATTATTCTTGTGTTATTTGAGGATTTGCAGTGGAATTTCTGACGCAATTTTACATTCATTTTGGATATATTTCTGGAGGATTTTAGTTAAATTTCATAAAAGAATCTATAATGAAATTTTTGACAAACTAAATCTATTGATAAATTTCTAATACATTTTTAGCGAAATAACTTAGAGAAAGATTTGAAAGAATGCATTATTTTTTGAGGAGATGGAAAAACTTTGGGCTTTTGAAAGGTTAAGTATTTTTTAGTTGAACGTAGGAACATATTTCGGGATCTATTTGTGGATAAAAAATAGTCTTCTATGGTTATTTTTAACCTTCAAATATGGTTGTCCTTCAGAAGGAATTTACGTTGAAAGTATGATCAATTCTCACAGTACCGTAATTCGGGGTGTAGTTGATCAGCGGGGAGAAGTTGATCATTCCCGTACCCACATGTATAGACTGTTATAATAGTTATAATGACACGATTTCAATTATCACAATTTCTGAGTTGTGGCATTACCTGATAGCTACTCTTGATTTTCATAAATTCGGTTTGGCATTCAAGGTAATTATTTCATGGAAAAACAGATTTTTTGAGAAATGTTTCATGAACTGTTGAAGGGTTCTTCTCCAAACAATCGACTTTTTTCACGACTATACAAAGCTACAGTTTTAATAAACTGTTTCATACATTCCAGATATGTTTTGTGTACCCAGTTTCGAATTTGTATTGAGGATACAAATTCTTTTTTTAGAGAAAAAATGATCATTTTGCAAGAGGGTTGCTAATTTCAAAGAAAATTGCCTACCTTTAGGCGTTTAATGTGGTGTAATCTGTAATTCACAACTTTCAATTAAAAAATTACCCGATTTATCAATTAGTTGTGAGATTTTTAAGTCTTGATTCAGATTCAGAGACCCCAAATTTAGTTAATAGCATACTTCTTTATTTTAGGAAACCTATCGCAGTAATTGATCAACTTCACCCCGGAATCAAAAACACCACTTTTTGATCTCCAAAAATTGTTTTTGTTATTACGATAATAATTCGTCAACATTTCATTTATATAATCGTATATATTTATATATATCGTTAAACATTCAACCAGTACAGGTTTAAAAAATATTTGGATGATAATACATGCATCCCACTAGGAATTATAGCACAGAATCGCTCAAAAGTGATCAAATTCCCCCCAGTTTACGGTATTTGACTTATTTTCAAGAGTTTTGTACAAAAGTTCGGAAGCCACCCTTCGATATTCCTCGAGGAACCGGGCAATACAAAAATTCTTCATAGAATTTAAAAAAGTAGCTTCAAATCTGTTAGAAATTAGACAATTATTTTTTGGAATTTCTTTATAATTTAAAACATAATAAGATGGCTTGGAAAACAGTTTTTTAGGAGCATAAGCAAAAAATTGGCGTTTAAAAAAATATATATATATATGGTCGATTTTGTTGCCTCCTGGCTCCCTTTGTTCCTACGCCAATGTACGAGCCCTTCCTGGTACAAGACGGAATTTCCTGTCATATGTCAGAAATCTTTAGTGTGAGAAGCAGAGTTGGGAAAAGTTCTGAGATTCACACTACAGTAGGCAAGCGTAGCAAATCACAGTCAACGAAGCCAGTGAAATTCACGCATATATCGTTGCTGTAGACCAAATGCATTGAAAATACAGTTAACTCTCTCTTACTCGATATTCTGTATCTCGATATCGAGTAAGAGAGTTGGTTTTCATGGCTACCTCGATGGTCCCTTGGATCGCAGTTACACTGGTTGTGTGTTCTATAACTCGAAACCTCCCTAACTTGATGGTCCTTTCAATATCGAGTAAGGGAGAGTTGACTGTAGCAAAACACTCGTTGCTAAGGGCAACCCAAAACTACTGTAGAAAAATGTTCTATTTTCCGCTGCACTTCTCGAATTTATAGCCTTCCATGACAATACTGATTTAGAAATAGTAGTTTACAGAACAAGTTGTAGAATGATGATAGGCGTGATAAAGAACAGCCTATTACGATGAGAAATTGCAAAAATGCATGTACCCAACATAGGCTACTTGATGAGATTCACGATTTCAAACAACTGTGGTGAGAGAAGGCACGTGATTTTCGCGAAATTCAAGCCTACTACTATTACCATTCCCAGCCCTGATGAGAAGAACCTCCATAAAGTATGCATTTATCTTCGGTACCATGGCACCGTTTACACATGCAGCACTGAATAGAGTTCTGAAAATTGCTTACTAAAAATATTCTCATGTCACATGGACGGGTAATAAAATTTGACTGCTTTTAGATTATATACATTATTTACATAACTATTGTTAAAGTGAAATGAACAAAATTGTTCAATGATTACCAGGTCCTGTGAGTAATGTAAATTTTTTTTGTAATTTCTCATCGTAATAGGCTGTTCTTTATTACGCTTATCTGTCATAAAATAGCCTACTTACCTGCACTGAAGTCATTACGAAACTAAAACCAGTGCTGTAATGATTCATTACGCAACACTTTCTCATTAAGTAACTGTTTTGAGCTGCGTAATGAATCATTACACAACAGTTTTTCAGAAATTGTAAAATAATGGTGAATGCATTTAGATAAAATTTCTGATACCCTCAAGCGATCTTTTACGAAATTGCAATGAATATTGTACGTAACTCGTTGCAGAACTCGATTTTTACAGCACTCGTCGTAGTTATCCTACTCGGCAAGCCTCGTCGGATAAATTTACGACTCGTGCTGTAAAAATCATCATTCTGCAACATGTTTGGTAAACTACAATTTTTCTTCGCGATTTGACCTAGTTTACACTATTGGAGCCTGTGGTAACCGCGTGTTCATAGATCGAGCGTGTATACCCGACTGAATGCTGCTGTACAGAGCATGTGCTAGGTATGGCACTATTCAGTGTGTACTGTATGAAGGGTATAATGTATATGACTGTGAATGAGTAGAGCGCTTATCACCACATCCCCTTTTCTTTAATCTTAATTTGTCCATTGGCTTAATTTGTTTGAATTACAAGATAATGTTAACTCTAAGACATTACACAAATTAGTTATAGCCAACCAACGATTTAGTACAAATTATTATATTAGAGTTTCAGTACATATTTGTTCTACAGGACGATGTCCAACCTGTCATACAATTGTCAAAATAAGCACCCTGGAACCTGGTTTGTCTAGAGTTACTAACTCTGGATAGATGTTTATTTGCTATGATTTAAGGTATATTAACAACATATTTTTTTTCCTAACTCCAATTAAAGATCTGATCATAAGCAGGAGATTACAATGAGCAACCAGTCGTTGTTTATATGATTGATTGGTGGATTATTTCGGCTGCCCATGAGATTTATCAAGTCGTACTGCCGTCGGGAATCGAGAGCGATCCTAATTCACACATACCTACACACTCCCAAAAAATCATGTGATTTTACGTCTTTTGGATGCACATAAAAGAAGCGAACCAAATGACGTAAATTTGTGTTAAATTTGAAATACGTAAGTGTCTGATTTGGTGAATGTCGATCACTGTGCTATCGTTTTCGTGTCCTTTGTCATGTAAAATTACATTTTTTTGTTCAATACATCTTCAAAAACACGTTTTTATGTCGTTCCATCACTTACATCATGCGCCATTCAGTCATAACGTGAATTACGTCCACAGGTATTTTCATTATTTTTAAGAGTATAGAGAAATGTAACGTTTGTCAGTCTTCGTAAAATACATACAATTCCTTCCAACATTCATTTCAAACCTTCTTTCTAATTCTGGGCTTATGTCCTTACTGGGACAGAGCGTGGTACTTAGTTTAGTGTTCTTATGCGTACTTTCTATGTTATTTACTCAGAGCTTTTTTCAATTGATCATATTGCATGGGTATATCTTGTGACAGGTACGCAGATACTCTATTCTCATGAGAATCGAAAAAAAAGTTACCTCTCCGAAAAGAACCTCGACCGGCGGAATTCGAATACTCTCAGTTTGGTCTTGCTGAAGAGCTACGCGTTGATCGCTACCACACCTATTGTATTGTTTTGAACACCAAGATGGTCATAGCTTACCAGCAGTGCAAACGCCACGTGTTATCGCAGCAATTTTTTTTATAATTGTTTTTTTTAGCTGTACGCAAAATATTTTAATGAATATAAATATTTTACAATTTCTCCGAAAACTTCAGGTTCAGGCTGTTCCGTAAAGCTTTCATTGCGCCTGTAATGTTTATAACTCGTTGATTTTATTAAATCTAACAAGTATTGTTTAACCGATTGTTTTAACAGAAGAAAATTCAGTAATAAATTAAATCAAAGTGTCTTGTCAGACAGCAAAATATGCTTTATAAAACACGATAACTATCTATGTATTTTTTCCCATTTAATTGCCAATTTTTTTCACTATTCAAATATGCGTTGAATAACCTCGTCAAATGGATTGTGTTATTATTATTTGTACAGAAATTGGGCCTTCTTGCTTCCGGTGTTTTTTCTTTTCCGTATTGCTTTCTGTAAATCTACAATAATTAAAAAGTGTTTCTCATACTATCAATAAAATTTATTATAACAAATGAAGCATTTTAAACTGTTTGTGATCATTTTTTTATCGGACTGAACTTTTTTCAAATGCTCCATAGACCTTAACTGTTTAATGCGCGTGTAAGGAATTGATTAACATTTTATTACAATCCTCATAAATATTATAACAGAGTTTCTCGTGCTCTTTTGATGAATTCAATCACAGGTTCCTTTTTTTTTACTTGTGAATTAAATTTTACCATGGCTATATAAGTTACATTACCTGCAACGTGTTCTTAATAAATAACATCTACTTATGCCTTGCCAAACAGTGCTACAATGTCTCCATAGATTAAAGGATTGCCGGTTCAACATAAATTCATTTTATTTTTTCCAGAAATTTAATCATTGTCAGGTAACCAACAAGCACACAGAGTCTTATATATCGCCAAACTGGGCACATAGTACCATCACCGAACCATATCACCTACCGCAATGCATTTGGAGCGTTAAACGTTTGGTTGTTACTTAGGCTGTTTTCTTGTTAAATTCAGTTACAACTGATTCTGGTGTCCAGTCAATTCAATTCCTGTTTTTTTAAAGTGAATTTAATCACCGTGCATTTTTTCACTCTCAGTGAATCAAGTCACAACTGCTTTTGATGTCTAGTGAATTCAATCACTGTTTCCGATCTCAGTGAATTCTGGCATTCTCAGTGAATTTAATCACAGCGCTTCCTTTGCACTCTCAGTGAATTTAATCACAGCGCTTTATTAGCGCTCTCAGTCAATTTAATCACAACTATTCCTGATGTCCATCGATTTCAATCGCTTTTTTTGTGTTTCAGTGAGTTATCACATTGCATTTATGCACTACCAGTGAATCTGATCACAGCACTTACTCTGCGCGCTCAGGGAATTTAATCACAGTCCAACACAACAATCAGTTTTGTGTTCTCTCGGTGACTCCAGCACAAGATTTCATTGATTATGCTTACAACATCAGTTTACATAATTCGATTGAGCTCATGGACCTCATTGCCATCATTATTTTAATTATTCTATTTAGCTCAAAATCCAATCCATCATTTCATGTGTCTGTGTGTGTGTTTTTTTTCTAGGATCTTTCATCTCTTGTGTTCGAATCATTCTATTTCTTATATTAGTTATGCACAAAACTATAGATTTTCGATCAATACATTTTTCCTATCGTAAAACATATTTACGAATGAATCAAATTTGTGTGAACCTCAAGATTCAATCATTGGTCATTTGGCTTTTTATTTTCAGTCGTATCCCCACTGTCATCTAATTTGAATACACGCCATATTTTTTGTTCTGTGTCACATCTCTGTCTTTACAGGAGATCGTTTTTCCTATCTTAAGCTCATACTGCATAATTTTGTAAGTTTTCAGAACTGTGACTTTTAATTATTACACTTGTTTCTCGACGGACATCTATCAGCACCTCAAATACGCACAGTCTCAAAAACAAGCATACCAATTGCCCCCTTCGAAGCGGCACACATCACTTCGTCATAATCCTTCATAAGCAACATTCGTTGTATAAAACCAATAGGGGGGCTGGGGGCAAGAAGGACACCTTAAGATATATGGGTTCAAATCATGGTTGATTAGCAGAATTTTTGATGATTATTCCAGTGTAGGGGCAAGCTCACCTCTTGTTCTAAATGATGTTATCGATAGATTTCAGAATTATAAGAAACACATGATGATTTGAGATTTTTGAAAATGTCCCTTATGAGGTTTTTAAACGAGGCATGGGGCAAGAGTGCCACTCGTATGGGGCAAGAAGACCACTAGAGCAAAATGCCACAAACTTTGTATATTATTATTTCCCCGCCAAAACGATAAATTGTAGAGTAAGTAAAGATAAAAACTGAGGGATAAAAGTTGACTAACAGTTAAAAAGTAATTTTACGAAAATAATTTAGTTTTCATCTTATTTGACTGTAACAATAATAGTAAAAAGTTTCAGAAAACATTTTGAATGTCCAAGGTGGATTATTTTGATTTAATTTAGTAGGAAACATCGATTGAATGCAATATTAAACAAGAAAAATAAAAGCTCATTCGATTTTATATGTGAAAATTGCGGTGTCCCTCTTGCCCCATAAGACATACTGTTATTATATATGTAAATTTTAATGTCAGAAGGACTTTTTCGAAAAAAATTCCTCACATCTATATTAAACAATTGAAAATCATGTGCGGAAAAATCAATATGTTTTGTATTTATTGGGAGTCAAACCTTGTTTTCCAGTCTTACATTCTTATAATATTTCGCATATTTTGCGTTAGTGAGTTAAAGACATTTTTCTAATTTTTTGTAGTAAACATTTTTAACTGTAATATTTGCACAACCCTCAATTAGTACTCAATTTATACTTATCCTGCGTTAAATATCAAAAAATTGATTTGAACTACGTGAAATTAGGGGTGGCACTATTGCCCCGGGTGTCCTTCTTGCCCCATGTCCCCCTACCTTCCCATTGACCTTCTTCGCAGTGTTCGAAATAAATTTATTGTGCTCTGCAAGAGAAATCCACGGAATGCGTTTATCTGGAAATCTCGATATACTGTCGCAGTGGTGATAAAAATCATAAATGTTTCAGATTTGGCAACTTTGAAGAACGGAACAATCCAAGCCTACTTGGAATTTGACGTTGCGTTTGAATTGCGCGCATATTATCTGCGAGTTACCGCCGCCGCTGGATGTGGATTTAAAATAAGCCGCAATACATTATTTATATATCGAACGCTTTGAGCCGCTTCGATTGCCTATTTGTGGACAGATACGTTCATTTCGACTACCACTTGCAGTCTTCTTCAGTGTCAGTTACTCGCATCCACCTTCAAAAATTAAACTCTTTAGCCTGGGAACTGAAGTTATAGATGAAACAAGACCTGGAGCTTGAATTATAATTGCAAACGCTATCTAGCCTTAGGAATATTAAAGCCATATCAGTCGCTGTAGATCAATGGACAAAACGACTGAAAAAAATAGAGGTTCATTGGCGAAGACGGTTTCTCATAAAATGCATGTGCCTCTCCACCGTGATCAATCAGGGCAGTAGCGTCCAACAGCGAACCGTCCTTGTCCTCCTTTTAACAACTTAGTGGTCTCACCCTGTACAATACTTGTGTAAAACCTCGTTTTGATTCGAATCCCGGACAGCTTCAAATTCCGGACACTCTACTTTGTATGGGAAAGATTTCACTCGAAATGTTTCAAAATGCGCCGTCAAAAAGTTCTCAATTTTAAAGATGATTTTTATAAACATTTTACATAGCAAACCATGAAAATTAACAATGTTCAACAAGTTTTGACGTCTTTCTAACGGTTTAGTACGTTTATTTAATGATTCGACTATTCTGATTATGTATTTCAAGAGCTGTCCGGAATTCGAATCAAAGTGTCCGGAATATGAAGCGAAAGTGTGGTTGTGTCCGGAATAAAAATCATGAAGAGGCCGAACATTTTTATTGATTAGAGTGAATTAAAGATATGGAATTCAACTCTTCATCCACCATTCGAAAATCAAGTGTTTGCAAGGCCTGATTACGCTAAAGTTTTGAACAGAACGATTCAATTTATATTGTAGTGATTAGTTGTACTTCACTGAAGCCTTAAGTGTCCGTAATATGAATCAAAACGGTACTAGCAAAAATATGCCGTAGTTCTGGTCATATTCATGCGTCATTAGAAAAATTAAACACTCCAGCTGTGTTCCCTATCATTTCCTGCGAGTCCTTTTCAAAGTTTATTATTAACTGCGTTCGACTAACACGGTTAGAAAACTTTTCAAAGTTGGCTTGAAGATAGTGTTTTTTTTAGTGTGATCACTGTAGTTGTCCCGATTGAACCATTCACATTAAAACCCACATCAAGTTGTTCAAAACTTGAAATTGAACACAACATTAATGAACACTTATTAATGGTTCAACTTTAGGTACACTTTTCATCCTGCCCATTGTGGCCAGAACGCACCGTACATACCTTATACCACCAGATATCGTCTCACCATGCTTTGAATGTGTTCCGAACGCTGACCTTCGCACCATCGACACAAAATCACAATAGCGCTTTCACTTTTTTCGCACTCCTTTCTCATTTGCTTTGTCAAGGTCACCGATTGCCAGCCAAATGCCTCTGTTTTCATCACACTGCTTATCGAATAACTTTAATTGCCACATAATCAAAACATTATTTCTTTCGCACTCTTGATTCACATTTGCGTGTTTGTTCACGAAAACTAAATTTTAACTGCACCATTTTCCACAGAACACTACAAACAATATTTTGTACTTCATAGCCATTTTTCACCTCGTCGCCACTTGTGGTAACCGCGGGTTCATAGATCGAGCGTGTATACCCGACTGAATGCTGCTGTACAGAGCATGTGCTAGGTATGGCACTATTCAGTGTGTACTGTATGAAGGGTATAATGTATATGACTGTGAATGAGTAGAGCGCTCATCACCACAGAGCCAAAAAATTCGGAAATAGTTTTCACGATTGGTACCATACTTTGCTTTCTCAATAAATTCAAACGGCTTAGCCTTGGGCAGCTTCGTTTTGCTCTTCGGAAAACTTATCTTATTATTGAGTTGATTGCTCATTCTCAAACAAATTTTCAAAATTATCCATTTCCTTTGTTTCTATTTTTACCACTTTGTTGAAAGGAAGCGTTAAACTCAGAGATTCACTTTTTCTGCTGTTGATAGTTATAATCATAATCGAAAAGAGACAGAAATATCTCTTAAATTCACATATTATTTCATCAGCAAATGATTATGGTTCAAATTTACCAATGTATTTCATTACACTGGCAATCACAACCAATGATAAACAGTAACTCTCCCGATCACGCTGAACGTGACGCTCATCCAGAAATGTCGTCATATGACTCAATATCACTTTTTTGGGCGTAATCTTTGGCAGACTATCAATTGCCTCAATACTTTCCAATCAGTTGTCATATTCATTGATGCAAAGGTAAGGCCAAAAGCAAATCAAGGAAAACTCGCATTAATCTGATCCCGAGCAACAATCGATCAAATAGTTGATAAGAGATCCGCTCCTTATCATCGGTCGGCTGATATGGGGTTGCATCCCGTTCGATAGCCAAAATATTTGCTAACCGAGTGCTCTCGTATCTCTCTGTATTGCAAATACGAGCTCCCTCTCTCAATGGTAGTGCATACTTCGGAGCACCAATTCAAATTGCCCAGATAAGGCCAAGCCTATAAAAGGATCGTTCGATGGCTTTGCAGAGCTTTAGTATCGTGCAGGTGGATCGTAGCGGAGTTGTGCCTAAAGGTAGTGTCTCGGGAATTCGAAGCAGATCGTGAGGAATAAGAAGAAAGGAAGATCTCAGTGGAATCCGGATTTCGTTAGATGTCCTTTGAAGAGTTCTGTGGCGGTCCCTTTTGGGTAAGAACTTCGGTGGGATGCATTCGTTGTGAAATGATCTCTGGTGGAACATGTGGTCTGAAGCAGGGCAATGAATCATGAAAGGGGTTCTTCCAATACACGGCAATGAAAATGCCAAAATTGGCTATCTTATCAGTCGCGGAGGTGATATAGCACTCGATGATGGCCAATATGTGATGGTGTACTCGTATTGATGCACGATGACTTGTTGAAATGTTCAGAAGTGAGATACAGCTGTTTACAACCGTATGGACATCGCCTTTCGTGATTGTGTCAATAAAGACTTCATTGCTGCCTTGTAGGGGAAGGTTAATAAACGCACCGATTAACTCTGATATCTCTTCTCGTCAACAGGACGGCCAGAAGGAATGGCGGCAGGACAATCCGGATTTGACCTTTTGCTTCCAACGAGTTGCCCTGCAGTGGGTTCCCTGTTTCTTCCTGTTTGTCTTTTCCCTGTACGAAGTCTACAAGTATGGCACTAGCCGCTACCGAGATATACCATGGAATTGGTTCAACCTGTCAAAGATGCTGGTCAATTTTACGTTGATGTGCATGAGCTGGATCGATCTGGGCATGGTTGTGACCTACAAGGACGAGCATGGCCTGTTCGACGTCCAGATCGTGACGGCGATATTTAACGCCATATCTTATGTGAGTTTACGAGCGCAGCTTGCGATGGAATTCATCAAAGTAATATTCTTCCTCTATCCATTCGTAGATTGTCCTTATGGTACTGATATTCTTTCAACGGAGATATGGCATCAGAAGCTCGGGGACGATCTTCATCTTCTGGTTCATGCGAATGTTCTTCGGTATCATTCAGCTTCGAACAGAAATTCAAAACAAGGGAATTCGTGGCGAAGTAACGGGCGATGGCGTTAACTTTTGGGAGTTCCAATACATCAGCTACTGCATTCAGTACGCTTTCATCTGTCTAATGTTGGTGGTTGAGTTCTTCCCGGATCAGGAACCATCGTACAGCGATTACCCGGAATCCAAGAAACCAAGTCCGGAACTGCGATCCAGCTACTTTGTGCGGTTGTTCTTCCTGTACTTCGACTCGTTCACGTGGCGTGGATTCCGCAATCCGCTTACCATGGACGACATGTACGACATCAACCCGCAAGATGCGTCCGCAGAGCTGGTGCCACCGTTCGACAAATACTGGTACGAAAGCGTGGAGAAGGGTCGACACAAACAGATGGCCGCCGACAAGAAAGCTGGAAAGACGAACATCAATTACAAACCACACTCGCAAACCAACGGATCCGTGTTACCAGCGATTGTCAAAGCGTACGGAGCTCCATTCTGGTTTGCAGGTCTGTTCCAGTTGGCGATCTCCGGACTGCAGTTTGCCAATCCGTATCTTATGCAGTAAGTTCTTCACATCCTTTTACTTTTCCAACTTTCTGAATTTCTTTCAAATCCACAGGGAACTCATGAAGTGGATCGCTTTCCATGGCCCCAATTGGCAAGGAATTATATTGACCTTCGGCTTGTTCGCAACATCTCTGCTCATAGCGTTGTTCAACGGTCAGTACTTCTACAACACCTTCCTGACCGGGTTCCGCATCCGTACTGGGCTCATTAGCGGTATCTATCGTAAGGCGCTTCGGATATCAAGCTCCGCGAAAAAAGACACCACCGTAGGAGAGATCGTCAACCTCATGGCAGTGGATGCCCAGCGGTTCTTCGAATTGACTTCCTACTTGCACGTCCTCTGGTCCGGTCCGGTGATCATCGCGCTGTGTATCTACCTGCTGTACGACATCTTGGGAGTGGCCGTGTTTGCCGGGCTTGCCGTAATGATCATAATGACTCCGGTTACTGGAGTGATGGCCACGCAGTTGCGCGACCTGCAAGTCGAACAGATGAAGATCAAGGACGATCGCGTCAAGAAGATGAACGAGATTCTTGGCGGAATCAAGGTCCTCAAGCTATACGCTTGGGAGAAAAGTTTCCAAGATTCTATCCTGAAGGTCCGAAGCAAGGAAATCGGCATCCTCAAGAAGATGGCGTACTACGGAGCGGGAGTGTACTTCACGTTCACCATTGCTCCATTCCTGGTTACGTTGGTTTCGTTTGCTGTGTACGTATTGATTGACGAGAACAATCACCTCGATGCACAAACGGCCTTCGTTTCTTTGGCCTTGTTCAACATTCTGCGCATGCCATTGGGTTGGCTTCCGATGATGGTGACCTTCGCTATGCAGGCTTGGGTGTCGATCAAGCGTATCGACAAGTTCATGAACAGCGCCGAACTTGACCCGAATAACGTTACGCATCACAAGAGTGATAAGGCGCTGTACATTAAGGATGGATCCTTCTCTTGGGGTGATGAAACGCTCATACTGAAGAACATCCATTTGGCGCTGAAGAAAGGTCAGCTGTCGGCAGTGGTTGGCGGTGTTGGAACAGGAAAGAGTTCGCTTATCTCTGCCTTGCTTGGAGAAATGGAGAAGATCAGGGGTTCGGTTAATACGGACGGCACGATCGCCTACGTTCCTCAGCAAGCCTGGATCCAGAATGCTACGCTTCGGGACAATATTCTGTTCGGGAAGTCGTTCGACCAAAAGAAATACGATCGCGTGATTGAATGCTGTGCTCTGAAGCCTGATCTGGAGATGCTCCCGGGAGGAGATTCAACCGAAATCGGCGAGAAGGGTATTAACTTGTCCGGTGGACAGAAGCAACGTGTTTCCTTAGCCCGCGCTGTCTACGCCGACGCCGATATCTATCTGTTTGATGATCCACTGAGTGCGGTCGATGCTCATGTTGGTAAGCATATATTTGAACAGGTCATTGGTCCACAAGGAATTCTTGTCGGAAGATCACGGCTGTTGGTTACGCATGGTATCTCATTCCTACCCCATGTGGAGGAGATCTTCGTCATGAAAGATGGTGAAGTATCGGAAAGTGGTTCTTATCAGCAATTGTTGGATCAGAAGGGCGCGTTTGCTGAATTCCTTTCTCAACACATCCAAGACTTGGATGAAGAAGATGAAGGTAACATATGCCTTGTATTGCAAACATCAAACATTTTACTAACATTCCTTTCACAGAAATCCAAATCCTCCAGGAAGCCCTGACGGACGAAACTTCGAAGGGTATCGTAAAACGTTTAGTCTCCATCCGTTCGAACCAATCCGACGAAGGTGTACCCCGGAAACGCACCAGTCGCCAGGAGTCCCGTTCCAGCATCAAAAAGGATCAACCGCCTCAATTGGCTCCCAAAGCAACGCTGATCGAGAAGGAAGAATCTGCCACCGGTGCCGTAACGTTAGCCGTCTACATAAAGTACGTCAAGGCGATTGGTCTATCCCTAGGTCTGTGGTCGATCATCTTCAGCTTCATCACCCAAGGTAGTGGAATATACTCCAGCATTTGGTTGACGGATTGGTCCGAGGATCCTGAAGCTATCACTGATACGTCCGTCCGGGATATGTACCTCGGTGTGTACGGAGCCTTGGGAGGAATTCAATCGATCGCTCTGTTCATCAGCTCTGTTGCGTTGGGCTTGGGTTGCTTGAAGGCCGCCAAGGAATTGCACGATAAACTTCTCGAAAGCTCTATGAGGATGCCCATGTCTTTCTTTGACACCACTCCTCTGGGTCGCATCATCAATCGCTTCTCCAAAGACGTAGATGTCATGGACAACGTCCTTCCGGCAACCATCCGAGCGTGGCTGTACTTCCTGTTCAGCGTCATCGGAGTGTTCGTGGTTATCGGAATTTCCACACCAATTTTCTTGGCAGTCGTACCTCCGTTGATCGTGATCTACTACTTCATCCAGAAGATCTACATTGAAACTTCCAGACAGCTGAAACGATTGGAGTCAGTCACGCGGAGTCCGATCTACTCTCACTTCGGCGAAAGTATCAGCGGTCAATCGACGATTCGTGCCTACAACGAGCAGTCTCGGTTCACGCGCGATTCTGAGGACAAGGTCGACTACAACCAGAAGGTATCCTACCCGACTATCATCGCCAATCGCTGGCTGGGAATTCGGCTGGAGATCGTTGGCAGTTTGGTGATTTTGTTCGCGGCCCTGTTCGCTGTTCTGGCGAGGGACACAATTGGGCCAGCTACCGTTGGTTTATCCATCTCCTACGCTCTGCAGATCTCTGCCACGTTGAGTTTCATGGTGAGAATGACGGCTGAAGTGGAAACGAATATTGTTGCTGTGGAACGATTGGAGGAATACACTGAGTTGCCCAGGGAAGACTCCTGGCAGAAGGGTTCAGTTGACAAGAGCTGGCCGTCGGAAGGTAAAGTGGAGTTCAAGGACTTCAAGTTGCGCTACAGGGAAGGGTTGGATCTGGTGGTCAAGGGAATTTCTGTGAACGTCAAAGGAGGCGAGAAGATTGGTATTGTTGGAAGAACAGGTGCCGGTAAATCCAGTTTGACCTTGGGTCTGTTCAGGTTGGTGAAGATAGAGATCATATGGTTACAACTATCACTGACAAAACATTTCATTACAGAATTGTGGAAGCAGCTGGAGGCAAAATCGTCATCGACGGGGTCGACATTTCACAGATTGGTCTCCACCAGCTGCGAGGTCGTCTGACGATCATTCCGCAGGATCCGGTCCTGTTCTCCGGAAGTCTGCGCATGAACGTCGATCCGTTCGGATCCTACTCGGACGACCAAGTATGGAAAGCCCTCGAACTGTCTCATCTGAAGACGTTCGTAAAAGGGCTGCCAGCCGGGCTGGAGCACGAAGTGGCTGAAAACGGAGAAAATCTCTCCGTGGGTCAACGCCAACTGATCTGCTTGGCTCGAGCGGTTCTCCGGAAAACGAAGGTACTGATTTTGGACGAAGCAACCGCTGCGGTTGACTTGGAAACGGATGACTTGATTCAGGTAACATTTGAAACTCATTCAAACAAATTCGTCAGAACTTATCTCTCTCCTATCGTCATATTACAGAAAACAATCCGCACGGAGTTTGCCGACTGTACAATACTGACGATTGCTCACCGTCTCAATACCATTATCGATTCCGATAAGGTATTGGTGTTAGATAAGGGTCTCGTGGCTGAATGTGATTCTCCGCAGAATTTGCTCGCCGATAGGAGTACTATTTTCTACAGCATGGCGAAGAATGCGGGTATTGTTAGCTAGTGAGCGTTTATGTTGATGTTGTGGGTGTAGTAATAATGATTGATATTTTATATTGCTAAACCGTCGTTGTAAATTCAGAAATCAGTGAAATATTACATCACCGTACCAGCATTAGTGGGTACTTGCGTACAAGACCCTTATAGAATGGGATCGTTAGTAATAAGATAGCTTCGCCATCGAATGGAAATTATCATTGATTAGCCCAATTTGAAACTACGTCTCTTCTTGTTTTACTGCTTTGAAACAGTGCACAGTGGTCCAGGAAACAGTTTTACGCGGAAAGATGCATTTTGAGCTTTAGAATGAAACATTAGACAAAAATGGTCTTCTACAAAGTTGTTTGTATTAGTAAAGCCCTTTGTTTGGTGTTATTGAAAATTAGGGTGGACCACATTTTCATAGAAATTGTGTAACTAACTTTCTTATTTGTAGAAATTATATTATACATACTTCAGCAAAGTTGTAGACCATTCAATTTCAAGCAACTTTGCCGAAAAAAGTTTTTTTGTATCTCTTAAATTGACTGATTTAGAGCTTTTTTCCTACGGCGACATAGGGTGGTCCGAATAAAACTGGTTTTCTGACTCTAGAGTTTTCAATTCAAATTTCTCATCAAAGTAGTCTATGAAACACTTTTAGAGCTTTGAAAAATGCGTAATTTGGTGATGATGATCTCTTTCCGTTTGGGAGTTATTGTTGTTTTTCTCTCAAAAACTTGCCTACTTTGATTGAGAATATCTCTGATTGGGGCAAACATAAAAAATATCTTATGACGGCATTCGGAAGACAAAATAAAATTTTCATTTCATTTATTTATTTATTGTTACTTCCAACTGACCATTCCCGACCAACCAGTCTTTATAATTCTTTATAGATCTTTGACCAACGATAGCGATCGCTAACGGTTCAAAACGAATCTATATCGATCGCTATCGAAAATCACTGACTGGTTGACCGGGTTGTGGTCTTATTGAAATTTTACCTTAAAATTAATGAATGCTTACATACAGCACAAAAAACAAGAATAACAAATACAATTGCTCGAAACTACAGAGATTTTTGTTCATTAAAAAAAATACAATAACATCAAGCGTAATGATAAATGGAACACAACAATTTAACTACTAATCACAAGTGATATTCGGTTTCCATACAGTACAACGATTTTCGAATGCCCTGAATCTAACATTTTTGGGCCAAGTAGACGGTTTCAATGCTAACGCTTTCCAGTTTCTATCGAAATCAATTTTAAACGATACATAATCCAACTCATTTTCGTTTTGCTTCGAAACAAGCCTTCTCACCCTAACTTGGCTGCGATCAACAGCGTTCAAGCATTTGCATGCAAGATTCTTCACATCTAAATCAGTGGCATTGCGATCGATGTTTGTCACAAACAAAGAAAACGTTTCTCCGGAATCAGACATTGGAGAGGAATCGTCACTCATAGTTGCGCACGCACTCGTATCTCTCGTTCCATGTAATAGATGACTGCTATGCACAGGTGATGATACAGGAGTAGAGTGTTGTTGTTTTTGTCTATCCAACTGCTGCTGAGTAGTTTCGAATACCATCGTGCCAAGAGCTTCCATGATGTCGTTAACTTTAATCTTCAGTTCCTCAATTTCGGCTTCACATGTTGATTGATGTGTGCAGCACGTATCGGCTTCTTGACTGTCAACATTGCCATCTCGGGAATTGCAGAAGTCCATCAAGCATTCATCACACATCCATAGAATATTTTTGGAGAAAAGAGCGCACACGGTAGCCTCAGATAAGCCAACGCATTTGGAGTGATAACGTTTTGCACACTTTCCCTCGCACACAGTATAGCGTTCTCGCTTGCGATCGATAGTGTGCATGCATTTATTACACTGCATAATAGGCTCTAGATCACTCAGCGTAAGAATGGCGGGTAACTATTTATGAATTTCGTATCCGAAAATTCGAAGCAGTTCTAATATCACTATGCACTGTATTCTTGATGTAATTTAAGCAGCAGAGAGATGTTATTCGGCATACAATATAACGACGTTCGAAATCTTTTTTAAAAGCGATTATACACACGCGTTACAGTAATTAGCAGAGCAAAGTCAACCAAACAGCCTTGCAAATCGGTCACTCAATCACGACTTGTATATTATATCAAAAAATTACAGATGTGTTATTTTTGTAACTCCAATAAAATGCCCTGAAAAACAAAGGGTTTTAAGCAGAAAAACTTTAATAACTTTTGAACTAAAATAGATATCATAAATATTTTTGCATGAAAATTTGCGTTTTGTTGAGTTCTTAAAGTCGTTCATAGACCGCTTTGGCGAGAAATCTGAAATAAAAAAGATAGGGCTCTAAAACTATTTTAAAGATTGTCATAGTATGTATTTCTTTATTATTTTGCATTTTGAGCATGAAAATGAAATTTTAGACAAAAATGATCTACTACAAAATTGTTTCTAAAAATGTAAGCTTCCATACTGTGTCATTTAAAACTAGGGTGGTCCATAATATCACACAAATCATATAATTAACTTTTTTACTTGCAAAAATACTGGTATATACAAACAAAGCGGTAGAACATGAAATTTTGATCAACTTTGTCAAAAAAAGTTTTTCTGTAGCTCAAAATTTGACCAATCTAGAGCATTTTTTCCTAATCATCGCAAGGTGGTCCAACAAAAATAAGTTTTTTAACTCTAGTTTTTTTAATACTAGTTTCTTGTCAAAGTCATCTATGAACGACTTTTAGAACTTAACAAAACGCAAATTTTAATACAAAAAGATTGTTGATATCTATTTTTGTTCAAAAGTTATGAAAGTTTTTGTGATAAAAAATATTTGTTTTTGAAGACAATTTATTAGAGTTACAAAAATAACACATCTGTATTTTTTTGATATAATATACAATTTTATTTTGTCTTTCGAATGCCGTCAAAAGATATGTTTTATGTTTGTCCCAATCAGAGATATTCTCAATCAAAGTAGGCATGCTTTTAAGAGTAAAACAACAATAACTGCCAAACGAAAAGAGATAGAGAGTTTCTTCACTCACCAAATTACGCATTTTTCAAAGCTCTAAAAGTGTTTCATAGACTACTTTGATGAGAAATTTAAATTGAAAACTCTAGAGCCATAAAACCAGTTTTATTCGGACCACCCTATGCTACCTTAGGAAAATAGCTCTTAATCGGTCAATTTAAGAGATACAAAAAAACTTTTTTCGGCAAAGTTGCTTGAAATTGAATGGTCTACAACTTTGCTGAAGCATATATAATATAATTTCTACAAATAAGAAAGTTAGTTACACAATTTATATGAAAATGTGGTCCACCCTAATTTTCAATAACACCAAACAAAGGTCCTTACTAATACAAACAACTTTGTGTAAGACCGTTTTTGTCAAATGTTTCATTCTAAAGCTCAAAATGCATCTTTCCGCGTAAAACTGATTTCTGGACCATAGTGCAGTGCCCATTCTTTAGATGTACAGTCTACAAGAGGGTGCGATATTTGCCAGAAAACCTTTCGCCAGAATAGAGCCTCTCCTAGTTTTTATTATTTATATTTGTTTAGAGTTAATAGGTAATTTCATAGATTTTTATCTGAATTTTTCAGTTACAATAAAAATGTTTTTTTAATATAATCTGCACAGGGAATTATGGTTTGAAAGATTCCACAAGAGATTCTTCTTTCTTTTCATCATAAGCTATTCTTGAAAGTTTTGTGTCATCTAAAGGACTAGTTCATCAGATATTTCGATTACGTTGCAACTATTTGTGCCATCTGAGCATGAGCATGAGCATGAGCATGATTGACCGCCCGCAGTTGCTACTCCGTTATTGCGAGAACAGCTGTACTTACACAGGGAACCAACAGATGCTACTGAGGATCAGTAACATCTTTAATGGTGCTCTCATTATTATAGCAAACAATACCAGCGCCGGCTGCGTCCGAATGCAGGTCAATTTGGGAATTGAAGGGAAATGTTGACGTTTTACTTACTTTATGGAAGCCGAGGAGTCTTCTGCACTTCCACAAGAAAACACTGGGAGTTTGGATATGGGAAAGGATTCGTTTTGGTAAACGATAGAGATATATTTTTAAATGAATACCTACCTTGATATCTTGATGGCTACAGCGTAGCGTCACGCCATTGCCGGGCGTGTTGTAGAGCTCCATCTTCGTCGGTCTTGGGCGAAACCTCTCCAGTTGCCCCGAACGTTTAGGGTCGCCAGGTCCTCTTCCACTGCGTACAGCCAGCGTATTGCGGGCACCATTGACCGTTGCATAGAATCTCCGCATATCGTTCCGGCTCATGCTTTCGTGTTGCCTTTTCTTTCTGCGGTGGATTCGCTTTTCGTCGGCTCTCGCTGCCCTGTATCGCTCTCTGTTCTGTCTTGTACCGGCCACAAGCATAAGGCTTCTGGCGACATTCTTCATGTCTGTCACTCTCTGGCACTCTTCATTGTACCAGTCGTTTCGTCTTCGTCGTTGACCAGTGACAATCACTTCCCGCGCCGTTGTTGTCACAGCTTCGTGGATAGGGTCCCACAGGCTGTCGACGTCTCCAGCAACGTTGATTCTTCCCAACTGCTCGTCTAGTTGCTGACGGTATTGCGCAGCTACCCCATCAGTCGACAAGCGTTGTATATTGAAGCGCAGCGTTCTGTTTGTTGTGGAATTCGTGACGCTGGATAACCGCGCCCGAATTTTAGCTCATCGATACCGATAGTGCGATTACCAAGCGAACCGGACATGATCTGAATTCCGTCGCTCACCCACAAAGGAGCATGCAACAGATTCAACGGATCAAACACTACTGACGTGTTGATTTTTTTTCACCCGCACTTTGTTTTGGTTTTTTCTTCCGAAAAACGCAATCCGGACACAATTGATCCGGATTCCGTCGCTCGCCCTCAAAGGAGTTCAAACACTACTGACACCAGCACTTTGTTTTCGTTTTTTTTTTTTTTCGAAAAACGCGATCCGGACACAATTTATTTAAAGAACATCCTTTTTGAAGAATGGAGAATTCCTATTTGCGGCTCCGGTACCAAGTGCCGAACTTACCGCCGCTTCAAACAAACCATTGCCAGCAAGCCCTCCAGTCGGCATCCACCGGCCAGCAACGTTCAGCTGCCGCAGCCCCATCCGTGCCAACAACCCCACCTCCTGGCTGGTCCAACCAGGGACGTTCTCCAACCGTCGACCCGTTGGACGACGGGTCCCTCTATCCCCTGGAGGTAGTCACCGAACTCACCATGAGCTTATTCGAGCAACTGGGAGCCGTTCTAAACGAGAACAACTGAGCGCCGTGACCGTCACAGTGCAAACCTTCCTTGCAAAATATGGACCGCGAGCGGTCAACCAGAGTTCTCAATTGGAACGCTTGCTCCCTATGGAGCAAAACCCGGGAACTGTCTACCTTCCTAGACCAGGAAAGCATCGATGTAGCCGTAATTACGGAAACGCACCTCAAGCCGAAAGTTCGGCGTACTGCCCGAAACAAGCTACCAAAAACGACGGAACATCGACGGCACTAAAGCAAGACCTCACCAAGCCGACACGACGGCAGGGGCAGTTCATCCTGGCTGGCGACCTGAATGCAAGGCACGAGACATGAGGAAATACCTAGCGAAACAGAAATGACCCAATCCTACAACAGAACCTGGAGGAGGGCCACTACACCATCCTGGGCCCGGATTCACCCACCCGCCTGAGCCGGTCCGGGGCCCACTCAACCATCGATGTCTTCCTGACAAATATGGACGGCAACATCTCCCAACCGGTCGTTCATCAGGACCTCAGCTCGGATCACTACCCGGTGGTGGCAGAAGTTGGTTCCCTGGTCAACCGGCATCGGGTCACCAGGCGCAACTACCGCCTTGTCGACTGGGGTCGAATCCAGCGGTGCGTCGACGCCAACATCAGTATCTGATGCTCCCCTGGCGTCCATTGAAAACGTCGATTGGCAGCTGCAGAGCATCGAAGAGGCCATCTCCGTGGCCCGAGAGCAGCACATCCCAACATCTGGACTGGTGAGCAACACCCTTTCTAACGATCGAGTAACCAAAGATCTCATTCGCTTACGTAACACCAAACGTAGGCAGTACCAACGCACTGGTCTGGCTACGTAAAAAATCAAAGTTATTCGCATATAAAAAAATATCATGGCCAGAATGGTGGACCTTAGGAACGAAGATTTCTCCTAAAAGAAATTGTGCTAGGCCATTCTGGAAGATGACCTAAATTTTGAAAACCAAACCCAGACCAATTCCACCGTTGATCCCACTAGACAACACCGACTCTAAGGATCGCCTGATAACCTGATAAGCTGCGTCAAAGCGATAGAAATATTAGTAGTAGAACGCTAATAGCTTAGTTGTCACAAAACTGATTTCAATTTTTATCACCTTGAATTATGGTTTTTCATTGTTTGTTCTATACCATGATGTTGTTTTGGTTCTTAAAATTAATCTGACACTTTGAGGCCCGGTACTCACGCTGTCAGTTCGTGGCAAACTAGATGTTGGTAACACGAACAGCAGCGACATTAGCATTCTTAGGTTAATGCTTCTACTGTCAAAACCCACCATCTGAGGTAGTGATGGGCAAAACAGGTCACTTTAAGGAACGGAACGGACCCGGTTCATTCACGAAGGTGAACCGGATCTTTTAATCGGTTCATCAATCTTTTCCCCCAAAACTCTCAAATTCATAAAAATAAAAACATAATTAAGAATAACGGTTATATGGTCATATATTTATATGTTTCAGCTTTCAAATCTTTCAAAGTTATGACGAATTGTGGCTAACAAACAAGATTTGCGAAATGTTCTTTGGGCAAAGCCGGCTACGCCTTTCCGAACAAATTTGACCTGCCTTTGAAAACAGGCGTTCGCATGGAACTGATGTTGCTGGAATACACAGTCGTTTTTGCATTAAGCCGTACAAATTAGGATAGATAAAAAATATAAGAAATATTTTTCGATTTCAAGCGTTGCCGACGATTCCGGATCCTTATTGCCTTGAAGTTTCATAACACTTGCATCAAATTATTTCCAGACAAGAGACTTTGGTGTATCATCCAGGTCCTCAGCATTTGTTTGTTGATCAGTCGAACCACCCGGGTCGTTTTGTATTATCACCCGAATCAGCGATTTACGTATTTGATTGAAATTTGCCTCCTCGCCAAACCCTTGCTTCTTGAACCTAGGGTCCAAAAAAACAGCCTAGCCAACGAGTTCGTTATCTTCCATATTTCCAAACCGTTTCACGATTCCGCTTAGAAGTTCTTGTCCTAGCTTACGCACACTCGCAGGAAGTGATGGTAGTTGGTCCAAGTTTTGCTGAACTTGTCGTTGCATGATTCGAGCCAAAACAACATTTTTCGATAAAGATACGTTCTTTTCTGCAGAAATCTCCTCCGTGACTGCATAGAAAATTTCTAACATTTTAACTGAGCCCTCAATAACGTCCCAATCTCGGGTATCCAAACGTAGTTTTGATTCCAGCAGAGCCAAGGTTGAAACAATAGCTCTCTTATTTGCCAAAATACGTTTAAGCATATCGTCAGTTGAGTTCCACCTTGTAGGCACGTCTTGCTTCAACTTAAGTTGTTTCATATTAAGATTCTCCATCATTTCTTGAAGCTTAGCCAAAGCATGGTTACTTTTTTTGAAATATTGCACGATGTTTTTTGCATTTATCAACAACTGGTTTGATAGAGTTCGCGATGCTGCGTTGCACGACTAAATTCAAAGAATGTGCAAAACATGATAGATGATTCATTTCTAGTTTGGTTGCAGCGCTTTTCATGTTGGCTGCATTGTCAGTAACTATTGCCGTCACTTTATCAGCAATAGAAAACTTCTTCAATACATTTGTAATCCAATTGGCGATATTTTCGCCAGTATGTTTCTCACTGAACTCTGAACATTCTAGTAAGTAGGATTGAAGTACCGTTTTGGAGTTCAAAAAGTGCACCGTGAGTGCATAAAATCCAACATTGTTCGAATTTGTCCATCCATCGCTTGTTAGAGAGACAGCGTGAGCTTCTGACAAACTGCTCAAAACTTTGGTAAAATTTTTGTTGTAAATAACGGGCAGCAAACTGTTCGATAAAGTTTTCCGGCTAGGCAAGGTATAACTCGGATTTAACATTTCTACATACTTCCGAAATTCCTGATCTTCAACAAACGAGAAAGGTTGATACTCGCAGCAAATCATCCTCAACAGTTGCATATCGATGAGTCTGCTTTTCTGCACGGAAAGTGGTTTGATGATATCGACATACCTTGACATTGTTGCCTGAGATTCCGTGCGACAGTGCGCCTGACCAGCAGGAGGAATATCCGCAGGACGATTGACCGAGATTTTCGAAGCAGTCTCAAGGTTATCGTTAGTAATTGGAGTGAGAGGCTTCGTTGAAACAGGACCATCTTGTCGACAAACAGTGCTCGGTCCAGTAGAATCATTTTCCACAGGTTTGACTGTCGCAAAAGAAGTTGCTGTTCTTGAATACTGAACCATGGGATGCTTGCTGCTCAGTCTTTTTAAATTGCCGGTAGATCCAGCGGATAGAGCAATTGAGGTTCCGCAGTATCGGCAGCGACCTTTGCCTTCCTCTCGCGTGAAATGGTACCAAACTTCACTTGTGCTCTTCCTTGCACCGACATTTTTCTCCTATGAATAATAATTTCCAAAAGGTTAATGAATGTTGCGTCCATGTATTTTTATTTAAAATGCTCACGGTTTTGATTTAATGATTCTAAAATGTCCCATGTGAGAGACTTACAAAACAGTTTTTATTCAAAACTTTTATAAAAATAATGCAGTAGATTTTCTCCGACTATAATAAAACTCGTTATTCACGTTTTATTTAATTAGCTTTATCAGTCATCAGACATGATTGATGCATTTTAATCATGAAATAAGTATTTTACACCCCGTATTGAGGGACGCATTTTAAGCTTGTGGGTTTTTTCGAAAGATAGACTAAACTAATGCAGAGTGAAAGTATAGAGCGATGCAGCAATCATTAGAAGAGTAAGGATAGAAAAATACACATGCTAGATAGAGCAAAATATGTTTTTCTCCTTGAATGAACTACGGATCACTCACTCTCTCTAGTGATCCGGCTCATTTGAACGCATCCGGATCTGATCGCCCATCTCTAATCTGAGGCTCCAAAGGACTCAGAACGGATTCCTCCGAATGATCCTCAACAGTCCTCCGAGAATGACAACAACTGAGGTCTACGGAAGAGCGCTTTGGTGACTCGATCGATAACAGGGCTCGCTGCCAACAATCTGGCCAGCAAGTCATCCGGGACCTCGTTTCCCCCCAGGTTATCATTAGTGTAAATAGTAGTAAGGTTATCAAATTGTAATTTTCGAAAACTACCAGAGCCCATAAGGCCAAAAAACAAAACACCACTAGGGTAAAACCAAATGGGCTGGTAGCCCATCAAAATCAAAAAGTGACCAAAAAGTGTCTTCAAAACTACAAGTATTGGTCATAAAAATGGCTAGAAATAAAATACGTTCTATGTGTATATAAACCAATCTACTGCCCATAACTGCATATTTGTCACATTCGTCATATTTGACAATTGGATGGACAAAAATCACAGTTTTTTGTAGCTTGATCGAAAGAGCACATTTTTCTAAGTATGATACAATTTTATTGCACTTCTAAAAGGTATATGATAAATGATTCAAAAAGATTTCAATCCGTCGACGTTCCAGGCCACGGGAATTTGTAAAACTTTCAACGTAGATTCAGAATATGTTAGAAACTGGATACCCCTTTCGTGTTAATACCGTGGAGAGTAGAGTGTTCATACCGGGACAAAAAATTCAGGGATATTACAAATTTCAGGATTTTCCGTTTCCCGGGATAGTAGTTCTGACACCCCGAGAATCTCGGGTTTCCCGAAATGTATGTAGAATTTGATGAAAACCACTAAACTTCAATAAAAAACAATAACATTTTTCTTATTAGATAAAATAGAAAACCATCATTGAAAAGAGTAATTATTTTCAAGATAAGACCAATGTACCAAGTAAGAAACACATATTTTTATTTGTCTAGTTGCAAAGTTTTAAGGCAAAGTAGACCATAATTGAAATTTGTACTGGGCATCGATCATTGTGGCTAATTCATCTCACGATTGCGAAACAAAGAAAACCGCTTGGTTTTGCACTCAGATAACTGAAAAGGTATCAGCATACTTTCTGCATGTAAGCGCAAGTAGTGATACTTTTTCGAATCAATATTACTTATGTTGACTGAGTTTTATCACTTTGAAATTGCGAGCTGCAAAATCAACATGGCATGCAAAATCAACGAATGACGGGCTACTTAGCTTTAATGCTTTTCTCTTCATCATTAGCCATTTTTGTAAGCAAATACTGAGAAAAATAATTTGAAAGTAGGGAAAGTGTACCAGTTATGGCCATAGTGGTTCCCTATTTGGCCATTTGTGAAATTTCGAAGACTTTCACATTTTTAATCTTTTTGAATGTTTTAACATCAAGATATATCCTATATCTTACTGCTAAAACACACAAAACTTTTCAAAATGTGGAAAAATTTAAGTTATCACGTATGGCGAAATAGGGAACCACTATGGCCATAACTGGTACACCTACCCTACATCTAAACTTCGATCAATAATTTTCAGTTATTAACTTTTAGCACGATATTCTACAATACCTTCAATTATCTTTAATTGTTTCTTTTGTTCTAAAGTTTTGATGAGTTTTGAAATGTCTGAAGCAAATTGCTTAAATATTATGACTCAATTTTTTACCATACTTCTATTGTCCCATGTGAATAGGAATCCAAGCAAACATGATACTGACATGTGTTTATTAGAGATGGTCGGGTTTCACATTTTCCAAACCCGAACCCGACCCGTACCCGACTTATTTTATTCCTTCAAACCCGGACCCGACCCGAACCCGAGACAAAAATTGAAAAGCAAACCCGGACCCGACCCGAACCCGAAAATTTTACGCTGTTCAAACCCGAACCCGACCCGAAACCCGAAAAAGTTTTCTAAGAAAACCCCGAATAGAATCCGGGTTCGAAAAGATGATAAATTCATAGTTTCTGATGCATTGGGAAGCTTTCAGGTTGTTACTTTGTGAACATTTCTCACAAAACCCGACTAATCCCGACATTTTTCAAGCCCGAACCCGACCCGTACCCGATAATTTTTAAGCCTTCAAACCCGACCCGAACCCGAACCCGAAAAAAATTAAATTTTCAAACCCGAACCCGACCCGAACCCGTCGGGTTCGGGTTCGGGTCGGGTTTCGGGTTTGAAAACCCGAGACCCGACCATCTCTAGTGTTTATGGGCAGTATAGAGAATTTGAAAAAATCACTAGCAAACCCATAATTAGTCAAGCTAAGTTTTGATTTTTATTAAGTTACATCAACAGAGTACAAAAACCATATATGAAATATGATTTGTTATAGTTATTGGAAAGCTACATTATCTTTTTATTTCATTTAAAAACTTTGTATTGTTGGATTTGTAATTCCATTTCTATCAAAATACTCGTTCTATTGAACATTTTATAAATCCCGGGATAACGGCACTTCCCGAGACAAGCCAAGATTTTTGTCCCGAATCCCGGGACGAACAAAATGGCCGGGAAATGAACACTCTAGTGGAGAGTCATCAAATGATAAACAGTTTCAGTCAACGTACTGTTATCTGTGAGTATGTTTTAGAAAATTTAAAAGTTGTTTTGTCACATTGCTATATGTAGCAGCATAACCGTCACATTGATAATATTCATGAGCCTCGTAATGTAGTTGAAAAGAAACTTCTAACAATATTGTATACTGTATACAATTTCATCCAATATGCACTTTTGAGTCTCTGGTAGTTTTTAGAAATTTTTGTTTTTTCTCATACTGCCATAAAATGTATGGTTTTCCATTTACTCAATGCCTACTTTGGTCGAATGTTACAAATATGGAGTAAGCAAACTCCGGATACAATTTTTAGCAAAATTCCTGTTCATTAGCAACCTTACTGGCAAAAAATCATTGAAGATTTTGAAGTAGAGATGCAAAACTAATTACTTGAAGCATTTCCGTGGAATAATTTGAGGGAAAATTTTTAGTTGTAGACAAAATTTTGGTGGCAGTCGTTAATGAATTTCAAACAAGTCTGAAAAAAATCCTGATAGAATTCAAAGTTCAAAAGCTAAATTCGTGGCAGAAAGTCTGTAAAATTAAACCATTTCTTCCAAATAAACAACAGTAAAGGCCCAAACGCAATAATAGCGGAACGGCAACGGAAAGCGCAACTGGTTCGCCAGCATGGATCCACCACATCGACTGAGTTGTCAACGAATGAAAGTAAACTGACACTGAGTCGACAAGCATGTTATAGATCATGCTGGTGAACCGGTTACGCTTTCCGTTGCCATTCCGCTATCAATGCGTTTGGGCCTTAACTCCAAAACGCAACTGATTATTGATGAATTTGAGATAAACCGAATTAGAAAATTATTCCATTCATATTAAAATATCTATATTTTAACTGATCGTTTGAATAAATGAATTAGGTTTTGAAAACTATCATATCACTCAGTGGCGGCTCGTAATTACACGTTTTATCTAATCTACGACCCTGAAAATGACTAATTTTGCATATTTAGATTATAAAACAAACAGTAAACGCTAATTTGTTATTGTATGAACATGTGGATTTAATTATTTGGAATAGCCACTGATGTTACTAGTAATTAATTATTATTGTTCAACAACGTTCAAGCATTCATTAAAGAGACGTGTTTATGTATAGACATAGTTTACCAAAGCCGTATGAAAAACAGTGTCAAGAGTTGATTCATGGATAAATGAATAGTTTATTTGTTGGAATTTCAAATACAATTTCTTAAATTATTAATAGTACTCGCTTTAGATGTTCTGTACGAGTTTCTGACAACTTTTTGAAATTTTTGGTTGTTATTTCTAACCATCGCCGGCTTATTTTCCGGAGGAGTTTTGATGATGTTTGGAAAGGTTACCTGCCTTTAATTTCATACTCATCAGATCACGAAAAAAGTGACTTTAGTGACCATTTTCGTGAAAAAAGTGACTTTAGTGACTTTTTGTTGAAAATAGTGACTTTTTAGTGACCAGGTCGAAAAAAGTGACCAAGTCACTAAAAAGTGACTTGCTACCAGCCCTGAACCAACCTAACCTGAACAAAAATCAAATGACCAAATACAACAACGCTAAAGGACCTTTAGGTCAAATCTCTTAAAATGTAAATTAGTTACTAAGTAAAAACCAAAGAAAGTAAACATGAATTGAATGCAAAAATGCAAATGCCGATTAAGGGGACTATTGTAGTTATGGAACGTCAACTCATCGAGGGTTAGTAATTGAAACGCATTTTCGGATGACTTCCTCAGTTTGGTTGTTAAAAATGGATGTTCCAAGATCCAGTCGAAATCGCTATTACCATATAATTGAAACATTTCAAGTCTTGGACAGTGACCATGTGTAGTACATTGAGACTCGACTTTAACATCAATAGGAAATACTTTACGGCTGGTAAAAAAAACGATCTCGTGAACTAAAATGAACTAGTTTCGAGAGCTTATCAACGCTAGTGTTTACACATATTGTCAATCGATTTGGGAAAAATAGAGGACACCTGATAAGGGCTCGGTTGTTTGTGCCGAAGGCTATCAAAGGCAGCTGAAGGCCTATAGGTGTATGTGACGTATCCACCTGTTGGTCAACGTTGTCTGTCCTTACTAAGAACCGCCAAGTGAGCAAGTGTGACGTACGTTTGTGCACACTTTCTGAATGCTTAGTCAACTAAGAACATCGCGAAATTATGTTTATTTTGCCGTTTCGTTAGATTGGGTAATCTCTCTGTTGGACGATGACGGCGATAGCGCCTACGATGGCGATGATTGTCCGAATTGTTCGCAGGGTTGGTTAGGCTTTTAGGCTACTTTGATTGTGCTTCAGTTTCGTCGAAAGCAAATGATTACTTGGAACAAAACGCATCTCAACTTATATGATAGGATCTGCAAAAAGAATTAAAAATAAAATAAAATAAAGAAACATAAAAATTTTAATTAGACCTTGGCTCCAATCCCTTTTGGAAATTATCTGATATTTTGAAAATACCTTAGAGGAAAATACCGACGTTGAAAAAGGAAAACAAATTATTACTAACTAATTGCGAAAAAGCTCAAAAACTTGCTATACAGATTGAAAGCGCGCACAATTTCAATTTAGGACTTACTAGTCCAATAGAGAATCAAGTTACTCAGGACTTCGAAAAGATTCTTAATGAAGAGAACGTTTACGAAAATTCCTTGGAGACTGATTTAAAAGAAGTGAGAACTATTATTAAAAGCTATTAGCTTAGCCCACTGTTCTCAAGTGCACAAGTGTTTTTCCGGCTCACATAGAAATTAACTTTCTATGTTTAATTACCGGTATAAAAATCGTGAGTGGCAGTGCAAAAGGTGCATAAGATACCGCTTTGAAGATTTTCGCGTGTGTAAGAGTGAGAAACAGTGAAAATAAACGACTTTTCCTCATACAAAAATCTGGTGTGACGGTAACCCGCATAATCATGAACCATACAAGTACCGTTTCCCGTTTTGTCCATAACAATTTGCTACAATATGTGAACAATTTCGTACAGTATCAAAAATAACAATAAATCTACCCTACCGCAAACGTTGTTTACAGTTTGATAGATGGTAACTGAGAAAATAACAATATGAGGAATAGGCGGTTAAGTTATGTAACCATTTGAAACCGACGATTTTCGCGAACAAAATTTTTCGTTTACAGTTTACCAAACGTTAGATATATTATCCATTTTTTGTACAAATCACTGTTATGCAAACAGTTTGAAAACTGTATAACTATAAAATTGGAATAAAAAAAATACTGTATGTGTAATGATTGATTCACGGTTTTGTATGGCACTTTAACCGCTTACTGTACTGTTCTTTCACTGTCATACAATATAATAAGTAATAGGTTCATGTAGGTTATTTTTGTTTAATTGTTTATTATTGAAAAATATTTGGTTTTCCAAAAACTCACTTTATCTACCCTGAAGTGCCATGCGATGGTTTATAGTAAATATTAAAATACAGTTCCAACACCAGTCCTATAATTTCTCCCAACTCCTCCGCCATCCATGTGTCTTAGATCCGGAAAAGGCATTTTTCTTTCATCAGCTTGATGAAAAGTGAATCTACTCCGTAGATCGTAGAACTTCCATTGCCTTCGATCACCGTAGAAATGTTGTCATACCGGCACCGACAGTATTTCGTGGTTCCATGAGGGTTTTTGTGCTGCCATGCCACCTGGAATGACGATGAGTATCAGAACTTCAGACGGGATTTACGGCATATGTGGCTATTCGATAGAGCTGTGGGTTTAAACTTACCTGGCGGCATGGGAATTCCATGCGTTTTCGACGCTGCCGGATTGTTTGATTTCACGGAGTTTCAGGTGTTTCAGAAAATCAGCGGTTACTAAATAAAAAATAAACTTTGGCTGTTGTGGAAATATGACACAACGATGAAAATGATCAACGATGCACTAAATATGTTCAGTACAAATCGCTCACAAATATCAACATGTTTGACTGTTTGCCAAATTGTGAAACAAAAGTAACATATTGTTTTAATTTTCGTGTGTGCGTGTGTTGCCATGTTTCTTGCGATTATTTGAAAATATAATTTGAGAAAAGGTGATCAAACTGTTGCACAATTTCTCTCAAGTTTCTGTCTTCGTCTCGTTCTTCGTATGGTTTCACAATTTCTTGACACTTTTACATATTGTAACCGTTCACTAAGAACTCTGAAAAGTGTTCTTAATGATTTTAAGCTTTTTGATTGATATTGTTCGACAAATTGGCAACTATTTGGGATAAATTAACCATTTCTGTTAAAAGAAGCATACTGTTTGGAAGCTAAGGATAATTGTTATTTTCTATGCGGGAAATAAAAGATATAAAACGATTAAAGAACACGGCCATCATGCATGATGATAGTGACAGCAAGAATTTTGCTTGGATGGTAAGTCGCATGCAACATTTTGTCAAAACTTGGATGATATGACATCTGTGAAACTTGCATCAAATCAGTGCTGCAAGTTTCGCTGGAAAATTATAAGCTTAAAAAAAAAAAAAAATATTGTTCTTTTTTTTTTAATAACAGTAAACCATAAAATATATTAAAATAATTATTCATTATCATTATTGTTTTTTTTAACTCATTGAAACTTTTTTTTTTTAAATTCTTATTTATTTATTTTTTTTTGTGGATGATAAACGTCTTGATTAGTTTTAAAAGTTGTGTCACAGGTGACATGGTTGGTCATAATTCTTCAAGAGTATTACGTCATAAAGGTTGCCTAAGACACACAACAATAAAACATTTTCTGTGACATAAATAATCACAAATATGAAGTTCATCAAATTCCTGCAGGTGAACCTCCATCATGCAAAAGGTGCATCTTCTGTTTTGAGTCGGAGGTTCAGAAAGGAGGGATTGGACGTGGCACTAATACAAGAGCCATGGTATAATAAAGGAAAAATACTTGGAATTGAAACCAATAAGTGTAACTTATTTTATGATGGTAATCAGAGTTCACCCAGAACTGCTGGACTCAATAATTACACTTTGAAATGCTACCCTTTAAATGAAATTATACAACGTGACATTGTTGCGGTCATGGTTGAGGTACCGACCACTAGAGGAATTACAGAGGTTGTAATAGCCTCAGCTTATTTCCCTGGTGACGCTTTAGAGGTTCCTCCTCCTGAGATCGTTTCATTCGTCAATCATTGCGGAAAAATCAATAAGTCGTTCATTATTGGCTGTGTTGCTAATGCACATCATACCGTATGGGGTAGTACGGATATTAATAGTCGTGGTGAATATCTTCTGGACTACCTGTGTTCTAGTAACATAGATATATGTAATAAGGGTAATGAACCTACCTTTTCAAATGCAATCAGACAGGAGGTTTTGGATTTGACATTGTGTAATGCTGCAATTTATGATAAAATTTCAAACTGGCACGTGTCAGAAGAAACTTCCCTGTCTGATCATAAGCACATTATGTTTGAGTGGAGCGGAGGTGATTATCCGCGTATTGCTTTTCGAAATCCCAGGAAAACCAACTGGGAACAATATGCACAGTGCTTGAATTCCAACTCATTTACATAGGATGAAAACATTGATTCTATTCAAAAACTAGAGTCGTTTTCTCAAGAAGTAAAGGGGAAAATTATTCATTCGTTCCATACTAACTGTCCTATGAAGCAATCTTCTTCTAGTAGAGACGTGCCTTGGTGGAACACTAAACTTGAAAGGTTACGAAAACTTTCTCGTAAACTTTTTAATAAAGCGAAACAAACTTCAGACTGGGCTCAATACAGAAGAATACAACAGGGAAATAAGAAAATCTAAGAGAAGATCCTGGATTCAAACATGTGAAAATATAAGTGCTACTCCTGTAGTCGCAAGACTACAGAAAGCGCTGGCCAAAGATCACACGTTCAAGCTAGGGTCGTTGAAACGAGAGGACGGAGTTTCTACGAAAACTCCGGATGAAACCTTAAATTTGATTATGGAAACTCATTTTCCTGGGTCAATTTCTTGTGTGGATTCAAACAGCTCTGAACCAATCGGGTATGAAAGGTGTTCTGTCGAAGCTTTATCATCTGATAGAACAGTAATCTCTGAACCAGATCTTGCAGACGAAATATTTACAAATGCAAGAGTGAAACACGCTATAAGATCTTTTCAACCTTACAAATCTGCAGGAGTGGACGGAATATTCCCAGCACTGATTCAAAACGGAGAAGCAGTGCTGATTTCGCCTCTAATTGAGATGTTTGAGGCGAGCTTAAGATTAAACTATGTTCCATCTGATTGGAGAGCAGTGAAGGTTATCTTTATTCCTAAAATAGGAAAACGA
Source organism: Aedes aegypti (assembly GCF_002204515.2). Taxonomy (NCBI): domain Eukaryota; kingdom Metazoa; phylum Arthropoda; class Insecta; order Diptera; family Culicidae; genus Aedes; species Aedes aegypti. The sequence continues at coordinate 445,016,958 of NC_035108.1, forward strand.
GATAAAATGCATCCAAAGTCATATAGACCTATTAGTCTCTCATCAATTTTGTTAAAGACTATGGAAAAAGTGTTGTATGATTACATAAATTCAACATATATGCTCAAGTGTCCATTATCTGACTCGCAGTTTGCTTATCAATCTGGTAAGTCAACAGTTACGGCACTTCATACATTGGTAACAAAAGTGGAAAAAACTCTTTCAGTGAAAGAAATAGCACTTTGCTCATTCTTGGACATTGAAGGAGCCTTCGACAACGCTTCCTATTCTTCAATGACTCGTGCAATAAAGAAAAGGAATTTCAACAAGAATATCATTAACTGGATCAACAATATGCTTGCAAAAAGAGAAATCACTTCCGAGCTGGGAAGTTCGTCTATAACAGTAAGAGCTACAAAAGGTTGTCCACAAGGAGGAGTCCTCTCGCCTCTATTGTGGTCTTTAGTAGTTGACGATCTTCTTAAAAGCTTGGAAGAAAAAGGTTTCAAAGTTGTAGGATTTGCAGATGATATAGTCATTATTGTGAGAGGAAAGTTTGACAATATCATTTCAGAACGAATGCAACTGGCCCTAAACTTAACCAATTCTTGGTGTATTCAGGAGGGCCTTAACATAAATCCTTCAAAAGTAGTAATTGTCCCTTTTCCTAAGAAAAGGAAGTTCATCCTAAAAGCTTTGAAGCTTGGAGGAGTACAAATGCACCTTAGTGAACAAGTCAAATACTTAGGAGTAATTTTGGATTCTAAACTGAATTGGAATGCTCATATTGAATATGTGACTAATAAAGCTACAAGTTCATTTTGGGCATGCTCCAAAATTTTTGGCAGAAGATGGGGCTTGAAACCAAAAATGATAATGTGGATTTATTTGGCCGTAATTCGTCCAAAAGTAACATATGCTTCGCTAGTGTGGTGGCCAAAAACAAAAGAGGCCACAACACAAGCAAAACTATCAAAAGTACAACGTCTTGTATCCATCGCTATAACAGGAGCGATGCAAAGCACTCCGTCAAAAGCATTAGATGCTATTCTTCATCTGCTACCGTTGTACGAATTTGTACAATTAGAAGCGGAGAAGAGTTTTCTAAGGCTTAATAGATTAAATAAGTTCAAATCAGGTGATCTTGTTGGGCACTTGAATATTTCACAACATATCCATTGTGGGTCAGTGATGACTATGCATGAGGACTGGATGAAAACTGTGGACAATTCTGATATCCCTTACAATGTATGCGATACGACGCGTACGGATTGGGATGTTGGAGGTCCCAATGTTCGTCAAGGCTCCATAAAATTCTTCACAGATGGCTCAAACATTGGGACACAAACTGGAGCAGGAATCTACGGCCCTGGGATAAACGTCTCCGTGGCGATGGGAAGCTATCCAACAGTATTCCAAACGGAGATTTTTGCCATACTAGAATGCGCTAATATTTTTCTTAAGAGAAAATACAGACATGCAAATATCTGTATTTTTTCTGATAGTCAAGCTGCGCTGAAGGCATTGGGCGCATATAAATGCTCATCAAGACTTGTCTGGGAATGCATTCTCTCATTGCGAAAGGTGTGCCAAGAAAACTCTGTATGTTTGTATTGGGTTCCGGGACACAATGGCATTGTAGGAAATGAGAAGGCAGACGAGCTTGCTAAACAGGGTTCAAATACACAGTTCATTGGACCGGAGCCATTCTGTGGCATATCGTACTGTGCACTAAATATGGAACTAAAAAGTTGGGAACGACAAAGGGTGATGACCAATTGGATGGTCACCACAAGGTGTAATCAATCTAAAAGATTTTTAGTTCCAAATGAAACTATCACGAAAAGACTTTTAGAGCTCAACAAGAGAGTTCTTTGTATATACACTGGCCTATTAACTGGACACTGTCCGAGTAGATATCATTTAAAGAATATTGGTCAGGTTCAGAATGATATCTGTCGTTTCTGTAACATGGAACGCGAAACCTCGGAACACCTGCTCTGCAGTTGTAGTGCATTATACAAGCGCAGATCCAAATTTCTAAACGGGGGTTATTTACCACCAAGTGAAATTTGGACTGGAAATCCCAGAAAGGTTGTGGGTTTTATTAACTCTATTTTGCCTGACTGGGAAAAGACGCGTCAAAGTGTTCACTTGGTTCATGGTGGACAGTTTTAGTTTCTTCAATGATGCGAATAGTAAAAAGGGACATGCCACAAAAGTTCAATCCAATGGACGCAGTGGCTTAACCTTCCCAACAAAAAAAAAAAAAATATTAAAAGAAATCAAAAATATGAAAGCCCCTGGCGATGATGAAATTTTCTACATCCTCATCAAGAAACTTCCAGAATTTAGCTGATCATTCTTAGTTGATATAATTAATAAAAAAATAAATTGACGCTGATATTGAGCTGTTCGGTAATCCATTCCGCATGGTTATTAAATTAATTAACTCATTACGCGTGGTAAAAATGGACAGATTATGGGTGTAATTATGAAACTTGTAACCAACTCAGTTATTGGGTCACCAAGTGGCTCGGTAGCTTAGTTGGTAAAGCGCTCGTCTAGCATACAAGAGTCCTGGGTTCAAATCCCAGCCGAGCTCGTGGATTTTTTTCATAATTTCACCCATAATTTGTCCATCTTCATCACGCGTAATAAGTTAATTAATTTAATGAAAAAATGTTTTCACTCGGAATATTTTCCTGAAAAATCCTGCTGAAGCTTCTAGTTATCGTTCAATCAGTTTGCTTTCCTCCATCAGTAAACTTTTTGAAAAGGTTATTTTGAACAGAATGATGGTCCACATCAATGAAAATTCAATTTTTGTCAATGAACAGTTCGGGTTCCGCCATGGAAATTCGACCATTCATCAACTCTTACGTGTAACAAATTTGATCCGTTCCAACAAATCTGGTTTTGCTCTTCTAGACATAGAAACAGTATTTGACAGTGTTTGGCATGAAGGCTTGATCGTAAAATTAAAACAAAAACTTTAATATTCCAACATATATTGTTAGAATAATTCAAAGTTATCTGTCAAATAGTACACTTCAGGTTAATTATCAGAACTTCAGGTCTGAAAGATTTCCTGTAAGAGCTGGTGTCATGTCAGAACCTCAAAGCAGCATTTTGAGACCAATATTATACAATATTTTCACATCTGTTTTATCTGAGTTACCTCAGGTATGTCAAAAAATCATCTTTGCTGATGACACAGGCCTCTCCGCCAAAGGGCGAAGTCTGCGTGTCATCTGTAGTAGATTGCAAAAAAGTTTGGATATTTTTTTTTCATACTTGCAAAAATGGAAGATATCTCCTAATGCTTTCAAAACTCAACTAATAATATTCCCACATAAACCAAAAGCTTTTTATTTGAAACCTTCAAGTAGACATGTTGTCACGAGGGGTTCCAATAAATTGGTCAGATGAAGTTAAGTATCTAGGGCTCATGCTAGATAAGAATTTAACTTTCAAAAATCACATTGAGAGCATTCAATCCAAATGTAACAAATATGTAAAATGTCTCTATCCCCTTATTAATAGAAAATCAAAACTTTGTCTTAGGGGGGTCTGTAGCCTTGAGGTTACGCTTTCGCTTCATAAGCGGAAGGTCATGGGTTCGATTCCCAGCCCCTCCACAAAAATCCCGCCCAGCCACCAGAAGACGCCTGACGGAGGACCGTGCTTTGGGGAGCACATCCATCCTCCGTCAGTATCAGATGGTGACTGAGACAAACTAACCCTCTTCGCAGGCAACTAGCCTCACTAACAGCAGAGCTCTTTCCTACCTGCTCGGTGTGACAGTAAAAAGAGTAGGAGAGAGTGTAGATGTAAATATAGATAAGTTAAAAATAGATTTGTATCGATTAAGAAGCTACAGATCAACTGATTCCGGCACTTTGTCTTAAGAACAAGCTTTTGATATTCAAACAAATTTTCAGGCCAGCCATGTTGTATGCTGTACCAATATGGACTAGCTTTAGTAATACCAGGAAGAAAGCTCTGCAGAGAATTCAACATAAAATTTTGAAAATGATTCTGAGGCTTCCTCCCTGGTTTAGTACCAATGAGTTACATAGAATATCCAATGTTGAAACATTGGAACAAATGTCAAATAAAATAATTAATAATTTCAGACAAAAATTGTTGCAATCTTCTATTGCCACGATTAATGCGTTAAATATTTAGGTTAAATAAGGTTAAGTAAAATTAAAACTCTTATAAGCAGGTGAAACCAACTCATCTGTAGAAATTCTGATCTGCTACGGCAAATGAAATGTAATATGTTGTTAACAAAATGTTGATACAATCTTAAATTTGTTCTAACAAATTAGGATGATAAAATTTGTTTAATAACACAGAACACCTAGATATAAGAAAATAATGTAATGTTTGGAATGATACTAATAAAGGAATCAAAATGAATCATCAACCCGTCTAGAAGCCCAACCCATCCCTGCTTATCAGGGTGGAGATAGCACGGGCGTCGCGTGGGGCTGCTGCAGCGATCGAAAGTTAAGCCAGTTTGTTGCCGCCGCGTGCATTGTGTTGGTCAGTTTCAGTCCAGACTTGGTACCGGAGAGAGCGCGTGCGACACGTGTCTAGCTGACTATCGGCGCCTACTATCTACGACCCTAGATGGCTTTTGAGGAATTTTGTGGCGGTTCGCTTTGGGTGACTATTTTTTTTTGTTCACATTATTGGTCGGGTTGCTTCGATGACATAATTCCGTTTTCGATCTGTTTAGGACGGTGCGTTGGCTTGGGACCCGGAAGATCCACGGTTGACTTACTGCTTCCAGCGTGCAGTGCTGCAATGGGTGCCGTGTTGTTTCATAGTGATTTTTTCTGCATACGAAGTGCACAAAATAAGAAAAAGTCGATATCGGGATATCCCCTGGAATTTGCTGAATGTGTCGAAAATGTTTGTGGTGTTTCTGTTGCTTTGTGGCAGTGGCATAGATTTGGGCATGGTAGCTATGAGCGAAGAAGATATTCCAAACGTTGAACCAGTTACGAAAGCGTTCAATTTTGTGTCGTATGTGAGTTACAGTGGTCATTTATTACAGTACATGAAGAATGAAACCTATCGTATTTCTAGGCAATCGTGTTGTCACTGCTGTTCTGTTATAGAAAGTATGGCATTCAAAGCTCTGGAACAATTTTCGTGTTCTGGTTCTTGAGAGTTCTGTTCGGAATACCTCAGGCTCGTTCTGAGGGTCAATCGCTGAAACACTCATCTGGATACCAAACATATCACATCTACAGTTATCTCACGCAGTATGCCATGATCTGCATATCTCTCGTGCTGGAAATCTTCCCAGACGAACAGCCTACTACCAGCAGTTACCCGCCATCGAAGAACCCTAATCCCGAATCGTCATCGAGCTTCCTGTCTAGACTGCTGTTCCTGACTTACGACCGGCTTCTGTGGACCGGATTTCGAAAGCAGCTCACCATGGACGATATGTACGATCTGAATCCGGAGGATTCAACCAGGGAGATAAGTCCGGAATTCGACCGATATTGGAACGAACACATACGCCGACGGGGACGGACACAGCCCATCGAGGACGGAAAAAGCTCCAACGGGTCGATTTTGCCGGTCATTGTCAAGGCGTACTGGGGGCCGTTTGCCTTTGCGGGAGTGATTCAAGTGTTCATGACGGCGCTGCAGCTGGCGTCTCCTTATCTGCTGATGTAAGTACATAGTCAAAGGGGTGAAAATTGTCGATTCGGGTTGGGAAAAGCCTGTCTGGCTGGGATATCCCGGAAGTGACGGCTAGAGATATCTCTTAGAGAGTCGTAAAAAGAATTCGTTAAGGATTTATTTTCGTAGCTTCGATTATTGAACCAGTACTTGAATTCAATGTTTGGCAGCACTGGCAAATTATGGTATTCCATGAACATTATCAACTTTTTCAGGTTTTCATCATTTATATATTTATATTTATATAGAGTGATTTGTTTTCTGAAGTGGCATTCAAAATCCATACAGATTTTTTACTAGAGTAATCAGGGAAAGTACAATTTATCGGATCAACGGTAAGGTAGAACATTTGTTTTGAAGCAAGTTTTAAATAGTATATCAGTCGAGATTGGATAGGATAAGATATAAGTAGAATGGAAAACCTATTCAGCCTTCTTATTTTTCTTTGCGGCATGAGGTCTCGATTGGGACACAGACTTTTCAGACTATTTGCTGTATGTTTTCTTTGCCGATTACCTATACATATTTTGGTTTATGGATATTTCATGTGGATTAAGAGTATGCGATATGGATTATTTTCATGTCGATACGAAACGGCACGATACGCGAAATTTATTGCACTGATGATGACGAAATTATACTAAATATCAAAATGTTTCGTGTTTCTCTATACGCAATCCCAAATGACTCGGATATTTTTCGGAACGAAACTAGGGAGTCGATGCCGGTTATGGACCCTTTGCGTATTATGGACCCCCTACAGAAAAACATAAAATTAACACTCAAAGCAATCTTATTCCCATGAATATCCACCGGGGGAACTTCGATTGCATTGTTAGTCAGCAATTTCAGACAAAATATTTGGTTTGAAACGCATAATTACAGATATTTGAACAGTTTTGTAAATGAAACCACACAAGAGGGTCCATAATACGCATTTCCAGGTGGGTCCATAATGGGCACGTCGGCAGCGAGCCGGATTACATGGGAATCAAATGGAGGGTCCATAACAGGAAACGTGAAATTTGTGAACATTCCTATTATGGACCCCGGGAGGGTCCATAATAGGCATCCAGACAACAGTTTTCCAGATGTTTATTTCGCTGGCAAATTCAAATGATGTTGTGTGTTTCATAGGCGTACTATGAAGTAAAGACATTGAACTTGTTGTTAGACTCCACAAAACGTATATCCGTCTGAGATATCATTGCAGAAATGCGTCTAGAATGAATTTCAGCTACTAAGGGGTCCAATACTAGCATTGAAACCCTAATTTCGTCATCATCAGTGCAAACCCTAAATTTGGATTTTTAGCGGAGTTTTTTTTGGACAGACACCGACACGTTAATGTTTCCAGTGGACGTTTTATGTCTTTTGAAGGAAGCACTACGCTAGACAACGGACTAGCATGCAATGACCAGTGGCACAGCCGAAACACGTTGCTGACCGCCCGCCTAAGCAATTTATTTCATCTGTCAAAATCAAGAATCAATAAATACTTTTGCGATTCAGCATGTCGTTTTTTTTGAAACTTTAGGCAGGATCAAAAAATATCACAGGTGTTGCATCTATAAAAAAAAATCTTGAAGCTTAAAAAAGTGATGTCTTATCACGATTATTTTTAGCGACGGGTTGAAACCACCCACCCTTTGTACACAATTTTGCAAAAAAAAAAAAAAAAAAAAAAATACATACGTTCCCTGTGATTCGAAAAAGTATAATGTTTTATGAATTCTACATTGATTAATTTAAATTTATAAGAAAAAAAAAACCTTAGATATAAACTTATTATCATACCCTTGACCCGACAGAAATGCCCTGACGAGGGTAAACTGTCGTTAATTAATAATAATATTAATAATACCCTTGAGACACCCATGTTTTGGAAAAATATGCGGATTTGGTCTGTATTTTTTAACAAAATTGATTTCATTTTACTTGAATAGTAATGTACAATTAACATAGCATAGACTGACTGTACATGTCAATGGTTGCTACTCCGTGATTGATCGGAACTGGTTTAGAATTGCACTACGATCCAAATGAATAAGGGATGGGAGTTTCCGCTTACTCTCGAAGTGCAATTTTAGCAGATCTAATATTATTGATCAATAACGGCGCCGACCAAATCCTCACAGTCAGTTGGGATGGGGAAGGAATGTTAGGGTGTAATGATTGTTGCTTCTAGAGACCGAGAATACCTTTGCATCTCCACAATTACCACGGGAAGGGTGTTTATTAGTGAGGGAGGAAAAGATCTGGGAGTCACCTCTGGTCGGTGATGCGATCCATGGACAAGGGGACATATATCTAAAGCTAGTTTTGTATTTTTGTCTCGAGAAGTTTTTGGTAGAAGCTTTAAAAAATATGTCAACATCTATAATGTCGAACAATTCAAAAGACGTTTTAATTAATGACGAAAACTGAAAATTACATGTATATATTTTAAATTATATGAAACAGGAATAATGCCGACACTTCCGTTACGTTATATCGAGGTTACGTTATATCTAAGCAAAATATTTTGTTTTCTAAATTTTGTTCAACATGTATTTTTTGATGAGAAAGTGGGTCTTAAATTTATATTATTGACCTAGCAGTTATTTTCATTCTTTCCTACACATTTTTTTTTCGATATTTTTCCATGTTTTTTTTTGTATTTTTCTTCATATTTTCTTTTTTTTTATTTTTACAACTCTATTGCAGTAATTCTTAAAGAAATGTATTCAGGTAAAATCTTTGGAGGAATCTTTGAACACTTGGAGAAATTCTAAAAGAATTAATTTCCTCTATTATAGAGGCTTTCAGCCTTAGGCGGGTTCACCTCTGCAATTCTAAAAGAATATAATAATTAGGATCATTAATAAATTTATTGTTGAACAGTCTATGAACAATTCATGCAGGCAATTGTGGAACTCCAAGATTTTTTTTCATTTTGTTTGTTTAAGCTCATGGTAAAACTCTTGAAACAAATCCTTTTGCAATTTCTTGACAGAATTATAAAATGAATGTCCCAAGAATTCTTGGAAAATTTTTATTCAGAATTAATGAAGAAATCACAAGAAAACTACTTGAAAAACTAAAACTATCCTTGAGGGATTTTCTATGGAAAAGTTTTTGAACGAGTACGTGGTGGATTATCGGCAGTATGCTAAGAGACTTCTATGGGGGATCTGAGGATTTTTCTCAGTTTTTGAACAAATCCCTGAATATATTTTTGTAATAAAGAAACATAGACAAATTTAAAGGCGATAACATCAAGATTAATCCTAGAATCTGGATTTTTTTGGGAACATTTCTTGGACATATTCTGTAGAAATTCATAAAGAAATATTTGAACTGTTTCTTGGTGGAATTCAATGAGAACTTTTTAATGCAATTTCTCAAACAATAATTTAGACGGGTATTCGTTAAGACAATACTGAACAAATGTTCCTAGAATCTCTTGGACGAATCTCTAAAATCGATTTGAAAAAAAAAATCTGGTTTCATTTCAGAAGAAAATCTCAAAGGTTTTTAATCATGAATACCTTCTTGATATTAACTAGTAGAATTCCTGAGAGATGCCAGGTGGAATTATTTTAAGGATATGTTTTAAGTTTTGCACATGAATATTAGAATGAATGAATTTTCTTTATTAACGTGACTTTCAGCAAATGAATATTAGAAGAGTTTAATATGAGTCCGTGAAGAAATTATTGGAGGAGTCGCTGGAGGCATCCTCCGAATGATTCTTCAACTAGAATCCATGGAAAAATTCCAGGAGAAATAACGAATTCTTGGAGAAATCATTTGAAGAATATTTGTAAGAATTCCTGAAGCAATAATTAAATTTACAAATTTTAGTTTGATCTTGTCTTTTTGCACACTAAGGGCCGATTTCTTCACCTTCGCTTAAGCCGTAAACCAGGTTTACCCATACGATTAAACCAGGTTTAAGGCCTAAGCGGTGGTAAAGAAACCGCTTATAAGTCTAAATCAATAATAATTAAAGTTTTCGTAAAAAAATGAAGTGATTAGCAGGCTTGGTTCCAGTGGCAGCGTTAATGTTTCAAAAATAAATTAGAATGATGTATACAAATGTACAGCAATGACAAAAGGTTGGTTATATATCGATTTATGACTATATTCAGTTATAGTAAACATTTGCATTGCTTTGATTTCGTATTTGTTGTAGTTTAAATCTTGAAGAATATTTATTGTAGTTCATAAATCATGTTTTTAATGAAAATTGGACAAATAAATGGGAGCCAAAAAAAAGTTACGTTATATCGAGGTAAAAATTACGTTATATCGAGTTACGTTATAAAGAGGTTACGTTATATCGAGGTTACGTTATATCGAGGTATTACTGTAGTTTGTTTGAAAATTACATATGAGTATTGCTGTGTATTTTGTCTCGATATGGTAGAAGTTTTAAAAAATACGTCAACATTCACAATGTCGAACAATTCAGAAGATAGTTTTTAATAATGTCAAAAAGAGAAAAATATATGTATATTGAAATTGTATAAGAAAAAAGCATAATGCCGACACTTATAGTGACGAACCACACAAAGTTTGTTTTAATATTTCATAAAAGTTACGCTTTCGAGAAAAAATGTGTAATCCTAAGCATGAAACGAACTCACCAGTTGGTAATCCATTCTCGACTAATCACAAAACTGACACTGACAGCAAAACTTCTTGGCGTCCCGAAAACAAACCGTCTTGCTTGGGCCTTCCCAAATACCTACCGAGCAAGACGCTCCAAAACCGGAGAAAAAAATAAATCGGCGACGAAACCACGCGCGAAACCGTGAGCAAAATCTATCGGACGACGCAAAACCGAACCGTTCTGCTTGGGCTTCACGAAGCACTACCTAGCAAGATGCTCCAGAACAGGAAAAAAGAAAAAAAATCTCCGGCAACGAAAACACGCGCGAAAGCGTGAGCAAATTTTTTTTTTTTTTAATTTCTTTATTAGTATCATTCCAAACATTACATTCATTATTTCTTATATCTAGGTGTTCTGTGTTATTAGACAACACTATCATCCTAATTTGGTAAAACAAATCTAAGATTTTATTAACATTTTGTTAACAACATATTACATTTCATTTGCCGTAGCAGTTCAGATTTTTTACAGGTGAGTTGGTTTCACCTGCTTATAAGAGAAAAAAAAAACGTTTTCAATATACTTAACCTAACTTAACCTAAACATATAACGCATTAATCGTGGCAATAGAAGATTGTAACGATTTTTGCCTGAAATTATTGATTATTTTATTTGACATTTGTTCCAATGTTTCAACATTGGATATTCTATGTAACTCATTGGTACTATACCAGAGAGGAAGCCTCAGAATCATTTTCAAAATTTTACAGGTACAACATGGCTGGCCTGAAAATTTGTTTGAATATCAAAAGCTTGTTCTTAAGACAAAGCGTTGATTTTCTATTAATAAGGGGATACAGACATTTTACATATTTATTACATTTGGCTTGAATGCCCTCAATGTGATTTTTGAAAGTTAAATTCTTATCTAGCATGAGCCCTAGATACTTAACTTCATCTGACCAATTTATTGGAACCCCTCTCATTGTAACAATATGTCTACTTGAAGGTTTCAAATAAAGAGCTTTTGGTTTATGTGGGAATATTATTAGTTGAGTTTTGGAAGCATTAGGAGAAATCTTCCATTTTTGCAAGTATGAAGAAAAAATATCCAAACTTTTTTGCAATCGACTACAGATGACACGCAGGCTTCGACCTTTGGCGGAGAGGCCTGTGTCATCCGCAAACAAAGATTTTTGACATCCCTGAGGTAGCTCAGGTAAGTCAGATGTGAAAATATTGTATAATATTGGTCCCAAAATGCTGCCTTGAGGAACACCAGCTCTTACAGGAAGTCTTTCAGATCTGGAGTTCTGATAATTAACCTGAAGTGTATGATTTGACAGATAACTTTGAATTATTCTAACAATGTATGTTGGAAAATTAAAGTTTTTAATTTTACAATCAAACCTTCATGCCAAACACTGTCGAATGCTTTTTCTATGTCTAGAAGAGCAAGACCAGTAGAATAGCCTTCAGATTTGTTGGAACGGATCAAATTTGTTACACGTAAAAGTTGATGAGTGGTCGAATGTCCATGGCGGAATCCGAACTGTTCATTGGCAAAAATTGAATTTTCGTTGATGTGGGCCATCATTCTGTTCAAAATAACCTTTTCAAAAAGTTTACTGACGGAGGAAAGCAAACTGATTGGACGATAGCTAGAAGCTTCTGCAGGATTTTTGTCTGGTTTTAAAATTGGAACAACCTTAGCATTTTTCCATTTGTCAGGAAAATATGCTAATTGAAAACATTTGTTAAATATATCAACTAAAAATGATAAGCTACTTTCTGGAAGTTTCTTGATGAGGATGTAGAAAATTCCATCATCGCCAGGAGCGTTCTCTTGATTGAGAATATTTTCGAAGTCCTGAGTAACTTGATTTTCAATTGGACTAGTAAGTGCTAAATTAAAATTGTGCGCACTTTCAAACTGCATAGCAAGTTTTTGAGCTTTTTCACAATTAGTTAGTAATAATTTGTTTTCCTCTTTCAAAGCCGGTATTGGCTTCTGAGGTTTTTTCAAGATTTTAGATAATTTCCAAAAGGGCTTAGAGCCAGGGTCCAATTGAGAAATTTTATTTTCAAAATTTTTGTTTCTTAAATCTGCAAAACGTTTCTTGATTTCTTTCTGCAAATCCTGCCATATAATTTTCATAGCAGGATCACGAGTGCGTTGAAATTGCCTTCTCCTCACGTTTTTAAGACGGATCAAGAGTTTAAGATTATCGTCTATAATCACGGATTCAAATTTTACTTAACATTTTGGAATTGCAATGCTCCTGGCTTCAACAATGGAATTTATTAAAGTTTCTAGAGAATTGTAAATATCAATTTTAGTTTCTAAAGAAATGTTAACATCAAGATTAGAGTCAATAAATGTTTCATATATATTCCAGTCGGTTCGGAAATAATTGAAAGTGGAGCTGATAGGATTTAAAATCGCTTCTTGGGATATTTGAAATGTAACAGGGACATGATCAGAATCAAAATCAGCATGAGTAACTAATTGGCTACAAAGACGACTAGAGTCGGTTAAGACCAAGTCAATCGTAGATGGATTTCTAGAAGAGGAGAAACATGTAGAGCTATCTGGGTATTGAATTGAGAAATATCCTGAAGAGCACTCATCAAATAAAATTCTGCCGTTGGAATTACTTTGAGAATTATTCCATGACCGATGTTTGGCATTAAAGTCACCAATGACAAACAAAAATTTGACTTATTGCGAGTCAATTTTCGCAAGTCAGTTTGGAGCAAATTAACTTGCTGTCCAGAGCAATGAAAAGGCAAATAGGCAGCTATGAAAGTATATTTACCAAACTGTGTTTCAACAGAAACACCTAAAGTTTCAAAAACTTCAGTTTCAAATGACGAAAACAGTTGATGTTTTATACGCCTATGAATGATGATTGCAACTCCCCCACATGCCCCATCAAGTCGATCATTACGATAAACAAAAAAGTTAGGATCTCTTTTGAGTTTAGGTCCAGGTTTTAAATACGTTTCGGTAATAACTGCTATATGCACGTTATTAACCGTAAGAAAATTAAACAGCTCGTCCTCTTTACCATTCAGAGACGAGCATTCCAATTTAAATTATTTAAATTATTATTTGGATCCATTAGAAAAACGTAATCCAATAACCATTTGATTTGAAAATTTTACACCAACTTGGACTGCTTCAGTCATAGTGGTGGCTTTGAACATTGCATCAATCATTAGATTCAATTGTTCAGTTAGAAAATTAAAATCTGAGGCAGACATATCATTTGAAGTGGGTTCATTTGATGATTTCCCATTAGAATTTTCGGTAGACGAAGAAGCTGAGTAAGAGTTGCCTGTGGCGGTAGGGTTTTTTCCATTTGATTTGAAACAAGTGGAATGGGTACTCATGGAACGAACAGGGGAGGAGTTCAAATTTCCTGCTACGATATCGGCAAAGGATTTTCCGTGGGTAGATACATTCGAAATTGAAAGATTCGAACGGCTACCCGACGGATTAAAATTAGTTTGTGAATGAGCATGATTATGATCTTCCTGACGGGTATGATTGATGATCAAGCGATCGTTAACTGAAAAATGAGCATTGTTCGATACTCTACCAGGGAAATTCCGGAAACGACCGTTATCGTAACGGATATTATCTTTCATCTGCCTGGCACGAGCCTCAATGACTCTATTGCGCGAAAGGCAAGACCAATAATTGGACTTATGATTTCCCTTGCATATGACGCAAAAGAATTTATCGGTATCTTCCTTCACTGGACAGACGTCCTTGGCGTGAGAAGAATCTCCGCAAATCATGCATTTAGAATCCATGCGAAAAATTTTTGTACCATGACCCCACTTTTGGCACCGACGGCACTGAGTGGGGTTCTGGTAATTTCCTCCAGGTTTCTGGAAATGTTCCCATGTCACACGGACATCAAACAAAAGTTTTGCTTTGTCTAAAGCTTTAATATTATTTAGTTCTTTTTTGTTAAAGTGAACTAAATAAAATTCTTGAGAAAGCCCTTTCCGACCAATGCCAGATTGGGTTCTCTTTTTCATAATGATTACTTGGACTGGGGAAAATCCAAGTAAATCATTTATTCCATTTTTGATCTCTTCAGGTGACTTATAGTCACTTGAGAGACCTTTTAAGACAACTTTGAACAAACGTTCAGTTTTGTCGTCATAAGTAAAAATGTGTGCTTCTTCTCTTCAAGATGTCTGAGAAGAAGTTCGCGATCTTTAAGAGTTTCCGGCAAAACGCGACAGTCTCCTTTCTTTGCGATTTGGAAGGAAACCTTGATTCCCCTAATGGAGTTCAAGATCTCCTGCCTAAATCCCCCAAATTAGGAACAACTGACCACGATAGGCGGCACTCTTTGCTTCCTCACTTGAATCAAAGAGCCTGGGCTAGAGGCTGCTTCGATTTGGTGTTCGGAAAATTTGTCTAGAGCATCGAACTGATTGCTCATTTCGATACAATTATTCATTTCACCCTTGGAAGAAACATCGCATTCCGGGGAAACGTCCTTTCTTCCATTCTTGCCACGTGTAGTGACAGTTTTAAAACCCACTTTTTTGGAAGGAAGTAGTGAATTCAGAGATTCACCCTTCCTTTTGTTTGTTGTTGATACCATGTTTAATTAATAAACGAAAGAAGACGTGACCTTCGAGAGGTTTTTTCCCAAGACGGTGTCCAAGAAGCATTACCACCGCTAGCTTTCGCCAACGGGTCCAACGAAAAATCGAAGGCACGGGTCCAAACAAGGATCGTAAAGGGATCAATAGTAGAAAATAGTACTGAAAAGTGCTGTTTTAGTAGCACTGAAAAGTACCGTTTTTAATTTTAGCACTGAAAAGTACTGTTTATGTAGCACTGAAAAGCACTGTTTTATTGCTTTAGGTAGTTTTTAAGAAAACTGCCAAGAGCAGAGAGAATTCGTGTACGCACAGCACGAAGGTACGATGCGCACTGAGTTTTCAATATGATCTCAAGCTTTACGCGGGTAGCATGCAACGCCCAGTGGCACAGTTGGAAAACATTTCTCTCGAAAAGTTTTTTTTGGGCTGAGGCTGGAATCGAACCCACACTCCCTAGCACGATACGGCTAAGTGCCTTGGCGACACTAACCTCACGGCTACGAAGCCCACAAATACAATACTTAGTAGAATACTTGGTGGATTTACTAGAGAAATTTTTGTTGGAATATACAAAGGGATTCCTCATTCAATCCCTGAAAAAAAAAAAATATCCCTGAATGAATCCCTGTTGGACTTGGTAAAAAACACTCTAGTGGTATTGATAATAAATCTTCGAGCTGTTTAGTGGAATACCTAAAAGTAGATGAAACCCCGAATTTAGTACTATACCATTTCTTTCCACTAGAGTTTGTATCTTTTGACGGAAACGCATATTTTGACCTCAACTGTAATGCCGTCTTCAGTGTCGTACTAGACTCGACTTAAGACACTGAAGACGGCCTTACAGTTGCGGTCGAAATACGCGTATCTGTCGGGATTCAAACGAACTGGAATATTCGCCCGAAATCTTCACGCTATTCTGCACACCGTCCGGGCCCATTTTGATGAGTTCGGCTCCAATAACATCTTTACCGGCGGCCTTGTTGTTCTGGAGCTGGTTGATGCTTTCTTCCCTATCCCAACACATTTCGGGTTGCGGCACGAAGTCTCTTCGGGACGCGTTAAGCTTCTCGTAGAACTTTCGCGTTTCTTGTGAACGATGCAGCTGCTCCATATATGTAAATATGAAAATATTCCTGGTCGAATTCTGGTTGAAAAAGGTTTCTGAATTTTGGAAAAAGTTGTCTTATATTGTTTCCATAAAGCAGCTGAACAGTATTTTTCAGTTCTTTTTCACCTTGAATTGATAAAAAACATTTTTGTGTGCATTGTTCCAACAAACTATGGAAGTATTGGGACTATACAATTGACATAAAGTTTTGTTTTAGCGTTACACATTAAATCGAAACATTAATACCTTTCCATCTGTTTATTTTTCGTGTTTCCGAAGAAAAACTTTGATACGTTCTACACTGAAGGTATCGACTGGCTGCCTGAATCGCATTATTTACCAAGGTGAACCCAGATCATGCAGCTTTTGATCTTTACCCACTTTGACCTGTCACGACTATGGAGATGCAAAACTGATCTCAGTCTGTACATCCTCAGAATTTGCTATTAAACTTGCAACAATCAAACATAAGTTTTGTTTTTCTAATACCGGTAAAAATTTACCAGCGATCGAAATCAAACCAATTCACCATAGATATTAGAGGATGCGATAAAAGCAAGATAGCACGATAGCAAGATACGAGGTTAGGAAGTTAAAGACACGGGCCTGGTGTAGTGGTTAGAACACACGTCTCTCACAATGAGGTCCTGGGGTCGAATCCCATTCTCGAGATAGTCACTTCACTTCGGAAGGGAAGTAAACCCGTTGGTCCCAAAATTGAACTAGCCCAGGGTTAAATATCTCGTCAATACTGATAGTGAGCTTCGTGGCCGTGCGGTTAGTGTTACCATGCATTTAGCCACATCGAGTCGAGAGGTGTGGGTTCGATTCCCGCTTCAGTCCGGAAAGCTTTTCGTCAGGAATGTATTTCGACTGTGCTACTGGGCGTTGCATGCTAGTCAAGTTGTCTAGTGTGGTGCTTCCTTCAAATGGCAAATCGTCCACTGGAAGCATAAACGTGTAGTGTCTCTTTTAGAGATCGGTAAGATAGGGAAAAGAAGATAAGAAGATAGGAAAAAAGGAAGATAGGAAGATAGGAAGATAAACAGATAGGGATATAGAAAGCTAGACAGATAGGGACATGGAAGGATAGCAAAACTACGGAGATAGGATGATTGGAAGATAGAACGCTTATTAAAGAAAGTTAGAATAGGAATAAAGCAAAAGAGGAAGGTCTGAATATAGGTACATAGGAAGATAGGATGATCGGATGATGGAGAAATAGATATATAGGAAGATACAAAGATAAAGAGATAGAAAGATATGAAGATAGGAAAACTGGAAGAGAGGAAAATTTAATGAATCTTAAACATGTTTATCGATTTCTGTTTCAGGGCCCTCCTCTCGTGGATCACCACCGACGGACCCCTCTGGCAAGGGGTAGTCCTTGCCCTCGGCCTTTACCTGTCATCACTCATGTATGCCCTACTGAACGGGCAGTACTACTTCAACAACTTCCGCACCGGATTCCGCATCCGAACGGCCCTGGTCAGTGCCATCTACCGGAAAGCGCTGCGTATTTCCAACGCGGCCAAACGGGATTCCACCATCGGAAACATCGTTAACCTGATGGCCGTCGATGCGCAGCGGTTTGTCGAACTGACGCCGTTCTTGCATCTGGTATGGTACGGTCCACTGGTGATTGGAATTTGCTTGTGGCTGCTGTACGACATTCTGGGGGTGGCCGTGTTTGCCGGATTGGGAGTGATCTTCCTCATGATGCCCCTGTCCAAAGTGATTTCTACGAGACTGAAGGTGTTGCAAGCGCATCAGATGAAGCACAAGGACAGTCGTGTGAAGAAGATCCATGAAGTTCTATCCAGCATGAAAGTGTTGAAGCTGTATGCTTGGGAACCTAGCTTCCAACGGTCGATTCAGGAAACGCGGGATAAGGAGCTGAAGATAATGAAAAAGACGGCCTTCTATGGGGCGGGAGTGTACTTTGTCTTCACGATTGCTCCGTTCTTGGTGACTCTGGTAACGTTTACGGTGTATGTCCTGATCGATGAGGAAAACGTTTTGACGGCGCAGAAGGCTTTCGTATCGCTGGTATTGTTCAACATAATGAAAGTGCCCCTCAGTTGGCTTCCCATGTTGGTAACCATGATGATGCAAGCAAGGGTGTCGGTGAAACGATTAAACAAGTTCATGAACAGCGAGGAATTGGATGAGACTGCTGTGACGCACCACAGAAGTGAGGATGCCTTGTCGATCAGGGATGGAAATTTTAGCTGGGGAGACGTTTTGCCCACACTGAAGAACATTAACCTGTCGATACAGAAGGGTCAGCTGTGTGCGGTGGTGGGATCGGTTGGTTGTGGAAAGAGTTCTCTTCTTGCGGCTTTGTTAGGAGAAATGAACAAAGTAAGCGGATCGGTTAACGTCGACGGATCGTTGGTGTACGTGGCGCAGCAGGCGTGGATTCAAAATGCGACTGTTCGAGATAACGTGCTATTCGGCAAAGCGTTCGATCAGCAGAAGTACGATAGAGTGATTGAGTGTTGCGCCTTGAAGGCAGATCTAAAACTGCTGCCGGCTGGAGATCGAACGGAGATAGGAGAAAAGGGGGTCAATCTTTCGGGAGGGCAGAAACAGCGGGTGGCACTGGCACGGGCGGTGTATGCGGATGCTGAGATCTATCTGTTCGACGATCCGCTGAGTGCAGTCGATGTGCACGTTGCAGAGCACATTTTCCGAAAGGTGATGGGAGCTAAAGGAATACTGGCGAATAAAACTAGACTGTTGGTAACGCATGGGGAATCAAGACTTCCTTATATCGACATTATTTTTGTTATGAAGAATGGGGTTATCGTCGAAAGTGGTTCTTATCAAGAACTTCTGGATATGGGAGGAGAATTTTCTGAACTCTTTTCGGAACGAAGGACGCGGCAAGAATACGGAAGGAGTTTATCCGTAGTATCGCAACAGTCTGTGACTGGCAATGAGGCTGTAACTGAAGGTGAATCCGGCATAGACCAACGGAAGCAATCGAAAGTTGCTCCCAAGTCTGCGCTCATGTCCAAGGAGGAATCTAAATCTGGAGCCGTATCGTGGGAAGTGTATTGGATGTTTTTGAAGGCATTTGGAGCTACCCTAGGATTCTGGACTTTTGCGTTCAGCGTACTGACACAAATAAGTGGCATCTTTTCCAGTTTGTGGCTGTCGAAGTGGACAGAAGATCCGGTGGCGGCGGCTGACACAACCACTCGCAATATCTATCTCATGATCTACGGATCGTTTGGAATACTGCAATCATTGTCGCTGTTCATTGGAGCCGTTGTTTTAGCACTAGGGTGTCTTAGAGCATCCAGAAATTTGCACAATGGCCTACTTGATACAATTTTGAGGCTGCCGATGTCGTTCTACGACGCTACACCGATTGGACGCATTCTGAATCGATTCTCCAAGGACGTAGATGTGTTGGACAGCGTATTCCCCGTTACGTTGAGGGGATGGACATATACGTTTTTCAACGCAGTTGGAGTGTTCGTCGTTATAGTAATATCAACGCCTACTTTTCTGGCGGTGGTTCCTTTTCTTTTCGTGGTGTATTTTCTGATTCAGAAAATCTACGTCGCCAGCTCTCGGCAACTCCGGAGACTAGAATCCATCACTAAAAGTCCAGTTCTGTCGCATTTCGAGGAGACGTTTGCAGGGCAGTCAACGATTCGGGCCTTTGGAGAGCAGGAACGGTTCATTCGTGAATCAGAGGAGAAGATCGATTTCAACCAGAAGGTGGCTTACCCGGGTTTGCTTACAAATCGCTGGATGGCGTTGAGGTTGGAAATTGTGGGTGCATTTGTAGTGTTCTTTGCAGCACTGTTGGCCGTATTGGCAAGGGAATCTATCGGGCCAGGTATTGTGGGTTTGTCGATAACGTACGCTTTGCAGATATCGGCAACCATGAGCTTCATGGTGAGAATGACGTCAGTCATGGAGACCAATGTAGTGGCAATCGAACGGTTAGAAGAGTATGCTGAATTACCGGTTGAATCAAAATCTGAAAACGCCACTGTCGAGAAAGGATGGCCACAAGACGGAGAAATAGAATTTCAAGAGTACAAACTTCGCTACCGAGAGGGGACAGATTTGGTGATCAAAGGCATTTCGTTAAAAGTTGAGAGTGGTGAGAAAGTGGGAATCGTAGGAAGAACGGGAGCTGGAAAGTCGAGTCTTTCGATGGGCTTGTTCCGGATTGTGGAAGCTTGCAACGGACAAATCTCAATCGACGGTATCGACATCTCTAAAGTAGGGTTACATCAGTTGCGAAGCCGTCTGACCGTCATTCCACAAGATCCGGTGCTGTTCGCGGAAAGCATCCGAAGAAATTTGGACCCGTTCGAGGCCTACTCGGATGACCAAATCTGGCGAGCGTTGGACATGTCACATTTGGCTCAGTTTGTCAAAAGCCTTCCCAATGGATTGCAGCACAAAGTAACCGAAAACGGAGAAAACCTGTCCATGGGTCAGCGCCAACTGATTTGTCTGGCGCGTGCCGTGCTGCGAAAAAGTAAAATTTTAATCTTGGACGAAGCAACCGCTGCCGTTGACATGGAAACGGATAAAGCAATCCAGGTTAGTTGATCGTTGGTTTGGGCCAGTGATATTTTTAATGAAAATTATTTATTTCAGAGAGCAATCAGAACCGAATTTTCTGACTGCACGGTGCTAACGGTGGCCCATCGACTGAACACAATTATCGACTACGATAAAATAGTGGTGCTCGAAAATGGTACTGTCGCAGAGTACGGTACTCCTCAGACACTGTTGGAAGATAAAACATCGTCGTTTTATCGGATGGTGAAGAAAGCAGGAATTATTGAATAGTTTTACGTTTTATTAGTACAAATACAATGTCGTTGTTTAATCTACTTCCTATTCTAACTATAAATATAGTTGAAAGAGTATTTCTAAGTGAAGACACGGACCTGAAATAAATCAATTGTAATGAAATGTGTTCAACCATGTTTATGCATCAATAATCACACCATTAGTAGAATTGGTAGCGGTTGAGATTCCTTCGATCCTAGACGATGCCAGCGTTCTTGGCCATTCCGTAGAAAATGGACGTCTTGTCAGCGAGTAGATTCTGCGGCGTGTCACATTCCGCTACCAGTCCCTTATCCAGCACGAGAACACGAGTCGAATCCAAGATGGTATTGAGACGATGAGCGATCGTCAGAATTGTACAGTCGGAGAACTCCGTACGGATGGTTTTCTGTTGATGGAAGGATGACAATTGTTAATATGTATCACTATTGACAAATAATAGAAACTCACCTGAATTAAGTCATCCGTCTCCAAATCAACCGCAGCGGTCGCTTCGTCCAATACCAACACTTTCGTCTTCCTCAGGATGGCTCTCGCCAAGCAGATCAACTGCCGTTGACCAACCGACAAGTTCTCTCCGTTCTCCGCAATTTCATGATCCAGTCCAGCGGAAAGTCCCTTCACAAATGCCTTCAGGTGAGACAACTCCAAAGCCTTCCACACCTGATCGTCCGAATAGCTCTTGAACGGATCGACGTTCATACGCAACGTACCGGAGAACAAAACCGGATCCTGTGGAATGATCGTGAGTCGGCTTCTCAACTGATGCAGACCCAGTTTCGACACATCTTGCCCATCGATCATGATCGTTCCGCCGGCTGCTTCCACGATACGGAACAGTCCAATCGTCAAACTGGATTTTCCAGCTCCCGTTCGTCCAACGATGCCGATCTTCTCGCCTCCCTTTACATTCAGCGATATACCCTTGATCACAAGATCCAAACCTTCCCGATAGCGAATCTTGTAGTCATTGAACTGTACGTTTCCTTCCTGAGGCCATGCTTTGTCGATCGTGCCCTTCTGCCACTCGGCTTCCCGCGGCAGCACTGTGTATTCTTCCAGACGTTCCACCGCCACAATGTTCGTCTCCACTTCCGCCGTCATTCGCACCAGGAAACTCAGTACGGCCGAGATCTGCAGCGCATAGGTGATCGACAGCCCAACCATAGCGGCTCCGATCGAATCACGGGACACCATGGCAAACAGTGCGGCGAAGAAGACCACCAAGGCACCGACGATTTCCAAACGGATGGCCAACCATCTGTTCGCGATGATACTTGGATACGACATCAACTGATTGTAGTCTACGCGTTTCTCTGATTCTTCCTTGAAGCGGTCCTGTTCACCATATGCTCGGATGGTCGATTGCCCGGTTATACTTTCTCCGAAGTGTGAATAGATAGGACTTCGCGTAACTGATTCCAATCGCTTCAGCTGCCGGGATGTTGCGATGTAGAACTTCTGGATGGCATAGTAGATGAGGAGAAATACGGGTACTACTGCTAGGAAAATCGGAGTGGAGATTCCGATGACTATGAATACTCCAATGACGTTGAAGAACATCAACAGCCACATACGAATGGATTGCGGTAGAGTGTTGTCAGCAATGTCCACGTCTTTGGAAAAGCGGTTCATGATTCGTCCCTGCGGCGTAGTATCGAAGAAAGACATAGGCATGCGCATCGTACTCTCCAGAAGGTTGTTGTGCATCTTGTTCGCAGCCTTCAGACAACCCAAAGCTAGCACGATAGAGGCTCCGAGAAGAGCGAAGGATTGCACTCCGCCCAAACCACCATACACTCCAAGGTACATGTCTCTTACGGAGGTGTCAGTAGCTGCCTCCGGATCTTCGGACCAATCCGTAAGCCAAATATTTCCGTAGATGGCAGAAGCTTGATTAACGACACTTAAACCTATTGCCCAGAAAGCCATGTTCCATCCGATCGCCTTGAAGTACTTCAGATACACAGCATAACTGACGGCACCCGTTGCAGATTCTTCCTTTTCGATCAAAGTCGTACCCTTGGCAGGGGCTGCTGGAGCCTCCACTGGTTTGTTGCTGTTTCGAGACTCCTGTCGACTCATCCTTTTTCGGCGAACACTACCAGCACTTCCACCACTACCGGAAGACCTCTGAGATCGAGTTGACATTGCTCGTTTTACGATGTTCCTAGAGACTTCATCCTTCAGAACCTCCTGAATAATCTGAATTTCCTCATCTTCTTCGTCAAGTTCTTGGATGTGCTGCATGAGGAATTCGGCAAAAGCGCCCTTCTGATCAAGTAACTGTTGGTAAGATCCGCTTTCCGATATTTCACCGTCCTTCACCACGAAAATTTCTTCCACACTTGGTAGGAACGAAATACCATGGGTTACCAGAAGTCGCGTTCGTCCCACCAATATACCCTCAGGTCCAATAACCTTTTCGAAGATGTGCTTGCCAACGTGAGCATCTACGGCGCTAAGCGGATCGTCGAACAGGTAGATTTCTGCATCTGCGTAGACGGCCCGAGCCAAGGCGACTCGCTGTTTCTGTCCACCGGACAAGTTGATACCCTTTTCACCGATCTCTGTCGTATCTCCACCTGGAAGCATCTCCAAATCCGGTTTCAGCGCACAGCATTCCAGGACACGATCATATTTCTGCGCATTATACGCTTTCCCGAATAGAATATTCTCTCGCAAAGTGGCGTTCTGAATCCAGGCCTGCTGCGGAACGAAGGCAATCGATCCATCGGTGTTGACTGTTCCCTTGATCTTCTCCATTTCTCCAAGCAGCGCAGATATAAGAGAACTCTTACCCGTGCCGACACTACCGACCACCGCAGACAGCTTGCCTTTCTTCACTGCTAGATTTATATTCTTCAAGGTTGGCGTCTCGTCACCCCACGAGAATGTTCCGTCCTTGATCGATAGGGCGTCCTCGCTGCGGTTGTGCGTTACGTTGGTCGGATCCAATTCTTCACTGTTCATGAACTTGTTGATACGCTGCACCGATACCCACGCCTGCATGGCGAACGTGATCATCATGGGGAACATAGCCAACGGGAAGCGTAGGATGTTGAACAGTGCTAGGGAAACGAAGGCTGTTTGCGGATCGAGTACGTTTTTCTCATCGATCATGACGTACACTGCGAATGAAGCCAGCGTCACCAGGAACGGTGCCATACTCCATACGAAGAAAGTTGCCGCACCATAGTAGGCCATGGTCCGTAGAATGTCGATTTCTCCGTGTCGGACGCCTACTATGTCATCCTGGAAACTGGGCTCCCAAGCGTAAAGCTTCAACACCTTCATGCCGCTCAAGATTTCGTTCATTTTCTTCACACGCTCGTCCTTGATGTTCATCTGTTTCACCTGGAGATCACGTAGCCGAGTAGCGATGACTCCGGTGATCGGAATCATAATGACCATCACTCCGAGTCCAGCGAACACCGCCGGACCGAGGATCTCGTACAGCAAAAAGATGCAAACTCCGATAATGATGGGAGCTGACCACAGCACGTGCAGGTAGGACGTCAATTCGAAGAACCGCTGCGCGTCGACTGCCATAAGGTTCACGATCTCTCCCACGGTGGTGTCCTTCTTAGCGAAGCTCGATATGCGGAGGGCTTTCCGATAGATGGCACTGATCAAACCCGTTCGAATGCGAAAACCGACGAGGAACGTCTTGCGGAAGTACTGACCGTTGAACAGTGCGATCAACAGCGAGTTCAAGAACAGAGCAAACGTTATAGTCATTCCGATCCAGAAAGGTCCATTCATGGCGATGTTACCCATCAGCTCCCTGAAAAAGAATTCAGTGTTAGACCTCCATAATCACTCTCAAACACAGTCAAACTTACTGCATAAGATAGGGCGAAGCGAACTGCAGACCGGAGATTCCGATCTGGAGCAACCCCGCGAACCAAAAAGGCCCACCATACGCCTTGACCATTGCCGGAAGAATCGATCCATTCGTGGCGGCATTCGGTTTGTAGACGGGGTTCACCTTGCCGGCCTTCTTATCGGTGGCCATCTGTTTCCGGCGACCACTTTCGACACTCTCATACCAGTACTTATCGAACGGCGGCACCAGCTCCCGGGACATGTCCTGCGGGTTCAGATCGTACATGTCGTCGTCGGTCAGCGGCTTGCGGAAACCGGTCCACGTGAACCGATCGAAGTACAAATACAGCAGCTTGATGAAGAAGCTGGAGCGCAACTCGGGGCTTTGGTTTTTCTGCTTGGGGTAGTCGCTGTAGCGTGGGGCTTGATCTGGGAAGATCTCCATCAGCGTTATCAAACAAATCAGCGAGTACTGCAGCGTGTAACTGACGAATTGGTACTCGTCAAAGATGACCGTTTCGCCGGATCCGATCGGGTTCTCCCGGTTGGCGTGCTTCATGGCTTCCGTTCGCATCTGGATGATGCCGAGGAAGGCTTTCAGGAACCAGAAGATGAAGATCGTTCCCGCGCTTCGGATACCGTACTTCCGGAAGAAGTAGTATAGGGCGATGGTCGTTATCTGTCGTAAAAATAGCAAGGTCATGAATAGCTAATTGATGACAATCCAAAATACTTACATAAGCCACAGCGTTGAAAACGGCCACCAATATCTGCACGTCGAACACATCCTGCTGGTTGTGGTAATTAACGACCATGCCGAGGTCGATCCACGAGAGCGTCATCAGCATGAAGGTGATGACAATTTTTGAGATGTTCAACCAATTCCACGGGATGTCCCGGTATCTGCTGGTTACAATACCGTACACCTCGTAGAATGTGAAGAGAAACAGGAAGAAACAGGGCACCCATTGTAGAATGATGCGCTGGAAGCAGAAGGTCAGGTCCGGGTCCTCCGGTCGCCATGTAAGACTTGCGTCCTGTTAAAGGGGAAATTGTAAGATGTGTTAGAATGTTGTTATATGCCTTTTCGAAACAAGCAGAAAGATAGATCCTGATGGGACCCTAATAGCAGTAATGGTAACCGCTCAGAATGAACATGCTGAGGATCGTGGATATGAAACCCGGTGTTTGAGGATCTTTGCGAGTTGAAAATTCAACTCTCTAAGGCATACAGTATTTCGGGTTCCGGGTCATTTGGCTGAATGCCATTTGGCCGAATGCCGTTTGGCCGAACGCCATTTGGCCGAAAGGGTCATTTGGCTGAACGCCATTTGGCCGAATGCCGTTTGGCCGAAATTGAAAACAAAAGTGAACTACAGTTAGCATGGATTTATTATGAATTTTAAAGAACTTATTCATAAAAATAGGAAATATCATCATTGATATACATTAGCTTTATAGTGTTAGTTGAAGAAACAGTCAGAGCTGAAAAAAGAACATCCTAAATGTAAGCAGTTGTTCAATGCTATGCTAATGGTATTAGCCACCAGCAGATGTTTTGGCATCGCGTTTGTAGTTAACTTTTGACAGTAACTGAAACAGTTTAAAACTTATTCGTCCTTCTGCTGGATCGGCTTGCTTCGATCCCTCGAATCGTACTATAGTAATATAAGTCATAGTTCTGACATCAAAAAGTCTTGGCTTCTTTTTTTCACAACGAAAAAACAGTGTACTTCTTTGACGTTAGTGTTCGCCGAGTCGTTTATTGCTTTATTCAAGAAATGGTGCAGTGTTCAGTTCCCAAGTTGTAATTTTAATCTTGGAGGAGAATGACATCTCATCTACACTCTTAAAAATAATGAAAATCACTCCGGACGTAATTCACATTATGACTGAATGGCACA
This sequence comes from Aedes aegypti, assembly GCF_002204515.2. Taxonomy (NCBI): domain Eukaryota; kingdom Metazoa; phylum Arthropoda; class Insecta; order Diptera; family Culicidae; genus Aedes; species Aedes aegypti. The sequence goes on from NC_035108.1 coordinate 445,043,554, forward strand.
TTATGTAAGTGATGAAATGACGTAAAAATGGGTTCTGATGGGTAAAAATGGGTATTGAAAGAAAAATGTAATTTTACATGATGAAGGACATGAAAACGATGCCGCTATGATTGACATTTCCCGAATCAGACACCACCGTATTTAAAATGAGACATAAATTCACGTCATTTGGCACGCTTCTTTTATGTGCATCCAAAAGACGTAAAATCGCATGGTTTTTTTGGAGTATGTGAGTTAACCCTTGAGCTAAATAAATATGTTTTGAAAAGAACGTATTTTAAGCTTTAATTAAATTAATTATGAAAAACATTTCCCTCTTGAAAGAACAGCCTATGAACAAAAGAAGGATAAATCTCTTATGAAAATTAAAATAAGTGCAATGCATATAATAATTTATTTCACCAGTACAACAACAAAGAATTGCCGATGATTTAAAGAAGGAAAAATTCCCAATTAACATGTAAGGTCAATCATTGCCGATAGTAATGGAACCAGTATATTTAGAAAGAATAGCCTATGTTTAAAAGAAGGAAAAATTTCTGATGAAATCATTAAAAACACTTGAAACCTTATTACAACATTGGTAATCCAGTGGCGAATCGATCATCACCCCAGAGTCTTAACGTGAAGTGTGGAGTTCACAACTTTGTCCTGAATAAAAGGGTCGATGTTATCATTCTCTTGGAGATCTTATATAGTGACAAACATGACGTCCCGTCACATCATAAAAATCAACAAATTAATTAGCTTATCAGTTATTGGGTCACAATTATGAATCCTACACATCAGCGTTGTAGCAATTTGATTTTTTTGTTCATGATTCGGCCAAACGGCATTCGGCCAAATGACCCTTTCGGCCAAATGGCGTTCGGCCAAACGGCATTCGGCCAAACGGCGTTCAGCCAAATGGCCGGACACCAGTATTTCGTACTTGCTACACGATATACGCATGCAAATATTGGCAATTGGCAAAGCAAGTTCTCAGTTAGTAACTGTGGAAGTGGAAGTCAGTTAGTAAATCAGTTAGTAACAATTGTGACATTATGCCAGAAGAAGAAAGAAGAGGATATATCAGTTATTGAAGATGTATAAGCTTTTCGCACAAATTTTTGTTTTCGATTGTTTTGTAAATTTTATAAAAGTTTCTTCAATAAATTATATTTGGCTTTGAAGCTAAAGTTTCACATACTTTCTACCAGAAACAATGCGAGAAAAACTACTTAGAATTAAGTTGTTTTCAGGTTTAGCTTCTTCAAATTTCATTAGAGTTTCAATGCTTTTTGATGACACATCACCCAGAAATCAAAAAGTTCTATACTCCTGTTGAAACAAATAGTTTATTCCAAAACGGATATTCAGAATTTGACATTCAAATAGCACAACAAAATCAAAATCAAAGGTCGGATCAAAATCGGATTGGGAAAAAAGCAGCACTTCTCTACATTTCCTTAATCTAAGGAAAAAATAAACAAAATAGTTGGTTCTTCAAATGCGTCACCAAATCGATATGCCCAAAATAAGAAACGATTGTGGTCATTTTCCGTTGCATGTCGTCCAAAAGAGCAATTAAACTTTTAACTGGTGCGTGTCTACAGTTACAGGCTGAAATGGTTTCTTTGAGGATTCAATGAGATGTTATCAATCATAGTTAAGTGAAACAGCAGTGAGTTAGTCACTTGCTGGGCAATAATTCGACTTCTTCATGTGCGTGTTATGGCTGTTGAGTGAAATCATTTTACGCCATCAAATCGAAGAATAAGGACTGTTCATTTTATAAAGTGGATACCTTGTGCATGCTGTATCTTTTTCATTTATCAATTAAATTTCAATCGGTTTTCTGTACATTGTTCGACTCTTATTGTACAATGTTATGATAACAAAATATTCTTCAAAATAATTTAGCTGCATACGAATATGGACAACGTTTAGAACGGTCGATTTTTTGAGGTTATCAAAATCAATGATTGTTGGGAATTCGACAATCTATATTTTTTTATTTTCATAAAAGGCTTGATCTTCGAAAGCAACATCAATCAGAAGCCTGATAGAAAAAATCAAGTCATTTTTGGAGCAACAGTTTTACAGATACAGGTCGGACTTGATTATCCGGAGACTCGATTTTTCGGAATTCGATTATCCGGAATTTTAGACTCGATTATCCGGAGTATTTTTTTTATATTTTTGTTTTTCAGTTTTTATGCATAAATTGGAGATAATTTAGTATTGTGATATACAATATGAATGGTTTAGCTGTTTTGGACGTAGGAAGGAAAAGGGGTTTGAAAAAGGGTTTTTTGATGTATGCTGGTCAAAAAAATTGTTTTCTTCTCAAGACCCTTAATGTCCCTAGAAATAATTTTTGGCTACGCCACTGCGTCATATAAATAAAACAACGTAAAAACATAATAGTTGAGTTCTTTTATCATTTATTCTAAATTTTCTTTTAGTGATTCGATTATCCGGAGTGAAAAAAAATAGATACTCCGGATAATCGAGTCCGATCTAATAAAATCATTTTTCCCGAAATTTTTGGAACAAATATTTTAAATCTGAAGGGAATTGATATGAACAGAACTTTTTTGGTTCAAAGTACGTCCTGACGGAAGTGCGAATATAGTATTAATATTAAAAATAACTAACGCCTTCATAGAGCTACTTAATTAGTGCCCACGTCACATTTAAAGCACAATAGAAAAACAATTGCTTTATTTTTGGAAGACCTTTCAAAGCATAATGACAATTATCAAAATTGGCAACACTGCTGTAATGAAATCGATTTTTTCCACATATTTTTTTTATAATATGTTATTCTGAGATTAACAATTGAAATATTTGAAGAAAAACGATTACAATTTGCTGTAGATCGATAAATATGCGTATATGATTTTTAAAGTATGAGACTTTTTAGTAAAACGACCATATAGAGTAAAATTTATACTTAAGACTGCGGTTTAACACACGATTTAGCTCTCGTTTATACAAATATAGTTTCTTAAGTAATCTAAACTGTTTTTGAACACGCTTTTTACTTTTCTCTTTTGCTGGGAGTGAAAGGATGGTGTATCAACAAATTTGGGAATAAATGGATAAATCACTAATGTTACCTAATGTCAGAAAATGATGGATTATAATTCATTTTTTTAAAGCTACACCTTTAGTAGAATAGTAAAGGATAGAAACATAAATTGTTTTCATAAAAATGAGGATTTTTGTTTTGCGAAAAATAATGTTAAACTTTGACAAACAGCTTTCCATTCCGGGCAATGAGAAAGCGGACTCTCTGGCTAAGGTAGGCGTTAAAGAAGGCGATGTTTACGAGCGTCAAATCGCCTTCGATGAATTTTTTGCATTGGCCCGTCGGGAGACCTTGATGTTGGCGGGCCTTGATTTGGAATATACGAATTTTATTTACCTGTTTTTGAAGCGTATCAATATCCGAGTTTGATTGTTGTTCGTTCCCTGTCTTTCGTTTTCCCCTTCAAATTGTCCTCTTCTCGTCGTGTCTCCCACAAACCGTTTCTGTTTAGTTACGTTACAGATCTGGATATCCTGTCCCATCAACATAGAAATCTAAATAGCTTAAAAAATCCCGAAAAATCTTTTCCTTTCCTGTTGTATAAATGTATTCACTAACCTTAAAACTTCCCCATACTAACATAGTTATTAAAATAAATAAAATGTAAACAATGTTAAAAAAAGAAAAGATTTCGGCTTTGTAATGCCCTACGGCATCTGAGCCTTGCAAATAAACGAATTAAGTAAAAAAATAGCATAAACAAAGTGTCCACTTTATAAAATGAACAGTCCTTAGTAGGCATATTTTAAATACACTATTGGCAATCAACAGAAAGATAAATTCTTATCAAAATATTTTGACGATTGGTGATAAAAAATAAAACAATCACTTTCATTTTTTTCATTTTTGTTTTTAACTGTCATTGTCAAAATAAAAATGGATGTCATTTGTAAACCAATCCACCTTCTTAGCTTTAATATAACAAGTAAGTATTTGTGCAAAAAATCATTAATACATAATTGTATGTCCTAATGATATATAGGGAAACATCTTCTGTGACTGTGAAACTGTGCGCTGGTTCGGTGATATAATTGTACGAAATCAGGTTATCAATATTCACTACAAAACATATCGATTTGTTTGAAACAAGTATTTTATACATTTTAAAAAAAAAAGTTGAGTTATTTGGGATGTCAATCGACCAGAGCAAAAACATATATGATAAACTATTTACCCTAATATAAACATGAATTGAACTTTAAAGGGTGTAAGCCGGTTAGACAGTTGCGGGAATCTCACAACTTTTGTTCGACAATTTTTAGTTTAGAAATTGTTTTATATATATATTTAAAATAACAGTCATTTCCTGCCCACCAAACAACTAATAAAAACTAAAAGTTTACAATCTGGCTATTAATTTGTGTGGTTTGTGCTAACGTAAGAACAACACGACATTCACGAAACGCGACGCGAGACAAGACATAACACTTATAGTTCTTACTATTGTCAAGGAAACTTAAAAATTGCCTTTCTGTCGACCGGTTTCGGGCGCGATGTGGCCCATCTACGGGACAATGTCCGACTGATTGCGTTTTGTACGTTGTTCGTACACGTCCGAAGAGAAAAACTGCTACTGAAGTGTCGTATTCACCAGCTCGAACAGACACGAAACGATCGGAGGATCGTCTTCATTCATCAGCGGCCCTAGGTTATTGATGATGAACATTGATTCCCATGCGTTTAAGTGCGAGGCTTTTCGTATACTTTTGATGAGCTTCGCACTTTCCCAATCTATTTCGTGGTTGGAATCTAACGCATGAGCTGCCACACTGGATTCGTTACGTTTTTTGGATGCTACAGCATTTCTGTGTTCTTTGAGGCGAACTCTTACTTTTCGGCGGGTTTGGCCGATGTAAACTGCTGGACAGTCTTTACATGGGATCCGGTAAACTCCCGATTGCTCATCGGGTGGAACTTTGTCTTTAAGGTTACATAATAAGTCGCGCAAAGTTTTGTCGCTTTTATGAACGACGTGTAGGCCTTGTCGACGAAGTGTACTCTTAATCGAATTAGTAACCTTCGGGAAGAACGGTAAACTAATCCTCCTGATTTTTTCTGTATCTGGTTGAAGTGTTGTGATATTTTGTCGTCGTCTTTTACGTTTGTGTTTACGAAGTATTTTTTCTATAAACGATCTGTCGTATCCGTTTACCTCTGCAGCTACGTGGATTTGGCGTGTTTCTTTGTCAAACTCCTCTTGATCCATTGGTATATTATAAAGACGGTGTGCCATGGAATGAAATGCAGCTTGTTTTTGAGCGCCAAAGTGGTTGGAGTCTGAAGTGATGTAGCGATCGGTAGAGGTAGGTTTGCGGTAAATTCCAAATTTCAATGTGTTGTCTTCCTTTCTACTGATCAACAGATCGAGAAAAGGTAGTCGGCCATCAACTTCTTTCTCTACAGTGAAATTTATTGTGGCATGTTGAGAGTTCAACAAATTCAGCGTTTGGTCTACGTAGCGCTCTTTCACTGGGGCAAATATATCATCCACATAACGCCACCAAATTCTTGGAAATAATTTTTCTTTCTGAGCGTTAACCTCAAAGTCGCTCATAAAGACATCCGCCAGCAGAGGGGAAAGTTTGCTACCCATGCTGAGACAAAAAGTTTGCTGATAAACCTTTCCCCTGAAGGTGAAAAAATTCTGGTCCATACACACCTGAGCAACAGAAATATACACCTCGATGTGGTTTGGTGGGACTCTATTCCGTTCCAAATGCCGTCGGAGGCTTTGCAGAGCTTCGGGGACTGGTACGCTTGGAAATAATGCTGAAACATCAAACGAAACCAGAACCTCACCTCTCCTTAGCTGGAACCCTTCTAGTTTGTTCACTAGATCGACGGAATTTTTCACACTTTTTCCGTGCATCACAGGATACTTCTGCATTTCGTTCACAAGCCAAGCTGCCAATTTTTCCGTGGGCGTTCGGACGTTGGAGGAAATGGTATGCGACAGATCATTTATAGAAAAAATACTTCGTAAACACAAACGTAAAAGACGACGACAAAATATCACAACACTTCAACCAGATACAGAAAAAATCAGGAGGATTAGTTTACCGTTCTTCCCGAAGGTTACTAATTCGATTAAGAGTACACTTCGTCGACAAGGCCTACACGTCGTTCATAAAAGCGACAAAACTTTGCGCGACTTATTATGTAACCTTAAAGACAAAGTTCCACCCGATGAGCAATCGGGAGTTTACCGGATCCCATGTAAAGACTGTCCAGCAGTTTACATCGGCCAAACCCGCCGAAAAGTAAGAGTTCGCCTCAAAGAACACAGAAATGCTGTAGCATCCAAAAAACGTAACGAATCCAGTGTGGCAGCTCATGCGTTAGATTCCAACCACGAAATAGATTGGGAAAGTGCGAAGCTCATCAAAAGTATACGAAAAGCCTCGCACTTAAACGCATGGGAATCAATGTTCATCATCAATAACCTAGGGCCGCTGATGAATGAAGACGATCCTCCGATCGTTTCGTGTCTGTTCGAGCTGGTGAATACGACACTTCAGTAGCAGTTTTTCTCTTCGGACGTGTACGAACAACGTACAAAACGCAATCAGTCGGACATTGTCCCGTAGATGGGCCACATCGCGCCCGAAACCGGTCGACAGAAAGGTAATTTTTAAGTTTCCTTGACAATAGTAAGAACTATAAGTGTTATGTCTTGTCTCGCGTCGCGTTTCGTGAATGTTTACAATCTGGCTCTCTTTAAAAACGAAGCCAATAACATATTAGAAAAAAAAAATTGTTTGAGCATAACATGCAATACAAACAATCAAACAAGCAAACAAAATACATGTTCTACAGGAAATTCAATAATCGAAGCGCAAATGACACAATTACACAATAATTTTATATATTTAGCACAAATTTAACCTTCTTTTAATTGTTCTATTTTTTTTCTAAATTTGATGTAACCATAATTATAGGGATGAAAACTGTTAATTTTAAATTTTAATAAATTTCTCCTTCCTGTATGCATAGGCTGTTCTTTGGAGCTATATTTTTAGGTCTTTTTTGTTTCCAACTGACAGAAGGGCGGCAATCGACAACATTGATCTGCTCAAATTATTAGCGAAAAGAGAAATCGATTACTGCAGTTCCTTCGATGGGTTGTGCTTCTTTTCCCCGAATGTCGTTTCTCCGAACGCCAGTTCCCCGAATATCCCGTTTCCCCGACAAACCCACTTCGCCGAAAAGTTTTTAGCACTCATAATTGTCGTAACTTATTACATTTCAGGGTGGTGAACGAACTGACCATCTAATATGCACCCTTCTTTATTTAATTGGCGGTTCTTTCGAGTTTTACCGTCCTCAGCATTTTTGTCAACATGTGTATAATCGGGAATGACATAACACTTCCTTCTTTTGACTGTTTATCGTTCTTTATCGTCACCATTTTTCGAGGTAACCAGTCATTCGGAGAAATGGCATTCGGGTAAAAATAGCACAATCACTTCGATAATTCTGAACGCACTTTTCATATCTTTTCGTTTTATTATGTCGCAATAATTTTCGGCGTCCATTCTTCTATTGGTTTAATTATAAATTTTGCCTTCTTTTAAAAATAGGCTGTTCCTTATATATATACTGTCTTAAATTTTATTATTTAAAAAAACTAAATGTTAACCATTTTTATATTTTACTGTGTTATCGATTCTTGCCAGATGTGTTGTTAGAATGATAATTATTTTAGAACCTGCCAATATTCAACATATACTTTTTTGGGGCAAAAGCGTGATCTCCTTCCGAGATATGCTGGAAAAATTTTTATTTCAATCACAAATTTTCCCTTCTCTCGATAATAGACGATGTTTTTGATGTACACTTCCAAAATTAGAATTTATATTGAACCGTTGAATAGTTTTGCCACAAATGTTTTCTTTTAAAGATGTGTTGTTCTTTTGAGCTATGCTGTGAGAAGATTTTTTGGGTTAGAGCCTTAAACATTTTAAACGAAAAATAATCTGCTCTCGTATATTGGCTTTTTTTTGCATTAAATCGTATTGTATCTGTGGTTTAGAGCTTTTGATATTTAGCAAAAAAAATCCTTTCTTTTATCAAGTAATTTTCATCGAGTGTTACGTCCATACTGGGACAGAGCTAGATCTGCAACGAAATATTTTATGAGCGCTCCCTTGATGAATAACTGCGAACTTTTTTTTACCAATTTACTGTTTTCAAATATGTATGTCGCAACAAGCTCAAAGACACTCTATGTTCTGAGATGTAGAGACCCGTCACGAAATTTATTTAGAAATGCTCTCTAATGTCACAACAATTTTTGTACTTCTTAGTTTGAAAAATCTCTGAACGAACACCACGCTTGTTTAGAACCTACCAAAATGTTTTGCAATGGGCTCGGTGGTGTTGATCTCAATAAAAGCTATAAAAATGTCGATATTTATTTTAAGTCAATCATTATGCTAAACGACCTTATGCCAAACGACTTTATGCCAAACGAGGTACAATCATGACCAATATGGTGCCTTCTATGTATTCTCCAATATTTTTTTTCAAACATTGCTCTTTTGCATATGTAAGAATCATATCTAAAATTGCATTAGTGATTAGATGATTAGATGAATTTTTTTTAAGAACTGCTTAGAGTATGTTTTATTGAATTCCTTGCCATTTTTATGGTATTTTCAGTACCTATTAAAAAATTATCAAAAAAATAAATGCTCAAAAAGCTCTTTTAGGAATACAAACCGGGAAAAGGTTATACCGATATACTCACACACTTAGATTTTTTTCACCAGCTCAGCTGTGCGAATCTCCGTTTCCCAATTTTAACCGAGATTCAGCTAGCAAATGGTCCGGTTGCTTAGTAACGAAGCATGATTAACTGATTACTCGGCTTTTATTTCTCGAGATCCCAGGAAATTTGTTTGCTGACTCGTTTAACTCGTTTAACTCGTTTAAAATTAGCCGAGATTACCAAATTAAGTATGCATATGGATACCACCTAAAATTATTGAACATTTCGAATGATATGCCTCCTATTCGGGAGTTCTAATGTGGAATGGGACACCTCCTGGATGCCATTTTTTGAAAATCTCCAGAGAAATAAGTATATTGAATATCTTGAGAGATAGTTTTTTTCTGATGCTTTGGCTGAATTTGGAAAGATTCTTGATCGATCCCATGAGGAATTCTCACTGTAATTCCTGAAGGATTGTCAAAAGAAAATATCGGATATTTCAGAGAATTCAGATATTTCTGGAAGTGTGAAGAGTAGAGAAATATTTATTGGTATTTAGTGGAATCTCAACTAAAATTAGTGCAGATGTAAACATTCTCGAAGCTTTTTTTATACGGTTTTATGCTGAGTAAATGCGCTATACATACGGACGAAAGCTTTAATGCGATCCTTTTACCAACAAATCTGGCGAATCTACTCATCTATTTTTAGGCTGTGTTGGCAGCTCTTATGCATACCGGTAATTGCTTTGTCTCGACTGTTATAGGACAAGTAGCTGTACAACTTCTCCGGAAGGCGCTTTGTCAACCAGTTTGACACTGTTGAATAATGTTTATACAGCTTCACTGTACTATCGATTAAACATTATTTTCAAGTTGTTTCACAACTTCCGGAACTCAATTCATAAATATCTGAATTTGATGTTTCCAAAGTTACACAATCATAGTACCGTAATCCGGGGCAACATTGATCAGTTTTTTGGAAACTTCTTGAATATTTCATCTTAAAATGCAAATGTTGCAAGTATTATATTTTAAAAACAAGTACTGCCACCTATAGCACGTGACTATGTACTGTATTTTGTTTTTTGAAAGAATTAAGCATGTTTAATAAAATATTTTAAGTGATATTTTAATTTAGCTGATATGGGGTAACATTGATCATCTTTGTAAACAACGTTCGGTAATATTCAAAATGTCATTACTTATTTAAATCATGGCTTCTGAAGCCGAATATGAAGGCCAAACGATTACAAGTAATTTACTTTTTGAGTTTATTCAAAAATTAAAAACACTTCGAATCGCGGAAAACGCCTAAGAGTAGGCAATTTTCTTAGGAAATTCTACTTTCTTAACAGTGATTCGTTAATGTTGCCAATTTGATTATTCTTTTAAAAATTTTGACAACAGAATCGTTTCCGGAGATGTCAGTTTTAGTAATAACCACATTTCCCTTGCTTATATCGCTTGAAGAATTTATGTGAGACATGAATTTTCGGTATTGTCATCGTTAACCATTGAAATCGTTATTTCGAAAAATTTACTAGTATACCCATGAAGTAAACGCAATTTTTGCAAAAATCGTAATTTTCATTAGCTCATGAATATAAGAAGCAGAAGCGCAATTCATGCTTTGGAAATGTTGCGTCCATAAATGATGATACGAGCTTCCCAACTAACAATTCAGAGCCACAAACAAGCATGCATGTTTTATTATTGTTCAATAATGGTAATGACAGCTGAATAAAAATTTTGCTCTATAAAAAGCTGAAAAGGTGCTTTTTTAACACAAACTTAGGTCAATGTTCAACGTTATGCATTAGAATGAACAAAAGTTGAATCGCCACTTATTAAACGTTTCCAAAGATTCTCATTCGACTAGTCAAGATTGTTTTACTAATGAGCTGAACAAGACATGTTTACCCCAATTAAAAAGCCAATATTCCACTAAACAAATGTATATGTATAAAAGGATATTCAGAAGACGAACTAACGTTTTACTTGTGTCGCACTGCAGCTATTTCCACATGTTTTACACAAGCATGAATAAGAGCTGAATAAGAATCTTATAGAATCCTAACTCAGCTTCAGTATATTATAAGAATAGTTGATCTAATAGAGGCCAAAATGATGATTAACAAACACATTGTTCAGCAATAAATAAGCCTTGTAATAGCGATCACACTATAGCTAAATTTCATTCCGAGTTCCGAATGCATTACAAAGCTTATAACTTATGCTTTCTCGAAACTTTTTAAATAGCTGTTCACAAAATATACATGGTCAGCCTCCAGAAATGTAGGATTAATTTGAAAAACAAAAAAAAAAAACATTTGAGCTAAGTATTCCTAGTAGGAGCGAAGTACTGACAAACAAAGCATGATTTTGACTTGATTGACATAAAAGATCTGAAGAAAACATTAAAATTTTGTTTGTTCTTTGTATGTAGTTAATTTTAGATGTCATTTCCAGATCTTTTATATATTATATCTATAAAGTTAATATCACTTTTAGCTATCCATATTATGGGCCCTATTTTGTAAGTTGAGTCGATCGAAATGACTCGACTGGAGTCACTATCGACCAAAATAATCGCTCGACTCAACTCTGTCACTCGAATTTTTCGACAGTTGTCACTTTATGTGACTGGATTACTATGGGAGTCGAAGGGTGACATCTGAAATAAGCATGCTTACTTTGATCGGCAGTGACTACAGATGAGTCGCATAAATCTGCTCGATTTCCAAAATAGACCCCTATAATTTGCTATTGATAAGCTTTTTTCGCCTGCTCGGGATGTTGTTCCGTACAAGAAAAGTTTAAAATTCTTTGACAAAATTGATTAAATAAATTTCGCCCTCAGAATACTTCAAATGATTTAAATATATTCATACAGAAGACTATTTATTTAATGCATAATAGGTTTATGAAAAATACAAATCAATAATATAATTAATAATTACAAAAGTAATTTATAAAATAAATGAATTTCAATTTAAGTTGATGAGTCATTCAAATTTAAGTTTTGAACAAACTGAATTTTATTATGAAATTAGATTAAGGTGAAGATGCATCGAAACCAAACCTCAAATTTTCAAGAACACAAATCTAGAGAACTAAACATCCGTTCAAGCTGAAAACTTAATCGATTGGTTACCACCAGCGTGTGAACAATCGATTAGGTTTTCAGCTCGAACCGCTGCGCTGTCTGGTTCCCTAGATTTGTGCTCTTGAAAATTTGAGGTTTGGCTTCGATGCATATTCATCTTAATCATTTCAGACTGATTTCACTTCGTGTAAAAAAAAAGTTTTGACCATCATTGACATAAATTTTCTCACTGTGCGCTAAAAATAGCCGACTGAACTCAGCATGGATCAGCACTAAACAGCAACTGAATAATATGCTTGTTCAGTTGTTAATTAGCATACCATGTGTTGATTAGACGATGTCGAATAGAAGCACAAACATGATCGATATTCAGCTATGAGAGGTTTATATTTTGCAGTGGACGATTTATTAATCAATTCTAGGATGGCGCAGATGGCAAGGCACACCGCTGACGATTGGAAGGTCTCGAGTTCGAATCCAGTATCCATACGATTTTTAAATATGGTTGTTATATCATGATGATTGTGTGCACTACATTTGAAGCGCTAGACAAATATCGTTTTGGTTTTTATTTGTTTTTAATTATTTTTGGACCAGTCGTATAAAAGCTAAACTAAGTTCTTGTAAAACGTTTTAAAAGCTGAAAAATAAAGTTGGAATTCAACGACATGCTTTAAAGTTTCTCCAAATTTGTGTGAACAACGGTTGGCCATGAAAATTATTAAAATGTTATTAAACATGAGCTGAATAAAACTGCTATAATGGTGTTTGTTAAATGAGTGAATGTTAGTTGGGTTATTACGAGATCAGTCATTCCGATCAATGTTACCCCGCTGATCAATGATACCCCGGATTACGGTACCCGCCACCGCTTGGCATCGAACTCACGATCTCTGCATGCCCAATTTTCTTCAAAATCGAAAACGGTTCATTTAATATTGTATAATGCTTTGTATAAGCAGTAAAAGCGATAAAAGACGATATGTAGTCAGCTTAGTTTTGTAGCTGCAAAATGTTTGTGTTATAGCCGTATTAATGCTAATCGACCTGTTTTTACACCCAGTTCCACTACCACTGCGTCTACGCCAGTTCAAGCGGGAAGAGTGAAGGGGTGGTAATTTTTATGGCCGAGAGGCTTGCTGTTTGGTTTGCAGACTGCCTATGTATCGGGCGTAGGAAAAGGCGTGCTATAATGATATGGAAGGATAGAAGCGCAGGTTAACGTATTTTTGCTCTTCTCGGTTTCTAGCAAACCGAACTGCAATAGATCTACTGTAATATATTAAGAGGGGAAGACAGAAACAAGTGAAATATACAGCTACAAAGTACGAGGAAAGCGACAGGCCTGGGATTCAAAATTCATAATTTGGATTATGGTCGTCACTTTAATTGACATATTTAAACTTTTGAATATTAAGGTATTCATATTCTGACGGAGTACAACATCCTTAGCGTTAAGGCCCAAACACAATAGCGGAATGGCTACGGAAAACGGAACCATTTCACCAGCATGCACTATATCATGCTTGTTGACGCAGTGTTGGTTCACTTTCATTCATTGACAGCTCATATTCGAGATGGTTTGATCCATTCTGGCTGAACCGGTTCCGCTCCCATTGCCACTCCGCTATCATTGCGTTTTGGTTTTTAGGAAAACCTCCACAATGCATTTGGCATTCATGTGACAATATTTGGTACCACGGCCTTACTCTAGCACTGAGAAGAGGCTTCCGGAAGTGTTCCTATGTGACATGGGTAGTAAAGTGTACTTATGCGTTTTTCAAAAACTTCATATTATTGATACCATTTTTCTTAACAAAATGCTTGAGAAAGACGATGATTTCTATATTGGGTTTCCTTTTTAATTTTCATTACATGGTTTAGGGAAGATTCATTCATTCCATTCTTTTTCGAAATCCATCTCATCGTATTGAAAAATATTCTTTGAGTAAAATATTACTTCATACTTGAGATAAGCTGGCAATTTCTCATGACGAAAATGAAAAGGTCGATTTTTTTCTTTTATAAGTCGCCCATCGTAAAAATGTACAGTTGTTGCTGCTATGCTTGTAGGGAACCCTCTTATTGAAGCGAATTGCTTTTCGTGGCTACTAAATCTAGCAAAAATGTATAATGAAGTTTAATAAAAGTATTGATTATTTTATTGCATACGAGATTCAACAACGATTTTGTTGAATCTTGAATATATATTTTGAAAACATCAAAATATTTTTCATGAAATGCTTGATTATCAATCATCAAATACTAAATGCCCAGTTACTCGTATTTTTGAATAATTACATGAGAAGAGAATGATCTTGTTTTGCTAGTATCGATTGTTTGAATATTCATATACTAGTCAGTACGATATTGTTTGAAACTTGTGGAAAAATATTTGATTCCAATGTTTGTTTTGCCAGGTCTCGCATTTTCCGGAGATAAATACATAAATTCGGAAGTGATTTGGACCAATTAAATTTTGATATGAAATGAAATCAAAATGTCCATTTACCACGCTTGAAAACAGTAAATATACACAAAATTTATGCATTTTTGTGTAAATCCGACTTTTTATACATGTAATTATTTAATTTCCATGAAAATTGAAAATAATACTGGAACAACAACTGTTACACTGTTAGTAAAAGCACCAGTAATTTGTGTGCCTAATTTACACCTTGTCATTATGGCTTCATCTTTAAGCTAGAGTAACACAATGAAAATTTTACCACACATGAGCTTGACCTGAAGGTCCCATAGACCACGCATTTTCACTTGCCCCAGAGTACCTTATAGAACATACAATTTTCATACTGAGCAGCTCACGATTTTTTTATTTAACTTTCCAAATCACTATCATTTTAAAAATGTTCACAAACAGTAATCGCGTCATCTAAATTGTTTCAGAAATTCATAGAATTGTCCTCGGCATAACATACATGGTGGAATAAAGCACCATAGATAAATAAGAAAATTTCATTTTTCATACTGATTTAAATTTCGATTAAAGCATGGTTTTACTTCACTGATCAATGTTTCGGTTCGTATTTGATACGTGCACATTTTTGTTTTGTTAAGAGATTTCCTGTGAATAGAATGGGTAATGGATAGAATCTATCATATTATCGATATAAGTTTTTCCAACTATAACAATTTTCCGGAAACGTTTCACTACTGTTTGAAAGCCTCAGTCAGTTTGATTACCCGTACCTTCAGCGCTACATCTACATTACATTCGTATTGCTAAGAGTGCACTCACCCAAAAAGGACCTCCACAAAACTCTTCGAACGTCATCGAAGACTAACAGCTGCACTGCAATCAATTATTTTTCCCCAACACGAATTTCACAACTGAAACCAATCACCAAAACAGTTTGTTCACACTTCGGGTGGCACTGGGCGTTTGCTTGGTGGATTTCCCATTCACAATGTAGTCACAGTCCATCTATCAACGCCTTTTCAGGGCTCCACACCTTTGACGCAAAAATCGGGTATAAACGCGTTCAATCACATGCACGATTAGAAGTTCGATCTCACGGCCAACAGTTGGCCGTTATCAATCCGCAAAGTCACGCTTCCAGCGCTCTCTTATCAGCCGCGATGAATCTCTTTTTGGCAATCTATAACCGTTCTGGAATTGAGTTCAGGCGACACTCGAAACACTACTTGGCTTCTTGGGCACGAGAAATGGATGTACGCTTCGTTCGGTTGTTTTTGATTGACTGAGTTGCTACCGGTGTTGACCCACGGATTTTAACTCTAGTATGTGGGAAGTCGCGGCGATAAGTACTTTTTCGATGGTATCGCGTGCGTTGATGTCTTGGTATTTTCTATACCTATTTCTGATGATAAGATAGGGGACGGGTGCCCTCCGAGGATATCGGTTAACCTGTTGTTGATGATGATACGCTGATAATGATTAGTCAAACCTTGAACGGTTGGGGATGTTACGGTAGGGGGGATAAGATTTGGTGGGGGTAATCAAAGCCCTTGCTCAATTTGGTATGAAAAATTAAATGAGGAGGATCTCATATGCTTTGGGAAGTGGTTTGAATGAAGTATTATAAAAAACAATTCATTGGGATGAGCTACCATTTGAACCAGACCAGAGGCAAAAGCCAGTGAAGTCACTTAATATGAATCAAGGCAATTTAAATTTTTGAAGAGTCCAAATCTGTAGATCAGGTAGTCTTGATGTAAGTTTAACTCAATCTTGACTTACAATTCAGTCATTTACACTCATTTGATCTAATTTTAATCTTGATTTATTTTCCAATAATACCTGACTAAACTTTCGATTGTTTTATAAATTATATAAAACAATAAAAATCTAAAGATTATTTTGAAACCCACTTATCTTGTACCTCATTGGCAACAGAGTAGCATCACATCATTGCCAGGTTTATTGTAGAGCTCCATCTTTGGCAACTTGTCTAGTTCTTCCGAACGTTTGGTGTTCTAAGGTCTTTGGCTTTGAACGAGATCGCCCACTTCTCTTATTTTCATTGCAACGAATTTTGACATCCTTCCGACATTCGCGCTTAATGACCAACCCACTGAAGTCTGCTGTATTTTATACGCTTAAAAATACGCCACATTATTAAAGTGAAGATGAATCGAAGCCACATCTCAAATTTTTAAGAGCACAAACCTGGAGATATCCATTCAAGCTACCGATGCACATTGGACCAAATCGACAATTTAGCCGGAAAAAAGTGTTTTCTCTGTTCTCGTCGATTTTAGACGTTCGATGTTTTCAGAGAAGTTATTCGTAATTGAGTTTTGCATCTTTTAAGAAAAAGGTTGAATAGGGTGGCCCTTATTTAAGTTAAAATTTTGACTCAAACTTTTTTGTTTGATGAAATTCGTGACTGCACTCTTCTGCAAACTTCTAGAAAATGTTATTTTGAACAAAAAAGTTAAAGACACTTTTGGTCTAACTTTTCATTTGAGCTAAGTAAATTTATTTTGAAAGTTTTAACATAGGGTGAACCCGAAAAACCAGTTTTTTTGGTCTAACTTTTTCATTTTCAGTTTTACGTGAATGTGGTCTTCAGAAGAGTTGCAGAGGAATTAAAGATACACATTTGCTGAACATCGCAAGTTTGTAATTCTTGTGATTTTAAAGTTAGAAGCAAATTTAAGTGAAAAACTATGAAATTTCTAGATGCCCATAACTCATGGAGTTGGTTCGATAAATTTTTTCTTTTAGTGGCATTCGAAGGGGCATACAATAGGCAACTTTTGCTGCAAAAACTGTGAGAACGTTATTTTTGTAAATTCACTTCAAAAATACACTTAAAACTCGAAATTTACTTATAACTCACAAGATTTTCAAGTTAACGGCGTGGTGTCTTCAGCAAAGTTGTAAGTTTTTGCCAAATCTACAACTTTTTCATATTGAACTTAATAGAGAAATGTGAAACAAAATATGAAAATAGATGATACGATTCAAATGTAAGTCACCTTATATTTATTACTATAAAATATTAAGTTAGTAAAGGGAAAGTGTACCAGTTATGGCCATAGTGGTTCCCTATTTGGCTATATGTGAAATTTTGATAACTTTCACATACTATATCTTTTTGAATGTTTTAACATCAAGATATATCTTTAATCTAACTACTACAACCCACAAAAGTTTTCAAAATTTGAAACATTAAAAAAATCGCGTATGGCGAAATAGGGAACCACTATGTCCATAACTGGTACACCTACCCTATCAGTGTCGCTTTTATATACTTGCTATTATTCAATTTTTTTCCTAAAAGATGCAAAACTCAATTACGAATAACTTCTCTGAAGACATCGAACGTCTAAAATCGACGAGAACAGAGAAAACACTTTTTTCCGGCTAAATTGTCGATTCGGTCCAATGTGCGATGCTTTCTGGGCAGTTGCCGAGCGTATCCAGCAAGCAAATGGGTCTAAACGAGGCTGGATCTCCCAGTGGCTTCCATATTCCTGGGAAGTTAACATCGACAAGAAACTTTTACAACACCTTCCTGAGCATGTCCGGATATACCAGGGGCTTTCTTCGATTTTAGGCGTTTTGCCGCTTCTGCAAGCTTGTCGTTTTACACTTGCCGGCCCTCGACTGTTGCAACTTCGTCTTCACCGTGTAGCGTTCGTGGCTAGGATGTTAGATCGTGCTTCATGAACAGATCTTTCACGATTACCTTCTGCGTGTCTAGGCTCATCTCAGCTGATGTCGAAGGGCCCTTGATCTTGGCCATAACGACTCGAAACGCATTGTCCCACGGATTGGTGTCTGCATCTCGGCACAGTTACATGTCCAAATGAGATTCACTAAGCTTGATCTCCAGCTTGAGTGTGGTCTTAGCTACTCGAAAAGCTGTCCTTCGCTCCCTTCTCTCCATTCCCGGTCCTTCTCTTTGACCCCGCCTTCTGGCCCTGAGACAAGCAGTGCGGAGCGTGCCAATAAGCTGGTCGCCGTCTGTTCCTCGGCTCCATTTTTCGCGGTTTGGTTGCGTCACCATCCAAGCTAGGTGGCGTCAATACCCTGGTTATCGCCGTCTTGACGAAGCGCCTCAACGAATAGTTCTTTGTTAAAGGCTTTCGTTTTCTACATCCGCTCGCTAGTTATTCTTCCCATTGTAACCGCAGGGTTCCGTTGACCGATACGGTAGCGAATCGCTATATGGTCGCGTTGGGTACCACTCACAATTTCTCCAGTTCATATTCACCGATAATTGCAGTCCTGCATACGTAACGTCGATGATGGATTCCCTTCCATTTTTTTTCGAAATGTGCAAACGGAACCTTCATTGCACAATCGTACATCTAACTTCGCTAAGGTTTCCCGCAAGATAAATTCTCTTGCGTTGGTCACTCTGCTGAACCACACCACAGCCCAGGATTTGAAGTCTTCTGCAATGAATATCAGATTCCTATCGATCAACTTGCTGATCTACCATGAACTACTCCATTGTCCCCCTTGGAGGTGCATAACAACTGCATACAACGACACCGTTGATTTTGGCGATGACGAAGTCTTCACCTGAATTTTCCACTATTTCCTGGATAGGGAATCTGTATGCATTGCAAAAAAAAAAAATGTATTACATATTGGGAAAATGTATTGCAACCGTTCACGTTCTATCCGCTAGCATGTTGCCGTTATCAAGGGGAACTTGACTATCGTTGACTGCCACAACAGTTGCTGTGCGGTGTATTCGCTCCTGAATAGCCCAACCGCCAATTGTTGGATTCTCCTTTAACTCCAAGAGCATCTCACCGTTTCGGGTACGTCTAGCTCTGACCATGTTTTCGACAAATTCTTTAACATAGCGTCTTCTCTGACACTCTTGAGATGCGCTGTTTCGGCTCTCACCATTGCCGTACACTTTGTCACTACAACTTTCGGCTTTTGTGGAACTACGTTCAATCCATTACACCCTGGATTCTGTGGTTTTGCATCTTCTGTTGTTGCTGGCTACAGCTGTTACTGTTCTTACCCCTGTTGCTACTGTTGCAACCTTTACGACTGATTCTTCTACTGCTGTCATCGTTAGTGGTGACCTCTGTAAAGTAAGTAGTGTAATATTACGGCTGTCAGCTCTGTTGCACCAAGTTACTATATAACGTATTCTGTGAATCAGTCCGGGTACGTATGCAGCCAGAATAATATATTTAAGACCTCACTGGCATCGGTCCTATGAACCGGATGGCACTCCTGCCGATGGGCTACCCAAGCAACCAAAAGTTCATATAAAAGAGCATATTTAGACTTAATCAGCTAATAGCATAGCATGAACAGCATGCTATGCCACTCACTTTTTAAGTGATTATCCGAACTTCAGTTCTCATGAAGTTCCGTTGAGGTGTTGCAGAGAATGCAATTCAGCTTAAAAATAAACTTTAATAAGGAGAACAAAATTACAAATAAAAATAAACTCTTTGTAAGCCCGACACATCATCCATGCTATTTACTAACTCTCAGTGGTACTAGATAACGATTTTCATTTTTTTTATTGATTACCGTATTCTATAAATACATTTGCTGTTATACTCGAACTCGAGCTCTCTTCGTTGAAACCCTAGTTCATACCGGCTTCGCGCCACCAGATAGTACAAGTGTGCATGCAAATTTTGTTTTGCGGATATCTCAGGATCATGACCACTTAGGAAGATGGCGTCTTCGGCAAAGTTATTCAGTAGCTCAAGGACTATCATTATTCTTGTCAAGAGATTCGAGATTTTGCCACCACTTTGCAACTTTGCCGAAGACGCCATCTTTTTAAGTGGTCAGGATCATGAGCTATCCGCAAACCAAAAGTTCTATGCTCACTAGCGCTGCCTGGTGGCAAAATTTTGAATCTCATAGCTTCTATAATGATATTCCTTGAGCTAATGAACAACTTTTCCGAAGACACCATCTTTCTATGTGGTCAGGATCCTGAGATATCCGCAAAACAAAATTTCAATGCTCGCTAGCGCCACCTAGTGGCAGAATTCCACAATTCAATGACCACCATATGTTAGCCCTTTAACTACTGGACAATTTTGCTGAACATCATGATCCTTTATTTTGAATACTTTTTAAGATATTGATGATTTATAAAAACGGTCTTTAATTTGTATTTCGGTCGTAAAAAAGTGGTCGGAAAACGAACCGTCGGTAAAAAAAAAAACGGTCGTAAAAAGAAGTGAGTATTATAAAAATGGTCTCAGTTTGTGAAAATGCTTTTTGCTAAGAGATTTGAGACCATATTTAAGTTCTATGATAACTAGGCTGTCAAAGATAAGTGACCAACTATTCAAAACTACATCAAATAGTGATCATAGAACAGATTGTTTGTAAGCGTTTCGAAAATGCTAAAATCGTTTCAATTTTTAATATTCGTTTATAAAACCTAAAATGTTCTGGATTCGAATGAAAACAGCTCTAACATGAAGTGTTAAACTAATATTATTTAGTTTTGCATTCGTTTTGCTTAACCGATTAACAGAAATTATGATATTTCGTTTAGTATGTGGTGGGTAACGCACTATTAAAATTACACGCATTATCAAAGTTACCCCGTTTTACTACTTGAAAATTCAAAGAAGTTCAAAAAGAATTATACGATGCACCGCGATGCTGCCAAACACTTCAGATCAAATAAAAGATAAATTCCATTTAAGTTGGTCTGTTCACCCTGCTGAGTTTCATTGATCATTGAGAACTATTGGAAGCTGAATTCTGTGATAGCGTAAATACTAGGAAGCCTAATAAATAGATCTCTAAGAGAATTATTGTAAGTGATATTTATAGTTATTCTATTTATAATTTTCAAGAAGTTCATAGTAAGTACGGTTAGCAGTTTAAGTGAACGTTGTGCTTGAAGTTCAAAACAAGTTTATTTCAATCCATTCCAAGTGGCTTTGAAGTCTACATTCGAATTTTGTTCCTATTTTCAAGTATTAGAAAAGTTTGATGTAAGTACGGTTAAAGCTTTCACTGAACTTTACATTGAAGTTCTAAACGAGTTATTCGAAAACTACTTGTGAATTTTAGTGATGAATCAAAGAAATAAAGACAACTTTTATTGTATTGTAAAACGGGGTAGCTTTGATAGTGCGAGACCCACAACATAATAAACGAAATAACAAAGTTTCTGTTGATCAGTTAAGCAAAAAAAAAATGCAAAAGTGAAGAGTATTAGTATGACACTTCATGTCAAAGCTATTTTCGTTGGAATCAAATACATTTGCGGATTTATATGGAAATATTCAAAATTTGTAAGATTTCAGCATTTTCGAAACGCTCACAAACAATTGTTCTACGATCACTATTTGATGAAGTTTTGAATAGTTGGCCATTTATCTTTGACAGCCTTGTTGTCATAGAACTTGAATACGGTCTCAAATCTCTTAGCGAAAAGCATTTTCACAAACTGGGACCATTTTTGTAATCTTAGTCAGAATTTTCCATATTACGTTAAACGCCTAGAGGTATGTTCGTTATTCATTCAATTACGTTCGACTCATACTCCATTATCAATGTTACGCCAAAACAGAAAACCAACTTTCGATTATATGAAAAATTATATATCCATTCAAAATAAATCATTTGGCAATCTATCGACTGCAATCGATAGCTAGGATGCCACTACTTGTTTTAAAAACATAAATTAAAATTCTTTGAAACAACAAGCACAAATATTCAAGTTTTCTTCGAAAAAACTATCAAAGATACCCCGTTAAACGGTACTTTCAAGTTTTTAATAAATAAAAGCCGTACCATTTTGAGAATCACGTTCAGTTTGTATATCTTTATCTTTTTAATCAGCAGCAAAGTTCCATGAAACCAAACTTCAGCTTAATTTGAACTTCTGAGTTCACTTATCAAGTAAAATCCGAACTGTTGGTTGCTTGGTAGTGCTTTGAAAGCGGCACGAGCTGCTTTTAATGCCGTTTGGCCTGAAGCGTCATTTTGACGAATGGGTCATTTGACCGAATGCCATTTGGCCGAATACCATTTGGCCGAATGCCGTTTGGCCGAAATTGAAAACAATAGTGAACTACAGTTAGCATGCATTTGTAATGAATTTCAAAGCTGAATTCCAAAGAACAGTTTATTCTTAAAGAAGGATAAATCACCATTGATATATAGCTCTTTGATGTTAGTTCAAGAAACAGTAGGGTGCGGCTTATTTTTAAAAAGTTCTCAAAACCAAAAATTCGTGTGCTCTACTGAATTCAAACCACATTGAAAAAGAAACCTCAAAATCTGAGCCAAAAATATTAACATTTAGGGGTGGCGCAAGCGTCTTGAAGGTGAATTTTCAAGTTATAACAAATAACCTTCAGTGAAGTAAACATAACTTTGTTATTTTTCAAGCGATTTTAAAACTTTTAGCATCAATACCTTCAAAATTAAATTTACAAAAACTTTGTAGAACATCAAATTTGTCTAAAATTAAAACAAGTTTTAGTTAAAAGTAATTCATTCCAAATTTTTCCTCATTTTACTAAAAATTTCAACTTTGTTTGACCATAACTTCATGATTACTCAACCGATTCTAAATCTTTTAACATGCTTTTGAAGCAAATTTAGTTGTTTTCAAACTGTTCATACAACACATTTCACTAAAAAAATGTCTTGACCAAGTTATTCAGCAAAAACTGCACAAAAACATGATTTTTTAACGAAAAATGCCAGTTTTTTCAATTTTTTACCGGTTAAATATTATCTCTAAAGCTGAAACTGGTTTTACTCATTTATTAAACCTTTGAGAAGAACTTGGCAACAGTTTTTAAATAATTTTGAAACAAAACTATGTTTGCATATGTTAAAATATATATGCACTATTCAACTCGTAATAAAGGCAAGATGCTTTATAAATTTAAGTTTTATAGAAAAAATTCAATTTCTGGCGAAAAACCTTAAATAATCAAAAGAAATTTGATTTTTTCATTAAAAAAACATGTTTTTGGATAGTTTTTGGTGAAAAACTTAGGCAAAACCAGTTTTGAGAAAAATATGATGTATGAACAGTTTGAAAACGACTAAATTTGCTTCAAAAACATGTATAAAGATTCGGAATCGATTGAGTATTCAAGAAGTTATGGTCCAACTAAGTTGAAATTTTTAGTAAAATGAGGAAAAATTTGTTTAAAAGTATTTTAAACTATGACTTGTTTTGATTTTAGACAAATTTGATGTTTTACAAAGTTTTTATAAATTTAATTTTGAAGATATTGATGCTAAAAGTTTTGAAATTGGTTGGAAAGTAACAAAGTTATGTTTACTTCACTGAAGGACATTTTTTATAACTTGAAAATTCACCTTCAAGACGCTTGCGCCACCCCTAAACGTTAATATATTTAGCTCAGATTTTGAGGTTTCTCTTTTAATGTGATTTAAATTCAGTAGAGCACACGAATTTTTGGTTTTGAGAACTTTTGAAAAATAAGCCGCACCCTAAGAAACAGTCAATGCTGAAAGAAGGACATTCTAAATGTAAGCGATTATTCACTTCTCTGCTAGCAGTAATAGCAGCATAGGGTTTTGCATTGCGTTTATAGTCAGCTTTTGATTCTGTACCGTCGCGTCGTTGGGGGTGACAATGGGTCAAAAAGGGATATGGGCGATTTATTTTTTGAATAACTATCGCAATTTAACTCCAATAAACTTCAAATTTGGTGTGTATGTACTTTGATGGTACATTAACAACTGTTCAAAAATTTAAAGACAAATATGTATTCACAGCGGCACCACAAGTGAATGAAAAATGACCCAATCTCACCCCATAGAGGGGGTGACATTGGGTCACTGTAATTGAAATAATTTGTTTTTGAGAATATGATTTCAAAACCATTCACAACTGAAAAATATTGACAAAAAACGATGCAAATAAGACAAAAAGAGATCTAAGATGTTTCACAAGTATGATAAACCCACTTAAAAGAAAGATTATACTGAAAATTGAAGAGCTATGAGAATAAAGATGTAAACCCAACATTTATCGTCAAGTTTACATAAATTTTCTTGGTTTTTCCCTCAAATTGTATTTAAACTCTCATCCCCATTGCTATAAAGCCCATTCAGTTTCCCAAAGGTGTACTGTAACAGTGATTATTTTAAACCTTCGCAAATAGTTAAATTTCGGTGCGACATTCCACGATCACTAAATTTCAGGCAGAAGTTGACGTCATAATCCCAGTATTTCAGCGATCCAACTCATTTTTACTTCCATGAGATGTTTCCATAATATGAAAACACTGATAAATAATCAAATTTAGAAAAAAAAACACCCGTTTGATAAAAATTTACAATGTTGCTGCGCACGAAACACAGTTGCTGGTTTGAGAAGTTGTCAAAATGCGTTGTATTGTTATTCAATGCACGAAATACTCAAGTAGACTTGTTTGATGTTTCAGAGATGCTGTATTTAGAAAGAATAAACACATCTTAATGAAAAAAGAGAACACTAGGCACCGTAAAATGTCAAAAAAGTGGACCTGGAATTTCATTTACTATTGTTCTTGCTTGACCCAATCTCACCCCCATTTTCAATGTTTTAGACAGCGTACCGAAAAAAATGATTTTTTTGTGGAAAAATCAAACAGATTTCGGAAAATACCTGTGATGTGTAATGAAAAGACTTTCAGCATTCTACTAATACAACGATAGAGGCTATGACGAACGGTGAAGTAAACATGTTTGCTGATGACACAGTAATATTCATCATCGCTAATGATTTTGTTGAGGCGTATAATGCACTTGAAGCAGAACTGCTCAGAGTAAGCAATTGGCTGAAATCTAAAAAGCTTTTGCTCAACGTTAAGAAAACAAAATATTTAGTCATAACTAACAAAATTAAGGAAGGAAATATTCAACCGCTACATATCGATGGACAAGAAATAGAAAGAGTGGATAACTTAAAATACTTAGGAGTAATTCTTGACGACAAGCTTTCATTCAATGATGACGTGGACTACACAATAAGAAAAGCTGCACAAAAGCTAGGTGTTATTTGCAGAATTAATTTATTTCTAGATGTCGGATCAAAAATCATGCTATATAAAGCAATCGTGGCGTCACATTTTGAATACTGTCCGTCTGTGCTGTTCCTTGCCAACAGAAGACAAAAACGTCGAATGCAGAAAATACAGAACAAGTCTATGCGACTTATACTAGGGTGTCATCGTACAACTTCTTCAGCTACTATGCGTGAGTGTCTCCAATGGATGAATGTCGAGGAGAGGATCATTGTAAGAACATTAGAATTCGTATTCAACATTAAGAATCAATTACTACCAACGTACTTGACAGAAAATATTCAATATGGAACGGATATACATAATTATAACACAAGAGCAGCATCGGATCTACGACTACCGAACTTTAAGAAAACTGGAACTCAAAACTGTCTCTTTTTCAAAGGATTCCAACTCTTCAACCGACTACCTACCGAAGTAAAGCAGGCAAACAGCATTTATTCATTCAAGAGAATGTGTATAAGATGTGTCAAAGATGGATTGATATGAATCATGATGATGGACATACGCGGGAGCAAGAATGAAAGTTAAAAAGAAAATGAAGAAACATGAATTAAAAACCAAATATCACTATGATAACTCGTCCAATAAGCCTCCCAACTACTAACGAAGCGTATGGGGTGTAGGTGGGACCAAATACGGCCCAATGGGACCATCAGAGAAAGAGTACATGCGTGATACTTTGTACCTGAGAAATTTAATGTTGTAAATTTCATCTAGTTTCAACACGCAAGTTTATTGATGTAGTAAACAAAAACTACTATTTCTAAAAATGTATATTGTTATGAATTATGTGTAATAATGTGTTCCCTGATATATGCATTATTAATTTTAGTAATATCAGCGTTATTAGCTGAAATATTTCACAAAACATATTTTTCCGTTTTGACCCAATCTCACCCCCTAGACCCATTGTCACCCCCATCGACCGTTCCATCGATTTGCTTCAATCCTTCCTATAGTACATAGTGTAGTGACCGGCCATTTCTTTTCACAAAACTCACAACACACGGATTATACTAAAACACGTTTTAATCCTTCAAACCAAACCAACAAACTGAGTCTCGAAATTTGAAATTTTCTTAACAGCCTACTTCGATTGAAAAGCCCTTTACTTCGCCTTCCGCTCATTCAAATCTGTTCTATGTTTCTATCTTTTTCTATTATATTTCCCTTTGCCCTTCTCATAATCCCTACACATAGTAAATTAATTAAATTCTAGCAACCACAAGTTTGGCATCTTCTTTTTACAACGGAAAAGCAATAAGCTTCTTTAACGTAAGTGTTTACCGAGTCGTTTGGTCTAATTTTTAATAAGACTCTATGAACGCATAATAAGCCTTAGTTCCATTAACTATTCGGCCAAATGGCCGGATACCCAGTATTTTCTACGCCGAATTCAGCAGAGTAATTTCTTGTAACACTCCCTGTCTGTGCTCATTCTTGAAGATTGGGCATATGAGGTACATGTTTCATATCTTCAGTAGTACTCGGCAAATCGACTGGTAAAACTGCCCACTTCTGTGCTTGAGAAGCTCGACAGGGATCTCGTCCTTCCCAGCATCCTTACAGTTCATCAGCTTGATGATAACCTTTTTAACCTCTCCTATTGTTGATGCTTCGACAGCTTGTTCATCGTCATCAATGTTCATTCTGTTTCTCTCTACATTTCCATTTTCACCGTTCAGCAATTGCTGAAAGTGCTCCTTCCACTTGCACTACTTGCAGCCAACGTCATTTTAATGGATCAGCAAATTACTTTCTCGATCATTGCACTAGTACGGTATTGTGCCGCGCGTCATTGACCGTTGCATAAATTCTCCGCATATCGTATCGGCTCATGCTATATAGAGCTTCAGCTACCACACTTTCTTCGTGCTGTCTTTTCTTTCTGTGGTGTCGCTTTTATTCATTTATCACTGCCATGTACCGCTCTCTGTTCTGTCGTATACCGGTCATAAGCATACGGCTGCTGGCGACATTTTTCGTGTCTGTCACTCTCTGGCACTCTTCATCGAACCAGTAGTTTCGTCTTCGTTTTGACCAGTGCCAATCACTTCCCACGCCGCTGTTATCACAGCTTCGTGGATAGGGTCCCACCCAGTCAACATTTTTATTGGTATAACTTTTGTTATACTTTATTCTATATGAATCAATACAATCGTGTAAAATGCATGAAAATGCTATATACCTACCAAAGTGGAGGCTATATGCGCACTTGGCACGACTTTTTCAGTCTTTCTGCGACCAGAAATACGATCCTACAAAATTTGGAGGAAAATAAAAAAAAAGTTTCCACCAAGCCTCGAACATGGAAGCTCTCGTTTATAAATATGACACCTTTGGACTGTAACACTATGGCGCAAATTTTAAAGCTCAATACATAGCAATCAGAAAAATCGAATCGGATAACGATTTGAAATATATTAGTCCCTCTTTTAAAATCCACTTAAAAAAAAAAATAATTACACTATTCACGTTAGCTGAACATAAATATAAAGTTAACTATTATTTTTTTGTTTTTTTATTCTTACCCACCGTACCTTATCTTAAAAGATTTTCAAAGTAATCATCAGGGAAGACTCCACCGAAGAGGTCTTCATCGAAGTCTCCGTTGTTCATATGAACGATGCATCCTGATGCAGAGATCAGTGAAACATGGTGTGATTCAAGATATACATGGAAACCCTACCCCATAGTAAAACGTGTTAGAGATAAAATCATAAAAATCTAATGATTTCCGATCAAAATCTACCCCACTGAAAATCAATTCACCATCGCGCGAGCGGTCAATAATGTATCGTATCACCGTTCGTCGAAATCGCTCGATACGACTTACATGTCAGGGATTTGTAATTTCCTTATCGTACGATATCCAAATTGGGTGCTGATATCTTGTGTGTGTGTCATTGCCAACGCAGACGGTAGGAATTCGCTGTTTGATTTCTAGTACTCTACACACAGTACGTGAAGCCAAACTAGACGTTAGCATACTTTCTTGGGGCGAAATGTGCAAATAGCTCTTCTCGCAGGTGAAAGATCAATTACCGCTAGTTGAAACAGATTACTACCTCGTGCTAGTGATAGGTTCATATGGGTTGTACAGATGATTTGCTCTGATTTCGGAATGGACCAAACGAAGCATATTATTGGCGCTCTTGTGCCGTACTTTAGAGTGATATTTTTTTCGAAAAAGACCATTGAGAATGCATTAAATCAATCCGATCGGCTGTATTAGTCACTGGATGAACCATGCTGTGAGCTTCTGCTCTGTCATCATTGGTTCGTTGTTTTACAGTGCCAGTTGCAGATATCGTTTACGTAGTTGGTTGATAAGAGCCCACTGACTTGGGTATTACGCTAATCGATGAAAAGATCGATAAGAAGCATTGCTTTCATGGTGGCTATACGACACAATGACGGACAAAAAAAGCTAAAAGCCATTCTATTCATGGTGAGGGTGCAATTTTTTTTTGTCATCGAAATTTAGTGCTCTGTTATCAGCCCTAGCTGACGAAATTGCAATTAGGTTTTCGGTTTCGATGTTGATATTGATCCTTGGTGCCTCTTAGTTGAAACTGACTTTGTGTTTTAGTGTCGTATTAATTTAAATGAAATATTCTGAAAAATAGATACATTTATCCTAATTTTAACGTTTGCGAGTAGGAAGTGAAGCCATGCTGAAGGTGTCAGGGCGGTTCAGGATCTTTTTGACATGCTAAACAATGCAACTTTAGCAATGAGAGTTCCCTGTTGATAACTGTGGAAGTGCTATTATGCTATTTTGCTTTGTTCCAGTAGGATCACATCCATCATGAAGAACAACATATCAGAAAATTGCTAATGGCACTGACGTAGCTAGCGTTTCCGGAACCCGAATCAAACTAAATTCACTAGAAATACGAGGTGTCTAAATAGTCGCAGTGGTAAACGTGCAGCTATCCAGCAAGAGCTGAAGCTGAGGTTTGTAGGTTCGAGGATCTATTCGTCTAGGAAATTTTCTCGACTCCCAGGACATAGAGTATATTCGTACCTTCTTTTTCTTTCTGGCGTTATATACAAAATGGTACAGAGCCTGTTTTTCAACTTATCTTAAATGCTTATGAGCACTTCCACAGTTATTAACTGACAGCTTTCAATGCCAATTGATCATTTTGGCATGCGTATATCGTGTGACAGGTACGAAGATAATATAATCTCTTGTAATTCGAGGAAATTTCTACCCCTTATAGATCCTTGAAGTGTGGAATTCGATCTCAAGACCCTCTGCTTGGTCTTGCCTAATAGCTGCGCTTATATCGTTAAGGCTATATGGGCCCCTACCTGCCACACGATAATACACATGCAAAATGACAGAATGATAAAGAAACCTGTCAGTTGATAGCTGTGGAAGTGCTTAGAAGAAATATAATCTGAGAAGTCTGCTCTGTCTCAGCTGGGATTATACACCACAAAGAAGAAGAAAAAGTGCTACCATATCAGCTTAAAATTATCGTGACCTATTGACCTATTGAATGACCTATTTGATCATTTTTGTTGCATCGTTTTCAATACAGGTCGGATTCGATTATCTAGAGCAGTGCTGTTAAATATCATCAATATCACGTGACTTTGACGATTGAATATTGCTAATATCATCCTTCCCCGGGGAAAAAGTCAACAGAAAATGTTTTTCCAGGTGACCTTTTCCGAATTACTATCGGTTGGCAAAACTTGCTGATGTGTTATTTCGCATGAGAGAGTGCTACAAGCGTTTCACTATCATGAAAAAGATGTCACCAGAAATAAACGAGAGTGACCTATTTTGTAAATATATTTACTGTAAAGCGAAGTATGCACTTTAACAGAAAAGTAACCGCCTATCTCGATGCGTGGAAAATTTCTTGCAAGAAATGGTCAAGGAAAGCATTTTTCCTTGATCGCAGTACGCAGTGGAAAAGAAATGTCATTTCAAATGGAGCTCACTGTAGAAAATTTCTTGACCATTTCTTCCGCAAAAATTTTTACTTTTCTTGAGCAAAACAGCATACTTAGCTTAAGGCTATATCAGTTGATGAGTCGAGTTTACCCAAGTAACCATGGAGCATTATATCATTGCTTTTATAAAGCAGCTGCATTGCCGTAAGCCTACCATTAAAGTAGTATATAGTGATATAGTCGAACTAATGCAAGAATGTTAATAAAGCAACCGAGCAATTCATAAAGTAATATTAGTGCATCGATACATTTGTAATGTAGCGTTAATGCTCTTTTGCTTGACAGCTCTTGTAATTTGTCGAGTAAAAGCAATGTCGCATCAGTATTGTTGATATGGAGTAGAATACGTAGGGGGGGTAGGGGTAGTGCACGACATTGATGACGACACTACACGACATGATATAGTACCAAATACGGTTTTCATTCGTTTATGGGTATTCCACTGAACAGGTCTAAGATTTATTATAATAAATATGGATTAGAACTTTTAACGGTATAAACGGAAGGTCATGGGTTCGATTCCCAGCCCCTCCACAAAAAAAAACCGTCCAGTCACCAGAAGACGCCTCACGGAGGACCGTGCTTTGGGGAGCACATCCATCCTCTGTCAGTATCAGATGGTGACTGAGACAAACTGACCCTCTTCGCAGGCAGCTAGCCTCACTAACAACAGAGCTCTCTCCTACCTGCTCGGTGTGAGAGTAAAAGAGTAGGAGAGAGTGAAAATAAGATGTAAATATAGATAAGTTGAAAATAGATCTGTATCGGTAAAGAAGAAGCTACAGATCAGCTGATTCCGACACAGTAGTGGCCACAAGCACAGAGTGCCTTACAAAAAAAAAAAAAACTTTTAACGGTGAGTCATTTTGATCATTGTTATCCCGGATAACGGTACTCTAGATCAGTGCTGTAAAATGTCCAATTGAAAATCAAGTTACTCAGTTTTCAGTTTTCAATTAGCAAATTGAACAAATGCTAAGGTTGTTCCAATTTTAAAACTAGATAAAAATCCTGCAGAAGCTTCTAGCTATCGTCCAATCAGTTTGCTTTCCTCCATCAGTAAACTTTTTGACAAGATCATTTTGAACAGAATGATGGCCCACATCAACGAAAATTCAATTTTTGCCAGTGAACAGTTCGGATTCCACCATGGACATTCGACCACTCATCAACTTTTACGTGTAACAAATTTGATCCGTTCCAACAAATCTGAAGGCTATTCTACTGGTCTTGCTCTTCTAGACATAGAAAAAGCATTCGACAGTGTTTGGCATGAAGGTTTGATCGTAAAATTGAAAAACTTTAATTTTCCAACATACATTGTTAGAATAATTCAAAGTTATCTGTCAAATCGTACACTTCAGGTTAATTATCAGAACTCTAGATCTGAAAGGCTTCCTGTAAGAGCTGGTGTTCCTCAAGGCAGCATTTTGGGACCAATATTATACAATATTTTCACATCTGACTTACCTGAGTTACCTCAGGGATGTCAAAAATCTTTATTTGCGGATGACACAGGCCTCTCCGCCAAAGGACGAAGCCTGCGTGTCATCTGTAGTCGATTGCAAAAAAGTTTGGATATTTTTTCTTCATACTTGCAAAAATGGAAGATTTCTCCTAATGCTTCCAAAACTCAACTAATAATATTCCCACATAAACCAAAAGCTCTTTATTTGAAACCTTCAAGTAGACATGTTGTCACGATGAGAGGGGTTCCAATAAATTGGTCAGATGGAGTTAAGTATCTAGGGCTCATGCTAAATAAGAATTTAACTTTCAAAAATCACATTGAGGACATTCAAGCCAAATGTAACAAATATGTAAAATGTTTCTATCCCCTTATTAATAGAAAATCAAAACTTTGTCTTATGAACATGTTTTTGATATTCAAACAAATTTTCAGGCCAGCCATGTTGTATGCTGTACCAATATGGACTAGCTGCTGTAATACCATGAAGAAAGCTCTGCAGAGATTTCAAAATAAAATTTTGAAAATGATTCTGAGGCTTCCTCCCTGGTATAGTACCAATGAGTTACATAGAATATCCAATGTTGAAACATTGGAACAATGTTTGCCCCAATCAGAGATATTCGCAATCAAAGTAGGCATGTTTTTGATAGAAAAACAACAATTACTCCCAAATGGAAGGAGATAGCGAGTTTCTTCACTCACCAAATTACGCATTTTTCAAAGCTCTAAAAGTGTTCCATAGACTACTTTGATGAGAAATTTGAATTGAAAACTCTAGAGCCAGAAAACCAGTTTTGTTCGGACCACCCTATGTCACCGTAGGAAAATAGCTCTAATTCGGTCAATTTAGGAGATACAAAAAAACTTATTTGGCAAAGTTGCTTGAAATGGAATGGTCTACAACTTTGTTGAAGCATGTATAATATGATTTCTCCAAATAAGGAATACACAATTTCTATGAAAATGTGGTCCACCCTAATTTTCAATAACACCAAACAAAGGGCTTAACAAATACAAACAACTTTGTAGAAGACCGTTTTTGTCTAATGTTTCATTCTAAAGCTCAAAATGCATCTTTCCGCGTAAAACTGATTCCTGGACCACTGTGCAAGTAGATTCAAAATTATAGTAAAATGAACAATAATGTTAAACGTAAAGAGTACGACTAAAAACGAATTGAAATAAGAGTAAAATGTAACTTTAAATGATGAATATAACCAGTGCGTCCGGATATTGGTACCATCCGGATTTTGATTCATCACGGTACAGGCGGTTTCAAGTTACCGTGATGAATCAAAACCCAGACGGTACTAATATCCGCACACTCGAATATTATTCATTAATTAATGGTATAATTGAATATTAATCTGCTGGAATATATTCCAAATTTTCAAATTATAATAGTGCTGATCATTTTACTATCATTTATAATCTAGTTACCATTGCAAAATAAATAATAGAAAATAAATGCAAAAATGTTCCTCCAGTTCAACGTCATTCTTCTACAGTGCAAGTTTATGTGCTTATCAATCACGCAAAAGTACCATACCGTGTAATGGATGATGACTTGTTGAAAGTTTATTTTTGGCAACTGATCCATAATAAAAACGAACGAATTAGATAGATAGCACAGCGCAACAAAAATGACATTTTTGCGTGTCTCAAGGATCAAATTATCTGTCTCTAGTAGATTTGGGGCTGCTGAATCTGATGCCGTTCTCAGAAATTTCCCAGCACGTCACAATTTTTAGCTACAGGTCGCCAAAGTTGTATAAAACATTGATTTTATCGATGTTTACCTAAAATTTGAAGTATATTTTATCAAACTTTTTTGTCATCTTATCCATCCAGCATGCAAAAGAGGATTTAAACTTTCATTTTAGATGTATTTTGATTGAAAATGCACGGTTAAATTTAGTTTAAACCGATTTTTTCAATATGCTTGTAGACTCCATACTAAATTCTTCGTTTCTCATATATGAAAAAATACAATACTTTTCTAAACCATCAAAAAATAACTTTTCCGGGTCAAAAGTATTACAAACTTTGATGATAAATATTGTATACACATAAAGTTTAAATTCTTTGGCATATTAAATAAATAAATTGCCTTGCAAGCTGGAAAACTTGTTGGCTGAAATAGTCAATTTTCGCATTTTCAACAACCAATATCTCAAAAACTAGACGTGCTATGATATTTCTGTAAACGACAATGGATTCAGAAACCCTTTATTAAGTAAATAGAGGTATTTTGATGCTGGAGACAAAAACGTGTTCCGCAGTGTAATTATATAATTTAACAATCTGACATCACTAGTGCCGTGAAATAATGTGTGAGTATATATTAATTAGCGTTGAAAACTGCTGTCTGGAATTATGTGCAAGTGACTTCAAATCCGGACATCGTCCTAAAACCCTGTGTTCTGCCTGCGTGTGTGAATATTTGTAAAATATTTCTATGTGGAAACTTGAAAAATAGTTATTCATAGTGTCATGAATTATCAGAATTCTGTATAATGCTAAAATGAACTACGTGAATGTAGCTTCGTGGTTGCAGCTTGAACAAGCTACCCTCAATTGGATACCAAGTTTTAATGGATAAAATGCAGCTGTCCGAATTTTGATTGGGTAGTGTCTGGATTTAAAGCCAAACCTTGCTTCAGATGTCCGGATTTATGGACAAGACATGCAACATTGTTTAAACGAATTTCATTACTTCATAGTTAACCTTCATTCTTCCCGAGATCTTATGTAAAACTGTGAGTATCATAATTAAACTTCAACTAAATCTGAAGAAAACCTAATGAAAATAGTGTTTGAACCAGGCATTACAATCTCATCTGATCAGATAATGGATAGATATTATCTGTAATCCAAGAGCGCTCTGAAATGATATCATCTCTCGATCTTGAGCATGGGTTTCTGCACAAAAATCATCCTCTCTCTTTCACTCTAACATGAAATTTGTAAACAACAATGCCAGTAAACGTCAAAATCCTATGCAAAATGAAAACAGTGCAGAGCCCCATTTAGAGATAATCTTGACAGCTGTTTGGTGGATTGGCAATGTTTACCTTTTTAACTAATTATTCCGATTATGTTTCATTTTTTAAAATACCTTCTTTTACAGAATTTACAACGAGTGGTTGAAGATCAATTCTTGAGGACTTCTTTATAAATAACTGTGAACGTCAAATATACCGTCGTGTTCGGAAATCGAGAGTGACAAAAAAAAATTGGAATACTGAATAATTGTGGTCTGCCATTGAATTTGCAAGCAATGAAATCTGCAATTTCCATGGTTCATAGATTGAGTAAAGTAACAGTATATCCCTTAGAAGGTAACTCAGAGAGTGTGGGGATGACACACCTCCGACGATCCAATGAAACCATCTCATGCACTGTATGTGAGCAATTCTCGCTGAATTGCCCAAGTGGTGTACAGAATACACATAATGTCCCTGGACTCAGACCCTTTTCTCCCCGAAACCACTTTACGGTATTTCTTGAGGAAGGGCAGAAGCCGACATTTAGATAGCTGTATGTACATGATTAATCGGATAAATCTTACATGTCTCTTACTATCAACTAACGACTGTTATCGCCGATTCTTTAGCGGAATATTTTGCTGATCTTTGCTCTCTACGGCGGTATAGAACTGTTTTCCTCAACCGTATCCCAACACCAGCTGAAGCTATAAAAAACTTTGTGGTTCTACCAAACAGGAACCAACAATTTAACGAGCCATTTTCAATAAATGAACTGTCTCTTGTTCTTCAACAAGGTAAAGGTAAATCGTCGGGACCGGATGACCTAGGCTATCCGATGTTGAAGCGTCTTCCGATGCGTTGCAAAGCCATTCTGCTAAACTTAATCAACAAAGAATGGACCAATGGTACCTTTCCGAACGATTGGAAGCGCAGCTTGGTTGTTCCAATCCCGAAAAGTACCGGAATAGCAAGTGAAACAAAACACTACCGCCCAATCGCCCTCACCAGCTGTTTATGTAAGATCATGGAGAGACTGGTGAACAGAAGGCTTATACAGTATCTACAAGAAAATAATAGACTAGACCATCGACAACATGCTTTCCGACCTGGGTTTGGTACAGGTACGTACTTTGCGGCTTTGGGACAAATTTTGGACGAAGCAATGGCGCGCGGTGATCACATTGAAATCGCCTCTCTTGACTTATCGAAGGCATACAATCGAGCATGGATGCCAAATGTGCTTCAGAAGCAGCACAAGGTGTTACCGGTAATATGCTAACATTTATCAAGAACTTTTTAAGTGGTAGATCATTCCAGGTAATGATAGGAAATTACCGATCGAAAATGGTACCCGAAGAGACAGGCGTTCCCCAGGGTTGTCTCTTCTTAGTGGCCATGAATGGGGTTTTCCAAATTCTTCCAAAAGGGATATATATACAAGTATATGCAGATGATATCATGCTTATATCAATCGGAAAAACTCCAAAAAATACTAGACGCAGGCTTCAGACGGCGGTTAATGCCGTGACAAAATGGACTGACCTCTCTGGATTTGACATTTCAGCGGAAAAGAGCGCTAGACTACACATATGCTCAAGTAGTCACATACCCCCACGAAACCCGATCACCATTAGAGGTACCCCCGTACCAACCAAAAAAAACACTGAAGATACTAGGAGTTCTTTTTGCTCGTTGTTTAAGCTTCCGACAACATTTTACTAATCTCCACGAAAATTGTAAAAGTAGAATCAACTTTTTGAAAACCATCTCCAATAAACGCACGAGAAGTGACAGGATTTCACGAATTAGAGTCGCTGATGCTATCATCAATAGTCGTATTTTCTATGGCATCGAAATAACCTGTCGATCATTTGAGCTTCTAGTTCAAAACATGAGTCCTACTACATCGAGGCAATTAGAGCTATATCCGGCCTACTCCCATCAACTCCGGCCATTGCTGCATGCATCGAAATCGGTACTCTTCCACTATTACATCGCACTGCAATTGCAGTAGGTAGCAGAGCAATCAGTTACCTAGAAAGAACTCGGGGTGATGGATCGGTGGTTTTCACCGTTCGTGAAGCTAACCGAATCCTAGAATCGGTTGCTGGCGTAAAAATCCCCCCCAGTGGCTGGGGTCCACTGGAACGGATCTAGTTGCTGGCAGTCTAGATTACCGAAAATTGATTCTAAAATCAAAGAAAATTTTCGAGCCGGTTGCAATTCCACCAGTTTACGGTCTGCTTTCCAAGAGAGGATCTCAACGAAATACGCACAACATACAATCCGATACACCGATGGTTCTAAAGCCCTAGACAGAGTCGGAATCGGTATCTACGGTGACAGTATCTCGGAGTCCAATAGATTACCGGACAAATGTTCAGTATTCTCAGCTGAAGTAGCAGCGATTCTAGAAGCTGTATCGCTCCCATATGACGGATCACTCTTAGTTGTCACAGACTCAGCTAGTGCCCTTTTAGCTCTGGCCTCACCAGTTTCGCGTCACCCTTGGATTCAGGCCACGCAAATTGCTGTTGCCCAATCAAATAATATTACATTTACCTGGGTACCTGGACACTGCAATATCACTGGGAATGAATCAGCGGACCGGCTTGCGAACTTTGGTAGAACATGCAGATTAAGGACCCGTAAGACCCCTGGAGAAGATCTTAAAAAATGGCTAAAATTGACTGTCCAAAAGGCTTGGGCCTCGGAATGGTCTCAGTCTAGAGAACTTTTTATAAGAAAAGTAAAGGGTGTAACAATACCCTGGGAAGATGTTCCAAATCGCAAGGAACAAGTGGTTCTTTCTCGGCTCCGAACGGGGCACACCAGAGTCTCTCACAGCATGGGAGGCGAACCGGAATTCCGAAAGAAATGCTTATTATGTAACATACATAACTCGGTAGAACACTTCATTTGCAATTGTCCAGCTTTCGATCATCTCCGGCAGGAATACGGCATAGGAAGCATTCGTTCCGCCCTTCAAAATGACCGTGCTAGCGAAACAGCACTCATCTGCTACCTTAAAGAGGCAGGCATTTATCAAGATATATAAGTACAACCAAGCTAAGTGAAGTCCAAACAGCCCGGCCGAAGGAATTGACCCTCCCCCTTTCTTTGGAAATCCACGTTAACAAATAGTAAAGCTTCTACTGTTTTTATAGGCGTAACACAGAAAGATTAACTAGAAAAATAATAGATAACTTTAACATAGTATTAAGCAAACTTTATCAGAAACTCTGTAATTATTTTAAACTCTGTACCGTAAAATCGGGTGTAATTGATCAGAAGGGTGAAATTGATCATCGTATCACACGATTTATTTATTCGTAATGGAGCACAAATATCAATGTAAGCTGCAGTAAGTGAGCGTTGCAAGTCGTAACTATTGTAGAATTGTGTGTTGTGAAGTTTTTCGCGTTAAGGAATGTTTATTACTATGAAAATAACGTAAAATTTCAAAATCATGCACGGTGCAGTATTGTCAAACACCTATGAACTTCTATTTATAAGCAAGGATTTGAACATGGTATAAACCTGAAAATTTGTGAGGATGCTTGAGATATATCCCCAAACCAGATTTCATCACCAAAACTCGTACCAATTAGCTCATATGGTGAAATAATTTAATTTCTGTTAGATATAATTGAATTCCTTAGGAAATTGCATACATTTAGGCGTTTCCACGTAATTCTTGAAATTTAACTATTCGTTATTTATATAAATATTGCATTGTTAAGAACTTCACAAGCATATTCGGATTCAGGGAGCTCAATTGATCATATAGAGTTGTTTTTGGAAACTAACAATAATGGCATTGACAAATGATCAATTTACCCCGAAATGAGATCCTCTGATTTTTTATTTTAAAGGTATTGGTTACCACAGAATGACATTTGTTAGAAAATTTCGCTACATAAGTCGATGAGGCTCACCTTCGTACTTGTTTTCCTGCATTTAGTTGTTTGGCATTGTTAACATTATAGAAAACAGACTAGAAAAACCATGAAAAATGATCAATTTCACCCGAAATTACGGTATATCTCAATTTCTGGAGTTCCCTTATGATACTCCACCATTTTCACGAGACGAACCAGCCAAGGGCTGAAAGTCTCGTTAATAAAGACAATAATAATAATAATAATAATAATATCAACTAAAACTATTTTTATTAATTCCATCAATTAGATTTCTTTCTATAATTATCATTTATTTTATTTCCGACTTCCAGCAGGGTCGATAGAGTAATGCAGCAAACCCTAAAGAGGTTAATAAAAATAAAACGAGATCTTATTTTGAAAAGAATCGGTTACTTACCATAGTTGTGATTGATGAGTTCCGTTCCTTGTCAAATGTGTGAATTTCCGTCAACTACAGTAACCCCACGCAGTTGAATCAGCCACAATTTATGAATCAGCTGATTTAAGAAGACAAATTATTATCAAACTTATCACAAAACATCACAGAATCATTTTACTGATAAACATCACGTAGTGTTTAGCCATTTCAAGCCTTTTTATCTCAGTAAAAAATCTCTTGATCGCGTATGAACCCAACAATATTACTAAATTATTTTTGTAGCTATTTGGGTCTGTATTTTTGGCCAACTTTGTAAGCCGTGTGGCGTTTGACGCTTAGTTAGAAACGACGTTTTTAATTTTGTTTCAAAGATTTTTTGTGAGATTTTAAGCCCCAGACTACTTTTACAGATTCAATAAACATAGCTTTGAGATATAAATGCGTATTTATACGGATTTGGCTAAGATTGTTGAGTAAAATATTTGATCAATAAATTGTGGGAAATATACACACCAGTCACAGTTTATGAATCAGCGTTCAAACTACTAGTGCATAGTATTTTCAAAAAGATTATTAGTTTCAAGTAATTTCCAGTGTAAATTTTTGTTACGAGAGAGCAAAAGTGGTCTGGGACCGTTCATAAACTACGGATTTTTTTTTATTTGTGGAAAAGGAATTTGCACATACAAATGAAATTTCCATGATTTTGTAAAAAAAAACAAATTCTTATGAAAAAAAGTTATTTAGGGGTTTATAGTCCTATATGGCTATAAAAATTGAGGACGTTTTTTATGCAAGATTATTATGGTTGAATAATTCTTGATAATAAAAAATTATATCCAGAGCATATAAATCATCGATTTCAACATAACAAAATCATTGCGCAAATCGATTAATTGACCAACTTGAACATAATGATCATGAACAAGCTAACCATAAGCAAACACACTGAATCCGTGTTATGATCTATGCGTCCATAGGTTGACGCATACAAATCTGAAGGGAAAGCTAAGGAACTTATGTGGAAAAATTTTGGAATCCCTGTAATCGGTTGATGAATCAATCCATGAACCAAACAAAGGAATTTAATATATAACATACACGAAATTTGCAAGAAAATCACAGCAATTCGATATGGACGTTCATGAATCGATCGATAATTTTAAACTCACAAATCGAACGTGAATTTTCATCACTGCAGTAAAGGCAGTCAAAAGATCAAGCATTTACGAGTTCTGCAATCTAGATATAATGATTGTCTAATTTCACTACCTGCCATCATCCTCCAAATAAACATGCTCCAGAGCATATAAATCCACAAATTCAATGATTTATGCAAGAATTATTATGTTGAGTTCAGCCCGCTCAGTAGCAACATCAAAATCATGCAATGTCAGGCAGATCTTGAAAACTTGGTTCCGGTTCACCTCCGGATATAATAAACGTTGTCCGAGGCGGTGTTCTAATAAACATATGGACTATATAGCATTTAATTGCAAAATAATTGAAAGTAAATAACTGATCATAAATCGTGTTCACATTGATTCATATTTGTGGAAAACTTTTTTGCCGATTCATAAATTGTGGTTTAAGACGGAAGTTCAAATAAATGAAAATTTTAAATGTTTTCCACAAATTTAATTATAACATTGTACATGACTGCAGGTTTATACCCCACTTTTACCATTTGGCATTGATTTCATCAAAAAATATTGTTTATTTTGCTCTATATAATTTTCAAATTAAGCTGAGCCTTAGATGATCATAACTGTGGGACCAGTGTTATCGAACGCGTGGATTGCTGAGTTCAAGATGACTCATCTGAGTATAAAATATTGAAAAATATCGATCACAGAGCTCTAAGATGATCTCTCACAATTCGATCCATATCATGCTCAGAAGATCGAAAGATGGATGAAATGCAATGCTGGTTTGAACATTTTGGTCTTGCTTAAGTATCTGGGTATTGATGCATCACGGTATATGAAAAATCACAAGTATCTTAGTTTTCAAAGTTCTAAAAGGTCACGCTTGTAGATCTGATGACCGTACCTGCAAGCGCAACTAGTGATTTCTCTCTTGAGTACAGTTCACAGATCTACAAGCGTAACGAGTGACCTTTCAGATATATCGATCAGGTTATATAGTTAGTTTTATCAAATTTTTAGTTCAGCGACTATAGGAGGTTAATGAAGGTATTCAGATCTACAAGCGCAAATAGTGATTCTTGAAGCTTATGAGCAACATTTATACGTAAATAGGATCATGAACATTAGAGTGATGCAAATTCGAAATTTTTGCTCCCCTATGCTTAAACGATTTAAATTATGTAAAGCATTCTCCAAAATTTGAAATGATTTGAAGAAATTTGACTGTGCACACGCCATTTGAAGTTTATGGAAATTACTATGGAAAACGCCAACCTTTTGTGTTCAGCCTCTATCTCTCGTCACTAAGTTTATGGAAAAGTTAACACACTCTTCTCATGTGAAATTCTTCCAGCTACAACTTTGCCGAAGACCACCTTTTGATTGACGTCAGGAAAAATTGTTACTCATCATCATAAAGTGGGTTGCCATAGTAAGCTTCACCAACTATTTCGGCAGGCAACAGTGGTGCTCCTGGCGAAGAATAATCAAAGTAATCCAGGCTACTATGTTCTACAGTTAAAAGCAGTGTTGCTCTGAAAGTAATTGAATGATCATCTCGGCATGGTTTAGACTTTGGAATCAAGAAACAAATTATCCTTACATCCAACAAAAATATGGTCTTCTGCATAGTTGTAGCTGGAAGAATTTACTCGAAGAGTGTGTTCGCTTTTTCATATATATTATGGCGAGCAGATAGAGGACTGAACACAAAAGGTTAGCTTCATAGTAATTTCCATACGAACTTCAAATGGCGTGTGCACAACATTTTTCCAAATAATCAAATTTGAGAATGATTTTCATCATAATTGACACCGTTAACATAGGAGCAAAAACTTCAAATTGCATCAGTCTAATGAACATGTTTCATTGAGTTTGAGTGCAAACTACCGTTCAAGGATGCGCAAGAAATTCTTCGAGTACAGCCTTCAGATCTACAAAACCACGATCTTTCATTAATAGAAGAATAAGGTTACAGCCACATAAGTTCATCAAAACACGCTCGAAAGATTTCTGGTTACGTCTGTACATATGTTGGCTCACTCAAAGAAGTTTAGGATAACCTTAAAAAATCGTGATAGACATATTTTAGAGTCTGTTTGGCTGTGAACTTATTCAATAATGTCAAAAGGTTCCAAGTTACGCTAGTAGATCTAGATCCTTTACTCAAGAGGAAATCGATGATTACCGAAGAGCGAAACTTGGTTTACCATAATTATAAAATTCACATGATGGAGAACTGAATACACAATAGATCATAGTTGTTTTAATCTTACGTGGCATGAATTGCACACACTTAAAAAATAAGAAAATCACTCCGGACGTAATTCATTATGACTGAATGACAGATGATGTAAGTGATGAATGACATAAAAATGGTTCTGAAAGATGTTTTGAAAGAAAAATGTAATTTTACATGATGAAGGACATGAAAACAATGCCGCTATAATTTGACACAAATTCACGTCATTCGTTCGCTTCTTTTATGTGCATCCAAAAGACGTAAAATCGCATGATTTTTTCGGGGTGCAGTGATAGAACTCTCGATAAGCACTGGTTACCTCTATAAATCTGAATACCTATACTTGTTCGTGAGTTCAAGG
The DNA here is from genome assembly GCF_002204515.2 of Aedes aegypti. Taxonomy (NCBI): domain Eukaryota; kingdom Metazoa; phylum Arthropoda; class Insecta; order Diptera; family Culicidae; genus Aedes; species Aedes aegypti. The sequence continues at coordinate 445,086,451 of NC_035108.1, forward strand.
AGACATACCTCAGATCATCACGGAGAATGTTGATACCAAATGTTCCCTTGGCTTAGCGCAAGTTCAAGGTTCCAAGTATGCTTAACATTCATAAGAATGTACCAATCTAGCTGCGTGCATAAAATTTAATTTAAAATGGAATCTACGTAGAAGAAATTTGGGTGAACTAGTCAGTCGTGGATCTAACGGCAATATTGTAAAGTAATGAAGGATTGATTCATGAATAAATATTTGTTTTTTTCTCGTTTAATTCTCGTCATACACATTATTTGTTGATAAATATACTATTTATGGCACTTATCATAAACTAACTTATACAATTGTGTGAATAAATATTTCTTCTCAACGAAGACAATCACCAAAGCAATATCATAAAATTGGCGTATTTCATAAGTACAAATATCATAAATCCATCAGATCCCGATCATCGAAACTGTTGGGTCGATCAACTTGACGACCGTCCCTTGCCGCATGCATAGCACTCGATCCATCGTCTGAATGGTGTTCACCCGGTGGGCAATCATCAGCACCGTACAGTTCTGGAAGCACTGACAAACACCTGCTGAATGGTTTTCTCCGTCTCTGTGTCCATGGTCGAAGTGCTTCGTCCAATATGACGATCTTCGAGCTCCGAAGTATACCTCGCACCAGACAGAGTAGCTGCTTTGCCCAACCGAAAGATTCGATCCGCGTTCATCGATCGGTGTGTCCAGCTGATTCGGAAGCGACGCGACCACTTGCTTCAAATTGCAACAACCACGCTTGCCAGAGATTGGCATCGTCCGTCTGTTCCTGACAAGGATCGAGGTTATCCCGTATCGTTCCCGAAAATAGGAGAGGGCTCTGCGGAATAATCGTGAGATTTTTTCTGAGTTTTCGCAAGGGGATTCGATCGATATTGATACCATCGATTGTGATGGTCCCTTTAGTTTGCGAAGGGTATAGGCGGAATAGGGCGCTGATGAGGCTAGTCTTGCCGGCTCCTGTCCTGCCGATGATGCCAATCTTCTCCTGTGAGTGTATTTTCAGAGTTATGTCTTTCAAGGCAACGTTCTGATCGCCATATTCCAACCCAAAGTTGTCGAACTCTATGACCCCTTCATTAGGCCAGTCTCCAAAACTGGATCCCCATCAGGTTCGGTTGAGTTTCATTTGGTTCCTAAGTAGTTGTCGATCCTCTCCAAAGAAGTGGCATTCTCTTCCAACAGGGCAGTCATTCGAATCAGGGCGTTGAGCAACGGGATCAACCGAAGGGCGTAGCTGATGCACACTCCAACGTTGGATACCAATCGTATCTTGGCTGTGGACAGTCAACATGGCTACGAAGTAGATGACGATCGCACCGATGATCTTAAGCGAATACCCAACCACCGACTGGAGGCCAAGTACAGATACGAGTAGTGCTGATGGTGATCGAGCAAACTAAAAATTGCTCAGGAATTGATCTTCACGACGGAAGGCACGAATCGTTGAACGTCCCTCGCGGGATTCGTTAAAGTTAGGATGATCGGCGCCTTGCTGCTGGTTTCCATGCGTTTCAGATGTCGGATGTCTCCAGATGATAGAATAGTAAGAAAATAGTAAGCGATCACGATCGTAGCGAGAACAATCACAATGTAGAACGAAGTATCGACGCAGAACAGAATGAGAATGGCGATGACGCTGGTGAGGTTCGTGAGGAAGTCTCGCAGGTGAGTGCAATTTTGGAGTCAACGACGTCCAGATCGGTGGAGAAGTGATTCACGATTTGACCGGAGCTGCGACTTTCGAAGAAACTCATCTGCTGGTGGACGGTGTTGTGCAGGAGTTTGTTGTGCGTTTGCTTGGCTACGGAGATTCCCTGATCGTGATGGCAGCACTGTTGCCAACTAAGAGAATGATCAATCCGAAGATGTAGAACGCGTAGCCTACGAGATAGAAGTGATCTTCGGTTGTGGCCGATTGGTGATCGATGAGAGACCATTTAGCCAACCAAAAGGTTGAGAAAATATCACCAGACTGGAATTGCAATGTTGAGTATGATGATCAACACAGAAGGTGCTATACCTAGCATGGTGAGATACTTTAGGTAAATTTTCGTGGATACCTTTTGGGTGGTATCCTTTGATGGTTGTAAATTGAAGAACTGATGACTCTCCGTTTTTGTGGGTTTGACGATTCGTCATTTGTCGGGAGATCGCTGACAGCGTATTGGATGTCGTTATACATATTCTTGTACGATTGATACGTATGACGTTCGGTTATACGACCATTTTCAATGAGGATGATCTGATCAGCGCTCTTGAAGTGGCCGTGGTCTTGAGTTACCATTATCACAGTCTTTTGCTTCAGTAAGCCTTCTTTTCCGAACACATTGGAATATATGAAGTGGGACACCTCTCCGTCAATTGCACTGAGAGGATCATCCAAAACATAAACGTCTGCTCTTTGATAGATTGCTCTTGCAAGTGCGATTCTCTGTTTCTGCCCACCAGAACAGTAGCACCCTTCTCTCCTACGATCGTATCGTCCTTACTTGGAAATGTGTCTATATCTGCACGCAAAGCACATGCGTTGACAACTTCGTCGTAGAACGATTGATCCAGTTGCTCACCAAACAGTATGTTGTCCTTAATGGAACCCTTTAGTACCCACGGTTCTTGAGAAACGTATGCAATTTGACCTGTCACGTTTACCCTACCAGTAGAAAGATCCAGTTCACCAAGAATTGCAGAGAGAAGTGAGGATTTACCACATCCAACTGGTCCCGTCAACACGACAAAAGATCCTTCCTGTACTCGTAAGTCAATCCCTTTCAGTACCACCTTTCCTTCGTGATGGACACTCAAATTTTGGATCGATACAATCGAGGGATCCAAAGTTCTACGACAAGCCACCAGCACATCTTCAAACGTCTCGGAAATTTGTCCGCGATCGTTCGGTTGACTTAACCCTACTGTAGAGTCTGGGAAGCGCTTGAATCTCTTCGGCTTTCAGAAACTCGTTGATTCGATCGATCGATGCCCGTGTGGCCGTCCACGTGGAAGACAAGATCGGCAACGTTGACAACGGGAACTTGAGAAGGTTGAACAGAGCAATCGAGACGAAGACGGCTTCGAGGGTAAGCAGCGTTTGAATCGCCGATCAAGATCATCAGCCCGAATGAAGCAAGCGACACCAGGAATGGTGAAATGACGCCGAGCAGATATTTGGGAGCATCCCAGTAGATGATTTTTTTCACGAGTCTGAAGTTCTCTTTTGCGATGTTTCAGAATTCGCCGTTCGGATGAAATCCCTCCCAGCAGAACAGCTTGATTTGCTTGAATCCATTCCAATTGCCTCATTGGTGCTGGAAATACGAAGGATCTTTGCGATCCATGTGCTCCTTTTGAAGCAGTTGCAACTTATCGGTGATCATTGTCGTTAAATAAATAGTAACGAACATCACTGCACGCCAATCCATGCCGATCTGCCCAATATCGCTACCAAACCGGTAATGGAAATGACGATAATTAGCGGGTCCCTGACCATTACTCAGATGCAAGTTGGGCAGCAATTCGATGAATCTGGACGAGTCCCAACGTCAAAAGGGTTATATCGGTGCCGTTTGGGTTTTCAGCTTCAAAGTTTATCGTAGATCAGGATCATCAGAATTGATTTGATTTTTAAAGCCGATCTTCTGCGTGTCATACGAATATTGTCCATTCAGAGCGGCAAATCAGCAATGAAACGAGGAAAATGCTAATCACGTAGAAGTGGCTTCTCGTTTGAGGTTGCTTGACGATCGTTGCGAAGGATTTGTCTGTAATTGAAAGATCATGTTATACGGCTTTTTTTTTCTTGAGGATTATTTTTATAAAGCATTAAAAGGGTGGGGGGACTTGTTGCAGTCTTTTGTACACATCTTTAGAGATCAATCCCAATCTAGATACATGCACGGAGAACAAATATAGCGTTCGTAATCATTCGTTCGGTTGAATTAACTATATTTTTAGGTTGTTTAAGAGATAACTATACATATTGTAGATTTTAGAATATATTCTTCATAATTAATATACCATATAGTTTGTCAACAACTATATTTATTTATTGAATGGCCGACGTCAAACGTCAAAATTTAACTATATGTTAGTAGACTCAAAGTAAACTTAGTTTAGGTATTCAATATTTTGCAATGTTTACACAGGAGTTTGATCTGCTTTAATCAACATATCCAAAAGATTCGTAGCTGATTTATCGACTTCAAAAAACGATTGAAATAATAAAAACTGTGCTATAAAAAAGTGCTCGTCGCAAACCCATACTTGATATGTGGTCTCCTGCGTGAGTGCCGGTTATCTTATCATCTACACTATTCCTCTCAAGTTAGAATTGAGTAGATATGTGTGCATGACTTGAGGTCAAAAGATGTCAATGTTCACGGAGAACAAAACATAGTGTTCGGAATCATTTTTCCGGTCGAATTAATTATATTTTAAGGTTGTTTTAGAGATAACAATAAATATTGTTGATTTCACAATATATTGTTCAAAATAACTATACCGTATAGTTTTTAACAACTATATTTTTTATCGAATTTACAAACGTCAAACGTCAAAATTTAACTATATTTTAGTTGACTCAAAGCAAACATAGTTGAGTATACAATATTTTGCAATGTTTTACGCAGCAGTTTGCTCTGCTTCATCAACATATCCAAAAAGATTCATAGCTGCTTTATCGTCTTAAAAAAACGATTGGAAAAATCAAAACAAAGTGCAAACCTAGACTTGATACGTGGTCTCCTGCGTGAGTGCCGGTTATCTTGTCACCTACACTATTCCTATCAAGTAAGAAGTGAGTAAATTTGTGTGCATGACTTGATGTCAAAAGATGTAAATGTTTTCGGATATTGGTAGTCAGTAAGATTATGATTGAAATAAGCACAAGTGGAAAGCAGAATCAATGAAGTGTGTCAATTTAATTTGACGGTAAACTTGGTGTTGGAGTAAACAGTTTTTTCTTTCAAAACAACTATTTGTGCGTAAGTAAAAGTAATCAATGGGATATTAATCTCAACATACATAATTTTATCTCCGTGTTTCGGATATTAGTAATTAGTAAGATTATAATTGAAATAAGTACAAGTGGAAAGCTGAATCAATGAAGTGTGTGAATGTAATTTGAGGGTAAACTTAGTGTTGGAGTAAAAAGTTTTTCTTTCGAAAACAATTATTTATGCGTACGTGAATATAATCAATGGGATAGTAATCTGAACATGGATAAATTATTCTCCGTGTGGGTGGAACTGTAGTGTACACCTCCTATTCCATCAGTGTTTTTTCATAAAACTTCAATGTTTTTCAAATGTATTTATTGCATAGTGTATGGATTCACTCTTGCGATTTCATGCTCTTAAAGTTCTTTCTAGATTTCAAACGTAATTCTCTCAGAATTTTTTTACCGACTATTTGGGATCAGAATGGGAACACACATTTAGTAGACGAACATATTCATTTAACAACAGGATTGAGATAAAGAAGTAGTGTAATTCCAAGACTTAGTTAATTGTGTAACATTCATCACCATACATCTTCTTCTTTCTGGCGTTACGTCCCCACTGGGACAGAGCCTGCTTCTCAGCTAAGTGTTCTTATGTGCACTTCCACAGTTATTAACTGAGAGCTTAATATGCCAATGACCATTTTTGCATGCGTATATCGTGTGGCAGGTAACGAAGATACTCTATGCCCTGGGAAGTCGAGAAAAATTTCCTTTACGGAAAAGATCCTCGACCGGTGGGATTCGAACCCACGACCCTCAGCTTGGTCTTGCTGAATAGCTGCGCGTTTACCGCTACGGCTATTTGGGCCCCTCCCATACATCTTCAAACTATATTCGCACATGCTGTTATAACATTGATTACATTACTCATGTACCCCTTGTTATTATTTATTATTTATTTGGTTTTACATCAATAAGCTTGATATAACCTCGCCAACAATATTTCGCCAATTCACTACTTTTCTCCATCTTCGACTACGACCCATGCTCTTCAGGTCTTGGTGCACCTGGTCAATCCACCTAGCTCGCTGCGCCCCATGCCTACTTGGTCTGAGTGGATTCGTGGCGAACACCATCTTAACAGGGTTGTTGTCCGGCATTCTTGCAACATGCCCTGCCCATCGTAGCTTTGGTCACCTTCTGGATACTGGGTTCGCCGTAGAGTTTGGCGCAGCTCGTGGTTCATCCTTCGCCGCCACACATCGTCCTAAGTACCCGACGTTCGAAGACTCCAAGTGCTTGCAAGTTCTCATCGAGCACAGTCCACGTCTCATGCCTGTAAAGGACTACCGGTCTTATGAGCGTTTTGTACATCGTGCATTTGGTGCGTGCGTGAATCTTTCTTGACCGCAGTTTCTTCTGGAGCCCATAGTAGGCACGACTTCCACTGATGATGTGCCTTCGTGCTTCCCTATTAACATGTCGTAGCTATAACCGAGATTCGAACGAACTGGAATGTTTGCCCGATATCTTCACGCAGTTTTGCACACCGTCCATCGTTGATCAAATCAATTTTGGTGAGCTTCGTGGGAAATCTATTCTCGTCCATGATCTTCCATAGCTTTACAAGGTTAATACTGTCGTATGCTGCCTTGAAATCGATGGACAGATGGTGCTTAGGGCCCTGGCACTCCCCGGCATTTCTGGAGGATTTGACGCTCGGAAAACATCTGGTCCGTTGTCGAGCGGCCGTCGATGAAACCTTCTTGATATCTTCCCACGAACTCGTTTGCTATAGGTGATAGACGACGGAAGAGAATCTGTGATAGCACTTTGTAGACGGCGTTTAGGATAGTGATTGCACGATAATTTTCACACTCCAGTTTGTCGCCCTTCTTGTAGACAGGGCATATAACGCCTTGCTTCGACTCCTCCGGTAGCTGTTCCGTGTTCCATATTCTGACTATTAGCCGATTCAGACAAGCAGCCAACCTATCTGGGGCCATCTTGATAAGTTCGTTTCCGATACCATCCTTGCCAGCGGACTTGTTGTTCTTGAGCTGTTGAATGGCATCCTTAACTGCCTTCATCGTGAGAGCTTGTTGGTATCCACTGTCCGCTGTGCTGACGTAGCCATCGCCTACCTGACCTTAGCCTGTGTTCTCTAAGCTATTCATGTGTTCATCGTAGTGTTGCTTCCACCTTTCGATCACCTCGTGTCCATCCATCAAGATGCTCCCATCCTTATCCCGGCTTAGTCTTTGCGGGATGTGTTGAGCTTCCGATTGACGTACGAATATTTGATTCAGGTTACACATTCTTTTACAATACGTGGTTCACTGGGGTAGGGGAAGATGGTCCAAAATTCCAACTTAAGCTCAATCTCATTTGAAAGGATATAACAAGGTTTACTACCCAGTCAACATTTTGGTTGGTATATATTTTGCTATACATCAACCTATATGAATCAAATCACTCGTATAAAATGCATGAAAAGGCTAAATACATACCAAAGTGGACGCACTGCGCACGACTTTTTCGGACTTTCCGTGGTCAGCAATACAATGCCCACAAAATTTCGATAAAAATAATAAAAAAAAAGCTTTCTGCAAGACTCGAACTCAGGACCTTTGGATCCTTAACCCGTCACTTTACCTCTACATCACCAATTGCTTAATAGAGAGGTGATTAATTGCCAATATCAAAGGAAGTTTGTTATACAGCACACACGCTATATTGGTCTTTGAAGCCCAGCGCCAGAAAATACCAACGTCGGGTGGCATGATACAACTTTACGCGATTCTAGATTATACTATTTACGGCATGGTTTGCTGTCAACAAAGTTTATCGATAATGAATCGTAGTGGAGGATTATGTACAATTTCTGTTAACATTTATTCAATTTGATTTGTCATATTGTGCGATTCTGATTTTTGACGTAGGAATATGAGATTTTGGGCGCACATTCTTATACGATATGTGGTTCACTGGGTAGAAACTTGTTGCGTAACACAGTGGTATAAAATATGTCCTCATGAAACAACTTCTACCTCATCAACTCGAAATTAGGTTAACGCACAAACCCCCCCGAATTGAGTGGAATGAACTCACTTTTGAGTACTTCATTTTCTCCGTGTAGATTTACAGCATAGTCCTACCCTACGGAAATGTGCTTCAAAGTGGACCGTTCTGAAGTCTGGCTATCATTAGGTTCCAAATAAAACAATGGGTTTCCGTTTTTTTCAACATACAATTTAGGTTTGTTGCAAAAAACGGAATCTAACCATATATGTAAATCCGTGTTGCCAAAATCTAATAATTTTGTTGAAAAAATCAAACCGTGTCAAATTCTAATGGTAAAGTTGCCAAAATCGAATCGTGTCAAAATAGAACAGGTACTTTACAGCGTTTAACTCAATTACATATGACGTTTTTGAAGCAGTGTAAAATCGACACAGGATAATCATTTTCGTCATCCCCTCGTTGTGTCTGTTTCGAAAATACAGGTCGGACTCGATTATCCGGAGTATCGATTTTTTCAACTCGAACCACCTTTTTTTATAATCCACCTGAGAAAAAAAAATCAAGATCTGCATAAATGAACATAAAACCAACGAATCATTTTAGACCGGGGTAGCGTCATGTAGGGTAATTGTGTTTTCAGAGTTCGGAGTAACGGTACTTCCAGAGAAATTAAACTTGGTATCATGTCATTTGTGGTAATGGGTCTCCTGGTAACGGAGTAGAATCGCTCAATTCATCTGTATGTACGATATTCAAATTCATTTTATTTCAATTTTGAATTTTGATCGTTTACAATCGACAATTGTAGAGCAGCTGCTAATTCAACCTGTGCAGTTGCTACCGATGCTCATGTTCCTTCAAATATTCATATTATTTATGCAAATAATATATATAATAATTGGAATTTGAATTTGGACACTACGTTAAATAGAGTTTTGATGTGCGAAACAAACCTTCTTTAATACCTCCCTCCTTCTACCAACGTCCAATATTGCTAAAACAATCATAATGTGTATTGTAACATGGATTTACTTCAAATTTCATCATAAAGAAACTAAAATAAAATCAATCAAGTCTAAAATTCCGTATAATCGAGTCCGATCTGTACCAGTATTGCGTTGGGTTCTCAACGATTTTCCCCAAACCGAAGTACGCCAGCTTGGATTTTAAAATGGCGTCGGACATTGATTTTCGTGGTTTATGGACAAAAGGTCGAAAGACAAAACGTCGAAAGGACAAAAGGTCCAAAAAGTTTTCCTTCTTTGAAAATAGATTTTCGACCTTTTGTCCATTCTTTTTAATTCTTCGACCTTTTGTCCTTTCGACCTTTTATCTTTCGACCTTCCGTCCTTTCAACCTTTTGTCATAGATTCGTTTCTCGTATACCCTCGCCGTGCCCGTTCTGAAAATACCTATATTGCCTTGGTTTTCAATGATTTTTCAAACCGGAGGTCGCATTGTTGGATTTCAAAATTGCATCGGACATAGATTCTTGTCATCCCCTCGTCGTGCCCGTCCCAAAAATAATTATATTGCATGGGTTTTCAAACGACTTTCCCAAATCAGAGTTCGCCATCTTGGATTACAAAATTGTGCCCATCATTGTGTCATTCAGATTATCTCCTCTCTCGCTCTCTTTCGATTATAACCGTGCGTGGACTACTAAAGCTTTTGGGAAATTTTTCACGACAGATCGAAAGACAATTTCCTTGACTAGCGTTTCATACAAAAAACGCAACAGAAGAGGTTAATGTGACTCAGTTATTGATCAAAGAGAAAGTAAACAACGAGAGCCTCTCATTTGTACATAGGTCCTTTAGTAACGTTTCGTGAGTTCTCTTTGAAACACTGAGGTTATCGAAACAAACTCTCTACGACTATTGGAATGAAAATGAGCAAACGCAAACGTGTAAACTCTTCATTGTAACTCTTGCAAAGTACGTACGCACACTTTGTGTGTGGGTAAAATCGTTTACCTTTTGTAGTTAATCATTAAAAGGGGGAAAGAGGCTAAGTCAAGAGCAATGGAGAAGCCTGTGCAACTTCACTCTTAAACAAATTAAAATTGGCGAAAGGCTTGGTTTAGAAAAAAAATCAGTTCATGTCTCAATTACTCCATTGCAGTATCACACTATCAGCCCAGAAAATATAAAATCAGAGCAGCAATTTATTTAGAGTTTAAATATGCTTGAAAACAATGACAAATACAGGGTGTCCAAGAAAGTATGGGCACGATTTCCCATATAAAATTTCTTTTGTCGCCATTTTGTTTTCAATCAGTTTGTAAAAGAAATAAAAATATTCGCTATATCAGGTAGTGAAGAGTTTTTTTTTCTAAAAAAAATCATTCATATCGGTTGGGTTGTCTCCGAGAAATGTCAAAATTACAATATGTTTACTTTTTTTAAATTTCAAGTTCTTATTGCGGCCGAAGTGATACCAAAACATAAAAGCTCATTACTCAAAAATATAAATCAAGGCATACCTTTGAATAGCAAATAACTAGATATGGGGAAAAAATCTGTAACCTGAGATAATTACCGTAATCCGGGGTATCATTGGTCAGCCGGGTAACATTGATCGGAATGACTCATCTCGTAATAAGTTGGTATCATCATTTATTAATAAAACATTTCCAAAGCATGAATGTTGCTTCTCATTCTTATATTTATGGGCTATTAAAAATTAAGATTTTTGCAAAAACTGCGTTAACTTTATGCGCAAACTTGTCAAGTTTGCGAAACAATGATTTCAATGGTTAAGGATGACACTACCGAAGATTCATGTCTCTCATAAGTTCTGCAAGCGATATGAGCAAGGAAAATGCGGTTCTCACTAAAAATGATATTAGCCGTATTAGCCCAGATAGCCGTAGCGGTAAACGCGCAGCTATTCAGCAAGACCAAGCTGAGGGACGTGGGTTCGAATTCCACCGGTCGAGGATTTTTTCGGGTTGGAAATTTTCTCGACTTCCCAGGGCATAGAGTATCTTCGTACCTGCCACACGATATACGCATGCAAAAATGGCCATTGGCACAGTAAGCTCTCAATTAATAACTGTGGAAGTGCTCATAGGAACACTAAGCTGAAAAGCAGGCTCTGCCCCAGGTGGGACGTAATGCCAGAAAGAAGAAGAAGGCGTATTCCGCTGTTTGAGGTGTTTTTAATTTTAAAATAACTCAAAAAGTAGATGAGATGTAAGCGTTTGGACATCATATTCGGCTTCAGGAGCCATGATTTATGTAAGTAACGACATTTTCAATATTACCGAACCTTGTTTACATGGATGATCAATGTTACCCCATATCAGCTAAATGAAAAAAATCACATAAAACATTTTTGTTAACATGCTTAAATCTTTCAAAAAACAAAATACAGTATATAGTCACGAGTTGTGGGTGGCAGTACTTGATTTAAAAATACACTACCCGTCATAAATACGGACACACTGAAATAAGTATTGCAACACTCAGCCGAATAATGAATCACCCTCAAAAAGTTTAGCATCACCTCAAAACATGTTAATTCACATTGCTATATCTCGAGATCCTTACGACTTGCAAAGAAGCGATCTTCGGCAAACTTGCTCAGGGGTTCAAAGACATCCGGAAAGCGATCAGTTTAGTTCGCGATTTTGCCGCTAGGTGCCGCTAGTGAGCATGTAAAATTGAGCATTTTGAACTAGTTCTAGCTTGTGATCCATAAGAGATAGAAAGTTCGGGTCTTCGGCAAAGTTGCTCAGGGGTTCAAGGACATCCGGAAAGTGAACAGTTTAGTTCGCGATTTTGCCGCTAAGGCCAAGTACATCCGGAAGACAAACTGTTAGGTTGTAGATTTCTCCGCTAGGTGGCGCTAGTGAGCATGCAAAATTGAGCATTTCAAACTAGTTCTAGCTTTTGATCCACATGAGATAGAAAGTTCGAGTCTTCGGCAAAGTTGTTCAGAAAGTCAAGGACATCCGGAAGACAGATAGTTTGGTTCGAGATTTTGCCGCTAGGTGGCGCTAGTGAGCATGTTAAATTGAGCATTTTTAACTAGTTCTAGCTTGCGCTCCACAAGAGATAGAAAGTTCGAGTCTTCGGTAAGTAAAGAACAGAAATGAAGTAAAGGACATCTTCTTCTTCTTCTTTCTGGCGTTACGTCCCAATAGGGACAAAGCCTGCTTCTCAGATTAGTGTTCTTATGAGCACTTCCACAGTTATTAACTGAGAGCTTTCTTTGCCGTTTGACCATCTTTGCATGTGTATATCGTGTGGCAGGTACGAAGATACTCTTATGCCCTGGGAATCGAGAAAATTTCCTTTACGAAAAGATCCTCGACCAGTGGGATTCGAACCCACGACCCTCAGCATGGTCATACTGAATAGCTGCACGTTTACCGCTACGGCTATCTGGGCCCCTGGACATCCAAATATCAAATTTTTTGGTTCCAAATTTTGCCACTAGGTTGCACTAGTACGCATATTTAATTAAATATGTGAAACAAATTCTATCTTTCGAGCCAGATGAGATAGAAAGTTTGAGTCTTCGGCAAAGTTGTTCGGAATGTCAAGGGCATCCAGGGAACAGTTTACTTTGGAGGGATGACTGTACCTAAACATTATGAATTTGATAAGATAGATTTTCCAGAATACTGTTCAGAAATCCTTTGACATTTGGAAGTTGAAGTGATTAGGGATGGAATCCTATTAAATTGAAGTGATTCAGGTCTGATCAAATGTATATTCAAGTGTATCATATCTGATTATATTCTAGTGATTCTGCTATGACTTACTCCATGTGCGAGTGACTCAGAATCTCTTCATGGTTCAAGTTTGATTGACTTTATATCCAAGTGAGTGATGTCTTATTCTCTTTATATTCATGTCTTTCGGGTTTGATTCACTCTATTTTCAAGAAATTCAGGTTTGACTTGAATATGGATACACAAAAATCATGTCAAATTCATCCCATGTTCAAGTGACTCAGGATTGATTCATTTTATATTCAATAGATTCAGTTTGCTCCATATCCTAGCGATTCTTATCTGATTCACTCAAATTCGACTGTTTTAGGTTTGATTCATTGATCTTCAAATGATTTCAAGTGATTCACTTCATTTTCAAATGTTTCAAAATTCACTTTATGTACAAGTGATTCAGGTCTGATTAATTTCATATTCAAGAGATTTAGGATTTATTTCCAGTGATTTATGTTTGATTCGCTCCATATTAAAGTGATTCAGGTGTGATTCGCTTTATATTCAAGTGCTGCAGGTCTGAAGCACTTCATATTCACCTATTTCAAGTACGAATTACTTGATATTCAAGTAGTTCAGGTTTGATTCATTTAGAATTTTACACTTTTACAGGTATGACTCAATGTTCAAGCAGGTTAGGGCTGATTCACTTCATTTTCAGGTGATTCATGCTTGAATCACTTTATGTACGTTTTTCAGATTTGATTAGTTCAATAACCAAGTGATTGATGTTTGATTTTTAAATTAAATTTAAGGCATTCAGGACTCATTCACTTTATATTCAAGTGTTTCAGGTGAGAATCACTTCATGAAATTCATGTCTGATTCACTTCATAGTCAAGTGTTTAAGGTAATATTCACTTCACACAAACACAAGTAATTCAGGACCGATTACATTCTTGTTCAATTTATTCAGATATGATTAGCTTTATATCCAAATGATTCATGTCATGTGACACTTCATTTTTGAATGCATGCTCACTAGCACCACCAAGCGGCAAAATCGCGAACTAAACTGTTCCTTTTATGGATGTCCTTGAACCCCTGAGCAACTTTGCCGAAGACCCGAACTTTCTATCTCTTATGGATCACAAGCTAGAACTAGTTTGAAATGCTCAATTTTACATGCTCACTAGCGCCACCTAGCGGCAAAATCGCGAACCAAACTGTTCGCTTTCCGGATGTCCTTGATCCCCTGAACAACTTTGCTGAAGATCGCTTCTTTGCAAGTCGTAAGGATCTCGAGATATTGCAATACTTATTTTAGTGAGTTCGTATTTATGACGGGTAGTGTATAAAACTCACAACATTTACATTTTTTGATGAAATATTTAAGAAATATCATAAAAACTGATCAATGTTACCCTCGAATTACTGTACGATAATTATTGCTACGCATCGGTCCGCCAAGAATTTATGGAATATCTTCGTATCCAGATGACCTAAGATCAAACCAATACAGATTAAAAAAAAAAGAGTTTTTGAGAATTTGTGAAAAAATGGTGCAAAACTATTGAGAAAAAAAAGATATCGCGATTTGAATAATATTTTGTGGTGAAAAAATATGCTGCCGGTAAAGGGGTTAACAAAAATAAAAAAAATCACTGGAATAGAAATGCATTGAGATGAAAAATCTGTAGAAATTGAACATTGATCCATAATCTGTAATCAATTTTTTTATTTTTGTAAACATCACACATGAGCAATTCTCGCTGAAACCAGGCCGCCATCGGCACCCATCGTTAGAATTCCAATTTTATGTCACTGATCGCTAGTTTTCGATAAAACTTAAGGGTGGTCCTTTCTGTTTTCTCAAATTAGTGGACCCCTCGTACGCCAGCTAGCTGAACAGTTTGCGAAAAAGCCCATTTTTTGATAAATCTTGGGTATTTCTTCACGGGATATGTATCATATTTCGCTTGGAACACATAGCAAACTTAGTGGCATCGTATAGAGAATGGATATAGCTTTCATTTAAACTTGAAAAAAATTTGGCGGCCATTTTGAATTTGGCCGCCATCTTGAATTTTATTGGAAAAATCGATTTTTTACCATTAGCGCACCGCTAGTTTTGAATCCAGGGGCCCACATAGCCGTAGCGGTAAACGCGCAGCTATTCAGCATGACCATGCTGAGGGTCGTGGGTTCGAATCCCGCTGGTCGAGGATCTTTTCGTAAAGGAAATTTTCTCGATTCCCAGGGCATAGAGTATCTTCGTACCTGCCACACGATTATACACATGCACAAATGGTCAATCGGCAAAGAAAGCTCTCAGTTAATAACTGTGGAAGTGCTCATAAAGAACACTAATCTGAGAAGCAGGCTTTGTCCCAGTTGGGACGTAACACCAGATAGAAGAAGAAGTAGTTTTGAATCCTGAGATCACAATTAGAAAGCTGAGGAAAAATTGCGTAAGATAGGCTACAAAAACTAGGTGAGCAATGGTATTTACCCTATGATATGAACGATTTTCTAAATCATGTTCTACTATTTTGACGTATATGGCGAGTGCAATCAATGCAAACATAATTTTTTGTACAACAAAGAAAAGTTTTCAATCGTTGGTGTATTATTTGAGACAGATAAAGAAAAGGAGTATTAATTTGAGTGAAAAAATCTGGCGGCCATCTTGGATTGTGATGCCATCTTGGTTTTAAGTAGTAGAATGAGTTTTCACCTTGTTAGCACTCAACATGTTGAATTTCAATGCGACCGTTACACCTATTCTTCTTCTTGTTCTTCATTTTCCTCACGTACATCCCTACTGGAACAGAGCCAGCCCTTTAGCTTGACTAGTTTTAAAAACAAATTATCAAATAGGATTTTTTTAACGCTTATTTGCTACCTGAATGATTCTTCTGCATATCTTCGAGTTGTAAAATAGCATTATTTCTTTCATTTATTTGGTCTAAAACCATTGCTACAAATGAACAATCAGTTGAACAGCTGAGATAAGATAAGAAAGATAGAATCTGATTGTTTTTTTTTTTTAACGGAAGCCTTATAATTCAACATGATGAGCACTGAGATGGTAAAAAATCATGCAACTGCTAAAAACCAAAATGGCGTCAAAAGCCAAGATGGCCGCCAGTTTTTCTAACCTCGAAATTATACACCTGCCTTTCGGCATTACACATTAGAACAAAACCTGCTTCTCATAATTCAATTTCGCTATTTTTCACATGCATGTTGGGCGGTACTAAAAACGATACTTTATGACTTAGAAAATCAAGGATGTTTTTTGCTTCAAAATTTAAGACTTTCATTATAAATTAATGCACTTTTGTCAATGTTTTACGTTAGAGCTACAGATATTACCACAAGGCTTACTAATGTCCCGACACGCAATCTATAAATTTTATACAATGAACAACAATTCATAGGGTAAAAAAGTGTTTGTTTAATACAATCAATGTTTTTTGACGGTTTTCATTTATTGAATTTATTTATTCATTATTACTGAATTCAAAGATATGTCGAAGAATTATTCTGTTGTCAGAAATCGCATTAAAAAAGAAAATTCCTGTTTAATAACCTGGATTTATAACTAATAAAGCTGAGTATCAGGCTCGGTTCCAGTAGGGACGTAACGTCAGTAAAATGAAGAATAATAAGAAGAAGAGTATACGTAACCTTTTTTTATTGATAGCCTCCAAATCCGACATGCTGAGTGCTATCAAGGTGAAAAATTAATTCTAGTTTCTAAAATCAAGATGGCGTCAAAATCCAAGATGGCTGCCAGATTTTTTCACTCAAAATAATATTCTTATTCTTTACTCGACTCGACTCGAATAAAACACCAAAGGTTGAAAACTTGTTTCTTTGTCGTACAAAAAATGATGCTTGTATTGATTGCACTCGCCAAATACATCAAAATCGTATAACATGATTTAGAAAATCGTTCATTTGATAGGGTAAATACCATTGCTCACCTAGTTTCTGTAGCCTATCTTACGCAATTTTTCCTCAGCTTTCTGGATGTGATCTCAGAATTCAAAACTAGCGGTGCGCTAATGGTAAAAAATCGATTTTTCTAACAAAATTCAAGATGGCGGCCAAATTCAAAATGGCCGCCAAAATTTTTTCAAGTTTAAATGAAAGCTATATCCTTTCTCTATACGATGCCACTAAGTTTGCTATGTGTTCCAAGCGAAAAATGAGACATATCCCGTGAAGAAATAACCTAGATTTATCAAAAAATGGGCTTTTTCGCAAACTGTTCAGCTAGCTGGCGTACGAGGGGTCCTCCAATTTGAGAAAACAGAAAGGACCACCCTTAAGTTTTATCGAAAACTAGCGATCAGTGACATAAAATTGGAATTCTAACGATGGGTGCCGATGGCGGCCTGGTTTCAGCGAGAATCGCTCACATACAATAATTTGAAAATCAAAGTTCCAATTTTAAACGATAAGATTTGTCTCTTTAATGAATGTTCGAATCCTCTGAGCAGAATCTCAAATAGAGAAACTTCAAAGTAGATGGAGTACCGTGTACCTTTTAATTCCGCTCCTAAATGCTTATCTTTGACAGATACGCGTATTTCGACTACCACTTGCAGTCTTCTTCAGTGTGAGTTACTCGTATCCAGTGGATACGAGTAACTGACACTGAAGAAGACTGCAAGTGGTAGTCGAAATACGCGTATCTGTCAAAGATAAGCATTTAGGAGCGGAATTAAAAGGTACACGGTACTCCATCTACTTTAAAGTTTCTCGATATGATTTGTGATTTTATATTGAGCTTTTATGTTTTCTATGTTGTTTTGTTGATAGGATAGGATTCAATAGGTTGGATTCGACATTTATTGATCCATAACTGTGGGGTCATGCTATGACTGTCATAGTATTGAAAATTTACCAAAAATCATAGGAAGAATATGAGGTACCCGAGCAAAGCTTGAGATCCTGTTGAAAACTAGTTTTGATGTTGTGATGTCATAGATTTTGATAACTCAGTTTGTTGTCATTTTGGTCGTTTTAACGGTTAAAATATCAAAACTGAGAGCAGAAAAATATTCCCATAAAATCAAATTGATAACTATTTTTGCTGTCAGTGAAAGCAAATTGAAAACTGTTTGTACTATCATGAACAGCAAATTGAGAACTCACTGAGATATACATGTTTTCGTTTGATAAAGAAACGAGTCTGCGTCAAAATGGTTGCTTTATTTTTATATTCTCATATTGTTTATACATGTAACTGGAATTAATTTATAATTTATTAAAATTATAATTTTAACAAAAATTTAAAATGATAGCAGAACGAAAACCAAATTATGACATCGAATAAATTAATGAATAATTGATATCAAATTATGATATCAACTTGATGCTGAAAACAAGATATGTTTTCGACTTGCTTTCATTTTGATGTTGGACTTTGCTCGGGTAGTTATTCAGATATTTTCCACATAATTTCGTCAATATCAGTACTTCGGTGATCTGTATTTTAAATAACATTTTTCATTCCAAAAAATTGACTTGAACAATGAAAATTGAAAATAACTCTTGGAAATTTGAAAAATGACACATATTTTAGAACATATAGTAAAGCAAAGCATCTTATCTATTAACTTTGGGTAAATCAGCAAATAATGTCAAAATTGTCACAACTCGTATATTTCATTGTTTTATTGCACAAACAATTTTTCAAAATCATTATTGGAAATCTATGAGCAATAAAACATGGAATGTTTTTAATTCCAACGGAACATCCAGCATCATTGGGATGGTAGACTCACTCTCAAATCTCAATCATTAAGTTCTCCCGCGAGCGAAAATTCATTAGAAAACTCCTTCGCAAAACTCACGCTGAGAGTTTGCAAAATAACCTGCTCACGCTCATGTCGTCAAAACCGACTCGGTCATAAGATCATTGGAAATTTGTTGAAATCCAATGTTATTGTTGACATTAGAACGGTTTGTTATATTTCTAGCAGCAAACTTAAAGAATAAGTACTTTGCGTGAATACAAGCCATTAAATCAAACGCGAATGAACCAACTTATGATTGATAATAAACTGTTGAGTTGCCTGAGCTATAAAAAACGTGTGTAATCTCAAGTATAAGATATGAGATTTTCGTAACGCTGGTTTTTTGGTACTGAACTGACCATAATCGCCCAGTGAATAATTTGACCCCTGGCTAAGGTATCCGTTTCATGCATTCGTATTCATAGATGCATTTAAAGGTGCAACTTTTCACAAAACCTTCAAATTTTTTTAAAATTGTTCTATTGGGACTAAAGATATGTGCAAGAAAAATCAACAAGCCGCTTACGATTCTAAAATAGTAAATTACCTGAGGAGAAAAGGACAGATGAAGAACAGCATCGTCATGACTAAACGGTTGATTCCACTGCATATTAAATCCCAGCGAAATGGTCGCAGCAAACTCCACATCGTGACCTCCTGCACCAATTCCGGTTCCCTCCCGGAGACCATCTCATACTGTCCCTTGGACGGAGTTCCCCTCGTAAAGCTCCTGATCAAACGTTCCCCCTGCATACTGCTCTCCAGCGTCCCCAGCTGGTCCAAGTGCGATCGATGAACACTTCGGCTCACATCGCTAAACCAACTGAAGCACACTGCTCTAATCAGATTCGGTTCGACTCGATCCTCACCATCATCTCTCCTGATCAGGCTTAAGTACGCGATCAGGAGCACATGCGCGAGCAAAACTCCCACGTAGATTATGCTCCCGATCGTCAGCTGATCGACAATCCGAATGATGTTCACCAACAGCTCCAACGACCAAAACGACAACAGAAACGTCTGATCGCGTACATTGTATTGCTCGCCGAGATGAAGCAACGTCAGCGTTATAAACTACAAAGAAAACTCGAAAAATGTAGGTGAGACTGAATTATCGTAAATTACCGCGTCCGACACGGGACAGATAAGGGAGATAAAGCTGGCATCGAAACTTCTGATGGACTTACGTATGATAGCGCTTCAAAGATTCGCACTAAGAAGGGTGTCTCTGGGCGTCCAACATCCAAAACGACAAACACTATCAACGCCGTATTCAAGATACTTTTCACGGACAAAACACACAAATCTGAAGTACTTCTGCGTCGTTTACTTCCGATCGGATGCCGCCTGTAGTAACGTACTTCAGACGGTAGCAATATCCACAGAAACAAGTGTTGCAGCAGGTATATGAAACTGGCCGTGATTGCCTGCAAATAAATCGGAGTTGTAATTCTGGACACAAAGCTAGGTACCTGTCCATCCCATTACCGACCTGTTCCGACAAGATAGTGGAAAGCCGTTCAAGTACCATTATTGCGCTTGCGCTAGTTTACCGCACTTCGTACTGCTGCTTTCATTCCAAGAACTATAGCGAAGCACGTTGTCTGGCTTATCAATGGCGAAGCGGCGTGCGGGAACGACCTCGCCGGGAGAAACACATTCGCTGACTGATTGAGAAATTTGTCGCTCTCGGTGCGGTTCATTCATTTGTTGCTTGTCGGTCCACTGGCGGAGAAGGTACAGAGTGATAGGGTATACGGAGAGCGTGAGAAAGTTGCCTCTTGAATTCGATACGTGGCGGGCAATATTAGGCCGGACACGTGTTAGAGAGTCAAAGAATTTCATTGGCACACCTCTTGGTCATTTTACTCTGGGAGAGAATCTACTCATAGCCACTAGAACAAAGGCCTATGGATTTTGGCGTGAAAATATAAAACATGCGATATTCAACACTCAGGTACCCAATACAGTAAACTCTCCATAACACGATATCGAAGGGACAATCGAGATAAGGAAATATTGAGTTGAGTCAGTGCATCTTCAAGGGACCATCGAGGTAGCCATGATCTAACTTTTACTATGATTCTATAAATCTATCTCGAGATATGAAATATTGAGTTATGGAGAGTTGACTATAAAATTAATCTTAAGCGTCTTGTCTGATTGAATGAAGACATGGATTGACCTAAGTATGTTTCGAGCAGTGATGGAAAAGATCGCATCACGAAGCAGCTCACGAGTGGATACCAACGCATAACAAACATCATAGACTCGCGAACTGGCTAGGTGTGAGTAAGTCCGCACCCGCCTGCTCGGGAGAACATGTCAAAAGAAGTAGCAACAAGCTCGGGAACGTTTACTCGCGAGTAATCGAGCAAGTTGTGATTTATTATGGTTCTGACAGACAAAATAATTGCATAACCATCAAGCCGACAGTAAACTTCTAGTTCGTAGTCAAAAACCCTTGGAAACCATAAATCTTGGAGGGGAAGCAGCTTTTTCTCAAAAACACAATTTGACTCTGAACAGCTCCGAACACGTTCGCGAATCACTTTTAGCTTCGGTTACTCGGGAGCACGACGGATGCGAGTAAACCAGCGCTCTGACGCTCGGGAGCGTTTGGTTTTGTTTTTGTTCCAGTTCAGCAGAACTGTTCGCCACTTTCCATCACTGGTTTCGAGAACATTGCCGGAGCTCTCGAGTGCGGTTGTATGAATCACGCCTACATTATCTATCAAATGTAAAGTATTTTAAAGCTTGTATGAACCTTATTGACTAAGCTTGTACATGCTTTAGAATCGGGACAAAAATAAAAATTTTACGTGTCTTAAGGGTCAAATCATGTGTTTTAGTTAAATTGAGGTTGCAGAATGTATTTGTTTTTCTTTCTGACGTTCCTAAAGCATTGATTACACAATGCGTGCAAAACACGAACATTTCTGCAAGTTGCACGAATGTTTGCACGAACTGTGTAATATGTGCACGAACAACTAGCAAACATTGTATAGGAACATATTCGTGCATTCGAACAAGTTGGTTCGTTGAACTTGCGTTGCATAGCAACCGTAGAATGTTGTGTAGAGTAAGGTGGGGCAAAATTTCGACCTTAGTGGTGTAAACAAATTTTCCAGAAAAACAATAGCAGTTGAACAAAACAAATACCATACAGTGAACCTCCAACTTTTTTTTCTATAATTTTGCTGAACAAATTTATGTCAAAATCAGCCCTGTCGTCGTAAAATGTGAGCTTCTTAGTCGTCTCCATTTGAGGGGGGGCGCTGCTATAGCCCAGAGGGCACTTCAACTCTCAGGCGTTAAAAAAATTGTCACAAATACCTAAATATGTATTCCAAACACATGAGAACCAATATGCAACAACATTGAACAACATTGTTTTGTTTAAAAAAATGGGTCTGTAAATTTCCCAAAACTTGTACTAAGGGATGTACGCTTTCTTTTAATGCCAATGTTGTATAGAAGGTGTTAAAATTCAGAATAAATATTATTGTATCACAATGAATAGAATTTAGTATACATTATCGGATTATTCCCCAGGTTAGAAAATCAATAAATAACATGGAACTACAACGCGTTGTGATTGAACTAAGAGCAGGACAAGCACTACCTCGGAAGTTCGGAAGACAATTCTCAAAAAATGCAAAAAAAAATGTTAAATACGTCTTAGTATGATATCTCATATCCTCAGGTGATTTTCTACAAAATTGCAAAAAATGTTGTACGCAATTCGTTACAGAATTCTTTATTACAATAATCGTCGAAATTTAAACATACGATTCGTTCTGTAAAAAGTCATTGTTTGAATTCGACCTTTCCATATGTATATATTAGAAGCCAACACCTATAGCTAGTACTAATGTATAAATCTCGCTCATTTCTCTTCTCTCATCAAACCACATCTTCGGTTGCTGGACACGATTGTATGTCCGAGATAATCAGTTATCCGCCACACGTTGACACGATTAGATCGTTTGTTCGGAGAAATAAAGTTCTTTGCACGTTGCACGTAGATTTCCGGTATTAATATTAATAAAAGTTGCTAGTGAAGTCATTTCGCTGAAGTGTAACCATTATGTGAGACGTATCACACCAGTGGTCGCAGTTTTTGGATTGAGCCGTTCTAACTTGCCCATAAAACCCTGGAGTGGCGACCATCAACTGTCCTGCGTGTTCTGCTTTACGTTCATCGACCGACGACTGAGATAGGACCAGTGTTTCCCAAATGGTCCCTGCTGCGGCTAAGGAAGTATAGATTCAGGTGAGCCACGACCTGCCCCAACATAAATTTCTGTGGTGCCGTGACCAGGATTGAAGATCAACTTCGTCGAGCCTTTGTCAGTGAGGATCACCGTATCGAAGAGAAGGAGGATGCCTACCTCGTTTCCGGACCCCGCCGTCCACCCGTCGGACCCCTGCGTCCATTTGTCAAACAGTCATCATTCTGGTACTTTTTACGTAAACTACTATTTTGTTCATAAAATCGCTTGAGCTACAATTGATACGCGTGTGTCAGTAATTTTCCCTCTTAACAGTTACTGAAATCTCTCAAATAAAGCATAAAGTGACCTCTTGAACTTTTATTCATTTTTATATACGCATTTTTCAGACTGCTTTCATTGGTTGATCCACTACTGGAACACGACGGCAACTACTGATGAGAGGGAACTAAATGTTTGCAAAAACCTAATTATTTATATGAGTTTTTGATCAGATAGAAAGCACAGGCTGCCCACCAAATTTACATTTTGAAGTTCCAGCTTTTGTCCCGGTTCTTTATGTTGCTGATCATACCTTCAGCTCAATTTAAATATTTCATTTTTTTTTTCATGCAAATGATGGGACTTCTAAAGCAAATAACTTTAAGGTAAACATGAAACAAAGCCACATGTGTAGAAGCACCTTATTTGTTCAACACTTATTTGTCGATTTTTTAGAGAAATACTTCAATACTTTTATGAATAATACTTTAACAAATAAATGATTGTTTTCAAGAATTCATATCCGGCTTAGTTGCGATATGAATGTTCAGAAACTGAGGATATTTTTCCAATATTTTTGTTGTGACGGAATTTGTTTGTTAAACTGGCAACACTGAATTAAAGAAATTGTCAGTAGTCAGTGGGAGGCCTTTCTTAATTATACTAAATAAACAATTTTCATCATTGAAGCTGCGAGCATTAAGGCTGCTGTCATTTTTTGCGTGTTTCTGCCAAAGGTGACTATCCTCCTTCCCAAAAATGTTTGAGTGCTAAAATCTTCTAAATGAATTTATTTAAATTTGTCTCAAAACATTGAGTCAAAGCAGTTAGGTAAAAGTTCAAATATTTGTATTCATTATAATAGTAGAAAGATTGAAACATTATTTCGAAACACGGCTAGCGATGTTGTGAGAAAAGTGAAACATTTTTCAAATGCATAGTGTATGAAAGTAGAATAAATCAAAGCTATTTAAGTAACTTGCTCAAATACGCAAATGCTCAATTAAAATATATTCAAACATAACGATTTTCCACAATTTTTGGTTTGTAGGTTTAGAGCTCGAAAATATTCTTTCAAAACTATTTTCCCGGTTACCATCTCCAATTCTCGGTTTTCCTTCCCGGTTCTGTGGCCACCCCGAAAGCAGAAATTTAGCATATCAACTAAACTAGAAGCGATCTATCCGCGAAAAAAATAGCAGCTTTTTTTTTTCTTCTTGATGGTGACCTCAGAATTCAAAACGAGCCATGATGATAATAAATCTTCGAGCTGTTTAGTAGAATACTTATAAGTAGATAAAAAAACCGAATTTAGTACTATACCATTTAATTCCACTAGAGTTCGTATCCTTTGACAGATACGGGTATTTCGACCTCAACGACCAGACGGCCTTACACTTCAGTGTCGTGTCTAGTACACGAAACTGAAGACGGCCTTACAGTTGAGGTCGAAATACGCGTATCTGTCAAAGGATACAAACTCTAGTGGAATTAAATGGTATAGTACTAAATTCGGTTTTTTCATCTACTCAAAACGAGCGATGCGCTAATGGTGAAAACATGTTTCCCTGGTAAATTTCAAGATGGTGGCCAAATTTAAAATGGCCGCCAAAATTATTTCATATGAAAGCTACATCTTCCTACATACGATGCCACTATGTTTGCTTTGTGTTTCAGGGGATATCTGAAAAGAAAGATACTTGAAGAATTACCTTAAACTTATCCAAAAATTAGCTTCCATGCACAATGTTTAGATAGCTAGTGTACGAGGGTTCTACCAATATGAATTAACCAAAAATTAACCAATAGGCCTATTCTAGCGAACTAAAACATAAATTGTAATTCTAACGATATGTGCCGATGGCGGCCGGGTTTCTCAACCATAACAGACGCAACTTGTGTTTTCTACAAAATATGGTGCAAAGACAAGTTATAAAGTAGAATACATTAAAATATATTTCTAGAGATTTTTAAGATTTGATTTTTAGAATGTTTGATTGCGTTAGAACGTGAAGTAATGTATAAAGCTGACTTGAAGAAATATATGATTAAAAAACAAAATAAATAAAATAAGTTTCTCAAAACAAGTCATCAGGAAGATTTGAACGTTTTTTGGGAGAGGTTTTCGAACTTCAGCCAAATATATCGCATAATTTTTAAATCAATTATCGCTCTTGTAGTGATACCAAAGTGCAAATCAGTTGACAATTGCTTTGGATTTAAAAATATTTCCCTATGTTTTTGTATTGTTGCTTTGCGTTGGATCTTTTAGTGGATTTTAAAATTGACAACTTTTTTACAGGTGGCTATTCAAACATATTCAAAAAATGCTGGTTTGGATGCATGCTTGATAATGAACTTTCGTCACTATTATTTACAAATGATTGGCCCAAAACGAAAAAATACATTAACTAACTCTCTTTAGAACATATACAGCCAAACCATTTTTTACGCTCACTTTTTTTACGCTCCCTTTTTTACGCTCCCTTTTTTGCGCTCCCTTTTTTGCGCCCCCTCCATTCATGCTCCAAATTCCAACTTACGCTCTCTCGTTTTACGCTCGAAATTCCAAATAACGCTCCCTCTTTTTACGCTCCAAAAATTCAATTTACGCTCCTGCCTAATAACGATCCACGAGAATCAATTTAGTAGCGTATTTTTGGAATTGAAACGAGACCGATGGGTAGATGACGGAAATCGATGTCCGATGCCATTTTGAATCCAAGATGGCGACTTCCGGTTTGGGAAAATCGCTTGGAGCCCATGTAATACCGTGGTGAATCAAAATCCGGACGGTACCAATATCCGAACACTCTGAATATATTAGTAAAATAAAGTTAGAATTGAGTGACAATATGTTTGGTTTTTACTCCCTCCCTTTAATATTAACCATATTAATCATTTTACATTTAATTTTAATCTAGTAACCATCGTCAAATAATTAATAAAAATAAAAACAAATAATGTGTTCGTGTTGGACGTCTTTTCGTCGCGGCCCAACTTTAACTCAAGTTTGACTATCGATGAACGCGCGAGCATCGTTTGATTGGAGAAAAAGTTCGTGAAATGTATTTTTAGAGCATGTTTTAATCATAAGTGTTTGAATAATCTGGAAATAAGCATTTATTCGTGTGTGAAAAGACTGTCCGGGATTACGAGCTAGTGTTTCAAGATCCGGACATCGTCTAAAAGAGCCACGTTTAACTAGTGTGAGTGAGTTTCAATCAAGAAAAAATAAGAGAAAACTTTAAAAATAACTATAGGGAGCGTAGTAAGTAATCAAAATCCAATTGTTTGTGAAATAAATATTGTATAATTTTAATAATAACAGCTCGATCCGCGTCGACTACAGTTCCAGCCACATGCACTTCGGCTCAGGTAATCAAACCACTAATATTTCAGACGTGCTATTCTTTTTGACATTGTAAGGCAAATGCGAACTTCAAGCTTATTTATGATTTATATTTGATTGTGTGTTGATATGGTTTTCATTAGAATTAAACAAATTTTACATGCTACAATACAGATGTCCGGATTTCGATTCAGCAGTGTCCGGATTTAAAGACATCGTTTGCATCAAGCGTCCGGATTTATAGACAAGACATGCTCTAATGTTTTAATGATTTTCATGTTGAAATCATTGTTTTTACTGAAAAGTTCATCACTTTCGTGAAGATCTTATTTGAAATAATGTTTCAAACAATATAACATTAGGGCTTTTCAAAAACAACAGACTCATATTCGAATTTGAAGATTTGTATAAACTTAAGCGTCCGGGTATTGATGCATCACGGTATGGGTATTTTTGGTACGTGACCGATACATAGATGGCGGAAATCGATGTCTAACGCCATTTTGGAATCCAATATGGCGACTTCGTGAGCTTTAATCGATTTTCACCGTTCCAAAACCAAACCGGAAGTCACCATCTCGGATTCCAGAATCGCGTGAGACATCGATTTCCGGCATATACTCTTCTGTCCCGTTCCAAAAATACCCATATTGTATGGGTTTAAAGTGAGTTTCACAAACCTGAAGTCGCCATCCTAAATTAAAAAATGGCACCGGACATTGATTTCCGGCATCTACCCATCGGTCCCGTTCCAAAAATATCCATATTTAGTGGGTTTCAAGTGATTTTCACAAACTGGAAGTCGCCATCTTGGATTTCAAAATGTCGTCAGACTATGGTTTACGTTCCCTATTGATACCCTTGAGAAGTACCACGGATAAACCCCACCTCTTCGCAAAACTTCTCGACAAAAAACGATAAGCTTTTTTATGCCTCTAATTCTTTTTTCACTCAAAATTCGAACTTACGCTCCCTCTTTTTACGCTCCGATTCTTTTTGCGCTCCCCCAGTTAGGGGCATAAAAAGAGGTTTGGCTGTAATCGGAAAAGGTAATTAATACCAGAAGGATACCAGAATATTTATTGGTGACAAGAGGGTGTACGGGTCGGAAATTTCTATTGATCTATACAGGGCGTTATGATGCTCCAGGGTGTTTAAACAGTTCAAAAATGTCGATTGATGTCCAACAGAACGTTAAGATGCGCCTGATCTATGTGGACTTAGGTCAAGGGCGTTCTACAAGGCTTGAAGATGATGTATACATGAAGCAAGATCAAATTACTTCAGGAAGTAAATACAGCTCGACAATTTCTATTGAAATCATACAGGGCGTTAGGATGCAGCTGATCTACGAATGATTCGGTCAAATTACTCCAGGGCGTAGATACCGCTTAGAATTTGCAATTGATGACAACAGAGCTTTGAGATGCACCTGATCTACATAAGATAAAGTCAAATTACACACACTTACAACTCGCAAAGATATACTATCAAATTACTCCAGGGCCTTGATATAGCATGATCGAATGATGACATACAGGGCGTTAAGATTCAAATGATCTACATGAAATAAGGTCAAATTACTCCAGGGCGTCGATAAAGTTTGAAGTTTTCAATTGATGTCTTACAGGGCGTTAAGTTACACTTGAGCTACACAGGATAAGTCGAATTACTTCAATGCGATTATACAGTTCGAACATGATCCAGATCGCAAAGATCTATGGGGAAAAAGGGCAAATTACTGCAGGGCGTTGGTACAGCTGGATCAATTGATGTTTTAGGATGAATTTGATCTACGTAGAATAATGTCAAATTTCTCCCTGGTGTTGATAAAGCTTGGTATTTTCAACTGATGTCCTACAGGGTGTTAAGATGCATCTGATGTATATACGGTAAAGTCAAAATACTACAGGGTGTTGATACAGCTCGGAAATTACGATAGATTTTCTACAGGACGTAAGGATACTCCAGATTTCGCAAAGATCTATGTGGGATTAACTCAAATTACTCCAGGGTGTTGATACAGCTTGATTGATTGATGTCATATAGGGGTCTAAGATGCATCTGATCTACGTGAAATAAAATCAAAATACTACAGTGGTTGATAAAGTTTGGAGTTTTCAATTGATGTCCTCCAGGGCGTTGAGATGGACTTGATCTATTTAAAATAAGGTCAAAATACTCCATGGCGTTGATACAGCATGGAAATTTGTATTGATTTTTTACAGGGCGTGAAGATGCTTCAGATCTCGCAAAGATCTGTGTGGAATAAACCCAATTTTCTCTAGGGCGTTGATAAAGCTTGATTGATTTATGTTATACAGGGCGTTAAGATGTAACTGATCTACGTGGACTAATGTCAAATTACTCCAGGGCGTTGAAAAGCTTGTAATTTTCAATGGATGCCCTATAGGCCGTTAAGATACACTTGACCGTCATAGAATAAAGTCAAATTATTCAACGGTGATGATACAGCTCGGAGATGTTCCAGGTCTCGCAAAGGCATATGCGAAATATAGTCAAATTACTTCAGGGCGTTTCTACAGTTGGATCGGTTTGTGTCATACAGGGCGTTAAGATGCCCCTGATCTACGTGAAATAATGTCAAAATACTCCAGGGCGTAGATAACGCTCGGATTTTTTCAATTGATGTCTCACAGGACGTTGAGATGCACATGATCTACATAGTATAAAGTAAAAAACGCCAGAAACGGGCGTTAGGCGTTGATACAGCTCGGAAATTTCGATAGATTCTCTCCAAAGCGTAAAGATGCTCCAGGTTTCGCAAAGATCTATGTGGAATAAATTCAAATTACTCCAGGGCGTTGAAAAAGCTCAACAGATTGATGTTATACAGGGTGTTAAGATGCATCTGGTCTGCGTGGAATAAGGTCAAAATACTCCAAGGTGTTGATAAAGCTTTGGCAATTGAAGTTTTACAGGGCACCTGATCTACATGGAATAAGGTGAAGTGATTATGTTATGTTATTTCAGGGCGTTGATTAAGCTTGAAATTTACAATTGATTTCCTACAGGGCATTAAGATGCATCTGATCTGCATAGTACAAGGTCCAAATACCTCAGGGCGTTCATACAGCTTGGAATTATTAAATTATGCCCTACAGGGCGTTTAGATGCAGCTTATCTATGTGAGACAAAGTCAAATTATGTCAAGGCGTTGATACAGGTCGACAATTTCGATTGATGTCCTACAGGGCGTTAGGTTGCTCCTGATCTACATTAGACAAAGTCAAATTACTTCTGGTTGATGATACAGCTTGAATTTTCAATTGAAGTCCTACTGGGCGTTAAGAAAAAAAAAAACTCAGAAAAGCTTCTTAGTCGTCGACTAAGCGCGACTAAGCAGGACGACAGGGCGGGTCAAAATATTTACCCATTTTTAGTTATAACAATCTCAAAATTGATTGTCTTAAACAAACTCTTGCCCCACCGGTGGGGCAAGAGTTCGAATCTAGTATCCATTACAATCCGTGAAGACACAGTCATAAAATACTACTCATTATTACTGTTAATTTTGGTGAAAGATTTAACCGGAATCAATCATCTGCTTACTTTTCAAAATTATTTATCCCTGTAACAGGATAACATTCTTAGAAGGGTTGGTTTTACAAAGGGAAATGAATGACTTATGTGTGTCGCATTGAAGAAAACTAACGCTACAGCTACAGCAACTCCCGATACAGCACGAAAAATACATGCGTATTGCGAATGTCAGTTTTTTTTATTGATTCGCTTTCACGGTACTAATCATAATCAAGTAATCACAAATCAAAAGAACAATTGACAAATCATATTAAGGACAATATTCACCAAATCATTAGGGCTGCAAAATTAAATAACAGAATTTAGTTATTTTGTTTCTATTTAATTTGCCCTTTTTGGTTTAGTAAAACCCAAGCAAGCGTGTTCGTTTTCGTCGCCGGAATGGAAGCTTAGATTTCAAATCGTATGTCATCCCCTTGTCTATCGTCTTCTGAGCTTTTCCCTTTTTCCGCTAAGTGTTCCTTGAATCTAACCTCGAGAGACCGCTTTGTTTGACCAACGTAGACCTTGCTGCAGTGGGAACAGCTGATTTTGTAAACACCAGCCTTGTTTAGTGTGTTTACCGGATCCTTGGTAGAGCCTAACGAAGTCCTAAGTTGGTTGTCTCTGCTGGAAAATACTAAATCGATTCCGAAATTCCTTAGCTTTGGGCGGAGCTGTTTGCTGATGTGTACGTCGTATGGGATGGAGACTCTCTTCATGGGTTCGGTGATAGGGGTTAGTGTCGTCAAAGCATTCCGAATTTGCTGTCTTTCGTTTTTGTCGATGATGGCTTTTATCGTCCTTTCCTTGTATCCGTTGATCCTTGCCGTCTCGTAGATATATTCCAGTTCCTTGGTCTTTCCGTCTTCGCTGAGGGGTAGAGTTTTCATCCTGTGGATCATGTGGTGAAACGCTGCCATCTTATGCTGGAACGAATGATTCGATGTGTAAGGGATAAATCGTTGGGTGTTTGTAGGCTTCCTGTAGATTTCGAAGTTGTAAGTTAAACTTTCTTCCCTGGTGACAAGTAGATCCAAAAATGGTAGTTTTCCATCCTTCTCCTCCTCGTGGGTGAACTTGATATACTTGTGTACGCTGAGAATTGTATCCAAAATTTTAGCCAGATCGTTCCGCTTGATAACGCTGAAAATGTCGTCGATATATCTCCACCATTTATCCGGTAATACTCCTTGTTTCTTTAAATTTTCCTCAAAATTCGCCATGAATAGTTCGCACAAAAACGGGGAGAGAGGGTTTCCCATGGGGGCTCCTTTCGTCTGTTTGTAGAAATTTCCTCGAAATTGAAAGTAGTTTTCGTCCATGCACAATCTTGCCAACCTCATGTATGTCCTGACCTTTCCTTTCCATGCTGCATCCGTCCTTTGGGGTAATAACCAGTCCTCGAGAAGATTTAGGGAATCCTTTACTGGAACGCTGGGGAAAAGAGTCGCTACGTCGAAAGAAACCATCATCTCGTCATCCTCGATGTGTCCTGACACTAATAGTTTCTGGGAGAACTCCTGGGTGTTTTTAAATGACCTAGTAGGGAATGGATTCGGCATACTCTGGAATTCCTTGACTAACCATTTCGCCAGTTTATGGGTGGGGGATCCGTCGGCCGAGATGATTTCTCGCATTTCCTTTCCTGGTTTGTGAATCTTCGGTAGTCCTTTAATCCGTGGAAGAATGGGGTTTGACTCTTTCAAACGAGCCTCGCCAATAATCGCCTTGCAGTCCTTCAGGGTTTTGTCCATGAGCTTGATGAGTCCGGGTAGTGGATCCACTCTCAAATGTCGGTAGGGGCCTTCGTTGATCTTTTTTGCCATTTGTTCGTCGTAATCCGTCTTGTCCATGATGACGACTGCGTTGCCTTTATCCGCCTTGATGTAGAACACTGGTTTATCCTTGAGTTCTTTCACGATCCTCGTCTCGTCCTTGTCTGCCCTGCTTCGTTGTCCTGTTGTAATGGCCTTTGCTACGATGTTCATCGTTGTGTTCTGGTCCTTTATTGGTACGTTTTGGATGATTGCTGTTTCCATGTCTACGATGATTTTCTCCAAGTCAGGCTTCGTAGTCACCGTATATCCTAACCCCTTGTTGAGGTGTGTCAATTGCTCTACTGTGAACTGCTGCGTCGAACGGTTAACTACGAAACCTTCAATGGGTTCTATAATCGGAGCAGGAACGCAGTTAACTTCCGTCGTCTTGGATCGCATGGAGGCTAGTTTTTTCCGATGTAGCCTGTTCTTCCTGTCGGCTTCGCATTCTTCCGCTCGTTTAACCTTGGTCAGGAATAATGGGAAACCTTCCGGATATTCCTGACCCAATTTTAAATGCAGAAAATAGCACTTCGTCGTCAGCTTGTCCAGTTTCACATAGTGGGATTTAATCGATGCCGTGATGTACTCTTTCTCTGCTCTCCTCTCAATATGTTGTGAGATATGGGGGCCCATCGTAATCCTATGGCTAACGGGTGTTAGCTTTTCCTTCAGACATTTCTTCAGAAATGCCACGTCCTTTTGGGTGCTTACGATAGAGTGAATGTTTTATTTTTTTTTATTCTACATTTTGCTGGGCAGTGCTTTGCGATGGCCTAAGCCTAATAAATCGTTTTCGCGCGTCATAGGAGTGACTTAAAATCCCAGCTTTTTCGTGTTGATGCAGAGTCGAGGATCGATTCCCAACTAACAATTCAGAGCCACAAATAAGCATGCATGTTTAATTATTACTCAATAACGGTAATAACAGCTGAATAAAAAAAAAATGCCTATAAAGAGTTGAGAAGATGCTCTTCAAACACAAACTAAGGTCAATGTTCAACGTTATGCAATCTGCCCATAACCGCAAAACAGTCACATTCGACATTTTTGACAAATTGGAGTTAATACCATGGATAGTCATCAAATGACAAAAACTTTCGATGAACTTAATCATCAATCAATCAGTCAATCAATCAATCAATCAGTAAGTTGATCGAAAGTATTTGTCATTTGATGACTCTCCATGGTATTAACTTCAATTTGTCAAAAATGTCGAATGTGACTGTTTTGCAGTTATGGGCAGCAATATAATGAACAAAAGTCGGATCGCCACTTATTAAACGTTTCCAAACATTCTCGTTCGACTAGTCAAGATTATTTTGCTAATGAACTGAACAAGACATGTTTCCCCAATTCTTCTTCTTTTTCTTCTTTTTCGGCATTACGTCCCAACTGGGACAAAGCCTGCTTCTCAGATTAGTGTTCTTATGAGCACTTCCACGGTTATTAACTGAGAGCTTTCTTTGCCGATTGACCATTTTTGCATGTGTATATTGTGTGGCAGGTACGAAGATACTCTATGCCCTGGGAATCGAGAAAATTTACTTTTACGAAAAGATCCTCGACGGATTCGAACCCACGACCCTCAGCATGGTCATACTGAATAGCTGTGCGTTTACCGCTACGCCTATCTGGGCCCCTAATGTATATGTATGAAGGGATATTCAGAAGACGATCTAACGTTTTACTTGCTTCTAACTTCAGCTATTGCCACATGTTCAACATAAACATGATTAAGAGCTGAATAAGTATTTTTTTTAAATCCTAATTCAGCTTCAATATATTATGAAAACAGTTGATCCAATAGAGGTCAAAATAACGATTTACAAACACAGCAATAAATAAGCCGTGCAAAAAAGATCACACTAAAGCTAAATTTCATAAACTGGACAAAATATCCGAAAAAAATTCGTGTTGAGTTCCGAATGCATTTCCAAGCTCATAAATTATGCTTTCTCAAAACTTTTGAAATAGCTGTTCGGAAAATAAACATGGTCAGTCTCCAGAAATGCAGAATTATTATGAAAAACAAAAATAAACATTTGAGCTAAGTATTCCGAGTAGGAGCGAAGCCCTGACGAACAAAGCGTGATATTGACTTGATTGACATAAGAGATAAAATATCTGAAGACCATATCAAAATTTTGTTCCTGGAACTTCTAAACCTATGAAAAATTCGATGTAGCAGATCTAATGAACAGCTCGAGCTATTGGTCAAATCTCACAGAATCTAAATAAGACATGCCAATTTTATTCTAGTAGTTCATTTTAGCTATCATTTCCAGATATTTTTAATCATATATGTATCAAGTTAATATCACTTTTACCTATTCATATTATATTTTCTATTGCTATTTTTCATCTGCTTGGGATGTTTTTCCGTACAAGAAAATTGGAAATTGCTTTGACAGAATTGATTAAATAAATTTCTATAGCGAGCTACATTCTAATGACATTTCTTCACAACTGAATAAATACTGCGATCTAAGAAAAATGATTTTCTTGGCCATTTCTGAAAATAAAAATCCCGCGTTTCAAGATATTCGAATATTTTTCTATTCAAGTGCATGGTACTCAGAACCCTTTAAATGATTCGAATATATTCATACAGAGAAATTTTTCTTCAATGCTTATGTAATAGGTTTATGCAAAATACAAATAAAAAACTAATCAAAATATAATTCATAACATTATTTAAGTTAATTAATCATTCAGTTGCAGTTTTGAACAAACTAAAACATATTATGAAATTAGATTAATCATTTCAGACTGATTTTACTTTGTGTAAATAAACATTTTTTTGACCAACATCGACATAAATGTTCTCACTGTGCGCTAAAAATAGCCGACTGAACTCAGCTTGGATCAGCACTAAACAGCAGCTGAATAATATGCTTGTTCAGTTGTGGATTAGCATACCATGTGTTGATTAGACGTTGTCGAATAGAAGCTCAAACATGGTCAATATTCATCTATGAGAAGTTTATATGTTGCACTGGACGGTATAATCATCAATTCTAGGGTGGCGCAGATGGCAAGGCATACCGCTGACGATTGGAAGGTCTCGACCTCGAGTTCGAATCCAGTATCCAGGCGATTTTTAAATAAGATTGTTAGACTGTCATAATTGTGCACACTACATTTATAAAGTGCCTAGAAAAATATGTTTTTGTTTTTATTAGTTTTTAATTACAGGTCGGACTCGATTATCCGGAGATTCGATTATCCGGGGACTCGATTATCCGGGATTCGATTATCCGGAATTTTAGACTCGATTATCCGGAATTTGATTTTTGATGTTCTTGTGTTTCAATTTTGGGGCTACCCCGTTTGGCATAAAGTCATTTGGCATAAAGCCATTTGGCATAAAGTCGTTTGGCATAATAGTCATTTCGCATAATGGTCATTTGGCATAATGGACGTTTGGCACAAAAGAAAAGATATTAGAAATTTAAATAGTGCTTCTTAAAATAAGATCTGGTGATCAAAAGAAGGGAAAATCGTCAATGAAAATGTTAGTAGTTATAATGCCAACATAGGAAAGAATGCAAAATTGACTATTATGCCAAACGACCGTTATGCCAAATTATTTTATGCCAAACGGCTTTATGCCAAATGGCGTCCCCTTCTTTAAGAACAGGGGGGTTTGAAAAAGTGGTTTTTGTGTACGCTGGTAAAATAAATGTTTTTTCTTGTTCCTAGAGATAATATCTGGCTACGTCACCGCATAATATAAATAAAACAACAAAAAAGATAATATATATGTTCTTTTATTGAAGATTTCAATTGTTTCTTAGTGATTCGATTATCCGGAGGATTCGATTATCCGGAGTGAAAAAAAAATCGATACTCCGGATAATCGAGTCCGACCTGTATTTTTGAACTAGCCGAATAAAAGCTGAACTAAATGCTTGTATAACGTTTTAAAAGCTGAAAAATAAAGTTGGTATTCAACGACATGCTTTAAAGTTTCTACAAATTTGTGTGAACAATGCTCGAACAAAGGTTGGCCATGGAAATTATTAAAATGTTATAAAACATGATGCTGGATAAAACTGACATAATGGTGATTGTTAAATGAGTTAATGTTAGTTGGGTTACCAACTGGTGAGCTCGATTCATGCTTTAAATTACGCAAATTTGTATCGTGGCAATGCAACTTTTATTTGATTGTTGAACAAACTATGGATGGTTCATCACAAAGTGTCGGCATAAGGGGTCGTCCATAAATTACGTATCTTTTTAGGGGTGGGGGGGCTTCACGAATTTGTGACGATGAGTGACGAGGGGGAGGGAGGGGTTCTAGCTAGTGGACGTAGCATTTTGAATCACGTCGGTAAAATGAGAAGCGCTGGGAAAAATGACATTCAATTATTTTTAATCAAACTTCTTTTTTCTTTGTTGACTTATAAAGTTGTGTTATAAAATGAGGATTTAGCTTCAACATTCCTATGACAAGATTGATCAATTTCTATGAAATTTAAGTTTTTCCGTAATGCAATCAAACCGATTTTCTCAATGCTTTAATAATTATGTGAACATTCTATATATGTCTTTATAAATAAAGTTATGAATAAACAAATTAAGAGATAAATAAATTAATTAAAAATCAATGATTAACAACTTGGAAAACATTGTTTTAATCTCATTCATATTTTCTGTTAGAACTTATTTCTTCAAAAAAATATATGTTCGTTTTGAAACAAGATATTTATTCCGTGAATTATGCTCTCAATGTTGCAGAAGATCTCCACTCAATCATCTCATCGATTTGTTTTGATATATTAAGGTCTGAGGTCACGCTTCTCGCGCGAGAGAGGATTTTGAAATTTTCAGCGATTGGAATAGAATTTCTCGAAGCCTACTCAGAATATCCTAATTTCCAAGCGAGGAGCTCTTCGAAATCTTTCTTAGAATATTTTGTGAAGATTTCATAGTTCAGGCATCAACCAAATTTGAATACTAACCTAAAGAGCATAACTTTTTACTGACAATTTTTGGGGACTAACCACCGTTTTTTGATTTTTTAAAATATTTATAGTCAATTTATTGAAAAACCGGCTCGAGGAAGCCTGCGTTTTGTATTTATGTTCATTTTGGTATAATAAAAAGTGGTGTACATGCTTTAAATTTTGAGTATTATCGATTTAAAACCAGGGAAATTTTCAAAATTTTCAGGATATTCTCCGAACTTGAGAGACAACATTCTCTCATTTTCTCCGAGCCTGAAAAAATACGAGAGCACCAATGATCGCAGTTGGGCGTAGGGTAACCAGCACAAGATCACTTAGTATTCAGCAGCATTTCTGTTGGTATGATCTTGTTATGAACAATGATATATAGGCACAGCATACACACTGTATATGTTCAAATAAATTATAAAATATTACCATATTCATAATTTTCATTGTATCAATCTGTTTTATTTTCATTTGATGATGGTAAACATGAATTGAACCAATAGTATTTTGGAAACCCTATGCGGTTAGGAATCACTCTGTCCCTTTGGCTCTCTGTTTACTGTTGCGGTGCGTTTAGCAGTACACGTTATGAAGTGCTCGAATCAAAACTTATCAAAAAGTTATCATGTTATAATGCGATGATTACCACATTGGTTATTATTTGGCAACATGTGCTTGAACTATGCATGTCAAAAATATTAAATAATAAATAAAAAAAAAACAATCAGAAACAATAGTGATGGATCAGGCGAATATTTCTATTTGTTAAGAACATTGTTGTGAATAGGCAGATCACCTGGAAGAATATTCAAACTAATAAAGCTCTTTTTGAAATTCTTCAATTTTGTATGGAATGTTATGATGTTTCCTACTGAAAAACTACCGTCGATGAGAGTGACAATGGATCAGACGGAGTAGTTATAATCTTCATAGTGTATTCTTTTCAGATTCAGAGATTCTTTCTTCTTATTTTTATTTCTGAGGTAATTTCATAGTTATTTGCAAATATATTATATATTTTGGAGAATATTTGTGCTCATTTATTTATTAATACGCAATTGGTTTGGAGAATTTATGTGTGCATTGGGCAGGTTTGAAATAATTTTCCAATAATTTTTTGAAAGAATATTTGTGTGAAATAAAATTATTTAAAAATGCGATAAGTTTAGAGATTGTTGGTAAGGATTAAAAAATTGTTTAAATTATTAGATTATTTTTAAATACTCAGGAAAACAATATCTTTAAATTCTGATATTGATTATGTACTGTAAAACGGGGTATCTTTGATAATGCGGGTAACTTTGACAGTGCGTAACCCACCACATACTAAACGAAATATCATAATTTCTGTTAATCGGTTAAGCAAAACGAATGCAAAACTGAAGAATATTAGTATGTCACTCCATATAAATGCTGTTTTCATTTGAATCGAGACCGTTTGAGGCTTTTTACACGAATATTAAAAATTGACACAATTTTAGCATTTTTGAAACGCTTACAAACAATCTGTTCTACGATCACTATTTGATGTACTTTTGAATAGTTGGCCACTTATATTTGGCAGCATATAACTTGAATACGGTCTCAAATCTCTTAGCGAAAAGCATTTTCACAAACTGGGACCATTTTTGTAATCTAAGTCAGAAATTTCAAAATAACGTTAAACGCCTATAGGTATGCAATGCCCTACAAATGTTCGTATGTAATTCATTCAATTTTGTTCGATGCATACTCCATTAACAAAGTTACCCCAAAACAGAAAACCGACTTTCGATTATATAAAAAAATATACGTCCATTCAAAATAAATCATTTGGCAATCTATCAACAGCAATCGATAGGTATACCCGACTAAGGGTACATAACAAAATTATATCAGCATATGTTATTATGTTATAAGATTTTTCGAACATAGGTTGTTACAAACTTGATGCAGGATGTTGTTAAAATAATTTAAATTATAACAAAAAGTGTATGAATCGTAACATAAACATAACAAAATGTGTTTTAATTCTATCAAAAACATATCAAATCAAGTTATAATGTTTGATACAAAGTATCAAAATTATAATACTGTTTGATGTACGATTATATTGTATATTATTGAAATGCATAACTTTCTTTTTATTTTGTTATAAAGTTGTTAAAAATGATCAAAAAAATATCTTAAAGGGAAATAAAACACATTATGTTATATTTCTGTCTTATTATGTTCTATGGATAACGGAGCCTAAAAAAAATATATCATAATATGATATGCATATCATATTTTGATAAAAAATTATAATATTTTTGTTACAAGCCTCTAGTCGGGTAGGATGCCAGTACTTGTTTTAAAAATATAAATTATAATTCTTTGAAACAGCATGCATAAATATTCAAGTTTTCTTCGAAAAAACTATCAAAGTTACCCCGTTTTACGGTATACAATTTTCTGATACTAAGCAGATCAAATGGATATATTTGAAAAATGTTTCAAACTTTGATTTTTTTTAATATATATTTTTAACGCGTAGGAGTGTTGGAAGAATATTTTTTTTTATCTATAAATGTTTGAAAATATAAGATAATATTTGAGTTAGTAATTAGCGGTATTTTGATGCTTGAGACAAAAACGTGTTCCGCAATGTTATATTTTTATGCGAGGGACCTTTGAAAGAATTCTGAAATTATTTCTAAAATATTTGTGAATGCAAAATTTTTTTTGAGAATTTATTTGTTATAAGGAAATGTTTAAAACATTTTCAGAAATTCTTAGAATTATTTTTGAAATATTTTCTGTTTACGTGAGAGTCTTGGAAAAATATTTGTATTGTATCGAAGTGATTGTAAATAACGTAACATTTTCGCAACATCTTTAAATTACTTTTTTGTGCTTGGTGTTCCTGGGATAGTTTTGTTCCATTGAAGAAGGTTTGAAAATTTCGGTGAATTCATTGCATATTTCTAAATTTCATGTGAAAACATATAGTTTTTGCAATTAGTTATGTGCCCAATGGAATAATTGGAAGTAGTATCAAATTCTTTGGTGTCAATTGGTAATATTTGAAAATTTCGGGAAAGTTTGAGATAACTTCAAAATTGTTTTTCAATACGTTATATTCTTGAGATATTATTTGTGATTATCTGATTTGTTTTGTAACTAATCGAAAACTCTGAAATAATAAGAGTAGATTATTCTAGAGATTTTTTCCAGGAATGCCTCCAAAAGGGAAGGGACCCCTTCGGGATTTTTCCCCAAGAATTCCTGCGAGGATGTCTCCGGGGATATCAAAAACTACTTTTTCCAAGAATTTCTTCGGGGATTTCAATTATTCTTCCGGAGATATTCCCCAAAAACTTCTCCGGGGATGTTCTGCAAAAATTGTTCCGGGGCTTTCCTCCGGGAATTCCTCCTTAAATTGGATTTGGTCCCTTCAAGTATTTCTGCTAGGATGTCGTCCAGGAATTCCTCTGGGGATATTGTCCAGATCTTCTTTCGGGGATTTCCTCTGGGAATTTCATTGGAAAAAATCCTCCGAGGTTTTTGTCCAGGAATTCTCCTGGGGATTTTTCAGCGACTTTATCCAGGAATTTATCTGGAAAGTGCACGTGGAATTTCTCCGGGAATTTTCTCCAGGAATTCCTTAGGAAATTTCCTCAAGGAATTGGTCCGAGAATTTTCTCCAGGAATTCCTCCGGGAATTTCAAGGATTCCTCCGGGGATACCAAGAACTACTTTTTCACACGACTTCCTTCAGGGATTTCAACGATTCTTCCGGAGATTTTCCCTCATAAACTTCTCCGGAGATTTTCTGCAGAAATGGTTCCTTGGCTTTCCTCCAGAAATTCCTCCATAAATTACCTCCAAAAAATCTTTCGGGGATTTGTTCCCTTTGAGAATTTCCCTCGACAATTCCTGTGAGGATTTCATCCAGGAATTTCTCTGCGGATTTTGTCCAGATATTCTTTCGAAGATTTCCTCTTGGGATTTCATAAAAAAAAACTCCTCCGAGGATTTTTTCGTCGGATTCATCCAGGAATTTATCTGGAAATTGCACGTGGAATTTTTCCGGGAATTTCCTCCAGGAACTTCTTAGGAGATTTCCTCAAGAAATTGATCCGAGAATTTCCTCCAAGAATTCCTCCGGGAACTTCAAAGATGCCTCCGGCGATATCAAAAACTACTTTTTTATACGAATTCCTTCAGGAATTTCGATGATTCTTTCGGACATATCCCATATCCGGACATATATTTTCTGCAGAAATAATTCCTGGGCTTTCCTCCAGGAATTCCTTCAAAAATTGCTCCGTAAATCACCTCCAAAAAATCTTCCGGGGATTTGTTCCCTTTGAGAATTTCCCTCGACAATTCCTGCGAGGATTTCATCCAGGAATTCCTCTGGAGATTTTGTCCAGATATTCTTTCGGGGATTTCCTCTTGGGATTTATAAGCATAGCATAAGCATAAGCATAGATGACCGTACAATTCGTAGTTGCTACTCCGTGATTGACCAGAACAATCGAAGTTGCACAGGGAATTAATGAATGGGGCTTGGGATTAGCTTACCATTCTTCAATGTGCACAAATCGAGAGCTCAAATTTAAAAGTCAATAACGGCGCCGGCCACGTCCTTACGGTCATCGGGGAAGGGAAGGAATGTTAGTGTGACTACCGTTGTTACTAGAGACCGAGATCACCTCTGCATCTCCACGGTTGTCATGGAGAGGATATTGGGTTAGTGGGATAAGGTAAAGATCTGGGAGTCACCAATGTTTGGTGATGCGAGCCATGATATAATCACGCCTAACCGGATTCGCGAAATAATTCGATAATCGCATTAAACGCCGAACAAGTGTTCGTCACTCGCCCATGCAAGAGCACGCGACGCGATCAATAGATCAAACACTACTAGCGATCCACGGCGCTTTTTCATTTCTCTGAGCGAACGACGCGCGACAAGTTTGATCCTGCCCCCATCACCCGCCCCCGCAGGAGCAAGCGTCAAGGTCGAAGGATCAAATACTACTAACGAACCGATCACTTTTTCACCGCTTCACTACCGACGCGCGACATGTTTGATCCTGCCCTCATCACCCGCCCCAGCAGGAGCAAGTGTCAAGGTCGAAGGATCAAACACTACTCTATTCAAAAGATGTTTTTATTAATGACGAAAACTGAAAATTACATGTATATATTTTAAATTATATGAAACAGGAATAATGCCGACACTTGTAGTGACGAACTATACATAGTTTGTTTGAAAATTACATATGAGTATTACTGTGCATTTTGTCTCGATATGGTACAAGTTTTAAAAAATACGTCAATATTCACAATGTCGAACAATTCAAAAGATAATTTTTAATAACGTATAAAAGAGACAAATATATGTATATTGAAATTGTATAAGAAAAAAACATAATGCCGACACTTATAGTGACGAACCATACAAAGTTTGTTTTAAAATTACT
Source organism: Aedes aegypti (assembly GCF_002204515.2). NCBI lineage: Eukaryota > Metazoa > Arthropoda > Insecta > Diptera > Culicidae > Aedes > Aedes aegypti. Next base: position 445,128,556 of record NC_035108.1, read on the forward strand.
TAAAAGTTACGCTTTCAAGAAAATATGTGTTATCACAAGAATGAAACGAACTCACCAGTTGATAATCCATCCTCGACTGAACACAAAACTGATACTGACAGCAAAACTTCTTGGCGTCCCGAAAACAAACCGTCTTGCTTGTGCCTTCCAAATACCTACCCAGCAAGACGCTCCAAAACAGAAAAAAAAAATCTTAGGAGCCGAAAACACGCGCGAAACCGTGAGCCAAATCTATCGGACGACGCAAAACCGAACTGTCCTGCTTGGGCTTCACGAAGCACTACCCAGCAAGACGCTTGAAAACAGGAAAAAAAAAAAAAATCTCCGGCGACGAAAACATGCGCGAAACCGTGAGCCAAATTTTTCGGACGACGCAAAACTGAACTGTCCTGCTTGGGCTTCACGAAGCACTACCCAGCAAGACGCTTGAAAACAGGAAAAAAAAAATTCTCCGGCGACGAAAACATGCGCGAAACCGTGAGCCAAATTTTTCGGACGACGCAAAACTCTTTCGGGGATTTCCTCTTGGGATTTCATAAAAAACTCCTCCGAGGGTTTTTTCAGAGAATTCTGGGAATTGCACGTGGAATTTCTCCGGGAATTTCCTCCAGGAATTCCTTAGGGGATTTCCTCAAGGAACTGGTCCGAGAATTTCCTCCAGGAATTCCTCCGGGAACTTCAAGGATTTCACCGGGGATATCAAGAACTTCTTTTTTACACGAACTCCTCCGGGGATTTCAATTATTCTTCCGGAGATATCCCCCTTAACTTCTCCACGGATTTTGAGCAGAAATTGTTCCTGGGCTATCCTTCAGGAATTCCTTCTAAAAATGTTCCGTAGAATATCTCCAAAAAGTCTTCCGGGGATTTGTTCGTTTTGAGAATTTCCCTCGACAATTCCTGCGAGGATTTTATCCAGGAATTCCTCTGGGGATTTTGTCCAGATATTCTTTCGGGGATTTCATAAAAAAAACTCCTCCTTTCGGTGATTCTTCCGGACATATCCCCCAATAACTTCTCCGGCGATTTTCTGCAAAAATGGTTCCTGGGCTTTCCTCCAGGAATTCTTTTAAAAATTGCTCCGTAAATTACCTCCAAAAAATCTTCCGGGGATTTGTTCCTTTTGAGAATTTCCCTCAAGAATTTCTGCGAGGATTTTATCCAGGAATTCTTCTGGGGATTTTGTCCAGATATTCTTTCGGGGATTTCCTCTTGGGATTTCATAAACAAAAAAACTTCACCGAGGATTTTTTCAGAGAATTCATCCAGGAATTTATCTGGAAATTGCTCGTGGAATTTCTCCGGGAATTTCCTCCAGGAATTCCTCAGTGGATTTTCTCAAGGAATTGGTCCGAGAATTTCTGCAGAGATTCCTTCGGAAATGATTCTTCAAGGAAGCCTCCGGAGATATCGAGAACTACTTTTTTCCAAGAATTCCTTCGGGGATTTCAATTATTCTTCCGGAGATATCCCCCAAAAACTTCTCCAAGAATTCCTTCAAAAAATGCTCCGTAGAATACCTCCAAAAACTCTTCCAGGGATTTGTTCCTTTTGAGAATTTCCCTCGACAATTCCTGCGAGGATTTCATCCAGGAATTCACCTGGGGTTTAGTCCAGATATTCTCTCGGGGATATCCTCTTGGAATTTCATAAAAAAATTCCTCCGAGGATTTCGTCCAGGAATTCTCTTGGGGATTTTTTCAGAGAATTCATCCAGGAATTTATCTGGAAATTGCACTTGTAATTTCTTCGGGAATTTCCTCCAGGAATTCCTTAGAAAATTTCCTCAAGGAATTGTTCCGAGAATTTCCTCCAGGAATTCCTCCGGGAACTTCAAGGATTTCCCCGGGGATATCAAGAACTTTTTTTATTTTCCAAGAATTCCCTCAGAGATTCCAATTATTCTTCCGGAAATATCCCCCAAGAACTCATCCGGGGATTATCTCTGAAATTATTCCGTGCCTATCTTCCAGGAATTCCTTCAAAAATTTTTCCGGGGATTTGCTTCTTTTGAGAATTTCTCCCAAGAACTCCTGCGGGGATTTCCTCCAGGAAATCCTCTGGAGATTTTGTCCAGAAAAAAAATCGGGGATTTCATTAAACAAATTCCTCAGGGGAATTCTCCCGAGTATTTTTTCGGATAATTTATCTAGGAATTTCTCTGAAAATTGCACGTGTAATTTCTCCGGGAATTTCCTCCAGGAATTCCTTAGGAGATTTCCTCAAGGAATTGGTCGGAGAATGTCCTCCAGAAATTCCTCCGGGAACTTCAAAGATTCCGGAGAAATCAAGAACTACTTTAAACGAATTCCTTCGGAGATTTCAATGATTCTTCCGGAGATTTTCCCTCAAAAACTTCTACGGGGATTTTCTGCAGAAATTGTTCCTGGGCTATCCTCGAGTAATTCCTCCAAAAATTGCTCCGTAGAATACCTCCAAAAAATCTTCCGGGGATTTGTTCCTTTTGAGAATTTCCCTTGAGAATTCTTGCGAGGATTTCATCCAGGAATTTCTCTGGGGATTCTGTCTAGATATTCTTTCGGGGATTTCCTCTTGGGATTTCATAAAAAAAAAACTCCTCCGAGGGTGTTGTCAGAGAATTCTGGAAATTGCACGTGGAATTTCTCCGGGAATTCCCTCCAGGAATTCGTTAGGAAATTTCCTTAAGAAATTGGGCCGAGAATTTCCTCCAGGAATTCCTCCGGGAACTTCAAGGATGCTTCCGGGGATATCAAGAACTAGTTTTTTGCAAGAATTCCTTCAGGGATTTCAATTATTCTTCCGGAGATATCCCCCAAAAAATTCTCTAGGGATTTTCTGCAGAATTTGTTCCTGGGCTATCCTCCAGGAATTCCTTCAAAAAATACTCCGTGGAATACCTCCAAAAACTCTTCCGGGGATTTGTTCCCTTTGAGAGTTTCCCTCCAGAATTCTTGCGAGGATTTCATCCAGGAATTCTTCTGGGGATTTTGTCCAGATATTCTTTCGGGGATTTTCTCCTGGGATTTCATAAACAAAAAAACTTCACCGAGGATTTTTTCAGAGAATTCATCCAGGAATTTATCTGGAAAATCACGTGGAATTTATCCGGGAATTTCCTCCAGGTATTCGTTATGAGATTTCCTCAAAGAACTGGTCCGATAATTTCCTCCAGGAATTCCTCCGGGAACTTCAAGGATTCCTCCGGGGATATCAAGAATTTCTTTTTTACACGAATTCCTCCGGGGATTTCGATGATTCTTCCGGACATATCCCCCAAAAACTTTTACGAGGATTTTCTGCAGAAATTTTCATAATTTCATAAAAAAACTCCTCCGAGGGTTTTTTCAGAGCATTCTGGAAATTGCACGTGGAATTTCTCCGGGAATTCCCTAAAGGAATTCCTTAGGAAATTTCCTCTAGAAATTGGGCCGAGAATTTCCTCCAGGAATTCCTCCGGGAACTTCAAGGATGCTTTCGGGGATATCAAGAACTAGTTTTTTGCAAGAATTCCTTCAGGGATTTCAATTATTCTTCCGGAGATATCCCCCAAAAACTTCTCTAGGGATTTTCTGCAGAAATTGTTCCTGGGCTATCCTCCAGGAATTCCTTCAAAAAATTCTCCGTGGAATACCTCCAAAAACTCTTCCGGGGATTTGTTTCCTTTGAGAGTTTCCCTCCAGAATTCTTGCGAGGATTTCATCCAGGAATTTTTCTGGGGATTTTGTCCAGATATTCTTTCGGGGATTTTCTCCTGGGATTTCATAAAAAAAACCTCCGAGGATTTTTTCAGAGAATTCATCCAGGAATTTATCTGGAAATTCACGTGGAATTTGTCCGGGAATTTCCTCCAGGTATTCGTTAGGAGATTTCCTCAAAGAACTGGTCCGAGAATTTCCTCCAGGAATTCCTCCGGGAACTTCAAGGATTCCTCCGGGGATATCAAGAATTTCTTTTTTACACGAATTCCTCCGGGGATTTCGATGATTCTTCCGGACATATCCCCCAAAAACTTTTACGAGGATTTTCTGCGGAAATTGTTCCTGGGCTATCCTCCAGGAATTCCTTCAAAAAATGCTCCGTAGAATACCGTCAAACGGGGCTACTTTTGATTCCGGGGGCTACTTTGGACATTCGTGTTTTTGATTTATTTGCAGCATAAATATTAATCTGAGCTATTTTGTGTTTTCAGCACTTTTATTGACCAAAACATGCTCTACAACCAGACATGAACATTTTTCGGAACAACATCAACAATAACAGGATAAACAGGAAAATATATTTAAAAATTCCGAACACATATTCACAAGGCACAAAACATTTGCTATGTAAACATTGTTCGAATTTTTCACATATCGTGGAAAGTTATTGGGAGCATCATAAAACTATCGAATCGTCATGTTTCATAAAAATTTGTGATAATTTTACGCAAAAAATTGTTGTTTTGCAAAAATAATTGATCAAAGGTCCTAATTTTACGACTTTTGTTTTATGTTAAAGCGTTGGTTTCTATATTTTACAACAACAAAAAAATTAACCAAGGATTCAGGAAAGTTAATAGTCATCAAATATATATATATTTTATTACGTATTGGTAGTAAACTCAAACCATATTCCTTGAAAAAATAATTCTCGGTCATTTTTACATGAATCCGTAGTACAAAACAATTTCATTCTTCATCTGCTATAAATAGACTACCATTAAGCCATATCAAAACTATTGAGAACCAAAATAATTACAAATATAAAATTTGAATTGCCTACGATCTTGCGAAACATTATTCTTGTACTTCATGCATTACACTTTAAATAGAAATTGCTTTTAGCTACAGGAGTTAATGAGGTCCTTCTACATCTCATTAATATAAATAACATTAAGAATTATAACAGATGTTAATCATTATTAATCAGACCTTATTAATCGTCCCAGTACTTGGTAATTGCATTATTCGATTGTGTCAACTTAAACAATCAAGCAGTCGTAGCTGACAGTTTTATTTAAAATAGAGTAAAACTGAAATTTCATACTAGAAATTAAACACTACAAAACCATATGTTGCTGAAAAGTGTTATATAGGTATGTGTATCTTTTCGCTCTTTACAATTTTCTTAATTATGTTTATCAACGAAAAACGTTCAACAACGTCAACATAGACGGTAATCTATTAAATCAGTTCAAAATTTATGCGAAAATAATAATTTTATTATCAAATCGTATTGCTTTCTAAATGTGTCCAAAGTAGCCCCATTTTTGTCTTGAAGGACACATATTTTTCGCTATTCAAGCAATTTTTTTATTTCTTGATGGATTTGCTTCATATTTTGCACATTTGTTAAGTACATATACAACTAAGATATATGCAAGCATTATCGAAATCCATCCATAATTCTTAGAGCAACAAATCCTCAAAGTTGAAGAATGTGGAAATAATGTCAAAAGAAGCCCCGTTTGACGGTACCTCCAAAAACTCTTCCGGGGATTTGTTCTGTTTAAGAGTTTCCTTCGAGAATTCATGCGAGGATTTTATCCAGGAATTCCTCTGGGGATTTTGTCCAGATATTCTTTCGGGGATTTCCTCTTGGGATTTCATAAAAAAAACTTCTCCGAGGATTGTTTAAGAGAATTCATACAGGAATTTATTTGAAAATTGCACGTGGAATTTCTCCGAGAATTTCCTCCAGGAATTTCTTAGGGGATTTCCTCAAGGAATTGGTACGAGAATTTCTCCAGGGATTCCTTCGGGAATGATTCTTCTAGGAAGCCTCTGGGGATATCAAGAACTTCTTTTTTCCAAGAATTCCTTAGGGGATTTCAATGATTCTTCCGGAGATATCCCCCAAAAACTTCTCCATGGATTTTGTGCAGAAATTGTTCTTGGGCTATCCTCCAGGAATTCCTTCAAAAAAATGCTCCGTAGAATACCTCCAGAAACTCTTCCGGGATTTGTTCCTTTTGAGAATTTCGCTCGACAATTCCTGCGAGGATTTCATCCAGGAATTCCTCTGGGGATTTAGTCCAGATATTTTTTCGGGGATTTCCTCTTGGAATTTCATAAAAAAAAATCCTCCGAGGATTTCGTCCAGGAATTCTCTTGGGGATTTTTTCAGAGAATTCATCCAGGAATTTATCTGGAAATTGCACTTGTAATTTCTCAGGGAATTTCCTCCAGGAATTCCTTAGAAAATTTCCTCAAGGAATTGGTCCGAGAATTTCCTCCAGGAATTCCTCCGGGAACTTCAAGGATTTCACCGGCGATATCAAGAACTTCTTTTATTTTCCAAAAATTCCCTTAGGGATTTCAATTATTCTTCCGGAAATATCCCCCAATCCGCCATCCGGGTATTTTCTCTAGAAATTATTCCGGGCCTATCTTCCAGGAATTCCTTTGAAAATGCTTCCGGGGATTTGCTTCCTTTGAGAATTTCTCCCAAGAACTCCTGCGGGGATTTCCTCCAGGAAATCGTCTGGAGATTTTGTCCAGAAATAATTTCGGGTTTAATTTCATTAAACAAACTCCTCAGGGGAATTCTCCCGAGGATTTTTTCGGAAAATTTATCTAGGAATTTCTCTGAAAATTGCACGTGTAATTTCTCCGGGAATATCCTCCAGGAATTCCTTAGGAGATTTCCTCAAGGAATTGGTCGGAGAATGTCTTCCAGAAGTTCCTCCGGGAACTTCAAAGATTCCGGAGAAATCAAGAACTACTTTAAACAAATTCCTTCGGGGATTTAATTGATTCTTCCGGAGATTTTCCCTCAAAAACTTCTACGGGGATTTTCTGCAGAAATTGTTCCTGGGCTATCCTCGAGTAATTCCTCCAAAAATTGCTCCGTAAATTACCTCCAAAAAATTCTCCGGGGATTTGATCCCTTTGAGAATTTTCCTCAAGAATTCCTGCGAGGATTTCATCCTGGAATTCTGCTGGGAATTTTTTTAGAGAATTCATCCAGGAATTTATCTGGAAATTGCTCGTGAAATTCCTCCGGCAATTTCATCCAGGATTTGGTCCGAGAATATCCTCCAAGATTTTCAAGGATTTCTCCGGGGATATCAAGAACTTCTTTTTTTTTTTTCTAAGAATTCCTTCGGGGATTTCAATGTTTCTTCCAAGAACTCCTCCGGGGGATTTTCTCGAGAAATTATTCCGGTACTTTCCTCCAGGAATTCCTCCAAAAATTGCTCAATAGATTACCTCCAAAAAATCTACCGGGGAATCGATCCCTTTGAGAATTTACGCTAATAATTCCTGCGGGGTTTTCGTCCAGGAATTCCTCTTGGGATTTGGTACATAAATTCTTTCGGGGATTTTTTCTAGGGAGAGAATTCACCCAGGAGCTTTTCTGAAAATTGCACCTGGAATTTCTGCGGGAATTTTTTCCAGAAATTCCTTTAAAAATTTCTCCATACATTACCTATAAAAATTCTTTCGAGGATTTGATACCTTTGCTTCTTCTTAGTTTCTATAGGAATTTCTTTGATGTTTGTCAGGCAATTACCCCGGAGTTCATCCAGAAACACATCCGGAGTTTCTCCAGCAACGTCTTCTGAATTCCTCCAGGAATTGCTTTGTAGTTTCTCCCTGATTTACTTTGGATATTCTCTAGGATTTTGTCTAGAGTTCCTACAAGAATTTCTTTAGAGTTTCTCCGGAGATCCGGAGTTCTTTTAGCAATTCTTTTGGATTCTATCCAGCATATCCTCCGAAGTTCCTTCAAATCTTCAGGAGGAACTTCGGAAAAATTGCTGAAGGACCTACAGAGGAATTCTGGACAAAATCCTAATTTATCTCCAACAGGTAATCCTGTAGGGATTTCGGAATAATTCATGCTTGACGAAATCTAGAGAAACTTATGGAGAAATTAAAAGGGAAATTTAAAGGAATTCCTGGTAGAGCTCCAAAAGAATTCCCGAATGAATTCTTGGAGAATATCTTCGGAGGAATATCTGGAGGATATCGTTGAAGAAAACCCTCGGCCCCTGAGGAAATCCTTGTGAGAACCTGAAGAGGAACTCTGGGGAGAAATATCCGGATTAATTCCTGAGAAATCCAATGAATAAATTTCTAGGCGTAATCCCCAGAGAAAATCCTGGAAGAAATCCTCGGAAGAATGTCTGAATGAAATCCCCTGAGGGATTCGGAAGAAAATCCCCGGATAAATTCGTGGAGCAAAGCGCCAGAGCGGTTTCTAGAGGAAATCCACGGATGAATTCCGGGACCAATCTCTGGAGGTGCTTCTGGAGGAAATTCCTGGAACAATTTCTAGAGGAAAGTCCGAAAGAATTTCTGTTTGAATCCTCGGTTGGATTACTATTAGAAAACCCCTGGGGAATTCCTGGAGAAAATTCCCCCCCTTGGGGACTATCCCGAGAAATCCTTGAAATTCCCGAAAAATTTGCTATTAATTCTCGGAGAAATTTCAGGAGTTAATCCCCGGAAGAATTCTTGGGGGAAATCCCCAGAGGAATTGTATGGAAAAATCTCCGGAGGAATTTCTTGATAACATCATCGGAGGAATCCCTTGAGGAAATCCCTGGAGGAATTTCTGGAGCAAATCTTCGGAGGAATTGCTATTGGAGAACTCCTGCGGGATTTCTGAAAAAAAATCCCTGGAAGAGTTCTAGGGGAAAACCCTCGGAGGAATTCTTTGAAAAAAAAAAAATCGCTAGAGGAGTTTTTTGAGGATGTACTCGGATAAATTCCTGGATGATATCGCTGAACGAAATAAACCCCCCCCCCCCCCCCTCCCACCAAGAAGTATTTCTAATGGAAATCATCGGAAGAATTGCTGTTGCCCCTTGAAATTCCTGAAGAACATCCCTGAGGAGTTCTTGGGGGAAATCCCCGGAAGAGTTCTTGGAAAAAATCTCCGGAGAAATTTCTGGAGAAAATCCCAGGAGGAATACGTGGAGCAGATCGCCAGCGGAGTTTATGAACGAAATCCACAGAAGAATTCCTGGAGGAAATCCAAGGAGGAGTTGCGGGAGAAAATCCTCGGTGGTGCTTCTTGAGAAAATCCCCGAAACAATTCCTGGAGGTAATCCCCGGAAAAATTTCTCAACAAAATTCACCGAGGAATTTCTGGACGATATCTCCGGAGTAATTGCTATTGAAAATCCCCTTAGAAATTTCTGGAGAAAATTCCTGGAGGAGTTTCTAAGGACAACGCTGGAGGAATCCTTGAAATCCTCAGAGGAATTCCTGCGTAAATTCTAGGAGAAATTCCTGTAAAAATCCCCGAAAGATTTCCTGGTTCAAATCCCTAGAGAAATCCCTAAAGGATGTCTCTGGAGAAATTCTTTGAAAAAATCCGCGAAAGAATTTCTGAAAAAAAATCCTCAGAGGAATTTCTTAATGAATTTCTGGACGGAATCCCCAGTGAGGCATTTCTGAAATCTCCGGAAAAATTTCTGGTACAATTCCCTAGAGATATTCCTGGTAAAAAAATTCGGATAAATTCTCTGAAAAAGTCTCCGACGGAATCCAGAAATCCTCGAAGGAACTTCTTCATGAATTTCTATAAGAAATCCTCAGAGGATATGCCCGGGTGAGCTCTTGGAAAAATCTCCGGAGGAATTTCTGAACGAAATCCACGGAGAAATACATACCGAATTCCTGGGGCGAATCCCCGGAGAAATGCCTGCAGTAAATCCATGGATGAATTCCTGAAAGAAGTTCCTGGAGAATATCCTCGGAATGTATGTTGGGGGATATTTCTGGAGGAATCCTTGAAATTCCCAGAGGACTTTCTGGAGGAAATTTCTGGTGCAATCCCCAAAGAGATCCAACGAGAGCTCCTGGGGAATTCCTGGAGCAAATTCTCAAAGGTGTCTTGGGGAATATCCCGAAAATCCTTGAAATTCCCGGAAGAATTGCTGTTTGAAATTCTCGGATAAATTTCAGAAGTAAATCCCCGGAAAAATCCTTGAGGGAAATCCTCGAAGGTATTCTATGAAAAAATCTCCGAAGTAATTTCTAGATAATATTCTCGGAGGAAATCCTTGAGGAAATCCCCAAAGAAATTTCTCGAGCAAATCTCAGGAGGAATTGCTATTTTTGAAGAACTCCTAATGGATTTTCGAATAAAATCCCCGGAGGTTTTTTTTGAAAAAATAGAGATCCGGAGGATTTTTGGGAGCAATTTGCCAGAGGAGTTTCTGGAGAATTTCCTCCAGGAATTCCTGCGGGAAATCCAAGTATTCCTCCGGGGATATCATGAACTTCTTTTTTCAAAGAATTACTTTGGGAATATCAATGATTCTTCCGTTGATATCCCCAAAGAGTTCCTCCGGGGGATTTTCTCCAGAAATTATTCCGGGACATTCCTCCAGGAATTCGTCCAAAAATTTCTCCGCGGATAACCTCCAAAATATCTTTCGGAGATTTGTTCCCTTTAAGAATTTCCCATAAGAATTCCTGCGGGGATGTCGTCAAGGAATTCCTTTTGGGATTTTGTCCAGATATTCTTTTGCGGGATTTCTCAAGGGATTTCATTTCAAAAATCCTCTGGGGATTTCGTCCAGAAATTCTCCCGAGAGTTTTTTCAGAGAATTCATCCAGGAATTTGTCTGGAAATTGTTCGTGGAATTCCTCCAGGAAGTGGTCCGAGAATTACCTCCAGGAATTCATCCGGGAACTTCAAGGATTCCCCCGGAGATATCAAGAACTTCTTTGTTTTTCTAAGAATTCCTTCAGGGATTTCAATGTATCTTCCGGAGATATCCCTCAAGAACTCCTCCGGGGATTTTTTCTAGAAATTATTCCGTGGCTTTCCTCCAAGAATTCCTTCATTATATGCTCCGTAGATTAACTCCAAAAATTCTTCCGGAGATTTGCTTCTTTTGAGAATTTCTTCCAACAATTCCTGCGGGGATTTCCTCAAGGAAATCCTCTAGAGATTATGTCCAGAAATTCTTTCGTGGATTTCATTAAAAAAATTCCTCGGGGGATTTCGTCCATGAATTATCCCGAGGACTTTTTAGAGAATTCATGTAGGGATTTGTCTGGAAATTGCATCTGGAATTTCTCCGGGAACTTCAAGGATTCCCCCGGGGATATCAAGAACTTTTTTTCCAAGAATTCATTCAGAGATTTCAATGAACCCCTCCGGGGATTTTCTCCAGAAATTATTCCGGGGCTTTCCTCGAGGAATTCCTCCAAAAATTTCTCCGTGGATTACCTCAAAATATCTTCCGATAATTTGTTCTGTTTGAGAATTTTTCCCAAGAATTCCTGCGGGGATGTCATCAAGGAATTCTTCTTGGGATTTTGTCCAGATATTCTTTCATGGGTTTACTCAAGGGATTTCATTTGAAAATTCCTCCGGGGATTTGGTCCAGGAATTCAACCGGAAATTTATCTGGAAATTGCTCGTGGAACTCCTCCGGCAATTTCCTCCAGGAAGTGGTCCGAGAATTTCCTCTAGGAATTCCTCCGGGAACTTCAAGGTTTCCCCCGGGGATATCAAGAACTCCTTTTTTTCTCTAAGGAAGGAATTCGGAGATTTCAATGATTCTTCCGGAGATATCTCCCAAGAACTCCTCCGGGGATTTTCTCTAGAAATTATTCCGTGACTTTCCTCCAGGAATTTCTCAATAAATTGCTCCGTAGATTACCTTCAAAAATTCTTCCGGGGATTTGCTTCCTTTGAGAATTTCTCCCAAGAATTCCTGCGGGGGTTTCCTCCAGGAAATCCTTTGGAGATTCTGTCCAGAAATTCTTTCGGGTATTTCATTAAACAAATTCCTCGGGGGATTTCGTCCATGAATTCTCCCGAGGATTTTTTGGAGAATTCATCCAGGAGTTTCTCTGAAAATTGCACCTGGAAATTTCTCCAGAAATTCCTCCAAAAATTGCTTCGTAGATTACCTCTAAAAATTCTTCCGAGGATTTGTTCCCTTTGCTTCGAATGTTCTTCTTAGTTTCTCCAGGAATTTCTTCGGCGTTTGTCAGGCAATTACCCCGGAGTTCCTCCAGAAACACATTCGGAGTTTCTTCAGCAACGCCTTTTGAGTTCCTTCAGGAATTATTTGGATATTCTCTCTTTTGAAGCGTCTCCGGTAATTCTTTCTGGGTTGCTTTAGAGATCCGGAGTTCTTTTAGCAATTCTTTTGGATTTTATCCAGCATACCCTTTGAAGTTCCTCCAAAGCTTCAGGAGGAGCTTCGGAGAAATTGCTGAAGGAACTCTAGAAGAATTGCTGGAGGAATTCTGGGCAAAATACTAGTTAATCTCGAAAAGGAAATCCTGGAGAAATTACGGAATAATTGCTTGGAATTCCGGGGTAATTGCTTGACGAATTCTAGAGAAATTTCTGGAGAAATTAAGAAGGGAATTCGAAGGAATTTCTGGTAGATCTCCAAAAGAATTCCCGGATGAATTCTTGGAGAATATCTCCAAAGAAAATCGTTGAAGAAAACCCTCGGCCCCAGAGGAAATCCTTGTGAAAACCTCAAGAGGAACTCTGGGAAGATATCCCCGGATTGGTGAAATCCAATGAATGAATCCCCAGAGAAAATCCTGAACGAAATCGCCGGAAGAATTTCTGAATGAAATTCACGGAAGAATTTCTGAATAAAATCCCCTGAGGAATATGTATAGAAAATCCCCGGAGGAATTCCTGGACCAATCTCCGGAGGTGCTTCTGGAGGAAACTCCCGGAACAATTCCTAGAGGAAAGCCCGGAAGAATTTCTGTACGAAATCCCCGGATGAATTACTATTAGAAATCCCCTGGGGAATTCCTGGAGAAAATTCCCGAGGGGGCTTGGGAGAGGAATTGCTGTTTGAAATTCTCGGAGAAATTTCAGAAGTTAATCCCCGGAAGAATTCTTGGGGAAAATCCCCAGAGGAATTCTACGAACAAATCCCCGGAGGGATTTCTGGAGCAAATCTTCGGAGGAATTACTATTGGAGAACTCCTGAGGGATTTCTGAAGAAAATCCCCGGAAGAGTTCTTAGAGAAATCCCCGGAGGAATTTAAAAAAAAAAAATCGGAGGATTTTTTGGAGCAAGTCGCCAGAGGAGTTTCTGGAGGATATACTCGGAGAAATTCCTGGTGCAATCTCCAAAAGCTTCTCGGAGAAATTCCTGTTTTAAATTCTCTGAGAAACCCCCTAAAGAATTTCTGGAGAAAATTCACAAATTAATTCGTTAATTGAATCCTTGGAGGTATTTATTGATGAAATCTTTGGAGATGCGTCTAGAGTAAATTCTCCAAAAGAATTTCTAGATGACCCCAAAGGAATTGCTGTTGGGTGGGAATTCCCTTTCAAATTCCTGGAGAGAAGCTTCGGAGCTCTGCCGGGAATTATTTCTTTGTTTTCTTTTTTTTTGTTTGCCGATTTGTTTTTTTCAAGTTCCGCCGCGAATTCTGTCGAGATTAATCCAGGAATTCCTTTGCAGTTCATCCGTGTACTCATTCAGAGTTCCTTAGGAAATCTTCTGGTTTAATAACTTTTGCTGGATAAAAAAAATACAACAACCGATGCATGCGCGTGAAGTTTGGTCCATTCTTACTGGTCCTTTAATTTTTGACAGGTCCATTTTTGGTATAAATTTAGACCAAAAAATGGACCACCGGTGAAGTTGCCCTAAGAAATCATTTCAGAATTTTTCATTATCTTAAAACATACTGATTTTTCACAGTGTTCTCTCAAAACTTCAAAGTATTTAAACATATTTTAGAAGAAATCTAAGATTTTATTTTCGTTATCAGATTTGACAAAAATAATTTCCAAAAACTTGTTTAAATTCGCAAACTGAAAATTAATTTGCATTCACGTTATCTTCAATCACACAGATTCAACTCAACATTCTTTCAAAACTCCAATGTGTTCAAAAATCATTCAGAAATAATCTCAGAGTGTTCCGTGAACTTTAAGCATTTTCATTTGACACACATATACTTTCAAAACTAATATGTATTCAAAAGTAATTTATAAAAAATCTCAGAAACGATCAGAAACGATCAGATTTGATACAACTATTCTCTCAAAGCTTCTTTTATTAAATTATCAAAATTATCAAATTATTCATCAGAATTTATCGGAATTTTTCGTTGTTGAGATGTGAATATTTACTGATTTTTTCGTATTCACAAATTATTTAGAAATAATAGTGAAAATTTATTCATCAAATACTTAGATTTTAAACAAAAGTTAAAAAAAACTTATGGGTTTACAAATTATATACAGATTCAGAAATAGTTATGAGTATCTCTCGTTGTCTCTAATCATTCAGATTCGACATCTTACTCTTCCAAAACCTTAATGTATTCACAAATTATTCTGAAATATTCTCAGAATTTTACAAGTGTTTGTAATAAGATAAACCGATGTATCGCCTTTAATTTGAAAATAATTATGAATACATCTGGATATGATGGGGCCTTCCTTGGCCGAGTAGTTAGAGTCCGCGGATACAAAGCAAAGTCATGCTGAAGGGGTCCTCTGGGTTCGATTCTCGGTCGGTCCAGGATCTTTTCGTAATGGAAATTTCCTTAACTTCCCTGGGCATAGAGAATCATCGTACCTGTCACACGATATATGAATGCGAAAAATGGCACTTTGGCAAAGAAAGCTCTCAGTTAATAACTGTGGAAGTGCTCATATGCTCATATGCTCATAAGCTGAGAGGCAGGCTTTGATCCAGTGGGGACGTAATGCCAAGAAGAAGAAGATCTGGATATGATTTATTTATATAGAACACACGAAAATGATGAAAACCAATCATTATTTGAAAGTATGAAATAATTTTAAATCATATTGAGTAAAAAATATAATCTTGGTCTAGCATCTCTAGTCTCTCGGTTACGAACAAATAAAATTTCAAAATGCTTTTTATTTTTACTGTTTTTGATGATTACGGTAGTGTAACAATTTTTGACTTACCTTGTATGAAATCCGAAAATTGGCACATATTTCTTGTAGATCGAAAATTAGTGCCTTTCGGCTATAAAATTTCAATAGAGTAAGGTGGGGCAAAAATTCGACCTTAGTGGTATAATCAAAGTTTCCAGGAAAACAATAGAAGTTAAAACAAAACAAATACCATACAGTGAACCTTCATCATATTGGTTATATTTTTGCTGAACAAACTTGTGTCAAAATATTTACTCACTTTTAGTTATAACAGTTTCAAAATTGATTGTCTTATTCGAACTTTTGCCCCACCGGTAGGGCAAGAGTTCGAATTTAGTGTGGGGCAAAAGTTCGCTGGCTAAAACACAAAATATCGATTTATCAATGTATTGATAAATCAATTTGAAACAAACTCCGTTATATACAGGCTGACTACAGATATCTATGGTTCCGTGATTAACCGAAGTCAGTGAAGACGCATAAAGAATCAACTGAGGGGGTTAGAAATAAAGGGGTGTAAATAACAATAACCAAGTTTTGAGAAAAATCCATACATATTGTATGGAAACCACAAAACCAAGCTAATCTTCGGCGAATCATGACATTTTTTCCATTGGACGGAAAAATCATCTAACAGTACCGTTGGAAAGCTTGAAAAGATTTTTTTTGTTATACTTAACCCAAAACCGCGTTTGTGCACCGCAACTAGAAGGTTGGTTGGGATTGGCCATAATTTTCTTCAGTGAGTATAATTCAGTGCCTCTATTTATACAGAATCAATAACGGCGCCAGCCACGTCCGTGCATTCAGATGATATGTATTGGGGGAAGAAATATTAGTGTTTAATCTTTGCTATTTGGAAACCGTGTTCACCTCTGCATCTCCACAAAGGTTACTGGAAGGAATGTTTAAATTGGGAGGATCGTTGGGTCACTTTGATAAGCGATTGTACCATAATAAACAATTATTTGAGAGATATAAACTACTAATAAATTATTGAACCAATCTTGGCTGAGCAGTCTTCAGGGAATTAAAAACGCTAATTTTTGAAAAATCAAAAATTAGCGTTTTTAATTCCCTGAAGACTGCTCAGCCAACATTGGCTCAATAACATAACCTCAGTCGAAGCTCATCCAAAAATCTACTAATAAATATCAAATTTATATAACTTTATATACAAGTAAAAACAACTCAATTGATTTGACTATCACAAATAACTTTTATGCCGACACTCACAAACCATTGATAGTTTGTTGAAAAATGCGATCGTTTAGCAGATCTACGCTTATAGTGTCGAACCATTGAAAGTTATTCCTATTACAAAAATAAAATAAAATAGAAATGAGTTTGTTTTTAATAAAATTATGGTAATCATATTGTTTGCGAATAAGAGTATATGCCGACACTCACAGTGACGAATCGTTCATAGTTTGTTGGTTCGCAACATTATTCTTCCAAAACATCAATAATATAAAAAAAGAAATTATCTCTGAATTTTCAGTTATCAGATATAAATTTAGCTGAATTTGAATTGTATTCAGATTTGACACAAATAGTCTCCCAAACCCCCTTGTATGAAGAAATTCACAATTAATCAGACAGAATGTTCAGAATTTCACGCTATCTACAAATATTCAGATTCAACACTATTTTTTCAATTTTAGACGAATTAATTTCAATATTTTCATTACGTTCTTATGGTTATCCATATATTTCATAAATACCCTCAACATTTGTTGTAATCTTCAAACATTCCCAATCGACATATATATTTTTCCAAAACTTCACAGTATTTACAAACAATTTAGAAATAATCTAATAATTTTTCATTCAGGTAAAGATGAATCAAAGCTAAACTTCAATGTTCAAGTACACTAATCTAAAGAACCATAAACTAAACTAAAAACTTGATCGATTGTTCTCCACCAGCGAATGCTGACTTATCGTTCGAATTTTCAGTTGAATGTGTTTATGTAGAGTTGTGCTTTTGAAAAGTATAAATTTGGCTTCGATTAATTTTCACTTTCAGATTTATCACAAACATCTTCTCAAAATACCTTTGTAATCACAAGTTATTCAGAAAAAAACGGAATGTTATCCTCAAAAATTTAGTTCCGGCACAATATTCTTCTTTAGATCTAATACAATTACATTATCTCTCTCTTCTCTCTTTCTGGCATTACGTCCCCACTGGGACAGAGCCTGCTTCTCAGCTTAGTGTTCCTATGAGCACTTCCACAGTTATTAACTGAGAGCTTACTGTACCAATGACCATTTTTGCATGCGTATATCGTGTGGCAGGTACGAAGATACTCTATGCCCTGGGATGTCGAGAAAATTTCCAACCCGAAAAGATCCTCGACCGGTGGGATTCGAACCCACGACCCTCAGCTTGGTCTTGCTGAATAGCTGCGCGTTAACCGCTACGGCTATCTGGGCCCCTACAATTACAATTATACAAATTTCAAAATTTTCCATTATCATCAATCATTTAGATTCTACACAAATATTCTCCCAAAACTACTTTTATTCAAATAATTTCAGAATATTCAGGTCCAACCTGATAAATTTCTACACGGCTTAAAAATTCTTATTTCTGCATATTTGCTGCTTTACAATATTTTAATCATAGTGTAAGAGATTTCCATAATTCCAAAATATTCCTATTTTCCGAATAGGTTTTCCAAGATTCACGAATTGTTCAATAATAATTTTTCCATCAATCACACTTCTCAAACGTTCCTATGTGATGCAAATTATGTTATAGAAGTCCTAACTTTTTTCTGTTGTAACTTTTGAATTTTTCATTATTTTAGAATCTGTAATTTTTAGAAAATTTTGAAAATTCCAGCATATTCCATACTTTTAAAATTTTATAGCTAGGAATAGGTCATTATTCTGACACTTTCATTTATTCTCCCAGAAGTTCTTAGAATGTTTAAATAACTCATGAATAATCTCAATTTATGCTTTATTCCCAAATATCGCCAACTGTGCCAATATTACCCCATATGTTCTAAGCATTCACGTACAATTTTAAAATAAGCTTAGAAATTTACACAAAACAAATTCATTGGAAATTATGACAATTTAAAAAAATAATTTTCACCTTATTGTTGAACGCACAAAATTAATGTAAAAATTAATTTAAAAAAATTGTCATAATTTGAAAACCCTTCTTCTGGCCGAAATATTCTGTCAGAAGTCCTATCTTTCAAAAATAATTCAGCAAATTGCAAAATTATCATGTCATAATGTCGCATTATTGCCATCGAGCAGATAGCTGATCGACAAAATCAATTTCTGAACATTCGAGCTATCCAACTCGAAATGATTGATCGAAATTATTTTCTCTGCGTTATTAGCAACTACTAAACGCAGCCCGCATGGACAGGATGATCGTTTGTTTATCTGCCTTGTACTCTTTCTCTCGCTACATGCAGCTGGTATTGCGATAGAAAGCCTCAATAAAGGAGTAGCAGAAAACTGCGACTCGATCGCTTTCTGCAACGCAGGACACATTTGTACGACCGCGTTTTCACTTACGCTGTGTATCGACAGCACCTGCTTGTGGGATTTTTTTTACCTTCTCCCGCTGCTGCGAGCTGTGCTGGCATGCAAAGAGAATAGAGAGTGAGATTGTTGACTGTTTTGTGGGTGCCAGAAGGTGTTATTTCACTGTATGGCAGTGTCTAAATATGTGAAGAAGTATGCCTAACATTTATTGAATATAAAATCCGCATCAATGTTCACACTTCTTATAACTTTATAAGCTTTATTTTTTATGTTCGATCACTGCGGTATTTGAAAACTGTATTTCTTGGTTTCGGGACAAGTGTACCGAATAGCACAATGAAGGTGACCATGTAAGTTTATCAAGTATTTCAGAAGTGTGCTTATGCGTGAGTGTCTTATTTGATGCGAAAATATTAATAGTATGATATTATATCCATGTCACATACTTTTGCAAAAATTGCGCATGATTGACATCATCATAATTGTATTGATAATTTGGTTCAAATATAATTAAATACAACACAGATGATGAAACTCTAGCTAGAACTATAGAGCATAACCGTTTTATTTCTGACTATTGCTTCATAATTTATGCAGCATACTGAATATAATTTTGTTTATGGATTATACAACTGATTGATGTATTGCTTGCAGGGCTTTTTACATTAAATATCCCACAAATCTTTCATAAAATATGATGTACTACAATTATCGACTGATATGAAATTAAACAAGTTGAGTGTAGTACCGAAAATATGACCTGGGCAAATACAACCATTAGCGGTCGAAGTCTCTAGTTCATTTAGTAAATATGTATTTATTTTCCAGTTTATCGACGGATATTACAGCTCTCAAAGTTTCAAGCTAAATATTTACGACTGAATTATATTTCCTGTAAACTGAACTTCATTCCTAATAATGATTATGACCGGAGAATATCATTTGCAATATTTTATGGCAACACTGTCATCCTCAATCTTCCGGGAAAATACTCTCTCTCAGAGAGCCAACACGTGCGTTTTTAACGGTAAAACGTGGTGAATTTAAATTTTTAACGGTCGAGCGTGACCTCAGACCTTAATGCTCTTGATGGAATAACCCGAATACAACTTGATTAACAGCAGATTCGAGTGTTATCGAAATTGTTCTGTCATTCAATTTTCTTAATAACTCGGTAATTTGAAGAAAGATTATTTTTAATATTTAATTGTTTCGTTATACAGTTAACTCTCCCTTACTCGATATTCCGTATCTCAATATCGATCTAGAGAACCATAGTAAAAGTTGGTTATCAAGGCTAACTCGATGGTTCGTTGGCTTGCAGTTGCATTGGATTTGTGTTTTGTAACTCGATACATATCTCCATAACTTGATGGTCCCTTCAATATCGAGTAAGGGAGAGTTGACTGTAGGTTGTTTAAGATTATTTCAGTATGGCGAACGAAAATGAAGTTAAGCTGAAATATTAATAAAGATGAATAATTTATATAATAACCGCTAAGATTTTCTGAAAATTCCAAATATTACAAGTGTAGTCTTTTCTACATCTGGCACCTGATTGCTAAATGGATTTCAATTTGGATAATAATGACGAATGTTCATTTCAAATTAAGATATATTGTTGATAAATTTCATTGAAATCTATTTCCCAACAACGAATAATTAAAAAACAAACCTATAATATAACGAAATTTATTTTCAACATATTATAAAATCTATTGTACACTCGTTACTGTTAGCTTCATCAATCCAATCGAAGATTTTTCCATTTATTCTATGTTTTCAACTGTAAACGTATACATGAAAAGGGTAACAACAGCAAAAGTAATACAATTTAGCTTATACAGGAAAAAGTTTATTTAAAACAGTTCTCCAAATTACTTTTGAGCGCTACTGCAAATCAAACTTTTATTCGTTAGATTATCCTTACGTTTCAGTCGGTAATTAATATCAAACTTTGTATTGAACTTCTGAATTATTTTTTTTTTTGTTTTAACCCATTTGCTAAGGAAAACAAATAAAAAAACAAATGATAGGGGGGGGTTGCTTGATATGCTACGTATCAGCATTTGTGAGGAAATGCTACGAGGGGGGAGGGGGTGTAAAAAATCAGTGAAAAAATGCTTCGTCATTTGTGGACGGCCCTCAAGCTGTTTTTGCTGTTTTATAAAAATGAGATACATATAGCTATTATTTTATTTATTTTTCGCAAGTACACTCCAACCTCTTTTTACGACCGTTTTTTTTTTACCGACGGTTCGTTTTACGACCACTTTTTTACGACCGAAATTCAGATTAACGACCGTTTTTATAAATGATCAATATCTCAATAAGTATTCAAAATAGAGGATTATGATTTTCAGCAACATTGTTCAGTAGTTCGAGGGCTAACAAATGGTGGTCATTGAATTGCTGAATTCTGCCACTAGGTGCCGCTAGTGAGCATCGTAATTTTGTTTTGCCGATATCGCAGGATCCTGACCAGTTAGAAAGATGGCGTCTTCGGCAAAGTTGTTCAGTAGCTCAAGGACTATCATTATTCTAGCCAAGAGTTTCGAGATTTTGCCACCATGCTAGTGAGCATAGAACATTTGTTTTGCGTATAGCTCAGGATCCTGACCACTTAGAAAGATGGCGTCTTCGGCAAAGTTGTTCAGTAGCTCAATGACTAAAATTATTCTAGCCAAGAGTTTCGAGATTTTGCCACCAGGCGGCGCTAGTGCCCATAGAAATTTTGTTTTGCGGATAGCTCAGGATCCTGACCACTTAGAAAGATGGCGTCTTCGGCAAAGTTGTTCAGTAGCTCAAGGACTATCATTATTCTAGCCAAGAGTTTCGAGATTTGCCACCAGGCGGCGCTAGCGAGCATAGAACTTTTGTTTTGTCCTTGAGCTGCTGAACAACTTTGCCGAAGACGCCATCTTTCTAAGTGGTCAGGGTCCTGAGCTATCCGCAAAACAAAATTTCTAGGCTCACTAGCGCCGCCTGGTGCAAAATCTCGAAACTCTTGGCTGGAATAATTATAGTCCTTGAGCTACTGAACAACTTTGCCGAAGACGCCATCTTTCTAAGTGGTCAGGATCCTGAGATATCCGCAAAACAAAAGTTGCATGCACACTTGTACTGCCTGGTGATGCAATTTCACTTAAGCAGTGTTGCCAGCTACGACGAAATTTTGAACCTTTCATGAAAAACTGGATTACAGTTGAAGAGTGTTGCTATGTTGCAAAGCATTATATTTTTCTGTTCCGTTCAAGTTTTATGGTTTTGATCCCTTCTTTATTCTTCTTAAACAGTGTTGCCAGCCGCATGAACATTTGTGATTCGGCCGACTGTATGTCACGCAACACTTCCTTCAACTTTGGTGAACATTCGGTATCGTTATCTTTAAAATTTGTTGGTATTTGCATATCAAACCCCCATAAAATTGGCTCTTTTGATAACAATCGAGCAGTGTTGCCATCTATTACCAAAATATGAAAACTTGAACGGCCATTTTGGAAAGTTCTCAACCCATGCTTCAACTTTGCCGAATATCTCAAATCAGTATTTCCGCATCTAGACATGGCATTTTTCAAAAACATAATTATAACCCTGATTTTTCTCTAAAAGGTATAAATAGCGGTATCTTTTTCTAAAGAGGCTCTATGCAAAATGGTAAAGAATGATATTTGTATAAAAAACGACTACTTCATTATTTCTCAATAGTAATGGAGTAGAACGACATGCACTAAATAAAGGACACGGGTATACCACAAAAGATCAAAGAAAACTGGTCGCAGTGGTTCATCCCGAACAGAAACAGGATTCGCAATAATCGGAACTAAACTCTGTGACGAAATTCTGATATTTTTCATAAGTCGTATTAGTCAAATATTGTTTTTCATGTATTCAAAATCTACGAACCAGTAGGTTTGAATGTAATCAAAATTGATTTGTAATTTCTTTGGAGCTTAGTATTGCAAGTCACCCCGCATAGGAGCATGTTCAAGCAAGTACTTTAATTAAAAAATGTTTGCTACTATTTCATAAAATAATATGCGTGATATTATTGATTATTAGTAACAGAAATAACATGTAGAGTAACGTTTGAAAATTCAAACTATTTCATGTTTCTAGGCCACGATTACCTATATTGAGTACCAGTTTTTATGACATGCTCAAGAGTTATATTTTATCTGTAAAAAACCGATAACAGTTTAAACTGTATCTACTACTTGAATCGTGGGTCACAGGTATTGTAAGATCGATTTATGGCAAATTTTCTTCTTGTTTTATAGTGAAATACAGTGATACCTCCATAAGTCGATGTTCCATGACTCGATATCGACTCATGGAACCATAGGGGATTTTTTTATTACCGTACGGGTTTGGGCCGAAGGGTCTCAGATTTTCATGAAACTTTTTCCACAAGCAGGGCTCATGGATATATGAATAAAAATAAATTGAGAAAAATTCAGGGTCGCCTATTTTTCTGGAAAAGTCAGGTGGAAATTTTTTGTTTTCCCTTGACACTACTTACTTTGAAAAATCATAACTCAAGAACAAAGCATCGTAGAAATTTTCTCAAAAATCCAAAAAAATATGAACTGGAAAAAGTTTTTTACAAAATTTTCCACCGTTGGGAAAATTCGTAATGAAAAGCCGGAAAAACTATGCCCGAACTCGTGGAAAATTTTCAAAAATATATTTTCGAGAAGGTAATTTTATAAGCTTTAATCACTGAAATTTTTGGAATGCACTTTTTTTTCGTTATGGCAGTTATGGCCAATTTTGTGAAAAATGTCCAGATGTGCCATATAACACTTTTCTTTGGAAAATCATAACTCAAGAACAAAACATTGTAGAAACAAAGTTTTCATATGAAAATTTAAGCAAATTTTCTCAGAAATCCAAAAAAAAAATATGAACTGGAAAAAGTTTTCCACAAAATTTTCCACCGTTGGGGAAATTCATAAAGAAAAGCTGGAAAATCTATGCCCGAACTCGCGGAAAATTTTTATTAATATATTTTTGAGAAAGAAACATTATGAACTTCAATTCTGGTAACTTTTAGGATGTACTTTTCTTAAGTTCCTGATCTATGGTCAATTTTGTAAAAAATGCAAAGATTTGCCATACATGCCTTTTCGTTTAAAAACCATGACTCAAGACTCATCATGACTTGTCGAACCGGATTCAAATTATCTCAAAAATATGAAATTTTTGAAATGGAATCAGTTTCCCAGGACATTTTTCACTGTTTATGAAAACAAATAATGAAAACCCGATTAGCTATTCCAGCTTTCAAACAAAGTATATTTGAAAAGAGCGATCAATAAGATCCAATCCTACAATATTTTTCAATACGCTCATTTTTCGTTCCTAAAACATGATCAAATATTGCAAGGATGAGCTGTTTGAACTATATATTTACAAATTTATAAGTTCATAAACAAAATTTCTTAAGAACGAAACTACATAGAAACAAAGTTTTCTTCAATCAGAATGTAGGCAATTTTTTCCTGTTACGTAACTACAAAATTGACAGTTAAATAAATGGGTAGACAATATGACAAATAGGTATTTACCTGGGAGGGAGAAACCAATACAAAATTTCTGTACGTCATAGTGAGCCGGGATTCCGCTGTCACGAACTGTCACTGTGAGCCCAGATCTCAAACATTGGACTAACATGGAAAAATCGCGTAACTGATTAAAACACATTTTCGCATTTCATCAAAAGTGACAAAAATCGAATGAAAATCAGTTCATGCACACAATGCAAGTAATGTCACGTGAGCACCTTTCAATCGGATTGAATTTAAAACATTGAAAAACGCATTGTTTTACTTTTTCCAATAAAAATGAATATTTAGTGCATAGAAAACTGTGGCCCTTTTTCCATGTTTGTCAGAAAAAATCGAAAGTACACATCAAAAGAAAACTAGCAATTTTCCCCAAGCCTGCCTTGATTGTTGTTGGCAAGCTGGAGTTATCTTGCAATTAAAAAAAAAACATTGTTCCATATTTCGTGTGTAGTATCGGTGCCTCCCTCCCAGGTATTTACCAATTCATGTTTAAGGCGCTGAAATGGCTTGAGAATCATAAGTTTACCAAAAACTAACAAAGAGCAGTGAGAAAGTGCAAGTGTTGTCTATCAGCTGTATATTCCTCGTTATTAATTTTTGGAAAGTGAGAAAAGTTTTCCTGAAGCTGTTGAAATGGACAAAGTTCAATATTACGAATACAATTAAATTTTGTTGTAATTGCTGACATAAAAAAGCACAACACGACATCAGTTTATGCTTTTCAAACAAAACTAATTTCAAGATTGAAAAATAAATTTCCTGAGCTTGAAAAAATCATTTATCTTTCTGATGGTTGCGGAGAGCAGTACAAAAATAAATCAAATTTCAAAAATGTATGCAACCATGAAAATGATTTTAAAATTAGAGCAGAATGGCACTTTTTCTCAACCTCACATGGAAAAGGTCCATGTGATGGTATCGGTGGCAATATTAAGCGAATGGCTAGAGATGCTAGTATTAGAAAGTTAGCGGAAATTAATAACGCCAAACAATTTTTTGACTGGGCTGTGTCGCAAAAGGTGAAAAACCAATTTAAAAAAGATTGGGAATTCATCTATGCAACTGAAAATGACTATTCAGAGGCTGAAAAATTACTTCAGGAGAGATTTTCTAACCTTGTTCCAATTCCTGGAACAAAAAAATTATCATTCATTTATTCCAAAAGACGAACGAAGCATTTTTGCGAGTGAATTCTCAGATGCACATGAAAACCAAGAAAATACAGCATGCTTTGTTCTTAATACTACAAAGAAACGAAAATCTTCTGGTGGTAGCAACCAAAGGCAATCTTCCCGGTTGAAAAAATAGTTTCAAGATAAAATGTAAGTTATGTACTGAATAATTGAATAAATAAAATTAAAGAAAAATATAAAAAGAATCTTATTTGTTCCATAGAAGAGAAAGAATCCCTTGGAATGGAAAAGAAACAGTTTTTTCAGCTTTGCTTAACGGTGTAATGTTTCATTAAAAATATAATCCAATCCGACTTATACTTCATTAGAACCAATCCCATATCGTTTCTTTCAGATCTTTTATAAAATTTGCAATTGCTTTGATAAAAAAAACCTTGTTTTTCTGATGCTTCGATTGAAATATGGGTTTTCAAAGAAAAGGCTAATATGGTAATTTTTCACAAAATTGACCATAACTCAGGAACAAAAAAAAGTACATCCTAAAAGTTACTAGAATTGAAGTTAATAAAGTTTCCTTCTCAAAAATATGTTAATAAAAATTTTCCGCGAGTTTGGCCATAGATTTTCCAGCTTTTCTTTATGAATTTCCCTAACGGTGGAAAATTTTGTGGAAAACTTTTTCCAGTTCATATTTTTTTTGGATTTCTTGCTTAAATTTTCATATAAAACATTGTTTCTACAATGTTTCGTTCTTGAGTTATGATTTTTCAAATAAAAGTCTTATATGGCACATCTGGACATTTTTCACAAAATTGGCCATAACTCAAAAACGAAAAAAAAAGTGCATTCCAAAAATTTCAGTGATTAAAGCTTATAAAATTACCTTCTCGAAAATATTTTTTTGAAAATTTTCCACGAGTTCGGGCATAGTTTTTCCGGCTTTTCTTCACGAATTTTCCCAACGGTGGAAAATTTTGTGGAAAACTTTTTCCAGTTCATATTTTTTTTTTGATTTTTGAAAAAAATTGCTTAAATTTTCATATAAAAACTTTGTTTCTACGATGCTTTGTTCTTGGGTTATGATTTTTCAAAGTAAGTAGTGTCAAGGGAAAACAAAATATTCCACCTGAGTTTTCCGGAAAAATAGGCGTCCCTGAATTTTTCTCAAATTTTTTTTATTTATTTATCTATGAGCCCTGCCTGTGGAAAAAGTTTCATGAAAATCTGAGACCCTTCGGCCCAATTTGTACGATAATAAAAAAAAATCCCCCATACTAAAAACATAATTTCATGGTTACTATGATGGTCCCTAGAAGCAGCTTTCCAAAGAATTGCTGTTCCATAACTCGATATTTCCATGAGTCGGTGGTCCCTTCAATATCGACTCATGGAGGTTTCACTGTATGATGATAAATGTGGCTTTAGAGTGTTGCAAGCCACTTCGTCGTTGTAAGCCATCCCGTTTGACAGTACTTTTAAAAACTTTTCCAAGTGTTTCTTCTTAAATTAGCCCAATAATTTTGAAGAAATATATCAAAATTTTCCTTTCCTCCGGGATTTTTACGACCTACCTTAAGGAATCCTCTCATTCTGGACTTTTTCAAATTCTTTTACTAATTCATCCGAGTGTTGTTCAGAAGTTCTACCAGAACTTTTTCTTGGTTTTTCTCAACTCATTTCTATTAGAATAACTCCAGAAAGGCATTACGGGTCCCTCCGAGAATTTTTCCACCCCGGTAACGTTTGCAAATTCTTTAAGGAATTCACAAAAGTGTGTTTTTTATTGATTCATCTAGTCAACTCCTAGCTCGGAGGTCTGGAGGTTTTCCAGTGAGGTGAATAACGTTATGATATGATGTCAAATCTGATACCTTCTGATTTCTTTGTGAATGGGTTACATTCATTTATTCATTATGGACATTTTCAAAATTATTTGTTTTGCTCACGTATTTTGCATGATGTCCATTTTACCACCAACAGCTGTTCATTCATTTTCAGTTTTATGCTAGCGATAAAAAAAATGTGAAAATTTAGCTTATTTTGTCTTAATTTGTGTCGCTGCTTCAGATATCATCCCTATTTTTGATGTTGTGCGAAAGAACCGTACAAATTCATCGTTTTTAATATATCCGAAACCAAGTCCGAAACAAGATGATCCTAAAGGTGTTCATTTTACCACCCCTTCTCCTATACTTCCGCCATCTGATTTTAGTATTGGGTAATAGTTATGTAGTGACAATGGTTTGGATAGCAAATTGTTAAATTGTTATGTCTGGTTATCTGTGGCTGTACCCATAAGCTTTATAGCAGATTTGATCGAAAATCAGGTAAACGTTTTGCAATTCTAATGGAATGCATGATAAATATTTAATACAAATTTCATCAATGCAAGACAAATAAAATCGTCAGCTGGTGACATTCATAGAACGCTTTGTCATTCAATCATATAGATTTCAATCGAAGCCCGGTTAAAATGTCTGCCAGCCTATACTCGTCAGTTTTGCTTTTATTTCTTTCGACGCCCAACTGTGTTGAGCCTTTCGAAAATCGATTTCAAGTGGCGGCTGATTATGCGGTGGAAATCATCAGAAACTTTTCCACCATCAAACCGGGTGTGTTCGATGTTTGGTTTCAAACTTTGGAGCGGTCACCCTCGAAGGGAACACTGATTGATTATATCCTTCCTCGGTTGGATGGGATTGCTCGGGTTGTCACCAGTCTGAAGAGTCCGAACCACATCGTGAAGCCCTCACTTTGGATCGTTTACGTTCACGATCTCCGATTCGACGTTATGAAGGTTTTCAAAGAATTCGTGGCCTCCAAAATACAGTCCTTCACGAATATTATAGTGTTTTATGATCCAATGCCCACTAAACCCTCGAGAGTATTCATTCAGTTGTTCATTAACGTTGGCTTTCTTAATGTTGTTTTTATAAAGATTCGACCTTATCGGACGTTATTCTTCTTCAGCATTACTGCAGAGATGCACGCTAAGCCAGGTCTGTACCCATTGGATGAATTGTTTTACGACCAGTCGAAAAATCTGTTTGGGCACGAATTCTTGGTTTCGTATCGCGTTGGTTCGGGTACCAAAAACGAGATGAGCATCCCTGCGAGTGCCACGTGGGAATGGGTTCAGACCATGTTGAAAAACGCAAACGGAACCTATCGGCTGGACAAAATCGATTGTGATTATACCCGGGATGGATACGATGAGTGCTTTGATAGGCTAAGATGGTCCGACCGAAGTGAGGACTACGACATCAGTTTGGAGCCGATCTATCTGAAACAATTGCGAAATACGCCTGGATATCACACATCTTCAATACCGCATCGAATGATGGTCGTAACTCCACGAGGACGAAAACTGGAGGTGCTGGAAGTCTTCAGTGCCCCGTTCAGTATCGGAGCTTGGATTGCATTCGTTGCACTTCTCCTTGGATCGCTCATGATCATGTGGGTTTTCCCCAAAGTGTTCAAAAACGATCTCATACTTTTGCCTCTGTGCGGTTTTGAAGAAAAATCAATGAACCAAACCAGCAGTGTAGAGAAGCTGGTCGTGAGTGGACTTGTGGTTTTTTACTTCTTCCTGTTGAGCGCTTACGAAACCAAAATCGTTGCATTGATGACCACTTATCCGCATGTTGACGATGCACGCAGTGTAAATGACATGATCGAGAGAGGAATACGAATTCGGCTGGACCTGAACGTCACCTATCCGCCCATAACCGAGGACAACGAACTGCTGCCAGTGATTGATCATGTTTCTGGATATTCCTATCGGAAAAACATCACCTTCGATGGAGTCCACGGTTACTTCGGCAACGAGGTAGATCTACGAATAATGATGGCCTATCCAACCAATTACGACTTCGAAGCGAACCAGGCTAGATACGTTGAGCTGAAGAATTACCAGTTTGGCAATGCGATCATTTTCATCCTTACCAAGCGGAGGAGTATCGTTGAGAAGCGGTTCATATCCACGGAACGAGCCTGTGCCGAAACGGGACTGCTGCAGTACTGGGAGAGGCAGGCCTTCAGGAGAACTCTCGGGATAAACTACGGAATTCGGGTTTCGATGGTCCAGGAAGAGAACAGTAAGAATCTGAACTTTGCTGAGCTGGCACCGGCGTGGCTCATATTGGCTGCAGGGTGGTGCATAAGTGTGACGGTTTTCGTTGGGGAAGTAATGAAATCCCTGGATAGACAGCAAGTGAAACAATTTTTTCGACGGAAGTTCGGATTTTTTTTTTTTTTTTTTTTTTTTTTTTTTTTTTTTTTTTTTTTTTTTTCTTAAAAATAGGAAGAAACGACGAGTTAGGATTGAGTATCATTGAAGCACCTAAGTTTGTGTTGAACAGAATAAAATATTACGGATCAAAATAAATGAGTATAAATAATTCAAATGAAGATTGATTTATGAGCTTCCGATTGCGCTTGATTGGTCTCCCGTGATTGCTCTAATATTGTCAGATCAGCTGCACTTACACACGGAACTAGACATGGGCAAAATGAATAGGAGCTGTTAAAAAGAACCTAATCACTCAATTGAATGAATGATCCGTGGCTCTTTTTGGTGAGAGTCGATTCATCTCATCCGCAGTAGACAGTTTCACAAAAAACAAAATGTCTGGGATTCAACCAGTCACCCCCTAGGGTAAGTGTTCTCTTAGTTGTGGGTGTTCCTATAGTTGCGGTAGTGCCGTTTTCACTGATTTTATTACATTAACCATAGAACCGACACTGCCAATCGATGTATTGGCTTGTTAATACACGGAATAGTTGAAAAGAGCGTTCAAATTGCTTTAAAACAGATGAAATATCACTAAAATGCTAAAACTGTCCTTGCTTGTACCAATAGTTGCGGTAAAGTGTTCCTATAGTGGAGGATCCCATAAGAAAACCACGGATACCGCAACTATAAACGATGATTTTTTTTTTGATGATGATTTGGTTCTACCATCTATTGTAGCAAGGCATCTGCCTATAGCACTGGAATAATCTGAAAAGCGATTTGATCAAGATTGTGCTGTTGTTCGTAAGCAGTCAGTCTCCTGTATGAAGGGCCAAAAACGGATGTGCGGACCCGCAAGCAGAGAAACTTGCACGAAACCCGCGGCAGGGGAAAAGAATCTCCTTCCAGAAGAAAGTTTTCACGAACAATTGTACAATCAAGCCCTCGATTGACAGAATACTCCCAGTAGATGGGGTCGAAGAGCCCGCCCTCAATCCACGAAATGTTAACAACAGGGAGGAGGCAGTCCCAAGCTCCCTGTCCATGTCGCTTCATTCGGATGCCCTGGTGGTCCCTCCCAACCTAGTTATATATGACATAAAAAGATAAATAAATACAATATAAATTAGAACAATCTCACCAAGTAAGTTGGAACCCCATGCAGATTTGTAACACTTGATGAACTGGATGAACTCTCCGATGATCAATGGTGGTTTGATTTTTCTTAAGGTTTCCAATTTACACTATATGCTATACTGCACACGCGAAACATTTCATTAATGATTGTGTTTACTTCACGCAAAATATAATAAGATTGAGATTTCTTACGCGCCATACAATTTTTTTTTAAATTTTCATACAGAAAATGGTCACAAAATGTGTTACGTAAATAATGGACAGTCCCTTAATGGTAGGAAATGTAGATCTAAAACTGCAAAATATTAATGTTGCATTCATTTTCTTCCGGATATCCTGTAATGTAGTTACGACCCACGCGATTCATCAAGGTGTCACAATGTCACATATATGCTTATATGCAATTCGCACGATGAACGCCTCACGCACCGCTTGACGCGCCG
Source organism: Aedes aegypti (assembly GCF_002204515.2). Taxonomy (NCBI): domain Eukaryota; kingdom Metazoa; phylum Arthropoda; class Insecta; order Diptera; family Culicidae; genus Aedes; species Aedes aegypti. The sequence continues at coordinate 445,159,427 of NC_035108.1, forward strand.
CGTTACTATGTCGTTATCATGACAACATAATGCTTGATGCGCTAAGTTTCACGCACACATACTTACTGATCCGAAGTACCCAAGCTTCGAGAAATTTCGATGCTCACTTCAACCACATGATTTTACATAAATTCTTGAATAAAACGACCATATTGCGAAATATTTATGAAATGTTTTAAATACCAACAGACAGCAATTCATTCAACACCATTGAACCCCATTAAAACAACATCATTCAAGCTTCAAATAAATAAATCCCTCACTTCACTCCACCCACACGACAACACCAATACATTGACTATGCCAGATTTTTTTTTTTTCACTTCACATCGGCCAAGCCATTACAAATTTGATCAAACACCTCGAAAAATACCATAATTTCACAATTTTTTACTATACACTATGAAAATTCATTCCTATATCCACTGACACGCACCATCCGCTACTTATTTTTAGAAATTTCTTCCATATTATCGAGAACAATGCATTTAAAAGAGGAACCGCTTTCGCGCACGTCTTCGCCGCCTGAACGCCCCAATTATTATATCACCACGGATACCGCAACTATAGGAACACAAATTAAAAATATACCGCAACTAAAGGAACAGTGTACCAATAGTGGAGGTATTATTTTTCACTGACATGCCGTGGGTTACTGCGATGAAATAATTTTTCTCATTAAATCAATGGTCGTTACTTTCCTTTACAACATTAACATTTACATTAATTGCGCTTCTAGAATTTAGGCGGTTAAATGAAGTTCGATCGTGCTTAGTACCTCCACTATTGGTACATCTACCCTAGTCCTAGTTGAAATACTAAATCAAACTACCAGACAACTTTTCATCCAATTTGGAGAAGATTAGGAGGTGCCTCAAGTAGAATTTGTGTTTTTTGGCTATATTTTACATTCAAAAAATTCTAACGAGAATTTGGAAAAACGAAAATCAAAATAAATACCACCAGTTGAGCATATTATTAGTACTTTACAAATTTGAGTCCATGATTATAGACGATGATCTTAAACTCTTGATCCGTCTTAAAAACGTGAGGAGAAGGCAATTTCAACGTACTCGCGATCCTGATATGAAAATTATATGGCAGGATCTGAAGAAAGAAATCAAGAAACGTTTTTCACAATTAAGAAACAAATTGAAAATAAAATTTCTCAATTGAGTCCTAAAATTTGTAATAAAATCTTGTTTTTATTTAATAACACGAAAAAGCATGTTACTGTAATTACTTTAGCAATTTTTCCCGCTCAAATAATGGCTATATCATGTTTAAACTTTAATTTAAAAATTTGGTCCATAAATGAACCTTGACACTTTTGATCATGTTTGACGTTCGCTTAGTCGACAAAAACACCACAGGGGTTTTAGTTCGACCACTGGGATTGTTCCTATCTGACATTTCGTAAGGGACACGGAAAACAAAATACACCCAAAATTTGAGTTCAAGCCAAAGGATGCGACAAAATCTAATAAAAAATTTTTTGGGCTTAAACCAACGGAAAACATTAAAAAATTGAGTAAACATGTGTATTTGGCCTAAACTTAAGCGTTTGGCACTAAAATTGAGGCAGGGCTTTAGGACCCAATTGGACCCTGGCTCTAAACCCTTTTGGAAATTTTCTAAAATTTTGATAAAACCTCAGAGGTTAATACCGGCATTGAAAGAGGAAAACAAATTATTACTAACTAATTGCGAAAAACCTCAAAAACTTGCTATGCAGTTTGAAAGTGCGCACAATTTAAATTTAGGACTTACTAGTCCAATTGAATATCAAGTTACTCAGGACTTCGAAAATATTCTCAATCAAGAGAACGTTTTCGAAAATACCTGGGAGACTGATTTGGAAGAAGTGAGAACTATTATTAAATAATTCAAAAATATGAAAGCTCCTGGCGATGATGGAATTTTCTACATCCTCCTCAAGAAACTTCCAGAAAGTAGCTTATCTTTTTAGTTGATATATTTAACAAATGTTTTCAATTAGCATATTTTCCTGACAAATGGAAAAATGCTAAGGTTGTTCCAATTTTTAAACCAGACAAAAATCCTGCAGAAGCTTCTAGCTATCGCCCAATCAGTTTGCTTTCCTCCATCCAGCCCTGTCGTCGTAAAATTTGAGCTTCTTAGTCGCCCCTTTTTGAGGGGGGCGTTGCTATAGTCCAGAGGGCGCTTCTACTCCCATGCGTTAATGAAGTTGTCTTATAAGAAATATCGCAAACATTTGAATATATAGGGATCGAATGTGATGAAGGTTGTGTTGCTATGTGTTTTCGACTTTCAGTCTTCATATACAGATCATCAACAATCCGTTTATGATCTGTATAGACCAGAACTGAAAGCCGAAAACTTGTTGCAACAACAAGTATCTGCCTCAAATTACAATATTTTTTTTTCTCATGTTCGGCATTTCAAAAAGGCAATGTACAAAATATGAAGTTTGCATATATTTAGAAAATCGTTCATTCGGTAAATATTATTGGCCAGTTTTTGCAGCTACTCTAACTAGTTTATTTTTCTAAGCTTTTGGATTGTGACCTCCCCAGACAACCAAAATGTACTCATAACGAAATCACCTGGAGGCTTTGTATGTGCAAAATTTCACTTATAAGATGTCGCGAAAAGGCTTTCTACGTACAAAAGTGGAGGCGATATGCGTGCATATATTATGTGATGAATAATAACATACAATGCGAGTGTTTAAATATTCCACCGAACTAATCTGTGATCTTATGCGACTTAACTTATGATAACAAATGTTGATTTGACAGCTGCTACGAATTGATTCGACTTACTTTGTACGAGTGTACGAGGCGAAACAAAATGTGCAAATGAACTCAGAAAATAAGTGTTTTATGCGAGGAAACTCATCAATTTGACGAGTTTATCCACGGTGTTTTGCGAGCTTGATATAATTAGTATGAATAAACGAGTTATAACGTGAACTTTCATGCGATTTCTGGTTGTCTGGGTCATAATTTAAAACGAGGGGTGCCGTAATGGTAAAAACGCGTTTTTTCTGATAAAATTAAAGATGGAGGCCAAATTTAAAATAGTCGGCAATTTTTTTTTATTGGGCTACAATTTTCTTCCATGCGATACCGTTAAGTTCGATTTGTATTTCAGGGTATGTAATAGAAGAGAGATACGTGAATAAGTACCTAACAAAATATGAGCATATTTTGCAAACTGTTTAGCTAGATTTCTGCAATTTGAGTTACCCAAACGCTGACCTCTTGTTAATGCAAACGACGACAAAAACTGTAATTCCAACGGTCCCGTTTCTGCGATAATTATTCAATCAAATCGAAACATGTTTTTATCGAAAAACTAAGTGTGTTCCCATTTTTTGTCAGACTAGAAAACTTTTAAACTTGACTAGGGTGCAAAAAAAGTTATAAAGTAAAGCATAAAATATAATATTCGTAAGGTTAGATGTTTTAAATGTTTGATTATGTTTGAACGTGAAGTAATATATGATGCATCCTTGAAGAAATATATGTATATATTTTTCTTGAATCGAATTATTAAGTCAACAAAGAACCTTTTTCCAAAAGCAGGACTTCTATGATGTTTCAACTTGCAGACAAATATATGACCTAACTTAAAAATAAAATATCGTTCTTAAGGTGAAATCAAAGTGAAAAAAAGTAAACAATTTCCCTGGATTTCCGTATATATCGCTATGGTTTATCTATTGTAGTTTTGCTTTCGATGTAATTTGGAATATTGGAATTGGCATGTATTAACTACAGAAGGTTATCCAACAAAAAAAAAACACGAAGATGCTGCTGGTTTATACTTGATCATGAATGTTCAACACTATGCCATGCAAATTATTGATCCTCAATGAAAAAGGGTTTACACTAACTGTTTTAAGAACATATGAAATGAAGATTTTTCAGCTTCAAACTTTAAGATATTTCATCAATCGTCAAAATTTCAACATAATTTTGCTTTCCATACAAAAAATGTGATTTATATACCAGGGAGCGATTTGTTGGTGACGATGGGGCGATAGTCCGGAAAAATGTATAAACACTACTTTATCTTTCAACAATTCGTTCATTGACTTTCAAGTGGATCATAAAGAACCCCTGATTTTCTACAACACAATTAAGGGCTATGCATAAACCACGTTGTTTGATTTTAGAGTTTTAAGAACCCTTTCTCATCCCAATCATCGTGTTTTTTATCCATACATTTTTTTAAAATTTATTCGAACCGTGGTTGTGGGTCCCTTAATGATCACTTCTTCTATCGAGAGACTTCTCGAGATAATTTAACCAGAAATTTCTTCAATAATACTGAATTACCATTGATCCTGATTAGGTCACTCGTTCCCGCAAGAGCTGACGACGCACAGTTAAAAATTATGAAGATTACACGTCATGTAAACTTCATTTATGCGATGTAAACATGATGTCATGTAAATTTAAGTCTGGAATCATGTAAAAATGTGTTATATGTCATGTAACCACAGAGGATCCTGCTGGGTTACATCACATATAATTGAAGTTTACATGACATATCATGTAAATATCCATGATACTCCACGCTCCAATTATGTGCATTATATGTCTCAGAAATTTACACGTTTCGTTCGAACTGTGCGCAATTAAAGGATCAAACACTACTCTTCACTTGATATACCGTGATGAATCAAAACCCGGACGAGACCAATATCCGGACACTCTAGTGGAATTTCATTATTTTAATGCTAAATATTTTTCCGAACGTAAAAATATTGCTGCTAGGACACATTTTAACTACCATTAACCATTTTAACGTAAAATAACATCCGAAGGAATTCTACACAATGTGCCACCGCAATTCGGCGATGAATAACGCGTTTGTTACGTTTAAATTTTGTGTAATACACATTTTATTGTGATTTGTTTGAGCTTGTTGCTGATTAAGTTGAATAGTTTCGCGAATTTAATGAAAATGCATATGATTCTGTGTTAAAAGAAGACTGTCCGGATTCTGGTACGAGTGGTTATGAACCCGGACACCGTGCTTGAGCATCGAATTCAAAAGGTTTCAACAACATATATGGCATTACAATTGTTGAAAAACATGGAGAAACTATTTAAAAGTGATATAATTGTGATTTTGAACATTATTATCTACAAAAAGTGTAAATTGTGTGTGATAATTATTGGGAATAAAGCGCACTTCATATTATCTTTTGAAGGCTTGTTAAAAACGTGTTTAAAGCTGTTCGAGGCCCTGTAACAGATGAACAACATCATTTTTCACAAATCAATGAATTTATGTAATTTTTTAATCAAGGTATGTTTGATTTTTTATGGTTCAATGTGAAATACAGCTGTGATTATTTAAATGTCCGGAATTTTATGCAAGTGTCCGGATTTGTGAACACGACATGACGCAGAATTATCATAATTTTCACTATATTATCATAAAATTCATTGTAAATTTTATGTTCAGCAGCAAGTTCTGACCTAACAGTTATCATTTTGTAGCAATAAGTTATCAAATACCCGCTAGCTATTTGCATACAGGCATTTGAATATCTGTATCACGTTAGGCGTCCGGGTATTGATGCAGCACGGTACATTAGTTAAGGCCATAAAGCAATCAAAATTTCATTGGGTTTCTTCAGGGCGTTAAGATGTAGCTGATCTACGTGAAACTCAGAGTTGCTCGCTGTCACTACAACGCAGATTTGTACAGGCCGACTGCGATACAATTCGGATTAATCTATATCTAAGACAAGACGTGACAGGTCAAAGTGCAAAATTGAAACCAATTGCCTGTCAAAAAAGACCACTTCTCATTGGTCGTTTTGGCAAAGGCCTACTTTCACATCGTTGAGTTGGATTGCAACAGAGCACTTTGTTGCTAGCCCAGCCGTGTTGCTTGTTCATAGATTAAAGTTTTTATCAAAAGTTTGGAAAATTCTCATGAAATCTTTTTGTTTCATATCTATTTATATTCGATGTTATGTTCAAGGCATGTACTCCTGTAATGAAAAAAAATATTAAAAAATCCCTAATTGTAGCAAACATAATAGAAATTAAGTTAATTTTCTCTAAAATTATCTACAGTTTGAATTTTAACCTGATTTTTTTAAATATTAGTTCCTCTGTTGTACTAAATTAATGTACCGCGCAAGATACAATCGAATTATGAGCCTTGATATTTAAATTTGTTCACGAGATTTGCCTAAAATGGAGACTGGTAACACTGGATTTAGTATCGTCAAGGTTATCCACTGAAGAACAACGGGGCAGTCTTAGTTGAGCTGTCACGTCCTGTCCTAGATCTATATCACATCTACATCATGCTGTCTACTCCATCGCCAGTGCATTGATGGCGATAGACTATGGATATCACTGATGGGTTAAGTTTAGCCTTCTTCTTCTTTCTGGCGTTACGTCCCAACTGTGACAAAGCCTGCTTCTCATATGAGTGTTCTTATGAGCACTTCCACAGTTATTAACTGAGAGCTTTCTTTGCCGATTGACCATTTTTGCATGTGTATATCGTGTGGCAGGTACGAAGATACTTCCATGCCCTGGGAATCGAGAAAATTTCCTTTACGAAAAGATCCTCGACCAGTGGGATTCGAACCCACGACCCTCAGCATGCTCATGCTGAATAGCTGCGCGTTGACCGCTACGGCTATCTAGCCTTAAATTAAGCAAATAAAATGGCAATTTATCAGTATGATATTTTTGACAGTGCTTCATATAGAATAAAACTATATGTTGGTCACTAAAAAACAATAAAAGCATGGATAGTTTCCACGTGATCACTCATTCTGCAGTGATTATGATCTAGAGTGCGCTGTCGCATCACTGCTGTTGGTTGTCAAATCTAAGTGATATTGATAGCTCGCAAGTGGTATTGATAGTTTTAGAGCATCAACCATCAGCTGATATGATTGATATTAAGCAACTCTGCGTGAAACAAGGTATCCAGGGCGTTGATTCAGATTAAAACTTTGATTGATTTTTTACAGGGCGTTAAGAGTCAATTCATCTATGTGGACTAATGTTAAATTACTGCAGGATGTTGATAAAGCATGGAATTTTCAATTAATATCCTACAGGGCGTTGAGATGTACGTGATTTACAAAAGATAAGGTCAAATTATTCCAGGGCGTTGATATTGCTTAGCATGTGCAATTGATATCCTACGGGACATTAAAATGATCTACATGAGAGAAGATTAATTATTATAGGGCGTTAATACAGATTGAAAATTACGATTGATGTCATACAGGGCATTAAAATGCCCCTAGTCAATGTGATTGTTGCACCTGATCTAGATGACGTAAAGATGTACCTTACACACATGAGAAAATGCGTTTTTAAAGCTAGTAATTTCCAATTGATATCCTTCAGGGCGATGAAATGTACTTGCTCTACGTATGACAAGGTCGAATTATTACTGGACGTTGATACATCTTGATAATTTCGATTGATGATGTATAGTTAAGATGCACTTGATGTTCATAGCATAAGCATAAGCATAGATGACCGTACAATTCGTAGTTGCTACTCCGTGATTGACAAGAACAATCGAAGTTGCACAGGGAATTAATGAATGGGGCTTGGGATTAACTTACCATTCTTCAATGTGCACAAATCGAGAGCTCAAATTTAAAAGTCAATTGGGCTGCTTGGGTACGTCAGGAGTTAATCATCAATATTAACCTCCTTTTCTCGAGCAGCCTAGATAGCCGCGTATTGTCGGTAGCGGTGGTTTCAACTGGCTAAGAATCAACACTACGGTTTGCCTGTTCCGGTGGTAAAAGTCCACCTCACAGGTGACCCCTAATTTATGGTGTGATGCGTACCGTGCCTAGGAATGAATGGTTAGGGGGGTCTAAATAAAACCTAACCGCAAACGGAGCCTGTGAGGTACCAGGGCGCCCTCCACAGTATTGAGTCCTTCCTGTGCTACCCGGAGCAATGGTGCAGGTGACCTTGTGTTTCTCCGAGATAATCGGCTGCCCTTCTTCAGTCTCTATACTGAGGCTTAATAAGGGTGGGATTATGAATATGTTAACATTTAATTTAAATTATCACCTATATGGATTCGCATTATGCGTATTCTGTGCTTTCTCGCCTTTGGCGACTTTAAATAGATACCGATCTGGTTTTTTCGTTGCTGGTCTTTTTCATGCTGAGATTTCAAAAAGCTTAATCCTGCCTAGTTTGGGTAGTGGCTACGGTTAGGCTAGCCCAGATCAATCTTCAGCATAAAAGAACAGCAACGATCAATCTTTGCAAACTCTTGCAAAATGGTGCAGCCCAAGTGGCGCTAGTTCAAGAACCCTACTTTCGTAGAGGGAACTTTTATCTGGGAAACCTTGTGGACCCAGTTTTTGCTACTTTCAGCAAACTTGAAATGGCAAACTCGCGCGCCATGCCCCGCGCATGCGTGCTCGTTAATAAAGCAATCGTTGCTACACTCATTTCTGAGTTAACTACCAGAGATGTATGTGCTGTCACAATCGATGTTTCTGTTGGTGACCTCAACAGGAAATACGTCTATTGTTCGGTATATTTACCACATGATGAACCATCCCCAACGGATGACTTCAAACGAGTTGTCGTACACTGCGTAACAAAAGGCCTTCCGCTGATTGTGGGCAGTGATGCCAATGCTCATCACTTCATCTGGAGCAGCTCAGATATCAATTTGAGAGGCTCCAATCTGATGGAATACTTAAGTAGTACAGACCTTGGATTACTTAACATAGGCAATCGCCCAACCTTCATTGTTTCTAATAGAGAAGAAGTGTTAGACATAACGCTCTGCTCGAATAGAATCAGTCACGAGTTGACGAATTGGCATGTATCAGATGAGGAATCATTATCTGATCATCGCTACATCTTCTTTGAACATTCAAATGTAACTGCGCAGACTTTGCGTTTTAGGAATCCCCGGTCAACAAACTGGGAACTCTATATTGAATTGGTTGCGACCAAATTTCATGGATATTCTCCGTCCATTGAAAATCCAAGTGATCTGGATGATGCCGTTGATACTACAACATCCTACATTATGGAAGCTTTTGAAGAAGCATGTCCTCTGCGATCTGTAAAGACTACAAGAGGGACTCCATGGTGGAATTCCGATCTGTCTAGACTCAGGAAACAATGTAGAAGGAGTTGGAACAGACGCCGTTCAGCTGGATCAGAGTCGTTCAAGTCGGCTCGCAAGGCTTACAAGAAGGCTCTTCGTTCTGCTGAACGATCCGGCTGGAAAAACCTTTGTACAAATGTTTCCAGTTTGAGTGAAGTCAGTCGGCTGAACAAAATCCTTGCAAAATCTAAGGATTTCCAAGTGAACGAAATTCGCTTACCTAATGGTGACTTTACTTCTTCCGATGAAGAAGTTTTAGAATGTTTATTCAATACACACTTTCCCGGATGTGTGGACATAGCATCTACGGATGAACCAAATGTCTTTTCATGTAGTTACGAGTCTCTGGCCTCGGCTCGCAGTATCGTAACTACTGAATCGATTCAATGGGCACTTAATAGTTTTGCTCCTTTCAAATCTCCAGGAGCGGATGGGGTTTATCCTGTTCTGCTCCAAAAGGGATTTGAGTTTATCAAACATGTTTTGAAAAAGCTACTTGTAAGCAGTTTTGCTACCGGGTACATTCCTAGATCCTAATAATCACACTGTAAAGTTTATCCCGAAAGGAGGACGTGCGTCGTATGAAGAAGCGAAGAGTTTTAGACCAATCAGTCTGACCTCTTTTCTTCTGAAATGTCTAGAACGCATTATCGATCATCACATCCGTGATGTTTATTTAGCAAACATGCCTCTTCATGTCAATCAACATGCTTACCAATCTGGAAAGTCCACTGTGACTCTTTTACACAAAGTTGTATACGATATCGAGAAAGCATTCGCTCAGAAGCAATCAGGCTTGGGTGTTTTCTTGGATATTGAGGGTGCCTTTGATAACGTGTCTTTCGATGCCATATTGGAAGCCGCACGAAACCATGGGCTACCTACAATGATTACCAATTGAATTCATCAAATGCTCAAAAACCGACATCTCTTCTCGACATTGCGTCAAGCAGCGATTCGAAAATTGAGTGTTAAAAATATTTTTTTAATACTTAATGATAGCTTGTAACAAGTTACATAGTGTCATATTTTACATGTTAACAAGTTCGCCGTCCATGAACTTCACTGGAAGTCAAAAATAAAGACTCACATAAACAACAGAGATAGTCCTCCGATTAGGAATCGATTTTACCCCGAGTGGACATTTATTTCAATAGCGTTTTCAGCTGTCGTAAAACCAAAAAATAATTTCTCCTTCATGTTTTATCAAAAATAAAATAAAGTAAATGATGATGTAGACGCAGAACAAATAATGACATTTAAAAAATTTCACATGCGAAATAGTTAAAGAATAACAGCCAAATATTGCAACTGCTGTTACTTCTATGTTATCCAATATAATTTTGTTGTTTATTTTGGCAGTTTACAAGTTAACATTTTACATTTACAAGTTAAGATAGAGCGTGGTGGAAACTGTATAAACATCTGCTCAAAACATGAAAAATCAAAGGGTGTCGATCTTACCCACAGTGTCGGTTTTACCCTGATTTCCCCTGCTAACGAACCGATCACTTTTTCACTACTTCGCTACCGACGCGCGACAAGTTTGATCCTGCCCTCATCGACCGCCCCCGCAGGAGCAAGCGTCAAGGTCGAAGGATCAAACACTACTCAGTTAAGATGCACTTGATGTTCATAGGATGAAGTCAAATTACTCCCCAGAGCGTTGGCACTGCTAAGAAAAGCTTGGAATTTTTCATTGATGTCCTACAGGGCGTCGCAATGTACCAGATCTACATGGAACGAGGTCAAATTACTCCAGGGACTTGACAATTCGACTTGATATCGAAGAGGGCGTTTATATGTCGCTGATTTACATGATACGAGGCCACAGTACTCCAGGAGGTTGGTACAGTTAGGAATTTCCAATTGATGTTCTACAGGACGTTAAGATGCACTTGATCTACATAAAGAAGATCAAATTATTTAAAGGCGTTGATAAAACTTCAATTTTTCATTGATGCTCTACAGGGCGTTGAGATGTACTCTATCGATATGGGATTAGGTTACATTACTCCAGGGCATTGATAGAGCTTGGAATTTCTATTGATGTCATAAGATGCATTTGATTTACATGGGATGAGGTCAAATTATTCCAGGCGTTTATACAGCTTGAAATTTTTGAATGATGTCCTAAAGGGCGTTAAGATTTAGCTGATCTGTATGAAACAAGATCAAATTACTCTAATGCGTCCATACAGGAATGTTCAATTGATATAGGGCATTACGATGCACATAATCTACGAAAGATAAGTTTAAATTAGCGCAGGGTGCTCATATCTCTTGACATTTGTCCCACAGGGCGTTAAGATGTAGCTGATCAACATGCGACAAGGTAATTTACTCCAGGGCGTTAATTAAGCCTGAATTTTCAATCGGTGTTCAACAGGATGATAGATAAGGTGACGTAACGGTAGGGCGTTGATACAGCTCGTGAATTTAGATTGGTTTTATACAGGGCGGTAATATGCGCTTGATCTTGAAAAGTTCTATATGAAATCAGGTAAATTACTCCAGAGCGTTGATACAGGTTGGCAATTTCGATCGATGTCTGATGGGGCGTTAGATGGTTTGTTGATTTCGCGAAGCTCTATCACATTATTTTTGATGACTAAGAGTGTAAAATTCTAAAAAAACGTCTGAGAAAAGCTTCTTAGTCGTTGACTAAGCGCGACTAAGCAGGACGACAGGGCTGCCTCCATCAGTAAACTTTTTGAATAGGTCATTTTGAACAGAATGATGACCCACATCAACGAAAATTCAATGAACAGTTCGGATTCCGCCATGGACATTCGACCACTCATCAACTTTTACGTGTAACAAATTTGATCCGTTCCAACAAATCTGAAGGCTACTCTACTGGTCTTGCTCTTCTAGACATAGAAAAAGCATTCGACAGTGTTTGGCATGAAGGTTTGATTGTAAAATTAAAAAACTTTAATTTTCCAACATACATTGTTAGAATAATTCAAAGTTATCTGTCAAATCGTACACTTCAGGTTAATTATCAGAACTCCAGGTCTGAAAGACTTCCTGTAAGAGCTGGTGTTCCCCAAGGCAGCATTTTGGGACCAATATCATACAATATTTTCACATCTGACTTACCTGAGTTACCTCAGGGATGTCAAAAATCTTTGTTTGCGGATGACACAGGCCTCTCCGCCAAAGGACGAAGCCTGCGTGTCATCTGTAGTCGATTGCAAAAAAGTTTGGATATTTTTTCTTCATAATTGCAGAAATGGAAGATTTCTCCTAATGCTTCCAAAACTCAACTAATAATATTCCCACATAAACCAAAAGCTCTTTATTTGAAACCTTCAAGTAGACATGTTGTCATGATGAGAGGGGTTCCAATAAATTGGTCAGATGAAGTTAAGTATCTAGGGCTCATGCTAGATAAGAATTTAACTTTCAAAAATCACATTGAGGGCATTAAAGCCAAATGTAACAAATATGTAAAATGTCTCTATCCCCTTATTAATAGAAAATCAAAACTTTGTCTTAAGAACAAACTTTTGATATTCAAAAAAATTTTCAGGCCAGCCATGTTGTATGCTGTACCAATATGGACTAGCTGTTGTAATACCAGGAAGAAAGCTCTGCAGAGAATTCAAAATAAAATTTTGAAAATGATTCTGAGGCTTCCTCCCTGGTATAGTACCAATGAGTTACATAGAATATCCAATGTTGAAACATTGGAACAAATGTCAAATAAAATAATTGATAATTTTAGGCAAAAATTGTTGTATTGCCACGATTAATGCGTTATATGTTTAGATTTAGTTAGGTTAAAAAAAACTTATTAAAAACTTTTTTTTTCTCTTATAAGCAGGTGAAATCAACTCACCTGTAAAAAAACTGAACTGCTACGGCAAATGAAATGTAATATGTTGTTAACAAAATGTTAACAAAATCTTAGATTTGTGTTACCTAAATAGGATGATAGTGTTGTCTAATAACACAGAACACCTAGATATAAGAAATAATGAATGTAATGTTTGGAATGATACTAATAAAAAAATTTAAAAAAAAAATGTTTAGTAGTCGAAAATTGGAAAAATGCTACATCAAAAGGCTTTCTTTCTATAGATCAATGAATCCCAAATCACTCCTTCAGTTGTTTGTTTTCTTATTCCTTGTTTCAATTTCCTATAAACAATCTGCTTCTTTTGATTTTCCTAATTCCGTAGCAATTTCATCTGCCTTCGTCTATTAACGATAATGTTCAAATTATGCTGTTGTGTAACCAATGACTGGAATATTACGTCGATAACTACCATTAGTAATATATAATATACTGAGTGTATGTCTCTCTACTGACTAGTTGTTTCCAGTTTTCTCCATTGTTTGGTTTTTAGTGTTATCTGTTTAACTTTCTTGCTTAGCTAGGTATAAATATTTTCTTTACCTTCGATAGTGTCATTTTAGCGATCGTTTTGGATGATCTATGTCTGTTTTGTTTTTTGGTTGATTAATTGCATACTGATCTTCACGTGCGAGTCGAATTTCTTTCAAAGTAACTTCCTAAACTGATTTATTACAATAACTAGATTATCCACCAATTTGATTTATGCGAAACGAGATTTGAGTTCGCCCCAATTTTCCATCGCAAGAACGGGAAAACTTGGAGCAAGGCCAGCTCTCATCGCATCGAGACGTTTCGTGAGATCTACTTGTTCAACAGTACGTACGTTTTGTTTTTTATTATGAAGAGTTATTATTCAATCCATTTTGGTTGGTGTGAATAGTCGCACAACTATGCTCTAGTTGTTATTGTTGTTCTAGGTTTTTATCGTAACATATATCTTCTCAGTAATAAGGCCTCCATTGATTTCTTCGCATCGTTAGTCAAGGAAAATTCCTCGTGTGGTTTGCGTGTTGTATGTGAATCTGCTATCTGCTATCTCTATAATTTCCATATAAACTTTTTATTAGTGAGTTTGTGTGGTCTAGAGGTGATCTGTACATTGAAGGTTGCATGTATTTGGTGACGTTAGATTTGTTTGAACTAGAATGTGGTGTATTTTCAGTGCGACGTTGCAGCTTCTATTTAAAAATCGAACTAATGTTGACTCTTTACTCTGTGTCCACAACAGTTGCAGTTTCTTGGGTGAAACTTATGCCTCTTGTTGTATGTGTGACATTCGCTTCATGAAACACCCTGTGGTAAAAATCTAACATTTTCATTTTTTACTTCTTTTGTGGTTAACATTTGATATATTATCAATGCATCTTCGGTCATCACTACTACATTTTGAATGTTTTTCGACTTAAGAGACGTGGTCCCTTGCTTGTGTATCGTGTGTTTTAAAAATCTCTCCTTGCTATTCTGTTGACTAGTATTTGAATAAGTGATTCAATTAGCTAAATATTTTCCTCTACTGATCCAACTTTTAGCTGGATCGCTAACTTATGTGCAATCGGTAAGTATATGAGGTTAAGTATTCCTACTTCAACATTGGTGGGTGAAGTGATACTTTCGCTTCCGTCTTCTGTCCCTGCTGGAAGATGTCAGCCGAAAGCCTTCACTCACTCAATTAAGTGTTTTGCGCCCAATTCCCATTTTGTTAAGAGTTTTTGTGATCATCGAGAAGGTAGTAATTACATCAAAAAAGTAGCCTCTTGGTTCAACAAGCGCTTAGGCCTTTCGTACTAGGGTAACCCAAAAACGATATCAACACTACATATTGGATAATCGCCAAAAACTGAACCTCTCCGATTCCGATTGGTTTAGAATTTTGCTTTCGATAAGTTTACATCCGATTGGTAAGAATTTGTCCTGTGTTCGAGATGGCAGTTCAGTTGTGTGTTCTTCTCGAGTCCGCTACATGACTAGATAATACTCGCGCTGGCATATACTGCTCCGTTTCCGATAATACTATATACATAACAAGCACCACCGTTGAATAGGCCCTATAACCATCCCTGGGATTGGAAGTGTCCCCGTACTGGAGTGACCCCGGGAATCCTGTAGGAAGGCTGCTGATGTCGCTGAGAGGCTCCACTTGGACCGCCAGATCGTCCACCGGGATTCGTCAGCTCATCGATGGTCACTGCTCGACCCTGTATCCTTAGGAGAGGTTCCGTCGAGCTGATTCTCACGTGCGATGGGTTGTCCACGCTTTCCTCCGTCGTGGAAGGAGTCAACGGAGGTTCCAGCTGATTTTCCATCGAGTTGTGCTGGCTTTGCGTTTGTTCGTGTCGAGGTGTTTTCAGCGGAACGCCGATGTCCTCCGTAGCGCCCTCTACGATGACACCGCCGGCGTTGCCGACCACGCCCTCTTCACAGCCGCTGCGAGACGACGGCACACTAGAAGCACGTTTCAGTACCTGGAAGAGAAGAGAATTGAAATCATTTGAACAGGCATTGCAGAATTCGCTCTCATTTGGCAAACGAAAAAAACATCGCATATGTATCGTCTGTGATCGGCAGTATTTTACCAGTTGTAACAAGTTTGATAAATAGCAGCAGCGAACGAGAGCCCCAAAGAGAAAGAGCGACGATAAATCTATTTTTTCTCACTCATTTACCATTGGGGATCGGAATTGTATTTCATTGGTTGATAAATATTCCCCAAACAGCTGATACCAATAGTGTCCTCCTGGTTAGGAGCTTGTGTATACATATGAGGTTTTATCATTTAAATACTAGTTTATCCTTTATTGAACCACTCTAATAATGATCAACATATTTCAGATCACTCTAATATGAGGTACACTTAATTTACAAACTTGACTGGGTATTCGTAAGTTGAATCTGTTAGTAAAACGAGAGTTTGCCTTTTGGAGTCTACTTGTAGGAAATCAATTTTATTATTTCGAGAAATTATGCGTTTTTAGAATCCTAACAATATTATTGATTTATTTGTTTCTTAATCAGACTAACAAGCGTGCGAATTAGGGTCTGCCAAGAATTCCTTGAAATTTGGGCATATGGATCGTCATGAGTAAATAGAAATCAATTCATCAATTACCCTACGACCACATTTTTACGACCTAAATTCAGATTAACGACCGTTTTTATAAATGATCAATATCTTTAAAAGTATTCAAAATACAGGATCATGATGTTCAGCAAAATTGTTCAGTAGTTTAAGGGCTAACATATGGTGGTCATTGAATTGCGGAATTCTGCCACTAGGTGGTGCTAGTGAGCATCGAAATTTTCTTTTGCGGATAGCTCAGGACCATGACCACTTAGAAAGATGGCGCCTTCAGTAAAGTTGTTCAGTAGCTCAAGGACTATCATTATAAAAACTATGAGATTCGAGATTTTGCCACCAGGTGGCGCTAGTGGCGCAATTTCACTTAAGCAGTGTTGCCCGCTACGACAAAATGTTGAACCCTTTATGAAAAACTGGATTACAGTTGAAGAGTATTGCTATGTTGCTAAG
Source organism: Aedes aegypti (assembly GCF_002204515.2). Taxonomy (NCBI): domain Eukaryota; kingdom Metazoa; phylum Arthropoda; class Insecta; order Diptera; family Culicidae; genus Aedes; species Aedes aegypti. The sequence continues at coordinate 445,175,959 of NC_035108.1, forward strand.
CATTCTATTTTTCTGTTCCGCTTAAATTGTATGGTTTTGATCGTTTCTTTATTCTGCTTAAACAGTGTTGCCAGCCACATTAACAATTGTGATTCGGCCGACTGTATGGCACACAACACTTCCTCCAACTTTGGTGAAAATTCGGTATCGTTATCCTTAAAATTTTTTGGTATTTGCATATCACACCCCCATAAAATTGGCTCTTTTGATAGCAATCGAGCAGTGTTGCCATCTATTACCAAAATATGAAAACTTGAATGGCCATTTTGGAAAGGTCTTAACCAGGTATTGAAAATGCTCAGCTCATGAGCAAAAATCAGTCTATTTTAGGCACACTTGATGATCAGCTAAGGGGTAGGCCGTGATTTGCCAAGCTCGCTGAGCGTTGACGATCATCGATCGTGAATTTGAAAATATTCTAACGAGGGAATCAAAAGTTATCGTGATTTTAAAGTTTTGAGCTACTATGGAAGGGATATTCACATTAGGGCAATTCAAATTTTAAAAATGTTTGAAAATACAATTTCCCATATGCTCGTTACCATCCTTACCATAAAAATAGTGTTCTGTGAAATTTTCAGCTTTCTAGGTGGTGATTTAAAGGTGGCCCAAAGACAATGTTGGTTTATATGGAAATTACTAGGGAGAAATTTTGAGATATGTTCCAAACACGCTAGTACTGTAATGTAAGTAGAAACTGATCATCCCATATTGAAAACTCATTCTTCAAACCTCAATGAAGAATGTTGCTGAAGAAGCAAATCCCTTTTGAGCTAGTTTTGTTTGGGATTTTTGTACATGTTTGCAGGGCTATAATCTCATATTAAGCAAAATAATAGCAATCAAACTCATGAATTACTCTTTTGCTATCCGTCGGATTGAATTGCTCTCTTCAGCAAATTTCTTTATTATGGTTTGAAGAATGAGTTTCCACTATGGGATGATCAGTTTCTACTTACATTACAGTACCAGCGTGTTTGGAACATATCTCAAAATTTCTCCATAGTAACCTACATTGTCTTTGGGCCACCTTTAAATCACCATCTAGAAAGCTGAAAATTTCACAGAACACCATTTTTATGGTAAGGATGGTAAGGAGCATATGGGAGATTTGATTTTCAAACATTTTCAGCTTTTGAACCGCCCTAATTCACATGCTTCAAAATACTCACCAGCGGTGCATTATTTTTAATTTGTAAACCAGCCAAATAATCATCAGCTTTGCATTAAGCATTCAAAACATGTGATGTCCAAGTATCTTCTCTGTGAATTTGAAATCATTTCTTCGATACAATCAGAAGGAACAGTGGTTTGTATATGTGCCATTGTTTCTTTGAAGTTCAAATAAGACCTTATTTATATGGCTTTATTATATTAACTAGTGGTCCCGGCAAACTTTGTCTTGCCATCAAGTAGGCTGTTGAAAAACGATTTTGATCGTCCCATATAAAATGACAGTTTCGTTCGCGATCGTTTTTTCAACTTTCCCGGTAAATATCTTGGGTTTTTATACACACAAACACGTCGGAACCCTTGACGAACAAAACTGAGAAAGAATCATTCAAATCCGTTGACCCGTTCGTAACCCATTTCGTGACATACAAACACCATTCCATTTTTATTTATATAGATGTAAAAATTTTACAAACAAAAATGTCCATAGGATTGACACTCGGTATTCAAAAGATATAGCTGTCAAGCTTCGTAGTTAGTTTTAGGAAACTTTATCGAAACATAACATAACTGGAGAACTTAGAAGTTTTGGACCTGTTTTTAAGATTTATTTTTGATCGTTTAATATGGTCTCCGCAACACACATTTTATCATTACGACACAAATTAACTTTACAGATATGTATTAAACTGGTATTTTAATGAAAAAAGGCAGTGCTTCATTTCAGCACAAACAAATGGGTTCGTTTTTGAAAATTTTGTTTTATTTTCGGCGTTTTGTTGGGCAGTGCTTCGTTATAGCCCGAATAAGCGTATTGGTGAGCCTGAACAAATTGAATGTGATTCCATGTTGCTCAGTCGAGTATGGATTATCAACTAGTGAGATCGTTTTATGCTACTGTTTTAAATAGGCTTTGTATGATGGTTCGCAATTTATTCGTGACAGCGAAGGGAACACGTTTATATGTTTGTTCAAATAATTGTTAGTAGTCAGTTATTGTCGAAATAAATCTTGTTTCATGTTTTCCAAAATATTAAAATGTAGCAAGCCTTATGTTTGGTTTACTTTTACATACTTACACGAGATCCTTGAATTGTTCGATACTATAAGAGTCGACTTTCCATTTAGATACTGATGGATTACTTTTTGGATGGATGTTGCATGATCCGCAACATGCAAAATCTTTGAATGATTTGTCATCTAAGATGTCGTCATATTGAGTCTTCAGTCAAGTTGTGTACATATGAAAGGATTTCTTTTTATATAATTCTTTATGTTGTTGACTTTACTATGTTTAAAGGGAGGTGTAACCAGTGAAAATGAAAAGATGATCCCTAGGACTCTTGTAATTGAGCATTTGTTCACCAAAACGAATCCTGTAATATAACTCCTTTCCATTTTCCAAACTTCCAGTGATTTCTCGTGGATGTGAAGAGGACCCCAACGGCTTTCTCAAAGATAGTGGCACGTAAACATTTCTTCCATAGTCCCAATTGATCTGTATTCGGACGCAGGCGGCGCCGATATTGCTTGGTATAAGCAACGAGAATTTCATTGCTTTACACACTGGTGGTGCAACTTATCCTCAGTAGCATCCGTTGGTTCCTTGTGCAAGTATAGATGTTCTTGTGATCACAAAGAAGCAGCAACGGGCGGTAAAATCACGCTCTTATATCACGTTGACTATCATATTGGCACGAATTTGTTGCATTTGGGAAAGGGAAAAAAACATTATACGTGCTAAATAAATATTCAAAATTTGCTTTATAATATCTCCAACACTTCTAAGTACTCTAGTTACGTTGTCCTTTGATAAAATTTTCTCAAACTAACTGCGAAGATGCTCGACAGCTATACAGTCACCCCACAGTTATGGATAGCACACAGATATGGATCAGAGTTGGATTAAAACGGGAATATCTCATCAAATATAGTTGCAATTACGCAGAACACATTTTACTAACGTGAAACATAAATCGGTACAGCATCGCAATCAATTAAAATATGCTTAAGCATATTTTGTCCGTTCGTAGGAAATAAAATGTCATCCGTATTCCCAGAAGCGTTGATTCATAACTGTAGGGCATTGAAACCCATACCACAGTTATGAATCAAAGATAAGACGATTCCGAAACAAACGCCAAAACGTATGCTTTCACTAGCACACCATTCGTTTACCTCGCAGATAAATTGCTGTTATAGTGTTTTGATCCATAATACGAATCCTTCTCTCCCACTGATCCACATCTGTGGGGTGGACATCGTTTGCAATTTCCATCGAAATCGACACTTTTTCGTAAATAACCGGGTGTTTTGAGGTGTATTCTCAAAAACAACTATATTTAGTAGTGCCAGGGAAGTAATTTTGTTTTGTACAGCGTCACCATGTTTTTTAATTATATATTGTTCTGAAAAATTACCCTTAGTTGATCCATAACTGTGGGGTAACTGTATCTTTTGAATGCCGAGTGTCAGTCTCATGGATATTTTTTTTTGTAGATTATGTACATCAATATAACTGAGCCATATAAATAAGGACTAACATGAACTTCATAGAAAAAATGACGAATATACAAATCACTGTAACTTCAATGTTTTGAATGATTAATGAAAAGCTTTTGGTTACTTGTCTTGTTTACAAATTAGTAATGATGCACTGCTGGTGCATAAATTGAAGCATGTGAATATCCCTTCCAAAATAGCTCAAAACCTTCAAATCACGATAACTTTTGATTCCCTCGTTAGAATATTTTCAAATTCACGGAAAAGATGCTTGAATACTATATCTTCCGAATGGTAGGTGCCAAATTCTTGGACATTTTTTGTGTTAATGACGGTTTCTGGCACACCGTGAGGCGTCTATTTTGTAAATAGAGCGGATTCATGTGACTCGTCTGTAGTCATTGTCGATCGAAGTAAGCTGGCATATTTCAGATGTCACCCATCGACTACCTTAGTAATCCAGTCACAAAGAGTGACAACAGGTAATAAACCCGAGTGACAGAGCCTAGTAGAGCGAAGTGTTTGGTACACGGAGAAATCAGATTACCCAAAAATTAAGTTCTTTTTACTCAAATTTGGGTGAACTGCATTTAGTTTTTACCTACGGTTGGGTTGTTTTGCCTCTCTCGCAACAGCAATGTTGTCAAAAACAGAGAAAGAAGCACTGACCCATCGTCGAAGTTCAATGGAATAAGACAAATTTGGGTTCTATCGAGTTTACCCAACATTAAGTTGTTTTAACCCACTACGGAGACTTCGAAAGCTAACGCTGGGTAGTTTTTTGCACTGAGTTGTTTTTTCGCTGTTGTCAAAGGAGAACTACCTAACGATAGCTTTATGACAGTTTACCCAAATTTGGTTTATCTCACGGAAGAGCAGGAAGTCAGAAGAAGTCAAAGTTGGGTAGATTTGTGGCTCCGTGTAGTCAGTGACTCCAGTCGAGTCGTTTTTAATCGACTCGACTTACAAAATAGGGCACTTAGTCTCTATTCGTTTCGCTGCGTTAGTTAGTTAACGAAAATCTCTATTTTCGATGTTGTGCGATAGAATAAGTTATACCAAATAAACAAATCAATAAATGAAGGACAATTTCGCGAGTAGACATATCACAGAACAACGAGTTACATTTGTAATGTTCTCTTTACTAATTTTGTGGGGAACGTTAATCTGTTAGCCCCACGGGCTGAGAAGGTTTCGTTTAAGGGGGTAGGATCCGTCAATAATTTAATAATTTTCAAAAGCAGTTTTTTCGTTCAAAATCATGAATATTTTCATGAAAATGTGTTCACTGTATTTTATTCACCAACCGATACATAGTGATCAAATTTCAGTTTTGAACAGAAAAATTGCTATTGAAGTTTCTATGACGGACCCTTGAACGTTAAAGTGTCTGGGTCCCATAGTAAATCCCGTAAACGATTGTATTTTGTTAAGCTTGATTACTTTTTGTCGGCAGCTGTTCGGCTTATCCTGCATAAACTAATCTGAATATCCGATCATAACTAAAAACGAGCATGTTTTTCACATCTTAATCGATATTTTCCTTATCATGGGTATATTACCCTCAGTCCCCAATATTGGCACAAATTGATCAATTCATAAATTTGGCTGCTTTCGAGCTATTTGAGCACGTCACAAACCATGTGCTTCCTTGGATGGACCATTTAATTTTCATATATTTGTAAGGTTCCACTCAATTGGCTTAGGCATATTTGCACATTATTTAGTTATTTATCGCAAATTGATCGTTTTCCCAGTAGAAGCAAGACGATATCCTATAAGTGTTCATTTTACCACCCCTTCCCCTTATACTTCTTGACAACAGTGTAAGTTAATGGCAGTTTCAGTATAGTTACACATCAGTTGCAAAAAATGTAAGATTTTTGGGTGATGTGTAATAAACGAGTCACTTGTTGACAGTGGACAACACATGCCAAAAGTTTTTCATACGTATTGTGAACTTTGATATAAAAACTTTAATATTTTACGACTAGTTTTTGTTTTCATAGATATTTATTCAGTGATGAGTTAAAATTGTTCGATTCACAATATGCAGCCTCTCCAACAACTTTTTAATAGTTGTCATAATTTTAGATTGGCTGTCTTCAAACAGTTATTCGGAAGTGTATCAGCCGCAAGATGAAATTAAATGGCGGATTATGATAGGAAAATACATGATTTTGGAATCACAAACAATAAAATACAAATGAGAAACACTGCTGATTTGAGTAACAGTGTTAATTTCCATTTTTTATGGCAGTCACTATGGCATATTATCTAAGAAATCCTGGTATCATGTATAATTCAATTTAAAATAATAAGATACTTCATGGGTGCGTCAATTTTGGGCAATTATAATTATTTATTTCACCACAAATTCAAATCTGCTTGTTAAATTTAATATTTACTTGTGAATAATATTATTTTTGTTTTATGGCTGTAGCGGTCATGCGACTCAAAGGTAAAGGGAGTCTATAGAAGCAAATGATGGAAACGAATAGGTGCATAGGCGTCGCAAGGGAGCCACAAGATTGAAATTTAATTAGGTGGTGAAAATTGAGCAAGCCATTTTAAAGTCAGTAAGCATCGAAGCGTCCTGTATTTTGCCTAGCTTCTCTATTGGAAAAGGGTTGGCTCAAAGCTTTGAGCTTTGCTACCAACACAGGCATGTTGTGATAATAAAAATTCACACAAATGTGTAACAACGATTAGAACGGTCGATTTTTGGAGGTTATCAAAATCAATGATTGTTAAAAATTGGCTGGAAAATTCGATAATTTACATTTTTTTATTTTTAAAAAAAGGCTTGTTCTTCGAAAGCATCATCAATCAGAATCCTGATGGAAAAAATCAAGTTATTTTTGGAGCAACAATTTTACAGATTTAATTAAATCATTTTTCCCGTATATTTTTGAAGAAAAATATTTTAAATTTGAAGGGAATTGATATGAGTAGAATGTGTTGGTTAAAAGTACGTCCTGACGGAAGTACTAATATAGTATTAATCTGAAAAATAACTTACGCCTTCATAGAGTTACTTATTAAGTCCCCACGTCACATTTAAAGCACTATAGAAACACGATTGCTTTATTCCTAGAAGACCTATCAAAGTACATTGACAATCATGAAAATTGGCAAAACTGCTGTAATAAAATCCATTTTATTTTCCATATATCATTTTCATAATATGTTATTCTGAGATTACCAATTGAAAAAATCGGAGAAAACCGTTTACAATTTGCTGTAGAATGATAAATATGCGTACATGATTTTAAAAGTATGAGACTTTTTAGTAAAACTACCATAAACAGTAAAATTTATACTTAAGACTGTGGTTTAAACTCACGATTCAGCTCTCTTTAATACAAATATAGTTTCTTTAGTAATCCAAACTAGTTTTGAACACGCTTTTCACTTTTCTCTGTTGCTGAGAGTGAAAGGATGGTGTATCAGCAAATTTGGCCATAAATGGGTAAATCACAAAAGTTACCTAATGTCAGAGAATGGTGGAATATAACTTTTTTTTAAAGCTATACCTTTAGTCGAATAGTAAAGGATACAAACATACAATTTGTTCATAAAAATTAGGATTTATGTTTTGCGAAAAATAATGTTAAACTATGACGAACAGCTTTTCGTAGGAGTTTTTTGAAAAACTATTTTGCTCTTCAACCAAAAGCATTTTCTAAGATTTTATATTTTCATAGCATTATAGAATAATAGTTCAACGGTACACAGAAAACCGTTTACGATTTTATCAATAAATAAAAAAGATATAGCATAAACAAAGTGTCCACTTTATAAAATGAACAGTCCTTAGCAGGTGTCGCTGAACATGAAACATGTATTAATATTAGCAAATAAACACATTTCAATTATGTAACCCTTGGTGGTACTGTGGTAAAGCGTCCGATTCTTAGGATAGAGGTCCCGTGTTCGAGGCTTGGTGGAAACTTTTTTTTATTTTCATCCAAGTTTGTTGACATCGTATGTCTGATCGCAGAATGACTGAAAAAGTAGTGCCAAGTACGCATATAGCCTCCACTTTGGTAGGTATATAACCTTTTCGTGCATCCTATACGATTGAATTGATTCATATAGAATGATGTATAACAAAAGTTATACCAACCAAAATGTTGACTGGGGTGTACCTACAACATTTTTCTTGTTACAAGGGTTCCTATTGTAACTAATGAAAATGTTACGCAGTCATTGCTGTTGCTTACTTGTAACAATGTGTGATGCTTGGGCAACCACTTCGTCACCTTGTATTACACAGCGTAACAAAAATGACATGTTTGCTTGTCTAAAGGATCAAATTATGTGTCTCTAGTAGATATGGGGTTGCTGAATCTGGTGCCATTCTCAGAAATGTTCCAGCATGTCACAATTTTTAGCTACAGGTCGCCAAAATTGTATAAAACACTGGTTTTAGTAATGTTTACATGAAATTTAAAGTACCGTAAAACGGGGTAACTTTGATAGTTTTTTCGAAGAAAACTTGAATATTTATGCATGCTGTTTCAAAGAATTTTAATTCATATTTTTAAAACAAGTACTGGTATCCTAACTATCGATTCCAGTTGACCGATTTCCAAAAGATTTATTCTTAATGGATATTTAATTTTTCATATAATCGAAAGTCGGTTTTCTGTTTTGGGGTAACTTTGATAATGGAGCACCACTCGAACAAAATTGAATGAATTACAGAACATTTGTAGGGCGTTGCATATCTTTAGACGTTTAACGCTATATGGAAATTTCTGACTTAGATTACAAAAATGGTCCCAGTTTGTAGAAATAGTATTCGCTAAGAGTTTTGAGACCGAATTCGAGTTCTACTATAACTAGGCTATCAAGTATAAGTGACGAATTCATTATGACTTCATCAAATAGTGCTCGTAGAACAGATTGTTTGAGAGCATTTCAAAATTGCTAAAATCTTATAAATTTTCCATATATGCATATAAATCCTCAAATGTACTTGATTCCAACGGAAATAGCTTTAACATGAAGTGTCATACTAATACTCTTTACTTTGGCATTCGTTTTGCTTAACAGATTTACAGGAACTTTGTTATTTCGTTTAGTATGTTGAGAGTCTCGCATTATCAAAGTTACCCGCATTATCAAAGTTACCCCGTTTTACGGTACAATTTATCATACTTTTTTTGTAATCTAATCCACCAAACATGCAAAATAGAACTTGGACTTTCATTTCAGACATAATTTGATTGAAATTGCGCGATTAAATTTTGATTTAACCGATTTTTTCAACATGCTACAAAATTCTTCGTTTCTTCTAAATGGCAAAATACAACAATTCTCTAAACCATCAAAAAATAACTTTTCCGTATCGAAAGTAATACAAACTTTGATGATAAGTATTATTATACACATAAAGTTTGAATTCTGTGGCAAATTAAGCCAATATATTACCTAACAAGCTGGCAAACTTGCATGCAAGTTGGCTGAAATAGTCATTTTTTGCATTTTCAACAGTCAATATCTCAAAAACTAGACGTGTTATGATATTTCTGAAAACGGCAATGGATTCAGCAACCCTTAATTAAGTGAATAGCGGTATTTTGGTGCAGGAGACAAAAACGTGTTCCACAGTGTTACGGGTAATGGATACGAATGAGTTGAAGCAAAGCTTGTCACTCTGGATATTACGCTACTGAAGAATCATGATTATTACTCCAGGAACCATGATTTGCGATCCTGATATTATGACCTATCCAATTTATAAATTTCGTTATTTGTAAATCATGATTTGGGCACAGACAAACAGACGTCACACTCTCATCATTGTCCATCGACCAACCTTTTAACGGTCGATTCAAATATATTATAGTTGGTCAATCCACCATCCGTAGCGTTCGCATCGTTTTTGTTTGCGTATGACGTTTATAAACTACCGCCACCTGTTGGCCTATCGGCCAAACACACCGATTTTAGCATTGGGCGTACATGTTCTCTCGACTATGAAAATCATCATCGCAATTTGTTCTAAGTGTTACGTCTGTTTGTCTGTGATTTGGGGATCAGATTTTTCCGTGAAGTTAAGCGAAATCTACTCACATGTTGTCAAATCAACCTGAAGTAATGGAAATTGTTTCTTACAGTATGGCCCATAAAAAAATACGAAAATTGTTTGAACGTGAATATACCATCAACAAACGTTATTTTCATTGTTTTTGATAGTAAATGTAATATCTGATTATTGTAGTATATTCTGACACAACTTCGCTATCCAGGACAATTTTTAGTCATATTTTTCTTGCTGTCCTAAATAATATAATAAAGCAAATAAGTTCAAAGGTTTTGTCCGCCCAAAGCTAGAAACAGCGTCTGATTGTCGTATACTCTGGTGATTAACTTTCCACCTTCAAAAATCACACTTTATTGTTGAAAATTTTAGTTTGTTTGGTATCAGAGAAGGGATGAGTTCTAAGAGAACGTGTTTTTCACGATCACAATAAAATATTTTGCCAGGGTCATAGTTTGCAGGCATTTGCGTCTCATAGATTTGATATGCCTTTATTTTGTGTTAACCCTCTAATACCCAACCCCGCCTTTAGACGGAATACACTTTGGAATTTTGTGTATTTTTTCGTAGCTCGGAAATCAAAATGATTTTATTTTTGGCTTAAACCTTGACTCATAACACGCACATAAGAAAAGTTTTTATGGCTTTTGAAACTTTTTGTAGTTTTGAAAAATTGTATTATTATATAACCTACAAATGTCTGGTGTTCATTTAACGTGTAATATGTAAAATCGTACTTTTTATATTTTTCTACTATCAACCTATCACAGAAGAAGAGTTTGGTGGTATTGAAATTATTTCAAACCTGTTTTTCCGCTAATAACACGGAAAATAAAAATATTTCCAGAAAAATATTAAAAATTTAATGTTTTTAAAAGTACCGTAAATATTTGAATTTTTATTATTGCCAAAAATCAGTCACTGTAAGAGGCTTCATGAAAAAGGATAGGGATGTTCAAAAATAAAAATTATAAAAATTTAAAATCAAAATCCATAGATTTGCGAATAAAAATAAATCATTGCCCAAAATGTGTTTAGAATGATTTTAGATAACCAAAAATTATATTTAGATCGAAAACAAAAATTTGGGTATTAGAGGATTGAACTTGAATAAAAAATAAATAGGGCGACCTATAACAGATATTTCAGGATGAAATTTGTTCCTTTGGTTAGAGACAACTTATATCACTACTAGCTCAAAGGTTTTGAGCAAAACGGAGCCGCTTATCACACTTATATAAAGGTTCAACCAAAGCTCTCCAAAATGAGCCGTTTTTTCGAAAATATGTTTAAGTCTCCAATTACCCAGGTATGAACCAATTCTATCATTTAATATGGGCGTATGCTGGAGACAAGGCCTGTGAAGAATTTCACGCCATCGTTGATGTTTTAGAAGCTTTCATCACACAGATATTGAACTCGACGTCCGCATGATAAAATATGAAGGTATGCTTCCAATTCCTCTCTGGTAAGGTGAAAGTAACAGATAAATATCATGCCCAAAGCGAAAAACAGGGTCGAAATAGATTCAACAATACAAGTAAAGAATAATATATATGTTTTATTCACATTTTCTATGTAAAAAACTACTATAGAATATGATATGACAATTTTCGCATTTTTTTTATGGGCCATACTGTTTATGTAAAATTATGTATTTCTCGTTGTGTTGGTCAGGGAATTGAAAAGGAAAAAAAAACGACACCTACACGTTAATGCATCCAGTGGACAATTTGTCCATTGAAGGAAGGAATTTCATTAAATGACTTTCGAAAATCAGTAATGAATTTTTTTTTATTTTATTAGAGAGCTTTTAATCATCTCGTGATCATTCACCTCTAAAGAAAATATCATAAAATATAACTTAGCTTTCTTGTTCTGTTGTCTATCTGTCGTTTCTGCCAACTTCGATACTGTGTTGTTTCTCCTTCCTTCGCATGACTCGCTTTGTTGTATTTCTGTTCACTGATATCTTCTATTTGTTTCCACTCGTTCATTATTTCTTCTCTTTTTGTCTGTTGCTTAGTTTTTCTTCACTTTCTTGATGGTTCCCCTTGCTTCACATAATTAATGTTTTGTTGTTCTTCACTCACTGTTTACTATTGGTTTCTTTTTTTCACTATTTCTTTGCTCGATTACACATATTTGTAAATGTTGGTGTCACGCAAAAACTTCAATAATTTTTCTTCATTTTCACTGTCACAGCTAAGCGCAACTCGAAGGCTGGTTGGATCTATACAGTGTTGCCTTCTAGCTTCGTCGTATTTTCTGCATTCTAGTATAAGGTGCCGGACATCTAGCGTAGTCCCACAGCAATCGCAGACTGGAGGACATGTCCGTTTGAGTAAAAATTCGTGGGTTATCCTTGTGTGCCCAATGCGTAATCGGGTGAGCACGCGCTGATCAATGGGGTTTGCATGATCGGGCCACTTCTCCGTAGTAAACTAAACTTCCCTGAGTTTTACGTCTCGAAGCAGTGACCATTGACTTTCCCATGATTGTCTGATTGCTTGCTTCATTGCCTTTTTGGTGTCTTTTCCTGGAAGTGCAACATTCATCGGAGTTCTATGCCTACCTGCATCGGCAAGGCGATCTGCTTCCTCATTTCCAGCGACACCTGCATGCCCTGGTATCCAGCACAGATATACCACACGGTTGTGCAGTGCATCCTCGATTCCTTGGATCCACGGATGTTGAGATTTGCCAGATTCTATGGCTGCTAAACAGCTAGCTGAGTCTGACAGAATAAAAAGCTCTTTTGAGTTTTCGACGAGGTTCAGTGCCAATTTTATTGCGAACGCTTCTGCTGAAAAGACACTGCATTGTGGAGGAAGGCCAACAGACCTGGAAATATTTTCGCCAAACACTCCTGCTCCGGCAGTACCGTTGCTTTTTGATCCATCTGTATAGACAACAGTATATCTGTTGAATCGACCTGATAGGAGCTCATGAACGATGGGGCGTACCATTTCCGGGGGGTCGCCAGCTTTAACCTATTGTTTAACAGTCCACACAACTTGTGGTTTAGGCTTATGCCAGATTCTATCAGTTAGACGAGTTCGAATGCTGATGTTTGGGGGTGCTATATTAATTGCTTCCTCCAGACGACTGAATACTCTTTGTATTATTGGTAAATCTCTAGCAGCTTCGTTTTTCTCTAATATGCGGATAGCCACTTGGGTTACGGATTGCAGTACAAGGAGATGGAAGGGCAGTGTGCCTGCTTCAGACATAACTGATAGAACCGGACTGGTGACAAAGGCGCCAGACGCGTATCGAACCATCTGGTTGTAGATAGGTGAGAGGATTTTTATAACTGCGTTCTCCGCTCTGCTGGTAAGTCCGATGCCATATAAGAGACGCGAGGTTATTATTGCCGATCCTATACGAAGTAGGGAGGTGCGATGTCCACGAGGAAGTCGGTTCCCGATAATTTTTAAAATCCGTAGTCTGGATTCGCAGGAAGATTTTATCGTTTTGCAATGTTGTCGGAAAGTGAGTTTTCGATCGATGGTGATTCCAATTATCTTAAGCTTATTTGTCTTTGAAATAGGTACTTGGTCAATGCAAATATTGTTACGAGGTGCTCTGCGAACATTGGGACTTCCGTAGAATATTTTTGACTTTGAAGGTGAAATTCTAAAACCGACACTCTTAGCCCATTTGCTAACCGCCTTCACTGCAGCCTGTAGTGTTCGGTAGAGCGTTTCTTCCTTTCTCCTTCGAAAAAATGTCATCAGCATACAAGAGAATTTCGACTGCATTTGGAATCACACGAAACACCGGTTGAACGGCCACTAAAAACAAAGTGACTGAAAGCACTGAGCCTTGTGGAACGCCGTTTTCAAGTGGCATTATGCGTGATAAATGTCCTTGCACTTGAACTTGGAACGTTCTATCAGTAAGAAAGCTGTTCAGAATGTTGAACATACGACCACCAATACGCCATTTCCGAAGTGTGCGGAGGATGCCATATCGCCACGTAGTGTCGTATGCCTTGGAAAGATCAAGCGACGCAACCAGGCAATGTTCGTTGTTTTCGGGTAGCGATCTTTCAAGTTCAGCAAGGTAGGTATCCGTACCGTAACCAGCTCTGAAGGCGTGCTGTCGCTTGTCAAGTCGGCCCTTCGATTCAAGCTCAGTCATCAGCCGCCTATTCACAATACGCTCAAAGACCTTTGCCATACAGTTGATTAAAGTTATGGGACGAAAAGCAGCCGGTCCAGAATCGTTGGAGTTTGGTTTTGGGATCGGCACAATTATCCCAGTTCGCCAACTAGCAGGGAAAACGCCGCTATGCCAAATTCGGTTGAAGAGATCCAACAGTGCTGATTTTACAGATAGCGGTATTCGTTGGAGCATCGGATATCCTATAGAATCCGGTCCTGCAGATGTACTACGACCTTTGTCGAGTGCCCACAAGAGCTCATTCAAGGTGAAGTCGCAGTTGTAGATATCTTCGGTGTTCGGCAAGACATTCATGCGATTTTGTTCAGCTTTTTCCTTTGCCCTTTGAAACAATGGGGGATAGCTGGTACTCGCAGAGATCTTGCTGTAGTGCTGTGCTAGCTCTTCTGCCACTTCTTCCACGTTGTCCGTGAATCCGCTGGATCTTTTAATAATGGCGGTATTATTTTGCTGCTTTCCTCTAAGCTTGTTAACTGTCCGCCACATGTCCTTAGCCGTAGAATTTGGGGTTATTTTAGCCACAAAATTTTCCCACGATTGTGTTTTTGCGTTTTGGACTACTTTTTTTGCTGCCGTTCTTGTCTGTTGGAATTTTTTAAGGGCCTCTGTTATATCCGAATTTGTCTTCTTTTTGCGTTTTAACGTTCTCAGTGCCTTTCTCCTCTTTTTAACGGCTTCTTCTACTTGTGAATTCCACCATGGGGCTGATTTCGGACCGACTCTGCCGGATGTTCGGGGAATACTTGCTACAGCTGCCGATAGTAGTCGGTTAGCGAACTCGTCTACTCCGATATCCTCACCAACTTTTATGCTATTAGCGATTGTTTGTTCGAACGTTGCCCAGTCAGCTTGATCATAAAGCCATCGCCTTTTTTTGGTCAAGGAATGTGACCAACCACGGATTGAAACAGTAATAGGGAAATGGTCACTGTTGTACGTATCTGTGAGAGTACGCCAAACATATTTGGCGGCCAGTGCTTCCGAGCAAATCGTTAAGTCTATAGCTGAGGTGTGACCAGTAGCTGGGTCGATTCGGGTATGCGTTCATCATTAAGGATTATCATTTGTTTTGTAAGTGACTTCTCAGCTATAAAACGACCTAATGAATTTTCTGTTTGGGAGCCCCAAGCCATGTGATGAGCATTGAAATCACCCAGTATTAAAGCTGGTCCCTGCAACTGCTCAAAAAGTTTGTTCATTTCTGCTTGGCATTGTTGAGTACTTGGAGGCACATAGACACATAGACACATAGACACCACAGTTACGGTTGTCGGAAGGTGGATGCGGACCGCGATAGCTTGAAGGTTGCAATCTAACTGGATGCGTTCAAACGAAACTCCCTCTCTGATAGCGAGGCCTACTCCCTGTTGCCAGTATTGGCAGTTACCCGTCTGTAGGATAAGGGTATAGTTGCTTCCGACAAAGTGGGAAGGGACTGACCGACTGTTCGCTTTAGTCTCTTGGAGAGCGATCACGAGCGGTTCATATTCGTGGATCAATTGTTTCAACTCGTTTATGTTGGCACGCAAGCCTCTGATGTTCCACTGCAGTGCATAGCACTTGTCAGCTTGACTGTTGCTTTTAGTCGAAGAAGACGACGACGATGCTGATGGGCTCCATCCCATTACCCCGAACGCCATTACCCCGAACGCCACTACCCCGAACGCCACTACCCCGAATGGGTCACTACCCCGAAAGCCATTACCCCGAATGGGTCATTACCCCGAACGCCACTACCCCGAATGAGCCATTACCCCGAATAGTATGAGATACAGTACAGTATCTTGTTTTGCGTGCAAAAATGCGTCTTTAATGAAGGCTGGTAATTAATGGCACGTAAAATTCGTCGGTAAAATGTTCATCATATATTTTCCCTTCTTTTATATGGCAGCTATTCTTTCGAAATATCTTGATGGCAACTATATTCTTCTCATTCTTTCTGAGACAGTGCCAGTTTATCAGCTCAGTGGGCACCTTCGCAATTCAAGGGTTCATTCACAAATTTCATTTCGCCAAAAATTGCCAAAAAGTGTTAATTTTTGTATGGAAATTCTACATATTGTGAATGGGCTGTAACATTTTGAGGACAACCACCCACAAACTTTTTTGCTCCCTTCAGCATTACGAAATTTGTGAATGGGCTTTAATAATATAAGCCTTTTATTGACTGAAAGGAATTCGAATCCATAACCCTCAATATGGTGTTGCTTAACAGATGCGTAATCACCGGTATTTGGACTTGTTGGTGGTGTTCATATTTCAATTTTGTTTTTGAACAAATATTTTTCTTTCTTATGAATATAGGTTGTGTCATAGCATCACATTGTTACAGTGATCATTCACGTCATAGCTGCAAACATTTCACCAGAAATTTGCCCTTCTTTTTTTAAATAGGCTGTTCTTTCACGATTTTTTTGGATAAGCTAGTCACTAATATTTCCATATAGAACAGCTTTTTATAAAGGAATATATCTTGAAGGCATTCACTAAAGTGATTCCTGCTATAATTCTAATCGGAATTTTTCCCTTTCTTTTATCTTCTTGTATTAAAACAGACAGGTCTCTTATGGATTTACTCACCACTTTTCTGCCATCATCATTTCTTCATTATCTTGAATCAGATTTTTTTTTGTGTATATCTCACAGAAATTCAAATTAATGATCCCACAAATCAACAAAAGTTCTAACTGTAGCGTCAATCAGAAGCCGCCGATTTTTCTAACATGTACAAGTGTACAAGTGCGATAGCGGAACGGTCGTCTATAACGTTGGTTTTTAGGCGGGTTCCATAGAACAACACTTGCAGCGACTATCTCTGGGTGAACTTCCATTACCATCGTTTACGAAAAAAATCTATAAGAAGATCTTAATCTTAATGCCCGACACCTATAAAAATGAGTAAAGGAAGTGGCTACCGACGTCCAATAAGAGACTTTACTACATCCTAATTTTGTGCATATTATAGCTATCCTTCTCATAATAAATTCACCCTTCTTTTCGAAATAGGCTGTTCTTCAGAGCATTTCATTGTGGCTGTGTGAATCTTCCCAAAATTAGAGGACAAAACTTAGTGTGTAAAAATTTTTTGCTGAACAACTAAGCTGCTTTTTTGTCTTCTAATATTTGAAAAATATATTTTTGATCCAAACTCGTGAAATACCTCTCCCCAATCTCTAACTAGAATATGCCTCAAAATGTTATCCATTCGGGGTAATGGCGTTCGGGGTAGTGACCCATTCGGGGTAGTGGCGTTCGGGGTAATGACCCATTCGGGGTAATGGCTTTCGGGGTAATGGCGTTCGGGGTAGTGGCATTCGGGGTAGTGGCGTTCGGGGTAGTGTCATAGAATCTGCTGATGACGACAACGGGCCTGTTTGCGAATCGACCGGATGCCAGGAGGAAACTGAACGTGCAAGACACTCGTTACTGGTCCCACATTCTACCCCCCGGAGATCCACTCCCCTCCTGGGGAGGGGGGAGGTTACTTCACGCTCTCCCTCCCCTCGTCGACTGCCGCGCTCCGAACTGATTTTGCGGGTTTGCTGTTTTTGATGAGGTGGTTGTGGAGAGTTTGATTGATGACGATGGGTTTCACCAGCGGAAAGCCGGTAGGATTGCGAAGGCTCTACATTGGTGTGACGGAGATTGCCCACTTCACTACAGACAGATCCTCTGAGTAGAGATCTGCTTATGGTGATTGCGTGAGGCAGAGGGCATGCTGTTGGTGAAGGGAGGTCTACTGACATTTCTGGATGGCTTATAGCTACATTGATGGAGGACAAGTTGGATACGTTGTGGCTATGTATAGGAATTCGAAGTGGTATGCTGGGAGGATTAGGGGTGTACACTATTACTTCTTCGGGATCGACCGCAGAGGGGGATTCTCCATCAACGGGTTGGGGTAGGACGTCCCGGATGGATCCTCCAGCCTGCTGCGCTCTCGCTTGTGAGAGTGAAGGGGGTACTACACATTCCCTCCCTTCAAATCGATTGTTTTCGCTGTTCATTTCGTTGCTCAGGTTGGTGTCGTTGATCGGTGGGCGTGTGGAGAGGGGCATATTATCGAAAAGACTGACTAGGAGGCGTTTCTTCGATTTCAATGCCGTTATCACTTAATTCTTCCTGATTAGGATCTTCTTCAGCGGGTGTCTTTTTAGGGGGAGGGCTTTGTCGACCGGGTGAGCCATTCGTACTTCTGTTGTGCTTTTTCTTCCTATTTCGAGTTTCAGTTCCAGCGGTTTGTGTTGTCGCGGGTGATCTGTTCCTGAGCTGCATTCGAGTTGCGGTTGTGAGCTGTTCCCTGGCTTTTTGGATGGCTTCAATTGGTTTGACTGGTTCCGATGGCTTGTTTGCTTGGCAAGATTTTAGGGGCTGGGTTGGTGTGTTCTGTTGGGAATCCTGGTTTTCCACAGTTTTCATTCTGTTGATTTGCAACAGGAGCTGTTCAATTCTTTCATCTTTATCTTGGATTTTTACAAGTAGCTGCGAGATAAGAGCTTCCTTCTGTTCTATTTTCTTTTCCAATTCGTCTAGCCTTTTGCGATCGGCTGTCTGTTGAGCTGCGGCGGCAGCATAGCTTCCTAGATCTTGCTCGATCCGTCTACGTGCTTCGGGAAAAGATAGGTTTTGGTCAACTTTTAGTCGAACCACTTCCATCTCCTTTTTGAACACTGGGCATTGACGGCTGGTTGGTCGATGAGGTCCGTTGCAGTTAATACAGTGGGCAGCGAATGGACACACTTCGCCTTCCAACAGTTCATGTTCGGCAGAGCAGTTAACACAACGTTTTGGTCCAGGACAGCGAACACGCGGATGGCCGAAACGGACACATCCGTAGCACAAAAGTGAGTTTGGATAATACGGGCGTGTAGCGACACGAAGAAGGCCAATTTTTACATGGGATGGATAGTCGCATCTACCGAAGGTAAGAATAAGGGCAGAAGTATTAACCGGCTTTCCATGCTCCTTACGCGTGATCCGTTGGACTCGAATAACGCCCTGACTATTCAGACCGTCCAGCATGGCATCCTCTGTCATGTGGACCGTTTCGAAGCACGAGATGACGCAGCGGCTCACATTTAGGATCGGGTGCGGTTCGTTGATAACTTCGACGCCATCCAACAGCGTAGACATTCTCAACAGCTTTTTGACTTGAGTTTGATTTTTGATCTTGAGAGTGTACCTTGTGCATTGCGCTTCCGTTGATGCTCCTTCAATTGGTCCACCGGCAGCCAATTCTACCGATTGTCCAACAATGAAAGGATTCGACGTCAGTGGAACCTTGTCATCCTTGCTTCGTAATAGAAGATACGTTAGTGAATCAAATTCGACATTCGACGGATTTCCTATACATGCCATGACTCCTTGGACCCACCAGGGTCGCCACTACTAGCGGCCGTCATGTTTACACCACCCTACACTGCCACTTCTTTATTGTTGTACACGACGAACGTTGGAATTTGATAAAAAGTTAACAACGGTCACCCGTTGTTTACCCCAGAGGCAAAAAACAGAGGAAACAAAATTTTCCTACCTTACGCTCCTTCAACGTCGCATGCACAGCATAAAAATCACTAAGAAGTGGTTTTTCCTCTTAAATGGTCAAGGTGAGAAACTTTTTGAACACAGCTATTTGTTCACTTCTTGACACTCTCCGTTGCTCGGGTTGCACAGCAGCGCAAATTGAATGAGCCACTCCACACAAACGATGAACAAAAGGTTGTTGTTATCGTCGTACCCATGCGGTAGGTGAACTTATAGTCACTGTTTCCTCACTAAACTACACCGATTAAGATCGGAATTGATTGTATATCACTAGTACACACTAGGCAAAAAACGATTGATGGCTTCGTTGGGTTAAAGCACACGCGAAACCACCAAAATTACTGCGATTATTCGAGCGCGCACAAAATCGTTACGATAGGCGACGATGTCCCGAACTCACTGATCAGTAATGAAGTTTTTTTTTTCCAAAATCATAAGTAAAACTTACATATTTCAGGAATAATCGTCGTGGCACCAAATAATACTTGTTTCTTTAAATATTTTTCAAGTTTTTTGCCTCAGTGTCGGCCACCAACAAAAACATTAATTGTGACAGAACATCCATCTCTGGAAGTTCACTCAGAAACGTGTGTAGTATGCGTCAGTTTCTTACGCTTGTGCCACTTCAACTGTAACATTGAGGTCTGCAAAGTTTTTTTTTGTTGATTTTTTATGCTGAAGATTGATCTGAGCTATCTTAACCGTAGCCACTATCTAAACAAGGCATGCTTAAGCTTCTTTCAACCTCTACTGCGATAAATCGTATCGATGTATCGAATGTTGCCAAAGGCGGAAAAGCACACATTTTTTCTCTTATTAGAATGTGAAATCAACTCACCTGTATTATTAATTAATAAACAACATATTCACAATCCCACTCATATTTTGTCTCAGACCTGAGATTGAAGAAGGGCCGCCGGTTATCTCGGAGAAACACAAGATCACCTGCCCCATTTCTCTGGGTAACACAGGTTCCGTTCGCGATTAGTTTTTATTTAGACCCCCCTAGCCATTTATTTCTAGGCACGAAAAGCATGGCGTCGTATTACACCATGAATCAAGGGTTATCTGTCAGGTGGACACTACGCGGCTATTTAGTCTGATCGAAAAAAGGAAGTTGATATTGACGTTCAACTACTCACGTGCCCAAGCAGCCACCGAAAAAAACTTGCTACGTAGTCATCACTTACCTTACTACTAGAATTATTCACCGGAGCAACCGGGGGAACCGCCTCATTGGGCGGCTCCAGCACCGGGCTGCTGTTCCTGCTGTTGGAAAACTTTTTCCGTTTTCGTTTCAGTGCCGCCAGGGCACCGAAGTGCAAGTGATAGTGATGATGCGAGGAATCCTTCGTTTTTCCTCCGTGCGATTTATCGCTGCCACCGTGCTGATGCTGATG
The DNA here is from genome assembly GCF_002204515.2 of Aedes aegypti. Lineage (NCBI taxonomy): Eukaryota > Metazoa > Arthropoda > Insecta > Diptera > Culicidae > Aedes > Aedes aegypti. The sequence continues at coordinate 445,196,818 of NC_035108.1, forward strand.
CTGGTGGTGTTTGGTTGGATCCGGCGATGCTTCCACTTCCGGTCGATCCAGGCTTGGATTCGAATCCGAGGGGGACTCCGTGATGGCTTCGTCCGAGGCCGGACTGTTACTGTGACTGGCTGACTCGCCCCTCGGACCGTGGTTGCACACGGAATCCTCTGATCGGGATCGCCCAATAAATTTGGACACGCTTCCGTGCTTCGCCGCCTCGATGAGAGTCCCTAAAATGGATGGAATATTATAAGTTGCGTGAATAGTCGCCAATGCACATTGGTACACGGAACGAGATAAAGTGGAATAAATACAATTTGGCGCTTTGGATAGTTTTCCATATAACTTGTTTCAAGCACAAACAAAGACTAGAAGACACCCAATTATTATCTCTCAAGGAAGTTATCAATGTATTCCACTTAATCTCGCTCTGTGGACCAATGTGCAATATGGAATCTTCCTACCCCATCGTTTTTTCTGCGAGTTCGGTCTCTTGGAGTGGAACTTCGGTGCGAGTTTAGAGAGCTTATGCATCGCATTGTTATTCTCGCCGAAGGAACTTTGAGATTGCGATGAGAACTGATGCATCGGATTAACCTGGTGAAGAGCTTTCTTTGGAGTTAGCCCCGGTCCAAACACTCCAGCAAACAGCTCATGCGAAGAATGCTCTGGAAGCTGTGATATGAATTCGGAGACCGGTGTCAGGTGTTGTCCACCTTCCGGCGCCGGTGGAGGAGCAATGTTGAACCCCTTCATAAGGCGACGTTCCTTCTGGCGATTCTTCTTGCCACCGACTCCACTTCCCGATCCCGTGGCACTTGTGGTGTTCATCCCACTGTTCTTGAGAATTTCCACCAGTTCACAGCGAAATGCGGAAATGTCCTGTTTGATCTCGTTGACGTCGTCTTCGGTGACGCCCTGGGACTCGGCCTTCCGTTGTTCTACGGTCACGTACCGACGCACCAGATTCCGCATTATGCTCTGATACCGGAAGTCTCGCTCGCTGGCTTGCTTTACCTTCCGCTGAAACAAAGAAAAAAGAAAACAGGAGCAGAGCAAATAGCGGAAAAGGAAAGAGATTCCACGCGAACAGAGAGATCCCAATCGGTTAGGGGATGATAGACACATGATGAGAGAAAGATTTTACGGGAGATAGAGGAGTTTGGAGGAACAGCGGGGGTACAGATTCGTGAGATCACACATTAGAAACACACGGTGCACTGAATGGATGACCCTCCCCCCAATCCCTCTACCCTGCACAATATCCAAGAATGGAGCATTTCCGGCTCGAATCGTTACTCACTCGAATCGTCTTCATGTGTTCCTTCTTGACGGCCTTGGAGTGACCGCAGAATTTCCGCTTGACCCACTGGAAGACGTAGAAGATGGACTTGGGCGTCGGAATGATGTTGAACGGCGGCGGACACGTCCCGCCCTCCTCGAAGTAGCTGATCCACAGTTTGGACCGGGCGAACTTCCACTCCACGTCGGCTCGTTCCTGTGAAGGTGAAAAATTGGTGTTTAAATTATTTTCTTCAAAGTCTTTTTCTAGCTGAATATGATCGTCGATTTTTTGCTCATGATAAGAGATACCGAGATAGCCATTACCGCCTTCTCACAGACGTAATCGATCAAGTTAACATTACCTTTTTGTTGGGGGGTAGTTTCGGACCTCGTTTTTGCAGCACGTCTTTTAGGGGTTAGACTGAGCTCAAAAGCTGTAATTCATATAACATATGATAAATATAAACATGATTGATTCGAATTCATACTTACAATTTTGGTCGAACACTAATTTCTCCTACCAACCAACAATTATAATTTTAGATTAATTCTGCCTTAACTCTGCCTTCTTCGTGACTTGCGAATAATGGTTTGAGGATTTTGACAATCAAGCTGTCACCACGATTCGACTCAACTGCTGTCAAGTGAACGCAGCTGTCCGACTTCATCGGACAGTGGCGTAGTGCCCCCAACATCCCCCGACCCGTAATGCTGGTCAATGGTCTCCGTTTGTCCTGCTTTACCAAAACCATGTTGCAAACTCTTATCCTGGATGTCCAAGATCGCAATCTTCGAAGTGGGTCTCCGTAGAACTCCCGGTAGAGTCTTGACGTAGGCTTGCCTAACTCGTCCATCGCATCCTTTCACCACCGACAATACTCGTCCGCGTAACCATCCATTTCTGGTAGATTTATCCACCACGATTACAGACTCGCCCTCCCTCAAATCTCTGGGGTCTTCAAATCACTTCGGGCGGCCAGCAATAGTTGGCAAGTACTCCTTTATCCAGCGGTGCCAGAATTCATCCACTAGACTCCTCATTAACGCAAAATTGTTCCACAGAGCATCCGGCCGCTCCATGCGTGGCTCTGGACGCTGCGTCACTCCTTGAGAACTGAGCAGGAGAAAATGATTAGGAATTAAAGCTTCCTGTGAATCATTCTCCAAAGGCATGAATGTGAACGGGCGTGTATTGACCACTCCTTCGGCTTCAACCATCAGTGTCAACAATGTATCATCGTCAGGGTTTCTGGTAATCGACAGTGCAGTGAAAGCAACCTTTACGGAGCGAACCAGTCGCTCCCAGGATCCACCCATATGCGGGGCTGACGGTGGATTGAAAACCCACTTTGTGGTGGCATTGGTGAACACTGCTGACAGCTTCTCGTTCATCTGATTCATCTGTTCTTGTAGCTCGCGGCTGGCACCCAAGAAGTTCGTCCCGTTGTCGCTTTAAATTTCCAGCGGAGAACCGCGGCGTACTAGAAAGCGTCGAATAGCCATCTTGCAGGAATTTGTAGAGAGCGAGTGTGCGACCTCTAAATGCACTGCCCGAATGGTGAGGCACGTAAACACCCATCTCTTTACCAATGAACGGCCAACTTTAACTTGAATCGGACCAAAATAGTCTAAACTAACGTACGAAAATGGTCGAACGAAAGGGCTCAACCTTGCTTCTGGTAGAGGCGCCATTCGAGGAACAGAAGGCTTCGCTTTCTTTAATTTGCACTGCATACAGAACTTCGTAACTTTTCGCACCTGTGTTCGCAATGATGGAACGTGGAATCGCTGCCTCACTTCATTGACGATGGTTTCGTTGTTTCCATGAAGATAGGTTCTGTGAAACCAATCCAACAAAAGGTTCGTCAGTGGATGGTTTTTTGGTAGAACACTCGGGAACTGGACGTCGAATGCAAGGAATTTAGCTGCACGAAGTCGAGAGTCCATCCGGATCACACCGTGTTCATCCATACATGGCGATAATTTGTAGATGCGACTCGTCTTCAACAGTTTCACTGACCGATTGTCATCGGCTGTCTTCTTCAACAAAGCCACTTCATCAGGAAAAGCGTTTTCTTGAGCCAAGCGCCTAAGGCTGTTCTGAGCTTTGTTCAGCTCCTCTCGTGTAAGGTGGCCAACGTTCGGTGCCAGTCCTAATCGTTTTCTACGAAAGTTGCCAACCAGACGATGAGTGTAGGCAATGGCACGCCAGAGTCTCTCGAATTTTGAAAAGCGGCTCCAATCGACTAAGAAATTTTGCGGCTGAACGTACTGCACTAGGCAAAGCTTCTGCTTTCCGGCGTTTCAACATTTGTGGGTTGATCCGGCCAGAATTTCTATTGTCCTTTAAGGAACTGCGGCCCAGTAAACCAGCGACTTTCCGGATCGAGACATGGACCTCTTCCCCACTTTGTAGCTTCATCGGCGACATTTTGTTTTGTAGGGATCCACACAGTTCGAACGAAACGTGTAAATTTCTGAGACATATAATGTACATAATTGGAGCGTGGATATTTACATGATATTTACATGATATGTCATGTAAACTTCAATTATATTTCATGTAATCTAGCTTGATCCTAAGTGGTTACATGATATATAACAATTTTTACATGATTTCAGAATTAAATTTACATGACGCCGTGTTTACATGGCATAAATGAAGTTTACATGATGTGTAATCTTCATTATTTTTAACTGTGCACATCCACTCTTCGGCACTCGTTTTGGACAAAATTTCTCCAATTTTACAGGCCACAAACTGGCGGTAGCGACGATGGTCGGAATTAATCCATGCGAGGACCGTCTTGAAGTCGGTCCAGATAAACCTTCGCTTGATGGGCAAACTGTGACTTGCACATAGCGATTTCAACAACCTGCAACCGATGATCGCCGCCTGAAGTTCGAATCTTGGAACCGACAGCGATTTCAATGGTGATACCTTTGATTTTGCGCCAACCAGCGCTGTGTGGAACTTTCCACGAATCTTTGCCCGAAAATATGCGACGCAGGCATAAGCAGTCTCAGTGGCGTCGACAAAAATGTGGAGCTGTAGATCCTCTATTTCTGATGAAACTACGCCAGGAAAATACGCTCGCGGTAGTCTGACCTTCTTGATATCCTCAAATAGTTCAGTCCACCGTTTCCAGCGCTCTTGTATTTCTTCTTCAACAGTATCATCCCAGGCAGCCTTCGTTCTCCGGATGTCCTGGATTATTACACGGCCGTGGATAAGAAAATGGGAAAGTAATCCCAGTGGATCGTACTGGCTCATAACGCAGCGAGAATGTTCCTCTTGGTGGGAGTAATTGTCGACAAATCCAATGCGGCTGCATAGACGAAAACGTCCGAACTGGGGTCCCACAACATGACAAGAACTCTCTCCGTTTGACTGGTTTTGTCGGCACCAACCACCATCTGCGTCAATCGCTTGTTGCCCCGACCCGTCGCAGAACCTCAGAAGAATTGGACAACCAGTTCCGGATGGTGAAGCCGCCTCTTAAATGGATTGTCCTCATCTCTTCCGCTACACGACATGCTTCGTCTTCATCGTCGAAGCTGTCGAGATAATCGTCAACGTAATGCCGACGCTCGATGGCCTCGGCTCCTCTCGGGTACTCTACCGCATGTTCCCTTGCGTTCAGGTTCTTAATGTATTGCGCCGAGCATGGTGAACTAGTGGAACCAAACGTAGCTACATCCATGATGAATACCGTAGGCTTCTCAGTTGGAGTTTCTCGATACAGGAAACGTTGTGCTTGCCGGTCCTCAAAGCGTATCTTCACTTGATGAAACATTTCTTGCAGATCTCCCCCAAGAGCCACTTGCCGTTCTCGGAATCCATACAAAACAGTTGGTAACGGCACGACGAGGTCCGGTCCCTTCATCAGCATACTATTTAAAGAGATTCCGTTTACCTTTGCTGCCGCATCCCAGACGAGACGGATCTTGCTGGGCTTCTTGGGGTTCTGCACTACACTCAATGGGAGATACCAGACCTTGTGGGGTTCCGCCGAATTCAGTTCCTCGTCCACAGCTTTGTAGATATATCCCTTCTCCTGGTTTTCACTAATTTGGCGTTGAACACTTTCTTCGATTTTAGGGTTCGCTTTCAGACGTCGCTCGAAGCACTGTAGCGAACTGCCATTGGGTAGCTATCAGGAAACTCCACATGATGAACCGCCATAACAGCCCCGTCTCAAATCTTTCTTCGACTCTTCTGGTTGTTTGCTCGAGAATTGATCTGGCACGCTTCTCCTCTTCAGATTCTGGCCCTTTGTCTGCTGAAACTCCAACGCTTTCAACGGTGAAGTACTGTTTTACCAGGTCGTGCAGCTTTCCATCATCTCCGCATTCACATATGTGGAAGTTGAAGCTGCTATTCTGCATCCCTTGCTGAACCGGTCCATATACCGCCCATCCAAGTCGGGTCCTTGCTGCGACTGGCTCACCAGTCTTCCCTTCACGGAGTTGCTTGGTGGCAGTTAGATGGGCATGTTCGGCTCCAATTAAAATCCCCGGAGTCACTGCTTCATAATCCTCGACTGGTAACTTCTGAAGGTGCTGATAACGTGTAGCTAGTTCACCGTACCCGAGTGACTGTTTGGGCAGTGCCAAGGATTTAACAGTGCGGACTTCCTCCAACTTATAGCGAACATCAGCTCCACTCCCTGCAATCTATATCTCAACCTGATGGGAATCATCTTCGTCGCGGCTGACATTGCCCGTCCAAGTCAAGCAAAGTCGCCTCTTCAAACCCTTGACATCGAGCTCGTCAGCAATCCACTTCTCCAACAGCGTAACTGAAGATCCTTCGTCAATAAAAGCGAACGTGTTGATACTTTTTCCGTTGCCAAATAGTGCAACCGGCAAAACACGGAAAAGTGTTGTATTCTGGCCATGTCGATGCGCATTCACTCCTTCGGGATGATTCGAAACATTTGTCGGACAACGCGGCTTTCCGTGTTCCGGGTAACCGAACTCGTCGAAGGTGCTGTAGAGCTCGAGTGTAGAAGTGGATGATGGCAAAGTTGACACCCTTGAATCTCGCAGCGTGATTGAGAACGGCATGGTTTTCGTCCATGTTTGCCGAGACAGATTCGACAGAGTTGATGTCTGTGAACTACTTTCCACTTATGCTCACCGTTCAACCGCTTGAAAACGTCGCACTCCTTAACTTTGAGATTCGGATCACTACAGATCAGACATCGCACACCAGAGGCCGTACTCTTCGTTGGCATCCTTTTGCCTTGTCTGGTTTAGCAACCTTCGTAGCAGCCGAATCCAACGTAAGTGTTACGTCCGCCGCTGCTGAAACCAGGTTCGCCATGTATGCACCGAAGACTCGCAGATCTACTAGAGGAAACTGCCGTTTGTACACTGTCCAGTCCGATTTCAAATGCGCTGGAAGCTTGTCGATCAGTTTCTGCAGAGGTACAGGTTTCGAAAGATAAACCACTTGTCCGCCAGGTAATCGCAGAAGTTCTGAACTGCCATGCCGAACGTCACTAGCGTCTTCAGGTTATCGGCCTTTGGTGCAGGAACATCTCGAACTTTTGTGAGGAGCGAGTAGATAATCTGCTCCGGACGCCCATACATAAGCTGTAAGGTTTGCATAACCTGCGGTACTGCAGAGGGCAGAAGGAGTCGGCTACGCACTGCTTCCAATGCGCTGCCTTTTAGACAGCGTTGAAGTCGGCCGAGGTTTTCTACTTCACTGTAACCGCATGCTTCTGTGGACGTGTAGAATGCACTATGGAACATAGGCCATTCCTCCGGATTGCCGCTGAACGATAGAAGGTCTCTCGATATCGCGTGCCTGGCCGCCAGTTGACTTGGCGATGGTCCTCGAGATCACCCATATTTACTATCGAGGGTGCTTGATTGGTGCTGAATATTTTGGAGGATTAGGGATGGATTGAGGATAGGAAATGTGGGCGTATGGCATATTCACGTTTATTTGACTAGCCTGTGGATTTACTGTGCTATACATCGAATATTGAGGAACCTGACCTAGCCCTATTCCTAGCGACATTTGATTTCCATAACTTGGCAACTGATTGTTTTGACTTACGTGCGTTGTTTGTAGCGGAAAGCTCCCAAGTTGCCCTACCGTACTTATCGTAGGTGGCAACGATTGGGTGAGATAGGTGTAGCTCTTCGCCAGGTCACTCCAAGGGACTGACGTTGTTGACGTGATGGGTGTTGATGAACCAGGTTGACCTCTTCCACCACCGGGTAGAAAATCGTTAATATAGCTAGGCGTCGGTCCCATAACGTACGGGTTCGATGCACTGGCTGACTGGACATCCATCGCGATCGATCTAGCACCAACTGGAAACGATGACCGCTGGAGGGTACTTGATACAGGCGGCAGCATGCACATGGAGCTGATTCCTTGACTGGTACCAGTTGAGCAAGCTAGTAACGATGATATGGGGGCACTAGCTTGAGAGCTGATTGCACTGACGGAGTTGAGGGGCGCAGGTACGGATACATTGGTGTTTACTGACGTGAGGTCACTTTTCGATGTCCCAGATGTGGGATTGATGTTGCTAGCGACTAGCGATAGACGATTCGCCCAGTCCCCAACAATCCCCAGCTCGTTGACATCTTGCAATTGGCCAGTCTGCGTATTCAACAGCTTGTACCGTACTCTCCAAGCCTCCTTTTCCAGCTGCAGCTTCTTCTGCTCCAACTCGATCTCCCTCAGTAAGAAGGACTGTTGCTCCTCTAGCAGTGTGAGGTTGCGTTTCATTCGCTCTGCCGACGGGTCTGAAGAACACGGTCCACCCATCCCGGAGACGGTGGTGAAACCCGATTGTCGAGAGCCTTGTCCACCTGTTGATCCTGGTTCCGGTGCATTAGCCGCAGTCCTAGTAACACAACTCGAGCACTTCCAATGTTCTTCCTTCTTTCCGTCATCAAATCCCACGCAGCCGTAGTGGAACCAGCCGCCGCATCCACCTTCGTATTCGACCATGTCGTCAATATTATTTGCCAAGCTTGTTTCCGGCATTCTGTGGTCACCAGTCGTCGATAACCAACAAAATTATTTTGAGAAATGTTGGGGGGTAGTTTCGGACCTCGTTTTTGCAGCACGTCTTTTAGGGGTTAGACTGAGCTCAAAAGCTGTAATTCATATTACATATGATAAATATAAACATGATTGATTCGAATTCATACTTACAATTTTGGTCGAACACTAATTTCTCCTAACAACCAACAATTATAATTTTAGATTAATTCTGCCTTAACTCTGCCTTCTTCGTGACTTGCAAATAATGGTTTGAGGATTTTGACAATCAAGCTCTCACCACGATTCAACTCAACTGCTGTCAAGTGAACGCAGCTGTCCGACTTCATCGGATATGAAGTAGTTTAATCGTGACATAACAATAAATCTATTATTACCGAATAATTTCATTTCTTTCACACTAATGCACGGTAATAGGAACCATTTAAAAGGGTCCATTCGCCGTGCATTAGGATTTCGACTGAAACACAATAAAATATTTTAATTTGCATAAAATCTCATTGCTCATACGATGAAATACATCTTACTTGTAGTATCGACAGTGAAAACTTGTTGAAATTTTGAAAAATTCCATACTCTAATGTTGAAATGAAAAATGTGAATTTTTGGCGTTTCTACTAAGAGTGTTGAAACATCTCATTATCAGACAGAATTCACATGATTTTGACTCCACAAACTAGGTTTTTCAAAATGCCATAAACTAGGTTTTTCAAAATGCTTCAAGACAAAAACTACTTCATTTCATCAGTTTTATACATAACTAGTGGCCCGGCAAACTTCGTATTGCCATCAAGTAGGCTGTTGAAAAACGCTTTTGATCGTCTCATAAAAAAGGTAGTTCCGTTCACTCTCATTTTTTCAACTTTCTCGGTGAATATCCTGGGATTTTTATACACACAAACACGTCGGAACCCTTAACGAACAAAACGGAGAAAGAATCGTTCAAATCCGTTGACCCGTTCGTAAGCCATTTCGTGACATACAAACACCAATCCATTTTTATTTATATAGATTTCAGCAATTAAATGAACAGTTTTGATTTTTAGAAGCTGTGATTAGCATTAAGATTAGTCAATCTTATATAATTTCGTAAATAAAGTTGATTGCAGACTCCAATCGATCAATATACATAAATGTGCTTTGCTTAATGAGATGGGTCATATTAATAAAAATAACTACAGGGAAGTGGGTCAAGCTGTTCATTGTTTATTTTTAAGATTTAATAAGAAACAACTTTTTTTTTCTTCTCTTCGTCCTCATACTTCTGCGTCTTCTTCTCTATGGAATTACATCCCAACTGAGAAAGAGCCTTTTTCTCAGCTTACTGTTCTTATGAACACTTTCGCAGTTATCAACTGAGAGCTTTTTTGTCAAGGTACATTTTTTGCATATTTGACACCCGATTGCGGATTAAATGTAGGGTTGTTGTTGCGAAAGTTCTGCAGACTTGAATGAATATTTACGGTTTCCTGAGATTTGAATTGTCAAAATCTATTCAGTAAAATGAGTGTGATGATTTTTCTTCTAAGGTTATCACTACCAACTTCAACTGGGATGCACTAATAGCCATTCAAGAACAGCGCCACCTTCACCTTTTAGCTCTGCGTTAGTCTGTTCGTGAAGACTAGCACTTAAACTAAACTAAGGTTCTATTTTTGTGTTAAGTAAAACAGTTTTAAATGAGCTCGTCAAAAACACAAAAGTGTAATTACTCTAGAACAAGCATCACCAAATTAGAACTTTTTGGTTAGAATAAATTTTGTTAAGTTCTACAGTTAACTCTCCCTTACTCGATATTCTGTATCTCGATAATTCCCCTAACTCGATGGAATGCGCGGTCCCTTCAATCTGGTATACTTTGATCCCTCTGTAAGTCGATACCTCTCTAACTCGATGTTCCCTAACTCGATGCGATCTGTTCCAGTTTCCTATGCAAGTTTACCTCTTTAACTCGATATTTCCATGAAAATTTTCAAATATTCTCCAAATGTTAATAAATTTCATAAATTTGATAATTATGATTATGGTTATAGTAAAATGAAGGTTGACAAGTCATTTCAGGGTGATAAAAAAAATTGAATGTTTGAAGACTATGCAAAAAGTTGCCCGTTGCTACCCGAGGAGGAAAGAATAACTCGCCAATAACTTATGCATACCATATTTTGGTATCATACCAGAATTAGGTATTGTTCAGTTATCAATACCTCATTTTGGTATTATAATGGTATTTGAAAAAAATGTTTAAAACAATTAAAAACACTTCATTTTGGTATTCGACAGCTATTGAGGACTGCTGGAGGTATTGAACTACAATTGAAAAATTTCACTTTTATATGAAAATCCATCAAGTATTATTTAGGTATTACAATACCTGATCTAAGTATCAACTTGGTATTTGTAGAATATGCAGAAGGTATTATTTGAGGTATTTTACCTCTTATGCAGGGCTCATTCATACCTCATCCAGGTTGTAAGTATTGGAAATTATCTGGTATGGAATACCTCAATTTGGTATTCAGTAGTTATTTTCTTCTGCTCGGGTAAATGTACTAAAAATTTACTTTTTTCACATTTAATTTACTATTTTATATGTACTTTGTCGAAATAAACAAAATTTCAAAAATTGATAAATTTGTGTTCTGTAAATCGATACCTCCCTAACTCGATGGTCCCTTCAATAACGAGTTAGGGAGATATAACTGTATATGGTATAAGCTCTTAATTAAACTTTTGGTCTCCATATTGAGAAGAGGTGCGTGTCTGCTCAAACATCAAAATCCCAACAAATATGAGATGAGAACGTGCGTGACCATCCAGTATCAAATTCAAATTGTCAGCCCTTTTCCCAGCAATAGAGCTAAATTCCATCAAAAAAGAGTGTTATCACAACTCCGCGAGGGCTGTTTTGTTAGCGCTAGAGTTCTTTTAAAGTGTGAGTAAAGGTTTTGCAATCGTACTCGAATCAAATACTTGAATACTTAGGAACAGTGTTGAAAATTTTGAGAGCAATTTCAACTCCTCAGTAAAACCTCAAAATCGTCTAATTTTGGCATCGCTGAGAAGTTCCTGTCAAGCCTGGTTGTTAGGACGTGGCTAGAACAACTCTTGATTGTTGAAGAATGCATCAATCTTGTCTAACAGCTCATGCTTAGTGTGAAAACTCTAATTGATTAGCGAATAGAAAGAAGTCAAACATTATTGAATCGAATATGGCTTGACACCTACCATGTATCGTAGGTGCTGAACATTAACATAATGTCCAAACATTAACCCTGATGCTACTGTAAAACATTTAAATTGCTTCAAAATAAGTTTTTAGTTTAGAGTTCAAGCATTTTAGAAATAAATTAAAATCTTTTTTTTGTGTTGATAAAAACGGAATAATTTGTTTACGAAATCGGAACGTGACAAAATCGGAAAGTGATAAAAACGGAACATACCTGTATACCATTTAATTCCACTAGAGTTTGTATCCTTTGACAGATACGCATATTTCGACTGTAAGGCCGTCTTCAGTGTCGTGTACTAGACTCGACTTCGTTGACAGTTGAGGTCTAAATACGCGTATCTGTCAAAGGATGCAAACTCTAGTGGAATTTAAAGGTATAGTACTAAATTCGTTTTTTTCATTTACTGACTGATTTTTTATTTTCAAAAAAAATATACATCTCAAAAACTAAACAAATATACATAGCTGAAAATTTGACAGTAAACGTAAAATTTTCTGAACTTTCAAGAAAACATGAGAACAGCTTTGGTCCCAAAATCTTCAACACACGTATAAACGGAAATTATGCCGTGGTGGTAAACGCGCAGCTACTCAGCAAGACCAAGCTGAGAGTCGTGGGTTCGAATCCCACCGGTCGAGGATCTTCTCGGGTTGGAAATTTTCTCGACTTACAGAAAGCTCTCAGTTAATAACTGTGTAAGTGCTCAAAAGAAGCTGAGAAGCAGGCTCTGTCCCAGTGGGGACGTAATGCCAGAAAGAAGAAGAAAAACGGAATTTTTTGAAAAAATGCAAAAACAACAATTTTTGTGAAATTTTATATTTTTCTTGAAAAGTCTCTAGCTTCTATTACGTTCGAGGAAATTGAAAATCGATCAAACGGTTCAAAAATTATGATTTTTAATAAATAAAAATTTTACAAAGTCGCAATTTTTTTGGTCACTCTAATCAATAAATCCAAAAACACGTGTATCCTTATTTTAGATAAGAAACAAAATAGTAAATTTTCACGGAATTCGGTGACCCACTAGATCGGATTTTTATGGAATGGCAAGTTTACCAGCTTGTATGGCGATTTATTTGATCAATTTGCCACAGAGTTCAAATGTTGTACTTATCCGTATGTATAATAATCAGTGAATCAAATTGCCATCAAAAAAGACGAAAAACAAACAAAAAAGCAAGCTCGCTCACAACCGTTTGTCGCAACTGTTGCGGAAAGGACACAATCCAAAGCAAAATTGTCATGACAATCACAGAGCGCAACATTGTTGAAACTTTTACAACTCGCGATTAATCAGTTATTTGAAACACAAAACCAAATTTGTTTTATGGATGCTGTTTGATAATGTGTCAATATTTATCAACACGGAGAAAGTTCTCGAAAATTGCAATGCAAAGCCCATAAAATCGCTGTGCACGTGGTAATCGATCTTTATCATATTCTGTTCAAGTGATGATAAACTGATGTTGCAAGATAAAATTATTGCAACAAGAATAGCAGATGATAATTTCTTTGTTGCTGCGTGTTGGGTGAAAATTGATCCACTGATAATAATACTTAAGGTTTTGAAAAATAATATTTTGATGATTTACAAAAGTATTGCAATTTGTCATACAAAAGAATCAAAAAATTTTATACATAGACTGCAAGCTTCTAAAAAAAAGGAAATAAATATATAATCACACATAAATTTGTTCAGTCAATCGGTGACCAATGGACTATAGGTAAACCGTGTGGTGTTCATCTCCTTACAACTCATATAGTTTATCTGCTAATATTGATCATCAAATTAAGGTTGAACTTTAGGTCCATTGTGATGTCTCTTTTCAAGGTTACCTCGATAGTTCCGTTCAACTGTTAGACACTCACCGATATAAGCTGATATGAATGATTCATCATGGCGATCAGCAGATTCAGCAGCACCACTATGTTGATCACCGAGTACGTCCCGAACATCAGCATGCCCCAGAAGCGCGTGAAAATTTTGATTCCGTCCAGCTCAAAGTTCTCCAGATCCACCAAACCAAATACCGCCCAGAATAGGGTTTGGATGGTTTCGAACAAGCTTTAATAGAGGGGAAGAGTGAATTTGAAAGTGATTACATCGATTTTGAGATCAATGTAGACTTACTTGGCAAATCGCCTCCACACAACACACGCATTTGGATCGGTTGATGTCATATTGGAAAACGCCGAAGCATCCGGGCATCGTTTCTTTTCCAAATCGGCATAGTACCTGGAATATAGAATACATACAAACATCATATAATTCAAAGAGGATATCGTTATACGTAGATTCTTGTTGGCTGAGTTATTATATCGTAGAAGGTGAATTCCTGAGATCATAACTCATTTATACTAATTATTAATGCTTCACTTACCACAACAACTGATTGAGACCACTGCTGAAAGCAAACAGCACCAGCACGTACAGGAAGAAGAACTTCATGATGTCCATCACCATGCGCGAGAGTGACACCTGCAGCGGTCCCAGATGCGGGTTCACCGAAAAAATGTACACCAGCTTCAGCGAGCTGAAGATGTTGGCCGCACTGAACAGGCCCTCGGAGATCAGCATCGGGTCCCAGGTGTCCCACTTTTCACGGGGCAAGTCCGCCGCAAACCGGTTGATGGCCATCTCTTTTTGGACCTGGGGGTTGGATTAAAAGGGAAAATTTAAATAAGTAACGATCATGATAAGCTCGATAAAATTTGGTATTCAGCAGGACAAATTGCTCGACATTCGAAAAACTGATGCAAAATGAGACAAGTTATGGCCATAGTGGTTCCCTATTTGGCCATCTGTGAAATTTCTTTAATTTTCATATTTTTAATCTGTTATAATGTTTTAACATTAAGATATATATTTTATCTTATTTCTGCAACACACAAAACCTTTCAAAATGTGAAGAGATTCAAGTTATCACGTATGGCGAAATAGAGAACCTCTATGTCCATAACTGGTACACCTACCCTACTCCAGAGCAGGGATCGAAATCTGAGAAAATTGAGACTATCTCTCACTTATCACTCTCTGTAACTATCATGATTCACAACACATCAAGAAAGTATGTTTATTATGTTTTGCTACAACTCTGATTAGATTGGGGGATAACAGTGCATGATGAGATATGACCAAGCTCCAAGCCTGGAGGACAGTTTATCTATCAGATTTGGGATTGTTTATGAAGCTAGTAATATAAAACACCTACTCCCAATAGTAAACAAGCGATAAAATTGGTTTAATCATCGTTCTCTCTTTGGGACTTTCGCTCACTGCTGTTGTTTATCAAGCTTGTTACAACTTGCGAACATATAAGATGTTTTTCTTCGCTTACATTGATCATGCCTTGTAATCAAATGAGAACAAATTCTGCCTGCTCCAGAGTAGTCTTCTGTTGATTTTCCATCAAAAAAAATTATGCCATAATCCATTGTATATATTTTCAAACAATTCACATGGATGTGTAATGAGTTCCGTAGGGGCTTCCCAAAGGTATCAAGGGATTTTCGAAAGGTACTTAATAGAATAACAAAGAATTCCTACTAATTCTAAAAACATTTTCAGACCTTTCGAAAACAACATGGGTTTTCTAAACGTTCTTACACGGATAAAAATCTGATCCCCACACCATGATTTACAAATCATGAAATTCATAAATTGGTTAGGTCATAATATCAGGATCACAAATCATGGTTCCTGGAGTCATAATCATGATTCCTCATAAGCGTAACATCCAGTGTGAAAACACTAAGCGGCGCACTTTGCACACTTAATTCAAAATCACGAAACGGTTGAGTGGTAGAGTACGTGGCTTACAATCGGAAGGTTCTTGGCTCGAATCTCAATGTATGCTATTTAAACTTTTTTTTATTTTGTCGATCATAAACGGATGCGCGACTCACTGAGTTTCACTGAGATTTCTAATGAGTTTTCGATGCAAGTACTCAAGAGTATCCCACCTCTTTTTTTGAAGTCCCCATTGGCTTTCAGCAGTTTAAGATGCGGTTTGCAAACCCCTTAGAAACCTTCATCCAATAATTTTCGCTTGATAACTTCCATCGTCAGCTCGTCCTCCGGGCGACTCTCTAATGCTGTCGTTAACGCTTCAAATGATGTTGGAAGGCTCCTCAGAACAAGCACCACTGCCAGCGTAGCTCCGAGTTCCAAATCCGCATTCGTTGGTCTCTAGAACATGTCCTCAATTTCGTATAGGTGGCTCTTCATGTCATCTCCATCAGTGTACGTTAGACTACAGATTTTCTTCAATATAGATACCTTTGTTGTAAGTGAAGTTGTTTGATAATGGTTCTTTAGTGTGTCCCGGATTTTTTTTGGCTGAGTTGCACTTCCGGATTAGCGATTGTTGCATCAGCTCAACGAGAAGTGAAATTGTGCCTTGTCCAATTCCAAACTTGTCCATCTTGAATGCTTCCGGCAAATCCAATTGCTGCGGATTCTTCACTGGACTCTAAAGTTCAACTTCGATTCGATTTTCGAATTCATTGTGTGCAGGCTCATAACCTGTAGGACTCTGCACAAAAATCTATCTCTCTCTTTCGCTCCTCCATGAAATTAGTAAACAACAAGACCAGTAAAAGTCAAAATCTCAAACAAAATCAAAACAGTGTAGAGACCCGTAGGAAATGGTCGTAGATCGATTAAGGTAAAACGTTTTAACTCTTCAAGGTTGTAACAATTAATGAATATGGCACGGAGTACTATATTAATTATTAATTTTTATGCCGTGCAATGGACCTATGCACGAGTTCACTAATCTGACGTTAGAGCGGTGCCAAATTCACTTGTTTCCATGGTCACGTAAATAACACGGCACCGCTGAAATGTCAACGAGTGAACTCGTGCACTGATCCATATGGTTTTTTTAATTGTCAATTGGTATACAAAATCATGGCTTGCTTGTTCCTAGCTCGTCGCTCACGGGCCCTCCAAGCGTGTCAACCCCATATATATGAACCGTGGCCAACATGATTTTGACACTTTTGGGGAATCTGACAGTTTTGGGTTGTTCACGTTAAAAAAAAAGACAATTTACACCGTCTTCAGCCAACGGCTGCACAGACTGAACATAACTATCATTAGACAACGGACACACGGAACGACCAGTGGACCAGTGAAGAATTTTTCGTTTGACGAAAAGTTTTCTCCGACTGGGGCGGGAATCGAACCCACATTCCATAGCACAGTACGCCTAAACGACTGACGTCGCTAACCGCACGGCTACGAAGCCCACCTTAACTTATAACTACTCATTAACGTGGATTAAGCTGGGTAAGGCGCATAATGACGAAATTGATTTTAGTGTGCTATTGCTCAAAAGTTACAGGATTCCTAGAAATATACAAGTAAATGAGTAAACAATTGTGTAAGCCACTGAATAAAGGGAGAAACTATCTTCAACGTGTTTTTGTTGTTAGCTACGGGGGAATCGTCTTTTGCTGGCCCCCTGTCGTCGCTATCTCCCACAGCTACTGCGGGAACAACTTGGTCGCCTACGGATGAAGCAGTAAGCATCAATGCGCTCCCACCTGGGTTCACTGGATGACAGAGATTTGGTGTCCTAGCTATTTCTAAGCTTGCCAGACTCGTACGATTTACTCGTGGCGGCGCTCGAAAATATCTGCAAAGAGGAACTTTGGATTTTAGAGGAATTTTGGATTTGGTCAAGCAACGGCTGCTGGCCGAAGAGCTAGAACGTGCTGACTGTCAGGGCGAGATCGTTGCGGACAAACCGGTGGCGTTTGTGGATCACCAGTGGGACAAGTATGATGGCAAATTCAAAAGAAAATGCTTCAAGTGCGGTCAAACTGGCCACATGAAAAAGGACTGCAAAAAGAAGGAAGGTCAAGCTGCCACGTGTTAGAAAGAAGTAAGTATCAAGGCCAACTGCGATGCGTCAACCACGCCGTAATGCAACGTCTTCAATTTCAAATTGGACTGCAAGGCGAGCGACTATTTGGTGAATGTGAAGAACACTAAGCTGAGAAGCAAGCTCTGTCCCAGACTAATTCCAAGAAGAAAAAGAAGACGTTTCGCAAACCCGTTAACCCTCAAAGTCTCGGGACAGACTTTTATTTTCAATCGACTGGTTCTTAGAAACAAATTGAATTAATGAAACACGGTTTTCGCTATGACTTAGACTACATGCAATTGGGATTTTCAAACCAGTAGTTCAGGTCTGGACATGTTTTTCAACCGGGAATAAGTGTTCCCTAGTCACTTTTTTCACATCTTTAGCAATGAAATCGATATTTAACAACATGTTATAGTCATTTTGAACGTCATGGAATCATCTCAGGAATCCATTGCAAGATATCAACTCCCAATATTGTCAATATGACCATATGCCATATGACCAAGGCTGGGTTGTAGGGTTACTTTCGGTGAACCAGGAGACAAACAGGAATGAAGCTCAAAAATAGTTATGCGACTGCTCAAACTTCATGAAATAGGCTCAGCCTAGCTGTAAGAACATGCTTCTTGGCTGTATGAACATTTTGTCCAGGTGACCAGACAATAACCGGATTCTGACGTCACTTCCTCTGACCCGCTAGAAAACATGAATAAGAGGTAAAAGTAAACATGCAACTGCATGAAAAAACCTCAGCGTTGCTATAAGATCATGTGTCTTGCCTGTATTGACATTTCGGCAAGATGACCGCAGAAAAAGAGGTGCGTGGTTACCCAAACTCCATGAAAGCATTTCAGCTCTGCTATGCTGTTTACTTTGCAACTCAAATGTCAAATACACTCCATTTTCTGATAAAAGTGATTCAAATTTTTTTTTTGATATGCAAAGTTAAAATTATTGCAAAATAATTGAGACCAGTACCTAGCTGTTGTTTTATATTTGTTTCCTGGTTCATCAGAACGGATCTTGAAATCCAGGCATCTGGCAGAAGTGTTTTATGTAGTTTGAGTTATCGCATTTCCAGTTGTTCCTTGTTTGAGTTTGTGTCTTGGTTCCCCAAAAGAGAACTCAGAATCCGGTCAGTGTTTGGTTATCTGGCCGAAGTGCCCATATAGGCAAGAAGCGTGTTTTTACAGTAACTTTGAGACTATTTCATGAAGATTGAGCAGTCGCATGCCTAGCTTTAAATGTCATCCCTGTTTGTCTCCTGGTTCACCGGACGTGACTCTATACATGTTAAAAGTATTGCAATGAAATTGGCATTAGTATTAACTTCTCTAGAAATAAGGAAAATTTTCATTATTTGAGTAAAATGCAGAACATTTTTCAGCGCGGGAATTATGTTTAAAATGCGAGACGTCTGATCACTTCAACGTATACACTTTGTCCAGCTAGCTTAAGACCACCTGATTTTTTTCAGATCCAATAGGAAAACAGTTTATATTTATGACCCACCCTATGACACTTTGCTTGTATTTGTGTAAGCAGTCGAATGTACGAGTAGTGGTGGATGATGATGAAGGATCAGTGTTTATTCGTCCTTCGCATACTTTTGCGGTGTCCATTTAAGTTAAGACCACAAGTGTTTTACGTGTGTTTTGAAATTTTTAAGAAGAAAAAGTTCATTATGTCGAAGGGAAAAGCACTGACGGATAAGGAGAAAGGCAAAATAGAAGCATTTCACCGGGATAAAGTTGGAATCAGAGAAATTGCTCGTCGGATTGGCCGGTCACATCAAGTGGTCCTAACTTATCTGAAAAATCCTTCCGGATATGGCAAAAATCGGAAGAAACCTCGCAAATCGAAGCTTTCCGGACGAGAGAAACGTGAAATCGTTAGAACCGCTTCGAACTCCCAAAAATCGCTGAAGCAGATTAAGCAGGAGCTGAATTTGAACGTTTGCCGGGAGACTATTCGTCAAGTTTTGGTCCAAAGTCCGTACATAAAAAGGGCCAAAAAGGCAAAAGCTCCAAACCTTACTCCATCCCACATCGAGAGACGCTTGAACTTTGCAAAAGCCAACATGAATCGACAGTGGACCATGGTAAGTTGTGAAAAGGGCGTATTATTTTAAAGCAATTTTCAGCGTGATTAAGGAATGTTTATTAAAAAGTATGTTTTCTTTTTTGTTTACTTCCAGATGATCTTCAGTGATGAAAAGAAGTTCAATCTGGATGGTCCCGACGGATTTAATGGATACTGGAGAGATTTGCGGAAAGAAGAACAATATTTCACCACAAGAAATTTTGGTGGCGGTTCATGCATGGTTTGGGCAGGATTCTGTGCATCTGGAAAGCTGGACCTTGCGTTCACGTCGTTCAAAATGAACAGCAAGGACTACATCCAGGTGCTAGAAACGCATCTTCTACCATTCCTGCGCAGATTTCGACGCAAAAAGTTCACTTTTCAGCAGGACAATGCTGCTATCCACACAAGCAAGGAAACCAAACAGTGGATAAAGGACCACAAAATCGATCTGCTGGACTGGCCAGCGCGCTCCCCAGACCTAAATCCTGTGGAAAACCTCTGGGGAATCCTTGTACGCAGGATTTATGCTGAAGGTAAGCAGTACGCCACTGTTGATGAGCTCAAATCAGCTATTTTGGAGGCATGGGGAAATATTGAGAAGACTGTACTGGAAAACTTGGTTAACAGTATGCCGAACCGAATGTTCCAGGTTATTAACAGGAATGGTAAGGTGCCCGATTATTGACACATTAATTTCACTGTTTACATAGCTTTTACTGTGTAAAAGCGAACAATATATGAAATGGTCCTAAATAAAATGGACAGCAGAAATCAATAAAGTTGCTCTAAAAAATTAGATTTATTCATTAGTCGTAAGTTAATCATTACAAAATACTGTACAACTGAAGTACTCAATAAAACATTCACAACTTAGTCCCAGTGGGGACGTTAATGCCAAGAAGAAGAAGATGTACATCAATAACTAATTACTGAGACGTCCGATTTAAAAACGGTCTTTGGCAAAGTTGTAGCTGATGAATGTATCTCGCAGTATCAACGTAGTTCTAATCCTCAAGAGCACATGGGTAAACACTATTCACCGGCTGAATGAATTGCTTGCTTTTCCCATAGTAATTTCCATATAAACTTTAAAGGGCTTGTGCAGTTTCAGTTTTCATCTGAATGAGCTCAAATTTTAGAAGGACACTCAGAATTTAATCTAGAATGAAATGAGTGGTGTGGAGCAAAAACGATTTTTTGAACCACTCTAGTAACCAATCATCAATAGAAGTTCTTCAATATTGCAAAGGCCTTTTACTATCCATATTAGCAAACGAAGTGTTGCATTTAGTTGTGTCGATGTTTTTATATTTCCAAGGACTCCATGATATATAGGCCTGAGTATCTACAATCGTAAGTAGTTGTACATTGATGCTTCTTATTTATAGCATAAAATCTAAAGTCTTAAGGCTAAGTAGCCCGTTATTCGTTTTGGTAGCCATGTTGATTTTGCAGATTGCAATTTCGAAGTAATAAAACTCAGTCATCTTAAGTAATATTGATTCATAAAAGTATCACTACTTGTGCTTACATACAGAAAGTATGCTGATACATATTCAGCAATGTCAGTGCAAAACCAAGTGATTTTCTTTAATTCGCAATCGTGAGACGGATTGGCCACATTCATCAATGCCCAGTACAAATTTCAATGACGACCTACTTCGCTTTAATATAAGCAAATGGATCAATGTACTGATCTGTTTTGATGTTCATGAATTTACTTCGTTAAACAAGTGACGTCAATTAAATTTTCGTAAAAACAGACTTCGTATACTGATGTTTTGGAGAATTGAATTCAAAAATGGCGTAAGACATCGATTTTCGCCAACAATTTTCTCCAAACGTAGGTCGCCATCTTGGATTTCAAAATGGCGTCGGACATCGATTTTCGTCATCTCCTCGTCGCGCCTGTTCCGAATAACACCCATATTACATGGGTTTCCAACGGTATTCCCAACCGGAGGTCAATAACTCCCCACATAATTGTCTAAACTCAATTTACGCACTGCTTAAAAAAGTGACGTAAATTGAGTTTACTTCGTAAAAAAAGTAGGGGTATTCACTTTACAGCGTAAAGTGCTGCGTAAGTCACGGTAAACTGATTATTTTAAATCTTTCACGGTATTGTGTAAACTGTGATTGGAATATTTCAAACTGTCAGAATTCATCACATGATCGATCAAAGCACACGTTGGTTTTCGTAACAACTATTATTTGAAAACAAACAAACCTACAAACGACTCATTGCCCATGGGGCTCTGCACTGTTTTGATTTTGTATGGCATTTTGACGTTTACTGGCTTTGTTGTTTACTAATTTCATGGAAGAGTGAAAGAGAGGAACTGATTTTTGTGCAGAGCCCCATAATATCCGGGAAAACGTCCGGAACATAAAATTATCAAAAAATCACATAAAATGGCATTAAGGACATGGTGTGCTATACGAGACATGTTTGGTGGAGGCTTCTGTTTAAGAATGAGTTGTTCCCTGTACTCAACATGTACGTGGTAATATTATATTAGGAATGTACCACAATGCCGTTGTGCATGTTGATAATACTATGCCAAATAAAGAAGTGATTCCGAGCATTCAATTTATTGTGACCAACATCACTTGACGGATCATTTTCTACCAATGTTCGTAGGTATACAAAAATATGACTTCAGTCAAGATTTTGTAGTTTAAAATCACAGGTTTAAAAGAGTTAAGTGATTTGGATTCAGGGCTGGATGATCAGGATTTTTTTCCACTTTTGCACCACGGTGGTGATTTTATTTTTCGGAATCCAAATTTACCCAAACTGAAACTGTGCCTAATGTAATCATGTCCCAGATAAAGTAATCACTGTTCGCTGGTGAATTTCATTCGTTTTTGGGTGCCGTAAAGAAAACAGGCACTATCAAAAGTGAAAAAAATCTAACAAAATTTGACGTGAGCCTCAAGTAGCAACAAATTTTTAGAATGTTCTCGATTGGTTACTAGATTAAAAATTTGTCATTTGTCAACGCTCAGAGCAATAATTTCATTTGAATTGTTTCGTTGCTATTTTTACGCAGATTCATGTTTACGCAGCCTTTAGTGAATACCCCTAGTGACTTAAATTGAGGTAGCGTAAAATAAGACTTCGTAAGTTGAGGTTTTACTGTATATCTAATTATTATTATTATTATTGTTTATTTTAAATGGGATAACCGGCGCTGTATTGCCGAAAAACTATGAGCCAGTGGTTAGTTTAGTTGTCTGTATCCGAAAGAACACATTTATGTTTCGAAAAGTTGATATAAATATCTTATTTCACTTTTTATTAATACTTCAGTCGTCGCGCTGTTGTATTTTGTACAACACTGTTGAAAAAACCTCGCTTTTCGCTCACAATAGCAGCGTGGTGGTTCTGACGGTGGCAAACCGTGCGACGACTGAAAGGTTAAACTTTGAAAAACTAATAAGAGCACATTGCGCAAAACTAATTAAGGCTTACAGTCAATTGCTTTTCAAGCCATGTCTCAAAATATTATACAGTGATCATGAAAAACCAGTTCTTCAAGACCTCCTCCATCCTCTGAATTCTAAGAAACTTATATTTTCAACGATTAGATGCGGTTTTTGAAAGTGTTACGTTTGTCACCACACAGAAAAAAATCCTTTCTCGTATCCGTGAACAGCAGGCGTGAACTCGTCAACAAGCAAAAATACACCGTGAACTAGATCATGTATACGAGACCAATCATGGTAGTTCACGGTGTATTTTTGACAGTTCACGTTTTCCAGAACGCTTTTTTGAGCGTGCAGAGTATGCTACAATCAAAGTCTTTTTCTGATTTGTGGAGAACAAATCCTTTGATCTTTGAATACCGTTTTGATTCATATTACGGACACTTAAGGACTCAGGGAAATATAGCCCAGCATAGAGCATACAAAATAAATCATTCTGTATGATTCCTTAGCGCTATCGAGCGTCGGAAGCCCTTTACTTTCGAACGGTGGGTGAAAAATACGCTTCCGCAACTTCAATAATTTTAAATAAATGAAAATGTGTGGCCTTTTCATGATTCTTATTCCGGACGCTTCCTCACTTTTGCCTCATATTCCGGACACTTTGAATGATAACCATTAATGGAACAATCAAATCATCAATCGAAATCGTTAAACCACCAAAGAGACATCTAAAGTAGTTGGGCATTATATATTTTCAAATATATTTATGGAAAAAGTTTACTAAAACGAGTCTTAAAATTGAGAACTTTTGAACAGCAAAAATTGAAACATTTCGCGTGAAATGTTTCCCATACAAAGTAGAGTGTCCGGAATTTGAAGCTGTCCGTAATATGAATCAAAACGGTACATCAACTAGATAACACTGAAAAAAAGTCGATCTGAATGCACAGAGACCGGACACCCCGGGCTTGAAAGTATAAAAATAAACAAAAATAATGGCGTTTTCAGAAAGTTCGTGTCTGCTCCCGGTCATTTTTAAAATATACTTGAACTTTTTGCATTTTTTATTTAAAAATCTAATCTAATCAATAAACCGACACAGTGTTTTATATTCAGGACAGCGGAATTCATGTGCCATATAATGTTTTCAAGTTTAAATATAATATGAAGAGTTGTAATAAGATTTTCAGGAAGCTCTCCGCCCTTTTTTTGTACCCTCCCCATTTTTAAAGTAGCGCAAATGATGGAATATTTGATATAAGGTACCGTGGGGTAAGTGGATACAGAAAAATCAATAGTTAATTTCATTGTTATGTACAGCTAACGTGAATAGTTTAACTCAAACTTTTTTCTGTGGATAACAAATAAAGGACTATTATACTTCAAATCGTCATTCATTTCGATTTTTCTGATTGTTATGTATTGAGAATGAGAGACTTAAAAATTTGCGCCAAATGATCCACTTGCCGCACCATGGTGGGGTAAGTGGATCACCATTAAAAAAAAATCTGTTCTCGAAACAAATGTAATATGATTATGTTTAATAAGAATAATATTACCCTCGCACTTGTTTTTAGTGCTAGTAATGTTACATTTTATTACTTTAAAATTAAAAAGTATCTTTATTTAATCAAAATATAATAAAAAGTATGTATATATTAGTTCATACTAATAAGAACAAAAAAAACATTGTAACTAGAAAAATTTGGAGAAAATTCATCCATTTATACGCATAAGTTATACAGAAGTATTGTAGGATTATTCCTAACGATATTTTCGAAAAGCACTCTTGGTTTAAAAATATTAGTTACATTTACTTTTGAATAACAAACTGAAATCTTTCTGTTTTATTTATGAATATATGTGTATCATCTGTCTAGAACAATTTATATGGTCAAATAATGTACGAGACTATGCTTTCGATTGGAAAATTAGTATATTTTGCTCTTTTACAACTCAGCTTAGATAAATCACAAAAAGTTTCGTGTGAATTTTGAAATTATTATTCTTTTTATATTTTTTTTATACCAGAAAGGTTAAAAAAACTTTTAGGTGGATTAATTCAAATTTTCTATGGTCAATTTAACAAATTCAAGCTGGTAATGGAACAAAATAAAGGAAAACAACATTTGCGGGTATTAAAGCTTATTAAAATTCTCCTAAGCAGTCTGCCAATAAATGAAATTATTCTTGATCCACTTACCCCACCCCACTAAAAAGTAGGGGTAAGTGTAGCATGTCCAATATATTTGTATTTATTCATAAAAATGACATATTTTTCATTGTGATTCATTCAATTAGAACTGAAGTGCTCACCATGTGTCGAAAAAAATAATAGAATTTGATTTTAGGCAGAGATACAATGGATTTTGGATTGATGGAAAACAATTTTCAAATTAATTACTTTTCGCAGCTAACAAGTTTGCTTGTGTTAGTGTACGTGTAGTACCAGTTTTGCAATAGTATCAGTGTGGGCGAAAGAATATAACCTAAAACGAAGCAATGGTGCGAAAACATTCAACATATCCAAGTATTTAGGCTTTATATTGACAAATGATCCACTTACCCCACTGATACACCTCCCCCACTGTACCTTACAGGGGGTTGTCAAAATAACAAACACACAGGGACAGGCAAAAATTGGGTCAATTTTGGAATGCTGTAACTTTGACAAAGAACTGGGGTAATATGCCCATAGGGGGTAAAACGCGCCACCATCGATTTGGACGAACGATGAGTTTTACAATGCTTTTTTTTCACCCTAGATCATAGAAAATGGATAAAAATGCTTTTCCTAATATGTTTTTATGTGTTTTTGTGTGTGTGTTTTTCGCTGTTTTCGTTGCAATTTTGTGCGATTTTCAATGTCATTTTTTAGGTCGATAAATAACCAAATTACTATTGCCAAGAGCCAACTTGTGCACTGTCATAGTTTGTATTACGTGCAAAATATATGTTAAATTTGCCCTCAAAAAGCTTATTGAAGGACCTAAACTTTGATCAACTCTGGGGGCAAAACGCCCACCCCTATATCATAACACCGATTCTATGACACTACCCCGAACGCCACTACCCCGAATGCCACTACCCCGAACGTCATTACCCCGAAAGCCATTACCCCGAATGGGTCACTACCCCGAACGCCATTACCCCGAATGGATAACATTTTGAGACATATTCTAGTTAGAGAGTGGGGAGATAATTGTACGATTCCTTTTGAGTATTTCGCGAGTTTGGGTCAAAAATGTATTTTTCAAATATTAGAAGATAAAAAAGCAGCTAGTTGTTCAGCAAATAATTTTTACACACTAAGTGTTGTCCTCTAATTTTGGGAAGATTCACACAGCCACATTGCAATGCTCTGAAAAACAGCCTATTTCGAAAAGAAGGGTGAATTTATCATGAGAAGGATAGCTATAATATGTACAAAATTAGGATGTAGTAAAGTCTCTTATTGGACGTCGGAAGCCACTTCCTTTACTCATTTTTATAGGTGTCGGGCATTAAGATTAAGATCTTCTTAAAGATTTTGTTTCGTAAACGATGATAATGGAAGTTCACCCTGAGATAGTCGCTGCAAGTGTTGTTCTATGGAACCCGCATAAAAACCAACCTAATAGACGACCGTTCCGCTGTCGCACTTGTAAATCGGCGGCCTCTGATTGACGCTACAGTAAGAACTTTTGTTGATTTGTGGGATCATTAATTTGAATTTCTGTGAGATAACCACAAAAAAAAATATTTTTTTGATTCAAGATAATGAAGAAATGATGATGGCAGAAAAGTGGTGAGTAATTCCATAAGAGACCTGTCTGTTTTAATACAAGAAGATAAAAGGAAGGGAAAATTTCCGATTAGAATTATAGCAGGAATCACTTTAGTGCATGCCTTCAAGATATATTCCTTTATAAAAAGCTGTTCTATATGGAAATATTGATGACTACCTTATCCAACAAAATCGTGAAAGAACAGCCTATTTAAAAAAGAAGGGCAAATTTCTGGTGAAATGTTTGCAGCTATGACGTGAATGATCACTGTAACAACGTGATTCTATGACACAACTTATATTCATAAGAAAGAAAAATATGTGTTCAAAAACAAAATTGAAATATGAAACCAACCAACAAGTCCAAATACCGGTGATTACGCATCTGTTAAGCAACACCATATTGAGGGTTATGGATTCGAATATATTTCAGTCAATAAAAGGCTTATTTTGTTAAAGCCCATTCACAAATTCCGTAACGCTGAAGGGAGCAAAAAAGTTTGTGGTTGGTTGTCTTCAAAATGTTACAGCCCATTCACAATATGTAGCATTTCCATACAAAAAAAAGTACGAGGGTGTGGGTAGGTGTTAAAAATGGCAATTTTTGGTGAAATGAAATTTGTGAATGAACCCTTGAATTGCGAAGGTGCCCACTGAGCTGATTAACAGGCACTGTCTCAGAAAGAATGAGAAGAATATAGTTGTCATCAAGATATTTCGAAAGAATAGCTGGCATATAAAAGAAGGGAAAATATATGATGATCATTTTACCGACGAATTTTACGTGCTAATAATTACCAGCCTTCATTAGAGACGCATTTTTGCACGCAAAACAAGATACTGTACTGTATCTCATACTACTCGGGGTAATGACCCATTCGGGGTAATGGCTTTCGGGGTAGTGACCCATTCGGGGTAGTGGCGTTCGGGGTAATGGCGTTCGGGGTAATGGGATGGAGCCCATAATGTACATTTGTAAGGTTCCAATTTTGGTGTACCTTCAACGTGGCATTACGTTTGGTAGAATTTGAATTCAAACGGCTGTTTTGGTGTTATGAAATAGGGGTGGGCGTTTTGCCCCCAGAGTTGATTAAAGTTTAGGTCCTTCAATAAGCTTTTTGAGGGCAAATTTAACATATATTTTGCACGTAATACAAACTATGACAGTGTTCAAGTTGGCTCTCGGCAATAGTTTTAGTAATTTGGTTATTTATCGACCTAAAAAATGACATTGAAAATCGCACAAAATTGCAACGAAAACAGCGAAAAACGTTGTTATACGATTTTTTTGATTTGTTTGAGAAAAACACATAAAAACATATTAGGAAAAGCATTTTCATCCATTTTCTATGATCTAGGGTGAAAAAAAGCATTGTAAAACTCATCGTTCGCCCAAATCGATGGTGGCGCGTTTTGCCCCCTATGGGCATATTACCCCCAGTTCCCCTATTTTGTCTTGCTTCGCTCAAATCAAACTGTCGAGCGAGCGAGAGAAGATGCCGTCCGAAGCTAAGCCATCACCGCTGCCGTCGCCTAGAAGAAGAAGAGGAAGCAGTCCACAGGTGAATTTGCGGTCGAATTGTGAACACGGTCGGGCGAGTCATTCTCGCTTTATGGTTCACCGCTTGTTTGCGTTCTCCCAGCCATCGTCATCGCCCCCGCAAATTTCATCGGCCGAGGAGCTGTTGACCCGCGCTTCAAAATTTCGAATCGTGATGAAATCATCATTGGTGGTCAAGAAGCAATCCCGTTAGGGGCAAATACCAGAAGCCCCCTGAGTTTTGCTGGTCCGAGCAGTGTTTTTATCCGTAACAACATCGAAGCTTACAAAGCCATCGGTTCGTTTGACCATTGCAATCAAGTGATAACTTCCCGCAGTGCTATTTATCTGCCATCGGACCTTGTCAGGACCATCAAATTTGTGGAAAAGAGTTGAAGGAATAATATTTCCGACCTTATTAGATCTTATATTTCTCAATCAATCTCGCAGCTTCATGCAAAATTTAATTTGTTATGAATAATTGACTATTCGTGGACGCTGCTGCAGTGCCGTCGGGGTGAGTGCTCAACATTTCACAACGATTGTAAACTAGAGTGGAATTTCCGACAGTGTCTTTGATTTGCCATATTTTATGAGAACACTTCGATTACGAAAATGATCACATGTAACAAAATTGCGACATGTTTAGAATGCTTTTGAAAAGAAATTAAAGAGTTGTTTGTGTAATATTCCCTAATGTGTTTACCACATACTTGCTATAATCTCTTAATTCATCTCATACCATCATACAATAATTGATTTATTACGAATAATTGACAATACGGCAATTTGAGGATGTTTCCGAGGACGCTGCTGCAGTGCCGTCGGGATGCAATAACAGCACAATGTTCATCTTGTACATCCCTTACCCAGACATCAGTTTCATATAGCCTATTTCCCAGATAAGAAAACGAAGAATTTGAAAGGAGGAGCATCACCTGCTATTCTAAGGGTATAAAGCATCCCTCCTTCGTTGAATTCGGTTTCATTCTGTTTTCGCTTTCGAGCTGGTAAGAGCTCCTCCAAACCTGCTCAGCTCCTCGCTACCAGAGGCAAGCTGTTGATCACCAAGCGGCGGCAAGTTTGTACGAGATGGCTGAAGAAAATCGACCAAAGCCGCTTGTTGAAGCGCACATCGTCATCAGCACCGCAAATCTCATCGGGCGTCAAAATGTGTCCGTGTTACGCAAATTCAACAATTCAATCGGCCCTTTCCAGAGCCAACGAATGTGTCAAGGAGTTTATTGTGTAATATTCCCTAATGTGTTTACCACATAATTGCTATAATTTCTAAATTTATCTCATAGCAGCATACAAGAATTGATTTATTACGAATTATTGACAATACTGCAATTTGAGGATGTTTCTGTGCCGTTGGGATGAAATATATTTTCTATTGTTACGTGGTCCTACGTCACCAGTTCGTACCCTTATAGTTTTTAATTATGAATCGTGGTTTACGGCTAACCAGCTGAGTGGAAGTTTAACAACTACCGAAAAGCTAAACATTACATACAGTGGCTCAATTTCATTTTCGTACGGGGCACTGTTTTCATATCAAGTTGCTATAAAACTATTAAATGATGCATGGACTTCGATATACTTTATCAATAATGAAGGCTATAGGTGTCATCTATTGTTTGGCAATGACAAACTGTATTCATTTGCTTAAATCTTTGGAATAATGGAAAAGTATTGAGATTGTGTCTAGAATTGACCCAATTCCATATTCGTACACCTAACAAAAAAGAAATATACAGCATTCAAAACTAATTTTTAATGGACTAGATGACTACTTAAGCTCTTCGTTGTGTTGTTCAGATGCAGTAGAATACATTTGGAATATTTATAAACGGATTTATTTGAAACTTAAGTAAATTTAAGAAAAATACCAATTTTCCCATGTTTTTTGCTAAAATATTCGGTAAGTCGAACAATAAATTGCATTTTTTTCATCATCACTTCCTTAAGAATGATAATTGCGAATATTGCACAAGTTTCAAAAAATTATAATCAGTTTTAGAGTAGCTAAGAGTGGATATCGACAACTTATACTTTTGAATCTTAGGTAATATAATATTTATAACAAATCCAAAACCAAAAATTTTAGTAAATTTCTTTATGTTTGGCTCCTAAATGTGTAAACATAATCCATAGTTAATGTTCGTATCAAAACATTGCGTAATTATCATTTTTAATTTACATTTTACTACCAAAAATGATTATAGAGATTTATAGAATAAATATTATTGTCATAATCGCAACACAAACGTGTTTTTAAAACGATGAAAACAACAGGATATATTCTATTAAATAGTGTATCAATGCTTTCTGCTCATTCAAGTTATTTTGTACTTTTCTTATAAAATCAATGAATTGCAAAATAGGGTACTATTTTGAAAATAATTTAAATATTATTTCAAAGATAATTGAATATTACGATGACATCAATTATGTGGAGGTATGTACAGCTAAACTACGCTAAACTACGGGTACTTTATTGTAAAACGAAGTTCGTAGTTCAAATTATTTTTACAGACAAATATTCGAAATTAACATTTACCTGTTGTTTAGAATGAAAATTTGGTTTACATTGATTAAAAATATCATTTTAGAAGAGTTTTGAACTTATGGCACAACAATTTTCTGAACTCAAAAGGGATAAAAACTGTTTATGATTTCTGTAAAGTGTATATATTTCAACTAAATTTCTATCAGAGCTTACGAGTATAATCTATAGATTGGATCCAATGACAAAAATAAACGTAATTTTTCGAATTATTGGATTTTATAGCAAAAATCATTGGAAAACTGGCATTTCTCATAATTTTACCTAAATTTTATATATGTCCACTAATAAATTGTCCAAATGTATTTCACTACATCTGAACATCATAATAAAGCACTTCAGTAATCAAATAGAGCTTCTAAATTTAGTTTTGAACGTTGTGCGTTTGAATTTTGGTAGGTGTACGAATATGGAATTGGGTGAATTTTAGACATCAATTCAATACTTTTCTATTAATCCAAAGATGAATGTAAATGGAAACATTTTGTGATTGGCAAACAATAGATGACACCTATTACCTTCAATGTGGATAAACTATTTGTAGCTCAATACTTCATTTAATAGTTTTTTACTAACTTGAAGTGGAATCAGTATCCTGTACGAATATGAAATTGGGCCACTGTATAATTTGCAATTGGATTTGATGGACAAATTGATGTGAAGATTTGCGAAAAAGTTACACGTCTTCTCAGTGAGAATCGAACTCACGACTCCCGGATCTCTAGTTGGGGCGCGTTACCACTACGCCATGAGAGGACTCATGAACGCAGAAGTTAACCTGAATTCGATTTCAGCTCAATAATCACGTGGTCCTTTTTCGCAAAGTGCACCTCTTTCGGAAGAATTAGATGCCCATCCAAACACAACGCTTTTTATATATATTGGCAGCTGCTACGGATTGATTCGACTTCCTTTGTACGTTTATATGGAACGAAACAAAATACACTGTTGAACTCAGAAAAGTGCATGATGAGATATTAACAAGCTCCAAGCCAGGAGGACACTATATCTATCAGATTTGGAATTGTTTATCAAGCTAGTAATATAAAACACCTACTCCCAATAGTAAACAAGCGAGAAAAATTGGTTTTATCATCGTTCTCTCTTTGGGACTTTCGCTCACTGCTGTTACAACTTGCGAACATATAAGATGTTTTTCTTCGCTTACATTGATCGTGCCTTGTAATCAAATGAGAATAAACTCAGCCTACTCCAGAGTAGTCTTCTGTTGATTTTCCATAAGAAATATGCCATAATCCATTGTATATATTTTCAAACCATTCACAAGGATGTGTTATGAGTTCCGTAGGGGTATTCCGTAGGGATTCACCCCCGCACCAAATGCACGATGTACAACACGCTCATAAGACCGGTAGTCCTTTGCGGGCATGAGACGTAGACTATGCTCGAGGAGGACTTGTAGCTCCTGGGGTTTTCAAACGCCGAGTGCTAAGCACGATCTTCGGCGGCGTGCAGGAGAACGGCGTGTGGCGACGAAGGATGAACCACGAGCTCGCTCAACTCTACGGCGAACCCAGTATCGTGAAGGTAGTTAAAGCTGGAAGAATACGCTGGGCAGGGCATGTTGCGAGAATGCCGGATAACAACCCTGTAAAGATGGTGTTCGCTTCGAATCCAATCGGAGCAAGAAGGCGTGTGGCGCAGCGAGCTAGGTTGATTGACCAAGTGCACCAGGACCTTGAGAGCGTGGGTCGCAGTCGAGGATGGTTAGAAGCGGCCATGAACCGAGTGAATTGGCGAAATATTGTTGGCGAGGTTTTATCAAGCTAATTGATGTTAAACCAAACAGATAAAATAATAATGTCAAAATAATGGAAAAGATTTAGGAATATTCCTGACAGACGAAATTACAGATAAGGTAGAGGTAGACAATGGTATTGTGCAAGTATTTTCAATATTGACAAAAAAAATCGCAAAATCGTTTTATCATGTTCTATGATAGTTTTCATTATCTATTTAGATTTTTATCCATCTATTTCCCTTACATGAGAGGATGTGAAAGTATATTGGGAATTTTGCCCTGCAATAGACTCACACCTGAAAAATTTTGTCCCACCAAAATATTCTCCCACCATGTTTGTCATATATTGGATGGCGTCGTAGCTAACAAAATCAACATATAACGCACACGTAATGCACACTGTTGGTTTGTGTATTGCATGCAAGGTGCGTGCTTCTACTAAAGTGCCATATAAACTAACGTGTGAGTATGTATTTCCCCACGTTGAAAATTTGCACGACAATCTATCCGTCAACAAAACGAACAATACCTTCTCAATTTACCATGTAGCCATCGACTTCAATAACTTTGAGATGAAAAATTTAAAAAGTCTTCGATTTGGTGAAATTCTCCAGACAACCAGCATGTACATATAACGAAATCACCCTTTGCGTTATGCAATGCTTATATGCGCAAAGATTCCGTATAAGATGTCGTTCAAAGACTTTATGCGTACAAAAGGGAAAGCGATATATGTGCATACTTTGTATGATGAAAATTAACATACACATACACACTCGTATACAGAATTTATTACGAATGATTTTATAACCTTGTACGACTAAGTTTATGATAACAAAGTTGATTTGGCAGCTGCTACGGATTGATTTGACTTCCTTTGTACGTTTATATGGAACGAAACAAAATGCACTGTTGAACTCAGAAAATTGCGTTTTATGCGAGGAAATTTATCAAATAAACCATTTCATTCACCACGTTGTGCGGGTGTGATGTCGATCGCATAAGTACACGACTTTTAACGTAAATTATTATGCGACTTCTGATTGTCCGGCTCTTCACAGGCCTTGTATCAAACATTCGCAATTGTCAAATAATAAAAAGTGTTTATATCTGAAGCGCTGGAGACATAAACATAGTTTAGCTTGAACTGTGCATTCTGAAGTACTATGATTCATGTTTCATTTAAGTGTGATAAGCGGCGCTGTATTGCCGAAAAAATATGAGCCGGTGGTTAGCTTAGTTGTCAGTATTAGCGTTGGGCAAATTTGACCAGAACATCGATGGTACTGAATCGATTCAAATTCAATGTGTCGAATCGATTCACCGATTGAATCGAATCATTTGAATCGATGTTTTTGTATCGATTCAAATAAGAAACTCATATGCAAATTTACAAAAACAAGCTTTCAGAATGAGACCAAATAAAATTGCATATGATTGTTAAATTCCTCCGACTGAATAACGTTTGAAATTAAAAATTATATATTAAACACTTCATGGCTGATTCAAAACTATGTCGACTCATTAAAAATTCTAATCAATTACACAATTTTGAATCGAAACCAAAAATCGAATGAAGAAAATCGATTCACTCGATTTTGAGTGTTCCTAACATCGATTTGAAAAATCGATTAATCGAAACAAAAAAATCGATTTTCGGAACATCGATTCAAAATCGCCCATCGCTAGTCTGTATCCAAAAGAACAAATTTATGTTTCGGAAAGATCATATGAATATCTTTATTCACGTTTTAATAAACCCATTAGACCCATTGCTTTTTAATCCATGACTCTAGCAAAATATTATACGGTGATCATGAAAAACAAATTCTTCAAGACCTCTTCCATCCTCTGAATCCTAAGAAACTTATGTTTTTAACGATAAGATGCTGTTTTTGAAAGTGTTACGAGTGTCACCAGTGTATGGGACAATCAAAGTATTTTTCTGTGGAGAACAAATCCTCTGATCTTTGAATACATTAACCAGATAAGTAAAAAAATATGACAAAAATTGTCTTACATAGTGAGTACTACAGTAAGCAGCAATTACATTCGCCGTGTTAGTAAAATTTTCGCATTTTTATGGATTGTATATTGTATGGAGTTCAGCAAAAAGCTAGAAAACTCAACCACAAAGCGAAGAAATATTTTTTCTTACATGTTTCCCTCGAAGTCTAATAAAAAATGCTACAGAATGATGAATTTATTTTTTGTGCGTTGTTTCGTCTTATAAAAATCACACATTTTATGTGGACACATTTGAAGTTCAAAATTGGTACACAGTTAAAAATAATGAAGATTACATGCCATGTAAACTTCATTTATGCGATGTAACGTGACGTCATGTAAATTTAAGTCTGAAATCATGTAAAAATTTGTTATATGTCATGTAATCACACAGGATCCTGCTAGATTACATGATATATAATTGAAGTTTACATGACATATCATGTAAATATCCATGATTTTCCACGCTCCAATTATGTGCATTATATGTCTCAGAAATTTACACGTTTCGTTCGAACTGTGTACTTTATATTGAAAACAGCTGTTTTTTATATGAATTATTCACTTACCAAGTCATTTTCTCTCCAAAATTTAAGCATGAATGATACCCTATGAATTGAGTTTGTTCCATCTCAAAACTGTAACTTCGAATGTATGCTTTCAGACTAAGTTTAGCCCAAGTGGTCGCCTATTTGAACAAAATAAAGTTGCGGCTTGCGCGGCAATGTAATTCCACAGATTGTCTGTGTTAATTTCTTTGATGCTTTTATGCAATCACTTTTATAGATTTCATATCCATCATGATGTATGCATTTTAAATCACTCCGACATTATATTTCAGTTCTCCTGTTTCTGAGCATAGAGCTCTGTACGCCATGAAAGCACATGCTTGGATCCTGCTGTGCCTTTTCACCGTGGTGGTGGGCGTACGAAGAATTTACGACGCACGATTCAGATATGGAGCAAACCACGTGGTCGAACTAATCCGAAACATGACTGAGCAAACGTACGGATCTTTCGACGTCTGGTTCCAAAATCTCGGAGGCAAGTCATCCGACAGCAAATCGCTCATTGAATACATTATACCGCAACTCAATGGAACCGCTGTCATGCTGACCACCAATCTAACCCTTCTTCGCTACACGGTCAAACCGCAGCTATTGGTGTTCACCATCCAGGATATGAGTTTTGACGTTCTTGCCTTCGGGTGGACCTTGATTTGGCTGAAGAGCTTCTTCTATCAGCCTAAAATGTTGATTGTTTCCGATGGGAACAAAGTATCGCCCCAGTTTGAAATGATGATGATTGAAATATTCTCCACAGCCGAGCACTACAACAACGTCTACATGTCGTTCTTACCGGACAGGACACTTTATAAGCCGAAATATTATGAGTATATACGCCATCATAAGAGCCTGTTACCGTTGAGTTATCTGTACATGGATCAAAGTGCTGACCTCAACGGGTTCACATTGCTGATTTCCTTCAAAACCGGATCGGAATCCAAGTATCAAATCAACAGTGCCATGTATCAATGGATAACCGCCATGTTGAGGCACATGAATGCTACTTACGAATTTATCGGAGTAGATTGTGATTCGTTTAGGGATGAAGAAGACGAGTGCAACGATAAAATGCAATTCACTAAAAGTGGATATGAGTACGATCTATGCTTGGAGCCGGTTCATCATCTTCATAAAAGAAACACGTTCGATCATCGACCTTCGGCTGTTCTGTACCGGATGATGGTTGTCGTTCCGAGGGGACGTAATCTACAGGCTATTGAAATGTTTGCCGTTCCTTTCACCATGAGTATGTGGATTGCGTTTCTTTTGCTGTTGGTCGTCTCTATGGCTGTTACCCGAATCTTTCCTGATTGGATAAAAAACGATCTGGTATTGATGCCGCTCTGTGGGTACGAAGACTACGATATAAATAAAACAAGTCGCTTGGAAAAAGGCGTTGTCCTGGCATTGGTAGTGTTCTACTTCTTCCTGCTCAACGCCTACGAAACCAAAATTGTCGCTCTGATGACCAGCTACCCCAGAATTCGTGATGCTCGCACCGTGGATGATATGATCCGCATGGGTATTAGCATCAATCTGGATATGAATGTCACGTATCCGATGATCACCGAAGACAATGAGCTGCATCGAGTGGTAAATCACGTGCCAGGCTTCTCGACTCGCAAGAACCACATACTCGACGGTATTCACGGATATTTCGGAGGAGAAACCGATTTGAAGATCATGCTGAACGACCCGGCGAACTATGACTTCGAGCTGGATCAACCGCGATACGTTCCGCTGAGGGATTATCAATTTGGCAACGCAATCATGCTGACGCGGATGAAAGTACGGTCCCTCATCACTCAGAGAGTTTCCCGGACGGAGATGTACTTCATCGAAACGGGACTAATGCAGTACTGGCAGGAGATTGCATTTCAGGAATCGATGGGTGTCAACTACGGGATAAGGTTGGGGCGCAAGGAGGACGATGTGAGCCGAAATTTGCTGATAGGGGAATTGTCCCCAGCATGGTTGGTGTTGGCCATTGGCTGGGGTTTGAGTTTTTTGATCTTCTTCTGGGAACTTATGCAGACCGACAAGGGGCACTTTTTCCGAATGAAGTTGCGGCGGATGCTCAAGTTGCCTGATAAGAAAATTGTTGGAACTGGACCGGTAACCAAAGAGTTTTTGAGTTGTGAGTGACGTAAGGAGTGAAGCTATCTTGCAAATCAACCATAAAGTTTTAAAGGTTATCTCAGAATTCATCATTAAAATAATAAATTAGTGGGAGCCATGTAGATTAGCATTATTTTAAATCCCTATATTTCAAACAAACCTTTGACATTTTGTACGATAACATTCAGTCCAATATAAATGGTTCGAGATCATAAAAATACTTCATTGAATAATTGAGATAACCAGTGTTTTAGTACTGCTTGAAGTAAGTCTACCAAATTATGAAAACAAATTGGACAATTTTTATGAGAAAGATAAAATTTTCAAAAGACTATTAAAAGTGATAATTTCCTGCTGTGAATTTCATGATTGAAGGAAAATAAATAGTCCGGAGACTTAACCCATCGTTAGTTGCCTAGTGTACTAAGTACACGCATTTTGCGAAAAGCCGAAAAACATGTTGAAAATCTCTTCAAATTGATCCGGGTGTTGGTCCTATTCCAAGATCTAGGGGGACTGGGGGTAGTTTGCCCACGTTAAGGAGAACAGCGATTTTAGATGTGAAAAACATTATTTTATGCTCTTTTTTATTATGGTCGGATAGACAAACATGTTTTCTACCAAATAGTAGAAACAGCTATCCATTCTAACTTTTCTGGGGTTTATAAATTAATTTTTAAAAAAATGCTTGCTTAAGTGCATATGTATTGTTTTGCGGGGTAAAACGCCCCGCTTGAGTTCGGCGTTAGCCATGCTGTAAACGAACGCACACAATCATGCATGTATATGTGTTGCATACATCCGGGCGTTTGTTCAGATGTTATTGTTCAATAATAGTATACATGCTGATGCGAAAAATGTACATTTGTAAGGTTCCAATTTTTGTGTAACTTCAACGTGGCATTACGTTTGGTAGAATTTGAATTCAAACGGCTTTTTGGTGTTATGATTTAGGGGTGGGCGTTTTGCCCCCAAAGTTGATTAAAGTTTAGGTCCTTCAATAAGCTTTTTGAGGGCAAATTTAACATATATTTTACATTTAATACAAACTATGACAGTGCACAAGTTGGCTCTTGGCAATAGTTTCAGTAATTTGGTTATTTATCGACCTAAAAAATGACATTGAAAATCGCACAAAATTGCAACGAAAACAGCGAATAACGTTTTTATACGATTTTATAGATTTGGTTGAGAATAACACATAAAAACATATTAGGAAAAGCATTTTCATCCATTTTCCATGATCTAGGGTGAAAAAAAGCATTGTAAAACTCATCGTTCGTCCAAATCGATGGTGGTGCGTTTTGCCCCCTATGGGCATATTACCCCCAGTTCCCCTACTCTTCTTTTTGAATGTGCAGAAGAAACTTTTCGATAATGTCTTCGAATTGATGTCTTCGACAAATTTCTTCAGTTCAACCAAAGACAAATTGAAGACCCCCATGTTCCTTGCAGTTGCCCAAAATTGTATGGCTCATAAGGTAATCTAGAATTCCGTTCAAAGTGTACTGCGATCTGTCAAACTTGGGTACCTTTTGCAGTACCGAGGGACCAAATGCAGTACTAGAAGTGGTGCCCGATCTGAGCCCGAGTGGGACGGACCTGGTTCGACGGTACCAATTGGTCAGTGGACAAATGAAACTTTGAAAACATTCTAACCTTCCAGTGGCCATCGTATTGTTCCCCGGGAGAACCGATGAAATGGACATTTTGCAATGCAACATCTCGAACACAAATATCTCTGGATCTAGATATTTTAGCAAGATGGTGTCTTCGGCAAAGTTGCTCAGTTTTACATGTGATAGGCCACTTGTTTCGGAGTTCTGCCACCAGTTGGCACTAGTGAGCATGCTTGCTCAAAAAAGAGTTCTGGAAAACGTGAACTGTCAAAAATACACCATGAACTATGTACCATCATGTTTACGCATAAACATGATCTAGTTCACGGTGTATTTTTGCTTGTTGACGAGTTCACGTCTGCTATTCACGGATACGAGAACGGATTTTTTTCTGACTGTATGTTTTCAAACACGGATATCTCAGGATGCTGACGACCTAGAAATATGTGGTCTTCGACAAAGTTGTTTAGTTGGTCATGGACTAACATATCATAGGCCATCTAACTTGAAATTCTGCGATCAGATGGCGCTAATGAGTATACGATAAGTCAATCACGAATATCTCTGGTTCCCGATTTTTTAGAAAGATGGTGCTCTCGGCATAGTTGTTCTGTAGTTCAAGGACTAAAATGTTCTTTTTTCTGGCGTTACGTCCTCACTGGGACAGAGCCTGCTTCTCAGCTTAGTGTTCTCAAGAGCACTTCAACAGTTATTAACTGAGAGCTTACTATGCCAATGACCATTTTTGCATGTGTATATAGTGTGGCAGGTACGAATATACTCTATGCCCTGGGAAGTCGAGAAAAATTCCAACCCGAAAAGATCCTCGACCGGTAGGATTCGAACTCACGACCCTCAACTTGATCTTGCTGATTAGCTGCACGTCTACTGCTACGGCTATCTGGACGAGATGGCGCTAGTGTGCAATGTATTTTTCAAACACTGATATCTCAGGATCCCGATTACCTAGAAAGTTGACGTCTTCAACAAACGTGTTGAGTAGGTCAAGGTCTAGCATGTGATAGGCCCCCAACTAAAACTCTACCACCAGATGGTGGTAGTGAGCATGCTGTATATTGATCGCGGCTATCTCAGGATAGCGATATTATAGCAAGATGATATCTTCGGAAAAGCTGTTTAGTAGATCAAGGACTAAACATATGATGTGCCATTTGATTCGAAATTCTTCAAAAAAAAAAAACGCAGTTGCTGGCTAGTGTAGTGTGCTATTTCCATATCTAAAAAACAATGCGCTCTCGGGCTAGGAATTGGATATATATAGAAACCGTTGTTTTTGGATGGGCATCTAATTCTTCCGAAAGTGCACCTCCTTTGCGAAAAAGGACCACGTGATTATTGAGCTGAAATCGAATTCAGGTTAACTTCTGCGTTCATGAGTCCTCTCATGGCGTAGGGGTAACGCGCCCTAACTAGAGATCAGCGAGTCGTGAGTTCGATTCTCACTGAGAAGACGTGTAACTTTTTCGCAAAACTTCACATCAATTTGTCCATTTAATCCAATTGCAAAATATATGTAATGTTTAGCTTTCGGTAGTTGTTAGTCATGGATGGTTTGTCCATATCATGCGTATATGATGATTGTACGAGAAATCGGCGACCACCAATCTATGGATTAACCATGTTCTTATTTTGACGCATGACTGCTACTGCTGCCAACATTGACAGCTCAAATCTACCGGCAGCACGAGCAGCGGCAAATGTACCGTTAACTTTTCTTTTTTGCTCATTCCAAACTTGTATTACGTCAAGAGAGGGGCCCTAATAGCCGTAGTGGTAAACGCGCAGCTATTCAGCAAGACCAAGCTGAGGGTCATGGGTTTCAATCCCACTGGTCGAGGATCTTTTCGGGTTGGAAATTTTCTCGACTTTTCAGGGTATAGAGTATCTTCGTACCTGCCACACGATATACACATGCAAAAATGGTCAATTGGCATAGAAAGCTCTCAGATAATAACTGCGGAAGTGCTCATAAGAACACTAAGCTGAGAAGCAGGCTTTGTCCCAGTTGGGACGTAACACCAGAAAGAAGAAGGCTGCTGAGCACTCATTTCTCTGTTGAATTGACGTTGACCGAAAGCTCGAATGACGTCGAACAAACATCGATACGTTTTCATTCTAAGGAAATCGATTTATGTAAGATTGATCGTGCATTTGTGTTCGTGGCATTTGCTTTGAAATTTAGCAGAAGCACACATCTTGCATTCAATGCACAATTCAACAGTGTGGCAAACATGGTGTGAGAATATTTTGGTGGGACAACATTTTCTTAGATGTGTGTCTATTGGAAAGCAAAATCCCCGATAAGAGGACCGCAAAAATCAGTAAATAGGATAAGAGCGCGTTGTGAGGACCGCCACCTTCGACTAATAGTGAGTTGGGAGGACCGCTTGAAAATTGAGATGACCGCTGAGATCAGAAAAGAGGGTAAGTGCGCGTTGTGAGGACCGCCACCTTTCGCTTATATTATAGAGCGAGTTGGAAGGACCGCTTCTAAAGAGATTTGTAGAGAGTTGACAGGACCGCACAAATCGTACATAGGGTAAGAGTGCGTTGTGAAGGATGCCACCTTTGAATAAAAGCGAGTTGGGAGAACTTCTGACATCAGAAAACAAGGTGAGTGCGCGTTGTTGGGATCGCCAGCTTTCACTCATATTGTAAAGCGAGTTGAGAGGACCACTTTTGAAGAAATTTGTAGGGAGTTGAGAGGACCGAAGAAATAAGTAAATAGAGTTATAGCGCATTATGAGGACCTTTGAATAAAAGCGAGTTAGGAGGCCCGCTTGTAAATTGATGAATAGCGAGTTGTGAGGACCGCTGAGATCGGAGTGCGTGCTGTGAAAACAGCCACCTTTTATATATATTGTAATGTAATGTATATTGCAAAAATAGGGTACGCCTTTTGAGGACCACCTTATTTGATTAATATTGAAGTACACAGTGAGTTGAGAGGACCGCTTTAATAAATTGATGGCGAGTTAAGAGGACCGTTAACAGCGGACAATAGGGTTTAGAGCGCATTTTAAGAAGCACGACCTGAAACGAATAGTGGAATGCACAGCGAGTTGAGAGGACCGCTTGCGCATATTGTATTTTTGTCAAGGTCTAGAATGCGATCGCAGCTCAATTTGGAAGCTGAGAAAAAACTGCCCATAACAACTTACAAAAAACCTTTTTGATTGCTGACAGCACATGCAGTGAAGTAAATTCACAATGGAAATGTATGTTCCTTGTCAGAGTGGAGTCCTACAAATAGTAACTGATGAGAATGCAACCGTTTCAGTAAATCGGAACAACCTAAGTGTAATGTGGCGTAAAGATCATGTCTCGGTTGCATAGCATTTTTTTTGTAGTTTGTGATTGAGGATTTGGTGTATAAGAGATCGGTTGAGCTTTTTATTGACGTCCGTGAAAGTCTTCACAGTCGCCAGGCCATTGTTTTGACTTTGACGTTGGCTTCACATCAGAGGACTTTGCATCACCTAAAAAACGCGATTTCAGTTTGGTGCTGTGAAGTCAATAAATGGATTGGTAGCTGCGCGATGCATTTTGCGTTGTGGAAGGTAATATCTGATTTTTTGAAGGATTGAGTTTTGAGGGCAGATGACAGCTATGAAATTTGGTGGCCAAACTGCATTGATTATAGAAGAGATACAGAACGCAATGAACGGCTCATGGCTTGTGCTTGGTTGTGGGAGAATACAAAACTGGAGATCTTGGAAAGCTATTTTGTGTGTTGAGTAATATTGACATGCATTATAGGAATCGCCTATCATGACATGCGTTCGGACTTGCTTTTCGTTTTGCTGAAAGAACAGAGACAAAGTAAAGGGGGCCGCATATGAGAGTTTCTGTTGATATTGTACTGCCCATAACTGCATAACAGTCACATTCGACATTTTTGACAAATTGGAGTTAATACCTAGGAGAGTCATCAAATGATAAACACTTTCGATCAACTTATTGAAATCTGTGAGATTGTTCTAGAAAATTCGAAAAAAATACCAAGTTGTTTTGTCACATTGGTAATTATAACCGCATAACAGTCACACTGAGATTACAAATGAGCCTCGTAATGCAATAGCAACAAAATTTCTATCAGAATTATTTTCTGACTATTCACCTAGTATGTGATATCAGTTGTACAAAATATCAACCTCAAATAAGCACTTTTGAGCTCCTGGTAATTTTTAGAAATTTTAGTTTCCTCCCATACTGCCATAAAATGCACATTTAATGTTCCATTTACTCAATGCCTACTTTTGTCGGATGTTACAAATATGCAGTTATGGGCAGTGTAGTTGTGTTGTGCATTTTGGTGGTTTGTTTCGTCATTTTTGGCCACCTCAGATCTTGATCATATACCATTGTTGAGTTGTGTTGCGTTGAGGAGTGTTTACCGTATAGATGCAGGAATTGGTATTGGATATGACTTTGCTAACGATGTTTTCAGGATGTTTTATGACCCTTTTCCAGATCTCAACTAGGCAGTTCATAAGAAGTCTCTATGATAGTTCGGAACTTGAGCTTCGTAAAAGGGAATGTTTTTACGCTATAGTTCGCAGAGTAGAGAATCATTGCATTGTCGTGCTGCTATCAGAAGGCTTGTTAATTTCCGTAGAATGAAACGTGAATTATCGGTATTGATTCTTTGAGAGTAACATGCGGTTGCCGGAAGCAAGGTGAATGTGGACTGTACTGCTCATTAGGGTGCCAATGAAAATCGATTTTTCGAATTTCAAAAAATGGTAGTACTCAAAAGTTTTGTCTCCTCGAAAAAAGTTCCCATGCAAAATTTGAGCTCAATCGGACTTCATTAAGTGGACCCCGAAAGCGGTCAAAGTTTGCCTTTTTTGACCCATGAAAAATCTCCAAAGGGGGTACATGAAATTTCCGAAATCGATATTTTTTTTTGATGCCAGATGTCTTAGAAATGCATGAAACGTCGAGATCTGGTGTTATTTGGAAAAAAAAATTTTTGAAAAAGTCGACCTTTTGGGACTTAGTAAATTTTTGAGTTGGGGGAGTGAATTGAATTTGAAATGAACGATTTGAATTCAATTGCTGAGAAATTCAAGGCAATAGTATTGAAACATATCCAATATCATTGTTGGTCACTGAAAGCATATTATATGTGATATTTCATTAGGGTGGTTCATTTACTTTTCATTAGGGTGGTCCTTTTTGTTAAAACATAAAAAAATGGAATTTTAATTGAATATTGAAGACAATAGTATTGGAACATCTCTCACATTATCGTAAGCCATTTTCTACATTTATTATGTGGTATTTTATTAGGGTGGTTCACTTAATTTACATTAGGGTGGGCCTTTCTGTCGAAAAATCATAATTTGAATGGGATATTAAAAACAATAATATTTTATCACCTCTTTCACCATCGTAGGGCATTAACTTCATTAGATTCGTGATATTTTAATATGGTGGCTCACTTATTTTCCATTGGTGTTTGCCGAAAATTAAAAAAAATCAAGAAATTTTGAATTTGATCCTTTAAGTATTTTAACACCTCTTTTATAA
This sequence comes from Aedes aegypti, assembly GCF_002204515.2. Lineage (NCBI taxonomy): Eukaryota > Metazoa > Arthropoda > Insecta > Diptera > Culicidae > Aedes > Aedes aegypti. The sequence goes on from NC_035108.1 coordinate 445,241,258, forward strand.
TCGTAGGCCATTGTCTTCATTTTTGTTTAGAGAGGCTTTAAATTCCTCTGAATTCATGCGCCTCGATCTAGTTCTTGATCTAGTTCGATTTGATATGCGACATCATCGTAGGACACTGTTAACATATTTCATTAGGGAGTTTTTCTCATTTTCCATTAGGGTGTATCATTTTTCGTACAGTTTGAAACCATGATTTCTCGCAAAAGTCTCGTCCACTTTCCTTAATTATGATGTCATTGTAAAAATTTCAACCTTAATATCTACAGACCGAAAGATTATGGTGTGGACTACTACATAATATTTGCGTAATGTTCGACGAAAAATGTAAAGGTAACTTAGTTAACAACAACAGAGTTTTCTAGAAAGCCTCTCATTGTTAGAAAGGTCCATTTGAAAAGTTTTGCGTGATTTTCATTCGGAATGCAAAACTTCACTAAGCTGAACCAGCTCGGAGTCCTCGTCTCATACAAAATCCGCTTGCTACTTCGTGATTTCAGATGCACTCATCTCAGAGATCAAGCATTGAGTCTCAGTGACCTTTCCAATTTAGTTTTGCAAATTCCGAAGGAAATTCCAGAGAAAATTCTGAAGGAAATACCGAAGGAAATTCCAAAGGAAATTCCAACGAAAATTCCAGAGGGAATTACGAAGGAAATTCCAGTGGAAATTCTGAAGAAAATTCCAGTGGAAATTCCGAAAGAATTTCCAGAGAAAATTCCGAAGGAAATTCCAGACGAAATTTCTCAGGAAATTCCAGAGGAAATTTCGTAGGAAATTCTAGAGGAAATACCGAAGGAAATTCTAGAGAAAATTCCGAAGGAAATTCTAGAGAAAATTCTAAAGGAAATTCCAGAGAAAATTCGGAAGGAAATTCCAGAGAAAATTCCGGAAGAAATTCCAGAGGAAATTCCAAAGGAAATTCCAGAGATAATTTCGAAGAAAATTCTAGGGGAAATACGGAACGAAATTCCAAAGGAAATTCCGAATGAAATTTCAGAGGAAATTCCGAAGAAAATTCCAGAGGAAATTCCGAAGGAAATTCCAGAGGATATTCCGAAGGAAATTCCAGAGAAAATTTCGAAGGAAATTCCAGAGAAAATTCCGAAATTTCGAATCAAATTTAGCATGAAGCTCCAAAAGAAATTCCGAAGGAAACTCCAGAAGAAATTCCAAAGCAAATTGCAAAGTAAATTTCTACGAAAATAACGTAGAAAATTCCAAATCAAATCCCGAAGGTAGCTCCAAAATAAAATTCCAAACAAAATTCCAAAGTAAATCCCGAAAGAAATTCCATTGCAAATTCAAAAAGAAATTCCATAAAAATAAATCCGAATGGATTTTTGAAGGATGTTCCGAAGCAAATTCCAAAGAAAACTCGGACGAAAATTGCGCAGAAAATACCAAATGAAATTCCGAAGCCAGCTCTAAAAGAAATTGCAAAGGAAATTCCATAAGAAATTTCAAAGGAACTTCCGAAGCAAATTCCAAAGGAAATTCCGAAAGCAATTCCAGAAGAAATTCCGAAAGAAATTCCAAAGGAAACGCCGAAGAAAATTTTGAAGAACTGAAGAAGCAAATTCCGAAAGTAATTCCAAAGAAATCCAAAATAACTTCCTGAAGCAACTTACTGAAAGAAATTCATGAAGAAATTCCAAAGGAAATTATGAAGTAAATGAGATATGAAGTTTTCAAGAATACCGTCAAACGGGGCTTCTTTTGACATTATTTCCACGTTCTTCAACTTTGAGGATTTGTAGCTCTAAGAATTATGGATGGATTTCGATAATTCTTGCATATATCTTAGTTGTATGTGTACGTAACAAATGTGCAAAATATGAAGCAAATCCATCAAGAAATAAAAAAATGCTTGAATAGCGAAAAAAATGTGTCCTTCAAGACAAAAATGGGGCTACTTTGGACACATTTAGAAAGCAATACGATTTGAAAATAAAATGATTATTTTCGCATAAATTTTGAACTGGTTCTATAGATTAACGTCTATTTTGACGTTGTTGAACGTTTTTCGTTGATAAACATAATTAAGAAAATTGTAAAGCGCGAAAAAATACACATACCTAAATAACACTTTTCAGCAAAATATGGTTTTGTAGTGTTTAATTTCTAGTATGAAATTTCAGTTTTACTTTCTTTTAAGTAAAAGTGTCAGCTACGACTGCTTGATTGTTTAAGTTGACACAATCGAATGATGCAATTACCAAGTACTGCGACGATTAATAAGGTCTGATTAATAATGATTAACATCTGTTAAAATTCTTAATGTTATATTAATGATATGTAGAAGGATCTCATCAATTCCTGTAACTAAAAGTAATTTTTATTTAAAGTGTAATGCATGAAGTACAAGAATAATGTTTCGCAAGATCGTAGGCAATTCAAATTTTACATTTGTAATTGTTTTGGTTCTCAATAGTTTAGATATGGCTTAATGGTAGTCTATTTATAGCAGATGAAGAATGAAATTGTTTTGTACTACGGGTTCATGTAAAAATGACCGAGAATTATTTTTTCAAGGAATATGGTTTGAGTTTACTACCAATACGTAATAATATATATATATATATATATATATATATATATATATATATATATATATATATATTTGATGACTATTAACTTTCCTGAATCCTTGGTTAATTTTTTAGTTGTTGTAAAATATAAAAACCAACGGTTTTACAATAAATTAAATTTAGTAAAATTAAGACCTTTGATCAATTTTTTTTGTAACACAACCATTTTTAACATAAAATTATCACAAATTTTTATGAAACATGACGATTCGATAGTTTTGTGACGCTCCCAATAACTTTCCTTGATATGTGAAAAATTCGAACAATGTTTACATAGCAAATGTTTTGTGCCTTGTGAATATTTGTTCGGAATTTTTAAATATATTTTCCTGTTTATCCTGTTATTGTTGATGTTGTTCCGAAAAATGTTCATGTCTGGTTGTAGAGCATGTTTTGGTCAATGAAAGTGCTGAAGACACAAAATAGGTCAGATTAATATTTATGCTGCAAATAAATCATAAACACGAATGTCCAAAGTAGCCCCCGGAATCAAAAGTAGCCCCGTTTGACGGTACATAGGAATTATAAAGGATACTCCTAAGATAATTCCGAAAAAACAATTCGAAGGAAATTCCAAAGTAAATTCCGAGAAAATTGAACGGAAATTCTGATGAAAATTACGTGAAACAGTCCAAAGGAAAATTCTGTAAAAAAACCATCCAATCAAAACTTCTAAATAAAATTCCGAATTCTCCATAGGAAATTCCAAAGGTTATTCCAATGGAAATTCCGAGGAAACTCTATAACAAATTTGGAAGTAAACTTCAAACGAAATTCCGAAAGAAATTTCAAAGAGAATTTTGAAGGAAGTTATAAAGAAATTCCAAAGGAAATTCTGAAGAAAATTTGATAAGTAGCCTTAAAGAAAACTGCAAAGGAATTTTAAAGGATACTCCTAAGGAAATTTCGACGGAAATTCCAAAGTTAATTCCGAAGGAAACTAGAAAAAAATCCAACGGAATTTCCGAAGCAAATTTCAGAGGAAATTCTGACGAAAGTTGCGTAGAAAATTCCAAAGGAAATTCCGAAAAAAAATCAAAGGAAATTCCGAAGAAAATTCCGTGGAAAATTCCAAAGGAAATTCCAAAAACTCCATAGGAAATTCCATAAAAAAATTCAAAGCAAATTCCGAATGAAATTCAAAAAGGAATTTCTAAGGAAATTTCGAAGAAAAAATCACAGCTCCAAAAAAAATTCCAAAGGAAACTTTGATGGAAACTTTCAAAATATAAGTGAAATCCCAAAAAAAAAAAAATTTATAAAAAAAACTGAAAAAAATTCTAAGAAATTCTGAGGCACATTCCAAAGGACATTCCGACGACAAATCTGAAAAATATCCAAAGCATATTCAAAAGGGAATTTCTAAGGAAATTCCAAAGAAAATTCCAAAGCAAATCCCGAAGCAAATTGCAATGAAAAAAGGAAGTTAAAAAGAAATTTTGTAGAAAATTTCTAAGGAATTTTCTATGGAATATCCAAAGCAAATTTGTAAGGAAATTTTCAAGAAAACTGTAGAAATTCCAGAGAAAATTGTAAAGGAAATTTCTAAGAATATTCCGCACTAAATTTATAAGGTCCAAAAGAAATCCCAAATGAAATTCTGAAGAAAGCTCCAAGGAAAATTTCGAAGGAAATTCCAAAGTAAATTCCAATGCTTCGAAAGAACACAGGAAATTCCGAAACAAACTCTAGAAGAAATTCGGAAGGAAACTCCAAAGCAAATTTCGAAGGAAACTCAAAAAGAAACTCCGAAGTAAATTTCGAAGAAAATTCCAAATATTATTTCGAATACAATTCTGAAGGAAGTTCCAAAGATAATTACACAGGAAATTCCGAAACAAACTCTAGAAGAAATTCGGAAGGAAACTCCAAAGCAAATTTCGAAGGAAACTCAAAAAGAAACTCCGAAGTAAATTTCGAAGAAAATTCCAATGAAAAGTTCAGAATGAAATTCCGAAGGACACTTCATATGAAATTTCGAAGGAAATACCACAGAAAATTCGAAAGGGCACTCCTGAAGATACCGAAGAAAATTCCACAGGATATTCTGAAGGAAATTCAGGATAAATTTTCTATTTTGAAAATTCCGTAAAAAAGTTCAAAGGAAATTTCGTAAAAAAGTCCAATAAAAAAGTTTAAAAGGAATTTCAAAGAAAATTCCGATTAAAATTCCGAAGGAAACTCCAAAGAAAATTCCGTTGAAAACTCCAACGAAAAAATCCATATGAAATTCCGACGAAATTTCTATAAGGAACTTTGTTACATCTTTGAAGAATAAACGAGAACTGATTGTTAAAACTGGAATTGCCTACGTTGTCACAACCGAATCGCGTGTACTATAGCAAGCAGAAGGCAACGTACTTTTGTTTCGGGAATGAAGGAGCCCAAGGCTGAGAATCTCTTTTGAAAATATAAACTAAACACTTTTGTAGTCCTTCATCGTCGCCCATCAAGCTATTGTCATAATTTGAATGCATCAAAAATTATTTCATTCCTTTTTTATCTGTATTTTCATTATGGCAGTTAGAGTTGTGCTTCACTGAATTCACTGATTATTGTTATTGGAACGTTTTATTTTAACTATTCAAAAGAAAACCTTAATGAAAATATCTTAACGAAGAGTTGCATGCCAATGAAGAATCATGATTCAAAACTATACAAAAAAAATTGATTTGTTAGATCTGTTGAGAATTTTTTTTAAATTTAGAAATTAAATGATCACCCTTATGCAAAACTGAGGACAATAGTCCAATGTAATATCACTTATTATATGTTAACAGTGGCCTACGATGACATAGGAGATGTTTAATAACTCTTGTATTTATAATTCCATTCAAATTCTCAAATTTTTTAAAGGACCACCGTAATGGAATATAAGTGAGCCTTCCCAATGAAATATCACGAATCTAATGAAGGAAATGGCCTACGATGATGAAAGAGGTGATAAAATATTATTGATTTTTCGACAGAAAGGCCCACCCTAATGGAAATCAAGTGAACCACCCTAATAAAATATTAAATGTAGAAAATGGCTTACGATAATGTGAGAGATGTTCCAATACTATTGTCTTCAATATTCAATTAAATTCTATTTTTTTTATTTTTTAACAAAAAGGACCACCCTAATGGAAAGTTAATGAACCACCCTATTGAAATATCACATATAATATGCTTTCAGTGGCCAACAATGATATAGGATATGTTTCAATACTATTGCCTTGAATTTCCCAGCAATTGAATTCAAATCGTTCATTTCAAATTCAATTCACTCCCCCAACTCAAAAATTTACTAAGTCCCAAAAGGTCGACTTTTCAAAAAAAAAAAATTTCCAAATAACACCAGATCTCGACGTTTCATGCATTTCTAAGACATCTCGCATCAAAAAAAAAATCGATTTCGGAAATTTCATGTACCCCCTTTGGAGATTTTTCATTTTTCAAAAAAGGCAAACTTTGACCGCTTTGGGGGTCCACTTAATGAAGTCCGATTGAGCTCAAATTTTGCATGGGGACTTTTTTCGAGGAGACAAAACTTTTGAGCACTACAATTTTTTTAAATTCGATGGCAAAAATTTTCCCATACATTCCATTGGCACCCTACTGCTCATGTACTGCGATGATGCTTTATGGAGGACTGTCGTACTCCTCGGGAATACTTTTTGCAGAGTAAGCGCTGAGAGTTTGATTTGAAATAGGGTACCTATTCGGTACGCATCGGTGAGGCAGTAGGTTTGGTTATTTATTTTTGTTTCTTCTTTTTTTCAAAATGCGTTATTTCATAGTCTATTTTTTTTTCTCCGGAGAGGAAGGGGAATGTGTGGAGCGAGATGACAACAGTGTGTTTGTGTCGTCTTGGCCCGATCGTTGCTCACCGATCAATCAGTCATAGTGGAGTGGATTACAAAGGAAAACGTGTGTTCCCTTCCGAAGTGGTTGTATGCGTGATGGGTGATTTCCCAGTTAAAGTTTGATGTTACACAAAATTCACATCGAGAAAGGGAGATATCGAGATATGGAGAGTGAAAATGTATGCAGAATGAACGGACCGAAAAAATCATTGCGTAAAGTGTGGATAGACTCGTCGCAAGCAATTTGCACATCATAACCTATCGTTTATTCAGTGCAAACATTTACCCCCCATATTGGGGCAAAAATTCTTGAAATAAAAATGAAACATGAAAAAATCTAGTTATATTATTGTAAAAGGTAATATTTTAAGGAATAACTTGCCCTGCAAGCTGGAACGGAAATAGTTTCTATTCGTTTGATATCTTCTGCGGAATTTTAGGTACGAACCTTAGCCCCGCATTACTCTAATGCCTAGAGAACTTTGTATAGGCAGAAGCACTGGTTTTGGCCAGCATGAAAGAAAATATTTTTTTAATCTATGGGATGTGCCATATGTGCTAAAAATGCGTCAAATGTAAGTTTTCAATCTAGACCATGTATGAAAAATATCGAAACTGAACAGAAACCTTTTTACGCCTTGAAAATTGCATTGGTTAATTGGCCACCAGAACAAGTTTGAGCTAAATTTTGATCTTCGGTTCCTAAATTGGCCAATCACATTGCTTTTTTTAAGAACCCTGTCCAAATTAGGTGTATGGCAGTTCGATTTTTAAGGACAATGAGTTATTTCCAATATATTTTGAACTAATTCGAACGATAAAATTATTATAACTGTATAATGTGAATGCGGTTTACTCTACTTGAAATGATTTATGCTGATTTGTTTTTTAAACATGGTTCAATCTACTATGGCTACAATTTGCGCTATGGCCAAAACCGGTGCTTCCACCTTATAGGAATTTTTGGACGTGAGTGAAATTTTAAGACGAATATTTTAAGTAATCATGAGGAGTTTCCTCTATTAACCTTTGATAGAAATTCTACAAGGATTCTCGTAATTCAACTACATTCAACTTTCCAAAACAAGATATTTTAGGGAACATCGAGTTACAGAACATAAAACCAATGCAACTGTCATTCAAGTGACCATCGAGGTAGCTATGAAAACCAGACCATCATAGCAAACCGGCCCCCTTCCCTTTTTACGGCAATGGTTTTAAGCGAACTGCGTTGTGATATTTCTATAGAAATATGTAACAATTCTGGGAAGAATTTTCAAATGAACTCATGGTGGAATCGCTGTAAGACTCTGTATATGAATTCTAAGTTGTAACTGAAACAATTTCAGGAAGAATCTCTGTAGCAATTATTGAAACAAAAAAAAGAACAAGAATTCTGAAAGAAATTCTGAGACAATTTGTTGCGGTACCCTGGAGAGATTCCTTGGAAACATGAGTAGCATTGAAGCATGGTTTTATCAGATTCATTGTAAGTTCCCTTGTGATTTTTTGATAAAGACCTAGATCTTTATATGAAGATGAATATATATGAAGATGACGCCTTTATATGAAAGTGAATGGCGGGGATAGATATTTGGATAATTCATGTGTGAGATTCCTTTGGTAACAGTTATTTATCTAGATTTTGTTCATAGGTCCTCTTTCGGCTACGCTGTTGTATAATTCTTAAGTCTCACGACTCACATACGAGACATAACGGCTTGCTGTAAAAATCAAATTTTGTTCCACGTCCACACCACTTACCTCAAAATACGAAACCACTCGCAGAGCCACCGTCGCGACGTACAACGAGTTGGTCACGAAGTCTATCACATTCCACATATCGTTCACGTACTCCTGCAGCCCGACGTCCCACAGCTGCTTCACTTCGCTCCATATCAGTCCTTGTTTTAGTGTTCCGGTAGATGATGATGGTAGAAGAAGAGCAGTTTTTTTTTCGGATTATCAAAAAATAAATGGAAAAGAAAGCATTGGCAAAGTTATTCTACGGAAGTGACGAGAAAGTTAAATTTGTTCGGATTAGTATGTGGCCAATGTATGGCTTGTCGTCCGAGCGGATAAAGAACGAGACTGGAGCGGAACACAAGTTTTAATTAGATTTCCACATTTTTAATTCGGGTTTCCGGTTTGGATTTTTGTGAGCAGTAGATCAACCGAACTGGTTCCCAATTGAGTCATGGATGGATAGAGCATGGTTCTCCGCTTCAGCAAATTGAATCTAGTCACTTTTTTTTTCTTCCCTTGACCAGCTCGCCGTAATGGGAAATGCACAATGGCTTGAATCTTCTATTTAGTAGGAAAAACTCTTTTTCTCTGTTCTTGTTGAAAATGGACGTATATGTGCAATGTGCAATGCAATGACGAGAGTTTTGCATCTTCATACAAAAAAATTGATTATAGGATATAATAAGATATTATAAGGACCTATTATTTCGATGTAAATTTTGAATCAACCATCTTCATTTCAGGTAATTTGTGGTTGCACTCTTTAGCAAACTTTTACGAAATGTTTATGAAACACTTTGCTAAACGCTTCAATTCAATTGAAATACTGGCAATTATTTAAAGTTGAATTTTGGAAGCATTGAGAGAAATTTTCCATTTTTGCAAGTTTGAAGATAAAACATCCAAACTTTTTTTGCAATCTACTACAGATGACACCTTTGGTGGAGAGGCCTGTGTCATCCGCAAACAAGGATTTTTGACATCCCTAAGGTAACTCAGGTAAGTCAGATGTGAAAATATTGTATAATAATGGTTCCAAACTGCTCTTACAGGAAGTCTTTCAGACCTGGAGTTCTGATAATTAACCTGAAGTGTACGATTTGACAGATAACTTTGAACTATTTCAACAATGTAGGTTGGAAAATTAAAGTTTTTCAATTTTACGATCTAGCTTTTATGTCAAACACTGTCAAATACTTTTTCTATGTCTAGACGAGCAAGACCAGAAGAATAGCCTTCAGATTTGCTGGAACGGGTCAAATTTGTTACACGTAAAAGGTGATGAGTGGTCGAATGTCCATGTCGGAATCCGAACTGTTCATTGGTAAAAAATGAATTTTCGTCGATGTGGACTGTCAGTCTGTTCAAAATGACCTTTTTCAAAAAGTTTATGGCAGAGAAAAACAAGCTGATTGGACGATGGCTAGAAGCTTCTGCAGAATAAAAGTTGGCTGAAGTACACTCTTGAACAAACAAGTTTGATTTGAAAGTCAATTTTGAATAAGTACCATCCGATTCAGCATTTTTCTAAGAATATGCGAAACGCAATTTTGAATAACTCATTAAACATCTATAATCAACTAAAACAGGTACATTTTCTCCGATAATTTTTCGATTCGGACCATTTTGCAATGGAATGAACCATCTAACTCGCACCAGCATGGCCAACTGTGTGTGACAAACCGACCAGGCCTGCTGTGTCCTTACTTACCGCTAACCCAGGCCAGAATCAGCCACTCAACGAGCGTGGGGCTGGCTCCCCGTTTTGTAGGCACTTCGTCATGGCTACTCATCTCGGCTCCCCAAACGCCCCCAATCACCGTTTCAATGCGCTGCGAAGCCAACATCAGTAGAACTGGGGAGGGAGAGAGAGAAAACAGGAATAAAAGGCCCATCAGTCACCTGTAACTCTATTAAAAGTCGCCGGCAGTTCCGTGGGGACTAGGGTGTCCCAGTATTTTACAAATAGTAGTTTAAGATGTTACAACCAGTTTTAGGGAAAAAAAGTTTAGAGGTTGCCTCGTTGAGATTTTTGAGATAAAGTTCGATTTTAGTGAATGAAACGATATATTATTACTAGGGTTTTGTTCTACTTCGTCGTAAGCGCTATTATTCGTCGTATCAAACTTTAAATGTTCCACTACGGCGGATATTCAAACTAACCTGCAACACAGATTCATTATCCAAGTGTAATTTTGTGAAAGCTTTTATGGTTCGTACAATTGTACACCAAAAATGCAATAAAACTACTGTATTTCGGTAAATAACTTCAGTTCAATTATCCACTTTGTACTTTTTCACCGAAATTGCATGGACGAACAAGATTTGAGAGAAATGCTTAGCGATCGACTGAGCCACACCACTTTCCAACACAAGTTTCTTCCCGCCCCCGTGGGTGACTTACTTCGCCGGGCACTAATTTTAACTATGGAAAACCTTTGTATTTCTTCACTGAAGGATTTCATTCCAATAACACGTCGTAAAACTTCAATGAATCACCAAATTTTACGAAATTTGCTCAACCGCAGCTTTTAATTGAGAATGTAAACAAAGTTCAAACCGTCGTACTGAGAAAAAAAAGCTTGTGCGCATCAATGTGTGCGCGACGCTCGACGTAAAAATACGGTTCCTTTGATTGTGTTGTTTTTGCTGTACAGGGTGTCCGCAAAATATCCGAACAGCAAAATATTGGGAAGATGATCTCCCATTGAAAACAATGAAAAATCAATGTCCATGAACCTTTTATAATACATCTATATGTTGACACAAAATACAACTTCAAACAATTTCGAAATGATTGCTTGTTACTAAGATAGGCAAATTCAAATTTTTCGGAGATGTTTTTCCTGAGGGCCGCTAGTCATACTGGAGATGTGTTATCCCTAAAATCTAAAAGAGATGAATCTAAATGTCCTATTATTATTTGAAGTTACCTGCAGTTTAGTGGCTTCAAGTTTGACTGGAAATAGAAAATTATACGGTCCAAATCCAGTGAGTTCTATGGACATTTTTCTTCCGTCATAAAGCTCGAAAAACAGCACCTTGTAAGACACTTTAATACATTTGACTTAATTTTTCAAATATTTGAAATCGGAAATGTGTCAAACTTACTTCATAAGAATATAATAAGCCAATGTTTACAACCATGCAAGAATATTGAATATATTATGCTTGATTGTATAGAGCCATGTCTTCAAAGTTTGTACGGATAATTTGCGGACACCCTGTACTGTGAGCAAATGCCATAATTGTACGGTCAAAAGGAATTGTGTTTATATATTTGGGCTGAATTTTGATGACGAACAATTAATTTTAAAGGAAATAAGTATATTGCATCATGCTGAAGGAATGGAGGGAGATGCCCATAGATATATATTCTAGTACAACATTTTATTATAGTGTTGATGTATTGTGTTTTAGCCACTCAATACATCAAAGTGAGCCGTAAGTTGTGAGACGAATCTGGAAACTGATTGCGACGGAGTTGAAAACGATACGACGGATTGAAAATACGGTAAGATGCATTTTCTTTGCATTATTTCCAAAAAGAGATCAAGATTTATCAAAATGTTATTGTACAATGCTAAAGCCGTTTTGAGAAAGAACTGTTTGGCATCGGTTTGTATCAGAATCATTCACTGCAATACTGAGAAAATTACAGTTCTCACTGATCAATGCTTAATACGATGCATACTAGCACATCATCCTATTTTGATTCGTTGAATATCGAGATTTTCGGCCATAGGCCGATTCATTTCGTGGAAAAAATTAAGTCAATGAAAACCAGATTTAGTACTATACCTTTCAGGGGTCTATTTTGTAAAACGAAATATGATCCGATTTTACGCATATGTTCCCACAAACCCATTATTTTTAGCATTCAATTGTTAAGGCTCCATTTATAATATATTAGATAGATTTAACCAATTCAGATGGTGTTTTGATTAATGAATCCTATTTTAATCCTTTTTTTTTGGATAATAAACTTTCAATGTTGTTAACACAAAACAATATCACATCACTTTAAATCAAACAAGATAATGTAAATTTTTCACAGCATTTTGCTTAAAATAAAATAATTTCATACCAGAACATGTTTCGCGTTTGATATCTGCAGTGATCAGTTTCTCATCAAACGTTTACTTTTTGGATCCAGTACACTAAGTTTAATCAATTTTGGTAACATTTCACGATGCAGTATGATAAAGGACGCTGAGTATTTTATACAAAATCAACAATAGCACTTGAAAAAAAATGCCCGGCCAAGTTATTGGTAAAAGAGAATATCGATGGAGATAAATAGATCTTACGTCCTTATGATAATGAACGTGAGATATTACTATATTATAGGAGTCATCTATTTCACTTCATAGTAAACATGCATCATGACAAATGCTTTATGCGAAACGTTCTAATAAAAAATATGTTGTTGCTTGCACTATTTCCATTGTTAGGAACACTATTGAAATAATTACATGCCTGATATGCAGCATAGAGGTTGTCCATAAACAACGTAGTCTTATATGGGAAAAGAAGCGGTTGGTAGAGGTGTTTTGCCAAAGATCACGGTCTAGGTAATACCGAAAATGCCATTCTACGTATTTGTTTCGTTTCTTCTAATGAGATCCATATTTTATCGCCATTCGAAGTCTGAACAGTAACTTTACAATATTTTCTAGCTACCATCATGAAAACATTTCCCAAATTTGAGTTTTTTTATGGTTTTAGATCGTGTAGAAAAGTTGATTGAAAAATGGGGATTAAATCCTTAATATTTAGGCAAAACAGAAAAAAAAGGTTAAATTTCACCGGAAAATAATCAAAAATCTATGATTTTATTCCAAGGGTTGTAGCGGCAACTCTTGGATAAATATATTTTAACATCATTTGGCAAAGAATACAAATTGAAGCGTTCTATGAATGATTTAATGCCACGATAATTTTACCCCATGTTCCCTTACACATATTTTGAAACTTTTGTGTGGCCAAAGACCACGAGGGGGATGAGGGATTTGTAAATTCGAAAAAAAAAAAAATACTACAGTGGGATTCCGTTTTTGGCATGCTATTCTGAACTGTTCCTAATTGTTGAGCTGTAACATGTATTGCTAATGTAAAAAACAATAGAGTAATGTAGAACAGGAGGAGTAGCAAGTATCATATACATCGTATTCCCTTAACTTTTTATGGAATTTCACAAAACCAAATCTTTCTGCATGTTATCCATGATTTTGGTGATAGTTAGGGAAATGGATAAAACACCAGCTTCATATTTGGGCTACTGTCCTATGCAGCATCATTTACTATAATTTCGCATAACACATGAATAAAACCAAAAAATATTGGAAATTTTATGTGACGAAAATAGCGACAAAACCAGAAGCCAGTGAGACAAAATGTATCCGTTATTCAATACTCAGCCCTGAGCTTTACATTAAACACTTTCAATGAAGAATGCTTGTATTTTGCGTAATCCCAAAAACTATACAATTTTTTTAATAAAAGGTGGTAGTTGAAGAGTGGTAGACAATGAATCACTTTATTTTATTATCTGCCTTGGGTTCAGAAACATACAAGGTTGCTATCGATAAGGGGCCTACCGAACAAATGCCAAATATTTTTTTTTGTAGAACACATCACTGTATTGATCATTGTTTGCCAGTGTTCTCAATGAATAACCTATTTTCTTATACTTCATTTGTCATCAACTGATTTTTTTCAAAGTAAAATCAGTGTTTTTCGCAAAGATCTTCAATGATTGCTACTGAATTTCATTTGGTATTCTATCTGCTTTAGTGAAATAGAGCTACATCACCCTTTAGTAGAGATTTTGCATGACGTTTATGTTATAGGGATATGATTGAAAATTCTTTACTATTTTATAACTTTATTTTTATTTTTATTGGTGCAGAACCATTTGGGCACTTCCATGATTCACTTTGGCATGGGGGGTTTTTCTCAGCCGAATCGTATGAAACTTTGCAATCAGAAGCACATTGTGGCCAAATATAAGCACTAAAGCTTTCAAAAAACCTCACTGCCGAAGTGAATCAAAAGTGCCAAGAATAGGATCTGGCTCCCTATTACTTTGTCAAACAAATTCAGACTTAGATATTTCTATGAAAAAACCCTTTTTCTCAACGCTCAGTTCTCATTTGCTGTAAGTAAACACGTTCTTGATGAAATGTATTACATTTTGTATCCTTACACTTATACACCATACACTTATACGAGGGAATATACGCCATTGAGCCCTATTAAAATATGTTCTTTGTCTTGTTCACTCCATGTGGAGAGTCGACCGTATCATAAAATGCCATATATTGATGGTTTTGTTCGCGCGATCAGACATATTTTGATAAATTCAAAGTTAATGTGTAACTTTCAGGCCAATATCATATTTTTTTGTAAGAAAATATATTCAGTGTTACGGTTATAGGGTTTGCCTGGACTAGAAAGAGTATATTTCTTCTTCTTTCTGACGTTACGTCCCAACTGGGACAAAGCTTGCTTCTCGGAATAGTGTTCTTATGAGCACTTCCACAGTTATTAACTGAGAGCTTTCTTTGCCAATTGACCAGTTTTTGCATGTGTATATCGTGTGGCAGGTACGATGATACTCTATGCCCTGGGAATCGAGAAAATTTCCTGTACGAAAAGATCATCATCCAGCGGGATTCGAACCCACGACCCTCAGCATTGTCACGCTGAATAGCTGCGCGTTTACCACTACGGCTATCTTTTTTTAAACCATTGCAGAGACTTTTCTAAACATTTCCCACGCAAAAACACGTCGCAGCCCTTGAACAATGCAAAAGTGAAAAAAAATTGTTAATCTGTTGACTCGTTCTCAAGCCCACTCGTGACATACAAATATCATTCAATTTTTTTTATATAGATAGATAGAAGATAGATAATGAGTATTCCTAACATTTTTCGGGATTTATTTCATTTATTCTTCAATCACTACTAAATTCATAAAATAGTTTGAGACGATAACTAATGCAATTTACCTATTTTCTTGCCTTCTTAGTACTGTGTGAGACGAATCCCATCCAGAATGAGTCGAAAAAAAATAAAAATCCTGCTCGATAGTCTTCGATATGGAATAAATTTTGCTTATGTTTTTGGTTTGGTAGAATAAGTGTTTTCCATAGAAAAATTGATCACTCAAGAATAACTTTTGAAAATGGCCTATGAAATTTCGCATGCCACCTATTTGAAAAATTCTAACTCCGATACTGTTGATTTTAGAGAAAAAAATTCTATGAAGGAGTTGTAGTGAACCGCTTAGACTATAAGTAAAAAATATATGCATATTATATACTGAAAAAATGTTCTACCGTCAAGCTACCATTCACCGTGCATTTAAGAAAAATCTTCACTTCAAAAATTATTATAACTTTTACAAACAATTTAAAGCGAACAAGTATACCACTACGAAGCGTGCAATTATGCCAATATTCAGGGAAAACTCTAAAACTAGCGGTGCATAACAAAAAATTGCTTAACCTTAGTAAGATACTGGGGTCATAATGACCCAAAATCGAATTTCAACCTGCAATATCTCTGTTGTTATCAAACGGATCTTTCTGAAATTCCCTGACTTTTAATATTTTGTGGAAACGAAGCGCAAGACCAAAAAAAATTTTTCTTAAGGTGATTCTAAGATGGCGCCACAAAAAAACAACTTAATAAGATACTGGGGTCATTATGACCCAGAAATGTATACCCCTATAAATCAGCGAAATATCAACCGAATAATGAAATTTATGCCGCATTCGAAAGATATACTCCTCAAGATTCTGATCACTACCTGGAATACCGGTTCCGGATCCAGTGGCCACCGGGAATCGGCTACGAAGGGGACCATGTTGGCCACGTGGAATTTCAGTACACTCAGTCCAGAAATCTGCAGTCATCACCAAATTGTATGAGATTCAGGCCATATAGGAATGTACTGTCTTCAGCAAACTTGTTTCGGGGACCAAGAACTTCCACATGGCATACAATTTAGTTCAGAACTCGACCGCGACGTGGCGCTAGCGTCGATATGAACTTCCGGTAGGGGCTAATTATGCGATAACTCGAGATCGCGAGCACATAGAAGGATGCTGTCTTCGGCAAAGTTGCTCAGGAGGATAAGGACTTTCACATGAGATACAATTTAGTTCAGAACTCGACCACCGCGTGGCGCTAGTGTCGATATGAACTTTCGGTAGAGGCCAATTATGCGATAACTCGAGATCGCGAGCACATAGAAGGATGCTGTTTCGGCAAAGTTGCTCAGGAGGATAAGGACTTCCACATGAGATACAATTTAGTTCAGAACTCGACCGCGACGTGGCGCTAGCGTCGATATGAACTTCCGGTAGGGGCTAATTATGCGATAACTCGAGATCGCGAGCACATAGAAGGATGCTGTCTTGGGCAAAGTTGCTCAGGAGGATAAGGACTTTCACATGAGATACAATTTAGTTCAGAACTCGACCACCGCGTGGCGCTAGTGTCGATATGAACTTCCGGTAGAGGCCAATTATGCGATAACTCGAGATCGCGAGCACATAGAAGGATGCTGTCTTGGGCAAAGTTGCTCAGGAGGATAAGGACTTTCACATGAGATACAATTTAGTTCAGAACTCGACCACCGCGTGGCGCTAGCGTCGATATGAACTTCCGGTATTGGCTAATTATGCGATAACTCGAGATCGCGAGCACATAGAAGGATGCTGTCTTCGGCAAAGTTGCTCAGGAGGATAAGCACTAGACTGATGCAAATTTTGAAGTTTTTGCTCCCCTATGCTTAAACGATGTCAATTATGATGAAAACGATCCTCCCAAAATTTGAAGTGATTCGGAAGTGTGGTCTTCGGCAAAGTTGTAGCTAGGAAGTTTTCACATGAGATGAGTGTGTTCACTTTTCCATAAAATAATATGACGAAGAGATAGAGGGCTGAACACAAAAGATTGGCGTTTTCCATAGTAATCTCCATATAAACTTCAAATGGCGTGTGCACAGTCAAATTTCATCTGAATCACTTCAAACTTTGGGAGGATGCTATTTACCATGATTAAAATCGTTTAAGCATAGGGGAGCTAAAATTTCAAAATTTGCATCACTCTAATAAGCACTTCCTCATGAGATACAATTTAGTTCAGAACTCGACCAGCGCGTGGCGCTAGCGTCGATATGAACTTCCGGTAGAGGCTAATTATGCGATAACTCGAGATTGCGAACACATAGAAGGATGCTGTCTTGGGCAAAGTTGCTCAGGAGGATAAGCACTTCCTCATGAGTTACAATTTAGTTCAGAACTCGACCGCTGCGTGGCGCTAGCGTCGATATGGACTTTCGGTAAGGGCTAATTATGCGATAACACGAGATTGCGAGCACATAGAAGGATGCTGTCTTCGGCAAAGTTGCTCAGGAGGATAAGCACGTCCACATGGGATACAATTTAGTTCAGAATTCAACCATCGCGTGGCGCTAGCGTCGATACGAACATCCGGTGGAGGCTAATTATGCGATAACTCGAGATTGCGAACACATAGAAGGATGCTGTCTTCGGCAAAGTTGCTCAGGAGGATAAGAACTTCCACATGAGATACAATTTAGCTTTGAACTCGACCGCTGCGTGGCGTTAGCGTCGATATGAACTTCCGGTAGGGGCTTATTATGCGATAACTCGAGATTGCGAGCACATAGAAGGATGCTGTCTTCGGCAAAGTTGCTCAGGAGGATAAGCACGTCCACATGGGATACAATTTAGTTCAGAATTCGACCATCGCGTGGCGCTAGCGTCGATACGAACATCCGGTGGAGGCTAATTATGCGATAACTCGAGATTGCGAACACATAGAACGATTTTGTCTTCGGCAAAGTTGCTCAGGAGGATAAGCACTTCCTCATGAGATACAATTTAGTTCAGAACTCGACCACCGCGTGGCACTAGCGTCGATATGAACTTTCGGTAAGGGCTAATTATGCGATAACACGAGATTGAGAGCACATAGAAGGATGCTGTCTTGGACAAAGTTGCTCAGGAGGATAAAGACTTCCACATGAGATACAATTTAGTTCAGAGCTCGACCGTTGCGTGGCGTTGGCGTTGCTATGAACTTTCGGTAGGGGCTAATTATGCGATAACTCGAGATTGCGAGCACATAGAAGGATGCTGTCTTCGACAAAGTTGCTCAGGATGATAAGCACTTCCTCATGAGATACAATTTAGTTCAGAACTCGACCGCTGCGTGGCGCTAGCGTCGATATGAACTTCCGGTAGGAGCTAATTATGCGATAACTCGAGATTGCGAGCACATAGAAAGATGCAGTCTTCGGCAAAGTTGTTCATGAGGATAAGGACTTCCACATAACATACAATTTAGTTCAGAACTCGACCACCGCGTGGCACTAGCGTCGATATGAACTTTCGATAAGGGCTAATTATGCGATAACACGAGATTGAGAGCACATAGAAGGATGCTGTCTTGGATAAAGTTGCTCAGGAGGATAAAGACTTCCACATGAGATACAATTTAATTCAGAGCTCGACCGCTGCGTGGCGTTGGCGTTGCTATGAACTTCCGGTAGGGGCTAATTATGCGATAACTCGAGATTGCGAGCACATAGAAGGATGCTGTATTCGACAAAGTTGCTCAGGATGATAAGGACTTCCTCATGAGATACAATTTAGTTCAGAACTCAACCGCTGCGTGGCGCTAGCATCGATATGAACTTCCGGTAGGAGCTAATTATGCGATAACTCGAGATTGCGAGCACATAGAAAGATGCAGTCTTCGGCAAAGTTGTTGATGAGGATAAGGACTTCCTTATAAGAAACAATTTAGTTCAGAACTCGACCATCGCGTGTCGCTAACGTTGATGTGGCCTTCCGGTAGGGGCTAATGCGATAATACAAGAATGCGAACACATAGAAAGATGCAGTCTTCGGCAAAGTTGCTCAGGAGGATAAGGACTTCCACATAAGACACAATTTAGTTTAGAACACGACCACTACGTGGCTAATTTTCAATGTAAACAAAGAAATAGATTGCTGAAAACTCCAAAATGAACTAAACAGTAATTTAAGGAGTAATTTTTGAAATCATTGGATAAATAAATAAATTGATAAAATTACGCCTTGAGGAGAACTGGAGGTGCCTCTCCTAGGAAATAATTTATAAGGATGTCCCCGAAAAAAATTCTGTGGCGTATCCCTAGAAAAAATAAGAGATAGAATTCCGAAAGAAACTCTTTAGCACATTTCATAAGAAACTTCCTACATTTTCTTACCCCCACTTAAAAAAGTGCACGTCATAAACTTTAATTTGAACGTAATCTTCTGCTTGAGTTGTGATTATCTAATCACCTACACTATTCTTCGCAAGTTAGAGTAAGTAGATTTGCGAGCATGACTTGAAGTATAAAGATGTGAATGTGTTCGGATAGTGATAATTATCAATATTATTATTGAGATAATTTAAAATTTATAGTACAGTGAAACCTCCATGAGTTGATATTGAAGGGACCATCGACTCATGGAAATATCGAGTCATGGAACAGCATTCCTTTGGAAAGCTGCTTCTAGGGACCATCATAGTAACCATGAAAGTTTGTTTTTACTATGGTCCCATGAGTCGATATCGAGTCATGGAACATCGACTCATGGAGGTATTACTGTAAAATCAATAGAGTGCGTGAATTTGATTTAAAGTAAAATTTAGTGCTGAAGTAGTTGATTTGATCCAGAATCAGTTATTTTTTGCGTAAGTTATAATAATTAACAGGATAGTAACGCCAAAATAAAACATTCTTCTCCGTTAACTTCTGGACATTTCTTTTGAATCAGCTTCTGCAGAAATTTCAACAAGAATTTGCATAAAGGTTTTGTATGATAACAATTTTGGCAGGAAGAACTCAGAAAAATTTCGTCAGATTATCTTGAAAAAAGGTTTGTAAAAAAATTAAGCAATTTCGCAAACACCAATGAAAAAATCCCAAAAATCCAAATTTCTCGTAGAATTCTATAATAAAGGATTAGAAGAATCAAATTAGATTGAATAAATGACCGTGGAGGAATTCATACATCAACTCGAACGAATGTTGGAAATATCTTATGGACTAATACTAGAAAAAACAGCTGGAGGAATTCCAAAAATAGCTTCATTGGGACGCATTATTAAAAAGTACTCTGAAGTGTTTTTAAAAAATCCTCTTGAGAAAATTCAAAATTATCCTTTAGAAAAAAATCAGACTATTATTCCGTCAAATCCAAAAATAATAACTTGAGAAATACCGTCGATGGGGGTGACAATGGGTCTAGGGGGTGAGATTGGGTCAAAACGGAAAAATATGTTTTGTGAAATATTTCAGCTAGTAACGCTGATATTACTAAAATTTATAATTCATATGTTAGGGAACATATTATTACACATAATTCATAACAATATACATTTTTAGAAATAGTAGTTTTTGTTTACTACATCAATAAACTTGCATGTTGAAACCAGATAAAATTTACAACATTAAATTTCTCCTGTACAAAGTATCACGCATGTACTCTAGCCTCTATCGTTGTATTAGTAGAATGTTGAAAGTCTTTTTATTACACATCACAGGTATTTTCCGGAATCTGTTTGATTTTCCCACAAAAAAATATTTTTTTTCGGTACGATGTCTAAAACATTGAAAATGGGGGTGACATTGGGTCAAGCAAGAACGATAGTAAATGAAATTCCAAATCCACTTTTTTGACATTTTACGGTACCGGTTGTTCTCTTTTTTCATTAAGATGTGTTTATTCTTTCTATATATAGCATCTCTGAAACATCAAACAAGTCTACTTGAGTATTCCGTGCATTGAATAAAAATACAACGCATTTTGACAACTTTTCAAACCAGCAACTGTGTTTTTATCAAAAGGGTGTTTTTTTTTCTAAATTTGATTATTTATCAGTATTTTTATATAATAGAAACATCTCACGGAAGTACAAATGAGTTGGATCGCTGAAATACTGGGATTATGACGTCAACTTCTGTCTGAAATTTATTGATCGTGGAATGTCGCACCGAAATATAACTATTTGCGAGGTTTAAATTAATCACTGTTTCAGTACACCTTTGGGGAAACTGAATGGGCCTTATAGCAATGGGGATGAGACTTTGAAGACAATTTGAGGAAAAAACCAAGAAAATTTATGTAAACTTGACGATAAATGTTGGGTTTACGTATTTTTTCTCATAGCTCTTAAATTTTCTGTATAATTTTTCTTTTAAGTGGGTTTATCATACTTGTGAAACATCTTAGATATCTTTTTGTCTTGTTTGCATCGTTTTTTATCAATATTTTTCAGTTGTGAATGGTTTTGAAATCATATTCTCAAAAACAAGTTATTTCAATTATAGTGACCCAATGTCACCCCCTCTATGGGATGAGATTGGGTCATTTTTCATTCACTTGTGATGCCGCTGTGAATAAATATTTGTCTTTAATTTTTTGAACAGTTGTTAATGTACCATCAAAGTACATACACACCAAATTTGAAGTTTATTGGAGTTCAATTGCGATAGTTATTCAAAAAATAAATCGCACATATCCCTTTTTGACCCATTGTCACCCCCAACGACGGTACCGAAAATAATTTTAAAATCAGATCGTCGAAGAATTCAATAAAAAAAGACCTGTGAGGGAATTGCAAAAACTCTGAAGAATTCACTCCAGATAGATTTCTCCGGGAATTAATCCATCCTCAGGGAACTTTTCCAGGAATTATTGCATAGATTACTTCAAGCACTTCTCCAGCGATTCTTCCAAGATTCTTCAAGCGATTTCTCCTGACATTCCTCTAATAAAAAATAAGAGATTCCCCTAAGGAATCCTCCAAGAAGATCTCTACAGAGATTTTTGCAGAATGTCAGAGGTTTCTCTAAGAAACACTTCTTCAAGGATTACTTAAAATATTTCCACAGTGAATTCTCCAGAAATTCCGCTGGTAGTCCTCTCAAGATTCCTCTAGGACTTACTTCTAAGATTTCCTCTAGGGATCGCTCCAGGAATTCTATAACGAATTATTCCAGAGATTCTATCATTCAATTGGGGATTTTACAAGAAATTATTTCATGAGTTCTTATAGGGATCGCTGGAGAAATTCTTGCAAGAGCCCCCTCAGAATGGAATGCAAGGTTCTTCGTGGTGCTCCCGCTTGCCAACAACGATTCTGAGCTTCACATTTGGCGATCCTGCCAGGAGTTTTAAATAAATTTTCGTTTTTCCTGGAGAGCCTGGATTCGATAGCAAGTGGGAGTGTCCACTAGGAAATGTGTTTGTGTCGAGTGCTTCTTAAACCGCGTGTGAAAATATGTATTCAGAGTGATTGTGGAGTGAAGTTTGAATCTGATAAAAAGGCATCTGTAAGTAAACAGCAATGTGGTATTTTATATGAATAATAGAAAACTGATTGAAAAGGAAATATGACATTAATATGCATTAGCCGCTTCACTACTCGCTGAAGCAGCAATGTTTCTCTCTGTTCTTGTTGTTGCTCTTATTGAACACCAGCATCACCTCAACTATTTGAGTTGCGCGATGCAGGCTTTGAAGTGAATATTTTGTTTTGCATTTGAATTCAAACAGATTGCTTCGATGAATGTAATAGAAAGTGTTTCATCTATTTTATCCGATTCAAAGATTATGATCATTTCGAGCTGATTCATCTAAGTTATGAAGTGCGCATTCTGCTTTTATCAGGGACCTATTTTCTGCACAGGTTGAACGGAAAAAAGAATAACGTTAGGAACTGAACTATTTTTTTTTGCAGAAGTCAATTGAACATATCCGTACAAAACGTGTATAAAAAAATATCGTATAATTAAGTATAATTTGTAAAATAATGTGATTTTGCAAAAGAGAAGTGAAGTGTTAAAGTTATTAGTGGTTTTCATGAATATTAATTAATTTGTATAACTTATCAATTAGTAATTTCAATCGAAAAAAAAACTCCCGTAACATTTATCAACTGTGCAAATTTCTATATAAATAATAATAAAACTTCGCTTTGATTGTATGTTATCATTTCATCGTTTCTTCTGTGATGATACACACATTTCTATATCTTATCTCTCCTGCTTTCAAATAAAAAAACAAAATAATTTCAATGAAATAAAATAGAGTGAAAAATGAATGTAAGTGTGTGCAAATATTCCTAACCATGGCGATTTTGAATTGGTGTTCCAAAAGTAGATTTTTCGTTCCGTTAATCGATTTTTTGATGTTGAAACAACATGAAATCCTAATACAAGGGATTTGATCTTATTTTGAGTCGTTGTTCTTGTAAATTTGCTTACGAGTAAAGAAATAAAATCGATACAAAGGACGAATCGAATTTTAATCGATTCAGTATTGTCGATGTTTTGGTCAAATTTGACCTATAATGCACATGATTGTTTTCTTTCCTATTTGTACATTGTGTATCCCGTAATGTTTAACGAACAAGTTAAGTGTAAAGCACACTGAATCGGTGAAATTTGTGAATTTTGTGTCGATAACCGGTGAGATCCAAACTATTCAAATCTACTTAATTCATTATAATTTCTAAATAAATGCCATGTTAAAAAAAAAATAATAACATGTTCGAAAAAAATATCCTCAACGCGACTGGTGGTTGCTATGAAAAAATGCCCTTTACACAATTGGTGTATGCAATGCAAAAAAAAAAAAAAAATATGTCCTTAACATGACTGGTGGTTGCAATTAAAAAAATATTATTGCCGCGATTGGTGGTTGCATTTGGTTTGGTATTTGGTTGTCTTTAACGCGACAGATGGTTACAATGAATATGTTATTAACTCGACTGTCGGTCGCATACTTGTTTCTAGCAATCAATGTTATTGATATTGCTAGCGCGACTGGAGGTCGCATATTTGTTCTAAGCAATGGTGGTGTATACTTACTACCGCGACTGGTGGTCGCATACTGGTTCATAGTAACTGCTATTGATATTGTTCACTCGATACGACCACCAGCGTATATTTGCTCTAAGTAATGGTGGTGTACACTTGCTATCGCGACTAGTGGTCACAAATTGATTCCTAATAAAAGTGATGTTCACATGCATGCGCGACTGTATCTATAGAATAAGATATGTAAGCCCAATGATGGCTAGTAACTTAGTAGATATGTTATATCAAAACAAGTAACAACAGTCAAACAAGTCTTTGAGTGAGTATTTCCGTGAAAGTACGGTGGATTGAATGTACAACAAGATGAAAGTCAAACACTGATGCTACTCTGTTGAACGCATATATGTCAGTTTATTAATAGCAATATTTTGTCCAAAATTCATCTTAGATATGTCATTTCATATAATTAGCTTGCCGTTTCTAATGCATGGAACGACATTCAACCGATCAATAATTTCAACGCCGTTCTGATTGCGTGGGTATTCTACAGCGGAAAAATGTTTCAAAGTCGCATGTACAAGTGAACAGTTGAAATATAAAACAGTATACATCGGTGAAGTTCTTAGCGATGTGAAATATACATCCTGAATTCCTAAAAGCTTTCGTGATGACGGAAACGATGTGAAAACTCATCACTTCAAACTTTTTTTTCCTGAGAAGAGGGAGGATGTGTGGTACTGAATGAACATTGTCATAGATCTTGTCTTTCAACCCTGTTATGATGGTTGACAATCAAAAGCCTGTTGAAAGAACTCCGAGAATGTAGCATCGGATCGGACATCAAACGATCTAGTAGGCATGGCACAACTTCGACGCCTCACTCCTATAGTAATGTCAGAATAGAATGCAAGGTTCTTCGTGGTGCTCCCGCTTGCCAGCAACGATTCTGAGCTTCACAACTAGAGAAACATCTTTAGTAATCCTTGAAGAAATTGTTTTAAGTGTTACTCCTGGAGGAATTCCTGGAGAAAGCCTTGAAGATATCTGTGCAAGAATCCTTGAAGACACTTTCCTGGAGAAAATCCTTGCAAAAGTCTGCGGAAAATTTTATAGAGGAATACCAGAAGAAATAACTTAAAAAATCCCTGGAGAAATCTCCGGAGAAACTTCGTAGTATTCCTAAAACGAATCCTGGAGGAACCCTTGGAAAAAATCCTGAAAGAATCCCAATAAAGATTTTGTTGGAGGAATCTACGAAGGAATCACTTAAGACATTTCTGCTGGAAACCTTTGCGAAATCTCTGAAGAAATCCTTATGCATATTTTTTTTTATAGGAATCCTTGTAAATATTCCATGTCAACTCCCTGGAGGAAGCTATTCCATGCATGGCAAACAAAAGTTCTTCCTGAAAGAATCTCTGGCAAAAGTCCTAGGGAACCCCAGAAGAAATCAAGGTACGAAGGTAGATTAAGGTACAGAATAGCTTGGATTATTTTCTGGTAAAATACTTGGAGGAATCTTCGAAAGATTTCCTGGAAAAATCTTTGGGAGAGTGTCTGGAGATATTTCGGGAGGATGAGGACAGAAGGGCATGGGTTTGTATTCCATCGGATGAGCTCTCGGTAAATAACTGTAGAATCCATCATACAAAACATTTAAGGTTACTGGACTATATCCTTTGAATAACTCCGATGTGAACTACGTCTTGAGATCTAGATAACTTTTTGGAGGAAATCCAGAAGGAATTACTGGTATAAAGTCATAAGATTCCTGCGGATCCAGTTAAAAACTAAAGTGCACAGTTACTGCAACAACTTCTAAAGAAAACTAGAAGTAATTGTTTTTGCAACTTCATGACGTTATCTGTATCTGAACTCTTGTTGGAATTTTAGAAGTGAGTACAATATAGTTCATATCATATCATAGAGCTTATTTTATATAATATACTACACAACTCGATATTCTATAACCCGATATACTCTATAACTAGATGGATTTTCCGGTTCCTTCCAATTTCCATACATTGTGCTCTCCATAAGTCGATATTTCTGTAACTCGATATCTCCACAAGTTGATGTTACGTGAGATGTGAATTTCTCTCCATAACTCGATATCTATTTTAATTTTTTTTCTTTTTTGGGGAAACGTGATCTAATTTTTGTTTGAAGGTGAATAAATACTTACAAGTTGTAATGACATGAAAATGATAAAAACTATTGTCAGTAAAAATAACGTGATTTTTCGAGCACTTCGAAAAATGTTTTCAAATAATAGTTTGTAAAATGCTATCAACAAAATAATACTGCTTTCTTACAAAAATGATAATAAAAATATTGGAAATACAAAAATTTGTTCCTTCGATTTTGTGTCGGTATAATCTATTATACCATAATTCTATAAGTCGATGGTCCCTTGAATATCGAGTTATAGAGAGTCGACTGTAGTTTATATCGTAACATATATTTCGTGGATCGTGTAGTTAAAAGACACGGACACGGACACCGTCTTCAGCCATTTAGCTGACGAGCGTCACGCGGAATTTACTACGCAGAATTAAAAAAAAACTGAACAACTTTGCCGAAGATAAAACCTTTAAAAAAGAGTTCCTTCTGGAAATACATATAGACGCCAGCACCACATGCTGGTTAAATTTTGAACGTATGTTCATGACTAATTCCTTATTCTCTCGAACAATTTTACCGCAGACAGCATCCTTCTATAAGTCGGGTCTCGGGTTTTCAAACCCGGACTCGAATGGTTCGGGACGGATTTAAAGGCTAGAACATTTTTTTCGAGTACGTCGGAATCGGGCTTGTAAAAATTCGGATTTAGGTGGATTTTAGTAAGAGTTATAGTAACAACCAAAAAGCTTCCTTATGCATCAGAAACGATGAATTTATCTATTTTTAAAACTCGGTCTTTTCTTACAAAAAATGCTTAGGTTTCGAGTCAGATTTGGATTTGAACAGCGGATTTTTTTATTCAAGTTCGGGTCAGGTCTGAGTACGGGTCGGGTCCGGGTTTAAAAAAAAATAAAGTAAGTCGGGTACGGGTCGTGTTTGGGCTCAAAAAATGTGAAACCCCCCTCTAATAATTAACCTCTATCGGAAATACAAATCGACGTCAAATCCACCGGGTGGTCGAGCAACTTTGTGGAAGACAGCATCCTTCTAAATGACCCATAACGCGGGTATGTCACAGTTTCATGGTGCGTTATGGAGAAAAGATATACCAGTGAACCCTAGTCCTGACTGCTTCAAACGAAGAGAACAGGATGTTCGAGTAATGAAAGGAACACTTATTAGTCCTTGTTACATTTTAAACCTTGTTGAAAGTGACAAGTCTCGGTTTTTCCAGTTGCAGAGAATGATCTGACAATGATCGAGACAAGGAAAAAAAATTGAACAATTTGTTTCATAATCCTTCATTCAATTGATTCTCTAGTTTGAAGAAGTAGGGACTATGATTCTGATGCACGGACAATATTTGTGTAATTTCTACCGAAAGTCCATATCGACGCTAGCGCCACGCGGTGGTCGAGTTCTAAACTAAATTGTATCTCATTTGCAAGTCCTTATCCTCCTGAACAACTTTGCCGAAGACTGCATCTTTCTATGTGTTCGCAATAGACCATTTCCGTAAAAAAATTTTATTGGTTTATATGATTTCTGACAATTTACTGAACAAACTTTCCTAAGGAACCGATATGTTTTGGAGCCTTTAACTATTAGAAAACGATGAAAAACTTGCGGCACGTTAGTTCACCCCTCGGTCCCCTGCAATTTGTTTCACCTCGAAAAAATGCAGACCCCTTTTTCCCCTATGGTATTGCAACCACGTTGTGGTGAATTTAAGATCAGCTGGCATGACCAGATGATTTTTGTTTATGTTTTCATTCATCATAATGGGCTCCGCTGGTTTCGCTCCCCCCTTCCTTCACGGTTCCTGAATCACCGCGGTAACCACCTTCACCGCTTCGGCCGAATATGACCGTACCCGGCGGACACTACACGGTTCTGTAACGCAAGGATTGTAGTCGGCAGATGCCTGATATCTGTTTTCTGCCGACGAGGATTGAATAAGCCGGAAGATTACCGCCTAGAGGCAGCAACAGCCCCGCAAGGAAATTTTGAGCGGCTGTGGCTGCCTCTAGGCGGGAATCTTCCGGCTTATTCAATCCTCGTCGGCAGAAAACAGAGAGATCAGGCATCTCAAAATTTTCTTGCGCGGCTGTTGCTGCTTCAAGGCGGAAATCTTCCGGATCAACATCCAACAGATAGATTTAGGCATTTGCCAAAAATAGCCTTCTACAGAACTAGCGGTACCGTAACTGTTGGGTGGATGAGAGATTTGTTGTTAGGGGGTGGTTTTGAATATTGAATATGTGGAGGAAAACATATTTTCCTAAACCTGAATCGGGTTGGAGTTGAAACTGTGATTCAGAACGGATTGCGCCAGTTCCAACCTGGTTTAAAAACGTTTGTTTGAGTACTTTCAAGTTAGTTTCGTTGGCGCTCCTGTTTGGGGCGCCCTGACCGGGATCACGGTCAGTTTGAGCGCGCACCTGATTTGACGTTTCCAAATGTAAACAAGCATCCCAATGCAGGGGTGGAATCGAAAAACTGTTGCAAAATCACCACGCTGATTCCCATAGGGTTGAACAAACTGTGCCGCATCTTGAATTATTTTTCAAAATGTGGTGAGTATCTATGTTTTCAAAAATTTGTAAGAAAATCAGGAGTGCGTATAAACAAAATCTGAAAGCGTTAACATTCATTAAAAATGATTGCCTTTCGAAGAAAAATACAAAAACTGGGGGTTAGATCTGACGGAAATGGTCTATCTCGAGTTATCACATAATTAGCCCCTACCGGAAGTTCATATCGACGCTAGCGCCACGCAGCGGTCGAGTTCTGAACTAAATTGTGTCTCATGTGGAAGTGCTTATCCTCCTGAGCAACTTTGCCGAAGACTGCATCCTTCTATGTGCTCTCAATCTCGAGTTATCGCATAATTAGCCTCCACGGAAGTTCATATCGACGCTAGCGTCACGCAGCGGTCGAGTTCTGAACTAAATTGTATCTCATGTGAAAGTCCTTATCCTCCTGAGCAACTATGCCGAAGACAGCATCCTTCTATGTGCTCTCAATCTCGAGTTATCGCATAATTAGCCTCCACGGAAGTTCATATCGACGCTAGCGTCACGCAGCGGTCGAGTTCTGAACTAAATTGTATCTCATGTGAAAGTCCTTATCCTCCTGAGCAACTATGCCGAAGACAGCATCCTTCTATGTGCTCGCAATCTCGAGTTATCGCATAATTAGCCTCCACGGAAGTTCATATCGACGCTAGCGTCACGCAGCGGTCGAGTTCTGAACTAAATTGTATCTCATGTGAAAGTCCTTATCCTCCTGAGCAACTATGCCGAAGACAGCATCCTTCTATGTGCTCGCAATCTCGAGTTATCGCATAATTAGCCTCTACCGGAAGTTCATATCGATGCTAGCGCCACGCGGTGGTCGAGTTTTGAACTAAATTGTATCTCATGTGGAAGTTCTTATCCTCCTGAGCAAGTTTGCCGAAGACAGCATCCTTCTATGTGCTCGCAATCTCGAGTTATCGCATAATTAGCCCCTACCGGAAGTTCATATCGACGCTAGCGCCACGCAGCGGTCAAGTTCTGAACTAAATTGTATCTCATGTGGAAGTCCTTATCCTCCTGAACAACTTTGCCGAAGACAGCATCCTTCTATGTGCTCGCAATCTCGAGTTATCGCATAATTAGCCTCTACCGGAAGTTCATATCGATGCTAGCGCCACGCAGCGGTCGAGTTCTGAACTAAATTGTATCTCATGTGGAAGTTCTTATCCTCCTGAGCAAGTTTGCCGAAGACAGCATCCTTCTATGTGCTCGCAATCTCGTGTTATCGCATAATTAGCCTCTACCGGAAGTTCATATCGATGCTAGCGCCACGCAGCGGTCGAGTTCTGAACTAAATTGTATCTCATGTGGAAGTCCTTATCCTCCTGAGCAACTTTGCCGAAGACAGCATCCTTCTATGTGCTCGCAATCTCGAGTTATCGCATAATTAGCCTCTACCGGAAGTTCATATCGATGCTAGCGCCACGCAGCGGTCGAGTTCTGAACTAAATTGTATCTCATGTGGAAGTTCTTATCCTCCTGAGCAACTTTGCCGAAGACAGCATCCTTCTATGTGCTCGCAATCTCGAGTTATCGCATAATTAGCCCCTACCGGAAGTTCATATCGACGCTAGCGCCACGCAGCGGTCAAGTTCTGAACTAAATTGTATCTCATGTGGAAGTCCTTATCCTCCTGAACAACTTTGCCGAAGACAGCATCCTTCTATGTGCTCGCAATCTCGAGTTATCGCATAATTAGCCTCTACCGGAAGTTCATATCGATGCTAGCGCCACGCAGCGGTCGAGTTCTGAACTAAATTGTATCTCATGTGGAAGTTCTTATCCTCCTTAGCAAGTTTGCCGAAGACAGCATCCTTCTATGTGCTCGCAATCTCGTGTTATCGCATAATTAGCCTCTACCGGAAGTTCATATCGATGCTAGCGCCACGCAGCGGTCGAGTTCTGAACTAAATTGTATCTCATGTGGAAGTTCTTATCCTCCTGAGCAAGTTTGCCGAAGACAGCATCCTTCTATGTGCTCGCAATCTCGTGTTATCGCATAATTAGCCTCTACCGGAAGTTCATATCGATGCTAGCGCCACGCAGCGGTCGAGTTCTGAACTAAATTGTATCTCATGTGGAAGTCCTTATCCTCCTGAGCAACTTTGCCGAAGACAGCATCCTTCTATGTGCTCGCAATCTCGAGTTATCGCATAATTAGCCTCTACCGGAAGTTCATATCGATGCTAGCGCCACGCAGCGGTCGAGTTCTGAACTAAATTGTATCTCATGTGGAAGTTCTTATCCTCCTGAGCAACTTTGCCGAAGACAGCATCCTTCTATGTGCTCGCAATCTCGAGTTATCGCATAATTAGCCCCTACCGGAAGTTCATATCGACGCTAGCGCCACGCAGCGGTCAAGTTCTGAACTAAATTGTATCTCATGTGGAAGTCCTTATCCTCCTGAACAACTTTGCCGAAGACAGCATCCTTCTATGTGCTCGCAATCTCGAGTTATCGCATAATTAGCCTCTACCGGAAGTTCATATCGATGCTAGCGCCACGCAGCGGTCGAGTTCTGAACTAAATTGTATCTCATGTGGAAGTTCTTATCCTCCTTAGCAAGTTTGCCGAAGACAGCATCCTTCTATGTGCTCGCAATCTCGTGTTATCGCATAATTAGCCTCTACCGGAAGTTCATATCGATGCTAGCGCCACGCAGCGGTCGAGTTCTGAACTAAATTGTATCTCATGTGGAAGTTCTTATCCTCCTGAGCAACTTTGCCGAAGACAGCATCCTTCTATGTGCTCGCAATCTCGAGTTATCGCATAATTAGCCCCTACCGGAAGTTCATATCGACGCTAGCGCCACGCAGCGGTCAAGTTCTGAACTAAATTGTATCTCATGTGGAAGTTCTTATCCTCCTGAGCAACTTTGCCGAAGACAGCATCCTTCTATGTGCTCGCAATCTCGAGTTATCGCATAATTAGCCCCTACCGGAAGTTCATATCGACGCTAGCGCCACGCAGCGGTCAAGTTCTGAACTAAATTGTATCTCATGTGGAAGTCCTTATCCTCCTGAACAACTTTGCCGAAGACAGCATCCTTCTATGTGCTCGCAATCTCGAGTTATCGCATAATTAGCCTCTACCGGAAGTTCATATCGATGCTAGCGCCACGCAGCGGTCGAGTTCTGAAATAAATTGTATCTCATGTGGAAGTTCTTATCCTCCTGAGCAACTATGCCGAAGACAGCATCCTTCTATGTGCTCGCAATCTCGTGTTATCGCATAATTAGCCTCTACCGGAAGTTCATATCGATGCTGGCGCCACGCAGTGGTCGAGTTCTGAACTAAATTGTATCTCATGTGGAAGTCCTTATCCTCCTGAACAACTTTGCCGAAGACAGCATCCTTCTATGTGCTCGCAATCTCGTGTTATCGCATAATTAGCCTCTACCGGAAGTTCATATCGATGCTAGCGCCACGCAGCGGTCGAGTTCTGAACTAAATTGTATCTCATGTGGAAGTTCTTATCCTCCTGAGCAACTTTGCCGAAGACAGCATCCTTCTATGTGCTCGCAATCTCGAGTTATCGCATAATTAGCCCCTACCGGAAGTTCATATCGACGCTAGCGCCACGCAGCGGTCAAGTTCTGAACTAAATTGTATCTCATGTGGAAGTCCTTATCCTCCTGAACAACTTTGCCGAAGACAGCATCCTTCTATGTGCTCGCAATCTCGAGTTATCGCATAATTAGCCTCTACCGGAAGTTCATATCGATGCTAGCGCCACGCAGCGGTCGAGTTCTGAAATAAATTGTATCTCATGTGGAAGTTCTTATCCTCCTGAGCAACTATGCCGAAGACAGCATCCTTCTATGTGCTCGCAATCTCGTGTTATCGCATAATTAGCCTCTACCGGAAGTTCATATCGATGCTGGCGCCACGCAGTGGTCGAGTTCTGAACTAAATTGTATCTCATGTGGAAGTCCTTATCCTCCTGAACAACTTTGCCGAAGACAGCATCCTTCTATGTGCTCGCAATCTCGAGTTATCGCATAATTAGCCTCTACCGGAAGTTCATATCGACGCTAGCGCCACGCAGCGTTCAAGTTCTGAACTAAATTGTATCTCATGAGGAAGTCCTTATCCTCCTGAACAACTTTGCCGAAGACAGCATCCTTCTATGTGCTCGCAATCTCGTGTTATCGCATAATTAGCCTCTACCGGAAGTTCATATCGATGCTAGCGCCACGCAGCGGTCGAGTTCTGAACTAAATTGTATCTCATGTGGAAGTTCTTATCCTCCTGAGCAACTTTGCCGAAGACAGCATCCTTCTATGTGCTCGCAATCTCGAGTTATCGCATAATTAGCCCCTACCGGAAGTTCATATCGACGCTAGCGCCACGCAGCGGTCAAGTTCTGAACTAAATTGTATCTCATGTGGAAGTTCTTATCCTCCTGAGCAACTTTGCCGAAGACAGCATCCTTCTATGTGCTCGCAATCTCGAGTTAT
Source organism: Aedes aegypti (assembly GCF_002204515.2). Classification (NCBI taxonomy): domain Eukaryota; kingdom Metazoa; phylum Arthropoda; class Insecta; order Diptera; family Culicidae; genus Aedes; species Aedes aegypti. The sequence continues at coordinate 445,274,501 of NC_035108.1, forward strand.
CGCATAATTAGCCCCTACCGGAAGTTCATATCGACGCTAGCGCCACGCAGCGGTCAAGTTCTGAACTAAATTGTATCTCATGTGGAAGTCCTTATCCTCCTGAACAACTTTGCCGAAGACAGCATCCTTCTATGTGCTCGCAATCTCGAGTTATCGCATAATTAGCCTCTACCGGAAGTTCATATCGATGCTAGCGCCACGCAGCGGTCGAGTTCTGAAATAAATTGTATCTCATGTGGAAGTTCTTATCCTCCTGAGCAACTATGCCGAAGACAGCATCCTTCTATGTGCTCGCAATCTCGTGTTATCGCATAATTAGCCTCTACCGGAAGTTCATATCGATGCTGGCGCCACGCAGTGGTCGAGTTCTGAACTAAATTGTATCTCATGTGGAAGTCCTTATCCTCCTGAGCAAGTTTGCCGAAGACAGCATCCTTCTATGTGCTCGCAATCTCGAGTTATCGCATAATTAGCCTCTACCGGAAGTTCATATCGACGCTAGCGCCACGCAGCGTTCAAGTTCTGAACTAAATTGTATCTCATGAGGAAGTCCTTATCCTCCTGAACAACTTTGCCGAAGACAGCATCCTTCTATGTGCTCGCAATCTCGTGTTATCGCATAATTAGCCTCTACCGGAAGTTCATATCGATGCTAGCGCCACGCAGCGGTCGAGTTCTGAACTAAATTGTATCTCATGTGGAAGTCCTTATCCTCCTGAGCAACTTTGCCGAAGACAGCATCCTTCTATGTGCTCGCGATCTCGAGTTATCGCATAATTAGCCCCTACCGGAAGTTCATATCGACGCTAGCGCCACGCAGCGGTCGAGTTCTGAACTAAATTGTATCTCATGTGGAAGTCCTTATCCTCCTGAGCAACTTTGCCGAAGACAGCATCCTTCTATGTGCTCGCAATCTCGAGTTATCGCATAATTAGCCTCTACCGGAAGTTCATATCGATGCTAGCGCCACGCAGCGGTCGAGTTCTGAACTAAATTGTATCTCATGTGGAAGTTCTTATCCTCCTGAGCAACTTTGCCGAAGACAGCATCCTTCTATGTGCTCGCAATCTCGAGTTATCGCATAATTAGCCCCTACCGGAAGTTCATATCGACGCTAGCGCCACGCAGCGGTCAAGTTCTGAACTAAATTGTATCTCATGTGGAAGTCCTTATCCTCCTGAACAACTTTGCCGAAGACAGCATCCTTCTATGTGCTCGCAATCTCGAGTTATCGCATAATTAGCCTCTACCGGAAGTTCATATCGATGCTAGCGCCACGCAGCGGTCGAGTTCTGAACTAAATTGTATCTCATGTGGAAGTTCTTATCCTCCTTAGCAAGTTTGCCGAAGACAGCATCCTTCTATGTGCTCGCAATCTCGTGTTATCGCATAATTAGCCTCTACCGGAAGTTCATATCGATGCTAGCGCCACGCAGCGGTCGAGTTCTGAACTAAATTGTATCTCATGTGGAAGTTCTTATCCTCCTGAGCAACTTTGCCGAAGACAGCATCCTTCTATGTGCTCGCAATCTCGAGTTATCGCATAATTAGCCCCTACCGGAAGTTCATATCGACGCTAGCGCCACGCAGCGGTCAAGTTCTGAACTAAATTGTATCTCATGTGGAAGTCCTTATCCTCCTGAACAACTTTGCCGAAGACAGCATCCTTCTATGTGCTCGCAATCTCGAGTTATCGCATAATTAGCCTCTACCGGAAGTTCATATCGATGCTAGCGCCACGCAGCGGTCGAGTTCTGAAATAAATTGTATCTCATGTGGAAGTTCTTATCCTCCTGAGCAACTATGCCGAAGACAGCATCCTTCTATGTGCTCGCAATCTCGTGTTATCGCATAATTAGCCTCTACCGGAACTTCATATCGATGCTGGCGCCACGCAGTGGTCGAGTTCTGAACTAAATTGTATCTCATGTGGAAGTCCTTATCCTCCTGAGCAAGTTTGCCGAAGACAGCATCCTTTTATGTGCTCGCAATCTCGAGTTATCGCATAATTAGCCTCTACCGGAAGTTCATATCGACGCTAGCGCCACGCAGCGTTCAAGTTCTGAACTAAATTGTATCTCATGAGGAAGTCCTTATCCTCCTGAACAACTTTGCCGAAGACAGCATCCTTCTATGTGCTCGCAATCTCGTGTTATCGCATAATTAGCCTCTACCGGAAGTTCATATCGATGCTAGCGCCACGCAGCGGTCGAGTTCTGAACTAAATTGTATCTCATGTGGAAGTCCTTATCCTCCTGAGCAACTTTGCCGAAGACAGCATCCTTCTATGTGCTCGCGATCTCGAGTTATCGCATAATTAGCCCCTACCGGAAGTTCATATCGACGCTAGCGCCACGTCGCGGTCGAGTTCTGAACTAAATTGTATGCCATGTGGAAGTTCTTGGTCCCCGAAACAAGTTTGCTGAAGACAGTACATTCCTATATGGCCTGAATCTCATACAATTTGGTGATGACTGCAGATTTCTGGACTGAGTGTACTGAAATTCCACGTGGCCAACATGGTCCCCTTCGTAGCCGATTCCCGGTGGCCACTGTTTCCGGAACCGGTATTCCAGGTACTGATCAGAGTCTTGAGGAGTATATCTTTCGAATGCGGCATAAATTTCATTATTCGGTTGATATTTCGCTGATTTATAGGGGTATACATTTCTGGGTCATAATGACCCCAGTATCTTATTAAGTTGTTTTTCTTAACATCCGCGGAAGGTTAAAAATTGTGCTTACAAATGTCATGTTAAGGTCGCCTCGTGCCGTTCTATAGGACCATTTTTCGTGCGTCTAGTTTTCGTCATGATTTAATTCCGTATCCTAAAGAATCATTGTTGGTGGAGCAATTATGATGCTAGTAGTGTGTGCACTCATTTTCAAGGGTGTTCAAACCTTAGTTTACAATAAAAGCCATAAAAAGTTGGAAAAATGCGAAAAACATTATTTTTTCATTAAAATCGTTATAGGAGGTTTAACTGTAGTGTCCAAACCATTTCATATTCGCTCAAAAACTGAATATTAAGTAGTTAAATCATGACATAACAATTATCTAATAATGTCATGCCGTTTACGCTAATGCACGGTAATAGGTACCATACACATTGAAAGCACCGTGCATTTGTGATTCAACTGAAACACAATAAAAACATAATTTACATAAAACCTCAAGGCTCATACGATGAAAGAAATCTTACTAGTAGTATCTACAGCTAACACTTGTTGAAATTATGAAAAATTTGATTCTCTAACGTCAAAATGAAAAATGGGAATTTTTAGCGTTTCTACTAAGAGTGTTACAAAATCTTATTATTGAACAGTATTCACATGATTATGTCCACATAAACTAAGTTTTCTAAAATGCATTGTGACAAAAACGACTTCATTTCATTAGTTTTATCTTATTTTTCCAACAGAACAACAATTTGTGAAAACTGTATGAATATTCTATAGGTGCACGGTGAATGGAGGCCGCACGGTGACTGGTGACTTTCATCGTTTAAACGGTATTTATTTTCGTAAAAAAAATGTAACTTAAATTTTAAATTAAAACAAATATCATTTTTAATATTTTTCAAATTTTTACCATAGAATCTCGATAGTAAACAGATGATTGGGACAATGTTTTATGATGGAGAAATTTTTAATAAAAAAGTTTTTCTAAGAACAACTTTTGGTCGATTTTCAAAATCATAGTTTTTTGTCAAAATGAATACGTTCTAATGATGCAATAAGAATCTTGAACTCATAATGATTGTATGAATAATTTCTGTGGTAGAAGCCATTTTGAATTACAGTCAACTCTCCCTAACTCGATATTGAAGGGACCATCGATTGAGGGCGGTATCGAGTTACAGAACACAAAACTGCAACTGCGATCCAAAGGACCATCGAGTTAGCCATGTAAACCAACTTTTACTATGGTTCTCTAACTCGATATCGAGATACAGAATACCGCGTAAGGGAGAGTTACCTGTATACCCAAGGAACACACATGTTATAATTGATGCAGATTAACTCTTATAAGACTATATTTAGTCATATATCAGTTGATATGTCTCAAATATAACATGTGTGTTACTCGGGTATCGAGTTGAATGCAAAACATATCATTTAAATACTAAAATAGGCCATTTTCATCAGTTATTCGCGATTCTCCATCAAGAAAAATAAGTAAGTGGAATGAAATATGGTCTTTACTCTCGAAAACGTATTGTTATTGATGGAGAATCGCGAATAAACAATGAAATTGGCCTATTTTAATATTGAAATAATAATGTTTGCATTAAACTCGATATAATTCAAAAATGGCTTCTACTAGAGAAATTATTCATACAATCATTATGGTTTAGAATCATTTCAAGATTCTTATTGCATCATCAGAACGTACAGTTAAACCTCCATGAGTCGATGTTCCATTACTCGATATCGACTCATGGAACCATACTTAAAACCTAATTTCATGGTTACTATGATGGTCCCCTCAAACAGCTTTCCATAGCAATGCTGTTCCATGACTCGATATTTCCATGAGTTGATGGTCCCTTCAATATCGACTCATGGAGGGATGACTGTATATATTTTGACAAAAAAACATTATTTTGAAAATCGACCAAAAGTTGTTCTTAAAATAAATATTAAAAATTTCTACATGATGAAACTCTTCTTCCCAAACATCTGTTAACTATCCAAAATCTATGGTGAAAATTTAAAAAATACTGGAAATGTTTTTTTTTGTAATTTAAAATTTAAATTTTATTTTTGAATTTTTCATGAAAAAAAAACTAAAAATGTTTTTTTAAGGTGTAATTTTTATTTATAGGCCAAACAATTCACTAGAATTTCTTCATAGAACATTTTTCTCTTACTGTTGATTTTAGGAGAATTTTTCAAATAAGTTGCATGCAAAAATTTAAAGGCCATTTTCAAAAGTTATTCTCGAGTCAAAATGATCGCTTTTTCTACGGAAAACACTTATTGCACCATACCAAAAACATGTACAAAATTTGCAGCGAGTTCTGCGACTGACCAATTTGACATGGACCACGTCGTGAGCAAACTGAAAAACTAAAACAGATACAGTTTGTAGAAACAACACTCAACTAAAGACTTGTTTCCAAAAATGTGAAAGATGTTAGCTAACATTTGCTTTAAAAACATCTATATCTCGAATAAATAAGTTATATAAATTTGTAGCCAATCTAACAAACCATCTGGAAAGGAATACTGTACTTAAAATAAAAACATTAAAAATCTATTTCAACCATTTTTTTTTCATGCAACAAATTGTCTTCAGATTTTCAAAACTTAACGATAAATTAACATCATGAACTATCAAAATCATAAGAATAAATGGTACTTTCGGTGAAAACAGTCCAAAAACAGTGTTTACCCGAATAACATATGGTAGAAGACATTTTTTTTCTAGGACCCTCCTACTGAAAGATTAAACTGATCTAAAGATCAGTTGCATCTGTCAGTTAAGGCCGCACGGGACGTCATCATAACTACCCTATCCATTTCAAGAAGTAAATCTCAAGATCCACTCTATATATCGATGCGAAAATATATCACTATGATTCTATATATGTAGTGCACTGCCCATAACTGCATATTTGTAACATTCGACAAAAGTAGGCATTGAGTAAATGGAATACTAAGTGTGCATTTTATAGCAGTATGGGAGGAAACTAAAATTTCTAAAAATTACCAAGAACTCAAAAATGCTTATTTGAGGCTGATATTTGGTACAACTCATATCGCATACTAGGTGAATTGTCAGAAAATAATTCTGATAGAAATTTCATTGCATTCACATTACGAGGCTCATTCATAATCTCAATGTGACTGTTATGAGGTTATAATTACCAATGTGACAAAACAACTTGGTATTTTTTTCGAATTTTCTAGAACAATCTCACAGATTTCAGTAAGTTGATCGAAAGTATTTATCATTTGATGACTCTACATGGTATTAACTCCATTTTGTCAAAAATGTCGAATGTGACTGTTTTGCAGTTATGGGCAGTGCAGAACCCAATAAATTTTCAGCTTAATCGGTTCACTAAAACTCGAGATTTGCTTCCACAAAGTTTTGATGATAATTGTTAGAGTCATTGTCGGTCATTGAGGAAGGGAAGGAATGTTAGTGTGATGTCCATTGCTAATAGAGACCGAGATCACCTCCGCTTCTTAATGGTTTCCACAGGAAGTGGTTTAGTGGAAGGGTTCAAAAGCTACATAATCAGGTTTAATTAGTTTTGGTAAGTGATGTGATTCATGTAGCCTCAATTTAAAAAGTTATCGACCAGTGCGTCGACATCTTTAATATCGAAATATTTAAAGCCTATTTGTAGTACAGTGGGATTCCGTTTTTGGCATGTTCCGTTTTTGGCATGCTCCGATTTTGGCACCCCCCGATTTTGACAACAAAATGGATCCGTTTTTGGAAACATTTTTCAATACCATTAAAATTTGTAAATTTTTGTAAATATTATCGTGTCTGTTGCTTTAGTCACTTGAATATCATGTCAACTCCACACCGATTACATTCCAAATCTCCATTTTCGTCGATGTTTCCACAAATCTCACCAACTAAGGACTAAGGACTCGTGTACGCGCTTATTTACTTCAGAATGGTCATTGGTCATACATAGGCAACGTTTCATGAGACCAATAATCTCCACCAGTATCTCAACTTAAGACCATTCTTTTTTCATAGGCATTCATATTGAGTGACCAGCCCACTTGAGTCTGCCAGTACACAGTTCGAACGAAACGTGTAAATTTCTGAGATATATAATGCACATAATCGGAGCGTGGTATAAAATGGACATTTAAATGGTATGTCATGTAAACTTCAATTATATTTCATGTAATCCGGCAGGATTCTATGTGGTTACGTGACATATAATACAAATTTACATGAATTTAAGCCTTGAAATTTACATGACGTCGTGTTTACATCGCATAAATAAAGTATACATGATGTGTAATCTTCATTATTTTTAACTATGTAGGTGATACAATAAAAACCACGTATGATAGTGTAAAAAACACTGTTCTTCAGATTTGGAACAGCTTGCTCGAACAAAGCACCAGCACCGACATAAGAGCAACGAAAAATCTATGACTCACACAGAGTTACAATCATAAATTTTGTCTCGCTGTCTTCATTATTATGGATTTACATACATTGCGTATGTAAAAACACACCGCAATAATAGATACAAATGTGTACAGCAAAATGTCGTGTATCATAACTTTTTTTATATTTCATTAAATAACATGACAAATGCGACTACAGTCCAAACTACAATTTATTTTCAATAATACCATTGGAGCGTGCGATAAATACGACTGAGAGCGTTTTTACTTTTTGTCTGTGGTATTGGTGTGTATATTGATCTTTCTGCGTCAACTATTTAAAGCTTCGTTCGCTCTTTTCTATATACTATATAAGGCGTTAGATTTGTTAAGAGACGATCCAGAATTCTGTACAAGATTGTCAATCAAGGATACGGGTCTCAACATCATCAAAATGTTCCTTACGAGCTGAGTCTATGAGTTTCCTAACTGTACCCTGGAGAATCCTTAAGGGATTCTTCGTTCTTGTGGGACTTTTCAGAAATTTTAACGAATTCATAAGGATATCTGCAGACTCCAAGTGGACACTGAGAGCTTCTTGAGGGATCGTTAGAGTGTATAACTGGTTATGGAGGATTATGTCCAAAATCTGGTGATTCCTAATAAACTCTAGGGCGTCTTGTAAATTTTAAGCGGGATAATGTGAATTTCTAGTAATATTTTTAATATTTTCGGCGAAAGCTTGAGGATTTTGAAACGGTTCCCAGAGAAATTTGAGGTGTGCTAGTGGTAGCCTAATAATAATAAACTTTTTTTTTTTTCATCGGAGACTTGAGAATTTACGGCAACATCGCAGCGGAATTCCAAGATGTTAACTCATAGCAAAATCCTTAGCAAGATCCTGAGAACTCTATGCGAGATCCTACGGATGCTTGGCAAGATGCTTCAGAGCTCAAGCGTTTTTTGAGTAGATTTCTTATGAGAACCTGAAGATTCCTATAAGGTTCTTGAGGTTTCATAACAGGATCCTGTAAATTTCAGTTTTTTCATAAGGCAGATGTAAAACATATATCAAGCTGAATTAAAAATTATTTCAAGTAAAAAATAAATTCTACACAATTACAAGACATTTATGCATCTTCTCATGTTTATGTTTGCCCTTTTGATACAGTCAACCATTCATTATAAAATGCTTTACTTTATCAGAAACATAAATTGAAGGATTTCAGATTTTATGCTAAAGTCCACAAGTTAAACTGATTTTAAATGTTAATTTAATTATAAAAAAGGTCATGCTATTTTGCAATACCCAGCGCTTTTGATTCGCAAATACGTCTTTGAAAGAAAACATTTTTGTTTTCGTTTTCTCTCATAGTTTTAAGAAAATGTCCAGTTCTTCAATAAAGGTCACTTATGCGATTATTGGTTTTACAAGGCCCTCTTATACAGAAATTATGCATAAAGCTTCTAAAAAACAATTGAAGACGTTGAGGCGTAAAAACGCGACCAGAAAATCGCTTCAAAACCAATAGTTGAAAAATAAAATTTGAAATATCGGTTCCGATTTTGGCACGGTTCCGTTTTTGGCAACTGAAAATTTCAACGTTGTTGCCAAAAACGGAATCCCACTGTAATTGCGATAAAACAAATAAAAGAATAGGTACAAAACTCTTAAGCTGACACTTATAGTGACGACGATTTTTTTAACCAATTGACACGATACAAATTTGTGCTATCACAAGCATAAAACGATCTCACCAGTTGTAATTCATCCTTGTCTGAAGTCACAATCTCGTCATCGGGGTACGCACGAGGAGAAGAAAGCAATGAATGATGATGGATAGGTACCGTTAGGGAACGGCGAGAGAAATTGAATTGGATGTTGACGAGGGTATACCATATGAAATAGTATTACTAGAAACGTCCTTTTGTTTTGGCTGACGTCCCCTATGGAAACGGCTTGGCGTATTGTTCAAAAAACACTACCATAACAGCAGTAACAGAAATAATAATTCATTGCCAATGCAAAACATAGCAACATTCACATAAGTAATTTTAATTCCACTTAGCTGGCAAGACGTCCATTCTAAGGCCAATCCATATTGTAGTATTATAGAGTAAATTAAAAAATATGTATATATTTTGTAAAAAAAAAATCAATTCATCGCTCTAACAAAAAGAAATCAAAAATCATTATTATTTATACATTTCTATCAGTGTAATTGTTTGGTTTGGCGTACGCAGCAGGTACGCAAAACCGAAACGAACACGAAGATTATGTTAACAACGGGAACGGACGTAGAGTCACCGCTGACTCGGCGTTGCCGAATGGATGCAGAAAAGGCGGCATCCACAAATTACGTAACGCTCTAGGGGGAGAGGGGGAGTAGGCTCAAGCGTTACGGCTCATACAAAAATTTAAAATTTTTCATACAAAAAGCGTTACGGAGGGGGGGGGGTTAAAAAATTCCAATTTTAGCGTTACGTACTAAATGGACGCCGCCAAAGAAATACGTCGATCGCATCGTAGCAGCTGGTGAACTGGAACGAAGCGAAGTGAAGGAGAGAAAAAGAGAGAGAGAGGCTGTATGTCGGGAGTGTCTCGCACTCTGGTCGGTATCGATGCGCGTCCCAGTGTTGCCAACCTTCCAGATTTGTCTGGAATATTCCAGATTTTTGAGGTTCCATTTTACAAAAATCTGGAAGATCCAGATAAAATTTGAAATGAATTTGTAAGGTTTTTTAAATAATTTGTAAGGTTCTCCTTATACGATATAAGCGATCCAGACAAATTTTTAAAATCTTCCAGATTTTTGAAAAATTGACTTGGCATCCCTGGCGCGTCCTCCTCAGTCTAATGACGATTTTGGTCGCAGACGGATTGCCTTCGGTTTGTGCGTGAAAAAAAAACAAGAAATTAAAAAAAAGATAATGGCTGATGTTGCCATGAGTGAAATATTTTTTTTATTTTGAAGAAATACGACACATATATGGTTAAAATTAACAACTTTCTCTATAATGTGTTGATTATTCATACCTCACCTCCTATTTTCATATTGATACCATGATCGACCAAATTAGTGAAGAATGAGTATATTATGTGTCACTGGTGTCAAAATTATTAAGATATCGTGTAGAAAATCAAGCTGTACGGAACTGGGAGACAGTATATGAAAGACTTAAATTGTGATTTGCCCATATTTCGTTCAAATATGGTGCAAAACACAAATATACTTTCAAATTGTGATTGTGTTCGATTATACTTGCGTGATTTGTTTTTTCGATACGTCAATTTTTACTGGTTTTCAAACATATCTACTTTCCCAAAAAGGCGAGCATATTACATGTTATGTGTTATTCTGTGCAAGCATTGCTCTCTATAATAGTTTTCTATTCTTCTAATATACCAACTTGGTTGGATCATGATTTTTCCATTTTTAGACGATGTCCAGTTTTAGGTGCTGTCCGGTACTGGAGGCTCTCACCCTACGATAATGTGTATCATCGGATTTCGTAGAACTATAAACATAAATATGATGTTAAAAGGTTTTGAAGTTTACATGTGTACGACGATACAGAAGTCGTGGCAAATAAATATAATATTATTGAAGAAAAGTTGAATTTTCAATAATATCAACGAGCAACCTCTAAACATCATTTCTCCCATACAAAAGTTTGATTGTAACATCCAAAGCTACCATTTGAAGATTGAGCCCCCAAAGTTTCCTGAAGTGAAATTTCAGAACACCCTAATAGAGACGCACGGTGCCTGTCTCCGTCTCTCCGGCCATTCATACTCACACAGAAAGGTAAAATACGATGCACTGTGGCAAATAAACTTGATAAAGGGTTTTCTCATTGTCTGTCCGAAGGTGGAGTGCGGAGCGATGATGTATGAGATGGAAAACAGCGGAAAGAGCATACCTATGAGAGAGAATGAAAAAAAGAAGACATCAGAAAGCACCGAAGCATTAAAAGTGGTCCCACGGGGAGCATAACTTGAATCCTAATTGAGGTGGAAATTGCAATTTCTTTTTATTATATTACACCTCTTTTGCTTTCCAGTAAGAGGGAGAAAAAAAACACGGGACATATACAAATGGCCGCTCACCTATTCGCACTATTTCCAGTGCTTGAAGAGCCATATTTTTCCGCCGGAAGCCCGGAAGACCTTCGTACCAGATGCTGGCCAGCAGCTGCTGAACGTTCGGGTGGGATACAAACTGCGAAATAGAGAGAGAGAGAGAAAAAAAAAGTTGACCATTGAATAGCGGACAAGTGAGGTGTGGAAAAAGCAGTCAGTGGTAATGGAATCGTTTTTTTTTCACTCCTTCAATTGAGTTGCAAGCAAGGGTGCCGCTGGACCGATTTGTCAGCCGTCACCATTGTGTGGTAAATAAAAAAATCTAAATGAGCAAATTGCTCGTTGATCGTGGCTCTTTCTTCTGGTAAGGTGTTGAATCGGTATGATTGTGCTAAGTGCTTTTCATTTCTCTGATGTAGAAAAAAAATTTCACTTTTGAACAGGGTTCTGAATTTTCGTATCAATGATACAAAATCTACGATTTTTCACACGTAAGGAGAATGCTTTTTTCGCTTCCTCGCGTGAACATCTTTTATCGCTCACACTAATTTTCCCTGGAGCTACGATGGAGGATAATCGAAAATCACTCCACTCTGTGGATAATTTGTTTTTCACTCCATCATATTTTCGCTCACCAACTGCTCCCGAGAATTATAACTATGTGGATAAGCAAAAACTAGTGCCGGCGACGGGATTCGAACCTAGGACATTGCTAAAAACAACCGCGATGCGTGCACGCTAACCATGCTACCACACCAACTTGACGAAAAGAGTGGTTAGTTTGGTGCATAAAAGCAACTGCTGCTCGCGGTGATGAGTACAGGAAAAATTCTCCATGGATCGGAGAAAGAGAAAACAAACTTCTCACAGCTGCGGAAAAGTGCAATTATCTATTTTCGCTTTGTTTTGTGGACGGATAAAATCGCAAGGCAGCTGATCGCTGAAAATTGCTGTGAGGGATAAATCCATTATCGTGAGAGTGAGTGAGAATTCGGAAGCCTGCTTTTGAAGCTTACTCAGAAGATGTAATGGGTGTCTGCTAAAGTTTCGATGTGTGAAAGGGTTTGAATTGAATACAATTTCAATGCAACGTAAAGCTTTATTTTTGATTCATTTTTTAGTATTTTTTTAAACATACTAGGGTCGATGTACCAATAGCCGCATAGCTAAGAACAAATATTCGTATAAAATCGAAAAATAACGCTTACGTCATTATTTTTACATCATCTGAAAGCTTTTTATCTTGGTTTTGTGGGAAAAATATGAAAACTGCGAAAATTCATATGTTTGCATTTATTATCGCTTGTGCCACTATAGGAATACATGTGCCTATAGTAGCACTATTTCTAATTTCTGTTCCTATAGTAGCACTAGCATCACGGAGTTGGCAAAATACTAATCAAAACCGAATTTTTACAAAGCTTTTATATTTTTCCTTCAAAGTGTGGATCAAAAGCTTTCGTTTGATGTAAAAAAAGTACTTAATTCATTAATTATTTCGTATAATAAAAAATAGTTTCTCTCAGTAGTGCTACTATAGGAACAATAGGTTAACTATAGGCGCAAGGGAGCTCAAATTTTAAGCAAAACTAATTATTTCGATCATTTTTTAAACCAAATCAAGCTATGTATCAATGGTACTTAGATAAATAGCTCCTGACCTTCATGTCAAAAAATATTTTGAAAAGATTCATAGCAGAACGGCCGTAAAAAGCCACTAGTGCGACTATAGGGGACTGTCCACTAAGGGAACACTGACCCTATTCATCTCTTTTAAGTATCTTTCCAAACATTACATTTATTCTACACTTTTTTTTAATAAATTGGATTATTAGAGTATGTTTAAGAGATAGAAACTACTAATTGAACTTTAACACTTCATTTTTCGCAAAAAAATAAAATAAAATATTAAAATCATCAGTAAGGCGAGCAAATACCTTTAAGGTGAAGATGAATCGAAGCCAAAGTTCAAATTTTCAAGAGCACGGATCTGGAGAACCAAGCATCCGATTGAGCTGAAAACTTAATCGATTGGTCGCTAGTTGGTGGTGACAGATCGATTAGGTTTTCAGCTCAAACGGATGTTTGGTTCTCCAGATCCATGCTCTTGAAAATTTGAATATTGGCTTCGATTCATCTTCACCTTAAACTCTACTATGTTGCTTATCTTGACAGATAGGCCTATTTCGTCTGCGACTTACAGACTTCTTCAGTGTCGAGTACTCGACTGGTCAAAGTCGAACTGTTTACTGGCAAAAATTGAATTTTCGTTGATGTGGAACATCAGTCTGTTCAAAATAACCTTTTCAAAAAATTTACTAACGGAGGAAAGCAAGCTGATGCACACTGAAAATTATACCTTCTTCTGTCTCAGTTTGACCGCCAGCTTCAGCCGATTAAGGTGCATCCGGTCGCCATGTTCGAACGCTGGTCCCGTGGGGTCGTGATTCAGCAGCACTTCCAGCTCGTGGGAAGACCGTGTGTGATCCAATAATGCGGTGGCGAAGTCCTGGCACTGTCGCCTCAGTTCCTGATATTCGTTCTAGGAAGCGAAGGAGAGGATGAAATTGATTTTTGAAACCGCAAGCAACTCATCATTACCTTAAACTCATGCTCGAGAAAACTTAACCTCCGCAGCTCCCAGCTCAGCTCGAACGCCGTCAGGATGGGATCCTTCGAGGATAAGGCCACTAGAGAGGGACTGGCCAGGGCACGATATGCATTGATTCGAGACCGGGAATGCCTCAGGGAGTCCTCCTGGCGAGAAGTCACGCAGTCGTCGCACCCACATCTAATGGAAATGAGGAAAATCAAGTAAATGATGTTAGTTTATTATTTCCAAAGCCAAATTTGTGTCAGAATGAAAGGTTCAATTTATCAGTGTTGAAAACAAAACTTCATGTAGTAAACTTGTCTCGGGAAGGAACGACAGAGCTCGACCGGAAATCACAACGGAATAAATCCGCCACGACACACAGTAGTTCAAGGCTGAACAAAAGTTAAAAAGGGGTTTTCACTTTCAATTTTAATACTCCTTGCTAACTTAATATTGAATAGCAATTGCCCAAAGTTTCAGATCGATTGATGTTAACTTCGGTTTTCCATACAATTTGAGCTGTAGGGTTGTCAGTTAATACTGTTTTTTTTATTGAGAAATTAATAATTAGTGACTGGAATGCAAACATCGGTGTAGCCGTTCGGTTGCCAGTGAGAGAAACTGCATGTTCGAAAGGTTCTTATATGTAGTTTTTGTCACTGGCACCAACTGTTAGCATTCTAGAACGATTTAACATTTGTTACACTATTCTGCTAAATGTACCGGAAATATCTTTATTGTATCAATGGTCATTTTGATCAAATTGCATTCGAATATTATGTTTTGTCATTCAATTTGAGTTTTTGAACGATTTGAGTATGATTTGTTCTTTTGGCTAACATTTGCATCAAGTGTGGCCACTGTGCCACCGGAGTAGAGGAAATATGTTGAATGAGAAAAGTTTTTCAATACCGTCTGCGTGGACTACCGGCACCAACTGCGAAGCCGCTCGTTTTTGTCAATCTCGCCTTGGGTCTGTGTTTCTGACGGAACTGTTTATTTCCTATTTTCCCTACTGGATTGGAAGTCGCCAAAGCATAGAACAGTTGCTCGCAAGCTTTTCGAAACTACGACCCTCTTCAAAGTTTCACAAGCATCCCGTGGACCCTTGAAAATGGATGTAGTAAACATGAGAGTTTTTTTTTGCAAGTTTTTTTTCTGGAAGATTTTACGGAAGGTACAATTAATGTATTTTTTGAAAAGTTCAGAGGAAGCGCTGGGATAATCTCTAGAGAAATCTTCTGAAATGTCCCTTGGAAGAATATCTGCAGCATTTGTTCCAATAATATGAATCTTTGGAGAAGTTCAAAGAGTGACTCTTGGAAAATCACATTAACAATCTAAGGATAAGCCCAAATAATTGATGAAAGGATCCTTCAAAAAACATAAGGGAATCATTTACCTCGTAATAAAATAACATGTTAATCTGTACATATAATTCTCATTAAACCAAATGTCCGTTATGCCATATATCAATATTCGAACTGTCCTTATGTGAAATGGTCCAACCCCAAACGAATTGAAGTTGAGTAAATTTAATTCAAGTTTATTTCGAACGAAGTTAAGTTGAGTTCATTTAAGTACAAAGAAAAATCAGAAACAAACACTTAAGGATAACTTAAGAAACTTCTTAGAGGGTGGTAGGTCATTTGGTATAAAGTCGATTAGCATAAATTCGATTGGCAATAATGGTGTTTTGGCGTAATAATTGTTTGGCATAATGAGTTTATAGCCAAGAATTCCTTACGATGACATTAGTTTCAACGTTTCTTGTGAATCCCACTGACGACATCAGGTTTGTTTTAAAATTAATTAGTATAAAACATAATGATGCTTTTTTCATCAATCCCATGCTCTTGAACAAATTCATTGACTACTAACTGCTAATTTAAATTTAAATAAATGTTATAGGCTCTTTTTGGGAGCTATGTTGTTCGGATAATTATTGGTTTTGAATCTGATAATGAACTTGTGTGACAAACGAAAACGGTTTATAGACAAAAGATCGAAAGGACAAAAGGGGTGTATGTGTTCATGTCAATCCGTTTTTCTCTTGTATTAAGCGCTGCTCACATGGAGTTATGTGTGATCCTTCGACCTTGACGCTTGTTCCTGCGGAGGCTGGCGATGAGGGCAGGATCAAATATGTCACGCGTCGGTCGAGTAAAGTGACAAAGTGCCGCGTTCGATTAGTTCTTTTTAATCCTTCAACGTTGACGCTTGCTCCTGGGCAGTATATCAAGAAAGCCTGAGCAGTCGTCAGTTGTCTTCCCTCTCGGGTCACACGCCTATTTTCTCTGAGTGCTTTTATAAAGCCGAGCAAACGAGTGAAGCTGTAAATGGATTGTTGCTGCTCAAGGATGACGGATCAATTGGTGAGCTCGTTTCATGCTACTATTTCTAATCTATAAAATATGTATGACTGCACCTTTGATCGTTACAATGGTGAGACGTTAATATGATTTATCAACAAACTTTGAAAGGTTCATCACTGTGAGTGTCGACATAAACTCTGATTCATAAATTATTTATGACTAAACTTTTTTTTTAAAACTCCTTTTTCTTTTTACCTTTATTTTTTTAATAAAAAAAAAACTTTGAACGGTTTGACACTACAAGTGTAGACATACGAAAGGTTCACTTTATTCAACAAACTTTAAAAGCTTCGTCGGTCAAGTGTCGGCATAATTTTTCTCTACATAGATATTGTTCATACCATATGAAAATATTATATTTAAATATAAGCATGTTTATATCTCACAAATAATTATTTATCATGGTCTTATCGCTTATCAAAGTGAATCCTGTGACCCAACGATCTTCCCCATTAACAAACATCCCTCCCAGTAACCTTTGTGGAGATGCAGAGGCAAACACGGTCTCCAAATAGCAAAGGTTACACAATAACATTCCTTCCCCCAATCCCACCTGACTGCAAGGACGTGGCCGGCGCCGTTATTGACCATGTATAAATAGAGGTACTGAATTATGCTGTAACCTTAGGCCCCGGTGAGACAGTTTCCATATGTAATGTCCCCAAAAACCCAAGGATTGGTTGCCGTGGAATTACAACGGTTGCTGGACACCGGAATCATTGAGCGTAGCAATTCAGACTGGTCTCTAAATTGTGTCCCTGTCATAAAGCCCAACAAGGTCAGATTATGCTTGGATGTGCGCAAGATAAATGAACGCACTATACGTGATGCATACCCCTTGCCGCACCCTTGCAGAATCCTCGGTCAGCTTCCAAAAGCCAAATATTTGTCCACTATCGACCTTTCGGAAGCATTTTCACAAATTCCATTGGACCCCTCTTCCAGGAAATACACTGCATTCTGTGTGCAAGGCAAGGGGTTGTTCCAATACACCCGAATGCCATTTGGCCTCGTAAATAGTCCGGCCACACTGGCCCGGCTGATGGATAAGGTACTTGGCCATGGTGTATTGGAACCCTATGTCTTCGTGTACCTCGACGACATCGTCGTGGTCACGGAGACATTCGAGCAGCACGTACAGTTGCTTCGCGAAATTGCGCGCCGACTGCTCGAAGCCAACTTGAGTATCAATCTCGAGAAATCCAAGTTGGGAGTATCCGAGATTCCATTACCTTCTAAACACGGATGGCCTTCGTACCAACCCCGAGAAAATTCGGCCCATTATAGACTACGAAAGGCCAACCACTGTTACCAAACTTAGGAGGTTCTTAGGGATGGCCAACTATTATCGTCGGTTCATCCCCAATTTCAGTGGAATCACTGCAGGCCTCACAGACCTCCTCAAAACAAAAACGAAAGTGATTCGTTGGACCGAGGAAGCAGAGAAGTCCATCTGCGACATAAAAGAGCGCCTGATATCTTCTCCAATATCGGGAAGTCCCGACTTCTCCAAAGAATTTACCATTCAAACTGATGCCAGCGACGTGGCTGTTGCCGGCATCTTAACTCAGCAACAAGAAGATGGAGAGAAGATCATTTCATACTATAGCCACAAATTAACCACCCCTCAAAAAAATTACCACGCGGCTGAAAAAGAAGCCCTGGCAGCTCTTCTGGCCATAGATGCATTCCGTGGTTACATAGAGGGATACCATTTTACTCTAATCACAGACTCATCTGCCCTGACCCACATTTTACACACCAAGTGGAAGGTAGGCTCTCGTTGCAGCAGATGGAGCTTGGACCTACAGCAGTACGACATGACCGTCGTACACCGAAAGGGCCGGGACAATGTTATTCCTGACGCCTTGTCACGAAGTACTGCTATGGTCCAAGGAACTTCAACTGCAACCTAGCATTCATCCCTGATGCAGAAAGTGTTGGACAAGCCAGATGAATATGTAGATTTTAAGGTGGATGATGGCAAGCTCTTCAAATTCGTGACTGCAAGGAACGATCCTTTCGACAGTCGTTTCGAATGGAAACGGGTTCCTCAGTCTGAAGAAATTCCCGAAATTTTGAAGGAGAATCATGACGACTGTTTCCATTTAGGCTACGATAAAACGTTGGCCCGCATCCGCAAACGTTTTTATTGGCCTAAAATGGGACCTGACATACGCAAATATGTCCAATCCTGCCAAACGTGCAAAGAGGTGAAAGCCCCTTTTGTACCGGTGGCCCCTGAAATGGGAAAAATGCGTATAGCTACTCGACCTTGGCAGATAATCTCTATAGATTTCGTGGGACCCCTCCCACGAAGTCGAAAGGGCAACCAACACATACTGGTCATCGCCGATCTGTTTTCAAAGTGGGTCATGATCCATCCTGTGAGAAAACTGGACAGCTCGGCAATGTGTAAGATCCTTAAAGATCAGTGGTTCTACAGGAACTCCGTTCCCGAAGTAGTAATTTCCGACAACGGTAGCACTTTTACTTCGAAGGAGTTCAAGAACCTACTCGATCAATTCAGAGTTACACATTGGCTAAACTCCCGGTACCACTCGCAGGCCAACCCGGTCGAACGCGTGAACCGTACCATTAATGCGGCCATACGCACATATGCGAAAGATGATCAGCGATCTTGGGACCTCAAAATCCCCGACATCGAGGTCATACTTAACACCACCATCCATTCATCCACCGGGTTTACACCCTACTACATCACACATGGTCAAGAATTGTCTGAAAAGTGTTCCGATCACCATCTCTTTCGGCATGATGAATCTCTGTCCGAAGCTGAGCAAGTAGAGCGACGTAAGCAAAGGTTCGATAAAATTTACGAAATCGTACAGAAAAACCTCTCCAAAGCACACGAAGCCTCCCAAAAACACTACAATTTGCGCCACCGTCGATTTGCAAAATCATTCACTACGGGACAGCAAAATCATTCACTACAACGCAAAATATGCCTCTCAATATCTCCCCTGCAAAGTCAAAGCGAAAGTCGGCACTTCATCCTACGATCTAGAAGATTTGTCCGGAAAATCCCTTGGTGTCTGGCCGGCAACGCATTTGAAACCAGGGTAAAGTAATAAAATCACTTCGGGTTATATTTCTTTTATTTTCCGTTTGATTGATTTAAAAATTTCCATCGTAATTCGATCAACAGCATCTAATCGTCCCTCGTAGTTCACCAACCTGAAAAAAAAACACCCAAAAATAGACACATTTACCCACCTTTTCATCCGACGCCGGTATTATTTTGCTCCAGTCCATTCTGGTTAATGTTATTTGGCCTCGATGATGTGACCTCGAAAGCTATTTTTAGCAGATTTCGTCCATCCGATCAGTAGCTCGTCGTCCTCACACTAAGCGTAAATGTAAACAATGTTGACTTTTCTCGCGATTTGACAGTCGACATTCAGCCCTGCGGTGATGTCGGCTGAGAACCGACAGCCCAGGTGGTTCATTTCCTAGGTATTTAACAAATTTAGAATAACTTTTCAAAAGATCCTCTCGCTGCTATTCGGTTGAATATGCTTCGGAGAAATCGTTTTTGAATCAAAATGTTTCAATCAATCGAACCCAGCCGCTCTCTGGATTAGAGCTGTCTAGGTGTTCGAGGAAACAACTTTAGTAATAGGGCGCCCTAGCATAATAAATCAAATGGATCTGTGTTGGAAAACCAACGTGTTGCAAATTAGGATATACAATTTAATTTAATAAAAGCGGTTGAGATAAAGATGTAGAAATTCTAGTCTTTCTTATTCTCAAATTTAGGTAAATTTTCAAATTATACATTTGGTCAACCAAAGTTGACGTTAGAATAATCAATTAAATTTTAATTTGTCTTGGTATACGTGAGGAAGACAAAATGTAAAAAAGGACAAAATACGACTTATTCTGACGAAAAATGATATTACACCGATAGCACTATACCAAAGACAAATTAAAGACCCCCATGTCTCTTGAAGTTTCCCAAAATTTTATGGCTCATAAGGTAATCTAGAATGCCGTTCAAAGTGTACTGCGATCTGTCAAACTTGGGTACCTTTTACACTACCGAGGGACCAAATGCAGTACTAGAAGTGGTACCCAATCTGAGCCCGAGTGGGACGGACCTGACTATACCATCAAATACGTAATTATCCCTTCAACTATCACAAATCGTGTAAATTTGAATAATTTAGACTCTAAATGCTGTTCAGATTGGCTGGATCGGAAACCGAAGATCATGGATTCCCAGGCTCGCTCTTCCAAATCCACGTGATTTGGTGGAAAAGATTCCCTCGGGAAGTAATCATTCCACTAAATCAAATTGGATTTCGAAGAGAAGAGTGGTTTCTATGATCAACTTTTAAAATTCAGAAAACAATCTCGACTAGTATCCAATCCTTTCAAGCATCCTCTATTAACATTTACCGTATTATGATTGAGTGAATCAAAAAGATCCAGGCTCACTTATCCAAATCCATGTAATTTACCGGAAAAGACTCCCTTGGGAAGTAATCATTCCGTTAAATTTATCAGGATTTCGATAAGAAGAGTGATCTTTCCGATACGCCTTTCACTCGCGGTAAAATGTTAATACGACGATCTTATGACCTTCGAGACAAGGTAGTTAAGAATACCGTGATCACTAAAACCCAGGCTCACTTTTCCAAACTCAAGTGATCTTGCGAGAAAGATTCCCTCGGGAAGTAATCATCTCTCAAAATCAAAACTGAGTTTCGAAAAGCAGAGTGGTTTTACTAATTATTTTTTTTTTTTAATTTCTTTATTAGTATCATTCCAAACATTACATTCATTTCTTATATCTAGGTGTTCTGTGTTATTTGACAACACTATCATCCTAATTTGGTAAAACAAATTTAAGATTTTATTAACATTTTGTTAACAACATATTACATTTCATTTGCCGTAGCAGTTCAGTTTTTTTTACAGGTGAGTTGATTTCACCTGCTTATAAGAGAAAAAAAACGTTTTTAATAAACTTAACCTAACTTAACCTAAACATATAACGCATTAATCGTGGCAATAGAAGATTGTAACGATTTTTGCCTGAAATTATTAATGATTGTATTTGACACTTGTTCCAATGTTTCAACATTGGATATTCTATGTAACTCATTGGTACTATACCAGGGAGGAAGCCTCAGAATCATTTTCAAAATCTTATATTGAATTCTCTGCAGAGCTTTCTTCCTGGTATTACAACAGCTAGTCCATATTGGTACAGCATACAACATGGCTGGCCTGAAAATTTGTTTGAATATCAACAGCTTGTTCTTAAGACAAAGTTTTGATTTTCTATTAATAAGGGGATAGAGACATTTTACATATTTATTACATTTGGCTTGAATGCCCTCAATGTGATTTTTGAAAGTTAAATTCTTATCTAGCATGAGCCCTAGATACTTAACTTCATCTGACCAATTTATTGGAACCCCTCTCATCGTGACAACATGTCTACTTGAAGGTTTCAAATAAAGAGCTTTTGGTTTATGTGGGAATATTATTAGTTGAGTTTTGGAAGCATTAGGAGAAATCTTCCATTTTTGTAAGTATGAAGAAAAAATATCCAAACTTTTTTGCAATCGACTACAGATGACACGCAGGCTTTGTCCTTTGGCGGAGAGGCCTGTGTCATCCGCAAACAAAGATTTTTGACATCCCTGAGGTAGCTCAGGTAAGTCAGATGTGAAAATATTGTATAATATTGGTCCCAAAATGCTGCCTTGAGGAACACCAGCTCTTACAGGAAGTCTTTCAGATCTGGAGTTCTGATAATTAACCTGAAGTGTACGATTTGACAGATAACTTTGAATTATTCTAACAATGTATGTTGGAAAATTAAAGTTTTTTAATTTTACAATCAGACCTTCATGCCAAACACTGTCGAATGCTTTTTCTATGTCTAGAAGAGCAAGACCAGTAGAATAGCCTTCAGATTTGTTGGAACGGATCAAATTTGTTACACGTAAAAGTTGATGAGTGGTCGAATGTCCATGGCGGAATCCGAACTGTTCATTGGCAAAAATTGAATTTTCGTTGATGTGGGCCATCATTCTGTTCAAAATAACCTTTTCAAAAAGTTTACTGATGGAGGAAAGCAAACTGATTGGACGATAGCTAGAAGCTTCTGCAGGATTTTTGTCTGGTTTTAAAATTGGAACAATCTTAGCATTTTTCCATTTGTCAGGAAAATATGCTAATTGAAAACATTTGTTAAATATATCAACTAAAAATGATAAGCTACTTTTTGGAAGTTTCTTGATGAGGATGTAGAAAATTCCGTCATCGCCAGGAGCTTTCATGTTTTTGAATTTTTTAATAATAGTTCTTACTTCTTCCAAATCAGTCTCCCAGGCATTTTCGAAAACGTTCTCTTGATTGAGAATATTTTCGAACTCCTGAGTAACTTCATTTTCAATTGGACTAGTAAGTCCTAAATTAAAATTGTGCGCACTTTCAAACTGCATAGCAAGTTTTTGAGCTTTTTCGCAATTAGTTAGTAATAATTTGTTTTCCTCTTTCAATGCCGGTATTGGCTTCTGAGGTTTTTTCAAGATTTTCGATAATTTCCAAAAGGGCTTAGAGCCAGGGTCCAATTGAGAAATTTTAATTTCATAATTTTTGTTTCTTAATTGAGCAAAACGTTTCTTGATTTCTTTCTGCAAATCCTGCCATATAATTTTCATAGCAGGATCGCGAGTGCGTTGAAATTGCCTTCTCCTCACGTTTTTAAGACGGATCAAGAGTTTAAGATCATCGTCTATAATCACGGATTCAAATTTTACTTCACATTTTGGAATTGCAATGCTCCGGGCTTCAACAATGGAATTTGTTAAAGTTTCAAGAGCATTGTCTATATCAAGTTTAGTTTCTAAAGAAATGTTAACATCAAGATTGGAGTCAACATACGTTTTATATATATTCCAGTCGGCTCGTAAATAATTGAAAGTAGAGCTGATAGGATTGAGAATCGCTTCTTGGGATATTTGAAATGTAACAGGGACATGATCAGAATCAAAATCAGCATGAGTAATCAGTTGGCTACAAAGATGACTAGAGTCGGTTAAGACCAAATCAATCGTAGATGGATTTCTAGAAGAGGAAAAACATGTGGGGCTATCAGGGTATTGAATTGAGAAATATCCTGAAGAGCACTCATCAAATAAAATTCTGCCGTTGGAATTACTTTGAGAATTATTCCATGACCGATGTTTGGCATTAAAGTCACCAATGACAAAAAATTTTGACTTATTGCGAGTCAATTTACGCAAGTCAGTTTGGAGCAAATTAACTTGCTGTCCAGAGCATTGAAAAGGCAAATAGGCAGCTATGAAAGTATATTTACCAAACTGTGTTTCAACAGAAACACCTAAAGTTTCAAAAACTTTAGTTTCAAATGATGAAAACAGTTGATGTTTTATACGCCTGTGAATGATGATTGCAACTCCCCCACATGCCCCATCAAGTCGATCATTACGATAAACAAAAAAGTTAGGATCTCTTTTGAGTTTTACTAATTATTACTTCCTACTTACTTTGTACCTCAACTTCCAAACCAAACCAACTCAGGTTGAATTATAGGTTGAAGAAGATTCGACAGTTAGGGGATCCTAGGTTCACTCTTGTAAATTCACATAATTTGACGAGAAAGATTCCCTCGGGAAGTAATCATTTCATCAAATTAGATTGAATTTACCAGAGAAGAAAGTTCTTAACTAGTTGATCGTTCTAAACTTATAAATTCCAAGTCCTTCCCAATCCTAAAATCTTCCATGAAGAATGGTTGGAGACGAACAACGAAGACCGGTCAGTTCCAGGTTCACTCTTTATAAATTCACGTGATTTGGTGGGAAAGATTCCCTCGGGAAGTAATCATTCCACTAAATAAAATTGAATTTAAAAGAGGAGAATGCTCTCATCAGTCAATTAGGTCGTTTTTAAACATATTTGTATAGAATGATTGACCCATCCTGCGGAAAATCAATATACTTATTTACTAGCTCTAGAAAGCTAAACAAACCAGGGGCCAGGTTCACTCTCCCTAATTTAAGTAAATTTGTGGGAAAGATTCCCTCGGGAAGTAATCATTCCACTAATTTAAAATGAATTACGGAGAGAAGAAGGCACTGTATTAGTTTGTCACTCAGAATCAGTAAACGTGTATAATTGTCTTTCGTGTCACAGAAACTTAAGGAAAAAATTAATTTCATTAATTTTTTTATCCGGACCCCGGGATAATTGTAACCTTTCACAGAAGGTTTCAATAATTGTACCCTTCGATCAACAAATTGAATTCACTCCTCTTGTAAATAATTTTCTTTTGTAAATAGTTTTAGTACATACTTTATTTAATTTGTTAGTTGTTAAAATCTCTTTTGTTAAAATATATTGAATTTGTGGTCATGAAATAAAATAAATGAAATGAATTAGAATATGAAATAAATGAATTTAATCCCCATCCTTTCTTACCCCTTTTTCCTTGGTGTCAGATGCCCTTTAAAACCCTATTGAAATTTGAATGTAGAAACCCTTTCCAATATCCCCCTGACACCAAAGACCGTGTGCACCAACCATATTGAACGTTGGGTTCACGTCATCGCAATATGAATCCCAGATCCAGAACATCATCTGGAATAAAAACCCCATGCATCGATGGATCGATCTCTTATTCGGTAACAGATGTTCAAAGCTAAATAACAGATAGTCTAGTAAGACTAGTGCCCACGTGAGTGTGAGACGAAACAACCGGACATTGAAGCCCTATGAGCCCGTTAGTGAAGTGCCGAGTTAGCTCAACGTTTGTGCCACGTGAGTGAACCAAGTCGACAAAGTTAGTGGGTGCGACTATCGAAGGCATCGAGCGAGCGTCCCGACGTCAACCCGTGGAGTGCGTCGAAGTCGATAGGCGGCAGAAATTGCGCCAACCTGAGCCCGCATCCAGCATCGAGGCGCGGCGTCGCATCGCCAGCTACGGCCGAGGATCGTCGTTACCCGAGCAAAAAGGTCTGTGAATTCCAACGTTTCTTATTACATCTATCCTATTAGAAACTAATCAAAACAGAATTAAAGACTGTTGAATTCGAATATTTTATTTTTTTTAAGACCACGTTCTCCCTTTTCCGCCATCTTCAATTCGTTGTTCGACTGGTGTTAAAGCTTGGGAAGTGAGTCCGCTTAAACTTCAATTTCTCCCGGATAGACCCTGAGGAGCAAGTGGCAAAGTAATAGAATAACCAATTTAAAATCTCTAGAATAACTAATTATTATTCCATTTAGAACTCTCAAATAACTATCAATGCACACTGAAGAAGATTATGGCCAATCTCAGCCGAACTTCTAATTGATTCTTTGTGCATTTTCACTGACTTCGGTCAATCACGGAATAGCAACCATTATTGATATGTGTAGTCAGTCTAAGCTAAGCTAAGCTAAAAGATCGAAAGGACAAAAGGTCGAAAATAATTTTCTGGCTGCGATTTTATTCCTTTTGTCCTTTCGACCTTTTGTCATAGATTCACGAAAACACTTTTCTGCTCAAGTAATTAGTAATAAGAATAATCAATGAAGAGTAATCGATTGCTGCCGTTACTCCGATGATACTCGAAGCGATTTTTACTATTCTTCTGTTTTCTCAGGTTGTAATTGTTTTTGGTGTCCAATCTACTATTGTTCTATTCATCAATTTTGCCTTCTTTTTATCATAGACTGTTCCTTAGAGTTATTTTTTCATATGACAATATTTTGTAAAGCCTTGTTTTCTTTATATTTTGCTGTTGATTCATTATTTTTATATTTGGCTGTTCGCTTCATTCCTTTAAAATTTGCTGTTAGAATAATCATTGCTTTCAATCCAGCTTTTATTTCAACAAACAAAAAATAATAGTTCAATTACAAATTTCTCTTTCTTTAAAAAATGGGCGATTCTTTTGATTAACAAATAAATTCTAAAATAAAAATTCATATTGGATCGTTCGATTGCCAGAAATATTTTCATTCAAAAATGTGTTTTCCGTTCATATAATGCTCTGTGAAGATTTATGGCATAAGTTTTCAATATTTTGAATTTTTCTTTCTTTTACCAAGTTTGTCTTTATCAAGTATCATGTATCTTTATCAAGTTACGGTTTTTAATAATATGAACCATACATAAACCTTTTTTCAATCAAACTGTTTTTTCGTGAACATGAGATGTTACAATAGTTCTTGACAACCACTGGTGATAATTTAATTAAAAATTTATTCAATTTAAATTAATTAACTCATTACGCGTGGTAAAGATGGATAAATTATGGGTAAAACTATGAAAAAAATCCACGTGCTCAGCTGGGATTTGAGCTCAGGACTCTTGTTTTAATTAAAAAGCCATGCGGATTGGATTACCGAACAGCTCAATATATATTAGAGTGTTACTGCCTCTCTGTAGTAGTCACGTTGTCACTTGAGTGAGAACAACACGTTGATAGCCTTCCCGCATCTTTACTTTTCCACAATACAGTTGTT
The DNA here is from genome assembly GCF_002204515.2 of Aedes aegypti. Lineage (NCBI taxonomy): Eukaryota > Metazoa > Arthropoda > Insecta > Diptera > Culicidae > Aedes > Aedes aegypti. Next base: position 445,301,163 of record NC_035108.1, read on the forward strand.
GTGGAAGCGATGTAGGTATGATAGGCAAACAGTTTCAACACTAATATACATCGCACTTGCTCTGCGCGCGTGTGTAGTAAACATGAGATGGACGGATGTGGGTTATGAAAAAGATCTGTGTGGTCTGTGGGGATTTGAATTCTCTACTTTTAACCAACTGACTTATTGGGTCACCAATTGGATCAGTAGCTAGGTTGGTAAAACGCTCGTTTAGCATACAAGAGTCCTGAGTTGAAATCCCAGCCGAGCTTATAGATTTTTTTCACAATTTCACCCATAATTTATCCATCTTCACCATGCGTTTACTCATTAGAATTAGATTAGATTATTAGATGCGTTAACTCATTAGATTACTAATCAGCTCAATATAAGCATCAATTTAACACTTTAGTCGTCGCGATGTTGTATTTTGTACAACACTGTTGAAAAAACCTCACTTTTCGTTCACAACACCAGCGTAGTGGTTTTGACGGTTGCAAACCGCGCGACGACTGGAAGGTTAACTTTATTTTGCTTGGTTTGGTAAAAACATTACTATGTAAACACAACCAAAACTACGTTTGGCATTTGCCGTCACTGTCTTGGGCAAAACGACTTTATTCCAAATGACCTTATGCCATACGGCCTTCTGCTGAACGATATAATGCCAAACGTTGTGCAATCTTCTGAGAGGAGTTTTTGAAAGAATAATTTGCGACGAATCTCGCAAAAAAATGTCTAGCATTTTCATTTTCACTTGCCAAAACAAAAGCTTTAGTAAGTTTAAAAGTTTCCTGCAGAAATACTGGAAAAAATCACTGCAAAAAAATGTAGTGTAATTCCACAAAACAACACAAAAGAAATCCATTAAAAAAACTGTGAATATTAATCGGAATTCCAGGAACAAATTCTGAACGAACACTTATACAATTTCTTGTATGAAGCCATGTAGAAATTTTGGTAGGGATCGCTGGTGAAGCACCTGGAAGAATTTTTTGAAAATTCTCTGAATGAAACTGTAAGAATTCCCTGAAGGATTTTCTTCTTTATTTCTTGAAGCAATAAAAAAATATGCTATGTTCCAGTGATCCTTGCTGAAAATATTTTAGAAATAAAAAAAAAAAACATAGAAAACTTTTGGCAGTATCACTGATGTGTTTACTGGAGGACTACCAGGATAACTGCTGGCAGGATTTCTCAGTGTTATTACTGTATGAACCCCTTAGAAAAACTATGAAGCTATTCTTGTTGTGGCTCTTGAATAAATCTGAATAATTTTCTACAGAGTTTTTGTTTTTCGGATAATATGAAGCAAGTCGACAAATATTCGATTATGAAAAACATCGGAAGACAGCCCTTACTCTCAATACGAATTTTACAAAACAAAAGCAGAATAAAACACTAACAAGAATATTTAAGAAGCTGCTTGGACAAATCTTTTAAGGAATAATAGTGGAATCAGTCAGAGGAATAACTGGAAGAGTTCTTTTAGAAATCTTCTTGGCATGACGCCATCACTGGGACAGATTATGCTTCTCAGCTTAGTATTCAATGAACAAATCTACGGTTTTTAACTGAGAGCTTTCTTTGCGAAAGTTACCAATTTCGCATTCGTATATCGTGTAGCAGGTACGATGATGAAGTCAAGGAATTTTCCATTACGATAAAATCGTAGACCAACCGAGAATCGAAATCAGACACCTTCAGTATGGCTTTGCTTTGAAACCACAGACTCTAACCACTCGACTAAGGAAGGCTTTTGTAGACATCTATGGATGATTTAATGTGATGGATGGATATAATGAATGGTGGAAGTTAAAGAAGATACCTTGGCGTACCTTATTTTGCTCGCATACTTGAATAATTTCATGCAGTAACCCATGAAAAAAGTATGTGTAAGTATGTAACACCTGGAATCAGTTTAGAATTTTCAGGAGAAAAAAACATTTAGAATCGGTGGATGATAGATTTCTGCATATACTCCTTGAAACAATTCAAGATTCTTGGAGAAATAACTTGATATTAAAAAAACGAATCTATGACATTTGGTCGAATGACGTTTAGTCGAAAGTACATTTGGTCGAATAGATATTTCGTCGAATAGACAATTGGTTGAAAAGAATTTATTTGCTTTAAAAAGCATATGAAAGCGTTGAAAGGAATTTTAGTTGAAAATTTAGTCGAGTAGGAAATAGGGAATTATCAAATTATTTTACATAGTGTCATTTTGGCATTAATACATAGTGAGTCGTTGAAAAGGGGAAAGATGATAGGTGCTATTACTGCAGATTGCATATGCTAGGCAAAAAAATCTGCGTTAGTGTACTAGTATTTCTTGAACAATCTATAAGCCTTTAGTATGCAACGACCAATATTTTGGGATTTCAGTTGATACACATGATGAACACAATTCTCTTGTTTGATTATTTTCGATCTTATCAATTATTAACTTATAATCAATCGAATTTATTGACCCCGTTATCATTGTCACATTTCTGTCCAAGGATCAATACCTTATCGAAGTATGGCAGCTTGATAGTATCCAGATATATTGTAGATTTCTCATAGTTTTTCAATAGCTCACTGTTGTGGTGATTCTTCCTTGTGTGAGTTTTGTGACGACATAGCAGCCTTGTTAACATTCTAGTACGTTATATCGCAATATTTGTTAAGTTGATGTTAGTGTGCAAGTTTTCTGTTATTTAATTCAAAAATAAATTCAAGCTGGTCTGTTAATTGATAGAGCGTTCGCTGCATCATTTTCCAATCAACATTAAGAAATCGACTTACCAATATACATGAATCACGTTTGTACGTTACTATTGCTGCTGCTGTTGCCTACGCTGTTGATGTGATGTGAATCATTCACCAATTGTTTGGTTCTGTGGCGCAAAAGCTGTTAGATGATTATCTCGTGTCAGTCTAGTACGTATTTTACACACATTGTGGTTCGATCGTGGCAGGCAAGGGCCTTTCTCGCTGTACACAGTTGTGCTCAGACAACTTGGGTACATACAAGAGTAGGCTGTGGTCAGAAAAGCGATTGATTTAGCATACTCTGAAAAATTAGTCTAGTACGTCAATTTGCACACATTGTTGGTTCGGTCGTGGCAGGCAAGGGCCTTCTTGCTGTACACGGTTGTGCTCAGACAACTTGGGTATATACAAGAGGAGGCTGTGGTCGGAAAAGCGACTGATTTAGCATACACCGAAAAGCTAGTCTAGTACGTCACTTTGCACACATTGCTGGTTCGATCGTGGTAGGCAACGGTCTTTTCGCTGTACACAGTTGTGCTCAGACAACTCGGGTACATACAGATAATACTGTGGTCGAAAAAACGATTGATTTAACACGAAAAACCGAAAAACAGGCATGTGGATTGAATCTGGCGCAAGTAGTGCTGGAATCCTTGGTTGAATGTTCCTCCATCGATTAGTGATACAAATAGGCTACAAATCTGATCTTGTAACATTTGCTTGAATCCCTCGTTGTTGTTGCTGTTGCTGTTGTTGGTTGTGGTGTTGTGAGTCGCTCTCTCATTGCCTTCAGTTTATTGGATCTGCACACACTTGTTGGTTCACCAGTGGTTCCTTACGCGGTTGTGCTCTCAAAGCCCATGCATATATTAGTAATCTAGTCAAAACTGAACAAGGTATTTGCTAGAATAACATGCTCGCAAGATCCGTCAATGAATGATCACCTTATCAGTACGCAATTCATATTAAATATATTTATTTGAATTTTCTTGACTGCTTCTGTACTTCGTAATATTGATTTAACGTAATAGTGAAACAATTTGTTGAGCTTTTAGGTTGTCCTTGTTTCGTTCTGTTGAATATCTGTTTTTTTTTTTATCTTGCAGTCTTGCCTCTGATACGTATATTAACATGGATAACGAACCGATCTGCTGTGTCGTATGCAAAAAACAAGAACCAGAGAGAAACAAACTCATTACATGCATGTACTGTTTCTCTTCTGCTCATTTCAAATGTAGAAACATTATTGGAAGCGCGATAAATCGGGTGAGAGCAAATATGTATTTCTGCACCACTAGTTGCTCAGAAATTTACAAACGGATTGTGGACATGCAGACGAACCATTCGTCGATGATTAGTTCTTTAACATCTGAGCTTAAAGCAACGGTATCGAGCGTCGTAGCTGATCAAATGGTTAACGTTAAAAATGAGGTTCGGTCTGTAACTACAGCCATTGAAAAATCACAAGATTTTTTGTCTGCGAAGTTTGATGACATTGTGTCAGACTTCAAAGATCTCAAAGCAGAAAATGAATGTTTAAGGTGAAGATGAATCGAAGCCAAACTTCAAATTTTCAAAAGCACGGATCTGGAGAACCAAACACCCGTTTAAGCTGAAAACTTAATAGATTAGTCATTAGCTGGTGGTGACCAATCGATTAGGTTTTCAGTTCAAACGGGTGTTTGGTTCTCCAGATCCGTGCTCTTGAAAATATGAAGTTTGGCTTCGATTCATTTTCACCTTAAAGCAGCGTATCAATGAACTAACTGAATCTCATTCAAAACTAACCAGTTTTGTCCATCAGTTGGAAGCGAATGTAGATAAATCTGACCGCAAAGCTATTTCAAAAAATGCTGTTCTGCTAGGGCTCCCATGTATACAAAATGAAAACGTTTTAGCTACTGTCCATAATACTATCGCTCAAGTCGGAGCGCAAATAGAACATGACTCGATAGTATCAGCCACTAGGTTGTTTGTCAGCAATAAATCTAATGTGATGATTCCAATACAAATCGAATTCAAAGATGTGAGTGTTAAAGAAATGGTTCTGTCCAAGAAAAGAGAGTTTGGTAAAATTGTGTCAACTAACATTAATGAAAACTTTTTAGTAAATGGAAAACCAACTACAGTTAGTATTAGGGACGAATTGACTCCGCTTTCATTGGAGCTTCTTCGTAAAATGCGCGAGTCCCAGGAACTGCTGAAGATTAAGTTTGTTTGGCCTGGAAGAGGCGGAGGGATACTTGTTAAGAAGCATGAAGATTCGAAACCCGATGTAATCAAAACCAGAGATGATTTGAACCGTATTATGAATGCTTACTCGGTCGCTATGAACCAATCACCATCACCAAAGAGAAAGAAGAATGTTTATTAGTTTGTTCCATCATCAATTTCAATGTAACAGTAGTCTTATGTGTGTATGTTTATGTCTCAATATAAATTTTAGTAATGGATAAGTCTTTAAATTATTATCATAATCATATTGATGAGTTCAATGTGTCTTGTGGAAGAAATTCTTCGAAATATTTGCGTGTTTTACAGTGGAATGTCCGTGGAATAAATGATATGAGTAAGTTTGATAATATTTTGTTGTCTATTGATCACTTTGTGGTACCTATTGACGTTATAATACTGGGAGAAACGTGGATCAAGGCCGATAATACTGGATTATATAAAATAAATGGTTACAATAGCATTTTTTCTAGTCGGGAAAATTCGTCAGGTGGATTGGCTGTGTATATTAGAGACACCATAAAATATAATGTTCTTGAAAATCTATCTAGTGGAGGATTCCATCATATATCTGTTGAACTTAAAATGAATGGGGAAAAGTATGAAATTCATGGTGTTTATCGACCACCATCATTTGACTTCAATGTGTTTTATGAATTCATTGAATGCTGGCTTAATAAGAGTAATAGTCACCCCTGTTTCATCTTTGGCGATGTTAATGTACCTGTTAACCTAATAAATAACAATGGAGTGCTTCGGAGAGCCCAAGCAAGACAGTTTGTTTTCGAGACGCCGGGAATTCGTTATTGTTGAGTTCTGTTTGATCTTTCGACCTTGACACTTGCTCCTACGGGGGCGAGCGACGGAGGCAGGATCAAACATGTCGCGCGTCGGTCTAGTAAATGAAAAAGTGGTGTGATCGGTTAGTTCGGTTAGAATAAGTGAAAAGTGCCGCGATCGGTTAGTTCTGTTTGATCTTTCGACCTTGACGCTTGCTCCTGCGGGGCGGGCGACGGGGGCAGGATCGAGCATGTCGCGCGTCGGTCTGGTGAGTGAAGGGGTGGCGTGATCGGTTAGTTCTTTTTGATCCTTTGACCTTGACGCTTGCTGCTGGGCGGTGCGTCAAGAAAGCCAAGTTTTTTTTTCCTTTTCGGGTCGCGCGCCTTTTTTTCTGAGTGCTTTTGTGTAGCCGAGCAGACGAGTGGGGCTGAGAGTGGATTGTGGCTGCACAGTGAAGGATGAAGGATCGATTGGTGAGCTCGTTTCATGCTACTGTTTCTAATCTATAGGATATCCCGAGTAACGCGCGTGTTATGGTTGATGCATGTTAGCTCTTGTATGACAAAATATAGTCTTGTAGGAGTTGACGGGCATCAGTTGTAGCATGTGTGTTCTTTGGGATGTATGACTGCACATTTAGTCGTTGCAATTGTGGGACGTAGATGTGAATTTTTCAACAAACTATGAATTGTTCGTCACTGTGAGTGTCGACACAAACTCTGATTCATGAATTATTTATGTTTCACATTTTTTTATTTTCAGAACACCCCTTTTTACTTTTATTTTTGTAATTAAAAAAAAAACTTTGAATGGTTCGACACTACAAGTGTAGACTTGCGAAAAGTTCACTTTATTCGACAAACTTTGGATGGTTCGCCACTGTAAGTGTCGGCATAAGAATAAGAGTGTTCTATGATGTTCCAACCAATCAAGTTTTTTGTTTCTTTTCGAATAAGTAAAATATAATTACACATGCTTTCGTCCTGACAGCTGTAGGAATGTTACATTTAGGTATTTGTTCAACAAACTTTGAATGGTTCGTCACCTCAAGTGTCGGCATAATTTTCCTCTACATAGAAATTGTTCATATGAAATGAAAATATTATATTTGCAAATAAGCATGTATATATCTCACAAATCATTATTTATCATGGTCTAATCGCTTATCAAAGTGAATCCTGTGACCCAACGATCCTTCCCATTAACAAACATCCCTCCCAGTAACCTTTGTGGAGATGCAGAGGCAAACACGGTCTCCAAATAGCAAAGGTTACACACTAACATTCCTTCCCCCAATCCCACCTGACTGCAAGGACGTGGCCGGCGCCGTTATTGACCCTGTATAAATAGAGGCACTGAATTATGCACATTGAAGAAGATTATGGCCAATCCCAGCCAAACTTCTAGTTGATTCTTTGTGCATTTTCACTGACTTCGGTCAATCACGGAATAGCAACCATTGATATGTGTAGTCAGTCTAAGCTAAGCTAAGCTAAGCTGTTAACCTAATAAATAACAATGTTGTTCTCAAATACAAATATCTTTTGCAATCTTATAACTTTTTATGTTCAAATTCATTTGTTACCAGACCAGCCAGTTCCAATGTTCTTGACCATGTTATATGTAAAATGTCTGATGCCCATCGCTTATATAACCATACTATTTTAAATGATGTTAGTGATCATTCGCTCATATTGTCAGAATTTGGTTTACGTTTCCGTTCAGATAGAGTTGTGCTGTCGAAAAACATAGTTAATCACGATAAACTGCATAGAGATTTCAAGTCTTTTATCGATACCATCGGAGTTATAGACAATGTTGACACTTGTTTGAGTAATATCATTGCTAAATATAATACGCTTTTGAAAAACTGTACTAGAACAATGTCCAAAACGGTTAATATTAAAGGTACGCATTGTCCTTGGATGAATTTAGAATTGTGGTCTTTGATCAAACTTAAAAACAACTATTTGAAAAAGTGTTGTAAATATCCAAATAATTCTCACCTAGCCGAACTTCTAAAACATATATCAAGCAAATTAGATGTCGCTAAAAAGCAAACAAAAAAGAGGTATTATGAGAACTTGTTGAATAACACCACCCATTCAAAATTATGGAAAAATATCAACTCTATCTTAGGAAAATCAAAAACCAATACCGAATTGACACTGAATGTGAATGGTCAATACATTTCTGATGCAAAAATGGTATGCGAAGCCTTTAATGAGCATTTTTCAACAGTTGGCTGTAAATTGGCCCAACAAATTCCATCTACACTTGAAAACCCATTGCAGTACATAAATCCGATTTCGGAATCATGTTTTCTACAGCCTGCTTCTATAAATGAGGTTACACTTCTTATCAACGACTTGAATTCGAACAAAAGTTCCGGCCCAGACTGCATACCGGCAAAAATAATCAAAAACAATGTTGTAGCCTTTTCCCGTATACTTGCGGATTCTTTTAACTTAATAATTGAAACAGGTTTATATCCTGAATGCCTCAAAGTTGCTAAAGTCATACCAATTTTTAAATCAGGAGATCGCTGTTTAGCAGATAATTATCGGCCTATATCCACTTTATCTGTATTTAACAAAATATTTGAAAAGCTTTTGGTGACACGTTTAATGAAGTTTTTCGACAGGAATAATGTATTATACAGCATGCAATACGGTTTTCGCTCTGGGTGCAGCAGTTCAATAGCCATAACAGAACTTGTCGAAAAGATTCTTGAAGAAACTGATTCTAAAAAGTTTGTCGGTGCTCTGTTTCTTGACTTGAAAAAGGCATTTGATACTTTGGACCACAACATATTACTTAGCAAGCTAGATCTGTATGGAATAAGAGGTGTCGTTAATAATATTATTCGTAGCTACTTGAACACTAGAAAACAGTTGGTATCAATTGATGGGGTGAACAGTTCTCTAAAAGAAATATCTACAGGAGTTCCGCAAGGGAGCAACATTGGGCCTCTTCTTTTTCTAATTTACATAAATGATATATGCAAAATTAATCTGAAAGGTACTCCGAGGCTTTTTGCTGACGATACGGCATTGTTTTACCCTAATATAAATCCCGAACTAATAACAACAAATATGTGTGAAGATCTGCGTTTACTTCAAAGTTATTTTGCCTGCAATCTCCTTTCTTTGAACCTGAAAAAAACAAAGTATATGATTTTCAGATCACCAAGAAAAGCTCAACCGAATACACCTAGCATCATTATTGGTACTGCTATTATCGAAAAAGTTGATTCCTTTAAATATTTGGGTCTAACCCTTGATTGCACATTATCTTGGGATCAACATATTAAAACGGTCTGCAATAAAATTTCAGCAATGTGTGGAGTCCTTAAACGAGTAGTATCCTACCTTCCACGCAAAGCTTTACTTCTGTTTTATTATGCCCATATTCATTCTCATCTGAATTATCTTACTCTTTCATGGGGTAGAGCATGCAAATCTAAGCTCAAAAAACTTCAAACCCTCCAAAATCGCTGCCTCAAAATTATCTTCAATTTACCAATCCTGTTTTCAACTGTCCGTTTGTATACTGAGCTACCCCATCGCGCTTTACCAATTTTAGGAATCTGCGAACAGCAAACGCTGCAAATGGTTCATAATGTTCTCCACAATCCGTTATTGCATCATAACATAACCCTCAACATTGCTTCTCGTATTCATAATACTAGACAATTCAATACTCTCTCTCGATCTAGAGCGCATTCCAATTTTGGTCAAAAACGTTTTTCCTTCCTTGGTCCTTCGAAATATAACGTTTTACCTAGACATCTCCAACAAATTACTAACAGCTTGTCCTTCAAAACTAACCTTAAAGAATTCCTGCGGCGAAGAATTCCACATTTACTTATTTGAATTGAAACTATGTCGTAAAAACAAAAAAAAGTTAATCGTCTCCAAACAATTAGTTTAACTGTTTAGTAATAATAATTCGTATTTATTTATAATTTCGTATTTGTAGTGTAAAATTTTCTTTTTCATATTGCTTCTTTAAAAGGATTTACAATCCACTAGAAGCACTTAGCTTAGTTATTTTGTTTCAAACTCCCTGTTGTTGTCTTTTTTGATTATTCTCAGCCTCTTATAAATATTTGTTTTCTTAATTTAGTGTTGCCTGTGGCTGAGAATTGAGTGTCCATTACCAGGGGGCTCGTCATGAGCTTTTTGGTATGGGGGAGAGCGGAGGGTCACTCAAAAAAAAAAAAAAAAAAAGCCATGAACATCCCTAGTAGCACAGATGTTATAATTGAGGCACAATAACTCTTATATGACCAGATCTGGTCATATAAGAGTTATTTTGCCTAAATTATAACATGTGTGTTACTCGGGATCCAAATTGACCGTTTTTCGTTCACTTCAAGGTGTTCTATGGCCAACTGTATCAAGTCTGGTCCTGCGTTCCAAATTCTTATCCACGGCCACGTTGTAAAATTTGATAGGTAATAAAGGTTCCAAGCACTCCCTCTAGAAGTTTTCATTAGATAAAGATCAGCAGTTGAATATACAATTGTATATAATGAACGATGACATTCTGAAAGAATTATGAATTCAAAAAGTTAAATATTTCAATAACTGAGTGACGAGAATATTTTGAAGGATTTTTCTTCTAAAGAATGATGATGTTTTGAAAGAATAATAAATTCATCACATCAATGTGTTTCCAACGTTAAGCGATAAATAGAAATATGATTGCCCAAAAATAAACTTAAAATCAATCTAGTTCAGTTTTATATCTGTTATACCGAACGATTTTTCGATCAACCTTCACTAAACACTCGTTTTCTAGTTAATTCTACCGAATGATCTTTAAATACAATTTCAAAATAAGCTTTCGACCAAATTTCCGTTCATCTAAACGTCATTCGACCAAATGTTATGCGATGAAATGTTTTAAATCCATTCGACCAAATGTCATTCGACCAAACGTCATTCAACCAAATAACATTCGACGAAATGTCCTAAAGCCTCAAAATACATTGGAAACTGTTAACATAGTTATCGGAGAACTTGCTAAAAGACAACATCGGAAGAGCTTTATAACTTTTTATGTTCAAATTCATTGTTACCAGACCAGCCAGTTCCAATGTTCTTGACCATGTTATATGTAAAATGTCTGATGCCCATCGCTTATATAACCATACTATTTTAAATGATGTTAGTGATCATTCGCTCATATTGTCAGAATTTGGTTTACGTTTCCGTTCAGAAGAGTTGTGCTGTCGAAAAACATAGTTAATCACGATAAACTGCATAGAGATTTCAAGTCTTTTATCGATACCATCGGAGTTAGGACAATGTTGACACTTGTTTGAGTAATATCATTGCTAAAATAATACGCTTTTGAAAAACTGTACTAGAACAATGTCCAAAACGGTTAATATTAAAGGTACGCATTGTCCTTGGATGAATTTAGAATTGTGGTCTTTGATCAAACTTAAAACAACTATTTGAAAAAGTGTTGTAAATATCCAAATAATTCTCACCTAGCCGAACTTCTAAAACATATATCAAGCAAATTAGATGTCGCTAAAAAGCAAACAAAAAAGAGGTATTATGAGAACTTGTTGAATAACACCACCCATTCAAAATTATGGAAAAATATCAACTCTATCTTAGGAAAATCAAAAACCAATACCGAATTGACACTGAATGTGAATGGTCAATACATTTCTGATGCAAAAATGGTATGCGAAGCCTTAATGAGCATTTTTCAACAGTTGGCTGTAAATTGGCCCAACAAATTCCATCTACACTTGAAAACCCATTGCAGTACATAATCCGATTTCGGAATCATGTTTTCTACAGCCTGCTTCTATAAATGAGGTTACACTTTTTATCAACGACTTGAATTCGAACAAAATTCCGGCCCAGACTGCATACCGGCAAAAATAATCAAAAACAATGTTGTAGCCTTTTCCCGTATACTTGCGGATTCTTTTAACTTAATAATTGAAACAGGTTTATATCCTGAATGCCTCAAAGTTGCTAAAGTCATACCAATTTTAAATCAGGAGATCGCTGTTTAGAAAAATTGTGTCAACTAACATTAATGAAAACTTTTTAGTAAATGGAAAACCAACTACAGTTAGTATTAGGGACGAATTGACTCCGCTTTCATTGGAGCTTCTTCGTAAAATGCGCGAGTCCCAGGAACTGCTGAAGATTAAGTTTGTTTGGCCTGGAAGAGGCGGAGGGATACTTGTTAAGAAGCATGAAGATTCGAAACCCGATGTAATCAAAACCAGAGATGATTTGAACCGTATTATGAATGCTTACTCGGTCGCTATGAACCAATCACCATCACCAAAGAGAAAGAAGAATGTTTATTAGTTTGTTCCATCATCAATTTCAATGTAACAGTAGTCTTATGTGTGTATGTTTATGTCTCAATATAAATTTTAGTAATGGATAAGTCTTTAAATTATTATCATAATCATATTGATGAGTTCAATGTGTCTTGTGGAAGAAATTCTTCGAAATATTTGCGTGTTTTACAGTGGAATGTCCGTGGAATAAATGATATGAGTAAGTTTGATAATATTTTGTTGTCTATTGATCACTTTGTGGTACCTATTGACGTTATAATACTGGGAGAAACGTGGATCAAGGCCGATAATACTGGATTATATAAAATAAATGGTTACAATAGCATTTTTTCTAGTCGGGAAAATTCGTCAGGTGGATTGGCTGTGTATATTAGAGACACCATAAAATATAATGTTCTTGAAAATCTATCTAGTGGAGGATTCCATCATATATCTGTTGAACTTAAAATGAATGGGGAAAAGTATGAAATTCATGGTGTTTATCGACCACCATCATTTGACTTCAATGTGTTTTATGAATTCATTGAATGCTGGCTTAATAAGAGTAATAGTCACCCCTGTTTCATCTTTGGCGATGTTAATGTACCTGTTAACCTAATAAATAACAATGGAGTGCTTCGGAGAGCCCAAGCAAGACAGTTTGTTTTCGAGACGCCGGGAATTCGTTATTGTTGAGTTCTGTTTGATCTTTCGACCTTGACACTTGCTCCTACGGGGCGAGCGACGGAGGCAGGATCAAACATGTCGCGCGTCGGTCTAGTAAATGAAAAAGTGGTGTGATCGGTTAGTTCGGTTAGAATAAGTGAAAAGTGCCGCGATCGGTTAGTTCTGTTTGATCTTTCGACCTTGACGCTTGCTCCTGCGGGGCGGGCGACGGGGGCAGGATCGAGCATGTCGCGCGTCGGTCTGGTGAGTGAAGGGGTGGCGTGATCGGTTAGTTCTTTTTGATCCTTTGACCTTGACGCTTGCTGCTGGGCGGTGCGTCAAGAAAGCCAAGTTTTTTTTTCCTTTTCGGGTCGCGCGCCTTTTTTTCTGAGTGCTTTTGTGTAGCCGAGCAGACGAGTGGGGCTGAGAGTGGATTGTGGCTGCACAGTGAAGGATGAAGGATCGATTGGTGAGCTCGTTTCATGCTACTGTTTCTAATCTATAGGATATCCCGAGTAACGCGCGTGTTATGGTTGATGCATGTTAGCTCTTGTATGACAAAATATAGTCTTGTAGGAGTTGACGGGCATCAGTTGTAGCATGTGTGTTCTTTGGGATGTATGACTGCACATTTAGTCGTTGCAATTGTGGGACGTAGATGTGAATTTTTCAACAAACTATGAATTGTTCGTCACTGTGAGTGTCGACACAAACTCTGATTCATGAATTATTTATGTTTCACATTTTTTTATTTTCAGAACACCCCTTTTTACTTTTATTTTTGTAATTAAAAAAAAAAACTTTGAATGGTTCGACACTACAAGTGTAGACTTGCGAAAAGTTCACTTTATTCGACAAACTTTGGATGGTTCGCCACTGTAAGTGTCGGCATAAGAATAAGAGTGTTCTATGATGTTCCAACCAATCAAGTTTTTTGTTTCTTTTCGAATAAGTAAAATATAATTACACATGCTTTCGTCCTGACAGCTGTAGGAATGTTACATTTAGGTATTTGTTCAACAAACTTTGAATGGTTCGTCACCTCAAGTGTCGGCATAATTTTCCTCTACATAGAAATTGTTCATATGAAATGAAAATATTATATTTGCAAATAAGCATGTATATATCTCACAAATCATTATTTATCATGGTCTAATCGCTTATCAAAGTGAATCCTGTGACCCAACGATCCTTCCCATTAACAAACATCCCTCCCAGTAACCTTTGTGGAGATGCAGAGGCAAACACGGTCTCCAAATAGCAAAGGTTACACACTAACATTCCTTCCCCCAATCCCACCTGACTGCAAGGACGTGGCCGGCGCCGTTATTGACCCTGTATAAATAGAGGCACTGAATTATGCACATTGAAGAAGATTATGGCCAATCCCAGCCAAACTTCTAGTTGATTCTTTGTGCATTTTCACTGACTTCGGTCAATCACGGAATAGCAACCATTGATATGTGTAGTCAGTCTAAGCTAAGCTAAGCTAAGCTGTTAACCTAATAAATAACAATGTTGTTCTCAAATACAAATATCTTTTGCAATCTTATAACTTTTTATGTTCAAATTCATTTGTTACCAGACCAGCCAGTTCCAATGTTCTTGACCATGTTATATGTAAAATGTCTGATGCCCATCGCTTATATAACCATACTATTTTAAATGATGTTAGTGATCATTCGCTCATATTGTCAGAATTTGGTTTACGTTTCCGTTCAGATAGAGTTGTGCTGTCGAAAAACATAGTTAATCACGATAAACTGCATAGAGATTTCAAGTCTTTTATCGATACCATCGGAGTTATAGACAATGTTGACACTTGTTTGAGTAATATCATTGCTAAATATAATACGCTTTTGAAAAACTGTACTAGAACAATGTCCAAAACGGTTAATATTAAAGGTACGCATTGTCCTTGGATGAATTTAGAATTGTGGTCTTTGATCAAACTTAAAAACAACTATTTGAAAAAGTGTTGTAAATATCCAAATAATTCTCACCTAGCCGAACTTCTAAAACATATATCAAGCAAATTAGATGTCGCTAAAAAGCAAACAAAAAAGAGGTATTATGAGAACTTGTTGAATAACACCACCCATTCAAAATTATGGAAAAATATCAACTCTATCTTAGGAAAATCAAAAACCAATACCGAATTGACACTGAATGTGAATGGTCAATACATTTCTGATGCAAAAATGGTATGCGAAGCCTTTAATGAGCATTTTTCAACAGTTGGCTGTAAATTGGCCCAACAAATTCCATCTACACTTGAAAACCCATTGCAGTACATAAATCCGATTTCGGAATCATGTTTTCTACAGCCTGCTTCTATAAATGAGGTTACACTTCTTATCAACGACTTGAATTCGAACAAAAGTTCCGGCCCAGACTGCATACCGGCAAAAATAATCAAAAACAATGTTGTAGCCTTTTCCCGTATACTTGCGGATTCTTTTAACTTAATAATTGAAACAGGTTTATATCCTGAATGCCTCAAAGTTGCTAAAGTCATACCAATTTTTAAATCAGGAGATCGCTGTTTAGCAGATAATTATCGGCCTATATCCACTTTATCTGTATTTAACAAAATATTTGAAAAGCTTTTGGTGACACGTTTAATGAAGTTTTTCGACAGGAATAATGTATTATACAGCATGCAATACGGTTTTCGCTCTGGGTGCAGCAGTTCAATAGCCATAACAGAACTTGTCGAAAAGATTCTTGAAGAAACTGATTCTAAAAAGTTTGTCGGTGCTCTGTTTCTTGACTTGAAAAAGGCATTTGATACTTTGGACCACAACATATTACTTAGCAAGCTAGATCTGTATGGAATAAGAGGTGTCGTTAATAATATTATTCGTAGCTACTTGAACACTAGAAAACAGTTGGTATCAATTGATGGGGTGAACAGTTCTCTAAAAGAAATATCTACAGGAGTTCCGCAAGGGAGCAACATTGGGCCTCTTCTTTTTCTAATTTACATAAATGATATATGCAAAATTAATCTGAAAGGTACTCCGAGGCTTTTTGCTGACGATACGGCATTGTTTTACCCTAATATAAATCCCGAACTAATAACAACAAATATGTGTGAAGATCTGCGTTTACTTCAAAGTTATTTTGCCTGCAATCTCCTTTCTTTGAACCTGAAAAAAACAAAGTATATGATTTTCAGATCACCAAGAAAAGCTCAACCGAATACACCTAGCATCATTATTGGTACTGCTATTATCGAAAAAGTTGATTCCTTTAAATATTTGGGTCTAACCCTTGATTGCACATTATCTTGGGATCAACATATTAAAACGGTCTGCAATAAAATTTCAGCAATGTGTGGAGTCCTTAAACGAGTAGTATCCTACCTTCCACGCAAAGCTTTACTTCTGTTTTATTATGCCCATATTCATTCTCATCTGAATTATCTTACTCTTTCATGGGGTAGAGCATGCAAATCTAAGCTCAAAAAACTTCAAACCCTCCAAAATCGCTGCCTCAAAATTATCTTCAATTTACCAATCCTGTTTTCAACTGTCCGTTTGTATACTGAGCTACCCCATCGCGCTTTACCAATTTTAGGAATCTGCGAACAGCAAACGCTGCAAATGGTTCATAATGTTCTCCACAATCCGTTATTGCATCATAACATAACCCTCAACATTGCTTCTCGTATTCATAATACTAGACAATTCAATACTCTCTCTCGATCTAGAGCGCATTCCAATTTTGGTCAAAAACGTTTTTCCTTCCTTGGTCCTTCGAAATATAACGTTTTACCTAGACATCTCCAACAAATTACTAACAGCTTGTCCTTCAAAACTAACCTTAAAGAATTCCTGCGGCGAAGAATTCCACATTTACTTATTTGAATTGAAACTATGTCGTAAAAACAAAAAAAAGTTAATCGTCTCCAAACAATTAGTTTAACTGTTTAGTAATAATAATTCGTATTTATTTATAATTTCGTATTTGTAGTGTAAAATTTTCTTTTTCATATTGCTTCTTTAAAAGGATTTACAATCCACTAGAAGCACTTAGCTTAGTTATTTTGTTTCAAACTCCCTGTTGTTGTCTTTTTTGATTATTCTCAGCCTCTTATAAATATTTGTTTTCTTAATTTAGTGTTGCCTGTGGCTGAGAATTGAGTGTCCATTACCAGGGGGCTCGTCATGAGCTTTTTGGTATGGGGGAGAGCGGAGGGTCACTCAAAAAAAAAAAAAAAAAGCCATGAACATCCCTAGTAGCACAGATGTTATAATTGAGGCACAATAACTCTTATATGACCAGATCTGGTCATATAAGAGTTATTTTGCCTAAATTATAACATGTGTGTTACTCGGGATCCAAATTGACCGTTTTTCGTTCACTTCAAGGTGTTCTATGGCCAACTGTATCAAGTCTGGTCCTGCGTTCCAAATTCTTATCCACGGCCACGTTGTAAAATTTGATAGGTAATAAAGGTTCCAAGCACTCCCTCTAGAAGTTTTCATTAGATAAAGATCAGCAGTTGAATATACAATTGTATATAATGAACGATGACATTCTGAAAGAATTATGAATTCAAAAAGTTAAATATTTCAATAACTGAGTGACGAGAATATTTTGAAGGATTTTTCTTCTAAAGAATGATGATGTTTTGAAAGAATAATAAATTCATCACATCAATGTGTTTCCAACGTTAAGCGATAAATAGAAATATGATTGCCCAAAAATAAACTTAAAATCAATCTAGTTCAGTTTTATATCTGTTATACCGAACGATTTTTCGATCAACCTTCACTAAACACTCGTTTTCTAGTTAATTCTACCGAATGATCTTTAAATACAATTTCAAAATAAGCTTTCGACCAAATTTCCGTTCATCTAAACGTCATTCGACCAAATGTTATGCGATGAAATGTTTTAAATCCATTCGACCAAATGTCATTCGACCAAACGTCATTCAACCAAATAACATTCGACGAAATGTCCTAAAGCCTCAAAATACATTGGAAACTGTTAACATAGTTATCGGAGAACTTGCTAAAAGACAACATCGGAAGAGCTGCTAGAAACATTGATCAGAGTAATTTATGGATGAACTCCTAGAAGAACAAAAGAATAATCTTTAAAGGAATTCTTCACAAAATACCCTGAAAAATTCCTAGGGTTATTAGTGAATCAATGCAGATGATCGCTGGAAGAATTCTTTGGAAGCATCGGAAAAATCCTTGAATTTCTTGGTCTTAGTGGAATCCGTGGGGAAACTTCTGGAGAAATTCCTGAATAATTACTCGAATAAATATTTAATTAAGATCTTAAATGAACTGTTGAAGAAGTTTTTGAAGGATTTTCAGTAGAAATTTCCAGGGCAATTCCTTGAGGCAACCCTTGAATAATTCGTAGAGTAATTACTGAAGGAACAAATGCCCTGTAGAACTAATGCTGTAATCCTTTGAAAACTGACTGATGTAAGCCTTGGAATCATTCGAGAAGAATTATTACTTTTAGAGAAATTACTGGATGAATCCCTGTAGGAATTTCGTGAAATTTGTAGAGGAATTTCTGTTGGGTTTATTTGAAAAGTATTTGGCAGATTTCTTGGAGATATTTTTGGAAGAATTTCTTCAGTGAGGCAACCCTTCGAAATTTGGCATGACGAAAAACGAATCGGTAGCGGACAAATCTACACTTTTCATTGGATTTGTGTTTTTAATTTGACTTTGAATTTCGCTATAGATTTAGCTTTGGAACTGGCTTTTGATTTGGCTTTGTGTCAGGCTGGGGATATGGTTTTGGATGTAGATTTAGATTTGATTTTGAATTTGGCTTCTGATGTGGCTTTTGATTTGGATTTTATGTTGGAGTGGGGTAAATAATTTGAATTCGGATTTAAATTTTAATTTAGATTTAGTTATGAATCTGGAGGTTTTGGTGTTGACTTTGGATAAAGTTTTGAATTTGGTTTTGGATATGGCTTTGGATTTGGATATTAATTAGTTGTTGGATGAGGTTTTGAATATACAGTTAACTCTCGCTTACTCGATATTCGATGTCTCGATATCGAGTTAGAGAACCATAGTAAAAGTTGATTTTCATGGCTGACTCGATAATCCCTTGGATCGCAGTTGCTCTGGTTTTGTGTTCTGAAATTTATAACCTCCCTAACTTGATGGTCGCCTCAATATCGAGTAATTTCGAGTTGACTGGTTTTTTATTTAGCTTTGGATATGGCGCTGGGCTTAGATTAGGCTTTGGATTCGACTATGCCTTGGACTTTGCATTTGGTTTTGGATTCAGACTTTTGATAAAGATTCGATTTTTTTTCTTTGGATAGAAATCTGCATTTGTATTGAATTTGAATTTGTTTCATAAATCATGAGAGTCGATCCTTATATATTATTACTTCGTGGACTCCATGGAAAGTCGTCACGGCCCTATAAGGGTCCGTGGACCACCCGTTGGGAAACCCTGCAATAGAGGATCGGATTTCAAGAAACAACAGTCGGCAGAAAGGCCGCAACGTTCTTCAAGGACACTGCTGGGAAGGGTGATTTAATTTCCTCAGTTGACCCAAGTTCAAGAGTTCCACGCTGGTAGTCTTAAATTTTCGCTATAAAGTTAAAACGAATCAGAGAGCATCTCCAAGTTTTGTTACGAAATGAGAAACGAAGCTAACAGGGATCGCTCCCTTCACTAGTTATGGCGGGTATGTTTTCCCGTCGACAATGGTGCCAAAGTCTGAACAAAACAAGAGCACAAACAGTGTCGAAATGTCCTTCGGTTTCAATTTCGACGAAAGGTGCCGCGCGCTAACATTGTCACTAATGAGCAAACAAATTTTCCGCAATTCCCAGCTGGAAACAGTCCTCTGTCAGCAGTTTTGTTGACAAGCAGTGCTCTCATCAACTGGAGAAAAAAAAATTCTGGCGACACGTGGCGATGGTTTTGGCTCTAACGTCGAAACAAAGTAGAGACGACGATTGTTTCCGGTTGTTTGCGGAATGTATTTGCGCGCGCCATTGTCGTGCTTGCACATGGAGCGAAGACAAATTGTTGGAGGTGGTATCATTTCAATCAAATTGACGAACATTTAGGAAGTTATGTGTAATTTTAGTCTTCGATTTCTCAGAATTATGTTATGAGTTGGATTTGGATTGATCTGGAATCTGGAATTTGGTTTTGGCTATGGGTTTCTATTTAATTATATATATTACAAATTAATTAGTTTGGATTTGGCCAAGGATTTGGGTTTGTTTTGAGATTTGTCTTCAGATTTGAGTTTGGATTTGGCATTGGGTTTAGGTTTGACTTCGGATTTAGATCTGGATTTGTATTTAATTTAAATTTGTGGTTGATTGTTGATTTGATTTAAATTCTGGAACTGGATTCGGTTTTGGATTTAGATAGATTAGGCTTTCGATTCAATTATGTATATGGGTTTGGATTAAGCTTTGGATTTGGATCTTGATTTTTGATTTGAATCTAGTTTTGGTTAATCCACTAAGTCTTAAATTTGATCATGGTTTTGACTTCTAAATTAGATTAGAATTTTACTTTAGATTAGACTCTGGATTTGAAATTGACTGTGGATATGGATTTGGTTCTGGAACTGTCTTTAATTTAGATTTGATTCTTTGATTTGAATCTTAATTTGGAATTTTTGTGGAACAGGATCTGGTGTTAAACATCGCTCTAGGTTTAGCCGAGGCTTAAGGATTGGATTTGGCTTCGAAACTTGACTAAAGTTTTGATTTCAATCTAAACTCATTTAATTTAAATTTGGCTTGCAATCCAGATTGAGATTGGGATTCAGATTTGAGATTGGGATTCAGATTTAAGATTGGGATTCAGATTTAAGATTGGGATTCAGATTTGAGATTGCGATTCAGATTTGAGATTGCGATTCAGATTTGAGATTGGGATTCAGATTTGAGATTGGGATTCAGATTTGAGATTGGGATTCAGATTTGAGATTGGGATTCAGATTTGAGATTGGGATTCAGATTTGAGATTGGGATTCAGATTTGAGATTGGGATTCAGATTTGAGA
The DNA here is from genome assembly GCF_002204515.2 of Aedes aegypti. Lineage (NCBI taxonomy): Eukaryota > Metazoa > Arthropoda > Insecta > Diptera > Culicidae > Aedes > Aedes aegypti. Next base: position 445,321,936 of record NC_035108.1, read on the forward strand.
TTGGGATTCAGATTTGAGATTGGGATTCAGATTTGAGATTGGGATTCAGATTTGAGATTGGGATTCAGATTTGAGATTGGGATTCAGATTTGAGATTGGGATTCAGATTTGAGATTGGGATTCAGATTTGAGATTGGGATTCAGATTTGAGATTGGGATTCAGATTTGAGATTGGGATTCAGATTTGAGATTGGGATTGGGATTGGATTGGGATTGGGATTGGGATTGGGATTGGGATTGGGATTGGGATTGGGATTGGGATTGGGATTGGGATTGGGATTGGGATTGGGATTGGGATTGGGATTGGGATTGGGATTGGGATTGGGATTGGGATTGGGATTGGGATTGGGATTGGGATTGGGATTGGGATTGGGATTGGGATTGGGATTGGGATTGGGATTGGGATTGGGATTGGGATTGGGATTGGGATTGGGATTGGGATTGGGATTGGGATTGGGATTGGGATTGGGATTGGGATTGGGATTGGGATTGGGATTGGGATTGGGATTGGGATTGGGATTGGGATTGGGATTGGGATTGGGATTGGGATTGGGATTGGGATTGGGATTGGGATTGGGATTGGGATTGGGATTGGGATTGGGATTGGGATTGGGATTGGGATTGGGATTGGGATTGGGATTGGGATTGGATTGGGATTGGGATTGGGATTGGGATTGGGATTGGGATTGGGATGGGATTGGGATTGGGATTGGGATGGGATTGGGATGGGATTGGGATTGGGATTGGGATTGGGATTGGGATTGGGATTGGGATTGGGATTGGGATTGGGAATTGGGATTGGGATTGGGAATTGGGATTGGGATTGGGATTGGGATTGGGATTGGGATTGGGATTGGGATTGGGATTGGGATTGGGATTGGATTGGGATTGGGATTGGGATTGGATTGGGATTGGGATTGGGATGGGATTGGGATTGGATTGGATTGGGATTGGGATTGGGATTGGGATTGGATTGGGATTGGGATTGGATGGATTGGGATTGGGATTGGGATTGGGATTGGGATTGGGATTGGGATTGGGATTGGGATTGATGCGAAAAAATGCGCATTTGTAAGGTTCCGATTTGTGTGACAACTGTTAATTTTCTAACGTTGATTTTCATCTTACTCAATCACGTTTAGCATTGATCTGAAGGATGGAATATCGTTAGCTCTCTATTCTTAAATAACAATTTAGAATCGTGAATACTTTTTAAGTGATCAAATTCCACGCATTTCTTGGGATTCATTTTGTTATTTACGCTTTTTGATACTTCACATAAAAATTTTACAAAAATACCTTATAATTTATTATTTCTCGCAAGTATTCCAAAATTCGCTAAATTAAGGTTTTCATAACGCTGAATTTTCGATATTGGTTCCAACATGAACCCGAATATTTCTCGATTAACTTCAAAATTCAAAATCAACTTTACCTCACATCGTGCGGCATCGGCAGTGTGGCTCCGCGGTCCAGCAAGATTTTGATGATTTCGTAGTTGTCCCGATGGGCCGCCAAAATCAGAGGTGTAATATCCGGTGTGAAAGTTGCCGTATCCGGTGGAAGCGCTTCCCAGCTCTGTGGAGGTAGAAAAAAAAAGAAACCATCAACCACAACGGTAAAAAGAACCAAAATGTAATCCAATTTCGGTTGTCTCCCGCCCCTCTCCCCCACAAGAACTGGACACTTACATGCGGATCTCCGTTTTTGTGGCAGCTATCCTCGTGGTCCAGCAGCACCTCGACCGCCTCGACGAACTCCTCGGAGATGGCGTGCAGAAGGGCGTCCTTCGTGTCCATCTTGTGATTGATGAGCAGTTCCACCATCTCGAGATTCTCGTTGTCGATGGCCATCAGAAGGGCGGATCTGCCCAGCGGGTCCACACAGTTGATGTTGATGTGCCCCTCCGCCTCGGCCTTCTCCAGTATCCTGTGGCACAAATAGAAAGACGATGCAACCATGTAGAAAAACGTGTAGAAGTCATGCAAAGTCCGAATCGACAGGAATGGCAAAAGAGTTTTGCGATTAGGGGAAAATTAAAATGCTTCCTAGTAAATCAAAAATTGCCCCATGATAAATGCGACTATTATCCATTATGAATAAACTTAAAATATCCGTGAATAGCTTCAGTTTACACTTTTACTTGAAGTCAGAAAATTAGTTGTATTATCGGTATCACTGAAATTTTTGAGGCAATAAATTCTTAATTTTTGGAAACGTCATGGTGAATAACTGCTTTTTTCCGTTAATCAGTTTCAATTTTCCATAAAGCATTTTCAATGTTTATGGGTGCATCAAACTGGCTGCCACCAGGAAGCACATCCCACACCCGGAAGGAAGTGCCAAAAATAGAGAGATAAAAAACCGAAAAGCATACCTTCGGGTGCTGGCGACATCTCCTCGTTCGACCGCCAGGAGATATTTCTTCTCGTCCAGGGATAGGGCCGCAATCTCCTGGTGCGGTCGGACCACGTTTTCCTCCTCCATCATGCCGTGGATGCTGTGTCTCTGCAAGGGAAGAGATGAATTTGTACAATGTGGAATGAAAAAAACACATTTCAAGCATGTTCGACCACATGAGCAAGGATAGAGGTAACAGATCTGTAATGAAGATGACGATGATATTGACACGCTCGAAATGAAGGAAAATATCGACGATCATGCTCGAGATTGACATGGCTTGGCTAGTATTCGAAGTAGCGGTGTATATTGGTCATTCATTCGAGTGGGGACAATGCTTTACTCTGACAAGAATTAGAATTACCTTTTAATCAATCACAAAATGACAATTTTCGACAAATTCTGCCGGCGGGATTTCTGGGCTAAATGGCTCACGGTAAATGGCTGGGCATGGCGTACCATATGTACCTCGCGTACCTGCAGCAATAAAATACACCCATTTGTGGGTCCTTAGCCTCTTGCCCAGCAACTCCTATCGTGGTACTGGCCGGGGTACGAGTAACCTTGGGGAAGATCGGGTAATCAACACCCGGTGGGAACTTTGGTCGTACGCTGATGTCAGGCCCTGCAAGCCAACCGTAAAAACACATCAGCACAGGAACGTCAACGAGAGAATACGGACCGGAACAATCGGCAAAGACCACAGCGACGGAAATGGACTAGCGATTGGAAACTCGGTACGTGGAACTGCAAATCTCTCAACTTCATCGGAAGTACTCGCATACTCTCCGATGTACTGAAGACCCGCGGTTTCGACATCGTAGCGCTGCAGGAGGTGTGCTGGACAGGAGCATTGGTGCGAACGTTTAGAGGTAATCATACCATCTACCAGAGCTGCGGCAACACACGCGAGCTGGGAACAGCTTTCATAGTGATGGGTGATATGCAAAGGCGCGTGATCGGGTGGTGGCCGATCAATGAACGAATGTGCAAGTTAAGAATCAAAGGCCGATTCTTTAACTTCAGCATAATCGACGTGCATAGCCCACACTCCGGAAGCACTGATGATGACAAGGACGCATTTTACGCGCAGCTCGAACGCGAGTACGACCGCTGCCCAAACCACAACGCCAAAAACTTCATAGGAGATTTGAAAGCTTAGGTTGACCAGGAGGAGGAGTTCAGACCGACGATTGGAAAGTTCAGCGCCCACCGGTTGACGAACGAGAACGGGCTACGACTGATAGACTTTGTCGCCTCCAAGAATATGGCCATTCGTAGCACCTATTTCAAGCACAGCCTCCCGTATCGGTACACCTGGAGATCACCTCAGCAGACGGAATCGATAGACGGCACTTCTCCGACATAACCGACGTCAGAACCAATCGTGGTGCTAACAATGACTCCGACCACTACCCGGTGATGGTGAAACTGCGCCCAAAACTATCCGTCATCAACGATGTACGGTACCGACGCCCGCCTCGGTACAATCTAGCGCGACTGAAACAAACGGATGTCACAAATGCGTACGCTTACAAGTACAAGTTAAGAAAGGTGTGCTTTAAATCTTAATAAGTTTATTTTTTCCTCCCCCTGTTGCATTACGTTATATTTGAACCATCCCTTATAAATCCTGAAGTCATCGCTGCGTTTGTATGTTTTCCAATCACAACGGATGCGTCGTCAATGCCAAAGCCAAGATAAAATTTAGCCTAATATCAAAACATGCAAATTATTTTTCTCCATAGCAGCAAACATTATCTTCTTTAATAATGTGTATGATAAACTGTAGAAGGGGAGGAGCCAAGTCTATACTCTGGGGGTATGAAAGATACAGACATCATCTGTTTGCCATCATTTTCATTTGAAGCGCTAGAGATGACGAAGCCAGGAGGTGTCGCCACGGAGAAACGCATGAGCTTCGATCGTAGAAATCTTTCTACGATCAAGAAGAAGGCACGCCAACGCAGGAGGAGGAGATACTTGCAAATGAAATTTGTAAGTATCAACAGGATGGTATTCTTACGCGGTAGTAACATTCTCGTTAGGGCCAATATTACGAATAAAGAGTTGTTTTGAATAGTTTTCCTTAATTCGAATAATAAGCGGTTAGGTAACCACTTATATAAGAAAGCTTCAAAGTGGTTCTGCTGTGACTGCTGATGATTTATCGTCAACCAGCCTCTAGCGAAAGCTGAAAACATCTATAATAAAAATAAAAAAAAAAATATCATCAACACCACAACATGGCCCTTTTAAGGCCCTTAAAGGGAGTCAATAAAAGCAAATGATGGAAATGAATAGGTGGAGAGGCATCGCAAGGGAGTGACAAGATTGAAATTTAATTAGGTGGTGAAAGTTGAGCAAGCCATTTTAAAGTCAGTAAGCATCGAAGCGTCCAAAGCTTTGAGCCAATCCTTTTCCAGTAGAGAAGCTAGGCAAAATACAGGACGACCTACAAAATAATTTTTCCATGCATTTAAACATTCATCATCCCACCAAAAAGAAGGCCAATTTTTCTTTAAGTTTCCTGTAAGAACCTTCTTTTTCTGAGATTTATGTAAGCATTCAAACAACAATTTTGAAAAAAAGATTAGATTTTTCAATTGCAGAAGGAGAAATATCACTCTTTATAATTGAAATTGAAATCAAATCTGCAAATTTAGTCCAGTCTACATTTTTACATACATTAAATACAAAAGTCTCTGGTGTAAATATGTCACATCTAGTATTTTGGAATTCAATCAAAATAGGTAAATGATCATTATTATTTGGATCATTAATAGTTTTCCAAGAAAACTTAAAAAAAATCAGAATAGTCAATTGTTGACAATATGACTTAAAATTACACTGAATAGCAACACAAAAAGCGTAAGAGGTGGAGTCTGTTTGTAACATATTTAAGTTATCTCAAAATTGTTGATTTGTTGCAAAACACTTAAAAAAAAATAAACAAAAATGTAGAATTGAACTTCCGACATCAAGATCAGTAATCTTTTTTTTTCTTTTTAACTAGTTCATTTATTTGAGTTTCAGTGATCTTCTCCTCTACTAACTACTCCACCAGCTCTTCGAACATTTACTTCGCCAATGCATTGGCATATAGAAGCTAGCGCATTGCGTAATTAAAGCTTGTTGCTTACAACTTTACTGCACCCTTCGGAATACAAGTTCACTACTGGAAAAATAAGGCCGCGCCTGAAATAACCTAGAGTTTTCGCAAAAAAACTTTTACGCAACACATAAGAAACACCATTTAAACAAACAAACTGTGGCTAGACCAAGTGTTCGTTATTAGACATGGTGTGTCAGAAACCGTTAATAACGCAAAAATAAATGTCCAAAAGCTCGGCACCTACCATTCGAAAGATATAGTATTCAAGCATCTTATCCATAAATTTGAATATATTCTAACGAATCGAAAGTTATCGTGATTTGAAGGTTTTGAGCTATTTTGGAAAGGATATTTCACATGCCTCTAAATGTTCCCAATGCATAATATTAACGATGCATCATTGTTAATTTATGAACCAGTCAAGTAACCATCAGTTTTGCATTAAGCATTCAAAACATATGATATCCAAGCATCTAATTTGTAACGGAGAAGATGCTTGAATACTATATCTTACGAATGGTAGGTGTCAAATCCATAAACATTTTTTTTGTGTTATTATCGGTTTCAAGTACGCCGTGTAGATGATAAATAAGGTGCAACTCAACCATATTGCAACTTGATTAAAACGGCTTTAAGACATTAGGTCGAAAGAACAGTTGGTCGAAGGGACATTTGGTCGAATGGACGTTTGGTCGAATGGTTTTAGAACATTCTGTCGAAAGATTAGTTAATAGTATTTGGTCAAACAATCGCGAGGCTTCCCGACTAGAGGCTTGTAACAAAAATATAATAAAATTTTATCAGAATATGATATGCATATCATGTTATGATATAATTTTGTTAGGCTCCGTTATCCATAGAACATAATAAAACAGAAATATAACATAATGTGTTATATTTCCCTATAAGATATTTTTTTGTTCATTATTAACAACTTTATAACAAAATAAATAGATAGTTATGCATTGCAATAATATAGAATATTATCGTATATCGAACAGTATTATAATTTTGATACTTTGTATCAAACATCATAACTTGGTTTGATATGTTTTTGATAGAATTAAAACACATTTTGTTATGTTTATGTTACTATTCATACACTTTTTGTTATAATTTTAGTTATTTTAACAAGATCCTGCATCAAGTTTGTAACAACCTATGTTCGAAAAAAACTTATAACATAATAACATATGCTGATATAATTTTGTTATGTACCCTTAGTCGGGTTAGTAGATGTAGAACCGAACTTGATTTTTGCACAATGGATGATCTTAAATTCACTTTTGGCAAATATACTTTACCTCAGAACTCAACAGCGAGTATATCACATATATGTTTTACTCTACAAGATTTTTTTATTTTACCAAATTTTGTAGCAGTTCAAAGGTCACTGTACTTACTTATAGCTTAACGTTGGAAACACAATAATCTGTTGAATTTATTATTCTTTTAAAATATCTTTTTTCGGAAATAATATTTTTATATGTTCGTTGCTGAGGCGTTGAAATATTCAACATTGTAAATTTATTATTCTTTCAAAATATAACCATTCTTTATGTATAACTGCTGATCTTTATCTAATTACAACTTTCAGTGTGAGTTCTTGGAAACTTTATTAAGTACCAAGTTTTACAGCGTACCACCACTTGGCAACCTGATATGGTCAGGCATACAACAATTTGGCTACCCTAAATTATCTACTATACTTTAATTTTATACGTAGGGAAACTGGCCTCTTTTCCCTCTTTGATTGAAAAGCTTCAGGAAACGATTTTGACGAAGAACATGAAAAGTTTTACTTGTAGGTTATGTTTTCTTAATTATGGTAAATCAGTATATTGAGACTTCCAGCTAAATTACATTCCTTGGGTAAACATGTGGCTTTGATGACTGAGTCGATAGATACGATTGATAATAAGTTGATGATTAATTCAATTGAAAATAATCAAATAAGCGAGTATAGTTTAAGGTGAGACGAGTCACAAGGGGTCAATCGATCTTGTGCGGCAGTCTGTGTGATCAACTTTGATCCCAAAATGTCGCTCATCCCATATTAACGGCTTGCAATTTGTTCAAAAGATATCAGTACACCGAATCTATGACATTTGGTCGAAAGACATTTGTTCGAATGACATTTAGTCGAATGACGTTTGGTCGAAAGTACATTTGGTCGAAAAAGTTTAGTTTCAACAAAATGCATATTATATTTGGTCGAACCGACATTTCGTGGAAGGGATCGAATCTGAATAGTATGGAACAAAGTTTTACGTTCAGTCTGACTATTGTCGAGAGTAGCATTTTGTCGCTAATAGAAGAGTGATAGAATAATTGAAAAAGTATCGGCCTTTTTACCAACAATCTATTATGCGATTAGCAAAATATTGTTATTCAATTTGATGGACGCTCTCTCAACATATTGATCAACCTGAGATAAGCTGATCATAAATGGAAGGAAGCCAACTTTTGAGTCCTCAGTCAACTCGTCTTCCCTTACATACATAGGAGTCACAATGATTCAATTGGCCATAAGTAAAGTTACTGAAACCTAACATTCACTTAAAACAAATTTTTCCTGCCGTTTTAATTCTGATTTCCGCATTCAAAAATCTTACCCACGTCCGTAGCTGTAAGACCCGAAATGCAAAGAAAGATCCCGAGTGTGTGGGACCGAAATCCGTACACCTAAGAAATGAATCTAAATCCGTCCATTTCATACAAAACACCTACTATTTGTATGAAGCGTACGGATTTTGAGCCTGTATGGATTTCGGTCCCCCACTGTAGTCACTCCGCATGCTTCCATCGGATGAAGATCAGCAGTTCATTACGAAGGAAAAACGGTAACATTTCAGAAGAATAATAAATAATAAAAACATTATGTTCACATCGTTGTGTAGCAAGATAATTTGTTGAGCAGTTGTTCAAAGAATGATGATATTTTGAAAAAATAATGAATTCACCAGAGCTAAATATTTCAGTCAATGTTCAAAAAAACTACTTCTAATAAGGTCAATTGAATAATCATTGAAATCCTAGATTTTGGCATAACTTTAAATTACAAAAAAGATGTATGAAATTTAAAAATAAGAGTACATAAAATGTCTTGTTTTTTATTCAACAACAGTTGATGATTCAGATTATTCAAAAGAATACGTTTACCAAATGATCTTTAAATAAACCATTTGAAAATAAGCTTTCAACCAAATTTACGTTCTACTAAACATCATTCGAGCAAAATAAATGTACTAAAGCAATTCGACCAAATGTACATTCGACCAAATGTCCTTTCGACCAAATGTACTTTCGACCAAATGTCATTCGATCAAACGTCATTCGACCAAATGTCATTCGACGAAATGTCCTAAAGCCCAGTACACCATTCCATATTTCTTGTACCCTATCATATTGTTCTAGCGTATCTAATCTTCAGTATTAATACCTATCATATATGCTTCCCTCTTTTTCTGTACAAAAATCTGAAATGTTTATATTCCTCTGTACAATAATGTGAAACATCCGTATTCGACCAAATGTCATATGCTTCTTGAAATAATTAAATTCTTTTCGACCAAATGTCCAGTCGACGAAATGTCCATTCGACCAAATGTACTTTCGACTAAACATCATTCGACCAAACGTCTTTCGACTAAATGTCATTCGACCAAATGTCATAGATTCGATTAAAACATACAATCTCCTAGCTGTCATACACGTAGTTAGTTTAGTGCAACTTTCGCGCTTAAGATGAATTTTCTTTAGTTGTGGGCATGGGAACATAAATTGAATGCAAGTTGCGGATGGCTCATATGAAATTTATTCGAAACATAACATTAAGATCGGCACGACGTTGCAAGAGTTTGTTTGAAAAGTTACTGAACACATCCGGATAAACTAGACTATGTTGCTATTTGCAGTAAATCTTGTCGTTTCAGAAAGTTTAAACGTCAAACACGGAGTGAAAAGCATGTTCTTTGGAACGGCAATGCAACTTTATGAGCTTTTGATATTATGCTAAAAAGCATGTAACTTTTCAATCGCAAATAAATCCGAGTATTCAAGAAAATATTGATACTATGTAGCGCTGTGTACTGTACTGTCGTTATACGCATAATTGTCCCATGTTACTTTTTGTGCATTTTGACTTTTTTTCATCAAACGGTTTATTTTTACGTATAGTTTTAGAAAACACTTACAAAAATTAACTTTGTTCGGAAACTCAATGAAAAGCAAGCCAAGTCAATTTGTCCCATTGATGAATTTCCACGCATAAATGTCCCACTACTGTATTTATACGCATAACTGTCACACTATACAATTCGCTGCGCTGATCTCGAACAAAATATAAATAATTATTTAGCTGGAATTTGGGAAAATCGTTTTGAATATCTTCTTACGTTGGCTTTACATCCCATGTGGAACACAACCTGTTTTATGTGTTTGTATTATTGGGATGCATTCATCATTCATGCGAGCCCAACGTCGATTTTGATTGAAATTTTCAATATCAAAATATTATTTCCCATCCGTTTTTCAATTAATTTTAGTTGAATTTTCAAAGTCAATCACAAAATTCTTCTAGTTTTTGGAACCGTGGTTTTAGATTAGAAATTTACCGTAATTTTGAATTCATCGCGGGGAGCACTGAAGTAATCCCACTTGAAGAATCAGTAACCACTTTAATTTCGAGTCCATGGCTTGTGACAAATCAACTTCATGATTTAGCAAACCAAGTGTAAATAAAAATGGTTCGACCATCATTTGGATGACTTTGCCACATGCTGGGTTGTTCCGAATACCGGTTCACTGGTGGAAGTGGCCATCATTGGCGAATCTGAAACCTGGCTTGCGACATATCAATTTTCACTAAAGGTGGTTCAGATGTATTTGAATGACTTGACCACATGTCGGATTGTTCCGAATTCCTGGTTTCCTGGGAGAAATGGCCACTAAATTTTAGGTTCTGAAACTTAGTTCCCCAACTTCAGGAATTTGCAAATCAAGTCAAAAGAAGAATTGTTCAAGAGGTTTTGGATGACCTGGTTATTCTGGATAACTGGTTCTTCGGTGCAAGTGGCAAATATGTTGGTGGTTCTTAAACTCAATTTGCGATGATTTTGTAAACCAAGTCCAAAGAAATGTAAAATCGGATGAATATTTGTGTCTTGAATTTTGAGATGAATATTTACTCCGCTAAATAACCTTGAATTCGCCGATGAGTTTCTGTCAAGCTTGCAGCTGGAAGTGTCGATATAGGAATTTATTACATCATATAAACTATCTAACTTACTCATCCACTCTTTCTTTCACTAACTCATACAATTTCCCATTATCACAAAAACAGAAAACTTTGCTTTCCATCCCAAACTATAAAATCGTATTTCTTCACTTCCCTACACGTGGCTCCGTTTGGCACATGTCACTTGAGCCTTCATTAGGTGCCTTAACATAGTCTTGAGGATATACGTCCTCTACATTCGGTACAATATATACATAGGAACGGTCATCTACAGCAGTATGCTTAGAACATAATTGATCACTACTATCTGTGGGACTGTTATGCGTAGAAATTCACCAAAAAACCCGTATTTCTAGGCATAACAGGCCCACTATGAATTTCGTAGCTAAATTTACATTTTTCCTATAACACAAACTCTTGACTCTAATGAACACGCTATTCTTTATACTACTGTAAAGATTTTAATTTAATTTACCACACACCTGGTCAATACGAGGCCTAAATGTGTTAAAATCTTTAAACGCGTTTTTCTCGATTGCATATTTCGGAACATGGGACAATTATGCGTATAACGGCAGTGTACTGAGCAGAAGCACCTTAAAAAGTCCAGAAGCCACGACAGAATCACGACTTTGTCAGTACCCATCCTCTTTTAGTTAAATGCATATCATAAAATACATACAATGTTTAAAAAACAGTCTGCCAATAAAAATTGCCGCCATAAACTAAACCTAAGCTCACTTCCAGGAACAAATCTGTTCAGTTGACTTGAATCAATTTTTAACGATCCGGTTGTGACACCACATTATGCTTGCCATCTTTTCGGCAGCAAGAAGCTCTACTATGCATACCGACACCGGATGCCCTCCTCCTGATTGTGGCTCATGCTCCACGGTCGAAGACGATACCGGAGGCTACATTTTTATGGACACTTAAAAGCTTACATTCCTTCGTGGAATTTCCTCGATGGCACTTGTAAAGTGGGTTTCCGAACGTGAAAAAAAACTGACTGTCTATGGCTATGAGCTGGATGTGGAGAGCTTTTACAGCTTCCGTTTTTCACACGATCTCAACTTTCCGGCTCTTGGAGCTGGTTTCGCCACAACCATCGGAACTGGGTCGAAAGATGGGGGAGTAAGTGGAATCACCATCGTGGTTTTTGTTTCTCTATCATCAGCTTTTGTCGACCAGATTCTTCAGCAGCTCGTGGTTGATGAATGTGTGTGTTTTCGGAGGGTGAGGAGGAAAACGGGGAAGGAAACCGAAAACTTTGAAAGCACGATTTCGGAAAATATTTCACATTCTTGGGGTAGCATGCAAACTGTTTCAAGCTCCGGTGCTCCCGAGGGGACTGGATGATGGATTCTGTTTGTAAGTGTAGACGCCGAACAAGAACAAACTTTTGAGCGGTCTTACTCACAGATTACAGAACGTTCTCGCATGAAAAGTTGAACCTAATGGTTCCTGGGAATTCTACAATAATGCTTGATTTACGAACCATTGCCAACCAGATTTAATTGAGGGTAGAAAACCTAAAACAAATTCACACAACTAGAATATAGCGCATAACACAGCACAGTACACTGTATCTTCAATTTACGAACTAGATCGGGGATTCGTAAATTGAAACGAGGGAGTTTGGTTTTGAAGTCTGCTTGTAAGTAATTCATCTTTGGTATTATGATTTTACAGGACGTGTACTCCTCAAACTGAAAGTTGTTATGCTGTTAGATATTGTATAAACACCGAAAGTTCTTGGATGACTAAGAACTTGTGAAGTATTCACCAAAAATCGCAGTTTATTTCTTCAAATATTTCTGGGTATATAGTAAATTATAAATTTTTAAAAATGTAATAAATTTTGCTTGTAGATTCCCTTTATGACCTATATTTCATGAAGTTGTAAAATGACCCAGGTTATCTGCAGTCAATTTTTGCGACGCACTTTATTTAGATTTCATGACTTTGTTAAGCTTAATTCATAGAATATTGATGCAGTGCATCCTCTTCGTCATTATGCCATATTTTGGAGTCCATTTTTCCCACTGTGCAACGCTAGTGTCATATTTAACTGATATACCTTACATGAAGTGGCCACCATCGGACGGATTTCACATTTCTGGCTCTGAAAGGCGAGATAAGCACCGGGATCATCCGGCGTTGGTTAAGCAGCACGGAGACAACCATAAATCACAGCGTTTACCTCCCATCTTCTCGGATTTGTGGCCACCGCCCAGGCACAGCTATCTTGTTGATTGTCGTGTTCTCACAGCTCTTCTAAACCCACAGACTTCAACCGCAATTTATCATCGTTATTTTCCGCCTGGTTGCAAATAGCCGAGTTACACCAGTCCACTCCAGTTCCCCTCGAAGCAGATTCCGATTTTTCCTGTTCCACAACCACTCGTCTCCGTATCCGAAAAATGACTCACCAGGAGAAGATTTAAATAAATTTCTCGTAAATTATTTCATCACCTCCAGAAAACACGAGTTCTGTGCGAAATGAAAAACATTCTGCCCATCCCCGATACGACCAAGAGAGCTTCAACTACCCATCCAGCAGGACTCTTGCCAGGATCCTCTGATGAGCTTTGGCATTCGTTACGCCCAAGTTTGCTCAGCTCAACTGAGGGTATGCGATATTTTGAAAGAATCGCTGCGGAACACGTTTTTGTCTCAAGAGCCAAAATACCGCTATTTACTAAATAAAGGGTTGCTGAATCCATCGAAATTCTCAAAAATATTAAAGCACATCAGCTTTTGAGATATTGACTGTTAAAAATGCAAAATCTGTCTATTTCAGCCAACTTGCATGTAAGTTTACTAGCTTGTATGGTAATTTAGTCGCTTAGTTTGCCACATAATTTAAATTTCATTTTTATAACAATTATTATCAACAAATTTCATATAACTTTCGCAGAAGTTAATTTTTAATGGTTTCGGAAAGTACTGATAAAGCCATATAAGAGAAACGAAGAATTTTGTATGGAGACTGCAAGCATGTTGGAAAAATCGATTCAATATATACAACAACGGATTCGTTTATCCGCCGATTTCTGTGAAAGTCTTAACGCAAAACAGGCTTGGGAACCGCGACAAGTGACCAAGACTCCCAGCGATCGTCATCCCTGTACCACGTCCAGTCTCAGCCGTGGTCTGTAGGGGTGATTTTAAGCATCCCCGTCGGGTGCACTTCAGCGTGGCCCAATCCAGCTACTTTAGACGGATTTCACGCCAACTCGACAAAGGGATTGGCAGCACCCCTTCAGACAATACGACGGATTTTTATGGTTTGAAAGATATCACAACAGTATTGCAAACATTGAAAAGTAACAACCTTATCCATACCCCATTAAATTCTCTTCTAAAAAAAGTTCAGGGAAAAAAATAACTTACTAAACGTACCTGCTTTAAACGCCAGATATGCAGATAACTATATAAGCTTGATGTCAATAAAACTCTTTTCATTTCTCCAATGAAATGCTAGGTAAGAAAAACTTTAAAATAAACTTTGCAGCACATTAAACGACAAAGGTTGTTTACATAGAACCCATATCAATATATTAATTCGACATTATTTTATATTTCAGAAACAGTCCCCTTCTGTTCATCTTTGCCATCCGTCCCATCAGCGGATGAATTACTAGGCCCCTACAACGTGGAAAAATTCAACAGTATTATTGGAACGTTTAATTTATCTTCAATCTCGCCGAGAAACATGAGGAGCCTGGACTATCGAATTAAAAAGTCAGTGCAGATCACCAAAGCTGTACGTCATGATATACACACTTGGCATGGATGCAATGGACGTCGTCAAGGTGGAGGCGTTCGAGGAAATCTTCAATCGGTTGAAAGAATAATTCAACTCACCTGGTGTTGACAGAAATGACCAGTTGAAAATATTATCGGTTCTATTCGTGGTCGATCAACAAAAAAAAATGTCTAGGAGTTTGAGGCACCAATTTACATGGTAAGACAAGTGAAAAAACTTGTGAATGAACAGGGCATTGCACCAAAATAGCTCAAAGTGGGCATAGAATTAGTAAGATAAACAGATAAGCAGGTTGTTATTGATTTCTTTGATAGTGATGATACAGTAACCCCACGCAGTTGAATCACCCACAATTTCTGAATCAGCTGATTTAAGAAGACAAAATTATTATTAAACTTATCACAAAACATCACAGAATCATTTTTACTGATAAGCAACACTTAGTGTTCAGCCATTTCAAGCCTTTCTATCTCAGTTAAAAAGCTCTTGATCGTGGTATTTGGGCTGTATTTTTTGCCAAATTTGTAAGCCGTGTGGCTATTGACGCTTAGCTTGAAACGACGTTTAAAAGTTTGTTTTAAAGATTTTTTTGTGAGATATTAAGCCCCAGACAACTTTTACAGATTCAATAAACACAGCTTTGAAAGATAAATGCGTATTTATACGCATTTGGATAAGATTTTTGAGTAAAATACTTGATCAATAAATTGTGGGAAATATACACACCAGTCACAGTTTATGAAACAGCGTTCAAACTACTAGTGCTTAGTATTTTTAAAACTGATTCTTAGTTTCAAGTAATTTCCAATGTATAATTTTGTTACGGGAGAGCAAAAGTGGTTTGGGACCGTTCATAAACTACGGAAATTTTTTTGCTGAAAAAGGAATCTGAACATACAAATGAATTTCCATGATTTTGAAAAAAAAACGTATTCTTATGGAAAAAGTAATTTTGGGGGTTAATAGTCTTATATGGCTATAAAAATTGTGGACATTTTTTATGTAAGGCCTTAAAGATTATTATGTTGAATATCTTCTTCTTCTTCTTCTTGGCATTAACGTCCCCACTGGGACAGAGCCTGCTTCTCAGCTTAGTGTTCTTATGAGCACTTCCACAGTTATTAACTGAGAGCTTTCTATGCCAAAGTTGCCATTTTCGCATTCGTATATCGTGTGGCAGGTACGATTATACTCTATGCCCAGGGAAGTCAAGGAAATTTCCATTACGAAAAGATCCTGGACCGACCGGGAATCGAACCCAGACACCTTCAGCATGGCTTTGCTTTGTAGCCGCGGACTCTAACCACTCGGCTAAGGAAGGCCCCATTATGTTGAATATATTTTGGATAAATAAAAAATCTTAAATTTGTGAGGAACGAAAACAAACAGTATAGACGCAAAAAATGTAAAGAATTTTTTTAATTACCCCTGATAGGTTCTCCATAATTTCGCTATAAAAACGGGGTATCGCTCAAGGGTGGAATTGGCGGCTCTTTATTGCTACCCCAACGTGTAGCTGGTTCTAAAATGTAAACAACCATACAAAATTACGACCAAACAATGGTAGAGGCGTAATCAATTTTGTCGAAAACATCTATTTTGTAAATTCAGCAGAATTGTCTGATTAAATTGCCAACAGCGCAGTGTAGTAGCACGTAGCAAATAATTGCTTGCAAACAATATCCTTCAGGGCGCATTTATTACCTGAAATCTTGTGAATAATATTTTTACTATTCCGCGTTAAGCCTTAAAACTGGTTCTGGACTTAGGTTGGCGGCTTTTCAATTTTACTCCCATTTGACAGCCGCCCTCCACCCTTGGTATCGCTTCTGCAGAAGGACCAAAAGCAACGAGTGGAAAAGAAAAGAACTGGTTTGCATCCTCTCTGATTGATATCAATAGGGTTTTGTTCTACTTCGTCGTAAGCGCTACTATTCGTCGTATCAAACTTTAAATGTTCCACTACTGCGAATATTCAAACTTACCTGCAACATAGATTCATTATCCAAGTGAAATTTTGTGAAAGCTGTTATGGTTTGTACACTTGCACACCAAAAATGCAATAAAACTACTGTATTTCGGTAAATAACTTCAGTTCAATTATCCACTTTGCACTTTCTCACCGAACACGATTTGAGAGAAATGTTTAGCGATCGACTGAGCCACACCACTTTCTTCCCACAAGTTTCTTCCCGCCCCCGTGGGTGACTTACTTCGCCGGGCACTTATTTTCACTATGGAAAACCTTCGTACTTCTTCACTGAAGGATTTCATTCCAATCTTACGCCGTAAAACTTCAATAAATCACAAAATTTTACGAAATTTCCTCATCCGCCGCGTATAATTGAGAATGTAAACAAAGTTCAATCCGTCGTACTGAGAAAAAAAGCTTGTGCGCATCAATGTGTGCGCGACGCTCGACGTAAAAAAAACGGTTCCTTTGATTGTGTTGCTTTCGCTGTACTGTGAGCAAATGCCATAATTGTACGGTCAAAAAGTATTGTGTTCATATGTTTGGGCTGAATTATGATGACGAACAATTAATTTTAAAGGAAATTAGTATATTCGATCATGCTGAAGGAATGGAGGGAGATGCCCGTAGATCTATATATTCTAGTAAAACATTTTATTATAGCGTTGATATGTTGTGTTTTAACCATTCAATACACACAGTGAGCCGTAAGTTGTGAGACGAATCTGGAAACTGATTGCGACGGAGTTGAAAACGATACGACGGACTGAGAATACGGTAAGATGCATTTTCTTTGCATTATTTCCAAAAAGAGATCAAGATTTATCAAAATGTTATTGTACAATGCTAAAGCCGTTTTGAGAAAGAATTGGCATCGGTTTGTATCAGCATAATTCACTGCAATACTGGGAAAATTGCAGTTCTCACTGACCAATGCTTAATACGATGGATACTAGCACATCACCCTACCAATTGTTTATCATTTTATGACCACTTTTGTTGCACGTAAGTTTTTTTTAGATTAACTCTTAGGCTAAACTGTTGGCTCTTTTATCAGACACATGGAGAAGTAAAAGATATTCACACTTTTAAAAAATTAAAACATCGGGCAACTTTACTAATAAAAGAAAAATCGAATTCACAAATTTTCATACAATACATTCAGCTGCAAAATTTGCTTCTTCTCTTTGGAAGAATGATGATGACTCTTGTTCGACACAAGGTTCAACCGAAGTTTAGTTCGCTATGGGTTGATCACAAACAATTTAGTAGTTTTGCACATGGAAATCGATAGCAAAGCTCATCGATTTCAACATAACAAACTCATTGCGCAAAATCGATTACTTGACTAACTTGAACATAATAATTAATGTTGCTGATCAATGATCGGAAACGCGAGACACGATGAATTTTCGTAGGCATCAAAACAGAATCTGCGAATAAACACAAACAACCGTTCGGGCTCTTCATTCGTTCGTGTTTCATTTTCGGATCGATGTTCTTCGGGTGATTTTCCATCGCTCGGTAATGTGAACGGTACGCTGCCTGCTCTTCGCGAAGAGCAGGAAAATATTCATTTCGATCATCTTCATGCGGGCTCGAAACAATCACGCTAAACTTGCTCCGCTCAAAAATGAGTGCCGAGCGCCAGGCCCATGGCACGGGACGACTTTTAGCGTAGTCAACATCTCCATGTGTTTACTCATTTTCGAGTAATTTGAATCGAGAGTGCAATCAGAATGCGAAGTTTTGTTTAATGTTTATGATCCATAATGGAGCAAAAGTCGCAATCAAATCACTGATTGCTTGCTTGGAGGCTTGCAGGATGCCTTTAAATGTTTGCTCTCCTTCCAAAGTCATCGAAATGTTGAATGTGCTTCAACTTTTTGGCACATTATTAGCTGATTTAACAATATCAAAATTTGATAATCAAACCATAACAAACAAACAATGGTCTTTATTTTCACAGTTCTTACAACTGACAGTGGGCGATATTTACTTATCGCCCGGGACATCCTGGCTACGAAGAACTCTGTGTATCGATATATGGTTGTCATGGGCCTGCCGAGCGCACAAAACTTGCCTCTTTTCGTGCAGCACAGATTCTGTGCAAAGGGGCTGTACACAGTTTTGTGCAAACGGTGGTAAATAAAATTGAGTGAGTGAAATGCGCACAGAGGAGGAACGCTTGGAATGTGGAATTCGCTTCCATTTTTGTTTTTCAGTTATTTTTTCATTTGTATAGCCGAAGCGGAAGCAAATGGGGAAAAAACTTTCGCATTTGCGACCATCTTCCGATTTTTATGCTAGAAAACATCTAAGAAAACTCCCCATCTCACAAACGGCCAACTGTTTGCTGCCGCGAAATCATTGACAGTTCCGCTTCCATCGATCCTCGCACAGCCGAAGGCCAACATGTCGGCAACTCACATAATGAGTGCGACCTACACAGAATTTTCACTCAGTCAGCCAGTTCTGCATTGGTTGCCTCATTCTGTGTAGTTTTAACACATGCGCTGTGTGGAGCTGGCTTAGCGTGGAGTGTTTGCTTGACTTTACGAGAAGAAGCAACCTTGCAATCAGTGGCGCGGGAAGTGGGTAGGACAGGTAGGACATGTACTACGCACAAAAACACCTGGGTAGGACAGTCAAAGGATTGTCCTACCCACGATTTGACAAAAAAATCAAGATCAACAGAAGGCTTGACAAAATAAATTAAACTTACATCTGTTAAATTTACATACAAACTTGACCAACGTTGCACATTTTTTTTTTGTGGAGGATAGAAGACACGATAATGTGTTTCATGATATTCTTATGCCTAGTAAAGCGTGAGTAATGGATTTCTTAAACATATGTACTGCCAAGTGCAAGTCTCTAAAAAGTCTCTATTTTTAATCGAAGGTCTCTCAGGTATATTTTTTAAACAGATCATTTTGTTTAAAATAGATACCTTAGAGACCTTCCAAAGGTTTTTTTTTGCCTGATGCAAAATTGTGCAGACTCCAAAGATGCCTTAACCCGTATAGGCCTGAGTGAAAGCAAAAATACTGAAACCCCCACCGCTCAGAGAATTCTTGACGGATTCAAATGAGTTTTTGTCAGTTCACTGGCCCGCATATCTAGTTTCTAGAAGTGGCCACAGGAGCTCGGAAATATTCCTGTGGCCGGAGTTATTCTGGTGGGTCACTGGGTCAAGTCGGGTAAAAATTTGCTATTTTTTGGGACATGCCAAGTTACCTTTATTTATTTGCAATAACAATCATTTTAATTTGCATAAATCATTAAGATCTGATATTTAACATTATGAATGAAAAGTTTTACACTGTTTGAGCTATACCGGAACCGGCTATAGATTCGTTGGATACTAAACCGTTTCAATTCTCGAAAAGTAGAAATCGAATATAATTTTAACCCAAAATGCATTCCCATAAGCTTGGCACAGATGTTCAGATACAAATTGGCCACTTCATCGTAAGTTTGAGGCGTCCCAGGACCCGAAAATGGTCATTTGTAGGATTTATCAAATGCAAAACTCATAGTTATCCAATTCAAATGTTTCTCAAAAGGTTTACTCTTATGAAATTTTCTTAATATTCCGTCATATAGTGGGCACATTATACCCGATTCCGGAATTTATCTGTGATTTGAAATTTGCCTACCTCCAGGGGCACAAACGCAGAGCACCCTTTTCACCCGACCTGACCCAACGATCCACCGGAATAACTCCGACCACAGGTATATTTACGCTTTCCTCTGGCCACTTCTAGAAACTAGATATGTGTACCAGTGAACTGACAAAAAATCATTTGAATCCATTAAGATTTCGTTGAGCGGTGAGGGTTTTAGAATTTTTGCTTTCACTCAGGCCTATACGGGTTAAGAGACTATAAACGACTGAACAGGCTCTTCGAGTATTTTGTCTCAAATTCCACGAGGAAAAACATCAAAATTTATCATAGTAATTTAATTTACAATATTTACAGAGCGTCCTACAGGGATCTTGCCAAAAATTTGTCTGGAGACTTTCATACCAATTCTCCCAGAAACTCTTCCAGCATTTTTTTAAAGGATACTATAACGCGACCACCTCCAGTAATTTCCTCAGGTATCACTTTGATTTGTTTCCAAAACTCTTGTAGAATTCCCTCCCTTCAATCGAATTCTCCAGTTGTTACTCTAGGAGATCTTCCAAAGATTTCTACAGAATTTTTTCCAAAGAAATTCACAGGTTTCCAGAGTGTTTAAAAAAAACTTAGACGAATTCCCCCACTTGTTCATGTAGCCTTCAAGAATTCATCCACGTTTCCTCCCAGAAACCTTAGAAGCAATCTTTGGAGCGATTGCAGAAGGTATCTTTAGAGAAAACCCTAGTTGAAATCTTATATGATCCTGATAGAGAATCCCTAGAAATGTCTGGAGAAGTTATTGATTGAATTTCATAAGAGGTTTTGTTCGGGAATCTTAGAGGATGTCCCAGGAAAATCGATGGAGGAATCACTGGATAACATCGTGGAGGAGTTAGGACTTTCTTGAAAAAAATATCAAAGAATTTTTGTGGGATGGTTTCAGAAATGATCTTTGGAGAAATTCATTTCTATGGTTCTCCTTGGAAACATCAAGGTTGATTTCTTGAAATAACCTATACGAAAATCGTGGAGAAATTTCTTAGAAAATAATCGCTAAATGAACTCCTTCAGAAATATCCGGAGTAATATCTGAACATTTGGAGAAATACCTAAATAAATTTCTGACGAAGTTGGCAGAGAAAATCATGAAAAAAACACATTCAGTAATACTTGTCGTAATGCCATGAGTAATTCTCAGATTTTAGAGAAATGTCTGCAAAGAATCAAACTTCTATCTCCATCCTGGCTTCCATTAGGTTTAGTTTAGATTTCTCAGTTCCTGTTTTCAGCCTGTTTTTGTTTTCTCTTTTTCTGTCAATGTCTTCAATTTCTTATATTAAAGATATTCTGTCGCTACCAGCTCTGTAAAGACGAATAGCTTTCTTATTTTTGTTGTAACGATTGGCATGAAAATGAGGGGTCAGTGACAAAAACCAAGTTTTAGGAAAAACTACTTTTAAGTTTTTTCAGCAACTTGTCATCTTATACAAATTGTATGGAAGTAAAAAAAACATGCTAGTCTTCAAAGATTTATGTTACTTTAAGCGGAAAAATCACCTGAAAATATCGTTAGAACGCTTGGAAACAGTATAATTTTCTCAACTCATCTCAACTCAACTCAAAACCGATCAAAATGTCACTTATACTCCTTCGCATTTGAGCCCCTCAAATATGGTTATTTCAATTTCCAGTCCACGGTTAAAATTTTTCGTAGCTTCACTGTGCACAAAATATTTGCCAACATTTGTCCTACCCATGGTTCCGAACATGGACGCGCCTCTGCTTGCAATGAATCACGAGAATGAAAAGCGCGTAGATAAATGAATCCTACAAGTGGAATGGATTCGCGAACCACTTATCGGTGTGTTCATTTTGCTTCTTCGGCGTTGCATCCGTTCGCTTTTGGCGATGCTCTTCGTGACCCAAAAATGAAAAATGCATTTTGGCGAATTTTGAATCGCGAAGATGCGTCGATCATTGTTCACGAAGAAGATCCATCGCAACACTGATTATGATCATAACACAAGCTAACCATAAGCAAAACACACTGAATCCGTGTAGGGTGATGATCTATGCGTCCATAGGTTGACGCATACAAATCTGAAGGGAAAGCTTCGGGAACTTACAGTTGTGTTCAGAATAATAGTAGTGAAAGCCGATTTTCATACAAAATGCTCAACTTTGGCATGATGTAACTTTGTTTCCATATGATCAATCGGCATGAAATTTTGGCAGTGAACTACAAATATGCTCAATTTCATTATCAAAAAATTTGAAAATTTTCACACTACCGGCTAAAAAGTTAAGCACCAGGTGAAATCGCTCAAAATAATAGTAGTTTTTCTTTTGTAAATTTTTGTTCAGCAACAATTTAGTAAAAAATTGTATTGTCTATACATTAAAAGCTTGGGTGGAAATGTTTGAAACGATGTATAAAGAAAAATTCTAAAACTCAAAATACAGCAGATATTTAAATTATTAAAACTACTATTATTTTGAGCGATTTCACCTGGTACTTAACTTTTTAGCCGGTAGTGTGAAATTTTTCAAATTTCGTGATAATGAAATTGAGCATATTTGTAGTTCACTGCCAAAATTTCATGCCGATTGCTCATATGGAAACAAAGTTACAGCATGCCAAAGTTGAGCATTTTGTATGAAAATCGGCTTTCACTACTATTATTCTGAACACAACTGTATGTGGAAAAATTTTGGAATCCCTGTAATCGGTTGATGAATCAATCCATGAACCAAAACAAAGGAATTTAATGTGTAATACACACGATGTTTGCAAGAAAATCACAGCAATTCGATATGGACGTTCATGAATCGATCCATAATTTTACATTAACAATTCGAACGTGTGAATTTTCATCACTGCAGTAAAGGTAGTCGAAAGTTCAAGCATTTACGAGTTCTGCAATCTAGATCTAATGATTGTCTAATTACACTACCTGCTATCATCCTCCAAATAAACATGCTGCAGAAGCATATAAATCCACAAATACAATGTTCAGTAGTTCAGCCCGCTCAGTAGCAACATTAAAAATCATGCAATGTCGTGCAGATTCTTGAAATACTTGGTTCCGGTTCACCTCCGGATATAATTGATGTTGTCCGAGGCAGTGTTCTAATAAACATATGAACTATATAGCATTTAATTGCAAATTAATTGAAAATTTAATAACTGAATAACTGATTCATAAATCGTGTTCACATTGATTCATATTTGTGGTCAACTTTTTGGCCGATTCATAAATTGTGGTTTGAAACAATGTTCAAATAAGTGAAAATTTCAAATGTTTTCAACAAATTTAATTACAACATTGTGCATGAACTGCAGGTATATACCCTACTCTACCGTTTGGCATTGATTTCATAAAAAATATTGTTTATTTTGTTTTCTATAATTAATCAAATTTAAATTGAGGCTTAAATGATTCATAACTGTGGGCCCAGTGTATTAGTAGGCCTTTGCCAGGAGCCAATGACTTCGTTGTTGAGTACCGAATACTAATTCAAAAACGTCTATCGATGATGTCTCTTAAAGAGGCGTACATGATTTTTGAAGAAAGATGCCAAAATGTAAAAATTGGTTTTACTTTGCTTACATTGTAGGCTTCTCGATAGCACAGGAATTCACAATGTATGTGTGTGCACAAACCACGAAAATGTGAAATTAATGCTTAACAGTTCAGGAATTGTATCTCAGCCAGAAATTAGTGAAAAACTGTTATGCGATGTTTTAGTAAGAACTACTGATTGTTTTTTTCGAGAATGTGAAAATTGTAATTCCAAAGAAAATATTACAGGAGAACTAATCTCGCTTTTAGAGGAAAGCGACAATGGAGATGTAGTTTTTCAGCAATGGCTCACCACCGTTCGCTGTAACTTAGAAACTATAATAAAGCATGTTGAAGAATTTGTTACGTATTTCGTGGAGAATGTTGATAAGCTCATAACTCATGATTTTATTTGCAAAGAACAGTCTTCTTTTCTACGAAACAAAAAAGACTCCTTAAAACAAGGTGAAATATTGTTAAATACCGACTTTTCTGAAAATTATAGTTTTATCATACAAAACGCGGTTCACTGGAATTATTCCCAACCAACGATACACCCATTCGAGATTTACCATAAAAAAAAATAATAAATTGGAAAAGTTAGTTTTATTATAATATCAGAAGTGTGGACCCATGACACAATAGCAGTTCTGCTATTTATTTCAAAATTGATAAATTTGGTTAAACAAAAAAAATAAATTTCTCAAAAGTTATTTTTATGTCAGATGGAGCTGCAGCTCATTATAATAATAAAAAATAAATGCCGGCTTATGTAATTTCAATAAAGTACATGGATTGGAAGCAGAGTGGCACTTTTTTTGCCATCCTCAAGCAGATGGCAAAAAAGCAAGTCTTGCAAAAGACTATGGAAACACAATAGCAACTCCGCGAGAACTATTGGACTGGGCAGTGAAACAAACTGATACATGTATCGCCAAATTAAATTTCTGTTATATATCTAATGAACAATATGTTAAAATGTCAGAGAAATTGGTGGAATTGATTTTTTGATAAGGTTAAAACTGTCCCTTGTACCCAAAAATATCATTGTTTATGCCTATTAGTGATACACAAATTACAGCCAAACGGTATACCAATTCAGAGAATGAACCAAAAATATTCAATTTATTCAGTAAATCCCAAAAAATATTGTAAATATTCATGAGCAGATACTACGTTTTAGGATATATATCAATTATAAAAATAAAAACAAACCACGACTTTTTTTCATAAGCATAATATTGACCCTTTCCAGACACCTGTTAAGAGTGGATTAGACCAAATAAGAAATGAAATATTATTGTGACATCTTTCCAACCATAAAAAAACCCATCGGATTGTAAGACGGAGTTGATTTTCTCATATGCGGTTTGGTGCGAGATTAATCGTATTTAATAAAAAAAAACTCTGTATAATTCCGTTTTATTTCTTTAAACTACTCCCAATAAAACAAAACTAATCTATTTTGTATTTAAACCTCATTTATCACTTGAAGGTATGATCATCCAAATGAATCATTTCTGAATCGGATGGATGAACTTCCATTCAGTCCATTGGGAGTCGCTAATTACGAACAATCTCCAAATCTTCAGTGTAAAATTCCTCTACGTCACTCATCTGGCTCAGCAGTGACCGCTCCACCACCAGTTGCACCATTGCGTAAAATGACTCCCATTTCGCAATGGAAAGTGAGAAAATACTCCGCAAGTGATCGTGGCCTGGGTTTCAACGAGTTCTTATCCAAAGTAGAACAACTGGCGATTTCAGAACATGCCACCGAAATCGACCTATTCGATTCAGCGGTGCATCTGTTCCAAGGCCCAGCGTTAAACTGGTGCACCTCGTGCAGAAATCAACGGATGCACTATGGGCCAGAAATCAAAATTTCGCGACCAAAGTCCAAAAACCTTTTTTCAATAAAATGAATTATTGAGATGAATTTATCATTATTGAGAACATGTGTGATTGCATACCAACTATCTTATTTGATTAATAACATTATTTCATTACACTTTATGGAGCTCAATATTGTCTGAACTGAAAAACTTGAATTTCAGCCTATCATAAGTAATTTTGGTTTAAGGGAAAATTATTGTGTCTACATTTTTGGAAAGAAAATTAAGTGTGTGGTATAAAAATAACGTAAATTTTAAATTTTAGCATTAATTTTACAATGTTCCACACAGAAAAAAATATTTAATTTTCAATGTGATGTAAACTGAAGTCTACAGTAAAAATAAATTAAATCCGTGTGTTATTACAGCATCATGTAAATTTAATTGAATATTCATTCAATTTTCAACTAAAAATGGTTGAATATTACATGATCGTGTAAATTTAAAGTGAATTCAATTGAAAAATAATGGATTGGTCGTTGAAATTTACGTTTATTTTGATGCTCCAAATATGTGCATGAAAATAAACTTAAATTTACAACATATTTTTAGCTGTGCAGTAAATATTTTTACTAGTTCACCGTAAAAGTTAAGGTATTCTACCATATTCGACTTGCAACCAGTTCGAGGTGGAAGCCTAAGCTCCACTCTTCCATGTGCTACCAAAAGTTTTTGCATATATTTGCGGATGGCTGAGATACATCGGTTCAAGCACATACGATAATTTAGTCGATTTTTTAATTCTATATTTTTAGCTTGGCGACTGTTCAAACATTTAACAAATCAAATAAGATTGATTGGTATAATTGAAGCAGTCAAAATCCACTACTTTTGGGCAACTTTCCGTTCATGGACTATGTGACATTCAGAAATCTAGGTGAAACCGGTTGAAAAATTTAAAAAAATAATATTTTTTTTTATAATTTTCTTCGAGGCTACGACTTGTATGATACGATAAGACCATAACAGAGGAATCTGTTTGAGGTTCCCAATATAGGGACTTATGCGTGGTTTCGGGACCACGTCCAGGTAAAGATAACAGACTTTTAGAAAAATATGAAACGATTGAAATTTCTATGTTTTTGTAAAATCTCCATGGCTTCAATTGAGACATTTAGTAGAAATTTTCTAAAAATAATCATACAAACTCAGCTTATTGTTTTTCAACCAGGATCGATTCATTGGTATTACATCTTATCAAATTTTTAAAAATCAAGTAGAAACATCGGAAATCTGCCTGTTTTTAAGCTTAAACATTTACTAAGAGTGAATTTATGTTTTCTAATAGATTTTAAAAGAAATAAAAATGTAATGGAAAAAAAAATCATAGAGGTTGGTTAATCAACCTCCTGTACTATCTTCCTATACTACGCTGGAATATCATTTAAATACTGTATAAAAATTGAAAGACAGCAATAAACAGCCAGGTCAACAACCATCAATGAAGTAAATAAAAAAAAAATAAACCTTTGAATCCATTAAAATTAGTGCCAGAAATATCGGCAACTCAAATATTATGTTATCGGGAGAACTATATTATTGTGCATTAACGGATTATCTAATTTCGTTAAAAAGAAATGGAGATTGGGAATCCTACTTGATTCATTTCAATTTAAAATCAATCAAATACGAGATCTGGACAAAAAATCATATTCTCATATAAGAATTTGCTGCACGTAATCATATATCCATTTTCCATAAGCTGGTGGAACCAGATGCTCTGATGTTTTAACACATCAAGTAAGGCCTCCATTACAGCTGAAATATTTTTGACAATAATGTTTCGAAAGTGATTTTGATTGAAACGCTCCAAACAATATAAATTGTCACCTTTTAAAACAACATAGCTTCCACAAAAATGTAATTCATATTATCTTATTCCATTTTGGACCATTCCTCTATACTCTCTGATGATTGTATGTCTTTGTCATATGTTATGTACAGTGAAAACTATGCGTTATAAAATTTTAATAGTGCAAATGATGAATTAAATGCAAATGTATTGTCAAGTACCAACAAATATATTAAATAAACAGTTGCCAATGCATTCCAAACAACTATGACAGCTCACATTTTCTGGTATTTTTTCAAGTATTCTGAGAAACTTTATAGTGTATTTTCAATTTTTTTTGGAATGTATGAATCATATCCTTGAAAATGTATCATGTGAGGGATTCCACGGAGGCATGCAAGTCGATTCTGATCGACCATTTCAAAAATATCTGAAACTTTGCACAGTTTTTCAGTTCCATCTAAATCGTCATTTTCCGATATCAAATCTTCAAGTTGAGTCACGACTAACTTTTCAAAAGGGTGTATGTGAAAATGGTTCAAAAATATTCAAAAAGCTGCACAGCAAAAACGGTTCGTTCGATTGTTAGACAACTAAAGAAACAAAGTTAGACAACTAAATAAAGATTCCAAAAAAAATACACACAGTAAAAAAATTTTTTTTTTTGCATTAAAAAAAATCATTTTTGTCACAAAAACTCAAATATCTCAAAACCCTATCGGAATACCAACGTAATTTTTTGAGGGAAAACGGTCCATTATATTTGCTATCTACCATAAAAATTTGGTGATGGTAAGCCAATAAACAAAAAAGTTATGACATTTCAAATATTTCACAAATTTGACACTTAGTGAATTTTTTTTTTCATTGTTAATTTTTTTAGGACCGCAGTTTGTTGCTGAATTTTTTGTTAAGGGTACCACATGAAATTAACAAGTTGTTTCCATGTTATTTTATTTAATTATTCATAACTATTATAGCATCTATTAGAAAGTTAGACGCGATCTAGTGTTGTGATCTAAAGTCTTGATAGTGTCATATTTTTTATTGTACGTAACTGAAGAAAAATTCTCTCAATAGTATTGAAACCTTTTGATAAAAGAAACCTATAAAAAATCTAATATTGAAGACAAAAGCTACAAAAAAAGTTTTCTATACAGGTATACGACTAGTTTACCTGCAAAAAGTTTACCTCGTAGAGAACAAGGCGGGTCTATACCCAGGTGATCTAGTATACGTAAAGCAGGTCGGTTTTCTCGGCGCTGGTTTTCTCCACAAAGTTAAAATCTGATTACACCTGGGTATCGACCCGCCTTGGTAGAGAATAGACTTTGTTAATCATATTTGGGAGAAAGCGAGTAACTTCAACAACATCAAAAACATGATAGGTACATACCATGAACATACTCACAAAAAAGCTAAAAATATACTACCACTATGGTTATAAAAGATTTAATTGTAAAATTTTTCTTCAGTCAAGCAAACGACACCAAACTAGTCAGTAAAAACTTAAAAGTGATTTTGTTTATTAAAATCTAACGAGCAACATGAGTAGTCGCTTTCTCAACTGTTGCAGGCCGTTTGCAGAAAAAAAATGTTCGAAAGAGCTACGAAATCTCACCGAAAGCACCATAGATAAACTGAAAGCGGCTGGTTATGCTCCAATGTCTACATTGAATACAAATTTACGCATTTGTACGTCCTGCCGTTTAAACGTTGACAAACGGGCAATCTGTACATCATCGGTGGATCAGGTTGCAGGAAGTTCGAAAACAACAACAACTGAGGAATTACTAGATGCACCGACAACAACTGAGGAGTTACCAGAAGTACCAAGTGCAGATAGTCTTGCCACGGTACCATCAGCGAAATCTGTTTCAACAAATCAATCAGAAGATGAGTGCATCCAGAAGGTCAACATCGAACGCTTCAACGAAGGGATAGCTGGAATAAAAGTGACTCCGATTAAATGGACGAAGATGGGTTACGTCAATTATCCCGAGAAAAAATACCGTGAAATCAACGAAGCTGTACGAAGAAACCTCTTCAAATTAGGACCTGAGGATGTGGAAAATACAGACTACGATGAGGTAATTATGAATATGAAGGAAAGGTTCTCGAATCTAGCCACGACAAGGAAAGAAAAATTATTGATTTTGTCGATGCTGCCAAGCTCGTGCTCTATTCAAGACGCCATTGATGAATTCAAAACCAATAGAAATACAGCAAAAGAGGCAAAACAATTCAAAAATAACTGTCTTGCAACCAAAAATGCTAGGTCGAGTACTTCATTAACAGATGAGACAAAAGAAAAAATAATGTAAAAAAAGATGGAAAGCGTCAAGCAATCCAAAAACGATTAATGGTGACTACTTTGAAAGAAGCGTATACACGCTTCAAGGAAATTAACGAAAATATTAAGGTAGGTTTTTCCTCATTTGCAAGCCTTCGTCCAAGGCAATGCAAGCTTCTATCCAATTCAGGAACACATAATGTTTGTGTGTGCACAACACACGAAAATATTAACCTAATCTTACATAGTTTGAAAAGAATCAATTTATCAAAGGATATTAAAATGTTAACTGGTAGTCTTTTGTGTGAAAATACAACATCTGATTGCTATCTACGATCTTGTTCGGATTGTCCAGATTCTTCATCATTGGAAAATACTTTATTCGCTGAGTTTGAAGAAAATTATATTGATCAGTTATCATTTGAGCAATGGGTGACCACGGATAGGTGTGACCTAGAAACTATTGTAAAACCTGTAGATGAGTTTGTGTCATTTTTTTGCTTGAAATTAGAATGTTTAATTCCTCACGACTTTATTAAAACAGAGCAATCCCGCTTTTTAAAAAATACGAAAAATACATTACAAGATGGTGAATTTTTAGTCATTTGTGATTTTTCTGAAAACTATAGCTTTGTATTGCAAGATGAAGTGCAGTCCCATCACTGGAACGTACAACAAGCTACAATTCATCCATTCGTTATTTATTTCAATGGAAGTACGCAAATTGAACATTTTAGTTTTATTGTAATTTCCGAAGATTTAAGACACGACTCAGTATCTGTAAATTTTTTCATTGCCAAAATGATTAACTTTTTACGCGTTGATAAGGATAAAGAAATCAGAAAGATATATTTCATGTCTGATGGAGCAGCATCGCAGTACAAAAACCGTAAGAATTTTTCGAGCCTATGTCAATTTAAATCAAAGTACGGAATTGATGCAGAATGGCATTTCTTTGCTACGTCACATGGCAAAGGTCCTTGTGATGCTATTGGAGGAACCATAAAGCGCATGGCCACAAGAGCAAGTTTAGCCAAAGAACGTGAGCATCCAATTAAAACTGCAAAAGAACTATTTGATTGGGCGAATCGCAGAAAAGAAGAAGATTTAACAAAATTATCATTTTGTTTTACTACTACTGAAGAGTACGAATTAACGGCATCAGAGCTCAGCGAGCAATATAATAACGCGAAAACGATCCAAGGAACCCAAAAATTTCACTGTTTCATTCCATTGTCAGAAAATAAAATTAAAGCAAAACTATACTCGAACTGTACTGATAATGATGCAAAAGTGTTCGATATTGTAAAAAAATTGAATAACAATAAATCAATAAATAAGTATTAATAAAATGTTTTCATGATCTCATAACGCATATCCAAATCCAAAACTTTTAAAGTTTATATATAACACTTAGAAACTCATCGATCATACTCTAAAAAAAATATCCTGGTAAAAAAAAAAATATTTTCGTGTAATCTGTTAATTCATTTTAATTTATACATATATACATATACATATAATATTTATACATATACATAATATTTATACATATAATATACATAATACTAATGAATACATGAAAACGACTTGTTTAATTCACGCAAGGCCCTTAACAATGAAATCAGCAACAAACTGCGGTTCCCGTAATAATTTACACCGAAAAAAAATTTTTTTTTTCTACTAAATGTGAAAATTGTGACATGTTTGAAATGTCATAACTTTTTTGTTTATTGGTTTACCATCACCAAATTTTTATGGTAGATAGTTAATATAATGGACCGTTTTCCCTCAAAAAAATACGTTGGTATTCCGATAGGGTTTTGAGATATTTGAGTTTTTGTGTCAAAAATTATGTTTTTTAATGCAAAAAAAATTTTTTTTTACTGTGTGTATTTTTTTTGGAATCTTTATTTAGTTGTCTAACTTTGTTTCTTTAGTTGTCTAACAATCGAACGAACCGTTTTTGCTGTGCAGCTTTTTGAATATTTTTGAACCATTTTCACATACACCCTTTTGAAAAGTTAGTCGTGACTCAACTTGAAGATTTGATATCGGAAAATGACGATTTAGATGGAACTGGAAAACTGTGCAAAGTTTCAGCTCAATAGAAAAAAATGAATTAAAAAATTTACCAAATTTGGGGCTGTTGCTTGGAATCACTCATGTATTTTGTAACATGAAATATGACGGAAATTAATAAATAATGCCCTAAATTACATATTTTTCCAAACATTCATAATCCTTACAAATATTCTCAATTCAATACAAAATGCATCTTACTCGTCCCAAACATGACTTTTTCGTGCATTCTCAAGTTTGTACTACTCTTAGGATGATTTTTGTTCATACAGAAGGTGTTTGGAATTTTGTCGCGAAATTTTGATTTGTGGCCCATAGTGGGATGCTGCAGACGTGGCCTCAATTGGTCCAGGGGCTGATAAACGAGTTCAGTTCAGACACCCTGATCTCGATTCAGTTTTACGTACAAAGATTTACCAGACACGTCAGCAAAAGTAAGAGTCTTTCCAGCAGTATTATCTGCAATGAATAAGCTTTTCCAAGCCATGAGTCATCCTATGACGGATATCGAAAAGGTTGAGGTGCTTAAAACCAATAAGCTTTATGACCGCCGTAAGGCACTGGTGGGGAAGAATGTCGTCATGTTTCGAGACCTGCTGACCATAAGTAAGGACTTTTCCGCGTTTACCAAAGTTTTTGCCACTTCTAAAAGAGAGAATTGTGCAATTGACTTCAGTAGTAGGAATAACCCAGGTAGCAAGACTTTGTCAATCAAAATCGTCAAAAGGCAAACCAACAATATCAGAAAAAAAATGAAACCGCAGGAGAACCACGCAAAAACTGAGCCCAAACCACATAAGCACAATCCATTGGAGAAAGCTAAGAAATCCAAGGGTTCATCTCCGGATTCAAAACTTAGGGCAAATAAACCAGGTGCTCTTCTAGAGCTGGTGTCTAACTATTCTTTATCGGAGGAAGGACAATGTTTCAATTGCAGAGATTACCATAATCTCTCGGAATGCCCAATTAAATGAGAAGAGTGTTCTGCAATAGATGTACCTTGATTGGGTTCACCACCAATAATTGCCCATACTGTTTAAAAACGGGTTGGGAAAGCCTTAAATCCGCAGGGATTCCCAGTTGCTTGATCGGTAGATATTTAGATATTTCTATGAATCGAGACCTGACGACGAAGACGAAATCTTCATAAAATAACGCTTAACAGTATGGCAGATGATCGACCACATGCCAAATTCCGGATTTTCCACATTCATGTCAACGCTCTGCTTGATTGCGGTAACAATCTATCATTTATCAACCAAAGGAACCAACGCATCCGGTAGAGCTTCGAACAGCAGAAGGTTCCACTTTAGAAATCCTTGGCGAGGTCCATATTCCTTATACTTTCAACGGTTAGACGAGAAAGTTAGATGGACTCCGGAAGCAGAGGAAGCCTTACTTTCGAGCCCTAATTTTGATGAGAAATTTGTCATACACACCGACGCAAGTGATCATTCCGTCGCTGGGGTGTGGCGAAATAGGGAACCACTATGGCTATAACTGGTACACCTACCCTTATTCAGTGCAGGAATGTAGGCCGTTTCATGAAAGATCGGCGTGATGGAAAACCATCTATCACGATGAGAAATTTCATAATGGTAGTTAACGCAACAAGTTGCAGGATGATGATATTGATAGCACAAGTTGTACGAATGTCCAACTGTTGCGGCCCACTGTTCACAATTACAACGCCGCGGCCCACTGTTGCGAAAGAGCACAACCGTGAACGTGTCCTGTTTTGTTGTTTCTAGTTGTATATTTCTAGTTAGTTTGTTGCGAGCCGACATTCTGTGAGATCGTTTTTACCCGCATCCGAAGGGTGCGAATATTTTCTCAAAATCTACCTACCACCATGGCCTACAAATACCCGTGCTGCGATGAAGGGGAGGATTTCGATGCCAGCGTTCGTTGTGAAAGGTGTGAAGAATGGTACCACTTTTGCTGCGTGAACGTGGATGATAGTGTCGCCGAAGTTGTCTGGTACTGTGGGACCTGCCTAGGAGAGGATCGAGACATCCGTACTTCGTTGGGTGCCCCAGGCAACACCGCCATATCTCCAGTGGTGTTCAACCATCCCAGGCAGATTAAGGGTGATAGGGCAGGTATCGGTAAGTCGACGAGAAGCAAGACCAAAGGTCGCATCACTAGGTACCAAGCGCAGGATGAGATTGTCGAAGATGTTGAAGTAGACAACTCAACTCAAGCAGAAGATCAGGAGACAATAGATACAGAAAGAAAGCAAGAAGAAGAAGAAGCAAATGAAGATGACCGCGACGCGTTTTTGCATGCTTTGACGGAGGCATTCGGTCGTTATTGCAACCAAGTCAAGCGTTCAGAGTCTGTTCCTGTGAAGAAGCCCGATCGTGTTCGTGAGAGTGTCAAGAAAAGTGCCAGTTTGAGTGCCAGAGTGTCGTCGGCGGAGTCGACGCGTACCCGTGCGTGGAGAGAACTTCAAGAACTCGAGGAGTGGAACCGATTGGAAGAGCAAGAGGAAGAGAATCAGCGTAAAATCCTGGAGCTGGAGCGGAAGAGAATAGCCCGGAAGAAGAAAGTGCTGGAAAGAAGGTCGGAATTACGGAAAATCATCGACCAGGGAAGGAAGGTGGAAGAATTCGTGTTCAACGAGGATGAATTCCCAGAAATGGAGGCTGCAGTTGAGTTCGACGAGGACCTGGAACTGGAAATGTTTCCGAAGGATGTTGGACCATTACAGCGTCGGAAGACCACGAGACCACCGAAACCCCAGAAGTTGGACGTCAGACTTCCAAGGCCGTCGTTTGAAGAAGAATTATGTGTTCGTCATACTGCTTTCGACGGAGAGTGTAGTGAAGAGCGAGGCGCTATCGGACGCAGTTTGAGTCGGATCAAGATGCCAGAGACAGGTCCATCGCGGCTTCAAATTGCTTCGAGGCAGGTGTTTCCAAGGAACCTCCCAAAGTTCAATGGCGCTGCCGAAGAATGGCCAATATTCATCAGCGCTTACGAACAAGCAAATCAGTCCTGCGGCTTCACCAATGCTGCGAATTTGGTCCGTCTACAGGAAGCATTGAAAGGGAAAGCATTGGAAACGGTCCGAAATCGACTGCTTCTGCCGGAGAACGTCCCGTTGATAATCGAGAAGCTGAAGAAGCGGTTCGGAAATCCAGAAGTCTTGTCGACGAGGTTAGCAAATCGGATTCAGCAACTTGAAGGACCGAAGGTCGAGAGTCTAGAGTCGGTGATAGAGTTCGGAAGTGCCGTAGAAGAATTCACCCAACACCTGAAGGCGGCAGGATTTGTG
Organism: Aedes aegypti; assembly: GCF_002204515.2. Lineage (NCBI taxonomy): Eukaryota > Metazoa > Arthropoda > Insecta > Diptera > Culicidae > Aedes > Aedes aegypti. The sequence continues at coordinate 445,356,968 of NC_035108.1, forward strand.
AACCACCTGAAAAACCCGATTTTGATGCAGAGTTTGGTCCAGAAACTGCCATCGTATTACGCCATGGAATGGGTGGAGTATAAGCGACGAGCCAAAGCCGTTGACCTCGAAACATTTGGCGCGTTCATGGAGTGTCTGGTGGAAAAAGCATTGGAGGCAACCTTCGAGAAGTCGGAAGAGATCGAGCGTTACAAATCGCGGGATAAGTCGAGGACGAAAGCCTTCGTTCACGCCACCGACGGAGGAGGCACTCAATCCGGTCAAAAGAGCGTATCGGAGAAATCAGAGTAGAATTTGCCGCCTCAGTCTCTTCGCCGGGACTTGAAATGTTCGGTTTGCCAAGAACCCGGGCATTTTGGGAGAAACTGTCAGGAATTGCTGAAACAGGACCTGGAAGGGCGGTGGAAGACGGTCGAGAAATTGAAGCTGTGTCCTCTTTGTTTGTACGACCATGGCCAGCGATCGTGTCGTATAAGGATGCAGTGCAAGGTGGAAGGATGTCAAGAATGCCATAACGCTCTGCTACATGGACGTCGAAAACAAGCATCGAGAGTTCAAGCACAGTGCAACAGTCATCGCCATGAAACCCGAGCAGTGTTGTTCAGGATGATTCCGGTAATGCTGTACAATGGGAAGAAGAAGGTCGACACGCTTGCGTTGATCGATGAAGGATCGTCCGTTACCATGATCGACAGTGAGTTGGCGAAAACGCTAGGTGTTGACAGGCCGATAGAACCGTTGGAGATGACTTGGACGAACGGTGTGCAGCGTACAGAATATGAATCCAAGAAGGTGGTGCTGGAGATATCCGCCATAAATTCGAGGGAGCGGTATGAGCTGGTGAAAACCCACACGGTGCATAGGTTAGACCTCCCTATACAGATGATGGACGCAAGAAAGCTAGTGGATGAGTTCGGGCACCTGGAACACCTCGATATTCCCAGCTATGGCAGAAGTGTACCGAAGATCATGTTAGCAATCGACAACCTACATGTGATCGCTCCGCTAGATTCGCGGATCGGAGAATGCGGCGAACCAGTTGCCGTGCTTTGCAAGCTTGGTTGGGCAGTGTAAGGACAGCAAGCGAAGGTCGTAGACAGAGTTCATTTCTTGGGCCATCATCGATGCTCGTGCGAAGAGTGTAGCAAGGCAGATAAAGGGTTGGATGAGCTGCTGAAACAACACTACCAGCTGGAAGAAATTGGAGTTTCCCCTGTTCGCCTGGAGTCGGATGAAGATCGCAGAGCACGCGAGATTCTGGAGAAGACTACCCGGAGGGTTGGCGAAAGGTTCGAGACTGGACTGTTATGGAAAGAAGATGATGTTACATTTCCGGAAAGCTTCGACATGGCCTTGAGAAGGATGCGGAGTTTGTATTGGAATATTAATTTTTCAATATTTTGTTGTACGGTGTAAATTGTCGGTGTAATTGGCAACACCCCCCGAAACATAATTAGAGAGCGAGAGCAAGAGCGCAGCTGTCATAATAAAGAAAACGAGAGCGAACAGCAGGTCGCGTGCGTGCGTAGGTAGGTAGCAAGTTAGACATCGCTAGTGTACAATGTTCAGTGAAGAGTTAGGTCGGGTGGGTGCACCAACCGAAATCATTCCCAATCGGATGTGATCGGACCCCGATGGAAGTTCACTAATAAAGATTGCGTTAGGCAAATTTATTTGAGACTTCGAATATTTTTGACACCGATCCGAAATCCGAAAAGCCGGTTGAAGTAGAAGGAAGCCCTGCGGAAGCGGATTAGTTCTGGTGAGTATATAAGTGAACTTAGGAAGTGGTGACGACCCCTTCTGGTTGCTCGCTTTCCTGGTTCAAGGTCTGCTGGCTCTGCCAACAGTTTGGAGGCGCGAATGAATCGGAATCTTGGAGTTCGTCAGATTCTTGAGAAGCAGTTGGAAGATTATCTGGTCAAGGGTTACGCACATCGTATCATCGTATCGGAGGATCGTCAAGCACAACGATTCCTGTTCCCTGGTGCGGATGGAGAAGTGGAAACCTACGTGATGGATGTGGTGATTTTCGGATCGAGTTGTTCGCCTTGCTCTGCGCAATTCGTGAAGAATCTGAATGCTCAAGAACATGCTGAACAGTATCCAGAAGCAGCGGACGCGATTGTTTGGAAGCACTATGTCGACGACTATTTTGACAGCGCCGACACCGAAGAGGAAGCAGTTAGAAAGGCCAGTGACGTCTGCCGAGTACATGCCAAAGGAGGTTTCGAGATTCGGAACTGGGTCAGTAATTCGGAGGAAGTTCTGCGGCAGCTCTGAGAGCCAAAGTGTGCGGCGAAGCCGCTAGAAGTCGACAAGAACTGCCCCACGGAGAGAGTTCTCGGAGTGTTGTGGAACCCGGAAGGAGATAATTTCGTGTTTTCAACGGAGATTCGACAAGACCTTCAGGCCTACATCCGAGAAAACGCCTGGCCTACGAAAAGGATTGCATTGAGGTGTATTGCAAGCATGTTTGACCCGAAACAATTTCTCGCTCCCCTGTTGATACAGGGAAGGATCATCATGCAGGACATATGGCGTAGCTGCATCGGCTGGGACGATAAGCTCATCGAAGAGTATTATGAGAGATGGAAGAAGTGGACAAGCCTGTTCCACCTGATTGACGAAATTCGAGTTCCACGATGTTATCTCGGTGGACTAGAGTCGGAGGCGTACCAGACAGTGCAGCTACACGTGTTTACCGACGCCGTAGAAAAGGCCTATGGGTGCGTTGCCTACTTCAGGTTCGAGAACGGCGAAGTCGTTCAGTGCGCATTCATCGAGGCGAAGGCGAAAGTGGCTCCACTTCAGTACTTGTCTATCCCGAGGATGGAGTTGGAGGCCGCTATTTCTGGTGCTCGGATGATGAAGTCGATTTGCGAAAATCATTCCTTTCCCGTGTTGAAGAGGTTCCTGTGGTGTGATTCAGATACAGTGGTGTCATGGGTGAAGTCCGATCAACGAAGATACAGACCGTTCGTCGCTTATTGAATCGGAGAGATCATCAGCACCACGAATCCAGAAGATTGGCGTTGGGTCAACTCGAAGAGCAATCCAGCGGACGATCGGACGAAGTGGGGAAAGGAAACGGAAATAAAGTCGAGCAACCGATGGTACAAAGGACCGGAATTCCTGTATCAAGGAGAGGAAAATTGGCCGAAGCAGAACCGTACGAGAGTAGAGGTCGCCGAGGAACTTCGAGCAAGTGTGCTGTTCCATTACATTGCGTTGCCCGAAGGTTTGATTGAGAGGATGCAACACATCTCAAGATGGTCGGTGATGGTCCGGACGATAGCAACGATGTTCCGCTTCGTATCCAACTGTCGTCGTCGTATTCAGAAGAAGCCGATTGAGGCATTGCGGAAAGCCGATGGTGGAGGTATCTCGAGCGATGAAGTACCGTTGCGGCAGGAAGAATACCATGCGGCGGAGGTCCTCTTGTGGAAGGCTGTTCAAGCAGACGAGTTCGCCGATGAAGTGAGGACAATGCTGAAGAACAAGGAGTTGCCGTTATTGGAAGCGATACCTCTCGAACGGTCAAGTTCGATGTTTCGCCTGGCACCGTTTCTGGATGAAGACGGAGTTATTCGGATGGAAGGTCGAACCGGAGCAGCGGAGTATGCAGCGTTCGATGCAAGATTCCCGATCGTTTTGTCGAAGGACCACGTGGTGACGAAGAGACTGTTGGAGCATTACCACCGGCAGTTTGGCCATAGCAGCAGAGAAACCGTGGTGAATGAAATCCGGCAGCGGTTTTACATCCCGACGTTAAGAGTGCAGGTCGACAAGGTGATACGTGGATGCATGTTCAGAAGGTGAAGCCAACTGTGCTGAGAATGGCACCATTACCAGGACAGCGTTTAGCGGCGAAGGTCGATCCGTTCTCCTACGTCGGTATCGACTACTTCGGCCCACTAGATGTGTCCATTGGACGAAGGAAGGAGAAAAGATGGGTGGCACTCTTCACTTGCATGATAGTGCGAGCAGTGCATCTGGAGGTGGCGTATAGCCTGACGACGGAGTCGTGCAAAATGGCGATCAGGAGGTTCGTGAAGCGACGTGGCAGTCCAACCGAGATTTTTTCGGATAACGGCACTAACTTCGTGGGTGCAAACCGAGACCTAGTTCGAGAGATAAACGCGGGATGTGCAGATACCTTCACCAGTTCGAAGACCCGTTGGACGTTTAATCCACCGTCAGCACCACATATGGAGATCGACTCGGAGGAGTAACCCCTGTTCCGCACCCGAGAAGTAGCCACAGGGTTTACGGGTGGGGGGATGTTTCGGCCCACTGTTCACAATTACAACGCCGCGGCCCACTGTTGCGAAAGAGCACAACCGTGAACGTGTCCTGTTTTGTTGTTGTTGTGCAGCATAAATGTAGATTGACGGAGAGTGCGAAAAGAGCGAAAAAACAGCCATCGCAGCTGATCGGTGATCAATTTAGAAAGGCAACTGCGGTGGAAGATGGTGTGTTCTTCATCAGGAATTAGTGTTTGCCAGTGAAGTTTTCTGTAATTTGTTTGTTCTATTGTGATTGTTTAACATAGAATATCGTCGAGCCGTAGCCAAGTAGTGACGTTAGTTATTCGTCACCGTTGTTTACCGTAAGATTACGTTTGTTCAATGTGTGTCGTATGTGCTAATGTTGATTATTGTAAATAGGATTATCCTGCACACCCGGAGGTAGAGTAAGAGGAGCAATTGTAGCCGAAGGGAAAAAACTAGATTGTAAGTCGTTTGTATTTAATTGTTTGTGATAAGGTTTAACGTAAATGTTGTAAATATATTTCTAGTTGAGTTTGTTGCGAGCCGACATTCTGTGAGATCGTTTTTACCCGCATCCGAAGGGTGCGAATACCAACATTTTTTTAAGTTTTGTATAAGATCACTTCTGATGGTATCAAAAAACACTTCGGAATGCATTCATCATTTTTTGCAATTTCTGAAAATATGTATAATAATTCATTACAGTACAATTAAGTCACCAGTCACCGTGCGGCTCCATTCACCGTACACATATACAAATTCCTACAGAATATTCATACGATTTCCACAAATTATTCTTCTGTCAGCAAAATAAGATAAAATTGGTGAAATGAAGTAGTACTTGTCACAAAGTCTTATGAAAAACCTAGTTTATGTAGCAAAATCATGTGAATTTTGGTTAGCAAGGAAATTTTTTTAAAGTCTTAGTAGAAACGCCAAATATTCACAATTTTTCATTTTAACGTTAGAGTATCAAATTTTTCATAAGTTCAATAGGTTTTTGCTGTAGTTACTTCTAGTAGGATGTATTTCATCGTATGAACCATGAGATTTTATGCAAATTAGACTTTTTTATTGTGTTACAGCCGAAACCCAAATGCACGGTGAATTGACCCTTTTCATTATTGATGGTTCCTATTACCGTGCATTAATGTAAAAGGCTTGAAATTATTGGGTGATTTTGGAATTTTTGTTTTGTCGTGATTGAACTACTCCATATTAAATATTTGAGCGAATATAAAATGGTTTCGACAATACAGTCAAACCTCCTATAACGATTTTAATGAAAAAATAATTATTTAGCCATTTTTTAAACTTTCTATAGCTTTCATTGTAAAATAAGATTTGAATACCATTAAAAATTAGTGCGCATACTACTAGCAACATAGTTGCTCCACCAACAACGTTTCTTCAAGATACAAAATTAAATCATGACGAATTCTATACACACGGTGAAAGGTGACGTAGAGTGGTACGAGGCGACCTTAACATGACATTTGTAAACATAATTTTTGAGTAGCTTTGTGTTATGCATCACTTAATTTAGACTTTTTCCTGAATTATGGTGTAACTGCACGCTTCGTAGTGGTTTTCTAGTTCACTTCAAATGATTTGGAAAAATATATAATTTTTTGAAACGCAGATATTCTTTAAATGCACGGTGAATGGTAGCTTGGCGGTACCCGAAACAGTTGCGTAATGAAAAAGTGTTACGTAATAGTCATTACGCAACTGACATATATGTATAACATATTACTGACTATATCGACACTGCATAATTCAGTGCAAGAATATAGACCGTTTCATGACAGATTGACCTAATTAGAAACCGCATATTATGATGAGAAATTGCAAAAAAATGTGACATAAGATACATCATAATGAGCATCACGAAACGTTGTCATATTTCGTTTCGCCATAATCAGTTCCAGGAATTCCGTGAATCAATCCGTTTCGAGTCAACATGAAAAACTGCATATCGCATACCCGCACAGCTCAACGATTCAACGCTATCGTGGTCGGCCAAAGCGGTTCTGTGGGGCTACGCTTAAGGTTGCTCATTCGCTTTGCCCCGTGGAGACATCTCAATCTCTCCATGTTTGACTTTTGTCAGAGTTGCTTAGGATGACGACTGTCTGTGCTGTGAAAGTGCCAGCGCTAATTTTCCAGTGCAACACTTTTGGACGAGGGTCTTCTTCTTCTTCTTCCTGGCGTTACGTCCCCACTGGGACAGAGCCTGCTTCTCAGCTTAGTGTTCTTATGAGCACTTCCACAGTTATTAACTGAGAGCTTACTATGCCAATGACCATTATTGCATGCGTATATCGTGTGGCAGGTACGAAGATACTCTATGCCTTGGGAAGTCGAGAAAATTTCCAACCCGAAAAGATCCTCGACCGGTGGGACTCGAACCCACGACCCTCAGCTTGGTCTTGCTGAATAGCTGCGCGTATACCGCTACGGCTATCTGGGCCCCAGGTCTGAATGTTTGTTTTAGAAGTTCTTCTCGCGGGACGTGCAAAAGTTCATCGACGAAAATATTTTATTTCAAATTTGTTAATGTTGTAGTTTTTGGTGGTGAATAGAATTAGAATAATTAGGTTTATGAAGATGTTTTCAATCTGTATGGAATTAAAGTCTTTATTTTCGGAGACTGTGCGCATAATACACTCAAGTTGTGCGTTCACGAATTTTGAATCTTAGTGCTACTTTTATGCTAATTAATTCATTTTCTTTGGACTCGTGCCTTCAAATTCTCGTGTCTTCGAGGATTAAAAAAATTCAAAGGATTCTGAAATTTCCTCCCTGGTGTAGCAGTAATGAACTACAAAGAATATTCCAATGCTTGAGCAAATGTCGAAGTGTCAAAGTGCTCAAATCTTTCAATCAGCATTTGAATCTTATAACGAAAATGATCGCGCTTTGTTTCCTTAAGTCAATTGAAAAGCATGTTCCTCTATTTTGCACATAGATGTGCATATCTCTTTAAAATAGAAACAAATACAACACACCCCATGATGCTCAAGTCTGGCGTGTCATGCTGAATATTATTTTAAATGAATGCGGAAATGATGTGGGAAACACTTGCAGGGACATTCCGCTTGAGTGGCAACGAGCAATCCCATCATCGTCATCATCATCATCATCATCATCATCGTCACTACTGCCACCATCTGCTATTTCCCGCATAAAGACGAGCACCACCCTTTCCTTTAACCTTTACAGTACTGGGTGCCGACATCAAAGTTTAGAAATTCTTTAACTTCGCCATCGTTGTGATGTAATTTCCCTGTAAATCACAAATGAGTTCTACATTTGATCCTCTTTTTCTTTCTGGGAGACAGCCTGCTTCGCAGTTTAGTGTTCCTACGAGCACTTCTTTTGCCAATTAACCAGTTTTGTATGTATAAATCGTGTGGTAGGTACGAAGATACTCTACATCCCTATCTACTATACCACCCAGTACTGTAAAGGTTATAATGGAAAAATAACACTGAAGCAAACGTTCCCACTCACCTTAACTCGTTTATCGGCAAATTTCTCCGCCGCCGGGTGCATATACTGCGGCAGTGGGATGTCTATCTTGGTGTCCTTCTTGTCCCCGCCGCCACCACCGGTTCCGCCTCCTCCACCGCCACCGGTCGATTCCGAGGCATCGTCGCCGCCACGCGCCCTCAGGGTCATCCCCTCCGGTGTCGAAGTCCTCCGGGCTGCCGACTTCTCATTCTTCACAAACAGTTTACTTTTTAGTATTGTGCTTTCCATCGGGTTGTTTTGCCCCACATTTTCTTCACCACTTTCTGGACCGAGTTGAAAGAACAGAAAGACACAGATTAGTTACAGTGTGTTTGCGTTTCGGAGGCAGGGTGCATTGTTTGAGAAAGAGCTACCGGTAAACATCGGCTAAGAGAAGTATTAGGGAACAGGTCAAACGAATAGAACGGTTTAAACAAACAAGTCAAGATGCATGCTATCTAGCGGGAAAGTACAATGGGAAAATATTAATTTGTCTACGGCAAACAGGATTCTAGCAAGTACATTATGGGTTTCCAATTGACAATGAGTAAACAGCTAGTCCTTTTCTTGGGCATATTGTCGACACATACGGTACTGTTGTTTTAAAGTGTTATGAGAACTAAAACATATAATCTATTGACATAATAGGAACGTAAATACATGCACTGTTAGATAAATGGGTCAATCTATTACAAATTTAAAACGATAACGTTCTTGTTCAAAGGCAGGCATTCCATTACTTACACAGCATAAATATGCAGCCATTCCATGGAAAAACGATCTAGTGGGTCACCGAATTCCGTGAAAATTTGCTATATTGTTCCTTATCCGAAATAAGGATACAAGTGTCTTTGGTTTTTTTTTATTAGGATGACCAGAAAAATCTCGACTTTTCTAAATTTTTATTTTTAAAGAATCATAAATTTTGAATCGCATGACCAATTTTCAATTCTTGGACGAAATGAAAGCTAAAGATTTTGACTTTTCAAGAAATATATAAAATTTCACGAAAAATGTTTTTTACATGAAAAAAAAAATTTTTTTTCGTTTTTTCGTGTTTTGAAGGCCTCGGGACATTGCTGTTCTAATTTTTTCTTGAAAGTTCAGAAAATTTTACGTTTACTGTCAATTTTCCAGCGATGCATGTTTTTTTTAGTTTAAGAGATATATATATTTTAGAAAAAAAAATCAGTCATTTTTCATCGGCACATCCTGTAGATCTGAACGCATTAGATTTTTTTTTTATTTAAAAAAAAAATAACTTTTGAACAGCTTTTTATGGAATAAAAAAAATATTTTTTTTACATGAAAATATATGAAACAACTTCCTGGGGCTTCCTTAGCCGAGTGGTTAGAGTCCACGGCTACAAAGCAAATCCATGCTAAAGGTGTCTGAGTTCGATTCTCGGTCGGTCCAGGATCTTTTTGTAATGGAAATTTCCTTGACTTCCCTGAGCATAAAGTATCATCGTACCTACCACACGATATACGAATGCGAAAAAAGCAACTTAGGCAAAGAAAGCTCTCAGTTAATAACTGTGGAAGTGCTCATAAGAACACTAAGCTGAGTAGCCGGCTCTTTCCCAGTAGGGACGTAAATGCCAAGAAGAAGAAGAAAAAAATATAAAACAACTAGAAATTTTTATATATTTTCATGCTATTTTTTTTTTTCAAAGTCTAATATATTTTCTGAAAAGTTTAAATCTTAAGCTTTCATTCCATGAAAAAGATTGGAAATCGGTTGAGCTGTTCAAAAGTCAGTCAAAGACTCATTTTTTTTTTCAAAAACAATAAATCTCAAAAACTAAAAAAAAATCGCTAAAAATTTGACAGCAAACGTAAAGTTTTCTGAATTTTCAAGAAAAAATTTGAACAGCAATAGTCCTTTTTGTCCAAAGGCCTTCAGAACACGAAACAACGGAAATTATTAATATTTTTTCATGTAAAAAAAAAAACAATTTGTGTGGAATTATTATTTGTGATATTATTTTTTTCTTGAATAGTCAAAATCTTTAGCTTTCATATCGTCCAAGAAAATTGAAAATCGGTTCAAGCGGTTCAAAAGTTATGATTTAAAAAAAATATTAGTGAAGTTGCCATTTTTCTGGTTACCCTATTTCGGAAATGGTCACCTTAATAAACAAAATCCAAAAACACAAAAAACATTTCGGATAAGGAACAAAATAGCAAATTTTCACGGAATTCGGTGACCCACTAGATCGGTTTTTATGGAATGACTGTATGATTAAACATAATTTCCTTCATTCATTGGATTATCTTCCCCAAGTAACCAGTAAGCACGATAATGCGGCACGGTAACAGCATTATATGTGCATATAGGGTAATCATTTGATGCATGTCAGTTTTATATACGCATATAATGCTTTTATAATGCCAGTAAAGGCAAAATAGCGTGCCATTATAGTGCAAAGATATAACCGTGCTTCTCTGCACAACTAATGCTGATATAAGACCATGTGAGAAACGTCAGTTGTTTTCGCCAGGTTTTTAGGGCGAATATTTTGTGCTTTCGCGTACGCAGCCAGAGAGCTTCCGCGTATGCGGCCAAGCAACTGGTACACGAGGTAAATAAATGAATGAATGAAAACGGAAACCTCGAATAGTATGCAAAAAATGTAATAAAATGATACAGATAGTATTTCTCCGTATCAGACTTATTCATTTTGGTGGTTTTCATCCTTTTGAGGACTTGCAATTGCCACTTTTTGATCCTCGTTTGATGATGAAATTCCTCATTTTGCGCCTCGAACCTGCGACACCCGTTTTGTTGAGTTGTTGAATTCCTGCTCCTTTGCTCCTACGGCCACATAAAATGAATAGTATTGGAAAAGAAAGTGACCAATTTAAACCATCACTTTTCCCCGTCATAAAACCTGCAATGGTAGTAGTGAGAAGATTTATGTTTAACTCCCTCTTACCACTATATGCAAACACAAAGCACGTGGTATATCTGTCAAAACACTGGATGGCATTTAAACATGCCCTGTATGCAAATATAAAGCCAATATAGTGCTTATTTAATGCCTGTATGCATCAGGCTTAGAAGCATTAATGATGCTGTAATAGGGTTTCTATGCAGCGGAAGTGCTGTTATAAGGTGTGTAAGCATTTGTAGTGCTATTATAATGCATGTACGCATCTATGATGCTGATTAAGGGCTTATTATTAGTGCTTATGGTTCCTTCGGTCTTCTTCTTGGCATTACGTCTCCACTACGACAGAACCAGCTTCTCAGTTATGATGATCATTTCCACATTTATTAACTGAGGGCTTCCTTTGCCTAAATTGCCATTTTCGCATTCGTATATCGTGTGACAGGTACGATGATACCCTATGCCCAGGAAAATCAAGGAAATTTCCATTACGAAAAGATCCTGGCCCGACCGGGAATCGAACCCAGACACCTTCAGCATGACTTTGCTTTATAGCCGCGGACCCAGCCACTCGGCTAAGGTGGGGACGGACCTGGTGTAGTGGTTAGAACACTCGCCTCTCACGCCGAGGACCTGGGATCGAATCCCATCCCCGACATAGTCACTTATGACGTAAAAAGTTATAGTGGCGACTTCCTTCGGAAGGGAAGTAAAGCCGTTGGTCCCGAGATGAACTAGCCCAGGGCTAAAAATCTCGTTAATAAAGTCAAACCAACCAACCAACTCGGCTAAGGTAGGCCCCAACTGGATTATCGTATATGTATCAAAAGTATCTCAAATTTGAGTTCATTCAACACATACAGGATTGATAGAAAAATATGAAAATGTTATACCATGCTAATCAAATAATGCTATAAGTTCAATTAAAACGTAAATTTTGGTTACTGAATCAGAATATCAAACACATTTATTTTAAGCAGTTCAAATATGTTCAATATGTTCCTGTTCCTGTTCCTGTTCCTGTTCCTGTTCCTGTTCCTGTTCCTGTTTCTGTTCCTGTTCCTGTTCCTGTTCCTGTTTCCTGTTCCTGTTCCTGTTCCTGTTCCTGTTCCTGTTCCTGTTCCTGTTCCTGTTCCTGTTCCTGTTCCTGTTCCTGTTCCTGTTTCTGTTTCTGTTTCTGTTCCTGTTCCTGTTCCTGTTCCTGTTCCTGTTCCTGTTCCTGTCCTGTTCCTGTCCTGTTCCTGTTCCTGTTCCTGTTCCTGTTCCTGTTCCTGTTCCTGTTCCTGTTCCTGTTCCTGTTCCTGTTCCTGTTCCTGTTCCTGTTCCTGTTCCTGTTCCTGTTCCTGTTCCTGTTCCTGTTCCTGTTCCTGTTCCTGTTCCTGTTCCTGTTCCTGTTCCTGTTCCTGTTCCTGTTCCTGTTCCTGTCTGTTCCTGTTCCTGTTCCTGTTCCTGTTCCTGTTCCTGTTCCTGTTCCTGTTCCTGTTCCTGTTCCTGTTCCGGTCCTGTTCCTGTTCCTGTTCCTGTTCCTGTTCCTGTTCCTGTCTGTTCCTGTTCCTGTTCCTGTTCCTGTTCCTGTTCCTGTCCTGTTCCTGTTCCTGTTCCTGTTCCTGTTCCTGTTCCTGTTCCTGTTCCTGTTCCTGTTCCTGTTCCTGTTCCTGTTCCTGTTCCTGTTCCTTTCCTGTTCCTGTTCCTGTTCCTGTTCCTGTTCCTGTTCCTGTTCCTGTTCCTGTTCCTGTTCCTGTTCTGTTCCTGTCTGTTCCCTGTTCCTGTTCCTGTTCCTGTTCCTGTTCCTGTTCCTGTTCCTGTTCTGTTCCTGTTCCTGTTCCTGTTCCCTGTTCTGTTCCTGTTCCTGTTCCTGTTCCTGTTCCTGTTCCTGTTCCTGTTCCTGTTCCTGTTCCTGTCTTCCTGTTCCTGTTCCTGTTCCTGTTCCTGTTCCTGTTCCTGTTCCTGTTCCTGTTCCTGTTCCTGTTCCTGTTCTGTTCCTGTTCCTGTTCCTGTTCCTGTTCCTGTTCCTGTTCCTGTTCCTGTTCCTGTTCCTGTTCCTGTTCCTGTTCCTGTTCCTGTTCCTGTTCCTGTTCCCTGTTCCTGTTCCTGTTTCCTGTTCCTGTTCCTGTTCCTGTTCCTGTTCCTGTTCCTGTCCTGTTCCTGTTCCTGTTCCTGTTCTGTTCCTGTTCCTGTTCCTGTTCCTGTTCCTGTTCCTGTTCTGTTCCTGTTCCTGTTCCTGTTCTGTTCCTGGTTCCTGGTTCCTGTTCCTGTTCCTGTTCCTGTTCCTGTTCCTTTTCCTTTTCCTGTTCCTTTTCCTGTTCCTTTTCCTTTTCCTTTTCCTTTTCCTTTTCCTTTTCCTTTTCCTTTTCCTTTTCCTTTTCCTTTTCCTTTTCCTTTTCCTTTTCCTTTTCCTTTTCCTTTTCCTTTTCCTTTTCCTTTTCCTTTTCCTTTTCCTTTTCCTTTTCCTTTTCCTTTTCCTTTTCCTTTTCCTTTTCCTTTTCCTTTTCCTTTTCCTTTTCCTTTTCCTTTTCCTTTTCCTTTTCCTTTTCCTTTTCCTTTTCCTTTTCCTTTTCCTTTTCTTTTTCCTTTTCCTTTTCCTTTTCCTTTCCTTTTCTTTTCCTTTTCCTTTTCCTTTTCCTTTCCTTTTGCTTTTCCTTTTCCTTTTCCTTTTCCTTTTCCTTTTCCTTTTCCTTTTCCTTTTCCTTTTCCTTTTCCTTTTCCTTTTCCTTTTCCTTTTCCTTTTCCTTTTCCTTTTCCTTTTCCTTTTCCTTTTCCTTTTCCTTTTCCTTTTCCTTTTCCTTTTCCTTTCCTTTTCCTTTTCCTTTTCCTTTTCCTTTTCCTTTTCCTTTTCCTTTTCCTTTTCCTTTTCCTTTCCTTTCCTTTTCCTTTTCCTTTTCCTTTTCCTTTTCCTTTTCCTTTTCCTTTCCTTTTCCTTTTCCTTTTCCTTTTCCTTTTCCTTTTCCTTTTCCTTTTCCTTTTCCTTTTCCTTTTCCTTTTCCTTTTCCTGTTCCTTTTCCTTTTCCTCTTATTTTTTCCTTTTGCTCTTTGCTTTTTTTCGGTTTTATTACTTTCACGGGGCGGTCACCAAATTTTTAAATTCCCGATTTTTTTCTAGATTTCTTGGTATACTGATCAAATTCGTCTCTGTTTTCAATTGTGCTGATCATTATTAGTATATCAATTTCTAATCCTGATTTTTTTCTTCCATTTTAATAACGATTTCTCTGAATAAAATATAAAAAAAATTAAAAAAAAGTAGATCCGAAATGTAGCCAAGTTGTAGACAAAATACATGTATCTGTCAAAAGATAGAGTGGAATTATAAGATGAAACACACAAATACTCTTTTGATTTTTTATATGTGATTCTTCTTAGAGATCTTGAAAACTTTTTTTTCCCTTTTTAACCTTTAATGCAACGGAGTCACACTTCTGTTAAAGCTTCTTTGTATATCGCTATGGTACCAATTATTTGAGCTCTTTAGTAGAACACTTTTACGTTCATGAATACAGAATATATTACTATACCACGGTGCTCTCATGACCGTTATTGACAGAAAAAAAATCTCCATCAAATCTTTGTTCATCAGACGTTTTCTATAGTTAGGCTGCATGTCTGGGACAAATTCAACGAAAATCTGAAATATTTAAACGGATTTTTATTGGTCGTGATTATCAGAAGAAATATACCATCAACATTTGTTTAAAATTTATTTGTAACTTCTTGGTGAAGTTCTGAATGAGAAAATAAACAAAATATGGAGTTACGCCCTTTTGGAGGTGTCACCATTGAAGACACTAATTTTAATATATTAATTAAGCATTGTAATACCGTTAAGCATATTCAAATGTTTTCAATGACATATTGATCTTATATGCCGCAAAAGTCTTTCATAGTTAATTTTTTTTTTCATAGCCTCAAGTGCTATGAGGCATTACGGAGCCAATTTTATCATGTAACCGAATTAGTTTTTATACAACAATATTCTGGATAGTTTGATGAAGCAATGAACTCACGATTCAGATAGTTGAACATGATCACAAAAATATTTATAGTGGTGTAGAGTGCCATTGTATGACCAATAGTGCTATTGAGGTTCAAGTTCTGGGTCAGTACAAAGTTAACTAGAACAGCAGAGGGGCAGCTGTATGGATTATAGCAATATGCTATGACTAATAATAACATTACAGAATTGGCTCCGTTATGCTCTATATCACTCGAGCCTGTGAAAATTCATTCAATTGTGAAAGACTTTGTCGGCATGTTAGTGAAATGTGTCATTAAAAAATTTGAACATGCTTACCGGTACTAGAATGCCCAATTGATCTATTAGTGAATAATAGTTACACTTTGTCTGAAGTTGTATTTACCATACGGAATTTTCAGGAATGTACGTATATGGCCTCCAAATTTGTTCACATAGAGAGAATCTATGCATTTTAAACAATCTATTATTTCCGAATAAGCGTTCACATTACTGAGTTGAAACTCTGCTCTGAATAGGTAAACTCTAAGGAATTTTTTTGAAATTTTTTGATTTAAAAAAAATCATGGTTATTAGAAAACAACTGAATGCTTTTGTTAATTGAAATTAAATAAAAGCATTTTTGAAACTTTTTGGGGACAGCATTTGAAGTTGAAACGTAAATTCTAGGTTGCCGGCTATCTGAGTCTTAATCTGCAAACGTTTCGATTTATTTTACCATTTATTGTGTTCTTCTTCTAGGAAAAAAATGATCAATCGTTTTTGTCCTTGTTGATTGAGCTATTGTGAATACTGCACAGCTAAATCAATAAGGACAAAAACGATTGACCATTTTCCCTTGACCATTTTCCAAAGGCTACAACAAATGACCGAAACGTCGAACAAAATAAATTAAAACGTTCGCAGATTATAACTATTTTTTTTATGTTTGAATCAATTTTCCGTTTCTTATTTGAAATAAATCTAAGGTAAGTTTCTGCCATACTTTCTGGAAATATTTAAAATAACGTCTCTTTTTGTTTTTATTGAAAGGTGAGTAAAAAATAAATGATAGACGAAACAAATCAATTGATATAACTGAAAAAAAAAACAAAGTTTCAGGCAAAAATGCAAGAAAAATCGTTGGGCGTATGATAATGACTACTTCATTTGTTGCGTGAGCCCGATTTCTTTGAAACAGGACAAGTGTACAATTATTTCTTCCGTATATCCTGGCCCTTAAGCCTACACTTAAGCGCTATCTTTCGCTCCAGAATTTTCTCCTGTTCCTGTTTCGTATGATGTTCAGAGACTTCCACGTATTATAGTTCTTTGGATTTCGTAAAAACATTCACTAAAAATTCTCAAACACAAATTTTACGGAAAATTCATCAACAGTAAATGTCGTGATTTATTGAAACCTGAGAGAGAGGAGACTGCTGGCTTAGATTGCGGGCTCCCCAAAAGTCAAGGGAACCTGCCAACAACTATCACTGGAAAAACGCACATTCGAAGGGCAGAGCGTGAAAAACTGTTAACATTAGAGTAAACGTAATTAAAATTTTGCTAGGTGTTTCCCGATGATTTTACATGAATGATTTTGACCAAAATAAGTTTATCTGACCGTTGTGCACAGCACAAGAATTAAAGGAATAAGGCAAGCAAAAATGTCAACTGTCAATGAGCTGTTTCCTCTCTCTCTCTCAGATTGAAACCATCGTCAATTGGGCTTGCTATTTTCCACCTCTCTCATCTCGAATCAACATCACCCCGCAGCATCCAAATGATTGCGTATCATTTAATTAACTCAATCCGATCTGGGCCTATCGCAACGCACTCATCGAGTCATCACCAATACGCCCTAATGACAATCCTCGTCGCAATACCACCTGTTGAGGCCGGAAGGATTTGATTAAATATTCCGGTCTCCGAAGCCGTGAGCCGATGGCTTTCCGTAGCTAAGCCAGGCACTGGGAAGTAACAGTCAGTGGTAGTCAAATACTGCCACTAACTAGAGGATAGATTGAAATAAGCCCTCAATCGTCGTCATTTGCTGTTGTAGCCGGCCTCTGGCGGAACGTAGACGAGTTCGGCAGTTTTGTTGTGTTTGGATCATCATTACGGATGTCGGTTTCGTCGTCTCTTTGTTTTTCTTGAATTAAGATTGGTTAGGGTTGGTTGGTGTCAGCAAATGTGCTATAGAGTGAAGTGTGGCAAAGTTCGAATGGAGCTAAAATTTCTTTGTGAGATTTTAAGGTTCTTCTGCGTTTATGGGCGTTCTTTCAAGAAAATTGGAAGTCGTAAGACTCCAAAGACATTGCCAAAGGCCACTGTTCATACAAATTTGATTTGTATGGACAGCACCTAAGGTCGAAATTTTGCCCCACTTTACTCTATCAGTTAGTTGTATTACCATCATGTAGGCGGGTAAATTTACCTACTCGCTGTTTCATTAGAAAATTATGCAAATGTTCTAATTAGTTTATGCCTGCTGAAGTGTTTCCGAGTACCTAGTATGAATCCGAACCCTCAATCCATCGAACCATGTGTCGGTGGTTTCTGATCAAACGTTGATTAGGTCCTATTTTGGATTCCAAAATGATCACATCATTGTCCGATTGCCGGAACGGTTTTTGGTGGTGTGACCAACTACATTTGTTTTGCTGACGGACTTCCGATCGGAATTCATTATTCAGTCCTCCTTCTCGGGAATCGATGCACAGAGTAACGACAGACAAACGGACGTATCATTCCGATAGTCTTCTTTATAAAATTTAACTTGCTAGGGGGTCTTATTTTCCCGACTTGAACAAATTCCAATCTAAAGGGATTCAGGACTTCTACTCTTCAAATGCTGGAAATCTCCGGGAACCTGGGATTGAACAAAATTATTTCACAACTACAAAGTGTTAAACGGTCAAAACTTAACCGAAGTGTAAAGTTTTGATTTATTCATGGATCAGCTTTAGAACAGGCCTGCTCTTACTGTAAGGCCTGCGAAGAGTTCCAGGAATTACAAGCAGAATTCTTTAAAAATCCTAATTGTTAAATTCGCACAACTCTTAATATGATTCAAGTTAAATATTGGGCAGGATTCTCCCAGAATCATTGTCATGAGTTTTATGAAATGCTTGAGCAGGATTCTTTCAGAAACTTCAGTAATATCGTTGACAAGATAAACACTGAATCTGCAACTCAAAACTCACAAAATCACGGGCAGGGTATTCTCATAATCTTAAGAGAAATTCTGATGGTATTCTGAGCAGAATTCAAACAAAATCCTAGACCGAAAATTTAAGGATTCTGGAAAGGATTACAAAATTAATCTTCGGCAAAACTCTAACAGAATTTTGAACATAATTTTCATAGCATCCTGCACAAGGATTTCATTGAATTCTGAGCAAGATTCTCTCAAAATATTAGTAACGAAATTCTCTAGATTTTCACGAAATTCAGGACATCATTCCACTAAGTCCTGGCTCCGGGGCAAAAGATATGTAGATTTATGACATGATTTGGAGTAGATTTCTATCAAAATCTTGAACTCCATTCTAATGAAAATCGAGGCAAGATTCGTAGAAAAAGAAATACCCTGTATAGTTAACGTAATCCTTGACTTTCCTGGGCATAGAGTATCATCGTACCTGCCACACGATATACGAATGCGAAAATTACAACTTGGCATAGAAATTTCTCAGTTAACAACTGTGGAAGTGCTCATTGAACACTAACCTGAGAAGCAGGCTTTGTACCAGTGAGGACGTAATGTCAAGAAGAAGAAGAAGTTAACGTAATCCTAAGTACAGTTCTCACATAATCTTCGAGAAGCTTCTGTGAGATGCTGACTGTTGTCAGATTGCACGAAAATGGATTTATTTGTGGACTAAGAAAAATATGGCCCGCCACCAATTACTGTTACTGATGTTTGGCCCGCGATTAGGCAGGCCTGCTTAACAACTAGTTTCAATTATCATATCGAAATCGTTTGCCAAACAATTTGTCATTCTTACGGCCACAACAGGGATGGTAGCAGGTCTCTTCTAAGCAACGTGCTTAATATTTTTAAGCAAGTCTCGAAAAAGTCTCTACTTTGAAACGATGATCTAGAAAGCCTGTTCTTTAATAAAAATGCACTCAGTTTCTTCTTCGAATTTTCTACTTGTAATGGATCCGTGCAAAATTGAGTGTGTTTCCGAAAGTAAACCGTAAACCGAACGACTTAGTGAAGACGGGGTAAGAGCGCCCGCCGGGGTAAGACGGACCACCTTCAGTTTGGCATGAAAATGGCGGTTTTCTTAAAAGTTTACCAAGCACTTTTCATGAATACAAGATTTTTGACATTCCGAACAATTTAGGATGGTATTTACATTAAATTTTTCATACCAAATATCAAAAACAAAGATTCTGCTCGTCAATATTGAATTTGATCTAAATTTGACAGATGGTCACTTAAGCATTTCGGAAGGGATTTTTTTAAAAAAACATAACAAATTACCCGTCCATGCATCAACAGAAATGTGAAATATGCTTCAGTGAAGTGAAATATGAATTGTAAATATTTAGCACTGAAATGAGGCCATAGTTGTGAACATTGCGCAAGCGGGGTAAAACCGACCACTGTTGATGGGGTAAGACCGCCACCCCTAATTTATACCAAATAAAATGTCCAAACCATTTTAAAAGTTGTAACTACGATTTATATTACTATTCAAGTAAAATGAAATCAATTTTGTTATAAAAACGAGAAAAATCCATATATATTTCCAAAATATGGGTGTCTCAATGTAAAAATAAGTAAACAGCTAAGTTTTTTAAATTAATTAACCCTAAAAATGATTCGATATCCCCGTTAATCAATGTAGAATTCATAAAACATTATACTTTTCAGAATCTTAGGGAACTGATATATTTTTTCTCAAAACTGTGTTCGAAAAGGGTGGTAGTCGCTTTTACCCCGTGGGTGGGCGGTTTTACCCCGTCGCTAAAAATAATCTTGATAAGACATCACTTTTTCAAGCGTAAAGAAATAAATATTTTTTTACAAGTACAACACCTGTGATATTTTTTGATCATGCCTAAGGCTTCAAAAAACGACATGCTGCGACGAAAAAGGATTTATTAATACTTGGTTTTGACATATAAATTAACATGCTTAGGCGGGCGGTCTTACCCCGTCTTCCCCTACGTCAAAGACACTCACTGTTGTGAAAAAAAAAACAAAGGCTTGTGGTTGCTAGAACTATGCAATATTTTACTTGATTGTATGACATTTGCCAGAAAACCGTTTGCCAGAATCAATTTGCCAGAATGATTTTTGCCAGAAAACCATTCCCCAGAATGTACCATTCGCCAGAAAACCATTCCCCAGAATCATTTTTTGCAATAAATTTTCAACTTTGATATGAAATCTATTAATCGAAAAATTTATGGAAAACTTAAGGCCACCGAAGTATTAAAAATTGTTATTTGAGTATTTTGATTATATGTACTTACATTGGGGTGCAGAGCTACTTGGGCACTTCCATGATTTACTTTGGTTAAGAAAGTGTTTCTCGGTCGAATTATGTAAAACTTTGCGATAAGAAGCACTTGAATGCGACGCATATTGTGGCCAAATATGAGCCCAGTAACTTTAAAAAACACTACATAGTGAATCAAAAGTATCGCGAATAGGATCCAGCTCCTTATTTGTACTTATAGCACGAAACAGTGTATAACCAATTTTCAGATAATTTAATCCAGAAGAGTGGACTACTAACACTGCATAGCTACTGCAAAAACTGAATTGGACTTTAGCATCCCTACTACAGCAACATAACATTCGCGTCGTGGATGTTGCGTCAAATCATATTTCAATCTTGTAATATAAAAACAAGTATAAAACAACGTGATTCGTCGAACTATGTTGTAACTAAATAAAATTTTGTTACAATCTTTCGCATACAATTTTATGCAATTTTCATAACGTGAAAGATATATGGGGGAACTGTCACCAGATTTCCATTTTTTGCTGCATAACTGACCTGAGAAAAAAAAGCTAACATGTTAGGCAAACATACTTTTAGTTGAATGGATATTTGACTGAAGAGTATATCTTTGAGAAATATCGCAAAACAATCAAGAGAACCGTCTTTCATTAAAATAAGGAAGAATTTTATTTGAAATATCATCAGCCTGGCGCCAATTATTATTTGTATAACTCAAATAAAGAAGACAAAATTCAGCTAAACGTCCTTTCAGTCATATATCTGAATGAATTATTCAAAAAAAAAAAAAAAAATAATAACGTTAAACTTTTGTTATCTCGAAAATAATTTTAAACCACGTATGTTTTAGTTATAAGATAGATTTATATCATTTGCGACAGACTGCTCAAAAATTCTTCAATTTTCAGTATTTGCCCTGATTGTAAGTTTCAACTATCTGGTACCGTATATATTCAGAAATCCTTTGGAGGACTGCCACGTCGGCATTTTTTGTTATATTCAGTCAATTGAGATTTTGGTTTTTTTTGTGGGTAGGTAATTGGTAGGTAATTGAGATTTTTGTTTTCGGAATCACTCGCTTGAAGATTACAAATCATATGAATGTCATGGTTAAAAAATTAAACATGGCTTCTTTATTTGGAGACAGGAATTGATTCAATTTTACGATTTTTGCATTTCATTATTTTGTTTCAATCCACAATGCAGAATTTTTATTCCCACCTGTGTTTTATTTAATATTTTCAATCACTGTATTTATTGAAAACTGTGATGACAGAATATTGTTGATATAATTTTCAACAAGTTTTTAGAACAATTAAGAAGAACAGCCAATGATATAAAGAAGGGTGAATCTCCTATGAAGCATATAAGTTCTTGTGTAAATTAGTTCTAAAGAACAGCTTAATACTCACAGAAGGGAAAATCTTCAATAGAATATTGAAAATAGAATTGTCTTTAATGAATGTTATAGAATAGTCTGAAAGATGATCATTACAGCATTGAAAAATTTTTAATTTTGCGAAAATTATGAAAAGCTCGAAAGCCTATGATATTTTCCCGTGGCAAAATGAACACCATGCTATTTACCGAGAAAAAAGCAAATTTGATTGAATTTTTATCACGTACGGACGAATTAGAGTATGAATCGGACTGTTCGGGTTGATAAGGAGGTCAATTGAAGTGAAAATGTCAACGCAACCTAAGATTATAGAAAACCACGTTTGAAAATGAGAACTGACGTAACTTTTAGCTCGGGAGTCTTGAGTTTTTTAGTGAGGTGAATATCGTTATGATATGAAGTCAAATCTGAGAGCTTTGGATTTCTTTTTGAATGGGTTACAATCATTGATGGATATATTTTCGGGAATGCAATGAAAATTCTCAAAAATATTCGTTTTGCCCACGTTTTTTGCATGATGTTCATTTTTCCACCAACAGCTGTTCATTTTACCCGCATAGTGCAGGTAAAATGAACACTTGCATCGTTTTTTGCTAGCGATAAAAATATGTGAAAATTTAACTATTTCAGTCTGAATTTGTGATACTGCTATAGAAAACATCCCTATTTTTGATGTTGTGCGATAGAACTTTACAATTTCCTCGTTCTTCTATCAAAAACAGGATGATATCCTTACCACCCCTTCCCCTACTATAATTTGCTAAACATTTTATCACATAAAAGGGTGAAAATCTTACGAAACACTTACTTACACGCCTAAGTATTGCTATGTGAAGCTTAGTAATGAAGAAATATTATTTTCTGGGGAATGGTCTTTCTGGGGAATGGCTTTCTGGGGAATGGTCCATTCTGGCAAATGGTTTTCTGGCAAACGGCTTTCTGGCAAATGGTTTTCTGGCAAATGTCATACAACCTTTTACTTAGTACAATTCAAGGGATCGTAGCAACCCGATCCAGCAGAAGGACGATTAAGTTGTAAAACGTTTTAGTTACTGTCAGAGGTCTGCAAGACTACAAACGCGATGCAAAAACCTCTGCTGGCAGCTCTCACCCCTAGCAGAGAAGTGAATAATTGCTTACATTTAGAACGTTCTTCTTTCAGCATTGACTGTTTCTTGAACTTACACTAAAGAGCTAATTATTTGTATCTCAATGATGATTTATCTTTCTTCAAGAATTAGCAGAATAGGATCTTTGGACCTCATTACAAATGCATGCTAACTGAAGTTCACTATTGTTTCAATTTCGGCCAAACGGCATTCGGCCAAATGGCATTCGGCCAAATGACCCGGAACCAATGGGCCCAAACAAAACCCTGCAAAATTTTGAAATTCTTAAAAATCGTTCAGCTACTCGGCAAGCGACTTGAAGATTAGTATGGGAAAATTATTTATTCAGCATGCGGAAACGAACCTTTTCAAAAATAAATAGAAAAAGGTACCCATGATTTGCCATTTTTTATTTTGGCACCACGGTGCATTTTATGTAGGAAAGTGGGTGGCAGCCGTCTTCCGCATCACCGCCCCCTGGTTGGAGGTGCCAAGTAGTTGTTGAAACTAGTTTTGCATCAATGTTAAATATGCTGGAGATTTTCACTAGATAGAAGAACGGTGTCTTCAGCAAAGTTTTTTCAGGTTGAAAATTACTGTCAATCAAACATTTTGTAATCTAAGATGGCGGCCTGGAGAACAAGATAGTGACTTCCAGTTCATAAAAATATTTGTATCTGAAGATCCTGATCATTTAGAAGCATGATTTTTTCTACAGGTTGAAAATTGCTATCAATTGAACATTTTGGAATCCAAGATGGCAGCCTAGAAAACAAGATGGCGACTTCCAGCTCATGAAAATCATCGTTTCTCAAGTTCCTGATTATTTAAAAGGAAGATTTTTTCGACAAGTTTGTTCAGGTCGAAAATTGCAGTCTATTAAACATTTCGGAATCCAAGATGGCGGCCTAGAAAACTAGATGGTCACTTCTGGTTCATGAGAATCATTGCAAGTCCAGTTCTTGGTCATTTAGAATTGAACGTGTTCTGCGAAATTGAACCTGTATTTGATTAGATATTCCCGTTGTAACTGACCCATATCTGTGTGCTATACATAACTGTTGGGTAACTGTATACGAATAAAAAAAAAATGATGCGACTTTAGCAACTTCGAAACGTTTACGATTTACCTGTTCTACAATAACTATTTGATGTAGTTTGGAATAGTTCGTCTTTTATATTTAACAGCCTAGTTAAAATGGACTTGAATATGGTCTCAAATCTCTTAGCGAAAACAATTTTTGCAAACTGGAACCATTTTTGTAATCTAAGTCAGAAATTTTCATAGAACGTTAAATGCAACGCCCTATAAATGTTACGTTATTCATTAAATTTTATTCGATTTATACAGTCGCTCCACAGTTATGGATAGCTCACAAATATTGATCAGAGTTGGATTAAACGGAGAATATCTCATCAGATTGAGTTGCAATTGCGCAGAACACATTTTATCTACGTGAACCATAGACCTATACAGCATCGCAATAAATTATAATATGCTTAAGCACATTATTTCCGTCCGTGGGAAATTAAATGGCAACCACCCCAGACAACCAGAATGTACGTATAACGAAATCACCTTTTGCGATATGCGATGCTTATATGCGCAAAGTTTCACGTATAAAATGTTGCGAAAAGGCCTTATACGTACAGAAGTGGAGGCGATATACGTGCATATTTTATATGATGAAAAATAACATGCAATGCGAGTGTGTACTGTTGTTTGTTTGTTTGTTTTATTAACGACACTTTACACCAAACAGGTGCATTCGTGTCAGAGTAAAAATCAATAATTCACAATTCAATTTCATACATAGAGTGTGTACTCTTATGCGCCTTAATTTATCATAACAAAATTGATTTGACAGCTGCTACGGTTTGATCCGACCTACTTTGTACAAGTATACGGGACGAAACGAAATGTACAAATGAACTCAGAAAATAACATTTTATGCGAGGAAACTGTTATGCGACTTCTGGTTGTCTGGGACGTGCCTAGAAGCGTTGATTCATAACTGTGGGCGTGGGGCATTGAAAGCCATACCACAGTTATGAATAAGATAAGATGATTCCGAAAGAAACGATAGAGTGCAGTATCTTGTTTTGCGGGCGAAAAAAACGTCTCTAATGAAAACTGGTTGATTTGTTGATGATTTTTTGTTCAAAATCAAGAAAAATTACAGGAAAATGTGTTCACTGTATTCTATTCTCCAACCAAAACACAGTGAACACATTTTGATCAAATAATTTTCAGTTTTGAACAGAAAAACTGATTTTGAAGTTTCAATGATATCGATGTTTACGATGACGGAGCTTTGAACGTTAACTTTTAATCAACATGTGTCTTACGTGGTTGGTAAAGCGTCACGTGTTCTAGGATGCATTTTTAAGATAGCTAAAAACTTTACTGATGTGTATTGTCTTAAATCACTGACTCTCTTCAAGGTCGACTTGATTGCCCCACTATTTTGGAGCAAATCAACATAAACGTTGCACCCCGTACACTGCGCAACAACCTCATGCTCCGCTTACCGTTGAGATGAACCAATTGTAGTATGCACGGAGCTATTGATGGTTTTCAAGAAACATTTAATCGGATAGCCTCAGAATTTTAATTTGACACTCCCCGACGCACCCTCCGCCGATATTTTTCAAGTTTTTTTTTTGCATACGCCGCTGGTTTGAATGTTTCGTGTAGTATTGACTTGTGTTCACTTTAAGGTTAATTTTGACCCTTTGTTAGTATTAAGACTACAATTAAGTTAGACATCATTGGGGCTGTTGATTGCCCTTCTGATGTATTTAAAATAAATAAACGAAAAGAAAGTATTACTGTTACGGTGATCAGAGGCCGCGGTTTTTCTAACATGTTCAAGCATATTAGCGTTTCTATGCCCCCACGGAGAGATTGTCTCAGGTTGGTCTTTAAACTGGTTCCATAATACAACACTTTCAGCGATAATATCAGGGTAACCTTCTATTACCATCGTTTAAGAAACAAAATCTTCAAGAAGATCTCAATGCCTGTAGTCGACATCACAAAAAAATTGAGTGAAGGAAGTGGGTAGCAGCGTCTAAAACGAAACTTTACTACATCCTTGTTTTGTTCATATTATAGCTGTCCTTTTCATAATAAATTCACCCTTCTTTTTGAAATAGGCTGTTCTTCAGAGCATTGCAGTGTAGCTGTGTTAATCTCATCAAAATCAGAGGACAAACCCAAACGAAACTTACGTAGTATGTAAAAATTGTTTTATGAAAATCCAGTTCCTTTTTTATCTCCTAATATTTGAAAAATTCATTGTTAAGCCAAGCTTATTTAATACTCATAAGGAATCGTACAATTTTCTCCCCACCTTCTAATTATAATTAGTTTCAAAATGTTATGGATTTGAGGTAATGGCGTTCGGGGTAATGTCATTTGGGGTAGTGTCATAGAGTTCTAACACATGATTCGTTTTGATCCATAATAAGGACTCTCCTTTCCTTCAACGTTTCGAAATTTGATAGAAATCAACACTTGTTCGTAAATAATCGCGAATTTTGATGTGTATTCCCCAAAACAACTATATTGTGCAGTGCCTGGGAGGCAATTTTGTTTTGTACCATGAGTTTTTGATCAGATTTAATTTCTAAAATTGACCCTTAGTTGATTTATAGCTGTGGAGTGACTGTACTTTATTATCGATGTAACCTCAAAAAAGAAAACCGACTTTCGATTATATGAAAATTTTTAGATCCATTCATAATAAATATTTTGGCAATCCATCAACTGCAATCGAGAGCTGGAATGCTCAAGTTTTCTTCGAAAAAAACTATCAAAGTTACCCCATTTTACGGTAGATTAAATCGACATAAAACTATTGATTGGTTGACAAAAACCCTTGGAACCCTGATTTTTTTTTTGCAGAGGCGCGATTGAATCTGAACAGCTCCGAACACGTTCACGAATCACTTTAGCTTCGTTTACTCGCTAGCACACTCGCGAAGGTTCTATTGTGTTTTGGTCCGGATCAGCAGACATGTTCGCCACTTTCACTTGTAAGGGTTAATCATATGTCCATTCCCTTGCTACCGTAAGGACGAATTCGAAAAAGTTCTTATCTGATGAAGAATGTTTAAATTGATTCTAACAACTACAGAGTAGTTCCATATAACTGTCATTGTACTACGTATGGTCAGAAGGCAGGTCTTATGTTTATATTAAAATTTCGATAATTCTCGGGATTTTCTGTATTCTGGGATCCGAGATTTCTAAGATCCTCTAGTTTCAATGTTTGTTCGTGACTCTGATTGTGACCGTAAATTAAAAAAATCGATATAGAATTCGCCAACGATGCGTCCATTTGTCTGTTCCTCGAAGGTAACAAATGTCCGTTATCAGCCGGGGCAATCGTTTCGATGTAGTCTGACCAATCCGTGAGGGTCCACCATGAACTTTGGAATCAACCAATCGGCATGCATGGACGAAGGACTAATTTATGGCCGAAGAATGAACATCCGGTCAACCGGTGCAGACTTCTCTGGGAACATGTAGTCCAGACAAGCGCAAACGACCACCTCGTGACAAATGGCCAATTCGATGGTTCTCCAGCTTGTATGGCAAGCATTACTGGGGTAGCACTCGAGTTTGTTTGTTAGACGTGGCAACACCCCACGTCACACTAAAAGGCCGGGTGATTTGCCTTCATATGGCCAGTCATGTGTTAGGGGAACTAGGTGTAAAATGCGCTGTTGGGGTGAACCGCGCCATCGCAATATTTTAAGATAAAAGACGTTTTGATCAAATATGATCAATTCATGTGACTTCTTTACCAATTTGAACGCATCTTACGACAAAGTAATAGTATCTGCTGTATACATAAGATTTTAGAATTTGCCACAAAAAAAGGTTGGAAGCGCATATTACCCCGTCCTCCCTATACCATTGATGGCAAGTTCAACTCGGAAGCAACAAAGTTCGAAGCCATGGGGTTGATAAATTATGATGCTCTTAAATCTCGGTTAGATCTGTCCGGACGTTTGCGAATATCAAACGGCGATTCCGAAGATTGATTCGAACCGACCTCTACTGCGCTCCTTCCAATTAGATGAAATCCCATCGAGTATAAAACTAACAAAGTAATCACTTTAGCCAATGTAATTATTTTCCACTTAAAACTTACCAGATGAAAATTTTAATGAGGCAACAAATCTTGATGCCAAGAAAACCTCAACACCTTCGCCTCCACCGGATCAACCGCCCGTCGACATTTTAGAAGCGTGCTGAACTCCTTGTGGGCAAAAGTTTTTCTCCTGTGCCGATCCTTTTTTTTGTTGTAACTTTTCTTGAACGAGGATTGCGGTGCATTCCTTTGGTATGGGTGGATTCACACGCTACCCAGACCAGACGACCGGGTGGGAAACTTAGTTTGTCGTTATAAAATTTACCGTCAGTTCAGAAGAGAAACCACACCGGCCTCGTCGTTAGAGGTAAGGAAGTTGATACAAAATAAGCGAGTGTAATTATATTGCTTTTTATAGCCATGGGAAGAAAGTTCTGGAAGAAAAACAATTAAGGGTTCAATGTGCCCTTTTTCCGAAGGCTGTCCACGAAGATATTGCGTTATTTAAGACATATTTAAAAGTATGCAAACTTTGCATGAGCAAACGTTTTCATTTTGTGATTGTAGTCATTGTTCCGATAAAAACATGATGATATTTCGATGTGTTGTCATCACACGAGCGTTGTTAATGCAATTTTTATGTTAGTTGGTTGCATTTCGTATTGAAGTTAAACTTATGGAGATATTTTATTATCATTTCATTTTCTAGGTCAATCCAATAAATACACTACACAAATACGTTAGCTAAGACTAGTTAGATATAATAAAACTTGCTTTAAAAGAAAAAAGAAAACATTCAACACTGAGAATGACTAGTGCTAATTTGATCAAACCTAAAACAAGAAAAATAATTGAAAAGTAACCGTTAACATCCATTCCATAAAAACTGAAAATTGAAAACAACACCGTAAACAAGTGATGCCAATATCATAACGAGATCAGTAAAGTCAAGACACACATAAAAACAGAACCATTCTCGTAAAAACCGGGTTAACCATCATTGCCACAGGAGCATTCAATTTCGCATCTACTTGGAGAAGACAGAGATCAAGAACAGGGATGATAGAAATGCTATTAGTTAGTAGAATCACATCCAGAATGCACGCCTCTAGAGGGGGTGAAAAGGGGGACTTTTCCAAAGTAAAAGACAGAGGGAACTAACGAACCAACCAACCAATCAACAAGACAGAAACAAAGATAGAGAAAGTGTGTGTTTTGTTCGGTTACGGTACCATTTATAGTTTGAGTTCAACATTCGTTCGCTTGCATTCAACATCGAGAGGGGCCTCATCAACTTGCTTCTGCGGGTGTGCCAAGAACACTTTCCTCCAGCCTTCCTTCTCTTGTTGCTTCTTGGCACTTGGCAGAAATCGGTGTGGGGCTAATTTCGACTGTGAGCAGAGCAGAGGTCCCTGTTTTGTGTTTTTGTTTCTACACTTAAACTTTCCGCTTTTGTGTTTTTGCGTTTTCAAGTTAGATCGTACGGAAAAGGGTTAGCACTTTGGACTATATTTACACGGGAGCATAGTCTTTTGTGTTGGCGAAGAGTTTGTGTTTCAGTGCTTGGAGTGTGATTTCAGTTTGCGAAAGATGGGAAAAGAGTGTCGTGTGTTTGTGTTACTCTGAGGAAGAGTGTCAACTTGTAAGTGTCTTCAGTGCTTTTCAAACAAACTTGTCTGAAAATAAACAAAGAGAAAGAGAGAAAATGAGGAGAGGTATGATTTAAAACAAATTTTTAATCGGTCAAGTTAGTCTTAAACATTCTGTTCATGAGCCTTAGTTTCTATTCTATAGCCTTAGCAGTCCAAAATAACGTTCTCAATCACAATGTTTGTAAATGGATGCCTGTATAGATTCATAATATGTACATGATCGTTCGGGTGTCCCAAGAATATATCAATGTTCGAAACGTCGTGATGTTTAACTCTAGAATGACAGAATGACAGAATGCTTTTTCATAGCAAGAACAATTGAATTGCTTTAAAACGACTATTAAGTAATTCCACTAGATCAATTGATTAAAATAATCATATTTTGACGCGTTTACCAAATCTTTTTGAAACCTAACTTTTTTTTCAATATTTTTTTATTTTTAATTATATTTTTGAGTATTTAAAAATTACTCGAAACATATGTCTAGATTTCACCAGAAATTCTTCTAAAGATTCCTCCATAAATTTCTCGAGGTTAATCTCTACCGTAATCCATACAGTGATTTTTCCTGGGATTTTACTAGTGGTTTTGCCAGAGATTTCTCCAGGAAGATCTTTTGTTCGCTACTAGGTTTTCTAGACTTATTCCAATAGGGCTCCAAAACCACTTTCAGCTATTCGTTCAAGAATTTTGCTTGGAAGTCCTCCAAGGATTATTCCAGAAATTTTTGCAGGGATGCTTGTAGCGATTTCCCCAGGAGTTTCTACCGGAATGCCTCCAGTGATTCCTCCAGTTAAATCTTTACGGATTTTTCTTCAGGAACGTCTCAAGGATTCCGCAGCGAAATTTTTCAGGAATTATTGCAGAGATTTTAAATTTCTCCTAGGATTGCTCCAGATATTTCTACAGTAATTTCTCCAGAGTTTTCTTTAAATAATCCTTTTGAGACTCCTCTAGGAATTACTCTTGAGATTTTCTCCAGGAGTTCTATCATTAATTCGTCGAAAACTCATGTAGAAATTCATCTAGGGTTTCTACAAGAAATATCTACTGGGATTTCTTAGGGATTTTCTTCAGGAATTCTTCCACTGATTCCTCCAGAAAAATCTCTACATAAATTTTTCAATTTTTTTTCACAGATGAGTAATTCCTCTCTGCAGAGATTCGTTTTAGGCCTCCAAAAAATCCTCCAGGGATTCCTCCAAGAATTCCTCTAAAAATTTCTCTAGAGAAACGCCTATTATTTCCTTCAGGGTCTTCATCGAAAATAATGACGGTATATCTTATTGAATGACTTTTCCGCCCAACAGAAAAAACATATACTTAATTCATAGAAGATTAGCTTGTTTTTTGTTTTTAATTATGAATCGTGGTTTACGGCTAACCAGCCGAGTGGAAGTTTAACAACTACCGAAAGCTAAACATTACATATATTTTGCAATTGGATTAAATGGACAAATTGATGTGAAGTTTTGCGAAAAAGTTACACGTCTTCTCAGTGAGAATCGAACTCACGACTCCCCGATCTCTAGTTAGCGCGCGTTACCACTACGCCATGAGAGGACTCATGAACGCAGAAGTTAACCTGAATTCGATTTCAGCTCAATAACTGCGTTCATGAGTCCTCTCATGGCGTAGGGGTAACGCGCCTAATCTAGACATCAGGGAGTCGTGAGTTCGATTCTCACTTAGAAGACGTGTAACTTTTTCGCAAAACTTCACATCAATTTGTCCATTTAATCTAATTGCAAAATATATGTGATGTTTAGCTTTCGGTAGTTGTTGTTGAACACCGCTAGCGCATGACGGCTCACCATAGTAGCATGTCCGAAAGAACTTGAAACTATTGAGAACCAGAGCTACAGGTCCAAAGCCCTGATAAAGGTGGATGGTTGTTATGGCTATGACCGTGGTCATCATGTAAAGAACAAACGAACAATGCTGTATCGTGTCAGCACCGAGGAGGCAGCCCCTCTAGCACGATGTAGGTAGCGCAACCCTGGTAAGGTGGCCTAACGAAGACTCTTCACCAACCAAGAAAGGCAAAAGTAGAGCAAACGGATTGATTTTACGGCAACAGACCCAGCAGCGAATAAAGGACATCGATTGGAAAGTTGGATCTTGGAACGTGAGAACTTTGAATGAACCCGCGCGTGTTGGGCTCCTGGCTCGTGAACTGCGGAATGTCAGCGTGAACGTGGCAGCTATCCAGCAAATACGCTGGCCGAGAACCGGAGTACACGAATTCCGAGCGGTGGACCCCATCGCCAAAACTTCATTCAAGTACCACATCTACTACAGCGGTGGCGACAGAGCAGAACATGGAGTTGGCTTCATAGTGATTTGGAAGCAGATGAAGCGAATTATTCGGTGGAAACCGGTAAGCGACCGAATCTGTACGTTGAGAATGAGGGGAAAGTTCTTCAACTACAGCCTGATCAGCATATATGCGCCAACGAACGATAAGTCCGATGACATGAAGGATGAGTTCTATGAGAGCCTGGATAAGGCCTACGGAGAGTGTCCAAAACAAGATGTCAAGATAGTCATCGGCGACGCAAATGCGCAGATCGGGAAAGAAGATTTCTTCCGACCCGTCATTGGAACGGAAAGCCTTCATTCCGTTACCAATGATAATGGCCTGCGGCTAGTGACCTTCGCTGCTGCTAGAGGGATGGCAATCAGCAGTACTTACTTCGCACGAAAGAATATCCGCAAACACACCTGGCGACACCCGAGTGGCGATGTCTGCTCCCAAATAGACCACGTGCTGGTTGATGGGCGACATTTCTCAGATGTCATTGATATCAGGACCTTCCGAGGCCCTAATATCGACTCAGATCATTATCTCGTTGTAGCTAAAATTCGGGCGCGGTTATCCAGCGTCACGAGTTCCACAACAAACAGAACGTTGCGCTTCAATATACAACGCTTGTCGACTGATGGGGTAGCTGCGCAGTACCGTCAGCAACTAGACGACCAGTTGGGAAGAATCAACGTTGCTGGAGACGTCGACAGCCTGTCGGACCCTATCCACGAAGCTGTGACAACAACGGCGAGTGAAGTGATCGGAACTGGTCAACGACGAAGACGAAACGGCTGGTTCGATGAAGAGTGCCAGAGGGTGACAGACATGAAGAATGTCGCCAGAAGCCGTATGCTTGTGGCCGGTACCCGACAGAACAGAGAGCGGTACAGGGCAGCGAGAGCCGAAGAAAAGCGAATCCACCGCATAAAGAAAAGGCAGCACGAAGAAAGAGTGAGATTCTATGCAACGGTTAATGGTGCGCGACACAATACCGTACCAGTGCCCGCCATGTGCAATGATCGAGAAGGGAATTTGCTGACCGATAAAACGGCGGTGGCTGCCAGGTGGAAGGAGCACTTTCAGCAATTGTTGAACGGTGAGAATGGAAATGTAGCGAGTAACAGGATGAACATAGATGATGACGATCAAGCTGTGGACCCACCAACCATAGGAGAGGTTAAAAAGGCTATCAGCGAGCTGAAGAACTGTAAGGCTGCTGGGAAGGACGAGATCCCGGTCGAGCTTCTCAAGCACGGAAGCGAGCAGCTTTACCAGTCGATCCACCGAGTACTGCTGAAAGTATGGGAGGACGAAGAATTGCCCACCGGCTGGTTGGATGGCCTCATTCGCCCTGTCAACAAGAAAGGGCACAGACTGGAGTGTGCCAATTACAGAGGAATTACCCTGCTGAATTCGGCGCACAAAATTCTGTCACGCATCCTGTTTAACAGACTGAGACCGCTCGAAGAGTGCTTCGTCGGCGAATACCAAGCTGGTTTTCGTGAGAGCCGTTCGACAACGGACCAGATGTTTAGCTTGGGAATGATCCTAGACAAATTCCGGGAGTATAACTTGCAGACTCACCATCTGTTTATTGATTTCAAGGCAGCGTACGACTCAGTGAAAAGAAATGAGCTTTGGCAGATAATGTCTGAAAATGGTTTTCCGGCGAAACTAATTAGGCTGATACGTGCTACGCTGGATGGTTCGAAATCAAGTGTTCGGATCGCAGACGAGGTGTCAACCTCGTTCGTGACGTTAGACGGATTGAAGCAGGGAGACGCACTTTCGAATTTACTGTTCAACATTGCACTCGAGGGTGCTATTAGGAGATCTGGCGTGCAGAGAAATGGCACTATTATCACAAAGTCGCACATGCTCCTTGGCTTTGCGGACGATATAGATCTAATTTGAATCGATCGCAGGTCAGTGGAAGAGGCCTTCGTGCCTCTGAAGAGGGAGACAGCGAGGATAGGCTTGACCATTAATTCTACCAAAACAAAGTACATGGTTGCAGGTAGAGATAGAGTCAGGCATGGTGGTGTAGGTGCTGAGGTAGTGTTTGATGGGGATGTGTTTGAAGTTGTTGAAGAATTTGTTTATCTTTGAACACTTGTGACATGTGACAACGACGTTTCCCGCGATGTGAAAAGACGTGTTACGGCTGCGAATAGGGACTTTTATGGACTATGTAACCAGCTCAGGTCCTGCAGCTTGCAAACGGAAACAAATTTTGCCATGTATAAAACATTGATTCTTCCGGTGGCTCTCTACGGGCACGAAGCGTGGACGTTGAAAGAGCCAGATCGGAAAGCTCTCGGTGTTTTCGAGCGTAAAGTGCTGTGGACAATACTCGGTGGGAAACTCGAAAATGGTGTGTGGCGCAGACGCATGAATCACGAGTCGTATCCAGTGTACAAAGATGCGAATATTATCAAGCGTGTAAAATGCGACAGACTTCAGTGGGCTGGTCACTTAGTGCGAATGTCGGAAGAAAGTATTGCGAAAATAATATGCAGCAGGGAACCAGGTAGAGGTCGGCGGCTTCGGGGAAAACCCTTGAATACGCTGGCTGTACGCAGTGGAAGAGGACCTGGTGACCCTAAACGTTCGGGGCAACTGGATAAGTTTCGCCTAAGACCGACGAAGATGGAGCTCTACAATACGCCCGGCAATGGCGTGACGCTACGCTGTAGCCATCAAGGTATCAAGGTATCAAGGTAAATCATTAAGATCTGATATTCAACATTATAAATAAATAGGTAAGCACCGTTTAGAATGTACTGGATGTAACCACTCGGGCTTAATGCCTTAAAGAACCGGCAATAGATTTGTTGGATACTAAACCGTTTCAATTCTATAACAGTAGAGATTAAACATAATAATTTTCTGAAATACGTTCCCAAGGGCTTGACGCATATGTTTAGATACAAATAGACCACTTTGTCGTAAATTTGAGTCATCCTGGGGACCCAAAATGGTTACTTCAAGGGTCAAACAAATGCAGGACACAAGGTTATCCAGTTCAATCGTTTCTTAACAGGTTTACGCTGATGCGTTTTTCTTAGAATTCCTTGATACAGTGGCCACATTATAGCCGATTTAGGAAATTATCTTTATTTTGAAATTTGCGTACCTCCAGGGGCACAGAAATATAGCACCCTTTTCAGCCGACCTGACCCAGTAACCCACCTGAATAACTCCCGAAACATGAATATTCCCGAAATCCTTTGGCCACTTTTAGGAACTAGATATGTGTGCCAGTATAATGACAAAAAAATATTTGAATCCGGTAAGTAGGGGGAGATCCCCCAGTACCGGACAGCACCCAATACCGGACAAAGTCGAAACATTGAGAAATCATGGTCCAATCAAGATGGTGTATTAGTAGAAAAGAAAGCTATTATGGAGACTAATGTTTGCGTAGAACAACACATCCTTGAAATATGCATTCCTTCTAAAAAAAAGTACAAAAGTTTGAAAATTTCAAAAAATATTACGTGTTGTCTTAATTTTGAGCCTATTTAGTAATTGTTTTGAATATTAAAAAATACTTTGGATCACGCAAGCGTATTCGAACATAATCCTATTTTGATAGTATGAATGTATTTTGTACCATAATTGGACTAAATATGGACAAATTACAATTTTGGTTAAGCACCTCCTGTCCCCCAGTTTCGGACAGCCTGTTTTGTTATATGATATCTTTGTAATTATTGCACCAGTGTCTCAAAATACATTCATTTTTCATGGATTCCGTCGATCATGGTATCAAACATGCAATAAAAATAAGGAAAATGAACATTCAGAACAACATCGTAAAATGTGCTATTTTTCATCATATAAGAAAGAGGTTTTTTATGTACATCTTGCTAACTAAGAAATACTCAAGTTGTTCTTGTAAATGTTGCAAATGCATTGAATTGGCAATTATATACTATTCCTATAGTAAACACATTCAATGATGTTCAAATTTACAGAATTCGAGGCATTTCCAGATCTTGTCCGGTATTGGGTGCCACCTTTCATGATCGATCAATTTGGTACTAAAATACATAATCAAAATGCAATGTCAAAATTCATATTTTTATTTTCAAATTTATTTTTGTACACTATAAAAATGATAATATTTATCATAAATGAGTAACACGAGCACATAAAACCAATATTTTACGAATTATGAATTTAGTGGCTTAAGTGTCCGGTACTGGGGGATCTCCCCCTACTCGCTGAGCGGTGAAAATATTAGTAATTTTTCTTTCATTTAGGGCTATACGGGTTAAAGGTACCAGTTGAAACAGGGTACTAATTCAGTAGGGTTATTTGTCTGTTATTTGTTATATATTTATTATTAATCAATTTAATATCATACCTTGTTGGCGCTTTGCTATCATTCAAATTTTTAATTTCAATGTTTTTTTTTGAATTTTTTTAACTCTTTATAACTATAAATTGAGTGGCCCAAACGCAAAGGGGTGTAAGTGACATTTTGGTCGGTTTTGAGTCAAATACATTTTACTACTGTTTTTTTGTTTTACTGTTTACTGTTTACTGTTTTTTATTGCTTCAAATCTTTCTAACGGTATATCTTATTGAATGACTTTTCCGCCCAACAGAAAAAAACATATACTTAATTCATAGAAGATTAGCTTGTTTTTTTGTTTTTAAATATGAATCGTGGTTTACGGCTAACCAGCCGAGTGGAAGTTTAACAACTACCAAAAGCTAAACATTACATATATTTTGCAATTCGATAAAATGGACAAATTGATGTAAAGTTTTGCGAAAAAGTTACACGTCTTCTCAGTGAGAAGCGAACGCACGACTCCCTGATCTCTAGTTAGGGCGCGTTACCCCTACGCCATGGAAGGACTCATGAACGCAGAAGTTAACCTGAATTCGATTTCAGCTCAATAACTGCGTTCATGAGTCCTCACATGGCGTAGTGGTAACGCGCCCTAACTAGAGATCAGGGAGTCGTGAGTTCAATTCTCATTGAGAAGACGTGTATTTTTTTCGCAAAACTTCACATCAATTTGTCCATTTAATCCAATTGCAAAATATATGTAATTGTTGGCAACCCGGACCAGTGAGTTCGGTACCCGCGGTTAAGTACCACCCGCGTCTGCTATCGATAGGGCAATGGGAGAGAGAAACGTCATCTCTGTATGATTATTGGCGAGTCAAAAAGTGCATTATCACGATTTACTGAATTATCAAAATACTTAATTCGTTAACATCCTAAACATTTTGAATTCTAAGTTTGTTAAATGCTAAGTGAATCAATTGTTAGTAAGACTTATAGAAATAAATAATAAATTTGTTATTCTAAGCGTTAAAGTTATAGCACAGATATTTGAATATACGATTGCTAAAAACGAAACGGATGAATTATACACGCAGGACTTTCAAATGTAAGCTAATCTAATATTAAAACACATGAATTAAATAACAAATTAAAATTATTTAAGCATAAAGTTAACTCAGAAACATAAGTACGGGTTTGTCTTAAAGAAGTCCGAAAACGTCGTCCGATCCTATAGCAACAGTAATGAAATACTCATAGAGAAATTTAAATAAAAACATTAAAAAAAAGCTTGTAAAACATCTGCACAATACGTCAACATATGACAATTTCCCGCCAAAACTATAAATTTTCGAAAAATTATCTGTCAGCACCTCTAAACAATTTCTTAGAATGGTTATTTGTTCCCCAAAAACGCTGTGAATATACATATTTTTTATTCAAAGGTTTAGCACAATGACTTCTCGAATATTGTTTTCTTGGAACACCCTGATGATCGTGCGTCTCCACCGTTGTCGTCGTCATGGGTTGCTTGGACGCAGTAATTCACACCATCATCGCAAAGTCAGCACATCATCGCTAGAAAAAACAAAACGTGTCCGATATCGTGGATGCTTTTCCTCGTTTCCAATCACTCTTTGAGGCTTGGCTTGGGGGGGAGCACTGAACAAGCTATAAACTGCCAATAAAAATATGTTCGCACCAGCTGGGACCGATAATAAGCACTAGCTGAGAGAAAAGCACCGTTCCCGACTGGGTGGAAGAAACAAGATTGTAACATAATGTGTTCCCCTGATTTGATACTTTTTATATCACTAGTTGTTGTAAAACATGTAACGTTAGAAGTTGAAATAACCAAAATTATGAAAAATCTCTCAAAATAAGACAAAAATATAGCAAATCCATTATTTTTATTACTACAGTCAACTCTCCCTAACTCGATATTGAAGGGATCATCGAGTAAGGAAGGTATCGAGTTACAGAGCATAAAACCTGTGCAACTGCGATCTAAGGGACCATCAAGTTAGCCATGAAAACAAATTTCTACTATGGTTCTCTAACTCGATATCGAGAACGGAATATCGAGTAAGGGAGAGTGAACTGAATTAGATTCAACTGTTTTCCATACAACGGTAACTTTTGTTTTTGGCTGTGCAGTTTTTTTTTTTTTCAAAATACGTTTATTTTATTCAATCTCCGCCGACGTTTCGGTCCTTGGATCGGACCTTCTTCAGGGCTCGAGGTGAAGATTTAATAAAATCAATGCATATTTAAGAAGTCTGCAAGTCGAAAACAAAAGTCGCCATTATTATTATTATTATCATTACAAACTGTACTTCAACGATGTTAACAAATTATTGCAAATTATGTATCTGTTCATAGCTTCGGATGTTATTCACACCAAACCAATAAATACAGAGGCCTTCCTTAGCCGAGTGGTTTGCGTCCGCGGCCACAAAGCAAAGCCATGCTGAAAGGTGTCTGGGTTCGATTCCCGGACGGTCCAGGATCTTTTCGTAATGGAAATTTCCTTGACTTTCTTGGGCATAGAGTATCATCGTACCTGCCCCACGATATACGAATGCGAAAATGGAAATTTAGGCAGAGAAAGCTCTCAGTTAATAACAGTGGAAGTGCTCTTTGAACACTACGCTTAGCAGCCGGCTCTGTGGGGACGTTAATGCCAAGAACAAAAAGAAGTTATAAATACAATGTCAAAACTATAACAAATTTTGTTATAAATGTACTACAAAAGTATGACAAGTTATCTTGATAACAAAATTATGCCAACTTCTGTTATTTTTAGCTGCTGTAGATAGAAATATGCTAGTTATGTAATTCCAGTCGGGTTCCCTTCAAGTACCGTACCATGTCATTCTGGATCGGTTAGTTTACTGCCGGGTTGGAATTTACCGACCGAGTGTTTGTAGCTGTAGCAAGGTGGCAGCCAACAGCAGTAGGTACCGGGCGATGAAATATGTCCGCCAATAAAAGTACTTATGTTTGGTTTACCCTTTTCCTTACAAAACGAGCAAACGCAATCACGAAGCTTCAATGGCTTGGGTGGAGTGTAAATCTATCGTACTACTGGCTTATGCTCTTCTTCTCTTCTTGGCATTACGTCCTCACTTGGACAGAGCCTGCATCTCAGCTTGTTCATTGAGCACTTTACACAGTAATTAACTGAGAGCTTTTTTGCCAAAGTTGCCATTTTCGCATTCGTATATCATGTAGTAAGTACAAAGATACTCTATGCCCAGGGAAGTCAAGGAAATTTCCTTTACGAAAAGCTCCTGGACCGACCGGGAAT
Source organism: Aedes aegypti (assembly GCF_002204515.2). Classification (NCBI taxonomy): domain Eukaryota; kingdom Metazoa; phylum Arthropoda; class Insecta; order Diptera; family Culicidae; genus Aedes; species Aedes aegypti. The sequence continues at coordinate 445,396,277 of NC_035108.1, forward strand.
CGAACCCAGACACCTTCAGCATGGCTTTGCTTTGTAGCCGTGAACTCTAACTACTCTGCTAACGAAGAGCCCTGTGTTTTAGGAATTATGAAGAACATGAGACAGTACTGATCATGTTACATTACACATTAGTTTGCAATAAAGTGATTCACAGTGTATGGCAATTTTATTACATAATGTAAGCACATATACCGTCTCCACTTTTGTACATAGGTATAAGGCCTTTTGATAATACATATATACTGATTTGAAAAATTCTAGTATTGGATAAAGAAAGGGCATTCGTTCATTTTCATAGAATTTACATTCTTTTGTTCAGAATTGGTATAGAGTTTATCACAATCATTATTCTTGGTAATAATTTTCCCAACAAAATCCTTCACAGTATTTATCTGGTGGGATCATCATCATTATCGCCATCCCTCTTTTTGACAGCAGCTCAGCCATAAATTGCAAGAGATTAATTTGATAAAAATGCAGCTCCACTGACCAATAAAGTTCTCTTTGTTGCGACAGCCATGTTTTCACATTCTTTGTTCTGAGATGGGATGGAAATCTACACCCCCACCCCACTCTCGAGGGATTCCACGGAGGCATGCAAGTCGATTCTGATCGACCATTTCAAAAATATCTGAAACTTTGCACAGTTTTTCAGTTCCATCTAAATCGTCATTTTCCGATATCAAATCTTCAAGTTGAGTCACGACTAATTTCTCAAAAGGGTGTATGTGAAAATGGTTCAAAAATATTTAAAAAGCTGCACAGCAAAAACGGTTCGTTCGATTGTTAGACAACTAAAGAAACATAGTTAGACAACTAAATAAATATTCAAAAAAAAAAATACACACAGTAAAAAAATTTTTTTTTTGCATTAGAAAACATCATTTTTGTCACAAAAATTCAAATATCTCAAAACCCTATCGGAATACCAACGTAATTTTTTGAGGGAAAACGGTCCATTATATTAGCTATCTACCATAAAAATTTGGTGATGGTAAGCCAATAAACAAAAAAGTTATGACATTTCAAATATTTCACAAATTTGAGGACCGCAGTTTGTTGCTAAATTTTTTGTTAAGGGTACCACATGAGGTTAACAAGTTGTTTTCATGATATTTTATTTAATTATTCATAACTATTATAGCATCTATTAGAAAGTTAGACGCGATCCAGTGTTGTGATCTAAAGTCTTGATAGTGTCATATTTTTTATTGTACGTAACTGAAGAAAAATTCTCTCAATAGTGTTGAAACCTTTCAATAAAAGAAACCTATAAGAAATCTAATATTGAAGACAAAAGCTACAAAAAAAGTTTTCTATACAGGTATACGACTAGTTTACCTGCAAAAAGTGTACCTCGTAGAGAACAAGGCGGGTCTATACCCAGGTGATCTAGTATACGTAAAGCAGGTCGGTTTTCTCGGCGCTGGTTTTCTCCACAAAGTTAAAATCTGATTACACCTGGGTATAGACCCGCCTTGATAGAGAATAGACTTTGTTAATCATATTTGGGAGAAAGCGAGTAACTTCAACAACATCAAAAACATGATAGGTACATACCATGAACATACTCACGAAAAAGCTAAAAATATACTACCACTATGGTTATAAAAGATTTAATTGTAAAATTTTTCTTCAGTCAAGCAAACGACACCAAACTAGTCAGTCAAAACTTAAAAGTGATTTTGTTTATTAAAATCTAACGAGCAACATGAGTAGTCGCTTTCTCAACTGTTGCAGGCCGTTTGCAGAAAAAAAAGTGTTCGAAAGAGCTACGAAATCTCACCGAAAGCGGCTGGTTATGCTCCAATGTCTACATTGAATACAAATTTACGCATTTGTACGTCCTGCCGTTTAAACGTTGACAAACGGGCAATCTGTACATCATCGGTGGATCAGGTTGCAGGAAGTTCGAAAACAACAACAACTGAGGAATTACTAGATGCACCGACAACAACTGAGGAGTTACCAGAAGTACCAAGTGCAGATAGTCTTGCCACGGTACCATCAGCGACATCTGTTTCAACAATCAACATCGAACGCTTCAACGAAGGGATAGCTGGACTCCGATTAAATGGACGAAGATGGGTTACGTCAATTATCCCGAGAAAAAATACCGTGAAATCAACGAAGCTGTATGAAGAAACCTGTTCAAATTAGGACCTGAGGATGTAGAAAATACAGACTACGATGAGGTAATTATGAATATGAAGGAAAGGTTCTCGAATCTAGCCACGACAAGGAAAGAAAAATTATTGATTTTGTCGATGCTGCCAAGCTCGTGGTCTATTCAAGACGCCACTGATGAGTTCAAAACCAATAGAAATACAGCAAAAGAGGCAAAACAATTCAAAAATAACTGTCTTGCAACCAAAAATGCTAGGTCGAGTACTTCATTAACAGATGAGACAAAAGAAAAAATAATTCAATATTTTGAAGACGATGAAGTAAGTAGAGCTATGCCTGGCCAAAAAGATTATGTATCTGTAAAAAAAGATGGAAAGCGTCAAGCAATCCAAAAACGATTAATGATGACTACTTTGAAAGAAGCGTATACACGCTTCAAGGAAATTAACGAAAATATTAAGGTAGGTTTTTCCTCATTTGCAAGCCTTCGTCCAAGGCAATGCAAGCTTCTATCCAATTCAGGAACACATAATGTTTGTGTGTGCACAACACACGAAAATATTAACCTAATCTTACATAGTTTGAAAAGAATCAATTTATCAAAGGATATTAAAATGTTAACTGGTAGTCTTTTGTGTGAAAATACAACATCAAATTGCTATCTACGATCTTGTTCGGATTGTCCAGATTCTTCATCATTGGAAAATACTTTATTCGCTGAGTTTGAAGAAAATTATATTGATCAGTTATCATTTGAGCAATGGGTGACCACGGATAGGTGTGACCTAGAAACTATTGTAAAACCTGTAGATGAGTTTGTGTCATTTTTTTGCTTGAAATTAGAAAGTATAATTCCTCACGACTTTATTAAAACAGAGCAATCTCGCTTTTTAAAAAATACGAAAAATACATTACAAGATGGTGAATTTTTAGTCATTTGTGATTTTTCTGAAAACTATAGCTTTGTATTGCAAGATGAAGTGCAGTCCCATCACTGGAACGTACAACAAGCTACAATTCATCCATTCGTTATTTCTTTCAATTGAAGTACGCAAATTGAACATTTTAGTTTTATTGTAATTTCCGAAGATTTAAGACACGACTCAGTATCTGTAAATTTGTTCATTGCCAAAATGATTAACTTTTTACGCGTTGATAAGGATAAAGAAATCAGAAAGATATATTTCATGTCTGATGGAGCAGCATCGCAGTACAAAAACCGTAAGAATTTTTCGAGCCTATGTCAATTTGAATCAAAGTACGGAATTGATGCAGAATGGCATTCCTTTGCTACGTCACATGGCAAAGGTCCTAGTGATGCTATTGGAGGAACCATAAAGCGCATGGCCACAAGAGCAAGTATAGCCAAAGAACGTGAGCATCCAATTAAAACTGCAAAAGAACTATTTGATTGGGCGAATCGCAGAAAAGAAGAAGATTTAACAAAATTATCATTTTGTTTTACTACTACTGAAGAGTACGAATTAACGGCATCAGAGCTCAGCGAGCAATATAATAACGCGAAAACGATCCAAGGAACCCAAAAATTTCACTGTTTCATTCCATTGTCAGAAAATAAAATTAAAGCAAAACTATACTCGAACTGTACTGATAATGATGCAAGAGTGTTCGATATTGTAAAAAAATTGAATAACAATAAATCAATAAATAAGTATTAATAAAATGTTTTCATGATCTCATAACGCATACCCAAATCCAAAACTTTTAAATTTTATACATAACATTTACAAACTCATCGATCATACTCTAAAAAAAAATATCCTGGTAAAAAAAAATTATTTTCGTGTAATCTGTTAATTCATTTGAATTTATACATATATACATATACATATAATATTTATACATATAATATACATAATACTAATGAATACATGAAAACGACTTGTTTAATTCACGCAAAAATTACGTTGGTATTCCGATAGGGTTTTGAGATATTTGAGTTTTTGTGTCAAAAATTATGTTTTTAATGCAAAAAAAAAATTTTTTTTACTGTGTGTATTTTTTTTGGAATCTTTATTTAGTTGTCTAACTTTGTTTCTTTAGTTGTCTAACAATCAAACGAACCGTTTTTGCTGTGCAGCTTTTTGAATATTTTTGAACCATTTTCACATACACCCTTTTGAAAAGTTAGTCGTAGTTAGTCGTGACTCAACTTGAAGATTTGATATCGGAAAATGACGATTTAGATGGAACTGGAAAACTGTGCAAAGTTTCAGCTCAATAGAAAAAAATGAATTTAAAAAATTTACCAAATTTTGGTGCTATTGCTTGGAATCACTCTCTCTTCATTCCAACAATCAACACAAAGCCATCCCGTTTGAAAATGATTCACTGCTGCTCCCTTAGCGCTTGTCTTGTCCCCACGTTTGGGACTCAACATGGTCCGTGTGTCACCCATTCACAAACAGCTGCTCCGATTCCGCAGTAGTGGGACTCTCGGTGGTCACGATTTGTCAGACCAGGGCACAGCGCAAAATTATGTTGAGCAAAGATCAATTTACTGCTCCATTCGGTTTCCCCGTCTAACAAGGTTCAACAAGGCATCGCACTCCGCTCTGCTTGACGACGAAGGGATTCCGGTCCACTTGTGGGAGGCCGCTTCGTAGATACGTCGGAAGGGGTCAATAAATTTATGTTTGACATAAAATATCAAATTCCAATTTAGATTTACACCGACCAGCTTGGTGAGGGGAAAATCCGACAAGGATGACGGTGGTAAATGTGTGGGATTTAGCTTCAGATGTTGGACAGCTGTGAGGGGTTTTACTATTCCTTGAGCGTCTATGCTGTCATCGTCTGTCCTACTTTTGAGATTGGAGAAAGGACCAGCACTTAGCTTCCATGATGAAGAACTCTAGGAGAGGAATCATTGTTTCGTTTTACTTGTCAGTTTGATATGTCGTATCTTCTACATTGAAACAAAAACGGAAAGTTTGCGACGAAAACTTGGGTCCCTAAAAAGAAAACTTTCAGTCATATAATTTATTTATTCACGAGGCATCCTTTTAGTTGCAATGCCAAAAATATTGTAAAAAGAGATAGTTTATTGCGTGTTGAGTAAAAATACCAAACGGAGAAAAATAGCATCAGCTACTACTAAGGTTTCATTTCTCCACGCATCGAGGTAGGCCAAGGAATTTCTCATGAAGTGCATGCATATCAGCCATAAATCACACACTGTGCACACTATCTCCTGTTGCAGCTCATGGCATCCTTCGATGTACAACACAATGCAAGGACCAGCGTGGACTGTGCGAGTAAACGAATAAGTGCAGCCACTTGTTGTCTGTTAACAGCCGGTTGACACTTTTTATCCGATTTGAGTCAACCGAAATGGATTAAAAAACAGTAAACTAATAATTCTTGCTCTGTTCAACAAAGTGGAATATAAAACAGAAAAATGCGAAAATTGTTTGAACATGAAGCATCAACAAGCGTTATTTTCATTGTTTTTGACAGTGAATGTAATTTCTGATTATTTTAGTATATTCTGACACAACTTCGCTATCCAGGACAATTTTTGTCATATTTTTCTTACTGTCCTAAATATTGTAATAATACAAATAAGTTCAAAGGTTTTGTCCGCCCAAAGCTAGAAACAGCGTCTGACTGTCGTATACTCTGGTGATAAACTTTCCACCTTCAAAAATCACACTTTATTGTTGAAAATTTTAGTTTGTTTGGTATCAGAGGATGGAGGAGTTCTTAGTGAACGTGTTTTTCATGATCACAATATCACAATAAAATATTTTGCCAGGGTATAGTTTTGAGGGCATTTGCGTTTTATAGGTTTGATATGCCTTTATTTTTTGTTAAAGTTGAATAAAAAATAATTACGGAGGCCTATAACAGATTTTTGAGGATGAAATTTGTTCCTTCGGTTAGAGACAACTTATATCGATACTAGCTCATAGGTTTTGAGCAAAAAGGAGCCGCTTATCACACTTATACGAAGGTTCAATCAAAGCTCTCCAAAATGAGCCGTTTTGTCGAAAATATGTTTAAGTCTCCAATTACCCAGGTATGAACCAATTCTATCATTTGATATGGGCGTATGCTGGAGACAAGGCCTGTGAAGAATCTCACGCCATCATTGATGTTTTTGAAGCTTTCATCACACAGATGTTGAACTCGACGTCCGCATGATCAAATTTGAAGATATGCTTCCAATTCCTCTCTGGTAAGGTGAAAGTAACAGATAAAAATCATGTCCAAAGCGAAAAACTGAGTCTAAATAGATTAAACAATACAAGTAATCAATAATAATTATGTTTCACCTTTTTAGCTCACTGTTGTTATTATGGAGTTACATACATTGCGCATGAAAAACACAACGCAGTAATAAATGAAAATACAACAATATGTCGTGCATCATAACTTTTAAGGAATTTCATAGAATAAATTGCTTAATTCTAGTGAATTGCAGAAGGTGCACCATATAATCCATAAAAAAGTGAAGATTTTACTATATTGCATATTGTATTAAGAATTCCAATGTTCCATTCAATACCGGCACAAATGCGAACACAGTCCAAACTACCACTTATTCTCAATAATTGAAGCGTGCGATAAAAACGATTAAGAGTATTTTAACTTTTTGTTTGTGGTATTAGTGTGTATATTAATATTTCTGCGACAACTAATTAGAGCTACTTTACCTCTTTATTGGAAATTAAGATATTAGATTGTTAAGAGACGAGTTCGGTACAAGATTTTTAATCAAGGATACGGGTCTTAGCATAAACAAAATTTTCCTTGCGAGCTGGAACTATGAGTTTCCTAACTGAAGCCTGGAGAATTCTTAGGAGATTCTTAGACCTTAAGGGACTTCTCAGAAGTTTTAACGGATTCTTGAGAATGTCTGCAGATTCCTAGCGGACACTTGGGTTTTTTTGTGGGATCCTGAGAATGTATAGTTGGTTATTGGGGATTAAGTCCGGAATTTGGTGATTCCTAATAAACTCTTAAGATTTCTAGGGCATCCTGGTAATTCCTAGCAGGAAAATGTGAATTTGTGGTGGTATTTTGAGTATTTCTGGCGAAATCTTGAAGATTTTGAAAAGGTTTCCAGTGGAATTTGAGGAGTAGCGGTAACCTAAGAATAAAAAACATTTGAAAATTTTGCTTGGAAACTTGAGAATTTTCGGCAATATAGCAGCAATATTCTTAGCAAGATGCTTTGGAACCTTAGCGTTTTCCTGTAGATATATGTTTTATATGTTTATATGTTTAGCTAAATAAAAACTCACTTCAAGTAAAAATAATAAAACTTGTATGTGTATTCTACAAAATTACGAGTCGCATTTATGGATCATGAGATGTAGTTGTTTATGCTTGGTCTTTTGACTGCAGTCTATCATTCATTATGAAATGCTTTACTTTATCAGAAACATTAATTAGGAAGGTAGTCTAAACTTACCGAATTTTGTAAAATTTTACGCTAAAGCCTAAAGTTGATCTGATTTTCGATGTTTTTCAATACCCAGGGCTTTTGATTTGTACTTCAAAACGTCTTTGTATGAATACAGTAACACATTTATTTTTTTCGTTTTCTTACACAGTTTTAGGAAAACGTTCAGTTCTTGTATAAAAGCCACTTTTGCGATTATTAATTTTACATGGCCCACTTATACAAATAGTTAGCGTTAGCGTTAGCGTTAGCGTAGTTACGGTATACTTCGTAGATTGGATACTAGCAACATTCATGTTTGGTTTTTAATAATCTCATCCTGACTACTTTCAAGAACAAGACAGGGGAGTATACCTTGTTCAAGTCATAAACAAGAATACTAAAAGCATGAATATCGCTATTCCCGGCCACGCCCATCTTTACCGTAACTTGGGATAGGGGAAGGAAATGTTGATGTAGCACTTACTTAATGAGAGGCCACCGACTCAGCGACACCCTCATAAGTGCTACGGAGTTGGAGGTTGGGGAAGGTATATTGTCAGGATTCGCCTAGAAAGCTGGCGATAGACCATAAATATTTGTTGTTTAAGCGTTTTCATATTAATCTTTTGAATGCCGGCAATCAAAAGAGAAAACAATAGCTTATTTATAGTATAAATAGTATTTCGCGAAATGCTTGTCGATTGTGCAGTAATATTTTTGCTCAATAACCAGTAAAAAGCAAAACCGATCTCTCCAGGGTCATCGGATTGTATAAAATAACGATACGCGTAAAAAAAAATAAAAAAAATCACGCCTATTGAAAAACTGTACTGGGTGGTACTGTATTTTTAGATAATCAAAAACGAAAGGAAGCGCGTTCGAACTAAACACCCTAGGATAACACAGTCGGTTTTTCTGCTCAAAATTATACGAAAAGCAGAATCGATCCCTCCAGGGTCTTCGAACGGTTAAAAAGCATCCACAACCGATTGTTAGTTGCGTAACACCCGCCCGGACAGAATGCGCAATCTGAACATAATTATCAAACTCCGAAAATAACATTTTCCGTTCAAGGAACGATTAGAAGTTCCACGACGCGGACAAAAACGATCCGGAAGGCTCACAAAAGAAAAAGTATCATACTGGAACAAACTCATCGGATTGGTTCTCTAAATTTATGTGCTGCCTGTCACTTCCGGATGGTTCGGTGAACTTAGGGCAGTCAAAAACCAATAGTACTGAGGACACAAATCAAACAAATCACTTTTTCATTTTTCACTTTTCACTATTCCATTTCTGAATGTAAAAACTGTCCTGCTTGGGCTTCACGAAGCACTACCCAGCAAGACGCTCCAAAACAGGAAAAAAAAAAAAAATCTCCGGCGACGAAAACATGCGCGAAACCGTCAACAATCATGACAACTGCTCACAGTGCAGCGAAAACAAAACGATTCCATTTAAAAGTCACTTTCAAAAGATGCTCAGAAAAAGAAATCAGTAATCAAAGAATCTCATAGGTATTTTTTTTAAAGTCCCAGTGACTGTCCGGTAGTTTTCTTGGAGGATTTCCATTTGAAGTCAAGAGGGATTTTCAGAAAATTCTGCCAAGGATTTAAGAAAATTTTCAAGGAGAATCAATGATAAATCACGAAAAAAAATCAAAAACACTTCCTTATGAATTTCCAGAAGAATCACAGAGTTTTTTTTTTCTCAAAAAATCTTAGAAAAAAAATCTAAAGAATCACGAAGGAATTTTCGGAATAATTCTGGATATACAAAATTATCTCAGGCAGAAACAATAAAATCAATAGCAATAAATCTGTAAGAATATAAGAAGGATTTCTGTAAGAATATAAGGAGGATTTACAAACAATTACAGAGGAATTTTCGGATGATTTCCATAAATAAAGATTTAAAAAAATCCCCGTCATCTGGAAGATTCTTAGCAGGATTTTCGGAAGTATTCCACAGGGATTTCTGGGAGAATTCCATTGGGATTTACAAAAGAATTCCAGAGGAATTTCCGAAAGAATCCCAAGAATTTGCACGGAAGAAAGTGAAGTGAAATAATAGATTTTTTTGATTTTAGTATCAGGCGTCCTTCCGAGAGTATTCCAGAATAATAGGTATAATCTAAGACATTTTTCGGAAAGAATCTCAAAGGGATTTTGAAGAACTTTCAAAGAGTTTCACGGAAGAAATACTGAAGAATTACGAGGAAAACATCAGAATTTAAATAATAATTTTGATTGGATTTCCAGAAGAAATCCCGAGAAATTTTGTGAGAATCCCCGAACCCAGATTTTTAAAATAGATTCCATTACACTGGAAAGCAATCATTAAATCATTTTCGGCAGAACTCCAGAATTCCACAGCAGAATCCTGAAAGGACCTCCAAAGATAAATAATAACCCAAGATGGGTTTCCGGGACAGTCCAACAGGAAGTCCCAAGGAGGCTACTGGAAAAATCAGAGCGACCAAAGAAATAACTACATATAACAATTTCAGAAGGGTCCCTGAAAGAATCTCAGTGAACCCTCAAGACGTCCTCCAGCAACACAACCAATATATACCAATATTTACAACTCAACACTCAACTATAAATTGCGTTAAGGTGATTATAGAACAAAGCCACACCTCAAATTTTCAAAAGCACAAGACTTGAGAACCAAACAGCTCTCACCGTTGAAAATTTATCCCATTAGTCACCACCAGCAAGCAAGCAGATTGATTGGTTTTCAACGCAAACTGTTGTCAGATTCTTCAGTCTTGTGCCCTTGCTTGGCTTCGTTTTATAATCACCCTAAGCTGAGTGTACGCCATCCAGTTTGGGGGCGGATTGACGGTATCGAAGTGGATCAAAAACAATTATAGGAAAACGTGTGGAAAATACATATGAACTGCGCAGAACACATCAAACCGATTTAGCACTGCTGCGCACCTCCAAAAGCACTTTATCTTTATCAAAATGTTTGATAATAGTAGAACGACAATGATCATCAGTTGATTTTCCGCTACTGTTTATTTTAAATCACAATTGTTACTTCTTTCCATGCACGCGCTCGGGAAATGAATCTGGCCATGGTGCAACAACCGCGCTACACTCGATGAATCCTATGCGACAAAAATTGTCGGCGCCATCCGTCAAATTCGCTCACCAAAGCCATCTTGGTGACTTTAACATCACAGCTAATGTTAATCATATGTCGTTTTCGATTTTCAGAACTGGGTCGGTGTTCAACACATAAAAATCAAACGTCAAGGAAAATGTAGTTCGGTCGAACCTAGTGATCCTTTATATGATAGTTATAAAGGATCACTAGTCGAACCTGAATCGGGTTGGAGTTGAAACTGTGATTTAGAACGGGTTTCGCTAGTTCCAGCCTAGGTTCAAAATCGAATTCGACAATAGTTTGCTTTATGTTTACTTAATAGGCTCCTAAAGTCATTTTACAATGTTAGTGCCAAACGCTTAAGTTTAGGCCAATAACACATGTTTACTCAACTTTTAAGTATTTTTCGTTGGTTTAGGTCCAAAAAACTTTTTTTACAGCTTTTGAGACCTTAGGTCCAAAAAACTTTTTTTTTTTCGAAATGTCAGATAGGTACAACCCAGTAGCTGTGATGATAAATCCACCAAAACGGCTTTGGTAAGCGAATCCGACGGATAGCGCCGACAATTCTTGTGGCATAGAACTCATCGCATGTAGCGCGGTTGTTGCACCATTACATGGCCCACTTATACAAATAGTGTACATAAAGCTTCGAAAAATTATTAAAGACGTTGAGGCGTAAAAAGCATGGATGTAGAACGTTTGCCACAATTAACATTTCGGCGCTATAGATCCATAGCATAGTACAATACAACCGATTCTGTTTTTGCACGGGGGATGCGTACCGTGCAAAAAAAGTTTTCAGTTCAAAATTTCAAAAACTGTGCAAAAAAAGTAACACCAGTTCTCAAAATTTCATGCAAAAATAAGGTTTTGGCGAAAAAAAAAGTAAAGAAACTTTTTTGCACGGCCGTGTAAAAATACCGTGCAAAAACAGAATCGGGTGTATTACGGAAAACTGCTTCGAAGTGAACCGTTCAGAAGTCTTTATGCCATATGGTTCTATAAGGATGATGTAATAACATTCTAATGATGTTTTCAAAACCAGTATAAAAATAAAATTTAAAATAAGGGTTCCGGTTTTGGCAACTGAAAATTTCGACTTTGTTGCCAAAAACGGAATCCCATTGTATTGGACGTTGAAAATGCATAATTTGACGATTTCCGACAACTTGCATGTGAGTTTACCCGTTTGTATGGCAATTTAATTGCCAAATTTGCCCCAGAATTCAAACTTCATATGTTAAACAATATATATCAATAATGTTCATAATGATTGTCCGACATTTCCCCGAAGACCATTTCCCCGAATGATTTTTCCCCGAAAGATTTTCTCCCGAAAGCTATTTCCCCGAATACATTGTTTCCCCGAATGTACTGTTTCCCCGAAAACTTTCTGCAAACACGTTTTTTTATTTTTTTTTTTCAACTATCAGATTAAAGGATTGAATTTAGTTAGTCAGGTGATCGCTTCAAACTAATTCTCTTATGAATGATATGAATCGAGAAACGACAGACGAGATATTTGGATTGGAAATCGATGACAGTTTTTATTGGAATCCCTGCTTTTAAAAATCTGTTAAACATTAGGTTCAGTATTGAAATTTTGGGTGCAGGTCGTTAGACCAAATGCCGTTAGACCGAAAGGGTCGTTAGGGTAATATTTGATCATTTACTTTTATTTCATAAGGCTAACACATTCATCAGTGTTTTTTTCGTTCTTTTAATCAAAGGCTATTCTTTCTAACAACTACCGAAAAGTTGAACATTACATATAATTTGCAATTGGATTAGATGGACAAATTGATGTGAAGATTTGCAATCAATTTGTCCATCTAATCCAATTGCAAATTATATGTAATGTTTAGCTTTTCGGTAGTTGTTAAACTTCCACTCGGCTGGTTAGCCGTAAACCACGATTCAAATTAAAAACAAGTATTCTTTCTAGTTAAATTTCACAGCGGATATTGTGGGCTTCTAGGTAATGCTATGCAAATTATACTGATCAAAAATTAACAATCCATTCGACCTCACAATTCATTCGACAGCTTCTAGGTAACACAAATAAGCCTGACCAATCCCTGTTAGTTATCCATTAGACCTTACAGTTCATTAGAACTATCGGTCATTTTCGGCCTAATTACCCTTTCGGCCTAGCGACCCTTTAGTCCTAACGACATTCGGTCTAATGACCATCGGCCTAACGACATTTGGCCCAACAAAATCCGGTCCTAACGTTATAGAACCAAAATGTTATTATGCTAAGACTAGCAATAAAAATGAAGAAAATGTAAAAGGTGGGTTTTGAAATATTATCCAAGAGGTAAGCAAATCTGATGCCTTATGTCGTTTGTCCGGACATAATTTATTTTAATGACATCTGGCTGAACGGGCATCGACAAAATTATTAAATAAAGTTTTACTGATTGAAAACTTTGTGCGGGATTCAGAGGCGTGACCCAAAAGGGAGATCTTGATCTTGACTGTTTAAGAATTTTAAAAGAAAAAATGAGTCTATAAGTTTGTTCGCGACGCATCTGACGGATTAGTGCATCGTTTCGAGGCTATTATTCGATCATTGCTTCCGCATTAGTAGTTCGTGTCCCATAAAGCATAGGCAAATGTTCAATTTCTTTTTTCTGTAACAATAAATCGATACCATAAAAGTTGCTTATTTAATTTTTGTAAATATCTCTTCTTTAAACATAGGTTGTAATTCTTTATTTTATTGCTCTAATAATCATTTACTTTTTTTCTGTTAGGAACAAAAACCACTGCGACCAATTTTTGATCTATTGTAGTATTTCTCGTGTTCTTTGTTTAGTGCATGTCGTATTACTTTGTCACTATCGAGGTTAGCTGATTGATCTTTATCCCATAATGCTTCACGAAAAGGTGATAATTTTAAATCTAGGCTTTTCATTTTTCAATTTTTGGCAGTTCTTCGCAGCTTTGCTGTGTTAATATTGTTCTGCTCACAGCTTCTCCTTATTTCAACAGGAATTTTCCCTTCTTTAATTAGAAAGCAATTCTTCGTAGATAAATATATCATTAAAAAATTACAGTCCTACTGAAACTTGAAGCAAATTTTGTTTTGGTAATTATATACCATTTCTTTAATTTTTATTGTGAATGCAAATTTTACGGTTTCTAATGTTTTGAACCAACATTTTCAATGCTTCCGAACAACCCTTGATAAAGATTTTTCATTGAATAGGCATGTTTTTTTTCTATTTAATAAGTGACTATTAGCATTTTGGGTATTCATTTTTAACATGCTCACTTCATTTGATGTTTTTGTCTATTAGTTTTAGGCCATTTCGACAAATTTGTTTCCAATGAAGACTTTCATTTTCAAACTGATATATTGTCAGAAAATTGAAATAGAAGCATGGTGTTGCGTCTTTTTAAAAGTTTCAAAAAGGAAAAATCGATGTCTAGTTATGTAGGGCAAGATATAATAGATTCTTTAATTAACCTACCGTACTAAAGCTTGGCTTATTGTAGTTACAGTCCTTTATGGCACGCTAAGTATTATGAAAAAATAATCGTTTTACTAAATGAATACATAGCAAAAGAATATTTAACCGAATAATGAATCTTTGCGAAATATTCCGATACAATTTGAAAGAACAACCTTTCATTAAAAGAAGGGAAAATTTAAATTGAAATATTATCTGCTAATTGCCAATAATTATTTGAACACCTTAAATAAAATAATAGCCCATAATTCTAAGAAGGCATAACTCCGCCAAATGTCCATTCGCCCAAATGTCCATAAGCCAAACAGCCATAGGCTAATCATACCGCTCACAATGAAACTGCCTATCATCAGCTTGTTTTTTCATGTCAGGCTATCACATGAGCGATTTTTAAGTGGCTTTGAGTATAATGCACGCACACACGCACATCATTTTGAACACCAGTTGCTTCAGACATATGGATTTTATAAAAAAAATCATCTAACCTTACATCAGCTAGCACGTTAAACGCCTTTTGGCAGCAGGATTATGAATATCTTTAAGTAAGTAGCTAAAATTAAGATTTTTTCGGGGAAATGATACACTCGGGAAAAAAGTTTTCGGGGAAGTGGTTCATTCGGGAAAACGTCATTCGAGGAAATTACATTCGGGGAAATGGTTTTCGGGGAAATGTCGGACAATCGTTCATAATACTTGCGATGCTTTAAAGTAAATATTTTGATTGTACCCCGTTTGACATAAAGTCGTTTGGCATAAGGTCGTTTGGCATAAAGTCGTTTAGCATAATGGTTGTTTGGCATAATGGTCGTTTGGCATAATGGCCATTTGGCATAATGGTCGTTTGGCATAATGATTGACTAAAAATTAATATCGGCATTCTTTAAGCTTTTACCGAGATCAACACCACCGAGCCCATAGCAAAAAAAAATTGGTGGGTTCTAAACAAGCGTGGTGTTCGTTCAGAGATTTTCTAAGCTAAGAATTTCAAATATTGTTGTGATATTAGAGAGCATTACTAAATAAAACTCGTGACGGGTCTCTACATCTCAGAACATCTTTGAGCTTGTTGCGATATACATATTTGAAAACAGTAAATTGGCAAAAAAAAGTTCACAGGTATTCATATAGGAAACGCTCATAAAATATTTCGCTGCAGATCAAGCTCTGTCCCAGTTTGGACGTAACACTCGATGAAAATTACTTGATAAAAGAATGATTTTTTTTACAAAACATCAAAAGCTCTAATCCAAAGATCTTTCTATGCGACTTGATGCACAAATAGCCTATATACTAGAGCAGATTATGTTTCGATTAAAATGTTTAAGGCTCTATCGCAAAAAAAATCTTTTCACAGCATAGCTCAAATGAACAACACATCTTTAAAAAAAAATGCGGCAAAACTCTTCAACGGTTCAATATAAATTCAATATAAAGTGTACATCAAAAACACCGTCTTTTATCAAGAGAAGGAAAAATTTCTGATTGAAATAATATTTTTTCCAGCTTATCTCGGAAGGAGATCACGCGTTTGCCCCAAAAAATTATATGTTGAATATCGGCAGGTTCTAAAGTAATTATCATTCTAACAACACATCTGGCAAGAATTGATAAAACAGCCAAACATAAAAATGGTTAACATTTAACTCAACTTAGTAATTAAATTTAAAACAGTATAAATATAAAGAGCAGCCTATTTTTATGAGAAGGCTCAATTTGTAATTAAACCAATAGAAGAATGGACGCCAAAAATTATTGCGGCTTAATAAAACGATAAGACATAAAAAATTGCGTTCAAAATCATCAACGTGAATGTGCTACTTCACCTCGAATGACTGGTTTCGCCAGAAAGTGGTGATGAGAATGAACGATAAACAGTCAAAAGAAGGAAGTATTCTGTCATTCTCGGCTATGCACATGTTGGCAAAAATGCTGAGGACGGTAAAACTCGAAATAACTGCCAATTAAATAAAGAAGAGTGCATATTAGACGGCCAGTTCGTGCACCACCCTGAAATGTATAAAGTTACGACAATTATGAGTGCTGAAAACTTTTCGGGGAAGTGGGCTAGTCGAGAAAACGAGATAATCGGGAAGCTGGCATTCAGGGAAAAGTAGCCCATAACCCATCGGAGTAACTGCAGTAATCGATTTCTCTTTTCGCTGATAATTTGAGCAGATGAATGTTATAAATTTCCGCCCTTTTGTCAGTTAGAAACAAAAAAATACTTAAAAAATATAGCTCCAAAGAACAGCCTATGCATAAAAGAAGAAGCAATTTATTGAAATTTTAAATCAACAGTTTTCATACCTATAATTATGGTTACATCATATTTGGAAAAAATGAGCAATTAAAAGAAGAGTAAATTAGTGCTAAATATATAAAAATAATAATAAAATACTTTTGGCAAAAACTTTCCTAATAAGCTTAAATTTATTCAAGAGCGTATGATTGTTGAATAAATTGTCATTTTGTATCAATTGATTCAATAGAAACGTAAAAACGAAAAATTGAGAAATTCTTGGTTTTGGACTCATCATGCCAAACGACTATTATGCCAAATAACCATTATGCCAAACGACTTTATGCCAAACGGCTTTATGCCAAACGGCTTTATGCCAAATGACCTACCACCATTCTTTTGGTGATTTTCTAAAGTATTGTATTTTGCCATAGAATTTTGTATGGAGACTGCAAGCATGTTGAAAAGTTCGATATCAATCAAATTTAATCATGCAATTTCAGCACAATTACATCGTAAATGAAAGTTGAATTTCTAGTCTGCAAGTTTGAATGAATCCTATAGTCTAATGCAGCTGTTTTCATATCGTGCTCCGCGGCAGATTATAAAGTTTTCGACGTTATGGTAGATGACGGTGTAAAAAAAAATGATCATTACACAGCGTAACAAAAAATAATTTTTTAGTTGTTATTTTTCTGAGGATGTTTCGAATAATTCTTCTGGAAATTGGTCCTGAAATATTACAAGCTATACTTCTAAATAGATTTTAGAAATTTATTCAAGATTTACCTTAACCTGATTCCAAGTTTGGTTCCTATAGCGATGATTGGGACTTTCGTGAGGTGTTGCGAAACTGGCAACCCCGCCAGGGCGAAATTCGACACCCGAGCGAAATGATGACGAACTGCTGCTTCGGTACGATAAAAAGGAGTAAAACAATAGTTCTCGAATGGTGATGTGGCGCATCGTTTAGTGCAAATTTACAATTATTCTATGCCAGATAGGAATTACAAACATTGAATTCGTTACGGATATTAAGTACACAGATGCCGATGAGTTATCTATGAAGATTATGTGACACTTGTTCTTAAATTCTAGGTCGTAGTCATAGCTGAGGATTAGATACAGATATCTAACCTATGTTCAGGTTAAAACAGCTTGTCATTCTCACAAGAGTAAGCCCTTAGGACTTCCAACCATATAAAATAACTGAACCATCTCATTCCTCGACAGTTTGACCTCACAATTACCGTTAAAGAATCGTATTGTTTGGGGACATTTGATTGGTACTATTCCCGCACTGAAATTGTAAGTCAATTTACTGTTCAATCATCCATGCACTAATTCTCTTGAAATAAACTATTTTAGCTTAAAGCCTACGCTACAAAGAATCAGCGGCGTTTTACTAGTTCCCCAACAGTGAGGAATATTACGTAACTCTGAGATACTTTCTGAATAATTGGTGACTCTAAGCAGAATATTTAGAAATTGGGACTGGAAATAGAATAATAAGCCGAAATAGAACAAACTGAAAACGACTGGAAATTCTCAGATTTTTTGTGAATATCAATCACTTTTAGAAGAATATATGTACGTATAAAAAAAATCTGTCTGATATGAGAAATCTGTGGATAATTTACTTAATAATTTGAAAGGGTTGAAAACGTTTGTAACTTATACAACTTTTGATATTATTTCTGATCAAATGATGAGTGATTCATTTTCCCAATGGGATATTTTGAAAAGATCTACGAAAAATGAATCCAAATTTCCTCCAAATTTCTATACACGAATTTTCATTGATGAACCACTAATATCCACCATGAATCGAGTGGAAATTTTTCGAGGTTTACTCAGTTACCTTTTTTCAGAATCATCTCTTAAAACTACGATGAATTGCATTATTCTACCAAATAATTCTTGTTTTCTTTCAATTCTCTCCGTTCGACGTTTAGGCATTCGACGATTTGTCACCCAACCCAACGCAATGGGGAATGAGCACCGTGCATCGTGTAATGTGAAAACTTATTGACTTTTTATTTTGTCTGACGAAAGCATTAAGTTAAAGCCAGCTCAATAGTCTGAAGATGTCCGAAGAGTAGCAGGTCAAAACGCTTAACTATAATTAAGTAATTATCTTCTTCGGTAAGTAGGCCTTGACCGCGTTACAGGTCTTTTTTTTCTGCGCTTGTCATTTTTCTTTACTTTCAGGTAAATTTCTACCCCGAAGCTTTTCAACTCAAGGCGTTTGGATTTTGTGTGTACTTCATTGGAAGATTGAATTTACAACTGGACAATGAAGTGGAGTGCCAATCGGAGTCAGGAGGAAAAGTGTTAGTCGTTCGCGTCAAGTACTTTTCTCTCCAACAGTTGTAAAAGATTTGACGCGCCCTTCTTCTAACAAACCTTTCCGTGGAAAGCTCGACAAGTATTGCAAATTCTAATACTCAATCTGTTAGATCATATGGCTGGAAGGAGATTCTCTATTTCCCGCGGGTTTCGCGTAAGTGTTTCTACTTACGGGTCCGCCACCCCCCTTTTGGCCCTTCATACAGCGATACACCCGATTCTGTTTTTGCACGGATTTTTTTTACACGGCCGTGCAAAAAAAGTTTCCATACAAATTTTTTTGCCAAAGTCTTATTTTTCCATGAAACGTCGAGAAATGGTGTTACTTTTTTTACACGGTTTTTGAAATTTTGAACTGAAAACTTTTTTTGCACGGTACGCATCCCCCGTGCAAAAACAGAATCGGGTGTATGTTGAATGCAGATTGGTAATAAAATTTGACCTTACTGTTGAGTGGAGCCGCATGCAGAGCAAGACTCAAGCAAGGATTGGTGGCTACCTACATACATACATACATACATACTTCATTGGAAGAGAAGGTGTGTTTGGTGTGCTGTATCGTTGAGAAGCTTCAAATTGCAAGACTCCTTGTAGCTGTTGGTGATTCCAGTCGTTGACGTGTTTCGATTGCTGTTGTTGGTGCTTCCGAAGTTGTTTTTGCTCGTTAAGTATTATTTTATTTGTTTTTGTTGTTTTGTTTCTATTTTTTTTGTACTGGTGTAATCAATTTTTTATTATCCCCGTCATTTTTCAGTTATGGAGACTGACGGGGAGGTAGTTTCTGTTGAAGATAGTATTTCTAAAGAAGCTTCTATAGTTAAACACATTTGTGTTAAAACTTATCCCACTACCTTTCTGGGCCCCTTCGTAGAATTTTTTCGAAAAAAGAAAAGCCAATCAATGTCCTTTTGATTTCTTCAGAGATTTATAATTTGTATAAATCTGTTAAAGAAATAAAAAAAAAATCCCTTGATAAATTTTGGGTAGTTTTTGAATCTCGAGAAGACGCTAATGCGTTATTAGAGTCCAAATTATTTTTTAATTCATATCGAGTTTACGCTCCAAGTGACTCATGTGAAATTAATGGTATTATTTACGACGAGGCTCTAGAATGTGATGATATTGTCAATCACGGTTCTGAAGTTTTCAAAAATCAGGCAATTTTTCCAGTAAAAATATTAGAATGTGTTCGTTTATCTAAATTATTTTTTTCAGATAAAGGATCATATTATACACATTCCAATTGTATCAAAATAACATTTTCAGGATCTGTTCTTCCTGATTATGTTGTTATTGATAATGTAAAATTTCATGTAGACTATTTTTTCCCAAAATTATGCAATGCGATCGTTGTCTTCTTGTTGGACACACATCGCAATTTTGTTCAAATAAACCAAAATGTTCCAAATGTGGTGGAGTTCATACTCCATCCGAATGTAAAAAAAATTCTGATGGTTGTATTTATTGTAGAAAAAACATAATTTGTTGAAGGAGTGTTCAGTATACATTGCACATCAACAACAATTCAATTTGAACATAAAAAATAGAAATAAATTATCTTATTCCGATATTATTAAAACTTCCGATGGTATTGCCTCTCATAATATTTTCGATCCTTTATCTGAAAATAATTGCAATGATAATTCAAAAGAGGAAACAAATAATTTTGTTTATATGCCTCCTATAAAAAGAAAAAGAAACAATAAATCTAACATTCACAATCACATTTTTTAATCTCAAACTTCAACATTTTATGATAAAAATTTTCCTCCCATGAATTCTTCGAATAAAAATCAGAGCATTCCTGGTTTCCAAAAAAGTACTTCCGTATTTTCTTCTGACAAGTTTGATGTTAGAAATAAAATTAAAAATAATTCTCAGAATAATAGGAATCAAAATAATGAACCTAACATTTTTAACAATTTGGAAGATATTATCGATTTTTTGGAATTGAATGATTTTTGGAAAAACCTGATTAAAAAAATTTTACCATTTTTAGCCACTTTTCTTGAAAAACTAAATTCATTTGGACCACTCATTAGTTCTTTGTTTTGTATCTAATGGCTCAAAGAAATAACCAAAATTTGAATATTTTGCAATGAAATTGTCGAAGTATTATTCCAAAAATTGACCGACTCAAAGCTTTACTTTCAAACAGTGATGTTGATATATTCTGTTTAAATGAAACGTGGTTAGTAGATACTAAATATTTTAGTATTCCTTCATTCAATATAATCCGCAAAGATCGTAATATTTCATATGGTGGGGTCATGATTGGAATTCGTGAAAATATTCAATTCAAATTTTTAGAATTTTCATTGGATTCTCAAATTGAAAATGTTTCTATTCCTGTCAAACATAATGACATTGAATTTTCGATTATTTGTTTATATATTCCTCCACAAGCAAGATTTTCTCTACAAGAACTTAAAACTATCTTAAACTCTGTTCCTTCTCCATTTTACATTCTTGGTGACTTGAATGCTCATCATTTTGTTTGAGGCAGTGATATGACCGATGGTAGAGGATCATTAATTATGAACCTAATCGACGAATCAAATTTAAATATTTTGAACGATGGATCATATATTAGGATTGCTGTTCCTCCTGCTCTTCATTCCTGTATCGATTTATCGCTTTGTTCAAATAGTTTGTACCTGAAGTCGTCTTGGAAAATAATTGATGATCCTAATGGTAGTGATCATTTACCCATTCAAATTTCCATTCACAATCCTCTCCGTGGGCAATTGAGTCCAGAACCTTACGTTCATGATTTGACGAAAAATGTAAATTGGAATAAATTTTCAGACTTGGTTTCTTCTGCTTTGAATAAATTTGATTATTCGCTTTCACCTCTTCAAAATTGTGATAGTTTTTCACAAATTTCAATTCAATGTTTATATAAATCACAATGTAAGCAAATAAAATTGGGACCAGCGAAAAGTAAACATATTTCGTTTTGGTAGGGTAACGATTGTACGATTGCATTGAAAAATAAATCAACTGCTTTTAAACAATTTAGGCGTACAGGATCAAGGGAGAATTATATTTTTTATTGCAAAGCTGAAGCTCAGTTTACTCGAGTAACTAAATTTAAAAAACGAAATTATTGGAGAAATTTTATTGAAAATCTTGATCCTGAAACTTCCTTATCTAAATTATGGTCTGTTGCTCGACATTTAAGAAATTACAATATACCTTCTACATCTGTTCTGGAATATTCAGAAGATTGGATTGATCAATTCGATTTTAAAATTTGTCCTGATTTTTTTCCTACATCTCTCACATTTAAAAAACAACAATGTTATAATGATTTTCCTAAACTTTGTAAAGAATTTTCTATAGAGGAAATGGATTTGGCACTATCTATTACCAATAACACTGCTCCAGGTATTGATAATATTAAATTTATTGTGTTGAAAAATTTACCCGTTGATGGTGAATTACATTTACTTTCCTTATATTATTTATTCCTCTTTCAGAATATATTTCCATTACAATGGCGTTCTATTAAAGTAGTTAGTATTCGAAAACCTGATAAAAATCCTTCTTTAGAAGATAGTAGAAGACCTATTAGCTTTTTTTCGTGTCTTCGTAAGCTAATGGAAAGAATGAATCTTAATCGTTTTGAATTATGGGCTGAGAAAAATAATGTACTTTCGTCCTCACAATTTGGATTTAGGAAAGGTCGTGGAACTCGTGATTGTGTTGGTCTGTTAGCTTCGTATATTGAATTATCGTTCAATAAAAAACAAGATGTAGTTACTACCTTTCTTGCTGTTTCTGGTGCATATGATTCTGTTATAATAGATTTGCTTTTTAATAAAATGATTGATTGTAAAATTCCAATAATCCTTTCTAATTTCTTATGCAATTTGTTTTCTTTCAAAATAATGCATTTTTACCATAACGGATTTTCTAGAATGATTCGTTATAGTTATTTTGGATTGCCACAGGGTTCTTGTTTAAGCCCATTTCTATACAATTTATTCACCAGAGACATGATTTCCATTATTCCAAATTGATGCTATTTCATTCAATTTGCTGATGATAAAAATATTTCTATAACTGGCAAGAATAGAGAAGTTATTCGTCACTTTATGCAACTTGCTTTGGATAATATTGATACATGGGCACATATTAATGGTTTTACCTTTTCAGCTCAAAAAACAAAATTTATTTTATTTTCTCGGAAATATTCTCCAGTTAGCATTGAATTATTACTCAATAATCATTGTATTGATCAAGTTTTCGATTATAAATATCTTGGTATTTGGTTGGATTATAAATTGAAATGGAACAATCATTTTCAATACATCCAAAAAATTTGTTCAAAGAGAATCAATTTTCTTCGTACGATTACTGGAACATGGTGGGGTACTCATTAGAGTGATGCAAATTTTGAAATTTTAGCTCCCCTATGCTTAAACGATTTTAATTATAGTAGATAGCATCCTCCTAAAGTTTGAAGTGATTCGCAAGAAATTTGACTGTGCACACGCCATTTGAAGTTTATATGGAGATTACTATGGAAAACGCCAATCTTTTGTGTTCAGTCCTCTATCTCTTCGTCATAATATTTTATGGAAAAGTGAACACACTCATCTCATGTGAAAACTTCCCAGCTACAACTATGCCGAAGACCACTTTTTGATTGGACGTCAAGATAAATTGTTATTCATCATCATAAAGTTGGTTTGCATGTAGCATGCTTCACCAACTGTTCGGCAGGCAACAGTGGTGCTCCTGGCGGGAAGAATAGATCAAAGTAATCCAGGCTACTATGTTCTACAGCAAAAAAGCAGTGTTGCTATTGGAGTAATTGAATGATCATCTCAGCATGATATAGACTTTATTATCAATAATAATATAAATAATATAGATTATAGATTCAAATATTTGTGAATGCAATGAATCTTATGAAGACATTGATCATATTGTTTTTAAATGTTCTCGATTTAAAGGACCACGAGAACAATACTTTGACAACATAATCAGATTAGGTTTTGATATTCCTGTGTCTGTTCGTGATATTTTGAGAAATAAATATCTTTCCATATTGAAAATTTTATATAAATATTTATATGAAATTTCCTATCATGTTTGATACTTGCTGTTTTGTTTTCTTTTTTCTTTTTCTTTTCAGCTATACAAGTTCAGAACTTTTTCGTGTCGTTGATTGGCTATGTGAAACGTTTGGATGATCCTTAATTATGATCACCTCACCTGAAAGATATTGGCTCCGTTAAGGATCTACTCCGGAAGAGCCTTTAATTATGTATTTTTGATTTTGTAACGTATTTTTGAAAAGATGAAGAGGTTTTGTGCCTTTTTGAGAAAGATTTCAAATGGAAATCACTCAAAGGGGTTTTTCCCTCTTCCAAAATTTTTATGTTCATAAACAATAATAATAATAATAATTAAGTAATTAAGCTGCAAACTTCTTTTTTCATCAAGAAAAGCCAACTACTTAGTTTTCACGGCAAAATTAAAATTGTTGAGGAATTTGATTTTATTTTCGAGATCAGTAATCATTAGAATTTTGTGCAGAATATTTGAATAAATTGGACCACATCACAGCTCAAACATTTAAAGCAAAAAACAGCATTATGTGCCAAAACAGTACTTTTTTCAATTCGATAAAACCACGTGGTTGACCATGCAACTCCCCTCTCCTTCCCTCAGCGTGGCTTTTTGTGGTCTTTTTGCCGATACCCCCCTTCCCCCTCTCAATGACCACGTGGTTAATGGATGGCACTTTTCCATTACTTTGCAATTTATTGTAATGCTTTAAAATGGCTGAGGAGTGATTAATAATACAACTCAAAACAGTTGTATAATAAGTCATTTCACAATGATCACTACAAAACTGCATAATTCAGGGCAGGACATTAGGTCATATGACATGACAAGGCATTGCAGAATTCGTTTTCGTTTGATTTTGAAGCATTATCAAAGACACTCGATGAAAAACATCATAGATTGGCGAGTTGAATTACAGCATATTACGATGAGAATGGATTATTTTCGGCACTTACCGCATCAATATAAAGGCGCCAACGTACATGGGATTCAACATTGTGACAGCATTGCAGTTCTATCAATCTCTTATGTGTTTGAATATGGTGACACTATCTATGCTTTTCGTAGTGGCCTTTTTGGTTATTTTAATAATTCATCTGCAAAATTTTGTATTGCGTAAAGTTAAGTATGTTGTTTAGTCCAAGAAAAATAAAAATAATTCATAACCTAACAGGTTAAGAAATTTTCTACAGAGAGCTCTCTTTGAAATGACGTTCCTCCTCAACTGCGTACTACGATCATAGAAAAATGATTTTTTTTTGATCATTTCCTTGAATCGCATCACGTCGAGATAGGCGATTACTTTTTTTCAATAGCAAATCATCCATAATTGGTAAGCTGCTACAAGTTTACCGGTATTGGTTAAGTTATCTAAGTGTACACAGAAAACATAAGACAAGCAGATTTAGAAGTTAAAATATTAAAACATCGCTTTAAATTCACCGTGCTGCAATCTCTTCCCATTTGTATAAGAAGGCTTCTGTTGAAGCCCATAAACTAAGCCAGTAAATGTGAAGCGTTCCATCATAGCGCTGTCTAGAGTTTTGACTGAAAGCATACCACACTGCTTGCTTAGCTGTATCCTACTAAAGAAGTTAGTAAAACAAATTGCAAACTTTATATCACCAAACACCATAGTCGTCGTCATCATCATCACAGTCATCTCAGAGAGGATGATGACCGCCACCCGCCTCGGGCTCAGCAATCAATTTGTTCGTTTATTTTTCTTTTTCCCCACTCCCGCAGAAGAGCTGACTTTGCGATGATGGCATGGGAGCGGAAGTTTACCTGTCCTGCTTGGATAGCCTACTCCGCTGCTTCGGAAGGGCCCATAACGCTTTGACGGGTGGAGAATCGCACATGGGAAACCGACGAGTCGTCGTCAGGCGTAAATCGTTTCGGAACACTGGGAAAAGGTATGAACGGAAGGTACGTAATAGATCGTACGGGAGCTGATGTATGCAAACGATGCAATAAGGTAACATTACACACGGTTTTTGAATGCTCGAACTCTGTGGTAGGTTAAGAAGATATCAGGCTAGAATAAAGATAATCTTGGCAAATTTCTGTAGTTTACTCTGCGGTTTCCCTGTTCTGTGTGTGTGAGGCAAAATTCTATGCTAGTGGAGAAGATGAATAAAAGCTTACCTTCATCCGGCGCGTCATTATCATGGTGATCTTCCCATTCAGAGAACTGAAATGAAAGAAGGAGGGGAAATGCATCGTGAATTTTAGTACCGTATAACGGTGTAGGTTATAATACAGTCATCTCTCCCTTACTCGATATTCTATACCTCGATATTTCCCCTAACTCGATGCAATGAGCGGTCCCTTCAATCTAGCATGCTTTGATACCTCTCTAACTCGATGTTCCCTAACTCGATGCTATCTGTTTCAGTTTCCCAAGTAGGTTTACCTCTCTGTCTCCATTTTTTCATAAAAAGTTCCAAATGTCCTCCAAACGTTAATAAATTTCATGACTTTGATTATTATGATTAAATTGATAGTAAAATTGAAGTTTACTGCCAATTTGTGGGTGCTAAAATTTTTAATTTTTGCAGATCGATAAAAAAGTGTCACATAGGTAAATGTGGTAAAACTGTGTTGTTTTCACGTTAAAATAACTATTCTGAATATATAGTGTTAAAAAAATAAAAAGTTTAAAATTTGAAAAATATGTGTTCTGTATCTCGATACCTCCCTAACTCGATGGTCCCTTCAATATTGAGTAAGGGAGAGTTAACTGTAATAGTTTTTAGAGGATAGTTTTATTTCTGCTCTCTGCCTTACAGTTTTTCATATATCAGGAGCGCAAATACATAACCCCAAAAAGAGTGTAAATAACATTTAATTTTAGTGCTTCTAAGCTTTCCAATGCTATTTTTAGGATATTTTCGCATCCAACAGAAAAAAACATAATTGGTAGAAGATAAACTTGTTTCTTGGTTCCCATACAATTTAATATTGATGATTAACTCCTGACGCAGTCACTGAGTGCAGGTATAGAGCCATTGGAACAATAGTGTCAATCGAAACCCCTTCAAATTTCATCAGGAAAACAGAGAATCTCCGGCGAGAACATTAACGCTGAGCCAGGTCCGTCCCGCTAGGCATCAGATTGAGCACCACTTCTAGTACCGCATTTGGTCCCTCGGTACTGCAAAAGGTACCCAAGTTTGACAGATCGCAGTACACATTGAACGGCATTCTAGATTACCTTATGAGCCATAAAATTTTGGACAACTGCAAGGGACATGGAGGTCTCTATTTTGTCTTTGGCTGAGCTATCATTAAAAGCAATAACAGGTTGAATGCCAAGTTCAGTGCTCTTCAACGGTTCAACTTTTGCACTTGGCTTCAATAATCAGAATATCGCGGTATAATTGAGGACCACTTTTATTAAAATAATATCTTTAATCATATTTTTTTTTCATAAATAATAAATATTCTGTAAAAAACGTTAACAAAACATTGGAAGTACACACGATTCTGTTTTTGCACGGGGGATGCGTACCGTGCAAAAAGAGTTTTCAGTTCAAAATTTCAACAACCGTGCAAAAGAATTAAAATTATTTCTCGACGTTTCATGCAAAAATAAGGTTCCATGTATGGACACTTTTTTTGCACGGCCGTGTAAAAAAATCCGTGCAAAAACAGAATCGGGTGTACTCCTCCTATT
The DNA here is from genome assembly GCF_002204515.2 of Aedes aegypti. Taxonomy (NCBI): domain Eukaryota; kingdom Metazoa; phylum Arthropoda; class Insecta; order Diptera; family Culicidae; genus Aedes; species Aedes aegypti. The sequence goes on from NC_035108.1 coordinate 445,423,762, forward strand.
TAGCTTTGAAGGGTTCGGCCCAATGATTCATTCGGCCTAACGTACTTCGGCTGGATAACCCATTTCGCCTAACATACTCCGGCCTAAACGTCATTCGTCCTTACACCGGACACCGATTTTGCCACTTACACCCCTTTGCTAGTTATCGCTTGCAGTTAAAAGATTTCACATGGAATCATCCATCAATGACATCGAGGATTGAATGTCGTCTGTCACGATGACATTTGGATAAATCATAATTTTTGCGTAGAATTCAGACATATCGGATCAAAAACAACGTAATTAGTTGGAACTTGCTTATTATGTCGAATGTGACACACATATAGTAAGCGATTTATAAACGAAAAATGACAGAAACAAACAAAGCCGTTACGTTTCCTAGCGAAGCTAGGCTATGGACTTAGGGTAACCAATATATTTTGGACCCCTATATATTTTGGACCCCCTGGGCCATTTTCCTGCAAATTTCCCAGTTTAAATCGAAAGACCAACTCAATTCGCATGCCATTTGGAAAGATAGGACTATCCCACACTTGCATCGACCGTTTGTACATAGAAAATGTGTTTATTTTATCTAAAATTAATTTAATTTAATCGGTTCATCCATGCAACCGTTACAACACGTTACACACAGGAATTGAAGCCGTCAGAAATTTTTCAAACGTAAATAAAAACTTTTTTCAAATTTCTGAACTAAACGCCTAGAATTTCTTCGGTTTTCCATTGTCAATCGATTAATTAGACTATGGGCAAGCATATTATACAACCAGTGTCGTGGACTTTGTTGCCGAACGATAAAAATGCCGGGGGTCCAAAATATATACTTTGAGGGTCCAAAATGTATTGGTGTGTCCGAAATAATGAAAAACAGTGCTTCACAATTCAATTATTTTCGACGTTTTTTGGATCCTACATGATCGTATGGGCATTTTTATCTCGTAGAGGAAGTTTTTCTCTACATTTTGGCATGTTCTTTGACTTGGTTACGCTGTGCAATTAATTAATTGGGACAAAAAACTAAAATCACTTCCTAAGGAGGTCCAAAATACGACCGTTACCCTATCCACGGTCTTCTTTTATCCTCGACTTTCTTTTTCTTTTCTGCTCTAAATGCGGACAATGTTTACATTAAATGACATCCGGACAACGAATGTTCACCGGATGGACACGAAGTGGATGAATGCACAACGAAATCGTTCATTTCTTGTAAACACGGCCCGCAGTAAAGGTTTTATTCCCGCTGGAAGTTGTAGCTTGACGTCATTGTAGATTAGTTCATACGAATTGTGAATGTTTAATGGAAGCGTTGCCGAATATCAGCGAAAACGTGTCGACTACCGTGATTGCTTACAACACTGGTCAGAGGACAGCTTCTTTTTGGACAGTCGAGGAAGGAATATCAACCGGGGAGCTCGTTTCATGCACTGCACAGTGGGACGGATTGAGGTTTTAGGAGGAAAGATGGAACTCACGCCTTCAATTGCGATTTTACGTAAAAATGATGTTCTACAAAGTTGTTTCTAATATAAAAACAATTTTTTTGGTTAGAACGAAAATTAGGGTGGCCCTATGTCAAAAAAGATAACCATCAAAACTATTTTAATTTACGGAATATTGATATAGTTTGTTCTACAAAGTTGAGGATCGAAAAATTTCAAGCTGATTTGATATTTTTTCCTAGCTCAAAAATTGACCGTTTTAGAGCATTTTTCGCTATTGATGTAGAGTGGCCATCAAAAAAAATTGTTTTTGTGTTTAATTTTTATTATTTCAAGTTTCTTAGTAAAATTGTCTTCCCATTACTTTCAAGACTAATTGAAACGCAAATATAAAAGATATAGCTAATGGAAACAAATAGATACAAAAGACTTTTCGTAATGAAAATTTAATTTACTTCCTTGGACATAAAGTATCATAGATACCAATACATACGATATACGAATGCAAAATGAAAAATATAGCAAAGAAAGCTCTCAGTTAATAACTGTGGAAGTGCTCCTAACAACAATAACCTGAGAAATATGATCTGTTCCAGTAGGGACGTGATGCCAAAAAAAAAAATATTGATACAATTTTTTTCTGATGAAAAGTTAAAGACTTTTCGATAATTAAAAAAACATGTTTATATGTTTGTATAGTTGGGAAAACAAAATGAATTGTGTTGACATGACGATAGTGACGATAATCGTATTATACTTCGGAGGATCTGTTTGCTAATGATATGACTGGTTCATATATTAATGACCGTTACTAACAGATTTTTGAAGGAACTCCCAAATTTACTATAATGTTCAATTTTCAGGCATAGCTATCTCTAAATTATAGCCTTAATTAATCGAAACATCTAAACATGATCAAATAATGCAGATAGTTATTCTTCTTAATCTAGCCTTGAAAGTCAGCGTCATAATCAGAAATCGTACTCTAGTAATATACCGTTCCATGTACGATATATCTCCTACGGTGGACAAATTACTAGTAATTTGTCGGTGGACAAATTATTAGTAATTGAGCATTCGTTACTTCCAATCAGAATGTTTCCCAAAGAGCCCGGCAAATCCCAGAACAGAAGTATTCGGAAGTTTGGGATGAGCCATGTCATGAAATTCAACCGTGAGGTAAATTTAGAAGATATTTTCAAAAAACTTTTCTCCTTATTTATATTGCTGAGCTCCTTTGACTCTTTTCGGAAGTACGTATATAAGAATATGAAATAAGTTAGTTTTTTATTCCGATTTAAAGCCGAAAGATAATAATTGTCATGCAAAAAAAAAATCTTTTTCTGCCCCAACTACATTTACATGTAAAAAAACGTTTGTTTTTCATGAAAAATGTTTATAACTATTCACCGACAAAATTGTATAGGCCTTAAATATGCGTCTCAATCGTCTAAAGATGAAGGAATGAAAACTATGATGAGATATCTAAAAATAAAAAAAATATAACACAAAAACCTATTTTTGAAGGGCCACCCTACATCAATAGCGAAAAAATGGTAAATTTTTGAGCTAGGAAAAAACTTTTTTTTATCAAATCAGCTTAAAATTCTCCGATCTTCAACTTTGTAGAACAAGCTATGTCAATATTCCTTAAAATAAAAAAGTTTTCAGGTTATCTTTTTTTACATAGGGCCACCCTAATTTTCGTTCCGACCAAAAAATTGTTTTTATATTAGAAACAACTTTGAAGAACATCATTTTTACGTAAAATCGCAATTGAAGGCGTGAGTTCCATCTTTCCTCCTAAAACCCCTATCCGTCCCACTGTGCACTGTTTCATATGTGCTAAATACGGTGGTTCACATTATTATCAAGATGGAGTAAGAAATACTACATTTATGAATTTGTTCAACAAAGAGTCAAGAGCAGGTTACTGTCGTTATAAACTTTAATTGTTAAGCATACTGTTTATATACAGTATGTCTTTTTTTTTTTGTTTATGAACAATAATAGAGATCTTTGAATGGCTTGACATTCAGAGACTGATAGATACATTTTTCATGAGTACTTTGCGAAGGCCCAAGCTCTCAGAGTGTTAGTTTTCAGTTAGCACTATATTCGTGCGCCATCGGAGTTATTTTATTTTTCTGATTATACGTGTTGACGTTACGATTGTGACTGTTCAGTCGAGGATGGATTACCAACTGGTGAGCTCGTATCATGCTTGAAATAACACATTTGTATCATGACATGTATTTTTTTATGAATTTGTTGAACAAACTGTGGATGGCCTCTTTAAGTGTTGACATAAGCGCTAATTCATGTTTTATAAAATTTTTAGATTCTAACCTTCAAATAGTTCGATGTTTAAGATGTCGACGCATTGGTAGATAACTTTTTAAACAGTGGTTACATGAATCGCATCACTTACCAAGGTGAATCCTGATCATGTAGCTTCGAAGCCCTCCCACTAACAAAACTCCTTCCCGTGGCAACCATGAAGATGCAGAGGTATACTCGGTCTTTAGTAACAATGGATGCCATACTAACATTCCTTCCCATCCCCAATGACCGTAAGGACGTGGGCGGCGCCGTTTTTGGCATTACTAATTTCTGAGTCCTAGAAAATGTATATTGAAGATGGTATGCTACTTCCAAGCTTGGTTCCTTGGTTCCTTGTACAACTTCGATGATTCTTGTCAATCACGAAATTACACTACGAATTGTACGGTCATCAATGCTCATGCTCATGCTCATGCTCAGAGACCGATAGATAAATTTCCAAAAAGTAAGTTCTACGTCAACATATCATCACCATTCCAAATTGACTGCAAAAAATGAGTACTTCTACATCTGCATACTGAGAGTGCAATCAATCCCAAGTAGAATCCATTGATTCCTTATGCGAGTATATTTCTTGCGTAACTTTACTGAAGGCCACCATCACAGTCAACTAGCTCATGACTCTATATCCGTTGGACGATCCGAATTCAACTCAATCCGGATATTCAAACGGATGTAAACCAGAGCCTAGCTGACACAGTTATTTAGATATTCAAAGCAATTCGATAAATAACGTATAGAGGCAATCAGATATCAATTTGACGACTTCCAAAACAGCGCTGAAAAGTGCTACTTTTCGATACCGTTATTAATGCAGAAAAGTAGCAATTTTCAGCACTGTTTCTTATGGCAAGTTAAGTAGGCCATTAGAGGAAGTGTAATTTTCGACCCATCCATACGATTTTGGCCTGCTTTGTATTAAAGTCCGAAAATTGGCACAGAATTCTTGTGGATCGAAAATTAGCGCTTTTCCCCAATGTTGATCAATTTATAGGTAAAAAGTAGGCTGATATACAACGGAATTGCAAAAAATATGTTCTTTGTCTCGATTGCTCTTTATATCGGTAGTCCTTTCAATATCGTGATTTGGCGAGTCGAATTTATTCACATATAAAGCTTCAAATGTACTGGATCCCAATAAAAAAAGCACTGACATACTAATACTACAAACTTTTATATTCGGTTTGCATAACTAATTAACAGAAATTTTGTTATTTTATTTTGTTAGCTGTGGAACCATACTCTCCCCTAAATATATTGAGGTATTTCTGGAGAAGTTTTTGAGCCAAATATGGAAAGAGTTCTAGATATTCTTTATAGAAGAATCCTTGAATAACATTTGAAAAAAATGAAGTGATTTTTTAGAACCTGAAAAAATACCGTTTTGTCTCAAATTCCGAACAGACTCATATTCCGAACACTCGGTTATTGTATGGCGATTTGGTTGAAATGTTTCGCTGAAATATGTCATCAAATAACAAAGAAATGCCAGTCAATTGCAATTCAATTTTAACGTCTCCAATATGATTCTATGACACTACCCCGAACGCCACTACCTCGGATGCCACTACCCCGAACGCCACTACCCCGAAAGCCATTACCCCGAATGGGTCATTACCCCGAACGCCACTACCCCGAATAGGTCACTACCCCGAACGCCATTACCCCGAATGGATAACATTTTGAGACATATTCTATTTAGAGAGTGGGGAGATAATTGTACGATTCCTTATGAGTATTTCACGAGTTTGGCTCAAGAATGTATTTTTCAAATATATGAAGATAAAAAGCAGCTAGTTGTTCAGCAAATAATTTTTACACACTAAGTTTTGTCCTCTAATTTTGGGAAGATTCACACAACCACATTGCAATGCTCTGAAGAACAGCCTATTTCGAAAAGAAGGGTGAATTTATTATCAGAAGGATAGCTATAATATGCACAAAATTAGGATGTAGTGAAGTCTCTTATTGGACGTCGGTAGCCACTTCCTTTACTTACTTTATAGGTGTCGGGCATTAAGATTAAGATCTACTTAAAGATTTTGTTTCTTAAACGATGGTAATGGAAGTTCACCCTGAGATAGTCGCTGCAAAAGTTGTTCTATGGAACTCGCCTAAAAACCAACCTAATAGACGACCGTTCCGCTATCGCACTTGTACACTTGTACATGTTAGACAAATTGGCGGCTTCTGATTGACGCTACAGTAAGAACTTTTGTTGATTTGTGGGATCATTAATTTGAATTTCTGTGAGATAACCACAAAAAAATATTTTTTGATTCAAGATAATGAAGAAATTATGATGGCAGAAAAGTGGTGAGTAAATCCATAAGAGACCTGTCTGTTTTAAAACAAAAAGATAAAAGAAAGGGGAAATTTCCTATTAGAATTATAGCAAGAATCACTTTAGTGAATGCCTTCAAGATTTATTCCTTTATAAAAGCTGTTCTATATGGAAATATTAGTGACTTGCTTATCCAACAAAAACGTGAAAGAACAGCCTATTTAAAAAATAAGGGCAAATTTCTGGTGAAATGTTCGCAGCTATGACGTGAATGATCACTGTAACAACGTGATGCTATGACACAACCTATATTCATAAGAAAGAAAAATATTTGTTCAAAAACAAAATTGAAATATGAACACCACCGACAAGTCCAAATAGCGGTGATTACGCATCTGTAAAGCAACACCATATTGAGGGTTATGGATTCGAATTCCTTTCAGTCAATAAATAAAAGGCTAATTTTATTAAAGCCCATTCATAAAATGGGCTGAACGCTGAAGGGAGCAAAAAAGTTTGTGGGTGGTTGTCCTCAAAATGTTACAGCCCATTCACAATATGTAGAATTTCCATACAAAAAAAAATACGAGGGGGCGGGTAGGTGTTAAGAATGGCAATTGTTGGCGAAATTAAATTTGTGAATGAACCCTTGAATTGCGAAGGTGCCCACTGAGCTGATAAACAGACACTGTCTCAGAAAGAATGAGAAGAATATAGTTGCCATCAAGATATTTCAAAAGAATAAATATATGATGAACATTTTACCGACGAATTTTACGTGCCATTAATTACCAGCCTTCATTAGAGATGCATTTTTGCACGCAAAACAAGATACTGTAGTACACTGTACTGTATCTCATACCATTCGGGGTAATGGCTCATTCGGGGTAGTTAGCGTTCGGGGTAATGACCCATTCGGGGTAATGGCTTTTGGGGTAGTGACCCATTCGGGGTAGTGGCGTTCGGGGTAGTGGCGTTCGGAGTAATGGGATGGAGCCCCCCAATATAATTTTTACCACGGGGACTCTATGACACTACCCCGAACGCCACTACCCCGAATGCCACTACCCCGAATGGGTCACTACCCCAAAAGCCATTACCACATAGCAATGTTAGATTGATCCCTTTTAAAAGTTATGCGACAGTTGATATTACAATTACTAAGGGCGATCAATCATGGTCATGCTCGTGCCCAGTCTGAAAGATTCAAAAGGAATAGGATGTCCAATGTTCAAATTCATAAAATTGATTAACCGTTTAATCATGTATACAATTTTTCATAAAAACATCGAGTAAGAGAGTTAAGCTTGCATAGGAAACTGAAACAGATAGCATCGAGTTAGAGAGGTATCAACTTACACAGTGATCAAAGTAAAACACTGGCCTCTTCGCACATCACTTCAAAAAATGGGGATATATCGTGTAACGGAATATCAAATAAGGAAGAATTGACTATTTCTCTCTTTTCGTCAGTGGCTGAGAAAAACATGAAACTTTATGGTTACAAACTAAGGTGAAGGTGAAGTTGGGTGCAAGTGAGAATCCGGTGTAAGTTGGATCATAACTTATTTCGGGAGAGTTTTTCAAGGGGTTATTTTTTTAGAAAGTTGAAGATACAATGATACGGAATGTATTGCTATTTATACCAAATTTAGTAGTTTTTAAAAACAATTCCCTCCCATTAAACAATTTTTTGTTACACATAACAATAATAACAAAACATATTTACAACTTCGTCAATTATTGAAAATTTATGAGCTACTATCAATTAGTAACTTATAAATAAGTAAATAAATAAATGATATTGTTTGGAAATGTTTTATTCACCTTTGAGCTTTTTAACACCCTCAGTGCAGTGTGAATTACCTACTACTAGAAATTCGTCGCGTTTTGAGTTTTTGGTGCCAAGCCATCTTCCGAAGGTTACTTTACGCCGCGAGTGATCCACGAATCCGGAAAACACTTCTGATCAATAATCTTTGTTTAAAGCTTAGCTTAGCTTAGACTGACTACACATATCAATGATTGCTATTCCGTTATTTACCGAAGTCAGTGAAAATGCACAAATAATCAACTAGAAGTTTGGCTGGGATTGGTCATAATCTTCTTCAGTGTGCATAATTCAGTGCCTCTATTTATACAGGGTCAATAACGGCGCTGGCCACGTCCTTGTAGCCAGGTGGGATTGGGGGAAGGAATGTTAGTGTGTAACTTTTGCTATTTGGAGACCGTGTTTGCCTCTGCATCTCCAAAAAGGTTACTGGGAGGGATGTTTGTTAATGGGGAGGATCGTTGGGTTACAGGATTCACTTTGATAAGCGATTAGACCATGATAAACAATTATTTGGGAGATATAAACATGCTTATATGTAAATATAATGTTTTCATTTGATATGAACAATTTCTTTGTAGAGGAAATTTATGCCGAAACTTGAGGTGACGAACCATTCAAAGTTTGTTGAACAAATACCTTAATGTAACATTCCTACAACTGTCAGGACTAAATCATGTGTTATTATATTTTACTTATTTGAAAAGAAACAAAAAACTCGATTGGCTGGAACATCATAGAACCCTCTTATTCTTATGCCGACACTTAGAATGGCGAACCATCCAAAGTTTGTTGAATAAAGTAAACCTTTCGCAAGTCTACACTTGTAGTGTTGAACCATTCACAGTTTTTTTTTTTACAAAAAATAAAGGTAAAAAGAAAGGGGTGTTTTGGAAAAAAAATACTGTTAATTATAAATAATTCATGAATCAGAGTTTAAGTCGACACTCACAGTGACGAACCATTCATAGTTTGTTGAAAGCTCATATTTACGTCCCACCGTTGTAACGATTAAATGTGCAGTCATACATATTTTATAGATTAGAAATAGTAGCATGAAACGAGCTCACTAATTGATCCGTTATCCTTGACTGAGCAGCAACAATCCACTTTCAGCTTCACTCGTTTGCTCGGCTATATAGAAGCACTCAGAGAAAATAGGCGCGTGACCCGAGAGGGAAAACAACTGACGACTGCTCGGGCTTTCTTGACGCACTGCCCAGGAGCAAGCGTCAAGGTCGAAAGATCAAACATTACTCTTCTGAACAATAATCTTTGTTTAAATCATAAAAAATATCTCGTGAGTATCGAATGTATTATGAACTTTGTAGCATATGAAGCAAATAAATCGCCTTACAAGGTGGTAAAGTAAGTTGGCTGGTGGCATGCAAGTTGGCTGAAATCGTCGCATTCTGAATTTTCAACAGACAATATGTTGAAACCTAGACGTGTCATCATATCTATGAAAACGGCAATCGATTAAGTAGGTAAATAGCGGTATTTGGTGCTTGAGATAAAATAAATTCGTTGTCTCGATTTCTCCCTATATCGGTAGTCCTTTCAATATCAAGATGTGGGGATTGAGGGCTTCAAATGTACTGGATCTCGAAAAAAAAGCACGGACATGAAGTGTCATATTCATACTACAAACTTTTATTGGCGGTTTTCATAACTGATAAATAGAAATTTTGTTATTTCATTTCGTTAGCAGTGGAAACACACTCTCAAAGTTACCCGCTTCATCGATGATACCACATTTCACGGTATATATTTTTAATACCATGCCCACACAGTTACGGATCACCCACAGTGTCGGATCACTTTGGCGTTCAACATCAGATAACTCGCTCAAAACATAAACGTTGACGTAAAACATATTTTTCCCATGTTATACTATTTGCCTTCTACCATTTGAAATGTTAAGCACAACATTCAACCGCTAAATAATGGTGTATTTGACAAATGTTTAGTTGGTACCACACAGCTATCGTTATATGGTCGTTTTGTGTAAGAAGTGCCGTCAGCATTCATAAGCTCCCACAGGTGCTAAAATTCAAATGTTATAGCATAAAATATGCTCGTTCGCTTCGATTTAGTATGAATTCATCTTTGGAAAACATTTTTCTTGATTGTTGATTCTAAATACCGAATATTAGCACTTCTAATTAGTGATCCATAATATGGACCAGGAAATGATTGTTTACCACGGTTATGGATCACTTCCAAAGAATGTAGATTGCTGCCATTCTAAGCATTGGATTCGACATTTTCAGACAATAGCACTAAGGATAAAACTAATAAAACATCAAGGTTTGTAAATTTCATTTTTTAGCAGACAAAAATGGGTGGAAAACTTGGTGTGGAGCGAAACCAGTACATGTCTCAGTTACTACAATGCAGTATCACAAAAAAATGGCATTTTCCCCTTGTTTCCAGCTCTAACACTGCTTTTTTTTTGCAGTAATAAGTGACACATTGTTAACTTTCGCCAAATCATGCAATATAGATGCATTGAGTTGAAAATCTCTTGATTTTGCGCAGTGATCCGTAATATGTCACAATTTGATCCATAATATGAACATTGATCCATAATATGGTTTTCAGAAACCGATACAATTTTTAATTTTTGTGCAATCTTATGTAAATATTACACTCAAAACAGTTTACTAACCGAAGTTCCAATTTGAAACGATTCAATTCGTGCTTTTAAATTACAATTTTACGTTTTCCATGTCGTTTTATTGAATTTTATAGGTTGGACTCCACACTATTTGATCCATAACTGTGGGGTCATGGTATTCTTGGAATGCATTCTCTTCACATCACAGCAGAAATCATGCAACGAATGTGAATGCTCCAACATCGTGTGTAATGGCGCTCATATCCATGATTGCCACATATTCCTCGTCTAATATAATGTTGCTCGCTACACTAACGATGTTATTGCCCTCGTAATTGCGAAAGAGTCCCCCAGTAGTGCCTCTCGTCCCCCTCCCACAAAAGTCCTTTCCCACCAGTAAAGTTCTATTTATTTCCCATCCTACGAAGACGGCGATTACAAAAGCCACCACCAATAGAGCGTGAGGTTCCCGGCACGTTACAAGAAACGGAAATTTGCTTTCCCACTGCTGCACACTAGAGCACTAGGATCAGGATTACGGTTTTCGGTTGGTAGTAGGGTTCGTGCTGCATGATGAAGAACTAGGAAGAAACTTTGTGGGGAAAATGTTACCATGCCCTGGGAAAAGAATAACCATGACCAATTTATCCAAAACAGCTAAAAAACTAAAAATAAGCAACGCAGTATTGGAAGCAATATAAGAAATTTTGTAAAGAAAAATAATTTGTTGCACTTTAATTTTGTAAATTTTTCCATTGGACTTCTCAAATTTTAAGTCTTTTTATTTTTCACGGGAAATTTTGGTGTGATTGCCTTTTACAATTTTTCATTGTGTATCTTTTTTGATTCACTGATTCATGAAAACTTGTTATAAGTGCGTTGTAAATTTTGTTATTGTCGCTAAAATAGTGTAAACTTTCGTTTATGTTTAATAATTTTCTGGGGTTCTCTTTGCTAAAACAAAGAGCCTTCCCCTGCTTTAAATGCTTTTAAATTTAGCTGCCAAACTTCAGTGCTTTTGCTGAACGGTTTATCGCTGCCATACTGTCTTTTGGCCCCTCTTGGCTTCCATACGAAAGACGTCGAAAAATCGAGGCATTCTGCCTCTCTCCTGTCTTGCTCCATTCAGGGACCCATTCCATCGAAGAAGGCGATTGGCCTATTTTTCCTCACTTCCTTCTTCCGTATTAAAGTGCTATCGAAGTTGGCGATGCCGCCGGTAGCGATGAAATTTACTACTTTCGGTTCTTTTCCATTGGGTCTGATGAATTTGGTAGAATTTCCAGATAATACTAATATGAAATGAATACTGAATTACTGAAGTTATTGTTTCACGTGGTTTGGACTATTTCTCCAAAAAAGCTCGAGAAGCTCCTCCAAAATACTAACAATAAATCCCTCCATTAGCTAGTTATTAGTCCCCGGCTTCAAAGCAAAGCCATGCTGAAGGTGTCTCGGTTTGATTCCCAGTCGGTTCAGGACCATTTCGTAATGGAAATTTCGTTGACTTCCTTGGGCATAGAGTATAATCGTACCTGCCACACGTTATACGAATGCGAAAATGGTAATTTAGACAAAGAAAGCTCTCAGTTAATAACTGTGGACGTGCTCTTAAGGTGGTTTGGCTTCGATACATCTCTTCACCTTAAGAACACCAAGCTGAGAATCAGGCTCTGTCCCAGTGACGTTATGCCAAAAAGAAGAAGAAAAATTTCCTCCAAAGATATTATATTACTCAGCGCAACAAAAATGACATTTTTGCGTGTCTCAAGGATCAAATTATGTGTCTCTAGTAGATTTGGGGTTACTGAATCTCATGCCGTTCTCAGAAATTTCCCAGCACGTCACAATTGTTAGCTACAGGTCGCCAAAATTGTATAAAACATTGGTTTTATTGATGTTTACCTCAAATTTGAAGTATATTTTATCAAACTTTTTTGTAATCTTATCCACCAAGCATGTAAAAGATGACTTGAACTTTCGTTTTAGATTTATTTTGGTTTAAATTTCACGATTAAATCAAGATTAAGGCGAAATTTATACGCGTCGTTGATGATTGTTGCTAATTCATCTCACGACTTAGAATCAAAGAAAATCAATTCGTTTTGCACTGACACAGCTGAAAAAGTATCAACACACTTTATGAACGTCTGCGCGTACAGTGATACTTTTTCAAGTCAATATAAACTTTCAGGGGCCCATATAGCCGTAGCGGTAAACGCGCAGCTATTCAGCATGACCATGCTGAGGGTCGTGGGTTCGAATCCCGCTAGTCGAGGATCTTTTCGTAAAGGAAATTTTCTCGATTCCCAGGGCATAGAGTATCTTCGTACCTGCCACATGATATACACATGCAAAAATGGTCAATCGGCAAAGAAAGCTCTCAGTTAATAACTGTGGAAGTGCTCATAAGAACACTAATCTGAGAAGCAGGCTTTGTCCCAGTCGGGACGTAACGCCAGAAAGAAGAAGATAAACTTTCAAAACTGAGTTTTATCACTTTGAAATTGCATGCTCAAAGTCATCATTGCTGCCAAAACGAATGACGGGCTAATTAGCCTTAAACCCATTTTTTCAACATGCTTGCAGTCTTAATACAAAATTTTTCGTTTCTCTTATATGGCAAAATACAATACTTTTCTAAACCATCAAAAAAAAACTTTTCCGCATCAAAAGTATAATAAAATTTGATGATTGTTTGTATTGTTATAGACATAAAGTTTGAATTCTGTGGTAAATTAAGCAAATAAATTGCCTTACAAGCTGGCAAACTTGCATGCAAGTTGGCTGAAATAGTAATTTCTTGCATTTTCAACAACTAATATCTCAAAAACCAGACGTGCTATGATGTATCTGTAAACGGCAATGGATTCATCAACCCTTAATTAAGTAAATAGAGGTGTTTTGATGCTGGAGACAAAATCGTGTTCCGCAGTGTTATTAAACTTCAAAGTATCGTTCAATTTGTATATTTAAAAAAATTAAAGATTATGAAGGTATCAATGTTGAACAAAATTATGTAAATAATCACAAAAAACATTTTGTGAAAGTGAATAGATTTCTAAAAACAGGAAAAACATTGCCAATTTGCACAGCCAAACCTCTTTTTGCGCTCAATTTTAACGCTCCCTCTTTCATTTACGCTCCTAATTCCAACTTACGCTCCCTCTTTTTACGCTCCAAAAATTCCATTTACGCTCCTGCCTGGGTGGTAGGTCATTTGGCATAAAGTCGTTTTGCATAGAGCCGTTTGTCATAAAGTCATTTGGCGTAAAGTCGTTTGGAATAATGGTCGTTTGGCATAATGGTCGTTTGGCATAATAAGTCTGAAACCAAACATTTCTTAAGATTTTATGTTTCTATTGAATCTTTCTGATGACATCAGGCTTGTTGTGGAGATCAATTGATCAGAATGACACTATATCAAACAACCATATGCTCTTGAATAAACTAAAGCATATTATAAAAGTTATTGCCAATAATATTTTATTATTTATTCAGAAATTACCCTTCTTTCAAATATTAATTCTTCTTTTGAGTTTCGCTACTGAAATAAATTTTTGCACTGAAGATTTTGATATAATACCTTTCTTTCAAGCGTTCTATGATTTTTTTTCCAGATATGATGTAACCATAATTATAGGTTTAGAAACTGTTGATAGAAAATTTAAATAAATTTCTCCTTCTTTCATACATAGGCTGATCTTTGGAGTTATATATTTTTTTTAATATAGTTTTGTTTCCAACTGACAAAAGGGCGGCAATCGATAACATTGATCTGCTCAAATTATTAGAGAAAAGAGAAATCAATTACTGCAGTTACTTCGAAGGGTTGTGCTACTTTTCCCCGAATGTCGATTCCCCGAATGTCGTTTCCCCGAACGCCAGGTCCCCGAATATCCCGCTTCCCCGATTGCCACAATTCCAAGAAAAAAATTAGCATTCATAATTGTCGTAACTTTATACATTTCAGGGTGGTGAACGAACTGGCCATCTAGTATGCACCCTTCTTTATTTAATTGGTGAGCTTTACCGACCTCAGAATTTTTGACAACATGTCTATTTATAACCGAGAATGACTGAATACCTCCTTTTTTTAATAGCTTATCGTTCTTTCTCGTTCACTATCCAGCCATTGAAGGTTACTATAGCACCTACTGCACCACTTTTCGAGGAAACCGGTCATTTGAGGAAATGGCATTCGAGGAAAAAGAACATTCGAGGAACTGGCATTCGGGAACCGACATTCGGAGAAACGAAGTTCGTGGAAAAGTACCACAATCACTTCGATGATTCTGAACGCAATTTTTTATGGCTTTTCAAATTATTATGCCACAATAATTTTTGGCGTCCTATCTTCTATTGGGTTAATCATAAATGTTGCCTTCTTTTAAAAATAGGCAGTTTTTTATATTTACACTGTTTTAAATTTTATTATTTAGTAAACATAAATGTTACCTATTTTTATATTTTGCTGTTTTATCAATTCTCGCAAGACGTGCTGTTATAATGATATTTACTATATAACCTGCCAATATTCAACACATTTTTTTTGCAAACGTAATATCTCCTTTCGAGATATGCTGGAAAAAAACATGATTCCAATCACAAATTTTCCTTTCTCTCGATAATAGATAAATTGTTTAAAATATGTTGTTTATTTGAGTTATGCTGTGAGAAGATTGTTTTGCGTTAGAGCCTTGAACATTTTAAACGAAA
This sequence comes from Aedes aegypti, assembly GCF_002204515.2. Lineage (NCBI taxonomy): Eukaryota > Metazoa > Arthropoda > Insecta > Diptera > Culicidae > Aedes > Aedes aegypti. Next base: position 445,438,998 of record NC_035108.1, read on the forward strand.
AATTATCTGATCACGTATATAGGCTGATGTGCATTTATAGATCTTTGAATAACAGCTTTCAATATTTTTCAAATAAATTTTTCCTCCTTTATCAAGTAATTTTCATCAAGTGTTACGTCCAAACTGGGACAGAGCTTGATCTGCAGCGAACTATTTTATAAGCGTTCCCTTTATTATACTGCGAACTTTCCTTGCCATTTTAATATTTTCAAATATGTTTATCGCAACAAGCTCAAAGATACTCTATGTTATAGGAAGTAGAGAAAATTATTATTCCGAAAAGATCTTTCACCAGACCCGTCACGAGTTTTATTTAGAATGTCTCAACAATTTTCGACATTCGTAGCTTGGATAATCTATGAAAGAACACCATGCTTGTTGAGAACCTACCAAAAAAATTTGTTATGGGCTCGTTGGTATTGATCTCGGTAAAAGCTTCAAAAATGACGATAATCATTCCAAGTCAACCGTTATGCCAAACGATTTTATGCCAAACGACTTTATGCCAAACGGGGTACAATCCCTGCCTGATAACGACCCACGAGAACCAATTTAGTAGCGTAATTTTTAAACGGGATCGATGAGTAGATGCCGGATATCGATGTCTGATGCCATTTCGGAATCCAAGATGGCGACTTCCGGTTTGTAAAAATCATTTGAAACCCATTCAATAAGGGTATTTTTGGTACGTGACCGATGCATAGATGGCGGAAATCGATGTCTAACGCCATTTTGGAATCCAAAATGGCGACTTCCTGGATTTTAATTGATTTTCCCAAATTGCTTCGTTCCAAAACCAAACCGGAAGTCACCATCTCGGATTCCAGAATGGCGTGAGACATCGATTTCCGGCATATACTCTTTTGTCCCGTTCCAAAAATACCCATATTTAGTGGGTTTCAAGTGATTTTCACAAACCGGAAGTCGCTATCTTGGACTTTTCCTGGGTTTGTTGTTACCTGTGACGAAAATTGATTATTGAATAAAATTCTGGAGTTATTTCTAGGGAAATTATGAGTTAAACACAATATAAAGGCTTCCGGCAATTATTTTTGGAGGATTACAAGAAAAATATTTCTTTTTATTTTTATAATAATGTTGTGGAAAATATTTTCTTAGAGTAATGCTTTAAAGTGCTTTCAGATTTTTTCTTGTCAAATGAATTGATTTATTCAAAAGTTGTCCTGAGAGGAACTGCTGTAAAATTAGTATTCGTAAAAGTTTGCCCTAGGGTCTAGGCTTATAGAAGAAATTCTTTCGGCTATCTCTATGAACATATTTGATGAAGAAGCTCAGATATTCTGAAATATAATATTTAAACATATAACATTTTTGAAGACTTCTTTAAATTTCTGTTTTGAGGATATATGTAGGCAATTTTATATCATAATTGTTAAAAGAAGGGAAAAGAGGTATTCTAGTTATTCAACTTATTATTTCTGAAGAATTACAAAGCGCAATTTAAAAATATGTAAGGTTTTACCAAAAATGACGTATAAAAATGTAATGATGTTTCTTTTCTAGGAATTATTAAAAAATATCCTCAAGATGTTACATAAAAAGATCAATAATCCCTTGAGAAATCCAATTATATGTACGAGTATTCAAATTCGAGAATCAATGCCTAAAGAATATACAAAGAATTATTTGATGGTGCTATTTCCAAGTAACCATAGTGCACTCCAGTTCACCCTACGTGTGAATATAGTGCTTTTATACAGCTGACAGGTTCTATGATAGCACTAAATAATTGAATTAACGGGCTAGTGGTTACTTGAGTTAGTAGAATTGCGTTACGAACACTTTCAGTCGTCGCACGGTTTGTCACCGTCAGAACCACCGCGCCGCTGTTGTGAACGAAAAGCGAAGTTTTATCAACAGTGTTGTACAAAATACAACAACGCGACGACTGAAGTGTTAAAAAAAATCTCACGTAGCTTTCCAAAAGGACCTTACAAACATTAAGAAGTTTTCTCTGTTTACTTTCTCTTTAACCCTTAAAGCTCAGGAATCCATCATTCAATCATCAGCAATCATCAAAAATGAAAAACCAGTTTTTTTGTTCAAATTTAAAGATATCTACATCTAATCTATCAAATCTATCACTGCATTACAGATAGCAAGTGCAATACTATGATAGATTTTCAAACACAATGCTTCAGTTTTGAGCAAAAAAACTGGTTTTGAAAATTGGTGAAATGATGATGGTTATTTTCTTCTTAAGGCTAAGTAGCCTGTCATTCGTTTTGGCAGTGGGAAGAATTAGATCAATTAGCAGTAGATAAATTAATTTGAAATACATTTCAAAGTAAATGCGGTTAATCGTTCGGTGATGCATCCCCCCCTGAACCATCTCCCTTTTCAAGGTAATGGAAAAGGTGTCGACACGAGAGGTCCAAAATTTGCCTCAGTCGTATATCTCAAAATCTAAATGAGTTAAAGTGTTGATGTCTTGGACAAAGATATTCAACAAATCACATCTGTCGATAAAAACCTGATTAATAAATCATCCGTAAGGTGGCGCTAGTGTGAAATTTTATTCAATCATCTGTATCTCAAGATCCTTATCAGTTAGAAGGTTGATGTCTTGAGCAAGGCTGTTCAGCAGATCGAGAGCTATCTGGCGATGAAAAGTCTGATTGAAAATTCGTCCGTTAGGAGTGCTAGGAAATCTTCAATCTTCATTAGCTCTATATTCTTATCAGCTAAACGATTGGTGTCTTCAGCAAAGGTATACAGCAAATTGCGGGCCATCTGAAGATGAAATATCTAGTTGACAAATTTTCCTCAGTTGTGTCTTTATCTTAAGATCCTCATCAGCAAGAAGGTTAGTGGCTTGGGCGAAGCTGTTCAGCAGATCAAAGGTTATCTGATTGGAAATTCATCCGCTAGGTGGCGTAAGTAAAACAAATCTCTCAATCTTCGGAAAAGATATACAGCAAATTGAAGGTGAACTGGAAGTGTAAAATATTGACGCCATTATATGGCCGATCAGAAAGTATTATCAATTCGATATCCAAACAGTTTGCCATAGCGTAAACCTGACTACCTAAAACCACTAATAAGCTTTGGGATGGCTGTTCAAAACCGGATTGGACAAATGCTGCCGATATCCCTTATTCTGCTGAATGTCTTTGCCGAAGACACTAACCTGCTAGCTGTTAAGGATCTTGAAATACAAACAATTGAAGAAAATTTGTTACTCCACCTAGCGGATAAATTTTCGATTAGATTTTTGTTACCTCCAGATAGCTCTCATTCTGCTAAATATCTTTGCCAAAGACACCGACATCCTAGCTGATAAGGATCTGGAGGTAGTGAAGATTGAAGATTTATTTTTACTAGCGCCACATAGTGGATGAATTTCCAATCAAATTATTTATCGCCAGATATGAAGAAATGTAGTCTTCGTGGCCGTGCGGTTAGCGGCGTAAGTCGTTTAGGCGTATCGTGCCATGAAGTGTGGGTTCTGTTCCCGCTCCAGTCGGTGGAAACTTTTCGTCAAACGAAAAAATCGTCATTGGGCTACTGGGTGTTTCGTGTTGTCCGTTGCCTAATGTTTGTGATCGTTCAGTCTGTACAGCCTTGAACTGAAGACGGTGTACATTGTCCTTTCAAAATTTAAGAATTATCTTTAAATAACCTATAAATAAACCCGTTTACTTTAAATTTATTTTCCGTCGTCGGCCAAGAAAAAGACAATGTTCTGACCATTTTTTGTAGGTTTTGCCATAATACAGGCTTGCTAAAATGGTTGGAATGTTGCCTCTCATTCTGATGACCTGGGATCGAATGTTTTGATTTTCCTTACATTTGTTTTTTTTTTTGTCAAATAAAAACTTCGCATTAGGCATAACACCTTGAATTCGTCTGAGAATTGCACCAAAAATATCGCCAAGAATTCCAACAAGGATTTTGCCAGCAATTTCACCAGAGATTTCTCCAAGAATTAATCATAGTCGTGCTCCAAAAATTCAATGCTTGATCAGGGATTTTCCATAATTTTTATTAACACAAATTCAGGATTTCAGGAGTTTCTCATGGATTTTCATGGATACTTCCAGTAGTTTTTCTTAGGATTATCCAGAAATCCCTCCAGGAATGTCTCTTGGATTTCCTTTAAGTATTCTTTCTGAGTTAATTCAAGGAATTTTGTCCAGACATGTTCAAAACAATTCTAAAAACATTTGGACAAGGAAATCTTCCAGAAGTTTCTCTAGAAATTCGTTTACTGGCTCTTTTCTCTCTAAAACGATTTTTTACGTTTGGAATAATTTCGAAATTTCATCTGAAGATTCTGGCGCAGAAATGCTTAAAATTATTACACTCAAGATCATCCAAAATTTTCTTCTTTGATTTTACCAGAAATTTCTTTTGGGATTTCTTGAGAAACTTCCCAAAATCTCTTCCAGATTCCTCCTGCGTTCACTTCACTTCACTTATTTCTCCAGTATTCTTCATGGGATTCCTCCAGAAAACACTTTCAGAGATCTCTTTAGGAATTCCTCCATATGTTCTTCCAGAGATGCAGCAATGTATGCTTTATAAATAACACACAATATTCAATAAGAAGAACCTCGATTCTTCCAATTATTCATTCAGGAATTTTTCCGATAGTTCCGAATTCCTCGAATGGGTTCTTCAGTAAATCAAAGAGAGATTCATCGTGGTTTTACCAGGTCCGTCCCACTCGGGCTCAGATTGGGTACCACTTCTAGTACTGCATTCGGTCCCTCGGTAGTGCAAAAAGTACCCAAGTTTGACAGATCACAGTACACTTTTCACGGCATTCTAGATTACCTTATGAGCCATAAAATTTTGGACATGGTGGTCTTTAATTTCTCGCGAAACTTTTCTAAAGGACCTATCTAACATTGAGAGCCTCTCTTTGTTTACTTTCTCTTTGATGAATAACTGAGTAACATTAACCTCTTCTATTGCGTTTTTTGTATGGAACGCTAGTCAAGGAAATTGCCTTTCGATCTATAGTGAAAAACTTCCCAAAAGCTTTAGTATTCCACTGTTATAATCGAAAGAGAGCGAGAGAGGAGAGAATCTCTCATTTGTACATAGGTCTTTAGTAATGTTTAGCGAGATTTGTCTTTGGTTTTACTTCAGAAAATCCTCCAGGGATGCCTGTATGTATTGTTCAGAGATTACCCTATAATGTTTCAGGATCCTCAACAGATTCTATTTTATAAATTATTTTATGAATTGTGCCATTCCTTAAAAAAAAACTTGCTGAGATTCCTTTAACAATTGCCCTAGGATTTTTTTTTCCAGGAACTGTTCAGAGTGTGGGAAAACGTACAAGAAAGAAGAAATAAAAACGGTCTTGTAATTAGTTTCTGAAATTATACGCCAAATTTTTAAGTGTAAATCAAATGACGCCTAAAAACCTATCAACCTGTAAAAAAAAATCACTTATTGACTTACTGACATGAAAGTTACATCCTTTCAAAGTTCTTACTCCATAACATGAACAAACGGTTAATTGAGTGCCACCTTATTATTCTCATTAAAATTATCCTGCTTACAAAGACATACTCATTTCCGTTATGTAACAAAAACAGAGCCATTCAACACACGTTTAATTATCTCACCTATCAAGTTAATTTATGGTAGCGATAAACCTGTTCGACCGGTAAATAACGCCGAGTTTCCCCAAATTCCCACATGAATCAAGATAACCTATTTACGCAAAAAGTTTCTTCCCATCCAGAAGCTCGCCGTACGTTTCTTCGTTACCTGTACCTGTGTTCCACAGTAAGTCACCAAAGCTCCTTCCAGCACCTCCCATTCTGAATCGATTCGGTGTCCTTTTCAGAAAACTTCCTGTCATTCATACTTCTCTGAACCATATCAGTTCCAAAGAGCTCGGCTATTAGCTAGTTCTCATAGTTTTCTTTTTGTTTCCGAACATGACAGCTTGCTGCGATGTTCTGAAAGCCGCTCACCAAAGCAAAGCACGCATCCATTCGGCAGCACCAAACACGATCGCAGTAGTCGGGGGTGTGGTCAGGCACTCCAACTCCTAGCGAATCAAAACACTCTCCCTCCAACGGTCCCCTCTGTAGCCATCATCGAATGAAACACCTCGCGTGAATTGAGTCACGTGAGTTTCTGTTTTTCTGTGTGAGGTAGGGGTGCGGTGAGAGGTCGGTAAGCCACTGTGTATGCTTACATGGGCATAGCCAAAGGGGGGCAGAGTGCTGTTCCATTTGGCACGAAAGTCGTCGTAAATTTCCATAGATTTCTCTTTTTTCTGAAGCCGTAAACCTGTTTTGTGGTCAAAAATTTAATTGAACTGCAATTTGGACTTCAATTTTTCAACTGCAATAAAATCGGAATTGGTTTCCGTTCTTAATAGTGTATCATTTCATACAAAAGTTTATAGTAATCTCTCACAAAGGATGCGAAAAGTGTCGAACTTTGCCGTTGCGGTCGTTTTCCCCCTTGCTAGAAATCGTGGCTACGCCCATGTGGATGCCTACGCCCCTAATGGCGCCATACGTTCCTCTATAGGTCAGTAGGGCCAAATCGACAAGCCTGCCGCCCTTCCGTGGCAGGAATGCTACGATGGAAATGCAGCCTAGCACTGCTCGCTGTTTACCTTCAGGCTACAGGGCATCGAACTACCACTGAGTAGGCCGTGCGAACAAATGAAACAAGGTTGCCAGTTCAACTGTGCGATTCTCTCGCATACCTTCATCGCTTCCAAATTGACTTTTGACAGCACTTCCCAACAGTTTGGTTGCGTGACTAGGAAAGTTATGTTGCGATAGCACTCACGTTTCCATCCGAGCTTTCACGTTTACCAAATGTCTACGGGGAAATAGCATTCGTAGAAGGATATTACTCAACCGACGGAAAATGGGGGAGGGGGAGGAGGGTGGCCCCTCAAGCAATCACGGTGTGACACAAATTGCATCTAGCTTGGAGTGCTGCGGCTGCCAACATCATTTGTCGTTCAAATGTGGCATTGCATCCGCGATTTTAATTGATTTTTATTCGAATGGGATTTTGTGCCCTCGCTTGCGTTCTCCAAAATGATGCGAAATTAAGAGGGTTGAATGGGATTGTAATTTTCCGCTGACTGTTGGACGAGAGGAAGAGAATGTGGATTGTGATAAATGCAATTACGAGTTGCATAATGAAGTGAATATGGTTAATGAATGGGTTTGGGAGGTCTGAAATTGAGGTGTCAATTAAACGGTATTTATCCAAAATGAGGCGGAAAAGCATGGTCTCATTTCCGATGTTTTCTTCTTGTTTGACTGGGGAGCCGCATAAGTTCAACAGCAATCCAATTAATCCAGACACTATATAGTGTGCACTGCAAACTCATAAAATTCATACTGTTGCCACCACTTAACAAATAAGTTCCGTCTTGATCCATATTACGGGCACTTAAGGTGATTATAAAACGAAGCCAAACTTCGAATTTTCAAGAGCACAAGACTGGAGAATCTGTCAACAGTTCGCGTTGCAAATCAATCAAATTTCTTACTCGCTGGTGGTGACCAATCGGATAAATTTTCAACGCGGAGCATTGTTTGGTTCTCAAGTCTTGTGCTCTGGAAAATTTGAGGTGTGGCTTTGTACTATAATCACCTTAAGGCCGCTCGGGACGTCATCATAATCACCCTATCCATTTCAAGAAGCGAATCTCAAGAACCACTCCATATATCGATGCGAAAATGTATCAATATGATTCTATATATGTAGTGCACAACCCAATAAACTTTCAGCTTCATCGGTTCACTAAAACTCGAGATTTGCTTCCACAAAGTTTTAATGGTTATTGTTAGAGTGAGACGAAAGATAGGGAAAATAACACGGTCTCCCGTGTCACCTTACGGCATCAGTGATAAATAAATCATTCTGTCTGATTCCTCAGCGTAGTCGCGCTTTGTAAATAGTTAACTTTGAAGAATTCATGGGTGAAGATTTTGATTCCGCAACACGAATGATTTTCAATAAATAGAAATGTGTAGACTTTGCATGATTCTTCATCCGAAAGCTTCATTACTTTTGTCTTAAATATAATTCTAGACATTTTATGAAAATCGTTAATAAAAAAGTCAAATCATCAATTGAAATCGTCAAACGAATATAGATACATCTGGAGCAGTTGGGCATCGTAATTTTGTATAGGTACCAATGGAAAATGCCTCGAATGTGAGACCACTTGAACAGCAAATGTTAACCATACAGATTAGAGTTTCAGGAATTCGTAATATGGATCAAAACACTATGCACCTACTCAACAAAAGTACATCACACTTGATATTATTTAATTTCAATATGCAATCAATACATCAATTCACCGCGTCATAACCCATCCGATTGTGGACAACCCATTGAATTTCGGTTTCGATTAGGATTGAAATTTTATCACAACCCATTTGCCATCACCGCAATTTACGCATCGAATCTCCATCGTCGAATCAATTTCACAACTCGTTCCCTTCGGAATCAATCAAGAGATCGTCCACCCGCAACGGAAAAAAATATATATGCCCCAACCGAAAACGTGTCGCTTCATGCAAATGACCCAAATTTCAATTTCAATACCGGTACGAATATGGAAAATTGTCCATTGTGCCGTGACAATCCGTTCCGATGGATCCAGAGAAGGAAAAACCTGTTCGATCCATCTACTGGCATTATCTTCTTCGAGGTCACACAGCCAAGAACAGTATTATCAAATATATTAACATAGTCTTCGAATGTTTTTGAATATGTTCAAAAACTATTTACAATAGCATGCTACAAAAATTTATTAAATTTGCAGACTTCTCGAATGTCCACATTACTATGAAAGTTGAGAAATAACTTTTATTTTTTCTTGGAACTTAATTCGCAGCCTTGATGAAGTTTGTTTTAACATGACTGTATAAAAAACCAGTTTTACTCTCTATTAGCAGAAACTGAAAATTTAGCACAGGTCTCAATAGCTAAAAGAAAACAAGTCAAGTTTCTTAATTTCGAAAGAACATTGATCAGATACATAAAATTTCAACATATATACAATAATCTTTCCCTTATTCGATATTTCGTATCTCAATATCGAGTTAGATAACCATAGTAAAAGTTGGTTTTCATGGCTACCTCAATAAATCTTCAACCAATTGCCGGATGGTATGTTTAAAAACTCGATATGTCCCTAACAATGATTCCAACGTTTATCAATTCCATCCATAAATGCGAGGAAAGCAAAAAAAAAATCAATCAACAAGCCTGTCTGGTTTGCTCACCATCCGTTAGTCGTAGGCTCAAATCCGTCCGAATGGAAACAAACAGAATCACCCTCACGCTTGTTTTGAGTCTCCCCAGACATATAGTATATGAACCGGGGTGATTGGGCGTTGATCTAAATATTTGTTGGTTTTGATGGTGAATTTGTATGAATTTGCACTTGAAATTTAATGTCCCGAGCAAGCCCAACTGTATAAATTTTTTTATTGCAATGTTACTTTGATTGCAGTCAACTGTCGATATATAAATATTTCCCCTAACTCTTTGGTCCCTCAATTTAGCTGTAAATCGAAACCTCTCTTACTCGATGTTCCCCTGCAAGTTTATACTCTAACTCGAAATTTTCATAAAAAGTTTCAAACATCCTCCCAATTTCAAGCACTCGATACTGAAGAAGTCTATAAGTCGCAGATTAAATAGGCCTATCTGTTAAGATCAGCAACGCTTTACTACCGAATTTTAGTATTTTATATTTTCTTTTGCAAAAGGGAAGTGGAGTGTTAAAGTTCAATTAGTGGGTTTCTTAAAAATTATCTAAAAATCCCTCCATGAATTATAAAAAAATGTACTCCAAATGTTAATGAATACCCGACCAGTGAATTATAACAAAATTATATCACAATTATATCAAGATTTTTTCCAAATAAAAATTTTTGTTAGAAACACTTTGAGTTGACGGAGGAAATTATAACACAATTTAAACAATATCGGTTATAATAACAAAAGCTGTTTCAAATTTGTTTAACATTTTACATTGTTTTTAATTTACAACTAATTTATTGCACAATTTGTTATAAAAAAAATTAAGAGCGAATAAAATAACATATTTTGTTATAATTCAGTAACGGAAAATAACAAAATAAGTAATTGAGTAAATTTTTGTATAATTTATAACATATTTTGTTAAGTGTAGAGGAAATTGTGTAATAATTTTTGTTATTTTGTTATACTAACCAGCCAAAATTATAACATATTTTGTTAGAAAAAATGCGCTAACTGAGTAACAAAACCTGTTACAAATCTAATGTAATCCACTGGCCGAGTACCATAAATTTGAATGTCATGATTATGCTTGTACAGTAGTTTCTCGATTTTATCACTGCTCGTTTTAATATCGCTTCAATCTATCACTCTCGATTTAAGCATGGTTTTCTGTTCAATTTTATCACGCCACAATAATTGTATGAAGTTCATACATTTTACATTGAAAAATAACCTCAAACAACCAACATATATCTATTTGGCCCATCTCTAACCTGGTTTTCGTTTCATTCGATCTATTTCCGCAGCATAAAGCTCAAATTTTCATGAAAATTATATGGCAGAAAATGCATTTTCATTCTATCACGCTTCGGTATATCACACCAAAAAAAATTGGATCCATGATATAATCGACAAATTACTGTAGTAAAATTAAGGATTTTAACTTGTTTCAGGAGACAACATTTTAAATTGTTGTTGTTTATTCAAATGGTGTAAAGTAGGCGAATGTATCAAAATTTTACTGTTTTTCACGTTGAATTAACTATTTTGTATGTATTTTGTAAAACACACAAGAATATCAAAATTTCAAAAAAAAAATGTGTTCTGTATCTCGTTAGGGGGGTAACTCGATGGTTCCTTCAATATCGAGTTAGGGAGAGTTGACTTTATTAAAATATGAAATTTCAATCTTTTAAACTTTCAAACGTATTAAGAAAAAGTTACACATTATGTATTAAGGGTCAAACATGACCAATAGTTTTGAAACAATAAGACTGAACCCAGAATATTTTTTCGTAACTTTGGCCATTCTGGACTTAAAAGAACCTGGAACCTATTTCAACAGGAACTGGAACCACACGCTTTGTGACTCATACAATTTGACTAGAGGCTGCTCCATTAATGCTATTCAGGGTCAGTGTTAGTATTTTGATACGAATACGCCAATTGAACTATATTCGGAATTCGGAGAGTGTAATAGCTCGAGACACATCCTTATCGGAGAGCCCTATAAATGTTGATAATCACTCTCTCGTTTGGTACGTGACGAGAAAGCGTTCAAGAGCAGCAACTCTCACAGACTACAACGGTATCGAGACATTCGGGCGTTTTATATTTTGTTTTTGTTTTATTCACAACTTAATTATAATCTATTGGATCTTCGAACACCGCTTCGATTGCAAACATAGCACAGCAAATGGAAAATATTTGCCTCTGTTTCTTGATCGGAATAGGTGTGTGTTTCGAATGTTCTGTTTTTTTTTCGTGGCTCTCTATCTTTCACGAACGATACATGTCATGCGTGTTGTGTGAATGCAGGCCGATAAATAGGAAAAAAATATGGCTCGTGTGTAAATGATCGTTAAATTATCCAAAGCCTCTTCAGGGTAACTTGTCAGCAGTTCTACCAGAGATTCCTATAAGAATTCTACAAGCGATCATGGAACATCTCGCGAGTGAGTTTAAACCAACGCAAAACAAACATGGCAGACTCGCGAACGGGCTTGGTGTGAGTAATTTTGCACCCGCCTACTCGGGAGAACAAGTGTTCGGGTTGATACGGAGGTCAATTGAAGTGAAAATATCAACAAAAACTAAAATTTTAGAAAACCACATTTGAAAATTAGAACTGACGTAACTTTTAGCTCGAAAGTCTTGAGATTTTTCAGTGAGGTGAATATCCTTATGATATGATGTCAAATCTGATACCTTTAGATTTCTTTTTGAATGGGCTAAAATCATTAATGGATATTTTTTCGGTAATACATTGAAAATATTCAGAAATATTTGTTTTGCTCACGTTTTTTGCACAATGGTCATTTTACTACCAACAGCTGTTCATTATAACCACATAGTGCAGGTAAAATGAACATTTGCACCGTTTTTTGCTAGCGATAAAATAGGGTAAAAATTTAGCTACTTTAGTCTGAATTCGTGTTGCTGCTATAGATAACATCCCGAATTTTGATGATGCGCGAGAGAATTTTACAAATTCCTCGTTTTTCTATCAGAAACAAGATGATATCTTTAAGGTGTTAATTTTACCACCCCTTCCCCTATAGCCATCAAATCGACAACAAACTACCAATTTGTAGTCGAAAACTCTTGAAAACCGGAATCTCGATTATTTTTCAGCTTCGTTTACTCTCGAGCATGACAGTTGCGAGCAAATCAGCACTGTGATGCTTGCGAGTATTTTCTTTTGTCGTTGTTGCGGTTTAACAGACATGTTCGCTTTTTATTATCACTGATAGCAATTCCATAGGAATTTTCAACAGGAATTCATCCAGGAATTATTCCAATACTTGGTACCATAATTCCCAGAGATATTCCTTCTTTATGACATTTCTCTGGGGATGCTTCCAAGAGATTTTTTCAGGCAATATTTCAAAGATTTCTCCAGGGATTCTACCAGATCTACTCCTCTGTGTTTACTTCCAGAGATTCCTCAAGGCATTTTTTTTTCAGGATGTTTGTGTTTAGATGTTCTTTCAAAGATTCTGCCAGAAATTCCATAATCACTTCTCCTTTGATCTTCTATAATTTCTCTCTTAGATTTCTAGATGATTTCCACCGGATTTTCCTCTAACAATTCTAGTGAAGATTATAGGAATTACTGAACAGTACCTACAGTAATTCTTCAAAAGAATTTTTCATGGGGTTCTTCCTGAAATTCATCTAACGATGTCTGCAGTTGATCTTCCTGGTGTCCTTACAGATATTCATTTAAAATTCTTATATCTAGGTCTTCTGTGTAAGGCAACATTTTTATCTTTGATTATATTCAGCTTTACCATTTTTTAACAACATATAACATATCATTTCCTATAGCAGTTTACAGGTGAACTGAATTCATCTGATTATAGTAACTCTTATATTTTATTTATTATTTATCCAGGGATTCCAAAGAAATTTATTTCAGGGATTTATTCGGGTTTTTCCATGGAGATGAATTCAAAATTTCTCCTGCATTTCCTCCAGGAACTCCCAGCCCTGTCGTCGTAAAATTTGAGCAACTTAGTCGTCACTTTTTGTGGGGGGCGTCTTTATAGCCTAGAGGGCGCTTCTATTCCTTAACTTTTATGAGGGCGTTTCGCAATAAAAGAGTCACAAATACTTTAATATACGAAAATATGGAAAAAATGGCGTGTTATTACAACTTTCCACCCGAGGTACATTTTGAAGAAATAGTTCCAGTGAACAGATATGTCCTGTATACAACATAGGGGAATTCTGGGTAAAACCGACACCCTAAGCTTATTGATAAAATTTGTGTACTTTCGCTTGTTAAACGAACCTAAAATTGCTGTAGAATCACATATTGGTTATAAATCTTCCAATCCTTGCGATCGCTGGATGATATATTAAGGTTATATAGTGATTTAAATCAAATTGATATTTAATCATTTTTAGGTGCGACAATTGAGAGTGCGGATAAGATCGACACACTGTTGGGGTAAAACCGACACATGCATTTTGAGTAGAATTTATACGTTGTGAACATCATCATCACATGGCATATTTAAAAGAATACTTTAAACATGACTTCCGACATTTATGACCCCTTCCTCCAAAGGATTATTCACATATTACGTAAATTATTGAGGAGAGACCAAAGACCCACTAAATATGAAAATTTCAAATGTCCCATGCTAAGGTTGCAAAGTTGGGGTGAGTACACATGGATATTATTCATTAGTGTTCATGGGAGCTTACAAAGATGAAGTTGTAGCGAATGATTGGTAGTGAAAATAAATACTGTTTTATTTAAACAAAGAAGAGAAAAGTGTAATTATTTTTAGATAATAAAAACTGTCGAACATCATTGTTTGTAAATAAACAATAAGATTGATTTATGTGAAACTATTTCAAATTCTATTATTTCTGCAATTTTAAATGAGAAACATTTCTTCAAGCTTCATCAAATAAGTTGAAATATTATAACATAGAAATATATTTTTGAATACTTAATGATAGCTTGCGGCAAGTCATATAGCGTCATATTTTACATGTTAATAAGTTACCCATCCATGAACTCCACTGGAATTCGAAAATAAAGACTCACATAAACTACAGATATAATCTTCCGATTACAAAGATTCCCTGAAGTTAGATTATGAAGCAAAGAAAGGTGTCGATTTTACCCCAAATGAAAGTGTCGATTTTACCCCAAGTGGCCATTTATTTTTCAATAGCGTTTTCAGCTGTCAAAAAAACCAAAAATTAATTTCTCCTTCATGTTGTATCAACGTAATAATAGTAAATGATGATGTATATGCAGAACAAATAATGACATTTTAAAAATTTTACATGCGAAATAGTTAAAGAATAAAAGCGAAATATTGCAACTGCTGTTGCTTCTATGTTATCCAATATGATTTTGTTGTTTATTTTTAAAGTTTATTGGTAGCGTCAGTTGTAATGTCATTCGAAACACAACATTTCACTAGTTAAGATAGAGCGTGGTGGAAACTGCATGAAAATCTGCTCAAAACATGAAAAATCAAAGGGTGTCGAGCTTACCCAGAGTGTCGGTTTTACCCTGATTTCCCCTAATTGAGTCATTTTCAATATCTTTTCGCAGGTAAGGAGGGCGAAGCATGTTCTGGTTAAAAGGACGTAATGTCCCTCGATTCTTAGTTATTAAACTTTTGGATGGTTGCAGTGGATCTTTTAAATGTATGTGAGTTGTGTAAGAATCCGAAATCTTTTATGAAATTTGAAGGTAACCTTAGAAATTCTTCAAAAACCCTCATCGTCGATCGTGCAATTGTTCAGATTACCTACAAGTTACTCGAAAAATGGTGAACAGCTGTTCGGAAACTTATATAGTGATTATTTCAGAAATGCGGAAATTGCTAAATCTAGCCAGTTTTCCTGCAATATCACCACTAATTATCCAACAAATTCTTCAGCCCTCCCCTAAGGGTTCTTGTAAAACTTCCTCATAAGTTTATTTATTATTCTGTTTAATGCACCCTTTCAAAAATTTCAAGAACAATCGTTTGATTAAATCATTCAAAAATCTCTCCATGGGTTCCTAAAAATCTTAAAAAGATCCTTCCATGAGTTTTCTTAACAACTTATTCTAAAGTTGATAAAAAACTTATAAAATTCTTAAGAAATACCGTAATCTAGCAGAGGTTCATGTTGAACAAATTTCTTAAAGTATCCCGGCATTATTTTTTTTTTTTTTTACATATTTTACAAAACCTCATAATAATGTAACATATACATTCCAAAATTACCCCAAGAAAATTATCTATTAATTTCTTCAGAGATTCACATTAGCTAAGCAAATCAAATTCTAGCTATCAAAACCAGTGAAAATCACGCCTATCACTGCTGTAGGAAAAATGCATTGAAGCTCGCAAACCACCGGTTGCTTAAGACAACCCATGAAAATACTCAGTTTCCATCTAAATTTACCGCAATTGCAGCTTGTATGGGCACGATTGATTTGGATAACTCATACACCCTACAAAAGCTACTTGATAAGATTAACGCACTACTGTAGTGATGATGTCCACGAAAGTTTCGTGAAATTTAAGCCAACTAGTTTTCATCCATATCCTTGTCCAGGAACATTGAAAACAAAATTTGATCAAGCATTTCGATTCTTTTTGGCATCACTTCCCAACTGGGGCAAAGCCTACTTCTCTTCTACACTTTCAATTGTGTGTTTCTTTGCCAGTTGACCATTTTTCCATGCGTATATCGTATGGTAAGCACGAAAATACTCTATGGCCTGGGAAGTCGGTAAAATTTCCAACTCGAAAAGATCCTTAGCCGGTTGGATTTTAACCCATCACTCTCAGATTGGCCTTGTTGAATTGCTGCGCGTCTACCGTAAATTTCCAAAGATTTCGCCTATAATTTCGCCTTAGAATTGTTCTATGAAGGTTACAAGTGGTTCATTTAAAAAAAATCAAGAGCTTTTCAAGAGTTTCAAATCTTGTTCAGGGAAGCCCTCGATAAATTTTCATACATTACCATACAGGGCTTTATACAGGGATTATATTTATTCACAGTGCGTTGAAGCAGCTAGAAAATTCCGAATAATCTAGTACAAGGTGTTACCATGCTCATTACTTTGTAAACATCTACGTGAGATTCAGTTAAATCACTCCGGAGCGCTAGAATATTTAGTCTGATGTCCTCCATGGCGTTTAAATGCTCACAACTTCACATTAGAACTGGTACCACCAGAACATTTAGTCTAATATGCTACAGAGCGTTAAGAAGCTCATAACTTTGCAAAAATCTACGTGAGAAAAGGTCGAAATTCACCAGGGCGTAGATTCAGCTAGTTAATTTCGATGGATCATACAGGGCGTTAACATGCTCATATTCTCGCAATCTACTTGAGATAAGGTCAAAATTCACCGGGGCATTGATACCACAGAAAATTTAATCTGATGTCCAATAGGGCATTAATATGCTAATGACTTAACAAATATCTACGAGAGTTATGGTTAAAAATCACCAGGGCGTTGATACAGCTCGAATATTTTGATTCATGTCCTACAGGGCTACAGGCTCATGACATCGCGAAGATCTACGTATGATAAAAACATACACTTCAAGACGCTGAAAAGAAAATTTAGATTGATGTCCTACAGGGCGTTAAAATTCTCATGAATTCAAAAAATCTACGTGAGATATGATCAAAACTCACCAGGACGTTGAACCAACTAGAAAATTTCTATTAAAATTTTACAGGGCGTACTTATTAATGACATCGCAAAGATCTACAGATGAGCTAAAATAATTCCAGAGCGCTGGAGCAGCAATGGAATTTCGGATAATGTCCTACAGGGCGTTCAAACTCACCAGGGCGTAGATACTGCTAGGAAATTTAGATGGAAGTCATACAGGGCATTAACATGCTCATAACCTCGCAATAATCTATGTTTGATAAGATCAAAATTCTAACAAATTTCGATTGAAGTCATAAGGAGCGTTAAAAGGATCAAATCACAGCTAGAAATTTTTGTGTGATGTCTACAGGGCGTTAACATGTTCTTCACTTCTCAATCTACGTGAGATAAGTTAAAAACTACCCAGAGCGTTGATACAGCTAGGGCATTTCGATGGAAGTCATACAGTGAGTTAACATGCAATACCTAGAAAAGATCTACGTAAGATGAGGTAAAATCATTCCAGGGCGCTGATACAGTGAAATTTTGATTAAGATCCTACAAGGTATTCACATGCTCATGATTTCGCGAAATCTACATGAGGTATGGTGAAAGTTCACCAAGGCGTAGGCGTATACAGCTAGAAAGTTTAGATTTAAGTCTTTAATATGCTCATGATTTCGTTAAGATCTACGTTAAGATCATACATTCCTGGGCGATCAGGTTTATCACTCCAGGGCGCTGTTACAGCTAGGAAATTTCGGTTAACGTCAAACAAGTCACTAATATGTATATGAACTCGAGAAGTCCCACGTGAGACAAGAGCAAACTGATCCAGGACGCGGATAAAGATAGGAAATTTGAATTGTTGTCCTAGTGGGCGTTAACATTCTCATGACCTCGTGAAAATGTTTAAGCCCCAAATTCACTAGGGAGTAGATACAACTCAAAAATTTAGATTGATGTTAACATATCCACGACCTTGCAAAAATCTACATGAGATAAGGTCAAATTACTACGAATTCGTTTGATAGTCTACTGGGCGTTAAGGATCTCATGACTTCCCGAAAGTCAACGTAAACCAAATTTACCAGGGCGTTGATACAGCGAGAGAATATTTGTTGGTGTCCTGCAGGGCGTTAACATTTATGACCTCACAGAGATTTATGTGAGATAAGGTCAAAATACAACAGGGCGCTGATACAGTTAGGGAATTTTGATTGATGTTCTACAGGGCGTTTAAACGCTTATGACTTCGCTGAGATCTAGTCAGAAAAGGTTAAATTACACTAGGGCGTTGATACAGCTTAAAAATTTTGATGTCATATAGGGCGTTAAGCAGCAAATAATCTTACTAAGATATCAAAACTTTTAATTTTTGTTATGAATATAAGCGAAACTTGTTAAAAAAAAGTCTGAAAAAAGCTTCTTAGTCGTCGACTAAGCGCGACTAAGCAGGACGACAGGACTGGGAACTCCTTTAAAAAATTCTCTGTGATCACTACTTAAATTCTATAAAAGATTACTCTGTACCCATTAGAGTGGTTCAAAAAATCGTTTTTGCTCCACACCGACCATTCGATCCTAGACCAAATTCTGAGTGTCCTCCTGAAATTTGAGCTCATTCGGATGAAAACTGAGACTGCACAAGCCCTTTGAAGTTTATATGGGAATTACTATGGGAAAAGCAAGCAGATCATTAAATCGGTCATAGTGTTTGCCCATGTGCTCTTGGGGATTAGAACTACGTTGATACTGTGAGATACTATAGTCAGCTACAACATTGCCGAAGACCGTTTTTAAATCGGACGCCCCAGTAATTAGATATTGATTTTTGAGTCAGTTGTAAAACTTTGGCTATAGTTATTGGGCTGTTCTGCGGGCATCACTGGAAATATGCAGTAAAACATAGTAGCCAAGATTTGTGCGTTTACCTGTTTATAAGTTAAATGAGCACTGCTGAAGAATTTGTAACTGAATATAAATCAATAACTAATTACTGAGGCGTCCGATTTGAAAACGGTCTTCGGCAAAGTTGTAGCTGACTATTGTATCTCACAGTATCAACGTAATTCTAATCCCCAAGAGCACATGGGCAAACACTATGACCGATTGAATGAACTGCTTGCTTTTCCCATAGTAATTCCCATATAAACTTCAAAGGGCTTGTGCAGTCTCAGTTTTCATCCGAATGAGCTCAAACTTTGAGAGGACACTCAGAATTTGATCTAGAATCGAATGAACGGTGTGGAGCAAAAACGATTTTTTGAACCACTCTAGTACCCATGTTCAAATCTTAAAAAAAGAGATTAAGTTGGATTGAATGTTCAAATATTTGAACCCACTAAAGAGAATTCAAGCGGAACCATTTTTTTAACGTGAAACAATTTGGATTATATGAAATCAACAGAGAATAATGTGATTTTTTTCGAATTTTGAACTTCAGAGTGCATTTTAAAGTGAACGGGGGCGTACATTAACAGTGTCATAATCTTGCACGGAAGTTTAATGTTTACTGCCAGAGCGTTAAGTTTGAAAAATGTATATCAATGCCTCCATGCAAAACTCTAGGATTTTTCCAGGAGATCCTTCAAGGGAGTCTGCCAAGAATTCTTCTAGTAATATCTCTTGAATCCTCTTGGAATTTGCTCCCAGTATTTCTCCAAGAATTTTTCCTGTGATTCATTTTGTTTTTCTTTTCGATAATCCTTCGTGAAATTCATCAGTAATTCATTTCTAAGGTCTCTTTAGTTCTAATAACATAGATTTTTTCCCGAAATTTCTTCTGAATTTTTTTCAGAGATGCTTGTTTGTATTCTTCTCCAGATCACTCCAGATTTGTTCTTAGATACTAAACATTTTAGAAATTTTCCCAAAATTACTCGCGAGACTTCTCGAATAGTTTTATAAGATATTTTCCCGGAATTCCAGCTGGATCCCAGAAATCCTCATGAAATTTTCACACTCTTTCTTCTTGGGATTTCAACATGAATTCATACAGTTATTTCTCTAGGGATTCCTCTAAGAATAACATTTTGTTGGAATTCAACCAAGAAATATCAGTAGATATTTTTGAAGAATTGTAGGAAAAAATGCAAAAGGAATCCCAGAGGATTTCCCCCAATCCCTGAAGACACTCCTGAAAACATTGTTGCAGCAACGCCAAGAGAGTTTTTAGGAATTCCTGGAGAATTTAAGATGTTTCATTGATTTCATTGAGGATTTCCCATAAATGATAGAGCTTTATTCTGAAGTTGCGCATTGAAGAATCTGTTAATTCATCCTATAGAATGAATTCCTGGATAAATGACATTCTCACACAAACTGGAAGAACATCTGGAGAAATTCCTGGAGGCCTACCTGAACCGAGTACAAGCATTCATCATAAGTTGTTACTAGTCAATGGCTATACTACTGGAGAAAAAAAATGTGAACTTCAATCTATCTATATTGCAGAGCGTAAATCTAACTACACACAAATAAATTCAAAATTTTAAGACATTAAAGTTATAACGTATGGCGAAATAGGGAACCACTATGTCCATAACTGATACACTTACCCTACAATACTTTTCTAAGCCATCAAAATATAACTTTTGAGCATCGCACTATTTTTATTACGAACTTTGTTGATAAATATTGTTATAAACATGAAGATTGAATAACGTGGCAAATTAAGCATATCAATTGCCATACATGCAGGCAAACTTGCATGCTAGTTGACTGAAATGGTTATATTTTGCATTTTCAACAGCTACCTAATATCTAAAAAACTGAACGTTCTATTATATTTTTGAAAACGGTGATGAATTGACCATCCCTTAATTAAGTAAATAGTGGTATTTTGGTGCTTGAAACAAAAACGTGTTCCGCAGTGTTATCGCTAATCCCCTTGTAATTATGATGCGAGTCCCAAAAGACAATCCCATCCCAAGTTCCTCCACCACAAAAACACAAAGCCGAGTAATAAAACTCAACCAGCGCAAATTAATGATCCGAATGATTGCAGACGACATCACCACAGTCAGTCGCTTCACTGATCCAAGAAGGCAACGACAAAACAGCTCTCACGGAAGGTCGACCTAGTTTCCACTGTTAATCAACCGTTAGGACAGGATTACAAGCAGTTAGTAGGCTTTTGTTACTCTCCCCTTAGGGGGGTGGTGTACCTAATTCCAGCGAAGTAACGACACGATGAAAAGGTGCTTAGGGGTTTATGGCTGCAATTCAGTTACTTGTAATCAAGAATATGCATTGAATGGTGGTTGAACGTGCGAGATCATAAATTAGAGAATGGAGACCCAATTTTATGGGGCCTTCTTAGTCGAGTAGTTAGATTCCGCAGCTACAAAGCGATGTCATGCTGAAGGTGTCTGGGTTCAATTTCCGGTCGGTCCAGGATCTTTTCGTAGTATCATTGTACTTGCCACACGAATACGAATGCGAAAATGGCAACTTTGGCAAAGAAAGCTCTCAGTCAATAACTGTGGAAGTGCTCATAAGAACACTAAGCTGAAAAGCACGCGGTGCCCCGATAGACTGTTATTATGTAAAAAAATGTCCATCAAATCTAGGAACAGGTCATTCTGCACATCCAGGTCAATTTAAAAAAAATCCCTAGGCGGAATCTCGAGCAATCTTGATTTGAAGTTTTTGACTTAAAATTTCAATATAATTTATATAAAACATCACAATTGCACCGGAAATACCTAAAAAAAATGATCAAAAAGATGGCCAAACTGTTCTCAACTAGTATATAATTGTAATACATACAGTAATGACCCGATTTTGTCTACCCCAGATTTTATCAACCCCTGATTTCAGTTCCCTTTTTGACCAGATTTTGTCTACCCCCGATTTTAGCATCCTATTTTGCCAGATTTTGTCAGCCTAAAATTTATATTTATTTTAATTAGAGTTAACACGTCTATACTGGCTATCTTGGGAGCATAAAGTCAATTATGACCTTGGCCACGTCTATACCATCTTCTAAAGACCGAAATTTTGAAATTTGAAATTTTTAAAAATCATCCAAGAATCTTATCAATGTTACCTTGGATTACGGTACATAGAAAAAGGAAGTAAAAAACAAAAAAATATTAATAAAATCATAAAGCTAAGTCCTTAAATTAAAATGTCAAATGTTAAAATGTTGCTTTTGTCAACCCAAAATGCAACATGGGGCTGACAAAATCAGGACATTACTGTATTTGCAACTGACTTCACTTACCAGAGTGGATTGTGTGTATTTTTATGTGGCTTAAACCAGTAAGCTTAGTTTAATGGAATGAAATTTTTAAAAAAATATGATGTTATATTCGATAATAGTGGAACATTCAAATCCAAATATTATTTATTAACAGCTTATTTTTCTACTTTCACACTAAGCCCACTGAAGTCTGTCGGATTTATTTTGCTTAATAATATTAGCTTATTTATACATATGGTACCACTCTTGATGTATACGTCTAGTTTTCCACCGAGTATTGTCCTCAGCTCTTTATGTTACAATTGACGTATTCTGTATTCTTAGCCACAACAGGGTTTTGACTACACGTGGAGCATCATTGCCACATATCAAAAGTGTTCCAAGATTATCATAGTCTTTTACAAATTGACACAAATCCCCAACAAGTACTACCAAAGTTTCAACATCACTGGGAGTCCCAGTCCTAGTCTTACTGTACTTGCTAATATGTACTTTGTTTTTATAGAAGTCATTATTGTCATCTGTTTATTGATTTCAAGGTCGCGTTCGATTCAGTGACGTAAATCTATCTGTTCCAGGAAGTATTTTAAAGTTAATTAGGAAAGCTGATTAAGCTAATATATACAATCAAGTGTAGAGATTGCATACGAGGTGTAAACTTCGTTTGTGATATTACATAAATTATTAAAATTCGTTTTGATATTTACTACCCACCATTACATTCTGTTGTATATACTTTTTGGCTTTGCAGGCGATGATTTTATTGGAATCGATCGCAGCGCAGTTGAGCGGGCTTTCACTATCTTGAAGACAGTCAACTAAGATAAGCTTGTGATGCCTTTTAATATACCCAAACGTACATGGTTGCATGAAAAGGAAGAAGCAAGATCAGTTGTGTTGTGGCTGAGGCAGTGCTTGATGGGGATGTAATTATTAAATTATCGAAGAGCCTTGGACGTGTGACGGTTATGTCTCCCGTGCAGTATTTGTTGTGGCTACGATTATTAACATTTACGGATAATTAGCTTGGGAACCCGTTACTTTCAATGGCAAATTATATTTCTACACTGTTGCTTAATAAAAGCTTATCTTACTTCGTCCATCCTCTCTTTTATTAATAATTTCGCCAAAATAAACATCTGTGCAATGCTTCTATCTTGGGATATCGTAATCCTTCATCGCAGTAAGTGAACTAACTGAAAAGTAGGGTGCGGCTTATTTTTCAAAAGTTCTCAAAACCAAAAATTCGTGTGCTCTACTGAATTCAAATCACATTGAAAGAGAATCCTCAAAATCTGAGCCAAAAATATTAACATTTAGAGGTGGCGCAAGCGTCTTGAAGGTGATTTTTTAGGTTATAAAAAATGACCTTCAGTAAAGTAAACATCACTCTGTTATTTTTCAACCGATTTTGAAACTTTTAGCATCAATACCTTCAAAATTGAATTTATGAAAACTTTGTAGAACATCAAATTTGTCTAAAATCAAAACAAGTTTAAGGTAAAAGTAATTTATTCCAAATTTTTCCTCATTTTACTAAAAATTTCAACTTTGTTTGAGCATAACTTTATGATTACTTAACCAATTCCAAATCTTTTTACAAGCTTTCGAAGCTAATTAATTTTTTTTCAAACCTTTCATACATTACGTTTCACTAAAAAATATCTTGACCAAGTTATTCAGCAAAAACTGCACAAATATATGATTTTTTAACGAAAAATGCCAGTTTTCTTTAATTTTTGCCAGTCAAATATCAACTCTAAAGCTGAAACTGGTTTTGCTCATTTGTTAAACATTTGAGAAGGACTTTGCAACAATTTTTAAATAATATTGAAACAATCATATGTTTGCAATTGTTAAAATATATATGCACTATTCAGACTGGTAAATAACGCAAGTTGCTTTATAAGTTAAAATTTCATAGAAAAAAATGCAATTTTCGGCGTAAAAAACTTTAAAAATCCAAAGAAATTTAATTTTTCATTAAAAATCATGTTTTTGGGTAGTTTTTGTTTTTTTTTTTTTTTGAATCTATTGAGTATTTATGAAGTTATGGTCAAACAAAAATGATTTTTTTTAGCAAAATGAGCTAAAAATTGGATAAAAGCTTTTTTAACTAAGACTAGTATTAATTTTAGACAAGTTTGATGTTCTACAAAGTTTTCATAAATTTAATTCTGAAGATAATGATTCTAAAAGTTTCAAAATTGGTTGAAAAATAACAAAGTTATGTTTATTTCACTGAAGGCCATTTTTTATCACTTGAAATTTCACCTTCAAGACGCTTGCGCCATCTCTAAATGTTAATATTTTTGGCTCAGATTTTGAGGTTTCTCTTTTAATGTGATTTGAATTCAGTAGAGCACACGAATTTTCGGTGTTGAGAACTTTTGAAAAATAAGCCGCACCCTACTGAAAAGTGTTTCAAAAAAAAAAATCTGTTTTAAATAATAATTAAATAAAACACGATAGCAGGGCTAGAGAGTGGGAGTCCTAGTGATGTTGAAACTCGGATAGAACTAGGCATTGAAATTGCCGTATACTTTGTTAATCTTAGAATACTTCCGACATGTGACTATAATATTCCCCGAGTAGTCAAAATCATGCTGTGGATGAGAGTACAGAATACGTTAATATTAACGTAAAGTTCAAGGTGGAAAACTTGACGTATACATCAAGAGTAGTACAAGATGTACAAATAAACTAATATTATTAAGAAAAATAAATATGACAGACTTCAGTGGGCTGGTCACTTAGTGTGAAAGTCGAAAAACAAGCTATAAATAAATAATATTAAGCATTGAAGGTTTTAAATGTTTCGAGCAGAGCATCAACAGTAAATTGAAATTTAGTTTCATCGGGGTTCATTTTTAATTTGAACATCTAGTCACCCTAGAATCGTGTTTCTGGTTACCTTTTTCACTGTTTTGTTTTGATTCTGCGCTTCGTTCCACAGCGTTCCATTTCACTTCACTACGTTCCATGAGCTAAATGACGTTTGAACCATTTTAAATCTGAACGATGTGCAAATTAGCGGGGTACAAATTAATATGTGTTCAGATCAAATGTGGTCAAACCAACGGGGGTACCCGGTATTGAAATTTTAAGCCAAAAACATCAAATCAGGATTTCTCGAGATTCCTTCTAGGTTTTTTTTAATTGACCCAGAGGTGCAGAATGACCTCAGGAATCGAGCCCTTTTCTCAGATTTGATGGACAATTTTTTACATAATAACGGTCTATCGGGGCACCGTGAAGCAGGCTTTGTCCCAGTGGACGTAAAGACCCAATTTTACATTCAAATTTTTTTCTTTTTTTTCTGCAAAACTTCTAAAATTGTTCAGCATGCATTTTAAAAACATGTTTCTGATAGAGTTTTCATCAATACTTCTTATTTAAACAGATTTCAAATCCATCAAATCAAATCATAAAGATGTTTGTTGTATATTGTATGTATGAAGTGCAGTGCAATGATGGATTTTTATGAACATTGCTTCAATTTTAAGCAAACCAAACCCGGTTTTGAAAATTTAGAAAACGATTATGGTTATTTTTCTCCTAAAGCCTGATTTGCTGCTAAACAGGAATCGTTAAAAAAATTTCTCGTCGATTCCTTGCAGAAATTTTCTACAGCGACTCCCGTTTGAACTGACATTTCTTTTCAACTGCGAACTGCGATCAGAAAAATGAGTTTGCTTCATCGATTCCTTGCAGGAATTTCCCATGCATCAAGATAGGCCAAGAAATTACTTGTCAGCAGCAAATCAGGCTTAAGACAACGTTTCATTACTATATTTTTTCATATCCATTCATGAATACTTGAGCTGACGCATACCTAGCATGGAAAGTACTGAAAATCAGAATAAATTATCCCATTCAAAAATAGAAAACGACTTGCAAGAAGCTCATCTTACCACATACAAACACATCCTCAGTCACGTTACGTTGATGTGAAGTGAATCGTCAATGACCGATCAAAAGTGTATGCTCTACAAATTGCTAACCACCTTACTCTACATGGAGCAAAATGGTTGTTCTTCTTGCGAAGAAAGCCAGTTCACGATTCCTCTGTGCTATTGGGTGGTCGGTTGAACAAATGAAGCTATTCGTATTCACTGTGCACTGTGGTGACTTGAACTGTGGGACTTGAATTCTATGTAGCACCACGTTGTGCGTTCTCTCAGCTGGACGACCATAGGACATGTAAACGTAAAGTTCATAACAGCAGTGCATAGAAATTTGAATATTTTGAAATCAAAATTTTATACGCAAAGAATTACACATTAAAAGCTTGATCTATCTTGCAGTTTTGTAGAATATTCATAAGTAAATGAAAACCTAATTTAGTACTATACCATTTATTTGCACTAGAGTAGGATAGAGCTTTGGCAGATAGTGTAATTAAATCAGGGCTGACCCACTCGGGCTCCGATTGGGTACTACTTCTAGTACTGCATTTGATCCTTTGGTACTGCAAAAGGTACCCAAGTTTGACGGATCGCAGTACACTTTTCACGGCATTCTAGATTTTGCTCTATTACCTTATGTCACATAAGCGACCATCTTACACCCTGTCAGATCTCGTTCCCAATTGAACAATATTCGTATTGGATGTGTATTCTACAAACATTTAGGTCTAAATCATGATCTAACTTCTCAGTTTAGTCAAACAATTAGATTTGACGCAGTAATATAATGTTGAAAATTGCGTTGTCCCGCAAAAGTATAAGTTATGTGCCATGAAATCTTGGGCAACTGCAAGGGACATGGAGGTCTTTATTTTTGTCTTTGAATCAATCAATAAATTCTCCCATTTTATATTTTTAGGGCACTCCAAAGTTGACCCAAAAATAGACAAAGGCTTAAATGTCCAATTAGGGAATTATGCGGTTTAGAATGGTTCAAGCAAAAAATGTTAGGTATTGCTATCTGAACTAGTGACAACACCGAAAAGGTTGACACAACCAGATCCACCTTCATCCACTATTTGCAAAACTTCTTCAAACAAAGTCGCTGATGTGAATCAATACAAATTAGTGTAATTGCCCCAAAACATCATCCGTTGACCAATAAACATGATGATTTTCGCAGGAAGTCTATCAAATTACTCCGACCCGTGTGGGCAGGCGCAAAATGGCTTTGAATCGACTCCACGTGTCGGGTACGTCCACTTCCATCCCACAACAACAGCAGGTCTCTTCTGGGAATCACCTTTCATGATGGCCCTTCCGGCAAAAAGGCCATCAGCGAAGGTATCAGTTTTGCAACCGAGGCAATTAGAGAAAATTAAAACGTAAAAGCATGGCTCCAGTCTATGAAAAATGTCACAGACAAGTGGGCACTTGTTGAAAGCGATTCCGTTCGATCATAGTGGACTGAATTCCCTGAGAGATGTCACCGTTGCATTGGGATGGCACTCCTCGCACTGATGAATAGTTGACAGCCACCACCACAGAAAAAAATAAATTGTAATACCACGTTATTTTAGCTGCAGAATTTCACTCATACAAATGAACTATCGAAAAACATAGAAACCCCTTATGAAATTTTGCTATAAGAAATCGAGTTGAAATTCATATACTTGCCTTATGGAACTAAAATTTTAAAACAAAACAAAAATCGTGGCAACCAGAAATCAAATCATCCCTTTCGACCAGATATTATTCGGCCAAATGGCCGGACACTACGATTACATCTTCTAAATGTATTGGACCAGCCGTTCAGTGCTTAAATTTTTTGTCTTGCAATCAATTGAACCGGTTTGAGAAGTTAACAAAAAGGATGTAAAAGTTTGGTCGGTATTTAAACCCTGATCTAAACAGGTAAAAGTCGCATCCGATATCTTTTGGCCATCCCACCACGCTGTGGGTAATAAGTTCTAATGTTAAAAACATTTTTTGTGTTACTACTCGAAATGGATTCCTTGGCATTTTTATCGAGTAAATCCGATTACTTTTTTGGCAGAATATTGTTGCAAAATTGATATCGAATTTACTTATATTTGAACATTGATACATAGCCAAAAACTACATCGTCCAATTTTTATTTTTTTCACTGTGCAATGATCGGAACTAGCGGAGCATTTGTATGTGTGCCCACCACAATTGTTTGCTCAAATTGGCCAAGGGAGAGATGAATAAATATTGTTTTGGTTCAAATTACCATTTCCCCGCAGACCGAGACCGAGACCAAGTGATGGCTTGTACCTACCTAGTCAACCGAGCACCGGACTCTTGGATGGCGGCCAACCGTCACAATTCGATCAAGTGTGCCGTGTTTAATAGCTCGCTTAATTTGCTCTGGCACGCCTGGACGCAAGCAAATGGAAATTGGCACGAATAATGATGATTAATTCCGATGGAATGGCGTGGGATGGGTTTTGTTCTGTTGCGCTGTTGTTTGTAGTGGCCTGCGGGGCCATTAGTCTGGTAAAGAGTGTCTTAATACCAAATAGCCTCAAAATTGTGTTGCGGCCCACCCATTACTGTCCGATGCCGCAAATTCAATCTAGAGCAGTGATTCCTAATGTGGGCTAAGTCACCACTTTGAAGGGATTTTCATGTCTAGGTGGACGTATATTTATAAAGCTGAGTTTAAAGGGTGGAAGGGCTAAAAGGGGATGAAAGTATCAGTATGAGAACAATTAAAAACAACTACTCATATCGTTTGGAGGAGACACTTCCAATGATATTTTTTCACTGCGGAATTTTTCTATCTCAATCATCAAAATACCTAGGGGTCATGCACAAATTACGTCACGCTCCAAGGGGGGAGGGGTCAGGCCTAGCGTGACAAGCCAAACACAATTTTTAGAGGACTCATTCAAAAAACTTGACAAGGGAGAGGGGAGGGGATCGAAAAGTATAAATTTAGCATGACATAATTTGTGTACGATCCCTAACCTTAGGGAACAGTAGTTTCTATCAGATCATCATGTTATTTTGGATTTAAAAATACATTATTCTGTAAATCATCAAATATCTGGTAGCCCTCTATCACTTGAGCCTGAAGGAGTCAAGAACTGCTTTGGAAAGTTTACTTTAAAAAGTCATATTATAAATCAAGTCGGTCTTCAAGCATTTCAAAATCAATGTTAGTGCTCCTGAGATTACTACGCGACTATTCCATAGGTTGAACAAATTCCACATGGAAAAGCACCAGGAAAAACTTCCAAAGTGATCCCACCATAAATTATTATAAATATTCTTCTAGTGATTCTCTCCGAAATTCAGTTTGAAAATATTTAAATGATTTCTCAAGCTATATAACTATAGAGAAATTTCTTTAGAATTTGATCCAGAAAATCGTTCATCAGTCCAACAATGGGATTAGTTCGCTAATTCAAATATCAAAGTTATGCTAAAAATGTGTAAATCACTTAAATTTTACGTTTTTTATAATATTTTTTACGTCAAAATCGCAGAATACTTCATTTCAAACACCATATGTTGCTTAAATTCAACATGCATGTACTGTATGAATAAAAATCTTGTTTTTGTTTAAATATTTAAATTTTTCAACAAATTATTGTTAAAATATCATAATTTATGTTATTACTCAAAAAGTTGCATGATTTTGCAAAAACTTGAACTTAATGTTACGAAATACGCTAAATTCCATCTATCAAATATGAAAGATTTCCGGATGTATAATTTAATATATTTGAAATATCTGAATTCAAAATAACCACCTTTTTCATATATAAATAGAATAGATTTGATGTTGTTTTCTTACATAATTAATTAATAGCATGGGCGTGATTGATAGTCCGTAGATACTATTTCGTTATTGCAAGAACAGCTGCACTTACAAAGGGAACCAATAGCCGCTACTTTGCAATCTTCTTCTTTCTGGCGTTACGTCCCCACTGGGACAGAGCCGGCTTCTCAGCTTAGTGTTCTTATGAGCACTTCCACAGTTATTAACTGAGAGCTTACTATGCCAATGACCATTTTTGCATGCGTATATCGTGTGGCAGGTACAAAGATACTCTATGCCCTGGGAAGTCGAGACAATTTCCAACCCGAAAAGATCCTCGACCGGTGGGATTCGAACCCACGACCCTCAGCTTGGTCTTGCTGAATAGCTGCGCGTTTACCGCTACGGCTATCTGGGCCCCCGCTACTTTGCAATACATTCTGTGAATTGTGATTTATGTCAGAGAAAAAATAAATTATAGTAGGCCACAACGAATTCCAATTGGGCAGTTGATGGGGAAGACTAAAGAGCCTCACAACAATACGACAAATTCTTGATTCTTGAACTCCTGACTAACAAGAAGTATTTGATTAACAAATATAAACTGACGCAATGTGTCAAAAATCTTGTAGTAATAATAAAATTAATAATAAGTCTATTCTTTTTATACGAAAAGAAAATTATTTTAAATTCAGCTGTCTCAAATATATCAAAATACACATCTGGCAAACTTTGAAATTTGGTAGATTGAAGATAGCATATTTTGGAACATTGATTTGAGTTTTTGCAAAAAATTCCAATTTTTTAAGTAAAGTTATGTTAAAATTATTTTTTTGTTTAACAATTATCTGTTCGAAAATTTAAATATTTTCATAAATTCAAGATTTTTCCTCCATGCGGTACATGCATGTTACCACATTTAATTGACGCATCTTGCTTTAATAAACATTTCACGATTTTGACGTAAAATCTATAAAAAACGTAACATTTAAGTGATTTACACATTTTTTAGCACAACTTTGTTATTTAAAGTTCTAGAACTTGGTGTCTTCGACAACTTGTCTTATTTTAACACGTTCTAAAACTTTGCTAAAAACGTGAAAGCTCTACGACGCGAAATAAAAAAGGTTTGTATCGCAGCGCCACATATGCGGCGAAATTTCCAACTAACTTTTATCATCAAATTAAAGAACAAACAAATCCAAGATAAGTCTTCTTTGACACCAACCCGATAAAATGCGCTTCTAAAGCGCTAGAGATTTTGTCTGCCTAAATTCTGCTCCTGGTCCAGTGTGTATTGGACTGGTGGATCTCGTGCGTTTTCATGCAAACCTTCAATGAGTTTTTATTCGGGGATTGGGGGGGAGGGGGGGGGGGGGTTCTGGGAATCAAACTCATGACCATCCGCTTATAAAGTGATCGTGTAGCGAACTACGCCACGTTGCCCTCCCAGTATTAGTTTGTGTCAGTTTTTGAACCACTCCTTCAAAAATTACAACACTGGTTATCATAGAAACTGTTCCATGAATTCTACCTGAGATCATTCGACAAAATTTATTATAATTCTTCTAAAAAGTATTGTGAATTCCACTGGGGATTTCTTATATATTTCTCCAGAAATTTTAAGTTCTTTCAGATATTATTTTAAGTTTTCCAAACTATTTTTCAATTGATTCATTAATTTAATAGTTCATTTAGGGTTTTTAGACCACAAAATGGTATAGTAATTATTTCTGCAATTCCTTTAAGAGTTCCACTCGAGATTTTCTTCAGAAAATCCTGCATGCAATTAATACAGGGTTTCGTTTAGAAAAATGTCAAAAAATCATTTTATAATTTTTTCTGAAGTCACAAGACTTTCTCAAAAGCTCTTGTTGGAATTTGTCATGTACTCCAGCTTTTCTTCAGGAATTTCCTTCAATTATTCCTGAAAAAAATCTTAGCATCTCCTTAGAGAACTTTAGATAAATTTTTAGTTGCAATATTG
Organism: Aedes aegypti; assembly: GCF_002204515.2. Taxonomy (NCBI): domain Eukaryota; kingdom Metazoa; phylum Arthropoda; class Insecta; order Diptera; family Culicidae; genus Aedes; species Aedes aegypti. The sequence goes on from NC_035108.1 coordinate 445,470,775, forward strand.
AAGAAACTTTGAACGAAAATAAAAGGAAATTTAAAGAAAATATCTCGGAGGAATATCTGATGGTATTCTTCTATTCTGTGAAAGAATATCTGGATGAGTTCCGAGAAAGATCACTTCCTAGAGAAACGAATCTTTGAAGGAACCCCTGGAGTAATTTCAGAGAGTATCTTAGGAAAAAAAAATCTGGATGAATTCTTCAAGGTGTCCCGAAGGGAAATCTTGGAGGAATCGCTCAATGAATTCCTGAACAATTCTTTGAAATAGTAACTGAAAGAAACTTTAAGCAAATACCAGAATTAAAATCTCAGAAAATCATTACATACATACAGTAATATTTGGCGTAACAACGCGAGAAATCCTTGCAGACAAAAGATAACTGGTTGAATACTTATCCTGTTCAGTCTCTTTTTGGTTACGTTTTTCTCTATAGTTAATATTTCAACACATATATTCACTACCAGCTCTTAGTTGGTCGTAACGGAACATTGCCCTTCATTAATTGTTGATAAAAAACTAAAACAACTTATGCAACAGATGAAAGAAGGTCCCATTATTTTCACAAATCTTAATGTCGGTAGAAAGGATATTATGATTTCTGATATTTTTTAGCTTAGCGATGCACACCCTTATTTAGACTCCGCACCGGGCCCCGAACATCCTAGCTCCGACAATGCATATCACTTCTAGTTTTAAAGTGTAGCATTGTCACTTTTTTGTATATATTATTCTAAGATTTGTTCAGTATAAATATAAATGTACATGAATTGTAATATAATCCAATTGTTTTTTTTTATGTTCTTCTATGTTGATTTATTATTCGGGTTAATTTATTTTTCATTGTCAGCCGTTCGACGGCTTTATCGAGGATCTGCATCTAGCGATCTACGGCCCAAACTCGGCACTCCGCATTAACTCGCTAATCACTGCTCTCGATTCGACGCTTCAGCGTCCAAAAGTCTCGGTTTTAGGGGAAAGCCGGAAGGGAGCGAAGCTTTCCGACAGAACGGCCACCACCATTTCTATTACCTCGTGGACAGGCCACGTGTGAAGCCCCCGACGATCCCCACCGTCGTCAACTGCATCATCCGTCACCGACGCATGTGATTACCAGCGAGTGGTACTTCATCTAGAGGTAAATCCAAAAAGTCGCAGTTCGTTGCCGTATTTGGGGTGGACGTCGCAATACCACCCCCGTCCATGTGCTAAATCCGGAGTTCTACTTTGCCGTCCAATTCTTCGTCCGGCACTTCTGCTTTGCCAGCCCAACGGCCGTCGCTTCTACTCTGCCGGCGGCATCCAACGCAGCATCTGAAAGGGTCCGTGAGTAAAAACCAAAACAACTAAACATGCGCATGCGTAAAACCTTCACACAAATAACCGGGCTCGAAGAGTAGAAAAAAATGTCGATTGAAATAGTTTAGAAATTTCGCACATACATTAGGGAAAGCTAGGAAGAAAAATGACGAGGAAAGGAACACGCAAACATGAATAAAAACCTAGGTTATAAAATTTTAATAAATTTCCTTAAAAAATTATGTATTTTTGTAGTATGTTCAAGCTTTCCATGCAACAGTTTTTGGTCTACGAGGTTTCTTACGTTTCGCGTTGTTCTACCTGTTTATTTTTCTGTTTTTTTTTTTTTTGTACGCCAGGGTAGGCTGCCTGGGAAATCAGTCTCTCCACTCACGTGTCTGAAGCGGACAGGGAAATTTGAATTAGTGAGTTCTTCCAGTGATGATACTCGTGAGTGGTGTCTTTGTGTGTCGGTAGAACGACGGTCAGCATCAACTATTTTTTGAGAATCGCTCAAGGCGACCTCTATAACTGAGAAATCTCGATCCACTATACCTTTTGAGTTTTCTGTATCGTTCGTAAATTACTATTTGGACTCTTTTGAAACAAACCCGCCCTGATGTTGGGTTTCTTGCCGGGCAAACATAACTCGACAGGAGGTGGCGCTAAAGCCGTCTGTTTTTTGAGCCAGGGAACGGAACAGGAGACGGAAATCATTTAGCCGTATTCTACGTGTTAAACAAGACATTGGCTATTGAAATACATTATCTCACGATTTCAGTCAACTTGCATGCAACTTTGCCAATTTGTATGGCAAATTGTATACATGATACATGTAGATGGATATGGATTATGATGAAATTCTACGTTTGCTGCTACGTTTTCAAACTGATAATCTTCTGATCTATTCGGTCATCAGTACTCAGTAGTAGGTCAAAGATCTCGTCTAGCATACAAGACTTGTGGATGCAAATCCAGCTCGTTGAGCGTGTGTTTCTTTTTTTCATAATTCTACTCAAAATTAGTCCATCAATAATTTCTTTGCTCGTGCTCTGAATTTAACTTTATAAACTAGACTCATGTGCTTAAGAATTCGTTCCATATGCAAAATATAAAAAAAAGTTAAATAAAATATACCTTACTGTGTAAAACTATACTAAAGTGTTTGAGAATACATTGTGTGATAATGTAATAAAAATGCTCATCAACAAAGTTTTTATTACGTTCGAGAATGAGCATGAGCATTGATGACCGTACCATTCGTAGTTGCTACTCCGTGATGGACCAGAATAATCGGATTTGCACTAGGAACCAACAGACGGACTTTAGGAGTAGCACACCACATTCAGAGAACAATTTCTTGAATTTAAAACATTATAAAGTCAATAACCACGCCAGCCACGTTCTTACGGTCATTAGGGAAGGGAAGGAATGCTAGTGTGACATCCATTGTTTTTAACGATCAACGCTCGTCATCATTGAAACTTCTAAAGCAGTTTTTCTGTTCATAACTTAAAATTATTCGAAGAAAAGGTGTTCTCTGTGTTTCGTTTGGAGAATGGAATACAGTGAACACATTTTCCTGTAAATTTTCTTGATTTTGAACGAAAAAACTGCTTTTGAAAATTCTGTGATCAATGACGGATCCTGCCCCCTTAAAGACCGAGTATACCTCTGCATCTTAATGGTTGTCATGGGCAGGAGTTTCGTTAATGGGAAAGATTAGGAAGCTACACAATGTAAATTCACCTTGGTAAGTGATCTGATTCATGTAGAGACGTTCCGATACTTCCGATATATAGGAATATCGATATTTTGCTTTCGATATTCAATATTTTGGTATCGATATTTCCTATTTAATATATCGGTGGTATCGATATTTCCTTCCGATATATCGTAAACCAATATTTTGATAACAATTGTAGGGTTTTCTTAGAAAAACAACTGATTTTTTAAAATTTGAAAGCACTTCACATACCAATTGTTATATGATGTATCGTAAAAATAGATATTCATGTCCATTTCGATGATATCGAGGGTTCAAAGAATTGTTTGTGAATCGTAGGAAACTCAACTTCAGTAAACTAAGAGATACAAGAATTTTGCTCCTTTCAAATATATCAGATGATATTGCGATATATCGATGTTTTGATTCAATATATCGGTGATATCGATACTTCGATTCGATAATCGAATCGAATCAAATATCGATACTTCGCAATATCGGAACGTCCCTAGATTCATGTAGCCTCAATTAAAAAAGTTATCTATTTAGATAGACTGAACATAAAATATCATCATTCATCTTCTTCTTCTTGTCATTATGTCCCCACTGGGACAGATCCCGCTTCTAAGCTAAGTGTTCTTATGAGCACTGTGTAGTATTGAATCCGCATTATTCCAACCCCATGATTACAGCGGCATTCTGAGTACACTTAGCGCCTAGTAGGCAAAGAATATGGAGATGATTCCCGATCGTAAATCAGGCAGTCAAGTAGGAATAGTCAACAAACCAACACGCAAGGGGGTGGTCACTCTACGCACTTCATTCGGCACAGCTGTGCCTTTAATGCGCCAAGGTGTGCCTAGCGTACCAAACGTGCTATAATACTACATGCCATAAAAAATCAATGAACTGAAATTATTGAAAAACGTTCTCAGCAAGCAATGACATTTTTAATTTACTACTGGTTTACCTCTAAAATTTTGCATTATATCCCCGTCATGTTTTTTTATGGGGCGGTAGTTTCCTTACTCCATTACTACTCCATTGTACTTACATTATCGCAGAGGAAACTAACGAGAAAGTCAGGTCAAGTATATGTAAGACTTAATTTGGAAGGTTTAGGGAACTACAACACGGAGCGTCAACGGTTATGGACGGTATCGTGGTGGAAGGGAGAAGGATGCGAAGAGTTGGGAGAACATTACGATGAAACCAAGGCTTGTTCATTGTACTCTGTAGCCAGAGCCTGTAGCCTGTAGAACCCGCCTTGGATGGAACGATTGCAATGCAGTAAGACGTGTGTCATCTGTGGATCTCTTTATTCATTTGAATACACTGACGATAATATCTCCAAAAGCATGCTACATTTATTACTCATTTCCCCGTCTTTGGAAGTTGATGAGACTGTCCCTTTTTTTTCTATCTTTCAATCTTGTTTTTAATTTAATTTATTATTCATTGTAAGTTTCGTACATCCATAAACTCCATAACGCCAATAAGGCCATTTTTGTCACCTACCCGTCCCCATCTGCCTTATGAAATTTTCGAATAAACTTTATGACTTCAGCCAAAGCCGAATCCATCACTTTCAGATCAGTTCGATGGGATCTGATGATTTGGTGCTCCTCTAAAGCTTCGTTCTGAAATAAAAGAAAATAAAAATGTAAAACCACTATGGACCGATGCACGAGCTCACCATCTGACGTTTAAGCGGTGCCGTGTTATTTATGTGACCATGGCAACGAGAGAATTCGGCACCGCTCAAACGTCAAATTAGTAAACTCGTGCATTGGTCCATACCAAACGGACCAATGCACGAGTTCACTATTTGACGTTTGAGCGATGCCGTGTTATTTACGTGACCATGGCAACAAGTGAATTCGGCACCGCTCAAACGTCAAATTAATGAACACGTGCATTGATCCAAAGTGTTAGTAGGTTCGTCCTTAACCCGAAGCAAACGCGAAAATTTTGTAAAGTTTGTGTTTGACAGATAGCAAACAACTCAGAAAACTCAAAGATTGCTGAGACGGAAATTTTAGTTCACTGTGATTTTTATAGCAACCCATTTTGATAAGGTGTGCCAGTCAGTGTGCCGAAATATGCCATAGCTGTGCAAGGCACACTGCGTAGAGTGACCACCCCCTTGCCAACACGTCACTCTTTCAGTAATGTCAAAAGCAGAGCGTCGAACTTTCAGTGGCACTCCCGTTTGCCCACATCAACTTTGAACCCCACAAGCATTTCCACAGTTATTGACTGAGAGCTTTCTTTGCCAAAGTTGCCATTTTCGCATTCGTATACCGTGTGGCAGGTACGATGATACTCTATGCCCAGAGATGTCAAGAAAATTTCCATTACGAAAAAATCCTGGACCGACCGAGAATCAAACCCAGACGCCTACAGCATGGCTTTGTTTAGCAACCGCGGACTCTAACCATTAGGCTAAGGAAGGCTCCTTTTTTATAAATAAGTTACCGTAAAACGGGGTAACTTTGATAATGCGGGTAACTTTGATAGTGCGAGACCCATAACATGTTAAACGAAATACCGAAGTTTTTGTTAATCAGTTAAGCAAAACGAAAGCAAAAGTAAAGAGTATTAGTATGACACTTTATGTCAAAGTTTTTCCCGTTGGAATAAAGTGCATTTGAGGATTTATATGCAAATATTAAAAATTTACAAGATTTTAGCATTTTTGCAACGCTTACAAGCAATCTGTTCTACGATCACTATTCGATGAAGTCATAATGAGTTCGTCACTGATTCTTGACAGCCTAGTTATAGTAGAACATGAATTCGGTATTAAATCTCTTAGCGAAGAGGCGTAGCTAGAGTTTTGGGGGCCCGGTGCGGAGGTAGATTTGGGAGCCCCTCGTAAAGAGGTTTGTAAAATATGTCTTTTATTAGCGAGTTCACATGCACCTTCAGTATTTGATAAGATAAATCGTGATTAAAAGCTCAAAAAATAATTTCCGCCAAGAAATACTTTTTGTTGCTACGTCTTGTGGAACCTAAAAAATATATATTTTTATCCGAGATCTCGTAAATGTTTACCGAATTTCGGTAGCGATTGTCGAAATCTCGATGAAAAACTTGGATTGCGGAAATATAAGTAAACTAATAACCGAGATTCTGTATTGAAAATTACCAAATACTCAGCTGTTGGATTCTCGGCTATTCGTTTTGCTGAGGTTGACGAAATAATTTAAGTGTATATAAAGCGATTGCTTCAGAAGTTTCTATATGTTTCTATTTAAAAAGATCTTTAAAGATATTTTTGGATATCTTCCTGCATGTTGTACGGTATTTCGTAGTATGTTTACGGTTATTCCTATTTGATTTCTTTGAAAACTCGTGAAAAATTGGAACAATTCATAGGTAAATACATGGTGCAATCACTGGACAAATTCTAGTATTGCGCAAACCACTGAAAAATTCTTTGTTGTAGTTTTTTTGTACAGATCCAGGAGGCAATCAAGATAATATGCTTGATTTTTTATGTGTTTTTTATTTTATGACGAACTCCCAGCAAAGTTCATAGAGGTACCCTAAAAGAAATTTTAAGAATATACCTTGGGCGCCAACCATCAATAACGTAAGGGGTTATGGCGGGTGGGGGGGTTCAAGATTTCTATACAATTTATATTTAAGACGGAGGTGAATAATCACGAAAATTGTCTTACGTAATTATTGGATCGCCCTCTGGAGCTTTTGGAACTGCTGGAACTCTACCGAAATTCTCTAAATTCTTGGATAAAAAAAAGTCCTTGTAAAAGAAGTCTTAGAAGACATTTTGCAGGAATACTTGAAAGAATTCTTGATTAAAAAAAAACCTGGCAGAAGGTACTGGAGAAATTTTTGATTTTATCACTTGAAGAACTTCTCGCACAGGGTATCTGCATATTATCGTACTAAATTTGAAGACATGCCTCTATGCAACCGAAATAGATACATTGAGCATTCCTAAATGGTTTAATATTATATTCTCAAGCAACAAATTTGACCCATTTTTGATGTCAAATATTTGTGAAATCCATCCCAATGGCGTTGGACTGTCTTAACGAACTTTCGAGCTTTATGATGGAAGAGAAAGGCCCTTCGAACTCAATGGATTTGAACTGAATAATTGTCTGTTTCCAGTCAATCTTAAAGCCAACATTCTGTAGATAAATTCAAAATTGCGCCAGTGCGTTGAACGGTAAACCGAATTTTGATTCTTTAAAAATAAAATTGTTTCCGGATAGTAATAGAACCGTGAACACCCAATAATATCAATGACGATTAATTGTTCAAACAAACATATAGACGAAAAACAACATAAAACTTCGAGTCCTTGATAAAGGTCCAATAAGAACCGAAACGTTGGAGAAAGAAACCAGTTGTTTTAAATTGTTCAAATAGACTGAAAAGCCAGAAAATTTTTCCAAAAAAAAAACTGATTTCAAAAATAAATAGAATATTTGAATTTATCTTATAGAAGTTATATCTAATATGGCTAGCGCCCCTCAGAAGAAAACGTCTCCAATAAATTTAAATTGAATTATCTCTGTAAGAAGCATTGATTTTGAAATTATCAATCATTGTTATTTCATAGATGTATAAAAAACCATACATCTACATAGATTTTTTATTGTTTTAAATGAGAGATAATCTATCACATATTTTGTTGTTTTGTAATTTACGGACATCCTGTGGTAATGAACAAATTCAAGAAGGGCTCCCAGTGAAAAAATAGGGACGAACCCAAAAAGATTTCCAATTATCTGAGAAATTCTCGCAAACTGCTAAAATGAATACCAGAAAAAAGTCCTCAGATAAATCTCAAGGGGTATATTTGAAAAGGTATAATTCGTGGAAGAATCCCTGGAGTCATTGCATTGGTAAAGGAATACTTGGGAAAATGTCGGACTTGACCAAGCGTACGCCAAGAAATCCCTTCAGTGGTTTTCAGGGGCAAATGTTGAGAAGTCCCCTCAATGAAATTCTTGCTTGAAACCTTGATAAATTCCTAGAACGATTCTTGTATGCAATCTTCAAGCATCGGTGAAACAAATCAGGGTAATCATTGTCGGAATCTCTGTGGCATTTTTTTTTTTAAACCCGTCCATATCGGAATGTCAAATCGAGTATTACTAGCTATTTTATAGCGGTATTACGCCCAAAGCAATTCTTTCAGAAATTCATTGAAACATTTCAAATAGCATTGCACATAATGTTCTTTACATGAAAGCACTGGAAAAAAATCCCTGAATTTGTTGCTAATGTTTATTCTGAAGAAATCCAATTAAAATTTCTGCAAAAAATCCTGAAAATTCGAAACGAATTTTTGAAAGAATCTTCCCTTTTTTAAACGAAACCTTGGAAGAATCTCAAAATAAGATTAACAAAAAAGGTGGTAAAATTCATGGCATAATTTCATATAAATTACCAGGCGAATTTTTTAAAGAAACATCCTGAATTATTATTTAAGGCCACCCGAGAATAAATTAAAATGATTTTTGATAAGTATTTTTGGATGATAACAAAATAATGAATTTTGATTACCTTAAGCTCAAAGCTCATCAACGCTCCAGATTTTTGAAGGCCAACAAATGAAGGTTCATTTAATTGGAAATCAAAATTCATGAAGTATTTTTTTATAAATCCAAAGCCGTGATTAGACTCGACATTTAAAAAAAGTATCTGACCCTACTTAAGTTTCCAAATGAGGTGGCCCTTTTCGAAGGCTCAGTTCTTTCATGCGCTCAATTGATTGAACAATAACAAGGAAAATAACTTAATAAACAAATATTTGTGGAGGCCCCCGAAATGTGGGGGCCTGAAGTGACGATCCCTCTGGGCCCCTCTGCTGGTTCTAAATCTAGCCCTAAAGTATTGAAAATAAGGGATAATCAAGGGGCCCCTATATATATAGCTAATCCAAATCTCCTCCAAAACCTATGCTTATTAAACAAATTTTTATTTTGGGATCATACAAATTGTCAATTTCCTATAAGCTAGGTCGAACTTTCAATACTATGAGTAAACCGCACTGCAATTTTGGGACCCCTATGAGCTCGGGGCCCGTACCGCACCCACCGCACCCCCTAGCTACGCTACTGAGCGAAACACATTTTTACAAACTGGGACCATTTTTGTAATCTAAGTCAGAAATTTCCATATAGTGTTAAACTCCGAGAGGTACCATGACCCCACAGTTATGGATCAAATAGTGTGGAGTCCAACCTATAAAATTCAATAAAACGACATGGAAAACGAAAAATTGTAGTTTAAAAGCACGAATTGAATCGTTCCAAATTGGAACTTCGGTTGGTAAACTGTTTTGAGTGTAATATTAACAAAGGATTGCAAAAAAATTAGAAATTGTATCGGTTTCTGAAAACTATATTATGGATCAATTTTCATATTATGGATCAAATTGTGACATATTACGGATCAGTGCGCAAAATCAAGAGATTTTCAACTCAATGCATCTGTATTGCATGAGTTGGCAAAAGTTAACAATGTATCACATATTTCTGCAAAAAAAAAGCAGTGTTAGAGCTGGAAACAAGGGTAAGATGCCCGTTATTGTGATACTGCATTCTTCTTCTTCTTCTTTCTGGCATTACGTCCCCACTGGGACAAAGCCTGCTTCTCAGCTTAGTGTTCTTATGAGCACTTCCACAGTTATTAACTGAGAGCTTACTGTGCCAATGACCATTTTTGCATGCGTATATCGTGTGGCAGGTACGAAGATACTCTATGCCCTGGGAAGTCGAGAAAATTTCCAACCCGAAAAGATCCTCGACCGGCGGGATTCGAACCCACGACCCTCAGCTTGGTCTTGCTGAATAGCTGCGCGTTTACCGCTACGGCTATCTGAGCCCCCATACTGCATTGTAGTAACTGATACTTGAACTGTTTTCGCTCCACACCAAGTTTTCCACCCATTTTTGTCTGCTTAAAAGCGAAATTGACAAACCTTGATGTTTTATTAGTTTTATCCTTAGTGCTATTGACTGAAAATGTCGAATCCAACGCTTAAAATGGTAGAAATCTACATTATTTGGAAGTGATCCATAACCGTGGTTAACAATCATTTCCTGGTCCATATTAGGGATCACTAGTTAGAAGTGCTAATATTCGGTATTTAGAATCAACAATCAAGATTTATTTTTCCCAAAGATGAATTCATACTCAATCGAAGCTAACAAGCATGTTTTATGCTATAACATTTGAATTATACCACCTGTGGGAGCTTATGAATGCTGACGGCACTTCTTACAGAAAACGACCATATAATGAAAGCTGTGTGGTACCAACTAAACATTTGTCAAATACACCGTTATTAGCGGTTGAATGCTGTGCTTAACATTACAAATGGTAGAAGACAAATAGTTTAACATGGGAAAAATATGTTTCACGTCAATGTTTATGTTTTAAGCGAGTTATCCGATGTTGAACGCCAATGTGATCCGTCACAGTGGGTGATCCGTAACTGTGTGGGCATGGTATGCAACGCCCTATAAATGTTCCGTAATAGGGCGATATTCAAAACTGTAAAGGCAATAGATGGCTCTTTTTCAATGGTAGTAAAAACGAAATCCTGAAGCAAAGAAAGCACCACGGAAGATGAACTAAACACAAAAAGTTATGTATTCACTTTACACGTGATTTCGAATCACTCCTTTTTTGATTCAGTTTCCTAATTGCAAGCAATTTACGATTTTTATTATTTTCCATACGTTTTGACAGTTCTCTGACTACCATTCTTCCATGCACCTGTGTTGAAAGTTTGAGAAATTTGAGAATCCAGCGTAGCGCGATCAGTGAGTGGAATAGAAACATCAGTGTCGCCACTCGGTGGCCGGTAAGAGAAACTGAATGTTCGAAAGGTTGTTGTCTGTAATTTTTGCCGCTGGCGCCAACTGTTAGCGTTTGAGAACAAAATAAACAGTCGTTACCTTATTCATTAAATTTTGTTCGATTCATACTCCTTTATCAAAGTTACCCCAAAATAGAAAATCGACTTTCGAATATATGAAAAATAATATATCCATTCAGAATAAATCTTTGGGTACTCTATCAAATGCAATCGATAGCTAGCATGTCAGTACTTGTTTTAAAAATATAAATTGTGATTCTTTGAAACAGCATGCATAAATATTGAAGTTTTCTTGGAAAAAACTATCAAAGTTACCCCGTTTTACGGTACACAAAAGTACAACAATCTCACAAATTTGAGACAGTCCAACACACCATTGATTACAAAATTAAAAAAGTTGAGGAAACACTGATCTACAGCATTTGCCAGCACTAACTCCACTTCAAATAAAACCACTAACACGAGGGCGCATTTTGGTGAATCGAGTTATCGATCGAATTATTAGCTGCAATCCGCGTCCGTTTTGTTAACCGACCGTAGATAAAGCCCCGCGGATGAATTATGATGCAACCGCACGCAAAAACATGTATGACCCGTGACCACATTGCACACGTGGCGGCAATTTGCGTTCATTTCTTTCCCCCAAGTTTAGTGGTTCTTCAATTACCACCGCCTACTGCCATCTATAGTCAAGCGGAAAAGCTCGTTCTGCATTTGTCGCCTCAACAAAACCATCTGTGAGCGTAACCATCGCCGCTGGGCATCAAATTTCCACAGGGCATGTTACAGTATTCAAAAGTTGGAAATGAATTTTAATACCGTTCTAATGAATTGTTTAGCAGGAATAATGGACGGTGCAGTCGAGGAGCAGGGAAAGTGGGAACCGATTGTGGTCTCGCACATTCCGCCGAGCTAATTTAATAGCCCTGTAGGAGGAAAAATAGTTCGCGGTGAGCATCAACATCCTGGTCGCGCGGTGACGAGGGCCTAGTGCTTCACCTCGTTGTTGAATTTATGGCCTGAAATAGCTCGTCGCGGCTGGTTAAGGGTAACACCAGCTGGAATGAGTGTTGAATTGAATTTGCTTCAGGCATGAGGTGTGTGGACCCAGATGAAGTAGCACTGCATCTGGCACTGTTCAGGGCAGATGAAGTTAAAAATAATGTAGTATTCGCTTGAATAATTGAATTTCTGATGCCATATACCATATGGTTTTGTCCTTTGACTTTTTAAATGAATCTGTCCTTGTTTGGTGCTTCGTCATCATCAATGGAAAAGCTCTCAGGGCTTGTTTGATTCCTAGCCAATGGAATTTTATAAAATCAACTGCTTTGCTTTCCAGAGTTTTCTGCTTTATTTTCTGTTTTTAAGAGATTTTGTTCGGCATTATTCTCAACCAAGTAATTGTCTCTTGTAAAATGAATTGGTATTCATCAAAAATATACACTTCTGTTTATACATTCCTTGGAAATCAATCATAAGTTTCGTTCACGAAACACGAATCTCGAAAAGAACGCTTCAAAAATCCATCAAGTATTTCTCCAAGATTCTGTGATCTTGCCATCAGAATCGTCTCAAAATGAAGCTATTCAGGAATTTGTTGTAAGTTTTATTCACGAATTTTCACGGATATACTTTCAAGTAGAACTGTGCGCCGAAATATTTCTAATCGGCGGCGTCATCGGCGTCACGCCGTTGACAATCTTCGGCGGCGGCGGCGGCGTACATCGGCGTGAAGAAAATTGAACATAACAAAATCGAAAATATAAATTATTAAACCGTATACATTAAACACGAAAACAAAAAAGTTTGAAATTCTATTTCGCATATCTCCCTTACAATTCTTATCACTAAAATTGTAAAACTATCATAAAATATAATATCCAACCCTTTCATATATGCTTTTATGACCAAAGTTGTGACATAAATCATTTGATTTTGTGTATAATTTTGTTTGGGGTTTAAATTACTCGAGCAAATTTTAACATAATAAAGAAAGCAAGTCCAAAACATATCTTGTTTGCAGCAGCAAGTTGTAAACGTTAATTGATAATCTTTTTCTTATTATCGTATTCGATATCATATTTTGTTTTTGTTCATCTATCATTTTTTCTTGAAGTAATATTTTTTGTATAACATGTAGAAATACTATGACAGTATATAAATCAGGCATTTGTTATAGTGCAGGCTTGTTTCAATACCAACTAAAAATATGTACACCAATATTTCCATTGATCAGTGCTGTTATATGTCAAAATTTTGAAAAGAAAATGAAATGTTTATAACGCTCTTCCATGCGGAATATAGCATTAGCAAATATGGCCAACAGATAGTAAGTCAGATGTGATCACAAGGAAAAACATTTTTATTTATTTATAATACTTATAATACTCAATTGTCAAAGTCACGTGATATTCAAGACACTTAACAGCAGTTTCAGATTTGATTTCACGGGAAAAATTATCTGCTCTCAGTTTTAATATAACGACTAAAATGACAACGAACTGAGTTTTCAATATAATTTAAAGCTTTACTCGGGTGTCATAACAAGTCGGTAAAATGTTGATTATTATTCCAAAAAGTAATTCTATATTTCACCAAACATTGATATATAGCTGCGGGACAACTTTACTTAGGCGATTAAATCTATTGTCTAATATTTGTTCTTGTCACAATAACGGTAGATACCTATTCGTACATCTGTGTTATTTCCCTATTTTGCCAGAGTTTCCAAGAAAAATATCAGAAGTAATTCCTGCAACAAACTCTGAGAAATACATGAAAAGGTTTCTGGTAAAATATCTGTAATTTTTTTGAACGAGTTCCCATGTTTAGATCTTATGTAGATATAATTGTGATTTCGTTGTGTGGTAAAGAAGTATTTTGTTGATTGCATTCTTAAAATTGTCACGTTATTAACTTTACCGTAATAGTGGAAGATTATTTTGAAAAGAGTAGTTTCCTAATCTGAAGTCAGAGATGATAAGATATGTCAACCTCCATTGCTAGCCAAACTTCTCTGTTACGAGGAAAGGAAATAATATGGATGGTATGACATCGTTTTAAAAGGATGCCAGCAACTCGCTGACCTATGTAAATATTCAAAGAAACACTGATTTTTTTTTTTTGAGAATCATGAAATTTGACCTGGTAGTATATCTGCAAAATCTGTTTGAGGAATTCTTGCATGGATCCTTGCAGAAATTATTGGAGAAATATCACATTTGTTTTGTTTGAAATATCCCTTTAATAATCTCTGGATAAAAAAGGTTGCTCGAAAGATGCTTTTGAAATCAAAGGAGAACCTGGAGAAATCCCCAAGGATTATATGGAGAAATCTTCTCATGTATTGCTTATGGATTACTAAAGAAATTCTATAAGGAATTTCTGGAAGATTTTTTGGAAATCTCTGGATCTTGGATCTGTAGGAAATCTCGTACGAATGTTTAAAACAATTCTGATTAAACCCCTGAAGTTACTCATGAAATACCTTGAATATTCAAGCCAGAAACTTAGGCAGCATCCATTTATTACGTAACGCTTTAATTGGAAAAAGTTGACCACCTTCCTTCCTCCGTAACGATTTCTATATGCAAATTTTCAAAAATTTGTAAGAGCCGCAATGCGTAAGGCTACCCCTTCCGCTCCAACGACCGTTACGTAATTTGTGGATGGTGCCTCATGTAGACAACATCCGAAAGCTGCCTTGTAACCACCGAGAGAAATCTTCGGAGAAATACATGCAGAATGTCCAGGAACAATAAAGAAATTTATTGAATTATTCCAAGAAAATGCATAGGAGAATTACTGATGGAAATCCTGGAGTGATTTTTGAACGATTTTTCTCTAAAACTCCAGAAAGAATGTGACAAGAACTTGGAGGAATACTTAAGGACTTTTAGAGAAATATCTAAAGGAAATCTCTCAGGCATCTTTGACAGAATATATGTGTAGTAATTTATAAATCCTACTAGTTCATTGTGGTCATTATTAACCTTCCAGTCGTCGTGCGGTTCGTCACCGTCAGAACCACCACGTTGCTGTTGTGAGCGATAAGCGAACTTTTTCCATCAGTGTTGTACAACATACAACAGCGCGACGACTGAAGTGTTAAGTAATTTTACTTATGGTAACAGTGAGGCATCATCATCAGTAGTACATCATTCTATATGAATCAATTCAATCGTATAGAATGCATGAAAATGCTATGTACCTACCAAAGTGGAGGCTATATGCGTACTTGGCACGACTTTTTCAGACTTTCTGCGATCAGAAATACGATGCCACAAAATTTGGATGAAGATAAAAAAAAAAAAGTTTCCAGCACGCCTCGAAACCGAAATCTCTAGATTAAGAATCTGGTACTTTACAACTGCAGATATCATAGGAATCTTTTTTGAAGAAGTGCTACCGAGAACGCCTACATAAATTAAAAGTACAGTTCATTAAAAATAATCTAAAAAAATTCTCTTAGAAAAAATCCAAGCAGTAAGTGTCTTTCCCCTTAACGAAAAAAAATAACAGAGCAAGGTTTTACGAGAAAACTCCTGAAAGAATCTGGTTTTAATTTTCTGAATATTACAAGAGCTGTCTCTGGATGTTCCTGATTATATATTGGTAAACGCTCTTGAGAAATTTAAATACAATTCATGGAGTACTCCTCACAAAATCACTGAAGAGATCTCTGAAGGAATTACACCATAGATTCACTAAAGATTTTTTTTTGGTGAATTCTGAATGAGTCTCTAGAGGCAAGTATAGACTGATTTCTGTAGGAGTTCTTGCTATTAAGCAGGAAATCCTAGATAAATTTATGTAACTATTCCTGGAAAATTTTCTATCACGTTTTTGAGAGAGTTCCAGCAAAATTTGCTTTCAGGAATACATGGAAAAACTCCAACAACACTAATTCAGCCATTCCACGAAAAACCGATCTAGTGGGTCACCAAATTCCATGAAAATTTGCTATTTTGTTTCTTATTTGAAATAAGGATACACGTATTTTTGAATTTTTTTATTAGGATGAACATTTCCAAAATAGGATGACCAGAAAAATCGCGATTTTGTAAAATATTTACTTAAAAAACATAACTTTTGAACCGCTTGAACGATTTTCAATTTTCTTGGAAAGCTAATTTTGACTTTTCAAGAAAAATATAAAATTTCACAAAAAATGTTTTTCTGCATAAAAAATCAATAATTTCCGTTTTTCGTGTTTTGAAGGCCTCGGGACCATAGGAGCTATTGTTGTTCTCATTTTTTCTTGAAAGTTCAGTAAATTTTACGTTTACTGTCAAATTTTCAGCGATGTTTTTTTTTTAATTTTTTGGGATATATATCTATATTTTTTTTTTTTTTTTAGAATAAAATATCAGTAATTTTTTTATTTTGTCACACACTTAGGTCTCAGCGGAATAGATTTTTTATTAAAAAAACATAACTTTTGAACAGCTCAACCCATTTCCAATCCTTTTATATGGAATGAAAGTTAAAATTTCAACTTTTCGGAAAAAAATATAAAACTTTGTATTTTATTTTTACATGAAAATATTTAAATTTTTCTAAAAACCTATTTTTTTTTTATTTTTTCGTGTATTTTTTTTCGGAGTTTTATATTTTTTTTTGAAAAGTTGAAATCTTAAGCTTTCATTCCTCAAAAAAGGATTGGAAATCGGTTGAGCTGTTCAAAAGTTATGTTTTTTTAAATAAGAGATTTATTCCGCTGAGACCAACAGTCTCATGAAAAACAATTGAAAATCGGTCTAGCTGTTCAAAAGTTATGATTTTTTTTAAATAAAAACTTTGTAAAATCGTGATTTTTCTGGTCACCCTATTTTGGAAATGGTCACCCTAATAAAAAAAATCCACAAACACGTGTATTTTTCTTTCGGATAAGGAACAAAACAGCAAATTTTCACGGAATTCGAAACGGATTTATGTTGGAACGGCTGAATGGCAATGTAATGAATTGCTGAAAAAACCATTAAGAAACATAAAGATTAATTCATGAAAATAAATCTAAACAAGTATGAAGCCCAGAAAAATCTTAACGAATCACACTTTAAATTCCTCAAAAAAATAATTATGGAATCCTTAAAAATTGTGAAGACACGTCTTGAATATCTGGAAAACGTACTGAAAAATCGTTGAAAATATGTTTGAAGCAATTCATGAAGAATTTACTGGAGGAATCTATGACAAACATGTCGAAGAAATATTTGAAGAGAGTTTCTTGGAAAAAATCCAGAATGCAAACTCTGAGGAATTCTTAGAGGTACAATTTCTTACAGGAAAAGCCGACGGAAATCTAGTTGGTATCACCAGAAAAACTCTACGAAGGAATATTTTTTAAATTAATTCACACTTCAGAAGGTATTCTCCAAGGCGGCTTCCACAAATTACGTAACACTCTAGGGGGAGGGGGGAGTAGGCTCGAGCGTTACGGCTCATACAAAAATCTGAAAATTTTCATACAAAAAGCGTTACGGAGGGGGAAGGGGAGGGGGTCGAAAATTTCCAATTTTAGCGTTATGTAATAAATGGACGCCGCCCAAAGATTATACGAAATGGTTTTCGATGGAATCTTTCGAAAAGTTCCTGGAGAATCCACTGGATAATTTTCCCTTGTCACATTGATGTACGATTTTCCATAAGAATTTCTAATGCAATATGTAAATATTTGCA
This sequence comes from Aedes aegypti, assembly GCF_002204515.2. Classification (NCBI taxonomy): domain Eukaryota; kingdom Metazoa; phylum Arthropoda; class Insecta; order Diptera; family Culicidae; genus Aedes; species Aedes aegypti. The sequence continues at coordinate 445,488,348 of NC_035108.1, forward strand.
GGGGTATATTTACTTCAATATTGTTAATTTTTTCGAGCTGAAATATTCATCGGCGTTAAAATACAAAATCAGCGGCGTGATGTTAATCGGCGTATGGCGCGCCGCCGAAGCAACAACCGGCGTCGGCGTAACGTTAAATGGATCGGCGGCGGTGGCGTGGCGCGGCGGCGTACAGGTCTACTTTCAAGGCGACCTCTAAACATTACTCTCCGGAATTCTCACGAGAATGATTTCCACATTAGATTCTTCCAGATTTTTTTCCAGGAAGTAATAAGATTCGCCGACAAATTTCACCCAGGGGTTCTAGATCCCTTAATGTTTTCGAAATCCTGAGCAATTTCATTTTCAATTCGGATAGTGAAACTTATACTTAAAAGTATGTGAATTTAAAAGCTAGTTAGCAAGTTCGCTTTTTCACAATCAATTAATTGAGCATTGCCAATTTACATCAAGATTCCGGTCGATGTATGTTTTGTATGCATTCCAATCAACTCTGTTATAATTGAATGATAGATTTTTATTCACAGCTTTTCTCTGCTATACAAACTTATCTCAAAATAAATTTCTGAAACTTCCATTCATCTGTTCATTTTATTGCCATTTAATGAATTGTTTAATCTAAGTTCAGTGATGTATGGTTATCGATAAACACTTTGCCAGTTCCGGTCCGGTTGACTGATAGTGACACATACTGCCCATTGCGTTCAAGGACAATGACTGAAAGTGAAACCCGCTGCTGCCACTGTGATAAACTGGTCTTCTGACTTTTATACAGCCATCAAGAGCAATCCATGTGTGAAGATCACGTTTTGTCCGAGTCCCATTTGACATTTGAAGCCGGGGCCGGCCCAACGTCCCTGTCATCGTCGTCGGTCGGCCAAATTGCTGGAGCGTGTGATGTATGCTACTCACAACATGGTTCCATTTATCTCATCGTTTCCTCGGAAGGACAAACGTGCACTCGCTGATGACGAAGCCAACGACCCAAAACTGCCCGGGAGCGATTCAACGTTGGGTCGGTGGAAATTATCATGACAATGGCAAACTCCGTTTGGATGAGAGGAACTTCTCATTGTGCCATGATGGCACACGATGTCCGACTTGTGTCGGATAGTGGAGCAGTTACCGAACCGACCCACCGACCCACCGACCGACCAACTGTTGGCTCTATGGGGATGTGAGGAAATCTCTTCCGTTGAGTTTGTTGCTCAGAAGATGATGATGATGTTTCCCTTGGCGAGGACTTTCCTTGAGCAAAAAGCAGAGGTTCTCTTTTACGGTACACACGTTTTATGACCCCAATGATGACCATCCATCGGAAGGAACTCATTATCGTCTAGGGACTGAGCAATGGGCACCGACTGGCTTTTGGGTAAGCAAATAGTGTGATAGTATTCTGAAGTTGCAACCCGAGTGACAATCTGCACAGGGTAAATGTTGTATTGTCTAAAAAATATCATCAGACTTTCATGTAACTTGAAATCATCTTCAAGCAATCATTTTTTACTAAAGTTTTTTCCATTCTGTATTTTTTTTAATAGGGTAATTCAATTTTTAAACATGTTTCCAAAGCTCAGCTCCCATGTATTAAGAACTATATAAGAATGCCGTCAACTAATTAAGATTTAAAAGTGGCTAATAGCGGAAATTAGTATGAAATAATTGAAAATAATGTTTTTAAAACTAAATAGTTCAAACTTAATCATATTTGCCATAGCGTGCGGTTGGCCAGGTTGGCTACGCATCTGGTCAAATTTTTGGAGATACATTTTGAGTAAGAGCTCCTTTTCAGCTAAAGTTTTGAAAAAAAGGATACGTCGACAAACCCACGACTAGTTGAAACAGTTTCTGAACGATAATCTTTACAAAATATATTAAAAAATGTTCAAAAATGCGCCAATCAAACATTCTTTCAAAAATTATTATGTTTAAATTTGATAGTGATTTTCTAAAGTATTTGTATCTAGAAAAAAAACCACTAACTAAAATAATGGACTCTTGAAAAATCAAAGGTAAAAAAGCAAAAGAATTATTGGCTAACGGCGTTCACAGAGAATTGCATAACTTTGGAATAATAACATAAAATTGGGTGTTAATCCTAACAGCACTTATTTGTTTCTTCAAAAGAAAGATTTCCTTAAAAATTCGTGCAGAACTCTCTAACAATTCAAGAAAGGTATTATTGATTTGTGACAGCATTTTCTATTTCAATCCATGCTGCTATTTTTACCCAAAAGCTACGATACCAAACTGGGGGTCCGCGAACACCCCGGTTATAAGAAAATCTCGCTGAAGGGACCACCATTCAGCGAACTCAGGCTAAGAAACACTGTTATTTGAAATTTAAATTAAAACGAAAATTAAAATTAAAATTTTTAAATTTTTTATTTTATTTTATTTTATATAACATATTCTATTTTACACAAATTTCTAGAGTTTCATTCACGAAAATTGTTAAAGTAAATTTATGCTTCAAGGCAAACATATTTGACAAAATTCTTGTTTATTGGAAGAATTACTTAAGAAATTCTTTCAAAGAATATATCCGGTTTCCTCGCGATTTTTGAGGTTAATAAAATGTGGCTAATAAATTGCTTTAAAAGTATTCCTGAGTATTTCGTTTGCAGATTTTACCACCAGAAAGTTCAGCTGAAGAAAATTGAAACCACACATCAAATCTGCAAAAGCACAATTAAAGAGAATCAGACAGCCATTCAATCGCGAAACTTGATTCAGTTACTAGCTGGGGGTAATCGATTCATTATGTTTCCAGCTGGAACTGCAATTTGGTCGTTTATATTTTTGCTGCTCAATATTTGAGGAAAATTACGATTCAACTTCACCTTCAAAGATTTTCGAAAAACTTTGTATACATTTGTAAGAAAGTTTTTCATGAACGTACCACAGACATTTAAAAACGGTCGTTTTTTGGATTGTTTTATGTAAACATGTTCAATGCTAACAACAACAGTTGAGCTTTGAATAAAGGGCACTCGAATGGCAGTGTCCCAAGGGCACCATGAGACCACGCTGCGGCTCTGGTCGAAACATATCCAGCTTTTTACGCCAGCCATAAAACAACGAGGGGTGAATTGGATTTGATATGTCTTGCCCTGGGAGGGAGGCACAGATACTACACACGAAATGTGATACAAAATTTTTCCAAATTGCAAGATAACTGCAGTTTGCTAACGACAATCAAGGCAGGCTTGGTGAAAGTCGTTAGTTTTCATTTGTTGTGTACCTTCGATCTTTCTGGACAACCATTGAAAAAGGGCTACTGTTTTCTAAGCGTTTAATTTTCAGTTTTATTGAAAACAGTAAAAAGAGCCTTATTTCAATGCGTTATATTCAAATAAAATAAACGGTGCTCTTGTGACGTTACTTTTGAATGTGCATTAGGGTGCCAATGGAATGTATGGGAAAAATTTTGTCATCGAATTTCAAAAAAAGGTAGTGCTCAAAAGTTTTGTCTCCTCGAAAAAAGACCCCATGCAAAATTTGAGCTCAATCGGACTTCATTAAGTGGACCCCCAAAGCGGTCAAAGTTTGGCTTTTTTGACCCATGAAAATTCTCCAAAGGGGGGGGTACATGAAATTTTTTTTTTGATGCCAGATGTCTTAGAAATGCATGAAACGTCGAGATCTGGTGTTATCTGAAAAAAATTTTTTTTGAAAAAATCGACCTTTTGGGACTTAGTAAATTTTTGAGTTGGGGAGTGAATTGAATTTGAAATGAACGATTTGAATTCAATTGCTGAGAAATTCAAGGCAATAGTATTGAAACATATCCTATATCATTGTTGGCCACTGAAAGCATACTATATGTGATATTTCATTAGGGTGGTTCATTTAATTTCCATTAGGGTGGTCCTTTTTGTAAAAAAAATAAAATAAAATAAAAAATATAATTTTAATTGAATATTGAAGACAATAGTATTGGAACATCTCTCACATTATCGTAAGCCATGGTGCTTTATTAGGGTGGTTCACTTATTTTCCATTAGGGTGGGCCTTTCTGTCGAAAAATCATAATTTGAATGGGATATCTAAAACAATAGTATTTTATCACCTCTTTCATCATCGTAGGGCATTTTCTTCATTAGATTCGTGATATTTTATTAGGGTGGCTTACTTATTTTCCATTGGTGTTAGCCGAAAATTAAAAAAAAAATCAAGAAATTTTGAATTTGATCCTTTTTTTAGCACAATAGTATTTTAACACCTCTTTTATAATCGTAGGCCATTGTCTTCATTTTTGTTTAGAGAGGCTTTAAATTCCTCTGAATTCATGCACCTCTAGTTCCATTTGATATGCGACATCATCGTAGGACACTGTTAACATATTTCATTAGGGATTTCTTTTGGACCTTTGAAATTTAATTCGGAATATTCTTAGAAATTTACTTTACAATTTTCTTTGGAATTTCTACAGAATTTTCTTGAGAATTTCCTTACAAATTTGCTTTGGATATTCCATAGAAAATTCCTTAAAAATTTTCTACGAAATTTCCTTTTAACTTTCTTTTTTCATTGGAATTTGCTTCGGGATTTGCTTTGGAATTTTCTTTGGAATTTTCTTAGAAATTCCCTTATGAATATGCTTGAGTATTTCCTTAGGAGTATCCTTTAAAATTCCTTTGCAGTTTTCTCTGAGGCTCAAATCAAATCAAATCAAATTTTCTTCAGAATTTCCTTTGGAATGTCTTTATTACTTCCTTCAAAATTCTCTTTGAAATTTCTTTCGGAATTTCGTTTGAAGTTTACTTCCAAATTTGTTATAGAGTTTCCTCGGAATTTCTTCAGGAATAGCCTTTGGAATTCGGAATTTTATTTAGAAGTTTTGATTGGAATTTTTTACGGAATTTTCCTTTGGGCTGTTCTACGTAATTTTCATTGGAATTTCCGTTGAATTTTCTCGGAATTTACTCTGGAATTTCCTTGAAATTGTTTTTCGGAATTTTCTTAGGAGTATCATTTAAAATTCCATCGTATTCTTCGGAACTTTATATCTCATTTAGTTCAGAATTTCCTTTGGAATTTCTTTTAGTAAGTTGCTTTAGGAAGTTATTTTGGATTTCTTTGGAATTACTTTCGGAATTTCCTTCTTCACTTCTTCAAAATTTTCTTCGGCGTTTCCTTTGGAATTTTCTTCGGAATTTCTTCTGGAATTGCCTTCGGAATTTCCTTTGAAATTCGCTTCGGAAGTTCCTTTGAAATTTCTTATGGAATTTCAATTTTAATTTCTTTTAGAGCTGGCTTCGGAATTTCATTTGGAATTTTGTGCACAATTTTCGTCCGAGTATTTTTTGGAATTTGCTTCGGAATATCCTTTAAAAATCCATTCAGATTTATTTTAATGGGATTTCCTTTTGAATTTTCAATGGAATTTATTTTGCAGCTCCCTTTGGAATTTCCCTTAGGATTAAATTCGGAATTTCATATGGAATTTCCTTTGGAATTTTCTGAGGAATTTCCGTCTGAGTTCCCTATTGAATTTCCTTCTTAATTTCATATGGAATTTCCTTCGGAATTTTGTGCAGAGTTTCTATTATAATTTATCATTGCAGTTTTCTACGGAATTGTCTTCGGCGTTTCCTTTGGAATTTTCATCGGAAGTTCCTCTATAATTTTCGATTCCTCTGGAATTTCCTTCGATACTTCCTTCGGAATTTTCTCTGGAATTTCCTTCAGTATTTCCTTCGGAATTTTCTCTGGTATTTCCTTCGGAATATCCTCTGGAATTTCCTTCGGAATTTCCTCTGGAATTTCCTTCGGAATATTCTCTGGAATTTCCTTCGGAATTTCCTTCCGTATTTCCCCTAAAATTTTCTTCGAAATTATCTCTGGAATTTCCTTTGGAATTTCCTCTGGAATTTCTTTCGGGATTTTCTCTGGAATTTCCTTTCGAATTTTCTCTGGAATTTCCTTCAGATTTTTTTCTAGAATTTCCTTCGGAATTTCCTCTGGAATTTTCTTCAGAATTTCCTCTAGAATTTCCTGTGAAATTTCCTCTACAATTTCCTGAGAAATTTCGTCTGGAATTTACTTCGAAATTTTCTCTGGAATTTCTTTCGGAATTTCCACTGGAATTTCTTTCGGAATTTCCACTGGAATTTCCACTGGAATTTCCTTCCTAATTCCCTCTGGAATTTCCGTTGGAATTTTCTTTGGAATTTCCTTCGGTATTTCCTCTAGAATTTCCTTCAGAATTTTCTCTGGAATTTTCTTCGGAATTTGCAAAACAGAATTGGAAAGGTCACTGAAGCTCAATGCTTGATCTCTGAGATGAGTGCATCTGAAATCACGATGTAGCAAGTGGATTTTGTATGAGACGAGGACTCCGAACTGGTTCAGCTTAGTGAAATGTTGCATTCCGAATGAAAATCACGGAAAACTTTTCAAAAGGACCTTTCTAACAATGAGAGGCTTTCTAGAAAACTCTTTTGTTGTTAACTAAGTTACCTTTACATTTTTCGTCGAACATTACGCAAATATTATGTAGTAGTCCACACCATGATCTTTCGGTCTGTAGATATTGAGGTTGAAGTTTTTACAATGACACCATAATTAAGGAAAGTGGACGAGACTTTTGCGAGAAATCATCGTTTCAAACTATACGAAAAATGATGCACCCTAATGGAGAAACTTCCCAATGAAATATGTTAACAGTGTCCTACGATGATGTCGCATATCAAATGGAACTAGAGGCGCATGAATTCAGAGGAATTTAAAGCCTCTCTAAATAAAAATGAAGACAATGGCCTACGATTATAAAAGAGGTGTTAAAATACTATTGTGCTAAAAAAAAAGGATCAAATTCAAAATTTCTTGATTTTTTTTTTAATTTTCGGCTAACACCAATGGAAAATAAGTAAGCCACCCTAATAAAATATCACGAATCTAATGAAGAAAATGCCCTACGATGATGAAAGAGGTGATAAAATACTATCGTTTTTAATATCCCATTCAAATTATGATTTTTCGACAGAAAGGCCCACCCTAATGGAAAATAAGTGAACCACCCTAATAAAACACCACATGTTAAATGTAGAAAATGGCTTACGATAATGAGAGAGATGTTTCAATACTATTGTCTTCAATATTCAATTAAAATTATATTTTTTATTTTATTTTATTTTTTTACAAAAAGGACCACCCTAATGGAAAGTAAATGAACCACCCTAATGAAATATCACATATAATATGCTTTCAGTGGCCAACAATGATATAGGATATGTTTCAATACTATTGCCTTGAATTTCTCAGCAATTGAATTCAAATCGTTCATTTCAAATTCAATTCACTCCCCCAACTCAAAAATTTACTAAGTCCCAAAAGGTCGATTTTTTCAAAAAAAAATTTTTTTCAGATAACACCAGATCTCGACGTTTCATGCATTTCTAAGACATCTGGCATCAAAAAAAAATTTCGATTTCGGAAATTTCATGTACCCCCCCCTTTGGAGAATTTTCATGGGTCAAAAAAGCCAAACTTTGACCGCTTTGGGGGTCCACTTAATGAAGTCCGATTGAGCTCAAATTTTGCATGGGGACTTTTTTCGAGGAGACAAAACTTTTGAGCACTACCTTTTTTTGAAATTCGAAAAATCGATTTTCATTGGCATGAATCGATTCTAATTCGATTTTTGCTACTCTGATGAAATGCAAAAAAATGCTTTGGCTAATTACGCGCTTTTATCATGTTTGTCTATTGTTTAAGATCCGGGCTCACAGTGACAGTTCATGACAGCAAAATCTCGGCTCACTGTGACGTAGAGAAATTTTGTATTGGTTTCTCCCTCCCAGGTCTTGCCTATAAGTTTTATAGCTTGATTTAAGCAGGCTGTAATTTAAGATTGTTGATACAACTGTCAAGAATTTTCACTATTTACATTTGTTAGTACACTCCTTCGTAACTACAGGAGTATCATTATTTTAAATTTAAACATATAACTGTCTATTTAATAACTGTATTAACCTTTCGGTCATCGCTTGAATTTTTGTAACGCGAGTAGTCACGCGTTGTACTTTGTACAACACCCTTGGTTTTGCGAATATCCCAGGAGTCTGACTATTTAGAAAGATGATGTCTTCGGCAAAATTGTTCAGTAGCTTAAGGGCTATTATTATTATAGCCAAGAAATTCGGGATATTGCCGCTAGGCGGCGCTATTGAGCATGAAACATTTGTTTCGCAAATATCTCAGGAGCCTGAAACTTAGAAAGATGGTGTCTTCGGCAGAGTTGTTCAGTAGCTCAAATTATTTCTTTGTTTAATCCTTAAAGTTCGAGATTTGGAAAAATAATGATAGTCCCTGAGCTTCTGAACAACTTTGCCGAAGGTGCCTGTCTAAAAAGTCGAGATCCTGCAGTATCCGCATGCTCACTAGCGCCGCCTGGTGGAAATATACCATATTTCTTGGCTCAAATAATGATAGCCCTTGAGCTACTGAACTACTTTGCCGAAGACACTATCTTTCTAAGTGGTCAGGCTCCTGAGATATCTGCAAACAAATGTTTCATGCGCACTAGCACCGCCTAGTGGCAAAATTTTGAATCAAATAGCTCGAAAAATGATAGTCCTTAACTTACTAAACAACTTTGCCGAAGACGACATCCTTCTAAATAGTCAGGATCCTAAAATATCTGCAAAACAAAAGTAAAACTTCCATGCCCACTAGTGCCACCTAGCAGTCAAATTCCGAATTGAATAAGGTACCATTTCACCTACAGAACAACTTTAATAAAGACCCCAAGTTTCTATATTATCTGGATTTTAAGATATGACGATTTGAAACTATGGTTTCCTCGAACCGTACATAGTGCGTTCATTATTATGTGACTTCCATGTACATTTGTTGATTTCATCGTATTCTAAAGGGCCATACTGTGAATAAAAACTGTCGAGTATTGTTCTTAAGAAGATTCTTGAGGAATACATTTTGGTTTGGTGTCGATAGATATCTTTGTTGCAAAATGATAGCATATAAATCACATTTGTTGTACAAAGTATAACAGCGCATTAGCCCGAAGGTTAATATTTAGGAATACGAAGCGAGCAACCGTGAAGCTGTCGCCAAAAGATACGTTGTTTTATTTCTTATTTTACATGTCTACATGGTATGGAATATATTTTATACAAATTGTTTAAAACTGTAAGAAAAATACTAGGAAATGCGATTCAAAATTTATAATGAATAAATGTCAAGTTGTACGATTTCCTTAAGGGGGCAGGATCCGTCATTGATTTTGGAATTTTCGAAATCAGTTTTTTCGTTCAAAATCAATCAAATTTACAGGAAAATCTGTTCACTGTATTCAATTCTCCAACTGAAACACAGTGAACACATTTTCATCGAATAATTTTTAGTTTTGTACAGAAAAACTGCTTTTGAAATTTCGATGATGACGATGATTACGATGACGGAGCGTTGATCGTTAAACCGTACATGACTGGTTTGGCTTTGATAAGGATCTAAATTATGCCTGATCGGAATAATATTGTAGGCTTATTAATTATCAAAAGGATGTCTATGGAAATTCAAAAGGTTGATACGTGAATTTTCGTTCGAAGTTCGAACATCAGCAGAATCCCGTAGAATGAAAGTCATCGAAAAATTGCCAAGCAATCGCTATGACTGCGTCCTAAACGTCTCTCATTTTGTTTATGTTCAGATAGGAAATCGATAGGCTCCTTTTAAACTTATTCAGCTTTTTACGAGCACCAATGGCTACCGCTAATAGCCTCGCTTCCTCTAAACTCATTACTAAAGCAACAGAACGTTCAGTACAGATGAAAAATCCATTTCCCAGTGGAAAGTCTCGTTGAAGAAATAATTTCTGCAACTTGTTTAGGCCCAGTTCGTTAAGCTTTATAAACTCTATATAAACTTCGTCCCCAAGTTGCCGTTGTTAAACGCTTTCCATTGAAATAGATTCAATAGTAAATTAAGAATTATTTTTCAATTTAAAAAAAAACCAAGAGTGAGGAAATCCAATGTTTTAATGTCAGCAGTAAAAAACGAATATCACAGAGCTTACTTTGATCCTGCCATAATGAAATTATAGTGTAGACAAGCAATGTCAGAAGGGGGTGATTCAAATGTTATGGCATCCCTGCGTAAAAAGCTGAATGCTTCATTTAAGTTAATTTTGTTTGGATTATTTAATTTAATCAATCAAGAGTATCATGCAAAGAATTAAAACTTCTAGCATATAATAAGGTAATAACTAAAATCCATTGAATTAAGTCACGCTTTTCAGCAATTTTCTTCTGTGTGACCCGAAGAACCAGTTTAACTTTTGCCTTAATAATTGTTTCTTATATAGAAAAAAACAACAGTGTTCAGAACATGTTTCCAAGTTTTCTCAAAGTAATACTCATAGAAACCGTTTTTGGGTTTTTGGATCACATTCAAACCAACGACGGAATTAGTTGAACGTTTTACAAAACTCTAGTTTTATCCTAAATATTGTAAGAATGATATGTTTGGTGACCCAGACAACCAAAATGTACGCATAACGAAACCACCTGGAGGCTTTGTATGTGCAACATTTCGCTTATAAGATGTCGCGAAAAGGCCTTCTACGTACAAAAGTGGAGGCGATATGCGTGCATGTATTATGTGATGAACAATGACATACAATGCTAGTGTATAAATTTTCTACCGAACTAACCTGTGATCTTATGCGACTTAACTTATGATAACAAATGTTGAGCTGTCAATGCTACGGATTGATTCGACTTACTTTGTACGAGTGTACGGGACGAAACAAAATGTACAAATGAACTCAGAAAAGAAGTGTTTTATGCGAGGAAGCTCATCAATCTGACGAGTTTATCCACTGTGTTTTGCGGGTTTGATGTAATTAGTATTAATAAACGAGTTGTAACGTGAACTTTCATGCCATTTCTGGTTGCCTGGGGAGGTTTTTAAACTTTTTTTGTCATTTTTATTTACCAAATTCGAAGTAGTCATCGAAGCGTTGATAGTAAAAAAAAATATTTACCTTGCCAAGTGACGTATCGTCAAGAAATCGTCATAGTTCAGTGTTTGGTGTTGTCATGTAGGTGAAAAAATATGACATCTTATTTTTTGTAATTTGGAAGGAAACATTTATTCCCATAATAAACTCATCTTTCATGTTTTCAAAAGCACTGAACTGAAGAAATAGTATGATACAAGTTTTTGTATGAGGTAAAAATTTCACATATCGGACTATGTTTGTGAACCTCCAGCCTCCCGATACCGCCCATAGAACCTCATTGAAAAATATCGATCAAACATTTATGGTACCCAACATATTTCAATCTTCTTCTTCTTCTTGGCATTAACGTCCCCACTGGGACAAAGTCTGCTTCTAATATTAGTGTTCTTTTGAGCACTTCCACAGTTATTAACTGAGAGCTTTTTTTTGCCAAACTTGCCATTTTGTCTTCTTATCTTTTATTATACTCTATGCCCAGAGATGCAAAGGAAATTTCCATTACGAAAAGATCCTGGACCGACCGGGAATCGAACCCAGAGACCTTCAGCATGGCTTTGCTTTGTAGTCGCGGACTCTAACCACTCGACTAAGGAAAGCCCCTCAACACATTTCAATATCAGAGGAAAATTTCCCTAACATGATTATGCCAATGTACGTTGTTGTTTTTGAGTTCGATCCTGGCTTCGAAAACATGGCTGCCTAGCACCGGGTTGTTGCGAACACACCAGCGGTTTATGTCAAAAAAGAGCCAAAAAGATTGGGCAGTCCTGCTTTGAACAATCGTTTAACATAATTTTGATATATGGCTTAGGGCACATGATATATTCAATTTATCGTTTGTCATTGTTTATTTCTGGAATAATAGAAGTACATAGGTATTTCAAGATTTTCTCTAAAATTCCATCTAGTTTTGTTTCTTGGGATTTCGTCAAGATAGGGTTTAGACACCGTTCATAATATTTTTTCTGGGACTCTGTCATACATGTTTCTGATCATCTTTGAGAAAATTGAAAAGAATGTTCTCAGTGACATTCCTAGTGTGGTATAAATTATGTATGGATTCCAGAAGGGAAGATGAATTTCTGAGGAGTTCTTGGAAGGGTTCTCAAAGGTTTCACTGAACAAGTGTTTTTATTAGTCGCAGGTTGCATTTCATCAAGGAGTTCCAGAGGAATTAAAATAGTTATTTAGGCAACAAGTTGCAAAATGATGATTTTTTCAGCACGAGTTGTACATTTATCCAACGAGGCTCGCCAAGTTGGATAAATACAACGAGTGCTGAAAAAATCGAGTTTTGCAACGAGTTGCCTACAACATTTTTTGCTATTTCGAAAAATGCCATTTCAGCTGGATGAACTCTAAAAGCACAAACACACATTTCAAGAGAACCCACATGGGCACACATCCATGCGTAGTATCAATTCAGTATTTTTCAATCACGTAGGCTGTGATACAGTAGTACCTACGCATGAATGTCACAAGTTTTCACGCTCCCATCGAAATCAGGTAAGACAGCACAAACAGTTGCTGACTACAAATGTTGGACTATTCGATTCCAAATCAGAATCACGTGGTCATTCATGGGGAGAGGGAGCGTCTGGACAATGATCACGGGCCATACAAATTTTATAAATTTGTGTATGGACAAATGACCACGAGGGGGGTAGGGGTTGACCAGGAATCCCAAAAAACTGATCACGTGGTAAATGGACAGCCTCTGTCGGAATCAGATCGCACAACGGATCAGATGCAATTTTGCTAATTCTGCGCGGCATGTGAGGCGAGATGAGTCGAGTGAGGAACAATTGTCGACTAGCTCCCATTGGATTAGCTTTAGTCGCCTCACATCACCCGAGGTGAGAAGGACTCGTCTCGACTCACATGCCGCGAAATAAGCACAAATGGCATGAAGAGGCTGGTTTGTTCGGATGATGCCAACCAAAACAGTACTGAAAAGTGCTACTTTTCAGCACCGAAAAGAGTGCTGAAAAGTAGCACTTTTCAGCACTGTTTTTCTCAGTAGGAAAAGTAGGCCGTTATGTTGATCAACTTTTCAATGAAAAGTTGATTGATTTGCAACGGAATTGCAAAAAAAGTATTTTTGAAGGGATCTTCTAAAGATTTTAGACGAATTCCATGTCGAATCGGTCAGTCGAAGAACTCGATCATCTTCGATTAGCAGCAAATTTCGCACATGTAACTTTCGAAAATGGCCTAGAAATTTTGCAAGCATCTTATTTGAAAAAATCTAATTACTAAACTGTTGATTTTAGAGACAAATGTTCTATAAAGAATTTGTAGTGAATCGTTTGGCCTACAAGTAAAAAATACAGACTGAAAAAATATTTTATGTTTCCTCATGATAAATTAAAAACAATTTTAAATTGTCAGTAGGGCAAAATGTCATGTAAAATCGTAATCTAGCGTGAGTTACTATCACCGAAAATTACCAATAATCGACAAATATGGAATCCCACTGTGTTTCTCGTAAGATTCCCATTCAAATATAATCTTTGAAGGTGTGGCTATTCTATAATTAAATTCAACAGTTTATGCACTGTATCATGCGACAACTGTAGATCTCACACTCAAGGCACAGAAAGCAAACAACCGAGGTCAAGACTGACCTGACATCTCTTCATCGTCCCAAGAGTTCTTGAACGTCTCAATGTAAATTCTCACCCACCCCGACAAACTCATTCATTAAATTCATCTCGTCCAACGAGACCCCCAGGAATAGCGGACCCACTTTATGAACCCACGTTATGAGCTTGCATAAGTAATTAAGGGCTTCGCGCGGCGGTTCGATGCGGGAGCCCCGTGGAAAAGACAAAATTTCTTAAATCGCTTGGAAGCTCATAAATCTTTCAGCGAAGTGCAAGTAGCTTCTCCGTTGTCACTGGAAAACTAAGCCAGTGAAAGAACAACAGCCATTCCACCGGCAGCGGCGCTTCCCAATTCGGGATAACAGCAGCGCTATGCGATGAATGATAAAACTTTGACGACGACGTCTCTACTCTATCAGGTTCGGAATAAAATTCCGGAGGAATTTGTTCGAGATGACTTTCTCTCAGGATGGCATCATGAAACTGTTGGACGACCTCGTTTTCCAAGCTCGAACGGTGACATTGTTTCAAAAATCAAAGATATCCACCAATTGGAAACAAAGTTCCAATCACTGTGCTGCTTTGTATGTGCGACCGTTGACCAACAAACTTTATCACACTCCGATTGCCGAACGGTGATACACTGAAACTTGCATTCACGTAATGGCTTGGTGTACGAAAGTGGAATTCTTGCTCTTGATATTCAGATAAATGAAATTTTGAAGATTGTTCGCTCCCTGGTATATTGCTAATTAGTTGCATATAATAAAATGTTGAAAATAAATATTAATAATTTTAGGCAGAAATATTACTTTTAGGATGTTCTTCAATCTTCAATGCTCCGAATTTTCAAAACTTTCATAAGTATGTGCTATACGTAGCCTCAAATGAACACAAATTCCATTTGCGTAATATAACCTACAAACAATAACGTAAATAGAGGTTACGTGAATTGATGCTTCAGTGCACTCTACGTGGGTGGAACGTGATTTGTTGATCAGAAGGCAAAATGTACAAGTTTTCCGCTGCTCATTTGACATGCCCTGCGGTAAAAGTGGGAAAAACTTTTTTTTTTCGACTTTATGTCCCTGGGTCCAGCGCCGAGCAGAGAGAGCAAAGGATGCTGCAATCTGCCACCCACACTCAACCGGACGATAATTTTGTTGACAAGTTTCAGCAAGGTGCGGTGGGCCTAACTAACGACGATACGAAAGTAGGACAACGGCGAAACTTTTTCCTTCTGCTGAGCTTTTTGCTCGCAGCATAATTTTTAGCAACGTGAACGAGGTGAACGAATAATCCCCTGACGATGAGTGACATGGTTATTATCTGTTGTTTAGGTGGGTATCGATTTTTAGATAATCCATGACCCGTACGTGGGATGAGCAGCAGTGCTGGTCGTTGAGTAGAATCGGCAATTTCATATTCCGAAAAATAAGTGGCATGATACATAATGAATAAAATTGATTTAGCATATACTGATTAATTTATTCAGTTTGATTCGCGATTCAAAATTAATCGAGCAGTCCGATAGTTTTTTCTCATCATGTTAATATTATTTCCAATTCCAATTATTTTCCATTCCAATTCTATTCCTGTTCTATTCCAATTCTATTCATATTATATTCCTATTCTATTCCTATTCTATCCTAATTATATTCCTGTTCTATTCTTGTTCTACTCCGATTGTTCTCCTTTTTTTTGCTATTCTATTCCTATTATGTTACCTTCTAACCCTATTCTGTTTGATATATTTTTCTGTCCTATTTCTAGTCTATTCCTTTTCTATTACTCTTCAATTCATATTATAGCAGAGCCTATACATGTATTCCCAGAAGTTTCAATAAAAGGTGCGGCTTATTATTCGAAACTTCTCAAAACCAAAAACTCGTGTGCTCTTCTGAATTCAAATGACAAAAATAAGAGAAACCTCAAAGTTTGGGCCAATTTGAAGGTGACGCAAGTGACTTGAAGGTGAATTTTCAAGATATGACCTACAGTCAATTCTTCATAACATCGCTATTTACTTACCAACTTCATTCTTTGTTGTGCGCTCAAACGAGTAGGTCGATTTTTTCCCTATCTCCGTCATACGGCACGTAATCGAGTGTTTTTCTCCCGACGAGTTTTTTCCACGGTTATTAATCACTGAATCGCGCAGTGACAGTGCCCAGGTGACGCGCATTTCGAGGAAGCAGCCTATCTGTGGAGGTGGGCCAGCCAAGTTAGTTCCCCACACCGGTAGGACTGTCCATCTTTATCCACGCGAGCCGGCATCCCAACCAAAAACCGGCATCAGAATCGTCGTTCATTCAATCATCGACGACGATAGCTGCTAACAACAACAGCACCAACGGCATCACCGGCGTGTGATTTGCCGTTTTCATCTACTACCTACTAGTCAAGGCCAACCGATCATTGTTTCGGACAAGTTGGACTGCGAGCAGTGGCATCATAGTGCGGCAGTAGGTAAACCATTACTTCGATTGTTTTCGGACTTACTCCTCTGTCGATTGATTAATCCACCTACCAAAAATTTGACTTTGCTAACATTTGTTTTTTTTCTGGATTTTTTTTTCATATATATATATATATATTTATTTTTTTTTGTAAACGATTAATTCATCCTAATTGAAATTCGAACCTGATTTTTTTATCGTGCACTTTTCGTTTAATTGTTTTTTTTGACGATATTTTGTGTCCTCAACCGTGCGGAGTAAAACCCCACGATGGAAGACACTGTTTATTATTTCTGACGATGAAAATGCTACTACTACTCTCCCATTCGAGCAAGTTCTGATTACCGACGGTGTGACCACTATGGAGACCGAAGAAAATGGAAAATCTACTGAGCAAAATTGCACAGTAGAAACAGTATCTAGTCCAGCACCTTCTCAATCTGGCTCCAGTAACAACCTTTCGCAAGTATTCCCATCAACTTCAGGCACCGCTCATGCGACCCCCCGCCGAAGAGCTTATCCACCCGGATCTAAGGGTCCCTTTCTGGTTTTTTTCGGCCCAAAGGCAAACCTTTGAACAAACTACAAATAGAAAAAGATCTGTCGAAATCGTTTCGAGGCATTCTGGAGGTAGCTTCACCAAGCCGTAAGTGTAAGTGATCGCGAACAGGCCAATAAAATTGCTGCCTTTGAGCTTTATCTGATGGAGTACCATGTATACATCCCGAGCGTTTCTGTCGAATGCATCGGTGTAGTCACCGAGCCTTATTTGACACGTAATGACATAATGTATGCTTCCGGAGTGTTTAAGAATCGTGCCGTTCCTCCGGTACAGATATTGGATGCCATTCAAATGAATCACGTGTCACCAGATGGTTCAAAAAAGCCATCTAACTCCTTCCGAGTGACTTTTTCTGGGTCGGCTCTCCCGGATGTTATCGTTATCGGTTTACTTCGATTGCCTGTGCGATTTTATGTACCGACGGTTATGCATTGCGCAAAATGTCAGCAGCTGGGTCACACCTGGGAGGGAGGCACCGATACTACACACGAAATATAAGACAACGTTATTTTGAACTGCAAGATAACTCCAGTATGCCAACAACAATCAAGCCAGGCTTCGAGAAAATCGGTTGTTTCCTTTTGTTGTGCACCTTCGATCTTTCCTGGACAAACATGAAAAAAGGGCCACAGTTTTCTTTGCAATAAATATTCATTTTCATTGGAAAGAGTAGAACGATGCGTTTTTCAATGCTTTATGTTCAATCAGATTAAATAGTGCTCACGTGACATTACTTGCATTATAAGCATGAATTGATTTTTATTCGATTTTTATCACTTTTGAAGAAATACGAAAATGTGTTTTAATTAGTTACGCGCTTTTTTCATGTTAGTCCAATGTTTGAGATCTGGGCTCACAGTGACAGTTCGTGACAGCGGAATCTCGGCTCACTATGACGTACAGAAATTTTGTATTGGTGTCTCCCTCCCAGGGTCACACCTCTTCGTACTGCTGCAACAAACCACGTTGCAGCAAGTGTGGCGAACAACACGATGAGGGTTCTTGTACCAAGGATTCGAAGTGTGTCTGCTGTGGACAGGCTCCACATGAGCTCTCTGCATGCCCGAGGTATATCGAAAAGGAGAAACATACCTTGCGTTCTCTACAACAGCGGTCGAAGCGATCTTACGCCGACATTCTGAAAAAGATCTCCCCGACTGCCGTTCCATCGGCCCATCCTATCAATAGCAATCATATCTTCGCATCCCTGCCAGATTACGACCAAGGCTCTGACTCTGAGGATGGCGAAGTGTATGCCATAATTGAAACAGGCGCGAAAGGAAGCGTGCTGTTTCAAAACGGCACGTGCAACAGCTTGCTTCTCGAAACGCTCCGGTTCCTGAAAAGGCTCTTCAAAACCCTCTGGTTAAATCAAAAAGTGGCGGAGAAACCAAAAAGGTTTCACCCCCAGGCTTTCGATTCTCGGCTGGAGAATTTCCGTCACTTTCGGGAACATCTAAAACCCCAGATGCTCCAATTTCTCGCCCAGTAAACCAACAAACTCGTCATCAGGAACACCGACACGAACAAGTCGATGTTTCCGGAAAAATGACTCTTTCTGGGTTAGTGGATATCATATTCGAAACGTTGGAAGTCTCACCCGCTACAAGAAACATAATCAATATGGCACTTACTTTGGTGAAACCTTTCCTGAAGCAACTGGTTTCAAAATGGCCGATTCTTGATTCGATCATATCTTTCGATGCATAATTCAACCAACGAGGTCGGGGATATGATTCAAATACTACAGTGGAATTGTAGAAGCGTCATCAAAAATATGGAAGCGTTCAAATTTTTAGTTCACAGCACACGCTGCGATGTATTTGCTCTTTGTGAAACATGGCTAACTTCTGATAAAGACGTCCATTTCCACGATTTTAATATTATCCGTCTGGATCGAGGAGATGGGTATGGAGGGGTGCTATT
Source organism: Aedes aegypti (assembly GCF_002204515.2). NCBI lineage: Eukaryota > Metazoa > Arthropoda > Insecta > Diptera > Culicidae > Aedes > Aedes aegypti. Next base: position 445,506,891 of record NC_035108.1, read on the forward strand.
GGGGATCAACAAGCTCCACTCCTTCTATAGAATCAATTTCCCCCCGATGACAGGCACTGAAGTAGTTGCATGTCATGTTACAATCCGTGGTAAAAATTTTAGCATAGCCAGTGTATATATACCGCCAAATGCTAAATTATCGGACAGAGATTTTTCGGCGATATGCTGTGCTATGCCAGCGCCATGGTTGGTCTTAGGAGATTTTAATTCTCACGGTACAGCCTGGGGGTCACCGAAAGACGACAATCGCGCAATATTATTATATGATCTCTGCGACTATTTCAATTTGACAATTTTGAACACTGGGGAAGCAACTCGAATAAAACCTCCAGATCCTCCAAGTATGTTAGACCTCTCAATCTGTTCGAATTCACTATCTTTGGATTGCACGTGGAAAGTAATCCAGGATCCCCATGGTAGTGATCACCTGCCGATCAAAATTTCAATTACCAATAATTCGTGTCAAGTTCGCCAGATTGACCTTGCGTACGACCTCACGAAACATATTGACTGGGGAAAATACGCTGAGTTAATCACCGATGGCGAGCAGTCGGTCGAGATTCTTCCCCCGTTGGAAGAACATAGATTCTTATCCGAATTGATCATTGATAGTGCTCTTCAAGCACAGCGTCGCGCAGTACCAGGATTGATGAACCCGCCCACTCCGTGGTGGGACGACGAATGTACCGGAGTTTATCGAGAAAGATCTACCGCGTTTAAAGCATACCGGAAGCGCGGTTCACGGGATAATTACGATCGATATACTTCCTTTGATCGTAAATTTAAGAGCCTCGTAAAGGCGAAAAAACGCGGCTATTGGAGAAACTTCGTGAATGGTCTATCACGGAAGACTTCGATGCGAACACTTTGGTCGGTCGGAAGGAGGATGCGAAATGCGGTTTCGGTGAATGAGGATAGAGAAAGCTCTCCTCGATGGATTTTCGACTTTTCTAAGAAAGTCTGTCCGGATTCCGTTCCAGTACAAGCGATTGTTCGGGATTATCCACACGAAAAAAGCGAAATGGATTCAGCATTCTCGATGGTAGAATTCTCACTAGCTCTCCTTTCATGTAATAATTCTGCCCCAGGAATGGATAGAATTAAGTTCAATTTGCTGAAAAACCTCCCAGACGTCGCGAAGAGGCGCCTATTGAACTTGTTCAACGTATTCTTGGAAGGCAACATTATTCCGGATGATTGGAGACAAGTGAGAGTTATTGCCATCCAGAAACCTGGAAAACCCGCGTCGGATCATAATTCGTATCGTCCTATCGCGATGTTGTCATGTGTTCGAAAGCTGCTAGAGAAAATGATTCTCCATCGGCTTGACAAATGGGTTGAAACGAAAGGCCTTCTGTCAGATACGCAATTTGGTTTCCGCAGAGGCAAAGGAACGAGCGACTGTCTTGCACTGCTTTCTACAGAAATCCAACTGGCCTATGCTCAAATGGAACAAATGGGTTCAGTCTTCTTGGACATTAAGGGCGCTTTTGATGCGGTTTGCGTTGATGTCCTTTCAGACAAACTCCACGAGTGTGGGCTTTCACCAATTTTGAACAACTACTTGTACAATTTGTTGTCTGAGAAACATATGAACTTCGCTCAGGGTTACTCAAAAACTTCTCGAATAAGTTACATGGGTCTCCCCCAGGGCTCATGCTTAAGCCCCCTTCTTTATAACTTTTACGTTAAAGACATTGATGACTGTCTAATGGAAAATCGCGTGATAAGACAGCTTGCGGAAGACGCCGTTATTTCTGTTACAGGTCTAAAGGCGGACGATCTGCAAGGACCATTGCAGGATACTCTGGACAATTTGTCTACTTGGGCCTTAAAGCTGGGTATCGAATTCTCTCCGGAGAAAACCGAGTTAGTTGTCTTTTCTAGGAAGCGAGAACCGGCAAAGCTAGAGCTTCAATTCATGGGTAAGGAACTTACTCAGGGTTTTTCGCATATGTATCTAGGGGTCTGGTTCGACTCTAAATGCACCTGGGGAAAGCACATTAAGTATCTGCATCAGAAGTGCCAAAAGCGAATCAACTTCATGCGTACACTCACCGGAACATGGTGGGGAGCCCACCTGGAAGATCTGATAAAGTTATATCGAACAACGATTCTGTCGGTCATAGAATACGGTAGCTTTTGTTTTCAATCCGCCGCGAAAACTCCCATCCTGAAGCTCCAGCGTATTCAATATCGCTGTCTTCGTATCGCGTTGGGCTGCATGAACTCGACTCATACCATGAGTTTGGAGGTATTAGCAGGAGTACTGCCTTTATCAGATCGATTCGTGGAACTGTCGTTAAGGTTCCTCATCCGTTGTGAGGTGTTAAACCCATTGGTAATAGGAAATTTTGAAAAGCTGATCGAACGAAATCCTCAAACAAAATTTATGACGCTGTACTATTTGTACATGACTCTGGAGATTAACCCTTCTATGCATATCCCCTACAATGGTTGCTTCCCTGACTTCTCCAATTCCACTATAGCTTTTGATCTGACCATGAGGCAAGAAATCCGTGGAATACCAGATTCACTCCGTACGGAGCACATACCAAGAATTTTTGCAAACAAGTACGGTCACGTCAGTAGCAACAGAAAGTTTTTCACCGACGGGTCCAAAACAAATGATTCCACTGGATTTGGTGTTTTTAATGAGTTTCATAGCGCCGCCCATAAACTTCAGAACCCTTGCTCCGTATACGTCGCAGAATTAACGGCTATACACTACGCATTAGAGCGAATTGCCTCTCTTCAATGATGAATACTTCATTTTTACTGTGGTCTCAGCTCAATAGAGGCTATTCGTTCAATGAGGCCGGTAAAGCACTCCCCGTATTTCCTTCACGAAATACGATCCACTCTGAGTGCTCTATCAAATCAATCATATAGTATCACCTTGGTTTGGGTCCCTTCACATTGCTCGATTCAGGACAATGAGAAAGCGGACTCTCTCGCCAAGGTGGGCGCTATGGAAGGCGAAATTTATGACCGACAAATCGCCTTCAATGATTTTTTCTCAATCGCTCGTCAACACGCCTTGATCTCTTGGCAACAAAAATGGGATGGTGGAGACTTGGGAAGGTGGTTACATTCTATTCTCCCACAGGTAATGAAGAAACCGTGGTTCAAAGGGTTGGACTTAAGTCGAGACTTTATAAAGGTAATGTGTCGACTTATGTCCAATCACTACTCACTGGGCTCGCACTTTTACAGAATAGGGCTCACAGGCAGCAACCATTGCAGCTGTGGTGCAGGCTACCAAGATATCAACCATATATTATGGGAATGCAGCGAACACGATATTGCCAGATCTAATTTTTGTGCTACCCTCAGGGCCCAAGGAAAACCAGAAAAGGAAGACATTGGAGATGTGTTAGGTAAGCGGGATCTCGACTATATGAGACTCGTTTTCGAGTTCTTAAAGAAAATTGAAGTCGCTGTTTAATCCCTTCCTCCACGTCGTTTCACTGGTCGCCTCGTTTCCTCCCGAAACCCGTTTTTTTGTGTCGTTACAGGTTATCGTTATGTCCACTCTACGTTGATCAGCAGCAAAACTGCCAGAAAACTATGCTGTTGAATGTCAACGGAAAGATCCCTTACCTCATCCTTACCTACAACATTTGTTATCCCTAACCTCGACCAAACCGCGAGTTTTACGGTTCCCCAAAGCTAATATTAGATATTAAGAAATGAACAGAATTGTAATAAAAATTCAAATGAGTTCGGCTCCGTTATGCCTGATGGCGCTTGAGCCTGTAAATAAACGAATAAGTTAGAAAAAAATACTTACCAACTTCAAAGCTTTTAGCATCATTCTCTTGAAAATTTAATGCATAAAAACTTTGTACAACTTGAAATTTTTCTAAAATCAAAACTAATCTAAGTTAAAAGGAGTTTTCTTCTAAATTTTCTTCATTTTACTAAAAAAAATCATATCTATTATTTATTTATTAGTTTGCTTCTGTAGAGTAAGGACTTCTCCTCATTTATTTTTATAATTAGATAGAATTTGAAATTATTATAATATCTTAACTTATTTTTAATCTTTACTCGTTTAACTACACCTTACTAGTTCCTTGTTGCTAACCATGCCGTGACCTTTCTACGGAAAAGTTGTATTTTTTTAAAGATTTTATATCAGCAGGACTAAAACCATTCGAGTTTGGTGGAAGTAAGGGAACACGTGAAGAATCAACAGATGCATTGTTAGCAGAGTAGTCGTCAATTTCTTCTTTAGTGTTGGAAATACTGTAAATTTGTTTCAGATGTTTTAGTAACTTAAAGGCAATTCAATTTCGACCATTAACACCATTTATCATCCTTGGAACATAATTCGACCTAGCAACATTGATTAGATGAGTTACACGATTTTGCAATCGTTTGTGGTTTCAGGTTGTGGTTATGCTCATTCTTGTTTGCTACCCACAATCTATAGAGTAAGGTGGGGCAAAAGTTCGGCCTTAGTGGTATAATCGAATTTTCCTGAAATCCAAAAGCAGTCGAAAAGAAATAAATACCACACAATGAACCTTCAACATATTGGCTTTTATTTTGCTGAACAAATTTTAGTCAAAATTGTAACCCATTTTTTGTAATAACAGTTTTAAAATGTAATGGTTGATTCTTCTTCTTCTTTCTGGCATTACGTCCCTACTGGGACAGAGCCTGCTTCTCAGCTTAGTGTTCTTATGAGCACTTCCACAGTTATTAACTGAGAGCTTACTGTGCCAATGACCATTTTTGCATTCGTATATCGTGTGGCAGGTACGAAGATACTCTATGCCCTGGGAAGTCGAGAAAATTTCCAACCCGAAAAGATCCTCGACCGGTGGGATTCGAACCCACGACCCTCAGCTTGGTCTTGCTGAATAGCTGCGCGTTTACCGCTACGGCTATCTGGGCCCCTAACAATAATGGTTGATTCTATGTAATGAATGTTCGACCAAAAATTACAATTTTCATGTCAAAAAACAACAAATAGCTATAACTTTTTCAAATCTCAATCGAATTTCTTACTTGAATAGCATTCGAACCAATATGACGTTTTTAACCCTCTAATACCCAACCCCGCCTTTAGACGGGATACACTTTGGAATTTAGTGTATTTTTTCGTAGCTCGGAAATCAAAATGATTATATTTTTGGTTTATACCTTGACTCATAACACGCATATAAGAAAAGTTTTTTATGACTTTTGAAACTTTTTTGTATTTTTAGAAATTGTTTGAAAAATTGCATTCTTATATAACCTACAAATGCCTGGGCTTCATTTAACGTTTAATAAAAAAAATCGTACCTTTTATATTTTTCTACGATTAACCTATCACAAACGAAGAGCCTGGTGATATTAAAATCATTTCAAACCTGTTTTTCCGTTAGTTACACAGAAAATAAAATACGCTCCGAAAAAAAATTTAATATTTTTAAAAATACAGTAACAATTTTAATTTTTATTATTGCCAAAAATCAACAACTAGAAAAGGCTTCAAGAAAAAATGAAAAAAGCTAGGGATGTTCAAAAATAAAATTTATAAAAATCAAAAACCAAAATTTAAAAATTTGCGAATAAAAATAAATAAATGCCCAAAACGTGTTTAGAACGATTTTAGATAATGAAAAATAATACTTAAATCGAAAATAAAAATTTGGGTATAAGAGGGTTAAGTTTTGTTTTAAAATGAGTTAGAAATGGTAAAAAGAAACTCTCGCCCCACTCGATCTTTTACCCCACTTTACTCTAGGCCAAATCCCGTTCTATCATGGCGTGCATATTATCGTTATGGAACCAATAGGTTGTCCGAACATGTTTACGCAACGGAACAAAATAAGTGTACAAGTGTACTTAGCAGGTGTTTACCCAGTCAATAATTTGGTTGGTATAACTTTTGTTATTTATCATTCAATTTTTTTGTTATTTATATTTCAATTCAATCGTATATAATGCATGTAAAGGCTATATACCTACCAAAGTGGAGGCTATATGCGTACTTGGCACGACTTTTTCAGACTTTCTGCGATCACAAAATGTTGATGAAAATAAAAAAAATGTTTCCAGCAAGCCTCGAACGCGAGCCCTCTGGATTAGGAAACGATCACCTCACCACTGTACCACCAAGGGTTACATAACAGAGGAGTGATTATTTGCCAATGTTGATGCATAGTTCATGTCCAGAGACACTTGCTTTGTTGTTCTTTGAGGCCCATCATCAGCAGATACCAAGTATGAGTGACAATTTTTGCTAAGTTATTGCGATTTCATACGATGCTTCCTGGATTAATATATGATCTACCAGTTTATTCAACTTAACGCGATTCTATGTTGCACTATTGACGACATGTTTCACTGTCAACACAGATTGTCGGTAATGAATCGTATTGGGGATTTATATACAGTTGCCTCTCCACATCTCGATATCGAAGGGACCATCGACATAGGGAGAGATCGAAACAATGAACACTAGATTGAAAAACACTCCGTTACCAGGAAAATAATAAACAAACAAACTTCATTTCGAGTTTCATAATTTTTCTGAATCATTTAAATCTAATCTAGTAACCTTTGATAATGTTCATATCGACATATGGAGAGAAAATTTAGAACAAAAAATCAACAGGAACACATCGAGATATGGAGATATTGAGCTAAGGAGGATATCGAGATATGGAGAGCGAAATCGTATGCAGAATGAAGGGACCGAATTTGTCTTTGGACCGAAGCAATCATCGACATAGGGAGAGATATCGAGATGTAGAATATCGAGATGTGGAGAGTCGACTGTACAACTTGTGTTGACATTGATAACGCATTATCTGGCATGTTGTGCGATTCTGATTTTTTACGTGCGAATATGTGATTTTGGATACACATTCTTATATGATTCACTGGGTAGGAAGTCTAAAGCAATTTCGGAATCATCAATTGAATGAAGAATAGTCCAATCTATATTTAACAGAGCGTTCTGCAGTGATTTATTGGCAATGCGTTTCAATGTTCAATGTCTAGCGAGGCAAAGATCACATCATGCTTAAAGAAACCAGAAGCGCTTACTAGATTGAAGTTGAACACGAAGCTAGCATAGTTATCAATGCATAATTAATATAATAGAACCATTAACATAGTTTGTCCGTTTAAGACTTATCGGGGAACATTCCATGACAGAATGCAGAAAGGTATGGAGGGGGAATTTCACTCATGATACGTCTCGATAAACGTATCAACGTAAAAATAAGAGCACAAGAGTTCGTAGAAAGGCAGTCACGAATATTTCCGGATGCATCAAGGGCTGTCTCATTCAGTAAAAATATTTCACAATCTTTGTACACGGCCACTAAATTTGTTAAATGGTGTGAAATATTTAAACGAAAAGAAAATAAGTAACATTTTCCATTATGTTCTTCTTCTTTCTGGCGTTACGTCCCAACTGGGACAAAGCCTGCTTCTCAGATTAGTGTTCTTATGGGCACTCCCACCAGGTCCGTCCCACTCGGGCTCAGATTGGGTACCACTTCTAGTACTGCATTTGGTCCCTCGGTAGTGCAAAATTGCCATGCAATATTGTGCACATTCTGTTAAAAATCTCATAACTCTTCAACAAGATTTGTAACATTTTTCATGTCTTTTACAAAGTTTTTAGATATCATAGAACTCGTGTTTTTGCTGAGTATTGAAACTTTCTATCTCTTGAGAAGATCGCAGCAAGCCGTGCGCGCGGGCGGCTGCGTTTTGAATTTTCTGTCACGTTAATTACGGTTCCGCGATTTTTTTCAAATCGAATAATGTGAAAATTGAATTGCCTGATGGTGCTATTTTAAGTGCAAATGTTCTCACAAAAATTTTGTAAAATGGTTGAAGTGCTTTTTATGTGCGATAATTGAATTCAAAAAAAATGAATTTATGGTTAGGAGATCTGATGATGATAGTCAGTGCTTTCTCAAAACAAATGTTAAAAAAATTGACAAAACCGCATTTGATTACGATTGTTGTGCTACGCAAAGTAAAAGAATATTTAAAGCCAAAATGAAATGTTTAGCTCAGGAGGTGAAATCGATTTTTCAACAAATCAGTTTGTTGAAACTTTTTACGGAAACTACTCCTATATCCGGCGTTAAGACAAACAAATGGCTTTGGTGAGTTCGATTGAACTGCTTCTTTTCAATGCAATCCGGGCTATTTCTGTGTCATAGGGTTGGGTCAATTTATCTTCTCGTTTCAGAGAGCGAGTAATGGCGCTAATTAGCTAGGACATAAGGTGGAAATACCTGTGCCCCATTCTTGGAAAACAAGCGCGCATGGAGTGACATTAACTTTCTTAGCTACGTCACTCCCAACTGATAAAAATACTTCATTCACACTTGTTCCCAATTACAAAAGATACACTCATCCACACATACACTAAATATCTCTTGAGAAGATCACAGCAAGCCGTGCGCGCGGGCGGCTGCGTTTTGAATTTTTTGTCACGTTAATTACGGTTCCGCGATTTTTCAAATCGAATTATGTGAAAATTGAATTACCTGATGGTGCTATTTAAAGTGCAAATGTTCTCACAAAAGTTTTGTAAAATGGTTGAAGTGCTTTATATGTGCGATAATTGAATTCAAAAAAATTGAATTTATGGTTAGGAGATCTGATGATGATAGTCAGTGCTTTCTCAAAACAAATGTTAAAAAAACGACAAAACCGCATTTCATTACGATTGTTGTGCTACGCAAAGTTAAAGAATATTGAAAACCAAAATGAAATGTTTAGTTCAGGAGGTGGATTCGATTTTTTAACAAATCATTTTGTTGAAACTTTTGACGGAAACTACTCCTATATCCGGCGTTAAGACAAACAAATGGCTTTGGTGAGTTCGTTCCGATTAAACTGCTTCTTTTCAATGCAATCCGGGCTATTTCTGTGTCACAGGGTTGGGTCAATTTATATTCTCATTTCAGAGAGCGAGTAATGGCGCTTAAACCAAAGCTAATTAGCTAGGACATAAGGTGGAAATACCTGAGCCCCATCCCTGGAAAACAAACGCGCATGGAATGATATTAACTTTCTTAGCTACGTCACTCCCAACTGATAAAAATACTTCATTCACACTTGTTCTCAATTACAAAAGATACAATCATCTACACATACACTAAATTTAAATTCGGTCGCATCACTCGCTTATAGTGGATCCAAGGCCACCACCCTTTCCTTTATCCAACTCCTTGACACCTATGAGGGCGTCGGTGAGTCGCTGGCCTCTCTTTAAGCAGGTGTCATACCATCATTATCCTTTCCTTTCCTCGTAACGGAGAAGATGGGCGTGGCCGGCAATGTCTTTTCATCTCTGAAATAAGAGTGGTAAAGTAACCAACATGACAGCTTTCAGTATGCAATCTACGAAATACTCCGTTGCCACGCAACGCAACGCAAATATTGAAACTTTCTATCTCTTGAAGTAAGTAAGTTCATAGAGCTCATTTGTTTAATAGTAAAAACGCATGAAAAGACTCTTTTAGACAAACGTTTTTATCACCTACATTTTTCTTGAAAAAAGAGTAATTTTTGAATAAACTTCGTTGTTTTAAAAGATAGCATTATGACATCTCCAGTGAAAACACGAGTTCAAATCTGACAAACAACTTTGTAGAGAACACAAAAAATGTTGAAAATCTTGGAAAAAAGTTATGACATAGAGGTTGATTTTTAGGGGTGATTCACACATAACGGCATATATCTCAAAAAGTATAAGTTTTTTTGAAATTACCACTTCAATAACTTTGACGAAGGCACCTTATGTCTATCTCAATGTTTTGGAAAAAAAACAGTGTTCCTTTCACACTGCTACGTGGATTGATCACAATACTTTTTACATCAAGAGATGCTCTTGAATATACCTAGAAACTTCTCCAAACAAACTATATCACTAAAATCAACAGTTCTGGCGCTATTTAAAAATCGCAAGCAAATGGCCAAAATAAAACACAGTGCATTGTAAATCTCTTGTGAATTCTCAAATAGTTATTTCTAAAAATGTATCTAAGAAAACTTCATGGATTTTTTCTAAGGTCTTCTTGATAGAGAAGCTCCTTGAGAAATTCTTGCAAAATTAAGTAATTTGGCCGGAAAGTAATCTTAAAGTGATTCTTAAGCAGACATTGCAGAATTCGTTCTCAATTGAGTTCGAAACACGATCAAAGCAAGTGAAGAAAATCATCGGCAATATTTTGCAAATTGTAACCAAGCTTGTTAGAAACTCCTCTGCTATGTAAAAATGGGGCTATTTTGACGTTTTTCTGAAGAGTAAAAACTGAACTCAAAATTTTCTACACAGATCATCAAGCGATTTACGTGAAAATGAAAAAAAAATGCGAGTATTTTTTTGGTACTCTTTCTCTCTTTCTTGTTGCTATACTCACCTTCAATCAGTCTTCGAAAGAACTCTTGAGTGTCCCGCCCAACCAAGACAGGCCTCGGGGAGTTCTGATGGCACTCTTTTTTTTATGGATTTTTACTCTGTTGTGTTTTGTGCTGCATCTTTCTCGCTCATTTTTCGTTGCCTCTCTGCTTAGCTTTTTTGCGCTCCCTCTCAAAGAGGCAAAGGCGGCACGCTGCTCTAGAGTATGTCACCGAACTCTGATGATGTTGAGGAGTATCCAGCTTCTTACGCTAGCTATAAAACAACGAGGGGTGATTTGACTTTGACTTTTCTTACCAACCGATTTTATAGTTTTGTCTTTGTAGGCAATAATTTTGTATTGTTGATTGAATTGTCAAAAATTTTCACTGAATTTGTTTTGCAGCGGCGTTTTTTTTTGTATGGTTTGCTACTGACAAGAAAAGGAATCGCCTATTTCGATGCGTGGAAAATTTCTTCTAAGAAATGGTCCAGAAAATCACATTTTTCAGATCGCAGTACGCAGGTGAGAAGAAATGTCATTTCAAAGGGGGCTCTCTGTAGGAAATTTCTTGACCCATTCAGTCAAGGAAATTCTTTACTTTTCTTGAGCGAAACAGCATACAAGCTTAGCGTTATTGTCGATTTTTTTTTTCTCTTCCGCTCTAAAGCCTGATTTGATACTGAAAAGGAATCGCTCAAGAAATTTCTCGCCGATTCCTTGCAGAAATTTTCTACAGCGACTCCCATTTGAAGTGACAATTCTTTTCAACTGCGTACTGCGATCAGAAAAAAGCGCATTCTTGATCGATTCCTTGCAGAAATTTTCCATGCATCAAGATAGGCCGAGAAATTACTTGTCAGTAGCAAACCGGCCTTAAATGCGGGCCGTGTTTACATAAAACGAAATCTGGACCAAGTGAAGGAATGTTCACCGGATGAACATTGAATACGCAGCGAAATCGTTCATTTTTTGTAAACACGGCCCGCAGTAAAGTGTCGTGGGTTGAGAACCACTGATCACCGAAACCCACAATCATAAACAAACTCAAAGGCCATCCGCCTGAAACCGACCAATGCACTCGAAAAGTGCAAGATATTGAAATTACAACCATATGCGACAACCGCACCTCAAGTGTCAGAATTATTTCCATTCCTTTTTCCCTCCTCCGCGTGAGCCCTACACGGACGGGCAAACGAAATCGAAAGGTTTCAAATTGCATCGCCCTGGCCGGGCCACCTAGGCATACAAAATGCCACATTTGCAAAGATGAATAATTTTTAAGTATGGACTCCAGTTGTCTCATTCTCACCAATAGAAAATAGATTAAGCAGTTAAACATTGTAAGCTTTTGTAACAATATATAAACCCAGAAACGACGAAATAATAAACAGATTCTTACGAACCAGAAACTGGGAAAGGAGTCTCGACTTTTATTGAGTCCTTACTGGTGATAGCTCTCGAGCTCACCATAGTTTGGATACTCTACAAAGAAAAGACCTTCTCCAATATTTCTAAATACCGTAGGATGCCACATGGCGAACGTGACAGGTTATCTTTTATCTTTTATAAGACCCTGTAATCCTACGATTCTTCCGCGCGCATCCAAGTATCTATGTCGGTTACCCGTCGGTCGCGCGCATCGAAGTTAAATTAACTGTGTGTCTCAAGTGAAAAGTGATATACACCGTGAAAAAATGGGATGGTTCTCTAGTGACGAAATCGTCACAAATAGTGCTGTGTGTCCTCCGCAAGAAAATTATCACCTAACACAGGCAATCGCACTCGCTGTGTTAGCAGGCATTGCCGTTGGGTACATTGTAACGAAAATAGTGGTAATAGCTCATAAAAATCACACCATAAGAGTAGCGGAAAGAGCAGTTCGCGTTGCTAACGTGTAAAGTGACAATAAAGTTAACAGTGAACACTGGACAAATCCAAAATGAAAGTTTAAGATGGCAGCAAAAGAAAATATTACAATAACATTGAATAAGAAAATCAATCGCAGTAAAAGTGCCAATAATAGTGAACACAAATTCAAGTTGCTTAAAAGGACTTGTTCAGGCACTAGAACACGAAAAATTAATAACAGTGCTTAAAGTGTACAAAGACTCATGTGTAGTGAAAGTAACAACCGGAATAACCACAATAGAAGTACTACCGCATTTCCAACAAACGAAGAAAAGCCAACTCGCAGTTTGGCGGCAAAAATTTCTACCACAGTGAAATAAACAAAAATTAGACAAAGAAAAAAACAAACAAACAATAAGTGCAGTGTCGAAAGCAGAATAATGAGGCCGATATTACAATTTTTGGCTACGAATGTGTACGAGATCAACGCGTCGACAGGTGACGTATTTCACTACGTCAGTTTGACTTACGATGACTTTGAAGCTGACGAGTTAATGAGATCACTACAGCAAGTGCAGCCCCAACCCCAGCAACAGGACGAACACCCATCAACGCCAAGTGCGCCTTCAATGTAACAGATACCAGATGAGCAGCATTTAGTAAGTAATAAGAAATATATCATCAAAAATAGCCCACATGTCATACCTAGAAAAGGTTATTGAAGAAAAAATTCATGAACTATTGATTTTGAAAACAAACTTCGATAAAAACCCTTATCGAAATTACCGTAGAATAACTCTATTGAACAAATTGGTTCAAGCTAAAACTATTTACAATAAAATAATTGAATTAATTACAACAAACGAATTTAAATTAACCGAAAGCAAACTAAACATAAATATTAAACTAAGTCGAAATTTATATTACGAAATCAATCAACTAATTGCCTCAAAACTAAAAAACATCAAAGACAATTTCAAATTTCGTTCAGTGGTGAAAGGTGTGATATTTTGTCTAAGAATAAAAAATTTAACTATACAAAAACAAGCAATGGCTAGTATACTTGAAATTATAAAAGTGGTAACTTCACTTGTACCTATTTATGATGGAAAAGGTGAAAAGTTGGAAAATATTATAGCAGCTTTAGAGGCATGTAAACCTCTAATAAACGATGCCAATCGACAAGCAGCTATTCAAACAATTTTATCTAGATTAGAAAATAAAGCACGTGCAGCAGTAACTGATAATCCTGCTAGCATTGATATAATCATAAACAAATTGAAGGAAAAGTGCACTGTTAAAGTAGCACCAGACACTATATTAGCTAAAATTAACGCAACAAGGCAAAATGGAAATTTTGACAATTTTGCCACTACCATAGAAAAATTAACCATCGATTTAGAAAAAGCTTATCTAGGAGACGAAGTTCCCCTTGATACAGCTACCAAACTTGCAAATAATGCCGGAATAAGAGGTTTAACTAATGGAATAAAAAATGAGCAAACAAAACTGTTGTTGAAAGCCGGACAATTTACCACAATTTCCAAAGCAATTGAAAAAGCCTCAGAACTCGAAGCAGAAAACAATTTGAACAGATCCCCTAGTATCCTACATTACAGTTCCAATCCAGGACCAGGATCAAGAAACCACCAACAAAACAGGCAAAATAACCAAAGGCCAAAGCAACAATCAACCCAAAACTGGTCAAACCAAAACTGGTCACACCAACGATCAACGCAAAACTGGACAAACCAACGACCAATGCAAAACTGGTCCAATAACCAACGACAAAATTGGTCAAATCAACAGCCAAGATTTACCAATAACTACCAGAGGCATAATAACCAAAACTACAGACCAAACAATAATGGATACAACGGTAATAACAGAAATCGTGGACCCAATGTTTATTTTTTGACCCCGGAAAACCAACTGGTCCCCCAGCAGGTACCAGTTGGGGGACAACAACAAAATACCCAAACTCAAAATATTCAACAGCCACAACAACAACCTCACTTCCAAGTAGCATCAGCAAACATGCATCAACAAAGATAAAAGGAATTTTTAATATCTCTACTGCCCTGTCAAATTTTGTGATTCTGAAAACAGAATCCACGCACTCTGAATGTACTTTCCTAGTAGATTCAGGAGCTGAAATATCAGTCCTAAAGCCCACAAAATTGAAACAGGCAACAAATATCAACAATTCGCATACATGTTCTATAACAGGCATTCAGCCCAACCCCATTGACACACTCGGATCAATCAATTTATCTTTACATCTACCGTATGAAGTTTCAGCAACACACACATTCCATATTATACCCGAAACTCTTACAATACCCACAGACGGAATCATAGGACGAGATTTCCTGACAAAATTTAAATGCGTTATCGACTACGACACCTGGACTCTTTCAAGCTTTATAAATTCAGAATTAATTGAGATCCCTATACAAGATAAATTACATGACAAAATTCTAATACCACCCCGTTGCGAAGTATTTAGAAAAATTCCTATCCAAAACCCCCACCAAGATTACGTTATTTTATCAAAAGAAATAAAACCCGGAGTATTTTGCGCGAACTCAGTGTTAAATGCTAAAAATTCACTTGTAAAAATTATCAATACCACAAACTACACGGTAAAAATTCATGAGAATCTGTCAGATCTACTTCAACCCCTCGAAAATTATAACATATTTACTATCGATCAAACAAATCAAACAAATCGTAAAGACAAATGTATAGCTGAACTCAATTTAAATGACACTCCTTGTCACATTAAAGACAGATTAAAAGACTTATGTGCCAAATACAATGACTTATTTGCATTACAGGGTGACATGTTGACATGCAATAATTTCTACAAACAAAAAATAAACTTGAACGACCAAACACCAGTATACATTAAAAACTACAGAACACCGGAAGTTCATAGAACTGAAATTGACCGACACATCGACAAAATGTTAGAAGAGCAAATAATACAACCATCTATTTCACCCTACAACTCTCCTGTATTACTAGTCCCTAAAAAATCCGCCACAGGCGACAAGAAGTGGCGTCTTGTCGTAGATTTCCGACAATTAAATAAAAAAGTAATTGCTGACAAATTTCCACTACCCCGAATTGATGACATACTAGATCAGTTAGGAAGAGCGAAGTATTTTACAACACTCGACCTAATGTCAGGTTTTCATCAAATCGAGTTAGATGAAGAATCGAAGCAATACACAGCTTTTTCAACAAATTCTGGACATTATGAGTTTAACCGTCTTCCTTTTGGATTAAACATCTCCCCTAATAGTTTCCAACGCATGATGACGATAGCCCTCAGTGGACTACCGCCAGAATGTGCTTTTTTGTACATCGACGACATAATAGTTGTCGGATGCTCCATTAAACATCATTTGAATAATTTAGAACAAGTTTTCCAAAATCTTCGAAAATACAATCTAAAACTGAACCCAGCAAAATGTAGATTTTTTTGTGCCGACGTCACATATTTAGGACACCATATTTCAGAAGATGGTATCCAACCAGATAAATCAAAATATTCAACTATACTTAATTACCCCAAACCACAAAATGCAGATGACGTTAGGAGATTCGTCGCATTTTGCAACTATTACAGAAGGTTTATCCCTTACTTTTCTGATAAAGCAGCTCCATTAAACGCACTTTTAGCCAAGAAAACAATATTCAAATGGACAGAAGAATGCCAAAACGCTTTTGAAACCCTGAAAAACGAACTACTAAGTCCAAGAATTCTTCAATTCCCAGATTTTTCCAAACCCTTCATACTAAGCACAGACGCATCAAAAATAGCATGCGGAGCTGTGTTAGAGCAAGAACATAACGGAATTAGATTACCCATATCATATGCTAGTAAGAAATTTACAAAAGGAGAAAGTAACAAATCCACTATTGAGCAAGAACTTACAGCAATACATTGGGCTATCTCTCACTTTAGACCCTATCTCTATGGTCGCAAATTCACAGTAAAAACAGACCATAACCCTCTCGTACATCTTTTTTCCATGAAGGATCCCGCGTCTAAATTAACTAGAATGCGATTAGATTTAGAGGAATTCAATTTTGAAATCGAATACGTCAAAGGAAGAGAAAACGTAGGGCCCGACGCTCTTTCACGTATAGATATTGATTCTGAAATTCTTAAAAATATGTCTATTCTTCCAATGCAGACCAGATCCAAAACTCGAAATATGACGACAGAAGCTAAAGTTAACAAGCCAAATGCAGAGAAGATTGATCAACTTCACGCGTATGACTCGATTAACAATATCGACGCTTTCAATTTACCTAAACTAACCTTCCAAGCTCTAAGCGAACAATTAATTATAAATATTAAATCCAAAAACCTGAAAGGAATTATTGCTCAAGGGCAAATATTCCAACAAAAGGGAATGGTTTATATAAATGAATGCATGAACCTACTCAACGAAATGGCCAAAACTACGAACATGAAAAAACTCGCGATCAGTGTAATGGATCCGATTTTTAATTATATTTCCCGGGAACAATTTAAACAATCATGCAATGAGAACTTAAGTGACGTCACGATTATTATATATACACCAGCCATGGTGATACAAGACGAGAATGAAATAAATAAATTGATAAAAGAAAACCACGATACCCCTTCGGGAGGACACGTAGGTATTAACAAACTACTTCTTAAACTTAGACGTAAATATTACTGGAAAAACATGAAAAACAGCATTTCTAAATATGTGAAAAACTGCATTTCGTGTAAACTAAATAAACATTCAATCAAAACGCAAGAAAACTTTGAAAAAACAACAACTCCTACAAAACCCTTTGAATTAGTTTCAATCGATACCGTAGGACCACTTACTAGGTCAATTAAAGGAAATCGTTACGCATTAACCTTACAATGCGATCTAACGAAATATATAGTTACCGTACCAATAGTAGATAAACAAGCAAGTACACTAGCTAAGGCTTTAGTGGAACACTTTATTTTAATTTATGGTTGTCCACGAGCAATCAAATCCGACATGGGTACCGAATATAAAAATGAAGTATTCCAACAAATTTACAATATTCTCGAAATAAACCAGAAATTTTCCACAGCGTACCATCCAGAAACCATAGGAGCTCTCGAAAGAAGTCATCGTTGTTTAAATGAATATCTCAGGCAATTCATCAATGAACAACATGATGACTGGGACTCTTGGTTACCATATTTTACATTCTTCTATAACACAACACCACACACTGAACATTCTTTCGCACCATTTGAACTTATCTTTGGCACTCAAGTAAATTATCCAACAAAATTTAAAAATAATACCACAATCGATCCAATCTACAATTTTGAAGCCTATTACAAAGAATTACAATTTAAATTACATACAGCAGCGCTAAAAGCAAAACTATTACTAGAAAAATCCAAAGAAAAAAGAATCTCGAAACAAATACAAAATTCAAACCCAATTGAAATTCAAACAGGAAGCAAAGTTTGGCTTAAGAAAGAAAACCGACGAAAACTAGATCCAGTTTATACAGGACCGTTTACAATCATCGAAATAAATCACCCAAATGTTACAATCAAAAATCAAATGTCAAACGAAACTCAAACAGTACATAAAAACAGAATTATTATCTAAACTAAATCTTAAATTTATCCTTAACTCATTTATTTTCATACAAATTAATCCATGTTTATAAAATTCTATATTTTTTTCAATTTTTTTTTGTTTATAAAAACCATTATTTTTGTAAAAACAATGTTATCTTAAGAAGTGTTTATTCTAAGACACCCGAGCCTAATCTCTAAAAAAAAAAAAATAAGAAACGAAAAAATAAGTGAAAAAAGAGATAGGTCAAAAGTCTAACCTCGAGTTAGACGTGAGAAATTCGGCATTAAATATTAAATAGATTAATAACCAAAATTTTGTTAAACTTACCTAAAAATTGTAAGAGACTACTGGAGAAAGACATTAACTGAATAATTACACTTCATTTCATTATGTTACATTATTCTCCTAAAGGGGGAAGGTGTCGTGGGTTGAGAACCACTGATCACCGAAACCCACAATCATAAACAAACTCAAAGGCCATCCGCCTGAAACCGACCAATGCACTCGAAAAGTGCAAGATATTGAAATTACAACCATATGCGACAACCGCACCTCAAGTGTCAGAATTATTTCCATTCCTTTTTCCCTCCTCCGCGTGAGCCCTACACGGACGGGCAAACGAAATCGAAAGGTTTCAAATTGCATCGCCCTGGCCGGGCCACCTAGGCATACAAAATGCCACATTTGCAAAGATGAATAATTTTTAAGTATGGACTCCAGTTGTCTCATTCTCACCAATAGAAAATAGATTAAGCAGTTAAACATTGTAAGCTTTTGTAACAATATATAAACCCAGAAACGACGAAATAATAAACAGATTCTTACGAACCAGAAACTGGGAAAGGAGTCTCGACTTTTATTGAGTCCTTACTGGTGATAGCTCTCGAGCTCACCATAGTTTGGATACTCTACAAAGAAAAGACCTTCTCCAATATTTCTAAATACCGTAGGATGCCACAAAAGGTTTTCTTCCCGCTGGAAGTTGCAGCATGACGTCATCGTAGATTAGTTCATAGCAATACCGGTCCCATTTTATTTTACCTTTATTCTTTTTATTTTAGGTATCATTAAACTACAATTATACACATGGTAAAAACATAAACGGAAAATTCGTAAAATAGTTGAATGATTTCCATTTGCTGCCACGAAAATATTGTTTGACGTTTCAAACAAACAACTTTGAAAAAAATTCCAAAATCGCAAGGTTTGCTTTGATTTTACCATAAAAATATCATAGTGTGGACAAGAAAAGTCAAAAGGGGGTGATTCAAAGTTTATAGCTAGCCAGCGCAAAAAGCTTGATGATCATTATTGTAACAGGCTTGATATTAGCGCATTTGCTCAAAAGGACATGTGGCGTTCCCCGGTGGAAAAGAACAACCGCGGTGTTGCCAAAGACAAATTAAAGACCCCCATGTCCCTTGAAGTTGCCCAAAATTTTATGGATCATAAGGTAATCTAGAATGCCGTTCAAAGTGTACTGCGATCTGTCAAACTTGGGTACGTTTTGCACTACCAAGGGACCGAATGCAGTACTAGAAGTGGTACCCAATCTGAGCCCGAGTGGGACGAACCTGGTGTTGCTCTCTTTTTACCTCATTCTAATGGGAAATAATATTGCGATGTTTCATCAAACGCGGTTGTTTTTTTCCACTGCGTGGAATTTTGGGCAAATGCGCATTTTTGGAAACTTTACAAACAGCCACGCGGTGTATCATATCCAGCGGACCAGTCAATACATAAAAGCAGCGAGCGAGCAAGAGCAACTGGACAGCCGACCCAAGAGAAATCTGAGGAGGCCTCTAGTAGCATCACACAACCAACTCCCACCATACAGGCTAGCTTGTCTTCCTCTGATGGAAAAGATGCATGTTTGACCTCACTTCCTGGCCCAAGCGGTGTCACCTCAATGGCTCCCAATAAGGGCAGTGGAAATGTCAAAAGTGTAAAATTGATCACAGGGGATAAACCAGCAGGCCTAGGTAAGGAAAAGGACAAAAACCAAAATCTAAGACATCCCCCAAAATCAAAAGTTGATGATCCGTAACATCCAAGGAAGGACGGCAAACGTCCGGAAAATGCGGAACGCCTCAGCAATGATTAAAATCCTCCAAGTGAATCTCCATCATGCTCAGTGCGCAACAGATGTGCTTTGCAGGAGGTTCACAAAAGAACACCTTTCCGTGGCACTGATTCAAGAGCCATGGGTCAACAAAACTCGAATAAAAGGTATTCAACTAAACTCGTGTAGGTTGGTATATGATGACAGCCAGCTCTCTCCCAGAGCAGCTATTCTAATACGCAATGATACTGAATGTTTTCCAATTATAGAATTCATCAAAAGGGACATCGTGGCGATCAGGATGGAGGTTTCTACTGCTAGGGGTAGTACTGAGATCATTATGGTTTCGGCGTATTTCCCTGGCGACGCAGAAGACATTCCTCCTCCAGAGATGGCTGCTCTTGTCTCTTACAGTCAAAAACACAACATCCCCTTCGTCATCGGTTGTGATGCCAATGCTTATCACCTTGTATGGGGAAGTACAAACACAAATATCAGAGGTAAGCATCTTTTGCAGTTTCTTTCCTCCAAAAATATTGACATATGCAATGTCGGTGATAAGCCTACATTTGAAAACATCTTACGTCCTTGATCTGACTTTATGCAGTCAATCCATCTCGGATAAAATAAAAAACTGGCATGTTTCTAATGAAATATCTATGTCAGACCATAAACATATAGTCTTCGAGTGGAAAGGGGGTCTAATGACTCAAAAGTCGTATAAAGATCCCAAGAAAACTGATTGGGAAACCTACTCAGCTATTCTCCGTTCTGAAGACTATATAATAGAGCCGAATATTCAGACTATTACACAGTTAGAAGCAGGTTCGGATTCTATTAAAAACAAAATTCTAAATGCTTATCAAGAGAGCTGTCCGATCAAAACAGTTAGTTCGAACAGAGATGTTCCATGGTGGAACTTCAACCTTGATAAACTCAGAAAAACTGCTCGGAAGGAATTCAACCGAGCCAAACGCACTTCTGATTGGAGTCTATACCGAAAGGCTCTGACAGAGTATAACAAAGAAATGAGACAAGCAAAACGGAAATCATGGGTTCTCATGTGTGAAAGCATTGAGAAAACTCCCGTAGCTGCTCGACTTCATAAAACTCTTTCGAAGGATCACTCCAATGGTTTGGGAAGTCTTCAAAGGACTGACGGTTCACTCACTGTGGAACCTCGTGAAACACTGAGTGAAATGCTAAGAGTTCACTTTCCTGATTCAATCTTACAAACGAGTCTAAATGCTAAAGGTGCCATACTTGACGTCTCAGTTCCACACGGGTTCCTGTCAAGGGACTCAGGAACATAAAGGGACGCAATAAAGGTTGCCAAAGAAGCTTTTACTCGCGACAAGACTCGCGATAGGGTTGTTAGGGCAGTGAGATCGTTCGAGCCATTCAAATCTGCTGGAATGGATGGAATCTTCCCAGCGCTTATCCAAAAAGAGGAAGAGACACTGATTCCACACATGGTAGAGATTTTTAAGGCAAGTTTAGTTCTGGGACACATTCCAAATGATTGGCGTCAAGTTCGAGTTGTCTTTATTCCAAAAGCAGGAAAAAAGGACAAAACCAACCCTAAAGCAGTCCGACCGATAAGCCTATCCTCGGTAATGCTTAAAATCATGGAGAAGGTATTATGCGAGTATATAGATTCTAAATTTATGAAAACTATGCCTCTTTCTAAATCCCAATTTGCTTATCAAAGCGGAAAATCAACGGTCTCAGCACTGCACACGCTAGTGAACAAGATCGAGAAAACCTTTAATGCAAAAGAAATCGCTTTTATAGCATTTCTTGATATTGAAGGCGCGTTCGATAACGCTTCTTGTTCGTCTTTAGGTTCGGCAATGTTGAGGAGAAACTTCGACCCATGCATTGCAACATGGGTACATGCTATGCTAGCAAATCGACAGATCTCATCTGAGCTGAGTGATTCGCGCATTACTGTAATGGCTACAAGGGGGAGTACTATCTCCCTTATTGTGGTCATTAGTGGTGGACGAACTGCTAGATAGCTTAGAAAGAAGGGGTTTTGAAGTTGTTGGATACGCAGATGACGTAGTCATTATTGTACGAGGCAAATTTGACAGCGTTATTTCATCAAGGATGCAAATTGCTCTCAATCACACACTCTCCTGGTGTCAAAAAGAGAAACTAGGAATAAACCCTTCAAAAACAAGAATTGTACCGTTCACAAAAAGACGAAAGGTACAACTCCACCCTCTTTTCTTGAACCAAATACAATTAGTTTACTCAAATGAGGTCAAGTATCTTGGCATCACACTTGACGCAAAACTAAATTGAAACACCTATCTTCAAACAATCATAAATAAAGGTCTCAATTCACTCTGGGTTTGCTCAAAGACCTGTGGTAAAACATGGGGTCTAAAACCCAGTATGATCATGTGGATCAATAAAACAATCGTTCGGCCTAGAATAACCTATGCTTCCCTTGTTTGGTGGCCTAAGACAAAGGAAGCTACGGCTAGAGCTAAGCTGAACAAAATTCAACGTACTGCCTGTATTGCCATAACCGGTGCAGTTCGTAGTACCCCATCGTTTGCCCTAGATGCTATACTCAATCTGCCCCGGCTGGATCAATTCATAAAGCTGGATGCTGAGAAAAGTGCTCTTAGGCTAAAACGATCAACAGTCTTACTGTCAGGGGACTTAACAGGTCACCTCAGTATATTAAATGAATTTTCGATAAATCCTATTGTTGAAAAATGTAGTGACTGGATGGAAAAAGTGGTAAACTATGACTCGCCATTCACGGTGGTCTTTCCTTCTCGTTAGGAATGGGAAGGAGGTGGACCCACCATTTCACCGGGATCTATTAAATTCTACACAGATGGTTCAAAAATGAATAATCTGACAGGGTCTGGAGTATACGGACCGAAAACCATCTCTGTCTCTCTTGGACAGTGGCCTACAGTATTTCAAGCAGAAGTCTATGCAATCAAGGAATGTGCGAAGCTGTGTCTGAAAAGAAATAACAGACATGCCACCATCTGTATTTTCTCTGATAGTCAAGCAGCGCTTCAATCTTTGAAGGCTTTCACTTGCAACTCAAAACTTGTGTGGGAATGCATTCTTGCACTGAAATCCCTAGCTGAACACAATCGAGTTAAACTATATTGGATCCCAGGACATACGGGTCTAGAGGGTAACAAAATTTCCGATCAGCTAGCAAGGAATGGATCAACCAATATGTTCATTGGTCCAGAGCCATTCCTTGGCATTTCAAACTCTGCACTAAACACGGAATTGACCAACTGGTTGTTCGGTCAAATTCAATCAAATTGGAATACAGTTTCCAATGCGAATCAGTCCAAAAGGTTCGTAACAATAAACACGACACAAACACAAAAACTTATAGGTCTCAACAAAAGGGATCTCAGAACATACATCGGTCTAATAACTGGTCACTGCCCAAGCAGATACCACTTAGGGTAGGTGTACCAGTTATGGCCATAGTGGTTCCCTATTTCGCCATACGTGTTAATTTGAATAATTCTACATTTCAAAAGGTTTTGTGTAGTTCAGCAGTTAGATATACTATTTAACTCGATGTTAAAACATTCGAAGAGATAAAAAATGTGAAAGTTATCGAAATTGTACATATGGCCAAATAGGGAACCACTATGGCCATAACTGGTACACTTTCCCTATACAAGATCGGTGTCGTCCAAAACACAAATTGCCGTTTCTGTGACGAGACGGACGAAACCTCACAACACCTTCTCTGCTCTTGCAGTGCACACATCCATCGTAGGTTCAAAATATTTGGCAAGCACTACTTACAGCCAGCTGATATTTGGAACGCATCCCCCAGGGAGGTGGTTAGCTTTATTAGGCTGATCACGCCAGATTGGGGGAACTACAACACTGCAACCTAGGACTTCTGCCCATCAATGGCAGATGGTTCAAAGTTCAGTCAAATGCGCAAAGTATTCCGGAGGCACATTTGCTACTGGAAAACATTGTGTACATAGAGTAATAGGGTATATCACAATAGTCCTAAAAAATGGACGCAGTGATCCCACACCCGACAGAAGAAGAAGAAGAAGAAGAGCCCCAAGGCGAGAGTGATGAAAACCCTCATTTTTATCGCTTATTTACCAATCGGGGTAGGTGGTTTATTTTACAGGAGTGATAAACAATCCCCGGAGATTCGATAGTAATACTGTCCTCAGGTTTAGAGCGTTTTTACATGAATTTCATCGTTCACTGTTTTCCTCCCGATCTAATCAAATCTGTAGCTGAAGAAAATGAACAGACTCTGATGATGTGCTACGGATCATGATTGTTACAGAGTGCGATAAGTGAGAGATTCTCTCAATTTTCTCCAAATTCAATCCCTGCTCTTAACGAATTCTTTTCAATATTGCGCTCTGCAAGAGAAATCCACGGAGTGCAATTATCTGAAAATGACGATATACCGTCGCAGTGATAATAAAAATCACCATATCAGATCAGATCAGATCAGTATCAAACTTAGCAAATTTGGTACATTCGCGTCCTTGAAGATCGTAAAAATCCAAGCTTACTGGAATTTTGACGTTGCGTTTGAATTTCGTGCACATTATATTGACAATTCGAGTGACAATTAGAAGTTCGGCGTCGGCATTCTAATTTGGTGCTTCGCCGGCGCATAAGGATTGCCTTTGTCGGCGTAGCACTTCGGTAAAATGCCGACGCAGAACTTCGGCGAACTTTCGGTGATATTTCATTTCTCTTATGAACTTGGGTCTAAAGTTAATCTGAATGCACAATACATCTTCGCGTTATAGCCGCCGCTGGATGTGGATTTAAAATGAGCGCTGAACAAGGCGCTGGCACGGTGCTCCCCTGACCGTTATTATCAGAAAAAAATCTCCATTAAATCTGTGCTTGCCAGTCGTTTTCTATAGCTAAGCTGCATGTTTGAGCAAAATTTAAAAAAAAAAATCGTAGGGCCCGTTTTGAAGTTACGCCCTTTTGAATGCGTAAGTCCACTAATTCATAGGAAATCTAAGATATTTTAATGGGTTTTCATTGGTCGTGATTATTAGAAGCAATATACTATCAAAATTTGGTTCAAAGTTGGTTTGTTGATTATTTGGACCCTCTTGGTGGGACTTTGAATGAGAAAATAGCCGAAATTTGGTGTTACGCCCTTTTTTGAGGTATAACCATTGAAAACATTAATTATAAATAGATTACATAGGCATTCTAATACCGTTAAGCATGTTCAAATGCTTTCAATGCCGCATTGCACTTACATGTCATTTACAATAGATTGATTTTTCAAGGGCTCAAGTGCTGTAAGGCATTACGGAGCCATTTTTGTGTAATTGTTATTCATAAAATAATATTTCAATTCATGTTCACCTTAAGAAAAGTAAGAAGTTTTTGAGTTTTAAATTATAACACTTGCAGAGTGTAATATTATATGCCTTCCTTAAAAATCAAAACTCTCTTGAGAAGATTATTTACCTTAACTACTCTGAATTTCATTTCCTCGAATTTCATTAACCCGAGTGTCATTACCCTGAACGCATCATTACGCTGAATGCTATTGTCCCGAATAGCATTGTCCCGTGATAATGGAATTCGAAGTAATGCCAATCTAGGAACTGGAACTCGCGGTGATGGTCTTTAGGTATTCGGGGTAATGGAATTCAAAGTTAAAGCTAGGTATGCTGTTCCGCTCAAGAAAAGTAAAAATTTCTGCTGAAGAATTGGTCAAGAAATCTACTACAGTGAGCTCCATTTGAATTGACATTTCTTTTCAATTGCGTACTGCGATCTAAAATAATACTACTGTTGAAGTACATACTTTCCATAAGGGGTATAATTTTAAAAAGATATATAACATATTTTAAAATCAGAGTCGTTCATGGATTTTACGTAAATTCCAGTTTTGGTTACCGAAAAAAACGTAAATTGTTCTGTGGCTCTTTTGATCACCTGCTGGTCTACCTACCGTCATATGGTTTGAATGCAACATAAACTGAAGATTTCTATATTAACTGGTATATTTTTTTTCGATCACAAACTGTGCTTGTGAAGTTAAGATTCAACAACTGCTATGACCCTCCTCAAACGAAAAAAAATCATACTCTTGGAGCTAAACAAAGTTTTCCAAACCGACAATGATGAACATTTATAATTAAGAACAAAATTATAACAGATGTTATAAACTTTGCATTTTATTTTCTTCCATTTTGTATCGCTGCGTTCTATGTCGTTAATTTGATTACCGTAAATTCGGGTGAAATTGATCAGTAGGGTGAAATTGATCACCGTGCCACACGATTTTCTTTCTTCCTAATGGAGCACAAATATCAATGTAACCTGCAGTGAATGAACGTTGTTTGTCGGAACTATTGTCGAATTGTGTGCAGTGATGTTTTTAGCGTTATAGAATGTTTATTTATATGAAAATAACGCAAAATTTCAAAATTGTGAATGGTGAAGTAATGACAAACATCCATGAACTTCTTGTTCTAAACAAGGTTTTGAACATGGTATAAACTTAAAAATTTGTAAGGATGCTTAAAATATATT
Organism: Aedes aegypti; assembly: GCF_002204515.2. Classification (NCBI taxonomy): domain Eukaryota; kingdom Metazoa; phylum Arthropoda; class Insecta; order Diptera; family Culicidae; genus Aedes; species Aedes aegypti. Next base: position 445,533,368 of record NC_035108.1, read on the forward strand.
CCCAAGCCAGATTTCATCATCAAAACTTGTACCAAATTGCTCATTTGTTTGAAATAATTGAATTTCTGTTCGATATCATAAAATTCCTTGGGAAATTGCCTACATTTAGGCGTTTTCCGCGTAATTCATCAAATTCAATCATTCATTATTTCTATGAATATTGTATTGCTTAAAATTTGGCAAGCATATTCGGATTCAGAGCACTCATGTTCAGTATGCAGAGTTGTTTTAAAAACTAACAACAATCGTATTGACAGGTGATCAATTTCACTCCGGAATTGAACACCCCGATTTATTATTTTGGAGATGATTTTTAGCACTAAAATCACATTTGTTAGAAAATTTCGGTATACGAGCCAATGAACCTCACCATTGTACTTGTTTTCATATACTTATTTGTTAGGCATTGTCAGCATTATTGAAAATAGACAAGGAAAACCGATAAAAATGATCAATTTCACCCGAAATTACGCTATATTCCATACACCGCTACCCATAACCGAAAAATCAATTCGTTAAGTACTTTTTGACATATAACTCGCTTCGATATATAACAGGTAGCAATCAGTTACGTGTTAAATAAACTGAATCGTTTAATTATATAATAAAATTAAAATTATGTACGTGGGTTCACAAAACTAACCAGAATATTGTGATGCAAGCACTAATTTAATTATATGATGAAATAAGCTCCGTAATGCCTTAGAGCATTTGAGCCTATGAAAAATTAGTTTATTGTGAAAGTGCAATGTGTCGTTGAAATCATTTATACATACTCAACGGTGTAGGAATGCTTAAGTAATCTATTTAAAATAGAAGATTAAAATGAAGGGCACTACCCCATTTGTTTTGATCTTCTCATTGAAAACTCCTCCCATAAGTTGCAAATAACTATATAAGCCAACTAAAATTCAAATTTGAATGTTATATTTATTCTGATAATCACGGCCAATGAAAATTCGTTTAAATATCTCAGATTTACTTTGAATTAGTGAACCTACACATTCAAAAGGGCGAAACTCCAAAACGGGCCCTACGTTGTTTTTTTTAATTTTGCCCAGACATGCACCTTAGCTATAGAAAACGACTGGTGAGCACATATTTGATGGAGATTTTTTTCTGATAATAACGGTCAGGGGAGCACCGTGGCTGGAATATGTTTCCACATTCATGTCTTCATCAATTCAAATCAAACCGGCCATGACTTACTGCACTGCATCGATTTTTCGAGAAGAAAGATGGACGAAAGTGGTTTAACAGGAAAGCAGAAAATTACACTGCTATCGGCATGGGGTTTACTCAAACAAGAAAGCAGCCTCCATGGTCGAAATATGATGTTCCTGTAGGTCTGTATTCCATCGTACAGATGAAAAACTAACCTATTTCTAAAACCATTCTTCAGACTCTTCCGGGAGCATCCCCGTTACCTGCCATACTTTGACTTCAGCTCCGATTCCACCAATTCCAATCTGGCCGATAACAAAAGCTTCCACCTGCATGCTGTGAACGTGATGGGCGCCATCGGAACATTGATAGAGTGTGGTCTCAACGATCCGGAAGTGTTCCGAAAGAAGCTGTTCCACCTCGTGGAAGTCCATAAAGCCCGAGGAGTGACACCGTTGGACGTTCAGCTGTTTAGCGAGATAATAACGGACTACCTCGTGGAAGTGCTGGGTCGTCAAGCGGCCAACTCCCTGGCGGATGCCCTCGGTAAGCTGTTCGATCAATTTGCAGAAGCTTTTGCGTATCAGGACTGACGGGATTTATAGCCGTGCAATAAACCATATCTCGAGATGACAACCATATTGAGATGATTGATTGTATCGGATTAGGTTTCATGCGGGTTTGGGGAAGGGGGTGTCAGGGAGGGGGTTAGTTTTCCACTGCGTGCCGGCAAATGACGTATTTTTCACGGATCGGTTTCTCATTCACGGCGTGGAGATTCAATTCATGCACAAAGCGAATTAAGGTCAATCAATCACATCCGCTCTCGAGAGGATCCATAATGGTAGTGGGGGGTGTGCTTATTATGGAAAAAAAGAATAACGTTTCGAGAAATTTCACATAATGTAATGGTGCCGAACTGTGTCAGCTATGTAGGTCATTTGTGATGACAGTATATGAAGATGGAATTCAATTATAGTTTCCGATAATGAATTATAGAATGTTGCAGAATTTAATGAACCTTAAGAAGTTTCACTCTAATGTAACATATGTATTTAAATTAATGAATGAAATTTATTCATAGCTATGCAAACATGTATCTAAAAACGTTAAAGTATCTTAAAGTAACAATCGAGTCGAAAAATCTGTTTCAATTTGATAACTTAAATCTTGAGCGTTTCCTCAACACTCACGTCCAATTAGGCAGTAAAATTTTATAATTTATGGCCTACTTAGCTTGCCCACACATGTGTTCGCAGAGCAGAAGATTATAGTCGAAGTAACCACTCTACAACGCTTCCATCTAAAAGTCGTTCCTTAAGTACCTAACCTCAATGGTCGTTTGCGGTACAAGTTCATTCAGCAGAAATTGAGCTACGTACATTCCGGCTCGTGGTACGTGATTTCCTCGGGAAAAGCGACTAACAACCACCTTTTTAGTCGCTAAACAGCAGAGAAAGTGAACTTTTCAGAAGAAGAAAAAAGAAACAACTTCGCTACCGGAGAGGAAGCTAATTTTAATTAGCATCCAAAGGACGCTGGAGGCCACGATTTAGGCTCTGGAAGGCGCTCGTGCATGCAAGGCGGGTCCTTCGATGGGTTGAAATGTGTTAAGGAGTGAGAGGGCTCTTTCATTGCTTGAAGCAATTTATGCGTAGGAAAAGCAAAAAGAAGCTATTTGCTTTAATGAGTGTTAAGCCATATGCCCCGGAGGGATAGGTGGGAAGATAACGAGGCAATGTTTGTAGGAACCCTGTAGATTTATTCGAAGGCATGCTAATGTGTATCTGGGAGGCAAAGAATGCTGGAATCTATTTCAAAACTGCTGAAAGCATCAACTTTCTTTTTACGAGTTTTTTTAATTTCCCAGTAGTTTAGTGATTTTGAAAAGGTTTCAGATTTTTCCATACTTATGCTCACTTCTTTTTCAAACGTTTGACCTTTTCCATTTAAATACTGATAAATTCTGTAAAACTCACCGGAACCTCATTTTCAATAAAATGTGTACCAAGTGAAGCCATATTAAACATTACTCCCATAAACTCATGTGGTCTTCTCAATTATGCCCAAAAAGAATGATTTTGATCACTAGCACGTATCAAAAAGTTTTTCCCTTCTCGTAGACCAACACTGACAGCAAATATGCTTTCCCTCTTGAGACATCAGACCCTCCGTCCTCACTCGACCTACCTTAACTTTCCGTCCACGGCGAGCCGCTATGGACCGAGACTGACGCCTTAAGGCCTCCAGTGGACTCCCTTTTGCTTATGGATTCGTAGTGCCTCGTCAAGCACGTGTCACTCCCCGGATCCTACAAGGCTAACGTTGAGGGACACCCCCTAGTGATTCTGCTGAACTCCAGTGTTCCACTGTTTGAAGACTGTCAGACGAAACTCGGCAGTAGCAGTTTTGAGTCTGGAAAGTGATACAAAAGGGAAAAATATTAGTAACCAAGAAGGTCAAATATAGCGATGAAAAATTAATCACGAAGATAGGTAATCAATTTCGGAGCGAGCGAGTGTGGTATCGGTTGGAATCTGTCAAAACTAGTGACGTGATAAGGGTTCCTTGGGAAAGCCAATAAAACTCCATAATGCTCCGGAGACTTTGTTTTTCTTCGCCTTCTTTTTGTCTGACAGGACAAATTCTTACAAAGTAAAAGCATTATAACTTTGAAATTATCTTCTTCTTCCAAACGTATGTCGTAATTCGGAACAGAGCTTACGCTTGACTGACACTTTCACAATTATCAACCTTCACCAAGCCAACATACTTCCCTGCCAATAAATTTGTTTACATATCTGATATTGTAACTACATAAAGTGGATGCTTATTTGGCGATTTCAGCCTGCTAGCATGCAAGTTTATCAGTTTGTATGGAAATTTATTTGCTAAATTTGACACATAATTTGAACTTCATGTGACACATTTCGCGCCAAATCTTGTTCCGCGCTGGCAGCTGGATGTGTAGACCATGACTATTTTTTGTATGTACGTTAAAAACGGATTGAATTGCAATGTTCTTGAGTCTTCTAGAAATGTAGAAGGGGATTTTTTTTAATATCGGACAATTTGGGCCGGAGGTTCTCCGATTTGCATGAAATTTTCACCAGAGGTAGAGCTCGTGGATAAATGACCAAAAAAGAAATTCAAAAAAAATAAAGTGGCCTAATTTCCCAGAAAATTCTAGATGAAATTTCACGATTTTTCTATATGCCTCAAACTTTGAAAATTCATATCTCCTGAACTATGCATCGTAGAACAAAATTTTTTTAGTGAAATCGAAAGGAAATTTTCTCAGCAATCTATTCAAAATATGAAAAGAGAAACATTTCGCGGAAAATTTTTTACTATAGAGAAAATTGTCCGAAAAATAGCGAAAAAACTATCGTCCGTATCATGATTTTTTTTTATAAAATATGTTTTGTTTTATCAATCCATACTCTTGAGACCAACAGTCTTTAAAATACCAACTGACTAATCACGGCTCTTTATTTTCCAGCATTCGGTTCTTTACAAATGTAAATTGTCCTTAGTTTGAAGTTTACTTATGAGGCGAAACTCATCACATCCATTGCATTAAATAGGATTGAACAACTACACCAACCTTACATTAACATGATTTACATTTCATTTATATATACACATATACAACATAACTTGATTCGATATCTATTGATTACATCATAAGGTTCAAATTGCTTTATAATATGTTGGGGTTTGGGAGGGGGCATCAATGAAATTGCAGCTGGACGACGAAGTGCAGTGCCAGTCGGAGTCTAGGAGAATGGACCGTAACATCGTTGTATATGGGTACATATATCCAACAATTGAAATGGAATTGACGCGCCCTTCTTTTAACAAACCATCCCGTCGTGGAAAGCTGGACATACACTGCGAGTCTCATTAGTCTATTGTTGCACTATAATGTTGGAAGTAGATTCTTCTAGCTAGGGTGAAACTATCTGCATACATCTACATTCATACATATACAGTACAACATTTTATAGTAAGACTGAACATCATAATTATATGCGAGAATGACAGTCATTGGCTATGTTTATAATTTTAATCATTAATTCAAAATTGATTACGTACTTTCTGCACCATTTCCTATGATCATCGGAAAGGAACTGCAAATGATATTTTTAATTCGTGTATTTCTTTTTTCAGGATATATTAGCAATATGTATTTGCAGGAAGCCATCGTAAACATTTAGTATGAAATGTCATCGTATATATTTTTGACGTAGAAGTACGTCTTTCTTCTCTATACAGGAGTGAAATTGGAATTTCAAAACCAAGAGCGTTACGCTGGCATGAAATATTTTAAACGTTCATAACTTTTCGCTGGCTTAACGAAATTTCTTGATTAGCACCTCAATCGAAAGATAAGACATCAAAGCTTCATGTCGTTTACTTACTGAATCCCACATACCTGTCTAAATAGTTTAATAACTGTTTTAAAATAGAACGTTGATTTCAAGCAAATCTATAAATAGGGGTGGCTAGAGAAAATTTGTCGTCATTTGCTTTTCACTCTCCGATTGGCTCGCATCACAGCAGGCGACAGATCGGCTTGCTCTGACCGGGCGTGCTTCTCAGGCACAGACATCGACAGCGATGGACCTCCCGTTTATCGTGGTTCGCTCAAATCAAACTGTCGAGCGAGCGAGAGAAGATGCCGTCTGAAGCTAAAGCCATCACCGCTGCCGCTGCCTAGAAGAAGAAGAGAAAGCAGTCCACAGGTGAACTTGCGGTCGAACTGTGAACACGGTTGGGCGAGTCATTCTCGCTTTGTGGTTCACCGCTTGTTTGCTTTCACCCAGCCATCGTCATCGCCGCCGCAAATTTCATCGGCCGAGGAGTTGTTGACCCGCGCTTCAAAATTTCGACTCGTGATGAAATCATCATTGGTGGTCAAAAAGCAATCCCGTTAGGAGCAAATACCAGAAGCCCCCTGAGTTTTGCTGGTCCGAGCAGTGTTATTTATCCGTAACAACATCGAGGCTAACAAAGCCATCGGTTCTTTTCAGAGCCATCAAATCTGTGGAAAAGAGTTAAAAGAGAAATATTTCCGACTTTATTTATAACTTCTAATATTCCTAAATCAATTTCACGGCTTCATACAAAATTTCATTTGTCATGAATAATTTATGACTCAACCATTTTAGATTGTACTCGCGGATGCTGCTGCAGTGCCGTCGGGGTGAGTGCTCAACATTTCACAACGATTGTAAAATAGAGTGGCTTTTCCAACAACGCCTTTTATGTTCCATATTTTGTGGGAACACTTTGATTAGGAAAATTATCCCGTGTAACAAAATTGCGACGTATTTAGAATGCTTTTGATAAGACATTCTCATTGAACAATTGTAATAATTTTGGCACCCATGGATCCGAAATTTACCGTCATAATAAAGAAAACTTTTGATTATCAATAGCTCGTATTGAATATTTAGGGAATGCCAATCATTCCAACAATTCATGTTCGACCAATTTCTCACGTATTAGTATGCTCCACAATTTTCAAGTAATTCCAAGCCCAACACATTATTAGCACATACCCATTTCCCAGATTGGTCGATCAGAAAGCGAAGAGCACAAAAGGGAGGAGCATCATCTGCTATTCCAAGGTTATAAAACATGCTGCCTTCGTTTGATTCAGTTTCATTCCATTTCCGCTTTCGAGCTGGTAAGAGCTCCTTCGAACTTGCTTAGCGAGTAGTACCTCGCTGCTAGTAGCCTGCTGAGCTGTTAATCCAGAATCTGGTTTGTGAAATCGCTCAAGATTTCAAGATTGAGCTACGTTTCCAGATTTCAACTAAATCCCTGTGTACGCTACTCTGTTGCTGTTGTGTACCCCTGAAATATTAAGCTTGTTTGTCGAATAAACAGAGAACTTATTCACATCTTCTTCTTCTTCTTCTTCTTCTTCTTCTTCTTCTTGGCATTAACGTCCTCACTGGGACATAGCCTGCTTCTCAGCTTAGTGTTCTTATGACACTTCCACAGTTATTAACTAAGAGCTTTCTTTGCCAAAGTTTCCATTTTTGCATTCGTATATCGTGTGGCAGGTACGATTATACTCTATGCCCAGGGAAGTCAAGAAAATTTCCATTACGAAAAGATCCTGGACCGACCGGGAATCGAACCCAGACACCTTCAGCATGGCTTTGCTTTGTAGCCGCGGACTCTAACCACTCGGCTAAGGAAGGCCCCAACTTGTTCGCATGCATTTGCAACTTTTTCGATTTTCCATACAAAATGACCAACTTTGGTAAGTTAGATCTCAGTTATTTATGGAAATATTTTCGAATGAAACATTCACAGAACATCAGATGTAACTTGAATTTTAACATATATATTTGAACATTTTTCCAATCACAAGTTTATAAGTAATAACGGTTTGACTAAACTGTAATTTTCGACGAAAAATTCAAAACTTTTTATCTTAAAATCTGATAGCCTTACACAAAAACTAACTTCAGCAAACTAATTCATCTCGTCAAAATCTACAACTTTTCTGAAGATACCATGAAGCTATTCCTTCAATATGTTTAATTATGTCAATCATAAAAAATCGTCAAAAAATTCACTTTAGTCAAACCGTTACTGCTTTTCAACGTGTGATTGGAAAAATCACTCAAAAACATATGTTAAAATTTAAGTTATGTCTGATATTCTGTTAAAATTTCATTCAAATCAGTCCATAAATAACTGAGATATAGTTTATCAAAGTTGGTCATTTTGCATGAAAAATCAAAAGAGTTGCAGTTTTTATTTCTCAGCGAAGAATCACACCATCAACGAAAATAGCGCGAAAGCAATAACCAATCGCGTGCGAGTAGCGAACGGAGTGACGAAACAACCAAGCGAGAGCCCCACCACTCGCCATCGGTGAAAGGAGCTCGAGCAAATAAAACCACTGGTTGTTCTGCTCCCAGCTCATTCACAAATCGAACGGCATAACGAACGGATCAAGTAGCGGAGCAGCAAAGAAGAGCGCGTGAAAGCCACAGCAGTGTGCGAGTAGCGAACGGAACCAGAGAGCAACGAAGCGAAAGCAACAACTGAAAATCATTCAGTGGACGGATTAGTAGTCAGCGCCAACCGGCGACCTGTTGGAAAGTAACGCCAGCAAAATATACACCATCTGCCTCTCCTTACCATTCATATTGTTTTACTTGATGAATTCAATGAAATGGTTTGGTTTGGCGATGGAGCAAAGAGTTATTAAGGATGATTTTACTTAACAAAGAGTTGTTGATAAATATTCCAATCAATAAGAGTTGTTTTGAAAAAGTTCACTTGTTATCAGAAATTTCTGCTTTACCAAAGAGTTGTTAATGAAATTCCTGCAGCAAAGGGTCGAGTTTTTCCCCACGAATATTTCCAGCCAGGACCAGTCATGGAGGACAATCCATCCCGAGCATCACGGCCCCCGCTTCCAAAATTCTCGAGTACGGAAATTGTAAAATTAATACATAATGCTCATCTTGTACATCCCTTGCCAAGACATCAATTTCATATAGCCTATTTCTCAGATTAACGCAATAGACTAACATGTAGAAAAATTTCAGATCAATAGTTGCTTATTACAATTGGTCAGGAAACAGTTTATTGAACAGTATTTAAAATCTGTCGCAATTTTAATACATTTTCCAATTTCCATACTCGAGAATTTAGGAAGTGTTCCCCCATTATATGATAAACCAACGATCCTGTTAGAAATACCATACAATGCTGAGTAGCATGATGTTATTACGGTCCGACGGCGCTGCAGTGGTAAATTCTCAAATTCATGTAATTATGTGGGGTAAATTATGTGAACCAAATTGTAGTATACCGCGATATTTAGATCATTATAGATAAATCAGTAAATATCATCCAATAAACCCTTTTATGAACGTATGTTGGCCCTGAAAAGGGCCGATTGAGCTTGGATGATGAGACCACGAGTTTACCACGAGGCGAAATCTAGAAGCGCGGATCGGTCAACCTAGAAATCTTGAGCGATTTCACAGACCAGATGCTGGATTGGCAGCTTGAAGAATGACAGCTCAGCAGATTTCTAGCAGCGAGGTACTTCTCGCTGAGCAAGTTCGGAGGAGCTCTTACCAGCTCGAAAGCAGAATTAGAATGAAACTGAATCCGACGAAGGAAGCATGTTTTATAACCTCAGAATAGCAGATGATGCTCCTCCCTTTTGTGCTCTTCGCTTTCTGATCGACCAATCTGGGAAATGGGTATGTGCCAATAATGTGTTGGGCTTAGAATAACTTGAAAATTGCGGAGAATGCTAATGCGTGAGAAATTGGTCGAACATGAATTGCTGGAAGGGTTGACATTAACTAAATATTCAATAAGAGATATTGATAATCAATAGTTTTCTTTATTATGGCGGTAAATTTCTGATCCATGGGTGCCAAAATTATTACAATTGTTCAATGAGAATGTCTTTTCAAAAGCATTCTTAATATGTCGCAATTTTGTTAAACGTGATAATTTTGCTAATCAAAGTGTTCCCACAAAATATGGAACATAAAAGACGCTGTTGGAAATGCCACTCTATTTTACAATTGTTGTGGAATGTTGAGCACTCACCCCGATGGCACTGCAGCAGCGTCCGCGATTACAGTCTCAAAATGTTGAGTCATAAATTATTCATGACAAATGAAATTTTGTATGAAGCTGTGAAATTGATTTAGGAATATAAGAAGTCATAAATAAAGTCGGAAATATTTCTCTTTTAACTCTTTTCTACTAATTTGATGACCCTGAAAAGGGCCGATGGCTTTGTTAGCTTTGATGCTCTTACAGATAAATAACACTGCGGGATGTTATCAGTTGATTGACATGGTCAAACGGGGAATCCTCAACTCAAATGTATAAATTTGAGCAAGTTATTTGCTTATACGACGAACCGAAAGTTTCGTGACGTGGATGGCGCACAACAGTAACAGGTAGTGGATCACCGGGCTTAAGTCGAAATCTGATGATGGCGGCGATGACGATGGCTGGATGAATGCAAACAAGCGGTGAAGCACAAAGCGAGAATGACTTGCCCGACCGTGTTCACAGTTCGATCGCAAATTTTCTTGTGGACTGCTTCCTCTTCTTCTTCTTGGCGGCGGCAGCGGTGATGACTTTGGCTTCGGACGGCATCTTCTCTCGCTCGCTCGACAGTTTGATTTGAGCGAAGCAAGACAAACGGGGAGGTCCCTCGCTATCGATGTCTGTGCCTGAGAAGCACGCCCGGTCAGAGCAAGACAATCTGTTGCCTGCTGAGATGCGATCGAAGCGGAGAATTGAAAGCAAATGACGTCAAATTTTCTCTAGCACCCCTATTTATAAATTTGCTTGAAATCAACGTTCTCTTTTAAAACAGTTATTAAACTATTTGGACAGTTATGTGGGATTCAGTAAGTAAACGACATGACCCTTTGATGTCTTGTCTTTCAATTGAGGTGCCATTCAAGGAATTTCGTTAAACCAGCAAACAGTTATAAGAGTTCAAAATATTTCATGCCAACGTAAGGCTCTTGGTTTTGAAATTCCAATTTCACTCCTGTATAGAGAAATTTTATTTTACTTTCAAACTGTGCGGCATAATCAAATGCAAACGCATTCAGTTCCCGATGGTTAGTGCCTGTGCTTTAACTGTTCATAAGTCGCAAGGTGGCACTTTCCCCGAGGTCGTGTACGACTATGACAAAAGTCAGGATCAGCAATTGGTATATGTTGGTTTGTCGCGGGTTACTTCATTGCAAGGGCTATTTTTGACAAACTCTTCCAATTTTTTTAAGTTCCATCACGCCAAAGGCAGCAATTCTCCCAAGAGGGTTGACTTGAGGAATGAGCTGCAGCGCTTAGGCAATCATCGATTAGTGACGCTTTGAGACGTAAAATACTGGATCATAGTGGCCCAGCCTGCATATTGATGAGTATCAATGTACAGAGCCTAAATGCTCATGCAATGGATATTGCTACAGACCAAAGCACTGGACCGATTCAATCGATTATCACGATCGAAGCACCCGAGCTATCAAACATCTAATCTACTGGAGGAGTTTGGCGAACTACAGCTGGAGCCAGAAACCGATCACCCAACCAAGCACCACAAGGAAGCAACGACCAAACAAACAAATTCAATCATCTGGCATTAATCCTGGAACACCATACACTGGTTCTCGAAACCACAGAACGACAAATGAACTTCCAACTTCTGAAACTTCTGAACACTTCATCCGATCAATAACAACACAAAACTACACTGATAAAAATCCACACGCTCGATCTGTGTGTTTTAAATTATGGATCGATTCATGAACGTCCATATCGATTTGCTATGATTTTCTTGCAAACTTCGTGTGTGTTACACATTAAATTCCTGTGTTTTGCTTCATGGATTTATTCATCAACCGACAACAGGGATTCCATATTTTTTCCACATAAGTTCCCGAAGCTTTTTCTTCAGATTCGTATGTGTCAACCTATGGACGCATAGATCATCACTCCAACACGGATTCAGTGTGTTTTGCTTATGGTTACTTTGTGTCATAATCATCTTGTTCAAGTTGGTCGATTCATTGATTTGCGCAATGAGATTGTTATGATGAAATCCATGAGCTATGCTATCGATTTTCACGTTCAAAGCTTCTAAATTGTTTGTGATCAACCCATGGGATGCATAGTGAACTGAATTGCGGTTGGACCTCGTGTCGAACGACAGTCATCATCATGCTTCCAAAGAGAAGAAGCAAATTTTGAAGCTGAAAAGATGAAAATTTGTGAATCCGATTTTTCTTTTATTAGTGAAGTTGACCGATATACGAGAGTTCTACCTTTCTATGAGAAAACATTGATTATAATGTATAGTTTAGTAGAAAAATCGGATTCCACTAAGAGATTTTCCTGGCTTTCAGTTTCAAAAAAAAAAAATGGAATATGCTTATCCCTGGCTTCCCAAATTATGGATTTGCGGCACCCCGCTTGTTGCTGGCTCACGGGTTTGAAAGAAAAATCAAGAGAGCTTGCGACAAGCAGAGGAGCCTCGGATCCATATTTTGGGGAGCAAAAGTTTTTCTACCAAATTTCTTCTTTCAGTCCCTTGACATTTATGTTCTATCACACATGACTATCTAAAGCTACTACATTTCGAATTCAATAAGCAAATCAGTTGGTTTTCATGATTTAATATTTGGAAATTCATGTTTGTTTCACATGACAACCTAATGTTAATACACATGTTATTATACAGTGAAATCAATGATGAAATCCATATGGCTACCACACTCAAATCATGTGGTTTTCCTCATTGCGCAAATCTATAAATAAAACACACAACCTTGACGTGTAGATTTTTGTACTATAGTACACTTACAAATTCATACACATGACAAATCAATTTATTAATCTTCGTAGTTCTACGTCAACCCCGCGGTAATGTAATGGACATTACCCACCTCAAATTTTTTTCAGGCTTGTTGGAACAATCTGTTATTATGTATTTAATATTTATCATCTTTCATGCAACCATTCTAGGTCAAACAATCGAGTTATTGCATATTTTTTATATCTTACTTTATTTACATTATTGTGTTTATTTTTATTAAATAACAATCATTTAATTGAACCATATAATACGGGTGATATTGGGAGGGTGCATCAGGGCATCATTGAAGTTACAGCTGGACAATGGAGTGGAGTGCCAGCCGGAGTCACGGGTTGAAGTAACCGTAACATCCTTGTAGATGGGTTCTTCTATCCCAACAGTTGTAATGGAATTAACTTGACAGGTTGGATAACTTGACAGGTATAGCAAATTTCATTATACTTTCCGTTGGATCATATTATTGAAAGGAGATTCTCTGTTTCCCGCGGGTTTCGCGTAAGTGTCTCTGCTTACGGGTCCGCCACACCCCTTTTTGGCCCTTCATACAATGATATGTTGAATTCAGATTGATAATGAAAATTGACTGTACTGTTAAGTGGAACCGCATGCAGAGCAAGACTCAAGCTAGGATGGTGGCTACCTACATACATACATACATACAACAGTCTTTAATTGAAAACGATCCTAACATTTGTTAATATAGGTAAAAGAAACTGACCCTCAGCAAGCATGGGAAAATTCACTCACTCACCCGAACGCCACCGATGAAAAATAGCAAAAAATCTGCTGCTATCGAACATTCAGTGATAACTGAACCGTCCTAGGCGGAGTGTAGCATGAAAGCGTCGAAACCGATTGTGTAAAAGCGACAGTCGGAAGGAACGCGAAGAGAAGTGAATACCAATACACTTGTATCTGCGAGGCACGAGTTAATGCACTTCGCCGAATGCATTGAACTGACTGACAGGGTTGCCACATTAAAATCTGTATTTTTTCCTTGAATTATCTGTATTTCTGTATCGTGGAGCAAAATATCTGTATTTTAAATCTGTATCACTAGAACTTGAGATAGTCAGGAGAATTACACAATAAATTCAAGGAAATGCCAATCTTCTGCAACTACAACGGTGAATTGCCACATCTTAGCTTAAATTTTAATATTTTCTAAAATATGTATTTTCTTTTTGATTCATAAATCTGTATAAAACTGCATAAATCTGTATTATTTTGGCAAAATTCTGTATACAGAATCTGTATATCTGTATTTTTCCGAGAAATCTGTAATCTGTATATACAGATTCTTGGTCACAAAATATTCGAGAAAATCTGTAAAATACAGATAAATCTGTATATGTGGCAACCCTGCTGACTGAGAGGATTCCAACTCACTGAATCATTCCGTGGTGTGGACTGCCAGTCAGTGAACGCTCCTTAGCACTCAAACCCGAATGCCATTCGAACGGAATCAGAATGTAAACAATCATTCCTGGTCAAACATTTCAAAAGGGCACATCGACATTGGTAAACATTGGCTTTGCAAGCCGCTGTTGAACCCAATTCAACTCGATCACGCTCACCAATACCACTATCAAGAAGAGCTAACACCAATCTTTCTGATAGTGGGGTTAGTTTGCGTGGGCGGGCTAAAAAGGGCTCAACAGCAACGTTTCTGAAAAAAGGCTCAAGACCTCTTGGGCCCTTTTCAAATGTTTGTCCTTTGTCCGAATTTTCGTATTGCATTCGACTGATCAGATGCCGTTTTTTGTTTCGCTTAGTGCTCGCCGAAGAAGCAGAATGGGCACTGGAAATTGAAACGTTCGGCTTGGTTAAACAAACGGCTTTCTCGCTCCCGACTGTGCGTGGAAACGAGTGAGGGAAACACAATAACTGAGTGAGTATTTTCCATGCTTGACCCTCAGTATCATATAGTTGCCAAGCAAAAAGGATATTTATGCATACATAAAATGCTATTCGTAATTTTCTTGCTTTTTTTCAAATCTTGTTTAATTTATCAAATGATTAGATAATTAACTAATAGCGCGCGAATAAATTTTCAGTTTTTTTTTTCTATACAAAGTGATATATTTGATATAAATTCTGATTGTTCTTTGGAAGAATATAGTATAGTATTTGCATGTATATAATATCAATCAACTGTATAACACTCAGGGACGCTATCTATTGTTCCATTGATGGCTGCTGTGGAATATTCCACTGCCAGTCAGCGTGCAGCCTCTACAGTTGGCGCCAACCCAACAGCGCGCCAAACTGTATTGAGAAGCGTACGCGCGTAATGAATAATCAATAATAGGGGTATTCACTTAAAGTAGCGTAAATTAAGGTATTGATAATGAAACATTTCAAATGAAATATTCCTTCTCTGATTCCAGACGTTGCAAAACAAGAAGTTGATAATCTAGTTACCCAAAAAAAATATCATGCTTGTCAAAAGTTTGTTTATTTGAATTACAAAATTTTAATCGATTTGATTCAGCCAAGGTTCACCTTAGTGGACGACCCTTCGACTGTTTTCTTCAAGATATCCAGAATTCTTCCCAGATCGTCCACAAAGACCAACGAATTGTACTGATGCAACAAGAATTGTACATTAAACTTATTGTTGGCAAGATGGTTACGACCGCCTTTGAATAATTTCCCACAATCATTCAAGTGATCCCATTTGAAAATTTGTATATGCTTCATAATCGGAAAACAATGCGATCAAACTTTCAAATATTCATCTACCTTTTTCGACTTGAACCCAATTCGATTGCAAATAATTGTAATCGATGCTCAGAACGTTCAGTTTGGTTAAGAATGTGTAGACATAGGGGCTGTCCATTTATTACATACGACTATTTCTTTGTTTTTTACACCCCCTCCCTCCCATGGTATGATTTTTTGGAACATGGAAAGTGATTTGCATGGAGCGTAAGAAATCTTAAACCTCCCGCTTCCTTAAGTAATAAATGAAGGCTCCAATATCGTCAAAATTCAGACACAACATTCTGACTAGTTTCGTTTCTCACTGTGGCCATTCTACTCAACGAACAATATCCGGCAATAACATAACCTCTTTCAATCGAAACTACACGTTCCATGTCCATGGTCACATATTAATATTACTTTTCACCAGCCATTTTCTCTTCATATCTAAGAACAACCCCATTCTCATCAACGTTTTTCAATTGATTTCCATGTTTTGCCTAACTGGTTTTCGAAATTTGTTGTTTATTTGTTAATAACGTAAGTATTTCATGGCAGTTGCTATGATGACCAACGCATTCTTAGATTGGTTTACAGTTGAATCTCAGCGGCTTGAAATATTTCCTACGCAAATTACGCAATTTTGTGAAACGAGTTTATCACAATATACGCAGTGAATTACGCAGTTAAGTGAATACCCCTATTGTATGTTTTGTCTGGCCGTATCGTGCGGCTATATAAGGCGCACCAATTGAATTTGTAAGAATGTAGTTTCTTTCGTTTCTCCACCGAGTAGGCATGCTGCCTCTCAGTGGTAATAAATCTGTTAAAGTGAAGCCGTTCGCTTGATTTGCCGTCCGTTGTATCGTAAAAGACACAACGTAGGAAAGAGGTCCTGGCCGAAACAACATATTAACAATATATTCATAAGTTTTCAAAGAAAGTGGATCTTGAGATTTGATCCTTCAAACGTTACCATAATGATTGATTGTAACAAGAACTTCCCGTGCGGCTTTCATAGAGGCTGTTAGCTTTAATACTAAATAACGTTGCTGATGAAGGGCACACAAAACACCCAATGGAGAGTAGTCTGATTGACGAAAAGCTTCTTCCGACTGGAAAGGAAAGGATGGTTTACTGTGTTACACTTACAATGCGTGTAAATTACTGCCGCCGTTAGCGCACGATTATGAGGCCCACAATACAACACATTTTCCTATGGGAAGCGTGCGGGTGGTCATCGGTTTTTCAGTTCTGTCGCCTAAACGGTAAAAGATACCACTTTGGCGTCTTTGGACGAAAGTTAGAGTATGGATTGATGAAACAGAGAATATTTTTTTGAAAATTTTTCATGATACAGACGATAGTTTTTTTGCTATTTTTCCGACAATTTTCTCCATGGTGAAAAATTTTCCGAGAAATGTTTTACTTTGCTCCTGCGGGGCCGGCGATGAGGGCAGGATCAAACATGTCGCGCGTCGATCGAGTAAAGTAAAAAAGTGCCGCTTTCGATTAGTTCTTTATGATCTTCCGACATTGACGCTTGTTCCTGGGCAGTGCTTCAAGAAAGCCCGAGTAGTCGTCAGTTGTTTTCCCTCACGGGTCGCGCGCCTATTTTCTCTGAGTGCTTTTGTATAGCCGAGCAAACGACTGAAGCTGAAAGAGGATTGTTGCTGCTCAATGATGACGGATCAATTGGTGAGCTCGTTTCATGCTATTGTTCCTAATCTATAAAATATGTATTACTGTACCGTTAATCGTTACAACGGTGAGATGTAAATATGATGTTTCAAAAAAATATGAATGGTTCGTCACTGTGAGTGTCGACATAAACTCTGATTCATAAATTATTTATGTCTAATTATTTTCTTTTTTTTTATTCAATACACCTTCTTCTTTTTACCTTTATTTTTGTAATTAAAAATAAAACTTTGAATGGTTCGACACTTCAAGTGTAGACTTCCGAAAGGTTCACTTTATTCAACAAACTTTGAAAGGTTCGTCACCTCAAGTGTCGGCATAATTTTTCTCTACATAGATATTGTTCATATCAAATGAAAATATTATATTTACATATAAGCATGTTTATATCTCACAAATAATTATTTATCAAGGTCTAATCGCTTATCAAAGTGAATCCTGTGACCCAACGATCCTTCCCATTAACAAACATCCCTCCCAGTAACCTTTGTGGAGATGCAGAGGCAAACACGGTCTCCAAATAGCAAAGGTTACACACTAACATTCTTTCCCCCAATCCCACCTGACTGCAAGGACGTGGCCGGCGCCGTTATTGATCATGTATAAATAGAGGCACTGAATTATGCACACTGAAGAAGATTATGGCCAATCCCAGCCGAACTTCTAGTTGATTCTTTGTGCATTTTCACTGACTTCGGTCAATCACGGAATAGCAACCATTGATATGTGTAGTCAGTCTAAGCTAAGCTATAGAGAAATCGTGAATTCATCTATAGTTTTCCGGGGAAATAGGCTACTATTTTTTTTTTTAAATTTCACTTTTGGTCACCTGTCCGATAATTTAAAAAAATGCCCAGAAGTAGAAACTAATTCTGAATTTATTATATGCGAGATTAATATTCAACAAAATCATTAACGATTGTTCGGTGTCTTTTATAATCCACCAGATTTCGATTGACCAGAGCATATAAACACTCTGCTCTATCGTTATCGTTCACTGTATGATGGTATCTATCTTTTAGGTGACTTCAATACTAATTTGCTAAGTATCAATTCACCTAAACCAGTAGGGCAACAAGAGGTATTAACTTCCCATGGTATTATGAGTATAGGAAATGAGCCTACTTTTTACCACAGAAATAGGTAGTCTCAACTAGATTTATTTTTATGCAATGATCCTAATCATATCCTGAAGTTTCATCAAACAGATATACCAGTACTTTCAAACCACGATATGGTTTTCGCTTCTATGGACATCGATACTACAGTTACATAGAAGTTTTCAATATCGCAACTATGATCGTATCGACATGGGCAAACAGTATGACAAATTAGAGTCTATTGATTGGGATAATTTTTATAGAATTACAAAAATAGACCTGCTGATCGAAACGTTCAATTCAATCATTTGTGACGTTCATGATCAATATGTACCCTTTCAAACAATAGTATTGAATCGCAAAAATACTCTTTGGTTCAATAGCAACATTGCGACAGCAATAATCAATCGGGATTTATCTTTTAAACAATTGAAGTTTACGTCAAATGAAACTGAACATGCATTGTATAAAAGGTTACGAAACAAAGTAAACTTATTAATAAGAAAGGCAAAAGAACAGTATTATGCTACACGTATCACCACTGGTCTACCACCAAAAGTGCTTTGGAATCGTTTGAAGAGCATTGGATTAAACAATCCATCTTCAATATCATGCAATAGTTATCAACCAGATGAAATAAATCAGTATTTTTCTAAAAACTTCAGTGACGATGATCATAATTTCAGACCGCAACGGCAAGAGTGGTCAACTTTCAATGTTAATGCAATTGACGATGTTTTAGTAGTCAACGCCATATGTGAAATCAAACCCGATGCGATTGGTCCAAAATTCATTAAAATTGGTTTGCCTCGCATAATCACACAACTAACACATAAGTTCAATGCAATCATAAACAGTTGCCAATTTCCGAAGTGCTGGAAACAAACAAAAATCATTCCAATTAAAAAGACGAGTACTTTGGACTCGATTCAGAATTTTCGACCAATTAGTCTACTCTGTGTGCTTCCTTAAGCTTTTCAATGTTTATTGAAAAAGCAATTATGCGAATATATAAAGGGTGTCCACGATGAAATTGCCACACACAAAATTGATTCGCAAAATTCGAGTTTTCATCCGATTGCCATCAAATCTTCAGGGATTGAAAAATAACTATTAAACTTCATTTTACCATTTTACTCGTATTTTATTTACAGTCCATACGCAAATGTCCGCTCCTTGGCCTTAACCCCGGCCATAAGATTCTGCACAACCTGTGGATCAACCGTTTTTTGCATGTAAACCCATACTTTCTTCTGTTCCTCGACTGTCTTCACTACCTTAGGTCGTTTAAGAAGGTGCTGCTCCATAATCGCCCAGTACTTCTCGATGGGGCGGAGCTCCGGAGTGTTGGGAGGGTTGAACATTTTCGGCACGAAATTGACCTTATTGTCCGCATACCAGGGCCGTCCATTTTCAATTCATTGAAAGCATTTTCAGTCCCCAACTGACTGACTCAAGCTTCCCTTTCAAATGAAACTCTACTGTTTCGTTTCAAATCGACAAACCTTTACTTTCATCGCAAGCGTAGTTTTCATTTCTATCTTGCTGCTTGTGCATCGCGCGTCATAAATCAGAGCCTCACCGCAGTGAGCTGATCTTTCAATTGGCAGTCTCTAATTCTAGGAGCTGATTAATTCAAATGAATGACATGGTGGCCCACATAGTTTATCTATCTTAATTTATTACCTAACAAGTTATATGCATTACTATTGCAAAAAATAGGTAAAATCCAATTTGAAACATTTTGAAAGATTTGAATTAAATCAAATGAAACGAAGTTCTTACTCTTTCATTTCACCTTTGTTGTCCGCTGCTTTCAATCAGGTAACGAAACGAATGAGTGTGGAAAGAAGAACGAAGCAACGCAGTTGTTCGTCACCATCGAGACGACACAACGAAGCTATCGTGTTTCACAAAATGTTTTCGAAAATGCACAGCCCTGCCGCATATCACTTCAGCACGTCCTTGGAGTAGTGACATGAGGCCAAATTCGGCCAGAAGATTGGTGGGACGTTGCAGCATTCAACTTTCGTCAGCATGTAGCATGTAGCTGCAACTTCCTGGCACGGGTTTTGACAGACTTGTTCTGCTTCTCGTACCTTGAACGTTGGAAGCCCAACCTTAGTTTTGGCCTTCTGGACAGGTTCTTAGCCACATCCCGAACGGAGGCGTTCGGGTTTCGGTTGAAGGCCCCAACTACGCGGTTGTGATTTTTGGTGCTGTACGGAATACTTTTTCCTTCACTTTTGGGCATCCGATCGGTGGTCAATCGTTTCTCGAACCGCTTAATCACTCGCGACACCGTGGAATTTGCGATTCCCAACGTTTTAGCGATGGAACGATGCGAGAGATCCTTGTTCTCGTGATGAATGCGCAAGATTTTATCACGCACGATCTGTTCTTTCGACTCCATTTCCGTGAGTTTTGATCACAGGACTTTAAAACTTGCAGGATGTAAATAATGCACTTTGAACTAAATCCACTCAAATTTTGATCAAATTCTACCCCACGGTTAAAAAGTTAGAGCAATTTAATAGTGTGGCAATTTCATCGTGGACACCCTTTAAATGAATATGATCTTCTAACTGACATTCAGTCAGGCTACCGATCCAGCACCAAAACTGCGACGATGAAAGTGTTTGATGATATAGGCATAGTATTGTACAAAGGAAAGCCAGTCGTTTTGGTTCTATTTGAATTTTCTAAGGCATTCGATACGATTGCATAAAATTTTGGTTTTTCTTCCAACGCAGTTAAATTGGTGTATTCATACCTTAGTTTCAAAGCACTGTAAAATACATATACATGCAGATGATGTGCAGATTCATTTCGATTGTTCTATGCACGACATTGAATCTATTTCCAGATTTATCAATGAGGATTTGTTAAGGATTTTTGATTGGTCATCAAGGAATATGCGTCATATATGAAGCTTAAATTATTCAAAAGTTTAATATTCCCTTTTTTCATAAATTGCAATTTTTTGTTGATGCAAGCATCTTGGAATACGAGAAACAAACTAAGAGTAGCCTTAAATTCTTGCATAAGAAACATCTTCAATTTGAGCAGATTTGAACATGTTTCACATTTGCAATCGGTACTGATTGGACTCTCTTTTGAAAATTTTGACAAATTAAGATGTTGCCTTCAGCTTCATAACCTTATAATTACAGAGCAACCTGGTTATCTATACTGTAGGTTAACTCTACGTAGAAATTTTCGATCTAAAAAAAATATTCTTCCACGACATCGTAGTTCTAAATACGGAAATTCCTCTTTTGTGTGTTGCCTTTTGAAACTCCTTTTCCAATGAACTGACAAATGAGTTGTCAAGAATGAGATTCAGGACGAGATGTATTGAGCACTTTAATTGAAAATTATTAGAAACATGGCACTGCTTCTGTTATATAAACAATGTACAATATATAAGACTGGAAGTCTTAGGTTACTAATTTGAATGAATAAATAAATAAAATAAAAAATAAATAAATATTTGCAAATTTATTTTTTACAAAATTTATCTGGAGTATCTTCTGAAAAGGGTCGAACTTTTTCACCCGATTTTTTTTTTTTCAAAATAATGTTATCAGAATATGGCAACTCCTACAAAAAGTATTGTATGGATGGCTTATAGATAGCTATTCGATTTGGATTTTCTTTTCTTTAATCAATTTAAGAAAATTCAATTGTTTTCTAGAGTGTGATAAAGATTAGACTCGAAAAAAATGCGACACTTTGTTTTGGGTGTAACTTTTTATCGCGTGGGTCAAAATACATGAAATTTTGGGTAATACTAGTTTAAAGTGTTATGTTCATGTTTTATCGCGATCTGTCAAGTGTTGGAGATGCATTAGAAACAAGAAGAGCTACTCCAGCAAATCTGGGGCGCCGTGATCGATAATCGCACAGTCACACAGATTGATCGGCAAAAGACTTGGAATCCACCATTCTACCGTGTCCCTTTGTTTTGAAGATGTTCCAGGAGACGAAGACCATCGAGCGGCGCATTGGAAGCAGCCGAAAACCGAAAACGGAATACTCAGAGAAGGCACGGAAAATAAGGCAGTACTTTAAAAATAACCCAAATCTTTCCACCCGAGACGTGGCCAAAAAGGTCAATTCGTCGAAGTGGTTCGTCCAGTAGACCATGAAACGGACTGAGCTACGTGTTTTCAAGGTAAGGAGGGTGCCAAACCGGACTGCCAAGCAAAACACGGTGGCCAAATTATGTGCGCGGTAGCTGTAACGTGAGTGGCTGGTCAAGCCAGGCTGTCTCGTTAAGACGACGAGATATACATCAAGGCGGACACCAAACAAATCCCCGGGCTCGTTGTTTGTTTTTGTCGGTACGGATGGAGGTTCCGGAAAAGTTACGGAAGAGAAAGATGGACAAATTCGCGAAGAAATACCAGTTGTGGCAGGTGATCTGCAAATGCGGACGTTACAGCAAGCCGTTCATTACAACCGGCACCAGAAGGGTCCTCATAGCCGTAGCGGTAAACGCGCAACTATTCAGCATAACCATGCTGAGAGTCGTGGGTTCGAATCCCGCTGTTCGAGGATCTTTTCGTAAAGGAAATTTTCTCGATTCCCAGGGCTTAGAGTATCTTCGTACCTGCCACACGATATACACATGCAAAAATGGTCAATCGGCAAAAAAAGCTCTCAGCAGTGATGGAAAGTGACGAACATTTCTTCTGAACTGGAACAAAAACAAAACCAAACGCTCCCGAGCGTCAGAGCGCTGGTTTACTCGCATCTGTCGGCTCCCGAGTAACTGAAGCTAAAAGTGATTCGCGAACCTGTTCGGAGCTGTTCAGAGTCATATTGTGCTTTTGGGAAAAATGCTGCTTCCCCTCCGAGATTTATAGTTTTCAAGGGCTTTTGACTACAAACTAGTAGTTTACTGTCGATATGATGGTTATACAATTAATGTGTCTGTCAAAACCATCATAAATCACACCTTGCTCGGTTACTCGCGAGTAAACGCTCTCGAGCTTGTGCTACTTCTTTTGACATGTTCTCCCGAGCAGACGGGTGCGGACTTACTCACACCTAGCCAGTTCCCGAGTCTGTGATGTTTGTTATACTTTGGTATACACTCGTGAGCTGCTTCGTGATGCGAACTTTTCCAACACTGGCTCTCAGTTAATAACTGTGGAAGTGCTCATAAGAACACTAATCTGAGAAGCAGGCTTTGTCCCAGTTGGGACGTAACTCCAGAAAGAAGAAGAAGAAGAACCGGCACCATAAACGGGCAGATTTATCGAGAGGAATGCATGCAGAAGCGCTTGCTGCCTTTCCTCCGCTCTCACCATGGTCCCACCTGTTCTGGCTGGATTTCGCTTCGTACCATTGCGCTAAGCCTGTAATGGATTGGTACGAAGCGAAGTGCGTTAAGGTGATTATTGAACAAAGCCAACCTTTAAATTTACAAATGCACAAGACTGGAGAATCTGACAACAGTTCGCGTTGAAAATCAATCAAATTACTGCCTTACTGGTGGTTACCAACGGGATAAATTTTTAACGCGGAGTGCTGTTTGGTTCTCAAGTCTTGTGCTCTAGAAAATTTGAGGTTCGTTCTGTAATCACCTTAATGAGGTCCCGAAGAAGGCGAACCCGACAAATACTTCAGAGCTTTGTCCGATCGAAAAGTTTTGGGTGATAATGAAAAAGAAGTTGGAGAACAAGCGGAAAAAAACATTTAAAACCGATTGAGCTTTGGAGAAAAACTGTGAGAAATTGTGTAACAAAGATGGGCAAAGCCTAGCACATGATCTCATGAGCAGTGTTAAGAGAAATGTACGAGCATTAAGCTTGGAGGAGACAATTAAATAAATAAATCGTGCTACAACATAGCTAATATATAGCTAGGGTAGGTGTACCAGTTATGGCCATAGTGGTTCCCTATTTCGCCATACGTAATAACTTGGATGTTTTAACATTTTGAAAAGTTGTTTTGTGTTTTAGCAGTAAGATATAGCTTATATCTTGATGTTAAAACATTCAAAAAAATTAAAAATGTAGAAGCTATACAAATTTTGCATATGGCCAAATAGGGAACCACTATGGCCATAACTGGTACACTTTCCCTATATATTTCCTGAAAATTTGAGAAGTATTCGATTTAAAATGAATTTCTGGTGATCATTTTTGTGTGTCTCATTTTTTCCGAGTCCGGTCCTTACTTTTGTTGCATATTTCAAGACGTTCTTTTATTATTGTTATTATTGTTCTTAACACCTTAAAATATGCAACCAATGGATTCTACTATGATGAATATGAGTCATGCTTAATAAAAAATCGCACATAAAATTCTTTTGATCTTTGCTATGGCAAATCAATCACAATTTTTAATGACAAATCGCGATTTATTGCTCTGGTTCATGAGCCAGTTTCCAGAGGGCAGTGGCCAATCAATCGGCGTTGTGAAACGTAGCTTGCAACACATCTCTCTTAGTGAATTTTCAAATCAAGTTTTGAAAGGATGGTTCAAGCGCTATTGAACAACTTGAACACATTCCGAGTTGTTCCAGATCGGTCACCGTATTTGTAGTTCTGAAATAGAGCGTTTAATATGTCAATTTTTTTAAATTTGCAAACCAAGGCATTGAATTATTTCTCGAAGTAATAGGTAAAAACGATATGAAAGATTTCCAACAAAAAATTTGGCGAAATTTTGGGTATCAGTTTGAACATTTGGCAGGAATTTTCTTTTGTGATATTTGAAAAAAAAAGTGTAACAATTAATAAAACAAGAATTTCCGCTCCTCCTTGATTTTTATTCAACCTAGATTTCAGTAAAATAGATTTGTGCCTAAAAAAAGAGATTCAATTGCTATAACGAAGATCAAAAGATTTTCAAATCTAATTTATCTCTAATGCTATAAATACCGTAAAACGGGGTATCTTTGATAGTTTTTTTCGAAGAAAACTTGAATATTTATGCATGATGTTTCAAAGAATTTTAATTCATATTTTTAAAACAAGTACTGGTATCCTAACTATCGATTCCAGTTGATAGATTTCCAAAAGATTTATTCTTAATGGATATATAATTTTTCATATAATCGAAAGTCGGTTTTCTGTTTTGGGGTAACTTTGATAATGGAGCATCACTCGAACAAAATTGAATGAATTACAGAACATTTGTAGGGCATTGCATATCTTTAGGCGTTTAACGCTATATGGAAATTTCTGACTTAGATTACAAAAATGGCCCCAGTTTGTAAAAATAGTATTCGCTAAGAGTTTTGAGACCGAATTCGAGTTCTACTATAACTAGGCTGTCAAGTATAAGTGACGAATTCATTATGACTTCATCAAATAGTGATAGTAGAACAGATTGTTTGAGAGCATTTCAAAATTGCTAAAATCTTAAAAATTTTCCATATTTGCATATAAATCCTCAAATGTACTTGATTCCAACGGAAATAGCTTTAACGTGAAGTGTCATACTAATACTCTTTACTTTTGCATTCGTTTTGCTTAACAGATTAATAGGAACTTTGTTATTTCGTTTAGTATGTTGAGAGTCTCGCATTATCAAAGTTACCCGCATTATCAAAGTTACCCCGTTTTACGGTACTTATCGTTATCTTGAATACAGCCCGTTTGTTGCATACTTCAAGGTGTGTAGTGTATACTTTCGGGCATTTAACCGGAGACGAATAGAGACGTAGTAGTCGGATTCAGAGTGGGAACCACTTCTAGTACTGCAAATTGTCATTGAATGATTAATTATTAGTCAATAAGTTTGAATTTAATCAATTATTATTAGTTAATAAGGGGTCATCCAAATATGACATCCATCATTTGGGAGAGGGGGGTAAATCGATTACCTGGAGAGGGTAAATTTATTCCCCCGAGAGGGTAAATCAATTTTCCCGAGATGGCAAATCAGTTCCCATGAGAGAGTAAATCGATTACCGGGAGAGGGTAAATTAATTCCCCCGAGAGGGTAATTAATGTCCTCTTAAAGAGTAGATCACATCCGCTGAGAGAGTTAATAAATTACCTGGAGAGGATAAATCAATTCCCCCGAGAGGGTAAATTAATTCCCCCGAGATGGTAAATTACTTCCCCTGAGAGGATAAATCAATTCCCCCGAGAGGATTAATCAATTCCCGTGAGAGAGTAAATGGATTACCTGGAGAGAGTAAATCAATTCCCTCGAGAGGGTAAATCACTTCCCCCGAGAGGGTTAATCAATTTCCCTGAGAGAGTAAATCGATGACCCCGAGAGGATAAATCAACTCAACCGAGAGGGTAAATTTATTCAACTGATAGGGTTATCAACTCCCACGGGAGGGTAAATTAATTTCCCGAGATGGTAAATCAGTTCTCATGAGAGAGTTAATCGATTACCTGGAGAGAGTAAATCAATTCCCCCTAGAGGGTAAATCTGTTCCGCTGAGAGAGTAAATCGATTACCACGAGAGGATATATAAATTTTCCCGAGAAGAAAAATCAATTCCCATGAGAGAATAAATCGATTACCACGAAAGGGTAAATCAATTCTCCCGAGAAGATAAATCAATTCCCCCAACTGGATTAATAAGTTCGCTTGAGAGAGTAAATCAATTATCTGGAGAGGGTAAATCAATTCCCTCGAGAGGGGAATCGATTTATCCCCCGAGAGGATAAATAAATCCGAGAGGGTAAACTAATTCCACTGAGAGAAATGAGGAATGAGGAATGAGTGATGATGATGATGATGATGATGCTATAAATTTATTTTTATGAAATGATATTAGAAGAAACGGTCTCATTATTATAAGAGTAGATCAAGAGGATAATGCAGAGGTTGAGAAGGGTACTAGATACTATATCAAATAAGTGGATGGGAATATAGTTTCAGTATTAAACTAAACAAACAAAAAGAGACATTGTTTCGAGATGAAGTTGCGCTGGAATTGCTTCTGTTGCAATTCGGCTGATCGAGCCAGTAGCTTTACATTGTCGGTTTCTCTTTCCAGACACTACAACCACTTGACACGATTCTAGATTTCACCACCTACGATATGTTTTGTTACCAACACAGATTGTCGTTAATTGATCATCATGCGGAACGGAACGAAATGTAAATAAAAAAACGACGACATCACAAGAAGTTGTCGAACTATTCAATTTTTTTTTGTTATTACAAAAAGAGATGTGTCCTACAATATGTTTTATGTAAAATATAAATCATGAAGGAAAAGCACTAATATTCGACCTACAAGAATTCTGTGCCAATTTTCGGATTTTCGTACAAAGTATGCAAAAATCCTATGAATGAGTCGAAAAATAATACTTAATACTTCGACACTTGAAGTGTCGAACCACTCACACACCATGAAAAAATCTTAGATTTACACGTAACGTAATACTAGCCTCAATCATGCAAAGCCATTTCTCATGTATTATTCAATGATAAAACCTATAAACACATCTATAATATACAACATTGTTACCAAAATCCTTAATATTGAACGCGAAACGTCTTCTCTCGAAGAATGTTGCATGCAAAACGGCTCGGTTTACATGATTTTCACGCTGAAAATTCAATCATAAATAATGCACTTGACATGACAAGCCGTCGATCCATCCATGTGCATTATTTATGACAGAATTTTCAGCATAGAATCATGTAAACAGAACATTCTTGTTTGGAATCTCACTTTCAAGATACAAGAGAGCATGCAATATTGGCGAATTTGGATATAATATCATGAAATGTTTCAGTTTCACTCAAGATTGCAAGCATTTCCGAATGCAATGAGACATTTTATTAGTTGCAACTCCTTTTAAATGATTATCATAAAAAATTACGTGCCATGTAAATTAGAGAAGTTTTTGCTATGCATTATTTAATGAACAAATAAATAAATGCAACATTCATGTCGTTTTTATGATAAAGATGTGAAATAGAAACATGAAACGAGCTCACCAATTAATGGTCCATCGTATACAGGAGAGCTCCAAAGCACTTCAATCATTTTTATAGCGGCAGAATATTGTTTGACCTTTTAATCTCGAAATTTTATATCAAAATGTTGGGCGTTTTCCAAAAATTGTTGAAAGTATATGTAAGTTTGATAATAAAATGCACAATTTGCGAAATTCTATTTGAAAGGCCGCAAATCTACCTCGGCACCGGGCCTCCAAAACTCTAGTACGCCACTGATCCATGCGAGGAAAAATGTTCGGGAAAGACTCCGGAACAATCGGGAAATTGGGACAAGACTAATGTGTAATATGGATCAGTGCACGAGTTCACTATTTTGACATTTGAGCGGTGCCAAATTCACTAGTTGCCATGGTCACGTAAATAACACGGCACCGCTAAAACGTCAACGAGTGAACTCGTGCATTGATCCATTGTGTAGAGGATTACATAACGTTTAACAGCAGCCTTCTTGATGACAACGCGAATTTTGCCGGACTACTAGTTTCATAGAAATGATGAAAATATTAATATGAGTTCAGTGTTCTTCCTTTCAAATGAAAAGCAACATAATCGCCAAATGGATTAATCATGATTCACGACATATCCTTGGGGAAATCCTTTATGCACACGTGTTTGTGTTCATGTTTCGTAATGCTGGGGATTTTCGTTGTCCGATTAGGTAAGCTATCCCCGACAGCAATTCTACCGGATTGGAACAGACCCTCCCATACTAGGGGAAGGATTTTTTCCTCTTTGCGTGCTCCCAGCAAAGTTATGTATCGATATGGTCCCAAAAGAATAAATACTTCGAAACGCTTCTAATCCACTTGGAAGTCAGAAGTGCTCTCTGGTGGATTGGGAATTTAATTTGCTTGAAATGCTTTGCTGGTTGACGCAATAGAAGTAATATTACTAATATGATATTTTCCATAACGCCCTCCTGCAACCCAGGCCGCGATTCAATTTATATTTATTTTCTCTTCACGCAAAAATTAGCTGCCTTCAAAAGAGCACCCTTCATTCTTCTGACAATGAAGCCAGCCACCCGATCCACTTGACCTTGCCCAAGCGTTTCCTGTTTTTTTTCCTGAGCGCTCCACATGGAAAACATCCATCCCTCCAGACGTGAAGCGGAGGAAAAGCAGTGAAGCTGCTGCCTAGGAGATTGTTTACGAGAGATATTACGTCGTTGTAGGCATAATTGTCCCATGTTTCATAATATGCGGTCGAGAAAAACGCGTTTAAAGGTTTAAACACATTTATGTCTTGTAGGAGATAAGTACTTTTATTCGACCTACAGGAATTTTGTGCCAATTTAAGGATTATGCAGTATCATAATACTCATTACGTAGCTGATATCAGTTGCGTAATGACTATTTTGCAATTTCTCATCGTAATAGGCTGTTTTTCATCACGCCAATATGTCATGGAACGGTCTAATTTCCTGCACTGACGTATGCAGTGCGGGAATGGTCATTGCGAAACTAAAACCAGTGCTGTAATGATTCATTACGCAACGCTTTCTCATTACGCAACTGCTAAGAATGTGTAATATGTGTAAGAATTTTTTTTCAAATGTTCATTTTTCGAAGCTTGTTGCACGAATGTTCTTATCAAGGCTAAGTTACCATCAAAAACAAATAGGCTTATCATTTCTGTGAATATTAGCCGTTATATTCTAGTGACACTATAAGAAAAATCTCTTTTTGTTCCCACTATTGCCATAATTGGTACTTTATCCATAATTATTACTTCTACCCTATGTGTGCTACAATATGTATTATGTAAAATATGAATCATAGTACGCCGACACTCAAAGTGTCGAACCACTCATTATTTAATGAACAAATACATTAATGCAACATTCATGTCATTTCTACGGTAGAATTGTGAAATAGAAGCATGAAACGAGCTCACTAATTGATGGTCCATCGTTTACAGGGGAATTCTAAAGCACTTCAATTTCGTCACCAACATATTGTTTGACCTTTCAACCCCGAAATTTTATGTTAAAATTTTGGACGTTTTCGAAAAAAATGTTGAAGGTACATGTAAGTTTGGTAATAAAAGGCACATTTTGGAAACTTCTATTTGAAAGGCCCCAAATCTACCTCCGCACAGGGCCTTCAAAACTCTAGTACGCCACTGATTCATGCGAGGAAAAATGTTCGGGAAAGTCTCCGAAACAATCGAGAAATCGGGAGAAGACTTATGTGTCATTTTGTGTGGAGGATTACATAACGTTTTACAGCAGCCTATTTGATGACGAAGTTTTCCGGGACTACTCGTTTAATATAAAAGATGAAAATATCAAATCAAATGACTGGTTACACTAAATGCACGGCTACGAAGCCTACATATTAACATGGGACAATAAAGCGTATACTGCATCTCTTGCTCTAAATACCTATCAAGAAAAAGAAAGCAAGAAAAAACAGAGCGCAAAACTCATCCGACGTCGAGCAACCGCAACGGCTTTTCCATCATGGCCAACCGAGATGCACCACCGGCGTCATCTCTTTGTGGTGGTGTCCGATGGGTAAGGTTGGGAGTGGCGCGAGAAATGTCCGAGGAAAGGTAATTTAATTTTTCCACTGTTTCGTTTTTGCTCCGGAGGAAATCTTGTTTGTGTGTTGCCGGTTAGAGGGTCTCCTCCAGCCAAGCAAGGCATATTCGTTTTTGCTGAGGATGAATCCGGGAACTGCGCTTGCATAAGTTTACAGGAATTTTGTGGCTAATGGGGAAAAAAATCATATCTGATGGTGTTTTTGCACGGTTAAGCAAAAAAGAAGTTTAAAATTGTCATGGCATGCTCCAGATTTTTTTAACCTTATTTATACAAATTCATCGGTCATACCTCATTTTATTTGGAGACACGCAAATTGAAAACTGAATCTACTGAAAACTTCCAACAATTTAATGCAAAAATGAAGCCGACTTTTTTTGGGATTTTTACAGTAATTCCTGCTTTTATGATTTAGGATATCCTAAAAAATAGCTCTAGGCTACTTTGTACGTGTTTTCTTTTTAAATTATTATTTTATCAATAATATCGCGAAAACATGAAAAAAAACATGAAATTCCTTCTTGTTACTTTCAAGAATCATAAAATTAATCTGTTGAAATATGTACCAGATAGTTTCCTAGAACTTCTTCAAGGACGTGCTTTGAAAAATTTTTAGCAGTTCCAAGAACTTGATGAATGGGTCTTTTTAAAATATTGATATTCCTCCAAAAGATTAACCTAACAATATCTCTGAGTAGGGGGGCCTGTAGCCTTGAGGTTACGCTTTCGCTTCATAAGCGGAAGGTCATGGGTTCGATTCCCAGCCCCTCCACAAAAAACCCGTCCAGCCACCAGAAGACGCCTCACGGAGGACCGTGCTTTGGAGAGCACATCCATCCTCCGTCAGTATCAGATGGTGACTGAGACAAACTGACCCTCTTCGAAGGCAGCTAGCCTCACTAACAACAGAGCTCTCTCCTACCTGCTCGGTGTGAGAGAAAGAGTAGGAGAGAGTGAAAGAAGATGTAAATATAGATAAGTTGAAAATAGATCGTATCGGTAAAGAAGCTACAGATCACCTGATTCCGGCACAGTATTGGCCACGAGCACGAAGTGCCTCAAAAAAAAAAAAAAATATCTCTGAGCAACCGAAGTACCCAAAACTTCAAATAATAGAGAAGGACCACCTATGACTACAGAAAAATTGTTAAAAAATGCTTTTCCTGATAGTTTGTTGTAGCCTCAAAATCTATTGTTTTTTGGAAGCTTCTGCTTAAGAATGAGTTATTCTGTGTTAGTATTATTTTCGGAATATTCTTTAATGCCGTTGTTCTCGTTGAAAATGCTATGCCAAATAAACAAATTAATTAGAGGATTCAATTTATTGTGAACAACATCATTTGACGGATCATATTCTATCACTTCTCGAAGGTTTGCAAAAAGATAACTGTCGAATCAAAATTTACCCTTACTAAAACTGTGCTAAATGCAATCATGTCACAGATAAACTTAGCGCTGTTCGCTGGTGAATTGAATTGGTTTTTGATTGCCGCAAAGAAAAAGATCGCTATCGAAAGGGAAAACAATTTTTCCCCCTTTGAAATGGCATCTCTACTCAACTGGGTAATCTGACAAATGTCAATAGGTAATTTGTTCTCTTGGACCGGATACGGAAAAGCCGGATGCAAGACGAATTTGCACTAGGATCCTGAACTTTAAGTGCCAAACGGTTGCAAATTCACAGACCAATGAGAGCTTAACTTCGATCTGAAACTATGTATCCTGGTGGAGAACTGAATACCTCAGTATTACACGAGTTATTTTACTACAGGTCCAGCGACTGCAGAAACGTGGAATTTGTTCTGAATAGTTATTTATTTTCATTAACATTATGTCCGTGACTCTCAGCCCGTGGCTGGTTCAAATATGGCTTTCTGTAAGTAAACTGTTGATGCGTTAAGCATTTGCCTCAGTTGAATGATTAACCTCCATTAGTATTACCGTTTTGATTCATATTACGGACACTTAAGGCCTCAGTGAAGTGTTACTCATCTAAAAGCATGTAAAATAAATCAGTTTGTATGATTCCTTTGCGTCATCGAGCCTTGAAAACCCTTAGCTTTCGAATGGTGAGTGAAGATTTAGATTCCGCAACATGAATAATTTTAAATAAATGAAAATGTGTGGACTTCCCATGATTCTTATTCCGGACGCTTCCTTACTTTTGCCTTGATTTCCGGACACTTTGATTCCAATTCCGGACAGCTCATGAAAATCATAAATAGGGAAGTGAAATAATCGATTTAAATCGCCAAACCACTAAACAGGCATCTAAGGCAGTTGGGCATTGTAAATTTTCATAGATATTTATGAAAAATGATTATTAAAACAAGGTTCGAAATTGCGAACTTTTGAACGGCAAAAATTGAAACATTTCGTGTGAAATGTTTCCCATACGAAGAAGAGTGTCCGGAATTAAAAGCTGTCCGTAATATGAATCAAAACGGTATCAATATGTTAAAAAATTGCTAAATTCAGCCTCAATAATCCCGAAAATTCTTCAAAATTTCGAGCCGGAAAAACAGATTTTGGCACAAATTATTGCTGTTTACAGCGCGATGCAGTGGCTAGAGCTGTGGACAACAAAATCATAATTATCAAATGAGGAATATTTCATATGAAAAGTTTCAAAGCTTAACCCTCTAATACCCAACCCCGCCTTAAGACGGGGTACACTTTGGAATTCTGTGTATTTTTCCGTAGCTCGGAAATCAAAATAATTTTATTTGTGGCTTAAAACTTGACTCATAACATGCATATAAGAATAGTTTTTTATGACTTTTAAAACTTTTTTGTATTTTTGAAAATTGTTTGAAAAATCGTATTCTTATAAAACCTACAAATGCTTAGGGTTTATTCAACGAGTAATAAAAAAAATCGTACCTTTTATATTTTTCTAGTATTACTCTATAACAGAAGAAGAGCTTGGTGGTATCAGAACAATTTCAAACCTGTTTTCCGTTAATTACACGGAAAATAAAAATATTTAAAATTTATTATTTTTAAAAGTACCGTAAAAACCATAATTTTTGATCATAAATCTTCGAGCTGTTTTTAATCCCTGGGCTTGGGATTATATTTTCCAGGGAGCGATGAATTTTGATAATTGATCGCTGTTGTTAGTAGTTTTGATTAGATGTTGGGTAAATTTCAAAGCAATGGCAACCTTTTTATTACAAAATTTAGATTTTATCTTCTGACCTAAAGATTCTGGTTAAACTACTGTACTATGCAGTTGGGCTGCACTACGCTATCACTCATCAAAATTACTTTCACTTCGGGAAAATATAATTTCAAACTGGCGAGAAGATTACAAACTGAGGGTGGGTTAGGAGCACAGTCAGACCCTTGAATGTGCAATGTGGGGTAGTAATTGGGAATGCCATTGACGGTTTGTAATCTTCTACGAGGTTTTCGAAAACCAACAGGGCGCGTGCACCGGGTTGCGGATAGGAGCAAAGGGAGATCAATAGCATCTACCTAAAATAATAGAGCAAAAAGCCGTTCCATGATTAGGTAATGTTAAGCGATCTTCTATGGTGTTCTAGTACTATAAAATTCTTCACTCACTGGGAATTCTGGCCTTGATAATATCAATAGTGATAAAAACATAAAATAATACCTAATACTTAATAAGTACAATGTAGCTTTAATGTAGTAATAAATGAAATAAAATCAATTTTCTATACTTGACAAGGTTTTGAAGACAATCAATGAGTGAAAGAACTACCTATTAGAAAAGTCACATCAGCTAAGTCTATACATATACAAATGTTGGTCATAGGGTCATGGCGAGCATTCGATATGTATGTCTATGACTGATTCTGATCTAATAGGGGCACTAGAAGACCACGCGGACAATTTCGAAACAAATTATTTTTATACATCGGTCTTACGTTCCGAAAGGCTCAGCTATGCTGCAAAGTAATTTTATAAGTTATTTTTTATTTTCATTACTGCTGTTTAATTGTTTATAATTCTAACAAAACTACATAATTAACTCATTACTAATCACTGTTCCTATATTCTCTTTTTCTCTCCTTCTTATCTGTTGCATGATTATGAGCATCACTAATATAATGCATGAGCATGCACAATAAGAATAATTTCAGGATTGAAAGCAGTACATGGATACCTGGATAGAATAGCTTCGAAAAGGGCGCTCAAAATATAATATTTCTGGTCAGGGAAGTATTTCATCAAGGGTATGTAAAATTTTTCCATTATTAACACCTAGATCACACAAACAAATGAACTAATATCAAATATTTTTTAAATATTTTTATATAAATCAGCATCGTCAATCAGTGTAAAAACAGATAAAGTTTGTAAAGTTATCACCATCGATTAAATTGCGCTCTGTATAGTAATGTTCATTCAGTATCAAAATCTCCTAAAGCGTCGCATTGTGCCATCAGCAGCCCTTAGCATCACTCTCATATTGTTATTATTTTGTTGTTTATAAAATTTCTAGAAAGCGATCAGCATATTCTTTCTTACTTGTACAATGGCCGATCTATTTGGAATTTTAATAAGTCAAATCAAACTTCAAAACTCAAATTAAATTGCTTTCAGCACATTTACATTTTGCAGCATTAATCGCATTACTGTGTCAAGTCTTCTCCATTCCCTATACCCTACCCCAACCCTTCTTATCCTTTCCGATGGTGTTCAAGTGGTCCGCATAGACTATTACGGCCATTACCTATCCCTTACCCCGGCTTTGGACTGACTTGCGCTCTCATTGCCCCACCAAACGCTGCAAAATGAAAATGAAATGAAAATGAAATAAATCTTCGAGCTGTTTTTAATAAAGATAATAATAATGATCTTCAAGCTGTTAAGTAGAATACCTATAAGTAGACGAAAAAACGAATTTAGTACTATACCACTCTAGTGGAATTAAAAGGTATAGTACTAAATTCGGTTATTTCATCTACTTCTTGAATTTTTATTATTGCCTAAAATGAGTAACTAGAAGAGGCTTCAAGAAAAAATGAAGAAGGATAGGGATGCTCAAAAATAAAAATTAAAAAAATCAAAAACCAAAGTTCACAGATTTGCGAATAAAAATTGCCCCTAATGTTCTTGATTGGCTACTAGATTGAAAATTTGTCATAGGTCAACCTCAGAGGAATAATTTCATTTGAAATGTTTCTTTGCTATTTTTACGCAGATTATTATTTACGCAGCTTTAAGTGAATACCCCTATTATTATTATTATTTTATAAGCTTTAACGTTGGCGTCTTTGGTGGAAATGTTTAGGCGGTTGAAATCAACCTCCCACGTTTTTTTTTTTCAAATAATTTGTGCATTTTAAGATTCTGCTAGGGTAAATGATGGCTTCGGCACCCTGAGGGTATTTTCGGCAGCACTAACTTATCGTCCTTGTATCAATTTATCTACGGAACAAGAGTTAACTTCGCTGTACTCAACATATTCTTCGAACTATAATCTTTCATGTAAATCACATCTTTCAAAAAAATATTTTATAACACGGGTTTTATCGTTAAATGAAATTAATGCTTACGAAATTATCGTCATTCGTGAGCTGCCGAATAAAACAACACAAGAACAGCTTACAAAAACTTACCGCTTTAAAATGTCCAATTCTCCGCTCCAATGCCGTTTCACAATTGCTACGCACCGATCATTTATGCACTATTGAACTTTTGATTTGTATATAAAGCACTCAAAAATACTTAATTTTTATGCTTTAAATCACAAATTAAAATTAATGCACTTTGATTTCCTCGGCAATCACTTTTTATTACGGGAACAGGTTGCCAGAAAACTATATTCAATTGCGGTGTATTTATTATTCACGATTTAAATTCACCAAAAAAATTGAACACAACTTATTAATTGATTGGAATTAGGCAACAAAGCATGCATTGGTAACAATTGAGCCTTTTAATACTTTCTTATTTGAAGATTGTAGTGCATAATCTTCAATATACTGAGAAACATCTATATAAATAAAAATGGAATGATGTTTGTATGTCACGAAATGACTTGAGAATGGGCTATCGGATTTTGAAATTTTTCATTAAGATATGATCCTGAAGTGTTCCGACGTTTTTGTGTGTAAAAGAAACTCAGGGTGTTCACCGGGAAAGGTAGCAAAAACGGGAGTGAACGAAGCTGCCAGTTTTGTATGGGGCGTTTCATGACGTTTCTCAGCAGCCTACTTGATGGCAAGACGAAGTTTGCCGGGACCACTAGTATAAAATATACGTCTTCTAATAGTTGAACTATATTGGCAACACTCCTGTTGTTTTACAGGCAATCAGAACATGATGTTTTTGTGTCAAGTCATAAGTGAATTGATTTGCAAAGGGCCTATTCTGATATTCTCATACACTGAGAATAATAGGAACGCAAATAAATTTTACTGGCAAAGTTTGGATTTTTCCGAATCCGAAAAAATCGTGGAACATCGCAATCGGTATTTTTTTATGTTACCATTCATTCTCTCGGTAATAACTTGATGATAGAGCGTTCAAGAGCAGCAACCTTCACAGACCACAACCATATCGAGCCATTCAGCGTGTCAGTTCAATTCACGGTGAAATTATTTGCCTTTCGAATTTAAAGAAATTTGAAAACAAATGTCGTTGGGGGTGAGATTTGGCCAAAAATGCGTAAGTCCTCATTTATTTTTCAACAAATTTTGCAAATTGACTTCATGTGTTCGGCTTAATATGAGACTACATTGCAAATTCTGAACAAATAATTGAAATTTGATTATTTTCCTTTAAATTGGAGACGTAAAATTGGCCCAAATTCACCCCTTCGAGGAAGTGACATTGGTCCAAACAAACTTCACTCAGAAAATTGAACTATCGATAAACATAGGAAACCCTTATGAAGATTCGCCACAAGAAAAAGGATTGAAATTCATAAATTTACGTTATAAATCCTAATTTGAAAACAAAAATATATTTCACGGCAACCTGGACAGCCTTCAATTTTTTCCCTCTCATTTACCATTATCACGTCTATCTTTTGATACTATGGGTAGTGATAGGGATACTATCACTTCTTGAAAAAATATGGATAGAAGATAGACTATATTACCTCTATCACACTATCTGCAAAATTTTATATCTATCCCTATCTATCCTATCATTGATACAAAAACTGAAACCATATCTTACGCATAATGGGAAAAAGCTAATAGAAATAACTCAAGGTATGTTCTCATGGATATTTTCGGAACGGACACGATGAGGGAATAACGGAAATCGATATCCAACGCCATTTTGAAATCTAAGATGGCGGCCTCCGGTTTTGTAAAATAATTGAAAACCAATGCAATATGGGTATTTTAGGAACGGGCACGATGAGGGGATGACCCCAGTCAACATTTCGGTTGGTATATTTTTTGCTTTACATCATTATATATGAATCAAATCACTCGTATAAAATGCATGAAAACGCTATATACACACCAAAGTGGAGGCCATATACGCACTTCGCACGACTTTTCCAGACTTTCCATGGTCAGCAATACGATGTCACAAAATTCCGATAAAAATAAAAAAAAAAAAGTTTCCAATGAGACTCGAACACCGGACCTTTAAGTCCCTAAACCGGTACCATACCACTACACCACAGACCGCTTCATGAATAAGATGTGATTATTTGCCAACATGAAAGGAAGTTTGCTATACAGCACACACGCTTTGTTGTTCTTTGAAGCCCACCGCCAGAAGATACCGACCTCGGGTGGCAAATTTTGCTAAGTTATTGCGATTTCATTTGATGCTAATCTGCATTGATATATGATCTGTCAGTTTATACAACTTGATGCGATTCTAGATTATACTATTTACGGCATGGTTTGTTGTCAACAAAGTTTGTCGACAATGAATCGTAGTGGAGAATTATATACAATTTGTGTTAACATTTATTCGTTTTGATTCGACATATTGTGCGATTCTGATTTTTGACGTATGAATATGAGATTTTTGGCACACATCCTTATACGATACGTGGTTCACTGGGACGGAAATCGATATCCGACGCCATTTTGAAATCCAAGATGGCGGCTTCCAGTTAAGAAAAATCGTTGAAAACTCATGCAAAATGCGTATTTTCAGAACGGGAGCGACGAGGGGATGACGGAAATCGATGTGCGACGCCATTTTGAAATCTAAGATGGAGGGCTCCAGTTTGGTAAAATCATTTAAAAAAAAAACAATGTAATATGGGCATAGATTTCGTCATCCCCTCGTCGTGCCCGTTCCGAAAATACCCATATTGCATGGGTTTTCAATGATTTTATCAAACTGGAGGCCACCATCTTGGATATCAAAATGGCGTCGGATATCGATTTTCGTTGTCCCCTCGTCGCGTCCGTTCCGAAAATACCCTTATTGCATGGGTTTTGAACAATTTTCCTTCCTCCCCTTGTCGTGCTTGTTTCGAAAATACCCATATTGCATGGGTTTTCAACAATTTTCCTTGACTGGATGCCACCATCTTGGATTTCAAAATGGCGTCGGACATCGATTTCCGTCATCCCCTCGTCGCGCCCGTTCTGAAAATACCCATATTGCATGGGTTTTCAATGATTTTACTGATCCGGAGACCGTCATCTTGGATTTCAAAATGGCGTCGCACATCGATTTCCGTCATCCCCTTGTCGCGCCCGTTCCGAAAATACCCATATTGCATGGGTTTTGAACAATTTTCCTTGACCAGAGGCCGCAATCTTGGATTTTAAAATGGCGTCGGATATCGATGTTCGTCATCTCCTTGTCGTGCTTGTTCCAAAAATATCCATATTGCATGGGTTTTCAGCAATTTTCCTTGAACGGATGCCGCCATCTTTGATCTTTGATCTTTGAACATCAATTTTCGTCATTCCCTCGTCGCGCCCGTTCTGAAAATACCCATTCTGCAAGGGTTTCCAACAATTCTTACACTCTTGAAGCCGCCACCTTGGATTGCTAAACATGGAATTTAGTTAATTTTCTATATCCATCGTCCAACAATTTTTATTCTATAATATTATCAATTGATAAAGATAGAACCTCCATCATTGTCATTTGAAAGTATCATCATCATCATGAGTTTTTTTTTTGGGATAGGGATACTATCACTCTATCGTCTATCTCTGATAGAAACCATTCTCTCAGTGATACTATCAGGATAGACAAGAAGTGATAGTATCATCTGGCTGAACTGATAGTACAGTTGTCTATCAGATAGATAATAGTATCATCGTTTATCTGATAATGTTGATGCCTTACCCTGGAATCGAACCTAGAACCTTGCGATCGATAGGCTCGTGCGCACTCCCCTCGTCTACCGACGCTTTGATGTGGAGTGATGCTAAAACGATACATAAAGCTTTCGTATTGCAATAATCGTTCCATCTTTCTTAAGGCAAGATGTATGAATTTCTATAGCAAAGATCGCCGCGTGTAGAATTGATACGCAATAAGGGACTGTCCATTAATTACGTAAGGGTTTATGGGGGGAGGGGGGGTCTTAGATTTCTTACGCGCCATACAATTTATTTTTAATTTTCATACAAAAAATCTTACCATGGGGGGAGGGGGGGTTGAAAACCCCCGAAAATTGTCTTACGTAATTAATGGATCGCCCCTAAGAACAAATCAAGAGAATCGTGTTTGACCATTCCCCCCTCCGCAACGGTCTTTGTACACGAATAAAAATCTGATCCCCACACCATGATTTACAAATCATGAAATTCATAAATTGATTAGGTCATAATATCAGGATCACAAATCATGGTTCCTGGAGTCATAATCATGATTCCTCATAAGCGTAACATCCAGTGTGAAAACACTAAGCAGCGCACTTTGCTTCATCTCATTCGTATCGATCACTCCAAATTCAAAATGACGAAGTGGTTGAGTGGTAGAGTACGTGGCTCACAATTGGAAGGTTCTTGGCTCGAAACTCAATGTTTGATATTTATAACTTTTTTTTTATTTTGTCGATCATAAACGGATGCGCGACTCAGCATTTTTGGCATTTGAATCATGATTCCGAGCAATCAGCTACAAAAACCTTACGCGTGTGTTGCGTTACGGCAATCTGACTCATGATATCATGAGTCCAAATCATGGTGTATTTTCATAAGACGAAAACACGCTGGAATCATGATATCATGAGTCATAATCTTGTTTTTGGATTCTGATTTCTACCCGTGTATGAAAAAATAAATTTAGTGTTTGAGCCGCAGCGTTTGAGCCTACTCCCCCTCCTCCTAGAGCGTTACGTAATTTGTGGACGGCGCCTTAGTCTGCACAAATTTAGTGGCGTTGTGTATTCAATATGACTCTCAGCTATTCTATTTATAACTGCAGTTGCATGCAATGCTGTTCTCAGTGTAGTCTGTATTTTACTGCATTGGCCCTTTCAACGGGTAGACTATCATGAGTGACATTTAAATTCAGGCATTGTCAACAAATACGAAAAGTAACCAATACATAATCTAGTTTTTGTAAAGTTTTGGATTGCCGAAGTGAACATTTTTGTTGCCGACAAAAGGAATTGTATTGCCGATAAAGGAACAAGTGCCTCGTGACTTTGGTGAGGAAAAATAGATGATTTAGAGAACAAAATAGTGTTTTGTGCTTAATAATTACTAAATAAAGAGTGCTCAAGTGCAGTTCAGGTGTATCCTGCTAATTGTTGTGCTTCATTGTTCTGTATAATTGTGTTCTACAAAGTTCAGCTGCTTAGGCTGCCGACAATACGTAAGTTCCCCTATCTACTTTACTGATTTATTGATTCCTTTTGCAGAATTGTTAAGGCGGGTCTATTTTATTCTATTGTGATCAAACTGATTTATCTAGTGGATACCCTAATTTTCTTTCAACTAACTTGCTTATCTAATGGTCAGTTCAGATGGCCAAGATCTGCATAAAATTGGAAACTAGTGGCTAATTGTTCAGACATTCTGGAAGGAACAATTTTGATTCAAATTATGTTCATTTTTTTGTGGACAAACAAGATGTTATAAGCAGTGCTGGGAATGGTAATAGTAGTAGGCTTGAATTTCGAGAAAGTCACGTGGCTCTTCCCAGTATCGTAGTTCAAAAACGTGAATCTCATCAAGTAATCTATCTTGGGCGCGTGAGTTTTCTAAATTATTAGTGTCATTGATGGCTCTAAATAGGAACGGTAAATGCAGCAGGAAATAGAACATTTTTTCTACAGTAATTTTGGGTTGCCCTTAGCAACGAATGTTTTGCTATTTTCAAGGCTTTTCGTCTACACTGGCTCCGCTGTTTGTGATTTGCTTTGCTTGGCTACTGTAGAGTGAATTTCAAGATTTTTCCCAACCCTGGTTATGAGTGGATTTGATCTTTTATTGCTATTATTTTTTTGTGGATTTCAATTCAATTCCAACAAACAAATATAGTTACAATCCAAAGAAACCGTGACAGGAATTCAATCAACTTATTCATGGTTCAACTTAACACTGAGGGCGTATTCATAAGTGATACGGAGCTGTGCTTCAAATCCCATTCTTGTCAGTTCTAGCATTTTTTTTTTCTTTACTAGTCAGCTGGCTGTTTTGTATTTAATACGTTTCATGTATTTTTTGGCGTTAGTTCTATTTAAAAGCTTACAGATTGTTTGGAAGAGTTTAATAGATGATGTAAATTTGTCTGAGACAGATGGTTACGAATAACTTTTACCCTTTATTATGCATATTAGAGTGGTTCAAAAAATCGTTTTTGCTCCACACCGCTCATTCGATTCTAGTTCAAATTCTAATTACTGGGGTGTCCGATTTAAAAACGGTCTTTGGCAAAGTTGTAGCTGCTTATTGTATCTTACAGTATCAACGTAGTTTTAATCCCCAAGAGCACATGGGCAAACACTATGACCGATTGAATGAATTGGTTGCTTTTCTCATAGTAATTCCCATATAAACTTTGAAGGGCTTATGCAGTCTCAGTTTTCATCCAAATGAGCTCAAATTTTGAGAGGACACTCAGAATTTGATCTAGAATCGAATGAGCGGTGTGGAGCACAAACGATTTTTTGAACCACACTATTGCATATGTATTGCGCTCGTCGCTCATTATGCTTATTATGATCGATATAACTTCAACATGAGGAAGAATTACCTTTGTTTCACCCCAAAAGAAAACAAAACACGTATACAGTAAAGTGCGTTAATATTCCTAGCAAAACTATTTCCAATTATATTTTATATATCCTTGTTGTCAAACGATCGTTCCGTTTCTTTTCTCATGTAGTTGAAAAATGTTGGTCTATCATATTATGCAATTATGGATAATCTGATTGCTGCGAATTATTCATACATCTTCAAAGTCAAAATCTGCACAGTGCCCCAATGAACATAGAAAAGCAAAGGCGAGAAAAAAAATGGTATTCACAGGATGCATTGTAATATTAATAGTCACTTATGGTCATCAAACTACAATGATTCCACAAAAAAGTATAGCTTTCCCGAAATAAACTATCCTTGTTCTGAAATTCAGTTAAGCAAGGTAAAAATAACCTACAAAAACACCCTGCCAGATAGGCCTCGTTCTTCTTAACAACTTTGCTGAAGACACGAACCTTCTCATCAGGATCTCGAGATATGTAAAATTAGGAAAAAATGATACTAACACCACATAGCGGATGAATTCTCTAACAGATTTTTCTCTGCCAGATAACACTCGGTCCACTGAACAACTTTTCCAAAACACCAATTGTCTAGCTCATCAGGTTCTTGAGATAAATCCTAAATATAATAAATTTATTCGTAGAAGACATGATGTAGGGGCCCAGATAGCCGTAGCGGTAGACGCGCAGCTATTCAGCATGACCATGCTGAGGATCGTGGGTTCGAATCCCGCTGGTCGAGGATCTTTTCGTAAAGGAAATTTTCTCGATTCCCAGGGCATAGAGTATCTTCGTACCTGCCACACGATATACACATGCAAAAATGGTCAATCGGCAAAGAAA
Source organism: Aedes aegypti (assembly GCF_002204515.2). Classification (NCBI taxonomy): domain Eukaryota; kingdom Metazoa; phylum Arthropoda; class Insecta; order Diptera; family Culicidae; genus Aedes; species Aedes aegypti. The sequence goes on from NC_035108.1 coordinate 445,576,909, forward strand.
GCTCTCAGTTAATAACTGTGGAAGTGCTCATAAGAACACTAATTTGAGAAGCAGGCTTTGTCCCAGTTGGGACGTAACGCCAGAAAGAAGAAGAAGATGATGTAGACAATTCTGGAACTCCAAGACAATCCGGAATAAATTCGGTACCACCTGGACCACATTTCCAAAACTTTCAGACCATAAACATGAAGTTCACGGGCACTCCTGGAAATTTCAGGAAAATTCATGAAACAAAAAAGCTATGCAGGTTTTCGTGTGTTCTTCAGCATACAAAAGTATGTTGGCTGGTTAAGCTTTTTCGAGGTTAAATGATCGCTTCACTTACCAAGGTGAATCCAGATTTTGTAGCTTCTGAACCCTTCCTATTAATAAACCTTCCTTCCCTCTAAAACAATGGAGATGCATGTCGATCTAATCGTGTCTTTTGGTTCCGAAACTCCTGTAGTCCTTGTAGAATGCATTACAAAACCTACATACATAATATTTTCAAATCATGTTTAAACGGTTGCGCTAGTCCATCAATAATTTGAAGATATAAATAAATGATTTTTAAGTTGTGTCAGACTAAACATTAGCCGATGAGTAGAAGCAGTAATACGACGAACATCTGAACACACGCTTGAACATTGGTAACTGTAGACATAATTCTAAGTGGCTCTTTGGTAGACACGACAGTAGGCACAGATAAATACCTAAAGGTCTTGTAATAAATTAATTCCTGTTGCCGCAAAAATCGCATTAATGTTTGAAAGCCTTGAAAGGTAATACGAGTATTAAACCTCGATGTATGCATGTATGTATTGAACGACCCTCAATATTTAATTTCATCCTTCATAAAACGTCCCATAATCGCTCATACTCCCGCATGTAAGCCAATAAGTAGTCCCATTACCTTTATTACTGTGTTTTTCTCCAAAAACCCGAAGCGGAAAACAAAATCCTTGAACAAAAGCCGATCGCCAGCAGCGGATCATCATTCACGTCCAGCTCATAAAAACGCTCTTTTCGCGCGAAAGGAAGCATGTCCAGCAGGCTATTGGGGTGCTTGAAAAATTTGTGTACTGCTACCAGCCAACCACCTACCGTAGCCATCATTGCTTCTGACTATAATTGGTTGTTAATGGTCTCTCTGAGAGTAACCGTATACAACTACGGACACGGCAATTTCGGGTACCCGACCAGTGGAATATAACAAATGCAGTCAGCCCTCCCTTACTCTATATTCCGTATCTCGATATCGAGTTAGAAAACCATAGTAAAAGATAGTTTTCATGGCTACCTAAATGGTCCCTTGAATCGCGTTTGCACTGGTTTTGTGTTCTATAACTCGATACCTTCAATGCCGATCGGTCTCTTCAATATCGAGCTAAGAAGAATTTACTGTATATCAGTCTTCAAAATATCTCACTCCAAGAGCTGCTAAGATCGAAATCTTTAAAGACAAGATCGTTTGCGTGCGCTCAATTCCTTTTGATCAAGGCACGCTTTGAATCTTGCTACTTGAATCCTTGATGAAGATTACGTCTGGCATTCGATGAAAATATATCTAGTTACCGTAGATGATTTAGTGTAAGGAATAATTTGGTTTGACAGGACAAATTCTCTACTCTATTTTTTTTTTGCGATATTGGTGGAAAACTTGAGTTGATTCTAGCGATGCCTAAGTGAAACGATTAATATGATATCAGAGCTTTTCTAACCAACGTAAAAATATTGTAGATAATTTCAAGCAAACGCATCTGTCAAAGTTCCTCCAAGTCTAATGCTTCCAACGTTGATTATGTTGATCCAGAAGGTGTAGTTTGAAAAGGTCATATCGTAACTATGATGGCACCGGAACGTATTATGTTCGTAACTAAAATCAATCAAAACTGGCTCGAATAGGTTTCAAGAATGCAGACGTGAGAAAACACTTGGAAAATGAACACCAAAAATATTGAAAAATAAATTAAATGTGTCAAAAATAAAATTATTTTTATTAAACGGTTTTGTGCAGAATTGTGTTTTCTCCTTTCTTGAATTGCAAGCGAGATCCAAAACTAAAAATCCTTGAAGTCCCTAGATTATAAGGCATTTGATTCTTTTCACGGAAGCTGGAACGTTGCACGTAGAAAAACCTTTTTATCTTTACATAAAAATAATAAAAACATAACCAATCCTAAAAAACTGGAGAGCGTCAAATGTCCACTACAAGTAAGCTCTCTTCTTGATAGGGATCTTGCGTTATTTTTCTGGAGCTTATAAGATCGATCATCAAACTTATCTATTGGAAGACAGTCTTGAATCTTTAATTTGAACAGTAAAAAAGACTGTTTTAATTGAGGCTTAGGGGCCTATTTTGTAAATCGAGCAGATTCATGTGACTCGTCTGTATTCATTGTCGATCAAAGCAAGCATGCATATTTCAGATGTCATCCGTCGACTCCCATAGTAATCCAGTCACATAGAGTGACAACTGTCGAAAATCTCGAGTGACAGAGCTGAGTCGAGTGATTTTTTCGGTCGACAGTGACTCTAGTCGAGTCATTTTGGTCGACTCGAGTTATAAAATAGACCCCTTAATGACTTAGAGCCAAAAAATCTTCCAATATTTGAGTTACAGCCAATCTTTCACTTATATTTTTTCTATTGGTTTTAAAACGCACCCAAGCCGATTGTCAGATCGTTTGATTCCTACCAGGAAGGGTGCCAATGTGTGGCCATCGGCGTTCGTAAAAAGTAGAATTCAGCTGTCAGAATTCCACACAAAATTGAAACAAACTCCCGTACAGAGATACAAAAATGACACTTCATGAGTAAGGATTCAATCCTGGGATTGAATCCCTAGCAAAATTACGCTCACTGAGATTGAAAAATCAGGATTCGAAACGATCCCACTTATTGGGATTTATTCAAAGCATGCTTGTTTGAATCCTGGAGTAGAAGAATGATCTTTGAAGACTGCTGTATATCAACACTTGTTGCAAGTTGAATATTTCATTTGATGAGTTGCTGAAGAACTAAAGTTGTTTTAATTTAAAACATAATATGTTCTAATATGTATATTAGAGTGGTTCAAAAAATCTTTTTTGCTCCACACCGCTAATTCGATTCTAGATCAAATTCTGAGTGTCCTCCCAAAATTTGAGCTCATCTGGATGAAAACTGAGACTGCACAAGCCGTTTATAGTTTATATGGAAATTACTATGGGAAAACCAAGCAATCCATTCAATCGGTCATAGTGTTTGTCCATGTGCTCTTGGAGATTAGAACTACGTTGATACTGTGAGATACATTCATCAGCTACAACGAAGACCGTTTTTAAATTGGACGCCCCAGTAATTAGTTATTGATTTTGAAATGAGTTGAAAAACTTTGGCTATAATTATTGTACTGCTCTGCAGGCATCACTGGATATATGCAGTAAAACATAGTACATAGCCATGATTTGTGCGTGCTGTCTTTCGCGCCATGTGCAGCAATGTTGCCTGTTAAGAAGTTAAATGAGCACTGCTGAAGAATTTGTGACTGGATATAAATCAATAACTAATTACTGAGGCGTCAGATATGAAAACGGTCTTCGGCAAAGTTGTAGCTGATGAAAGTATCTCACAGTATCAACGTAGCTCTAATTCCTAAGAGCACATGGGCAAACACTATGACTGATTGAATGAATTGCTTGGTTTTCCCATAGTAATTCCCATATAAACTTTGAAGGGCTTGTGCAGTCTCAGTTTTTGTCCGAATGAGCTCAAATTTTGGGAGGACACTCAGAATTTGATCTAGAATCGAATGAGCGGTGTGGAGCAAAAACGATTTTTTGAACCACTTAATGTATATAATACAATTCGATATAAATAATCTGCCATATATTACATATATGGGGGGCCTTCCTTGACCGAGTGGCTAGAGTCCACGGCTACAAAGCAAAGCCATGCTGAAGGTGTCTGGGTTCGATTCCCGGTCGGTCCAGAATCTTTTCGTAATAGAAATTTCCTTGCCTACCCTGGGCATAGAGTATCATCGTACCTGCCACATGATATACGAATGCAAAAATGGCAACTTTGGCAAAGAAAGCTCTCAGTTTATAACTGTGGAAGTGCTCATAAGAACGCTAAGCTGAGAAACAGGCTCTGTCCCAGTGAGGACGTAATGCCAAGAAGAAAAAGAAGAAGATTAAATTAAAATGTCAAGAATTTCCTTTGATGTTGAAGAAGTTTTGTTATTATTAACAATTTGGTGTTTTCTTGGGAAACAAAAACCTGCTCACCGAGCAGCAAAATCAGTTACAGCTCTGTTTTAATCTACTGTTCGGGTATCGAAACGCTTCCAGCCCAAAAAAAAGTGGTGTCTGCGTGAAACAAACCGCAAAACAGCGCCGGAAAAATCGTTAATCATCGGATTGCCACCGACAGATTTGGGTGTGAGAAAACCGGCTCAGCTTTCATGCTGATATTATACTTTTTTTTTGTTGAATTTCTCACTGGCTGACTGACTGACAGTGATGACAGCGTATTGACTGATGATTATGATGAAACTGACACGCCGTCGACAACGTTTCTGATGCTGCTGATGCTGGTAATGATGATGATGATGATGATGGGGAGTGATGGAGTGCGTTGACGCCACTTGGAATCGTTTTGGGTGGAAAGTCATTAGGAAAATTTAGTCTCTCGCGGTTGCGGCGTCTGTGCTCATGGTGATCATGGCGGGAGGTCTTCAAAGCGTACTCATCTGAAATTGGGAAAAGAGAACAAAAAATATAAGTGGGACTTCAAATCATAAGGAGAACAGTGTTGAACATCTATTGATCGTAGATTTCAATAAGCGATTTTGAAAACGTTCAGTTTTGTCGTCATTGGTAAAAAATGTGCTTTCTTCAAGATGATTGAGAAGAAGTTCACGATCTTCAAGAGTTTCTGACAAAACGCGACAAGTCTCCTTTCTTTGCGATTTAGAAGGAAACCTCGATTCCTCCAATGGAGTTTAAGATCTCCTGCCTGAATTCTGACTGGGGGTTTAATTTTCATCGACCAAAGGGAACGGAAGCGAATTGATCCACTCAGTGACCGGTGTCTATCCTCATTCCATTTCGTTAATGAGAGCAGCGACATAAATTGCGCTCGGTAAATAATGAATGCCGAAACTCGAACCCTTCATTATCGAGCTTGCCCCATCGTTAATCGCATTTTCTGCCGGGATAAACGAATAGGCTTAACCCATCTAAAAATGTATCATGATTCATGGTGGCCTACGGGCATCAGCTGTGCTGCGTGGAAAAAGCTTGATTCAATTTTGGAAAATCTTCTGAAAAATTCATGATCCGATAAAATGGGGTTCCTTTGCCCGCGAGCTGCAGCGTAATCCTGTTAATTATTATTCATTGTAAGAGTTTAGTTTATCTCAACATTATAGCTTCAATCTGCACACAATCAAGGCGCTAATTCAACCGCGTGATCCAACTTACGGCCATTTGATTAACAGCTCAGGAAGCCGGTATTTCCACCTAAATAAAGCATTCGCTCAATTGAAAACTCTTTGAACAATACAAAGAAAATGTTATTTATCACTAATTCAGTTTGTTTTCTGTTAACAAATCTTACCCACAAAGGGCTTTGCACAGCAATTGCAAAGAAAAATACTATCCTATATTTCAATCCCAGACCTTTTTGGTAGGTTAATTATTTTCTAATCGAATATTAGTTGTGTAATCCATTATCTGTTAATCTTGTTATACTCACGTAGTTCATAAACAACCATATTATTTTTCAAAACCTTATAAAAAGATTTGTCAACAGATGAGTATTCATGAAATCATGGTCAGTAAAAACTGCCCATAAAGTCATAACTGTCCCATGTGGAAAAAGTAAGTATTGAGAAAAAAGCGCTCAGATTTCGAAATACGAACTCTCATACAAATGTTCATGATTGTCTTGTACAATTCTGCATGCTATATTCGTTTAGCACCACTGCAAAGTTAGTTCATTTTTCTCCTACTGATCAGCGATAAATATAATTTTGAATACAATTCTCGGTTTGCAGTTGCTATTTGGGATAACAGTTCATATAGAGACTGTTATGCTTTTATTTTTCAATATGAGACGGCATCAACTTCATATTTTTAACAATATTTTAAAGTGAGTTTATTGAAATTATTAATTCGAATGTTTATTAAAAATTTATTGATTCGAAAATCCATATATAACAGCAATGCTTTTATGGGAAGAAGTGAAGTAAAGTGAATTTCAGTGACTCAAGCAGCTTTGTCGTCCTGCTTAGTCGATGACTAAGAAGCTTCGCTTAGCCTATTTTTTATAATTTTCATTCAAATTCATAAAAAAAATGGAAGTAATGTGAGAGAGCTATGCGGAATCAGATACAAACTAACGCTCTATAAGACATAATTAAAAAAATCCAGACCTGTATCAACACCCTAGAGTAATTTGACCTTTTTCATGTAGATCAGAAATATCTTAACGCTCTGTAGGACATCAAGATAAAATTTAAAAATGTATCAACGCCCTGTAGTAATTTTACCTTGTCTCACGTGGATCCAGTAATCTTCACGCCTTTTAGAACATCAATTGAAAATTCCAAACTGTATCAACGTCCGGAAGAAAATTAACCCAATCTCGATGCCCTTTAGGCCATCAATAGAAAACTATGAGCTGCAGCAACGCTCTGCAGTAATGTGATTTTATCCTACAAAGATCAGATGCATCTGATCTATCAACGGCCGGGAGTAATTTGACTATGTTTACGTTTGAAAGCTTCAAACTCTATCAACGTCCTGATGAAATTTTATCCCATTTGGACCAGTTACATTTAAACGCTTCGTAGGACATCAACAGAAAATTTCTAGTGGTATCAACGCGTAATTTCACCTTATCCTATTAAGATCAGATACATATTAACGCCTTGTATAACTTCATTAGAAATTTGACAACATGTATCAATGCTCTCGACTAATTTGATTTGTTTCACGTAGATCCAGACATATTAACGTTCTTTCGAATTTTCAATTGAAAGCTGTTTTCAATTCAAGCTGTTGCAACACCCTGAAAAATTTTCCCTTTTCTTATTTAGATCATGTGCATCTGGATGCCTGTAAGACAACAAAAGAAATTGTCAAGATGTATCAACGCTCTGGAGTAATTCGACCTTTTCTCATATAGATCAGCTGCATATTAACGACCTCTAGGATATCAATTAAAAATTTCAAACTGCATCAACGCCCTTGAACATTTTGACCTTATCTTACGTAGATAAGGTCATCTTAAGGTAGCAAATCATTTTAAAATTCCAACCTGTATTAATGCCCTAATGAAATTTTACCCTATCACATCATCAGGTATATCTTATCGTTCTGTAGGGCATTGAAGGAAGTAAGCAAGATGTATCAACGCCCAAAAGAAATTTAACCATACCCTATTAATATCAGATGCATTTGAATGCTCTGCATGACAACCTTAGGCTGAATCAACGTTTTGGAGTAATTTGACCTTGTCTCACGCAGGTCATCTTAAGGCTCTAGTAAGAATCGATCTTTTCTTCTTCTTTCTGGCGTTACGTTCCCACTGGAACAGAGTCTGCTTCTCAGCTTAGTGTTCTTCTGAGCACTTCCACAGTTATTAGCTGAGAGCTTACTATGCCAATGATCATTTTTGCATGTGTATATCGTGTGGCAGGTACGAAGATACTCTATGCAAGTCGAGAAAATTTCCAACCCGAAAAGATCCTCGACCGGTGGGATTCGAACCCACGACCCTCAGCTTGGTCTTGCTGAATAGCTGCGCGTTTACCACTGCGGCTATCTGGGCCCCTGAATCGATTTTTTTTTTAAACTTAATAAGCAGTTTTAAGTCTATTGATCAACAAATCTGGAAAAACAAAAGCGATAATGATAATGATAATGATAAACGGACGTTTTTGTTCTTTTAGAATTTTTGTCCGTTCGAGAGAAACCTTCAATTTCAACTTAGGAAAATTACCTATTCTAAATAAAGCCTTAACTGCTCATAACTGCATATTTGTAACATTCGACAAAAGTAGGTTTCGAGTAAATGCAATACCAAGTGTGCATTTAATAGTAGCATGGGAGGAAACTAAAATTTCTAAAAAATACCAAGAACTCAAAAGTGCTCATTTGAGGCTGAAATTTTGTACAACTCATATCGCATACTAGGTGAATAGCCAGAAAATAGTTCTGATAGAAATTCCATTGCTACTACATCGAAATCGTCAAAAATGTCGAATGTAGCAAATATGCAGTTATGGGCAGTTAACGCCCTGTAACAATTGAAAATTCCATGCTGTATCAACACCCTACAGCAATTTTACCTTATCCTATTCAGATCAGGTGCATCTTAACGCACTGTATGACATCAATCAAAATTGTCAAGTAACATCAACGTCCCGAAGTAATTTGACCTTGTCTCATGTAGATGATGTGCATCTTAACGCCTAATCTGTTGAATGTCCGAGCTGTACCAACGCCCTATAGTGGTGTTGGATCACAGTCTACTTATGCTGTAACAGATTTAAATAATAATCATGTCGGCTGTGTATGTCGACTATGCGTCGGCGGTATTATTTGGGTTCACCCCTCAAATGATGATGCAAATCGTGCAAAAGTTTGGGTTGCCCTGAGCAAATCATTTTTGTCAATATCTCTGCCATTCTCCAACCAATTTTTTTTTTTTTTTTTTTTTTTTTTTTTTTTTTTTTTTTTTTTTTTTTTTTTTTTTTTTTTTTTTTTTTTTTTTTTTAAATTTCATTATTAGTATCATTCCAAACATTACATTCATTTCTTATATCTAGGTGTTCTGTGTTATTTGACAACACTATCATCCTAATTTGGTAAAACAAATTTAAGATTTAATTAACATTTTGTTAACAACATATTACATTTCATTTGCCGTAGCAGTTCAGTTTTTTTTACAGGTGAGTTGATTTCACCTGCTTATAAGAGAAAAAAAAACGTTTTTAATATACTTAACCTAACTTAACCTAAACATATAACGCATTAATCGTGGCAATAGAAGATTGTAACGATTTTTGCCTGAAATTATTAATGATTGTATTTGACATTTGTTCCAATGTTTCAACATTGGATATTCTATGTAACTCATTGGTACTATACCAGGGAGGAAGCCTCAGAATCATTTTCAAAATTTTATTTTGAATTCTCTGCAGAGCTTTCTTCCTGGTATTACAACAGCTAGTCCATATTGGTACAGCATACAACATGGCTGGCCTGAAAATTTGTTTGAATATCAACAGCTTGTTCTTAAGACAAAGTTTTGATTTTCTATTAATAAGGGGATAGAGACATTTTACATATTTATTACATTTGGCTTGAATGCCCTCAATGTGATTTTTGAAAGTTAAATTCTTATCTAGCATGAGCCCTAGATACTTAACTTCATCTGACCAATTTATTGGAACCCCTCTCATCGTGACAACATGTCTACTTGAAGGTTTCAAATAAAGAGCTTTTGGTTTATGTGGGAATATTATTAGTTGAGTTTTGGAAGCATTAGGAGAAATCTTCCATTTTTGCAAGTATGAAGAAAAAATATCCAAACTTTTTTGCAATCGACTACAGATAACACGCAGGCTTCGTCCTTTGGCGGAGAGGCCTGTGTCATCCGCAAACAAATATTTTTGACATCCCTGAGGTAGCTCAGGTAAGTCAGATGTGAAAATATTGTATAATATTGGTCCCAAAATGCTGCCTTGAGGAACACCAGCTCTTACAGGAAGTCTTTCAGATCTGGAGTTCTGATAATTAACCTGAAGTGTACGATTTGACAGATAACTTTGAATTATTCTAACAATGTATGTTGGAAAATTAAAGTTTTTTAATTTTACAATCAAACCTTCATGCCAAACACTGTCGAATGCTTTTTCTATGTCTAGAAGAGCAAGACCAGTAGAATAGCCTTCAGATTTGTTGGAACGGATCAAATTTGTTACACGTAAAAGTTGATGAGTGGTCGAATGTCCATGGCGGAATCCGAACTGTTCATTGACAAAAATTGAATTTTCGTTGATGTGGGCCATCATTCTGTTCAAAATAACCTTTTCAAAAAGTTTACTGATGGAGGAAAGCAAACTGATTGCACGATAGCTAGAAGCTTCTGCAGGATTTTTGTCTGGTTTTGAAATTGGAACAACCTTAGCATTTTTCCATTTGTCAGGAAAATATGCTAATTGAAAACATTTGTTGAATATATCAACTAAAAATGATAAGCTACTTTCTGGAAGTTTCTTGATGAGGATGTAAAAAATTCCATCATCGCCAGGAGCTTTCATGTTTTTGAATTTTTTAATAATAGTTCTCACTTCTTCCAAATCAGTCTCCCAGGCATTTTCGAAAACGTTCTCTTGATTGAGAATATTTTCGAACTCCTGAGTAACTTGATTTTCAATTGGACTAGTAAGTCCTAAATTAAAATTGTGCGCACTTTCAAACTGCATAGCAAGTTTTTGAGCTTTTTCGCAATTAGTTAGTAATAATTTGTTTTCCTCTTTCAATGCCGGTATTGGCTTCTGAGGTTTTTTCAAGATTTTCGATAATTTCCAAAAGGGCTTAGAGCCAGGGTCCAATTGAGAAATTTTATTTTCAAAATTTTTGTTTCTTAATTGAGCAAAACGCTTTTTGATTTCCATATAATTTTCATAGCAGGATCGCGAGTGCGTTGAAATTGCCTTCTCCTCACGTTTTTAAGACGGATCAAGAGTTTAAGATCATCGTCTATAATCACGGATTCAAATTTTACTTCACATTTTGGAATTGCAATGCTCCGGGCTTCAACAATGGAATTTGTTAAAGTTTCAAGAGCATTGTCAATATCAAGTTTAGTTTCTAAAGAAATGTTAACATCAAGATTGGAGTCAACATACGTTTTATATATATTCCAGTCGGCTCGTAAATAATTGAAAGTGGAGCTGATAGGATTGAGAATCGCTTCTTGGGATATTTGAAATGTAACAGGCACATGATCAGAATCAAAATCAGCATGAGTAATCAGTTGGCTACAAAGATGACTAGAGTCGGTTAAGACCAAATCAATCGTAGATGGATTTCTAGAAGAGGAAAAACATGTGGGGCTATCAGGGTATTGAATTGAGAAATATCCTGAAGAGCACTCATCAAATAAAATTCTGCTGTTGGAATTACTTTGAGAATTATTCCATGACCGATGTTTGGCATTAAAGTCACCAATGACAAAAAATTTTGACTTATTGCGAGTCAATTTACGCAAGTCAGTTTGGAGCAAATTAACTTGCTGCCCAGAGCATTGAAAAGGCAAATAGGCAGCTATGAAAGTATATTTACCAAACTGTGTTTCAACAGAAACACCTAAAGTTTCAAAAACTTTAGTTTCAAATGATGAAAACAGTTGATGTTTTATACGCCTATGAATGATGATTGCAACTCCCCCACATGCCCCATCAAGTCGATCGTTACGATAAACAAAAAAGTTAGGATCTCTTTTGAGTTTAGATCCAGGTTTTAAATACGTTTCGGTAATAACTGCTATATGCACGTTATTGATTGTGAGAAAATTAAACATTCAGAGAACGAGCATTCCAATTTAAAATATTCAAATTATTAATTGGATCCATTTGAAAAACGAAATGCAATAACAATTTGATTTGTAAATTTTACACCTACTTGGACTGCTATAGTCATAGTGGTGGCTTTGAACATTGCATCAATCATTAGATTCATTTGTTCAGTTAGAAAATTAAAATCAGAGGCAGACATGTCATGTGATTTCCCATTGGAATTTCCGGTAGACGAAGAAGCGGAGTTACTTGTGGCGGTAGGGTTTTTTTCCATTTGATTTGAAACAAGTAGAATGGGTACCCATGGATCGAACAGGGGAGGAGTTCGAATTTCCTGCTACGATATCGGCAAAGGATTTACCGTGGGTAGATACATTCGAAATAGAAAGATTCGAACGGCTACCCGACGGATTAAAATTAGTTTGTGAATGAGCATGATTATGATCTTCCTGATGGGTATGATTCCTAATCAAGCGATCGTTAACTGAAAAATGAGCATTGTTCGATACTCTACCAGGCAAATTCCGGAAACGACCGTTATCGTAACGGATATTATCTTTCATCTGCCTGGCACGAGCCTCAATGACCTTTTTGCGTGAAGGACAATTCCAAAAATTGGACTTATGGTTAGCCCCGCAATTTCAACATATGAATTTGGTGGTATCTTCCTTCACTGGACAGACGTCTTTGGCGTGAGAAGAACCTCCGCAAATCATGCATTTAGCATCCATGCGACAATTTTTTGTACCATGACCCCACTTTTGGCACCGACGGCACTGAGTGGGGTTCTGGTAATTTCCTCCAGGTTTCTGGAAATGTTCCCATGTCACACGGACATCAAACAAAAGTTTTGCTTTTTCTAAAGCTTTAATATTATTTAGTTCTTTTTTGTTAAGGTGAACTAAATAAAATTCTTGAGAAAGCCCTTTCCGAACAATGCCAGATTGGGTTCTCTTTTTCATAATGATCACTTGGACTGGGGAAAATCCAAGTAAATCATTTATTCCATTTTTGATTTCTTCAGGTGACTTATAGTCACTTTAGAGACCTTTCAAGACAACTTTGAACAAACGTTCAGTTTTGTCGTCATAAGTAAAAAAATTGTGCTTCTTCTCTTCAAGATGTTTGAGAAGAAGCTCACGATCTTTAAGAGTTTCCGGCAAAACGCGACAGTCTCCTTTCTTTGCGATTTGGAAGGAAACCTTGATTCCCCTAATGGAGTTCAAGATCTCCTGCCTAAATCCCCCAAATTCGGAACAACTGACCACGATAGGCGGCACTCTTTGCTTCCTCACTTGAATCAAAGAGCCTGGGCTAGAGGCTGCTTCGATTTGGTGTTCGGAAAATTTGTCTAGAGCATCGAACTGATTGCTCATTTCGATACAATTATTCATTTCACCCTTGGAAGAAAGTTCGCATTCCGGGGAAGCGTCCTTTCTTCCATTCTTGCCACGTGTAGGGACAGTTTTAAAACCCACTTTTTTGGAAGGAAGTAGTGAATTCAGAGATTCACCCTTCCTTTTGTTAGTTGTTGATACCATGTTTAATTAATAAACGAAAGAAGACGTGACCTTCGAAAGGTTTTTTCCCAAGACGGTGTCCAAGAAGGATTACCACCGCTAGCTTTCGCCAACGGGTCCAACGAAAAATCGAAGGCACGGGTCCAAACAAGGATCGTAAAGGGATCAATAGTAGAAAAAATAGTACTGAAAAGTACTGTTTTAGTAGCACTGAAAAGTACCGTTTTTAATTTTAGCACTGAAAAGTACTGTTTTTGTAGCACTGAAAAGTACTGTTTTATTGCTTTAGGTAGTTTTTAAGAAAACTTCCAAGAGCAGAGAGAATTCGTGTACGCACAGCACGAAGGTACGATGCGCACTGAACCAATTTTAATAATTCATAGCTTTTTCAAACGCAAATAATGGTGCGTACATGATGGGTTTGAGATTTCATAGATTTTTCATGTTTTAAGTAAGTTCAGGTAAACCCAAACTTTTGTACGATACACCATACAGAGGAGTGAACCCAAACTTTTGCGCGTTTTATAGATTTTAAATAGTTTTCAGATTTTTCCGCAAAATTTTGTGTGCGCTCTTTAAAGAATATAAGATTATGATTCTAATGACACCTTGTTTTAAAATTTTGGTCAAACCAATGCTGAGAAAATTAGCTATACTTTTTAGTGTTATTTTTTTAAATATCACAACTTTAAGTAAAAAATTTAGTATACAAACTTCAAAAAATGTTTTTGGAAAAATACATACGAAGTAAGAGTAACTCTTTGCCTTTCGAATGCGGCATAGAGAGTTTCAATTGGACGTGTAATCCGAGAGATATAGACTGAACACTATACATATATTTTTTGGGGGTGAACCCAAACTTATGCACGGGTGTGTAGATTTTGAGGAAACCAGGTGCATATCAATGCCCTGTAGACTATCAATCGAAATTGTCAAACTAGCCCAACGCGCTGCAATGCCTTCGAGAAATTTTGTTCATATCTCACGGAGTTTTTTTGTTGTGAGGCCATGAACATGTTAACGCCTTTATACAGTTCAGAATTTTGTGGAAATATTGTTGCACTTGATTTCGCAAGGATCTACGTTAGATTATATTATCTCATGATGCTGAAAAATTCTGAATTTTTTATCATTGTCCTGCAATGGGTTCATAGTGTGCACCTGTAGGCAAGTTCCGGCGAAAATTATCTCCAAAGAAAAGAAAAATTTCAACCTAGTGAGTAATTGAAGAATATTATCTTTTTTTGATGAACTTTTTCGTGGTAGTTCGACTACTGTTCCATGATTATTAGTTATGACTGAAGAATTTTCTGGTTAAATTATTTGGAAAAATCCGAAGATAGAAACACGTGTGCCCTTCAATTCCAACCAAACACCACGGTTCATATATAATTAACGAGAAATGTGTGGACAAAAAATTACGCTTCGAAGGGATAGCGTTGTAAAACTCAAACATTAAATAATGTGGTTTAAGGTGATTATAGAACGGAGCCACACCTCCGCGTAGGAAATTTTTCCCATTGCCAGCAAGCCAGCAATTTGATTGATTTTCAACGCGAACTGTTGTCAGATTCTCCAGTCTTGTGCACTTGAAAATTCAAAATTTGGCTTTGTTTAAAATCACCTTAAGAATAGCCCTTAATTGCTTTGTAAAAATTCAGGAGTCCTCGATGATCCACTTGCAAGTCAATGCACGAGTCACGGTGCTCCCCTGACCGTTATTATCAGAAAACAATCTCCATCAAATCTGTGCTCACCAGTCGTTTTCTATAGCTATGCTGAATGTCTGGGCAAAATTTCAAAAAAATCGTAGGGCCCGTTTTGAAGTTACGCTGTTTTGATTGTATAAGTCCCAAAATTCAAAGAAAATCTTTGCTATTTAAACGGATTTTCATTGGTCGTGATTATCAGATGAAATATATCATCAATATTGTATTCAAAGTTTGTTTATTTGGATATTTGTAATTGTATGAGTGGAGTTTTGAATGAGGTGATTGACGAAATGTTTACGTTACGCCCTTTTGGAGGTGTAACCATATAATAAACTAATTTTAAATAGATGAATTATGCACTCTAAAACATTTTTGCATGTTCCAATGTTTTCAATGACATATTGCACTTACATGCCGCAAAAGTCTTTACCACTGACTGATTTTCCATAGGCTCAAGCACTATAAAACATTACGGAGCCAATTTCGCATTATTATTGCTATTTTTCAAAAAATACTATACCTTACCGAGGAGCAGATGTTCCAGAAAACTTTGTACTGATCCAGACCTTAAATTTTTTAAGCATTGCTAAGCAATACTTTATTGGCCAAACTATGGCACTCTAGGCCATTGTCAATATTGTTGTGATCATGCATAGTATACATTAATACATTTAGATTTTTCACAAATTTCCAACTTTACTTGTGGATCTCCCGTACTTATCGATCACACAAACACGTAAGAGCCCTGGATGCAAATAGTGAAAGAATTGTATTAAACTATCAACCCATTGTCAAACTTAATTCGTGAAGAAGAACCCTCAATACTTGGAATACAAAATTGTATTGAACCATTTACAGTAAATTTACAGTAAAATGTGTTCACTGTATTCTATTCTCCAACCGAAGCACAGTGAACACATTTTCATCGAATAATTTTTAGTGTGTACGTGCTACAATTTTGAATTCAATTAAACAAAATAATTACGGATGGTTTACAAATTGCCTAATTTTATTTTATTTTATATCCCTGCTTTCTAGTTTGTTAATTCCTTGAACTTCCGTACAATACTCCCACTGAAGAACTTAACCAAGTATGGCGGATTGCTACTTATAACAGAAAACTCATGCCTGAAAGTATTTTTTGACTTTGGTACCCATGAGTTACATGTAAAATAATTTGAATCGTGACTACATGGGCTCACCAAACTATCCAGAATATTGTGCTACAAAAACTAATTTGTTTACATGATGAAATTGGCTCCGCAATACCTTAGAGCGCTTGAGCTTATGACAAATCAGTTAATTGTGTAAAAACGTTAACAACATGGAAGTGCAATGCGCCATTGAAAACATTTTAACATGCTTAACTGCTTTAGAATGCATAATAAATCTATTCAAAATTAGTGTTTCAATGGTTACACCTCCAAAAGGGCGTTGATCTTCTCATTCAAAACTATACTCATATAATTACAAATATCCAAATAAACCAACTTCGAATAAAATATTGATGATATATTTCATCTGATAATCACGGCCAATGAAAACTTATTCAAATAGCCCAGATTTTCTTTTGGAGATATTTTTCTGATAAAAGAATATTGAAATCTTGAAGGCAATTAAAAAAATTGCCAATTCGAGGGCAATTGTTGGAAAATCTTTTAAGAGTAGTGTTTGTTTGATCCTTTTCTAACTTTGCGCTAGAAAGCAGAATGCAAACATTTTTGGTGTACCGCCCTCTTGACACCATTAAATTCTGAAATCCTTGGCGGTTGTTTTGGCTGAAATTGTGCTGTTTTTATATATATACTTTAGCGTTAATGAAAGAATATCAATCGAGTGATCTCATGAGATTTGATGAAACATGTGAATGTTTTAAGCTGAGAAAAACCTTGAACTCATATATTCTTAGGACAGTGAGTTTATTATATCATCCAGTTTGTATTAAAAACATTAATTTCATTAATTTAGTTAACATCTAAACAGATAACACTGAATCAACAATTTCACGTCACACTACTCAGTTCGTGGCCGCATCTCTCCAATGCCCCACGCTCGCCAAATCGAAACGCACTTGATCCGCCCACCTAGCTCGCTGCGCTCCACGCTGAATACTGGGTTCGCCGAAGAGTTGGACGAGCTCGTGGTTCATCCTTCGCCGCCCCACACCGTTTTCATGCACACCACCAAAGATCGTCCTAAGCACCAGACGTTCGAAGACTCCAAGTGCTTGCAGGTTCTCCTCGAGCATCGTCCACGTTTCATGCCCATAGAAGACTACCGGCCTTATAAGCGTTTTGTACATGGATGGACATTTGGTGCGGGCGTGAAACTTTTTTGAAATAAATACGAAAAAATACGCGTTCTAGTGTCATGTCTCGGTGTAAATTGTCTTTTTAAAAAATCAAATGGACATGCCCAAATTATATACGCGTTATGCTATGTACAAAATACATAAAACACCCTATCGTAACGATTCTAGGGATCTATTTTGTAAATCGAGCAGATTCATGTGACTCGTCTGTATTCACTGTCGATCAAAGTAAGCATGAATACTTCAGATGTCACCCCTCGACTCCCATGGGACTCTGCACAAAAATCTGTCTCTCTATTTCCCTCCTTCATGAAATAAGTGAACAACAAGGCCAGTAAACGTCAAAATCTTATGCAAAATCAAAACAGTGCAGAGCCCCATAGTAATCCAGACACATAGAGTGACAACTGTCGATAAACTCGAGTGACAGAGCCATGTCGAGTGAAATTTTTGATCGACAGTGAATCCAGTCGACTCGTTTTGATCGATTCGACTTATAAAAGGGCCCTAAGAAAAATGTTTAGAGATCTGACCTTACCCAGTATTCATCTAATCATATTTTCTCGTTATTTATTCAAACATCAGGTGATGGGAGAATTTTTCATACAAACCGGTTCCTAATTTTCAAAGAAAGTATAAAAGTACAGAGTGATGTTGTTATCCATTTCATCTATGTTTAACAAATGAAACAGTAATATCAGTAAATACCGATCACGTAGCAGCCTTCTTAAAATTGTCGGATTATTTTTGAAACCAGAAGTTCAAAAAAAAAGTTACAACGCGTTGACTGAATTTTACACTAATAATTTGCGTTTCACAATTTCCTTATAATTGAAAGATAAGAACCTGGCTCGGTTCTTGTAGCGATACACCAGAAAAAAAAGATGATGCTGGTAATTTTAGTTGTCTGTTGGATGAACCAGTTTCAGCTATTTAATAAACTTTGTTATTTAAAAATAATTCGATAATTTAGAACAAATTCAATTCTTTAAAAAACTATAACACTTATTCTGAATTTTAAAACTTCTCATATAACATTGACATATAGAGATGCCGTACATCTGTAAAATAAGTTAAATTCTCAGAAATAGTTTTTAAAGATTAGGTGATCTCCTCGTCCCTTATTTCAATTGCATTGGAACACAATCCTGCAAACGCTTATGGTTCTCGTGTGTGTGTGTTCCAAATATTGAAGTATCCGTGATTTTTTTTTCTTATGAGACGCCCCATTTAAGCTTGAGAGTAGCAGCGCCCTCTGAGTAATAGTAACGCCCCCCTCAAAAAGGGACGACTAAGAAGTTCAAATTTGAGGACGACAGGGCTGGACTCAAGTTGTCATTAACCCATATCCGCCCAGCGTCCTAAAAATAGGACAGAAGCCCCGAACGCCCAGCGTCCTATAAATAGGACAGTACTTGTAGAGCAAATATCTTGAAAATAAAGAGGTTTAGGAGAAAACTGTCTTCTGCAAAGTTGATCACAAGACTGCTGACTTCCACTTGGTAACTATTTTAATTCAGAATTAACTCACCAGGTGGCGCACAGACGCCAACAAATGTCGCATATATATGCAACATATGAAACAACTTTCCAGCGTACAAATATTTGCTTCGTTTATATCTCAGTCCAGCGATGATATACAAAATTGGTGTCTTCGACAAAGTTCAATAACTAAATAATACCTATTCGCATAGAACCTTACAAATTCGGAAAACACTCCCAAGATGGCGCTAGTGAGCCAAAACTTTATTTGCTTATATCTTAGTCCAGTTATGAGATACAAAAATGGTGTCTTCGACAAAGTTGTACAACTAAATAATAACTATTCGCATAGAACCTTATAAATTCGGAAAACACTCCCAAGATGGCGCTAGTGAGCCAAAACTTTATTTGCTTATATCTTAGCCCAGTTATGAGATTCAAAAATGGTGTCTTCGACAAAGTTGAACAACTAATTATCACCTATTCGCATGGAACCTTATAAATTCGGAAAACACTCAAAAGATGGCGCTAATGGTCGAACATTTCGATTGTTTATATCTCAGTTCAGTGATGATATACAAGGTTGGTGTCTTCGACAAATGTGTTTAACTGAATGAGATCTAGTCACCCGAAAACTTATTAGTTGGGAAAACACTCACTAGATTGCGCTAGTGGGCAAATATTGTATTTGCTTGCATCTTAGTTCTGTTATGAGATACAAAATTGTTGTCTTCGGCAATGTTGAACAACTAAATGATACTTAGTCACATAAAACCTTATAACACTCACAAGATGGCGCTAGTGGGCAAAGATTTTATTAGCTAATATCTCAGTCAAGTGATTAGATACAAAGTTTGTGTCATGGACAATGTTGAACAACTAAATGAATCCTATTCGCCTAAAAACATATTAGTTCGGAAAACACTCACAAGGTGGCGCTTGTGGTCAAATATTTTATTTTTTTTATATCAGTCCAGCGATGAGACTGAAAAAAATCGAACTCTCGAATTTGGTATCTTCGTCAAAAGTGTTCAGCTGAATGGGATCTATTCGCCCAGAAACATAGTAGTTTGGAAAATTCTCCCAAGGTGGCGCTAGTAGACAAACACATTATTTACTTTTGTCTCAATCTAGAGATTGGATACAAAGTTAGTGTTCTTGACAAAGCTGGAGAACTGAATGAGACCTATTTGTCTGGAAACTTATTACTTTGGTAATCACCTAAATGTCACTACTGGGCACACATTTTTTTCGCTTATATATCAGTCCACTGATTAAATCCAAAGAAAGCTATTCGCCTAAAACCTTCTTAGTTCGGAAGTCTTTCTCATGATTGAAGTCCAGTGATGAAAAATTTGGTATCTTCGAAAACGATGATCAACCAAAGGAGATATTTTCGCAAAAAAAACATATTAGCAGGGAATTGCTTTTATGTGCGAAACATCAAGGAAACAACCTATAAGAAATTGGTCTGCCTAGATCAAAACAATGGATACTTACTATCGACTCGAGCAACAATCGCTTATTTCGGATGCAATGCTCCTTACATTTTTAGATAAACCTTGACACCATTTAGATCTTTTGAAGGGAGTGAAGAACGAAAAAAACGACAAATTGACTTATCCATCCATGAACTGAACTCCAATGGTGAAGGGCGGCTGTCAAATGGGAGTAAAATTGAATAGCCGCCAACCTAAGTCCAGAACCAGTTTTATGACTTAAACGTGGAAAAGTAAAAATAATTATTCGCAAAATTACAGGTAATAAACTGCAGTGCGTTGTTGCCAATTTAATCAGAAAATTCTACTTATTTCCCAAAATGAAAGTTTTCGAGAAAATTGATTACGGCTTCACCATTGTTTGGTCGTAGTTTTGTATGGCTGTTTACCTTTTAGAACCAGTGACGCGTTGAGGTAGCTGTAAAGAGCCTTCCTTGCTGAACTCAGTCGGTCCAAAAATTGTGACATTTGAGCGGGCACGCTTCCGTATGCTCCCCAGGTATTCTGGTCAGCTCTAGTGTCAAAAAGCTTGGACCGCGTGGATTCGGTTCTATCGGTGAATAAGACTATATGCATCAGTGATGCAGTAACTTAAACGTTATAGTCAAATAATGTTGGCTTCAAATATTCACATCTGTAAAGCATGTTATAGTTGGAGTCCAATATTTGACTGTCATTGGACTGAAGGACTAACTTTTGATCAGCACTAACGAAATTCTGATATTGCCAAATATAAATTTCGATCATTTTCAGATCAGAGTCACATTGTATACTGATAACTTGAGCCAGAAAAAATATTTTGATAGTTATGTTTCCATTTTATATAATCTTTTTGAAGACTATTCTGAAACATCTGTAAGTTTTTTTTTTTTTAATTCTAAATTTGATGTAAGATTTTATTTTGTTTTTGGTATAAATAGCTTAAGTGTGCATTATTGTACATGTAAATGTATGGAAATGTATGTATGTCTGTATCTTACTTACGTGGTAGAGCAAAAAATTGAATTGAAGTCACTAAATGATTTAGTTCTGACATGCACCTGTCGCATCTGAATTTTTTATTCTTTATGTTGCAATTTCTTAATCAGGGTACGTCTATAAATTACGTCACGCAATGTTTTGCCATATTCATCCACCTCAATTTTCCTCTGTATCACATTTTTTGTTGGATTCCAATTTTTATATGGGTAGTCACGTTTCATTGTCATCTCCTCCTTCCTTTTCTGTACGTGACGTAATTTATGAATTACCCCTCACCAGCAGTTTTTTCCAACTTGTTTACATTGTAATGGATCGAACTGCATGAAAATATATTTGATTAATCTCGAAAATAAACTTATAGAACAGCTAGATATGGACGACACACTTTCAAGAATTTTTTCGGATCCCCACCATAGACTTGAAATTTTTTGGTGAAATAAGGTTTAATTTATGGGAATACGACTATGAGTAACAAAAACGGAGCTGAATTCCAATTGTGAGATACCTTGGGCGTTAACGGGTTAAAACAGCCGCAAAACAAACAATAAACCAAATACGCTCACAACCGTTTGTCCCAACTTTTGCGGATTGGGAGTCAATCTAAAACAGATTGTCATGACAAACACAGCTCATGATTGATCAGTTGTTTCAAACAGATATAAAATTTGCTTTATGGTTGTTTTTCGCCAATGTAACAATATTCTCAAACACCGAGAATGTTCCCGAAAATTTCAAGGCAAAGCATAGAAAGTCAATACGCTTGCGGTGAGCAATCATTATCATATTCTGTTCAAGTTGTGATAATCTGATGTTGCGGGATTAGAATATTGCAACTAGATCAGGGGAAAGTCTTAGTTGATGCGAGTTGTTTGAGAGTTGATTCACAGGAAAATGACCAATTAAAATGAGCCAAAATTTAAGGAAAGTCGTCCTTTAACCTTTAACTGCACATAAACTTTTAACACTACCTACTTGCATTCTACCAAAAAATATTATAAAAACTGTTGGCTCTTAATAGTGATAAAGCTGACTTTAGCTTGTCACCAGTCTTATTAAAAATTAAAACTGTTGAGTCACCAAACGAAGACAGCCAACAGGTGTCTCTCATGAGGCCTTCGAGTTCTCATTCAAAATTCATCTGTTAAACCGGAACAGTACGTGTCTCCGGCTGAGCAATGGCGGCTCCACACAGCGAGATGCCACGGCAGCAGCCTAGGTAATTCAATTTTCAAAATCTGTTTCCGCTCGGATGTTCGTGGCCATCCATTCCCAGCCAGCCGAGAGAGTGACAGAGTCACGCTGCACATGTAGGAAGTCGTGCCATGGCATGGCAGATTTTCGGGGGTATTAACTGACCGGCACGAAAGTCATGAATATTATCAAATTATGGCATGCTACGAGCCGAAGACACAGACAAAAGCTGACAGGACATTTGGGCCTAGATGGTAGCAAGCTCATCGAAGATGCCGGCGACCGAAGACTTCAGAATGGACGGAGCTACTGACTGGATGGACGTTTTATGAGTATATGAAGGGGGCTTAGGGAAAATCCTGGCATGCTTCGATAGCTTAGTGTAATTTTATAGAATGGCATTTCTTCTAGGATTTTTTGTATTCTTCATCTGTGTTTTGTGTTCTAAACAACATAACTGAGAATGAATGTTGGAAATGTATATGAATTCATTTGCAATCTACGTAAAAGCTTCACTTCTAGCCTTAAAGCTTGAAATTAGGCCAATGTACCTATATAAGTTATGAAATATTGTTAAAATTGAGAAAAAAAAACATTAATTTTTCTATACACATTATTAGAATAATTTAATGTTACCTTTCAAATCGTAAACACCAGGGTACCATTCAAAATGGTAAATATTACCAACAATGCTGAACCAAAAGATCAAAGATGAAGCACCAAGCGTACGAAACACCGGACACATATTTTTTCCAAACCCAAGGAAAAAAAAAAAGGTTGTACCCTTGTGGGCCTTTCTTTTCCATCCACCCGAACAACGCAGCCTACTTTGTCGCGGTCTTCACATTCCAGAAATTATTCTCATGCTTCGGGGTTAGGAAATGAATTTGAATGAAAAATTCAACTACCAAACAACAAATTTTCCTCATTCCACCCCCACTTATCGAATACTTTCACCGAGGGGCAACATGGCAATTCAAAAAAGATCCCAACCACGATGATGACGATGGCGATGATTATTGCCCATCTCTCTAAACCGCACAGACGCAAAACCATTTCCCGCGCGACAGTGACAATGCTGGAAATGAGATGAAAAGTTTCCCGATAATGACTGTCGCCGGGTCGAGTGCTCGCTGGAGCCATCAAAGTTGGCGGTGACTCCCGATAGCGGGGAGTCATGCATGCCAAAGCGACACATTTTTTATGGCACTTTCAAACGGTTTCTAACGAGCGAGCGCAGTTTTAAGGTTTAGGGACAAAATGTCGAAAGGCAAAAAATTGAGATAATAAATTTTCGAGCTATTATGTGGAATACCTAGATAAATAAATGAAAACCGAATTTAATACTATACCATTCAATTGCACTAGAATTTGTATCCTCGAGAAAAGCTGCTGAAGATGGCCTTATAGTGGAAGTCAAAATACGCGTATCTGTCAAAGGATACAAACTCTAGTGGAATTAAATGGTAAAGTACTAAATTCGGGTTTCTTTTATTTCTAAAAAGCTGAGAGGTATAAAATCGAAAGACAAAACAAAACTTAATGACAAAAAGTAAGCAAGTGTATAAGGTTTGGCACATAGCGAATTGTTAATTCTTTCGGAAGAAAATCGTTACTCAAAGTATTTTTTGTTTCCAAACAATTCTCTCCTTTCATCGTTTTGACATTTCAACGTTTTGTCCTTCCAATACACATTGGCATTCAATATTTTGGCATTTGACGTTTTGTCTTTCGACGTTTTGTCGCCCAACCCAATTTCAGAACGAATGCTGTGTACCATTGTCGATCAGTCGATTGTCGGGCCCAAGACATAAACAATAAACGTCCAATCTGAATCAATTTTTCGGGGTCGTAACGGGAGCAGCGCAAAAAGTGGAATGATTTATGTGGATGTCGATATTTACTTGAGCGGCTTCAGTCGGAGGAAATGTTTCCCGTTCCGGAGCTGATTGGCACGATATGGTAAACAGTGTAGCGCGGGGCAAATGATTTATTTTTCGCTGGAGGAAATTATTGAAGGGCAGGGTTGAGAATCCGCAAACGATTCGTTTATCTTAATTTAGCATGAGAATCATTTCTCTTAAGTTGAGATATAAGAAGGAACGTGATCAGTGTTTCCGATATTGTGGTCCATTGAATGGCTGTTCGTCTGCGTTTTGATTTTTTGTATTTTACTATAGTCCATTTTATGGAACGACAACATTGATGATATTGCTGTTACTTTTACATGATACGCAACTGCCTTCTGTCAAATTTTCATTCATAAAATGAGCTGATCCGAAACGGCTCGTAAAATGGACTATAGTGATGCAATACAAAGCAATTAATGCTTAATGCATTTCACATTTCTATATTTAAAGGAGAACACCGAAAAAAGAACTGGATATGAAATTAAAGGAATCGTCGTAGTAGCCTGGAAGCAATTTTTAACTAAAATTCTACTTCGATTTTTTTACACTCGATGACTCGATTATTGTAGCTTAACACCCATTTGATTAAAATCGCATGACACCGGGCCTATCCTCAACAAACACATGTAAGAAATATTCCAGTTTTCCATCCGTCAATCATAAACCGCTTCACCAACAAAAATAAAACAACCCATCAAACTAGGCTATATGGAGGATGCTTTGATGCAACCATCAACAACCATGTTTTCGCCATCCGCATGTAAATAGTATCCATGATGAAAATGGGAATAATTCACTATGACAAATAGCGGAATTATCTCCCTCTTGACAATTTATTAGCGTGTTATCAAGCATTTCCGGGGAATTTACCCACACTCTTGGCTCTGCCCAACTTAGACTATGCTACGCATAAATTACATATGATTTCGTGCTATTCGGAACATACCATACACAGCACTACAGCATAGCTCTTCGTTTCCAGGCATATATTAATACATATACAGTTAAACCTCCACGAGTCGATGGTTCCTTCAGATATTGACTTATGAAGGTTTGTCTATAATAGAGTAATTTCAATTTAATAAAATTAAACTTACTAGTGACTACATTTACTAAACAACCACTTTATGGGACTATTTGTTCGATTAAGAATATATTATAATAAATAACACTGCGGAACATGTTTTTGTCTCCAGAACCAAAATACCGCTATTCACTTAATTAAAGGTTGCTGAATCCATTGCCATTTTCAGAAATATCATAGCACGTCTAGTATTTGAGATATTGACTGTTGAAAATGCAAAAAATTACTATTTCAGCCAACTTGCATGCAAGTTTGCCAGCTTGTAAGGCAATTTATTTGCTTAATTTGCCACAGAATTTAAACTTTATGTGTCTTACAATACTTATTATCAAAGTTTATAATACTTTCGATGTGGAAAAGTTATTTTCTGATGTTTTAGAGAATTATTGTATATTGTCATATAAGAGAAACGAAAAGTTTTGTATGGAGACTGCAAGCATGTTGAAAAAATCGGCTTAATCGAAATTTTATCGTGCCATTTCAATCAAATTATATCTGAAATGAAAGTTTAAGTTCCATTTTGCATGCTTGGAGGATTAGATTACAAAAATGATTAATGAATTGTACTTTAAATTTCATGTAAACATCAATAAAATCAGTGTTTTATACAACTTTGCGACCAGTAGTTAAAAATTGTGACGTGCTGGAACATTTCTGAGAATGGCATTAGATTCAGCAACCCCAAATCTACTAGAAACACATAATTTGATTCTTGAGACACGCAAAAATGTCATTTTTGTTACGCTGTGTAATCTTAGCATTACCGGGTACCCCCGTTGGGTTGACCACATTTAATCTGAACACTTTTTAATCTGTACCCCGCTAATTTGCACATTGTTCAAATTAAAAATGGTTCAAACGTCATTTAGCTCATGGAACGGAGTAAAGTGAGATGGAACGCTGTGGAATGGAACGCAGAATCAAAACAAAACAGTGAAAGAGGTAACCAAAAACACGTTTCTAGGGTGCCCAGATGTTCACATTAAAAATGAACCCCGATGGTTTGCATCAGGTACTGTTCAAATTAACGGGGGTGCACGGTACTATGTTGGGCTTAGGTTGGCCACATGTGGTTAATCAGGATTCATCGATCAACTGTACTTTTTTTTATCTATACTAACGAGATGTTTAGCCCTGGGCTAGTTTATCTCGGGACCAACGGCTTTACTTCCCTTCCGAAGGAAGTCGTCACTGATTTTTTTTTTTTTTTTTTGGTGACTATGTATCTTGGGGATGGGATTCGGTCCCAGGTCCTCGGCGTGAGAGGCGTCTGTTCTAACCATTACACCAGGTCCGTCTCCGTCAACTGAACGTGTACATGAAACTCTTTAACGAGTTAACTGATAATTGTACTGTTAATTTTTCTAGAAGAATGATAACAACTTCCCTAGAAAATACAGCTGCACTTCCTTAAGGTATTTTGCTTGTATGAAGTTTTGCGGGTAGAACAAGTACGTAAGAAACGCATTTTGAAATAACTCTCTACATATACTTAGCCAGCAACAGTGTTGTAAACCTGTCGAACAAATGTAAGTCGTTTAAAGCAGTTTAAAGCCATTTTAAGCCGTTTTTAGCCGTTTTAAACTATTTTAAGCCGTTTCAAGCCGTTTTAGGTCGCTTTAAACCGGTGTTTTGCCGTTTTAGGTCGTTTTTAGCCGTTCAAAACCGTTATAAGCCGTTATAAGTTGTTTTAAGCCATTTTAAGCCGTTTTAAGTCGTTTTTAGTCGTTTTAAGCCGTTTTAGGTAATTTTAACCGTTTAAGCCGTTTACAATCATTTTAAGCCATTTAAAGCCGTTTTAAGCCATTTTAAGCCGTTTTAAACCGTTCTAAGCCATTTTAAGCCGTTTTAAGCCGTTTTAAGCCGTTTAAAGCCATTCAAGCCGTTTCAAGATGTTTTAAGCCATTTCAAGCCGTTTTAAGCAATTTTAAGCCGTTTTAGGCCGTTTTAAGCCGTTTCAGGCCGTTTTAGCCGTTTTAAGCCGTTTTAAGCCATTTTAAGCCGTTCTAAGCTGTTGTTAGCCGTTTTAAGCAATTTTAGCCGTTTTAATCCGTTAAGCCATTTTAGCCGTTTTAAGCAGTTTTAAGCCGATTATAGCCGATTTTAGCCGTTGTAAACCATTTTAGCCGGTTTTAGTCGTTTCAAGCCCTTTTAAGCCATTTTAAGCCGTTTTAAGCCATTTTAAGCCGTTTAAAGCCATTTTAAGCCCTTTTAGGCCATTCTAAGCCATTCTAAGCCATTTTAAGCTGTTTTAAGCCGTTTCAAGCCGTTTTTAGCCGTTTCAAGTAATTTTAGCCGCTTTAAGCCGTTTTAAGCCGTTTTAAGCCAGTTCAAGCCGTTTTAAGCAGTTTTAAGCCAATTATAGCCGATTTTAGGCATTATAAACCATTTAAGCCGGTTTTAGTCGTTTCAGGATGTTTATAGCCGTTTTAAGCCGTTTCAAGCCGTTTTAAGCCGTTTTAAGCAGTTTAAGCCATTTTAAGCCGTTTAAAGACGTTCTTAGTCGTTTTAAGCCGTTTTAAGACGTTTTTAGTCGTTTTAGATCGTTTCTGATCTTTTAAGCCGTTTTTACCCGTTTAAATCATTTAAAGCCGTTTAAGCCGTTTTAAGCCGTTTTTAATCGTGTTTTGCCGTTTTAAGACTTTTTAGGTCGTTTTAGCTGTTTTAGCCGTTTTAGTCGTTTTAAGGCATTTTAAGCCGTTTTTAGTCGTTTTTAGCCGTTTTTAGTTGTTTTTTTTTTGCCGTTTTAAGCCGTTTTAAGCCTTTTTTTAGCCGTTTTTAGCTGTTCTTAGCTGTTTAAAGTCGTTTTAAGCCGTTTCAAGCCCTTTTAAGACATTTTAAGCCGTTTCAAGCCATTTTAAGCCGTTTAAAGCCATTTTAAGCCATTTTAAGCCGTTTAAAGCCATTCTAAGTCATTCTAAGCCATTTTAAGCCGTTTTTAGCCGTTTCAAAAAAATTTAGCCGTTTTAAGCCATTTCAAGCCGTTATAAGGCAGCATCCATTTATTACGTAACGCTAAAATTTGAGATTTGTGAAACCCCCCCCCCCTCCGTAACGCTTTTTGTATGAAAAATTTCAAATTTTTGTATGAGCCGTAACGCTTGGGCCTACTCCCCCCTCCCCCTAGAGCGTTACGTAATTTGTGGATGCCGCCTAAGCCATTTTAACCCGTTTTAAGCCGATTAAAGCCATTGTAAACCATTTTAGCCATTTTAAGCCTTTTTAGGCCGTTTTTAGCCGTTTCAAGCCGTTTTAAGTCGAGTTAAGCCGTTTAAAGCCATTTTTAGCCGTTTTGAGCCATTTCAAGCCATTTCAAGCCGTCGTTTCAGGCCGTTTATAGCCATTTATAGCCGTTTTAAGCCGTTTCAAGCAGTTTTAAGCCATTTTAAACCGTTTTTAGCAGTTTTTGGCCGTTTTAAGACGTTTTTAGTCGTTTTAAGCCGTTTTAGATCGTTTCAGATCATTTTAAGCCGTTTTTACCCGTTTAGGTCATTTGAAGCCGTTTAAACCGTTTTAAGACGTTTTTAATTGTTTTTTGCCGTTTTAAGACGTTTCAGGTCGTTTTAGGTCGTTTTAGCTGTTTAAGCCGTTTTTAGTCGTTTTTAGTCGTTTATAGCCATTTTTAGCCGTTTTTAGTCGATTTTAGCCGTTTTAAGCCGTTTTAAGCCTTTTTTAGTCGTTTGTAGCTGTTTTTAGCCGTTTAAAATCGTTTAAAGTCGTTTTAAGCCGTTTCAAGCCGTTTCAAGCAGTTTTAAGCCATTTTAAGCCGATTATAGCCGATTTTAGCCGTTTCAAACCGGTGTTTTTCCGTTTTTAGTCGTTTTAGGCCGTTTATAGCCGTTTTAAGCTGTTTTAAGCCGTTTCAAGCCGTTTTAATCCGTTAAGCCGTTTAAACCGTTTTAAGACGTTTTTAGTCGTTTCAAGTCGTTTTAGATCCTTTAACCGTTTTTAACCCCTCTACCGGCAGCTTCATTTTTTACCGCAGGATAAAAATTCAAATCGCGATAACTTTTTTGTTTCCTGATATTTTTGCACCATTTTTTCACAAGTTCTCAAAATACTCTTCTAGTTTGAGGATCCGTATCGATATTGATGATTGGTGATCTAGTTTTAAAGATATTCCAATGCTCCTTGGGGGACCGACATTTTCCATACAAAATGTCTTAGGCGGCCATTTTGTTTTACGGCAACTTATCGAAAAAATAAAATGTGGACTATACAATGCTATGTAATAAAGAGCTACTCTGAAAAAATCATACAAATTGGTTGAGAATTCTTAGAGATATCTGAAAATTACGATATAAGGTTTTTTTAAGTTTTCAAGATCTTTATTTGGCCAGCGTGGTACCAGCAACATAAATGCTCATTACTCAAAGACGGCTACTCCAAATTTCTTTATTTTTTCACAACATACTCTCATTAATGTATTGTTCCGAAGAGTGAATATCTGAATACGATAAACATTCTGTAGCCTGAGATATATACGTGAGTTATGGTTAAGCGTCGGTCCCCCAAGGAATTTCGGAATATCTCTGGATCCAGATGACCAATGATCAATATTGACACGGATTCCAAAACTAGAAAAGTTTTTTGAGAACTTGTGAAAAAATGACGCAAAAATACCAAGACACAAAAAAGTTATCGCGAATTCATTTTTTTTCTTGTGGTAAAAAATGAAGCTGCCGGTAGAGGGGTTAACCTTTTTTTTGCCGTTTTAAGACGTGTAAGGTCGTTTTAGGTCGTTTAAGCTGTGTTTAGCAATTTTAAGCCGTATTTAGCTTTTTTTGCCATTTTTATTTGCCGTTTTGAGCCGTTTT
Source organism: Aedes aegypti (assembly GCF_002204515.2). Classification (NCBI taxonomy): domain Eukaryota; kingdom Metazoa; phylum Arthropoda; class Insecta; order Diptera; family Culicidae; genus Aedes; species Aedes aegypti. The sequence goes on from NC_035108.1 coordinate 445,606,973, forward strand.
AGGTCTATTTAAGCCGTTTGAAATTTGAAATTTGAAATTTGAAATTTGAAATTTGAAATTTGAAATTTGAAATTTGAAATTTGAATCCAAAAAGTCCAAATCAAAAAGTTACTTATTTTTGGAAAATTGTTCTTATTCTTATGGCAATTGCCTACGTCCAGGCGTTATGTGGATTTGTAGCTTTAATTTCATTTACAATATAGTACAATAGCTAAGCACTTATGGAACTGTTATCGAACTACAGTCAACTCTCCCTAACTTGATATTGAAGGGACCATCGAGTTAGGGAGGTATCGAACAGAACACAAAACCAATGCAACTGCGATCCAAGGGTCCATCGAGTTAGCCATGAAAACCAACTTTTGATATGGTTCTCTAACTCGATATCGAGATACGGAATATCGAGTAAGGGAGAGTTAACTGTGTTCTTTTAAACTGATCGAGATAATACCATTGATACCCACCAGACGTAAACCCCTTTTGCACACTGTAATCTATTCAAGTCGACATGTTTCCCGAAGAGCTTACACGACCAGAGAAAGACTCTATCTCCCAGCTTCCGTAAACCAAACCACACACACATCAAACCGAACAAACTTGCTACCTTGGTGGAGGAAGCTCTCACCGAATGGGTTGCAGTGGTTTTTCCAAAGTGCTCAGCGTTAGTAAGGAGTAATATCGAACGAGTACTGGAAGTGCAAAGCATACCAATATTGGAGCCACGTTTCCTTTTTACATTGTTCGATGGCTGTGAGGTACACAATACCGCATACTTGTCTTTTACTTACAGTATTGGGCAAAACATTTGAAACTTATTCCGATTTCCCATAAAAGTGGTCAAATTTGGAGGGCGATATCTAAGTTATACAGTCAATAACTGGATCATCGAATTAGAAAAGTATCGAGTTACAGAGCACAAAACCAGTGCTACTGCGATCCAAGGGTCCATCGAGGTGAAAACCAACTTTTACTATGTTTCTCTGATTCGATATCGAGTAATTGAGAGTTTAAAAAAGTTTGCTGAGAGTTTAAAAAAGTTTGCTGAACAACGATTTTGTGTAAAACTACCATAGTTTAAGATAAATTGTTATAATTTGTTTATTAAAAATTTAACTTTAGTTGAATTATTAGACGTTTTTACTCGTGGATGCAAACAATACTGAAAGATATATGTTGGAATTCAAGTTACAGCCAACTCTTCATAACTCGATTTTGGATGGGCAATGGAGTTAGGGAGGTATCAAGTTACAGAAGACAAAATCAGTGCAACTGCTATCCAAGGGACCATCGAGTTAGCCATGAAAACCATCACTACGGTTCTTTTACTCAATATCAATTTACGAAATATCGAGTAAGGCAGAGTTGACGGTAATTCTGATCTACCGTAGACATTTTCTTCAAATCGGTCCATAAGTAACTGAAAATAAGCTCGCCAAAGATCACCATTAGGTATGAAACATCGAATATGTTGGAAATGTATTTACCAATACTGTATACTATTGGATCTCGATGTAACAGTGGAATCTTCCTTCTCTAAGCGAGGGAATTACGAACCATTGAGCGTGCAGTTGATACATACTTAATGCAATAGTGGAGGATGTTAATGGAAATTCACCGTTCGGTATCTATAGTTTTGTGGCTGGTGTACCTATCCGCTTGTCATGGCACAAATGTTCAACGTGTTCCCAAGTGAATTGCATGTGTTTTGCTTTTAAGTGGCAACTATCAATAAGGGAATTTGGGGCCGAAGGTCGCAGTAGGTGTTTTCTGATATACGTGTAAGGAAAGTCTGGCAACACTATGTAAAATAAACATCTAATTAAGTCAGGTGAAACAGAAATAAGTATTAACCGAATATAACTGAATGGAACTTTAGCTTATGTTTGTTAGTATCAGTATGACGTGACCCATATTTTTTTTTTTTGCTGATTTTGGTAGACAAAAATGTCAAATCTTTGTCTTTGAATGAAAACATTTCTGAAACTGATATAAATTTACACATTTCCATACAAAACACCCATACAAAGTTCCCTAATCAACTCAAATAAAACAATTTTATTCGACGAATGATCATTAGGCTGTAAAACGTTTCACCGATTCGTTTAACTTTTTGTTGAAATTTGACAGTTCGATAGTTGTTTCCGTTATTTCCCCTCTGGTCAAAAATAACCCTGTTCTAATGCATGGTTAAACTTGACAATTCAAAAGTTATTTACTGCTCCCGGTAATTTGAGAATAACTAAGCATCTGTCAATTTTGTTTTGAAATACTACTCGACTGTCAAAACTCAAATGGGTCGCCCGCGAAGTTCAATTTTATCATTTGAGGGGAAAATAATTACCGAAATGTCAAATTTTAACTAAAATTCAAACGCATCGATGAAACGGTTCACAGCCTTAGTGTAATAGCCGTAACCATGGCAAAAAGTCGTTACCAAGGAAAAGACGATGTTGGTACGAGCTAATGTTTAATTGAACTTGCTTGGTTGGTGGTCGGCTAACTAACGACATATTATATTTCTATGTTGCAGGCACAGCCTACTATACTAATTTCAACCTAGGCTAAGCCTGCTACATCTCCTCCTCATGTAAGAGATCCATCGGGTAAGTTTTGATTTGCGTCCGGGACATCTCAGGAATTCTTCACTTGAGTCAGATGGCACGGCCACTGCTGACGTCTTCAATAGGCGGCACAGGACTTGTTTCCGACGCACCTTCGTCAGGACAATCAACTTCGAGAGAGGCCGGCGTCGGAAGGCCAGCGGAAATAGGAGCTTCGGGAACATCCGACAGTGGTGTTGCCTCAGCCGGTCTGGCGATTGCGACAGGAAACTATCTTTCCTCTATCAGGATTTTCCATGGTAGTTGCTGCGTTACTGGCTCTGGCACGTCGGAATCGTAGCGGGGTCGCATTTGGTTGACGTGCGATCTTACCAGTGGTCGACGAATTGAAGTCCATCTCGTCCAGCGAAGTACTTCTTGACATCAGGATCTTCAATTTGCTTCACATGGGCCGGCCAGCCTTCTTGAAGAAAATTCACCACAGCCGCTAACATCTGATGCGTAACTGTAAGGTCGCTGAAGGATTCGCCGAGAATTGCTTTTGCTTGGCACAGCGGCTATCACCTAATCTTCATCTGGTCTACGTCTACATCACCTAACCTTCATCTGGTCTGACATCAGTCAGGACAGGAAATCTGCGTTCGTTGTTGAAACGTGCTTGATGTCGAAGTCGTACAACAGGAGTGTCAATGCCCAGCGTTACAGGCGGTTTGCTGTGTATACCGGAATCCCCTTCTTTGAATCGAAAACCTTGAGGAATGGTTGATGGTCGGTCTGTAGGAGAAAGTAGCATATTGTGGAAACGGGTGACCGCGAATATCAGGGCCAATGCTTTCTTTTCCACTTGGCCGTAGTTCATCTCTGCTGGTGTCAGTAATGCATGATGACTGCGCCAAGACCGTACTTCGATACATCTGCCGCGACGATGATCTCCTTTGAAGCGTAGTGGGTAAGCAGCAGATCGGCGAAGAGAATGGCCTTGAATTGATCGAAGGAATGCTGGCAATCAATGGTCCAATTCCAGCGTGTATCCTTTTTGAGCAGATTTTACAGAGGTGCCCGGAGCTTCTTCAACTGCTTGACGAACCGACTGTAGTAATTCACAGCACCGAGGTCAGAGCGCAGCTGCTGGACATCTTTCGGTGGCTACATCATGGTAATGGCTTCCATTTTCGATGGATCGGGTCGAATACCATCCTTATCCACGATGTGTCCGAGGAACTCGATCTGGGAGAGTACGAAACGGCATTTTTCAAGATGTAAGTTGTTGTACGTAACAGATTTTGGCGACTAGCGAAAAGATCCTGCAGGAAGCAAGGAAGTCCTGTTCCTGTCAAGTTTTCGTTCCCGCTCAAGCTCTTGTTCATGATTCACCACTGAAACCCTAAAGCCGTCATGAAATCAAGCATGTACAACGAAGATCTGAAACAAGCGATTCTACGGCTGACCGATCTCATCGTGAACCAGCAACAGCAGATTTCAGCTCTTCAGGTGGGCAAGTTGGATGCGAGAAAATCATCGAGTCACTCTCCACCGGAATTGACGAGTTTCGGTACGATCCAGACGGCGGCATCTTTTTCGATTCGTGGTACGCCCGGTACGAGGACGTGTTCAAGGAGGACGGTAGGCAGCTGAACGATAAGGCGAAGGTAAGGCTGCTACTGCAGAAAATCGGAACGCTGCGTGAACAGTGTTCTGCCGAGTCATCTACGTGATTTTGACTTCGAAGACACCGTCAAGAAGCTGAAGAAGCTGTTCGGACGCCAAGTCCCTCTTCAAAGCTCGCTACCAGTGTCTTTAGTAGGGGAACTTACGTTTTGTCGGCAGCCTTAGCAGCTGAACTTTTAAGAGGGCAATTTTACGCAACAATAGAGCACAACAATTAGCAGGAGACACCTGAACTACACTTGAGCACTCTTTATTTATTAATTATTATACACAAAACACTATTTTATTCTCTTAATCTTCTATTTTTCCTCACCAAAGTCACGAGGCACTTGTTCTTTTATCGGCAATGCAATTACTATTGTCGGCAATAAAAATGTTCACTTCGCAATCCAAAACTGCGCAAAAATTAGTTTATGTATTGGTAACATTTCGTATTTGTGGACAAATCCTGAAATTAAACGTCATTCATTATGTTCCACTTGTTGAAAGGGCCAATGCAGAAAAATACAGACTACACTGAAAACAGAATTGCAGTAATAAATAAAATAGCAGAGAGTCAAATTGAATACACAACGCCGCTAATTTTATGGCGCCGTCCACAAATTACGTAACACTCTAAGGAGAGGGGAATGGGCTCAAACGTTGCGGCTCAAACACAAAATTTATTTTTTTCATGCAATGATCGATACGGAGGTGGGAATGGTCGAAAATTGTACATTTTAACGTTTTTCATAAATGGACGCTGCCTAATTTCCAACCTAGAAGTTGCAGCGTCACGTCATGGTTAATTGATTCATAATATTGTGCTCTGCTAGAAAAATCCACGGAACACGATTATCGGATTACTTGAATTTCAGAGTTGCGTTTGAATGGATTACATGCATGCCCTTTTCTCTACTCACACTACTGCTCATTAAGGTGCAGCTTATTTTAAAAGCTCCCAAAACCAAAAATTCTTGTACTCTCATGAATTCAAATCATATTAGAAGATAAACCTCAAAGTTCGAGCCAAAAATATTAAGATTTAGAGGAAGCGCAAGGGGGCGTCTTGAAGGTAAATTTTCAAGTAATAAAAATTGTCCTTCAGTGAAGTCACCGTAACTTCGGTAATTTCTAAACAAATTTGAAACTTTTAGCACCATTATCTTAAAAATTAAATTTATGAAAACGTGGTTGAATATCAAATTTGAGTAAAATCAAAAATAGTTTCAATAAAAAGTAGTTTACTCCAAATTTTTCCTCATTTTACTGAAAACATATCTTTGTTTGACCATAACTTCATGAATACTCAACCGATTCCAATTATTTTTGCATGGTATAGAAGCTTACTTAATTGTTTTCAAACTTTTCATGCACCACATTTCACTAAAAAAAATGTTTTGACCAAGTTATTCAACAAAAACTGCATAAAAACATGATTTTTAACGAAAAACGCCAGTTTTTTTTGTTAGTTAAACAATATTTTTAGAGCTGAAACTGGTTTTCCTCATTTGTTAAACTTTTTAAAAGGACTTGTCAACAATTTTTGAATAATTTTGAAACAATAATATTTTTGCTCAAGTTAAAAAATATATGCATTATTCAACTAGTAATTAAAACAAAATGCTTTAGAAACACAAGTTTTATAGAAAAAAAAAGGTAATTTTTGGCAAAAAACTTGAATAATCCAAAGAGATTTGATTTTTTCTTTAAAATATCATGTTTATGGGTAGTTTTTGTTACAAAACTAAGCCAAAACAATTTTTTAGTAAAATGTGTTGTATGAACAGTATGGAAACAACTATGTTTTGCTTCAAAAACATGTACATACAAATATTTGAAATCGGTTGAGTATTTATGAAGGTACGGTCAAACAAATATGAATTTTTCAGTAAAATGAAGAAAAATTCCGAGAAAACTACTTTTAACAAAAATTGTTTCGATTACCCAAGTTATGGTGACTACACTGAAGGCCATTTTTTATAACTTGAAAATTCACCTTCAAGACGCTTGCGCCACCTCTAAATCTTAATATTTTTGGCTCAAACTTTGAGGTTTCTTTTCTAATATGATTTGAATTCATAAGAGCACACGAATTTTTGGTTTTGAGAACTTTTGAAAAATAAGTCACACCCTAGTGTCTATGCTTAAAAAATCGCTAAAAGGTAACGCAAAGTCGGAAATTCTACAGGCTTTTTTTTACATTTTATTACGTTCATATTATTCTCAGTGTACACTCAGAAACACGGCTAGTCACAGAATGACTAAATTTTAGTAATTTATGAATATTTTCTACCTGCCTCTCTTTCATTCTGCAGGGAATTTTATTCCTATTTGTCAATTCGCCTAGGTTGAAGCATCGCAAAGCTACAACCCAGGCGAAATAACATTTAGTGTAGAAATTCACAGCAGAATGAAAAAGAGGCAGATAGAAAATAGTCATTAATGCATAAACTTTAGTAATTCTGTGACTATTTTTATTTCTGAGTGTATGAGAAAATCAAAATTGACCCTTTGCAAATCCATTCACTTATGATTTGATACAAATACATCATCCTCTGATTGCCTGTAGAACAACAGGAGTGTTGCCAAAATTGAAAGACGTATATTTTATATGTTTCTCAGTATATTGAAGTTTATGCGCTACAATCTTCAGATAAGGAAAGTATTAAAAGGCTCAATTATTACCAATGCATGCTTTGTTGCCTGATTCCAATGAACTAATTAGTTGTGTTCGTTTTTTTCAATGAATTTAAAATGTGAATAAAAAACACACCACAATTGAATATGGTTTTCTGGCAACCTATTCCCGTAAAAAATAGTGATTGCCGAGGAAAGCAAAGTGCATTAATTTTAATTTGTGATTTGAAGCATAAAAATTCAGTATTTTCGACTGCTTTATAGACTAATAAAAAGTTTACTAGTGCATAAGTGATCGGTGCGTAGCTTTTGTGATAAATTGGTATCGGAGCGGAGAACTGGACATTTCAAAGTGGTGAGTTTTTCTTAAGCTTTCTTGTGTTGTTTTATTCGGCAGCTCACAAATGACGATAATTTCGTAAGCATTTATTTCATTCAATGATAAAACCCATGTTATATAATATTTTTGTGAAAGATGAGGTTTACAAGGAAGATTATAGTTCAAGGAATACATTGAGTACATTGAAGGTAACTCTTGTTCCGTAGATAAAATTTAACAAGGACGAAAAGTGAGTGCTGCCGAAAATACCCTCAGGGTGCCGAAGCCATCATTTACCCTATGTCAAAAACGACGGCGACGATTTTTCCTCTTACGCTTCGTCGCACAGTGGTTTAAAACTCAAAAAACACGATCATCAGCTTTTTCAGTATCAAAGAGTGAAAATATTGCCATACTATATTCGGCAAAGTTAATGCATATGTTAAGCAGCAACTTTTGACATTTACAAATTTTTGACTAATTTACTCATAAGTTATATAAAATTTTTATTTTCTCTGTTTGTCGTTAAAAACATTTGGTGTCGTCGACAAAGTTGTTGGAATTGTTAAATGAAGAAAAGTTGTCGAAGACACTTTAACTCTATCTATTAAAATAAACGATGTATAGCGATTTTCATATAAAAACCACTTCAAAAGTACAAATACTCACTTAACTTTTTTCGTAGCGATTTTCATGGCTTACAATGTTCTAGGACTATGTTTATATTTTCAAAATACAAAACTTTGCTGAACATACCAAGACAATATCTTTATTTTTTCTATGAGTTATAAGCATTTTATTGTGGGAAATTCACCTTTTTTACACTAATATATCTCGAAAAGTTGCAAAAAGTTGCAAACAAAATGACATGCATTAGAAAGGCCAACATCTGTACTATCTTTTCCAAGTGGACTCATCCGTGTCTTCGCGTGTCTTTTCCACTTTTCTACCAGTTGAAAATTTGAATATTTGTATTTATAAGTATTGATTATGTGTATCTGAGCACTATTTATAACTAGCGCTTAATTACGCATAATTGAGATAACCATCATTCAAAGCTTTAACTCGTCATACAGTTCGAGGGTTTCGAACAAAAAGTTATTATTTTGTTCATCTTGGTAGTTTATTTGTTACATATGTACACGGGAAAAAAATGTTTGGTAAATATTACTATTATAGCTGACTATGCCCATTCCTTAAACGACCATGGTATTTCAGAACAATATACTACGTAAATAGTAAACAGGTATATTTGACAGGAATAAATTTCATCAATCTGATTTCGACTACAGACATGGTAAAATCAAGCGCTTTTCTAGTCTGGAAAATTGCTGGTGCGAGAGCTCAAGTGATCCCCCTCTAATGGTAGTTCTTACCGCACAATTTCTTTACGTGTCGATGTGTACTATGCAATCGCCGAAACAAATTCATATTATTCAATTAATTATTCTTATTCAAGAGTACTAAATATAAACATCCAAATTTGGTTCACTCAGCTCCCTCCTCACCTGAATAATCAAGTTTCTTCAAGTACACTTTATTCGATACTAAAAGCTAAGAAAACTTCAATGTCACTTTTCTTAAGCTCGTCACCATCACCAGATCCGACGACTCTAGTATGCGATTGAGAAGATAAACTCTTGCATTTCCTACTATTTGTCTGTTTTTTTTTAATATAAAATAGGGTTTTAGAACTTCCAACGACCATGTACGCTATGCCAATTCTTCCAAACTTCTAAATTGAAGGAAGTATGGAGTCAACGGGGTATGTGTTTTGCAGAATTAGTAAGCATTGTTGTAGCACACGTCACAGAAGTTTTTGTGGTTGGTTTTACTGAAGTTAATGTGGTTGGGTTCTGATCGATGTCTTATGTGAGCATTAAAAGACAGTTCAGTGGCACTGAAATACGTCATTTTTTAATATCTGAAACCTGATCAAAGGATATTAATTGTGTCCGTTTAAAGCTTGCTGCGGTATTAATTGTAACATTTTTAAAAAGTAGGATGGCAAATAAGCGGACTTGTTAATTGAAAAAGAATGTTAGTGGAACAACTCCAAATAAACTAAATGGTGGAGATAATTTCAAATCGTAACGAAATACTAATAGACAATAGATAACTTTTTTGGAAATTTATGGTATTTCAGTAATGACATCATGTGCTAGCAGAAATATGTCATTTTAGATAGCATTTTATTGCTTTCAATGATTGCAGAAATCACCTTGTCAAATAGCTCCTGAGCAATCAAAGCAGGCTGTAGGTTCATTAATTACAATGATAAACAGCGGTTCAGATTGCAGCAAATATAAAGCAATATATTAGTTGACTCATAGGTGACAAAGACACGCGAAGACACGGGTGAGTCCACCTGGAAAACAAAGTACAGATGTTGGCCTTTCTAGTGCATGTAATTTTGTTTGCAACTTTTTGCAACTTTTCGAGATATATTAGTATAAAAAAGGTGAATTTTCCCCAATAAAATACTTATAACTCAAAGAAAAAATAAAGATATTGTCTTGGTATGTTCAGCAAAGTTTTGTATTTTGAAAATATAAACATAGTCCTAGAACATTGTGAGCCATGAAAATCGCTACGAAAAAAGTTAAGTGAGTATTTGTACTTTTGAAGTGGTTTTTATATGAAAATCGCTATACATCGTTTATTTTAATAGATAGAGTTAAAATGTCTTCGACAACTTTTCTTCATTTAACAATTCCAACAACTTTGTCGACGACACCAAATGCTTTTAATGACAAACAGAAAAAATAAAAATTTTATATAACTTATGAGTAAATAAGTCAAAAATTTGTAAATGTCAAAAGTTGCTGCTTAAAATATGCAGTAACTTTGCCGAATATAGTATGGCAATATTTTCACTCTTTGATACTGAAAAAGCTGATGATCGTGTTTTTTGGGTTTTAAACCACTGTGCGTCGTAGCGATTGAGCGAAAAAATCTTGAGATCTTCGAGTTACTTCCAAAAATTTTCTCGTCGCCAGCTGTTATAGCCGTAACCTAGGACAGGACGTGACAGCTCAACTAAGACTGCCCGGTTGTTTTTCAGTCGATAACCTTGACGATACGAAAGCCAGTACTACCAGTACCTTTTTTAAGCAAATCTTGTGAAAAAAATATTAAATCAAAGCACACATCTTGATTGTTTCTTGCATGCTTCATTCATTTAGTGTAATAGAGGGTGCTATACTTTTTAAATATTAGGGGGATTCACTTAAAGTCGCGTAAAGTACAATTTCGCTTAACTTAAGCATTGAATGAAATATTCCTCATTTGATTCGGTGGAATGTCAAACGAGATGTTTATAATCTAGTTGTCTATGGATCTAGCCGCTGTAATCGTCAATTATTTGTCATTTTCAGCTAGAAATTACTTATTTTTTTTCCGCATATATTTTGCAATTTTAAAACGTTATTACGAGTTTGTATCAAAGATGTAGGTAATTATTCAACTGAGGCAAACGGTTGACGCACCTAGTTCTTATCGAAAGCAGCCCACATCAGTGCATCTCCAGCTACTTCCAGATCAGCAGAAAGTAACACTCACGTCATTTGGCGTAGAAAGATAGCCCAGTAATCTGTAACCGGTGTCTCGCATGATTTGAAATGAAGAATATTTAAGTTTGATTTGAAATTTTCCCAGACCCCTGGAGTCAGTTTTATTCTTTTCTTAATTTGGGGACGTCCATAAACCAAGTGGTCATATAAAGGGGGAGGGTTGTCTGGCTCGAGACCACGGTTCAAACATATTAAAAAATTGTATGCACTTAAGACCACAAAGGGGAGGGGGATCTAGCAATAAAAAAATACACATTTAGGGGTTAGCTTTAGGGGTAGCTTCTTGATATGAAGTAAAATGAACTTTCTACTCCCGGAGACTATCTCAAAAATTATTGCACTTTTCCAAGGCCGATGAACCGATTGTAAAAGCCTTCTCCCAAGATCGAGCTATTAAATCCTGCACCACGAAGACACATTATTTCAGATAGAGGTACAGGCTCTCTTTGGCTATGTGAATCAGTAACTTTTTAAGTACGATTTGCGTCCAGCTGAGTATCGAAATATTGAAATGCAGTTTCTGCTTTCGTTCAAAGAAAACAAAATGTTGACGTTTATCAGATTACCAAAGCGTTCTTGGATTGATTAACACTGGAATTTGATCATCCTGAAATATTTCACTGGAAGTTTACGCAACGTGATGAAATATTTTAGATAATCGATTTATCATGACTTACGCAGCGTTTTACGCTGTTAAGTGAATACCCCTATTATGTTAATAATCAAAACCAGAGATGTTTTTCAAAAAAATTTAAACAATTTACATTTTTCTTTATTTTAGCATTGTAGAAGCACTAAACATAAACTTAACATCGAATAAAAATAGATTTGAAACAAAAAGATTTCATGGGAAAATTTTAAACTTCTGATGAAAACCCTAATGTACGAACCAGCAACACGGCCGGGCTAGCAACAAAGTGCCCTGTTGCAATCCATTTCAACGATGTGAAAGTAGGCCTTTGCCAAAACGACCAATGAGAAGTGGTCTTTTTTGACAGGCAATTGGGTTCGTTTTTGTACTTTGACCTGTCACGTCTTGTCTTAGGCCGTAACCAAGGCCAAAAGTCGTTACCAAGGAAGAGACGATATTGGTACGAGCTAATGTTTTATTGAACTTGCTTGGTTGGTGGTTGGCTAACTAATCTGCCCATAATCGCATAAGAGTCCCATATGAATGTTCACTACTTTTGAGTTAGCTTCATGAATGATGTTTATTTTTAGTGTACTTTATTAAATCATGCTCAAAATTGTGTCTTAGTATGGACAAACTGCGAAAATAATACCAAACGATGTGCGTCTCATATTGAAAGTACCCGCATAACAGTCCCATTCATTAATTACGGGGAAATTGAAGGGAACCTATTCCTATTATAATGTATGTTGACTGTCACCGTGATTTTTATTTAATTAAAAAGATTACAATAAAAATTGCAGTGTTTAAAACCAAGTAAAATTCTTATTCTTGCTCAACATGAAAGTTTTCCCATCTGTTGCAATAAGTGGTAGAACCACATCTTGATTTTTTTCTTGCAAGCTTCTAAACAAAAATTAGCAAAATAACTTACCCTGAATCAATGTTACGGCTATCACTTATATTGTTTTCTGGTCAATTGCCAACGAATACTCCTACAGGTTCATATTTCAACAGCATGAAGATTGAGGGTTTGAAACCAGCGCTCATCGCCACTGACATTGTCGATAGGGTTTCCATAGTCAAAGTTACCCTGAGTATGCGAATCGCAAATTGCGACATCAAATGATTCCGGGCAAAGCAGGATCATACACATATAGATAATCGCCAACAGCTTTGCCGTCATCAGGGTAATCAAAACTTGCTCAGTTGTTACCTATAGCATGGTTCAAATCCAACATTTTCGTGCTGCGGGAACTGTAAAATCAAATCCTGGAATGTCTTCAAAACTATCACACCATTATATAGTTTGATAAGTTCAAAGGCCATTTGAATTTGAAAAATACGAGTACTAACATTTACAAAAAGAAAAATGCCTAAACGTAAATGTGTCAAGGTGCGCGATAACAAAGTAAGCGACTCCCAAGTAATGGGACTGGTATGCGGGTATATTTGTGTTCGGCAAATCAAATACTCCGATAACAAGTCCCACTGGTTTGTATCTTATATTTTGGCATGAAAAATAACCATTTCAACTGTATTTTCGTTGTTAAAGGTATTATCATTCTTCAAAGATATTGTGTTGGGTGATGGTACCATGATTTACTACTTTCAGAAGCGGCGAAACGAGAACATTTGAAAATATGTTTAAAAGCGTTTTTCTCGACACGCTGAATTACCTAATGGGACTGTTTTGCGAGTATGGGCAGTTATGACATATTAGGGGGATTCATTAAATGGCGTAAAACTTTGCGTATATCGTGCCAAACTGAGTATTTTAAATCTTTTACAGAAATGTGTTAACTGCGCACGAAACATTTCAAGTTGCTGAAGTTTGGCAGTCTAACAATCCAAGAATGCGTTTTTCGTTGCTATATGTCGTCTTGTCATCATAAAATAACAAACACATTTTCATTTACAAAAACGGTCGATTAAGAAATTGGATTTATTGGATTACTTTCAAGCTACCTTTCTATATCAATGTGCAGCTACCTTCCTATATCAATGTGCAGTATCTAACATTATGTGTGATAATTAATTCTAATAGTAAAGTCCCAACCCAGTTGATTTCCGTCGAATAAAATAACTCACTCATGTGGAACTGTGAAATGCGTTTCATTTCTTGCCTACAAAATTCAATAATATTTCTGCTTGTGATCTTTGACCTTCATAACGATCCAAAAACAATGACCATAAGGAAAATATAAAATCCGACTACAAGACACAACCATCGAGTCTTTTTATTTATGATAAATGGGGAACTTTTCTAATATTCGAGATAGTTTTCAATTTTCGATGATGGCCAAGGTACAATAGACATGGAACTTTTCTAACATTCGAGATAGTTTTCAATCTTCGATGATAGCCAAGGCACAGTAGACATTCCAAGAAAAAAAGTAAGCTCAAACAATTACTACAATCTTTGAAATGTCTGTCGTTTGTGATAGGTTGTGAAAGGTAACTAGATTATTAGTATCTGATCTGTCATTGCTCTGAGTCAGAACAGGAACATTTCATTTGAAATGTTTCATCAATCTATTTACGCAAATACTCAATTTACACAGCTTTAAGTGAATACCCCTATTATATTTCTATGTTGCAGGCACAGCCTACTATAGGGGAACTGGGTGTAAAATGCGCCGTTGGGGTATAACGCGCCACCCTTGTTTTGAACGAACGACGTGCTTTGGGACGCTGTTTTTCACCCGAGACAATGGAAAATGTAATAAAATGCTTCTTTACATATATTTTGAGGTGTTTTCCTGGCATAAATCGTGGAAAACTCAAAAAAACGTTTTTCGTTGTTTTCGTTGTAATTTTGTGTTATTTTCTAGGCCATTTTTCAGGCCGATAAACAACAAAACTTTTGAAACTATCACCGAGAATCGACTTGTGCACTCCCATAGTTTGTAATGCATGCGAAAAAAGTGTTGAATTCAACCTTAAAAAGCGTATTGAAGGATTTAAACTTTAATCAACTCGTGGGGCAAAACGGCCACACCTATTTCATAACACCAAAACAGCCGTTTGAATTCAAATTCCAGCAAACGTAATGGCACGCTGTAGTTACGTGCCTATTCGAACCTTACAAATGCACATTTTTCGAATCAGCATGTATACTATAATCGAACAATAACATCTGATCAAACGCCCTTATATATGCAACGTATTTGCAAGCATGATTGCGCATGCGTGCGCGCGAACGACTAACGTCGAGATCAGGTGGCCCGTTTTACCCCGCAAAAAATAAAAATGCAGATAAGCAAGCATTTTGTAAAAATTGATTTATTAACTCCAGAAAAAAGAAAATGGATGACTGTTTCTACTATTTGATAGGAAACATGATTGTCTATGAGATAATGAATAAAAAATGGCTTATAATAATGTTCTTCATAGCTAAAAACGCTTCCTTCCTTAGAGGGCGCGTTTTACCCCCAGTTACCCTAATTGTTTCAAACCAAGCTAGGCCTGCTACATTTAGGATATTTTTCAATTCACTGTTTGTTATTAAAACCTTCATATCCTTATAAATGGAAACCAAAATCAATACTCTACCATGAAATTCCCAATAGAGTTTCTATTCTTTACAAAATAGGGGAAGTGGTGGTAAAATGAACAGGGGTGGTAAAATGAACACCGTGCCTTTTACCGAGAAAAAACAAATTTTGATGAATTTTTATCACGCACGGACGATTTAGAGCATAAATCTCAGTGTTCAAGTTGATACGTAGGTCAATTGAAGTGAAAATATCAACGAAATCTAAGATTTTAGAAAACCATGTTTGAAAATTAGAACTGACATAACTTTTAGCTCGGACGACTTGAGGTTTTTCCGTGAGGATAATATCGTTATGATATGATGTCAAATCTGATACCTTTAGAATTCTTTTTGAATGGGTTACAATCATTAATGGATGTATTTTCGGTGGGGCAATGAAAATTTTCAGAAATATTTGTTTTGTCCACGTTTTTTGCATGGTGTTCATTTTACCACCAACCGCTGTTCATTTTACCCACATAGTGCAGGTAAAATGAACATTTGCATCGCTTTTTGATAGCGATGAAAACATGTGAAAATTTAGCTATTTTAGTCTGAATCCATGTCGCTGCTATAGATTACATCCCTATTTTTGATGTTGTGCGATAGAACTAAACAAATTCCTCGTTTTTCTATCAGAAACAAGATGATTTCCTTAAGGTGTTCATTTTACCACCCCTTCCCCTACATTAATTTTGACCTCAATTGTAAGCCCGTCTGCAGTGTCATAAACTAGATGTGACTCTAGTACACGACACGGAAAGAAGTTGCGCTTGAAATTCGTGTATCTGTTACGATATACATATTCAATAAAGGGAAAATTAAAAAGTTCAAAGTATTCAAGTTTTCTTTTGACTCATTTTGTTCAGCAAACCCATCGTTTACATCATTCAATTGCCTCATGAATCTTGAATATCTCCTATGAAATGTTATCGAACACCAGAAAAGTTTCATCAATCTGCTGAAAAGTTCGTCAACGTGACACTTGAAATCTTGTTCAAAAGTCACCGAAAATCGACTATACCTTCCAAGTGGGCACATCATTCAAATTCCAATTTCATTTTTCTCGTTGTCGTTTGCTCTTCAACTAGAAAGAAGAAAAAATCGGTCGGAAGAACATCTCATCGCGAATGTCATCACATCCCAGATGGGATACGCTCCATCTCGGGACACGCCGTTCGCTGTCAGAAGAAGGTATTCCGTGTTCTCCTCCGAGGCGCCCGAGTTGGAAATGGAAAAGTTTGTTTACACTAAGATAATTCCGCTGCTGGGAAGCAGACATCCCAGCGACGAAGCTAAGGAGAAAAGTTGAGACTCCTTGTTTCTTGTTTTATCTGCTGATTCGAATTTCCCATCCAACTATCTGCCCCTTAGAATGGGTGAAGCATTAACCAGTCCCGAGTTGATCTGCCCTAAGTCTCGGCTCAATCCTCGTGTCGACCTCCGCTCTCTGTTAATGTGGTTTAAATTAATTTAACTTTGGAAAGCTGCAAAGCGAATGGAGAAGCGGAGGAAGAAACTCGATTGTTAAAAGGGCTTGAAAGTGGAGACATTATTCTTTGTAGTCTGTATTTCATCGCCCGCAGAACGAGAATAGTAGTTTACGGAACAAGTTGCAGAATGATGATTTTTACAGCACGAGTCGTAAATTTATCCTACGAGGCTTGCCGAGTAGGATAATTACGACGAGTGCTGTAAAAATCGAGTTCTGCAACGAGTTACGTACAACATTTTTTGCAATTTCGTAGAAGACCACTTGAGGGTATCATAAATTATATCAGCATGCATTCACCTTTATTTTACAATTTCTGAAAAATTGTTGGGTAATGATTCATTACGCAACTCAAAACAGTTGCGTAATGAGAAAGCGTTGCGTAATGAATCATTACAGCACTGGTTTCAGTTAGGTAATGACTATTCCCGCACTCCATAGTTCAGTGCAGGAAAGTAGGCCGTTTCATGACAGATCGGCGTGATGAAAAACAGCCTATTACGATAAGAAATTGCAAAAAAGCTTTTTGCTTTTATCCAAAGAAGGGGGCCAGGGAACGGAGCATCTTAATGCCTGTCCTATCAGGGAAAACTGTTTTCAACAGAGGGATAATTGCTTTATTGGCAGAGTGTCACTCCCCATCTCCCCCTCAGGCTCCTAGTTCGACCGATCGAGAGGGAAAATGGAATTTTAGAGTGACAACGGTTATGGGCCCAGGTCGAAAGTGTAAGAACTTAATGGAAACGCAATTTCGCACGCTTTTTAATCTCATAATCGATAAACAATGTTGGAAAAGGTGCCGCCAGTTGGGATTGAAGGAGGGAAGGTATTTTAGCCGGCAGTGGTTTGACGTTCGAATTTATTACTTTGATGGAGCGGATTGAATAACGGGAACCGTTAAGTGGATTATCAACGAAGATATTAAATTTATCAGTGATGGCCATATTTTGAGTCAATTTAACCTTACCCTAAGCGCATTATGCCTCACGTTTAATCTCTATTCAACGATTGAGTTTATATGGAAATTTCTATGCAGAGATATAGAAAATGATCTGAGCACGACAAAACTGTAAGTACCAACTTATCCTTTTCAAGTCTCGACTATTATTTAAACTAAAAAGAAGAAAATTGATGAGGAGAATTAATCAATCTGTTATGTAGGAGAAGAGATATTCATATATTTATGCGCTATTTTTCAGTAACAGTTCAGTAAACATCTACAAAAATCCAAAATAAAATTTGTCTTAAACGATTTCGTTCATTTTGCAATTTTCTTCTTAAAATCTTGAACAATAAGGTTTTATGATACACTTACTTGAACATTAACGTGGATATGATAGTTTTACCGGCGTTGGAAGTTAAGAATTTTTAATTTAAAAAATGGAAAACGGGATTTTTAAACTTTTTGTTTTTAAACAACCCTAGGTCCCACTCTCCTTCGCGATATTAAAGCTGACAGAGGTCACGACTAGTCACAGACAAAAATAAGCAGCCGCCACACAGTGGGACGAAACTGAAAATAGCCGGTCGAAACCTCTTATATGCGTTTTAGCCCATAGGTATATTCGGAGTAATGTTTTGAAATAGCATCCTGAGTAATGATAAAAAATAACGTTTAAACTAGATGGAATATTGCAACCGAGCAAAAAAAGGTTTTGTGAAAAAAGTCTTAGGGCGGATAAAGCGACAGCGAAAGTTTTAGACCATTTGTTATAAAACAATCTCGAATCTAGGATGACTCGGCCAGATGGGCTGACTTCTGGTCACGGCCACGGAAGTCGTCTGGGGCGGGTAACAACCACCTCTTTTCCCAGGGTCCTGACCTGGGAGGGAGGCACCGATACTACACACGAAATTGGATACAATTGTTTTTCAAATTGCAAGATAACTCCAGTTTGCCAACGACAATCAAGGCAGGCTTAGTGAAAATCGCTAGTTTTCAAGTGTTGTGTACCTTCGATCTTTCTGGACAAACATTGAAAAAGGGCCACAGTTTTCTATGCGTTTAATTTTCAGTTTTGATGCAAACAGTAAAAAGAGTCTCATTCCAATACGTTACATTCAAATAGAATAAACGGTGCTCTCGTGACGATACTTTTGAATGTGCATGAATTGATTCTAATTCGATTTTTGCTACTTTTCATGAAATGCAAAAATATGCTTAGGCTAATTACGCGTTTTATCATATTTTTCCATTGTTTAAGATCCGGGCTCACAGTGACAGTTCGTGACAGCAAAATCTCGGCTCACTGTGACGTAGAGAAATTTTGTATTGGTTTCTCCCTCCCAGGGTCTGACTAATGGTGTTTGAGTATATTCCATAACTGACTTCGCTGGTAATTTATCTCCGAATCCTTTTTAACGAAGGATTATCATCCACGATAAATAACACAATTTATCTCAATAATGCACTTTAGTGACTAACTGAATTTTAATAGTTGTAATAGTTCTTTACACTTTGGTGGTTCAAGTTGGAAAGAACTATCTTATCCATCAGACCCCGTAGCTAACCTCTAAGCCCCTCCCCTCCTCTTCTGAGTCACCCACTTATCCACCACCCTTCTCCTTGATCCATTCCAAACTTCCAATGCCCACCTTATCCTTCTGTCATCCCGGGATATATATTGTCAAGTTGTTTGTGTAATATGTATAGTGTGCTAACAATAATTTCTGACATTCAATTTGGCGGTTGATTGATTGGGAGTGGCTTACCTATAGTATATAACTCAAAAATTAAACTGTTATACACATATTGTTCTACAAATTCATGCCGAACTCTAGTATGGCATACCTCTCTTATCTCCTATCTTATTACTCACTAGCTCTGGATTGGGATTGTAGGGTAAACGTACCAGAATGGTAACACATTTTATTTTGAACAACTTTGATATTAAACTGGGAATATTCTGCTATTTGTTTTATCACAAAACTAAACAACTATTTGAGCATGAAAAGGGTAAAAACTGATATTCAAGGTAAAATAAGTTCAACACATATATAAATAAAGTAAACGAAGTCAAAAACATAAAGTATGATTAGCAAAGTCATTCAAAGTTTAAAAATAAATCTAAAACTTCGCTAACGCATTATCCGCTCTAAATTTTTTCTTCACATGTCTTTTTTCCTTGGGTGCCCTAATAAGTTACATTCAAAAGCTATTTGGTATTACTTGTTATTAATTATGAATCGTGGTTTGCGGCTAACTAGCCGAGTGAAAATTTAACAACTACCGAAGAGCTAAACATTACATATAGTTTGCGATTGGATTAAATGGACAAATTGATGTGAAGTTTTGCGAAAAAGTTATATGTCTTCTCAGTGAGAATCAAACTCACGACTCCCTGATCTATAGTTAGGGCGCGTTACTCGCGAGTCCTCTCATGACGTAGGGGTACATCCCAGACAACCAAAATGTACGTATAACGAAATCACCTGGAGGCTTTGTATGTGCAACATTTCACTTACAAGATGTCGCGAAAAGGCCTTCTACGTACAAAAGTGGAGGCGATATGCGTGCATATATTATGTGATGAATAATAACATACAATGCGAGTGTATAAATATTACACCGAACTAACCTGTTATCTTATGCGACTTAACTTATGATAACAAATGTTGATTTGACAGCTGCTACGGATTGATTCGACTTACTTTTTACGAGTGTACGGGACGAAACAAAATGTACAAATTAACTCGGAAAAGAAGTGTTTTATGCGAGGAAGCTCATCAATCTGACGAGTTTATCCACGGTGTTTTGCGAATTTGATGTAATTAGTATGAATAAACGAGTTGTAACATGAACTTTCATGCGATTTCTGGTTGTCTGGGATATGTTTAGCTTTTCGGTACAGTGATACCTCCATGAGTCGATGTTCCATGACTCGATATCGACTCATGGAACCATACTAAAAACAAAATTTCATGGTTACTATGATGGTCCCTAGAAGCAGCTTTCCAAAGGATTGCTGTTCCATGACTCGATATTTCCATGAGTTGATGGTCCCTTCAATATCGACTCATGGAGGTTTCACTGTATTTGGTATTATTATTCGGGATCACGGAGGTTCATTTATCGTTATAATTAAATTTGATCAGCCATTAAAATTTTAAATGCCAGATAGTTTATTTACCTATTCCACACCTCAGGGCAGATTTCCAAAAAAATCGTCAGACGAAATTTTGACCTAAAAACATGTTTTTACAGTGTAGAAGAACTTTTGTTGCATTCATTTTAGGACATATTGTTGTCCTTTATTGGTTTTTCTAATAGAATTCAACGTCTTGAAGAAAACCGCTAAATTACATGGCTAAGTTTGCAATAGGTGGACAATATAAAATGTATATTTCCCAAGATTTTCAGTATCTGTGCTACTAAAATACATGACACCATAGATGTTAGACTGGACTATCAACCAACAAGGCCACATGAAAAGTCATGAATCTTTGGAATAAAAATTCAAACTAAATCTAAAGAAACCATGAATGGCATTTTTCAGTTTTATCTCTCATTTGGCTTACATGTTATCATACTAGCCTGAACTTACGAGCTTGTTATGTCGTATGTACAGTGCTAGACAGAATACAAAGCGGTCAAGTTTGGATGCTTGGATCACAATTTATAATGCAAAGATTGATCTGAAATTGTCACTACTGCCTTTAAATAACTTTTAATTCTCATATTTAAAAATTCAGAGCTTTTCATCTACTAACCTTTAAATTATCATAAATCCTCAATTTTTACAAAAAAAAACAATGAAATTTTGAGCTCAAAATATTCATTAAATGGAAAGACATAGAGCAAACTGCACTTGTTCAAAAATACCAAGTACATAGAAGTTGGTTGAAAAAAATATTTCCAATATAAATTAATGCTATTTTTCGTAGTATGGAAGATTTTCAATAACTCTAAAATATGTGTTTCAAATATGGTGAACGAGATATTCATTATGCATGGTAGTCCTCTTGTATGAGGCACCTTTCAAAAATCAATACCTCATCACCAATCGGCGAGATTTTCGTATGCTACAAAAATGTGAAATGAAATGCGCTACAAGCACTTTTTCAAATATGCTAATTTCTGTATTCTTTTTTTTTTAATAAAAGTTGAATATCTTCAAATAATTTTAAAATTATTTTCTGAATTGTGAATTAAATCATGGTGTACCTTGGTAAGACAGATAAAATCAATCTTAGCAAGCGCTAACAATTTTTGTTTCATTAAAAGATGTTTTCTGCTTTTCATGTGTTCCGCTTAATTTGCCCTCAATAAATCATTTAACCAAGGCGGGCTCACTTCACTAATGCTCACTTTTTGGAGAAAACCAGACAGAGTAGGCGAGGAAGGGCTGGTCGCTTTGTCTACAAACATCTGAGATAAATAGTCGAGAGATGATTCATTTTACAAAGCTGGTCAAATGACAGGAGACCTGGAACTAAAGTTTACCTTCGTCATCACTTTTCGCGATGATTATGGTTGATGACTGTGCGCATTTCTAGCGTAGCTTACCATACAGGCGAAAACTTTAACTAAGAATAATTATTAAAATATTTCTGATCACAAAAGTGCCCTTTGAGGTGAAATTTGGGAATTGGGTAACAAAGAGGTGGCTGATACAATAATTAGGTATACTTTTACAGCAGCGAACATTTTTAGATCTCTTTTTTATCATTTTCTTCGTGTCCCGTTTGGTAAATAAGGCATTGTTAGAAATCATGCTGGATTTTATCAAAACAAACTCCCAGGTCTTTCTTGTTTAACAGAAGTAATGTCCGTCGCAATAATAATGATTTTCGTAGTTTCACGATTTCGTAGGATGCTTAGATTTTATTTGTTTGTGATTTTGCATATCAGTGATGTTTGTAAATTTTTATTTTCACTGCAGAAAATATTCCTTCATTGTTTAATTCAGTAACAAAATGCTCCAAGAATTCTTCCAAAGAACTCACGATGAGAATATCTTGTATTCTTCCGCGAACATTATAGATATTCAACCATGTTTTAAGAGATTCCTCTGAGATTTATTACGTAAATTTCTTTATGAATTATTTCCGTTCTCTTTTAAAAACTTTTTCCAAGAACTCTTTTCACTGAGTTCCTCTTGGGATTCCCACGAAAAATCATTCCCGGGATTAGTAGTTGTTATTTAATAGATTTTCCCGAAGTTTCTCTAGGCTTTCTGAGCTTTCCAACAAGGAGGAGGAATCTCCGCCGATAATGTTTTAGAATTTCTTTTAAAAATTTCTCCAAGAAAGTTCTCTAGATGCTTGTAACATATAATTTGCAATTGTTAGTTTAAAATAACATCCTAGGATTCTTACAAAAAATCACCAGAGATTACTTTCCAGATTTCTTTCTTTAAACAGCACTTATGATACACGCTCAAAAAAAAGTTCTAGAAAACGTGAACTGTCAAAAATACACCATGAACTACCACTAGTCGCATAAACATGATCTAGTTCACGGTGTATTTTTTCTTGTTGACGAGTTCACGCCTGATGTTCACGGATTTTTTTCTGTGTACTTCTGGAGATTTTTTGAAAGAAATTTTCGATGATTTAAGGATTTTAGAATTCATTCTTGAACTTCTTTAAATTTCCTACAGAAATTTCATCAGGTTCTATAAATTACCCTGTATTTTTTTCCGAATGCTTATCCAACTATCTACTCTGCTCTCCATTGCACGTTCAAAAACTATTTTTTTAGAGATGTCTTTATAAATTACTTTACGATTCACTTCATGTCCATATCTAATTTATATCAGATTTCTAGAGTTTGTTGGATAATATCAGCAAATTTTGAATTTTTATTTGAATTTCAACGTAGAATTTCTGATATGTTTTTTAAATATATGAAGATATACCTCACAGAAAAACAAATATTTTTTTAGATTTTTCTACAAAACAAATTGTTTACATGGACATCGAAGATTCATGATACTATCACGAACGGATTGAAGTAGAAACCATTTTTTCCTAATTGCAAAAATTCCAAACAAACTTTTGTAGATGGACTCTTAACCTTCGGGCTGTCGCGCTGTTGTACTTTGTACAACAGTTGTGATGTATATGCTATCATTCTGTAACAAAGATACCTATCGACACCAAACCAAAATGTATTCCTCATGAATCTTCTTAAGAACAATACTCGACAGTTTTTATTCACAGTGTGACCCTTTATATTGCGGTAAAATCAACAAATGTACATGAAAGTCGCATAATAATGAACGCATTATGTACGGTTCGAGTAAACCACAGTTTTAAATCGGTATATCTCAAAATCCAGATAAAATCGAAACTTGGGGTCTTTAGTAAATTTGATCTGGAGGTGCAGCGCTATCTGATGGTACCTCATTTAATTAGGAATTTGACCGCTAGGTGGCACTAGTGGGCATGGAACATTTACTTTTGTTTTG
Source organism: Aedes aegypti (assembly GCF_002204515.2). NCBI lineage: Eukaryota > Metazoa > Arthropoda > Insecta > Diptera > Culicidae > Aedes > Aedes aegypti. The sequence goes on from NC_035108.1 coordinate 445,630,785, forward strand.
CAAATATTTCAGGATCCTGATCATTTAGACAAATGGCGTCTTCGGCAAAGTTGTTAAGTAAGTTAAGGACAATCATTGTTCGAGCTAGTTGATTCAAAATTTTGCCACTAGGCGGCGCTAGTGTGAATGAAACTTTTGTTCACAGATATCTCTGGAGCCTGACCACTTAGAAAGATAGTGTCTTCGGCAAAGTAGTTCAATAGCTCAAGAGCTATACTTATTTGAGCCAAGAAATAGGATATTTTGCCACCAGGCAGTGCTATTGAGCATTAAATTTTTTTTTGCGGATACTGCAAGATCTTGAGTTTTTAGACAGGCACCTTCAGCAACGTTGTTAAGAAGCTCAGGAACTATCATTATTTTACAAAATCTCGAACTTTAAGGATTAAACAAAGAAAGAATTTGAGCTACTGAACAACTCTGCCGAAGACGCCATCTTTCTAAGTGATCAGGCTCCTGAGATATTTGCGAAATAAATGTTTTAAGCTCACTAGCGCCGCCTGGTGGCAAAATTTTGAATCAACTAGCTCTAACAATGATAGTCCATAAGTTACTGAACAACTTTGCCGAAGACGCCATTTTTCTAAGTGATCAGGATCCTGAGATCGGCGAAAAAAAAGTTTCATGCTCACTAGCGCCGCCTAGTGGCAAAATCCCGAATAACTTGGCTAAAATAAAGATAGCCCTTGAGCTACTGAACAACTTTGCCGAAGACGTTATCTTTCTAAGTGGTCAGAATCCTGGGATATTCGCAAAACTAAGGGTGTTGTACAAAGTACAACGCGCGACTACTCGCGTTACAAAAATTCGCGCGACGACCGAAAGGTTAATTATTGTGGTAGAAGTGTAGGAGCTATTGGCGTTATTTATAAGAACATTACCGAAGATTTTCTGAATTGAAATCTAGGACAAAATTTGCTCTACTTTGATTTTTTTTTTGAGGAATTCTTAAATAAACTTCACTAGGACCTAATGTACTTACATAAACTATAAGTATAAGAATTGGGCTTTTTGCAAATTTTCAAGAATTTACCTTGTACATGTTGAAGCAGGAAGAAACCACAGATGGAAAACGGAACAACGAAAAATAATTATAAATACAGATTAAATAAAACCTCTCTATTGAATTGAAAAAAATAATTAAGAAGTTCTATCAGATTCATATTTAGAAATTATCGTTGAATTCTAGCAGAATTCCTTCAGAATTCAATATAATAATAATGGGAAAACTTCAAACGATGTGAGTAGATGAAAAATCAAATTTGACCTCAACTGTTAGGCTGCATTCAGTGTCGTGTACTAGACTCGTCGAGTTAAGTCTAGTACACGACACTGAAGACGGCCTTACAGTCGAGGTCGAAATACGCGTATCAGTCGAAGGATACAAACTCTAGTGGAATTAAATGGTATAGTACTAAATTTGGTTTTTCATCTACCTATAAGTATTCCACTAAACAGCTCTAAGATTTATTATCATTTCAGAGGTTGTTAAAAAAGATTCTTGCAAGGTTATCACAAGTATCGAAATAAAATGGACCCGAGTTTCCTAAGAGCTCCTGGGATTTTCAAGAGGTTCCATGAGTGTTCTTAAAAGTTATCAAGGATTTCTCATGGCTTTCCAGGAGTTACAAAGAAGTTTTCTTGGGGTTCTTTGGTATAACTTTTGTTATACATCATTCTATATTAATCAATTCAATCGTATAGAATGCTTGAAAAGGCGATATACCTACCAAAGTGGTGGCTATATGCGTACTTGGCACGACTTTTTCAGACTTTTTGCGACCATAAATATGATGCTTCAAAATTATGAAGAAAATAAAAAAAAAGTTTGCAGCAAGCCTCTGGATTCGGATTCGGAATCCTTATCATTGTACCACCAAGGGTTACTTGATAGTAACGTGATTATTTTCCAATATTAATGCATGTTTCATATACAGTGACACTTGCTTTGTTGTTCTTTAAGGTCCGTCGTTGGCAGATACCAAGTTTGGGTGGCAATTTTTGCTAAGTTATTGCGATTTCAAATGATGCTTTCTGGATTGATATATGATCTACCAGTTTATACAACTTAACGTGAATCTATTTTGCACTATTTACGACATGTTTTATAAATCGTAATGCGGATTTATATATAACTTGTGTTAGCATTGATAGCGCTTAATCTGGCATCTTTTATGATCTTGCTTTTTGAAGTACGAATATGCGATTTTGGATGCAAATTCCTCTACGATACGTGTTTCACTGGGTGGTTATTATTAGATTTATTTGTGTAGTATTGAGATGTTTCAAGGGTTTCCTGGGATTCCTAGAGTTTTTCAGCGGCTTACAAAGTTGTCCATTGTTTACCATGGTTCTTTTCCCTAAAGTGCTTTTAGGAAAAAAAGGATCTGAGGCCAAGGGTGATTTCTATGTCTTCTATACACCACATGCAGAGCATGTACTGGTCATTATGGTCGTTCATGGTACTGCAGCCCCACAATCCTTGAATTATCTTTCCAGGGGTTAGCAGATTTCTTTCTCGTAATTAAATTGTTTTAAAACGAGTTCTTAATGTATTACAAACACCGTGAACCTCGTTGAATCATTCGGAAATCTTATAACACCCCTTGAACTCATTAAAGCCCCTTGGGATGCCCTCGGAACTTTTTTTTTTATTTCTTGGAATATCACTTTGTAGAGGAGCCTTCTTTGCATTTTAAAACGGCCTACGGGTTGACAATACAACATTTTCCGGGTCAACTAGTACAATGGGGGACCGAAATCCGTGCAGGCTCAAAATCCGTACACTGCATACAAATAGTAGACGTATTGTATGAAGTGGACGTATTTAGATTTATTTCTTAGGTGTACGGATTTCGATCCCGCACTGTAACCAATGAAGAGTAACCTGGGAATGTAAAAAAGGCTGGTGTGCAAGCATTGCAGAACTCTTTCTCATTTGACTATCCAGCACGATCAAAGCAAGCGAAGAAAAACATCCCATCTGTATCGGTCCATGATCGACAATGTATCGCAAGTTATTACAAAGTTGATAAATAACAGCAAAGAGAGAGCTATGATAAAACCCATTTTTATCGCTTGTTTACCATGGGGAGAAGGCGTTTTATTTTACTGGCATGGTAAACAATCTCTGAACATCCTTTAGCAATACTGTTCCCATGTTTGAAGCTTGCTAAGAGGGGTTTTACCAAGCACTGCTATCCCCTCGATCTAATCAGAATTGTAGCAGTATACGATAAACAGGCTCTCATAATGTGCTGCATGTCATGATTGTTACAGAGAGCGTTAAGTGTGAGATTCTCTCAATTTTCTCAGGATTCAATCCTCGTTGGTGTGTATGTGTTGATCGATTAACCAGTTTGGAAATATTTAATATTGATGCCAAACCTTTTGGTTGCCATAAGTTTATGTTGATGCTCAAGTTTATAACTCAGAGAAATAAATTGAAATTTTATTTCAGTATCACCTATTGTTATACTCAATTTTCCCAATCAGATAATACGATTCATAATACATATTCCATCTACCTATATGAGACTCCCTAGTCGTAACGATCGAAGCACAGCAAAAAGCACCCTAATCCAATGCAATAAGTTATATCCTCCAATCTGCCAATCCAATCTTCGCACAAAATGCATCGAAAATCCTCTTGCGCAAGAAGACGGTGGCGGTGTGTCTTAAACTGATTTTTCATTTGCTCCATTTTTACTTGAGCCTTAAAGTACACAGCAATCTTTTGTCGTAAAACATACGTATTGGAATATTGAAACCTTGTCCTTATATGCATTTTCGGCTATGAGTTCATAGTATCGATCCGAACCGTATTAAATGCGGACAAGAAAAGCTTCCCAACCAAGATTTATTATCACAACGGCTTTGTGAATACTTATAAGCAATGCACTTTTATCTATACACGTTGTTACAGATAAACCATTTTTTAGGGGTATAAGACTGCCTCTACCATTCAAAATCCAGCAAACGAAAATGAATCAGTCAATCATCACCCATCGTAGCTAAATTCACTCTTTCAGACACTCCTTTTTGCTGATTACGGCACCTCAACCTGACATTCTTCTAATTTGTGCAAATTTGTAAACTAATTTTAATCAGAACCTCTCAACGGAACCATCGCGTAATTATATTCTAATTCGGAAAGTTTTCACTGCTCTGCTCCATGTTGGCGTGGGCTGGGATCAACCTGAAACAGCAACCCTTGAGTTTAATTATCGAAATCGTGGCACACTGTGATGACGACGACGATCCAACTCTGTTAGGTCTTACTTCGCCTAATGAGCGAAAACTGTAACTTTTTGAGTTGTTTTCCAACGACTGAACACGTAATGGGCATTATTTGTCATAAATTGTGTGGTCACTGGACGGGCAGGAACGTGGCACGGCTCCCTTAAACTATATATGGGCCACTACCACCACAGTGGGCAAAACCGGACCCGTAATTTTCCTTTTTTTAAGAAACCACTGAGTTAGAATTTTGAATGCATTTTTCAATGGAAAACCCGACCAGTGGATTACAACAGAGTTATAAAAGATCTTCTTCTTTTTCTTATAAAAAGACTTACAAAGGTGGTGTCTTCAGCATTGTTGTTTAAAATTGGAGAAATACATGTAAAGCAAAAATATTTCCGTATTGTGTTGTGTTGTTCTTAAACGTCATCTTCGCAGTCAAATTAAAAACTCTTGATTTTGCGATCTTACCCACTGTGCCACGGCGGGTGGCCTTTCGCTGCACTACGATAATTTCGTAGTCAGCAACGGCCCCGCCGGCTAATGCCGGACAAACAAGGAAGTAAACATTGTTGCCTTCCCAAGCATGCGGTAGGTTGAAGTTTACGTAGTACTGACCCAGCATGAATGCTGCCATCTCACGAAATTACAATTAAAATTCACGCCATCATCACAAATGGTCGGATGATGTAAGCTGATTTTGATTGCCGGACAATTTGCATTCCCGTGGTGGGGGCATATGGTTGTGCGATTTTCAGTTGTATCAAAGTTGTTTTGCAATTGGATTGTGATGGCATGATCTTTTATTACGCTATTATTTGAATGTTTCACTCACAAGAACAGTTTGTGTGACAGGATGTGGAGATGCAATGCTTTTGAAATAAATGGTGAGCTCATTCCATACTATTTTTGTTTTTCTGTTTGATGTTCATATTGAACTCATTGAACTTTTATGAATCTCAAAACGATAAATAATTATAGCTGGCGAAGATAAGTTGGTATATTTGTGATTGTGAGAACAGGTGAGCTCGTTTTATGTTATAATTTGTAGTTAAAATTATACGCACATCTGAAATTTGGACAAACATATTATATTGTTCAGTTAGTGCTTATTCAACATTCATCATTCGATGGATTTAACATTCGATTCTTTTATTGACTGTAGTTAGATTCTCCACGGATAAGTTATCACTTTTCGTAAAAGATTCTTTCAGCCAAAACGTGTAGCACAGCTTTTCCACCACCCAAAGCGTCGCGTGTGTGACCTCTACCAACCCCCAAACGCAACCTATAATGTGGAATGTCAACCAAGTCGTTTTCCATTCGATTCATTCAGGCCGCCTATTTGGCTGCGTTGACCTTGTCAAAATCCTAACGCACACAATTCGAGCGGATAGTTGAAGACGACTTGAGGACGAGAGTGCCGTGATTTGTGTTGTGGTGGTGCGACCACCCAAACCCGTCAATGGTTGGAGTCGAATCGAGTCGAATCAACAACCAAATACAAAACTGTAGTGGAGAAATGTTGAATGAATGTGTTTCGGGAGGAGCTTTTTGAGTCCTTGACGGAACGGGTGGAATTTGGTGGGTGGTGAAGTAGAGGGCGCAGCACTCATTTTTCTTTGATGGATATAACAGAATGAAACATTTTTACTGGCCTTAGGATTGTTGGTGAGGAAGAATCATGGGAAAGTTGTTACCGTTTAACTTGTTTTTCAGACCATGTTTTTTAACTTTTGCAAATTTCAGATTAACAAAAGTTGCCATAATTGATCAATATCTTGACAGAGTATCAAATCGGACGTTCATAATGTTCTACAAAGTGGTGGATGCCTTTTGAGCTGTTATTAATGATTCACATTCTTGCAGATAGATGGCAACACTGTTTCACTGAGTTCAAATAAGCAAGCATGACTTCCCTAACGATTGCAGTAAACACACTAATTAGTTTGCGTCACTTACTGCATACCACTATTTCTGAATCAACAATGCAAAAATCTGGAGAGCAGAATCAGTCGGAGAAACACTATTACAGTGCATCCCAAATAAGCTTCTGATATAAGTCAAAATGTGACACCACCATACATTCATTTGCTTTTTGCTTCCTCAATAACATATCATTGACTTTTGAGTCATAGGCATGCCATCACACCAAACGTAATATATTCTCATCGCTTATATCTACTTACATCTACTCAGCCCACACAGTCTGAAACGGGAAGTGAAAAGCACTTGAGCACATATCCCATCAGCCATTCCTGGCAACGGGCATTGTACATCCCAATGCTCCTTCTTCTTCTTTCTGGCGTTACGTCCCCACTGGGACAGAGCCTGCTTCTCAGCTTAGTGTTCTTGTGAGCACTTCCACAGTTATTAACTGAGAGCTTACTATGCCAATGACCATTTTTGCATGCGTATATCGTGTGGCAGGTACGATGATACTTTATGCCCTGGGGAGTCGAGAAAATTTCCAACCCGAAAAGATCCTCGACCGGTGGGATTCGAACCCACGACCCTCAGCTTGGTCTAGCTGAATAGCTGCGCGTTTACCGCTACGGCTATCTGGGCTCCCAATGCTCCATCCAAATGGAATACTTTGCTTTCGTTGTATTAGGGTGGTTTGAATTCCCTCTGCTTGGATTTTTTTAAACTTAGCAATTTAATCAAATGATCGATATAATGTTCAAAATCACCACTATGGCTGAAGCAGTCCAAGTTGGTGTGAAATTTGTTAATCAAATTGTTATTGGATGCTTTTGTGAGATGGCGGCATTCATACGGGGTCAGTACTTCGTAAACTTCAACCTACCGCATGCTTCGGAAGGCAACAATGTTTACTTCCTTGTTTGTCCGGCATTAGCCGGCGGGGCCCTTGCTGACTACGAAATTATCGTAGTGCAGCGAAAGGCCACCCGCCGTGGCACAGTGGGTAAGATTGCAAAATCAAGAGTTTTTAATTTGACTGCGAAGATGACGCTTTAGAACAACACAACACAATACGGAAATATTTTTGCTTTACATGTCTTTCTCCAATTTTAAACAACAATGCTGAAGACCAGTGTTGGGAAACTCGTGAGTACTATATGAAGACTGCAAACTCGCTCGCGAGTATGAGTTGTACAACTTGAACTCTTGCGTGAGTATACTCAGGCGTGAGTTTCAGCTGTACAAGTCACACTCGTGAGTGAGTTTTTGACTAACACTAACTCACTCGTGAGTTATTTTACTCACTTGAAGTATTTTAAATGTTCTAAAAGCTTGCGAATGGCCCAAATATATAATACGTAATAAGTAAGGATGTTCTAGGGTCGGCTTTATTAATATGGAGAGATGAAAATTTTATTCTGAAAACTATTTGATTCATGGAAAACATCATTGTAATATGATTTTTGAACACAAGCTGTAATTTATCTTGCGCATTTTGCACCGTGTGTTGCATCGTAAACACCTTTTTCTTATTTCTTCGGGCGTTTCGCCTCTACTGGGTCAGATCTTGCTTTTCAGCCTAATGTACTTGTAACACTTCCACATTTAACAACTACAAGCTTCCATTGCCAATTGATTACACAGCATAACAGAAATGACATTTTTGTGTGTCTCAAGGATCAAATTATGTGTCAATAGTAGATTTGGGGTTGCCGTTCTCAGAAATGTTCCAGCACGTCACAGTTTTTAGCTACAGGTCGCCAAAGTTGTATGAAACACTGTGTTTCGTCTAGGGTTGACCAGGCCCTACGTTGTGATCAACTATGTGGTCCCGGAGGGGCAGACGAAATAACGGAAGATTCTTGTCTTCTACTATCACGATAATTTATTGCCCACCACCGAGAGGCAGTTCTCCTGCTCGGTGGGGATACTACTCGTTACAATCACAACTTACAACCAACTTTACATAGAGAACGGTCTCGCTTATATATGCGAGAGGTAGTACGGACAGAAATTGCAATACAATAATGTGATGCGCCGACAGCTAGCATCACGCAGCCCAACGCAAGAGCATCAAAGCAATTGGGCTGCTTGCTGCTAGCTGGGGGAGAAACAGATAAATTAAACACACTGCTGCGCTGCTACTGTAGCTGAGTGCGCCTAGCATACAGTGAATGGGAGATGTCGTTTCGGCGTGACCGAACACACTGGGTGATATGAATAATAACGTTGAACTTTACTACATGTAGCATCTACTCAAAAACAAAATCCACAAAGTTCACTACACTTTTGGTATGAATAAAAAACTTTTCGAACATGTAGTACTTACTACTTTCGAACATGAGCGGTGACTGAAGCTGCACGTTAAGAAATTTCCATTCAGAATGCAGAGGGATTCTGCACGTAAAGAACAATCTATTCAGAGTGACGCTCAAAATTAATACAATCATGCATATGAAAGAAACGCATGGACTCTAATCGATTACGCGACAATTTGCACAAAATCATGAAGATGCTGTAATTTGACAAGATTTGTAGTGTAATTTTGCGATTAGTCTGGTATTCTCTTTATGTCTATGATTTTATGATGATGGTACATCAAAGAATTTTCTGAGTGGTTTTCGGTCTTCGCCAACGCTAGTGACTGATGATTTTTTTTTTAATTCTATAAAATATAAAATATCTATGAAGAGATCTTGAGGCTACAGCTATCAAATTAGGAACCACATATTTTCTAGCACCAGTATTGAGATTCTGGTGAAATTGCGGTAGAATTTTGATACTCCCCGTGTGTTTTCTTAACAGCATGTTGAATTCCGGAAGTTCTAAGTGTTTCTGTGATATTCTCGTTATTTTGGTGGAGTTTCTGATATTATCCTTGGAACTTCTAGAACTTAGAATGTAGAGATTTTTATGGGAATTGTAGTGATTCCATTGGTAGTCGTTAGAATTCAATAAGGATCTCTCCTAAAACACCAGGGTTCCCTTTGAAATTATTAAAACTCTTATCGATTTCATAAAAATCCCATTCAAATCTATAAAATATTTACCGACATTCAAAAGGTTTATATTGAAGCTTTGCTTTGAAATACAAACGGAACTGGAGATCAACGGAATCTTAAAGGTTTTTAAAATAGTTACAAAGATTGAATTTCAGAATTACAAATATTCACACAATAATTTGCAGGGATCCCACCGCAATCTCATTATAGATTCTTACAGAAATACCGTCTCAAAGATACCCACAGAATTCTAAGAGATTAATATCCGGAATCCCATTCCCATCCCAATTTCAGAGTTTTTACCAGATTTCTAATATTTCCGCAATATTCCTAGAATTATATTTAAACTTCCAAAATTATTATAAAAAAATCCGACATCCCTATCGGAATCCTAAAGTTCCTACAGGAATTCCAGAATTCCATAGGAAATCTGAGATGTCAGAAATTACACGTAAAATTCAGAATTACATTATAAATATCTGAATTACTACCGACATCCTAAAATTCCTAGAAAATAACATTATTATCGTAATGCCATAACACACGGTTATTACATATTGCTACTGCCGGTAATCTTACCGGAATCTCAGAATTGGCGTGGCGAATGTTTTCGTAACCTCAGAATTCCTAAGCAAAACTCAAAATACCTTCCGAAATATCAAAACTCATATCGTTTTCCCATGATTTTTAATCAAAAGTAAATTATTCCATTCAATTCCGCAATCTCGAAGCATGTGTAGCAACCTCTGAAGCTAACTACCAGTAGCTTTGTAGTAAATGCTACTTTTATTCATAGCAATGCGTTGTTTGTAGTATGTTCGAAAGGTGTAGAAAGGAAAATGACACAAACATGTTCCACTCGTGTTCCACATATAGCGTTTACTACCGAGAATGTAGTAAACTCAACTTTACTACATTTTATTCATACGGCCCACTGTTTTCATTTTTATTCACATGAAATTTAGAGTATGATTTATCAAAAATTTTTGTGGCCTAATCCAGCAAGCATGCAAAATATTACTTTAACTTTCATTTCAGATAAAATTTGGTTGAAATTACGCTATTTTATTTAGATTGAATCGATTTTTTCAACATACCTGTAGTCTCCATAAGGTATTCTTCGTTTCTCTTATATGGCAAAATACAATGCTTTTCGAAACCATCAAAAAATAATGTTTGAGCACTGAAAGTATTACGATCTTTGTTGATAATAATTGTTATATACATGAAGTTTGAAGTATATGGCAAATTAAGCGAATTAATATCCATTCAAGCTGACAAACTTGCATGCAAGTTGGCTGAAATAGTCAAATTTAGCATTTTAAACAGTCAATATCTCAAAAACTAGACGTGCTGCGATATTTTTGAAAACCACAATGATTTCAATAATCTTTAATGTAGTAAAGAGCGGTATTTTGGTGCTTGAGACAAAAACGTGTTCCACAGTGTTATTTTTACATTCGCATATTGTAAGGTAGATTACCAATAGTACTCTATGCCCTGTTAAGTGAAAGAAACTTCCAACTGAATTATGTTTCTTGAAAGCTCATGATATTGATAAATATTTTTACAAATTCTCCCGAAAAATGCAAAATTTTGCCCAAAAATTTTGAACGGGAGAATTAAAAGCATCTAAAAAAATATACAGTATTGGACCAAACATTTGCAACTTTTGAGATTTTCCATACAATATGACCAACTTTGGTAAGCTATATCTCAGTTATTTATGAACCGATTTGAATGATATTTTGGCAGAACACCAGACATAACATAAATTTTAACATATTTTTTGAGTTACTTTTCCAATCACAAGTTCAAAAGCAGTACCGGTTTGACAGAAATTTTTAATTATGAGTACATATTTGATGTACAGGATATAGGCAAAATTTTGCCAAAATTCAAACTCTCATAACTTTTTGAAAAAAATATGAAATTAGATGTATCTGTAAGCATTCAATGGCAAATTTGGTTTAGTTTCATGAATTCGCTTGATCATGCATATTGACACGGCTCCAAATTTTCTGTGATCATGTCCAAATAGCATTTTTTTCTGTCGCCTATAATTTTGAGCGGTGTTATGTTCTATAGATGTTGACATTTTTCAGATCAAATTGAAGATTGAATGCAGGTGGACGCATAAAGTTTCGTTGGAAATCTTCCGAAATATGGCATTTCCTTAAAACTTGTTCCAGAAAATATGATCAGTCACGTGGCTTCCGGGCAAAAAAATCAAAACCGTAAGATGCTTTGACCAATGTATGGAAGGCTCCAGGTGCCATGGGGGAAGTGGTCAATTAGGAACATGTGCGGTGCAAAATCAATATGGGTAACATATATTATGATTTTTGAAAGTGATGCTTTCGAAACCATGTCCAGAACCAATGGTTCTCATGACCACTCTATTAAAGGTTCCAAGTTCTACGTCGCTTATTTTCGAAACTGTCTAATAAATCTCCGATGATAGTATATCTGTATGCTGTATTCAAAAGAACAACACCAACAAATGAATACAAATTAAGTTTTGACCAACAGACGCATCGGTCGCTGAGAAAAAAAAACCTATGAAGTAAACGGTGGCAAAAGGGTCAATCTACAATTCTCGCATAACCTATGATCTCACCCTAAAAGCCATTTTTAACCATGTATATAGCTCGTTGTTTCTGAGCATTCGAATGAATCTACATTTTGCCAGTGGTGTAGGTTTGAATCGGTTAAATTTTTAATTAATTTGCTCAGAAACAGCGAGATGCACACATGGTTACCAAATGATTTTTAGGGCGATTAAGCGAGAATTGTGATTTGATAATGGACATAAATACTGATAAAACTTATTCATTTATCATAGTATTGCCAATACTTAAATAATCAGCATTTCTTGCAGTACTGTTTATTTTGAATATGCAGAGGACGTATAATTTTAACTAAATAAAAATTCAATTTTATTCTGAAATAAATCATTTTTATCTGCGCAGTCTAAGATGAACGAAAATGATTAATTTTGCTTGTTCGATGCTGAAAACAACAAAACGTACGAAAACAACCAAATCAAGAGAGCTTAGTGACATTTGAACTAACGAACATTTGCATGCGCAAGTCATACACAGATTGTTCTTGTTTTCTTCAACGAAACTTGCACACACTTTCCAGACTAATCAAAATCACGGTGTGCCAAAAACCGTTATTAACAGAAAAAAATGTCCAAGAATTTGGCACCTACCATTCGAAAGATATAAGATATCTTCTTCGTGAATTTGAAAATATTCTAACGAGGGAATCGAAAGTTATAGTGATTCGAAGGTTTTGAGCTGTTTTGCATGGGATATTCACATGCTTATAAATATTCCTCAACGGTGCATCATTATTAACTTGTAAACAAGCCGAGTAACCATCAGCTTTGCATTAAGCATTCAAAACATGTGATATCGAAGCATTTTCTCTGTAAATTTGAAATCATTACGTCGAGAAAATCAGAAGTTACAGTGATTTGTATTTTTACCAATATTTCTATGAAGTTTAGATTAGAGCTTTTTTATGGCTGTGTTATATCAATGCACAAATTTTACAAATAAAAATGTCCATACGACTGACACTCGGCATTTAAAAGATTATTCAAGCATTTTCGCAGCTAGTTCGAGAATATTTTATCTAAAGACAAAATAAATAAAGAACTTTGAAGTTTTGGAAATATATTTTGATTATTAAATTACGATGTTCAATATTTTAACCACTACTAATTGCAACAAATTCTTATCAATATGTTGATCAATGTGATTTAATAGCGAAGACCGCCTACTATTGCTTCTCCGTTATTACAAGAGCAACTTTACATGCACAAGGAACCAACACGCTACTTATCGCAGCACTCTTTCTGTGTAAGTAATGGAGTTCTCATTCCTTATACTAAGCAATACCGCGTCCTGCTGCAACCGAATAAAGGTCAATCGGGGTTATGAAATAAATACTTACGTGTTACTATCTTTGAGGAAGCCGTTGGAATCCTCTGCACTTCCACGAGAAGTCAATGGGAGTTAGGAAAATTGGAAGGGGTTATATTAAAGTTTCGTCTTGGTAAACAAAACGCTTAATTACAATAGTCCTAGGGATCATCATATCATTTTCACTAGTTATACCCTGTTATACCTCCCTCAAAACATAATGAAGTCAACAACATAATGAATATAATAAAATAAAAAGTAACCCTTTTATATGCCCAAAACATGACTGAAGAATCAATATAACGATACTTTTGATGACGAACCATTTAAAGATTTTGCATGATCCAAAGCATGCAGCATCAATCCAAAAAATAATCTATCAGCATCTAAGGGAAAAGTAGACACTTAAAGTATCGAATAATTCAAGGAACCAAAAAAAATATAAGGCTTGATGCATTTACATATTTTGCAAAACATGAAACAAGGTTAATTTCTACAATAAACTCCCACTGACTATTGATTGAACAAACACATATATAAACTTATCCCCTTCGCTATCATGAACAAAATGTGAACCATCAAACTTAGCTTATTTAAAACACTAGAATAAAACGATCTCACCAGTTGATAATCTAAACTCGACTGAGCAACAAGGTGCCACTTTCAAATTATTCAGTTTCACCAATATGCTTATTTGGGCCATAACGAAACTCTGTCTCGCCTTTTTATAAAATATTCTCAAATTAACTGCGAAGATAATTGACTACTGTATATATTGAATGCCGAGAGTCATTCCTAAAGACATTTTTATTTGTATATTATGTACACTTTCATAACAAAGGCATATAAATAAGTTCTAATCTAAACTTCATAGAAATCATCATAAAAATACAAATCACTGTAACTTCAGATTTTCTCGACCAAATGAATTCAAATTTATGGAGAAGATGCTTTGGTATAACATGTATTGAATGCTTAAGGCAAAGCTGGTGATAATTTGGCTGGTTTACAAGTTAATAATGATGCACCGTTGGAGAATGTTTATAAGCATGTGAATTTCCCTTCCAAAATAGCTCAAAACTTTCAAATCACTATAACTTTCGATTCCCTCGTTAGAATATTTTCAAATTCACGGAGATGATGCTTGAGTGATATATCTTTCGAATGGTGGGTGCCAAATTCTTGGACATTTTTTTCTGTTAATAACGGTTTCTGGCACACCGTGTTAAATCCATATGAAAATATTAACCATTTTGAAATATTTATACCCAGATTATGGGTGTTTTTCGAGATAGAGTGCATATTGTTTTACGCTAAGTTTCACAAACACTTCTACACTATGGCACTTATACAATTAAGGGTAATAACCACTAGAGACTGTCTGACAGCTACCCACCATACATGTATGTATTGGTAAAAATGCGCATTACCTGTTACACCAATGAACCAATTGTGATCGAGCATGAAAATGGTGCACTACCTGTGTAATAAAAAAAAACGATTTGGGTGCTTTTGCTACACAGAAGGTAAAACGATACAGACAGAAAAAATAATGAGAAATGACATTTGGTTTTGATTGATGAACACAAACGTGTTTCGAAAACCTAATTTTATAAAATTGAAATGCATACTTTAATGTGGTGATTTGTATTAGAAAAGTTTAAGTTCTTATAGAAATTTGGACTGTAAAATAATTTCCAGATAAATTAAACTCATCAAAAGAACTAAGCTGTAGCAATTTTTATACAACTTAGTTTGAAAACAATTCCGTAGTTGAGCCCAATTGCTTTGTTTTGGTTAAATCTCCAAGGTCTCCGAAGATATTTTAATACAAGCTTTAGAAAAGTTGCATTTAACCAAATTTGGATTGTTGTGGCAAAGTACCCTCCTTGGGTAAATGTGGCTTCCTCTATTTTTGACAACATTCGCGAGGGAGGAAAAGCATACTGAAAGATTTTGTATCCATAAAATAATCAATTTAACTAAATTATGATAAACTTAAAATTTCGGTTTTTGTCTCTATGTAGAGAATACTCACTGTGAATAAACGTGCTGTTTAAACGTACAAGTATACTTCAATAGGATCATAGCACTACCGCAATAACAGAAACCTTAGACAAAGACTCGATATGTATCTGAATTTCGTGCCAAAACAAATCAATAGCCTCTGCTTGTGCACCAAATAGCGTTGCCAACAATGATTTTTACGGTAACTTTAGCATCTTCTGTGCTCAGATTTTTTCACTCTCCTTTTCAATTTTCAATGATGTGCACCATTTTTCTGACATCACAAAGATCATAAAAAAGGAAAAAAAAACTAACAAGAAGACAGGTATCACATCTTTTCTAAGATAGAAATGAACAAAAGAAACGAACATTATTTCAGGATATATATTTTTTTTTACTTTTTTACCCACTTGGGACAATTATGTGAATAACGAACGCATGAATCATTCGTATAACGATACTTACTTACGATAAGTACCTCACATTTTTTATTGTCTGTTCCTAAAACAGATTTACTACAAATTCTATATTTGAAAGCTATGCATGTTTGATATTACCGCATAACAGTCAAATTTGCCAAATTAATTGTCACAGGCCCGTGGATGTGGTTAAATGAGGATAAAATTATCATTCAGAACCATTTAGTTTCTGGGTTTATTCATAAATCTCATAACGCAAAAATTACCATTCTCGGTATCCACCAACCCTCTTGTAACGATTTTTGTATGAACATCGTAACATTCTGAAGACACCTACCTAACCCCTTATGCGTAATTAAATTTGTGAATGAGCCCTCTCCTAATAGTCTACTTTTTCGCAACCTCCTTTATTTTTTGTTAGTATACTGCCGTGAATCGCAAGTCTGCATTTTGATTAAAATTGAGTTGATATCAGTTTTCAATATATCTTTCTATGGCCTTCAAGCTGCACGAACGAGACACCACATTTTGTCCGTACAATGTGTTTTTCCTCATTCCGGATTGACCCATAATGAAAAGTAACCGCAAATCAGTCCCACTACAGATTCCCACAGCACAGCGTATCTCAAAAATGAACCATATTTTGATCATCTTCAAATTTTTCTCAGAAAAGTATCGGAGAGAAAGGCAATTTGTAATAGTTTCATTGAGATTCAAAAATGTTTGAATCTTCTAGATTTGTTTGAACATTCGTATGGAGAACGAGTCTATAAACATCTCAGGTCATTTTCTCAATGCCTATTTTTTACAGATGGGACTGACTTGCAATTCACGGCAGTTTAGAAACCAATTTATGAAATCCTATTATAAATTCCATGTTTAAAAAGTAATACTTAATTCAGTAATGTTTAAATATCCATAATAAAAAATGCATATCACAATACAGAAGTAGACAGTAGCTGTTAACACAATTTATTATTTATGTTTACACTCTGCCTCCTTGTATAACATAAACTACAGTTTCATTTTGCTTTGGTATTTGGTTACTCACCATACTCACACAGAGTAACTTGCTCACTCACCCGAGAGTAATGCCGTTATATTTACTGCGAGTATTACTCTTTACGTGAGTAATACTCGCAGTGATTTATGACGTCATACTCTCGCGTGAGTAAGAGTAAGGAATGAGTAACTCACAGTGTGAGTATTACTCGCAAACGAGTACGAGAGTGAGTATTTTTTTACACGCGAGCACGTTTCCCAACACTGCTGAAGACACCATCTTTGTAAGTCTTTTTATAAGAAAAGAAAAATAAGAAGAAAAGTAACAAAATCTTTTATAACTATTCTAGCTCATTGGTTTCTAAGAAAAGGAAAATTACGGATCCGGGTTTGCCCACTGTGGTTGGTGGTGGACCATATATAGTATAAGGGAGCCGTGTCACGTTCCTGCCCGTCCAGTGACCACACAATTTATGACAAATAATGCCCATTACGTGTTCAGTCGTTGGAAAACAACTCAAAAAGTTACAGTTTTCGCTCATTAGGCGAAGTAAGACCCAACAGAGTTGGATCGTCGTCGTCATCACAGTGTGCCACGATTTCGATAATTAAACTCAAGGGTTGCTGTTTCAGGTTGATCCCAGCCCACGCCAACATGGAGCAGAGCGGTGAAAACTTTCCGAATTAGAATATAATTACGCGATGGTTCCGTTGAGAGGTTCTGATTAAAATTAGTCTCCAAATTTGCACAAATTAGAAGGATGTCAGGTTGAGGTGCCGTAATCAGCATAAACGAGTGTCTGAAAGAGTGAATTTAGCTACGATGGGTGTTGATTGATTCATTTTCGTTTGCTTGATTTTGAATGGTAGAGGTAGTCTTATACCCCTAAAAATTGGTTTATCTGTAACAACGTGTATAGATAAAAATGCATTGCTTATAAGTATTCACTTAGCCGTTGTGATAATAAATCTTGGTTGGGAAGCTTTTCTTGTCCACATTCAATACGGGTCGGATCGATACTATGAACTCATGCTCGAAAATGCATATAAGGACAAGGTTTCAAGATTCCAATACGTATGTTTTACGACAAAAGATTGCTGTGTACTTTAAACCTCAAGTAAAAATGGAGCAAATGAAAAATCAGTTTTCTGCGTTAAAATCAACAAATCAAAATACATAAAAACACACAGCCATTTTATTTTCAAAATAAAACAGCTGTATGTTTTTACTTATTTTGATTTGTTGATATATTTAACACTGTATGCGTCCAGATCTCTGAATTCTTTCGAACCATTATTGTCGACAAATTTGTACCATAAAACAACCCAACTCACCTACGGTATGCTTGTTTCACCTAAGTGGAAAATGTATTGTCTTTCATGAATATTTTATTGAATACGATTTAATAAAATCCAGAATAAAATATATCGACATTGTCTTGCCGTGTCTTCTCCGCAGATGAGGCGTAAATTGCTCGATTTCCTCTCCATGCTTTCCTAGCTTCCTACTGAGCACTGCAGTAAGCCTTGTGCTGGAACTTTGCCAACAGCTTCCAGCCCTGACACTGTTCCCCAACATCAACCCCTCTGAAATAAGCTTCAACTGAACAATGGGCCCACGGGCCCATCGAAGGAAAATCGATGCAGTAGTTCAATTTCAAGAGCACTTCAATGTTCGTTTTCTCCGCCCAACAGATCCTTTCTTTCCAAACGAATCTGCATGGCGGCAAAACAATCTCCCAACCAGAAGGAAGAAGCAGGATTGTAAATCTGCGCCAGCAAAATGAGTGATGTTGTTTCGTGGGGGAAAGTACAACCATCGCAATTGCCTCCAATCGAGTAAAGTGTCGAAAGAAGAACTAAACCAATTAATTATGCTGGAAACGGAGGGATGCAGCATCAGCTCAACAGCAAAACAAAGTCACTGATGCTGATCCCAGTGACCTTCGGCACTGGAAAAGTTGTTTCGTCAACTGTGAGGTAAGCCGTCCCGTATTTTTTGAAAATGCGAAATGTTACAAGTTCGTCATTGTAAAGTGCTCGTTTTGGTAAGAAAAAAATCAGGTAAAAATTTGAAGTCCGTACGTGGAGGCTAAGTAGTCCCCCAACGACCCCAAAGGTATTAGGTGTTGATGACCCCCGTGCGCCAAATCGAGCTCGCTGCTCTAGTGTACGCAACATGAGTACGAGTACCTGATTTTTTGACGTTGGATAATGTCTTTCGGCAACATATGGGGGTAAATTCAGAAAAACGAAAAATTGAGCATGTAACAAAAATGGTTATGTTTTGACCGTCAATAACTCAGTCATATATCGATAGATTTTCAATATTTATCCATGAATCGATTGGAAATTTATCTACGCGTCGATTCAAATGGAGGACACTATTGATTATTAGCAACAAACTATTGAAAAATCGTACAACGTTGACCCCTTTCTCATCTAACCAATCACGTCCAAGCACATTTTTGGACTCCGCTTTCCTCTATAAAAGCGCACCGCACCCTGCTTCTTCCCTCAGTCTTCTTTTTGCGGTCGGACTGTGAACATGGTCGGGCGAGTCATTTTCGCTTTGCGTTTGCACCCGCGTCACAGTTCAATTTGTGTCGTCGGAAGACGAATGACCTTCGGGTTAAAGTCCCTCTCAAACAACAACAACAACAACAACGTCGGAAGAGGAAGACGCAAGGTTGATTTGCGGCGGCAATTCGTTGAATTCGGTTTCATTCTGTTTTCGCTTTCGAGCTGGTAAGAGCTCCTCCAAACCTGCTCAGCTCCTCGCTACCCGAGGCTAGCTGCTGATCATCAAGCGACGGCTAATCCAGAGTCCGGATTGTGAAATCGCTCAAGATTTCCTAATGTACTCGCGCTTCCAGAATTGGACCTGCAGGAATCAGGGCGTAAAGGCAAGTTTACGAGTACGAGATGGCTGAAGAAAATCGACCAAAGCCGCTTGTTGAAGCGCACATCGTCATCCGCACCGCAAATCTCATCGGTTGAAGAGGATTGCAACCAGTGCGCCGTCAAAATGTGTCCGTGTTACGTGAATTCAACAATTCAAGTTTTGAAAATATTTCTAACGTGAAGCGCAAAATTACTGGCAATACTCACAGCAACTACAGAACTGTCGGTGAATTAAATAATAGTTTTGGTGAAATGATTAGTGATTTGCGGTAAACATTTTACCAAAATCAGTAAAATTCCACCAAAATTTACAATCATTAAGGGGACACGGGAGACCGTGTTATTTTCCCTATCTTTTGTCTCACTCTAACAATTATCATCAAAACTTTGCCGAAGCAAATCTCGAGTTTTAGTGACCCGATGAAGCTGAAAATTTAATCGATTGTGCACCACATATATAGAATATAGTGATAAATTTTTCACATCCCTATATTGAGTGGTACTTGAGATCTGCTTCTTCAAATGGATAGGATGATTATAATGACGTCCCGTGCGGCCTTAAACCGCTGCAAATCCAGTGTCCGGTTTGTGAAATCGCTGGCTACGAGATGGCCGAAGAAAATCAGCCCGAGCCACTTGTTCAAGCGCTCATCGTCATCGCCATCGTAAACCTTATCGAGCGAGGAGGATTTCAACCTGTTCGCTGGCAAACGTGTCCGTGTTACTCGATTCTCACAGTTCGATCGGCCCTTTTCAGGGCCAACAAATGTGTACTAAAGAGTTATTGCTAATGTGTTTACCACATTCTTGCTATAATTCATCTCGTAGCATCATACAATATATGATTAGTTATGAATAATTGACAAAACGACAATTTGAGAATGTTTCCGAAGATGCTGCTGTCGGAATGCAATATATTTTCTATTGTTAAGGAATGATTCAAATATTACATAACCCAAAATCAATGGGAAAGAGTTATTTTGAATTAATTGCTCCAAATTAACAATGATTAAGTAAACACTGAAAAATCAATTCTTCAATATAATAGCCTTAGCTTTCGAATACATGTAAAGTGATTGTTTTGTATTAACACATATTATTTTGTCTATAATAAATCAGAATCGATATGCAACAAATAGTGTGAAAACTAATTGGATTTTTAGCAGTAGAAATCTTTCATAAGTTCGTTGCGGTCTCAAGCCAGGAAATAGAAGAGGCTAACGTTATCCAACGTCAACTTGGCGGTCGTATCTTGGAAACAACTTCTTACTTTTTCTTATCAAAACGAGCACTTTACAATGACGAACAAGTATATATTATAAGTTTATAACATTTCGCATTTTCTAAAAATAAGGGACTGCCTACTGTGAGGGTTATGGGCGCAAAACGCCTGCTGGGCAGAGAGTGTACAGAGGAAAAACAATTAATAAACCTGTGAAATAGTCATTGTTATTAAGCTGCGCAATTGCGTAAAAGCAAGAGTGGCAAGGGGGAATCTAGAAATATAACAATAATTACAAAAAGATCCAAATTTTAAAATTTATCTAATTTTGAGTTTTAAACATATTAATGCTCAAAACAGGTTAAAAATATCTAAAAGCAGTGATTCAATAAAAATTTCTCCAGCAATTTAAGGGGACATAAAGACATGATAGAGAAAGTTGTGAAGACTTTCCTTGAAATATTTCTGTGAAAATTTCCAAAGCAATTTAAAACACAATATTTTTTTGCGATTTCTCATCGTAATAGGCTGTTTTTCATCACGTCAACCCGTCATGGAATGGCCTTCTTTCCCGCATTATCGTATGAATCTATTACCCAACTGAAAAGCGTTTGGTAATGACACATCACGCAACGCATTTGATTTGCGTAATGGTTCATTACGCAACGTTTTTCAGTAACGTAATGAAGCACATGTGATTTATATAACTATCATTCTTATGAGAAAAAACGGAGAGGTCAATTAATTTTTGTTCAGGATTTGTGTAATTATCATTATTAGTACTCGGAGCTGTGGTAGTAGCTTCAGAAATTTTATATCAGAGTTCAATTTTCAAAAATATGATGAACATTTTTAAGGAATTCATTTAGGTAATTTTCTGAAAGTTTTGATACAATCTATGAATAAAAATCTGGTGAAATACTAAAGTGCTTGAAAGCAATCGGGGAGTTGGTGGAAGGAAGGAGCATTTTCAGTTATTGTTGAATGATGAAAATGCAAACGTAGCGAGAAAAAGGGTGGAAATTTATAATGACAATCGACGTCTCATGCCCATAGAGAACTACCGGTCTTATGAGCGTTTTGTCCATCGTGCATTTGGTGCGGGGGTGAATCTTTCTTGACCGCAGTTTCTTCTGGAGTCCATAGTAGGCATCACTTTCGCTGATGATGCGCCTTCGTATTTCCCGACTAACGTTGTTGTCAGCCGTCAACAAGGATCCGAGGTAGACGAACTCGTCCACCACCTCGAAGGTATTCCCGTCTGTCGTAACACTGCTTCCTAGGCAGACCCTGTCGCGCTCAGTTCCGCCAACCAGCATATACTTTGTTTTCGACGCATTCACCATTAATCTGACTACTGTTGCTTCGCGTTTAAAGCTAAGTATGCTGTTTCGCTCAAGAAAAGTAAAGAAATTCCTTGACTGAAAGGGTCAAGAAATTTCCTACAGAGAGCCCCCTTTGAAGTGACATTTCTTCTCAACTGCGTACTGCGATCAAAAAAAAGTGATTTTCTTGACCATTTCTTGGGAGAAATTATCCACGCATCGAGATAGGCGATTCCTTTTCTTGTCAGTAGCAAACCGGCCTTAAGGCGGGTGAACAAATCTGCCACCGTTTCAAATTTTCTCCCAATAGTGTCCATGTCATCCGCGAAGCAAACAAATTGACTGGATCTCGTGAAAATCGTGCCTCGGTTGTTAAGTCCGGCTCTCCGCATGAACAACAGGTACGAAAGCTCGTCGCCCTGTCTTAGTCCCCACCGTGACTCGAACGAACTGGAGTGTTCGCCCGAGATCTTCACGCAGTTTTGTACACCGTCTATCGTTTCTCTAATCAATCTTGTGAGCTTCCCGGGAAAGCTGTTCTCGTCCATGATCTTCCATAGCTCTACACGATCGATACTGTCGTATGCCGCCTTGAAATCGATGAACAAATGGTGCGTAGGGACCTGGTACTCACGGAATTTCTGGAGGGTTTGCCGCACGGAAAAGATCTGGTCCGTTGTCGAGCGGCCGTCGATGAAACCTGCTTGATAACTTCCCACGAACTCGTTTGCTTTAGGTGATAGTCGACGGAAGAGAATCTGGGATAGCACTTTGTAGGCGGCGTTTAGGATAGTGATTGCACGATAATTTTCTCACTCCAGTTTGTCGCCCTTTTTGTAGATAGGGTATATAACGCTTCCACTCCTCCGGTAGCTGTTCCGTTTCCCAAATTCTGACTATCAGCCGATGCAGACAAGCGGCCAACCTTTCCGGGCCCATCTTGATGAGTTCGGCTCCGATACCATCCTTGCCAGCGGCATTGTTGTTGTTGAGCTGTTGAATGTCATCCTTAACTACCCCATCGTGGGAACTGGGTGGTTTCCACTGTCCGCTGTGCTGACGTAGACATCGCTTTCGCTGTCCTGACCTTCTGTGTCTGTGTTCTCTGCGCCATTCAGGTGTTCATCGTAGTGTTGCTTCCACCGTTCGAACACCTCGCGTCCGTCCGTCAAGATGCTCCCATCCTTATCCCGGCACATCTCAGCTCGCGGCATGAAGCCTTTGCGGGATGTGTTGAGCTTCTGTTAGTACTTCCGCGTTTCTTGAGAACGGTACAGCAACTCCATCTCTTGGCATTCCACCTCTTCCAGGCAGCGCTTTTTGTCCCGGAATAGGCGGGTTTGCTGTTTTCGCTTCAGTCTGTATCGTTCCACGTTTTGTCGCGTACCATACTGCATCATTGTAGCCCGCGCTGCATTCTTCTCCTCTAAAACCTCCTGGCACTCTTCATCGGATCAATCGTTTCTTGAGCTCCGTTCCACATATCCGACAATGCTTTCGGCAGCGTCGTTAATGGCTGCTTTGACTGTCCTCCAGCAGTCCTCAAGAAGGGCCCTATCGAGCTCGCCTTATCCAGCTACGCTGCCTCAAGTTGCTGCTCGTACGCATTGGCGACAGCCGGTTGTTTCAGTCGCGCTAGATTGTAGGTAGTGGTCGGAGTCAATGTTAGCGCCACGATAGTTTCTGACGTCGGTTATATCGGAGAAGTGCCGTCCATCGATCAAAACGTGGTCGATTTGCGATTCTGTCTGCTGAGGTGATCTCCAGGTGTACCGATACGGGAGGCTGTGCTGGAAATAGGTGCTACGAATAGCCATGTTCTTGGAGGCGGCAAAACCTATCAGTCGTAGGCCGAACTCTTCCTCCTGGCCAACCTGAGCGTTCAAATCTCTTATGATGATCTTGCGCAGCAGTCGTACTCGCATTCGAGGTGCGCGTAAAATGCGTCCATAGTGCGCAGTTTAGCTTAGAGTCCTTCTCTGGCATTCGGAAGATGATCAGCCGCCCCTGACATGGGAAGCAGACGCTGTTGTGAGCCGCTCCTAACATGGAGTACAGACGCTCCAGGTTTGCAGAAGCAAAAGCAAAAGCAAACCCCCCCCTACCCTGTCAACATACGACCAAAGTTTCCACCGGGGTTGGTTATCCGATCTACCCCAAGGTTACTCGTACCCCGGCCAGTACCACGAGGAGGTAGGGATAGGAGTTGCTGGACAAGAAGCTAAGGACCGCACAATGGGGTCTATTTTATTCCTGCAGATACGTGAGGTACCAATGGTACGTCATACCCAGCCTTTAATCGTACCGCCTATGACAACCATGTCCTGACAGAAACTGCGTCAGGTGGAAGTTCACTTCCCCATGGTTTCTTCTATACCAGTCTGACATACACTCCCCGTCATAAATACGGACTCGCTTGAAAAGTACTGCAACACACAGCTGAATAGTGAATTACCCTGAAAAGTTTAGCATCACCTCAAAACAGGAACATACATGATGCTATATCTCGAGATGCTGATGATCTATAATGGAACGGACTTTAACAAAGTTGTTCAGGAGATCAAGGATATTCGGAAAGCAAATAGCAAATTGGTTCACAATTAAGCCGCTAGGTTGAGCATTTTAAGCAAGTTCTACTTCGTAATCCACATGAGATAGGAAGTTCGAGTGTTCGGCAAAGTTATTCAGAATATCAAGGACATCCGGAAAACAGATATTTTGAATTAAAATTTAGCCGCTAGGTAGCGCTAGTATGCAGATAAGAATGAGTATCTATCTCACGATCCAGATAGAAAGTTCGAGTCTTGGACAAAGATGAACATAAGTTCAATGACTGTTATTAAATCTCATGATTCAATAAGATAGAATGTCCATAATGTTGTTCTGATAGCCTTGGGCATTTGGAAGTGTAAGTGAATAAGATCAGAATCATATTATATTCAAGTATATCAGAATTAATGCATCTTTTAAGGATTCGCAAATCATATTCAAATTATTAAAGTGAGAAACTCTTCATATCCAAGTGATTCAGGATTGATTGTTCTTATATTAAAGCGATTCATGTTGATTCACCCCATACCCTAGTGATTAATGTCTGATCCTCTTTACATTCATGTGTTTCAGGTTTGATTCACTTCGTAACCAAATAACTCAGGTTTGATTTTCTCCATATTAAATAAATCATGCGAGATTCACTCCATGTTCAAGTGACTCATGACTGATTCACTTCATATTCATGTGATTTATTTCCAAGTGATTCAGTTCGCTCCGTATTCCAGTACCTGATTCACATCATATTCAACTGTTTCAGGGTTGATTCACTTAATGTTCCATTGTTTTCAAGGTTCATGTCTGTTTCACTTCATTTTCAAGTGTTTCAAGCTTGATTCACTTTATGTTTAAGTGATTCATACCTGATTCACTTCATTTTTAAATGATTCAGGATTGATGCACTTCATACTCAAGCGATTCATGTCAGATTCACTGCAAATTCAAGCCGTTCATATCTGATTCACTTGATATTCAAGTAAAGCAGGTCCGAATTACTTATATTCACCTATTTCAACTATAAAATACTTGATATTCAAATAGTTCAGGTCTGGTTCACCTAAAATTTAGGTAGTTTAGTATTGTTTTACTGCATTGTCCAGACGATCAAGTATGATTCACTTCTTGTTCAAGCAGTTTAGGGCTGATTCACTTCATTTTCACTTTATATTAAAGTGTTTCAGTTACGATTGGCTGCTTTTTCGTAGATTCAGGGCTGATTTACTTCATATTTGAGGTCATCATTCCTGATTCACTTCATTTTTGAGTGATTCAGGTCTGATTCATTCATTTACAAGCGATTCATGTCCGATTAATTTTGTATTCAAGTGTTGATAGTTTGATTTATTTTATATTTAAGTTTTTCGGGTCTGAAATCAGTCCTGAGTTCAGGACTGATTACTTAATTTTCATGTGATTTATTTTGATTTACTTCATTGTAGTTTGTATACTCTTATATCCTATTATATACGATCATGTGTTTACTGGGCAGTGGGTAAATTGATATTTTTCCATTTGCTGAAAGGGTACGGATAAGCTGCATAAACTGCTATCAATAATTTTCTGATCATTAGCTAATGTAGAAATTAGTTTTGAATAAACTGCATAAAAAAATTGTTGGGAGGTATTTAAATAAATTCACTGTATTTTTTTAAGGAAATTACAAAATTTGTTTAAAAAATCATAGCACATATTTCTAAGGATATCATTTATGGAACTTTTTAAATAAACTCGAACAAAACGCCGAAAAAAATGCTCATAGTGTTCATAATAAATACAATATTTTTAAGCGTAAATGGTTAATTTCCTAAAGAAATTTGTATAAATATGTTAAGATCGTAAATTTTTATATAAATTTGCAAGGAATTTCTCCGAAAAACTAATAAAATGTTTGTGATCTTTGTCCGCCGTAGATTAACAACGCGAAATTAATGTTTTTTGAAAAATAGTTTCATCCAATTGATCGAACAACAAATCTAAAAATCACGAAGCGGAGAATATTTTGTAATAGAACCAAGTTGTTTTATGAATAAATTGTGTGTTGAAGTCACTTACATGTTTTAAACAAACACGGGCATATTGTTAGTGAAAACTTCTGAATTTAGCATCGATGAGCTCGTACGATAAGATTAAATAACTACAATCGAGCACGAAGATTTCCTCGTCACATTTTTGTTCACTAAACGAAACGATGAAAAAAAAGCCTCAAAGTAACCTTCAATATAGCCTTCAGACATGTTCCTGCTTTGAGAAATGTTCATTCAGTCACATGTGAAGCAGATGTCACGGTAAATGGTTATAAATCAGTGGATCATAGTTTAATTCTCAACTGTTCATAATTAAAAATCTTTGTTTTAAAACTCCAGTACATATCTTCACTATTTGTTTGACCTGTACATATTTTCACAATTTTTTGGTTTATTGTTGAAGGTTGCCATCTGTTCTAAAAATAGAATTATCGTCATTCAAAGGAGCTTGGATAAGCGCTCGCTAGGCCTTAATTCGGCCTTCCATAAATCTTTAATTAAGCTTGAGGCTGAATAAAATCGCCACAATTATATGTTTAATTGCTGAACAAAAGTGTGTGGAGGCTATTAACAGCTTTTGTTCAAACGAAGGCTGACTTGAATTAGTTAGAAAAGCGTTTAATTTACATAAAATTGTTACCTGAAAATTTTATTCACTGTTCTAAATGAATCAACTAAATTGTATAATATGCACGGAATGCACAATTTTAATTAATGAGGCATATTGTGCAATTCTAATTGTTTAACGTACGAATATGGGATTTTGGACGCACATTCTTATACGAACAGTGGTACACTGGACTTAATATGGTTCTGTTTAGTTCAATTTTCTGATTGCTAAAACCTATTGAGAAACTTTAAAGTAGATTGGAGTACCTTGTACCTTTTGATTCCGCCCTAAATGCTTATCTTTGACAGATACGCGTATTTCGACTACCACTTGCAGTCTTCTTCAGTGTCAGTTACTCGTATCCACTCGTGGAACTAATGGATAATTGATTTTACTAAGCCAACACATACAAATGGTGTGGTGCATGAAGCTTTATACGTTGAAGACATTCAAGCGATAACAAAAATGTTGAACGTGTGTCACAATTAACATTACGAGGCTAAAGACCCTACAGAAATCGGTTTCGAACTGCACCGTTTCGTAGTCTCGACATCAGATGATTTCATAAAGATGATATAAAAACATCCTATAGATGTTTTTAAACCAGTTTTTAAAGCATTTGGCGCGGTAAATGGCTGGACATGGCGTACCATTGGTACCTCGCGTACCTGCAGGAATAAAATAGACCCCTTTGTGCGGTCCTTAGCCTCTTGCCCAGCAACTCCTATCCCTACCTCCTCGTGGTACTGGCCGGGGTACGAGTAACCTTGGGCAGCATCCATTTATTACGTAACGCTAAAATTGGAAATTTTTGACCCCCTCCCCCCCCTTCGTAACGCTTTTTGTATGATTTTTTTGAAATTTTTGTATGAGTCGTAACGCTTGAGCCTACTCCCCCCCTCCCCCTAGAGCGTTACGTAATTTGTGGATGCCGCCTTGGGGAAGATCGGGTAACCAACCCCCGGTGGGAACTTTGGTCGTATGCTGACAGGGAAGGGGGGGTTTGCTTTTGCAAACCTGGAGCGTCTGTACTCCACGTTAGGAGCGGCTCACAACAGCGTCTGTTCCCCATGTCAGGGGCGGCTGATCATCGTCCGAGTGCCAGAGAAGGACTCTAAGCTAAACTGCGCACTATGGTCCTCCGAACATTTAGGGGGAATGGTCCTCCGGAAATCTAGGGGGTTGGTGTCAGGCCCTGCCAGCCAGCCGTAAAAACACATCAGCACAGGAACGTCAACGAGAGAATACGGACCGGAACAATCGGCAAAGACCACAGCGACGAAAATGGACTAGCGATTGGAAACTCGGTACGTGGAACTGCAAATCTCTCAACTTCATTGGAAGTACTCGCATACTCTCCGATGTACTGAAGACCCGCGGTTTCGACATCGTAGCGCTGCAGGAGGTGTGCTGGACAGGAGCGTTGGTGCGAACGTTTAGAGGTAATCATACCATCTACCAGAGCTGCGGCAACACACGCGAGCTGGGAACAGCTTTCATAGTGATGGGTGATATGCAAAGGCGCGTGATCGGGTGGTGGCCGATCAATGAACGAATGTGCAAGTTAAGAATCAAAGGCCGATTCTTTAACTTCAGCATAATTAACGTGCATAGCCCACACTCCGGAAGCACTGATGATGACAAGGACGCATTTTACGCGCAGCTCGAACGCGACTTCGACCGCTGCCCAAGCCATGACGTCAAGATCATCATAGGAGATTTGAACGCTCAGGTTGGCCAGGAGGAGGAGTTCAGACCGACGATTGGAAAGTTCAGCGCCCACCGGCTGACGAACGAGAACGGCCTACGACTGATAGATTTTGCCGCCTCCAAGAACATGGCCATTCGTAGCACCTATTTCCAGCACAGCCTCCCGTATCGGTACACCTGGAGATCACCTCAGCAGACAGAATCGCAAATCGACCACGTTTTGATCGATGGACGGCACTTCTCCGACATAACCGACGTCAGAACCTATCGTGGCGCCAACATTGACTCCGACCACTACCTGGTGATGGTGAAACTGCGCCCAAAACTATCCGTCATCAACAATGTACGGTACCGACGCCCGCCCCGGTACAATCTCGAGCGGCTGAAACAACCGGATGTCGCCAATGCGTACGCGCAGCATCTTGAGGCAGCGTTGCCGGATGAGGGCGAGCTCGAAAGGGCCCCTCTTGAGGACTGCTGGAGGACAGTCAAAGCAGCCATTAACGACGCTGCCGAAAGCGTTGTCGGATATGTGGAACGGAGCTCAAGAAACGATTGGTTCGACGAGGAGTGCCAAGAGGTTTTAGAGGAGAAGAATGCAGCGCGGGCTGCAATGCTGCAGCATGGTACGCGGCAAAACGTGGAACGATACAGACTGAAGCGGAAACAGCAAACCCGCCTATTCCAGGACAAAAAGCGCCGCCTGGAAGAGGTGGAATGCCAAGAGATGGAGTTGCTGTACCGTTCACGAGAAACGCGGAAGTTCTATCAGAAGCTCAACACATCCCGCAAAGGCTTCGTGCCGCGAGCTGAGATGTGCCGGGATAAGGATGGGAGCATCTTGACGGACGGACGCGAGGTGATCGAAAGGTGGAAGCAGCACTACGATGAACACCTGAATGGCGCAGAGAACACAGGCACAGAAGGTCAGGACAGCGAAGGCGATGGCTACGTCAGCACAGCGGACAGCGGAAATCCATCAGCTCCCACGATGGGGGAAGTTAAGGATGCCATTCAACAGCTCAAGAACAACAAAGCCGCTGGCAAGGATGGTATCGGAGCCGAACTCATCAAGATGGGCCCGGACAGGTTGGCCGCTTGTCTGCATCGGCTGATAGTCAGAATCTGGGAAACGGAACAGCTACCGGAGGAGTGGAAGCAAGGCGTTATATGCCCTATCTACAAAAAGGGCGACAAACTGGAGTGTGAAAATTATCGTGCAATCACCATCCTAAACGCCGCCTATAAAGTGCTATCCCAGATTCTCTTCCGTCGTCTATCACCTATAGCAAACGAGTTCGTGGGAAGTTATCAAGCAGGTTTCATCGACGGCCGCTCGACAACGGACCAGATCTTTTCCGTGCGGCAAATCCTCCAGAAATGCCGTGAGTACCAGGTCCCTACGCACCATTTGTTCATCGATTTTAAGGCGGCATACGATAGTATCGACCGCATAGAGCTATGGAAAATCATGGACGAGAACAGCTTTCCCGGGAAGCTCACAAGATTGATCAGAGCAACGATGGACGGTGTGCAAAACTGCGTGAAGATCTCGGGCGAACACTCCAGTTCGTTCGAGTCTCGGCGGGGACTACGACAGGGCGACGGACTTTCGTGCCTGTTGTTCAATATTGCGCTTGAAGGTGTCATGCGGAGAGCCGGACTTAACAGTCGAGGCACGATTTTCACGAGATCCGGACAATTTGTTTGCTTCGCGGACGACATGGATATTATTGGGAGAAAATTTGAAACGGTGGCAGATTTGTTCACCCGCCTGAAACGCGAAGCAACAAGAGTCGGGCTAATGGTGAATGCGTCGAAAACAAAGTACATGCTGGTTGGCGGAACTGAGCGCGACAGGACCCGCCTAGGAAGCAGTGTTACGATAGACGGGGATACCTTCGAGGTGGTGGACGAGTTCGTCTACCTCGGATCCTTGTTGACGGCTGACAACAATGTTAGTCGGGAAATACGAAGGCGCATCATCAGCGGAAGTCGTGCCTACTATGGGCTCCAGAAGAAACTGCGGTCAAGAAAGATTCACCCCCGCACCAAATGCACGATGTACAAAACGCTCATAAGACCGGTAGTCCTCTATGGGCATGAGGCGTGGACTATGCTCGAGGAGGACTTGCAAGCTCTTGGGGTTTTCGAACGTCGAGTGCTAAGGACGATCTTCGGCGGCGTGCAGGACAACGGCGTGTGGCGGCGAAGGATGAACCACGAGCTCGCTCAACTCTACGGCGAACCCAGTATCGTGAAGGTAGCTAAAGCTGGAAGGATACGCTGGGCAGGGCATGTTGCAAGAATGCCGGACAACAACCCTGTAAAGATGGTGTTCGCCACGAATCCGGTCGGAACAAGAAGGCGTGGGGCGCAGCGAGCTAGGTGGATTGACCAGGTACACCAGGACCTGGAGAGCGTGGGTCACAATCGAGGATGGAGAGAAGCGGCCATGAACCGAGGGAATTGGCGAAATATTGTTGGCGAGGCTTTATCAAGATAATTGATGTAAAGCCAAATAAGTAAGTAAGATGTTTTTAAACCAATTATTGAAAAATAAAATTTGTATTTGTTGCCGAAAACGGAATCCCACTGTAATTGGTTTGACCTTGGAACAGCTTCCTGCCACTCGAACCTTTCCTACTTGATTAATTCCACCATTACACGATAGTATTTATGCCGGCAAAGGGGCGACCCGCAATTTTACAACTAACATCTGCAGCAGTAGGCGACCAACAACTCAACCCATCCCACTGCCGCCTGCTGCCATCGTGTCTGTACTTTGCAATGATAATGACTGATAAAATGTTATCTAACCGGCTGGCCCAATAGGGATTCGGACTGTATTTTGCGTCTGTTTCTCCCGCTGCAGGACGGAAAAACTTTTTGCGAAGTTGGTACCCCGTTGCTCTAGCGCCTAGCATTAATATGGAAATGAATCGAGTAAAAATAGCCCATACACTTACAACAAAGTCCGTTGCTGCTTCACACATGCTCTCATCCCGTGTTGTTGGTAGTTGGTCGTCGGATATGGGATTGGAATGACGGGGCCGCAATCGCAGTTGTCTCGTTGCTGCTCTGACTTTCTCCTCGACACTTGGGAGCTTTCCATTCCTCTACATTTCGACGGATGTCCGTCCATTATTATGATGCATTCACAGTTGCTTCTGGTGGTTCAGGTGCAGCAGCAGTAGGGTGGCCCATAATGATCGAACTACAAAAATCTTAAATTAAACGCTCAAAATGTCTTCATTTGGACTTTCAGAACTTCCGAGTACGTCAAATCTAATGGGGGATAATCGAGCTTGAAGTTATCGAAAATATCGACCAAAAGCATGGGAATACAAATATAATGGATGTTACTTAAGATATTTAGAGTTTAATTTTTGCCATATGAAAATGATCCACCTCAAGCAGCAAGGTAAGAGTGTTATTATCTATCTGTTGTTGTTGCTGCTGCTGCTGTCTCGGTGACACGGTGTGGGAGTTTTCCCAGCTGTGTTGAGCAGAGCTCGGATTGTTTGTTCGCAGCTCAAGCCCCCGTAGGAAGCGCGCTCCTCGTTGCAGTCAGCCGGGTGCAGTTGAAAGGCTTTTTGTGCCACTTCGTCGTTTAGCTAGCTGGATTTGCAAAGCTACTACCGAACAGGTGGAACGGGGGAAGTTGGCATTATCCTGTTTCTGTTTGACCCATTTAGGTCAGTTGGACTGTGGAACCATTGATGACATTTTTTGTTGCTGGATATGTTTTGTCATGCTGGTTGATTTATTTGGTTTAAACCAATATTTGAGGCATGTGTAGAGTTAGATCAAAGTGCATTAATCAATAGAAGTTGTTTTACACAGATTGGATTGGATGATTGGATAGGATAATTGGATGTGATGTATTTGCTTTTCCTTTCACTTTGCAAAAAAAACTAGTTACCAGTAGTTCAACTACAGTGAAACCTAACCTAACTATGATGGTCCCCTCAAAACCCGTTTTTGTGTTGTTGGGTAAAATAAATTTTGAGTGTAATCAGATTTTTTTTTATCAAACATGTTCACTTGACTTTCACAATCAATTAAACCTCGAAAAACCTAAACGCCATCACATTGAATATTGAGTTACAGGCAAACGGGAAATAAAAATGGGGTTTACCTTATATTTTAGGTAAAATTTTTTTTTGAGTATTATCAAAAATTTCAATTTCTGCTCAAAAATGTTCACTTGACTTCTACAAGTAAATTCGTGCCGAAAAAACAACATTTCATAGCCTTGAGTTTTTATTTACAGACCAACAAACTCGGGAAATAAGTTGTTTATGTTGTTTTGTAGCTAAACATAATTTTGAGTGCAGTCAAAAATTTATTTTTCTACACTACAGTTTTCACTCGACCTACGCAAGTGAATTCGTGTCGAAAAAACTACATGTCATAGCTCTCAATTATAATTAACAAACAAAAACGCTCAACAAATACGTTTTTCGTATGGTTTCTGGATAATATAAATTTTGAGTGTTATCGGAAATTATGTATTTACTAAAACATGTTCACATGACTCTCACAATCAATTTCTTGTCGGAAAATCTATATGTCGTCGCTTTGAATTTTGAGTTATAGGCAAACGGGTCCAAAAAAGTAGGGTTTTTCGTAATGTTCTAGTTAAAATAAATTTTGAGCAATAAAAAAATCAATTTCGGCTCTAAAATGTTCAGTTGACTTCTACAAGTAAGTTTATGCTGAAAAAACTACATGTCGTTGCCTTGAGTTTTGATTTACAGACGAACAAACACGGGAAATGAGTTGTTTATGTTGTTATGTAGGTAAAAACAATTTTGAGGCAAAAAATATCTTTCTACTCTACAATATTCACTTCATCTCTGCAAGTAAATTCGTGTCGATAAAGCTACATGTAATAGCTTTCAATTACAATTTACAGACCAAAAATCTCAAGAAATAAGTTTTTCGTGTGGTTTCTGGGTAAAACAAAATTTGAGTGTTATTGGAAATTCAATTTTTTTACTCGAACAAGTTACTTTGACTTTCACTGTATATTGAATGTCGGAAAAACTATATGTCATTGCTTAGAATTTCGAGTTACAGGCAAACGGGTCCAAAAAATAGGGGTTTCCTTAATATTTTGGGTAAAAGAAATTTTAAGTGTAATCGAAAATTTCGATTTCTGCTCAAAATTGTTTACTTGACTTCTAATAGTAAATTCAGGCCAAACAAAATTCATGTCATAACCTTGAGTTTTAATTTACAGACGAACAAACTCAGGAAATAAGTTGTTTATGTTTTTTTGTAGGTAAAAACAGTTTTGAGTGTAGACAAAAAATATCTTTCTACTCTACAATATTCACTTGACCTCTGTCATAGCCCTCAATTTTGATTAACAGACAAAAACGCTCAAGAAATACGTTTTTGTGTGGTTTTCTGGGAAAAATAAATTTTAAGTGTTACCGGAAACTTTTTTTTTTACTCAAATATCTTCACTTGACTTGCACAATCAATTTCATGTCAAAAAACTATATGTCATCGCTTTGAATTTTGAGTTACAGGCAAATGGGTCAAAAAAAAGGGGTTTTCATAATGTTTTGGGTAAAAGAAATTTTGTGTGTAATCAAAAATTTCAATTTCTGCTCTAACATGTTCACATCACTCAATCAAGCAAATTAATGTCGAAAAACCTAGATGTCATCGCTTTAAATTTTGCTCTAGTGTTGAATTTGTGAAAAAAAACTAGGAAGTGCCTTTTGCTTGGAGCAAGTTACACGGTGCCCCGACAGACCGTTATTATGCGAAAAAATGGTCCATCAAATCTGAATACAGGGCTAAATTCCTGAGGTTATTCTGCACCTCTGGGTCAATTTAAAAAAAATCCCTAGGAGAAATCTCAAGAAATCTTGATTTAAAGTTTTTGACCAAATATTTCAATATAAATTATATTCAATCAATCAATCAATCAACAGTTTATTCATCATAAAAGAGTATTATACAATAAATTCCTTATTCTACAAATAATGAGTTCGTTAGCAACTTTCAACATTAGATCGATTTTTTAAGTATGTTTACAAAATAGTGATGATGTTATATCATATTGATTTTCATTTAGAGGAAAACAATCTTTTCAGATAAAAAACCTCTTACTTGAAACAATTAAAAAACTTAAAAGCTAGGATCCTAACACTAATTACATAAAACACGCAACATATCAAAAGAAGAACTTTCACATTTCTGATAATAGTTTGATCTAATTCTATTGCAGTACTGATCTAGGGTTTCTATAAGACTAATTTCGTGTAATTCGCTGGTGCTAAACCAAGGAGGTAAATTATGAACCATTTTTAAACATTTGTTTTGAAAAACTTGTAGCTTTTTCCTATGAGACATGGCACACTCGGACCATACTGGCGAAGCGTAGGCTAGAGTTGATCTAAATACAGTTTTGTACAGCAAAATCTTATTTCGAGTATTGAGTTTTGATTTTCGATTAATAAAAGGATACATAATTCTAATTAATTTCTCACATCTCTCAAGTATATACTGAGAATGTTTTTGAAACGTAAGTTTTTTATCTAAAATTAAACCTAGATACTTCGCTTCATCTTTCCACGGTATGTCAAATCCATTCAAATTCAGACATCTATTAGGATGTTTTCTTGGACTTCTGAACCTTGTAAAGAAAACAGCTTCGGTTTTATTGTCATTGACCTTAATTTTCCATTTTTTGCAATAATTGGAATACTGGACTAGACTTGCATTGAGATTGATAATAACCTCCACTGGATCGCTAGATGACGATGTTATGGCCACATCATCAGCAAATTGATATCGTACACATCCTCCAAAATCTGGAATATCGTGTGTATAGACGTTATACAACACGGGAGATAAAACGCTCCCTTGAGGGACACCAGCAGGAACGGTTTGTAACTGAGAGGTTTCGGAACCTATCGTTACTACAAAGTCACGATCTGATATGTAGGAATGAATTAGTTTTACCAGATAAGTAGGGAAATTCAAATTGATCATTTTGAAAATTAAACCTTTGTGCCAAACCGTATCGAATGCTTTTTCATTGTCTAACAGAACTAGTCCAGTAGACTTCTTGATTTCGCGGTTATTTTTTATATTTCTAGTTAGTCTATGCAATTGGTGAACTGTAGAATGCTCAGTCCTAAATCCGAACTGAGTTTCTGGAATTATATTGTTTTCTGAGATATGTTGATTGAGTCGGTTTAGTAAAACTTTCTCGAAGATTTTACTTAAACTGCTCAATAGACTAATAGGACGGTAGTTTCGCGGGTCAGAATGGTCTCTACTTGGCTTCGGAATTGCTATAACCTTAGCATGTTTCCATGCCAAGGGGAAGTAATTCAGTTTTATGCACGAATTGAAAATAAATGTCAAAAGCACGAGAGCTTTTCTCGGTAATCTTTTCAAACACCGATTATTTATTTGGTCAAAGCCAGGAGATTTGTTGTTTTTCAACTTTTTTAGAAAATGTAATATTTCTTTCGGTTTGACTAGCCTCCGAGTATCAAGATCAACTTGTTCGTTATTTGCAAGAAAATTATCAACTGATGAATTAACTTCGAATTCGATGGGACTTTGATCATGAAATGTAGTGAGATGTGCTCTGGCAAAGTTATTTCCAATTTCTTCACATTTTTCTTTATCAGTTATCAATAATTTACCGTCTTTTGTAAGTGCTGGTATGAAATTATGTTTGTTTTTGAAAAATTTACCAAATTTCCACATTTTTTTGTGATTATTTCGATCGTAATTCATGCTTATCAAATTATCTGACCATGATTTGTTCCTGAACTCGTCGATACGTTTTTTGACTAAAGTACATACATAGTCATAAACGGATTTAAGGTATGGATCTCTCCGATTTCGTTGCCATTGTCTCCGGCGACTATTCCTTAATCTTATCAAACGAAGAATATCATCAGGTAAAATAAGCTTGTATCTGTCTGGAACAATAAGCGGAATAAATCTTTCATGAGCTTGATGCATAATAGTGGTAAAATATTCAATATGGTTGTCAATTTGATAGGTTTCGTGAATTGAACTCAAATTTAGTTGTTGTAGATCAATGTTATCATTGAGGAACGTTTTAAATCCTTTCCAGTTGGCACGGGAATAGTCAGGAATGGATCTAGGATGGGCTAAGTTTGCCGTAGCGGAATCAATTTCAAATAGCACTGGTAAATGGTCAGATGTTAGATCTTGAACAGTTCGTATGTTTAATATTGAATGCATACCATTTGTAAGCACTAAATCAAGAGTAGAGCATCGACGGTTTGGATCAGTGGGAATATACGTAGATAATGGAGGATGTTGTACAATAAAAGTACCAGATTGCAGTTCATTGAAAAGCAAATTGCCTGCAGTGTTAGCACGAATGCAGTTCCACAGACGGTGGCGAGCGTTTAGGTCTCCACAAATGAAGAAGCTGTTTCGAATTTTAGTGAGCTCTTGAATATCTTGCAGAAAAAGGTCATTATCTCTGTTTGCACCAGGGTTGTAAGCAGAAACTAACGAAATCGGACCCGTGGATGTGACAATCTCAATACCTATTGCCTCGACAATTTCAAGGTCGAAAGAAGGCAGCAATGTATGCGCAACATTAGAACGAACGATTATTGCAACTCCGCCTTTACGACGGCCAGATCTGTCTAAGCGGTAAATTTTGTAATCAGAATGAACAAGTTTGATAGCTGGTTTGAGAAAAGTTTCACAGATGAGAGCAACATCAATCGAATTATTAATGAGAAATCGGAAAAGGTCATGCGATTTGCTCTGAACACCATTAGCATTCCAGTATGAAACTGTGATGTTTCTGGTGTTATTATCCATTACACGGGAAACAGTACTGAGCGGTGATTTCAAAAATCACTTTGATTTGTTGATGCTTGGTCGTACAAGTACTTAACCTTGAGAAGACATCAGACACAATGTCGACGATTTCTTCTGGGGAGAAAAGATCGTTTTTTGTGGACTGGTTACTGTTATACCGGGGATTATGATGTTGGCGGAACTGGGGTGGAACGGTTTGATCTTCACGATGGGACACCACGTTGGAATACAGCTCAGCATGTTGACGAAGAGGTTTCTGGAACGACCCTCCTAGTGGCCCGGATGAGGGGAAATCATCTGGACGAAACTGAAACCCTTCACGGTTGGATCTTTGGGTTTTGGACTTGAGAAGTTGATGATTCCTGGCGTTGATGAACTCTTGGCGTTTCTCACAAAGGTGAAAGTTAGCGGTATGTTGCTGACCACAATTCGCACATGCAAGCTGTTCTTTTGGAAGCTTAATGGACTTATCCTCACGGTTTGCCGTTAGCGGGCAATCAATAGTCTTGTGATCATTTCCACATTTGACACAACGTGGCCGGCGGAAACATTGTGCAGATCCATGTCCGAACATTTGACAATTGCGGCACTGAACGGGTCCTTTTGTCTTTGTGGAATAAAAGTCCCACCTAACGATGCAATGGCCGACCGTCTTGATTTTCCTAATGGCGTTGAGCTGCACGCTGCCTTTGTTGAAATACAGAAGGTACAAAGCATGATCTTCGTTCCGTTTTCTCTTGAGCGCCATTTTTCGGATTTCTTTTGGAGACACATCCACTTCCTTGAGTGCTTCGGATACCTCCTCGATATTCATGTCTGGAAGCCCAGTCAAGACAATTTTAGTCATTCTGTCTTCATCTCGCACGTAGGTGAAGAAGTTTGCTTTTTGCTGTTTCAGGTAGGAAACGAGCTTGGCGTGGTCTTGGGTTGTGTACATGAACACATTGACCCCAGTTGATGTTCGCTTGACGTTGAACATCGATACGCCTGCGTTCAAGGCCATTCCTTGTACAGCAGGGATGTTGGTCTCAGTAATCGTGACCAGCGGAATCTTTTCTTTCCCTTTTTTGGCATTTTTATTTTGCGTGATAGGCAGCACGTTGGTATCATTTCCAGCTAGAGTGCCAAACTGATTTGATGTGGCGATGTTGTAACCATAGCTGATAGAAGAGCACGTGGCGTTTTGTTGGTCTGTTGAATCCATGATCGGAAGCTCAATCAGGGTAGATGTGCTCGGGGAATCCGTTAAGGGGCGACGAAGTTTCTGGGTCGGGCCATTTGACTCCGCGCCGTTTGATACTACCGTGGAACTATTCCGTTTTTGACCAGCGGCCGCCGGTGCTAGATCGATGCTGCAACAACGAGAGATCACGAGAACAAAAGACAAGTGGAATAATAGATCTAGAATAAAGCGCGATGAATAACACGTCCGATCACAACGAGAGCGGTTTTCAAACTGAATATATAAATTATATTAAAATTACGTAAAAGCACTGGAAAACCCTACAGAAAAGGCTCGAAAAGTTGGTCAAACTGTTCTTAACAAGTATCCAGCTTTTAACGCTAGCTATAAAACTGTGGGGGGTGATTTGACTATGACATTTGTTGGCAACCGATTTTATATTTAGGTCTTAGTAGGCCATGCTCTTCGATTGTTGATTGCAATGTCAAATATTTTCATTGGGTTTGTTTTGCAGCTGTGTTTTTTTATATTACAAAACTCACCTAGTTTTTACGAATTTCTTTCTATTTATTTTAGGCATCGACACGAGAAAAGCGTTCCTGACCTAATTATTTAAGATTAAGAAATTCGAGAGGACAGCATTTTGTGCATCGTTATTGGCTCTATACTCTGATTAACACAATCAACAAACATAATCCAACCTCGGCCGTTATATTTTTGATAACCTTCACGGAAGAGGAGATACATTAAAAGTTGCATGGATACTATCAAAGTGGTCTGAGATGTTCTAATATAGATCTCCGTCCAGGTATATGTCATTCACACATGCTGTTACTTTTGGGTTTATTCTGCGAGTGAGATGAGAAACTCGGTCTCGTATAGCGAGGTGACAATTCCAGACCCAACTGAAGTGACTCGCCGTGTAAACCAAATGTGGGGTACAGTCTATCTACCTATTGGATCACTTGGGTGTTAAAAAAAATGTTTCATTCCTTTGTATTCAAAAAAGGCTCAGTAACTGCCGGGGAATGTAGGGTTGAAGGTCTGTTCTTTAAACGAGAATAGCTCCGAACTCCATAAATTCATTCAAAGGTCGTCCAAGGTACGCCTTGCAGAAAAATCTAAAAAAAATATTAGTATTTGATCACTGGAGCACTGCCAAATAAACTAAATTCGTTGTAAAGTTCGAAGCATTCATTCACATTGTTTAGTTCTCAAAATAACCTATCGAGAATTAACAGGCACCAGTCCATGGCTGCTAATCATAAATCTAAGGGGTCTATTTTGTAAATCGATCGGTTTCATGTGACTCATCTGGAGTCATTGTCGATCAAAGCAAGCATGCATATTTCAGATGTCACCCGTCGACTTCCATAGTAATCTAGTCACATAG
The DNA here is from genome assembly GCF_002204515.2 of Aedes aegypti. NCBI lineage: Eukaryota > Metazoa > Arthropoda > Insecta > Diptera > Culicidae > Aedes > Aedes aegypti. The sequence goes on from NC_035108.1 coordinate 445,671,089, forward strand.
AGTGACAACTATCGATAAACTCGAGTGACAGAGCCGAGTCTAGCGAAATTTTTGGTCGACAGTGACTCCAGTCGAGTCGTTTTTGATCGACTCGACTTATAAAATAGGGCCCTAAAATGGCAAAAAATAGTATTAAACTGTATTAAACGCAGAAAATTTGGAATAAAACTTTCAGATTTTTGTTACCTGAATGACGTTCGTTTGCATAAACATGGAAATTTTTCAGCAACGCAAAGCTTGCTTAGATTCAACCATAAAAACATTATAGTGTAGACAAGGAACGTCAAAAAGGGGTAATTCAAAGTTTATGGCAAGCTAGCGTAAAAAGCTGGATACCATTGTTACCGTTGTTTTAATTAGATATATTTACAACTGACTTTACCTACTGAGTGGGTTAAGTATGTTGTTTTCCATAGTTTACTCGTGTAAGTTTAATAGATTGCTGTTTGCTACGTTAAAACGATTGAAAGGTAAAACAAATATATTTACAATTAAAAATGTTGTTATCTTGAAAAAAGATTCTCAGAATAAATGTAGCACCACAATAATGATTAGAAGATAAGGCATGTGATTACTGTTATAGTCGATTAGAGCTAATATTAAACGAAGATTTGAAATGATTTGGTTGCTCTGATAAGCTGGCGTTAATATCAGAATGAACTTACGCGGATGTCTTCCACAAGGCCTGACCATTACCTGGTTGATGCAACTTTTTATAACGGCATATGCACTAAATGACCAGCTCACTGTAGTTTGCCGTATTTTATTCGCTTACTAATCTTCGCAACACCGCTAGCGCAAGACAGCTCACCATAGTAGCATGTCCGAAAGAATTTGAAACTATTGAGAACCAGAGCTACAGGTCCGAAGCCCTGATAAAGGTGGATGGTTGTGATGGCTATGACCGTGGTCATCATGTAAAGAACAAACGTACAATGCTGTATCGTGTCAGCATCGAGGAGGCAGCCCCTCTAGCACGATGTAGGTAGCGCAATCCTGGTTAGGTGGCCTATCGAAGACTCTTCACCAACCAAGAAAGGCAAAAGTAGAGCAAACGGATTGATTTTACGGCAACAGACCCGGCAATGAATAAAGGACAACGATTGGAAAGTTGGATCTTGGAACGTGAGAACTTTGAATGAACCCGCGCGTGTTGGGCTCCTGGCTCGTGAACTGCGGAATGTCGGCGTGAACGTGGCAGCTATCCAGGAAATACGCTGGCCGAGAACCGGAGAACGTGAATTCCGAGCGGTGGACCCTATCGCCAACACTTCATTCAAGTACCACATCTACTACAGCGGTGGCGACTGAGCAGAACGTGGAGTTGGCTTCATAGTGATTGGGAAGCAGATGAAGCGAATTATTCGGAGAAAACCGGTAAGCAACCGAATCTGTGTGTTGAGAATGAGGGGCAAGTTCTTCAACTACAGCCTGATCAGCATATATGCGCCAACGAACGATAAGCCTGATGAAATGAAGGATGAGTTCTATGAGAACCTGGATAAGGCCTACGGAGAGTGCCCAAAACAAGATGTCAAGATAGTCATCGGCGACGCAAATGCGCAGGTCGAGAAAGAAGATTTCTTCCGACCCGTCATTGGAACGGAAAGCCTTCATTCTGTTACCAATGATAATGGCCTGCGGCTAGTGACATTCGCTGCTGCTAGAGGGATGGCAATCAGCAGTACTTACTTCGCACGAAAGAATATCCGCAAACACACCTGGCGACACCCGAGTGGCGATGCCTGCTCCCAAATAGACCACGTGCTGGTTGATGGGCGACATTTCTCAGATGTCATTGATGTCAGGACCTTCCGAGGCCCTAATATCGACTCGGATCATTATCTCGTTGTAGCTAAAATTCGGGCGCGGTTATCCAGCGTCACGAGTTCCGCAACACACAGAACGCTACGCTTCAATATACAACGCTTGTCGACTGATGGGGTAGCTGCGCAGTACCGTCAGCAACTAGACGAGAAGTTGGGAAGAGTCAACGTTGCTGGAGACGTCGACAGCCTGTGGGACCCTATCCACGAAGCTGTGACAACAACGGCGCGGGAAGTGATCGGCACTGGTCAACGACGAAGACGGAACGACTGGTTCGATGAAGAGTGCCAGAGGGTGACAGACATGAAGAATGCCGCCAGAAGCCGTATGCTTGTGGCCGGTACCCGACAGAACAGAGAGCGGTACAGGGCAGCGAGAGCCGAAGAAAAGCGAATCCACCGCAGAAAGAAAAGGCAGCACGAAGAAAGTGTGGTAGCTGATGCACAAGAAAGCACGAACCGGAATGATATGCGGAGATTTTATGCAACGGTCAATGGTGCGCGGCACAATACCGTACCAGTGCCCGCCATGTGCAATGATCGAGAAGGGAATTTGCTGACCGATAAAACGGCGGTGGCTGCCAGGTGGAAGGAGCACTTTCAGCAATTGTTGAACGGTGAGAATGGAAATGTAGCGAGGAACAGGATGAACATAGATGATGACGATCAAGCTGTGAACCCACCAACCATAGGAGAGGTTAAAAAGGTTATCAGCGAGCTGAAGAACTTTAAGGCTGCTGGGAAGGACGAGATCCCGGTCGAGCTTCTCAAGCACGGAAGCGAGCAGCTTTACCAGTCGATCCACCGAGTACTTCTGAAGGTATGAGAGGACGAAGAATTGCCCACCGGCTGGTTGGATGGCCTCATCCGCCCTATCTACAAGAAAGGGCACAGACTGGAGTGTGCCAATTACAGAGGAATTACCCTGCTGAATTCGGCGTACAGAATTCTGTCGCGCATCCTGTTTAACAGACTGAGACCGCTCGAGGAGTCCTTCGTCGGCGAATACCAAGCTGGTTTTCGTGAGGGCAGTTCGACAACGGACCAGATGTTTAGCTTGCGAATGATCCTAGACAAATTCCGGGAGTATAACTTGCAGACTCACCATCTGTTTATTGATTTCAAGGCGGCGTACGACTCAGTGAAAAGAAATGAGCTTTGGCAGATAATGTCTGCAAATGGTTTTCCGGCGAAACTAATTAAGCTGATACGTGCTACACTGGATGGTTCGAAATCAAGTATTCGGATCGCAGACGAGGTGTCAACCTCGTTCGTGACGTTAGACGGAGTGAAGCAGGGAGACGCACTTTCGAATTTACTGTTCAACATTGCACTCGAGGGTGCTATTAGGAGATCTGGCGTGCAGAGAAATGGCACTATTATCACAAGGTCGCACATGTTCCTTGGCTTTGCGGACGATATAGATCTAATTGGAATCGATCGCAGGTCAGTGGAAGAGGCCTTCGTGCCTCTGAAAAGGGAGACAGCGAGGATAGGCCTGACCATCAATTCTACCAAAACGAAGTACATGGTTGCAGGTAGAGATAGAGTCAGGCATGATGGTGTAGGTGCTGAGGTAGTGTTTGATGGGGATGTGTTTGAAGTTGTTGAAGAATTTGTTTACCTTGAAACACTTGTGACATGTGACAACGACGTTTCCCGCGAAGTGAAAAGACGTGTTGCGGCTGCAAATAGGGCCTTTTACGGACTACGTAACCAGCTTAGGTCCCGCAGCTTGCAAACGGAAACAAAATTCGCTCTGTATAAAACATTGATTCTTGCGGTGGCTCTCTACGGGCACGAAGCGTGGACGTTGAAAAAGTCAGACCGGAAAGCTCTCGGTGTTTTCGAGCGTAAAGTGCTGTGGACAATACTCGGTGGGAAACTCGAAAATGGTGTGTGGCGCAGACGCATGAATCACGAGTTGTATCAAGTGTACAAAGATGCGAATATTATCAAGCGTGTAAAATACGGCAGACTTCAGTGGGCTGGTCACTTAGTGTGAATGTCGGAAGAAAGAATTGCGAAAAAAATATTCAGCAGGGAACCAGGTAGGCTTCGGAGAAGACCACGAATACGCTGGCTGTACGCAGTGGAAGAGGACCTGGCGACCCTAAACGTTCGGGGCAACTGGAGAAGTTTCGCCCAAGACCGACGAAGATGGAGCTCTACAATGCGCCCGGCAATGGCGTGACGCTACGCTGTAGCCATCAAGGTATCAAGGTAGGTAATAATCTTCGCCTCTGTTCTATAATAAATGTGCTAAGTCAGCGTTTTATAAGGACAAATTGGCAATAATGTTTCATTTGGGGCATGCTTGTATTCATCGTTATTCTCTTTGCATTTTTATTGAAAACACTTTTCAGTGTTATATGATAAAAGATCGCGAGGGGTTTTGACAGTTATTAACGAAAGAATGAATCTATGAACTCAGATAAGCCTTTATCAAGCAACAGTGTAGAAATGTCGTTTCCCTTTGCAAGTTGGGTCCCTAAGAGGACGTCCATTAATTACGTAAGGGTTTATGGGGGGAGGGGGTTTGAGATTTCTTACGCGTAATACAACATATTTTTAATTTTCATACAAAACATCTTACTATGGGGGGAGAGGGGGTCTGTAAACCACGTCATTAATCGACCGCCCCTAAACTGGCTACGTAACCCGTAAATGGAGATATTCGCAGCCAGTATACGTGTTTTTACTACACGGGAAACATCATTATCATACGTCACAAGTATTCCATGGCTCTTCAACAACTTCAACTACATTCCCATCAAGCACTGTTTCAGTACCATCAGTCTTTAAGTCTATGTCAGTACTAACGCAATTGAACCTGCTTATTTCTCTACATGCAACCATATCAGTACGTTTGAGTAGAGGCTTTACATGCTCATCCTAGTTGTCCCTCTTGAAAACAGTGAAACTCTGCTCTACTGCACGGCGATCGATTCCAATAGTCATCAAGGAGTACATGCGACAAAACGCAATATTGGACAGTAAATTTGGAAACTCATATCTTTTTATTCCATGTAATGCAACAAAACAGTGGCACCTCGTCTACAACTCTTACACTTGATTATATATATTGGCTTAATTAGCTTTCCCTGTTCATGTTATATTATCATCTTCTTTTTGAGTCTATGATATAACCTGCCACTTCTAGATTTTCAAAACTGAGTCGAACGCGACCTAGAAGGCAAAAAACAGATTGACGATAAATTCTATTAAAAAGAAGTAAACGGTTGCAGGCAAAGAGAATAGAAATCATAGTGATGTTGATAATTAATTAATACTTTTTAAGGATTTCCTTGAAGTTGCTAAAGATTTTGTTAATTTTAGAACGCTTGTGGCATATGACAACCATGTTTTCCGTGTAGCTCAAATCCTGTTGTTGTCAATGTAGATTTTTTTACGTAAAATGCCGAGGGAAATACTTGGTGTGAAAAACTAGACGTGAACATCAAGAGTACTACCATATGTACTAAGAAGCAAATTTTATTAGGCAAAATAAATACGGCAGACTTTAGTGGGCTGGTCACTTAGTGGAAAAGTCGAAAAATAAGCTTTGAATAAATAATATTCAGCATCGAATAATTCACGTTTATCGAACATAACAACATCAGTATCATATTGAAATTTATGTCTTAGATGTTATCCATTTAAATAAAGTAAGCTTACTGGTTTAAGCCATATAATAACATACTCAAGTCACTCCGGTCTGTTAAGTTAGTTGTAAATATTTCTAATTATAATAATGATAATAATTAACAATACTTGTTGAGAGCAGTTTGGCCAACTTTTTAAACGTTTTTGTAGGTTGTTTCATTGCTTTTACGTAATTTTAATATTGTTTATATTGAAATTTTTAGTCAAAACCTTCAAATCAAGATTTCTTGAGATTCCTCCTAAGGATTTTTTTTTTTAATTAGCCCAGAGGTGCAGAATAACCTCAGGAATCGAGCCCTGTACTCAGATTTGATGGACAATTTTTTCGCATAATAACGGTCTGTCGGGGCACCGTGAGTTATTAACTTTGGGTAGACGCATCTATTTGAAAAACCCAAATATGAACATCAATCTTGAATAGTGGCCGGTTCCGTTGCTGAAAATTGTTTGAAAATCGCTTCGAAAACTAACTTTGCAAGGTCAAAGTTGCACTTCCGACTCTCTGAGGTGGGTTGGGAGCACAGGTGTTAATATTTACAAGACTCTAGGATCTTCAGTTAGAAAAGCTAGATAGTACGGGTTTGTGTAACTTGAACGTGTTCTTCTATTTTGTGCTATTCCTAATAACAAATGCGTATTTTTGATAATAAATTTTCAAATCGTGAGAAGTAAGTAGGGGTGGTTTGAATAATTCGCCACTAGCTCTGCACTTCATCTCTGTCAGCTCTGCTAGGAACGAATGTCGAAAACTTCTAACTCCTCGCAATATTGACGGAGATCAAATCTCTGTTGTAAAACACAAGCAATACACAGAATAATTCTCACGCTTCCTTTTGATTGGGGACCTGAAATCATATTAAATACATCAGTATAAGCAAAAAAAATAACTGAAATTTTGGGTCCACCCTAAGTTAAAACTTTCAAAATCAATTTACTTAGCTCAAATGAAGAGTTTGATCAAAAGTGTCTTCGACAAAGTTGTTCGAAATAACATTTTCTAAAAGGTTGCAGAAGAGTCCAGCCACAAATTTCATCAAACAAAAAAGTTTGAGTCAAAATTTTAACTTATTATTCAATTTTTTTCCTAAAAGATGCAAAACTCAATTACGAATAACTTCTCTGAAGACATCGAAAGTCTAAAATCAGCGAGTACAGAGAAAACACTTTTTTCCGGCTAAATTGTTGATTCGGTCCATTGTGCAGTGCTCTAGTAGCCGCTCATGCCCCTATGGGTCACTGCACAAAAATCTTCCTCTCTCTTTCACTCTTACATGAAATTTGTAAACAACAAGGCCAGTAAACGTCAAAATCCTATACTAAATCAAAACAGTGTAGAGCCCTATTACCGCTCACTAGTGTAAACATTGATTTTCCTGTCAAAAACCATTATTTTTCACACGCATATATTCAAGCAACATTAACAACTTTCAAATGAAATCGTATGAATTTTTTTTCCATTCCTGAAACAATCTCTGAAAGAATACCTGCTGATAAAATACTCGTCAGTTTTTTTTTTTATTTTGGGAGAATGCCTGAATTTCACTCAATTCTTGCATGAATCTTTGGAAAAACTCTTGGATAAAGCCTAGAAATATTTTCTGAAAAGATACATGGCAGAACCTAGAGAAATTACTGTTGGAATATATGGAGGAAGCTTCTAAGGAATCCGTGAACTATTTACTAGAGAGATTTCATAGGGAATAACTGGTATTTTGATTTTTTACAGGAAGCCCTATTCGTGTACGAATTTATAAAAAGACACTACACGTTAATGCTTCCAGTGCACACTGGTCCAGGAAGCTAATTTAGGCGGACATGAGGTTTTCGTCAAGATTTATTGATTTTAGAGCCATAGTTTATTCTGAGAATATGTTCAGAATTTTCAGTACTACAAAATGTACGGAACAAAAATTTTGTTTACGGTGATCGCAAGAGTGACGCATACGCCAACTTTTTTATTTTAACGAATCGTAAGTTGGTATGTTCAGCAAAGTTGTAGCAAATGATCATAGAAACAACTTTGCCGAACAAACTTTTTCCCGGTTTTGCTTCAGAGCCGAGATAATTAAGTATTTTTAATAAAAAATCGTTTTTTGCTCTTAAGTGTTTATTTTTTAGTTTTATTGGCCTACTATGTTCTACAAAGTATTTATACTTATCATTTGCTACAACTTTGCTGAACATACCAAAGTTGTATTTCTTATGGTTTTCATGTTATTTGAGTTTTTCCTCTTAAAATTAGCTATTTTTTATGCCTTGTATCTTAACTATGAGCACCTCGAAAAAATATATCTTTCCACCAAATGATTTTGCAGTCTTTCAAGTACCTGTGTGCAAAATTTGGAGAAGATGATATTTTTCTATCTCGTTTAAAATCGATTTTACTAATAGACGATATGAGATAAATCCATATTTATTGAATATTCATACATGTTCAACTCACAAAAGTCATGGCTACCTAAGCATATCAAACCAAAAGTAACACGTGTATTTATATAGGAATATAAAGTACATCGTTTTTCAGTTGTTTTAGATTAACTTGGTAGCTTCTGCAAGACATTCATCGTCTTTTCCTCTACCTATATTTAATCTATTCCTAAACAAGATCACCGGGTTGGAAGTCAACATAAGCCGTATAAAATACTTATACAAAATTTACAGTCCGATTGAATTCTGTGGCATGATTTTCCCAGAATCTTCTGATGGATTTATTCCGCATTTTTTATGCTTTTTCGACGGCATGCCGGACAACATCACTCCATGCGAAAGTAGTTTTTGCACCGTTGGAGAGAGTACATACCAGTCGTAGAACTGGCGATACTAACAGTACGTTTCTGACAAAAACTGTTCAAATGCCTCCTCGTTAATCTTCCGATTAAAGTTGATCACTTTTAAAATGATTGAGATCCGTGAAAAGAAGTTATTACAAGTGTGGAAACGCTAACAAAAGTGCGCAATTGAATCAAATCGGGTAGGTGTCTTCGGGGGACTTATTCTTCGTAAATCGAAGAATAAGTGCTCTGAAGACACCAACAAGATTCAATGCAATCCCTCACTTTTATTCACACTTTCGGACTTATGAGGCCGCATTTCGCAGTTCAGAAGTGAAAGAAATACACAATATCTACTTTCCGTAAAAAACGGCATGCCGTGTTACGACCATTTGAGTTCCTACCAGCTGGAAGAGGTTCGTACAGTCTCAGCCCTAACCTTCCTTCGAGGGCTTTTCGTGGCGATCCTTTAGAATGCTGTTACACTTACTGATACGTCTACAACTATTGCACGGAAGTGGTGTTGTCCAGCATGCCGCATTACCAAAGAAAAACATGAAACGTGGAATCCATCAGAAGATTCTGGGAAAATCATGCCACAGAATTCAATCGGACTGTAAATTTTGTATATGTATTTTATACGGCTTATGTTGACTTCCTTGATCTTGCTTAGGAATAGATTAAATACAGGTAGAGGAAAAGACGATGAATTTCTTGCAGAAGCTTCCAAGTTAATCGAAAGCAACTGAAAAACGATTTACTTTATATATCTATATAAATACACGTATTACCTTTGGTTTGATATGCTTAGGTAGCCATGACTTTTGTGAGTTGAACATGTATGAATATTCAATAAATATGGATTTATCTCATATCGTCTATTAGTAAAATCGATTTTAAACGAGATAGAAAAATATCATCTTCTCCAAATTTTGCACACAGGTACTTGAAAGACTGCAAAATCATTTGGTGGAAAGATATATTTTTTTGAGGTGCTCATAGTTGAGATACAAGGCATACAAAATAGCTAATTTTAAGATGAAAAACTCAAATAACATGAAAACCATAAAAAATACAACTTTGGTATGTTCAACAAAGTTGTAGCAAATGATAAGTATAAAAACTTTGTAGAACATAGTAGGCCAATAAAACTAAAAATTAAAACACTTAAGAGCAAAAAACGATTTTTTATTAAAAATACTTAATTATCTCGGCTCTGAAGCAAAATCGAGAAAAAGTTTGTTCGGCAAAGTGGTTTCTATGATCATTTGCTACAACTTTGCTGAACATACCAACTTACGATTCGTTAAAATAAAAAAGTTGGCGTATGCGTCACTCTTGCGATCACCGTAAAAAAATTTTTGATTCGTACATTTTGTAGTACTGAAAATTCTGAACATATTCTCAGAATAAACTATGGCTCTAAAATCAATAAATCTTGACGAAACCCTCATGTCCGCCTAAATTAGCTTCCTGGACCAGTGTGCAGTGGGATATTTGCCCTTTGAAGGAAGCACCACACTAGACAACGGACTAGCATGCAACGCCCAGTGGCACAGTCAGAAAACATTCCTCTCGAAAAGTTTTCGGCCTGAGGCGGGAATCGAACCCACGCTCCTTAGCACGATGCGGCTAAATGCCTCGGTGACACTAACCGCACGGCTACGAAGCCACGAAGCTACGAATTTTCGAAAATAAAATCTGGATGGAACCCCCGAATTTATGCATGAAAAATATAGCTGGTATATATGGAAAAATCACCCAAAGACCTCCAAGAAAAAAAACTTATGGAGAAGTAATCTGAGGAATCCCTGATAAAATTGGAGAAATTGTTGAAATACCCTTAGAAAAACGCATAGGGGAATTAAAAGGGGGAATTTGTTAACTGATACTTAAACTAATCCCTTGAAAAAATCCAGAAAGAATCTTTAATTGGATTTCTCAAGAAAAAGCTTAGAGGCCTACTTAGAGAATTTAAAAAAAATATCTAGTGGAAGATTTTTTTTTTTGGAAAAAAAAATATGTAGTAATTTAAGAATCTACCAGGTTCAATGTTCATTTGTGGGCAATTTAACAGAATCCTTATCCTATTCTTGGAACTGTTGACTTACTTCAGCAAGGGGTATTTTCGAACTTTCTGTTATCATATTTGGCTAAAACACGCATTGCAGTGAAGTGCTTATTAGTGCATTCAGACAATTCTTCAGAGAAAAACCCCTTAATCGAAAGTGAATCATGAACAAACGATATTTTCTCACGCATTTGGTAGGTAAAACTGATTCTTGTAGAAATTTTTGCAGGAAAAACAGTTCATAAGGAAATCTGAAAAGAACTCTTACAATAATTTATAGAATATCTTTAAAAAAGTCTCGGTAGCTTCTGGAAAAATTACCAGTGGAATTTCAAGACTATTTACGGAGAAATTACTAGAGCAATCCGATAATTAATTTTAGAACAATCTTTGAACGGTTTAACATAGACAATTGTGAATATATAGTGAGGGCCGAGGAGAAATCCTACATATAATTCCAGGAGATATCTGTAAACGAATACTTGAACATTTTTTATTTATTTATTTTTTGTAGAAATCGCTGAAGAAATATTTGTTAGAGTCTCTATAGAAAGTCCAGGAAGATTTATTTTTCAATTTTCTGAAGATTCCAAGAGGAGTCTTATTTCCACATAAAAATCTTTGAAAAAATTAAAGCATTCTTCATTCAAGTAATGCTTGGAAGAATCTCTTGAGGAAAAAAAATCAATGGAAAACTTTTGGCAGAATCACTGAAGAGATCCCTATAAGTGTTCCTTTCAATGATTTCTAGATGTATCACTAGAGGCACGTATGGTGTTATTTGTTGTAGGAGCTCTAGGAGTTAATTTCATGAAATTTTAAAAGGTATTGTCAATTACGCATTACAATTCTTGGAGAATACAATTGATCATTCACTGAAGAACTTCTTGAAGAATGTACGATGTCCTGTAAGAATTCCTAAAGCAAGGCCTAAATATTTCCTGGGGAATTTTTCAAATACTATTATATTTTTCGAGCTGAAATATTGATCGGCATGAAAATCCAAAATCGGCGGCGGGACGTTGATCGGCGTATGGCGCGCCGCCGATACGTCAATCGGCGTCGGCGTGACATAAAATGAATCGGCGGCGGCGGCGTGGCGCAGCGGCGCACAGGTCTAGTTGGAAATTTTCTCGACTTCCCAGGGCATATAGTATCTTCGTACCTGCCAAACGATATACACATGCAAAAATGGTCATTGGCATAGTAAGCTTTTTGTAACTATGTAACTATGGAAGTGCTCATTAGAACACTAAGCTGAGAAGCAGGCTTTGTCCCAGTGGGAACGTAACACCAGAAAAATGAAGAAGAAGGGTAAGAAAAAAGCTTCCTCCAAATTTCAACTCAATTGGTTGCTCCATCAGCTGGCGCATTAAATTCAACAGCTTGTATGAGATATTTGCTTCAAATATATTGAGAATTGACCTTATGTCAATTACAAATTGAGTAATTAGACCTACGTCGTAATAAGATCCGGATAAAGTGATTGTCTGCAAAGCCTACATTAAAATGTAAAATAATGCATTCCAATTTGTCATTGACTAGGCATATTGTAAATGTTTGATTAGCACTTCGAGCGGCTTGCCATCTGAACCAATACTGCGCTTGCTATTCATCTTCTACAAGTTACACAAACCTAATGAAGAACACCAATTATTATGATAAATAAATACCTTTTCAATTTTCCACTTGATTAAACATTGCACTGCGCCGTTCTCATCATCGAAGAAAACCTTCCACTTCGGGGTCTCGTTCCAATCGAATCAGAAGAGCCAACTAGCGGCACTATAGGGCGGTCTTCCACATCCCATCGTTTCACGGTTTCACCATCACCATCATCATCATCATCATCGTCGTCGGAAAACTAACAGCACCGGAGCATCACTGCCACCACCCGATCCAGGATTAACATCTGTTTTCTTTTCGCTTCGTTTATTCGCATAAGGAAATAACAAAATAAACCAAGCACCTGACTTTCAGACAACGAAAAACATCTTCATCACGTGAGTTTTCTCATCATACCACCGGTTTTTTTTTTCTCTGCCATTGCATGGTTAGCTTCTCAAGGGCACCACCGTAACATTACATAAACACTTTAACACGCTGCTGAATTTGATTTATCAACTTCAGTATTAATTTCCATCACATTCACGCTGCTTTATGACGTCTGCAGTGAGCACATTTTCACATGTACTCAGTCGTTGGAAAACAAAAATGCTTACTAAATCACCATGCCCAGCCCTCTTTCCCCAGAAAATAGAAGGAGCAAAAGACACACCTCGTATATGTCCCACGCCTATCTGGCAGCGTACGCTATGTCCAATAGGAATTGTTTTGCAACTTTCATGTACCTCAGGTTTGATTTCACAGGAAGTTATTCTAGCTAGTGTCAAACAGAAAATATTTAACATATGTTAGGTTTTTGTGAGAATTTTTTTCAAAGTATGTCATAGTTTGCCATAGAAGCTTATATACGGAGAACAACGAATATTTAGATTCCACCCTACACGGGTAGAATTCAGAATTCAAAAACAAGATTATGACTTATGCACATCCGATTGTGATCGACAAAATAAAAATAAATAATATGAGAGCAAGAGTAAGATTCTAGCCAACAACCTTCTGATCGAGAGCCACGTACCGTAATTTCGGATGAAATTGATCACTTTTCACTGTTTTCCATGTCAGTTTTCTATGATGTTGCCAATTCCAAACAACTTAATGCAGGAAAACAAGCACGACGGTGAGCTTCATTGGTTTATATACTCAAATTTTCATACAGTTTTGATTTTAGTGCTGAAAATCTTCTCTAAAATAAAAAATCAAGTAATTCCATTTCGGGGTGAAATTGATCACCTGTTAAAACAATTATTGTTAGTTTTGAAAACAATTTTACTTATTTAATTTGAGCCTCCTAAATCCAAATATGTTTGTCAAATTCTTAACAATGCAAAATTTATGGAAATAATTAACAATTATGACGTGAGACACAGTGATCAATTTCACCCGAAATTACGGTACTCTACAACACAACCACTTCACCGTGTTAAATCATGGGTAAAAGCGACAAAGCGCACCACTTAGTGTTATCACTCTTTATATAACATTTAACGAATGTTGGAGCAGTCAAGCAAGTCATGATTTTTCTGTTATTCAATGTCATTAGCAAAATATATTCATTCTTGTTCTACCCACCAAACTGATCAGTTAATTTAACAACTGAAGAACATGACAATTTTGGCGACGAGAATTTACGAAACCATGCGAAGCAAAGATGTCTCCAGAATTTGAAGCAAATCTTTTGAGGATCTTAGAAAACCAAGGACGCATTCTCGCAGAACTTTTAGCATCTCGGGCCGCAGAAACACGAGCTGCTCAAGCCAAACAAGGGGACGGTAATAGAGTGGTTCAAAACTTCGTTTTTACTCCACACCGCTCATTCGATTCTAGATCAAATTTTGAGTGTCCTCCCAAAATTTTAGCTCATTTGGATGAAAACTGAGACCAGGTCCGTCACACTCGGGCTCAGATTGGGTACCACTTCTAGTACTGCATTTCGTTCCTCGGTAGTGCAAAAGGTACCCAAGTTTGACAGATCGCAGTACACTTTTCACGGCATTCTAGATTACCTTATGAGCCATAAAATTTTGGGCAACTGCAAGGGACATGGAGGTCTTTAATTTGTCTTTGCTGAGACTGCACAAGCCCCTTAAAGTTTATATGAGAATTTCTATGAAAAAAGCAACCAACTTATTCAATCGGTCATAGTGTTTGCCCATGTGCTCTTGGGGATTAGAACTATGTTGATACTGTGAGATACAAATATCAGCTACAACTTTGCAAAAGACCGTTTTTAAATCGGACGCCACAATAATTAGTTATTGATTTTGGAATGAGTTGTAAAACTTTTTCTATAATTATTGGGCTGTTCTGCAGGCATCACTGGATATATGCAGTAAAACATAGTAGCCATGATTTGTGCGTGCTATCTTACGCGCCAGGTGCAGCAATGTTGCCTGTTCAGAAGTTAAATGAGCACTGCTGAAGAATTTGTGACTGGATATAAATCAATAACTAATTACTGAGGCGTCCGATGTGGAAAGGGTCTTCGGTAAAGTTGTAGCTGATGAATGTATCTCACAGTATCAACGTAGTTCTAATCCCCAAGAGCACATGGACAAACACTATGACTGATTGAATGAATTGGTTGTTTTTTTCATAGTAATTCCCATATAAACTTTAAAGGGCTTGTGCAGTCTCAGTTTTCATCCAAATGAGCTCACATTTTGAGAGGGCACTCAAAATTTGATCTGAAATCGAATGAGCGGTGTGGAGTAAAAATGATTTTTTGAACTACTCTAGGACGGTAATCTGCAACGCAGTCAGCAGCATCCAGAGGAACAACGTCGGCAGAACCAAAACGAATTTCAAGAACATTCTCCCGAAGAAACCGAAGGAAGTCACGTTCGATGAAACCATCAAGACGTTGAAGTCCATTTTCGGTCGTCGAACTTCGCTCTTCAATCAACGATACCAGTGTCTACAGCTCAAGAAAGATCAAGCCGACGATTACTTCACTTACGCTGGAATTGTCAAAGAGATGTGCGAAGAATTCAAGCTGTCCGAGATCAATGCCGATCAATTCAAGTGTCTGATGTTCGTTTCCGGCCTCAATTCATGCAAGGACTCGGATGTGATAGGCAGCCCGGACATTCAGCATCCATCAATGCCGTGAACGCCTCAGGTTTGACATGGGTTTGATCGCTGAATTCGAATGTACCGTTGCATTGAACGAAGTCGTGAAACAAGCAAGATGTTTTGTCACCAACGTGAAGGACCTCAACTGGTTCGGTACGGAGTGGATCAAGCTTTATTGATTGTGGGACATTCCGTTCAACGCAGTCTGCAATCAAGTTTCATCAAAAGTTATATTATATCTTGAGATGAATTAGCCACCATCATCGATGACGCATACAAATTCCAATGACGGCATACATCGCCCTAATGTAAACTCATTTTAGCAACTACAATAAATGACGATTCCTAAAAAAAAAGTCCAATGTAACATATATCGCTTGTTTGTTACGATCAAGATGTTGAACAATATCAGAGGTACATGAAAGTTGCAAAATAACGGCGTTTGGACACAGCGTGTGCGTAAAAATAGGAGCCTCATCCGCCACCCCCACACATAACACAAGCAATTACCGGATGTTATGCTACTGCCGCTGCCACTTCCTGCTGCGTTCCGGCCGATTGCCCCACGTCCTCACACACAACAATCGCAGCAAGCTCTGGAACGGACTTTTTTTCGCACTCTGCTCACGCGTTTTCACGGTTGGCCGCTACACCGATGACTCTACACTATGTATCGCACGACTATACACAGCTTATACAGCTCAATCTCCTTTGGTCTCCTCCCCGGTATTTTTATCCGACTATCCTTCTCACGTCGATTAACCCCCGAAAACTACACTCGTTCCCCCCATCACTGAGCCGCCACACATTTTCGTGTTGTTATTGGTTCGATTACAACAGCACTCACAAGGTGCGAGAATGCGTGTCGAACTCTCCTCCGCGCGCAGGCCGGATGTTTCTCATAAACGGGATCTGACCGACCTCCCCACTAGTGAATCCCCGCAGCACACCTGGCCCTGCCCCGAAGGTGTTCTTATTTCTTTTACTTCAGCTTACTGAGTTTTCTCGGCGGCGCGATTCAATGTCTGGCGGCCTGCTTTGTTCAAGGAAAAAATAACATTTATTGTAACGGAAAGCGGCGACGTTAGCTGGGTAGCGAATTGGACGGAGTTGGCGGTGAAAAGCCGCTGGGCGTTCGTTTATCGGTCGTGGTGCCAATTAATTATGTGAATGGTGAAGTAAAATTATATTTAACAAAGTGGTGAGGGAATTTTGCGATACAGCGATCCATTGTTACGTATAGTGTGGCATTCTAGCGACGTAAGTGCCGTACATAAATCCTAGTGTGTCCACTATGTAGAGAACGAGATGAATGAATTATCACGATATTTAAGAAGTTCGATACAAGTAGGCATTGGTTTTGAGGTGAAAAAAAAATGAAGTTAGTTTTGTGACGATGTTGATAGGAGACAGAAGTAGAAAATAAAATACGGGAATCGATCAAGTTTTATTAATTTATTCAATTATAAAAACACGTTGCAATTCCGGATTGCCCTCTTGGTCACGACACACTACACAAGAAACCGGTCAGCTCAGTGCAGTTTCATAATGAAACTAGAAACAATAGTCCTGAATCCATGATTGGTTTTGAACAAAATAAATTGACTACTATAACATTCTAAAAATATTAAACAGTTGCTCACTTAAGACCTTGACATATTGTCTAAACTTTGGTTCCTATCCAAAGTACACACGAATGATTTGTTTGAGAAACTATACAAGTCAACTTAATTCTAATTTTTGAAATTAAAAAAAAAAAAAAGCTTTTTTTGTACGAGATTCTACGATTACTCCAGCTACGCATTATCTGGGAACGAAACTAATTCTTAATCATGCGGCATGTTAAAAATATAGCTTGTGGGATTTATAAAAAGAGGGACCAAATTTAAATAATTAAAGTTTTCCATTTCAATTTTGGATTATTATGTAAATATTTCATGAGTATTAGGGTAAGTGATCCATTAGTTGTGGGTGTTTCTATAGTTGCGGTAGTGCTGTTTTCACTGATTTTATTTCACTAGCCACAGAACCGACACTGCCAATCGACGTATTGGCTTGTTGATACACGGGACAGTTGAAAAGAGCGTTCAAATTGCCTTAAAACTGATGAACGGATACCGCAACTATGGGAACACAAATTGAAAATATACCGCAACTAAAGGAACAGGGTACCAATACTGCCGTTATACGCATAATTGTCCCATGTTCCAAAATATGCAATCGAGAAAAATGCGTTTAAAGATTTTAACAC
Organism: Aedes aegypti; assembly: GCF_002204515.2. Classification (NCBI taxonomy): domain Eukaryota; kingdom Metazoa; phylum Arthropoda; class Insecta; order Diptera; family Culicidae; genus Aedes; species Aedes aegypti. The sequence continues at coordinate 445,688,372 of NC_035108.1, forward strand.
ATTTAGGCCTCGTATTGACAAGGTGTGTGGTAAATTAAACTAAAATCTTTACAATGGTATAATGAATAGCATGTTCATTAGAGTCAAGAGTTTGTATTATGGGTATAATGTAAAATTAGCTACGAAATTCAAAATGGGACTGTTATGCCTAGGTTGGTTGGTTGTTTGGTTTAACGAAGCTTTAACCGCAAAAGCGGTCATTCGCCTCTCGCAAACTGTTATGCCTAGAAATACGGGGTTTTTGGTGAATTTCTACGCATAACAGTCCCACCGATAGCAGTGACCAATTATGTGCTAAGCATACTGCTGAAGATTACCGTTCTTACGTACAGTTTGTACCGAATGTAGAGAACGTATATCCTCAAGACTATGCTAAGGCACCTAATGAAGGCTCAAGTGACATGTGCCAAACGGAGCCACGTGTAGGGAAGTGAAGAAATACGATTTTATAGTTTAGGACGTAAAGCAAAGTTTTCTGTATGTGTGATAATGAGATAATGTATGAGTTAGTGATAGAAAGAGTGGATGAGTTAGTTGAAGAGTTTATAAGATGTAACAAATTCCTATACCGACTTTTCCAGGCTGCAGGCTTGACAGAACTCATCTGCGAAATGAAGGTTATTCTGCGGAGTAAATATTTAACTCAAAATTCACGACACAAATCTACACACGATTTGGCATTTCTTTGGACTTGGTTTGCAAAATCATGATATTTGATACATTGCAAATTAAGTTTTAGAACTGCCAACATATTTGCCACTTGCACCGAAGAACCAATTATCCGGAATAACCCAGTATGTGGCCAGGTTATCCAAAACCCCTTGAACTATTCTTCTTTTGACGTGATTGGCAAATTTATGAAGTTTGATATGTCGCAAGATAGGTCTCAGAATCTAATGGCCACTTCCTCTGGGGAACAGGGTATCTAAAACAACTTGGCATAAGTAGATAAAAAATCGAATTTAGTATTACATTATTTAATTCTAGTAGAGTTTGTATTTTTTGACAGATACGCGTATTTCGACCTCAACTGTAAGGCCGCGTCAGTGTCGTGTACTAGACTCGACTAGAATCTGGCATGTTATCAAGTTATCCAAGAACTTTTAAATTACGCTTCTTTAGCCTTGATTTGTGAATGTATGAAGTTTGATGTTGCCAGCTTGGTTTGAGAACTGACAGTTTAGTGGCTATTTCCTCCAGGGATTTCAGAACAATCCAACATGTAGTCAAGTCATTCAAATACATTTGAACCACATTTAGACTCAATTTGCAAATTCATGAAAATTTATATGTCGCAAGCCAGGTTTTAGATTCGCCAATATAATGGCCACTTCCACCAGTGAACCGGTATTTGGAACAACTCAGCATGTAGCCAGGTCATTCAAAAACGGTCGAATTAGTGTTTATTTAGTATTGGTTTGGTAAATCATGAAGTTGATTTGTCGTAAGCCATGCACTCGATATTAAAGTGGTTACTGATTCTTCAAGTAGGATTACTTCAGTATGATGAATCCAAAATTCGGTACATTTCTAATCGAAAACTAGAAGAATTTTGTGATCGACCCTGAAAATTCAACTAAAATTCATTGAAAATCGGATGGAAAATAGGGTGTCTGATCCAGTCATAGTGTGTGTACCAATAATAGTGGTAGTGCCGTTTCAAGTGTGTTATAACCAATTTTTATTTTTGTGTGTATTTTTCTAACTTGGACATTGTCAAAATGATATGAATGTGTGAAAAAAAATCTTGTTAAATAGTAAGGAAATAGTAGAAAACAATTAAAATCCTTAACTTTTTTGCTCCTTTGCACCAGTTATAGTGGGGCGTTCCTATAATAGTGAGTCTCAATGGGAAATCAATGTAAACCACTATTATAGGAACAGAGGTTAGCAAATACCACTATTACTGGAACGTGTTCCAGTAATGGAGGAAATGCTTTTGTTGATAGAATTAATGATTTCATCATTCTAAGATTATTTTTTACGTGAAATATAATAAAAAAGCTTTCGAATGACGTATTCAGATATAAAAAACGAGTTTCCGTTATTTTTTGGCGATTTTGTATTCCTCAACCCGTTACTATTGCCACTATCATTGGTACAGACGCCCTAATGCTTTGATATTGAAAATTTCAAACAAATTGGACGCCAGGCTCGCATAAATGATGAATGCATCCCGATAATACAAACACATAAAAAAGTTGTGTTCCACATGGGATGTAAAGCCTACGTAAGAAAATGTTCACAACAATTTTCCCAAACACCAGCCAATTAAAAACTGCCTACTGAATATTTTGTTCGAGATCAGCGCAGCGAATTGTATAGTGTGACAGTTATGCGTAGAAATACAGTAGTGGGACAGTTATGCGTGGAAATTCAACAATGGGACAAACTGACTTGGCTTGCTTTTCATTGAGTTTCCGAACAAAGTTAATTTTCGGTAAGTGCTTTCTAAAACTATACGTAAAAATAAACTGTTTGATGACAAAAAGTCAAAATGCATAAAAAGTAACATGGGACAATTATGCGTATAACGGCAGAATAGTAGAGGTATTGTTTTTCACTGAAATGCCGTGGGTTACTGCGATGAAATCATTTTTCTCATTAAGTCAATTGTCGTTACTTCCCGTTACAACATTAACATGTACATTAATTGCGTTTCTTGAATTTAGGCGGTTAAATGCAGTTCAAACCTGCTTAGTACCTTCACTATTGGTACATCTACCCTACTCGTGATGCGCGAATAGTGATGACAGTTTTCGATAATAACCAAGCCATACCTACAATTTTCAAGAGTACAAATTAAGACAACAAAACAGTCGATACCATTGAAAATTTGATCGACTAAAGGGTGTACGGAATCAAATTGCACCACTTTTAAATGGCTGTTACTTTTCACTCGTTGGGTATTTTCTATTGAAATTTTGGGCGTAATTTGTTTACGCTGTACAAGTTTCACTAGCAGATGTGAAATTGTTGTGAAGATGGAGTCGGAAGAACAGCAGCGGCGCACGTACCTCGCAAAACCGGATCATGCCATCAGCAGAAAGCTGCGAATTGTACATTCTACGGTCCCAGTAAACACACCATCGTATATGATGGTATATAAGAGTACAAAGGTGGAGGCGATATACGTACAACTTGCATGCAGCCTTATGGTGTATGTACGTATATTGCCTCCAATTTTGTACTCTTATGCACTATCATATACGAGTTTGTGTTCACTGGGGTGTCTCGTGTTTTAAATCGGTACCACGAACGTTTGACCATCGATCGTAAAAAAGTGTCAAGAATTGATCTCTGTAAATGTAAAGGATCACAAACGGGTAGTCCAAGCTGTCAATATGAATCTTAACAGTTTAGCTCGAGATTTGGCGAAGAAACTGAATCTATCCAAAACTTTCGTGCAAGATGCGAAAAAACGTGAAGCCCAAATGGCGCCTAATCCCGATGAACAGCAGTGTACGGTAAGTAAAAAACGTGCTCGGAAGCTACACCTAGATGTTGAAGAAACCACATTGCCTCGTTAAGGATGATGAAACGTATGTAAAAGCAGAATTCCGGTAGCTTCCGGGAGTCCAGTTGTTCACTGCTCATCAGAAATTTGATGTCCCTGAGGATGTTAGAAAGCAGAAGATGTCAAAGTTCGCTGGTTTCTTGTCTAGATTTGTGGTCTTTTAAATTTAGAGATGGTTTTAATTCACTTTCACCTTATGATGTTTTCGAAGTTACGGTGGATTACGATACACGGTTTCAACTAGTCATATACAGGGGATAGGCAAAATGATTGAGATAAGCAAAATTATGAAAAAAAAATCAAACGCTTATACCTTTTTGAAAAAAATGGTTGAAACTGGGTGCCTTTGGAAGCATTCAACGGCTAATTTGTCAAAATTTTAATACAGTTTCATGGTCAAAAATGACTCAGGAAACTCTTTAAAAAATCCATTTTGAATATATTTTCGTTCTCTAAGCTTTATATGAAATATATGAAACCAGAGAATGGAAGCTTAGACTTTTTTTTTGTAAGTATGGCCACTCTGGATTCCAGTGAATCAATTGTCACACAACCCGCAGCAACAAAGACATTATCATCTCCTATTCTTGTTGTAACAATTTTATTTCGCAACAACAGTCTATCACTACTTGAACAGAATATGACAATAATCGATCCCCACGTGAATTGCAATTTTCTGGGCTTCGCATTGCAATTTTCGAGAACTTTATCTGTGTTGCTAATCATTGACACATTATCGAACAGCAACCATAAAACAAGTTTGGTTTTGTGTTTAAAATAACTGATTAATCACAGGTTGGAGAGTTGCAACAATGTTGCGGCCTGTGATTGTCATGACAATTTTGCTTTTGACTGTATCCCAATTCGCAAAAGTTGGGACAAAAGATTGTTGTTCATTTTTCATCTGTTTTTATGACAATTTGATTAACTGCTGTGGACACAAAGGCATAGGGGCACCTAGAACCTGTTTCAGAGGAACTAATACATATCATTTCCTGAAGATCATACGCATATATGGTACGAGGGTTCAAATTTAAATATTTTTCATTCCAGCATACAAGAGCACCAAAGGTACAAACAGTTAGATTTGGCCGGATTTGATCGGAAAATTCAGGAACCGGTGCCAGTAGAATGTGATGTGGACATTTTCAGACCAATATGTAATCCCGTCATGGACAGCTCATATTTCATGATTTTTCCAGATCTAAATAGACACCATGCCAAGTACATAATATTCGTCTTCTTGTTTCTGGCGTTATGTCCCAACCCGGACAGAGCCTGCTTCTCAGCTTAGTGTATCTATGAAAACTTTTACAATTATTTGCTGAGAGCTATCTTTGCCGATTAAACATCTTTGCTTGTGTATATCGTATGGTTGGTACGAAGGTACTTTATGCTCTAAGAAATCGATGAAATTCCCAACCCGAAAAGCTTGGTCTTGCTGAAAAGCTGCGTGATTATCGCAACGGCTATTTTGGCCGCATATACATAACATTATTATATCCGAATACCCATAACGTTTCCGTTAGGCCAAATTAGAGAAAAAGAAGTTAATATTGGAAATAGGCATGAATGATAAGTCATTATTCATGTTTTGAGCCTTAAATGACGTTTCATCGCTGACGAATAAGAACTTTTGATCGCAAACGCAATTTTGATACCAGTTTAAATAAAGCTTCAGGAATTCTTTCTTCCAGAGATTACTCCAGGAATTCCTTGAAAGATTCCTCAAGGGATTGTACCAGAAATTCCTCCAAGATAGTCTCTACAATGATTTCTACAGGAATTCCACTAGGGATTTCGCTAAAGATTCCTCCTGGAATCCCTTCAGAGAGAACTTTTGATCGTTACTATTTTTAGACCGATACCGATAGGGCTCCAGGAATTCCTTCAGAAATTCCTCCAGTAATTCTGCCAGGTGTTAGTTTAGGGATTCCAACAAAGATTATTTCAAGAATTTCTGCAGGAAAGTCTCTACAAAGATTCTTCTAGAGATTTTGTGGAAAGTTTATCCAGTGATTTCTCTATAGGCAAGAATTTCTCCAAGGATATCTCCGGAAAATTTTCAAGCAATTATTCATGGGATTCCTTCAGAGATGTCTTCAAGGATTTTTCAATCGTTTTCTCTTGATATTTCTAAAGAGCAGTGTTCTCCAAACTCTTTTGACTTCGCCCCCTTGAGGAGGAACCCAATATTTAATTTGAATCTTTGTTTTTTACTTTAAAATATTTCTAATATTATCGGCGGACAGAAACTTTTTAAATCTAGGTTAAGGCGAAGTAAGTGAAATTTGTACGCGTCGATGATGATTGTTGCTAATTCATCTATAGCTAATTCAATTCATACGGTTTTTCACTGACACAGCTGAAAAAGTATCAGCATACTTTATGCATGTTAGCGCGTACAGTGATACTTTCAATATAAACTATCAAGACTTAGTGAAAATGCAAGCTGAAAAGTCATCATTGTTGCCAAAACGAATGACGGGTTACTTAGCTTTAACTTTCGACAAAAATGACAGTCGATGATTCATGCTCTCGAAATCCACATAAAGTGGGAAAAAACTGAATGCATGATACAAACATTTTGCTCTTGACATTCGTTCTGTCTATCATAACCAAGTCTATGCAAACAAAAATAAAGTGAAGAAGATAGCTTACATCTGCTCCAAATTGTTGAGTAGTTTATTCTATCTTCTTTAATACTAGTACTACCAAAACTAATATTTTCGCCCCCATTCTAACGTTTTCGCTCCCCAAATTCAGTTTTAAAATTTTCGCTCTACGGAACTGGAAAATTCGGCGACTTTGGGAAACACTGCTCTAGAGCATCCTCCAGAAATCATTCCAGAGACTCCTCCAAGGAATCCACCAGAGAAATCTGAACAAAAACTTCTGGCTTTGTCTAAGAATTTCTACATGCAGGGATCTTAAAGTATTACTCTTGTTATTTCTCCACTGATTTCTGAAGAAATTCCTCCCAACTAGACCTGTGCGCCGAAATATTTTCAATCGGCGGCGGCGTGAGAGCATTTTTGTGCCGGCGGCGGCGGCGTCATCGGCGTCACGCCGTTAACATGTTTCGGCGGCGGCGACGGCGGCGTATATCGGCGTGGGGAAAATTAAGGACCAAAATATTTGAAAATTTTCTTTTTTTTTGCATTACGCCCCAACTGATTCAGAGCTTTCTGCTCAGATTAGTGTATTAGACATATGAAGCATTTCCACAGATCAGAACTTTCTCAACCAGTAGGGTCCTAAAATGTTTAATGAAATCTTGTTTTTATTGAATAACACGTAAGAACACGTCATTGTAACTATTTCAGCATTTTATCTCGCTCAAATAACGGCTATATCATATTTAAACTTAAATTTAAAAATTTGGTCCATAAATGAACCTTGACACTTCCGATCATGTTTGACGTTCTCTTAGTTGACAAAAACACCACAGGGCTGTTAGTTTTCACACTGGGGTTGTTCCTATCTGACATTTCGGAAGGGAGACGGGAAACAAAATATACCCAAAATTTGAGTTTAAGCCAAGGGTTGTGACAAAATCTTAAGAAAACATAAACAATATTTTTTAGGCTTGAACAAAAGAAAAACATTAAAAAATTGAGTAAACATGTGTTTTTGACGTTTGGCACTTAGTTTGAGACAGGCCTTAAGGACCCCATTGACGTTTTTACAGTTTTGTATGACAAGTACTAAGATATTTTATACCCTGGGGAGTCGAGAAAATTATAAAAAATCCCCGAGTTGTAGGATTTGAATCCACCATTAGCATGATCTGGCTGAGTAGTTGTACGCAGGCATTACAGGACTTGTTCTCAATTGATTTCGAAGCGCGATCAAAATAAGCGAAGAAAAACATCACATCTGTATCGGCACATGATCGGCAATATTTCGAAAGTTGTAACAAACTTGCCAAACAACAGCAGTGAAGCAGAGTTCTGATAAAATCCTATTTTGCTTATTTACCATGTGGGGTAGACTTTGGGGTTACTGGCATGATGAGCAATCCCCAAACATCATATAAAAATAGTGTCCAAGGTTCAGTGCTCGTTTAGATGGGTTTTATCATGCATTGTAGCAGAGAACTGTAGCGATATACGATAAACTAACTCTTATGATGCGCAGCGGATCATGATTGTTACAGAGAGCGATTAGTGAGAGTTAATCTCAATTTTCTCAAAATTTAATCTCTGGTTGTCGTTTAACGCTACGACAGTTTGGGCTCCAAATTTTTGTTCCGTATTAGCTGTAAAACTTCGTGATTCGATGATTTTCTCATGGAAAGAACTAATAGAGATATTCTTGGAAGCAAAAATGATGGATGTCTGATTAAATATTTGCAGAATACATGTTAAACGGGAACTTAATTCAAAGAATTAACTACGATTATTTCGGAATTTGCATTGTGCTTGTGCGAGTATCGATTTCAATATTTATTTCACGGCAACCGCGCTCTGCCGTACTCGTATCTTGCAATGCGGATCCTGTGAGGAGCATACAAATTAATTCCGATCAAAGAGTTTTCCAATTGCAATTTAAAAAAATACATTCTATGTTTTTTAATAATCACTGGACAAAATCTAGAGATATATCCTGGAATGTTTTTTGGAAAAAAATAACCATAAAAGCATTCCCAGGAATATTAAAAAAAAAAAACAAGAATATTTGGAGAACCTTTTGCAGAACATTTGGAGGAACTATTCGTAGTATCCTTGCAGGTATAGTTGCAAGAGTTCTGGAAAATATCAATCTATTAGTACTATATGGAAAAATTCGCATAATATAAGTGCCAGAAGCACTCTTCTGATCATTATTGTAACTATTACTGAAATTTTGGGTTGAATCGTAAGACCATACCTTAGAGGATTCAATGCGGAGTCCAGAGAGATTTATTTAGAAGAATCTCGTAAGGAACGCATGGAGCAGTTTCTGGAAAAACTTGTGTATTATGATGTAGTGTGTGTAGAAATTTAATAACTAGGGAAAGTGTGCCAGTTATAGCCATAGTGGTTCCCTATTTAGACATATGTGTCTTCTCGAAAACTTTCACATTTTGAATATTTTTAATGTTTCAGCATCAAGATATATTTGATGTCAAGCTGCTTATACACACATAATGATCAAAAATTTGAAAATAATCAAAATATCACGTTTGACGAAATTGGGAACCATTATGTTCATAACTGGTACACCTACCCTACCTAAATGAATACAGTGCCTTACGATTTAAGCAACAAGGCGTGATTTTTATGTTGCCAAAATGGGGATGCCTTCTTCAGTGCTGGAATCGTTGAAGCAACACGAGGAGTAAATACTAGTAACAAATGTTGTAGGTGTTGTCGCTGAAATTTCTTAACTTTTTTCATTTTTGTGGGTTTTTTTTCACAAGAATACCGTTAGATTTTTTTTTATCTAATTCTTGAATAAACTGCTTGCGACATTCCTTTGGCATATATGAACCTATTGATGAAAGCACAATCGATACATTAAGGACACAATGTTCGATTTTATTTCTGCAAAATTTTTAGTTATATTCGTAAGAATGAAATCGAATGGCAAAAAATAGCTTAGATTTTGCAGAATCATTGAGATAAATTTTAATTATTACCGTCGTGCGGGGTGACATTGGGCCAATATTTTTACAGCAAGCTAATGTTCGAATAATGTAAACAAGGAATCAAGCTTCAAGAATACATTAAAAATAGCCAATACATGGTCATAGATAAGTTTTACGATGTTTCTACCAGCCATGAGATGCATCGAAAGAGGCGGTCAGGCCCAATGTCACCCCGCACGGCGGTATTACTTCTTTCTTCTTCTTGTAGAATAATGTATGAAATTTAACGTTTTTTTTGCAATTTGTTTAATTGTAGAGGTGCCTGCAAATGTCTATGATAAGCATATTCTCCTATAACACCTTCCAGCTGTCGCAAGGATGTAGTCAGAAAAACTCTTGATTGCTTAAGAAGCGTCAATCTGGTCTAGATGGCTAGAGATAATTTTCAAAAGTCTATATTGAATAAATGCGACGGGAAGGGGGAAATCACACAATTTTTAACAATGTCCAAAGAATTTTTAAAATGGGCTCTTCTGTTATTCACTTATAAGAACTCCTCCATGAACGTTTTTCAATGACTACATTTTGCCCAGATTATCATCTTGAGTTATGAACAAAGTTTCTCGATGTTTTCCTCAACAATTATTATTGAAATGCCATTAGAAAAACTTAAAAGAAATCACTAACCAATTATGAAAAAAAACATTTTTTTTATGGATAATCATCGTGTCATGGGTTGTTGGTTCCCCGCTTCAGCTATTAAAACTTTTCTTTCGGATTTTTTCTTGGCTGTGCCATTGGATCATGCTTGTCCATTGTCTGGTGTACAATGTAATATGTACAACTGAAGACGGTGTCCGTGTCTCTTCAGACTCGCCAAAGTGTCAGTCCAGGAATTCATCAAGGATTTTTTCAGGGATACTTCAATATACATATCAGGGTTGTTAACGTTAATCAACGATCAACGCCGTTAACGTTAAATTGTTTGTTGGTCAACGTTAACGCCGTTGCGTTGATTTTCATAGCAGTTAGCGTCAACGTCAACGGGTTGCGTTTAAGGCTCAAGAATCCATCATTCAATCATCAGCAATCATCAAAAACAAAAAAACAGTTTTTTCGTTCAAATTTAAAGAAATCCTCATAGAAATCTATCATCGCAATCCAGATAGCAAGTTCAATGCATTGATAGATTTTCTTGAACATTGCTTAAATTTTGAGCAAAAAAACTGGTTTTGAAAATTTGTAAAACGATGATGGTTATTTTCCTCTTAATTAACGTTAACGGGTATCGCTAATTGATCGTTGATTATGAGATTCATGGAGCTGCGGAGAATTTTTGTTATTTCCATAAACAAATCGTTTCTATGCATGCCCGTTTCTAAGGAAAATTCATCATTCTGCATTCAACAATCAGCTTGATTGTACCGATCTGTCACACGTTTTCGCTGTATTTCTAATCAGACGGTGGCTTCCGTCGTCTCAATCCAGTACTCAAGCGGCTCCAAGTCACGACACGCGCTGATCCGTAAAATTTCAGCACTAGGATATTGAAACGGGATCATTGAGTGGTCATCAAGTAAGAATTCGGATTCCACCATAAAAAGAAGACTTCTAGCCCTTAATCCATGTTTTTACCCGTTCTATAGCAAGACCGACAGTGGTATACCTATAAACCGAGTTCTCAATTGGATAAACGACGACGCCGATCTCAAGTGTGCCGCTTAAGTCTTCCAGATGGTTTCTCCTGTTGACGGACAGAAATTGATCTGGTAGAAAGTATCTACGAATCAGTATGAACATGAAACGACAAACTCTCTGACCACGCTGCTTCATCAAGGATCAATTCATGTCCATAAGTACTGTATGAACCAGAAAAAACTTTCAGTTTGTTTTAATTCAAGGCCATGTTTTCAACAACACTTCGTAGCGCAGGCAGTTGGATTCTTTCAAGTTTATCAAGAACATTTGTTGAGCACTTCGAAATACAAACATAAGTTTTTAATAATGTATTATATAAAAAAATAAATATTTATTTAAGTTATATTGACCAAACTGTTTTATTCTATGCTCTTCCCCATGTACTCAGTTGAGGTAATTGGAGTTTTCCAGCATTTTTTTATTCCATAAAAATATATAAAAGTAAAAAAAAACAAGCTAATCTCCTACAAATTATTCTAAAAGAAATATTCAAGGAAAAAATCATTTCGAAATACTGTTGTAAAGCTTGAAAACATGAGAACATTTCAGTATATTTAACTAAAAATCGTTCAAACTGTCACTTAGACCCCTTTGCATTAAAAAAAAAGATTTTCAATCCTGCTTAAGCTAGGTATCACAATATCCAGATACCATATAGTTAACGTTAAGAATAACGAAGCCGTTAACGTTAAATCAACGCTAAACGTTAACGTTACCGTTAATCAACAATTTGAAACGAGTCAACGGAAGATTCGTTAAGCGTTACAATCAACGTTAACGAATTAACGAAACGGCGTTAATCGTTAATTAACGTTAACAACCCTGATACATATATTGTTAATGTAGCATAATCAATTAATTACATGAAGCATTAGGCAATATGTTTCTAATGCATTTGTACAATGAGAGATATCTGAACAATATTCTGCAAGAATTTCTTGAATGAATGCCTTAATAAAAGAAGTTCTTGTATATACAAAATGAGAAATCACTAGAAAAGTATAGGAACAACCCTTTCTATTCCTGAAGAAGTCGATGGACGAATACTCGATCAATTTCTTGGAGTAATCCAAATATTAAATTCAGTATGAATCTCTGGAGAAACCCTTGAAGATTCCATTAGAAATATTCTAAACCTAGAGTAATCTCTAGCGAATTTCATTCGATATAAATTGTTAAAAAATCCAGTTATCCCATACCCATGTAATGTTTGAAGAAACCCTTTGAAAAAAATATATAAAAAAAACGCTGCAGAATGACAGGAGACAAATAATTCTTGAAGGATACCTTGGAGTGATTTCGATATGGATCTCTACATAATCGTTTTAAATTATCCCTGAAATAATGCTTGGAGTGGTGCTTAGATAAATAATTTTAGAATTTCTTTCGGAGATTTGTCAAAAATCCATCGGTAATATCGGTAGGATATTTCAAACAAATCTCTGGATAATTTCAATTTGCAAGGATAATTCCTGAAGTTATTTCTGGAGGAATCTTAAAAAAAACTCCTACAGAAATTTAGGAAACAAAATTAAATATTCAAGACGGAATGTATTAAATCTCTAAATGAATACTTTACAAAAATCCTAATTGAATTGTTTTTCCCTAAATGGATTTCTTCTCCTAAATGAAGAAAATCTTTAAAATAATTCATTTAAAATAATTAATAAATTCTTCAAATATCAGAGAAATCTAAGAAATAGCTCTGAAGTTATTTATAAAGAAATCATTATAGGATTTCCCAAAAAACAAACATATCGAAAAAACTTTATGAAAATTTCTGGGCATACGCATGATGGATTTTTTTAAGAATATCTGTTGGAAATTTATGATTAGTTTTCTCGAAATCTAGCGGGAACACGGTGGTTTGCGATTACCCTTTAATGGGTGAAAAAATACCCATTATCGAATAGCGTACCGATCTGTCAAAACATGGGTGAATTTGAAAACTCAAAAGAGTAAAAAAGTACCCTATTTTTAAAACCATTGTCGATCTCATAAATGGCAGAGTCTATGAATAGAGAGTTGCGCGAAGAGTGAAACCAAATCTACCTATCGAACTGTCAAACCGTCTACCTATCGAGCAGACCAGCAAAACAGATAGGGGCTTTTTTCGAAGACGAAGAAGAACAACCATTCAAAGAAGTCTCTTCGCGCAACTCTCCATTCATAGACTCTGATAAATGGGTGAAAAATAGTTAGTCGATTTGCGGAGAAAAATTTCGTGTTTCTTGATTCATTTCATATTATCTCTTTTATTAAGTACCGGGATATTCCATAAAAGCGGTGAGTGATGCTCGTTTCGAATATATATTCAAATAACTAAAATTGTTGTTGTTTTTAAGGGAATTTCATATTACTTGGAGGGTTGCACCGGCTTGGCATCGCCTTTGTTTCCGGCACAATGTTACATCGATACGTGCTTGCATATATTTCCCGTAAAAGTGCTTGCATATATTTCCCGTATGTTCCTTGTGATAAAATAAACCAAAACTATAATTCCTCAATTGTTTTACTTAATGAAAACGTGAATAATCTTCAAATTTATGATTGTCCTCTTATCATTTTCGAAATGGGTATTTTTTCACCCATTTTTCAATGCGGGACCGTTTTGCATAAAGGGTAAAAAATTACCCATCCTATGACATAAACTGCCTTTACTCTTTAATGAGTGAACCGTGTTTACCCATTAAATGTGGAGAGGCACTTCTAGCGGAAATGAGTAAATTTTCACTCATTAAAGGGTATTCGCAAACCACCGTGAAGAGAATTGTTGAAGGAATATCTGTAAGCGTTTTTAGAAGAATCTCCGGTTTTATAGGTATACCGAAGTCCCAGCACAAGTAATTAGTAAGGAAATCTTAGAAGTGTTCACAAAGAAATCTTTGTAGGTATTCCAGGGTTGTTGAAAACAATCAGGAGATACCTTTGGAAGGATTCTCGATGGAGTTATAGAAAAATTATTGAAGGATCCACTAGAAAAATCCATGGAAAAACCCTGATGAATTTCTGTGAGAATATTTTTTAAGATGTTGTGGATTGTTTATATACATACATACCAACGACGCCATCTAAAAGTATGTGGAGCATTTCTTGATAAAGGATTATTTTTTTCGAGCTGCATTAACGATCGGCGTGAAAATACAAAATCGGCGGCGACGTGCTGACCGGCGTATGGCGCGCCGCCGGTACCTCATGCGGCGTCGGCGTGAAGTAAAATTTATCGGCGGCGACGGCGTGGCGCGGCGGCGCACAGGTCTACTCCCAACACACTTGCAGAAATTTACCCAGATAGACTTCTCGAGATTTCTCTAGGAATTATTCCGGATATTTATCCACGGATTCCTCCAGGGATTTTACCAGGACTATTTCACAACTTTCGTGAGGCATTCCTCCAGGAATTCAACAATAAATTACTTTAATATTTTCTTTCATGAATTCTCCCAAGGATGTCTCCATGAAAATCACTCCCAAGATTTTTCTAAGTAATCCTCCATGAATTCCCCGAGATACCTTTTCCAGACATTCTTTTTGGGCTACCGAAAATACTTGTTCAAATTCCTCTTGAGATTCTCATATGAATTCCTTCAAGGATGTAATCAGAAATGGTCGGTGTTCAGACTGACTGAACCAAGTACTTTTTCATGGTTTCAGAAAAACGTACGCTTGTCATTTCAAATGTCTAAGGTTTTGCATTATTTGCTGTTATAATGGAACTTGCCTATTTGATAATGCAGCCGAATCAAAATGACATCGGAAAAATCAGAACTGATGGAGTATTTAACGTATCTTTAGAACGCCAAAAAATCATCTAGTCCAGTCTGTCTGCTCACCGACCAAATTACCCTAAAAGTGCCTTCTGGGACCCTGGACAACGCCCCAGAGGAAGACAGAGCCTGCTTCTAAGCTAAGTGTTCTTATGAGCACTTCCACGTTTATTGACTAAGAACGTTCTTGGCCAAAGTTGCCGTTTTCGTATCCGTATATCGTATAACGTGGCAGGTACGATGATACTCTATGCCCAGGGAAGTCAAAGAAATGTCCATGAAAAGATCTTGGACCGACCGGGAGACCTTCAGCATGGCTTTGCTTTGTAGCCGCGGACTTAAACCACTCGGTTAAGAAAGGTCCCACTGGATGATCCCCTCTAGAAAACAATATGGAGAAATCTACATAACGAAATCCTTAGAGTAAACTCTAGAAGAATCTCTGGGAGAATCCCTTTAGGAATCCTTGGAAATCCCTGGAAGATTTCTTGAAAAATCATTAGAAAAAAATCTTTAGGGACTCTCTGGAATACCTGAGGAATTCCTGAAGAAATCTGTGGAACAATTTTTAGAGGAACTCATGTAGAGATTTTTCTGGAGTAATTTTTTGAAAAATTTCTCAAACAATTGCAGAATAAATCTCTCGAGAAATCCCCATAAATATTTTTCTAGGAAGAATCCCTGGAGATAATCTCAGGATAAAATCCTGTTCGAATCTCTAAAGTATCACCTGGATAAATTTCTGTGAAGGATCTGGGTTAATTGCTGCAGAAATCTCTGGAGGCATTTTTGGAAGAATCCTTGGAGAAACTCTCGAAGTAGCCCTTGGAGCAATCCCTGAAAGAATCACTGTGTAGATTATGTGAGAGGAATCCCTGGAAAAATCCCTCAAGAGAAATTTCTGGAGGAATCTCTGGATAATCCTCAGAGGAATCCATGGAGAAATTTCGGGACAAATCACTGGGAAAAATATCCGGAGGAATTAATAAAGAGATTTTCCTAGATGAATCAAGGTAAAGATTTTCCTAATGTAATCCTTGAATAAATTCTTAGAGTATTTTCTGATAAAACTCCTGGATGACGCAGTAGACCGTAATAGACCGTTAACTGAGAACCACAGAACCTAAACCCCATGTGCTCCCCAGATAGCCGGGTTAGGTGAAAGTTTCTAGCATTGCTAGAATTGCGAAAATTACATCTGCGTGTGTATTTGGAAATACCTCATATATTCTTCAAATGAGCTCTCCAAGAATTTGATGTTTTTTTTTTTTAAATAGGCTCCTGTTCCAATTGGAACTCTTGGTTTAAGCTCAAATTTTAGGTATATTCTGTTTTCCGTGTCAGTTCTGAAAAGTCAGATAGGAACAACCCCAGTGCTAAAACTAAAACCCGTATGGCATTTTTGTCGACAAAGTGAACGTCAAACATGCTCAAAAATGTAAAGGTTATGTGGAGCTTTATTTTTAAATTAAAGTTGATATATGTTATACCCGTTATATGAGCTGGAAAATATTGCTAAAGTAGTTGCAATAACATGCTATATCGTATTATTAAGCAAAAACAAAAATTCATTAAAAAATTTAGCATTCAATTCCTTTACAAATTTCTACTGAAATCATTCCTTGGGTGCTTTGAGAGATTCATCCAATAATTTCTCAATGGAGCCTCTTAAAATACCTATAAAGATTCATAAGTTGTTCCAGAAATTGATCCTGGAATATCTTCAAGTGTCCTACCAAGTATTTTTGAAATTCCCCCCGATAATCCGCTTAGTGATTTTCCTGATATTTATCGATAAAAACTTGTAAGAATTCCTACAGAAATGGTTCCAAGGATTCCACCACATTTTTTCACAAAGTGAATTCAGAGATTCACCCAAGAGTTTATATAAACATTTGATCAGTATTGACTCAACAGATTCCCGGCTTATGGATTCCTTAAGCAATTCCATCAAAAAAATCTCCAGGAGTTCCACCAAGAAATGATTCAAACATTCCTCCAGGAATTTCACCAGTAGTACTATTAGGGGGCCCAGATAGCCGTAGCGGTAAACGCGCAGCTATTCAGCAAGACCAAGCTGAGGGTCGTGGGTCCAAATCCCACCGGTCAAGGATCTTTTCGGGTTGGAAATTTTCTCGACTTCCCAGGGCATAGAGTATCTTCGTACCTGCCACACTATATACACATGCAAAAATGGTCAATTGGCATAGAAAGCTCTCAGTTAATAACTGTGGAAGTGCTCATAAGAACACTAAGCTGAGAAGCAGGCATTGTCCTAGTTGGGACGTAATGCCAGAAAAAATAAGAAGAATTATTAGGGATCATTCAAAAAACCAACTAGAATATGTGTAGGAAATGTGTCTAGGGAATTCTAGATTCGAGGATTTTGAATTTTTCGAATAGTTTCTGTGCCATTGATCAAAAACCACATCAAGTTGGAGAAATTCAAGATTTTAAATGGATTTTTGAATCTGTTTCAATCTGCCTACGATATATTAAAATTGTTTCCGGAGTTCCAGCATTAATTTGTTTAGAGATTCCTTCATAGATTATTCCAGCCATTTCTCATGCATCTTTCAGCAGCCGTTTTAAGGAACAATCCAGTCATTATCATTGGAATACTGTAGGATTTATTCCAAAAAATCGTGTTCGTTTCAAAAACCTGAATAAAAGTCCTCTCAAAATATTTCCAGCAATTTCATTATGAAAGAAAGAAAGTTCTCAATGGGTTTTTCCAGTGATTTCTCCGAGAAATTTTTAAAGTATTTCCACGGATTTTTCTATTACAAAAACTTATATGTCCAGAATTTGTCCAGAAAATCCATCAATACATTGGATCGAAATTGACCACAATGCACTAGAAATGTTGATGGACTATTCCTACTCAACATTAACTTTTTTCAAAATTCGTTTAAAATCTCATTTAGGTATTTCTTTTAGAGCTTCTCTCCGGATTATTCCAAGGATATTTTTTGGGAGCACTTCAGTAGACTTAAGTAAGAATCAATATCTTAGGGAAAAGGTGAAATATTGAATAAAAAAAATGGATGTCAGACTTACAACGCCTGCTAGGTGAACAATTTCATGTTTATATTTATTTTCTCATAAAAAACACCCGTTGAAAAAAAAATGCTTCGATATAAAGTAACTTCGATATAACGTAACGAAAATAAAAATCAAGTTACATTACATCGCGGTGTTACGGTATAATGGTTTCTGAAGTTTTCAAAATTTTGTTACGGTCGGAGTGGTACCAAAAAAACCCAAAAGCTCATTACTCAAAAACGGTTGCACCGATTAATTTCGTTTTTCCACAACAGACTCGCATTAAAGTATAGTTTTGAAAAGCGAATAACCGAAAATGAGAAAAAAAAAACTGTAGCCTGAGTTATTTACGTGGATTATTGCTACGCATCGGTCCCCCAAGGAATTTTGGTATGTCTCTGGATCCAGATGAACAATGATCAAAACCGATACAAATTCTAAAAATAAAAGAGTTTTGAAGAACATGTGAAAAAAATGTGCAATTATATCAAAACCGAAAAAGTTATTGTGAAATAAATATTTAAAGTTTTGAAAATATGATGCTGCAAGTAGCATTTTAACATCCCATGAATACAATATCAATTATTGTTATTATGGGCTTTCAACATTACTTAAATAATGAAATTGATTTTTTTTCTATCTTTATTAACGAGATTTTTAGCTCTGCCTTCACTGAATTTTTTTTTTTGTGACTAACTCGAGGATGGGATTCGATCCCAGGTCCTCGGCGTGAGAGGCGTGTGTTCTAACCACTACACCAGGTCCGTCCCCAATGAAATTGATTAAATTTCAATTGATTTTAAATTTGATGTCCAACATTTAAACTGTTATAAATATTCATTATAGGACCAGAAAGCCGTTGCGGTAAATGCGCAGTTATTCAGCCAGACCAAGCTAAAGGTAATAGGTTCGAATCCCACCGGTTGAAATTTTTTCATAATGGAAATGTTCTCGACATCCCAGGGCAAAGAGTATTTCCGTGCATGCCACACATGCAGAAATAAGCATATTATAAAGAAAAAAATCAGTTGAGAAGCAGGCTTTTTCCTAGTTCAGACGTAATGCCAGGAAAAAAGACGAGCAACAGAAATAGTTCTGAGATGTTTCGAAATCTCTTTTGAAATCCAGTCGAATCACACCAGAATTTCTCATGAGAACAAAGTGCCAACTTATTCATCTACTACGATTGATTGCATATTAAAATCAAGTTCATAAAATCACTTCACCAATATGTACCCATGGTAATGGAAACGTCCGTCGCGCCAACCCAAATGTATCAAAAATGGACTTCTCAAGAACAATCCTCGAACCACATCTTAACCGCCTGTCAGTGAGCAATTCATCCCCGTTTTATGGGTCAGCATGCGAAGAAGCCGGTCGAAAGTGTCTTCCATCCTCGTTTGAACAAATAAACCCCATCCATCATAAACGCTGCTAGCAGCCCTTTTGGAGTCTCCGGTTCAATGCCTAGGAAAAGTGCCACACGCTCTTCTTTAACTCGGATGGCGCCAACAGATCTCTTGCTCGGCTGTTCTTCTCAATGCCACACTCGCTCGAAACCGTTTAATGCCCCTTTCCACTCATATTCACTTAGATCCGAAAAACAGAACGCCAGCCAGCAGAGCTTTTCACTGCATCTATCTCCTCCTATATCCGTTGGTTTGTCTGTTCCCAATGAAGGAACTGAAACTGTGCTGAAGTGTACTATTTCACTTTTTCATCTTAAGCGATTTACTCATCACGAACTTGTTTTTTCTTCTTTTTCTACTCCTCAGGCTGCATTCCAACGATGGGGAGGTATACTTTGCACAAGTGAGCAATTTTCACACAACTTCCTGCTGTTCACCGCGCACTGAACATTTTTCTTCAAATCTCACGTTTTGCCATTAACCGATTTTCCCTTTGAACGCACGCAGCATCTCTATTCTCGTACACCGTTTGTATTCCACAAATGATTTCCGATCACCGTCACTGCTGGTCGACCAAAAGTGGATGATTTATCTTCTGGTCGTTATTTTTTTATTGTTTCTTCTGTTTCCCACCAGCTACAAACCACCAAGCGGCTCCATTTTCCACCAATTGCACCTTAACTAGACGTTCTACACGTACTAGACATCAAAGCAGCCTGCTTGCGATGCAGATCTCCGACCTTCGCAATCGTAGTATGCCACTGGCCTACTAGATCCGTTTGGTCCAGCCAATTAATCCACTAGAAAAACGACTCTTGCCCCCCTCGTACAAACACACTCCCCTCCCGCTGAGACACTGGTTAAACCAAATAGAACACAATATTGCACTTTTCCTACCAAGTCCAACAACAATCCACCAAAATGCTAGAAGTCAGTAGTGCTGCCTCTTGGAAAAGGAAGGGAGAGAGATTTCCACTTTTCACGTCCGCTCTCGTTCGTAAGTGCCCGGAGACTGAACGGCAGAAGCCTGGAATCGAACCGACTGTGCACCCACAGCCCTGTCACGGGAACAATCGCAAATCCAGTAGTACATACCGGTGGGCCCCTCGTTCGGTTTTGTATGGATCGCGAATTTTGCGAAAAAATGAAATCGTGCTGCCACATCCTGCCGCGCCGTTACAACCGACGCACAGTGGTCTGAATCGTCTATTTAGTGGGACAAATGTTTTTATTAGTTCTCGTTGATCTTTAGAGAAGATGTTCGTAATTGAAGACTCTTCGAAGAGCAATTCGATAACAAATTAAAGCAATCACGCCGATAACTTATGAAATGTTTAAGTTCCAAGCAAATTCAAGATTTTTGCAATTTAGAGTATTTTTGAAGTCCTGTACTACGGAATTAGTTAGGAAAGTTTTAGTTACACTCCCAAACTTGTTCATTTTGACCCCCAAAAGCTACTGCTGAATTAAAGCGCAAACAAGCTTGTAACTAACATTTTTAAAGTTTGATCACATTGGGCCATCCTACTCAATGAGGACCACCCAAATCGGCAACATTTCGCCGTTTCCAGGAAAATCGCCATCTGAGACCGAGTTTTCATCGGCACGCTCTTTTTCTCACTGAGTATCCGCTATTCAGCATGGTTGATATGTTTACCACACCGCACAGCTGTTATCAGTGTGAATCGCTCGCCAACGGAAAGCAGCACGGCGCCATCCCCCTATTCGACACCCACCCACCAACCACTCCGACCGATCTCTCCGGCTGTTGTTATCTCTGCGCCGACGCCTCTCGACAGACCACGTGCCACGATGGAAGTCCACGTGTGCACGGGTGCGAGGGTAGCCGAGAGTGAGTTACTTCTGATGTGTCGGCTTTTGGGTTCGGCTCCTTCGGATAAACGGACCGTTGCACATTGATCCGAATTGACAATTCAGTAGGACATTTCTACTAAGTTTTTTTTTAAATTTAAGACTTATGATGTTTTTATATAAATTGTTCGTACTTGCATCTTTCTAGAAAAAAAAAGTTGGATAGGGTGGTCATTCCTTTTCTTCCTCTTGGCATTACGTCCCCACCAGGACAGAGCCTGCTTCTCAGCTAAGAGCACGTCCACAAAATTTTCCATTACAAAATGATCTTGAACCGACTCGGAATCGAACCCAGGCACCTTCAGCATGGTATTGTTTAGTAGAACTTTTTGTCAAATCTTTCAGTCAAATCTCCTTAACTCGGGATCGCAGCAAGCCGTGCGCGTGAGTGGCTGCGTTTTGAATTTTCTATCGAGTTTACTTCGGTTTCGCGTTATTTATAATTCGGCTGATGAAAAATATAATCGACTGATTGTGGCATAACAAATCCTTTGAAAAGTAATAAAAGTGTTTTGTTTTAACGAAGATTGAATTCATCGACGGCTTGTGGCGTCATATGTGATAACTTTTACGGGATTCTGCTGGTGGTTGGGCCGGTGCTACGCCACCTGGATAGTTTTTCCTTCGTTTGTAAAAGTGTGTAAAAGTGACGAAAAAGTAAGAGGTTGTTTCCAAGATACGACTGCCAAGTTGACGTTGGATAACGTTAGCCTCTTTTGTTTCCTGGCTCGAGACCGTCACGAACTTATGAAAGATTTCTACTGCTAAAAATCCAACTAATTTTCACACTATTTGTTGCATATCAATTCTGATTTATTATAGACATTGTGTGTTATTATTTTGTGTTAATACAAAATAATCACTTTACATGTATTCAGAAACTTAGGCCATTATATTGAAGAATTGAATTTTCAGTGTATACTTAATCATTGTTAATTTGGAGCAATTAATTCAAAATAACTCTTTACCATTGATTTTGGGTTACATAATATTTGAATCATTCCTGAACAATAGAAATATTTTCAAAACTTGAATTGTTGCATTCACGTAACACGGACACATTTTGACGGCACACTGGTTGAAATCCTTCTCGTGCGATGAGGTTTGCGGTGGGGATGACGATGGGCGCTTCAACAAGCGGCTTTGGTCGATTTTCTTCAGCCATCCCGTACTTGCCTTTGTGCCCCGATTCCTGCAGGGCCAATTCTGGAAGCGCGAGTCCATTCAATAATCTTGAGCGATTTAACAATCCGGACGCTGGATTTGCCGCCGATTGATGATCAACAGCTGGTCTCTGATAGCGAAGAGCTGAGCAGGTTTGGAGGAGCTCTTACCAGCTCGAAAGCGAAAACAGAATGAAACCGAATTCAACGAAGGGAGTATGCTCTATACTCTTAGAATAGCAGATGATGCTCCTCCTTTAAAATTCTTCGTTTTCTTATCTGGGAAATAGGCTATATGAAACTGATGTCTTGGTAAGGAATGTACAAGATGAGCATTATGCTGTTATTGAATCCCGACGGTACTGCAGCAGCGTCCTCGGAAACATCCTCAAATTTCCGTATTGTCAATTATTCGTAATAAATCAATTAATGTATGATGCTATGAGATGAATTAAGAGATTATAGCAAGTATGTGGTGAAAACATTAGGGAATATTACACAAGATTGTCCGACATTTCCCCGAAAACTATTTCCCCGAATCCAATTTCTTCGAATGACGTTTTCCCGAATGAACTATTTCCCCGAAAATTATTTTCCCGAATGTACCATTTCCCCAAAAAAAATCTTAATGTAAATGACATTCTGAAAGCTATCTATGTTCCTGCTGCCAAAAAGTATTTAACGTGTTAGCTGATGTAAGATTAGACGAAAATCGATTGATTTTTTTTAATAAAAATCCATGTGTTTAAAGTTACAGACGTTCAAAATAATGTGCCACAAGCATTTGACTGAAAAAACAACAATCACAAAACAATTTTTGTGATACCATGATGAAAAAAAGTGAGCACATGATAGGCAGTTTCATTTGATGCGGTGTCCTTGGAGTATAGATATTTGGCTTACGAACATTTGGACAAATGGACATTCGGCTTAGTTTTGCCTTCTTAGAATAATAGGCTGTTCTCTATATCTATACTGTTCCAATATTCAGTAACACTTAGCTGATAATCTTGAATTTCCCTTCATTTAGTAAAAGGCTGTTCTTTTACATTGTTTTGCATTATTACATAATTATGCTTTATTTGGCCAAACGTCCTTGTGCCATATGTCCACTAAGTTAAACGTAATTTCATTATACTTAGTGACTAGCTACAGTGAAACCATTGATCCTTAGAATCTTTTATATCTTGCACTACATAATTAAATCTTGAGTCTCTCTTCTAGTCTTTCTTCTCCCCCTGACAATCAATATTAGTTTTTCAGATAAAAATATGTTTTGTATGTCTTGGAAAACGTTAAATACAGAGAACATGTTAGCGATGAATACTAAAAATGTAAATAATCACTAATCAAACAGAAAAAATAGTATTCGTTCTCACAATTACATTTAAACTAATAACATGTTATTACCAGAAAACATCTGATTAAAGTTCAGTTGCTCTGTTAATTTATATTGATATATTTATCTATGAAGAACAGCCTCCAAATAAAAGAAGGGCAAATTGATATGATTTCAGCAGCAGCTGCAAGCAGAACAATATCAAACCAGCAAAGCTTTAAAGAACTGCCTACGATGATAAGAAGGTGAGAGTTTTGAAATTATCAACTATTTCGATGCCAATGATTATTAGACCAGTAATATAAAGATGAACAACCTATGTTCTAAAGAAGAGATTTTTATGAAATTGAAAACAAGCCTTTCACCTTCTCAGTTGTAGTTAAAAAATACATCTGCTAATCATGGGCATCATTAGCAGCTAATGTTTTAAGAAATTTCCACGTTAGTAGATTGTGTACTAACGCGGAAATAATGATCAAATGATAACCTGGACAAGGTGTGCTGGACTGTCAAATGCGACCCAAATCAACTAATGTCGAATTCGTTTTTGAGCCTAGGTTTGAACTGGCTAAACTTGTAACTGGTCGCTCTGACTCACAGATAAAATTCGAATCCGATTCAGGTGCGACCGAGCTACAATTTCCTTGACGTTGGTTTGTTTATGTGTTGATCACAGATCCAGTTCCTAAAAACGATAACGACATTAGTGACTCATTCATTCCTTTTAAGTTTTCATGCAGTGAAGATCTCATTAGGGTCACGTCTTTGAATCCTGCAAACTGTTTTCATCTAGTCAAACTATATTTCATTATTCTGCCTTTGCCCGTTCAGCTAGATATCATTAAGATGAATTATGTTCGAACAAACAAAATTAAGCGTCAGATTTGATCATCTCTTGAATGTTCTTTCGAAACATTTTATGTATTTTAATTACGATTCTTAGCATAATAAAATTTGAATACCCACTCCAAATATCTTTCGTTTTTCGATTCAAATCATTCAGAGAATCATTCGTTTGAAGCGATTATCAAGCTTGCTGAATATAGTCTTAGACATTATGTATTTGTATGAAAAATTTCTTTTCTTCTGTGTGAGCCGTAACGTTTGAGCGTTACGCAATTTGTGGATACTACCTTCACCGATATTTTTTAAATAAATAAAAAATATCTTCGGAAAAAGCTTTCGGGGAAACGGTACATTCGGGGAAACAGTTCATTGGTTCCGGAAAATGGTTTTCGGGAGAAAATCCTTCAGGGAGAAATTATTCGGGGAAATGGTTTTCGGGGAAATGTCGAACAATCATTACACAAATAACTCTTTAAAACACATTTGTTGGCTCTGAAAAGGGCCGATTGAATTGTTGAATTTGCGTAACACGGACACATTTTGACGGCGCAATGGTTGCAATTCTCTTCGACCAATAGACCAATCCAGTTGCCTGCGTTGTAGTGCAATGTTGACACAAATTTATTTGTTTGCTGTGAGAACTGTCACAACATTGCTTTTGTTTGCTGTGAGAATCCAAATATAAACAGAATTGCTGCAAAACAACCACTTCCTTGTTGGCAGTTGACCGAAAGCTCAAAAACGTCAAACAAACATCGATACGTTTTCATTCTGAGGAAATCGACTTGTGTAAGATTGATTGAATCATGGACAGAAATCATGGACAAAAAAGTTATGATTTTTTTAAAAAAAGGTGAATTTGTTGCAAATGGTCATAATAAACTTTTCAAATGTTTCGGTAGCAATTAGCAAAATTTTCTCATATACCTTTTTTGTTGAAAATTTTTCGTACTTTCATAAAATCGGGTCGAAAAGCATTCAAAAAGTTTATAATCAACCTTTTTTTAAAAAATCATAACTTTTTTGTCCATGATTTCTCCATCTTGACCCACTGTACAAAAGACTTCATTTTTTGTCTACTTTAACATATAAAAAAATAAAAAAAAAAAATCAAAAATACGATTTTTGAGAAAATTGATTTTTAAGCTTTCTTTTCGATATATAAAAAATTACAACATTTTGTTTTTACAGTGTATATTTTTTTCCAGATAGTCCCAACAATAACCTAAAACTTTGCGCAAGGCACCAAACTGATCGGACAAACCGTTTCTAAGTTATATTTTTTTGAAAATTATTAAGGATTTTTTTCTTAGGCCCTTCTCAAGAGTAAGGCTAGAGTCAAAATGGCGAGCCGATGATGCAAAAAGGCATTATTGGGCATAAAGAAAGCATGAGCAAAATTTCATCCAAATCAAAAAATATAAAAATGAAATTTGGGAAAAAAGTCGTCATTTTCTGTGGAACCGCTAAGAGGGAAGCGGAATCCAAAAATGTGCTTGGACGTGATTGGTTAGATAAGAAAGGGGTCAACGTTTTCCGATTTTTCAATAGTTTGTTGCCAATAATAATAGTGTCCTCCATCTGAATCGACGCGTAGATAAATTTCCAATCGATTCATGGATAAATATTGAAAATCTATCGATAAATGACTGAGTTATTAGCGGTCAAAACCTGACCATTTTTCGTTACATGCTCAATTTTTCGTTTTTCTGAATTGTACCCCATATGTTGCGGAAAGACGTTATCCAACGTCAAAAAATGATAATGAAATATCTGGTTTAATTGCGAGTTCTGATGGTGCTGTTTAGTGCTTTCTTGACTACATGCTTTTTTGTCGTAAAGAATTGTTCATAGATCCATGCTGTTAATTATTATGGATGTGCGTTTCGACTTCTAACAAAACGATTGGAGCTCTCGAACAGATTTGGTGAGTTTGTTCTGATTAAACTGCTTATTTGCAATGCAAGTTGGGCTATTTCTGTATCATATTTTAGGGTTCATTTAACTTCTCATTTCAAAGAGCGAGTAATGGCGCTTAATCCAAAGCTCACACAAGTTGGAAATACCTATGCCTGACGTTGATATAAACATTACATTCACACTTACACTTATTTACAACAACTCATTTAATAACACATACACCGAATTTGAATCCGGTCGCCACTCGCTTATAGTGAATGCTAGACCATTACCCTGTAAGATCATTGTGAACCCATCATGAAGCGTTTGTTTTTGTCCGTGTCTGTTTTGAATTTTACTGTCAGTGAATATACTCTCAGCTATCGAGCTTTTTTGATGCTGTCAGTTATCATGCTGCCAGCTACTGTGTTTTGTGCTTTGCTGTCAGATCTGATAAGTAGGCTGACCATAAGCCAACCAGATAAAAACGGGACAATTTTAAAAGACAAAGATTATGCGATTGTGAAATTTTTCCCCGAATTCCAGTTCCCCGAATGGTCCGTTTCTCCGAAATCATTTCCCTGAATGACCCGTTCCCTTGTAAAGCAATGCAGCTCAAAAATGTACACGAGCAGGCGAAAAAAGCTAAGTAATAGCAAATTTTGATATGGACATACAAAAGTGATATTAACTTGATAGATATAAGAGATAAAAGATCCGAAAAAAACTATCTAAAATTTAATCCTGGAATACTATTAGCATACCCTTTTGACTCATATTTCGAACACATAAGGCCAACAGTGATTTCAAATTCATCTGATAGGCATAAATTAGCTGATATTTGTGAAAATTTTAATTTCTTCACAAAGTCTAACTGTTAGTTGTTGGGTTTACTGATAAAATTGTCTATTTAAACTTATTTACTATTGTTTTTACGTGAATGTATGGAACAACATTTTCGACTGGCCTCGAACTAGATAATCATCACTACTCCCGAGGTATTAAATAGATTAGAAGACGTTAAAATTGAATTGCAATTGACTGCCATTTCCTGGTGATTTGATGACGTATTTCAGAGAAACAACCAAGTTCAACCAAATCCCCATACGAAAACCGAGTATTCGGAATATGAGTCTGTTCGGAATTTGAGATAAAACGGTATAAAATTTAGTTTTTTTTTTTAAGATCTCGCCAATATCAGCGAGCTATTCCTTAGATCTTCCAACATAAAATTTAGCTATGGCTCAGAAGTAACAGGAAAAAAATTTGATATTATCTTCAGATCTTTTATCTCTTATGTCAATCAAATCAATATCTCAATTTAATGGCCGGAAATTTGCTTCTGTTCGAAACCCCCATTCTAGGGAAAGTTGCAGAACTAGATAATGCAATCCCAAGCTACATGTCTGTATGATTCAATAAAAATCACTTGAGAACCTTGAAGCTCATTCTTTGATTTCTGAGAAGCAGCGTTTTTTAATAAGGAAAAAACCGTTACACTTCAATTTTTTAAATTCAAACGTTAATTTTTCTAATATTTCATTACATTATTGAAATATCCACTTTTTAAATAGTTATTCCAATCAATTGATTATCAGAAGTAAGCACATAGTTGTTCTTTTTTATTTAAGGTATAATATGAATAATTATCTTATGAAGATCCTTATTTTGGAAACCCATCAAAATTTGGCATAAATAAGAGTAAAGAAACGCAAAAAATTAAGCAGAAGCATGTACGGATCAAGTTTAACTCTGTTTGAGAAACTAATAAATGCTTGGAAAATAGATGAATAAGACTACAAACTCTGCAATATTTCTAAAAACTGGTTGTTATGTTGTTATTTTTATTTTTTTACTGGTGTTTGAAAATTATGTGGCAACTCTCCATTTCCTAAAATACGGGACAATTCGAGTATTTTCCATAAAACGACGGGACAGTCCGTCGAGGGGATAAAAACGGTACTATCCCGTTAAATACGGTACGTATGGTCAGCCTACTTATAAGCGAACCGAAGACAAGAACCAAACCTGCGCCACCTCAGTGCGCATCGAACCTTCGTACCTCTCTGCTCTTGGAAGTTTTCTTAAAAACTACCTAAAGCAATAAAACAGTACTTTTCAGTGCTAAAACTAAAAACGGTACTTTTCAGTGCTACTAAAACAGTACTTTTCAGTACTATTTTTTCTACTATTGATCCCTTTACGATCCTTGTTTGGACCCGTCCCTTCGATTTTTCGTTGGACCTGTTGGCGAAAGCTAGCGGTGGTAATCCTTCTTGGACACCGTCTTGGGAAAAAAAAAACCTCTCGAAGGTCACGTCTTCTTTCGTTTATTAATTAAACATGCTATCAACAACAAACAAAAGGAAGGGAGAATCTCTGAATTCACTACTTCCTTCAAAAAAGTGGGTTTGAAAACTGTCACTACACGTGGCAAGAATGGAAGAAAGGACGTTTCCCCGGAATGCGAACCTTCTTCCAAGGGTGAAATGAATAATTGTATCGAAATGAGCAATCAGTTCGATGCTCTAGACACGAACACCAAATCGAAGCAGCCTCTAGGGGCTCCTGGGATAATACGCACCTTGTCAGTTTCTCTGAAATTAACGAGTTTTGAGAGGAAAACACTATGCGGATTGATTAAACGTTGCAAATTGTTGACACCCTGAGAATTTGATACATTTTGAAAAACTTAACAGGGAGATAGAACAATAAATTCGAAAAGCACGATTCTGATGTAACTTTCCCAATCATTTCATTTGATGTTTTAAAAGCGATGAATTGAGAATTTTTACAACCTTTCACCATAAAACAGATGATTAGAGACTGGGTAAGTTGTTGATGACATGTTTTGGCGAAATAACACAACGATTTATATTTTCCATAACATTTTCTGTTAGAAGTCTTTACTAACGTACTTATGCACAATTGTGTCATCTCGTAGACGAAAATCATCCAAAACTGGTGTATTTACGATAAATTAAATTACGTTTAAAACACGATGGTGCATCTTGCCTCATTGTTATGGTGCATCATGCCCCTTTGTTTAGGTGCGTCTTGCCTCAATGTTGTGGTGCGTTCTGCCCCAAAAAGCAGTGCATCGTGCCCCGCATCAATCTTAATTCACGCAAAAGTAGTGTTTGAATAAAGTTTAATTTTCCAAAAATCTTATGTTATTATGATGAAAATTCGCTAAACGCCATGTAGGGTAAACCCAAACCAACTAGATTCGTGTATTAAAACACTACATACATGTTGTTTAGTGTTCATTTCGGCACATTCTCCTTAAGTGGTGCATATTACCCCAGGAACCCCTACCCTAGGCTCTTTGATTCAAGTGAGGAAGCAAAGAGTGCCGCCTATCGTGGTCAGTTGTTCCGAATTTGGGGGATTTAGGCAGGAGATCTTGAACTCCATTAGGGGAATCAAGGTTTCCTTCCAAATCGCAAAGAAAGGAGACTGTCGCGATTTGCCGGAAACTCTTAAAGATCGCAAACTTCTTCTCAAACATCTTGAAGAGGAGAAGCACATTTTTTTTACTTATGACGACAAAACTGAACGTTTATTCAAAGTCGTCTTGAAAGGTCTCTCAAGTGACTATAAGTCACCTGAAGAGATCAAAAATGGAATAAATGATTTACTTGGATTTTCTCCAGTCCAAGTAATCATTATGAAAAAGAAAACCCAATCTGGCATTGTTCGGAAAGGGTTTTCTCAAGAATTTTATTTAGTTCTTTTTAACAAAAAAGAACTAAATAATATTAAAGCCTTAGAAAAAGCAAAACTTTTGTTTGATTTCCGTGTGACATGGGAACATTTCCAGAAACCTGGAGGAAATTATCAGAACCCCACTCAGTGCCGTCGGTGCCAAAAGTGGGGTCATGGTACAAAAAATTGTCACAAGGCTGCTAAATGCATGATTTGCGAAGGTTCTTCTCACGCTAAGGACGTCTGTCCAGTGAAGGAAGATACCACCAAGTTCATATGTAATTGCGGGGCTAATCATAAGTCCAATTTTTGGAATTGCCCTTCACGCTAAAGAGTCATTGAGGCTCGTGCCAGGCAGGTGAAAGATAATATCCGTTACGATAACGGTCGTATTCGGAATTTGCCTGGTAGAGTATCGAACAATGCTCATTTTTCAGTTAACGATCGCTTGATTAGGAATCATACCCACCAGGAAGATCATAATCATGCTCATTCACAAACTAATTTAAATCCGTCTGGTAGCCGTTCGAATCTTTCTATTTCAAATGTATCTACCCACGGAAAAAACTTTGCCTATATCGTAGCAGGTAATTTGAACTCCTCCCCTGTTTGTACTATGAGTACCCATTCTACTTGTTTCAAATCAAATGGAAAAAACCCTACCGCCACAGGTAATTCCCACTCCGCTTCTTCGTCTACCGAAAATTCCAATGGGAAATCATCAGATGTTCCCACTTCAAGTGATATGTCTGCTTCTGATTTTAATTTTCTAACTGAACAATTGAATCTAATGATTGATGCAATGTTCAAAGCCACCACTATGACTGAAGCAGTCCAAGTAGGTCTAAAATTTACAAATCAAATTGTTATTGGATTACGTTTTTCTAATGGATCCAAATAATAATTTAAATATTTTAAATTGGAATGCTCGTTCTCTGAATGGTAAAGAGGACGAGCTGTTTAATTTTCTTACAGCTAATAACGTGCATATAGCAGTTATTACCGAAACTTATTTAAAACCTGGATCCAAACTAAAAAAATAACCTAGCTTTTTTGTTTATC
Organism: Aedes aegypti; assembly: GCF_002204515.2. NCBI lineage: Eukaryota > Metazoa > Arthropoda > Insecta > Diptera > Culicidae > Aedes > Aedes aegypti. The sequence goes on from NC_035108.1 coordinate 445,719,269, forward strand.
GTAATGATCGACTTGATGGGGCATGTGGGGGAGTTGCAATCATCATTCATAGGCGTATAAAACATCAGCTGTTTTCGTCATTTGAAACTAAAGTTTTTGAAACTTTAGGAGTTTCTGTTGAAACACAGTCTGGTATATATACTTTCATAGCTGCCTATTTGCCTTTTCAATGCTCTGGGCAGCAAGTTAATTTGCTCCAAACTGACTTGCGAAAATTGACTCGCAATAAGTCAAATTTTTTTGTCATTGGTGACTTTAATGCCAAACATCGGTCAAGGAATAATTCTCAAAATAATTCCAACGGCAGAATTTTGTTTGATGAAGTGCTCTTCAGGATATTTCTCATTTCAATACCCTGATAGCCCTACATGTTTTTCCTCTTCTAGAAATCCATCTACGATTGACTTGGTCTTAACCGACTCTAGTCATCTTTGTAGCCAATTAGTTACTCATGCTGATTTCGATTCTGATCATGTTCCTGTTACATTTCAAATATCCCATGAAGCGATTCTCAATCCTATCAGCTCCACTTTCAATTATTTACGAGCCGACTGGAATATATATATGAAACGTATGTTGACTCTAATCTTGATGTTAACATTTCTTTAGAAACTAAACTTGATATTGACAATGCTCTTGAAACTTTAACAAATTCCATTATTGAAGCCAGGAGCATTGCAATTCCAAAATGTGAAGTAAAATTTGAATCCGTGATTAAAGACGATGATCTTAAACTCTTGATCCGTCTTAAAAACGTGAGGAGAAGGCAATTTCAACGCACTCGTGATCCTGCTATAAAAATTATATGGCAGGATTTGCAGAAAGTAATCAAGAAACGTTTTGCAGATTTAAGAAACAATTTTAATTTAGGACTTACTAGTCCAATTGAAAATCAAGTTACTCAGGACTTCGAAAATGTTCTCAATCAAGAGAACGTTTTCGAAAATGCCTGGGTGTTAATTCCGGTATTGGCCTTAGGGCTCCAAATTTTACCTGTGTCCCTTACACCACACTCACTGTTCCACCTCTATCACTGGTGGGAATACTTGGGCAAATGGCCGATCTTAGCTGCTGCGGAGCTCCAGAAAATTCATCATGGCCTGCTACCAATGGCTGCTCCCATGGGATTTAGGCAGAGTCCTCTATTGGTCGGTGATTGGTCGGTGGCTTCAAGTTATGGTAGCATTTGGCAGGCTGCGTACCGATCGGGTGACCAAACATAGAGCAGAAACACACAACACAAACACTTTCCTGAATTATCAACATTCAAATGACACGAAAACTACACTAACCGTGACAAAACCTCGATAACATGCTGAGGGGTACTACGAACCGTTACAAATGCTAAGGTTGTTCCAATTTTAAAACCAGACAAAAATCCAGCAGAAGCTTCTAGCTATCGTCCAATCAGTTTACTTTCCTCCATCAGTAAACTTTTTGAAAAAGTTATTTTGAACAGAATGATGGCCCACATGATGATGATGATGATTATTTAGCCACCATCAGCGCAAGGATTACCTATGGCTGCAGAATCATACCGGGATGGTATGATCTACCTGATGGTTTGTTGTAGCAGGGCTAGTTAATATCTTTGAAGACCTTTGGAAGACAACACTAAGGCTGTTTTCTCATGACAAAAGGCTGGCGACCCCACGCACTTTCATCCAGTCAACAGTTCAATTAACTCCCTTAGGCTACCCCTCCCCAATACCCAATATATAGTAATATATCATATATAGTGTTATTAAAGTATCTTACCTTAAAATTATAGAAATAAAGAAATTAAAAATTATACTCAGATTAATCCAAATAAACTCAAAAACAACGTCCGGGGAAGTATTTCAAGCTTGTAGCTTCGTGATTCCAACGTTTTGTCACCGGAAAAAGCTGTCCTTTCGAAATTTATCATTTCGGTCTTGACGTCCCATGTTCTACCAGGTCAGCTTCGCCAACCTTCGCTCTAGCCGTCTTCATCTGCCTGAGCAAATCGTTGAACGCCAGCAGATGCGGTCTCATCGGTTCTCCTCCCGTCGGATTCAGTTCGATGAGCTGAGCTGCTTCTGAATCAGGTGTCGCATTACGATCGTATTAGTTGCAAACATCGCTTTGGGGGCTGTTCACATATCCTTTGACGGCGACTTCTTCCGGATGGCTTCCGAACATTCGTTGGCCACAAAACATACGTTGGATGCTTTTGCTTTGCACCATTGACAATGCATTGCCATCCGAAAGCTTTAGTGTTTGAAATACGTTCCTCCGGTGAACTGCGCCATTCGTGGTACGCAAAATCCTTTATTATAATGGGCTTCAAGTTCGAAGTACGTTCATATTCTTGAAGGTTTGGAATACTTAGTTGGCAGCCGAATGAAAATAGTACGCAAAAACGAGAAAAATCGTGACAGCTGGTTCGAAACACGTCATCATGAACAGAATGATGGCCCACATCAACGAAAATTCAATTTTTGCCAATGAACAGTTCGGATTCCGCCATGGACATTCGACTACTCATCAACTTTTACGTGTAACAAATTTGATCCGTTCCAACAAATCTGAAGGCTACTCTTCTGGTCTTGCTCTTCTAGACATAGAAAAAGCATTCGACAGTGTTTGGCATGAAGGTTTGATCGTAAAATTAAAAAAACTTGAATTTTTCAACATACATTGTTAGAATAATTCAAAGTTATCTGTCAAATCGTACACTTCAGGTTAATTATCAGAACTCCAGATCTGAAAGACTTCCTGTAAGAGCTGGTGTTCCCCAAGGCAGCATTTTGGGACCAATATTATACAATATTTTCACATCTGACTTACCTGAGTTACCTCAGGGATGTCAAAAATCTTTGTTTGCGGATGACACAGGCCTCTCCGCCAAAGGACGAAGCCTGCGTGTCATCTGTAGTCGATTGCAAAAAAGTTTGGATATTTTTTCTTCAAAAATGGAAGATTTCTCCTAATGCTTCCAAAACTCAACTAATAATATTCCCACATAAACCAAAAGCTCTTTATTTGAAACCTTCAAGTAGACATGTTGTCACGATGAGAGGGGTTCCAATAAATTGGTCAGATGAAGTTAAGTATCTAGGGCTCATGCTAGATAAGAATTTAACTTTCAGAAATCACATTGAGGGCATTCAAGCCAAATGTAACAAATATGTAAAATGTCTCTCTCCACTTATTAATAGAAAATCAAAACTTTGTCTTAAGAACAAGCTTTTGATATTCAAACAAATTTTCAGGCCAGCCATGTTGTATGCTGTACCAATATGGACTAGCTGTTGTAATACCAGGAAGAAAGCTCTGCAGAGAATTCAAAATAAAATTTTGAAAATGATTCTGAGGCTTCCTCCCTGGTATAGTACCAATGAGTTACATAGAATATCCAATGTTGAAACATTGGAACAAATGTCAAATAAAATAATAAATAATTTCTGGAAAAAATCGTTACAATCTTCTATTGCCACGATTAATGCGTTATATGTTTAGGTTAAGTTAGGTTAAGTATATTCAAAGCTTTTTTTCTCTTATAAGCAGGTGAAATCAACTCACCTGTAAACAATCTGAACTGCTACGGCAAATGAAATGTAATATGCTGTTAACAATATGTTAATAAAATCTTAGATTTGTTTTACCAAATTAGGATGATAGTGTTGCCTAATAACACAGAACACCTAACTATAAGAAATAATGAATGTTATGTTTGAAATGATACCAATAAAAAAAAAACTGATCTTAATGTCGGAAGTTCAACAAATCAGCAATTTCTATATAACTTAAATATGTTGCAAACGGACTCCGCCTCTTGCGCTTTCTGCGTTGCTATTCAATGTAATTGTAAGTCATATTTTCAACAAATGACAACTCTGATCAGTTTCAAGAGATGATTTTATTCTTGAGTTGAAACAAACTGTGCTGCTTGGGTTATTGGCGGCAAATGCGTCTCTGGAGCCTGCCTCCTGATACCTGATTTTCAATACAATCGAGAATTAGATATGTCTATTATTATACGAATATCGATAATCGAATCTACAAACGAATATTAATTATCATCATTTACGCCTCCCAATGACAAGCGACGCCTCTACCAGCCAGTTCCAAGAAACTACTAAGCTCCAAAACGACCGCAAAAATGCCTTTATCGTGCTTTAACTCGTCATTCATCGGAGCTATCAGTCGCACACACTGACTGCTGCTCAGCCGTATCGATCCCCTCGTCCAGTCTTGCACGCCCACCCGGAAGCAATGTTACAATAGACCAGAAGGGCAGCGGAGCGACGGTCGGAGGTCGGGGGTTGGGTACTACAAGCAATTATTTGTCGTTTGCGTTGTCGTTATTGTTGTCCCAAACCATTGAACTGTCACCAGGGTTGATTGCGTTTAGGGGAGGAGGGCGAAAGAGAGCAACGAAAAACGGGAGCATAAAGCATGGGTTTGAAAAATGGAGCAACCAAACTCAGGAAGAGTGATGCCGCCAGACATTTCCCTGACTGACTGTTGATCGTTAGAACAACGAAAGGCACAAAAACAGAATACACCCGATTCTGTTTTTGCACGGATTATTTTTGCACGGATTTTTTTTACACGGCTTTTTTTGCACGGTTTCTCGAAATAACACGGATTTTTTTTGCACGGTTTCTCGAAATAACACGGTTTTTTTTTGCACGGTTTCTCGAAATAACACGGATTTTTTTTGCACGGTTTCTTGAAATAACACGGTTGTTCGTAAAGTAATTCTTGAACTTCCATATAAATTCCTGGGATTCTGACCGGATGTTTGTAGTGGGGCCGACGAGTAGATGCCGGAAATAGATGTCCGGTGCCAATTGGGAATCCAAGATGGCGTCTTCCGGTTTGGGAAAATCACTTGGAACCCATGCAATATGGGTATTTTTGGAACGGGACCGACGAGTAGATGCCGGAAATCTATGTCCCGGTTTGGGAAAATCACTTGGAACCCATGCAATATGGGTATTTTTGGAACGGGACCGACGAGTAATTGCCGGAAATCGATGTCCGGTGCTAATTGGGAATCCAAGATGGCGACTTCCGGTATGGAAAAATCACTTGGAACCCATGCAATATGGGTATTTTTGGAACGGGACCGACGAGTAATTGCCGGAAGTCGATGTCCGGTGCCAATTGGGAATCCAAGATGGCGACTTCCGGTTTGGGAAAATCACTTGGAACCCATGCAATATGGGTATTTTTGGAACGTGACCGACGAGTAAATGCCGGAAATCGATGTCCTGTGCCAATTGGGAATCCAAGATGGCGACTTCCGGTTTGGGAAAATCACTTGGAACCCATGCAATATGGGTATTTTTGGAACGGGACCGACGAGTAGATGCCGGAAATCGATGTCCGGTGCCAATTGGGAATCCAAGATGGCGACTTCCGGTTTGGGAAAATCACTTAGAACCCATGCAATATGGGTATTTTTGGAACGGGACCGACGAGTAGATGCCGGAAATCTATGTCCCGGTTTGGGAAAATCACTTGGAACCCATGCAATATGGGTATTTTTGGAACGGGACCGACGAGTAATTGCCGGAAATCGATGTCCGGTGCTAATTGGGAATCCAAGATGGCGACTTCCGGTATGGAAAAATCACTTGGAACCCATGCAATATGGGTATTTTTGGAACGGGACCGACGAGTAATTGCCGGAAGTCGATGTCCGGTGCCAATTGGGAATCCAAGATGGCGACTTCCGGTTTGGAAAAATCACTTGGAACCCATGCAATATGGGTATTTTTGGAACGGGACCGACGAGTAATTGCCGGAAGTCGATGTCCGGTGCCAATTGGGAATCCAAGATGGCGACTTCCGGTTTGGGAAAATCACTTGGAACCCATGCAATATGGGTATTTTTGGAACGGAACCGACGAGTAATTGCCGGAAATCGATGTCCGGTGCCAATTGGGAATCCAAGATGGCGACTTCCGGTTTGGGAAAATCACTTAGAACCCATGCAATATGGGTATTTTTGGAACGGGACCGACGAGTAGATGCCGGAAATCTATGTCCCGGTTTGGGAAAATCACTTGGAACCCATGCAATATGGGTATTTTTGGAACGGGACCGACAAGTAATTGCCGGAAATCGATGTCCGGTGCTAATTGGGAATCCAAGATGGCGACTTCCGGTTTGGAAAAATCACTTGGAACCCATGCAATATGGGTATTTTTGGAACGGGACCGACGAGTAATTGCCGGAAGTCGATGTCCGGTGCCAATTGGGAATCCAAGATGGCGACTTCCGGTTTGGGAAAATCACTTGGAACCCATGCAATATGAGTATTTTTGGAACGGAACCGACGAGTAATTGCCGGAAATCGATGTCCGGTGCTAATTGAGAATCCAAGATGGCGACTTCCGGTTTGGAAAAATCACTTGGAACCCATGCAATAAGGGTATTTTAGGAACGGGGCCGACGAGTAGATGCCGGAAATCGATGTCCGGTGCTAATTGAGAATCCAAGATGGCGACTTCCGGTTTGGGAAAATCACTTGGAACCCATGCAATATGGGTATTTTTGGAACGGGGCCGACAAGTAGATGCCGGAAATCGATGTCCGGTGCCAATTGGCAATCCAAGATGGCGACTTCCGGTTTGGGAAAATCACTTGGAACCCATGCAATATGGGCATTTTTGGAACGGGGCCGACGAGTAGATGCCGAAAATAGATGTCCGGTGCCAATTGGGAATCCAAGATGGCGACTTCCAGTTTGGAAAAATCACTTGGAACCCATGCAATATGGGTATTTTTGGAACGGGGCCGACGAGTAGATGCCGGAAATCGTTGTCCGGTGCCAATTGGGAATCCAAGATGGCGACTTCCGGTTTGGAAAAATCACTTGGAACCCATGCAATATGGGTATTTTTGGAACGGGGCCGACGAGTAGATGCCGGAAATCGTTGTCCGGTGCCAATTGGGAATCCAAGATGGCGACTTCCGGTTTGGAAAAATCACTTGGAACCCATGCAATATGGGTATTTTTGGAACGGGGCCGACGAGTAGATGCCGGAAATCGTTGTCCGGTGCCAATTGGGAATCCAAGATGGCGACTTCCGGTTTGGAAAAATCACTTGGAACCCATGCAATATGGGTATTTTTGGAATCCGGCCGACGAGTAGATGCCGGAAATCGATGTCAGGTGCCAATTGGGAATCCAAGATGGCGACTCCCGGTTTGGAAAAATCACTTGGAACCCATGCAATATGGGTATTTTTGGAACGGGGCCGACGAGTAGATGCCGGAAATCGTTGTCCGGTGCCAATTGGGAATCCAAGATGGCGACTTCCGGTTTGGAAAAATCACTTGGAACCCATGCAATATGGGTATTTTTGGAACGGGGCCGACGAGTAGATGCCGGAAATCGTTGTCCGGTGCCAATTGGGAATCCAAGATGGCGACTTCCGGTTTGGAAAAATCACTTGGAACCCATGCAATATGGGTATTTTTGGAATCCGGCCGACGAGTAGATGCCGGAAATCGATGTCAGGTGCCAATTGGGAATCCAAGATGGCGACTCCCGGTTTGGAAAAATCACTTGGAACCCATGCAATATGGGTATTTTTGGAACGGGGCCGACGAGTAGATGCCGGAAATCGTTGTCCGGTGCCAATTGGGAATCCAAGATGGCGACTTCCGGTTTGGAAAAATCACTTGGAACCCATGCAATATGGGTATTTTTGGAACGGGGCCGACGAGTAGATGCCGGAAATCGTTGTCCGGTGCCAATTGGGAATCCAAGATGGCGACTTCCGGTTTGGAAAAATCACTTGGAACCCATGCAATATGGGTATTTTTGGAATCCGGCCGACGAGTAGATGCCGGAAATCGATGTTCGGTGCCAATTGGGAATCCAAGATGGCGACTTCCGGTTTGGGAAAATCACCTAGAACCCATGCAATATGGGTATTTTTGGAACGGGACCGACGAGTAGATGCCGGAAATCGATGTCCGGTGCCAATTGGGAATCCAAGATATTCACAGGATCCCGCTATGAAACTTTAACATCCCGATAAGAATCTTCAGGTGTCCGTTAACAATCCACAGAAATCCGCTACAACTCTGAAGTAGTCTAACCAAGAGCTTGCTAAGAATTTCGAGGAAATTGCTTAGATTTCTAAGGTTTCGCTGCGATACTGCTGAAAATTCTCAAAAGTTCTTAAGGACTTGCCAAACTATCAATAGCAATCTCCAATCGACATATTTTGCAAAACATCTCAAATAACTAATTATATCTAAATTGACGCTGCTATTGAGCTGCTCGGTAATCCAATCCGCATGGTTATTAAATTAATTGACTCCCGTTCTGCCAGCGTGTGTAGTAACATGAGATGGATGGATATGGGTTATGAAACCGGTCTGCGTGGTCTCTGGGGATTTGAATTCTAAAAACTTGTAACCAACTCAGTTATTGGTTCACCAAAAGGGTTGGTAGCTTAGTTGGTAAAGCGCTCGTCTAGCATACTAGAGTCCTGGGTTCAAATCCCAGCCGAGTACGTGGATTTTTTTCATAATTTCACCCATAATTTGTCCATCTTTACCACGCGTAATGAGTAAATTATTTTAATTATATCTCTTCAGAATACCACAAGAAACCCCTAATGTCTGAAAGAAATAACCAGATTTCGCTCAGGTTTTTCAAAAATGTACTGGACATTCCTAGAAGCTCATTATAGGAACATAGAATCCCGTAAAGATTCTCCAGAATACAGTTAGAAGACTCCAAGATCTTGATAAGGATCACCAGGATATCGTAAGGAACATTTTGATTCATGCTTAATTGAAATCTTGATGTTGCACTCATTATACTCCAGCTTAAGCAACATTGGATCGTTTCTTCTAATGCCAAACATTATTGAAAATAAAGTCTAGTTACTACTGTGTTTGCAATTGTCATGGTCGCGAAACAGCGTATAGAAACAGCTTGTGAGTCATTTATTTTTCAAAGTATTTTCAAATGTATGGATTATATGTGACACTTATGAAATTCACTTGAATACGAATTTGCTTCAAATACGCAATTTATTTTATGGAATCCATATAAGATAAGAGACCCGACATTTGGCTTGGTTTGCTTCTACAGTCATCTCTCCCTTACTAGATATTCTGTATCTCGATATTTCCCCTAACTCGATGGAATGCGCGGTCCCTTCAATTTAGCATGCTTTGATACCCCTGTAAGTCGGTACCTCTCTAACTCGATGTTCCCTAACTCGATGCTATCTGTTCCAGTTTCCCAAGTAAATTTACCTCTCTAACTCGATATTTTCATGAAAAGTTCCAAATGACCTCCAAATGTTAAAAATATTCAAGAATTTGAATTTTATGACTAAATTGATAGTAAAATTGAGGTTTACTTCCTATTCCTGGGAGATAAAATTTTAAATTTTTGTCGACCGGTAAAAAAGTTTCACACAGGTAAATGTGGTAAAATTGTATCATATTTCACATTTAAATTACTATTTTGAATGTGTTTTGTCAAAACAATTTAATGTTTGAAATTTGAAAAATATGTGTTCTGTATTTCGATACCTCCCTAACTCGATGGTCCCTTCAATATCGAGTATGGGAGAGTTAACTGTATTGTTATGGTATGCTTTTACATACGTTAAGTATGTAATTCCACTACCATGCAACTCCGCTAATTTGAACGGTACCTCATGCAAACCATAGAGGTTCATTTTTAATTTGAACTTCTAGTCACCCTACGAATAACAGAAAATCGTACTTCTGGTTACCCCTTTGACTGTTATGTTTTGTTCCGATCCACAGCGTTCCATTTCACTTTACTCCGTTCCATGAGCTAAATGACGTTTAAACCATTTTTAATTTGAACTAAGTGCAAATTAGCGGGGTACAAATTAAAAAGTGTTCAGAATAAATGTGGTCAAACCAACGGGGGCTCCCGGTATAAAAGGAACAGTTCAAACGAGCTTTTCCAAATTCAAAGAAAAATGTGTATCACCTACCGGCATACTTAACTGGGCTGGTCATACAACGTGAATGCCTGAGAAAAGATATTGAAACTCTAGTTGAGATACTCATAGAGAAAAATGACTTTATGAAACGTTGCAAACAAACGACCATTTAGAAGTAAATAGGCGCGTATGGTAATACAAGCAGTTGGTGCAATTTTGGGGAATATCAAATGCATGTTATTCGGAAACAAAAAAAGAATGTGATAGGAAGCTACGAGACGAAATTATTTATTGGGACTTTTTGTGAGTATTAGAGTTTTTTGTTGCTTATGTTTTTTTTTTTTTCAAGCTGATCAAAATCTGAAAAAAATATTATTTGCATTTAGTGTATGTTCTGGAAACACGGATAACATTAGCCAGTACTGGGTGCAGAGTCCTACTCGTCACATAGATGACTGCAGTGGCGCGGGAAGTGGGTAGGACAGGTAGGACATGTACTACGCACAAAAACACCTGGGTAGGACAGTCAAAGGATTGTCCTACCCACGATTCTACAAAAAAAAACTTCAGTGCAAAGAAAAAAAAACTACACAAATTCACAGAATGTTTGCTGTTTATCCATTTGTTATCTTACAATATATGAGGAAGTTAGAACAACCTCACTGGTTGTGAAGGCAAGCTTTTTCTCCTATTTTGTCAAATTTGTTTAATAAAATTGGCAAAAAAAGGATATACATAAATACAAAAGATATTTTTTTTTTCAATATGAATGATAACAAAACTTGATTCAATGAATGATACAAACGTCAGAATTAGTAGTAGGTTTATTTACAGAGACTTGGTCTCTATTTCAATGCAAGTTTCTAAGAAGTTTATATTTTTAATTTTTTTAGCCAAAATCTCTATCTATCTATTTTTTGCCTTATTCTGCTTGCATTGGATTCTGATGCAAAATTGTACAGGCTCCAAATAAACCTTCCGAGAATATAATGGGTTCAAGAGCCTCTTCAAGAAATTCGTCTCAGACACCCCGAGAAAAAGCTTCAGGAATTTTCATAGTGATTTTATTTGAAATACTTTCTACTCTTCAAATATTCTTGCAAAGATTTCTCTACCAATTTACCCATAAACTCTACCAGCGATTTTTCAAAGGATGCTTAGAAGAATTTCTACAAAATTCGCTCTTCAAATGTTCATGTGGATTCCATTAAGAATCCATCCACGTTTCCTCCCAGAAATCCAAAATTCCTTGAGGGGTTCTTCGGACAAATCTATTTTTTCAAGAGATTTTTTCAGCATTTCATCCAAGTATGATTCCTACAGTTTTACCAAACATTCCTCAAAAGTATCTCAAAAAATTCTCATGCTATCTTTGAAAGTTTATTTAAGGTCTAACACCAGTTTATACTACAGATTGTTTTCCAGTAAGTCCTCCGATCATTCCTACACAAATTTCTATAATTATTTTTTTCAATGTTTTTCGAGAAATTTCTTTAGAAATTCTGCGGAATACAATCCAGAAATTCGATTGATTTTTTTGATTATCTTTGCAAATTATCTAGGATTTTTTTATAAACTTCCTCAAAAGAGTGACTTAAAAATTACCCTAGTTTTATCAAAGGGTACTCTAGGATTTTCTTTGGAAATACCTTACGGATAAATTTTATAGGAAAAAAATCTTGGAGACATTTCTGGATGAATTTTGGATTTTCTTTTTACTTAAGACTTATTTGAGATAATCTCAAAGAACTACTTGTGGAATTTCTGTAGAAATCTTAGGAGGAATCCCTGGATCAATTGCTAAAAGTATCTTTAGAGAAATCCCTAGTTAAAATCTTATATAAATCGTGATAGACAATTTTAAAGAAAATGCCTAGAATTTTCTGGAGAAATTATTGATTGAGTTTAAAATGACTTTTTGGACGGGAGCCTTAAATAAATTTCTAATGAAATTCCTAGAGAGCTCCTAAATAAAGTAACTTACTGTGCACAAAATATTTGCCAACCTTTGTCCTACCCATGGTTCCGAACGTGACCGCGCCTCTGGATGACTGTAAGGCACACTATGAACTGCCATACATAGTACAATAACTGATGTCAGGAGTCATGTGATGCTAATGTGAAAAACCTTAAATAATTTTGAAATTGCTAGTTTTCTAATCATTAAAGTAATTCTCGCTTTATTTATAATCTCGCCCTAAATGCCATTGGGAACGAACTGAGTAGCTAGTTGTTACTGAGCAGACGGATAGATTTAAGCGGTTCTTAAAAATAGTCAAATGAAGAAATAATCCTCCTCTATCTCACAATAGTGATAGTATATACCTTTGTTCATGCATTTCTTAAAAAATAATGAGCAACATACTCTGTTACAAATGGATTTAGGGCGAGATAATGTTATGTGAGAATGGACCCATTCAAATATGTTTGATGCAAACTACACCATATATTTTTTCCAAAACGGAAGCCGCCATCTTGGATTCCCAAATGGCACTGGACATCTATTTCCGGCATCTACTCGTCGGTCCCGTTAGGGATGCCAAGTCAATTTTTCAAAAATTTGGAAGATTTTAAAAATTCGTCTGGAAAAGTTTGGATCGCTTATCTCGCAAATGGACCTTACAAATTATTAACAAAACCTTACATATTCGTTTCAAATTTTATCTGGATCTTCCAGATTTTTGTAAAATGGGGCCTAAAAAATCTGGAATATTCCAGACAAACCTGGAAGGCTGGCAACGCTGGGTCCCGTTCCAAAAATACCCATATTGCATGGATTCCAAGTGAAACAGGAAGTCGCCATCTTGGATTCCCAATTGGCACCGGACAACGATTTCCGGCATCTACGCGTCAGCCCGTTCCAAAAATACCCATATTGCATGGATCCCAAGTGATTTTCCCAAACCGGAAGTCGCCATCTTGGATTCCCAATTGGTACCGGACATCGATTTCCGGCATCTACTCGTCGGTCCCTTTCCAAAAATACCCATATTGCATGGGTTCCAAGTGATTCTCCCAAACCGGATGTCGCCATCTTGGATTCCCAATTGGCACCGGACATCGATTTCCGACATCTACGCGTCGGTTCCGTTTCAAAAATACCCATATTGCATGGGTTCCAAGTGATTTTCCCAAACCGGAAGTCGCCATCTTGGATTCCCAGATTGCACCGGACATCTACTTCCGGCATCTACTCGTCGGTCCCGTTCCAAAAATACCCATATTGCATGGATTCCAAGTGATTTTCCCAAACCGGAAGTCGCCATCTTGGATTTCCAAATGGTACAGGACAACTATTTCCGGCATCTACTCGTCGGTCCCTTTCCAAAAATACCCATATTGCATGGATTCCAAGTGATTTTCCCAAACCGGAAGTCGCCATCTTGGATTTTCAATTGGCACTGGACACTATTTCCGGCATCTACTCGTCGGTCCCGTTCCAAAAATACCCATATTGCATGGATTCCAAGTGATTTTTCCAAACCGGAAGTCGCCATCTTGGATTCCCAATTGGCACCGGACATCTATTTCCGGCATCTACTCGTCGGTCCCGTTCAAAAAATACCCATATTGCATGGGTTCTAAGTGATTTTCCCAAACCGGAAGTCGCCATCTTGGATTCCCAATTGGCACCGGACATCGATTTCCGGCATCTACTCGTCGGCCGGGTTCCAAACATACCCATATTGCATGGGTTGCAAGTGATTTTTCCAAACCGGAAGTCGCCATCTTGGATACCCAAATGGCACCGGACATCGATTTCCGACATCTACTCGTCGGTCCCGTTCCAAAAATACCCATATTGCATGGATTCCAAGTCATTTTCCCAAACCGGAAGTCGCCATCTTGGATTCCCAGATTGCACCGGACATCGATTTCCGGCATCTACTCGTCGGCCCTGTTCCAAAAATACCCATATTGCATGGATTCCCATCGATTTCCAAGAATCTCTTCGGAACTCCAACAATCCCTATGGAACTTTTTTTGCACGGTTTCTCAAAATAACACGGATTTTTTTTGCACGGTTTCTCGAAATAACACGGATTTTTTTTGCACGGTTTCTCGAAATAACACGGATTTTTTTTGCACGGTATTTTTTTTACACGGTACGCATCCCCCGTGCAAAAACAGAATCGGGTGTAAAGTGAGAGAAGAGAACACGACTTGGGGCAGTGTGGTTACAAAACACCAAGCGTCTCCATCGATATGATGTTGAAACGGCATTCAATTCGTTTGTCGACACTGACTGGGAGCGGGAGGTCGATTGTATTGAGGAAAACCACTCAAGTCAGTGGGTGGCGAAATGAGCGAACATATGAGTGAATGGTTGTAAAATGTAGCTGATTTAGGTTGTACGGGAGAGTTTGCCTGTTTGGCAATTGATTAGCGCCGGAAGCAGATTTAGATACGGTAGCGGAGTGAGTGGATAATTCTGGCAATGGAAATTAAACCATCAAAATTTCCAATAAGGAAGTAAATTCTTATATTCGACTTGATATCGAATGATGGAATAAAATTAAATGAAACAATGTGCAGTCAAATCGAGAACGTTTTCTACTACTAGATAATAGATTTTAACCATCCACTTATTGCCTAATATTACAAATATGTTAGGGAGGATACCAAGTAAGAGAATACCGTTTTGATTCATATTACGGACAGCTTCAAATTCCGGACTCTCTACTTTATTGTATGGGAAACATTTCAAACGAAATGTTTCAATTTTTGCCATTCAAAAGTTAATACTTTCGAGGCTAATGTCAATAAGAATTTTTGATACACATCTATGATAATTTATAATGCCCATCTGCCTTAGACTTATTTTTAGTGGTTTGACTATTCCAATTGAATGTTTGACTTTTCTATCTTTGATCTTCATATTATTTTTTTTTAACTTCTCTATCTATGAGTCCACAATTAATTGAAAATGATCCATGTTGCGGAAGGAAAATCTTTACCAATCATTTGAAAGCAAAGTGTTTTGAAGGATCGATCATGCACAAGAATCAGACACAATGATTTATTTTATATGCTGTCATCAAGTTATACTGCACTGAGGCCTTAAGTGTACGTAATATGAATCAAAACGGTAGCGGTAATAAAGTATAGTTAAAAAGTATCGTTGCCGTCACTTTCTGAACATGCTGGTGGAGATAGATGGTGGCAATTATATGAAAAAAATGAGATTAAACAGAAATGTAACTAACGTGTTTTCCAAAAGGAACATAGGCAATACCAGGTATCAGAACGCTGGCTGCAGAGGTACGTTCCCTGCCAATTGGTGTATTTGGGCCAACGCCTGTTTCATAATCTACCCGGCGGGAGAGGAAAAGGACGGGAAAGATGGGAGAAAAAATGAATGGGTTCTCTTAACGAGAGAAATTCCATGGGGTCTCACGAATCCATCCTGCATGACCATTTTTGTTAAACAGAAACTTTGCACACTTAATTTTAAGTAAAAATGCATTTTCATTCCACGTTCAGCTTTTAGTGAGAACAGTCGTATTAGCAAAGCAGTGTTCGATTGTGGTATTGAAAGTGAAGCCTATTGTTTCCTCCGCTAAGTGATCGTTTAACAAAGATAAGTAGCTTTGTTTCATTCCTATTGAGAATTTGTAGCGTGTGTGTGTCAGTGACCACTAGTCTTTTGCGGCTATTGAGACGGACATAAAAGATCCTCCTGACTTGGCAAATCTAGAACATTCACCGAGAGACATAGCATACCCTGTTACAGCCAAGCCTCCTTATGTAGTATTCTTCCGACAAATCGAAAAACCATTAGACATCTCGACAATCTCCAATTACCATTATCGCATTTTCGCTCTGTACCTACAACAAACTAGTAAAATCACAATGAGGAAAATTCGCGTAGTCGTGTCAGATCGCAACGATGCCAACGACATATTAAAAAATCGCCTTTTCAAGCAATATAGAACGTACATCCCTAGCGAAGAAGTTGAGATAGACGGTGTTATCACCGATTTCACTTTGAGCGTCCAGTACCTATTAGAAAATGGCGTCGAAAGTTCATAAATCCTAATGCTCCGTCGGTGAATGTTCTGGAAGTTGGTCGTTCCTTGCAAAGAAGGTGAAGATGTATATGATATATGATCCAAACTACTCTTTTTGCATCACTTTCGATGGAACGGCCCTTCCAAATTTTCAAATAGGGGGAGATCCCCCAGTTTCGGACAGCACCCAATACCGGACAAAGTCGCAACATTGAGAAATCATGGCCCAATCAAGATGGTGTATTAGTAGAAAAGGAAGCTATTATGGAGACTAATGTTTACGTAGAATAACACATCCTTGAAATATGCATGCCTTTTTAAAAAAGTACAAAAGTTTGAAAATCTTTGAAAAAAATACGTATCTCCTTAGTTTTGAGCCTATTTAGTAATTATTTTGATTATGAAAAAATACTTTGGATCACGTAAGCATGTTCGAACATAATCCTAATTTGATAGTATGATTGTATTTAATAACATAATTGAACTTAATATGGACAAATTAAAATTGTGGTTAAGCACCTCCTGTCCCCCAGTTTCGGACAGCTTGATTTGTTATATGAAATCTTTGTAATTATTGCACCAGTGAATCAAAATACATTCATTTTTCATGGATTCCGTCGATCGTGGTATCAAACATGCAATAAAATTGGATTCACGACAAGCAACCCTCCGCTCCCAGCTACACAAAATAAACCTGCAGGTAGCCGGTGGATGTCCGTTGTTGAAAGCCTGATGTTCAGCATAATCTGGGAAAACATAATCGTCCATATGCCCCTCCTTGCCTTCATTGCTGCTAATGATGCCTAATGCTACTCCTAAACAAATAACCTTAATTCAGTGGAATGCCCAGAGTTTATCCTCCCAAAAATAGCAAACTTTAGATCTTTGATCAATTCAAATCAAGTTCAAATATTCGCAATATCAGAGACATGGTTGACAGAAGAGAAAGATTTTTATGTATCCCATTTCAACATACTGGATGCGCATGGGAAGAGCAATTAGATGATAGTAGAGCAAAGATCATTTACGATTTGACTGATGAATTTGATCTTGTAATTTTGAAAACTGGTAAAATAACAAGAACAGCGTGTCCCGCTCAACCTTGTAGTAGATTAGATTTGTCAATTTGTTCATCAGGAATAGTGTTAAGCTGCTCATGGAGAGTAATCGTTGATCCATCAGGAAGCGATCATCAATCAATTATCGTATCACTTCAATCTAACACTTCAGAATCAGCATCAACAATTAATTGCGATCCAGCCAAACACATAGACTGGAATAAGTACAGACGACAATTAGATTCGATCGTTTCAGAAATTAACCACTCCGAAGATCCACTAGAGACACATGCATTTTTGATCGATTCCATTAAACAAAGTGCAATTGCGAACCAACCAAAACCAACCCCTAACGGAGAAATTATCCGGAAGAATTCTACAATATGGTGGGATTGGGAATGTTGTAAAATGTTGACAAAACGGTCAGATGCATCCAAACTCTTAGATCATCGGGGAGTGTCGAAAGCTTTCTTAAATATAAAAAAGCCGAGGCGGAACCTAAAAGGTTATTCAACGTGGGTACTCGAAAAAACTCATTGAATCGTTTGATAAAGGCACCGTTCTTTGGTCCTTGTGGGTTATTGCCAAAATACTGCGAAACATTAACACACCTAGGGAAAATTTAAACAGCTACTCTGAAGAATGGATTGAACAGTTAAGCAGAAAAATTTGCCCTCAATGCGCCTGTTACAGCAACACCCCTCGTAGCAACCATCCCTGTTGTTTCCCAATGTGTTCAATTCGAACGATATACATGTATCGAACCAATCAGTGAGATAATTGATGTAAACAAGGTTCAGTTTAAAAACTGAAGGTGAATTTTAATATTTTTTTTTGTAAAAATGTACTAATTTAAATTTATAGATCTACAGAAGTGAAGATGTTCCAATGCTCTGTTGCGATTGAATTCAGGATACGGAAACTAAATTGTAAGTATGATGTTGTGAAACTGATAATTAGATCATAATGAAATGAACTGTTTTGTAGATTTAAGCTGAACATACTCCAACAAAACACGAGTTTTCTGCTGTAAGGAGTCCGAACCATTTCATCGCAGCAGCACCCCAAATTCGAAGCATGAGATTGAGAACTCTTCATTAGGAAATGAAAACTGTGATTAAACGAAGGATTTCAGTTTGGAAGAACTGGAATCAGCGTTGTGTCTGGCAGATAATAACGCTCCATGAATGGATGGTATTTTTTTGCTCTACTGAAGAACATGCCACTCAACGCGAAAAAGCTTTTATTAAATCTTTACAATGCCTTTTTCGAATCTAATGAGTGTCCTAGTACGTGGTATCATAGCATAGCATAGACTGCAAATTTAGTAGATCTAATATTATTGATCAATAACGGCGCCGGCCAAGTCCTTACAGTCAGCTGGGATGGGGAAGGAATGTTAGGGAGTAATGATTGTTGCTTCTCGAGACCGAGAATACCTTTGCATCTCTACAATCACCACGTGAAGGGTGTTTATTTGTGAGGGAGGAGAGTTTTGTATTTTTGTCTCGAGAAGTTTTTGGTAGAAGTGGTCTGCAGTGTCGAACCATTCAAAAGATTTTTTTTATTAATGTTAAAAAAATAAAAATATATGTATATATTTTAAATTATATGTAGATGGAGTAGTGACGAACCATACATAGTTTGTTTGAAAATTACATATGAATATTACTGTGCATTTTTGTCTCGAGATGAAAAGTTTTGGTAGAAGGTAGAAGTTTTTTTTAAATCCGTCAACATTCATAATGTCGAACAATTCAAAAGATATTTTAGTAATGTCAAAAAGAGAAAAATATATGTATCGTGATACCGACACTTGTAATGACGAACCATACAAAGTTTGCTTGAATATTACATAAAAGTAATGCTTTCTTGAAAATATGTGTTATCATAAGAATGAAACGATCTCACCAGTTGGCAATCCGTCCTCGACTGAAGACGAATATATTTTCGCACTCACACAGCGCGATCAGCAAAATTTCTCGGTGTCCCGAAACCGAACCGTTTTGCTAGGGGTTTTCGAAGCCCTGCCCAGCAAAACGCGCGAAACGAAAAGCAAACTCCCGGCGACCCAAAAACAAACCGTTTTGCTTGGGCTTTCCAAAACTTTGCGCGATAGAAAAAAATCATTCCGGCGCGCACACACCGAACTCGCTTGCTTGGGCTCTCGGAAAAACGCTACCCAGCAAATCGAAAACCGAGAAAAAAAAAATCATTCCGGTGACGCGCACACCGATAACACAGCGCAACAAAAATTACATTTTTGCGTGTCTCAAGGATCAAATTATGTGTCTCTAGTAGATTTGGGGCTGCTGAATCTGATGCCGTTCTTAGAAATTTTCCAGCACGTCACAATTTTTAGCTACAGGTCGCCGAAGTTGTATAAAACATTGATTTTATCGATGTTTACCTAAAATTTGAAGTTTATTTTATCAATTTTTTTTGTCATCTTATCCATCTAGCATGCAAAAGAGAACTTAAACTTTCATTTTAGATGTATTTTGATTGAAAATGCACGATTGAATTTAGATTAAACCGATTTTCTCAAAAGATTTTTTTTATTAATGTTGAAAAAATAAAAATATATGTATATATTTTAAATTATATGTAGATGGAGTAGTGACGAACCATCCATAGTTTGTTTGAAAATTACATATGAGTATTACTGTGCTTGCATGCAAGTTGGCTGAAATAGTCAATTTTTGCATTATCAACAACCCATATCTCAAAAACTAGACGTGCTATGATATTTCTGTAAACGGCAATGGATTCAGCAACCCTTTATTAAGTAAATAGAGGTATTTTGATGCTGGAGACAAAAACGTGTTCCGCAGTGTAATGCACGCTATGTCTAAACCAGCCGATTATGACTATTTGGGTTTATATTTTCATAATCGGAAGGTTTTAAAATATTCCTTCGGTAAATTTTTGATTTTTTCCACTTTTTAGTCATTTTTGCACCATGACCATGACCATGAAATTGAATGAAAGTCACGTTTTTAAACACATTTCAGCCCATACAAAATGTATGGACAAAATTTCACCGATAGAATATTTTGTAACCTTCCGATTATGAAATTATAGCGTTAGCGTTAGCGTTAGCGTTAGCGTTAGCGTAGTTACGGTATACTTCGTAGATTGGATACTAGCAATATTCATGTTTCTTTTTAATAATCTCATTCTGATTGCTTTCAGGAACAAGGCAGGGGAGTATACATTGTTCTTATCATAAACAAGAATACTAAAAGCATGAATATCGCTATTCCCGGCCACGCCCATCTTTACCGTAACTTGGAATAGGGGAAGGAAATGTTGATGTAGCACTTACTTAATGAGAGGCCACCGACTCAGCGACACCCTCATAAGTGCTACGGAGTTGGAGGTTGGGAGAGGTATATGGTCAGGATTCGCCTAGAAAGCTGGCGATAGACCGTGGGCATTTGTTGTTTAAGTGTTTTCAATTTAATCTTTTGAATGCCGGCAATCAAAAGAGAAACATTAGTTTATTTATTGTATAAATAGTATTTCGCGTAATGCTTGTCGATTGTGCAGTAATATTTTTTGCTCAATAGCCAGTAAAAAGCAAAACCGATCCCTCCAGGGTCATCGGATTATAAAACACAAACATTTAAAACCGTCCGTCAAACAAACAAAAAAAAATTGGGAGATGCCTGGCGCTACGGTATTTTCGGACAGTCGAAAAAATAAATAAAGCGCGTTCAAACTAAATACCGTTTTGATTCATATTACGGACACTTAAGGCCTCAGTGAAGAATAACCCAGCTTGGACCATACAAAATAAATCATTCGGTATGATTTTTTAGCGTTATCGAGCGTCGGAAGCCCTTAACTTTCGGATGGTGGGTAAAGAATACGCGTCCGCAAATTGAATAATTTTAAATAAATCAAAACGTGTGGCTTTTTCATGATTCTTATTTCGGACGCTCCCTCACTTTTGCCTCATATTCCGGACGCTTTGATTCGAATTACGGACAGCTCATGATAATCATTAATGGAACAATCAAATCATCAATTGAAATCGTTCAACCACTTAAGAAAAGTCTAAGGTAGTTGGGCATTATAAATTTGCAATGATATTTATGGAAAAAACCTAATAAAACGAGCCTCGAAAATGAGAACTTTTGGACGGCGAAAATTGAAACATTTCGTGTGAAATGTTTCCCATACAAACGAGAGTGTCCGGAATTTGAAGCTGTCCGTAATATGAATCAAAACGGTACCCGAGGATAACACAGTCTGTTTTTCTGCTCAGAATTCTACGAAAAGCAGAATCGATCCCTCCAAAGTCATCGAACGGTTAAAAAGCACCCACAACCGATTGTTAACTGCGAAACACCCGACCGGACAGAACGTGCAATCTGAACATAAATGTCAACCTCCGAAAAGTAAAACGTCCAAGAAACGACCAGAAGTTCCACGACGCGAAAAAAAAATACGGTCCGGAGGGATAAGGAAAAGTATCATACTGGAACAAACTCACCGGATTGATTCACTCAAATCATGTGTTGCCTGTAACTTCCGGATGCCTCGTTGAGCTTGGGGCGGCCAAAAATCAACTGTTTCACAGTACCGACGACACAAGTCAACCAAATCACTTTTTCAGTTTTCACTTTTTACTATTACATTTATGAACATTAAATTTTATTCTTATATTACTAGACATTAAAAACGGGTATAAATTTTATTTTTCACTTTGACGGCTGCAAAAATATTTTCGCGTCCGATTTGAAGCACGGCACGCTTCGATCGATCCCTTCCGATTATGAAATTATAGACCAAATACTGATATCTAGCGGGAAAAAATCCGAGGTACATTCGATTTGCATAATCTGCTGGTTTAGACATAGCGTGTAATGTGTGTCCTAGTACGTGGTACGAACTAAAAGTCCTTTCTATATTAAAACCAGGAAACTATTATCAGCCAATATCACTTTTAGTATGCGACAGAAAAGCCTTTGATCTTGGTTCGTATAGAACATTGGACAGATAAACAAAAAGTGTTATCTTCTACTCAGTACGATTTTAGACGTGCTCATGGTACGCGTGAGTGCTTGGGAAAGTTTTCTACTGCGGTTCAACTAGCATTTGCCAAAAAAAATCTGACCGCTGTGTTTTTGGATATTTCAGGAGCATTTGATTCTATACGAATTTACCTTCTATACCAAAAATTGGTTTCCATAGGGCTCCCAAGTCAAATGAGCGAATTTCTTTTCACGCTGTTGAAGTATAAATCTATACACTTCATAATAAACGGATGTGTTAGAGAAACCCGGATTGGATACATTGAAGTTCAAGGCTCATGCTTGTCCTCCGTCCTCTATAATATATACCGTTTTGATTCATATTACGGACACTTAGGGCTTCAGTGAAATACAACTAATGAAAACACATATAAATTGAAACTTTCTGTATGAAACCTTAGCGTAATTAGTCCTTGGAAATACTTAAGTTTCGAATGGTGGGTGAAGATTTGGACTCCAGATCTTGAATTCACTTTAATAAATAGAAATGTTCGGCCTTTTTGTGATTTTTATTCCGGACACAATAACACTTTTGCTTCATATTCCGGACACTTTGATTCGGATCCAGGACAGCTCTTGGAAAACACAATTAGAATCGTTAAATTATTAAATAAACGCACTAAGCCGTTAGAAAAACGTCAAAACAAGTTGAGCATTGTAAATTTTCATGGATTGCTTTATAAAATGTTTATTAATATCATCTTTCAAATTGGGAACTTTTTAACGGCCAATTTTGAAACATTTCAAGTGAAATGTTTCCCATACAAAGCAGACTGTCCGGAATTTGAAGCTGTCCGGGATTCGAATCAAAACGGTACGTGAATGATATCGATTCTTGTATCAGCTTTATCGAAAATGCTTATGGGATGGTTAAATTAGAGAAATTTCTAGAAAATGTCAGAAAAGGATAAACTTCTTGAAATCTGCAGTACGTGGTGGGGAGCCCACCCTTCCGATATGATCACGCTATACAAGACAACCATACTGTCTGTAATGGAGTATGGTAGCATCACGTTCTGCCGCGCTTCCAAAACACAAATTCTTAAATTAGAACGCATTCAATATCGAGCTATAAGGATCTGCTTGGGAAGTATGATGTCAACCAATACTTCATCTTTGGTAATCATGGCTGGAATAAAACCTCTGAAGCTAAAATAAGAGGAATTAAATATACGATTTGTGCTGAAAAGCATATCCTCAGATAACACTGCGGAACACGGTTTTGTCTCAAGCACAAAAATACCGCTATTTACTTAATTAAGGATTGTTGAATTCATTGCCATTTTCAGAAATATCATAGCACGTCTAGTTTTCGAGATATTAGCTGTTTAAAATGCTAAATTTTACTATTTCATCCAACATGCATGCAAGTTTGCCAGCTTGTATGGCAATTTATTTGCCTAATTTGCATCAGAACTCAAACTTTATGTGTATAACAATACTTATAAACAAAAATTGACACTTATATTGAGCTGTGGATTTTTTTCATAATTTCACCCATAATTTGTCCATCTTTACCATCTTTAATGAGTTAATTAATATTATAAACAAAGTTCATAATACTTCCGATGCTCAAAAGTAATTTTTTGTTGGTTTAGAAAAGTATTGTATTTTGCCATACAAGAGAAACGAAGAATTTTGTATGGAGATTGCAAGCATGTTGAAAAAATCGATTTAATCTAAATTTAACCGTGCAATTTCAACCAAATTATATCCGAAATTAAAGTTAAAGGCCTATTTTGCATACTTGATGGATTAGATCCCACAAAATTATGATGAATCATTGTTTCATTTCTATGTAAACATCAATAAAACCAGTGTTTTATGCAACTTTGGCGACCTGTAGCTATACATTTTGACGTGCTGAAACATTTCTGAGAACGAAATCAGATTCAGCAGCCCCAAATTTACTAGAGACTCATTATTTGATTCTTAAGAACATCTTAAGACATGCAAAAAAGTCATTTTTGTTACGCTGTGTAATCAATTTGAAAAAGACCTTTGAAAACACTGAAATTTTGATAAACCTTTTAAGTTGAATAAAAAGCAAAATAGCCATCATCGCTTTACAAATTTTCAGTTTTTTTTTTTCGCGTAAAATCGAAACAATGCATATGAAAATATACCTATCATTGCATTGAATTTGCTACCTTTAATGCGGTGATAGATTTTCAAGTGGATTACTTCAAATTTGGCAAAAAAAATATTTTTCTCAATTTATGAGGATCGCTTATGATAGAATGATGGATTCTTAAACCTTCCCTGCCCTCTATGGTACCTTGACCCATCGCTTGTCATTGAAGGGCTTCAATGAACCTATGCACGGGTTCACAATTTGACGTTTTAGCGGTGCCGTGTTATTTATGTGACCATGGAAACTAGTGAATTCGGCACCGCTTAAACGTCAAATTAGTGAAATCGAGCATTGATCCATGGTGATAATTAAAATTCATTTGAAGATCCCGTTAGCGATATTACCAGAGTAACAAATCTATCCAATTGTTGAGTATTTTAATAATAGATGAGTGCCACAGCACGATCACGTTGTTTCCATGTAAACAAAATTCATTAACGAGCACCGCACACTTCGATCATAGATTTTTTGCGTAAACAAGCTGGTTGTTTACACAAGCGCCATCGCGCCAATATTTCTTTCCGGACTGTTCCTCATATGCATTGGCATTCTGTTTTAACCGATCCCAAAAAAAATGAGGTTCTAAACGCACAGTTCACCGTCAACACATTTATGCGATCGTCAATCCCGACAATCGAGAGCAGAAAAATGATTTACACATTTCTCCTGACATTTACCCGCACACGAACACGGTGATAGGCGCGGGATAGGAAGCCGCTATTGATTTGCCCGCACTAATTTCCTCCCATTCGCGCTCACAACCGGATACTCAGCTTAATGAGCGCTCGGCAATGAAATTTTTAGCACCACATTCGTGAAAACACTTCATCGTCAAAACATTCCAACCCGCGGTTCCTCTTCCAGAGCGTCAGGCAGGCAGGGCAACAACAAACCGACAGTCTATTAATTATAACAATTTTGCGCTCCCGGTCGAATAATTTAACGACGGCTGCTTCGTGGCGCTTGTTCGGGCGCACCTTTAAGCTTCCCAAAAATCGATCAATCCGTTAGCAGAAACTGCAATTTTTTTCAGCTCAGCAAATTTTTATCTGGTATGAACACTAGATACTTAACTTTATCTGACCAATTTATTGGAACCCCTCTCATCGTGACAACATATTTACTTAAAGGTTTTTGGTTTATGTCGGAATATTATTAGTTGAGTTTAGGAAGCATTAGGAGAAATCATCCTTTTTTGCAAGTATAAAGAAATAATATCAAACCGTACGTTATATTGAAAAAAACCTTATGTACCATACAGCGAATCATTCGCTTAGAATATGTTATGTTAGTTTTGTAAAATATTTTTATCCGGATGCATTGTGTTTTTCATGATAACGTATCATCGAAGTCATTATCCTCGTAGCAAGCCATGGGTCAAAAACTTCCTGGTTATGGCCCAGCCTGCTCCGACCGCTCCAAGTTTGAAAGTAAACTTTCACCACCATCATTTTAATCTCACAAGATAACCATGCAAGCAAAACATTCAACCTTTTGTGTTAAGTTGCAAGCTTCATCATCGGAGATGACCCTACTTTCCGTCATTGAAGGGATGATGATGGAAATTTGAGATTTTTTTCTCCTCTCGAGAGGCATTTACTAATCAAAGCCCTGCCAACCATTATTGTCTAGTGATTTTTTACTTGCGCTTTGATCCGAACGAATCCGCCCCCAAAATCCCATCAATCAATTGTTGGGCATTATCAACCAATACCTATCACGAATCAACAGAGACCTATAACGGCAATCGATCACCCGCAGATGGCGTCTTGCCATTAACTTCAGTAGATTTTTCTTCGGATTAGATGGCGATTTTGGGGGACCATGTTGCATGTTAAACAAGAGTAATGATTTAAAATAAATCTCGATTCACCGTTAACCAACGATATACTGAAATTAGGCTTTATTTTCCAAACAATCTTTTAATAAAATGCGCAATCAGATGGTTAACAAAAGTTTTATTACCGTAGTTTTATTTAAGCAAGCCAAGAATTCCATTTCTTGAGTGTGCTGTGTTAAGGCTGGTTTGCTACTGACAAGAAAAGGAATCGCCTATATCGATGCGTGGAAAATTTCTTCCAAAAAATGGTCAAGAAAATCACATTTTTCTGATCGCAGTACGCAGTTGAGAAGAAATGTCACTTCAAAGGGAGCTCTCTGTAGGAAATTTCTTGACCCATTCAGTCAAGGAATTTCTTTACTTTTCTTGAACGAAACAGCATACTTAGCTTTACTAAGCACACTCAAGAAATGGAATTCTTGGCTTGCTTTGATCGCTTTTCCCTACTATAATCATCTAGTGAAACTATTCTCGTAATGATTTATTGGGTAAAGGATCTCGGTTATCCGGAACACGAAAAAGGCACGGAGTACAACTGACTTAGGAATAATTTATTTAAACGAATTTAAAAGTGACCGTTCGCGTCACGTGGTTGGTACAGACTGAATTCAAAAATTTTCACTCGACGAGGTGGAGAGGCGATCGATTTAAAAAGTCGTCGCCTACTTCGTTTTCATTGGGTATATGGGAAAAAGGCAGCTATACAGCAAGACCAAGCTGAGGGTCGTGGCAAAGACAAATTAAAGACCCCCATGTCCCTTGCAGTTGCCCAAAATTTTATAGCTCAAAAGGTAATCTAGAATGCCGTTCAAAGTGTACTGTGATCTGTCAAACTTGGGTACCTTTTGCACTACCGAGGGACCAAATGCAGTACTAGAAGTGGTACCCAATCTGAGCCCGAGTGGGACGGACCTGGTCGTTGGCTCGAATCTCACCGGTTTTAGCTGTAGTCCAAATGCCTTGAAAATAGTAAAACACTCGATGCTAAGGGCAACCCAAAACTGCTGTAGAAAAATGTTCTATTTTCCGCATTTGCAGCCTTCAATGACACTACTGATTTGGAAAATGCAAGTACCCAACATAGGCTACTAGATGAGATTCAAGATTTTAAACTAATGTAGTGAGAGACCCACGTGATTTTCGCGAAATTCAAGCCTACTACTATTACCATTCTCAGCCCTGATGGTTTCAATGGATGACTCATACATGCTCAAACCTACAGTAGGGGACGTTTTAGATTCTATTGCATTCGATTTTATTACATTTTTTTTTCAATCGAAGCACATTATGACTGGGATTTCCAGTTATGGTGTCACTGCCATCAGATGCAACCGCAATCCTACTGCGAACATTTCTAGATTAACGACCGGGAAACGATTGCTCTACGCATCACCATAAATCCAAAGTTATAATTGAGATCAATAAAATGTGAACGTGGTTGCACATTCTCCCCACGGTGGTTGTCTGTTTTCAAGTATAATAATGCATATGCATCGACAAACGCATTCAGATTGAATGAACCGAATGGAATAAATTGGAATGACGTGCTGACTTGCATCTTGGAAAAGCGTTTTTAATTTCATTCGAAATATCAACGATAAACTTGTAAGTATTATGTCTGCTGTTTTCAGCTTGACCCTTGAAATCAATCACTACCGATTGTCATTAATTGTGAACTAAGGATAATAATTTCAGCTTCTTATTTCAAATTAACCATCATATCCTATTTAACAAAGTAACCATAATTTTCACTCAGGATCAGAAACCAACGAAAAATTGCTAACATATTTGCAATTCATGGCCTC
Source organism: Aedes aegypti (assembly GCF_002204515.2). NCBI lineage: Eukaryota > Metazoa > Arthropoda > Insecta > Diptera > Culicidae > Aedes > Aedes aegypti. Next base: position 445,747,088 of record NC_035108.1, read on the forward strand.
CTATGACGGCACTGCAAAATTGCTTCATGCTGCATCTCTCAAATCCAGCCACTCATACCTACAGCATCAGTCAAACCACAATCTTTCGGAAGAGCACTTCCACTCTATCAAATTCTATACATTCCGATGACGAAAAATCATTGCCAAACTGCACCATCACTGGTGCACAGTCTGCAAAGGATGGACGATTCACTTGTTTTACTTCATTTAGTATTCATAAAAACGTTTCTTTATGCACAGTACGCTACTCTTGTTTTACATTTTGCCAGAAATGTTAATTGCGGTTTTGCGGATTTGTATTTCATCATTTCTACAGTCAGAATTGTGCAACAAAGAGGCTAGTAAAGAATCGTTCTTCTGTTAAATAAATCTTATACATACATTTTCTTGTGCAGGTGCAATTTGGTTTTTAAATTGACTTGTACTACTGCCAGAGTTGTGGCTACTCGAGTAAAATCTATTCATTATTTGCATTATTCATGTTTCGTATTTAAGCAGTTGTTACTGATGAGTATCGCGTGGATTCAATTAATAAACCATTCGATTCAATCAACCATTCGTTTCAATTGACCCGACTTAAGTTGGGCTTGACTTGGACTTGACTGTGACTTGACTGCGACTTGACTTGGACTTGACTTGGACTTGACTTGGACTTGACTTGGACTTGACTTGGACTTGACTTGGACTTGACTTGGACTTGACTTGGACTTGACTTGGACTTGACTTGGACTTGACTTGGACTTGACTTGGACTTGACTTGGACTTGACTTGGACTTGACTTGGACTTGACTTGGACTTGACTTGGACTTGACTTGGACTTGACTTGGACTTGACTTGGACTTGACTTGGACTTGACTTGGACTTGACTTGGACTTGACTTGGACTTGACTTGGACTTGACTTGGACTTGACTTGGACTTGACTTGGACTTGACTTGGACTTGACTTGGACTTGACTTGGACTTGACTTGGACTTGACTTGGACTTGACTTGGACTTGACTTGGACTTGACTTGGACTTGACTTGGACTTGACTTGGACTTGACTTGGACTTGACTTGGACTTGACTTGGACTTGACTTGGACTTGACTTGGACTTGACTTGGGACTTGACTTGGACTTGACTTGGACTTGACTTGGACTTGACTTGGACTTGACTTGGACTTGACTTGGACTTGACTGGACTTGACTTGGACTTGACTTGGACTTGACTTGGACTTGACTTGGACTTGACTTGGACTTGACTTGGACTTGACTTGGACTTGATTGGACTTGACTTGGACTTGACTTGGACTTGACTTGGACTTGACTTGGACTTGACTTGGACTTGACTTGGACTTGACTTGGACTTGGACTTGGACTTGACTTGGACTTGACTTGGACTTGACTTGACTTGGACTTGACTTGGACTTGACTTGGACTTGACTTGGACTTGACTTGGACTTGACTTGGACTTGACTTGGACTTGACTTGGACTTGACTTGGACTTGACTTGGACTTGACTTGGACTTGACTTGGACTTGACTTGGACTTGACTTGGACTTGACTTGGACTTGACTTGGACTTGACTTGGACTTGACTTGGACTTGACTTGGACTTGACTTGGACTTGACTTGGACTTGACTTGGACTTGACTTGGACTTGACTTGGACTTGACTTGGACTTGACTTGGACTTGACTTGGACTTGACTTGGACTTGACTTGGACTTGACTTGACTTGGACTTGACTTGGACTTGACTTGGACTTGACTTGGACTTGACTTGGACTTGACTTGGACTTGACTTGGACTTGACTTGGACTTGACTTGGACTTGACTTGGACTTGACTTGGACTTGACTTGGACTTGACTTGGACTTGACTTGGACTTGACTTGGACTTGACTTGGACTTGACTTGGACTTGACTTGGGACTTGACTTGGACTTGACTTGGACTTGACTTGGACTTGACTTGGACTTGACTTGGACTTGACTTGGACTTTGACTTGGACTTGACTTGGACTTGACTTGGACTTGACTTGGACTTGACTTGGACTTGACTTGGACTGATTGGACTTGTTGGACTTGACTTGGACTTGACTTGGACTTGACTTGGACTTGACTTGGACTTGACTTGGACTTGACTTGGACTTGACTTGGACTTGACTTGGACTTGACTTGGACTTGACTGGACTTGACTTGGACTTGACTTGGACTTGACTTGGACTTGACTTGGACTTGACTTGGACTTGACTTGGACTTGACTTGGACTTGACTTGGACTTGACTTGGACTACTTGGACTTGACTTGGGACTTGAACTTGGACTTGACTTGGACTTGACTTGGACTTGACTTGGACTTGACTTGGACTTGGACTGGACTGACTTGGACTTGACTTGGACTTGACTTGGACTTGACTTGGACTTGACTTGGACTTGACTTGGACTTGACTTGGACTTGACTTGGACTTGACTTGGACTTGACTTGGACTTGACTTGGACTTGACTTGGACTTGACTTGGACTTGACTTGGACTTGACTTGGACTTGACTTGGACTTGACTTGGACTTGACTTGGACTTGACTTGGACTTGACTTGGACTTGACTTGGACTTGACTTGGACTTGACTTGGACTTGACTTGGACTTGACTTGGACTTGACTTGGACTTGACTTGGACTTGACTTGGACTTGACTTGTTGGACTTGACTTGGACTTGACTTGGACTTGACTTGGACTTGACTTGGACTTGACTTGGACTTGACTTGGACTTGACTTGGACTTGACTTGGACTTGACTTGGACTTGACTTGGACTTGACTTGGACTTGACTTGGACTTGACTTGGACTTGACTTGGACTTGACTTGGACTTGACTTGGACTTGACTTGACTTGGACTTGACTTGGACTTGACTTGGACTTGACTTGGACTTGACTTGGACTTGACTTGGACTTGACTTGGACTTGACTTGGACTTGACTTGGACTTGACTTGGACTTGACTTGGACTTGACTTGGACTTGACTTGGACTTGACTTGGACTTGACTTGGACTTGACTTGGACTTGACTTGGACTTGACTTGGACTTGACTTGGACTTGACTTGGACTTGACTTGGACTTGACTTGGACTTGACTTGGACTTGACTTGGACTTGACTTGGACTTGACTTGGACTTGACTTGGACTTGACTTGGACTTGACTTGGACTTGACTTGGACTTGACTTGGACTTGACTTGGACTTGACTTGGACTTGACTTGGACTTGACTTGGACTTGACTTGGACTTGACTTGGACTTGACTTGGACTTGACTTGGACTTGACTTGGACTTGACTTGGACTTGACTTGGACTTGACTTGGACTTGACTTGGACTTGACTTGGACTTGACTTGGACTTGACTTGGACTTGACTTGGACTTGACTTGGACGTTGACTTGGTTACTTGACTTGGACTTGACTTGGACTTGACTTGGACTTGACTTGGACTGACTTGGACTTGACTTGGACTTGACTTGGACTTGACTTGCGACTTGACTTGGGACTTGACTTGGACTTGACTTGGACTTGACTTGGACTTGACTTGGACTTAGACTTGGACTTGACTTGGACTTGACTTGACTGCTGACTTGACTTGGACCTTTGACTGGACTTGACTTGGGACTTGACTTGGACTTGACTTGGACTTGACCATTGGACTTGACTGGACTTGACTTGACTTGGACTTGGACTTTGGACTTGGACTTGGACTTGACTTGGACTTGACTTGGACTTGACTTGGACTTGACTTGGACTTGACTTGGAACTGACTTGGACTTGACTTGGACTTGGACTTGGACTTGACTTGGGACTTGACTTGGGACTTGACTTGGACTTGACTTGGACTTGACTTGGACTTGACTTGGGACTTGACTTGGACTTGACTTGGACTTGACTTGGACTTGACTTGGACTTGACTTGGACTTGACTTGGACTTGACTTGGACTTGACTTGGACTGACTTGGACTTGACTTGGACTTGACTTGGACTTGACTTGGACTTGACTGGACTTGACTTGGACTTGACTTGGACTTGACTTGGACTTGACTTGGACTTGACTTGGACTTGACTTGGACTTGACTTGGACTTGGACTTGGACTTGGACTTGACTTGGACTTGACTTGGACTTGACTTGGACTTGACTTGGCTTTGGCTTTGGCTTTGGCTTTGGGCTTTGGCTTTGGCTTTGGCTTTGGCTTTGGCTTTGGCTTTGGCTTTGGCTTTGGCTTTGGCTTTGGCTTTGGCTTTGGCTTTGGCTTTGGCTTTGGCTTTGCTTTGGCTTTGGCTTTGGCTTTGGCTTTGGCTTTGGCTTTGGCTTTGGCTTTGGCTTTGGCTTTGGCTTTGGCTTTGGCTTTGCTTTGGCTTTGGCTTTGGCTTTGGCTTTGGCTTTGGCTTTGGCTTTGGCTTTGGCTTTGGCTTTGGCTTTGGCTTTGGCTTTGGCTTTGGCTTTGGCTTTGGCTTTGGCTTTGGCTTTGGCTTTGGCTTTGGCTTTGGCTTTGGCTTTGGCTTTGGCTTTGGCTTTGGCTTTGGCTTTGGCTTTGGCTTTGGCTTTGGCTTTGGCTTTGGCTTTGGCTTTGGCTTTGGCTTTGGCTTTGCTTTAGACTTTGCTTTAGAGTTTGCTTTAGAGTTTGCTTTAGACTTTGCTTTAGAGTTTGCATTAGACTTTGCTTTAGAGTTTGCTTTACAGTTTGCTTTAGAGTTAGGTTTAGAGTTTGCTTTACAGTTTTATTAGAGTTTGCTTTACAGTTTGCTTTAGAGTTTGTTCTAGATTTTGCTTTAGAATTTGCTTTTGAGATTGCTTTGAAGTTTGTTTTAGATTTTAAACTAGAGTTTGCTGTCGAGTTTGCTTTAGAGTTTGCTTTTGAGATTGCTCTAGAGTTTGCTTTAGAGTTTGTTTTAGATTTTGCTTTAAAGTTTGCTTTAGAGTTAGCTTTAGAGTTTGCTTTAGATTTTGCTTTAGAGATTGCTTTAGAGTTTGCTTTAGAGTTTGCTTTTGAGATTGCTTTAGAGTTTGCTTTAAAGTTTGCTCTAGAGTTTGTTTTAGATTTTGCTCTAGAGTTCGCTTTTGAGATCGCTTTAGAGTTTGCTTTAGAGTTTGCTTTAAAGTTTGCTCTAGAGTTTGTTTTAGATTTTGCTTTAGAATTTGCTTTTAAGATTGCTTTAGAGTTTGCTTTACAGTTTGCTTTAAAGTTTGCTCTAGAGTTTGTTTTAGATTTTGCTTTAGAATTTGCTTTTGAGATTGCTTTAGAGTTTGCTTCACAGTTTGTTTTAGGTTTTGTTTTCTAGTTTGCTCTAGAGTTTTCTTTAAAGATTGCATTAGAGATTGCTTTAGAGATTGCTTTAGAGATTGCTCTAGAGATTGCTTTAGAGTTTGCTTTAGAGTTTGCTTCAGAGTTTGCTGTCGAGTTTGCTTTAGAGTTTGCTTTTGAGATTGCTTTAGAGTTTGCTTTAGAGTTTGCTCGAGAGTTTGCTCTAGAGTTTGTTTTAGATTTTGCTTTAGAATTTGCTTTTGAGATTGCTTTAGAGTTTGCTTTAGAGTTTGCTTCAAAGTTTGCTTTAGAGTTGGCTTAAGAGTTTGCTTTAGAGTTTATTTTAGATTTTGCTTTACAGTTTGCTTTACAGTTTGCTTTAGAGTTAGGTTTAGAGTTTGCTTTACAGTTCCATTAGAGTTTGCTTTAGAGTTTGCTTTAAAGTATGCTTTAGAGTTTGCTTCAGAGTTTGCTTTAGAGTTTGTTTTAGATTTTGCTCTAGAGTTTGCTTTACAGTTTCATTAGAGTTTGCTTTAGAGTTTGCCTTAAAGTTTGCTCAAGAGTTTGTTTTAGATATTGCTTTCGAGATTGCTTTAGAGTTTACTCTTCAGTTTGCTGTCGAGTTTGCTTTAGAGTTTGCTTAAGAGATTGCTTTAGAGTTTGCTCTAGAGTTTGCTTTACAGTTTATTTTGAAGTTTGGTTTAGAGTTTGTTTTAGATTTTGCTTTAGAGTTTGCTTTAGAGTTTGCTTTACAGTTTGCTTTACAGTTTGCTTTACAGTTTGCTTTAGAGTTAGGTTTAAAGTTTGCTTTACAGTTCCATTAGAGATTGCTTTAGAGTTTGCTTTAGAGTTTGCTTTAGAGTTTGCTTTAGAGTTTGCTTTAGAGTTTGCTTTACAGTTTGCTTTACAGTTTGCTTTACAGTTTGCTTTAGAGTTAGGTTTAAAGTTTGCTTTACAGTTCCATTAGAGTTTGCTTTAGAGTTTGTTCTAGATTTTGCTTTAGAGTTTGCTTTTGAGATTGCTTTAGAGTTTGCTTTAGAGTTTGCTCTAGAGTTTGCTGTCGAGTTTGCTTTAGAGTTTGCTTTTGAGATTGCTTTAGAGTTTGCTTTACAGTTTGCTTTACAGTTTGCTTTAGAGTTAGGTTTAAAGTTTGCTTTACAGTTCCATTAGAGATTGCTTTAGAGTTTGCTTTAGAGTTTGCTTTAGAGTTTGCTTTAGAGTTTGCTTTACAGTTTGCTTTACAGTTTGCTTTACAGTTTGCTTTAGAGTTAGGTTTAAAGTTTGCTTTACAGTTCCATTAGAGTTTGCTTTAGAGTTTGCTTTAGAGTTTGTTTTAGAGTTAGGTTTAAAGTTTGCTTTTGAGATTGCTTTAGAGTTAGGTTTAAAGTTTGCTTTACAGTTCCATTAGAGTTTGCTCTAGAGTTTTCTTTAAAGATTGCATTGAAGATTGCTTTAGAGATTGCTTTAGAGATTGCTCTAGAGATTGCTTTAGAGTTTGCTTTAGAGTTTGCTTCAGAGTTTGCTGTCGAGTTTGCTTTAGAGTTTGCTTTTGAGATTGCTTTAGAGTTTGCTTTAGAGTTTGCTCGAGAGTTTGCTCTAGAGTTTGTTTTAGATTTTGCTTTAGAATTTGCTTTTGAGATTGCTTTAGAGTTTGCTTTAGAGTTTGCTTTAGAGTTTGCTTCAAAGTTTGCTTTAGAGTTGGCTTTAGAGTTTGCTTTAGAGTTTGTTTTAGATTTTGCTTTACAGTTTGCTTTACAGTTTGCTTTAGAGTTAGGTTTAGAGTTTGCTTTACAGTTCCATTAGAGTTTGCTTTAGAGTTTGCTTTAAAGTATGCTTTAGAGTTTGCTTCAGAGTTTGCTTTAGAGTTTGTTTTAAGTTTTTACTCTAGAGTTTGCTTTACAGTTTCATTAGAGTTTGCTTTAGAGTTTGCCTTAAAGTTTGCTCAAGAGTTTGTTTTAGATATTACTTTCGAGTTTGCTTTAGAGTTTACTCTTCAGTTTGCTGTCGAGTTTGCTTTAGAGTTTGCTTAAGAGATTGCTTTAGAGTTTGCTCTAGAGTTTGCTTTACAGTTTATTTTGAAGTTTGGTTTAGAGTTTGTTTTAGATTTTGCTTTAGAGTTTGCTTTAGAGTTTGCTTTACAGTTTGCTTTAGAGTTAAGTTTAGAGTTTGCTTTACAGTTCCATTAGAGTTTGCTTTAGAGTTTGCTTCACAGTTTGTTTTAGATTTTGCTCTAGAGTTTGCTTTACAGTTTCATTAGAGTTTGCTTTAGAGTTTGCCTTAAAGTTTGCTCAAGAGTTTGTTTTAGATATTGCTTTCGAGTTTGCTTTAGAGTTTGCTTTACAGTTTGCTTTACAGTTTGCTTTAGAGTTAGGTTTAAAGTTTACTTTACAGTTCCATTAGAGTTTGCTTTAGAGTTTGCTTTAGAGTTTGTTCTAGATTTTGCTTTAGAGTTTGCTTTTGAGATTGCTTTAGAGTTTGTTTTAGATTTTGCTCTAGAGTTTGCTGTCGAGTTTGCTTTAGAGTTTGCTTTTGAGATTGCTTTAGAGTTTGCTTTACAGTTTGCTTTACAGTTTGCTTTACAGTTTGCTTTAGAGTTAGGTTTAAAGTTTGCTTTACAGTTCCATTAGAGTTTGCTTTAGAGTTTGCTTTAGAGTTTGTTCTAGATTTTGCTTTAGAGTTTACTTTTGAGATTGCTTTAGAGTTTGCTTTAGAGTTTGCTTTAGAGTTTGCTGTCGAGTTTGCTTTAGAGTTTGCTTTTGAGATTGCTTTAGAGTTTGCTTTAGAGTTTGCTCGAGAGTTTGCTCTAGAGTTTGTTTTAGATTTTGCTTTAGAATTTGCTTTTGAGATTGCTTTAGAGTTTGCTTTAGAGTTTGCTTAAGAGATTGCTTTAGTGTTTGGTCTAGAGTTTGCTTTACAGTTTGCTTTAAAGTTTGCTTTAGAGTTGGTTTTAGATTTCGCTTTAGAGTTTGCTTTACAGTTTGCTTTAAAGTTTGGTCTAGAGTTTGCTTTACAGTTCCATTAGAGTTTGCTTTAGAGTTTGCTTTAGAGTTTGCTTTAGAGTTTGCTTTACAGTTTGCTATACAGTTTGCTTTACAGTTTGCTTTAGAGTTAGGTTTAAAGTTTGCTTTACAGTTCCATTAGAGATTGCTGTCGAGTTTGCTTTAGAGTTTGCTTTAGAGTTTGCTTTAGAGTTTGCTTTAGAGTTTGCTTTACAGTTTGCTTTACAGTTTGCTTTAGAGTTAGGTTTAAAGTTTGCTTTACAGTTCCATTAGAGTTTGCTTTAGAGTTTGTTCTAGATTTTGCTTTAGAGTTTGCTTTTGAGATTGCTTTAGAGTTTGCTTTAGAGTTTGCTTTAGAGTTTGCTGTCGAGTTTGCTTTAGAGTTTGCTTTTGAGATTGCTTTAGAGTTTGCTTTAGAGTTTGCTCGAGAGTTTGCTCTAGAGTTTGTTTTAGATTTTGCTTTAGAATTTGCTTTTGAGATTGCTTTAGAGTTTGCTTTAGAGTTTGCTTAAGAGATTGCTTTAGTGTTTGGTCTAGAGTTTGCTTTACAGTTTGCTTTAAAGTTTGCTTTAGAGTTGGTTTTAGATTTCGCTTTAGAGTTTGCTTTACAGTTTGCTTTAAAGTTTGGTCTAGAGTTTGCTTTACAGTTCCATTAGAGTTTGCTTTAGAGTTTGCTTTAGAGTTTGCTTTAGAGTTTGCTTTACAGTTTGCTATACAGTTTGCTTTACAGTTTGCTTTAGAGTTAGGTTTAAAGTTTGCTTTACAGTTCCATTAGAGTTTGCTTTAGAGTTTGCTTTAGAGTTTGTTCTAGATTTTGCTTTAGAGTTTGCTTTTGAGATTGCTTTAGAGTTTGCTTTAGAGTTTGCTTTAGAGTTTGCTGTCGAGTTTGCTTTAGAGTTTGCTTTTGAGATTGCTTTAGAGTTTGCTTTACAGTTTGCTTTACAGTTTGCTTTAGAGTTAGGTTTAAAGTTTGCTTTACAGTTCCATTAGAGTTTGCTTTAGAGTTTGCTTAAGAGATTGCTTTAGTGTTTGGTCTAGAGTTTGCTTTACAGTTTGCTTTAAAGTTTGCTTTAGAGTTGGTTTTAGATTTCGCTTTAGAGTTTGCTTTACAGTTTGCTTTAAAGTTTGGTCTAGAGTTTGCTTTACAGTTCCATTAGAGTTTGCTTTAGAGTTTGCTTTAGAGTTTGCTTTAGAGTTTGCTTTAGAGTTTGCTTTAGAGTTTGCTTTACAGTTTGCTATACAGTTTGCTTTACAGTTTGCTTTAGAGTTAGGTTTAAAGTTTGCTTTACAGTTCCATTAGAGTTTGCTTTAGAGTTTGCTTTAGAGTTTGTTCTAGATTTTGCTTTAGAGTTTGCTTTTGAGATTGCTTTAGAGTTTGCTTTAGAGTTTGCTTTAGAGTTTGCTGTCGAGTTTGCTTTAGAGTTTGCTTTTGAGATTGCTTTAGAGTTTGCTTTACAGTTTGCTTTACAGTTTGCTTTAGAGTTAGGTTTAAAGTTTGCTTTACAGTTCCATTAGAGATTGCTTTAGAGTTTGCTTTAGAGTTTGCTCTAGAGTTTGCTGTCGAGTTTGCTTTAGAGTTTGCTTTTGAGATTGCTTTAGAGTTTGCTTTACAGTTTGCTTTACAGTTTGCTTTAGAGTTAGGTTTAAAGTTTGCTTTACAGTTCCATTAGAGATTGCTTTAGAGTTTGCTTTAGAGTTTGCTTTAGAGTTTGCTTTACAGTTTGCTTTACAGTTTGCTTTACAGTTTGCTTTAGAGTTAGGTTTAAAGTTTGCTTTACAGTTCCATTAGAGTTTGCTTTAGAGTTTGCTTTAGAATTTGTTTTAGATTTTGCTTTACAATTTGCTTTTGAGATTGCTTTAGAGTTTGCTTCACAGTTTGTTTTAGGTTTTGTTTTCTAGTTTGCTCTAGAGTTTTCTTTAAAGATTGCATTGAAGATTGCTTTAGAGATTGCTTTAGAGATTGCTCTAGAGATTGCTTTAGAGTTTGCTTTAGAGTTTGCTTCAGAGTTTGCTTTAGAGTTTGTTTTAGATTTTGCTCTAGAGTTTGCTTTACAGTTTCATTAGAGTTTGCTTTAGAGTTTGCTTTAGAGTTTGCTTTTGAGATTGCTTTAGAGTTTGCTTTAGAGTTTGCTCGAGAGTTTGCTCTAGAGTTTGTTTTAGATTTTGCTTTAGAATTTGCTTTTGAGATTGCTTTAGAGTTTGCTTTAGAGTTTGCTTTAAAGTATGCTTTAGAGTTTGCTTCAGAGTTTGCTTTAGAGTTTGTTTTAGATTTTGCTCTAGAGTTTGCTTTACAGTTTCATTAGAGTTTGCTTTAGAGTTTGCCTTAAAGTTTGCTCAAGAGTTTGTTTTAGATATTACTTTCGAGTTTGCTTTAGAGTTTACTCTTCAGTTTGCTGTCGAGTTTGCTTTAGAGTTTGCTTAAGAGATTGCTTTAGAGTTTGCTCTAGAGTTTGCTTTACAGTTTATTTTGAAGTTTGGTTTAGAGTTTGTTTTAGATTTTGCTTTAGAGTTTGCTTTAGAGTTTGCTTTACAGTTTGCTTTAGAGTTAAGTTTAGAGTTTGCTTTACAGTTCCATTAGAGTTTGCTTTAGAGTTTGCTTCACAGTTTGTTTTAGATTTTGCTCTAGAGTTTGCTTTACAGTTTCATTAGAGTTTGCTTTAGAGTTTGCCTTAAAGTTTGCTCAAGAGTTTGTTTTAGATATTGCTTTCGAGTTTGCTTTAGAGTTTGCTTTAGAGTTTGCTTTACAGTTTGCTTTACAGTTTGCTTTAGAGTTAGGTTTAAAGTTTACTTTACAGTTCCATTAGAGTTTGCTTTAGAGTTTGCTTTAGAGTTTGTTCTAGATTTTGCTTTAGAGTTTGCTTTTGAGATTGCTTTAGAGTTTGTTTTAGATTTTGCTCTAGAGTTTGCTGTCGAGTTTGCTTTAGAGTATGCTTTTGAGTTTGCTTTAGAGTTTGCTTTACAGTTTGCTTTACAGTTTGCTTTAGAGTTAGGTTTAAAGTTTGCTTTACAGTTCCATTAGAGATTGCTTTAGAGTTTGCTTTAGAGTTTGCTTTAGAGTTTGCTTTACAGTTTGCTTTACAGTTTGCTTTAGAGTTAGGTTTAAAGTTTGCTTTACAGTTCCATTAGAGTTTGCTTTAGAGTTTGCTTTAGAGTTTGCTGTCGAGTTTGCTTTAGAGTTTGCTTTTGAGATTGCTTTAGAGTTTGCTTTAGAGTTTGCTCGAGAGTTTGCTCTAGAGTTTGTTTTAGATTTTGCTTTAGAATTTGCTTTTGAGATTGCTTTAGAGTTTGCTTTAGAGTTTGCTTAAGAGATTGCTTTAGTGTTTGGTCTAGAGTTTGCTTTACAGTTTGCTTTAAAGTTTGCTTTAGAGTTGGTTTTAGATTTCGCTTTAGAGTTTGCTTTACAGTTTGCTTTAAAGTTTGGTCTAGAGTTTGCTTTACAGTTCCATTAGAGTTTGCTTTAGAGTTTGCTTTAGAGTTTGCATACAGTTTGTTTTATATTTTGCTTTCGAGTTTGCTCTAGAGTTTTCTTTAGAGATTGCGTTAGATATAGCTTTAGAGTTTGCTTTAAAGTTTGCTTTAGAGTTTGTTTTAGTTATTGCTTTAGAGTTTGCTTTAGAGTTGGTTTTAGAATTTGCTTTAGAGTTTGTTTTAGAGTTTGCTTCAGAGTTTGCTTTAGAGTTTGCTTTAGTGTTTGCTTTAGGGTTTTGTTTAGATTTTGTTTAAATGTTGCTTTAGAGTTTGCTTTGCTTTGTACACATTTAGAGTTCGCATTGCTTTTTTTAAATTCCTTCAATTTATAACCCGAACAATTTTAACATACTTCTTAGCATGTTTGCCACATTGATGACATTATCTTAAACTTATTTCAGTTTCATTTAGCTACAGAGCTCCACCATCGTAGCAGGCCTTTGTCTTTCAACACTCTGCCCTCAGTAGCCTGCTGGCTGTTGGAGTAGCCACTCTCGATAAAGAATTTCAATCATTTTTCACCATCAGCATTTAGGTACGTTCAAAGCACGCCAGAAGTGCCAATGAATGAGTGGCTGGGAAGGCATGATGGATTCCTCTTCTTGTTTTTAGATGAGGGTGTAACTCCGCTACACTTTGGATCGCATTTAACGTTACTTATTATTCAAAAAAAAAAATTGCAATAATGGCGAACTCGCCAAGGGCGAAAATCCATTATAGTAAAGATAAAGATTATAATAAATATAATTTATCTATCTTCTTCTTCTTGGCATTACGTCTTCACTGGGACAGAGCCTGCTTCTCAGCTTAGTGTTCTTATGAGTACTTTCACAGTTATTAACTGAGAGCTTTCTTTTCCAAAGATGCCATTTTCGCATTCGTATTTCGTGTAGCAGGTACGATGATACTCTATATTCGGGGAAGTCAAGGAAATTTCCATTACGAAAAGATCCTGGCCCGACCGGTAATCGAACCCAGACACCTTCAGCATGGCTTTGCTTTGTAGCCGCAGATTCTAACCACTCGGCTCAGAAAGGCCCAAAGACGTAACGTCCTTTTGAAATATGATTCCCCATTGTGGACATGTGTAACAGTAGACCGGATGATAGAAGTAGCAAATCTGGTCTGACCCAGAAACCCTTTTCATGTTCGTTCGAACATTGGAATTTGTGTCCTGTCATCCATCCCTGCTGGACTGATAGGATGAGGGGAAGAGATATCAACCGAACCACACACTTGGTACTCCCATATTGGATCCCACCGAACCACCTCGGAGCACATATAACCTTTTCCAAACATGTGGCAAACCATGCGGCATGCACTCAGAGATTTGAAAAGCATGTCTATGGTCCATTGAGATGCTGGCTGAGTGTCTGGTGAGATTTCCACCATGTCAAGTGTGTGTGCTTTTGGTGAAGCTGGGGCTGGTCTTCTGGGATACAATGAATGGAATTCAATTGGAGGAACACTCTTGCACAGGTAACGCTATGCACAATATAATGACAAAAGGTAACAATGCAATTCATGCTCTTTTGACTACGGTGCACGTGGTTGGTCGAGTGATATGACACTTGTTTTGAGAGGTGTATTGCGGAGATAAAGATCTCCCTAGTGCTGCAGAAACGATCATTGCAATAAACTATCCACATTAAGTTGATTGAATCCCTCCATTTATTATTTCATCACTCGCAAACTATTCTAGTTAGCATTCTAAAATTGAATCAAAATGCTGAGCTCGTTTTATTTCTTTCACTTTTTACCGTTTTGTCTCAAATTCATTCTAAAATGACTTATAGTCCACAGTGGCGGTTTATGAATTAAGAAAATATCAACTAACCTATCATAAAAATGAGGATTTTGCATCGACTAAACCCCATCCGAAACCCCATATAAGACATCTTGTAGAAAATCATTATTACCGACACTCCAATTCCTGTCAAATTTAAAATGCTAAACTTACTGTGATCCGACCTGTAAGTGTTCCGAAATTGGACATAAACCCAAAGCCCACACAATTGCCAATAACCCAATCTACAACACGAAACTTGTAGCTAGGTCAGGATGGCGAGACCATTTGCCATTTGTAACTCCACTCAAACCAAACCCGACTCAACCGACAAACAATCATTTGGTAGACTTTTCATCGACGTTAAAGCATTGTTTCTCAATGGTTTTCTCAATGGCCCCAAACGAACAAAACTACCTACATACTAAACTGCAGATGGTAATTTTCCTTCCGTGTCACGCAAAAGGGGGATCGGGCATAAGAACGAGGTGAAGGCTGGGGGGCTGTGGACGGTGCTGCCCTCTGTCGGAAAAACGGGAGGAAAACCCTCGCGAGACGTAAGGGAAGAAGAGGTTGTGCGCGCCCCTAAGGAAGAACTCAATTTCAACAGTGAAGTTCGTCGAAAATGTTATTCTCAATGGGTTTACTGGGATAAACTTACAACTACTAATAATAAGACATTAGATTGGGGCATTTCATTTCTGAGGAATAAATTTTAGAAGGTATGAAACGCATTTTGCTTTATTTACTCCCGAGGTAGTTAAAATCGTTTTTGATTTTTTTATGTGGAAATAAGGAAATGAGTTTTTTTTTCTTCAGAGGCGTTAAGGCGAAAGTTGAAAAAGGATAAAATGCATAAAGTAAAGCAAAATAGAATAGTTATTTATGCAACAAGTTGCAAAATGATGATTTTTTCAGCACGAGTTGTACATTTATCCAACGAGGCTCGCCACAGAACCACGACAGAAACCACGTGGGCATACATCCATGTGTAGTATCATTTCAGTATTTTTCAATCGCGTAGGCTGCGACATAGTTTCTACGAATGTCACAAATTTTCAATGTAACATCATACAGACCCATGTTCCTTGTTGGAGGACAAAACAGGTAACTGTAACTGTACGCCCCCAGTAGCGGGTTCAGCTGTCACCTCAATGAATGCTGGACGATCCGTTCTTAAACCAGTATTGGAAGATGGGTCAATCGTTAGAAAATGCAGTTCGCCGAAAATTGATTTTTCTCTGTATCCATGGAAGATACCATGCTTCGGAAGTAGGGCGCATTAGAACGCATCCGGGTGCGAATCGAATGCACCACTTCTGAAGATATCTCGCAAAGATTCTGAGGAAAATCCAACTTCAGCAAGGAATAGATTCTAACTTTTTATTGCTCCGACAATATTACCAGTCTTACATCTGGATCTCACATAAGATATAGAATCAGATGCTATGGCAGAATAGACTGGGATATTTGTCTGACACCTCCCAGACAGAACCGAAAAGTGCTACTTTTCAGCACCGAAACCAGTGCTGAAAAGTAGCACTTTTCAGCATTGTTTTTTTTGATAGGAAAAGCAGGCCATTATGTTGTGCATCTTATCAATGAAAAGTTGATTGATTTGCAATGGAATCGCAAAAAGGCAGTTTTCGCCTTTAAAATCAACAAATTGAATAAACTAAAAACAAACAGCTGTTTTATTTTCAGAATAAAAATGCTGTGTGTTTTTATTTTTTTTTTTTCGATTTGTTGGTTTTAAAGGCGAAAACTGCTTTTTTTTATTTTTGACATTTGCTCCATTTCTACTTGGGTTTTAAAAAGGTCCATGGCTAAAAAGCAGAACCATGCTGAAGGTGTCTGGGTTCAGTTCCCGGTCGGTCCAGGATCTTTTCGTAATGGAAATTTCCTCGACTTCCATGGGCATAGAGTATTATCGTACTTACCACTCGATATACGAATGCGAAAATGGCAACTTTGGGAAAGAAAGCTCTCAGTTAATAACTGTGGAAGTGCTCAAAAAAACACTAGGTTGAGAAGCAGGCTTTGTCCCAGTGAGGACGTTAATTCCAAGAAGAAGAAGAAGAAGAAGCATGGCATGATCAAACTTAACTAAAATACCTTCGGGGTGGCGCATTTTACCCAGACGGCGCATTCCACACCCAGTTCCCCTACAATCAGTGTTATAGGTATATGTGCGACAGGTACAAATAGGCTGTACAGGGGCAACAGCAATAAGGCCACCAAGTCAATAAACTTTAACAGCCGGCGTCACGAAAGGTATGCATTTGGGAGAGGTTGGTAGATTATGTGCTTTTATGTTTCAGACGGGGGAGGTGCAGCAGTTCCTGTTTTTGGTTGTGCGGGGAACAGGCTTTAAAGTAGGACTAAAAATGGTGAATGGAAATTCAGACATTAATACCTATTATTTCGTAGGTCCTCCCTTAGACTTGTGGTAACATGCCATGCTGGATGTGTGTTGTTATATTCCCTTTTCATCCAGGATCTTTTTGTAATTGAAGTCCCTGTCGTGCTTGTACGGAGAAAGACCTCTAAAGATGATTCAAATAACGTAACACAAAATTTTCCAATTTCAGATCCCCTCCCTCCCCCACGTAACAGCTTTTGTATGGAAAATTTTACACTTCCGTAACACTACGGAAGAACCCCTCCCCCCTGTTGCGTTACGTAATATTTGAACGATCCCTTTGCTTTTATAAGACTGGATTCAATCGGTACAAAGTGACGGAATTTTCTCAACAAGTTTTTCTTTGGTTTCCATCTTCCATCACATGAATAACTCAATCAGAAATTATTGTTGTTGAAACGAAATGCACATTATTACCTTGAAACGTTATGAGCTGATTCAGATCCTGGACCGACCGGGAATCGAACCCAGATACCTTCAACATGGCTTTGCTTTGTGGCCGCGGACTCAACCACTAGGCTAAGGAAGACCTTTCAAGGTGAAGATAAATCGAAGCCAAACCTCAAATTTTCAATAGCACGGATCTGGAGTACCAAACACTCGCTGGTGGTGATCAATCGATTAAGTTTTTAGCTCAAACGGGTGTTCGGATCTCCAGATTTGTGCTCTTGAAAATTTGAAGTTTGGCTTCGATTCATCTTCACCTTAAGGCTGTGAACCGTTTCACCTATTCGTTTAACTTTTATTTAAAATTTGACAGATCGATAGTTATTTCCCCTCAGGTTAGAAATAACCCTGCTCTGGAGCATGGTTAAACTTGACAGTTCGAAAGTTATTTTCTGCTCCCGTGAATTTGAGAATAACTAATCATCTGTCAACTTTGTTCTGAAATAACTACTCGACTGTCAAAGCTCAAATGGGTCGACCGCGAAGTTCAATTTAACCATTTGAGGGGAAAAAAACTATCGAAATGTCAAATTTTAACTAATAGTTAAACGAATTGGTGAAACGGTTCACAGCCTAAGCATAAAGTAAAAAATTTCAAAATTTTCATCAGTTTACTGCTCATTCCAACCCGGGAGCATCATGACAGCTTCAGTACAATGGCAGTGTACCGAAAAATTTTGGTCCGTGGTACTGTCAAACTCAATGAAATCATGGACTGTGCTCGAAATAGGGCGCAAATTAAAATGATGCTTAATGAACTTTTTTTTTTTAATTTTTGTTTGGCTTTTGTAATATTATTATGAATCAGTGATCACCAAACTGAAAAGGTTTTGTGCGGTCCTCGGGAAAATTTTGTACAACTCACGAGCGGGTTTTGAATTGTGGTGTGAGGTGGTCCGCACAAAGACATGCTGTAAGTTGCCTATAGTAACCGATCCTTCGCTTCTCCATGTTGGGGATTGTAAAATATTACGTAACGCAACAGGGAGAGGGAGGAGGTCTTTCGTAGTGTTACGGCCCATACAAAAAAAATCCACACAAAATCTGTTACTTGGCGGAGAGAGGGGGCTTAAAATTTATCAACTT
This sequence comes from Aedes aegypti, assembly GCF_002204515.2. Lineage (NCBI taxonomy): Eukaryota > Metazoa > Arthropoda > Insecta > Diptera > Culicidae > Aedes > Aedes aegypti. The sequence continues at coordinate 445,764,548 of NC_035108.1, forward strand.
TTCGTTATGTTATATTTGAATAATTCCTTAGAAATATTCGATGATCAATAATTACAGTTTTTGTTTAATTTATGGAAGGGATTTTCGTTTGCAAAAGTGAAGTGAAGTGTTAAAGTTCAATTAATATTTTTTTTTCTAACTAATTTACGGAAAATTGGCTGTCATTATCAGCTTGAAAATCAATTTGAGTTCAAAACCAGCCGTTTAGTCGCCGCACATTTTTTTTGTGCATTTGAACCCTTTTTTTTCCTCATACTCACCACCAAATGTCTTAGTTTCAATCAGATAAGCTAATTGGATGAACAATCCTGCCTTTAACGAGCGCGTATATCACCAATAAATTGCTCACTTTTTTGTAGGGATCTATTGATCTGACGTTTGACTTGGGTCTTTTAATATGGTCTTATCCACCGGTGCACTAAATTTACTCAGTCTGAGAATTTTGACATTTGAGTGAGCCGAAACACGTGAGGAGCATTGAGAAGTGTGACCCGTTGAAGTGTCAAGCTTTTTAGACCGAGTGAATTAAGTACAACGTCAATTGAACGGACTCAAGCCAAACGTCAAACTGATGGATCCCTACCAGAAAGTAACTAACTTTTGACGGCCATTACCGCTCTTAAAAATCTGGATAGTTCATCCAATGGACTTATCCACTGATTACTTTTTTTGTCGACTTTTTTTTCTTTTCCGCTCTGCCCGTATGTTTTTACATAAAATGACTGCCGCACCAATGGACCAATGCACGAGTTCACTATTTGACGTTATAGCGGTGCCATGTTATTTATGCGACCATGAAAACTAGTGAACTCGGCACCGCTTAAACGTCAAATTAGTGAACTCGTGCATTGGTCCATAGACCAGAAGAAGTGGATGAACTTGCCATCCATTTTCCTATCAATGGTCTTATCCACTAGAGTACTAAACTGACTCGGTCGAAGAATTTTGACACTAGAGCGGGTTCAGGTCACGTGGAGATCAAACGGGAGTGTGCCTCGCTCAAGTGTCACAATTCTCAGACCGAGTGAATTTAGTACACCGGTGGATTAGACCATTTTCATACAAGATCTACTTTTTCTTTGCTATAAATTCACTCTAGCAGAACCACTTCCCCTGGCCTATCCAATGGTGTACTAAAATCACTCGGTCTCAGAATAGGCCTTTTCATGTGACAGGTCCGTCTATGCATTTGTTTACATCGTCGGAGGACCGGTGCTAACACGGGCCTGTCATTTTCATAGAAGAACTGTCAAAGAGCTTCAAGATCAGCTGATTTGAAACATCTCGTGAAAAGGCATATTGTGACACTCGAGCAGGCCCAGAACACGTCAGGAGCAGCCCCGCTCAAGTGTCACAATTCTCAGACCGAGTGAATTTAGTACACTGGTGGATTAGACCATATCCAGTGAACGAATGTTCACCGGATGAACAATGCGTGGATGAATATGCAACGCAATCGTTATTTTTTATAAACATCGGTCGCTGTAAAGCTTTTCTTCTTTCTGGAAGTTGCAGCGTGACATTATCGTAAATTAGTTCATATACACTTAGAGTAAGGTGGGGCAAAAGTTCGACCTTAGTGGTATAATAAAAGTTCCCAGGAAAGTTATAGCAGATGAAACAAAACAAATACCATACAGCGAACCTTCAACATATTGGCTATATTTTTGCTGAAAAAACTTGTGTCAAAATATTTACCCTTTTTTAGTTACAGCAGTTCCAAAATTAATTGTCTTAAACAACACCGGTGGGGCAAAAGTTCGAATCTAGTTTGGAGCAAAAGTTCGTTGGCTAAAACACAAAATATCAATACTTTTATGCCAGGCATACTTTATACCAGCCGTAAACTTATGTTTGGCGAAAAATACACACTAAATTTTCATCAAAAAATGCCCAAAACAGGGTTAAATGTAATACACCCAAAAAATAGCAGTTTTTCGCAAAACTAAGAGGAAATGTAAAATTTTTGTGACATTCTTCGCACGATCAGGCAAATTTTGCTGAATTTGAAGATAATATGTAGATTTCAGGAGATTTGAACATTTTTCCGTGTGTTTATACATGGGTCGAACTTTTGCCCCGCTATGGGCCAAAAATTGGTTCCAACCTGGGAGGGAGGCACCGATACTACACACGAAATTGGATACAATTGTTTTCCGAATTGCAAGATAACTCCAGTTTGCTAACGACAATCAAGGCAGGCTTAGTGAAAATCGCTAGTTTTCATTTGTTGTGTACGTTCGGTCTTTCTGGACAAAAATTGAAAAAGGACCACAGCTTTCTATGCGTTAAATTTTCAGTTTTAATGAAAACAGTAAATTTATTTTATTTTATTTTATTTTATATTGCGGCCAGCGCTTTCTTTTGAGGACATCAAAGTGAATCTAAATAACTATCGCGTCCGATAACTTTACTCCGCTAAGCGATAAAACATGTTCGCCTAAAAAATAAATGTAGGGGAAGCTGGTCCAATTCGGACCCTGTTCTAATTCGGACCTTCAAACATTTCTCAATACTGGCGCTACAGTAGAGATCGTGTGTATCGTTTTTGTACCCATCGTCTGGCTAGGATCTAACACAATAAATTTGACGCCTTTCAGGTAATTCCTTTGATTTTCATTTAAGTTTGTTGTTTTGAAGTGCTCTAGTGTGCTATCGATAAGCATTATTTCCAAGCTTCTGTAATTGACAATAATTTTCCAATCTATCTGTGTTTATTTAAAATCGAATCCCCCATGCCTACGCTTTCATCTGAGCATATGATTTTGATATATCTATGCACTGTTTGTGATCTACTAGTTTGAAAATTACTGAACGTGTGTTGGTCTAATCCGGACCTTTTGATATGGTTCAATATGGACCTCTTGATTTTCAACGAACAGTCAGTCTATTTCATAAGCTCCCCACCCAGTGAAAGTCTTCTCGACATGGTAGAAGATCACGGAAGTTGTAATATTGATGGATGGTACCTTTGTTTTCGTTGTGATCAAGAAAAAGTCTTCAAAAAAATCTAAGAAATACGGTAGACTACAAAAAAAGGAATAACTACTTGAAAAGCATCTCCATCCATACCATTGGCCTTAAAATGTATGGCAATACTTCACCAACTTGGTGTACCGGAATGCTGTCTCTTTCAGTTTTCCGAACAAGTTCACCTATTCAATCCGATATTTTCATGCCACGTTTCAATATGTTTAAATTTTACTATATTCTAAGCAAAAATGGGTTTTCTCCAATGTATTTTGCCAAAATAACAAAAAGCTCCAAAATAAAAAAAAATGTTTCCTTTACATCGATATTTCCCATACACGACGGTCAGTTTAAAACCGAGTTAGGGAAAGTTCACTGTTCCCAATTTTGAACCAGTTTCGGATTTCACTCACGTTTTACTTACGCTAGTTTTGACTCGAACTAAATTAGATTTTTTCACGCATTGAGTTTATTTTTTATGCTTCCGCTTATCGAAGAAGTTCAATACCAAATAAAACGGACTTATATTTTTGAACTACCATAGCAAAAAACGATAAAATATAGGGTGGTCCGAATTAGAACACGGGAGGTCCGAATTGGAACAGTGTTGGCCCAACTCGGACCTTTTGGAGAATTTTGTTCAAACATGTCTAGTCATGTCCTGGCAGGAGATATCACCAAATTCTCTGAGAGAAAAGTATGCGCGCTAAAATAGGCTTTCAAGAAAACATAAAACTTTTCATGCCGTTCATCGTGCTGAAAATATATATCCAAAAAACTGTTACTAGGTCTGAATTGGACCATGTTCCCCTACTATTATCACTTTATTAAACAGCATTTCCTGCAAAACTAAGCACTAACAAGTCATTTAATCTTTTCACTGAACGAACTGATGCGCTTTTAATTTATTTGGTGCTAGAGCTTTAATTAAAATTATTTTCATTGCAAGAAGAAAAATCAGACTCGCCCTTATTTCATTTCATTCCATTCGTTGTTCTGCACCCGTCAACAACGAAACAAATTTCCGATCTCCCATAGTGAAAAATAGTGCCGGCAGCGGTGGATGGCCCCATTGTTTACGCTGCAAGTAGGTACGTGAAAATTGCCTTGTCTGCCACTTCGCGGGGGGGTTGGTAAAACAGAATAGCCGCCAAAGACATTTCATATGGAGAATGTCGGTCCCCCAAGGAACATCGGAATATTTTTAAAACCAGATCACCAATGACAGATATCGACATAGATTCTTAAATTTGAAGAGTTGTTTGAGAACTTGTGAAAAAATGGTGCAAAAATATTGAGAAACAAAAAAGTTAACAAGGTTTGAATTTTTTTATTGCGGTAAAAATGAAGCTGCCGGTAGAGGTGGGCTAGATTTACCCAAGGTTGCTTCGATTTGATGTTCATGTTAAGTAAATAGGGTAAAGTGGTCTGAAATGCCACTTTAAGGATTTGTGTCGTTTTCTTGTAGTAAGATGCACATTTCAAGGCCATTTGAAGTCTTAACAACAACTTTAAAATATTTGCTAGCTACCACCATGAAAACATTTCCCGAATTTGAGCTTTTTTGTGGTTTTAAATCGTGCTGAAAAGTTGGTTGCAAAATAAGGGTGGCTTAAAATGACCGAATGGTTGGGATAGAATGCCATATAGTACGGAGACTAGCAGCAACCAGGCTTCTCCATGAGTTTGCTCTTTGGCATGGAAACGATTATTCGTTTATAAAATCATCGGAAAAACTTACGACGTTGGCAAAGAAGTTAAAAATTGTTAAATTTCATTTGGAAATTAAAGGAAAATACATGCGTTTATATCCAAGAGTTGAAGCAATATCTCTTGGGTATGCCTAAAGACACAAACCGGACGGCTACGTAGCCCTCAGGTTCCTTTTTGATTCATATTACGGACAGCTTCAAATTCCGGACACTCTACTTTATATGGGAAACATTTCACACGCAAATGTTTCAATTTTCGCCGTTCGATAGTTCACACTCTCGAGGCTCGTTTTAATTAGCTTCTCCAATAAATATCTATTCAAGTTTATAATGCCCAACTGCCTTAGACGTTTCTTTAGTGGTTTGAGGATTGCAATTAATGATTTGACTTTTCTAATCATGATTTTCATGAGCTGTCCGGAATTCGAATCAGAGTGTCCGGAATATGAGGCAAAAGTGAGGAAGCGTCCGTAATTAGAATCATGAAAAGGCTACACATTTCAATTCATTTAAAATTATTCACATACGCTTCCGCAAGCGTATTCTTTATCCACCATTCGAAAGTTAAGGGTTTCCGACGCTCGATATCGCTGAGGTATCATACAGAATGATTTATTTTGTATGCTCTATGCTGAGTTATACTTCCCTGAGTCCTTTAGTGTCCGTAATATGAATCAAAACGGTAGTTTTAAAAACTTGCCAGAGTAAAATGCACGAAGGTACGATGTGCATTGCGCTTTGACTGTGTTCTCATGTCCTTCTCTAGCCTCCTTTCATCTTTACATTTCGAAGTTAAAGTTGTTCACATGTCCTTTTCATTTTGTGTAGGAATTGATTGATAAAGTTATAGTGTATAGGTACGAAGTAATTTATTACTGATTTATGTTTCTGATGTGCAGATTATACAACTAGCCACCTAGGTGTAGTAGCGACTGTCTCAAGTAGAACTTGAAATAGTTGACGTGTCAAAAACATTCCACGTGCCAAAGCTGGTTATGTATCAAGCGCAAAAGCTCGTGAAATATAAATAAAGCCATTAAATACGGAGATTGTCTCTGTAGATAAACTTTTGCGACAAAAGTTACATTTCGGAGACCCGACGGGTTGAGACACGTGGATCACCTCAACTGACAACGTAAAGTATGCGGATGATGGAGAGCACTCGATCAAAAGTCCGTTCCACTTTCAATGTGCACGAATGGAAGAAGAATAGATGGTTCAGCTCTGATTATCTTTACGAGCCACTTTGAGTTGACAATCAATTTGGATATGGCATTCCGCATTGTTCAACATATTCGTTAGCAATCGTAACTACTATTCTTTGAGGAAAAAATCTAATAAAATCCAATTCATTCATTTGAATGTTCACCTTAACCAGAATATGATCTGCTTGCAACATGTGCAACCACAAACGTATTTCTACATTCAAATAACCTAATTTCGATTTCAATCTTGCAGTGAATCCATGGAAAAGTCATACACTGTCATACCTCCTCAGGGAGCAGAACTGAATCCAAAAAGATTGATTGGAATTCAATGAACCAACGTCGGTCGTCATCGCCATCGTGTGTACAGTGACGAACAATACCTTAAGGCCATTTTTCTCAAATATTTCATTATCGCAGAAATTCTGTATTTTCAGCTTATACATAGGACAACTAGCTAATATATAAAGTACATATTATGCTTTGATCAGTGAGAATCTGAAATTTTCTCAGTATTACAGGCATGATGCTGATACAAACCGATGCCAAACAACTCTTTCCCAGGACGTCTTCCACATTGAGAAATAAGATTTTGATCAATCTAGATCGTTTATTGGAAGTAATAAATTAAATCGTCGTATCCGTTTTCCTTTCGGTCGCAATCTGTGGTCACTGTGATATAGTGAGTGGTCAAAATACAAGACTTCAAAGTTATAAAAAAATGTTTTACTAGAATATGTATATCTACACACTTAGATTTTTTTCACGAGCTCGGCTGTTCGAATCTCGGTTTCCCAATTTTAACCGAGACTCAGCTAACAAGTTGTCCGGTTGCTTAGCAACGAAGCACGATTTACTGATTCTCGGCTTTTATTTCCTGAGATCCCAGGAAATATGTTTGCCGACTACTCGGCTGTGCGAATCTTGGATAAAATTAGCCGAGACTCGGCATTCTAAATTAAATGTGTACGGGCATCTCCTTCCATTACTTTAGCATATATTTCTAGAATTTACGCCATCAAGTTATAAAAGTTTTCAATCCAGATTATGTATGAAAAATATACGCACAAAATCCCGATGGCAGTGGTCTTAAAGTTTTGTCCGTCACTGTGTATCTGCTGAACAGAATCAGTCCGAGGCTAAGACAAGACGTGTCTGGTCAAAGTACAAAAATGGAACCAATTGCCTGTCAAAAAAGACCACTTCTCATTGGTCGTTTTGGCAAAGGCCTACTTTCACATCGTTGAGTTGGATTGCAACAGGGCACTTTGTTTCTAGCCCGGCCGTGTTGCTAGTTCATAAATTAGAGTTTTCATCAAAAGTTTGGAAATTTTTCACAAAATCTTTTTGTTTCAAATCGGTTTAAATTCGATGTTAAATGTACCACATGAGATCTTACAACACTAAAATAAATAAAAAATACTAAATTGAGAGCAAAACAATGGAAATTATGTCAATTTTCTTTAAAAATATCGCCTGTTTTGAAAATAAACCTGAATTTTGAAAGAGATAACACCCTTAGTTGCACTAAACGGATAAAGCGGGTAAGAAACAACCAAATTATGAGTCTTGATATCTGAATTTGTTCACAAGATATGCTTGAAAAGAATATTAGCAGCAATGGCTTTTGCATCGTCAAGGTTATCGACTGAAAAACAACGGGGCAGTCTTAGTTAAGCTGTCACGTCCTGTCCTAGGTCCGAGGTAAAGCAAAATAAACTTCACGCCTGCTACGATTCGAGATCTTGGGTCGGTTCACGGATCCGGATCCAAGCAGTCCCAGGAGAAATCCCATCTTTGCCTGTCGTGATAGGGTAATAAGCCGAACGGACGGTTTGCTTTTATTCCACTGGAGCGTACCGAAAGGAGCCTGAGGATGTTGTAGCAAAAGGATTAATGTATGTATGTTTATTCTCCTTCGAAGAGTGAACTTTTCGTTCCTGAAACGTGGGTCACTTCATCTTCTACGATACTTGAAATTGTAAATTTTCAACGCAAAGACTAGTTTCACAACATCCATGTATATAAGAAGAATAATTCAAGTTCCAAGAATGATGAATCTGCACTTCTAACGCATAATGGAACCGAAATTACTCGTAACCCCAGACGTAATAAACTTGACACGGTACTTTACGACCGGCATTAATTTTTCTACGTGGTTCCAACGTAGTCGTCAACGGGCAAATCAATAAAGGTCAAACTTTAAGAAACTGTAACAGATTTGTTAGAATACACAAGGCGATGAATATTAATGCATCGCTTGCTGAAAACATGTTCAAATGCAGTAGGTTCACGTGATCTGTGTTAAAAAGAAACACCCAAAAAAGCCACCACCTAGATAAGTCCAAAAAGTCCGTATGTTACACAGTTAATCAACCACTCAATTGCACCATCTAGTAGGCTACGGTTTTGTTCCTTACCATGATGCCATGCCAGACAGAGCATCACATCTACCAATCCAAGTGACGAGACAACAAAAGGGCACTGGATTTTTATGGTTGCAATTCGCTTGATTGCGATAAAGTATGCATTAGCGACGGTTAAACTGTTGATGCTCGACCAATTTTATGTCTGCGAATTTCGGCTTTGGAGAGTACGGACCGATATTACTTCAAGTGTGAAACAATTTAGCTCAATTTGTGCCCAATTGAGTTAAGGTGGGTAAATGAGTATGCCAGAGGAGTAACTCAGCGATTTTTACAGCTTGAATATCAGAACATAAAGTTTAACAAATCTCACAAAAAAAAAATCTAGCAGAAATCCTATAAAAATGGTTTTATATGTTAGCAAAATTTTTGAAGTGTGTATCAAAAATTTGGAATTAGATGGTGCTGGTTTCGGACAAAGGTCTCAATTTGTTGGGGGTATCGATTATTTCGAAATGATGATTATGGGTAAATGCAAGAAATCTTCTCGAAACGTTATAAACTTAATGTTAAGGTGAAGCGGCGTGTAACTCGAAGAATCATAACAACCATCATTGATGTAATAGTAGTAGTGTCGCCTTTCCATAAACATTTTTAAAACAAACAAAAAATAAATAACATTTGTGTTAAGCATATTTTTATGTAAACACATGGTTAATTCAGTAGATTGACAAGTAGGGTAGAAGTACCAATTATGACTATATCTATGGCAATAGTGGGAGTAATAAGAGATTTTTCTTATTGTTTCACTAGAATATAACGGCTAATATTCACAGGAGTGATAAACCTATTTGTATTTGATGGTAACTAACCCTTGATGAGATCATTCGTGCAATACGCATCGAAATATGAACATTTGAAAATTTTGCATCACACATATGTCACCTTCTTAGCAGTATGCTACAGAACACCTGATACGAAATGTATGTTTTCATCCGGAAAAACTGCTTCAGCCGATAAATGTATGTTGCCTAGTGAGAACAAATGATTAGATTTAGCTGGTGAGCAATCAAATCTACTGTTTTAAGTTGGAAATCGTGTTATTTCCACTATGTCGATAACTGGTGCAAAGAGTGTATGAGAGCCCAATTATGGCGATACTCTGGAGGCGGTATGTTTACATTTTTTGATCAGTGAAATAAAAGAAGTAAAGCTATTTTACGGGTGACTTCCACGACGGGCGCGGTAAATGGCTGGGCATGGCGTACCATTAGTACCTCGCGTACCTGCAGGAATAAAATAGACCCCCTTGTGCGGTCCTTAGCCTCTTGCCCAGCAACTCCTTCCCCTACCTCCTCGTGGTACTGGCCGGGGTACGAGTAACCTTGGGGAAGATCGGGTAACCCGTATCCCGTATCGGTACACCTGGAGATCACCTCAGCAGACAGAATCGCAAATCGACCACGTTTTGATCGATGGACGGCACTTCTCAGACATAACCGACGTCAGAACCTATCGTGGCGCTAACATTGACTCCGACCACTACCTGGTGATGGTGAAACTGCGCCCAAAACTATCCGTCATCAATGATGTACGGTACCGACGCCCGCCCCGGTACAATCTCGAGCGGCTGAAACAACCGGATGTCGCCAATGCGTACGCGCAGCATCTTGAGGCAGCGTTGCCGGATGAGGGCGAGCTCGATAGGGCCCCTCTTGAGGACTGCTGAAGGACAGTCAAAGCAGAAATTGACGATGCTGCCGAAAGCATTGTCGGATATGTAGAACGGAGCTCAAGAAACGATTGGTTCGACGAGGAGTGCCAGGAGGTATTAAAGGAGAAGAATGCAGCGTGGGCTGCAATGCTGCAGCATGGTACGCGGAAAAACGTGGAACGATACAGACTGGAGCGGAAACAGCAAACCCGCCTATTCCGGGACAACAAGCGTCGCCTGGAAGAGGTGGAATGCCAAGAGATGGAGTTGCTGTACCGTTCTCAAGAAACGCGGAAGTTCTATCAGAAGCTCAACACATCCCGCAATGGATTCGTGCTGCGAGCTGAGATGTGCCGGGATAAAGATGGGAGCATCTTGACGGACGGACGCGAGGTGATCGAAAGGTGGAAGCAGCACTACGATGAACACCTTAATGGCGCAGAGAACACAGGCACAGAAGGTCAGGACAACGAAGGCGATGGCTACGTCAGCACAGCGGACAGTGGAAACCAACCAGCTCCCACGATGGGGGAAGTTAAGGATGCCATTCAGCAGCTCAAGAACAACACGGCCGCTGGCAAGGATGGTATCGGAGCCGAACTCATCAAGATGGGCCCGGACAGGTTGGCCGCTTGTCTGCATCGGCTGATAGTCAGAATCTGGGAAACGGAACAACTACCGGAGGAGTGGAAGCAAGGCGTTGTATGCCCTATTTACAAAAAGGGCGACAAACTGGAGTGTGAAAATTATCGTGCAATCACCATCCTAAACGCCGCCTACAAAGTGCTATCCCAGATTCTCTTCCGTCGTCTATCACCTAAGGCAAACGAGTTCGTAGGAAGTTATCAAGCAGGTTTCATCGACGGCCGCTCGACAACGGACCAGATCTTTTCCGTGCGGCAAATCCTCCAGAAATGCCATGAGTACCAGGTCCCTACGCACCATTTGTTCATCGATTTCAAGGCGGCATACGATAGTATCGACCGCGTAGAGCTATGGAAAATCATGGACGAGAACAGCTTTCCCGGGAAGCTCACAAGATTGATCAGAGCAACGATGGACGGTGTGCAAAACTGCGTGAAGATCTCGGGCGAACACTCCAGTAAGTTCGAGTCTCGGCGGGGACTACGACAGGGCGATGGACTTTCGTGCCTGTTGTTCAATATTGCACTTGAAGGTGTCATGCGGAGAGCCGGACTTAACAGTCGAGGCACGATTTTCACGAGATCCGGACAATTTGTTTGCTTCGCGGACGATTGGGAGAAAATTTGAAACGGTGGCAGATTTGTTCACCCGCCTAAAACGCGAAGCAACAATGGTGAATGCGTCGAAAACAAAGTACATGCGGAACTGAGCGCGACAGGACCCGCCTAGGAAGCGGAGATACCTTCGAGGTGGTGGACGAGTTTGTCTACCTCGGATCCTTGTTGACGGCTGACAACAATGTTAGTCGGGAAATACGAAGGCGCATCATCAGCGGAAGTCGTGCCTACTATGGGCTCCAGAAGAAACTGCGGTCAAGAAAGATTCACCCCCGCACCAAATGCACGATGTACAAAACGCTCATAAGACCGGTAGTCCTCTATGGGCATGAGGCGTGCACTATGCTCGAGGAGGACTTGCAAGCTCTTAGTGTTTTCGAACGCCGAGTGCTAAGGACGATCTTCGGCGGTGTACAGGAGAACGGCGTGTAACGGCGAAGGATGAACCACGAGCTCGCTCAACTCTACGGCGAACCCAGTATCGTGAAGGTAGCTAAAGCTGGAAGGATACGCTGGGCAGGGCATGTTGCAAGAATGCCGGACAACAACCCTGTAAAGATGGTGTTCGCTACGAATCCGGTCGGAACAAGAAGGCGTGGGCGCAGCGATCTAGGTGGATTTAACAGGTGCACCAGGACCTGGAGAGCGTGGGTCACAGTCGAGGATGGAGAGAAGCGGCCATGAACCGAGTGAATTGGCGAATAAATGTTGGCGAGGCTTTATCAAGATAATTGATGTAAAGCCAAATAAGTAAGTAAGTAAGTAATGGTGCTGGTTTCGGACAAAGGTCACAATTTGTTGGGGGTATCGAGTATTTCGAAATGATGATTTTGGGTAAATGCAAGAAGCGGCGTGCAACTCGAAGAATCATAAGAATCATCATTGATGTAATAGTAGCAGTGTCGCCTTTCCATAAACATTTTCAAAACAAACAAACAAAAAAAAATACATTTGTGTTAAGCAGATTTTTATGTAAACACATGGTTAATTTAGTAGATTGACGAGTAGGGTAGAAGTACCAATTATGACTATTTCACCAATTATGGCAATAGTGGGAGTAATAAGAGATTTTTCTTATTGTTTCACTAGAATATAACGGCTAATATTCACAGGAGTGATAAACCTATTTGTATTTGATGGTAACTAACCCTTGATGAGATCATTCGTGCAATACGCATCGGAATATGAACATTTGAAAATTTTGCATCACACATATGTCACCTTCTTAGCAGTATGCTACAGAACACCCGTTACGAAATGTATGTTTTCATCCGGAAAAACTGCTTCAGCCGATAAATGTATGTTGCCTAGTGAGAACAAATGATTAGATTTAGCTGGTGAGCAATCAAATCTACTGTTTTAAGTTGGAAATCGTGTTATTTCCACTATGTCGATAACTGGTGCAAAGAGTGTATGAGAGCCCAATTATGGCGAAACTCTGGAGGCGGTTTGTTTACATTTTTTGATCAGTGAAATAAAAGAAGTAAAGCTATTTTACGGGTGACTTCCACGACGGGACGGTTCGGTAAGGCATTATTTTCACGTTTTGTACTCAATTACTAAGATTTTTCAATCACATGTTCGAAAACGTTCGCAAGCGGAAGATGCTTATTTCATGGTAGAGAGGGGTTTTCAGCGACACTCGATTTTTGAATTTTTACTCTTTTTCGTTAAAATTAGACGCTGGAAAGGTCATGTGAGTTCAGTAATGCTGTTTTGTATAATAATTTGCATTTTCACTACATTTAGACTCCTTTTCGAAAATCAATTTGCTCCTATTAACCTATTGCAATAAATTGATTTAACATCTGTTTAACATATTTTTTTGAAAATTTTATGAGCAATCACTTCTACATATTAGCGTTTCATTATCATTCGCTCTGGATGGCGTTTGAGTTCATTTCGTGCAAATATTTGACAGTCCATGATCGGTACACTTTTATGCCGAATGCCAGGACTATTGCCATAATTGGTACAAAGACAACGCTCTTTAAAACCAATTTTTAGAAGCTAAAAGTCAATTTAGTACTAAAATTGTTTATTTCAACTGATTCGCAAGGCTTCAAACTAGTAATTAACACCAATAAGTCATGCTTACATTTTAGTAACGCGGTTAAACTTGATTTGTATTCATCCTGTTGGCATATTGCATTCATAATTGGTACACCTACCCTATTGGAAATCAAAATCTTCTCTTCAATCTTACATATCAAAATAAAAACATTATAATTTAATGAAGGGATATGGAATTTTTCTGTCTTTTATTAGACTTATCGCATATTTTTGTTATGCACCGGTACGGTTTATGTTTGCAAGAGATGACGGTGTTGCCAGGTGGTTGATGACAGATTTTTCTACCAATTGTTATATGCTTTAGTTTAGATGAAAAACCGCATTTATTACTATACCATTTAATTCCACTAGAGTTTGTATCCTTTTCCGTCTTCAGTATCGTGTGCTAGACTCAACTTAATGTACAATTGAATATCTTGACAGAATGTATCACCTGTTACAGTTCAAAGACTACATACTGCCTACAAGTGGTCAAATTGCACTGAAAGCTCTCACGACATTATTGTGGAAGTGCTAGTAGAGTAAAGTGGGGCAAAAGTTCGAGTGGGGCAAGAGTTTCTTTTTAAGATTTCTAGCTCAATTCAAAACAAAACTTATAAATGTCATGGTGGTTCGAATTCTATTTAAGTAAGAGACTTTCACTCCAAATATCATAAAAATTGATTGTGATTTGAAAAAGCTATGGCTATTTGTTGTTTTTTGTCGTGAATATTGTAATTTTCGTTCAAACTTTCGTGGCATGGAACCAAATGAAGATAAAATCTTTTTCAATATTTTATGTAAGGGCGTTTCTAAGCCTTTTATAAGGACGCTTTAAGGTGTATTAGTTTTTGCATAAATGCTTGAAAACAATTTTTGGCTCATAGTGGGGCAAAAGTTCGAATCAGCGGGGCAAAAGTTCGACCCATGTATAAACTCACGGAAAAAAATGCAAATTGCCTAAAATCCACACATTATTTGCCAGATCGTGCGAAAAATGTCATCAAAATTTTACATTTCCACTTAGTTTTGCGAAAAACTGCTATTTTGAGTATATTACAATTAACCCTGTTTTGGGCAATTTATTGATGAAAATTTAGTGTGCATTTTTCGGCAAACTTAAGTTTACGGCTGGTATAAAGTATGTCATAAAAGTATCAATATTTTGTGTTTTAACCAGCGAACTTTTGCCCCACCGGTGGGGCAAAAGTTCGAATAAGACAATCAATTTTGAAAGTGTTATAACTAAAAATGGGTAAATATTTTGACACAAGTTTGTTCAGCAAAATTGTAGCCAATATGTTGAAGGCTCACTATATGGTATTTGTTCTGCTTCAACTGCTATTGTTTTCTTGGAAGCTTTGATTATACCACTAAGGTCGAACTTTTGCCCCACCTTACTCTACACTGTATCCAAAAACAAAATTTCATGGTTCCTATGATGGCCCCCTCAAACGGCTTTCCAAGATATTTGTTTCCACGGCTCGATATTTCCATGAGTCAATGGTCCCTTCAGATATCGACTCAGGGAGGTTTGACTGTATGCTCAAAAACATTTAATTAAATACTTATGCCAATATTTGATGGATGCCATGAGTTTTGTAACGTATTTAGTTTTAGTTCTCTGCGGTTTCAGTGAAATCTCAGTAGTTTTAATGAGAACCCCATAAAGGTGATTACTGAGTCATGACCGGGATCTCAGTACCTATACAATTATGACAGCAATCGTTAACGACATCCCAGTAATTCGATCTCTTATTACTCGCTTCAGTTATTTATCGAATCCAGAATCATATACCAACTTACAGAAATTCATCTGCAGACAACTATCCCAGCAGCATGCAACCATTGGAAATGATACGATTGCCATTTTATGGAAGAACCTGAGAACATATCGATTGTCACGACACATTTGCGAGACACTCGGTGCACATCACAGTTGGCGGGAGTGTGAACGCACGGGTGGCCCACAATGATCAAACTTAAAAAAAAAATCATATATAACACACACAAATTTGTTCATTTGGACTTTTAGAAGCTATTGTGGAAATTTGAGCGGAATTCGTCAACTCTAAAGGGGCATAAACGAAAGTTTGTATGATGAAAATCAACTATATATATATATGAGAAAAGTGATTCTTTTCACATTAACTGAACCTAAATATAAAACGCATTAATCGAGGCAATAGAAGACTGCAACGATTTTTGTTTAACATTATTCAACATTTTAAAAGTGGAATTTTTATCTAGCATGAGCCCTAGATACTTAACTTCATCTGACCAATTTATTGGAACCCCTCGCATCGTGACAACGTGTCTACTTGAAGGTTTCAAACGAACAGCTTTTGCTTTATGAAGCAATATTATAAGCTGAGTTTTGGAAGCATTATGAGAAATCTTCCGTTTTTGCAAGTATAACTATTTTACAATCTACTGCAGATTACACGCAGGCTTTGTCTATGGCCACCCTAGTGAACGCGTTCCGTGTGAGTAACATTCGACGTGACAGACGGTGCGATTTGATTGGCAAAGTTAACTTCGTGACACCGTGCATGTTTGGTTTGACTATGTCGACTTGATTTCGATGGAAATCGATGACAGCGTTCTCCTGTTACTGTGTCGACAAATTTAACGGGAACCAATTTTAAAACTTCACTGCACTGCACATCGAACATCGGGTTGAGTCGATGGGGAAGTTGATTTTCCGATTGCCATGTAGCTGTCGAACCAATCAGATCCATTAGGTATCTCCGGGTGGATCGCTGAAATATTCATTGCGGTGGGGCTGTCCAAAGAAGTTCAGCAACAAGTTTTTCCTTTCTCTTGGAATTCCGATTGGGATGTTGGATCTGAGGCGGAAACTTATCGCTCGTGCAATCTTGTCGAGAAGTCAAAGCAACCGTTGCATAATTAATGCTGAAAATGGGCTCGAATCGTGTTGATAGTGCATTTTGGGGCGAGCATTCTGTGGCTTGCTTAGACGGCAACGCTTGCTACCATCAGTCATGAAGGCTTTTCGTTTAATAAAACGTGCTTACTGCGTTACTTCTGGCGACTGAAATATGGTGGACATATTTCCTTGAACGCTATTTTAAATTTGAACGAAGAAAAAATCCCTCGTTTAAAAGTTTTGAAAAATAATGATGGATTCATTCCCCTACAAACTTCCACTAGCCCAATGCATATGAACCCGTCATCTTGTAATGTGATGCTACGTACCCCATGCACGGTTGATCAGAAATGACGGGTCAAATGTGATTTGGACAAATTGAGAAATATCGCACCGGGTGGAATGGTTGCTTTCTTAGCGTCGTCGTCGTCGTCGTCTGGGTTCGGCGTCGGATTCGTCAGTCTAGGAAAATGAGGCTATTCATATTCAACGTGCACACGGTGACTTGCCAATGGGCGCAATACTTCGTGCAGAATCACGTTCCATGGTCTCAGTCACTGGCGTTCGAGCAGCGATTCCTTGCGTTTTCGCTATGGTTATGCCAGAGTTTGCATCGTGATGAGGAACGAGGTGCATGGCGGATGTGTGGTTTGTGGATTCGTGCACAGGAAAGTAAAGGAACTCAGTCGAAATATAGTTTTTTTTTTTTTTTGAATATTTTTATTTCAAACTTTGTCTAGCCATTCAGTAACTGTTGTAAAACGTGATAAAAAATTCCATACAAAATGACAGATTAGATACATTGGAAGTCTCCAGTTTTTCCGATTACTTCGGCTTTTATCGACCGAATCTTCTGAAATTTGGCAGTAAAATGCGCTTATAAGCTAAAAGCATTGATGTAGATTGTGAATACAATATGTTTTAGAAAACCACCTACGACGAAGAGAAAAAGCTGCCGAAAATACAATAAGTCACTCTAGACATCCGAAATTTTAGTATGGATTATCCAGACTATGTTAAAAGCGATTTTTTAGATTGTTTTAGCATTAGCATTAGCATTAAGCATTTCGCACAAATTCGTAGGTGGTACAGTCCTAGACCATTGTATGAGGGTTGCCTCCTTCCCGTCCGTTACCAAAGTAAGATATTTGGGACTAACCTCTTACTCTTAAACAAGATTGACGCATCCTCCAATGGTCGAGAGCTGTCCTGGTCACTTCCTTGCGAAAGCTGGGGAATGGGAAAGGATGATTGATTGAACACCTACCTACATGCGGAATGTTGAAGAAAAGGGTAGTGCCATAGGATACGTTGGGTAGACGTTCTGGCCGACAAATGTTCAATATTTACGCATTGTGATCATGCGCTGCTAATCAGAACAAACTCTCCAAATTCCTTTTTTTTTAACTCCTCTGCAATCCGTCGCTCCTCTAAATAACACTGACTATTTTTTAACTTCTGCCATTACACTCGCTCGCTCTTCACGTTTCACCTTTTCGCAGGATTCGAATTGTTCCACTAGGTATAAATTTGATTCATTCGCCAAAATGACCCTTTTTGCGCAAAGAACTGTCTGGAGTCATAATCAGGTTCCGTCTTGATTACTTCACTAAATCATTTGTATAAAATACGTAACACGATACAGCTTGTTTCGGAGTACTTCTCAAAAACTTTGGTTTTGGAATGTTGGTCTATAAAAACACTTTCCACTTCCGCATAGCATTGCATTGCATGAAGACATTGAAATCACGCTAATCACAAGCAAACAAAAATCCGGGTGACATGGTGCCGGCCAAACTACTGCGAATCCCGTGAAAATCTAGTCCACAGAACACCACAAAATTAATATTTGCAAAACTAAAACAAGTGGCGTAGCGCCATCAGCCGATTCTATTTTTTGCTAGCCGAATTGAAAACGCGTAACCGAAGCAAACGTGACAGAATATTCACCCGAGCGCGGCTTGCTGCGATCCCTTTGTGTCAACAGCATTACAACACTATTAAAAAAATCGTGTAGAGAGTGCAATGAGGAAGAAAATATTATCTAAATACCTCAAAACCGTCTACCAATTAATAAAACCTGCTTCGACAACAATTATATGTGAAAGATGGTGCGTCACTCAGTTTTTCGGTTTATGGGAACATATGTAATTGGACCACATTTGTATGATATACTGCAAAAAATACCAAAATAGTCGCATTTCTGTCATAACGCATAAAATAGGAGGTATGCTATCTTCGGCAAAGTTTTTCCTTACAAACTTCCACATCTTTTAACCCATCAACGCCCAATGTATCTCACAATTGGAATTCAGTACCGTATTTATTATTCATAGTTTTTTTTCCATAAATTAAACTTTATTTTACCATAAAAACAATGAAGTCTATGGTGGTGATCCAAAAAAATCTTTAAACTGTGTCGTCCATATCTAATTGTCTTATAAGATTATTTTCGAGATTTATCAAATATATTTCCATGCTACTCGACCCACCAAATTCTTGAGAAGTTGAAAAAAGCTGCAGTTGAGGGTTTATTCATAAATTATGTCACGTACACAGAATGAGGAAGGAGGTTTCAAGGAAACATGACTACCCATAATAACATTGAAATCCATACAAAAAATTTAATATAAAACTTCGCGTGACATAATTTTTGGACGTACCCTGATAAAGAAATTGAGACATAAAAAATAATATATTTATTTCTCATCGCTGGACTTCAATATAGGCTAACAAAATATTTGCCGACTAGCGACATCCTGAGAGTGACTTCCAAACTAAAAAGATTTAAAGCGAATACATACTAAGTTTCGTTTGGCTTTGTCACTAAAATTCATGAGCTACATTGCAATGCTTTGAAGAACAGTCTATTTCGAAAAGAAGGGTGAATTTATTATGAAAAGGATAACTATAAAATGCACGAAATTAGCGTGTAGTAATATCTGGTTTTGGATGCTGCCACTCACTTCCTCTACTAGCATTAAGATCTTGTGAAAGATTTTGTTTCGTAAACGATGGAATTACATAGATGACTCGATTTTGTCAGCCCCTTTTTGAAAACGTTTTTCAGCTCTCTTTAAAAATGTAAGTAATGTTTCAATATTATTTCTTCTTCACTTGAAGCACATTCATAATAACTTCAACATGACTAAAAAAGATGTTGGAGAAAATTTTTTCATGAAATGAAAGGAACAACAAGTTTTCCTTCAAATGGGGCTGACAAAATCGGGTAGAAGATCACACTGATATTATCGCTGCGAGTGATGTTCTATGCAACCCGCTAAAAGACCAACCTAATAGAAAAACGACACCATTTGATCGCCTCTAAAGTAAATACTTTCGTTGGTTTGTAGGATCATTGAGCTGAATTTCTTTAAGGTCCTACCTGACTGTTTAAATACAAAAAGATAAAAGAAGGGATATTTTTATTATAAATATAGCAGGATTATCTTCAATGAATGCCTTGAGGATACCTCCTTTAAAAAAAAAAAAAAAAAAAAAAAAAAAAAAAAAAAAAAAAAAATATATATATATATATATATATATATATATATATATATATATATATATATATATATATATATATATATATATATATATATATATATATATATATATATATATATATATATATATATATATATATATATATATATATATATATATATATATATATATATATATATATATATATATATATATATATATATATATATATATATATATATATATATATATATATATATAATATATATATATATGTTCCATATGAAAATACTAGCATGACTAGCTCCCCAAGTAACCAAATAGCACTTTTATTCGTTCTGCGTGCTAATATACTGCTATTAAACAGCTGACATACCCTATTTTAGCCATATAATAGCCCTATAAGACCAAAAAGGTGGATTAGCGGGTAGTGGTTACATGGGCCATCCAACGAAAACTTAGAAGAACAGCCTATTTAAGAAAGAAGGGTAAATTTCTGGTGAAATGCTTGCAGCTATGATGTGAATAACCACTGTGACAATGTGATGCTATCACACAACCTATATACATAAAAAAGAAAAATCTTTGTTGAAAACAAAATTGAAATATAATCACCACCAAGAAGCCTAACTACCGGTGAGCACGCAGCTGTTCAGCAAGACCATATTGAGGGTATAGGTTCGAAATCCTCCTGTGGTGGTTCTTAATGCATCGAAAATTTCCTAGACATTCCTGGGCATAGGAGCACATGTACAAGAATCGTAAATTGATTAGGAAAGCTCTCAGTCAATAAAAGGCTTGTTCTATTAAAAGCCCATTCACAAATTTCATAACGGTGAAGGTGACAAAAAAAAATTATGAAAGGTAGGTTTTTCTCGAAATGTTACACCTCATACAAAATTTGTGGAATTTCCAAAGAAAAAGTGTTATGACGGGGGTAGGTGGGTGTCAAAAATGGAAATTTTCGGTGTTATGAAATTGTTGAATGACCCCTTGGACTGCGAAAGTGCCCACTGAGCTGAGAAACATGTTTTGCCTCAGAAAAAAGAAGAAGATATTTTAAAAAAATAGCAGACGTATGAAAGAAGGGATTTAAGGGCCTACTAGCGCCATCTTGGGAGTGTTTTTCAAACTACTATGTTTCTAGGAGAATCGAAATCATTTAGTTGAACACTTTTGTCGAAGACACAATTTGGTATCTTATCAGCTTAACTTTGCTGAAGACACCAACTTTGTATCTAATCACTTGGCTGAGATATAAGCAAATACAATTGTTGCCCACTAGCGCCATCTTTTGAGTATTTTCTGAAATATTTTTTTATGCGAATAGGTATATTTGTATGTGAATAAGGATCATTTAGATGGACACATTTGTTGAAGTCACCAATTTTGTAGCTGAACTAAAATATAAGCAAATAAAAATTTTGTCCACTAGCGCCATCAAATTGGTTGAAGACACCATCTTGGCATCCAATCACTGGATTGAGATATAAGCAAAAAATATGCATGCCTACTAGCGCCACCTCCATACTAAGGTTTGATTGTAATATCCTCAACTACCATTTGAATGTTGAGCCCCTAAATTTTCTAACAAATATTGCTGGGGACGGACCTGGTGTAGTGGTTAGAACACACGCCTCTCACGCCGAGGACCTGGGATCGAATCCCATCCCCGAGATAGTCACTAAAACAATTCAGTGACGACTTCCTTCGTAAGGGAAGTAAAGCCGTTGGTCCCGAGATGAACTAGCCCAGGGCTAAAAATCTCGTTAATAAAGATAGAAAAAAAATAAAAACAAATATTGCTGATAAATTTTCAGCAAAGTCAGCGTAAATCCAAATTATTTTCATTACTTCAAAATCATAAACAATCATCAATGACGCATACACATTTCAATTACGGCCTTCACACTTCCAAACATTTATGTGATCAACGTCTTTTGGGATGTACATAAATGAAGCAAGCCGAATGACGTAAATTTATGTCGAATTTCAAATACGTTCGTGTTTGAATCGGGACATGTGGATCACAGTTCCATCGTGTCTTTTGACATGTGAAATTACATTTTTGTCCAATACATCTTTAAGGTGACACGGTGGACCGTGTTATTTTCCCTATCTTTTGTCTCACTCTAACAATTATCATCAAAGCTTTGTGGAAGCAAATCTCGAGTTTTAGTGAACCGATGGAGCTGAAAATTTATTGGGTTGTACACTACATATATAGAATACATTTTTCACGTCGATATATGGAGTGGTTCTTGGGATTTGCTCCTTCAAATGGAAAGGGTGATTATGATGACGTCCCGTGCGACCTTAAAGACACGTCGAGTCGAGTCTCGTACACGACAATGAAGGCGGCCTTGTTGAGGTCGAAATAAGCGTATCTGTCAAAGGATACAAACTCTAGTGGAATTAAATGGTATAGTACTGAATTCTATTTTTCATTTACTTACTTCAAGGACACGTTTTTGTACCGTTCCATAACTTGCATCATGTGTCATTCAGTCAAAACAAGATTTACGTCCACAGTCATTTTCATTACTTTTAAGAATGTACTTCGCCTTAAAGCCTGATTCGCTGCTGACAAGTAATTTCTCGGCCTATCTTGATACATGGGAAATTCCTGCAAGGAAACGATCGAGAAAGCTCATTTTTTTATCGCAGTACGCAGTTGAAAAGAAATGTCAGTTCAAACTGGAGTCGCTGTAGAAAAATTTCTGCAAGGAATCGGTGAGAAATTTCTTTGGCGATTCTTGTTCAGCAGCAAATCAGGCGATTCATGTTAATTTTTCTGTTAAACGGAAATTCACCTATAAACACTTGGGAAGCTGAGGAACAGTATTGTTTTCAGAGTATTCAACTCAAAACCAATTGAAATGACAGTTGCACGCCGCGTGATTCAATTGCAAATAGGGGCTATCCATAAAGTACTTCACGATATAAAAAGAAGGAAGGTTCAGCAAAGCTTGGTGAGTCAACAACTTTTATGGTGACTCAATATAAAATGAAGTAGTGTCATACGGAACAGTAGTTTACGTAACAAGTTGCAGAATGATGATTTTGACAGCACGAGTGCTGTAAAAGTCGAATTCTGCCACGGGTTGCGTACAACATTTTTTTGCAATTTCCTTGAAAGCCCTTTAAGGGTATGAGAAAGTATGCATCCCCTAATATTTTGAAATGTATAGAAATTGATGTGTAACGACTCTTTGCGCAACTCAAAACAGTTTCGTAATGAAAAAAACTTTCGGTAATAGTTGTTCACGAAACAAATTACAGTATGATAATTTTTATAGCACGAATGGTAAATTTATCCAACGAGACTTGCCGACTTTGATAACACTGTTCGACAAAAAAAGTCGATATGAATGCACAGAGACCGGACACCCCGGGCTTGAAAGTATAAAAATAAACAAAAATAATGGCGTTTTCAGAATGTTCGTGTCTGCCCCAGGTCATTTTTAAAATATACTTGAACTTTTTGCATTTTTTTTATTTAAAAATCTAATTTAATCAATAAACCGACACAGTGTTTTATATTCAGGACAGGGGAATTCATGTGCCATATAATGTTTTCAACTTTAAATACAATATGAAGAGTTGTAATAAGATTTGCAGGGAGCCCTCCCCCCTTTTTTGTACCCTCCCCATTTTTAAAGTATCGCAAATGATGGAATATTTGATATACAGGGGGTTGTCAAAATAACTGGGACAGGCAAAAATTGGGCCAACTTTGGAATGCTGTAACTTTGACAAAAATTGACCGATTTCAATTCTTTAAGAAGTAATGGACGGGTCAACTAATCTAGTTTTGAGGGATATTCGGTGGTCACAAAAGTGGCCACTGTAGTCAAATATCCACTTAAGGTCTACAATAGCCCTATTTAGCACGAGGCATGAAAAATGAACTGTCGCACGATATGTATTGGAGTTCAATTTCAATTGTCCCTAATTATAGGTTCCCTCGGGGACATCCGGTGGTCCCGGAAGTAGTCACTGTAGTCAACTATCCATTTTGAGTCTACAGTTGCCCTATTTACGACAAGACATGAAGAATGAGCCGTCGCATGATATGCTTTGGTGTCAAAATCGAAATGTCCCTATGCAAGGTTCCCCCGGGGCACTGGGCGGCGCCATGAGTGGCCAAATCTGTACAAGACTCATTTTCAACTTATAATAGGGTATTTTATGATAAGCTAGGGAGAAAACAATATTGCGCGACATATTTTGAGTGAATAAATTGTTTGATCCCAATTCGGATCCACTACCGGCACCGATTCCGGGGAAATGGCCATATATTGGTTGTTTCTGGACCAATATTAATACTTGGCGCACCAATCGCTTCAGAATTAGATCTTCTATCTTCATGTGTTGTAAAATTTTGATTTTTTAGCCGAGACCTTTGCTAAAAACACGTCATAATTTTACTGCATAAGACATGCTTCCGGAAATCCGGATTATCACCGGTATCCGGTGGTCATAGTTCATCTCCGTGGATGCACCTCAAAACTAGATTAGTTGACCCGTCCATTACTTCTTAAAGAATTTAAATCGGTCAATTTTTGTCAAAGTTACAGCATTCCAAAGTTGGCCCAATTTTTGCCTGTCCCAGTTATTTTGACAACCCCCTGTATATCAAATATTCCATCATTTGCGATACTTTAAAAATGGGGAGGGTACAAAAAAGGGGGGAGGGCTCCCTGCAAATCTTATTACAACTCTTCATATTGTATTTAAAGTTGAAAACATTATATGGCACATGAATTCCCCTGTCCTGAATATAAAACACTGTGTCGGTTTATTGATTAAATTAGATTTTTAAATAAAAAAATGCAAAAAGTTCAAGTATATTTTAAAAATGACCTGGGGCGGACACGAACATTCTGAAAACGCCATTATTTTTGTTTATTTTTATACTTTCAAGCCCGGGGTGTCCGGTCTCTGTGCATTCATATCGACTTTTTTTTGTCGAACAGTGTAATTACGGCGAGTGCTGTAAAAATCGAGCTCAGCAACGAGTTGCGTAATAGTAGTTTACGGAACAAGGTGCGGAATGATGATTTTTACAGCACGAGTCGTAATTGTATCCTACGAGGTTTGCCGAGTGCTGTAAAAATCGAGTTCTGCAACGATTTACGTACAACATTTTTTGCAATTCCGTCGAAGACCACTTGAGGGTATCAGAAATTATATCGGAATGCATTCACCATCATTTTACAATTCATGAAAAATGGTTGTGTAATAATTCTTTACGCAACTCAAAACAGTTACGTAATGAGAAAGCGTTGCATAATGAATCATTACAGTACTGGTTTCAGTTGCGTAATGACTATTCCCGCAATGCATACTTCAGTGCAGAAAAGTAGGCCGTTTCATGACAAATTGGCGTGATGAAAATCAGCCTAGTACGATGAGAAATTGCAAAAAACATTGTTTGCATTTTTTTAGAAGATCACTTGAGCGTATCAGAAACCATATTGGGATGCATTCTCCATTATTTAGCAAAACAGTCTTTTTGCAATTTTTCATCGTTATGTGATGTTTTTCATCCCGCCAATTACGCAACTATTTAGAGTTGCGTAATAAAACATTACACTACAATTTTCATAAATTGTAAAATAATGATGAGAACATCCCGATACGTTTTCTGATACCCTGGAGTGGTCTTCTACGAAATTGCAAAAACTGTTACACAAATCCTTGCAGAACTCGATATTTACGACACTCGTCGTAATTAACCAACTCGGCAAGCTACGACACGTGCTGTAACCAGATTGAACATGTGTAGGTTTCTGTTCCGGTAGGTAGTTAAAACCATTAAGGGCCGATTTCTTCACCTTTGCTTAAGCCGTAAACCACGTTTTTGCAATTTCTCATCGTAATATGCTGTTTTTCATCACGCCAGTCTGTCATAAAACGGCCTACTTTCCTGCACTGAAGTATGCAGTGCGGGAAAAGTCATTACGCAACTGAAATCAGTGCTGTAATGATTCATTACGCAGCGCTTTCTCATTACGCAACTGTTTTGAGTTGCGTATTGAATCATAACACAACATTTTTTCAGAAATTGTCAAATAATGGTGAATGCATTCCGATATAATTTCTGATACCCTCAAGTGGTCTTCTACGAAATCGCAAAAAATGTTGTACGTAACTCGTTGCAGAACTCGATTTTTGCAGTACTCGTCGTAATTACTCGTACTACTTATTCCGTAAACTACTATTACCCATATGATTAAACTAGCTTTTAGGCCTAAGCGGGGGTGAAGAAAACAGCCCTTAAAAATTTCCTGGCTGTCAACTGTAACAAGTGCCCCATCTTCAACAGAAATTTGAGCAGAAATAAAGTTCTGACTATCAAATGGAGATATTATATTGATCAAGAGTTAAAAAAACTGTAAATAATATCAACATTTTATTCCAGAGCCATAGCAAAATTTGATGTTCACAGATTTAACGAATAGATTGCTGATGTTGGTTAGATCTTACAAAAGCTGAATGTGAAATGCTACACGGGTGAAAATGCGGCACTCGAAATAAGGAGAATGAGTCATGATTTCGGGAGGAAAGTGTGTTTTCATGTTATGGAAATACACCATGACCTAAAATCATGAAATCATGAAGCATTTAACCGTAACGCCGGCTGTGCGTTACGTTTTCAATTCTTAGCGAAGAAAAATGTCAGCTAGAATCCTAAAATCATGAAGTATGTATGCTGGAACCATGAATAAAATTCATGGAAACATAAGCACTATTCATGGATTTCGTGATCTGTCATTTATGATTCCTAGTTTTGATACGAAAAGTGGCAATTTCGGTCATGAAATCATGAAGCAGGATCTGATATCATGAACACAGTTCATGAAAACATAAGCACTTTTCATATATTTATACGCCTCTCGTTTATGTTTCCGACTTTGGTGCTGAAAAGTGGAAAGTTGAGTCATGAAATCATGAAGCAAGATCCCTGAATCATGAACACATTTCATGAAAACAGACATTATACGTCAACGTCCCAGTTTATTTTTTCTATTGGTAAACATATAAAATGAAGATTGAAATCGTTACGGCTTTTATGCCGATAGTTTCAGTAATAAACCGTGAAAACTTTCCACAATTGTCAACATAACGAGTGCCCAATCGTTAGCAGGAACGCGAACATTCGGTGTTCAGGTTTGCACGCAAAATATTGTTTCGAACATCAATTGATTTGGCAAATGGTCCCTGGGCTCACAAAATGCTGGTGGGTTGCATGAGTAATGGAACATTCCTTAACGACACTGTGGATATGGAAAGTAAACTGGAACATCCGGCCACCAACGGCCTTTTGTGAGCTGCTCTGCTATAGGATGTGGGGAATGCATCATATCCGAACAGTTAAAATCGCCGACGAGCTTGTCAAGCGAAATCTTCGCTTAAGGTCAAACATTGCCCGGTTCTGTATAATCAGGATGGAGGCCTGCAAGAATATTTTAGAGCATCTAACAGCTCCGGCAGATTGATTGTGTCGTGTGTTCCCACGGTAATTACGCCAAGAATGGCATTGTCTTCAATTTAAACTTTTGCAAAAACAAACCTTTTTTATAATTTTACTAGAAAAAATCACCGGTCGCCATGACACGCGTTGACTGAAGTGAAGAAAGTGACAGTTAGATTTGAGTAACGCCCTGAGCATACAAATTCTTGCATAATAGTCACGATTTCATGACGTTTAGTCATGATATCATCAAACATAAAATTTTATGAATTCATGACTTTTTGTTCATGAATCCGGCAACGGATTTTTTCCCGTGTAATGGTATTCCAGGAGTAAATTTTAGATATCATTTTCAGTTCTTCTATCTCTTATATCTATCAAGTCAATATCAATTATCATATCAAAATTTGCTATTAATAAGCTTTTTTCGATTGCTCGGGACGCTAACATCCGATACTTAAGCTTGTATAGAAAATGAATTTCAATTGTCCAACATTGGCAAATCGAATCTGATTTCACCAAATCCTGATCTAT
Source organism: Aedes aegypti (assembly GCF_002204515.2). NCBI lineage: Eukaryota > Metazoa > Arthropoda > Insecta > Diptera > Culicidae > Aedes > Aedes aegypti. Next base: position 445,792,219 of record NC_035108.1, read on the forward strand.
TGTTTCGGTGACAGTGCCATTTTTATGTGGATTTAGGGTCATGATTAAGCGTCGAGGTCATGATACATGACTTTTTGTTCGTGAATCTGGAAACGAACTTTTTCCGAGTAAGCTGTCAATGAAATATGTGTGCCATAAGCATTTGTTGGAATTTCTTAACAGATAGTGTTGCCTTATTACTCCTTATGAAACAAAACCAGCTTCTCAGTTTCGTACTTCCACATATATAACTGTGAGCTTTGTTTTCCAAATCTATCAGAAGAAACCATATTTTATAGTTATTAGGAAAATGAATTCCGAAGAAAATTGATGAAAAAAAAGAAACACATTATAAAAATCTAGAATTAGTCAAATTAAGTGTATGAACTGTAATGTAGAAACACAAAATCTTCTATTTAAAAGTTTAATTCAATTGGAATTCTTGGAAAACATCATTAACTCTTCAAAGACTTCTAGCTCTCTTTATATGTTAAATCTTGACTTGATTTGTCATGCGTTATTGAATTAGGTAACCCAATCACTCCGTTGAAATAATATTCCTTCGTTTAATGATGCTTTGATTTCAACTATGATTCAACTTGGATTCCGGACTGATTGCTAGATATCTATCTGGCTATCACAGCTACAGTGGATGGCAGACATACCATCTTCCGGAATGGGATCTGAATTGAATTAGGTTTAGGCATGTGTCACTCGAGGATAAACAAGCGCGCTTTCCTTCCAGTCTAGCTGAGAAGTAGGAAAGATGATGCCACAAATAGTGGACCACTAGCGTGAATAAATACATTTTCGATGCCATCTTCGAAGAAAGCCGGGTACGGCTGGACACGATTCACTACTCTGTGTAATATAAACAGGCATTAGATTCAACGTTCTAGGCTTGACTAAACTGGGTACTGTATTAAATGCTCATCTATTCAAAGTTGAAACGTTTACCAACGGCATGTAATTATCAACGGCAATGGTTCTTTTGTAATCTATTTATAGAATATTCGCTCTCTTGAACCAAATTAATTGTTTGGTCATTGTTATCGGTTCAACGCAGAATAGTTTTAAAAAAGCAATCGAAAAAAACCTACCGATAGTTCCTCAATATTCCATCATAAATTGATTTCCACGGAATTTCAACGTATAATTGTTGCAAAGTGAACACGTTTTAACTAGATAAACATCGTTTCATCGTTCCTTTATTATATCGTTTCATTGTTTCATTGTTTAGAAAAACATCGGTCGGACATCGTCCCGTAGATGGGCTAGATCGAGCCCGAAACCGGTCGACTAAAAAGGTAAATTTAAACCCTTTTTTAATCGTTTGTAAGAACAATATGTGTTATGTCCGGTCTCGTGTCGCGTTCCGTGAGTGTACATGAAGTTCTTACGTTAGCACAAACCCCCGAAAAAAGTGAAAAAAAAGTTAGAAAAACCGCCGTTATGTTTCCAAACTCATGTATTGATATCTGTCTAGAAAATACTTCAAAAACAAACTGGTAAATTTCCTACCACCAATTAGCGGTTTTGTGGAGGGTAATTACGCAAACTAACAAGTATGCAATAATATATTCGGGTTGGAAGTGCAATAATGTATGATACTGAGAGGCTGTCTGTGAGGACATGGGAGAAAATGCAATTTGGTGACACATTATTGTGGTGGTAGATAATTCGCTTTTAGAGTGGTTGGAACTGGTTTATGCTTGTCTGTTTCAATATTCATATCTAGTAGTAGTTAAAGCTGTGGAAATAGTAACTGTTGGTTTATTTGAAAAGTTAAATGATTTTAGCTTTATGTCCCTTATTGTTTTTCTTTCCGATCTTCTGCACTTTCGGTCATTTGATTTGTCCTTTCAGTCATATGTCTGTTCTTATACAAAAAAAAAATCTTTTGCATAGCTCACAATCGTTCACCTAAACCGTTGGGTTCATTTATCGAGCTCATAGTCCTATTCCAGGTAAATAAAGTTTCATTGAATTCCCGCATGAATACAGATGACCCATTTACGCAAAAGGTTTCTTTTCATTCAACAGCTGCTCCCTTCTTTTGACGCGTCCCCTTCGTCAACGATATTCTTAAGTTCAACTTCCTTTTCAGGAAAATTTCCCACCTTTTCATACCTACTTCTATCTTTTCACTCATCGATGAAGCTTTTGAATTCGAGCTCCCGTAGTTTCCGTAACCGTTCCTTCAAAAGCTCACCATCCTCGATGCGAATAGCGAAACCAATCGCAGTAGACCACGGATAGAACCATTCCTTGGCAACCAGACCCCCTCTTCCATCATAAATCCTCGCCAGGTAAGCAACACCCACCGTTGAATAACGAGTCACGTGAGCTTCGTTTTCTTGAATGACGACCACCCTACCTCGGGGATGCCTACCTTGTCGCCAGCTCTTGCGTGTCAACACAATCGGCAGTCGGCCAGTCAGTCAGCCGGCGTGGATGCCTGCGGCCCCGAATGGCGCCACACGGTTCTGCTGTGGGTGGTGAAATGCAGAGGGTTTGTTATGCTATGGGGACTGTTGAGGAAAGCCGGCTCATGTTTCAGGGCATCGAACCAGCTTGTGCCCTTCCAAGCTCAGTAGGCTGATACTGGATGATCGACGAGTAGAACCGGCGTTGTGCAATAAAACAGATGTAGTAGGCTTGTGAGATTTTTTCTAATGGATCATTAAAATAACCTAAACGGCCGCTATGGAAAGCATATATAGCGCCACCGTAGCCTTGTGTGTTTGACAGAACAGCAATGCTGTCCCAATGTTAAATCCCATATACAGTAGCGCCTTTGTTTTGATGCGGTGAGCATTGGCAAAAACTACCTTCAATGATCCATTATCTGTCATTTTATCAAAGTATGCACTTAATAGTTTTAGTGACATAAAATTTAAGAAAATTATAGATATTTTATTAGTATAATTTTAAAGCATTAGTTTTATTAGTTTTATTTTAAAGCTGTTCAGATTTTTTACAGGTGAGTTGATTTCACCCGTTTATAAAAGAAAGAAAAAACGCTTTCAATTAGATTAATCTAACTTTACTTAAATATATAACGCATTTATCGTGGCAATAGAAGATTGCAGCGTTTATGTCTAAGATTATTGTTTATTTTATTTGACATTTGTTCCAATGTTTCAACATTGGATATACATACTATGTTACTTATTAGTACTATACCAGGGAGGAAGTTTCAGAATCATTTTCAAAATATTATTTAAAATCCTCTGCAGAGCTTCCTTCTTGGTATTACAACAGCTAGTTCATATTGGTACAGCCAAGGGGTGGATCACTTCTTCAATGTGCATGGAATGTACATCGATTTGTATCAAATGCATTTTTTTCTACATTTACATCAGCTTAGCACTGGCCCGTACTATCGTGCCGTGCTATAGCAACGTGTCATTGTTTATTGTGAAAGGCGCAACGCTGAGAGTTCAACTAAACTTTTCGTAGTTTATATTGACTGATATTCTAAAATTAACAACATATTTTATACGTTTCAGATTACCAAGCTGTTGCTTTAGAGCGGAAATATATTAAATTTCATTTGAAATGCCGCTTATGGATCCATGAGGCAAAAATCATCTAGGTTTGATTTCTTAACAAAAATCCATCGTCCCATGTCCCTGCAGATTCAGTGATGTTTGTAATCAAGAGTAGTAGGAACCTTCTCCCCGGGAAACCCACATTCTGTAACTTACAGGCGCTTCCTATTCTTAAATACAAATCTAGGCGGAAGGAACAACAAAACCCTGAAAATTATTGGTCTAAATAACTTATTTATTTCGTTCAATGTCCCTTACGGACAGGTACAATACAATTAACTCTAGACTTGATAAATATATCGACGTTTGGTCTTTCTTATTTCCAAATTGCTTCCGGATGTTTTGTCTTGGACATACCACAAATATTCCTTTGGCTTATTCATACGAAAATGTTCACGTAGTTATTTAATATGTTGCTGAAACTGTTCATAAATGACAGCAATTGGACAGCCTATCATCAGATCCGTGAGAGACAACTTTATAGAATCTTTAGGTCATAAAACGCATATCTACTTCCAGATTTACTTCTTCCTAGACCTGATGTCAGTGAAATAGCAGCTATGACAGACAATACAATCATTAATCATATCGGATAGATTTTATTCTTTGAATATGCCACCATTCCATCTTTACAATGTCACTAATTTCACGCTTTTCCGTAGCATCTCCATCCATCTCCATCTCCATATCCATCTTGCCATCAGTTTAACGACCACGTATAGATTTAACACTTTTTTGTTAGGCCGTTATTTAAATATCGAACCCGGCACTTCAATGCAGAATGTTTCCAGTCCCTTTTGGTACCGGGTTGACCGTTTTTAGGTGAGGTAGCGCAACTCTTCGAAAGTTTATGCAAAAACTGAGTTTGACACTTCGACAAAAACAACAATCAAACGTTTGAGCAAGCCATGAATTGTAAATCTGTCGAGTGTGCATTTAAATGCATGCAAATATTTCGATGCATCAGGAGTGATCCACCCCTTGGGTACAGCATACAACATGGCCGGTCTAAAAATTTGTTTGAAGATTAAAAGCTTGTTCTTAAGACAAAGTTTTGATTTTCTATTAATAAGTGGATAAAGGCATTCTACATATTTGTCACATTTGGCTTGAATGCGCTCAATGTGATTTTTGAATCAATTTTATGGAACCCCTCTCATCGTGACAACATGTCTATTTGTAGGTTTCAAATAAAGAACTTTTGGTTTATGTGGGAATATTATCAGTTGAGTTTCGGAAGCATTAGGAGAAATCATCCAATTTTGTAAGTACGAAGAAAACATATTTTTTGCAATCTTCTGCAGACACACCCAGCCCGAGCAACACACATGTTATAATTGTGTATTATCAACTAATATATTACTAATTTCGGTCATATACCAGTTGATAATACACAATTATAACATGTGTGTTGCTGGGGAGGCTTCGTATTTGGCGGAGAGAACTGTGTCATCCGCAAACAAAGATTTTATACGTCCCTGAGGTAACTCAGGTAAGTTAGGTGTGCAAATATTGTATAATATTGGCCCCAAAATGCTGCCTTGTGGAACACCAGCTCTTACAGGAAGTCTTCCAGACTTGGAGTTCTGATAATTAACCTGAAGTGTACGATTTGACAGATAACTTTGGATTATTCTAACAATGTACATTGGAACATAAATGGACACTCTAGTTATTATTGAAGTATAACTTCATTAGAAAAGTTTCCACATTCGTTTCAGAAAAAGACAAGTCGTTTGCACTATGATGGAACTTATATCACAGAATATGCCCTGCAGCAGACATATCATGGAAATACTGCATTTTGCACCGCCTTCTTCAGATTTGAAACAACTCGTTCTGCCGCACATATAATTAAAGTTCGTTCAACTTCTGACACAATTCGCAGTAAACAACTTCAAACTTCCGAAATGGCGGCACCACCCGGTAGCTCCCTGTACAATGATTGCATGATGCGATTTTACATAACTTCCGCATTCATCCACCTCCGCACATAGTAGATCCGCCCTATACCTCCCGAATAAAAATTAGGAATTATTTCAATAGTTGAACCTACAACCATACAACCTAGAGTCCATCATTTATTTATTTTTGAGTGTTTCAGCAAGGCTGCCTAGTAGTAGGCCATGCCGAAATCCCTTTCAAAATGTTATTGTATTGTTTTCATTTTTTCTTTCAATTTTCCAGTTTATCTTCATCGATCAATGTTTTACGTCCAATTTGTACGAACTGTTTCCAAGCCAACTCGTGACGTACGAACAACATTCCATTTTCAATAGAAGAAGATAGATATATGGATTATTATATATTGCTGTGTGCGTATGAAACGAAAGTATCAAATGCAGGCACACCATACGCGGTAAAATTTTTTTTGCAATTTCTCATCGTAATAGACTGTTTTTCATCACGCCAATCTGTCATGAAACGGCCTACTTTCATGCACTGAAGTATGCATTGCGGGAATATTCATTACCAAACTGAAACCAGTGCTGCAATGATCCATAACGCAACGCTTTCTCATTACGCAACTGTTTTGAGTTGCGCAATGAATCATAACACAACAATTTCTCAGAAATTGTAAAATAATGGTGAATGCATTCCGATATAATTTCTGATACCCTCAAGTGGTCTACTACGAAATTGCAAAAAAATGTTATACGTACCTCGTAGCAGAACTCGATTTTTACAGCACTCATCGTAAGTATCCTACTCGGTAAGCCTCGCAGGATAAATCTACGACTCATGCTGTAAAATCATCAACTAGTTCCGTTAACTACTTTTATGAGTGCATTCAATTTTTTTTTTTTTTTTTTTCAGAAACTATGAAAAGCCTTTCGCCCTGGCTCAAAACCCTTCGTTAAAGCGCCTTTTCTCGCTCTCTGGAAAGACATGAACCATAACGCAATACTTTTAAACATATAACGAAAAATCAATCGACTCCAGCTTTCGATTGAAAAACCACCTCTAAAGGGTATATCGGAACAAACTCATCAAATTATCTGTGAGATATAGAATCCACTGCGATGAAGATTATCATTACGATCGATCATAGCAAACAGTTTTATACGTTTGTCTGTGACACTCACTGTCATGTGTCAATGTTGGCATCCCTGAGTGGAGAGCTTCTGTCACTTGCACAGTTGATGCATTCATTCTGGCTCACTTGCGAACCGACACTTACGTGGGTTAGTTCAGTGTGCATCGCGTGGATGGTGATTCCTTTACCACGGATAAGCTAAACTCGACATTGGCGATCTTACCAGTTTTCCCCTTATTTGCGGAAAGATACCTGGTATTTATTTCCATATTCGTGAAACGGAAGGAATCACCCTTCAGCGCTGCAAGAGTGAAAAAAAAATAGAAATACATCGTCATGTGCGCTGAGTTTAAGTTTCGTATTTTCATATCAGATTTGCGTTCCGCGTGTGAAAAAATTTTCTGATACAGTAAATGGTTCCGGCACAAGCAATAAACCGAGAAATTGCAGTGGTGTGTGAAGTGAGCGTTAAAGAACTGATGATTTTGATAGATCTTATTATGTTTTTTGCAAACGTAGGATCGAAAAGCTTCAGCGTGTTGTTTGCCGCGGGGGAAGTCGATTCCCGGCAATGTCCGCTTCCGAAAAGCTTCAGCGTATTGTTTGCTGTGGGGGAAGTTGAGCCCCGGCAATGTCCTCTATCGAAAAGCTTCAGCGTGTTGTTTGCCGTGGGGGAAGTCAAGCCCCGGCAATGTCCGCTTCCGAAAAGCTTCAGCGTGTTGTTTGCCGTGGGGGAAGTCCTACACCGGCAATGTCCGCTTCCGAACAGCTTCAGCGTGTTGTTTGCCGTGGGGGAAGTCGATTCCCAGCAATGTCCGCTTCCGAAAAGCTTCAGCGTGTTGTTTGTCATGGGGAAGTCGAGCCCCGGCAATGTCCGCTTCCGAAAAGCTTCAGCGTGTTGTTTGCCGTGGGGGAAGTCCTACACCGGCAATGTCCGCTTCCGAACAGCTTCAGCGTGTTGTTTGCCGTGGGGGAAGTCGATTCCCGGCAATGTCCGCTTCCGAAAAGCTTCAGCGTGTTGTTTGCCATGGGGAAGGTGAGCACCGGCAATGTCCGCTTCCGAAAAACTTCAGTGTGTTGTTTGCCGTGGGGGAAGTCGAGCCCCGGCAATGTCCGCTTCCGAAAAGCTTCAGCGTGTTGTTTGCCGTGGGGGAAGTCCTACACCGGCAATGTCCGCTTCTGAAAAGCTTCAGCGTGTTGTTTGCCGTGGGGGAAGTCGAACCCCGGCAATGTCTGCCACTGAGATTCTTCAGCTTGTTGTTTGCCATGGGGAAGGTGAGCACCGGCAATGTCCGCTACCGAAAAGATTCAACGTGTTGTTTGCCGTGGGGAAAAACGAGTCCCGCCAATGTTCGCGGCTGAAAAGCGAGGATTAGTCGATGCGGTAAAAATGTTTTGTGTACAGCTTAAAGTGTGTTAGTTGTCGTGGGGGAAGAAAATAATCAGTAATGCCCACTACTAAATAACTAGGAAAAGGCGATTTTGTTTGCCTTGTGCAAATGTCAGGTCGGATGCTTACAGTGGATGTTTATCACGGGGGAGACGAGCGCCGGTTATGATGGCCGTCGAAAAAAAATTTGCCTTCAAAAACTTTGGAGCAGAGGGAGAATGTGAGATATAGAATCCACTGCGATGGAGATTATCATTAGGATCGATCATAGCAAACAGTTTTATACGTTTGTCTGTGTAAAATAAATTTTGAGTGCTTTCATAATTTCCTAATTCTTCCCAAAGATGGTCAGTGAATTTCTACAAGTAACATATTGATTTTAAGGCAAAGTGGTTGGAAATCTAGGGTTTCTCGTAAGTTTTTGGTAAAAAAAATGTTTATCCAAATAACTTTGTCCGCTCAAATATGTTCACTGGACTTGTACAAGTAAATTTATACTGAAACAGCTTGATATCATTTGATATTTTGATATTTTGATTTCTCTACAAACAGATCAGAAACCTGAAGCGTCTTGTAGTTTTCAGAGTAAAACAAATTTTGAGTATAATCAATAATTAAGATTATACCCAAAAATGTTTACTGGTCTACTTCAGTCCAATTGATGTCAAAAAATCATATGTCATCGCTTTGAATTTCGTTTTTTTGTTGAATGTATTTTCCTAAATGCTTGGAAGTGTCTATTGCTAAATAGCTTTGGGTAGTCGCAAGTATTTTGAGACAAATAAAATGGACGATGATGTTGAATGATGCTCGGTTCCATTGGTGAAACAATCGCTTCTAAAACAACAGAGATATGCATAGTCAAAGTTCCAGTGTTTCAAGGGGTTGGATGTGCAGGTATAAGGTATGTTTGATCATGCTGTAGTGCTACCTGGTGAGTGAATTCCTAAATATAATGACAACTGAGTGGAAGATATCAGGTCTATGACCAAGTTGTTTAAACATGATATCATTATTTTTGTATCGTTTTCAAATTATTTGTGCAAACTACTGTTCTCAATAGAGGATGCTGGACGTTCGGAGCATCTGTCCTGAAAATTGGACGCTGGGCGTTGACGGGTTAAGATAATTATTGATTTAGCACAATATTTGAATTGACCAGAATAATTGAAATTGCACACGAAATCAACAGATAGAGCTTGGGAGTAGCTTATACCATCTGTTCACTCACGGTCTTAACGGACTTCACGATCTTGGTTCAAGTCGTCGGATAACGTGCACTAGGTGAATTGATACGCGAGAGCACTTGTACGGAGTGATGAGAGTGAATTTATTGCACTTTTCACAATGTTACAAAAGCATACACGCGACGGTTATTGAAAGATGATCTGATCACGCGAACGGTTTATTTGATACTAGCGAGATCTACAATTTTGCTGGTTGACTGACCGGCTGCGATGTTTTTGGACATCGGGTTTCTGCCTGCGATCGGAGTAGTGTTTGATCCGTTGAATCTGTTGCATGCTTCTTTGAGGGCGAGCGACGGAATCCGGATCAACTGTGTCCGGTTCGCGTTTTTCGGAAGAAAAAAACGAAAACAAAGTGTGCGGGTGAAAGAAAAGTATCGACGCGTCAGTAGTGTTTGATCCGTTGAATCTGTTGCATGCTCCTCTGAGGGCGAGCGACGGAAACCGGATCAATTGTGTCCTATTCGCGTTTTTTGGAAGAAAAAAAAAACAAAATTAAGTGTGCGGGAGAAAAAAAAAGTATCGCCGCGTCAGTAGTGTTTGATACGTTGAATCTGTTGCATGCTCCTCTGAGGGCGAGTGACGAAATCCGGATCAATTGTGTCCGGTTCGCGTTTTTTCGGAAGAGAAAAAAAACGAAAACAAAGTGTGCGGGTGAAAAAAAGAGTATCGACGCGTCAGTAGTGTTTGATTCGTTGAATCTGTTGCATGCTCCTCTGAGGGCGAGTGACGAAATCCGGATCAATTGTGTCCGGTTCACGTTTTTCGGAAGAAAAAAACGAAAACAAAGTGTGCGGATGAAAAAAAAAAGTATCGACGCGTCTGTAGTGTTTGATCCGTTGAATCTGTTGCATGCTCCTCTGAGGGCAAGTGACGGAATCCGGATCAATTGTGTCCTATTCGCGTTTTTCAGAAGAAAAAAAAAACGAAAACAAAGTGTGCGGGTGAAAAAAAATAAAAATCGACGCGTCAGTAGTGTTTGGTCCGTTGAATCTGTTGCATGCTCCTTTGTGGGTGAGTGACGGAATTCAGTTCGTGTCCGGTTTGCATAGTAACCGCACTATCGGTATCGATCATTCGTGTATATGTTCACGTATTCATTTAAAAATATATCTTTATCGTTTACCAAAACGAATCCTTTCCCATATCCAAACTCCCAGTGTTTTCTTGTAGAAGTGCAGAGGACTCCTCGGCTTGCTCCTCGCCTCGGCAAGGAACACGTCAACATTTCCCTCCCATTCCCAAATTGACCTGCATTCGGACGCAGCCGGCGCCGGTATTGTTTGTTATAATGATGAGAGCACCATTACTTACACATTGAAGATGCTACTGATCCTGAGTAGCATCTGTTGGTTCCCTGTGTAAGTACAGCTGTTCTTGCAATAACGGAGTAGCAACTGCGGGCGGTCAATCATGCTCATGCTCATGCTCATCGGGTTTCTGCCTGCGATCGGCCCTATTGTCGATCGTCAAGCGATCGATATGATATGGGAATATGAAGTAGACTGATTATTTGCACTGGTTAGAGCGGTATAACTATATCTACGCTTATCAGGTAACTGCTCGACTCGGACACTAGTTATCTAACTATTGATCTTGTGCTCTCGTACTGAAACGAAACCTTTCGTTGGTCGGCGCAAACACCATCGTTAGTGTATAATTTGGAAAATACAAAATATTATAACTTATTATTGGATACTAGCAACATTAATGTTTCGTTAGATAATTTCATCCAGACCGCTTTCAGTGTCAGGGTTGGGAAAAACTCTTGACCCAATCTTGGACAAGCGCATGAATATTGCTATTGCTGGCCATGCCCATCTTTACCGTTACTTGGGATAGGGGAAGGAAATGCAAGCTACAAACTTTATTGTTTGTACAAAAAAAAACGTATGCATCCTTGAAGGCAGCAAAAGCATCATACATACCATTTTAAGATTCAGATGTGCGTAAGCATATTTCGCTTATTTAAAATAGAAGTATAAAACGAGCTCACCTATTGATAAAACATCGTCGAGGGGGCAGCTCTAAATAACTTTAGTTTTTATCACCAACACGCCTAAGGCCAACGGGTTCAACAAATCCCGGTCCCCCAAGAATCATGCCATCATGGAGTCCAGAGAACAATTTTATTGGAAAGAAAAAAAAAAGCGTATTTTACAATTACAGAAAGGTATTGAAATCATTCTCACCTTTTACTGAAGACCCGTTATGGTAAACTTGTTTGAAAATATGGTATTGTTACAGTAAAGTATTATAATATTTTTTATCCGGGATACCATCCATCGCGTGGTGAAGTCGCTTCGGTTCGGCCTGCTAGATCAGAGAGTCACCCGAGCCACCTCACACTGCCATCGACCGCCGCCGCAAGTGGAATCGAAAGTTGCATATTTCATCGCGACCGGCATCGCCAACTTTGATAGGAACTTTAAAGGGTGCATTCTGGAGGAAGGAAAAAAGTGGGACAATTGCTTACACTAGTCGGAAAATGAAGCGAAGAAAGAAGGCTCATTTTTCGGTGTCTTACATAAAGCAGGCTAGTGCAGCTTTGATTAATCGGTCAGGACGGGGGAAACAATGCAAGTTTGTTTTTCAGGAAACAAGTTTCCGGTTCTTGCTACCATCATTACTGAATTACCATATTCTGTTGTCTTCAATCTTTCCAGTCATCCTTCTGACTATGAATCTTGCAAATGTGTATCATAGTTTTCAATACTGAGGGGTGAACCCAAACCTTTATACGATAACTTGAATAACTGTATTTTGAATAGTTTCGGGGGCCCTGCCCCCTCTCCTCGAATCCGGGCCTGCCCATGATTCTGCTCGCCTCAAGGCTTGCCTTCTATCGCAAAAAGCTTATTTCTAATTTAAACAAAGTTTTTAGTCCATCGATTCCTTTTTTCCAAATTTATCCCACGCTATATAAGCTGAAAGCGCTTCTCGTTCACCATCGTCGGCATCAATCATTCAGAGTGGAAATTGTAAATGTGTCAAGTTTCAATCATATCACCACTTGGAAGTATCGCAAACAGCACTGCTTCGAAACATGCTGTCACTATATCCATCCATCCCTTATACAAGAAGGGAAGCATAATAAAAGCTTTCAAAAAGGACAAGCACTACGAAACGGAACGGAACAAGATTGATTGGATTGCCAGCATCGCATAAAGTGGGTGGATTTTCGAAAAAAAGGCATGCAGCTTTTCCGATCTACATGTATCTACCAGTCATACATACACTACCGTGTAAAAGTTTGTGGTCACCCTCTTCCCAAACACATAATTCGGATTGAACCTCTGTGTCTCTCTATGTTATATATTTAAAAATTACACTGAAAATATGATCAAAATTTCGAGTGAAAATTTACTAAACAAATTTTTTAACATTTCAACAGGTCAAAATATTTACAAAGTAATATGACTATCGAATGAACCATAAGGAGTTTGAAACAGACATATAATGACAGAGATATCGACAAGACAAGAAACTTTTCTTTGTTTCTTAGGGGGTGACTTAAAACTTATGCACAGAGTGTGTGCAAGCGGACACGATTAGAACTGAACGTGAACGAGAAAAAATCATGTAACTTGCATCAGGATTTTTTGTTTTTCGTTACGTTTTTGTCTAGCTGCTGGGATGCAGTTTGATGTGCCATATCCTGTGTCAGGCAACCACGACGAGACAACAATAAAGTGCAAAGTTTTTCATTCTGTGTGTTATCAGAGCTGACTTATGCTGCCCCAACGATGATACCGCACACCGGGCAATAATCGGGTGACAAGCGTTTCAAGAACTGATGGGAGATCACGTGTCAGTCTCGGCCAGTGCACGGTTGGAGATAGATATTATAGTAGAGAAGTTTGACGATGACTTCGCAATGAAACTAGAGTAATGAAAAACTCGTCAGCGAAAAATAGTGTTGTTAAACTTTGCTTTGTGTGAACAAGTGTGTTGCTGCGTTCATTTGAAGATATTTTAGATGTGTAACTCAGCTGAGAATGACAAATTTCTACACAATTCACACATTTTTTTAATTGAAATTGAACGCGATCATTACAAAGTCTTTTTTTATGAGATATTCCGTTTGGTCTGAATGAGCCAACCCCCCCGCGAAGTGACAGACAAGGCAATTTTCACGTACCTACTTGCAGCGTAAACAATGCACAATGGTCGGAAAAAAATGAAGTTTGGCCAAAACTATTTTTATCGCCTTAATCGATGAAATATGTAATCTGAATACGTTATTTGACGTTTTTGTTGTTTCCTAAGGGGTCATTCACAAAATACGTAACTTTAAAAACAATATTTTTTTAAAAATAAAATTGGTACCAAATTGGACTCAAAGCACAAATTTTGTTTATATTTGATCGAGTTTGATCAAAATGTGTATAAATAGTGGTTAAATATATTTTAAATAAACTTTGTATGGAAAATATCGTCAAAATATATGTAAAATATTGAGTTATTCAAATAGCTCTAACTTGCAAATTAGCAAATTTCTGCAAAAATTTCAAAGGTTTTTTGAAAGATCTAAGGATGCTTTCTGATGTGCAATATTCGAAATGGCGGCAACATGACGCGACAAGAGTTGTTTTTCATGTTCAAAATCATCAAAATTACTGAAGTGTAATATTGAATAGTATTAAAACTTCAACCAAATATTTTTTTCCATCCTTATGCTCGATAAAAGTGTTGAACCATTAGCTTTCAGATAGTGGGTAACTTTGGGGAAATATTGCATTCCTAAATTATAAATTTCGTGCTTTATTTTATTGTTAAATTTTTCAATTTTTTGACTTCAGCTGATTTGCCGTCATAAAAGTCATAGAAATTTAAATTTTAGTTCAATTTCAATTAAGGATCATAATAATATAACACATGAGGTATATTTAAAAATTGAAAAAATCATAAAAATCTCAAAAAAGTTTTTGGTAGTTTTGGCCGCCCCTATATATGGAGCCCGACCATTGTGCAATGGGGCCATCCACCGCTGCCGGCACTATTTTTCACTATGGGAGATCGGAAATTTGTTTCGTTGTTGACGGGTGCAGAACAACGAATGGAATGAAATGAAATAAGGGCGAGTCTGATTTGTCTTCTTGCAATGAAAATAATTTTAATTAAAGCTCTAGCACCAAATAAATTAAAAGCGCATCAGTTCGTTCGGTGAAAAGATTAAATGACTTGTTAGTGCTTAGTTTTGCAGGAAATGCTGTTTAATAAAGTGATAATAGTAGGGGAACATGGTCCAATTCGGACCTAGTAACAGTTTTTTGGATATATATTTTCAGCACGATGAACGGCATGAAAAGTTTTATGTTTTCTTGAAAGTCTATTTTAGCGCGCATACTTTTCTCTCAGAGAATTTTGTGATATCTCCTGCCAGGACATGACTAGACATGTTTGAACAAAATTCTCCAAAAGGTCCGAGTTGGGCCAACCCTGTTCCAATTCGGACCTCCCGTGTTCTAATTCGGACCACCCTATATTTTATCGTTTTTTGCTATGATAGTTCAAAAATATAAGTCCGTTTTATTTGGTATTGAACTTCTTCGATAAGCGGAAGCATAAAAAATAAACTCAATGCGTGAAAAAATATAATTTAGTTCGAGTCAAAACTAGCTTAAGTAAAACGTGAGTGAAATCCGAAACTGGTTCAAAATTGGGAACAGTGAACTTTCCCTAACTCGGTTTTAAACTGACCGTCGTGTATGGGAAATATCGATGTAAAGGAAACATTTTTTTTATTTTGGAGCTTTTTGTTATTTTGGCAAAATACATTGGAGAAAACCCATTTTTGCTTAGAATATAGTAAAATTTAAACATATTGAAACGTGGCATGAAAATATCGGATTGAATAGGTGAACTTGTTCGGAAAACTGAAAGAGACAGCATTCCGGTACACCAAGTTGGTGAAGTATTGCCATACATTTTAAGGCCAATGGTATTGATGGAGATGCTTTTCAAGTAGCTGATTAATTTATTCCTTTTTTTGTAGTCTACCGTATTTCTTAGATTTTTTTGAAGACTTTTTCTTGATCACAACAAAAACAAAGGTATCATCCATCAATATTACAACTTCCGTGATCTTCTACCATGTCGAGAAGACTTTCACTGGGTGGGGAGCTTATGAAATAGACTGACTGTTCGTTGAAAATCAAGAGGTCCATATCAAAAGGTCCGGATTAGACCAACACACATTTAGTAATTTTCAAACTAGTAGAGCACAAACAGTGCATAGACATATCAAAATCATATGCTCAGATGAAAGCGTAGGCATGGGGAATTCGATTTTAAATTAACACAGATAGATTGGAAAATTATTGTCAATTACAGAAGCTTGGAAATAATGCTAATCGATAGCACACTAGAGCACTTCAAAACAACAAACTTAAATGAAAATCAAAGGAATTAACTGAAAGGCGTCAAATTTATTGTGTTAGATCCTAGCCAGACGATGGGTACAAAAACGATACACACGATCTCTACTGTAGCGCCAGTATTGAGAAATGTTTGAAGGTCCGAATTAGAACAGGGTCCGAATTGGACCAGCTTCCCCTACATTTATTTTTTTGGCGAACATGTTTTATCGCTTAGCGGAGTAAAGTTATCGGACGCGATTGTTATTTAGATTCACTTTGATGTCCTCAAAAGAAAGCGCAGGCCGCAATATAAAATAATATAAAATGTATGAACGGGTTGCAATGGGATCCAATTAAATCTAAAAGTGAAAACATTTTGCTCGCAACTTTTTTTCTATGCAGTTTTTAATACGTTTTTCTCATACTCACCACCAGAGGTCTACGTTTCAAGAAAATAGGCCTACACACTTAAATTATTTCACCAACCTCAGTAAAATGTTTTGCCGAGTACCGAGTAACAGCTGAGAATTTGCTAATTTTCAATGCCGAATCTCGATACTTATTTTACAGAGACTTCGGCAATCCAAATTATTACCGAAATATCAGCTGTTGGATTCTCGGCGATTCCGTTTAGATTAAAATGGGGCAAAAGTTCGAGTGGGGCAAGAGTTTCTTTTTATGATTTCTAGCTCAAATCAAATCAAAACTTATAAATGTGATGGTGGTTTGAATGTTATTCAAGTAAGAGACTTTCACTCCAAATATCATAAAAATCGATTGAGATTTGGAAAAATTATGGCTATTTGTTGTTTTTCGACGTAAATATTGTAATATTTGGTCAAACTTTCGATGCATGGAACCAAATAAAGATAAAATATTTTCCAATATTTTATGTAAGGGAGTTTCTAGGCCTATGATAAGGATGCTTTGACGTGCATTAGTTTTTGCATAAATAGTGGGAACCTGGGAGGGAGAAACCAATACAAAATTTCTCTACGTCACAGTGAGCCGAGATTTTGCTGTCACGAACTGTCACTGTGAGTCCGGATCTTAAATAATGAAAAACATGATAAAAGCGCGTAATAAGCCTAAGCATATTTTTGTATTTCATCGAAAGTTTCAAAAATCGAATTAGAATCAATTCATGCACATTCAAAAGTAACGTCACGAGAGCACCGTATATTCTTATTGAATGTAACGTATTGGAATGAGGCTCTTTTTACTGTTTTCATTAAAACTGAAAATTAAACGCATAGAAAGCTGTGGTCCTTTTTCAATGTTTGTCCAGAAAGACCGAACGTACACAACAAATGAAAACTAGCGATTTTCACTCGCTCAGAAAATATAATACCAAAAATTATGGAAAACAAGATAGCCGACTTTCTTGTTTTCCATAATTTTTGATATTTCATGATCACAGCTGTATCACGAGTAGACTTCTTTAGAATTTAATGCTTAGGACAACAATTTGTTCTTTCCTAATTCTGCCATTTACTTAATTCGAGGTTGCCTAATGTATTGCTTTTCTTTAAAATGTCACAGAATGTCTGGTTTTAGAGATATTTGAGCCTAAAAATAACTTGCTTCTCAGCTTATTGTTCAATGAGCACTTCCATAATTCTCGAATTCATATATGGTGTGGCTGGCACGATGATGTTTTATGAGCAAACTTCCATTACGGAAAGAATCCGGAATGAGATCCTGGACCGACCAGGAATCGAAACCAGACACCTTCAGCATAGCTTGGCTTTGCAGCCGTGGATATTACCACTAGGCAGAAGCAGTGTTGAAAGACTCACGCTCAAATCTCAATCAATACGCTCTCCCGTGAGAGCAAACTCATTAGAGATCTGCTTTGTCTCACGCTTGAGATTTTGATGCAAAATCACTCAATCAACTCAAACCGTAAAAAATGATTCAGTCGCAAAACCCGTCAAAATCTCGTGAAACCCGAAAGTCGTTGTTTACGTTAGAAAGAATTACTATAATTTTACCAGACTAACAAGAAATTATTGCCGTGTGTGAATAAACTGTGGAAATACGAGACAATGAGTCAAAAAGGTGAGCCAACTCATCCATGATTTTTCGACTGCTGAGTTGCGTGATAGACAATTGAAAAATCTCAAGCGTGAGTTATTAGAATTTGAGTTTTTTCTCAGCACTGGGCAGAGGAAGGCCTAAAACCGTCGATACCAATTTAATTGAGCAGTGTGGCTATCGCAACGCTACAGACCAAGAAAGCTATGATTTATACTTGTGAATTGTATGGTGACCATCATCGAAACGTTCTTGAAAAGAAAAAAATCACTCATTCAACCACAAAGCGCTTCATGACATGGTGAACCATGCTAAACCACCATCAAAATTCCTCATGCTCCTCCATCTCATTCGTCGAAAAAGATGATAAAAAGCAAAAAAAAAGTTTCATGTCCCACTTTTCCGTACGATTTGACCAACCACCTCCAGTTGCATAGAGTTGAACTCGTCAGCAAAATAATCGTCCATCGGTGGTGCATACGGCAGCATCCCTTGGTCCTTCTTAAAGCGAAGAAAATTTGAAAAACAGATTCTTTCAACTCTTCCACCGGACGTACCGGTAAAGGTAGCATAAAACTTGGTCACGACCAATGGATACAAATCATACTCCTTTTCATTTTTTCTTGTATTCTACTTTGGCCTTCAAAGTAGTAAACTTTATTGGCTAGGTAGCGGAATTGTAAGATTATTTTGGATACTATACTAGGCACCTAGTCTTGCATGGTGGAGACATTTTGAATGTACGGAAAAGAAGTTTCTTGGCGGTGGATTTTGAGTCACAAAATGCATATATTTTCTTTGTAGGATTGCATCAAAATGTTTTTTCTTTCAGAAACCCCATCATATAGAAAGTAGATACTAATGGTTCAAGTGCCACAGAATAGCAAGCTGAGGTAACATCAGATGAAGTTTTCTGCTTGCTTCGTCATATATGATTTCGAAGCGCAACACAGCTCAACGCATTCATAAACCGAAACATTGTTCCAACATTGTTTTAACATTGGATATTCTATGTAACTTATTGGTACTATATCAGGTTGGAAGTTTCAGAATCATTTTCAAATTTTAGTAAAGGATTCAATCTACAAAGCTTCCTTCCTAGTATTACCACAGCGAGTCCATATTGGTACAGCATACAACATGGCTGGGCTGAAAATTTGTTTAAAGATAAGAAGCTTGACCTTGAGACAAAGTTTCGATTTTCTGTTAATAAGTGGATACAGACATTTCATATATTTGTTTCATTTGGCTTGAATGCCCTCAATTTGATTTTTGAAAGTTAAATTTTTATCTAGCACGAGCCCTAGATACTTAACTTCATCTGACCAATTTTTTGGAACCCCTCTCATCGTGACAGCATGTTTACTTGAAGGTTTCAAATAAACAGCTTTTCATTTATGTGGGAATATTATTAGTTTAGTTGAGTTTTGGATGCATTAGGAGAAATCTTCCATTTTTGCAAGTACGCAGAAAAAATATAAAAACTTTTTTGCATTCTACTACTGATGACACACAGGCTCCGTCCATTGTCGGAGATGCCTGTGAAATCCGAAAACAAAGATTGTTGTCATCCCTGAGGTAACTCAAGTGAGTCAAATGAAAAAATATTGTATAATATTGAAAACAAAATGCTGCCTTGAGGAACAACAGTTCTCACAAGAAGTCTTTCTGACTTGGAGTTCTGATAATTAACCTGAAGTGTACAATTTAACAGAAAAATTTGGATTATTCCAACAATGTATGTTGAAAAATTATTTTTTTTTAATTTTACAATCAGGCCTACATGCCAAATATTGTCGAATCCTTTTTTATATGAGCAAGACCATTTGAATAGCAATCAGATTTGTTGGAACGAATAAAGCTGCACTTTCATTATTTATTATGAACTGCTTTTAAGTTCAAAATCCAGCATAATACCGCTACTGTTGATCTTTCATCACCCTTCATTACTAGCAATTCGCTGAAAGAATTATAAGCTTGCTAACGATTTCCACTCAGTTTACACACGCTTTTCATCAGGTAGCCTGCTTTGAGCATCCTCACCCAGTAATTATTTATGAAAATTCATAACGATGAAGTATGATCCCTCGTGCAAGAGCTTCCGTCGACTGAGATTTAACGAGAAGCTACACACAATGGCGCTAAGTGAGCGCTTTCTTCACAACGAAGCATTAATGGTGAGATGGGAGCAAAGACGGCGCGAGCCAATCTTGACCTCGATTTATCATGGTATCTAGGGAGCAAAGGAAAAGTGCAGCTGGATGAAGTAGGGTGGTCACAAGTCGAATCGAATGTTCTTCGATTACTTCTTAATCTAGCAATAAGGCCGAAGCGCCATTTAAATTTTAAGCACATTTTTCATTCAAACAATATTTACTCTCCTTACTAGTGAATTTAGTATTTTATTTACTTTTTTTTCCTAGAGTGGAGTAAAGTGTTAAAGCGTAATTTGTGGTTTTCTTAGATTATCCTTCCTACTTGATTCACCCTAGCATCATTCAATGTGTCCGGAAGTCAGCAGTAAGAAAGAAAGAAAGCTGATCCAGAAGTTAGCAATTTTTGCACGGTTAATTAAATCAAGTTTGCATAGCTTCGCTTCTACGAGGAGTACTTGAATACATTATGAAGCGATGTTGTAATAAAAAGAAGAAAAAATGCACTGTTTGCCATGATAATGGCATTCCAGCACTTTGAACGTTTGAGGTTGGCTCGAATGTGCAAACCTTATTGATCAGAAAATCCGAACATTCCTGTGAACGCCTAATGGAGCTTTATATTTTCACGTATCATTTGTGTCATGTAAAAATGAATGCATTATCGCTCAAATTATAAACGATGTTCGTGTACGAAACAGCTAACATTGCTACGACACTTACAAGTCACAACAAACCGAGTGAGGCATAAGTCAAGTAATGCTTATTCACATTGAGTGTTTCCACTCGTCTTAGACGAGTCGTCTAAACAATTAAACTTTAAATCACCTCTCCAATGAAAACAAAACTATAGTTAAACCAACGCCATAAGCCATCACATAACAAATTAAGCCCAGGCCTGGAATGACATTTCAAAAGGGAGTAACAAATCGAAAGCATAAGATGTATAATGACCCATTTGAATATGGCGAAACAAAATAACTTCAGAAAAACAGAATTCAGTAGTAAGTATGGATAGGCATGTTGCTAGATGACCAAAAGCGATGCGAATTCTCTTAGACCTATTTCGAAAATTAGACCTAAATTAATTACGAACGCCCTTATCGCTAGCTCTCAAACTCAAACGAGGACACTTTGCCGAACGAAAATCGCGTTAGCTCATTGGCACCAAATAGCAGCATGTCGAAACATTGAACAACCAGTTCCACTTGAGCAAACCTCAAACTTCTGTGACAGTCTTACGTAAGGAATGTCGGGGTGAATCGGAACGATTTAATCCTCTAATACCTAACACTGTTTCCAGACGGGCGACTAAGTGAATTTTCTTTGTATGCTTCCCTGCTCTGAAATCGATTGATAAGGACGGACTGTGGACAGCTTGTTAATGATGCATCTTTTTTATTTATCCATGAAATCGTAATCGGTTTTCTACGCATCGTTCAAACTTATAACATGCACAACTGTCCATTTTTACATGGTCAACGTATTCACCAGCACTATCATAACTGCTTTTGTATTTTGAGATACATTCTTGAATCTTTTAACAATTTTGGTAAAATAATCTGGGTCAAAATCCCTCCCAGAGCCGAAAAAAATTAAGGATTACAAGTATATTTTAGAAACTCATTACTACACATATCATACAACTACGCAGCAGTAACGCAGTTTGGTTCATATAAACACTAAGAGTTTCAGTGGTATTTGAAGTTACATCTCCAAGTTGTGTTTTTTTTATCAACTCTTAGACACTTGAAGACTTCAGTAGTAGTGTACCAGCCTAGCATCATGATACGGTACTTTCTACGTATCCGGGAAATGATGGTTTTCTTGCACATAGCCTGGCGAAGCAAAGTAACGGATGCTTCCTCGTTGCAGTGGTTTGTTGCGTAACTGCAAAAAACCAGAAGTCAATTTGGTTTTGTTTGTTTTACCTTGGCCGACACGGTGTGTTTCGTAGAACAAGTTTATTACAAAAAAATAGGTAAGTCTGAAACTTCTCCACAATTAAGTCTAGGTTTCTCGCGTTCATTTGCTGCTAAAACCAAAATAATCGGTCGGGGGGTCCAGAGTAATTTTTTTTTATTTGATTTCGAGAGACTTGCACATATGTTTGAATTTGCCTATCTATGTGTTTATGTACATTAGGGCGGTTCAAAATTAAGAAATGTTTGAGAATTCAATCTCACATATGTTCCTTACTATCCTTACTATAAAAATAGTGTTCTGTGAAATTCGCAGCTTTCTAGGTGGTGATTTAAGGTGGCCCAAAGACAATGTAGGTTTATATGGAAATTACTATGAAGAAATTTTGAGGTATGTTCCAAACACGCTTGTACTGTAATGTAAGTACAAACTTATTATCCCATTGTAAAAGCTCATTCTTCAAACCATAATAAAGAAATTTTCTGAAGAGGGAAATTCAATTCGACAGATAGCAGAAGAGATATTCATGAGTTTGTTTGCTATTATTTAGCTTAACCCCTCTACCGGCAGCTTCATTTTTTCAGCACAAAAATATATTTGAATCGCGATAACTTTTTTGTTTCTCTATATTTTTCCACCATTTTTTCACAACTTCTCAAAAAACTCTTCTACTTTTGGAATCCATGTCGGTATTGACCATTGGTCAACTGGTTTTAAAAATATTTCGGTGTTCCTTGGGGGACCGACACTTCCCATATAAAATTTCAATATGATGTTTTAAGAAGTTTTCAAGATCTCGTTACGGCTAGAGTGGTACCAAAAATATAAAAGGGTTATAGTACTGCAAACAAGTACAAAAATCCGAAACCCATTTTAGCTTCATGATGTTAGTTTCTGATCTTTTCATAAGCACTGTGCCATTAAGAAAATAACATAAAAATATAAGATTTGAAACATCTCAAATACCATCCAAATTAGCGTATTTTTCAGCACCATGGGGCAAGTATATTACATGCCTCATAACAAGGTTTATCACATGCGAAGCCCTCTCTGGAATAACTGAAATTGTGTTGTTTGAAAGGCGGATGAATCTAGGGGTCATACACAAATTACGTCACGCTCCAAAGGGGGGGGGGCTGGTTAAGCCATGCGTGACAAGCCTTACAAAGTTATCGGAGGACTCATACAGAAAGTGTGACAAAGGGGGGAGGGGGTTGAAAAAAATGAAATTTAGCGTGACATAATTTGTGTACCATCCCCTACGAGTAAAAAGAGAAATCTCGCATAATTTATGATCTCGTCCTAAAAGCCATAGCGTGTTATTACTGAGCAAACGAATGGATTTACACTTTATTTCACAATGCTACGACGAAGAGAAGATCCTTCTCTGTCGCCCAGCGGTGACAGTTTTTATTTTGGTCCGTTTATCTGCCTAATAACAACGAGCTACACACTCGGTTATCAATGGTTTTAAGGGTGAATATACATAGAAGACAAACCTCGAATTTTCAAAAGCACAAGTCTAGAGAAGCAGACAACTGGTAACTCACTGGTCACTCGCTGGTGGCGACTAATCAATAAAAAGTTCAACACAAAAGGTTGTCAGTTTCTCAAGATACAAATCTACAAACAAGCTCTTGAAAATTCGAGGTGTGATATCGATGCATCTTCACCTATTAAACATATTTCCTAATAACTTCTTACATCATTATGACCAATTTAAGTACGATTTTCAAGGTTTTTCGTGGACAATAACTAAAATGACGTTTGAGACAGTTTTGCAACTATGCGTATATCATATGTCATATGTGCTTATTACAGCTCTTTTGAGCAAGAACAACTTTACCTTCCAAGCCAAGGTGTTCAAATGGCTTGATCTTGCGGTTTGTCCCTTATCTATGTTCAACGCAATGTGTGTCGGTACAAAAACACATATCCATGAATACTTCACACAAAATAAAAAAAAAATGTTCAGGACCCCCCGACCGATTATTTTGATTTTGGTCGCAAATGAAAGAGCAAAGTCTAATTGTTTTTAGTTCGAAATTTCAGACTTACCTATTTTTTTGTAATAAAGTTACTCCACAAAGACACCGTGCCGACAGTGCCAAATTTAAAGTGACATAATTTTACCGCTATGGAGTAAAGCAAACAAACGTGCGCGAGAACTTTTTTACTTACGCAGCTTTCTGGTTTGCTTAGCCCTATAGGCGGCGGGTAATCGTATTGTTTTGCTTAAGTTTTTCATTTCAGCCACACCACAAACCGCGAAGAACGGTGACTCACATGCGGATTTTGTTACGCTCATCGCTCACGGATCGTTAGAACAAGACGACAAGTTCTACCAATTAAGAGAGTGAGTTCCTCGCCAGGGGGTGGAATCAACCCTTTAAAAACCGACCCGCCAAGATGGAAGAGCCTCGGTGTGAAGAAAGTGTACGACGTCCGCAGTTCTGACGGTCCCCCAGTTCGGACGAGGTGTGCCGTTCGTTTTTCGACATTTTCGTTAAAAGTTCAGTGGGCATTTTCTGCCAAATTGACGAGCGGGCCAATTCGGGTCGAGAGTGTTTGGTAGTGATATAAGGTGGATAAAGTATAGGTGGATAAAGTATATTTCGGGAATTTGGTGGAACCACCCACATACGCTATCAGAATCGAGGGTAAAGTGAAAGTGTCTCAATCGATTCCTTAAGAACGATTCTAAGGGTGGAAAGCTAGTGAATTGTGACGACCTCTTAGTAATAAATAAAATTGTTAGAAGAAAACAGAGTGATCAATATTCCGAAAAAAACCAGTGACCAAGCCGGGGGGCCGCTACAGTAGTTTTGTATTTTGTACAACACAGATGGAAAAACCTCGCGTTTTGTACTCAGCATCAGCGTGGTGTTTTTGGCGATTGTCAACTGAAGGTTAACGTAAGATGCAGCATCCGAAACATTTAAAATGTTTAAGTTTACTCTGTATTTAATTAAATTTTTCAACTATTTTTAGAGCATGTGAATTCATATGTATAAGTTATTCTTTGGGTTTTAAAGATTATGGGAAAAATCAAAATTCTGTCGAAGCAAATCTATCCCATTCGAAATTTTAACAACTATGAGATTTTGAAGGTGTTGGTTTCTTGATATTTTTACGCCATTTTTTTACAAGTTCTCAAAAAAACTTTTCTAGATTTCGTATGCTTGTCGATATTGATGATCATAATCAATATGTTGCTTGGGGCACCGACATTCCTCATATAAAATTTCATTGGCGGTCCTTTTGTTATACGTCAACTTATCAGACAAAAAAAAATGTGGGTTTTATATTACCAGGTAATAAAGAGTTTCTCTGAAAAAATCATACAAATCGATTAAGTATTCTTAGAGAAATCTTAAAATTACGATTTGATACTCTTTGAATTTCTCAAGATCTTCATTTGGCTAGCATGGTACTATAAATGCTCATTACTCAAAAACGGCTGCACAAAATTGCTTCATTGTTTTACAACAGACTCTCGAAGAGCGAATATCCGAACAAGATACAAATTCTGTGGCCTGAGATATTTACGTGGGTTATGGCCATGCGTCGGTCTCCAAGGAATTTCAGAAAACCTCCAGATCCAGAAGACCAACCATCAATATCGATACAGATTCTAAATCTAGAGCTTTTTTTAGAATTTGTGAAAAAATGGTGCTTAAATATAGAAAAACAAAGGAGTTATTGCTATTTGAATAATTTTGTGTAGAGAAAAACATGATGCTGCTAGTAGAGGGGTTAATCAATCGAACAATTGGAAAAAATCAAGATGTTCACACATATTTGGTTATGAAACTACAGTCGACTCCAGTGTTGTGAAAAACTCAATTTCTCACAACTCACGCTTGATATTTTTCATGCGTTAATTGTCAATTATGCAACTCAGCAGTCAAAAAATCATGCATGAGTTGGCTCACCTTTTTGACTCATTGTCTCATATTTCCACAGTTAACTCACACACGGCAATATTGTCTGTTTCATGGATAACAAAACGCGCCGCCAACTTTCAAACAGAGCGATAAAATCGTCGCCAGCAAACAAATCAAGGAAGGTGATTTGCCGTTATGTTGGTAAGACTGTTAAAACGTCAAATTCGCAGCGGCTGGTAGGCTGGCGACGATTTTGGCGACGGTTTCACCGGCGACGATTACAAATCGTCGCGTCCGATAAGGTGCAAAATTTACAATAATTTCTTGTTAGTCTCGTAAAATTATAGTAATCCTTTCTAACGTAAACAACAACATTCGGATTTCACGAGTTTTTGCCGGGTTTTGCGACTGAATAATTTTTTACGGTTTGAGTTGATTGAGTTGATTTTGCATCAAAATCTCAAGCGTGAGATTTGCGAAGCAGATCTCTAATGAGTTTGCTCTCACGGGAGAGCGTATTGATTGAGATTTTGAGTGTGAGTCTATCAACACTGGTCGACTCTCCACATCTCGATGTTCAAGATCTCGATATCTCTCCCTATGTCGATGATTTCATAAGTCCCTTCAGTCTGCATACATTTTCTCTCTCCATATCTCGATGTGTTTCTGTTGATTTTTTGTTCTCAATTTTCTCTCCGTATGTCGATATGACCAATATCAAAGGTAACTAGACCGAAGTTTTGGGATTCAAAACAAATTAGGAGCGCACAATGACGTCTGTTTGTGTATTACTTTCTTGACAACGGAGTGTTTTTCAATCTAATATTTATCAAAAATTTGTTCTTTGTCTCGATCTCTCCCTATCTTGATGGTCCCTTCGATATCGAGATGTGGAGAGGCGACTGTAAATGACTTAACGACATCGCGTCGATGCATTGTAATCTTGTGAGTTTACTTAAATCGTCAAGTAATTTTTTTCTAATTGAAAATACCACCTCAAATTCAAATTTACAAAACCCCCACCCCCAGAACCAAATTCTAATTGCGCTACTGATCTGTGCGTTTGATAAAAATTTAAGTTTAACCCCTCTACCGGCAGCTTCATTTTTTACCACTGAAAAAAATATTCAAATCGCGATAACATTTTTATTTCTTGATATTTTGCACCATTGTTTCACAAGTTCTTTCTAGTTTTCGCATATGTGTCGATATTGAAAAATGTTCATGTGAATCCGGAGATATTCCAAAATTCCTTGGGGTACCGACGCGTAGCCATAACCCACGTTAATATCTCAGGCTACATAATTTTTCTCGTATTCAGATGTTCACTCCTCGAAATGATACATTAATGCAAGTATGTTGTGAAAAAATGAAGCAATTTGGTGCAGCCGTCTTTGAGTAATGAGCATGTTTCTGGTACCACCCTGGACAAATAAAAATCTTGAAAACTCTAGAAAGCCCTATGTCGTAATTTTCAGATTTATCAAAGAATACAGAACCGATTTGTATTATTTTTTCAGAGTAGCTCCTTATTACCTGTTGTTGTATATTACACATTTTATTTTTTTGATAAATTGACCAAAAACAAAATGGTTGCTAAAGACATTTAATACGGAAAATGTCGGTCCCCAAGGAACATCGGAATATCTTCTAAACCAGACCATTAATGATTCATATCGAAACGGCTTCTTAAACTAGAAGAGTTTTTTGAGATCTTTTGAAAACATGGCGCAAAAATATCGAGAAACAAAAAAGTTATTGCGATTTGAATATTATTGTGGCGGTTAAACATGAAGCCGGTAGAGGGGTTAAAAGTCGACATCCGAAGATTTTAAATCATACTAACAAATGCATACAAACAAGATTTTTTTCATCCTAACAAATGCACACATCATTTTTACGACCAGTCAGTAAATATGATGAACGATAATATGCATGAATTGACGCAAAATCCTGGTCACTACCAAGCAACCTGGTTCACAGGCTGAAGCCAAATTTGCTGCTGACAAGAAAAGTAGTCGCCTATCTCGATGCGTGCATTTCTGCCCAGAAATGGTCAAAAAAATCACTTTTTTTTTTGATCGCAGTAAATACGCAGTTGAGAAGAAATGTCACTTCAAATAAGGCTCTATGTAGGAAATTTCTTGACCCATTTAGTCAAGTAATATCTTTACTTTTCTTGAGCGAAGCAGCATACTTAGCATAAACCTGAGACGACACTCACGAAAACGTTCTTCTTATCCTGTGATTACTGAGTTTTTTCTTATTCCTTTCTGTGTTTACATCAATCATATTTTTTCTCTCTTTTCTCTCTAAGGGCTAAACCATCCGAACATATGCTAGAAGAAAAGAGCATTTGACCGGATAATTTGTATTATCGAAAATATTTTTTCGATTAAATTCATATTTATTTATGTACTTTTAATTTTTACATGCTGATTAATTTACATTTCAAGAGGTCGACCGAGAGGTCCTTCAGTTTTGATGGTTGTTTTTGTACAGGTTGAATTTCTGGATTGCTTTTACTCTAGTATTTTATTTTGCCTTATAGGCTCTTATAGTTTATTGTTATTCTAACTACTATTTACAAGGCAACTACAAATTTGATAACCTAGGATTGGGGAACGAGGTCCTGGATGATCTGCTGGTCAGATTATTGGCGACGAGCCCTGTATTTATCGATCGAGTCACCAATACGCCCATCGAGTGTTTTCATTTCGGCCAGACGGTGAACCTCAGTTGTTCTCATTATCGGAGGACTGTTGAGAATTATTTATTCTGGGTCCTTTGGAGCCTCAGATGGTGAGCTTTGGCGCAGCTCTCTCAGATTGGTACACCATATTCAATGACCGGAAGAATTACCTGTTTGTAGACAGCAAGCTTGTTCTTCAAGGTCGATTAATGAGTATAGTGCTTTAAGTAAGATGTTGCATTTGGTTTTATCAACCTATTGTCTGAAGAGAAGCTTGCAGTCTAACGTTAAACCAATGTAGTCGGCCACATCAGACCACTCCACTGTTAATCCACCGAAGGAGATTTTACAATCCTCAGCCGGAACACGTCTGAGGGATTGGAAATAGAGGCAGATGATGACCTGGGTCTACGCCACGTTGATACAGATCTTCCAGCTGTTCAAGACATTCAGGCCTCTCTGGAGTCGAGATATTAAAGCTCTTATCGATCTACCGCTGTAGACGACTGAGTTGTCGTCAGCGAGCAGCGATAGAGAGCTGAGGCATGTCCGAGGTAAACAGGTTGTATAGTAGTGGACCTAAAGTCATCCCTGTGGAATGGGGTTACCAGACGTTTCTTGTTTTTAGAGTACATGTACTCTTTTTTGGCTTCAAAATTTGTGTATTATTCTTTTTTGATAAATGGGCTCAAGTGTACTCTATTCCAGATATTACTGACGATAGCCGAACAAATCAAATAATATGTTGAAGAAGCCATCTCAACACATTTTGGTTGAGTAAATATCACTCGCAAACATGTTTCAACTAAAAAAAATTCTTCTGCAGCTATCAGCAGATAAACTTCTCTCCGATGAATTAAAAAAAACTAGCTGAATCGAATTAGTACGATTAGCTAAATAATGTTTAGAATTAATTTGTATGCTCATCTATACCACGATATCACTCTTTACAGAAATAAGTGACATTATGTTAAAAATATTGATAAGCAATCAACCAGCCATTGATTTTCAGCATAAAAGCTTTTCAGTTTTCATTGAATAATTTGGTCTATTTGAAACGACTTTTATTCAAGCACTTAAAAGTTATTTTGGCAATGCGATTGTTGAACAAAGATGTGGGATTGAAAGGATTAAATTTTATAAATATATCATCTAAAATACCAAAGTAAACAATCAAATCAATCGAGCTTATAAGCTTATAACTGAAAGAGATGTCGCACCTTCACAACGTCCGCCATCGTAGAGGATCCCTTCTCAAGATGTACCAGGTACAGCTGATTTCGCCGAGTGCTTCCTAGTTCCCTCCTGGTTAGGAATACCTTCTGGGGCTTCAGCTTGGCGATGGCCAGCTTCAGTTCAGTGATGATCTCTTCCGGGAAGTGATCCAGTAATCCGCAAAGTAGCACCTTGAATGGCTTGCTGCAGGGAGCGTCTTGGGTGTGGTCCACCTCCTGATAGTCGGTACTGGTGGTGCAGATAAGATCATCATGCCGGTACTACACAGCTTGAAGAGCGGGAACATTTGTTTGACCG
Organism: Aedes aegypti; assembly: GCF_002204515.2. Lineage (NCBI taxonomy): Eukaryota > Metazoa > Arthropoda > Insecta > Diptera > Culicidae > Aedes > Aedes aegypti. The sequence continues at coordinate 445,822,013 of NC_035108.1, forward strand.
CAAGCTTGTTCCGAAGCACGGCAACATCCTTGCCCGGACAAGCGCGGGGAAGATCGTAGGTACGCGGGACGACTGCACAATGCAGAACTTAATACGATTTTAATCGCGCAACGAGAATAGTACGACAGAACAGAATGACTGTCGTACGTTGAATGATATTCAAGAAATCAATCATCTGTCCATTATATGGTCGGCGTTAAGTCAGAGGGGACCAAGTACAAAACATGGGAAAATTGGATTATTCTCTCATTATATGCGAAATTACCTTACCTCCGTTTCACTTTGACCAGATTTGTTGAATGCTGTAAACTGCGAGAGATATGTAACAAATTTACTTTGGATGATCAATACAAATCGATAAAAGTGTGCAGTCAGAGTGGACCATGCTTGCTTGAGCACGGAAGCACGGAAGCGAGCAGGTTTACCAGTCGATCCACCGAGTACTTCTGAAGGTATGGGAGGACGAAGAATTGCCCGCCGGCTGGTTGGATGGCCTCATCTGCCATATCTACGAGAAAGGTCACAGACTGGAGTGTGCCAATTTTAGAGGAATTACCCTGCTGAATTCGGCGTACAAAATTCTGTCGCGCATCCTGTTTAACAGACTGCGACCGCTCGAGGAGTCCTTTGTTCGACAACGACCAGATGTTTAGCTTGCGAATGATCCTAGACAAATTGCGGGAGTATAACTTGCAGACTCACCATCTGTTTATTGATTTCAAGGCGTACGACTCAGTGAAAACAAATGAGCTTTGGCAGATAATGTTTGAACATGGTTTTCCGGTGAAACTAATTAGGCTGATACGTGCTACGCTGGATGGTTTGAAATCAAGTGTTCGGATCGCAGACGAGGTGTCAACCTCGTTCGTGACGTTAGACGGATTGAAGCAGGGAGACGCACTTTCGAATTTACTGTTCAACATTGCACTGGAAGGTGCTATTAGGAGATCTGGCGTGCAGAGAAATGGCACTATTATCACAAGGTCGCACATGCTCCTTGGCTTTGCGGACGATATAGGCCTAATTGGAATTGATCGCAGGTCAGTGGAAGAGGCCTTCGTGCCTCTGAAGAGGGAGACAGCGAGGATAGGCCTGACCATCAATTCTACCAAGACGAAGTACATGGTTGCAGGTAGAGATAGAGTCAGGCATGGTGGTGTAAGTGCTGAGGTAGTGTTTGATGGGGATGTGTTTGAAGTTGTTGAAGAATTTGTTTACCTTGGAACACTTGTGACATGTGACAACGACGTTTCCCGCGAAGTGAAAAGACGTGTTGCGGCTGCGAATAGGGCCTTTTACGGACTACGTAACCAGCTTAGGTCCCGCAGCTTGCAAACGGAAACAAAATTCGCCCTGTATAAAACATTGATTCTTCCGGTGGCTCTCTACGGGCACGAAGCGTGGACGTTGAAAGAGTCAGACCGGAAGCTCTCGGTGTTTTTGAGCGTAAAGTGCTGCGGACAATACTCGGTGGGAGACTCAAAAATGGTGTGTGGCGCAGACGCATGAATCACAAGTTGTATCAAGCGTACAAAGATGAGAATATTATCAATCGTGTAAAATACGGCAGACTTAAGTGGGCTGGTCACTTAGTGCGAATGTCGGAAGAAAGAATTGCGAAAATAATATTCAGCAGGGAACCAGAGGTCGGCGGCTTCGGGGAAGACCACAAATACGCTGGCTGTACGCAGTGGAAGAGGACCTGGCGACACTAAACATTCGAGGCAACTGGAGAAGTTTCGCTCAAGACCGACGAAGATGGAGCTCTACAATACGCCCGGCAATGGCGTGACGCTACGCTGTAGCCATCAAGCTGAAGCAAGCTGCAGAGTGGACCAAGTGCTTATTACCATAACAGCGAAAATGATCAGCGCGCTGAGGAATGCGAGGAAATGAAAAACATTTCAAGATATTTATCAGAAGGTTAGACATCAAATGATTCTTCTACTTACTTAAAAATTTATAAATATTACTTAATTCGATGCATTTGATTTTGATTTTTGACCATTTACCATATTTGGATGAGTGATCAGAAATTGCAACAATTTCTGTGTAGACAGAGCAGGCCAAAAGCACTAAACTGATTTATTATTAAATTTTTTGAGACAATTTTAGAGTCCGATTAAAGTTTATGGTAGCTCTATGGTGTATGTATAGTATGTGCTAGAACCCGCTTATTGGACCAGTATATTTTGGTCGGTATTCAAGATTTTCACTTGGTCCACTCTGACTGAACACATATTTGAATATTTTTGGTCTTTAATGCAATGACCCTGCAATACCTTAATTTTCCAGCTATCGTAATTCGGTATTGACGATATGGATTATTTAAGAATTTACGATACTGGTGTCGAAGGGTCTTGATAATCTGTTTATATTAGAGATATTCATCCAGTTTGACCATTGAAGTATTAAATGATTATTATTTTTCTAGAAATTGTTCAGTCAGAGTGAACAAACTCACTGAACGGTGATGTTTAGTTCAGTCAGAGTGGACCAAGTACACATAGTCCATCAAAAAACCGTTCTCTCTGAGGTTTAGATTATGATTTTTCATGATTATCACTTCACATTATATTGTTTGAAAGTAACACAAAGATGTGTAGAAATATTGCACCAAAATTTAAACGAGTTTAATAACTACAGAGCTATGGACTTTAAACCCATTTTTCTAAAAATATGAAAAATGTCACTTGGTCCACTCTGACTTAACGCCGACCATATATCAACAAGAGATTGCAACGAGACGATGCCCTGATCCTACGTCGGAGTGTTCCTGTGGCTGGTGACCGTGACATGCACGATTGTAGGAAACCTAATCTCCGTCGGGCTGTTGGTGGCTGTGATGTGCACGACTATTGGTAGCTCGATCACGAGCTGTGACGTGAGTGTTTTGAGAAGTTTAGTACCGTAAAACGGGGTATCTTTGATAATGCGTTTAGCTTTGATAGTGCGTTACCCACCACATACTAAACCATATATCATAATTTCTGATTATTGGTTAAGTAAAACGAACTCAAAACTGAAGAATATTTGTATGACACTTCATGCTGTTTTTATTTGAATTGAGAACATTTGAGGCTTGATGTAGGAATTTTGAAAATTAAAACGATTTTAGGATTTTCGAAACGCTTTCAAACAATCTGTTCTATGATCACTATATGATGCAATTTTGAATAGTTGGTCACTTATCTTTGGCAGCCTAGTTATCATAGAACTTTAATATGGTCTCATATCTCTTAGCGAATACCATTTTCAAAAACTGGGACCATTTTTGTAATCTAAGTCAGAAATTTCCACATAACATTTAACGCATAGAGGTATGTAATGCCCTATAATTCATTCATTCAGTTTTGTTCGATTTATACTCCATTATCAAAGTTACCCCAAAACAGGAAGCCGACTTTCGATTACATGAAAAATTATATATCGATTCAAATTAAATCTTTTGGCAATCTATCAACTGCAATCGATAGCTAGGATGCCAGTACTTGTTTTAAAAATATAAATTGTAATTTTTTGCAACAGAATGCAAAAATATTCAAGTTTTCTTCGAAAAAACTATCAAAGTTACCCCGTTTTACGGTACCCAAAACAGTACATTACCCGTCATAAATACGGACTTGCTAAAAGAAATATAGCAACACTCAGTTAGATAAACATTGAATCATCCTCCAAAAAGTTTAGCATTATATCTTCTTCTTTTTGGCTAGTGATCATATAAAAATGAACATTTCAAGTTATTTCTATCTTCTGATCTATACGAATCATGAATCATTGAAAATGAAATGCATTAGAACTGCTTGCACATGGAGTGAATTAGACATGAATCACTGAAAAATGCAATTTAATGAAACTGAATGACTTGAATTCGAAGTGAATCAGACCAGAATCACTTGAATATGAAGTAAAACAGACCTGAAATACAAAGCGAATCAGTCTCAAATGTGAAGAAAATACATTATGAATCATATAAAAACTAAAACCTTCAGACCTGAGCCACTTGAACATAAATTAAAACATAACTGAGTAACTGGAAAATTATGTAAATAAGACCTGGATCGCTTCAAAATAAAGTAAATCTGTCGTCAATTCCCTCAATATAAAACATATCAGATCTGAATCATTAGAAAATGAATTGAATCAAACTCGAAACGAATCAGACCTGAATCACTTAAAGTTGAAGTGAATTACTCCGAATTCCTCGAATATGAAGTTAATTAGACCTGCATCACTAAGGCATAAAGTAAATCGTACCAAAACATCAATATAAAGTGAATCAGACATTAATCACTTGGAGATAATCAGACCAGAATCGCTGGAATAAAAGTGAAAGACTTAAATTTGAGGTGAAAACCACTAAATCAGATCTGAATCACGTAAAATGCTTTTTAGAGCTGTATCATTTGAATGTAAAGTGAGTCAGACCTAAAACATTTTAACATAATGTGAATCAACATAAATCGATTGGATATGGAGCAAATCAACCATGAATTACTGGAATATGGGGTTAATCTGTCCTATATCACTGTCTTCCGGATGCCCTGGACATTCTCATTTTATCCCACGTTGATCACAGGATAGAACTAGTTTAAAATACTGAATTTTATGTTTCGACAAGCGCCAACTAGTGGCAAAATTTGGAACCAAACTGTTTGCTTCCCGAATGTTCTTGACTTTCTGAACAACTTTGCCGTAGACTCAAACTTTATATCTCATGCGGATCAGAAGATAGAACTTGCTTAAAATGCTCAAATCTTCACGCTGGCTAGCACCACCTAGCAGTGAAATCTCGAAACAAACTGTTTGTATTCCGGATGTACTTTACATATTGAAGGCGAAAACTCAAGCTTTCTACCATGCATGGATAAGAAGATTGAACTAGCTTTAAATGCTTTATTTTATATGCTCACTAGCACCATCTAGCGGAAAAATTTTGAACTAAACCGTTTGCCTTCCTAATGATCTTGAATGAACTTTGCCGGTGACTCTTGTTCAATTTCATATGCACACTAGCGCCGATATTCTTGATCTGCCGAACAAGTTTGAATGTTCTTGTTTCGAGGTAATACTGAAGTTTTCGGGATGATTCAATGTTCAGCTTAAACATGAAAATTTAAAAAAACAGAAATTACCTTTCAAAAACTGAGAAAGCGTACTGTATTCAATATGAATTTGAACGGTTCAAAATTTGTTCAAAAGTTATTGAATATACTTAGTAATTACTCATTCTGATCAAAAACTTCATTGACCAAACTATTTGAAAATGATTGCATTCTACACATCAATTTTCCCCACTGTTCCTTATTCAAAACTATGTTCTGTAGAGAGGGGGCATGGAAAGCAAGTTGTTTGCCTAACACCACTCCTAGATACTAAGATCCTGACTGACGCAGGTACACATAGTTGCGTAGGAGAACAAACCGGTATCTCTCCAAATTTGAAGCTCTTTAGAGCGTTCGCTAATAAGCGTCTGAAAAGATTCTACTTGTCAGCCTGAAAATTGCTGTAAGTATGGGATAAAGAGATGGAAGCAATTAATTGTGTACCAAGTGAAAGTAATATATGATAAGAGGCATGGAATTACGCTCTCCAACTATTACAAATGAGCTTGGAACACGTTTTCGTATGAAAATACTTGTCATTTATCAATACAATCAGCTCTCCATACATCCATATCCATACCGTAGTAAAAGTTGGTTATGATTTCTACCTGGACGAAAACGCAGTTGCACTGATTTTATGTGTTATAAATTGGCATCTTCACAACTCGACAGTCCTTTCAATATCGAGTTATAGAGATTTGACTGTATTTACAATTTCCGTTGTTATTTAAGTACGAAATTCGTATTTGATGATAAAATAGCTCCTTCGGGAAAAGAGAAACGATTGGCTTGTTTTTGTCAGTATCGAAGTTCATATAAAAATATGAAACGAGCTCACCAAAGTATCGCTTGAAGATGCTCGTTATCTAGTTACATGTTTGAGCATTGGCCCAGTTAAAAACGCGTATTCATTGAATATTATCGACAACTTCTTATTCCTCTTGGCATTCTGTCATCACTGGGACAGCGCCTGCTTCTCAGCTAAGTGTTCTTATGAGTACTTCCACAGTTATTATCTGAGAGTTTTCTTTGCCAAAGTTGCCATTTTCACATTCGTTTATCTTTTGTCAGGTACGATGATATACTGTATGCTCAGGGAAGTCAAGGAAATTTTCATTACGAAAAGACCCTGGAACCGATCGGGAATCGAACTCAGACACCTTTGCTATGTAGCCGCGGTCTCTAACCACTCGGCTAAGGAAGGCCCATTAACATGTGTTGTTCAGTTTACAGAACAATGGGAGTGGCCGCCATCAAGAAAATGTAGCAAAATGTCTTTTAGAGATTCCCTGTGCTTGATGTAAATGATTCCGTCTTATTTGAATGGGAATGTTTGGCATTCATTTGAAGAAAACAATTCATTCTGAAACTCATAAAGTAGACAAAGATTTAGTCGCTTTTTGATTTAAAGAAAACCCGCAAAAGAAAACCCAGCCCGTAAATCAAAGACCTGCCGCAAGATACAAAAGTTCCATTTCTTGGCTTGGCCTTTAACAAAGAGGCGGCGGCGAATGCAAATATCCACCCAGATTTCGCCCATCATCCAAAGTGGGTCGATGATTACTTCTTGTGATAAAAATAGCCTGAAGATCAAGGCTCCGGTATGTTTTTCTCATTTCCTCATCGCTATGCGCGGCCGTTAATGCTTTGCTATATGGAGCCCTATACCTATTCATAGCCGCCCATAAGGCTCATCATCATCAACATCTTCATCTTGCGTGGTAGGCAGTATTGTATCTTTCCGTACGTGTTTCCTTCATCTGGTACACGACACACATATAGACGAGAAGATGGATGGCCGAGGCTTCGAAGGAATCAATTTCTCTTTTATGGTTGGAAATTAAAATCGATAACGTGCTACAAAAACCATTGTTAATGGAATTCAATGGCTTCGTGAATGTATCAGACATTGCATCCCATATACTTCCTTTTGACTTACTGAAGGCGAAGTGAGGCTTGTTTTGAAAATAAAATTTCTCAATTCGATCTTGGCGTGGAGCAGTTTTGAAAAGTATCTTAAATATAAAAAACAAAGGCCTATTATTTAGTCATCCTCCTAATTTGGTAATAGTTATTTATGCAACAAGTTGCAAAATGATGATTTTTTCAGCACGAGTCGTACATTTATTCGACGAGGCTTGCCGAGTTGGATAAATACGACGATACTGAAAAAATCGAGTTTTGCAACGCGTTGCATACAACATTTTTTGCAATTACGAAAATGCCGTTTGAGTTACATCATTTTTAGGAACACAATCATATTTCAAATGCATCCACATGGCATCCATGTGGCTCTATATTTTTCTATCAGGTAAGCTGTGAGACATTAGTTTGACCATGGATCAATGCACGAGTTCACTATTTGACGTTTTAGCGGTGCTGTGTTATTTACGTGACCATGGAAACCAGTGAATTCGGCACCGCTCAAACGTCATATTAGTGAACTCGTGCATCGGTCCATAGTCATGACAGTCATAAATTTTCACGTATCCCCGAAACCAAACGGATTTACTTATACGTATTCCAAATTCGTGAACGGGCAAGGTAAGACGACGCATGAAATATTATTCTGTGTTTCACACTTAAGTATTTCACACACTACACTAACCGAGAAACATGAGGCTCCGATTGTTTTGGGGTCAGTTCAACTACTGCCCATACGTGAATATTGTTTTACCTTCAGAATTTTCACATTACAATTCCAATTTTCTCTGATTTTTAATCTAATGCTTTTCTTCTTTTAATCTTTCATTTTCTTAATGTAATTCAAATCAGCATCCAGTGACCAAATGTTTATGTGAAAGTTCATTTTCTATTAGTACGGTCAACAGTGAAGATTTTCTTACTGATGGAAGTTGCAGCACAATACCTGTTGACGTTGTCACCACCATCACCAACACTCTTAATCAATTAGTTTCTTAAACTTAGTAAATCTTAATTAGTTTCAATGCACATTATGATAATAGTTTTATTCTTTAAATTTTTATCATAAACTTGTCCTTTTTTCCTTAATTTAGCTCTCAATTTGATACCTACATATAAAGCATGGAACCGATTTTGTAAGCTCACTCTTTCAACATATGTTCGGTATTTCTGCTTAATTTAAAACTATGTTACTTCAAACTTATATACCTCTACACGTATGAAAAATAGACATTGGTGAATGGCGCTAAGTCTGGTTAAAACATTACCACAAAGAAGGCAGACTAACTCAGATTTCTACTGTATTAAATTATCTAATTTAATTGCACATATTCAAGGAATTGTCTAGATGGATGCAGAATAGCAGAAAGAAAAAGAATCGTTTACAAGGATAGCATGAACAATCGTGAATTGGATAAGTTTGCTTGCAATTAAAGCCTCTAACTATTTTTTTTTCTAGAAACATTGCACCGTTTCCTCTAGTTGTCGAAAGTTGTAATTTACATTTGTAATGATTTCCTTTTCAGGATATATGAGCAAGATATGATTTTATTTTACTACAGGAAGCCATCGTAAATATGTAGAACATTGTAGTAACAAAATGTTACAATGTTCAATTGTAATTCTTTGAAAATATGTTTTCTTTTTAAGTGTGATTGAAGATTTCTTTTACTATGTTATTTCCATTAATCATTTTATTGCAGCGATTTTAGAACACATCTTCAAATTGTATCATGTTTTCTGTTTTACTGAAAAACTGATGTTATTATGTTAATAACCTCATACTCAACGCAGTTCTATTGTTCATTTTATTCATGTGTTGTAATCTTGGAACGTAGCTTGCTTATATTTTTGACTTATCAACCTATTTCAGTGCTTTAACTTACAGGTTTATCATGGAGTCTACATATCGGAGATAATGAGATGGAATGCATCATATTAATAGTTTCCTACTCAACGCAGCTCTTTTGTTCATTTTATTCATGTGTTGTATTCTAGGAGCGCAAATAGTTTACATATGTTTGACTTATTACCCTATTTCAGTGCTTTGAGAAGTATTATGGAGTCTACATATTGGAGATAATGAGATTCAAGTCGTCAGATTCATCTAATGAAAAAATCGTCTGTATCAATCATATACGAACATAATTTCCATTTTTATAAACATCATTGTACATACATTTCATACTAGGATGGTGGCTACCTACATACATACACATCGGGTAGCGTTGTACTATATCTAATGTTCATAAGTAATAAATAGGTATACAACTAATTCCTTTTGCTCATAAAATAACAGATAATTTGCATTCCTTATAGCTACTAGTCCAGTGGAGGTGCATGAATTACTTATTTGTAATTGGTTTGTTATACTAATTCATTGGCATAATTTCCAGAAGCATCATGGAGTCATCGGAGATACTAACATAATCACTGCTATTAATATTTTTGCATGGCGTTCTATTCCGGAAATTGTAATTCGGCCTTATTTTTGAGACTACCTAATGAGGTTCAAATCATCACATTTAAAGAATAAAAATTCTGAAACATCTGTATTTATATCATATACAACTTTAAATTCCATTTCATATATTTAAATAATTATATTTCATTTATTATATGCTGGGTATTGAGAGGGTGCATTAAGGCATCAGAGATGTCACAGATGGACGATGTAGTAGGGTGTCAGCCGGAGTCTAGGGGAATGTGCCGTAACATCATTGCACTACATGCTGCTACAATGACTTTAATGTAATTGTCCTTGTTTACTACAGTAGGCTACAGCGAATGAAACGAAGCGTCTGATGTAATATTATTTTGTTTATCCTCCCTAAACATATGGAAGCTGGAATTTTGTTTTTGATGTATCCGGAAACTTTATTTACAAATCCCTTTTTTTTCAAATTTGTTTATTTTTATCATTCTTCCCTCGACCTGCCTAATATCATCAGTAGGACAAATATTCATATATATGTCGGCCGATATAATACTGCATGCATTCAGATGCTGTTTGACTGCGTCATATTTTATTGTTACTACTATTTTATTTTCATATTTTATCATCATATTATTATATTTATAAAATCTGTACTATATAACATATCACTATAATTGAATTTATCATGTTTTGGGGAGGGAGGGAGCATCAGGGCATCATTGAATTTACAACTGGACAATGAAGTGGAGTGCCAATCGGAGTCAGGAGGAAAAGTGTTAGTCGTTCGCGTCTAGTACTTTTCTCTCCAACAGTTGTAAAAGATTTGACGCGCCCTTCTTCTAACAAACCTTTCCGTGGAAAGCTCGACAAGTATTGCAAATTCTAATACTCAATCTGTTGGATCATATGGCTGGAAGGAGATTCTCTATTTCCCGCGGGTTTCGCGTAAGTGTTTCTACTTACGGGTCCGCCACCCCCCTTTTGGCCCTTCATACAGCGATATGTTGAATGCAGATTGGTAATAAAATTTGACCTTACTGTTGAGTGGAGCCGCATGCAGAGCAAGACTCAAGCAAGGATTGGTGGCTACCTACATACATACATACATAGTTCAACTACTGCCCATACGTTAACTGGATGAATCGCCCCATGAAGGTCCCGTCTTTTTTTTTGTAGCGAACTTACATGTTCTACTGCCTCCTATTGGTACATCCTATTTCAACTCAGAAACCCTCACAGTCAACTAGCTTCTGATTCTGAATCGGAACCTACAATTCCAACCCCACTCAATTTGGTTCATCATACGGATGTAAAATCAGACCCTAGTTGACTAAGTAATTGAGAAATTCAGAACAATTGAATAAATCACATATGGATGTAATCAGACATCATTTTAATAACTTCCAAAACAGTACTGAAAAGTGTTACTTTTGGATACTGATTCTTTCGGTAGGAAAAGTAGGCCATTATGTTGTCCATTCTCTTGATAAAAAAGTAGGCTGATTTGCAACGGAATTGCAAAAAACAAATTTAAGCTTTTATTAATATTTTGTTAACAACATATTACATTTCATTTGCCGTAGCAGTTCAGATTGTTTACGGGTGGATTGATTTCACCTGTTTATAAGAGAAAAAACATCAGGTCAGGTTGTCACGTTATTAAGCCATTTCGTGACATACAAACACCACTCCATTTTTATTTATATAAATTTGTTCCAATGTTTCATCATTGGCTATTCTATGTAACTTATTGGAGGAAGCTTCAGAATCATTTTCAAAATTTTATTTTGAATCCTCTGAAGAGCTTTCTTCCTGGTATTACAACTGCTAGTCCATATTGGTACAGCATACAGCATGGCTGGCCTGAAAAATTGTTTGAATATCAAAAGCTTGTTCTTAAGCCAAAGTTTTGATTTTCTTTTAATAAGGGGATAGAGACCTTTTACATATTTGTTACATTTGGCTTGAATGCCCACAATGTGATTTTTGGAAGTTAAATTCTTATCTAGCATGAGCCCTAGATACTTAACTTCATTTGACCAATTTATTGGAACTCCTTGAAGGTTTCAAATAAAGAGCTTTTGGTTTATGTGGATATATTATCAATTTAGTTTTGGAAGCATTAGGGGAAATCTTCCATTTTTGCAAGTAAGAAGAAAAAATATCCAAACTCTTTTGCAATCTATTGCAGATGACACGCAGGCTTCGTCCTTTGGCGTAGAGGCCTGTATCTAGCGTTGCCAACCTTCCAGATTTGTCTGGAATATTCCCCATTTTACAAAAATCTTGGAGATCCAGATAAAATTTGAAACGAATTTGTAAGGTTTTGTAAATAATTTTGTGAAGTGTGGTGTATCGATGCGGCAGGCCGGAAGTAGGGCACGTGGGGGTCGATCGGCACGTTCTATGCTGAACGCGATGTCTACGGGGCCTGGATGACTTGTTGCGGTTGGAGTTGATACCGGTACCCTAACGGGTCGTGCCAGCTTCCTAGGACGTTGAGAGTTCCAATGGTCGGCTTCAGGTATTCTTGACGTGATCTTTGAACCTTAAGCGGGCCTTCAGGGTTTAGCCGGATCCTATTTTTCGCACTTTTGATTCACTTTGGCAGCGGGGTTTTTTTTTTGCAAGCTACTGAGCTCATATTTAGCTATTATATGCGTCGTATTGAAGTGCTTCTTTTTGTCAAGCTTCAGATAATTCGATCGAGAAAAACTCCCCATGTCAAAGTGAATCAAAGATGTGCCCAAGTAGCTCTGCACCCTACCTTATGGCTGACGCTTTTCCCCTTTTTCGCTCACTTCGTGCATGATTTGTGTTAGACGTGTTCAATGTGTTTCGTGTGTTTCAATTTTTTTTCCTAATACCTAATTCCGGAGTAATACATTTAATTAACACTTATTAACAACATAATAACAAACATATAACAATTTTACTAACATTTCTTCAAAAATTCTTGTAATTAATTTTACTAAACAATAAACTAACAACAAATAGTAAAAAACTGTGAGGGAGACACCGATACTACACACTAAATATGCAACAAACTTCAAGATAATTCTAGCTCGCCAACGACAATCAAGGCTGGCTTGGTTAAAATCACCAGTTTCACCACATTGAAAAAGGGCCAAAATTTCTCTATGCATTTAATTTCATTTATTATAGAAAAAGAGTAAAAATATGCATGTTTCACTACCGTTTTTTAATTTAAATCAAAAATGATGTTGTGACATTGCTTTTGGTTATGTAGAAACTAAATCTTATCTGCTTTTTTGTCACTTTCAACAAAATGCAAAAATATGCCTTAATTAATTACTCGCTTTTATCATGTTAGTCCATTGTTTTAGTAGGCGGCTCCTGGGAGGCAGAAACCGATACAAAATTTATGTACGTCAAGGTGAGCCGAGATTTCTGCTGTCACGAACTGTCACTGTCAGCCCGGATCTTAAAGAGTGGACAAACATAGAAAAGCGCGTAATTTATCAAAACATATTTTTGCATTTCATCCAAGTTGACAACAATCGGTTGAAAATCAATTCCTGCACGTCCAAACCCAATTTCACGATAGCACTATTTATTTTGATAGAACATAAGTATTGAAACACGCATCTTTTTGCTCTTTTCGAATAAAATGAAAATAAAATGCACAAAAAACAATGGCCCTTTTTCCATGTCTGTCCAGGAAGATCGAAGGTGCACAACAAATGAAATTAAATCAATTGAATGCCTTTCGACCAAATGTCCATTCGATTGAATGTACTTCGACAAAATGTCATAGAATCAAATAGACTAGTATTTTCATCTGAGATCACAAGTCGCTAAATAATAAGATTAAATAAATTACAACATAGAGCCACATAACATCAATGAGCGCAAAGTTTTCGACGAACGGATTGCGTGGGCCGCACAAAACCTTCTCAAGAGTCGCATGCGAACCGGGGACTACCGTTTGATGACCACTGTTTAAAACGATGGACATATAATTGATCCATAAATCGAGTTGAGCACAATTTGATCCAATTTTAGCACTTATCCTCAACGCTCGATTAATAGCACTTTTGTGATAAATCCAGGACTATAAAATTATGAAAACCTTCTAATTTCTACTTATGATTACTGAAAAGCCTTCAACTCACTAAGCATGTTCACAATATTTATTTATTTCCTAAAATTATTAAATTTCTATTGGGCCAAATATTCCTATTCTAATAAGTAATCAAAAATAGGTTTGACAATTGTCTTTGTTTTGAATCTTTTGAAAGATTCGCGTATTTCGACTACCACTCACAGTCTTTGTCTGTGTCTTTTTCAAGCATTCACTTTCACCGAGGGATTGCTAGTTCCAAAAATTTTAAGACTGTTACTAGAATATAATTCATATAACTTGCCTTTTTTGTAGTCACTCACTTTACCGCATGAACTAAGGAAGGATTCGGTTAATTCTTTTTTAAATGTGCCGTAATTGTTGAAGCGTAGATTTAAATGGCCTGATAAAGCCTGATAATATTGCATTACTAGCTGCTTACCCATATTATACGCCATTAGTCCATAACCCTCCGCACGCCAAACATGACGCCACTGGTTTTTGTTTTAACATTGTTCATCACAAATCGCAGTGCCATTGCATTGAATGCATTGCAATACACTGCTTCCGTCGTAAGACATTTATCTGATCGACAAATCGGAACTTTCACCAGCTGGATCTACAGAATGGGACCAAGTTCGGAAAGTATTCTGGATGTACTTCTTCAGTACAGAGTATTGCGTACAACTCCAAAGCTTACAATGACTTCGATGAATGCGGAAATCGTTGATCCCTTCCGATGGCAGCCCTCGCTAATTATCGTCGAATGGCTCCAAACGGACATAGACCTCTTGTCGGACACTGAGTGGGACCATTTGAAGCTTAATGTGATAAACGGTGAAGTAAAGGTTCTAGTACTGCACTGGTTTCAAATTCAGAAGGAAATCTGGAACGTATTACAACTTTTCTACGGATATCAGATGCACTACACAAGGTTCGTAAGCCTAATCGACGGTACAGTTTGCCATTTTAATATCTTCAGCAGGAAAACTATTTGTGAGAAAGCGCCGCCCGTCAGCGAGTTGTTCTTCGATCAAACTAACGATTTGCTTGGCTACACGGTGAGAGCCTCCTTCCAGGGGATAGTTGTCGGAACGACGATGTTTCCCAAACGGGATGTCTATGGGGCTGATATACTCTGGATTTCGTCTACGGCTTTCCATCTCAACGGATCCGTTGAGGTTACAAGGCTGGAATGCGACAAAACTCAAATTCCTGTCTATGACTGCATGAAGCGGAGAGTTGAAAGGGATGGAGTCATATATGATATCAATCTGGATAACTATCATACTACGCAAATCTACACGTCCAATATAATCACTGCTCAGCCGGATAAGATCGTGATCATGGCTCCCCGAGGAAGAAGACTCACCGCTCTGGAGATGTTCTCAGTCCCTTTCACCGTGATAGTTTGGTGTCTTATGACACTTCTTGTTGCAGTTTGCTGGATCACAACCTGGACGTTCCCCAATCTCACCGTCAACGATCCGGTGTTTGTGTCGATCTTTGGAATTGAGAAAATATCCATCCACGATACGAGCCGGCACGAAAAGTTGATCCTGCTATCGCTCATCTGGCTGTTCTTCTTCCTGACGAATGCTTTCGAATCTAAGCTGATTGCTCTCATGACAAGCTATCCACATGTGGAAAGTCCACGAACCTTGGAGGATCTGCATAGTATGAACCTCAAGTTCCGTATAGCCGAGAACCACTCTCTGTTTTTCTTTACGGATCCCGTCCTGCGAAGTCTTCTGGAAGTCGTTCCGGCGGGAAATGTCACGAGAGATGAATACTTTGCGCAGATCGGAGACGAGGACCAGGCCGATATTCTGATGAACGATGTCGATCACTACGATTTCGAAGCTAAGCGATCGCGTTTCGTTAAGCTGGAAGAGTTTCAAATGGGCATGGTGCATCGGCAGCACAGAATCCGAGACAGAAGTCCTTTGGCTCATCAGTTCGTACGGACCGATAGGATATTTTTCGAGGCTGGCATACGACAGCACTGGACCGATCTGGTCAAGCACAACTACCACTTGAGTAGTCACTTCGAGTTCGAATCGGTTTCGATGGACAACAGCAATGATCTGGATATGAACGGTTTGGAGCCGGCTTGGTACGTGATCGCGATTGGTTTGACGAGCAGTATCATAGTTTATTTGATGGAGTGGTTGATATTCAAAGGGAATCGACGTTTAAGCTATCGGAGAAAAAGTTTTAAAACAAATTATTCACTGATAAAGACAAGAAGACTGTTTTAGGAAAGTTCAATGCATTGGTTAACTTGAAATCTTGAAAACTTGAAAACTTGAAAACTTGAAAACTTGAAAACTTGAAAACTTGAAAACTTGAAAACTTGAAAACTTGAAAACTTGAAAACTTGAAAACTTGAAAACTTGAAAACTTGAAAACTTGAAAACTTGAAAACTTGAAAACTTGAAAACTTGAAAACTTGAAAACTTGAAAACTTGAAAACTTGAAAACTTGAAAACTTGAAAACTTGAAAACTTGAAAACTTGAAAACTTGAAAACTTGAAAACTTGAAAACTTGAAAACTTGAAAACTTGAAAACTTGAAAACTTGAAAACTTGAAAACTTGAAAACTTGAAAACTTGAAAACTTGAAAACTTGAAAACTTGAAAACTTGAAAACTTGAAAACTTGAAAACTTGAAAACTTGAAAACTTGAAAACTTGAAAACTTGAAAACTTGAAAACTTGAAAACTTGAAAACTTGAAAACTTGAAAACTTGAAAACTTGAAAACTTGAAAACTTGAAAACTTGAAAACTTGAAAACTTGAAAACTTGAAAACTTGAAAACTTGAAAACTTGAAAACTTGAAAACTTGAAAACTTGAAAACTTGAAAACTTGAAAACTTGAAAACTTGAAACTTGAAAAATTGAAATGAAAACTTCAAAGCTTCAAAACTTCAAAACTTCAAAACTTCAAAACTTGAAACTTTATATAAATTGAGTTTGAATAAAACTAACGTTAAACCAAAACTCCAAGAATCATTCATTCAAATCACCTTACGATATTCAAATAAATTTACTGTTGCGTACACCTATTGTCCATCATGGTCTGAATACCAACGGTGAGCTTTCAAGTAATCTTTAATTATCCATTCATATATATGCCCAATAATCCGTCCCTCAGAATTGCAACCAAAACGAAAACGTCTGTTTAAATTCCCAAGCAAAGAGAGGTGTTTCAATTTAATCATACTATATTCAAATTCTTGTGCCTCTTCCTCGGCAGACGTGCGACCGCAAGCTTTCAGACATAATAGTTATGGATGAAGCATAGAAGCATAGAAAGGAGGTTCACAAGACAAGAGTATTAGCATACACCTCGAGAGCAACATACTGCGTGGTTAGACAACAGGCTCCGACAATGCCCCAGAAGGCCGAGCCACTAAAGTGAAACCCAAAGAGCAAGGCTTAAAATGTCAGTGAATTTCATTTCAAATGGAATTTGATCATTTTATAGTCCCCTTCGAAAAGAAATGTATTCGTTGAGCGTGACATTGTTATTGAAATACTTTATTACTATAGTTCGTAAGGCTTACTAGAGTAAAATCTCTTACAGAAAACAAAAACCACTGTTATTATTTATTTTTTTTTTTTACTATTTTCCAACATTGCAAGCATTGCAGAATTCATTCTCATTTAATTTTAAAGCACAATCAAAGCAAGCGAAGAGAAACTTCCCATCTGTCCATGATCGGCATTGTATCACAAGTTGTAACAAGTTCGATAAATAAGAACAGCGAACGAGAGCCCCAAAGAGAGAGCGATGGTAAAATCCATTTTTCTCTCTTGTTATAATGTAAATTCTGGAGATCCTCTCTGGCGGCTTTCACGCCAACTCGACACGCGATTGGCAGCACCCCTTCAGAATTCAATGAAACTTTCTGGATGTCAAAAGTATGTGAAACTAAGATACTTTGCATATTTTGTTTTTTTCAAAATCGATCTAGACTAACATTTGGAAAGGGTCAAAGTTTTTTTTTTTTACTTTTTTTTTATAAACCCGTATAACTCAAAAACGATAAGATCTACAAAAAAGTGTTGTATTGGGGACTGTCGTGAAATTTCCTGACGTTTTATAAAAAAAAATGAAAAAATAAAAAACATTTTCTACACAGAAAAAAAATGATTCAAAACTTCAAAGTCGATTTAAAAAAAACGGCCAGATTTTGATCATCCTTAAGCAAAAAGTTTCGTAATTAAATTTACTAAAAGTCGTCCATACATTGCAAATTGGGCATATTTTAGGGAAAAAAGTTTTTCTAACTTCAAATATTTTAAGTCCCAAACTGAAATTTATTTTTTCAAAGATTTTGTTTTAAACCGTCAAATATGATTGTGTTTTCAAGTGATAAATAAGTTTGAATCAGAAAATAGATTGTATTTTTATTGAAAATAGTTAAAAAAAAACTGAATTATACAGTGATTATGTTTTTTAAATGCAGGCAATCAATGGACTTCGCCTCTGCCTATGAGAAAATCAACTCCGTCTAACAATCCGACGGATTTTTATGGTTTGAAAGGATGATCAAAATTTGAAATGGCCGTTTTTTTTTTAAATCGACTTTAAAGTTTTGAATCATTTTTTTTTTCGGTGTAGGAAATGTGTTTTTTATTTTTTCAATATTTTTTTTCTAAAACTTCAGAAAATTTCACGACAGTCCCCCATACAACACTGTTTTGTAGGTATTACCGTTTTTGAGTTATACGGGTTTATAAAAATAACGAGTTGTGTTTGATCATTCGACCTTGACGCTTGCTCCTACGGGGGCCGGCGATGAGGGCAGGATCAAACATGTCGCGCGTCGATCGAGTGAAAGCGAAAAAGTGGCGTGATCGTTTAGTTGTGTTTGATCATTCGACCTTGACGCTTGCTCCTACGGGGGCCGGCGATGAGGGCAGGATCAAACATGTCGCGCGTCGATCGAGTGAAAGCGAAAAAGTGGCGTGATCGTTTAGTTGTGTTTGATCCTTCGACCTTGACGCTTGCTCCTACGGGGGCCGGCGATGAGGGCAGGATCAAACATGTCGCGCGTCGATCGAGTGAAAGTGAAAAAGTGGCGTGATCGTTTAGTTGTGTTTGATCCTTCGACCTTGACGCTTGCTCCTGCGAGAGCCGGCGATGAGGGCAGGATCAAACATGTCGCGCGTCGATCGAGTGAAAGTGAAAAAGTGGCGTGATCGTTTAGTTGTGTTTGATCCTTCGACCTTGACGCTTGCTCCTACGGGGGCTGGCGATGAGGACAGGATCAAACATGTCGCGCGTCGATCGAGTGAAAGTGAAAAAGTGGCGTGATCGTTTAGTTGTGTTTGATCCTTCGACCTTGACGCTTGCTCCTGCGAGAGCCGGCGATGAGGGCAGGATCAAACATGTCGCGCGTCGGTCGAGTGAAAGTAAAAAAGTGGCGCGTTCGATTAGTTCTTTTTGATCTTTCGAAGTTGACACTTGCTCCTGGGCAGTGCAGCAAGAAAGCCCGAGCAGTCGTCAGTTGTTTTCCCTCTCGGGTCGTGCGCCTATTTTCTCTGAGTGCTTTTATATAGCCGTTCAAATGAGTGAAGCTGAAAGTGGATTGTTGCTGCTCAAGGATGACGGATCAATTGGTGAGCTCGTTTCATGCTACTATTTCTAATCTATAAAATATGTATGACTGCACCTTTAATCGTTACAACGGTGAGACGTAAATATGATTTTTCAACAAACTATGAAAGGTTCGTCACTGTGAGTGTCGACATAAACTCTGATTCATAAATTATTAATGTCTAATTTTTTTTTTCAAAACACCTTTTTCCTTTTACCTTTATTTTTGTAATTAAAAAAAAACTTTGAATGGTTCGACACTACGAGTGTAGACTTGCGAAAGGTTCACTTTATTCAACAAACTTTGAAAGGTTCGTCACGTCAAGTGTCGGCATATTTTTTCTCTACATAGATATTGTTCATATCAAATGAAAAAATAATATTTACATATAAGCATGTTTATATCTCACCAATAATTATTTATCATGGTCTAATCGCTTATCAAAGTGAATCCTGTGACCCAACGATCCTCCCCATTAACAAACATCCCTCCCAGTAACCTTTGTGGAGATGCAGAGGCAAACACGGTCTCCAAATAGCAAAGGTTTCACACTAACATTCCTTCCCCCAATCCCACCTGACTGCAAGGACGTGGCCGGCGCCGTTATTGACCATGTATAAATAGAGGCACTGAATTATGCACACTGAAGAAGATTATGGCCAATCCCAGCCGATCTTCTAGTTGATTCTTTGTGCATTTTCACTGACTCCGGTCAATCACGGAATAGCAACCATTGATATGTGTAGTCAGTCTAAGCTAAGCTAAGCTAAGCTATACGGGTTTATAAAAATAAGTAAAAAAAAAAACTTTGGGACTTAAAAAATTCGATGTTAGAAAAACTTTTTTCCCTAAAATATGCCCAATTTGTATGGACGACTTTTAGTAAATTTAATTACGAAACTTTTTGCTAAAGGATGATCAAAATCTGATATGGCCGTTTTTTTTAAATCGACTTTAAAGTTTTGTATATTTTTTTCAGTTTAGAAAATGTGTTTTTATTTTTTCAATTTTTTTTCTCTAAAACGTCAGGAAATTTCACGACAGTGCCCCATACAACACTTTTTTGTAGGTCTTATCGTTTTCGAGTTATACGGGTTTATAAAAAAAGTAAAAAAAAAACTTTGACCCTTTCCAAATGTTAGTCTAGATCGATTTTGAAAAAAACAAAGTATGTAAAGTATCTTAGTTTCACATAGTCTTCACACCCAGAAAGTTTCATTGAATTCTGAAGGGGTACTGCCAATCCCTTTGTCGAGTTGGCGTCAATTGGGGCTTGATGTTCTATTTTACTGGCACGATTAACAATCCCTGAACATCCGATAGCATAATGCTATCCCCCCGATACAATCAGAGCTGTAGCAATATACGATAAACAGGCTCTCATAACGTGCTGCAAATCATAATTGTTACAGAGAGCGATAAGTGAGAGATTCTCTCAATTCTGTCGGGATTCAATCCCTGTCCTCAACATTTGATCAATTCATATGAATGACAGTAAATTGAAATGAATTTCAGTGGCAGTGAAAGTTATGGTTCGGCTCAACTGATTGAAGGCATTTAAAGCATCATTCAACATTCGAAATTAAAAACAGTTTTCTCATCCAAATTTAAAAATATACTTCATGAAAATCATTTCATTGCATTCTAGATACAAGTACAGCGCAGTGATAGATTTTTTTAAGCATTACTTCCAAATCGAACGGAAAATTTGGTTTACAAAATCTATAAATCGATTTTCCTCCTTATGTTGGATCATCTCGCAGTCAGGCCCGGATTGGGGGGGGGGGTGCCGAGGGGGCAAATGCCCCGGGCCCCCCGATCAAGGGGGCCCCCGAGGAGTGAAAAAAATAAATAGAGTTAAATGATTTATTTTTACATTAATGATTTTAAATTTCAAATATGAATTCAATATGATTTCTTACAGAGATATTCTGCCATGAGATTATTTTATTTGAAAGTAAGTAGCTGATTCCATACGACGATCATCGGAACTACCGTGCAAGCACCATATTCTGAACGGTTAAGAAAATCCAATTTGAATAACTTAAATTATTAAGGATTTCAACAGCTGAGATATTGGTTTGTCTTGCCATTGCATTTGTCTAATATCTAAATATATATAGCATCATCTGCAATTTGTCGTGCATAGTTCTTCCACATCTGAATTATACCAGAAATACTATATTTTTATATTTGACAGTTCTACATTATTACAGTTTTTTTATTTTATATTAATATTTCCATGGCTTTGTTTTAATATTGAAATTTTTGCTAAGAGCTTCAAATTTGACCAATATCTACAGAATTTAAATTATTACGAAACAATAGCATCATCTGCAATTTGTCGTGCATAGTTCTTCCAAACTTTTGAATATCTGGAACATTAGAACTATAAAGCAAAGAACTTAGTCATGAGCCTTGGGAAAAGCTCATACAGCTAATTCTGGAAGATATTAGTTGACCGAGAGTGAAGCCTATGTGCTTTCTGAAAGCAATTGCTCCTTGTTCGCAAATACTAATCGTGGATTCCTTTCCTGTTATGAAAACCAAGTTGAGTATACTGTTCAATGCAATAATAAGTTATGACAATAAATGCATGAAATCAGTAAATGTCTACACAATAAAATCAAATAGTTAAACGATTTGCTTATTGCTTCAATAATGCCTGTCATTCAAGTTCATTCATTGGAAATATCTGCGGTAAAATTGCAAAAGATATGAATATAATATTTGCTATTGTTATCCAAGTCTCGATTAATCAGATAGTCTTCATTTCAACTGGAACATTTTTAATTTTGAACTTGATTGAGAACAATTCAGTCAAAAATCAATCTAATCATGTGCTATATGCGACTTTTCAAGAATTTTGTACAGATGGTTTATATTACACAATATTCACGAAGTGATATGGGTATAGTCAAATTCGAGTAATATTAGAATTGTTTTGATTTTCCGGATATTTAATTCTCATAGAACTTAACTTTTATCTGCTTAGCGTTTTCCGCTCATTTTGTGCCAAAGGCCCCCGTCAAGAGATCTGACCCGGGCCCCCGGAAGCCCAAATCCGGCACTGCTCGCAGTACCTAAAATCAACTTTGTCAGCGAACTTCCTTTATGATAAAATATAGGGTAACCAATATATTTTGGACCCCTATATAATTTGGACCTCCCGGGCCATTTTCCTGAAAAAAATTTCCCAGTTTAAATCGAAAGACCAACTCAATTCGCATGCCATTTGGAAAGATCGGTCTATTCCGCACTTGCATACATAGAAAATGTATTTATTTTATCTGAAAATCAAAAATTGAAGCACTCAGAATTTTTTCAAATGTAAACAAAAACTTTTTTCAAATTTTTGAACTAAAAGTGTAGAATTCCTTCGGGTTTCCGTTGTCAATCGATTGATTAGACTATGGGCAAGCATATTATACAACCAGTCTCGCGTACTTTGTCGCCAAACGAAAAATGGCGGGGTGTCCAAAATATATACTTTGTGGGTGGTGTATTGGGGTGTCCAAAATAATGAAAAACAATGCTTCACAATTCAATGGATCATTGAAGATAGTTTTTGCAAGTGCCCACCACATCAAAACAAAGACGCCACTGTATATGGGATTTAACATTGTGACAGCATTGCTGTTCTGTCAAACACACAAGGCTACGGTGGCGCTATTTATGCTTTCCATAGCGGCCGTTTTGGTTATTTTAATGATTCATTATTTTCGACGTTTTTTTATCCTACATGACCGTATGGGCATTTTCATCTCGTAGAGAAAGTTTTTCTCTACATTTTGACATGTTCTTTGACTTGGTTACGCTGTGCAATTAATTTATTGGGACAAAAATCTAAAATCACTTCCTTAGGGGGTCCAAAATACGACCGTTACCCTAATGTTTGTCGATGGCAAGTTGTTATATAACGATATATGTTTGGAATGCCAAAATGGCAAAACGTTCATCGTTCGAGTAAATATTGACAAGAAGCACATACACACGTGGAACCGTTGTCCTGGTTCGTGAACAGTTTGCAGAGTTTTTACAGTTGCAAGTAGTGTCGAAGAAAATTAAATTTCTGCTCCTTTATTGAATGCATAGAATCTTCAACACAACTGAAGCGTTTACTATTATCACATCAGCTTGAAGCTATCTGACGAATTTTGTTTTCTCTCGTGCTGACGTTGTTAATATTTTATTACAGTTTAACCTCCATGTATTTACATTGAGGTGTCCATCAACTCATATACATATTGAATGGAAAGCTGTTTGAAACGACCGTCGTAGTTACCATGGAATCGTAATAAACAAGGAGTCGATATCGAGTCGTGAAACATCCACTCATGGAAGTTTGACTGTAACTTCAAAATTGTGAATGATTAAAAAAACTGATGTGAATAAAACATGTTGTTTTTCTTGTGAAATTATTACGGCCATTACTAATATTTACTACAGTCAAATGAAAACAATCTGATTGTTCACTCTAACAATTTTGGGAAAATCTAAAACACACCACACGTAAACGATGAAACACCTACAGTATTGGACAATACATTTGCAACTATTTTTCCGATTCTTCATACAAAATGGTCAACTGAGTGTGTGAGTTTTTTAAAGACCGATTTGAATGATGTTTTCACAACACCTTAGGCGTGACTGTTTTTTTTTTTCAATTTCTCAAGTTCCAAATAACTAGAACGAATAGAGACATAGTAGTCGGGTTCAGTTATCCCTTGGTATTGCAAAAGGTACCGTAATTTCGGGTGAAATTGATCATTTTTCAAGTTTTTTTCTAGTCTGTTTACTATAATGTTAACAAAGCAAAACAACTAAATACAGGAAAACAAGTACGAAGGTTAGCCTCATCGTCTCATGTACCGAAATTTTCTAACAAATGTCATTTTAGTGTTAACAAATATTTCTAAAATAAAAAATCAGGGTATCTTATTTCGGGGTGAAATTGATCACTTGTCAATGCCACTAGTGTTAGTTTTCAAAACAACTGTACATGATAAATTTGAGCTCCCTGAATCCGAATATGCTTGTCAAATTCTTAACAATGCAATATTTATATAAATAACGAATAGTTTAATTTCAAGAATTACGCATAAAACGCCTAAATGTATGCAATTTCCTAAGGAATTCAATGATATCTAACGGAAATTCAATTATTTCAACCATATGAGCTAATTAGTACGAGTTTTGGTGATTAAATCTGGTTTGGGGATATAACTCAAGCATCCTCACAAACTTTCAGGTTTATACCATGTTCAAATCCTTGCTTAGAAATAGATGTTTATTGGTGTTTGTCAATACTTCACCGTGCATGATTTTGAAATTTTACATTATTTTCATAGTAATAAGCATTCTTTAACGCAAAAACTTCACAACACACAATTCGACAATAGTTACGAC
Organism: Aedes aegypti; assembly: GCF_002204515.2. NCBI lineage: Eukaryota > Metazoa > Arthropoda > Insecta > Diptera > Culicidae > Aedes > Aedes aegypti. Next base: position 445,846,579 of record NC_035108.1, read on the forward strand.
AAACAACCTTCACTTACTGCAGCTTTTTTTTTTTTTTAAGACGCTACACGTTAATGCTTCCAGTGGGCTATTTGCCCTTTGAAGGAAGCACCACACTAGACAACGGACTAGCATGCAACGCCCAGTGGCACAGTCGGAAGACATTCCTGTCGAAAAGTTTTCCGGCCTGAGGCGGGAATCGAACCCACACTTCCTTAGCTTACATTGATATTTGTGCTCCACTACGAATAAATAAAATCGTGTGATACGATGATCAATTTCACCCTTCTGATCAATTACACCCGATTTTACGGTACCGTAAAACGGGGTAACTTTGATAGTTTTTTCGAAGAAAACTGGAATATTTATGCATGCTGTTTCAAAGAATTATAATTTATATTTTTAAAACAAGTACTGGCATCCTGGCTATCGATTGCAGTTGATAGAATGTCAAAAGATTTATTTAAATTGGATATATAATTTTTCATATAATCGAAAGTCGGTTCTCTGTTTGGGGTAACTTTGATAATGGTGTATAGATCGAACAAAATTTAATGAATCACGTAACATCTGTAGGGCATTGCATACCTCTAGGCGTTTAAAGTTGTATGGAAATTTCTGACTTAGATTACAAAAATTGTCCCAGTTTATGAAAATGCTTTTGCTAAGAGATTTGAGACCATATTCAAGTTCTATGATAACTAGGCTGTCAAGAATAAGTGACGAACTCATCATGCCTTCATCAAATAGTGATCGTAGAACAGATTGTTTGTGAGCGTTTCAAAAATGCTAAAAACTCATAAATTTTTAATATTTGCATAGAAATCCTAAAATGTACTTGATTCCAATGAAAATAGCTTTGCCATGAAGTGTCATACTATTTTTTTTTTTGTTTTGTTTATAGAGACTTTACCCAGAAGGGGCATTCGTCTCTTTGTCATATTAATACTCTTTACTTTTGCATTCGTTTTGCTAAATACTGATTAACAGAAACTTTGTTATTTCGTTCAGTATGTTGTGGGTCTCGCACTATCAAAGTTACCCGCATTATCAAAGTTACCCCGTTTTACGGTACCGTAATCCGGGGGCAAATTGATCACTATTTCGCAACTTTTTGTCATGTTTTTCTTTGGAATTCAAATATTGCCAAATTTATTTCGGTAAAACCAGTACTTCATTGATCACTATCACTATTATGTAGTCGTTTTTTGATGAAATAAATTTTAACATTTCATAAAATTAGTTTTAATATCAATAATTGAAAATGACACATTGGGGCGAAATAGATCACTATATAATTAAGCATATTTTAGAAAGTAAAGTTCCCCTATCTACTAAATTTGAGTCTCCTGAATCTGAAAATGATGTCAAAATTCTTACAACTTGTGTATATCATCATTTTATTGCTAAATTAAACTTTGTAAATCTGCATAATACGCCTAAATATATGCAATTTCCCTTGAAATAAGCACGTTCTTGAACAATAAACGCTTTTATAAGCAAACAACTGTTCTTGTAATGCTGTACGATTTCAAAAATGAGCTCAGCAGTTCATACTGAAGCTTACACAACAGTTTTAGCACTCAAAGTTCGTATGCAGGCTTAGTACCAGCCGATTGTTTAGTACCGACATTTTCAACAGTATTGCTGACACCTTAAAACAATGTGAATATTTCTATACAAAACTGACCTTAATAAAATGAAATTGTTTGAAATTATCATAAGAACTATAAACTAGAAAATATGGAATGTTTGTTATGCCAACGAAGTATTAAGCATCCTTGAAAGGAAATGCTATTTGGTACCGACCTGATCAAATTCACCCCAGTGATCAATTTGCCCCCGTATTATGAGAACAATGAAAATATGTGACAAATAAGGCTTATCAAAAAGATATGATTACTTTGAGAAAGAATAATGACCAATTAAATGCTCAGTAAAGTTTTTGATTTTTTGCAACAGTTGCTGAATTTGATTTCCACACGTGGCTCCGTTTGGCACATGTCACTTGAGCCTTCATTATGTGCTTTAACATAGTCTTGAGAATATATGTGCCCTCTACATTCGGTAAAATATTGCTGTGTGCGTTTGAAATGCAAATATCAAATGCGGGAACACCAAATGCGGTAAGATTTTTCACAAGAAATGCGATGTCAGAAATAGATTTTTCTTGCTAAGGAGGCGGGGATTTCTATAATCGTTGCTAGGTGTCCTTCGATTGTTTTGTGTTACCGCATTTGGAGGAAGATTAGTCAAGATTTGCATCTCAAATGCAAACAGCAATATACAGTAATACCTCGATATAACGTAACTCGATTTTTATTTTCGTTACGTTATATCAAGGTTACGTTATATCGAAGCAAAATATTTTTTTTCCACAATTTCGTTCAACATGTATTGTTTGATGAGAAAATGAGTCTTACATTGATATTATTGAAGTAGCAGGCATTTTCAGTTTATCTTACATATTTTTTCAATATATTTCCGTATTTTTTATAATTTTCTTTTTTTTAGCTCTATATTGCAGTATTCCTTAAAAATGTTTTCAGGAAAAATATTTTGAGGAATCTTTGAACACGCGGAGAAACTATAAAAGAAATTCATACATGAGATCTTTCAGAAATATTTTAAAAAGTTAATGTTGAGCAGTCCATTGACAGTTCTAGCAGGCAATTATGGATCTTCAAGATTTTTTTTTATGAGGAATTCATGGTAAAACTCCTAAAACAAATCTTTGATAATTTCTTGACAGAATTTTAGTATGAATGTCCCAAGAATTCTTTAAAAAATATTTTTTTAGAATTTATGAAGAAATCACTAGAAATCTCCATTTAAAACAATAAATATCTTTGAGGAATTTTTCATGCATAAATTTCCGAACGAATACGTAGTGGAATTATTGGCAGTATTCTAGGAGATTTTTCTGGGAGATCTGGGGAACTTCCTCAGTTTTTGGACGAATCCCTGAGTATTTTTTTGTAATAAAAAAATCCATAGAAAAATTTCTAGATTTATCGTTTTTAAGAATCACTTGAAGAACCCAATGAAAACGAATCATTGAGAACTTTCTTAACAAATTCCTGATGGAATCAATAAAGGATTTCGTTTCACATAGAATCCTTGAAGAAATTTAAGTAGTACATAGAATGGTTTTTGAATAAATATTTGGAAAAAGCTCTGCAAAAAAATCGTAATGAAATAGCTGGAGAAATGCCAAGAAAATTGTTTTTCTGTTTTTTGGACGAATACCTGTACGATTTTTTGGAATAATTTGTAAAGCATTCCAAGAATCATAATTTGATTGTTCTCTAAAAGGACCGCTGGAAGAATTCATGAAAAATTGCAGAAATAATTTATGAATGACTTTTTCCACTTTATATCCTGGAGAAATTACTTGGTGAAATTTTTGTACAAAAAAACTATGGGAGAAATTCAAAACTGTTAAATTTAAAAGTCTTAGAATCCGGAATTTCTTGGAAACGGTTCTTGGACATATTCTGGAGAAATTCATGAATATTAAAATCATTTCTTGCGAAATTTCTAATGAAATTCAACAAGGAATTCTTAAGACGGCAATCCGTTAAGTCATAATTGATTAAATGTTCCTAGAAACTCTTAGAGGAATCTCTGAAATCGCCTTAAAAATTCTGGTGGAATCCCTGGCATCATTTCTGATGAAAATCTTAGAAGTTTTTAAACATGAATATCGGGAAAGTTAACTAGTGGTATTTTTGGAATATGCCTGTCGGAATAGGCTAATATTTTCAAAGCTGAACGATCACTTCGACATCTGATGGCTAGTAGGAGAACCGTCTTAAAAAAGGTTGGGTTGAGAATGCACCGTGTGCAGTATAGGAAGGAGCATATATATTACCCTTTTTCTTGAAATAGTTATGTTGTAGACGATCGGAGAGCATTGAAAAACATGATAAACTTTTTTTCCTTCGAAAATGTACAGATCCGGTCAGTGCTCATGTACGATTAGTGGGATAAAATTAGAAAATTGGTGTTTGGCTACATAGGTTATAAACTTCCGGATTCTTTGTTCATGGTTAAATTTGTTGTGAAATCACGCGTATCGTAAGAATAAAGGGTCAAAATGGTTATGCCAATGGAAAATGGAAAATAGTTTAATAATGAATTGATTATGAGCTAATTTTTGGGTCGAAAAATTGAATTTTGAACGTGAACAAACATTTTTGATGACATTTCTCTCCTTCTTCCATAGCCACCTCTATGATCAATAATTATTAAAGTTTTCATAGAAAATTGAAGTGAGTAGCAGGCTTGGTTCCAGTGAGAGCATAAATGCAACAAAAATGAAGAAGAATAATGTATACAAATATACAGCAATGATAAAATTATGTTTTTAACATCATCTTATAGCTCACTCGATATCGATTTATGACTGTATTCAGTGATAGTTAATGCTTGTATTGCTTTGATTTAGTATTTATTGATTGAAATGTCAAAAATTTTCACAACATTTGGATCGTAGTCAGGAGCTTTTTTTTTAATTTTACTTATTTTTAGGGTATCCAAGAGAATTCTAGAGAATGCATCGTTGTTGGCAAATTGTCGTCGTTGTCAGCAGAAAATACAATGCTTCTGAGGTCGCTTCCCAACGTTCATCGAATAGAGCACAAATTCATATTTTGTGGTGCACGTATGAAAGCTTCCATGCATCGCAAGTTATGTATTATCCTATAGTCACTACTCATAAAGTGTACAGCAAAAGTCCCGTTGCGATTAACCCAGATCAAAATTAGTTTATGGAATCTTGAAGAAATTATTTAAATTTCAGATTTAGGTTCTTGTCTTCATAAGTTTCCAATAAATGATCAGAAAATTTAAAGGATTGCTATTGAGAACATTCAGTTAACCTTCGACACAAATGAGGATTGTTTGAATACTTTGTAGAAAACAGTCAGGGTTATTTACAATATGATGTCATCATGTTGCAAGATTAATTACACGCTACACATTGAATGTTGCCAAGTTTTGATGAGCTTCACTACCAACTACTTTCTAAACCAGATTGATAGAAAGTGACCTTAGGCTTGTCTTGCAGTGAAAACAGGTACGTAATTTAAGATGTTGAATCCTTGTAGAATTTTATTTGGAGCTTCTTCAACACGATTTTAAACCAAAGCCAAAAATTCCTGCTGGCATACCTTTGTACATCGACCTAGAATAATAAAATGATTAGAATTATGAAGGCAATTTCAAGAAGATTAATTTCCATTTCCAAAAACGCAACATTGCAGGATTGTATTTTCTATGTCAACATAACATTTTTTTATTGCTTAGCTTGCTTTGATCAAGCCATGTAAATTATAGTGTATTCAAGAAATGTTAAATGGGGGTGATTCAAACATTGATGGCATGCTAGCGTAAAAAGCTTGATAATATGAACCACCATTGAATTTGCTATCGATCCCTAGTGAACAATATGGCCTCAGTCTCAATTGTGAAACAAATCGCTTATGTTTAGGTCAGAAACACATGTTCAGTCAATTTTGAAAATTTTCCATGAGTTTCAGTTCAAAAATTGGTTCAGTTCAAAACCTATTGGTTTAAACTCAAATTTTGGGTAAATTTTGTTTTCCATATTATTCTTCTTCTTTTTCTTCTTCTCGGCATTAACGTTCTCACTGGGACAGAGCCTGCTTCTCACTCAGCTTAGTGTTCTTATGAGCACTTCCACAGTTATTAACTGCATGCTTTCTTTTCCAAAGTTGCAAATTTTCGAATTCGTATATCGTGTAGCAGGTACGATGATACTCTATGCCCAGGGAAGTCAAGGACATTTTCATTACGAGAAGATCCTGGACCGACCGGGAATCAAACCTAGACACGTTCACCACGGCTTTGCTGTGTAGCCGCGGACTCTAACCACTCGGCTAAAGAAGACCCCAGTGCTCATTTCGAAATGTCAGATTAGAACAACCCCAGTGTTGAAATGTAAAACTTTTGTGGATTTTGTATGAAAAATTTGCAAATATATTGTCCAATACTGTATACCTCTCTGAAGTCATACCAAATTAACAGCATTGGCTTTCATGTGTAATTCATATCATTATCCACAGAAAAAAAAAAATGAAGAAGAAACAACAACGCAGAACGGTAAAAAGTCCTCCAAACGGAACGTCATCCGGTTCACCACGTACAAAACGAGAAATGGCAACCGGTGTGTGCCTTTGCCTTGACTTGACTGCCTGCGTACCGAAAAGTGGTTAAGTTTGTTTTTCATCTTGGGTGTTTATTTTGTGCTTTGCTGCGTCACATTTTCCAACGTAGCCGGCGTTGAATACGGAATATGTAAAAGCGGAGGCGGCGTCTTTTTTTTCGAATTCGACTCACCATTTGAACTGAGTCGAAGTATGAAACATGTCGTCACTTGCTGAATGTAATTCTTGTCATCATTTACCAAGGATGAATTATCATGTATGGAACGGAAAATGAGACTTGGTTCGTCAAAAGAACAGTTGTCGAATTCTGCCGATGTCATGTCTAATTGGTATCTGTTGAGAAAGATAGATCATGCTGACGCATTGACAAGTATGGTTGACGAGCATAGGAGACTTTGCTTGTAAGTCAAATGTTTCATGACGATTACCTACTATGTTACTATGAAGTCCCCTGTAAAGCGAAGTAAGACATTGATTCGATGTGTGCTTACATGTAAAAACAAAATACTGATACTTTTTCAGTTATGTCAGTGCAAAACCAGCTGGTTTTCATTGCTTCGAAATTGTGAGATGAATTAACGAAAATCATCAACGACGCGTACAAATTTCGCCTTAACTATATCATGAATAGTTATTCTCAAGTTAAGAAATCTAAAGTCCAAATTCAGCGCCAGTCAACCCCAGCCAGACAATTAAATTTACTGCCAACTAATTGCTTCAATCTTCCAGCAATTTCACATCACTTTGGACGCACGACGCCCTTAGGCAATTAGTCGGGGGTGTGGACAAGATGATTAACGACTCCGGGAACCTCTTGCCTTATCGTTGTGTAAATCATTCACGTAGTAATTAATCAGCCATAAATTATAGAGCGGGTGGAAAAGATCAGCTTTCAGTTCTTCACCTTCCCCGGTGAGTACCGTTGCTATTAGAGTGTCCATCCCGGGACATCCCGGGACAAAAAATCCCGGAATTTAACAAATTTCGGGATTTCCCGTTTCCCGGGATTTTATTTCTGACATCCCGGGAATCCCGGGTTTCCCGAAATGTAAGTAGAATTTGATGAAAACCACTAAATTTCTATGAAAATCAATGATATTTTTCCTCACTATCAACCTTATTTTATAAAGTAGAAAAGCATAATGAAAAAGAGAATAAACGAGGAATTATTTTAATGAAAAGATCAATTTAACAAGTAATAATCCTATTTTTTTTGTCTAGTTGCAAAGTTTTAATGCCATCGTCGCCTTGATCAATCTTATCAGTTTGTCCGGGAGACCGTATTCGTGCATAATCTGCCATAGCTGTTCTCGATCTCGCGGCATTTCTGCAATACCTGGCGGATGACGAATACCTGATCCGTTGTTGATCGTTTAGAATTTGGGAGAGTACCGTAGGCGGCGCTCAAAATTGCCTCTTGCCGGTGCATCACTATCGTATTTTAGCAGCTCGCTCGGCAGTTGGTTCACTCCGGCTATCTCCGTTTCAACCAGTGAATCAAATTGTCATCAAAACAGATGAAACACAAAGAACAAAGCAAGCTCGCTCACATCCGTTTGTCCCAACTGTTGTGGATAAGGATACAATCAAAATCAAAATTGTCATGACAATCACAGAGCGCAACATTGTTGCAACCTTTTCAACTCACGATAAATCAGTTATTTTCAACACAAAACAACATTTGTTTTAGGGATGTTGTTCGATAATGTGTCAATGCTTACCAACACGGAGAAAGTTCTCGAAAATGCAATGCAAAGCCCAGAAATTCGCTGCGCACGTGGTGATCGATCATTGTCATATTCTGTTGCGAAATAAAATTATTGCAACAAGAGTAGGAGATGACAATGTCTTTGTTGCTGCGTGGTGACAATTGATTCACTGGTTTCAACCTCTTGGAGATCTGGACCGCTAAGGTGCGTGTTCTTGAGCGCATACATACAGCAACTAGCAACTATCATCGGTCTGTACATCTCCTGTCGTCCTACCTGTGCATTCATGTCACCAACAACGACTTTCACGTCACGCGGCGAGCATCCGTCATATACCTGTTCTAACTGCGCGTGAAACGTCTCCTTCTCGTCTTCGGGTCTCCTTTCATGAGGACTGTGATGATGATGTAGTTGAAGAAACGGCCTTTTATCCTCATCTAGCACATCCTTGCGTTCATCAGCTGCCACCCGATAACGCGTTGTCACACGCGTTGCCCAACACTATGAAGCTAGTTCCTGGCTCAATTGTGGTGCCACATTTTTGATAGAGGGTAGCACCACGGGAATGTTGCTCGTCACAGATCAACCTGTCGCAACCTGCGAAAGCAAGTAACTTGTAGCTCCATGTTCCAAGATTCTAATCGTTATCCTTACTTCGTCGCGTAGTGGATCCACGCTGTTCTGAATCCCAGATGCTTTGATGTTCTTGAGCTGTTTGATATTATCCTTAACATCACTTATTGTGGTATTTGGCACGTCTCCCTCATCCGCCGTATCGATGAAGCCATTCGTCGTGCTGCCATGATCTTCCTCCTCTGTGCCATTCAAGTGTCCATAATAGTACCGTTCCACCTTTCAATCACCTCACGCTCGACTCGCGGCACAAGGCCTTTGCGGGATGCATTGAGTTTCTTTTAGAACTTATGCGTTTGTTGAGAACGAAACGGTGCTTTTCATCCCGGAATAGATGGGTTTGCTGCCTTCGCTTCAGTTTGTATTGTTTCACATTTTGATGGGTAGCTTGCTGCAGCATCATAGGTTTACCTTCTGCATTCTTTTGATCCACAACCGCCTGGCACTCCTCGTCGAACCAACCGTTCCGCCTGCTTCGTCGTGTACCGTGGCGGGCGTCGGTACCGAATGTTGCTCACAACGGAAAGTCTTTGACGCATTTTGACCATCACAAGGCCCAAATAGATGTTTGCACCGCGATAGGTTCTAACGTCGATAACATCCGAGAAGAGTCTTCCATCAATCAAACGATTTGTGATTCAGCCTGTTGGGGTGATCTCCAGGTTTACCGATACGACAGACTGTGCTGGAAGTATCCTCTGTCTCGCCGGAGGATCTGTTTAGAGTCCCACGCTGGATCTAGGACGATAAACAGCCGCTACTAACATGAAGAACAGACGCTCTGAAACTGGCAAAGTGCGATGTGAAGATTGGCCCGAATTGAAGGAAGTTCGAAGGTATTGGGGCAGGACCAGGGTTCATATTGCCAGGATTAACAGTCGAAGAAACGGCATTCGGTAATGGGTAATTAATACTCAAAAGTGGAATGCTTTGTGGCATTGGGTGATGCCAGCTTTTGCAGCGTTCGTTTTGCACGCCATCGATCTGAGGCCCGTGCAGCCCGATGATCACAAAAAGATCTCCCAATTAGGGGAAAGCTATTTCCTGGTCTCCTCCAGCAGGTGCACTAGATTGAGTGTAAAACCAATCCCGCTATAAAACGACACATTTCACTATTAGATTTTTTAGCAAGCTCGACAGTTTCGTTACAATTTTTCTCTGTTTGGAACAATCTGAGACTAAGATGCAATTTTCCAGCTTTAAATGTTCTCTCAGGCTTTCTCTTCGATGAATCATCGGGAATGATAATCGATCGCATTTCTAATTCATAAAAACTCATCTTCCGATAAGTGATTCACGCGTTTGTGGTGGTACCACCCTTGCATCACCTCGACTGCTTGATCGACATTTTGCGTGACGTTCGTTTCGTTGCCATGGTTAGCAGTCACAACACGAAGTTTAGAATGAACGTCGACAAACACAAAAAGTGTCAATTAAGTGTCGTCTGACACGATAACATTTGCATAAATCATAAGTTTTACATATAATTCAGACATTGGATCATATATCACACGAAAAGTTTGATCTTGCCTGTTATGTCGAATGTGATACACATATAGTGAAAGCAGAACAGAAACAAACAAAACCGTAATGTTTCCTAGCGAAGCTATCGTGGTCAGTGGCATTCAATTGATATTTTTCTTTTCGACATTCGTTTGATCGCTCGTGTTGTGCATGTTTAATGCAAGCGCTGCCGAATATCAGCGAAAACGTGTCGATTACCGTGATTACTTACAACACCGATCGAAGTCGATTTTCGATTGCGCCGTCGTCGAAGAAATCCACGCGGTCACAAAATGTATTATTTTAATTAAAACAAAGCGTTGTGAAAACGACGAAGACATTTGGAAAAGAAACTAAGTTCGATCTATTGTTTTATTCTACAAAAGATTCTTTTTTCAAGACGCGGTTGACAAAAGTGTTATAAGAACTGTTTATCATCACCCGAAAAGAAATTGTTTCGCACTATGGACCAATGCATGAGTTCATCATTTGACATTTTAGCGGTGCCGTGTTATTTATGGGACCATGGCAACGAATGAATTCGGCACCGCTCAAACGTCAAATTCGTGAACTCGTGCACTGATCCATTGATTACCATCAAATTCACCGTAATATCGCACTTCACTATCACTTCCTAATTTAAATAACTTAGAACCTAAAGAAAAGGAAATATACGCAGAGTCTTGTCTTTTCATAAAAAATACAACTTTTGCAATTAGCAGATGTTTTTATGGGTTATTCTGATAGAATGATTTATTTCACAAGCGAAATTGAATTTGCTGCCACCGAATGTCAGTAGGTGGATGAGAATCAGTGTAGAAAAAGCAATTGAAAACTTAATGCACGTTCTACCAGATTCGTGCATGTATTGTCAAAAAAAATATTCACACAAAGAAGAAATCAACGACGACGGATCCTACTGAGGGTCGGCGTTGTTTTTTCTAGTATTTTCCTGGGACTAAACTAAAAGCGAAACAAGGATGGTGGTTGTGTGGTAAAATATCAGTAAACCTCCACCCTCCCGATTTGGCTCCTCAGAAATTAAATCGATTTTGTTTGGTAAGAGGCGTGCCTCCGCTGAGATGTAAGCCTTCATGAAGGGTGTAAATAGTGGGACCTTTTCATCACATTCGATTTTAATCAATCTCTGAGGAATCAAAACAAGAACTGTACAGAAATCGATGCTTCATTACCTATCAATGAAAATGGAGTAATGCGAAATGCCACTAAGGATACGGGTAATGTCACAATTAATCGAAATAATGGTCGAAGTGCCACTAAGTATACGGGTAATGGCGAATCCGAACAGAAAAAAAAACATTTAAATTGAAATTCTAATAGGTTTTTAGAGGGCATCTGACACCAAGAAAAAATGAGTTCGAAAAAATAGGGATTCTTACACTAGATTTATTTATTTCATTTTCAAATTTAGTTTTCTTATTTTTTATTTCTATTTTTATTTCATGGCTGCAAATTTAATATTGATAGTTTACCTTTATCAAGCAGACGTGAAGTTCACCGCAAATTCAACCTACGACTCATACATATAATTCCTTGACAATAAACTGCTAATGCAATAAATGTTACACACCAAAATTCAAAAAGCACCGCAAAGCTCAGATTCCTCTTTTTGGGCCTGGTCAGCAGCTGTCCATAATAGTAATTTAATCGATATTACGTACAACTATTAACACAACTTAGAAAGCATTAATTTCCACCGAAAACACCTATACCGGGTGACCCAAATTCACGGCATCATAAAACCATTCATTGCCATTATCCAAAGTGTAGAATCACACCCACCCCCGAATGGGTATAAATTGCAGTGTTTGCAGTGATGTTCTCCACCCTCCCGAAGTGCGGTCGCGCATGTATCAACATATGTACTGCCCATAAAAGCATAACAGTCGTATATGGAAAAAGTAGGTTTGCCTAAAGCTCTGAAGCTTATCATACAAATGGTCACAATTTGTAGTACATTCAGCATCATCACACAGATTACTCATTCTGGCTATTGGCCAGCAATCAATACAGTCAACTTTCCATGACTCGATATTGAAGGGACCATGAGTTGGGGAGGTATCGAGTAATAGAACTCAGAACCAGTGCAACTGCGATCCAAGGGACCATCGAGGTAGCCATGAAAACCAACTTTTACCATGGTTATCTTACTCGATATCGAGGAGATACGAAATGTCGAGTAAGGAAGAGATGACTGTAGTTCGAAAATCCACATGGGACAGTTATGCTTTTATCGGCTGTGTAGATATGTACACGTTACAGCAGCACACGGGACGCCTACCTTGATTGTGGTTTTCAAACCATCCGTGTTCTCGACGGCATCTCGGTCGACTCTCCATGGCACACTAGATCATCACTTTCCCATTTGGAGGCCGGAGTTGTGCTGCAATGCATCCAGTCCATACCAGCGCGAAACGGTGTTCATGAATTGCTCATACCTAAGTGGAAAATTCGTACAGTTGTGCACTTTTCATGGCCAAAATCACTGGCAGGCAGAACTGCCTAATTGATTTTCTCTTGCTTCAGCGCCAAACGAGGCTCGTTGGGAAGGTTCGCTTTTGTAGCAAATGATTTTTTAGGTGTTGCTCTGTTACACGGGATAGCGTCAACATGGTAGGAGCCTTCCTTAGGCTTATGGTAACATACAGTGGTTGTTCCGAAAGGCATCAATTTTCACGGCTATGTTTATTGTCTGTTTCATGCTGTCAGTTAACGTGAGATAATAAGATCTGGAATCAAATCTGTCAGTAGAAATGTGATGATTAATGTCTTTCAGTTCCATACTTTACCAATGGTTTGTGAAACATAACTACCATAGTGTATCGTGGAATCACATAACCTACAAAATATCGTACCGTAAAATCGGGTGAAATTGATCATCGTATCACACGATTTTATTTATTCGTAAAGGAGCACAAATATCAATGTAAGCTGCAGTAAATGAAAGTTGCTTGTCGTAACAATTGTCGAATTGTGTGTTGTGAAGTTTTTTGCGTTAAAAATGTTTATTACTATGAAAATAACGCAAAATTTCAAAATCGTGCACGATGCAGTATTGACAAACACCTATGAACTTCTATTTATAAGCAAGGATTTAAACATGGTATAAACCTGAAAGTTTGTGAGGATGCTTGAGGTATATCCCTAAACCAGATTTCATCACCAAAACTCGTACCTTTGAACTAATTATGGTTTAAATAATTGAATTCCTTAAGAAATTGCATACATTTAGGCGTTTTCGGCATAATTCTCGTTATTTATATAAATATTGCATTGTTAAGAATTTTACAAGCATATTCGGGTTCAGGGAGCTCAAATTTATCATATAGAGTTGTTTTGGAAACTAACATTAATGGCAATGAGCAGTGATCAATTTCACACCGAAATGAGATTCTCTGATTTTTTATTTTAGAGGAATTTGTTAACACTAAAATGACATTTGTTAGAAAATTTCGGTACATGAGTCGATGAGGCTCATCTTAGTACTTGTTTTCCCGCATTAAGTTGTTTGGCATTGTTAACATTATAGAAAACAGACTAGAAAAACCGTGAAAAATGATCAATTTCACCCGAAATTACGGTATCTAAGATAACTTAACTGGTTCAACATAATTATTTTTCTTATTTCTGGCATTACGTCCCCACTGGGACAAAGCCTGCTTCTCAGCTTAGTGTTCTTATGAGCACTTCCACAGTTATTAACTGAGAGCTTACTGTGCAAATGACCATTTTTGCATGCGTATATCGTGTGGCAGGTACGAAGATACTCTATGCCCAGGGAAGTCGAGAAAATTTCCAACTCGAAAAGATCCTCGACCGGTGGGATTCGAACCCACGACCCTCAGCTTGGTCTTGCTGAATAGCTGCGCGTTTTCCGCTACGGCTATCTGGGCCCCTCAACATAATTATGCCACCTCAAAAGCTTTCAGCAATCTCATTAACTATGCAATTTCGAATCTTTTTAACAAGAGTCAATCAGGACCAGACACCGCAAAAAAAAACAACGCCAGTCATGGTGAACTCCGCTTGACCTGGCGTCACACATGCCCATTATAGGTCCATTTGGCGCCCGAAATAAAAACTCATTCAGCTGGATAGAACAAAGACTGTTATCTCATCCGCCAACCGCCATAAATCAACAAACATCAGTCTTAATAATAAATCAAACAACGATTATCGTCTAACCATGCCCGCCGATTTCTTCGCAAGCTCGAACAAAGGCATCGAAGGAAAATCATCACATTTGCAACAGGGGAAGTGGTGGTGAAATGTACACTTTGCTAATTACACTACAATTTAGAAAAAAAAAATAGTTTGACCCTTATCGACAGTTAAGGGCTGTACGTGGCTTCTCAATTTGACATCTTAATTGAATAGAACGAAACGACAGTTGAACAAGCAGATTGACGATAAAGAATCAGATTTTTAGAGCTTAGTGTTTTTGTGCCAAAAGTTTGTTTGAATGTTCATATGTGCTATGACCATTGCTTGACAGATGAAGCCACCTGACCTTTTTCTACCCATAGTCCATTTTACGAAATCACAACACTGATGATATTGCTGTTACTTTCACACGTTACGACACCGCGTTCTGTCAAAATTTCATTCATAAATAAGCGATCAGCTGTTCAAAAACGTCTCTCAATTTCTGATCTCACCCTAAAAGCCATTGATAATCAATTGTTGTTACTGAACAAACGAATGTATTTACGCGTTATTTAACAATTCTACGATGAAGAGAACATCCTCCTCTGTCTCCCAGTGGTAATAGTTTTTTAATCTGTGTCCATCCATTTGAGCATGAGCATGAGCATAATTGACCGCCCGCAGTTGCTACTCCGTTATTGCCAGAATAGCTGTACTTACACAGGGAATCAACAGACGCTAATCAGGATCAGTAGCATCCTTAATGTTTATTATTATAACTCATTATTATAACAAACAATACCGGCGCCGACTGCGTCCGAATTTGGGAATGGGAGGGAAATGTTGACGTGTTACTTGCTTTATGAAAGCCGAGGAGTCCTCTGCACTTCCACAAGAAAACACTGGGAGTTTGGATATGGGAAAGGATTCGTTTTGGTAAACGATAAAGATATAATTTTAAATGAATACGTGAATATATACACGGATGATCGATACCGATAGTACGGTTACTATGCGATCCGGACACGATCCGAATTCCGTCTCTCACCCACAAAGGAGCGTGCAACAGATTCAACGGATCAAGCACAACTCTTTTTATCTTTGTCCATCAATTTGCCTAAAAACAACGAACTAAACACTTGGTTAACAATGACTTTTAGGACATTATCATAAGTTATGTGCAGCCCTGTCGTCCTGCTTAGTCGCGCTTAGTCGACGAATAAGAAGCTTTTCTCAGATTTTTTCTTAACGCCCTTTGGGACATCAGTTGAAAATTCAAGCTGTATCATCGACTTGAATTAATTTAACTTTGTTGCATTTGGATCAGGTGCAACTAAACGCCCTGTGTAATATCAATCGAAATTGTCAAGCTGTATCAGCGCCCTGGAGTAAAATGACCTTGTCTCAATAAGATCAGTTGCATTTAACGCCCTGTAGGATATCATTTAATTATTACAAGCTATATTAACGCCCTGGAGTAGTTTCACTTTATTCTATGTAGATCAGGTGCATCTTTACGGTCTGAAGTTATCAATTCTTAGTTGTATCAACGCCCTGGAGTATTTTGACTTTGCTCTATGTAGATCAGGCGCTCTGTAGGACATCAATTGAAAATTTCTAGCTTTATTAACGCCCTGGTAAAATTTGGCTTTATTCCACACAGATTTTTGCGAGATCTAGAGCATCTGAACGCTCTGTAGAAAATCAATCGAAACCTACGTGCTCCAGGGCGTTGATACACCTAAGAGTAATTTTAGCTTATTCCATGTATATCAGATACGACTTAACATCGTGTAGGACATTAATTGTATACTCTAAGCTGGATCAACGCCCTGGATTGATTTCACCTTTTTCCATGTAGATCAGGTACATGAGACCGCCCTTTAGGACTTTATTTGATAATTCCAAGCTGTATCAACGCCCTGGAGTAAGAGTCCACAAAGATTTTGTCGAGATCTGAAGCATCTTTACCCTATAGCAAGTTTTGCTTGTATCAAACCCCTACGGTTATTTGACTTTATTCTATGTAGATCATGCGCACCTCATAGCTTTGTATAACATCAATCGAGATATTCAACGCTCTGGAGTAATTTGATTTTGCTTCAAATAGATGAGCTGTATCTTAATGCCCTGTAGGACATCATTTAATGAATTCATTGCTGTATCAACGCCCCTGAGTAATTTGTCCTTATTCTATGTCGATTAGGTGCATCTTAACGCCCTGTATAACGTCAATTGACCCAGGAGAAATTTGACAGTATTCCAAATAGATCAGGTGTATTTGAACGTCCTGTATCAAATTAAAATTGGTAAGCTATATCAACGCCCTGGAGTTATTTGAATTTATTTCACCTATATCTTTGCAAGATCTGAAGGATCTAAACAGCACTTTGGAAAATCAATCGAAATTTCCATGCCGCTTCAACTCATTGAAATTATTTGATATTGTGTTATGTGGATCAGCTGCATCTTAACGTCCTGATTAAGATCAATTTCAAACTCTAAGTGGTACCTACGACAAATTTGACCTTATCCTATGTAGATAAAGTGCGCCTTAACGCCCCAAATCAATTGAAAATTCCAAGCTGTATAGACGTTCTGGAGTAATTTGATCTTATTTCAAGAAGATTAGGTGCATCTTAACGCCCTGAAGGATTAAATTGTAAAATACAAGCTTCTAAAACGCATTAGAGTAATCTGACATTGTTTTATGTAGATCATTTGCATCTAAACACCCTGTATTATTTGAAAATTTCAAGCTGTATCAAGGCCCTGGAGTAATGTGACCTTATCCTACATAGATTAGCTGCATATTAACGCCCTTTATGGCATCAATCAAAATTTTTAAGCTTCATTAACGTCATGGAGTTTAACCATGTCTCATTTAGGTCATACCTGTAGGACATAAGCTGAAAATTCCAAGCAGTATCAACGTTCTGGAGTAATTTAACTTTATTATACGTAGATCGGCTGCATCTCATCGTCCTTCAGGGCATCAATTAAAAATTCTAAACTTTTTCAACGCTTCGAAGTATATTGACCTAATTCACAAAGATCATATGCATATCAACGCTCTGTATGGTATTAATCAAAATTGTCAAGCTGTATAAATGCCTTGGAGTAAATTTTAGTTCAGCTGCATCTTAACGCCCTCTATGACATCAATCGAAATTAACCCGAGCTGTATTAAAGCACTGGAGTAATTTGATATTGTTTCAGATAGCTCATATTAATTGCCTGTAGAACAATAATTTAAAATTCAAAGCTTCATCAACGCCCTGCAGAAATTTGACCTTAATCCACATAGATCAGGCACAACTTTACGCACTGTAGGACACCAATCGATATTGCCAAGCTGTATAAACACTCTGAAGTAATCAGGAGCAAATTAACGCCCTGTAGAAAATCAATTGAAATTTCCGAGTGGTACGACCCCTTGTCACCACTGATTCTGAAATTCTTATATTCCTTTGGTGTGAAAACTAAAATGTTTTTCGTGTGAAAAGAAAATTATGTTGAAATTATTAATACGACAGCATGAAAAAATATCAATCGAATCATCTCTAGTAACTCTTAAAGTTTAATGAGATACATGGAGTTTTGAAACAGACCTGGTGTAGTGGTTAGAACACACGCCTCTCACGCCGAGGACCTGGGATCGAATCCCATCCCCGAAATAGTCACAAAAAAATTTCAGTGACGGAAGGGAAGTAAAGCCGTTGGTCCCGAGATGAACTAGCCCAAGGCTAAAAATCTCGTTAATGAAAATAGAAAAAAAAAAAAAATCATCATTTCGTATTCTTGTTCATTTTGGGCCAATAGTTTTCATGCGATAGTGACGAAAATTCATTATAAAGTACTCATCAAAAACGGTATTTGCTGAAATGAGTTTGAAAACCTGCTGTAATGAATAATAAATAATTCTAAAATCCACTAATAGATCCAACGCCAGACTATTATAATAAACAATAGCGTAATATTTTGAGATCTAGGGCAATTGTTAAATTTTTTGCACTTTGGTATCACTTTAAGAACGATATATTTGGCTGAAGTTCGAACCTCTTGTTTAATCCAAAATTAAGGTTCAAACTTTCTAGATGTCCTGCTCTAAGACACCTTGAGCATTTGTTCGTGAACCTAATTTTTCGATTCTATTTTTTATATAAAGTAATACAGGGGAATTTACGTGTTCAGCAGTCTAAGCCGATGTCGCGATTCACTTGTAATTTTTTGACATACGCAGACAAACTAAATGTTTGTTACATTTATGCGCTGCAAAATTCTGTCGAATATCACACCGGCAGGCTTGTTGAGTACTTTTGAGAATTGTTTTTACAATATTTCAAATATCTCATGTAATTGTGACTATTGCCTGCATCCTCATTTTCTTTGTCAGCCTTTCCCATAAGAACTGCAGGCAAATCTTTTCGGCAACTCCACATAAGCCGCATATTGAGGCGTATTTATTTCAATCAATGACATCTCTGGCGAAATTGTTTGTTCGGAAATCTCGTCAGGGGGAAGCAGGCATATTAGTGGATTTCTCTTACGCTAGCTAGAATTTCATATGCAATAATTTTGGTCATTTTAAATTTGGTAATCTTGTATTTCATCAGAAAAAAATCGCCATTCATGCACCATTCGCTGTTAATTTTGTGGTCACCATCAAAAAGCTTACTAAGGTGTCACCTAAAAATGACATCCATCATTTGAGGGAAAGGGGTGGTCTACGAAAGTGTGACAGTGCATGTATTAGGTATTGGAAACAAACACGCTTCGAAACGAAATTCCGCAAAATCCCACGGAACTCATACAAGCGGAATTTTTATTTTACGATTTCGTTTCGTTTCGCCAAATTGTTAAAATATTTCCGCGGAAAATTAAGAAGAAACGGAATTAAACGGAATTTCGCGAAATTCAAAATGGCAACTTTGGCAAATAAAGCTCTCAGCTAATAACTATGGAAGTGCTCACAAGAACACTGTGCTGAGAAGTGGGCTCTGTCCCAGTGAGGAAATAATGCTAATAAGAAAAAGAATCCACTGCACACAAATGTAAAAAAAGCCTTTTCGCAATATTCTCGCGGGACAGGAGTCCTCAATGTTGGGCATAGAATGAGCATACAATTCGTAGTTACAAATCCGTGATTGACCAGAATAATAGGAGTTGCACACAGATTTAATGAAAGGAAGTTGGGATAAGCTTACCATTCTCAATGTCGTACAAATTGAGAGCACAACATTTTAAAGTCAATAACGGTGCCGGCCACGTCCTTACGGTCATCGGGAAAGGGAAGGAATGTTAGTTATACAACCATTGTTACTAAATACCAAAGAATCGTCTGCATTTCCACAGTTGTCATGGAAAGGATATTGGGTTAGTGGGATAATGAAAGGATCTGAGAGTCATCTTTGATAGTTCATCCTCCTACTCTCCCACTGTTTTTATCAAGAAAAACAAAATGGAATGGGATAGTATTAAATTCGGTTTTCATTTATTTATTAAAATAAAGTTTTTCAAAATCCCGTGCGATGATCGCGATCAACTGACGACGATATGATGGAGCCGTTAGTTTGCAGCCAACTAATGGACGAAACGGAAAAGATGAAGGTTGATTTTCACATGGTGGTATCGAGGTTAAGTTGAAAGTGAATCAATGCCACAAATCCGATATCAAAGTTTCAAAATTTTAATTGATTAATTCGATCGATTTTGATAACCCTTTTCCTTATAAAAAATCACAAAATAAGTTATATTATGATTAATTGAATATTTTGAATTCGATCCACACTTTATTTGCACACATCACCTTGAGCTATATTGAATTTGTGAATGGGCTTTTATCTAACAAGACATACGACATGTAGGCTTGTCCTTGAAAGTCAGAAAGGTTTCCAAAACGAAAAAATCCGAAACCGGATTGGGATACAAACCTGTCACCCTCAGCATGGTTTGCAATATTATCTTCGTTTGAATTTTTCATAGTTACTTACGACCCTTTTAAGTTCTTCTATGAAATTAAACATTCTTTCAAGATTAAAAAAAAAATCAAAGTTAGGCCCTAGGGGTGCAATGTATGATGCATATACTGTGATTGAGGGAAAAGTAGGATGTTTATTGCAGATAAGGGACCTTGTGTATTTTCGGCATCGGATATATTTGCACCCAATTCGATTAAATTTTAGCACGTAACATAATAAAAATATTTTGAGCACGATGGGTCATAATAAGACCACCCTCTCCTGACCAATTGACTGAACCTGTCAAAAATATTAGAAACCGCCTTATGTGTATGTTTATCAAAATTATCACCAAACAAAAAAAACGCGAAATATTTAGAAAAATTTCGTTTCGTTTCGAAAAATTTCGTGCGGATTTGAATGTCGTATCGGTTTTACGGAATATTTCAATTATTCGTTTCGTTTCGCATCGAACAGTATTGAATATTCCGCATATCGTTTCGTTTCGTATCGCCATGGAAAATTCTCATATCGCATACCCTTACGAGGCTGAGGGTGTGGGGGTCTAGAAATCCTAAAAAATGATGGACGTCATATTTGAAACTTTCCTAAGAAAAAAATGAGTTAGAACAGCTGCAAAAACTAGGTGAGTAATGGTATTAGCCGTTGGAAATGAACAATTTTCTAAATTTATGAAAACAACATATTTCGTACAACAAAGTAATAAGTAATCTTAATCAATCGCTAGTACTTTCCTCGAGTTAACTGTAAAATGAGATTAAATTTTGGGTCTGGTGGTTATATTGTATTATGACGCCATCTTGATTTTAAGCAAAAAAGTATGAGTTATTTAGTATGACGATGCTTATCATGTTGAAATGAAATAAAAATTGACTTGAAGCAAATACTCTCCATTTTGAGAAACTGTGTGAACTTTGATCATTCGTCCCTGGTTTTAAAGATATTCCGATATATCTAGAGGGCTCGACATTATCCATATATTTAAAAAAAAAATATAGTTGTTTTTCCGTTTCACATTTTAATTGGAATGAGCATTGAACACAAACTAAACACTTGCAAATGCATATTAGTTCTCATATGTTTGGAATATATATTAATTTGATATAATTTTCTTGTGAGACTCCCTCATTAACGCCTGGGAGTACAACCGCCCTCTGGGCTATAGCAACGCCCTCCTCATAAGGGGATGACTAAGAAGCTAAAATTTTACGACGACAGGGCTGGTTATGTGAGAACTATTCATTTTACCTGCATAGCACTGGAAAAATGAACATTTTCATCGGTTTTCGTTGACGATAAAAATATGCAAAAAAAAATCAGCTATAAGTGTTAACCTGAAATTTTCTCGCTGCTTTAGAAAACACCTCTATTTTTAATTTTGTTTGATATAAACATACAAATTCATTATTTTCCAATAGAAACGAGATAATTACTCAATATGTTCGTTTTGCCACCCATTCTCCTACACAGCAGTTGGCAACGTCCTTTCTCATCCTCCCACTCGCACGCACATCCTTTCCCATTATCAATTACCATGGGTTATCTCCAATAAATTTGCCATTTTCCGTCTTTTGGCTTTGAACCGCGCTGATTCTATCAGCTGTGGTGGTCCTGTTTGTGGTGTGCTGTTTCCGAGCATTTTTTTTTTCTGCTGAAAGCATCATTCTCCCATCTCAAACCAATGGAAGACGCTTTCTTCGTTTCCGCTGTTCAAATATTTACCAATGGAGCAGGGGGCGGATGGAGGTCCAAAGGCAAACACAAGTAAAACGGCTAGTAATCGTGTGGCGGCACCGAACAGATCAGCTTCTTCGAAATAACAATCACTTTATTAGAATCCTTCAACGCGCTCGCCCCAAATCTAAGCAACCCCCAAGTTTTGGGCGGCCAATGTCGAGCACCGAAAGTGAGATCCAAGGAGACCGGTCAGAGAGTGACTGTTGAAAACACTGCGGAATACGTTTTTGTCCCAAGCTCCAAATTACTACTATTTAGCTGAGAGAGAGGAGACAGCTCACTGACAACTGACTTGTTTTTTGGCTTCTTTGATTTCTTTTTCTCATGTTTGGGTTGCGGACAATGGTTCGGAGAGCACAAACTGGGCCAAAACCATTTTCATATCCTATTTGTTATCAAAAAGATCATAAAATTAAACAATTTCAATAGTAATTTGAGTCCAATCGACAATATTTAAATAATCAACGATTCTATATGCGAGAGCACAGAAAAACAACCTGAATATTCAATCACATTCAGTTTAAGTTTGAATAAATTTTGTCGGTTTTTCACGCTCTGCTCTTCGAATGTGCGGTTTTCCAGTGACAGTTGATGACAGGTTCCCTTGACTTTTCGGAGCTCGCAATCTAAGCCAGCTGTCTCCTCTCTCTCAGCTATTTAGTCAATTTATTGCCACTGAATTTATTTCAGTTTTCATAGCACGTCTGGTTTTTCATTTTTTGATAGTTGGAAATTCAATATTTATTGATTTCGACAACTTCTATACAACTGTATTCAATTTTTGGGAAAAGTTTGAGTTGTTAAGTACCTTAGAATAAAAATCAACGAAGTCTGTAGCACTTTCGTTATTAAAAGATAGTTTGTCAAATGCTATGAACAAAATAATATTGCCTTGTTACAAAAGTGATCATATATGTATTGGAATTGCAGAACTTTATTCCTTCGATTTTGTGAATTTGTGTGTCGGTATATTCCATAACTCGATGATTCTATTAGTCGATGGTCCCTTGAATATCGAGTTACGGAGGGCCTACTGTATTAAAATTCAAACAGCGCTTTTTTTTTGTTTTTTGAAACTTTTTCATCATTTTTTTCACAAGCCATTAAAAATCTCTTCTATTTTAAGAAACTGCGTCAATATTGATCATTGGTCATATGGTTTTGAAGATATTCAGATGTTCCTTGGGGACCAACATTCCCCATATAAAATTTCTTTGGCTGCCATATTGTTTTAGTTCAACTAAAAAACTAAAATGAGGGCTATACAACGTCAGGTTATAAGGAGCTTCTCTGAAAAAAAAAAATCATACAAATCGGTTAAGTTGTCTCCAAGAAGTCTGGAAATTACAAAATGATGTTTTTGAAGTTATCTAGATCTTTATATCGCCAGTTTGGTACCAAAGACAAAAGTTTTTATTACTCCAAAACGGTTGCACCGATTTGCTAAATCGTGAATCGGAAACGTTTAAGGCCTATTTTTGAAAAAAGAAAAGGCAATTTACACCGTCTTCAGCCAAAGGCTGCACAGACTGATCGATCACTAGCATTAGGCAACGGACAACACAAAACACCCAGTAGCCCAGTGATGAATTTTTCGTTCGCCGCTAATCGCAAGGCCACGCCCACTGCATACTTGCAAACCCGGTTGACTCATATTCCGAACACTAAGGTCAACAGTGACCTCAAATGCACATGATTGCTTGAATGGATCATTGAAGGTAGTTTTTGCAAGTGCTCACCGCATCAAAACAAAGGCGCCACTGTATATGGAATTTAACATTGTGACAGCATTGCTGTTCTGTCAAACACACTAGACTACGGTGGCGCTATCTATGCTTTCCATAGCGGCCGTTTTGGTTATTTTAATGATCCATTAGCTGATACTTGTGCAAATTTTAATTTCTTCGCAAAAAAAATGCTAAATGATTGTCATTTCCTGAAATTTATATAACATATTTCAGCGAAACAATTCAACCAAATTGCCATATAAAAACCAAGAGTCCTTTCGGAATTTGAGATAAAATGGTATCCATCAAAGACTGAATTACAAAAATAAGAGAGAGGCAACGGAATCAGGAGCCTCATATTTACTGGAGACACGTAATTTCTCACTGAACTTTTCATAACGGCCTATGCTAAAGAGAACCTCTCATTTGCTCTCTCACAATTATAACAGTGTAGTACTGAAGCTTTTGGAAAGAAAAGAAAACCTCTTCAATCTGAAAATTTGATTAGAGTATGCATAGATCGTTGCACGCTTGACATAACCTCGAAACTTCATATAAAAAAATGTCAACAAATCCAGAAGTAAATGTCATAGAGCAGGTCAGTCAATTGAGCGAGATGAAAGAGGGACAGAGAAGGAGAATTTTTCATTACGTCACCATGCACTCTTCTATATACAACGACACTTGCTTTGCTTACTAGGACGTGACAGCTCAACTGCGACTGCCCTGTTGTTTATTCACCCGATGACGATCACCCGGTGACTTGAAACAATAGAAATATAAGTAGTACAACGCTAGTGGCGCTGAAATTACAAAATAGAATTATTTTATTAATACTTACTATTTATGTTTTTGATTGTTTGTTTAGTGCCATGTTGTAGAGAATGTTTTATTATGGTTGAAAAATTTGATTTGACACTTATAGACCCGGTACTCAGACTGTCAGAGTGTGGCAAACTAGATGTTGGTCACACGAACAGTCACGACATTGGCCTTCTACGGTAAATGCTTCAACTCTTGGAACCCAGTGATACCAAATTGGCTTGTTTAGGGGTGCTTAGTTTTTTACATATTTTAATTCAAGTTAAAGCCTAATTTGCTGCTGAAAGGAGTTTCTTGCCGATTCCTTGAAGAAATTTTCTACAGCCTCTCCTGTTTGAACTGACATTTCAACTGAGTACTGCGATAAAAAAAGCGCTTCGATCAATTACTTGCAGAAATTCCCAATGCATCAAGATAGGCCCAGAAATTACTTGTCAACAGCAAATCAGGCTTGAAAATTTAACAACCGTAAAGTGCCCTAAATCCACACTGAGTATATTATACAAGTTCGATCAACGTGTTTCACAGGTGAATTTTCACTAATTGTAAAACACATCGTTCGATGGTGTAAACCCAGTTGCAATCCAAATTCAAATGTAAAACACGTTAATTTACAGGTTTTCAAAAATTTTGCTGTAAGCATGATTGACGATTGCATAATTTTCTGATTCAAGGCACCCATTAGGAGCAACCGGCTTTCCTCAAAAATAACATGTTCAACATGTCACGCATGAATGACAAATGTGAGTCCATGTCATGATAGGCAAACTAGTTCTACTAGTGATAGATATTGCCATTGTAAAACACGTTCACATGATGTGAACTAAAGTCCATTCTCAACAGAATTACAAGTTTTACACGTCATTTCACCTTGCCATTCGACACAACAGATCCACTTTGAAAAGAATGTAGATCGAACGTGTGGATTATTTTCAGTGTAGCGTTTAACGACGATCCCTTGCGATGTCAGTAAAACAAATTTCGACTGTACGTGGAATAAAGTTTGATAACTTTTGGAAAAAATCAAAAACTAGCTTTGTTGGTATATTCACCAAAATGGTTTTGATGAGTGAATTTGACGGATAGCGCCGACAATTTTGTTGCATAAGATTCATTGAATGTTGTGCGGGTGTTGCACTATGGCCAGATTCATTTCTTGAGCGCGTGCACGGAAAAAAATAACAATGGACCTATGCACGGGTTCACTATGTGACGTTTTAGCGGTGCCGTGTTATTCATGTGACCATGGAAACCAGTGAATTCTGCATCGCTCAAACGTCAAATTAGTGAACTCGTGCAAAGGTCCATTGTGATTGAATCCAGAGAAAATTGAGAGAATCTCTCACGTATCCCCAACAGTAAACAAGCGAGAAAAATGGATTTCATCGACTCTCGCTCGCTGCTTCCATTTATCAGACATGTTACACCTTGCGATACAATTACGATCGTGGACCGCAGCAGATGGGATGTTTTTTTTTTTTGCTTGCTTTGATCGTGCTTCATACTCAAATGAGAGCGAATTCTGTAATGCCTGATTGTGATTGAACACTAAGAAAAAAAGTCAACCAATAACTAGAGTAAATTCAATAATGACCATTCTCTATTATTCTTTCATTTATTCTTGGACTCTTCCGGAAGTTCATCTAAGATTATACATTTAATCATTTTAATATTCTTCAAGAAAATCCACAGCTCTCTGGGATTCTTCTGAAAATCCTCCTGAGATTTTTCGGAAAATCTCACTGAAATTCTTCATCAATTCTTCCGTAAATCTCTTAAATTATCCTAAAAATCTCTGAAGTTCTTCCGATAATCCTCATGGAATCCTTTATTTGAAATCTTTCTGAAATTTACCAGGAAATCCCTCTGTAGTTCTCGAGGTGTTCTAGCCAAAAATCCTTTTTGGATTATTCCGGAAAAACTTCTGGAATTCCTCTTGCAATTTATTTATGATACTACAGAAAATCTTTCAGAGAATCTTCCAAGAATCCCTGTGAGATTTTTCCGAAAAATCCTTCTGTGATTCTTCCAGATATCTCTCGGAACTGTTATAGCTATCTCTTCCTTCTTTTGGATTTCCTCGGAAATTCCTATTGGATTTTTAAGGTAATCTTTCCGGTTTTTTTCCGTAAAATTTCCCTGGAATTCTGCCTAAAATGTTTCTATGATTGTTTTCCTGTGGTATGACATAATTTTAAAAGATCTGGGATTCTTCTGAATATCTTTTGAAGATTTTTCCAGAAATCTTTCAAGGTTTCTTTTAAAAACCCCTCAGGATTTCTTCCAGAAATCCATCCGAAATTATTATATTAGGCCTTCTGAAATGTTACCAGAAATCCATCAATAATTCTTTTGTGCATGCCCCTGGGACTTTTTTTGATATTCCTCTTAGATTCTCTCAGGATTATTCCGATTTTTCTGGGATTCTCCCAGAAATCCGTCTCAAACTATAATAAAATACATATTCTTTCACTGTCAGAAGACTCAGTTCAAATTCTTGGGATTCTTCCGGAAATCCCTATGTAATACTTCCGGAATTCATGTTGAAATTCTTCAAAATATCCCTTAGGGATTTTTTTGATAATCTATTTTTATGTAAATCCAAAAAATCAACTATGAAGAAATTATTTAATAATTTTCTAAGAAATTCTTCCGAAAACTCCTCAGAAATTGTTCGGGAATTCTCCTGACCATTTTCCAGAAATCCATCTTAAATTCTAACGGACATCTTGTTTAAGTTTTTCCAGAAATCTTTCTGGAAAAAAAATCGAATATCCGTTTGGAGTTTTGATATTCTGATACAATTTCCTTGTAATTCTTCGGGAAATGTTCTTGATTTTTTTGATTTATTAGTTGATTTCCATTTTTTATTTATTCCAAAATCTTCTGACAATTACTCTTGAATTTAAATGTAAATCCTTTAGGAAAACTTCCGGACAGCCCTTTGGGACTCTTAAAAATACCATCGAGATGCTAACGGAAATCTTTATAATACTCTCATAAAAGTTACTCTGAAATAGTTCCGGAAATTACGTTTGTAATTCTTCCGTTGATCTTTCTGGAGTTCTTCCGGACATCGCTCTGGAATTATTCCGGAATTTTTTCAGGAACTCTTCCAGATGTCTAAGTGAGTTCTTCCAAAAACCCTGAGAATTTCCTGAAAATCTTACAGGGTTTCTTTTGAATAATACTATGAAATACATCCAAAAATTCATTTGCAATTCTTCCATTAATCCTTTTAAGATTTTTACGGAAACCCTTAAGTAATTCTTCCAGAAATCCCCCCGAAATTTATTCAGAAATATTTTCGTAACTCTTCCGCAAATTATCCCAGGATTCTCCCGAAAATCCTTCTACAATCCCAAAAAAATTCTCAGAAGGATTTCAGAAGATTTCCAGAAAGATATTCGGAAAAGCTCTAGCATTATTGTCTGAGGAATCCCAATGGTATTTCCGGAAGAATACAGGTAGAATCCTAAAAAAACGTACGTTAGCATCCTTGAATTATATCTGGATGATATGGTATTTCCAGATGAATCTCAGAAGCTTACGGAAGAGCACCAATAATTCCGGAAAACAGCCGAAAAATCTTTTAAAGATATTATGAAGTGCTGGAAGGCTGGAAGGATCTCCTGAACAAATCCAAAAGTATTCCGAAAGAAACCTAGGAAGATACTCTAGAGAATAATCACTCTTGAAAAATCCAGAAGGAATGCCCCAAGAAGTAATTTCAGAAGAATCTTTGAAAAAAAAAACTAGTAGGAAGTATTCAGATGATCCTCAGAAAGATTTCCGAAAGAATCCCATAAGGTTTCCCAAAGATTCATCAGAGGATATTCGGAAGAATTCCAACTGTATTTTTGGTAGAGTCCCAGAAGTATTATAAGGATATTGACAAAAAAATTACAGAAGCATTTTAGAAGAGTTCCAGAATGATTTTCGAAAGCATCCTCGAAAGATATCAGAAAGTATTCCAAAAAGATTTCCGTAAATGTCTCAGATGATTTTCGTTGAAATCCTGAGGCATTATTGTAAGAATATCAGGAGCATTACCGGAATTATCTCAGAAAAAACGTCGGAAGAATTTCAGAGTTCGGAAGAATTCTAGGAAAATTTCTATTAGAGCTCTAATTTATTACCTATTCTTTGGATGAATCCTTTCAAAATATCCGGTAGAATTATAAGAATTTTGTTCAGCACTATGTATTTTTCGATTGCTTCAAACTTATTTTCATACAAACCTTTTTCTTGTAGTCGACAGCAAGACTTTTAATGATCTGTAAAACAGGACGAAACTTGTAAACCGATAGGTTTTAATCGCAAATATCTAAAAAAATACTCATTCCTAGATGCTTTATGCAAATTATTCATTACGATGATAAAAAATAGTGACATAATGCGTAATATTTAGCATAAATCGTGATTAGTTGATAAATGTATAAAGAATAGTCATTTTAAGAAATTTCATTTTTTCTGAGTGAATTCCTTGTTCCCTACAGTAGATTATTCAATCAATAACCACATTACGACTCTCTCTCAAACAAAAAAAAATCAAAACATCGGACGGTGCCGACTTCTTCGATGATAATGATGTTTGCTGAGCTGAGGCCAATGTTGTTGAATGATGTTTGGATGGGCTGCTGTTGCTGGAATCAGATTGCGAATCATACTGCTGCTGCTTCTTCTTCTTCTTCTTGGCATTAACGTCCTCACTGGGACAGAGCCTGCTTCTCAGCTTAGAGTGTTCTTGTGAGCACTTCCACAGTTATTAACTGAGAGCTTTCTTTGCCGAAGATGCCATTTCAGCATTCGTATATCGTGTGGCACTTACGATTATACTATATGCCCAGGGAAGTCAAGAAAAATTCCATTCCGAGAAGATCCTGGACCGACCGGGATTCGAACCCAGACATCTTCAGCATGGCTTTGCTTTGTAGCCGCGGACTCTAACCACACGGCTAAGGAAGGCCCCCAACTGCTGCTGCTACTGATCGATAATTTGTGTATAAATAAGATGGTTTACGAAGGATCACGAAGGCTTACAGCATCATCATCACCATCATCACCGTCCCCATCGTAGTCGGCGTCGCTTTTTTTCTCTTTCCTGTTGTCAACGCGCTTGACGTTGCTCCTTTGTTGATTTTGCATCTGAAATTCAATTAGGTGCGTTGACAGTTGCTCTTGCAATGGGGACGGTCGATGCGATGGATGGCTTGGATATTTATTTGGAAGCAGATTTTTATCGCAGAATAACACCTGGCTTTGGATTTTTTTTTTTTTTTTTAATAAATATTAGGTTTGGTGAAGTTGACACAACAATATTGATTAATCATATCAAATTAAAAAGATTATAAATGGAAAGTTTGATTACTTAATTTTGATCTTAATTTTTGTTATACCAAAACAAAGTAGGCGGTAATCGAAATCATAACGCGTTCCATGCATACGCCACTAGATTTTTTTATCCAATGAAGATTGTCTTGCGCGATTTAGATTAGTTGTTGGCAAAAATTCAAAACAAATGATTTTAATTGACAAACTGGTATGCTCGATATATAAAATTTATTCTAGAAGAAACTTATGCCTGATGTGAAAATGATAGTTATTTTTGTAGAAAGCAATCAAATAGAATTATGAAGATTTGTTTTTTGTATAAGCGTGAGAGGATGCGGATGGAACACTCGTGTATAATAACTCCTTTAAAGTTTAAAACCCACCATCCCAGTTCTTCGGTAATTTGCATCAAACTATCTGCAATTGCTATACATCATGCTAAGTTACACAATCAGAGATTACAGTCCCACCACGGTGTCATACCGCTTTCGCAATAATGTTTTTACACAGCTGCCAAACGGAAACCGACTTCATCCAATTGTTCGCAAAACAATGATATGCCACAGCAGACAGCCACACCAATTGGCACGAGGTAGGACTGCGAGCTCGAAAGATAGAAAAACTTTATTATTCCTTGTCAGGAATCGTATTCGATGTCCGCCGAGAGATACACTCAGAAATGCAAAAACATAAAAAATCTATTGTCGGTACTTATTTTATGCAATTCATAAACCCTTGGAAGCATCAAATGAATGGAAGTTTACTGCAAGCCGAAGAAAAGGAAGATCTGCAAAGTAGTAGAAAAGATTAATAAATTCGTGAATGCAATTATTTCTGAGTGTACTTCAAGGGAGCTCTGTTCTTGTTTAACAAGTTTTCAACAGCAGCTTCAGATGAGCTTCCTTGACAGTCTTTGGCCCGTGCTTTGGCCAAAGGCGGTAGTCCTATAGTCGATTGGTAGAAATAGTTTGAATGTCGTTGTATCAATTCCCTAATAAAAAATAGAGTAAGATTTATATAACAATACCGTATTTTCCAACAGGTTAACCATGAAACTACCTTTGACAGATACGCGTATTTCGACCTCAACTGTAAGGCCGTCTTCATTGTCGTGTACTAGACTCGACTAAATTAATTGTAAATTTTATTCGGGTTGTTTTCCGCCAAGGGACCCTGTCGAATATTTAGTCGGTTCGGTGCTAGTCTCCCCAGAATCTCAAACTTGACGGGAATAGAAAATTTGTTTGCCAATCGAATCAACGAACTGTTCTAGAAGTTTTCAACTCCCGGCTTCCGCCCCGTACAACTGGGATGATTCCCGCTTTCCATGGAGACGCTTGGTTATCAATCATCGCGCGCGCCGTTGCGCTTGCTTCGATTCGGAATCGTTAGTCAGATTCAGCGCCATCGGTCATCAGTCAGTGTGAAATGGAAGGCAAATAATTTCACCACTTCCGGGATCCGGTGACCCAGATATGGCACGCTTCATCGCCCTTCCCCTTATCAGTCGCAGCCGGAATGTCCCCTAATCAATTTGGCGAATGCACGATCTCGCATTTCATCCGGCTTTGTTACGCCCCATTTGCCTATACATATCCTTCTCTATTTATGTTAGGGCGAGGGAGATCTGAATAGGGTATCCGTCCTGTCATGGAGGACTTATGCACGTTGTTCAAATCAGATTTGTATAGCAGTGTCCAAAACCTGAAGGTTGTCTTAGTTTGCAATATAAAGTGTTGAAACTATCCTTTAACAGGAGTTTATCGAAGTTAAAAAGTTAATTTTGATATCAAACTAACATTTTTTGACATAAATTTGAAACTCTATGCACAATGGTTCGGACCATTGTGACCATCGACAGTTTAGTAGGGGTAAAAAGTGTTTTCTCTGTTCTCGTTGATTTTAGATGCATGATATCTTCAGATAAGTTGATCGTAATTAAGTTTTGCATCTTCTTAGAAAAAAAATTGAATAGAGTGGTGCTTATTTTTATTTTCATTTTGAATCAAACTTTTTATTTAAGAAAAATTGCGATTATGTTCTTCAACAAACTTTTAGAAAATTTTAGATTTGCCGAATACACTTTTGATTAAACTATCCATATAAACTATCCATATAAGCTCAGTAAACTGATTCTGAAATATTTAACTTAGAGTGGACTCAAAGAATTAGTTCTTTTGTCTAACTTTTTGTATTCAGTTTTACGTGAATATGACCTTCAGAAGAGTTACAGAGGAAGTAATACTACACATTTTTGCTGAAATGCGTTGAGTAAGTGGGGAGCCCTTTGGGCGTGCTATATTCAGCAAAGCTGTAGGCATTAACCCATTAACGCCCGAATTATTTCACATTCATAATAATCATCCGATTCTTTCCACAAACATGGCAAGATTTCGATATTATTCCCCAGGGCTCTTGAGAATGTCACACAGAACTCCATTAGAATCCAACAGGATTGCCACAGCATTCTAAAAGAATGTTCACCGGTTTCCCACAGAATTTCTTTTGGAATTTCCCCAGGATGCTAATAGAAACCACAAGGGATTCACATAGGGTTTTCACAGCATTTCCCGCAGTATTTCTACATAATTCCCACCGAATTCCTAAAGGATTCACACAAAGTCCCCAGAGAATTCTCACATGACTCGTATGAGATACTTACTGGATTCCCAAAGCATTTCCACAGGATTCTCTTAGAAATACTATTATTATTATATTATTATAGCTTTATTAAGGAGATTTTCCTTAGAAATACTAATTGTTTGTCACATAACTCTCAGAGTATTCGAACTCACATCGAATCGTTTCATAATTGCCAGAGGATTTCCACAAGATATTCAAAAGAATTCCCGTAAGATTTTTAATGTATTTTGAAACTATTTGCTCACTATTTCCGGCGTATTTTCATAACTTTTGCATAATATTTCAACATAACTCTCACAGGATTCCCATATTATTGCCACTGAAATCCTAAGATTCCCGTTTAACCATTTCTATAGGAATTCCAGAATCTTCCCTAGATCCTCACTGGATTTCCAGGATCCACACCTTAATTCCAAATTCTACAATCAAAGGATCAATTCTGGAAACTCGAAATCCTCAATATCAATATGAAAATTCTAAAATTTAAACTGTAAATCCAAGACAAATACTGGAATTCCAATATCTACACTGGAATCTGAGCATTCATACCGGAATCCTTATTCCAATTCCACACTGAAATTGCAATATCTACACTAGAACTCCAGGATCTACACTGGAACCCTAATATTCCCAGCATTCACATAAGAATCCCAGAATGCAGTATGGATTCTCAGAATCCAAACAGGACCAAGTATCCACACTAAAATGCCAAAAACCCACACAAAAGTCCCAGCATTCAAAATGAAATCCAAGGGTCCACATTGGAATTCCAGCATCCATACTGGAATCCCAGGATTCACACGATACACACTGGATCCCAAGATCCACACTTGAGTACCAGAGTCCACAATGAATTCCCAGGATCCATAGTGAAGTCCCAGTATTTACACTGCATTCCAAAGGCCTACACTGGAATCTCAGGATTCATACTAGAATTCAAGGATCCACATTGGCTTCCTAGGACCCATACTGAAATTCTAGGATCCACATTGGAACTCCAGTATCCACACTGGAATGCCTGGATCCACACTGAAATCCTAGGATTTACACTGAAATACCAGATTTCACACTGGCATCCCAAGTTCCACACTGGAATCCCAAAATCCACACTGGAATCCCAACATTTACACTGAAATCCCAGGATCAATACTGAAATCCCAAGATTCACACTAGAATACCAGGAATTACACTGGAACATGAGGATCCACACTGGAATCCTTCGGCCCATGCTGGAATCCAGTGGCGCGTGAAGTGGATAGGACAGGTAGGACATGTACTACGCACAAAAATAGTTGGGTAGGACAGTACAATTTGGGTTGTCCTACCCATGATTTAGCAATTTCACCGCAAAGGTTTATTCCAGAGTCAAAAAAAAAAAGTTTCGACGTTTTTCACAAAAAAAAACCTGCAATAATGCAAATTGCTCAAAAATTCCTGCTCATTGTTCGATGTCCTTTATTATAAAATTTTCCATGAATTGCTCGATATAATCCATCTGGGATTCAACATTAGGTTCCTCCAGTAATTTCTCTCGGCTACTCTCCAAATATTTCTTTTAAAAAAATCAAACCAAATTTCCAAATTTCCATTTCAAAACATTCAATGTTTTACATCAGGTACAGTAATTATTTCAGTTATTGCTCCAATCATTCATAGAAAAATTTCTAAAGGAATTCTGTCCAATTTTCTTCAAAAATATCTTCAATATCAAAATTTTCAGGTGTTTTTTTTTTTTTTAGTAAGGCCGATACAAATATTTTATTGACTTTTTTACCCATCGACATTCGGAAGGTTGAGAGGGGGGATAATGAAAAATAAGCAATAAAATTGAAAAAATATCAAATAAAAGTATTGTGGAAACTTTCAGGATTTGAAAAATATTGTTTCAATATTGGGCCTAAAAGCTGTGATAGGGGGGGACAAATATTCAAACTAAAATCCGCCTAATTTTAGCAATCAAGAAAATCCAAGGATGAATTGCATTGAGAATGCAGGAGTAGAATCAAGTTTTATCAGAGGTTACTCGGTTTTTTTTTTTCAAAATTTTGTCCAAAAAGTATGAAAAATGTCCTTGATATTTTCCTGGAGACATCCCTGGATGAATTGCTGTAATATTTTTTTGAAGACACCCTTGGGAAATTTTTCTTCTTTTAATACGGGAATGTTGGAGGAAAACCTGGGAAAATCAATGGACAAATTTCTGGAGAACTTTTTTAAAAAATGTCAGAAATGATCCTTGGATGGGTTCCTAGTAAAATTTCTGTGGCTATCCATATAAAAATACCAAATTGAATTCTTAAAGGTATCTAAAACGAAATTCTAAGAGGAACTCACTTAGAAAATTCGTGAAAAATCACTAAACAAATCCCTAAAGAGATCTTCGAAGTAATATGTGAAATAAAACTACAGTAAAACGAGCATTTATACTTGTCGTAATGTCACGAGGCATTCTAAGAGAATTAGCGATTTGTCTGTTCAAATGAGGAATTGAACTCTCATTTCACGGATCCTGTTAGGTTTATGTTTGTATTTAATCTAGAAATAGAGACGAATGCCCCTTCTGGGTAAAGTCTCTCTAAACAAAAAAAAAATTAATCTAGAAGTAGCAAGGAATTTGAATAAGTAGCCACCTTGAAAATTAGTAGACTCCCTGAAAATGATTGCCTAAAAAAGTTTTCTTAGTCTTGTAGTATGAAAATGAGTGGGTAAGAAGCAAAGGGATGTCTACTCCTGAAAAAACAAATTTGAGTTTTTCCGCAATTTGGTTATGAAGCTCTACCTTCAGTAGAATAGTAAAGGATTCCTAAATATAATTTGGTCATTGAAATGAGGGTTTTTGGTAGGTTCCATACTGTTACACCAAGATCTACACTGAAACCCCTGGAATCTCACTGGAATCTTAGCATCCAAACTGAAATCCCAGAATACACTTTGGATTCCCAGAAT
This sequence comes from Aedes aegypti, assembly GCF_002204515.2. NCBI lineage: Eukaryota > Metazoa > Arthropoda > Insecta > Diptera > Culicidae > Aedes > Aedes aegypti. The sequence goes on from NC_035108.1 coordinate 445,881,951, forward strand.
CTATACTAAAATCCTAGGACCCACACTTGAAATCAGTATCCACTCTGGAATCTAAGAATATACACTGGAACGCTAGGTTTTCTATTCTATTCTAAGTACTTGCACAGCCAATATTGAAAAGCATCCTGGAAATACTGAAATTTCTTCCAGTATTTTCTTGTCAGCATTAATATTTGCAGCATATCAATGATTTGATACAAATATTAAAATGGCCAGGCCCACTGTGCAGACTTGGGGTTTGGAGGTAATTCAAAAATTTCCGGCGATCAGATTATTCATGAATGAATAACATGATAGACAGAAAATGTTGAAATATTGTGAGGGAAGAAACGGGGACAACCGTACCAACCGTTCCATTTAGGGAGATATGCAAAATCGTTGGGAGTGGCGTTGCTAAGAAAGTTAATGCGCACTACATTGTTGTTTGTCTCCTTCTCCTAGGATGGGACACAGGCATTTCTCCCGTATGTCCTGGCTCTAAAGCCTGGGCTTAAGCGCCCTTACTCGCTCTCTGAAACGAAAAGAAAAGTTACTCTGACCCCCCTCCCGTAAAACAGCAATTAATGTATGTAAATTGAATGTGAATCACAACGAACACACGCCACAAATCCTCAAAGTGGAATTTTGGACCACTTTCCCCTATTTGTTTTGATATGTAAATAAAACTTGAAATAATAATAAAAATCAGAACAATCACACAAGTGCCACGGTGGAGTTGTCATCGCCATGTAATCCTTCCATCTACTCCGCTTCCATCCCCTCTTTCGTCATGCCAGAAAACGCTCACGATCGATCACACCTCAGGTTCACACTTATTCCACTTTTGCCGATTCACATTTGTTTTTGCACTAATGTAGCTTTTCAACTACTACTTTTTTTGATTACATCAAAATTTACTACGCAAAGCTTTGTTTCGGAAAGGATTGTTTCAAAGCTGTAAGTTTGCTTTTTGCATCTAATAGGAAGAAGGGAGCATGGACTTACCTGGTCTCATCCCAGGGGCGCCTAGCCTGATGAGAGTATTTGCTGGGGGGGATTTAGGATGGCCCACACCACCGTCGGCCGCTGGGTCGATCTTCTAGGCACTTCGCACTCGGTTCACACACTACGCACAACTATCCGGGGCACCTGCAGTTTCGGACAGGTTTTTCGCCCTTCACTTCCGCGGAACGCGGTTTTTATCACACGCGGCTTGGGTCTCCACGTTCGACCCTCTAGGTTGAGCCTCCCGCGTGGAATCGAATATCTTTTACCGGCACTAATCACCACCTACGCCCCTTCGAGGTTCTAACTTCCTCAGCACTGACGGACACGGGCTATTCACTCCCTTAATAGGGTACCGCGTTGAGGGTCTAACACCCGCACTTTAATTTTCGTCCACTAATTTCTCACTGGATCGGAGATCTTCACTGAAGCACTTGTTTCTTCCACGACAGCTCAAGGCAAAAGAGACCGTGCCTTTCTGTTTGACTCCGGAAGGAGCCTCGTCCACTGGTATAATTTTCGGGACTCCTCTCTCTCGTCCCATTCGCAACCAGTATTATCCGCATTATTGCCGATGGAGCGCGCATTTTATGGGGATTAGTGCAGTGACGGTGTGTCGATTGGGCATTTTTAAGGGAAAATTTTAACAATTCTAATTCTAACTCCTAATCAAACGCAACGCACATAATTTTTATTTTTTTAATTTACTCTATGGGACATGCACATGTTACATTTCCCCCGGGGTACAATAAAAAAAATGTATGAAATATATTTTTTTTAACAATAAACAAGTAACGAATATTTAGGTACAAGAAAATAATCATTAAGAATAAATATAAAGAAAAAGTAAAGTGAAAATTTACAGAAAAAAAAAAACAAGAAAATAAATGCTACAAATTAAACAAATTTTAAAGAACAAATTTTAGGATTTATTAAGTGCTCGAGTCGGGTTCGCGCAATTGGGCGGACTCCCGTGATCTGGCACGCCATCACGGTAAGTCCTATAAAAGTTTTCTCGGACTCGTCGAACACTCGTTACGCTCTGTGTTTCACTAGAGCTGTGCTGGGTAATTAATTATTTTCGTCCCATCTAAACGACTCGTGTAAGCCACATGACTCCCATTCAACTATTTCTTACGGAGTTTGTTAGGTGGACTACGACATTTTTTTTTCTTCGCGATTGGTTCCCACAGATAGTCTTTCGAAGATAATTGCTATTCATTCCACTGAACACTACTGAAGGTCAATAGGTTACCCTAGTTAAACATCTTTCCTTTTGAAAGATACACCTAGTTTCTATTTACCTTTATTCATCTCAATTTTGAGATACTTTTTTATCGGCCGGCCTGTTTTCTAATGCATAGCAATGCTTCATGAATGGTGTAGTATTCTACTCAATGAAAGTGATTCTCCTACTTGCTCCTATTCACCCTACCCCACGTGAGAGGGACACTGGACGCTACAAGATAGAGTCAACACAACCACATCATGCAATTTACCCTCTCCGTGCACTGAGAGAGAAATTTATTTGTGTATTAATGAGAATGTGGTCCGAAGAGCCTTCTCCGGAGACTAACGGAATAAACCAATCCGAAAGAAGAACACAGTGATACGCAAACGGAAACGTGAGAATACGCAAGAGAGCCACGTGATTATGGTTTGAGATGCTCGGCAGGCCACACGCCTATGTTTTTGCCATCCTCGTCTTCTAACTCGTACGAACTACTTCCGTGCTTAACGACTACGCGACAGGGCAAATACATAGGGGCGAGCTTCGCATTATAGTACTCTCCGGCATTGGAGGCTTTGAAATTTCGCCTGTAAATTGACTGTCCTGGTTTGAAATCATCTGGGCGAGATCGTTTACGCAAATTGTAACGATTCGCATTTGTTTCGTACGCCTTCAGAAGATTTTTCTTGACTAGATCATAGATTTCTCCGCTGATTTGTTTTTGATAAGCGGCACGCAATTCATCGGAATAATTCTCCTTTCTACGCATCCGTTGGTGATCATCGCCAGACAGGGTGATCTCATGATTGTGCGTGATGAAAAAAGGTGTAAATCCTGTTGCTGCGTGCACCGTATTATTGAAAACATGTTCGATGTCCGGAATTTTAACGTCCCATCCGCGCTGATCCTGCTTACAGTACGTTCTAACGGCCGCATTGATGGACCTATTCAAACGTTCCACCGGGTTTCCCTGGCTATGATGTCTGGCCGTGGATACACTGGAACGCTAGGTTTTACCCTAAAACTCGAGGATTTATACTAAAATCCCAGAATCTAAACAGGAACACTAGGATTTGCAAGGGACCCGAGTAACCTTGGAGCATTATATCATTGCAAACAGCTGCCTTATGCTGTTGCTTCAATATTGTTGATATGCAGTGAAATACGTGCAATGTTATAATGCTTATAGTTACTTGGGAAATCTAAGAATCCATACTGGAAACCCAGTATCCCTTCAAAAATCCACTGAAACCCTGCGGTTCACATTACTATCTCAAGATCCACTGTGAAATCCTACGATTCAAGCTACAATCCCTGGATCTGTAAAGTAACCCCAGGATCCACACTTGAAATCTAGGCCCCACACAGAAAACCCCTAAATCTACTCTGGAATACCATAATCTACACTGAAGTCCCAAAATCCATACTATAATCCCAAAATTTACACTATTTTCAAAGGATTCACACTGAAATAGCATAATCCAGGCTGTAATTTCAGAATCAGCATTATAATTTCCACACTGAAACAACAGAATCCAGATTATAATTTCAGGATCCACCCTGTAATACCAAGAGCCCACTAGAATTCCAATAACTAAACTGGAATCCAAGGATTCAAGATCCACACTGTCACCCTAGGATCACAGTCCCAGGATCCACTGTGAAATCCTACGATCTACACAACCATCCTAGGATTTATAGTAGAATAGTGGTATCCATACTGGTATCCTAAGATCCACACTGAAAATTTGCAATCCACAATATAGTCCCAGAATCTTCACTGAAATCCCATGATCCATACTACAATCCCAGGATCCACACCGCAATTTCGGGATTCACACTGAAGTTCCAGGATCCCCACTAGAATCATAAATCCTACATTTTAATCTCAAGGGTTGACGAAGTTGATAGATCGAAGCCAAAAGTACTGACAGATCAGACAGAAGAGAAGTTAAAAACAGAATGGGCCATACCTGAGACGAGACTCGCGGAGACGGTCTTCTTTTATTGTGATTGCTTTTTTTTTTCTTATTCCACTCTGTGTTTATAACAATCATGCGCAAGCCGTTCAAACTCTCACATGAACATCCCAGCAAAAAAATATTTCGTTTTCATCACACCGGAGCAAAAATAGCCTTTTGCGTGAAATTTCATGCCAGAAAACGAATAAATAGTATTGTGTATAGATTTATCAGCATCTTTGGAAAATCTGCTCCACTGACTGAGGTTTTTATTGACAGGTTATTTTGAATACAATACTTTTCACTTTGAATTTGTGTTTAGTTTATGTTCAGTCTACGTAGTAAACGGTTCTAGATGAAATTGATGTAGTGTTTCTATGGAATAAAATTGAATGCTTTAGCTTTAGCATAAAAAGAAAATAAAACTGTGTAATGCGTCATTGAAAACTGTTCTTTGAACGATCAAAATTACCGTTTTGACTCATATTCCGAACACTTAAGGCCAACAGTGACTTCAAATGCATCTGACTGGCATAAATTGGCTGATATTTGTGTAAATTTTAATTTATTCGCAAAGTCTAACTGTTAGTTGTAGGGTGTACCGAAAATAATGTTGATTTAGATAGTTTTAGTATTGTTTTTACGTGAAAGTATGGAACAACATTTTGATTCAAATGCTGAACACCGTGTTCATTCTGTCTTGTGAAGCTCAGAATCGTTGTTGGCAAGCGGGAGCACCACGAAGAACCTTGCATTCCATTCTGACATTACTATAGGAGTGAGGCGTCGAAGTTGTGCCATGCCTACTAGATCGTTTGATGTCCGATCCGATGTTACATTCTCGGAGTTCTTTCAACAGGCTTTTGATTGTCAACCATCATAACAGGGTTGGAAGACAAGATCTATGACAATGTTCATTCAGTACCACACATGTCTCATATTCTGAACACCTTGATTCAAATTCCGAACAGCACGATTAAATCGTATTCAAACGAATAATTTCGCAAATAAATTAATGTGAGCTTATTCCACTGGTCTCAAACTAGAGAATCATCACTACTCCCGCGGAATAAATTATACTGGAGGCGTTAAAATTGAATTGCAATTGACTACCATTTCCTTGTTGTTTGGTGACATATTTCAGCGAAACATTTCAACCAAATCGCCATACAAAAACCGAGTGTTCGGAATATGAGTCTGTTCGGAATTTGAGACAAAACGGTATTTTAATTTGCTTTAGCTTGGGAATATTATGAGCTGTCATGATCACCAATAATATCTACAGAAAATAGAGTTTTTAGTTAATAAAAAAGATTCAACATTTATACCGCAGTAATAGGAACTACCGCAATAATAGGCAAATCACCCTATAGGGGTATCCAGCTTACTTGGATCATTATTGTCCAAGTGTTACCATACACCGCAGCTGCTGCCGTTGTCATCGATGGAGGAAAATAGGACTCTCAAGGTTGATGGATGGCATGACAAATTTATTCCCATCTGGTGCGATCCTTGGTGCGCATTTGCAGCACCATCATCGGGAATCGTATTAAGTGGCTGCGAGAGATGGAAAATGTGTTCTGATTTATTTTGGTTTATAAATTATGGCAACTGTTGGTGTATTTCATGTAAATGTGAATTGCTTGCTCCGTAGCCATTTTTCAAATACTAAATGTTGCAAGGAAAAATTCACTCATCTCTGAATATCATCAATGATAAATGACAAGATTAACGTTCAGGTTCTAATAGGTCATCTGATGCAAGATTACTAAGGGGACTTATGTATTTATAAGTAAGGATATATTTTAAACAAGGTACTGTCGAATCCTGCTAAGGATTCTGACGAGTCCTGCTAAAGTTTCTGACGAATCCTGCTAAGGATTCTGTCGGATCCTGCCAAGGATTCTGTCGAATCCTGCCAAGGAATCTGTCAAATTCTGCAAGGATTCTGATGAATCCTGCCAAGCATTCTGTTGAATCCTGCCAAGGATTCTGTCGAATCCTATCAAGGATTCTGTCTCTTTCTCAGCTTTTAATTAGTAGCATGTATGCAGAGCCGTTGAAAGTCTCGTCTAGCTCATTGATAGATATACACAAGCGTCCCCATTTTACTTCCATTGTCATTGAATAATTTGATTCCAAAGTTCATTGGGAACGATGCTAGACAAGTGAAAGGTGATAATTGTTTTAGTCAATTAGCAAGACGTCAACTCGTTCACAAAAGGGCAAATGTATCAAACCGTTTTACATAGAGAGGAAGGGAACCTATCTAGCCCTACGGAATCGATCATTTATGCTTCCATTTTTAGCAGCGGCTCAATGTATTCATCATTTTTCATTCTAATGACGGCAATCCATTTTCCCACAGCGAAACGAAAGCGATGGATGATGCTGCTGGATGTCAAGCATTTTTCCACACGCTTCTAATATCCCTGCCCATTATGGTTTCTTTGCGCTCTTCTCCATCGCATGATAATCAGAGATAGGGATGAAAGATGCTTATCAGTTGAGTATCATTTTTAAATCCGTCGTTCGCCTTGTGGATGGGTTGCCGATTGTGGGGAAGTGGGGCAAAGTGGTCCAAAATGCACTCATGGGCTGAAATGTGACAGTTATAGCATAGTAGTTTACGCAGCAAGTTGCAGAATGATGAATTTTACAGCACGATTGGTATATTTATCCACCGATGCTTGTCGAGTTGGATATTGGATTGAGTTAGAGTTGGATCGAGTGCAGCTACGAGTTGCGCAAAACATTTTTTTGCAATTCCGTAAAATATTATTGAAGGCATGAGAAATAATATTGAAATTCGTTCACCATTAAATTGAAATTTATTATTTATTACCTTTACGCAATGCTTTTTCGTTCCGCAACTGTTTTGGGTTGCAAAATGAATCATTACAAAGCAATTAAAAATCAATATGTTATGTCAAATAAACGGTTCTAACGGTACTACCGTATTACGTTGCAAGTTGGCATTTTGAACCATCTTCCCCTATATTTGCTTCCCATGAGACCCCTTTGCGAGACGGCATCGTCATGGGTAAGGTGCCACATACCAAGTATCGTATCGTTGTCGTCATCGTCTTAGCAGGCCACGCTGGCGAATTGAAAGACATTAATCTTAGCAAAGATGTCCTTTACATGACGCATACATCCTACATGCGTTCGGAAGCAATCGCAGTAGACTGATTTGCAATCGTATGAGAAGTGTAGCTTTGATGGCAGACGGAAAACTTCATATTTCAAATCAATCAGAGAAGTATTCATGATCTGGTCGGGGAATTTCCTTTCAATTCTCAATCATCACCAGTTGATCCAGTTTAGGGGAAAACGACTTCTCTAGCAGCAATTTTTTTTTTTTTTTTTGAAAATTTCTTAACAACTAGTGGGCCCGGCAAACTTCGTCTTGCCATCAAGTAGGCTGTTGAAAAACACTGTTGATCGTCGCATACAAAATGACAGTTCCGTTCACGCTCGTTTGTCCGACTTTCCCGGCGAATATCCTGGGATGTTTATACACACAAACACGTCGGAACCCTTGATGAACAAAACGGAAAAAGAATCATTCGAATCCGTTGACCCGTTCGTAAGCCATTTCGTGACATACAAACAACATTCCATTTTTATTTATATAGATTTAACTTTATTTTTGATTTCTTATTGCTTAACCGCTGTTTTGGTAAAAATTGCTAAGTTAAGCCCTTTTGGATAAACTACTGATGGTCATTCTTTTCCTAGGGCAGGATAACATTTTCCCTGTTATAAAGTGTGTTTCTCTACTTTCTGCTGGAATGTGTAACTAGACAGCTCATTTTGAGCATGAGCATGAGCATAGATGACCGTACAATTCGTAGTTACTCCGTGATTGACCAGTACAATCGAAGTTGCACAGGGAATTAATTAATGGGGCTTGGGATTAGCTTACCAATCTTCAATGTGCACAAATCGAGAGCTCAAATTTTAAAAGTCAATAACGGTGTCGGCCACGTCCTTACGATCATCGGGGAAGGTAGGAAATGTTAGTTAGACATCCGTTGTTACAAGAGACCGAATATACCTCTGCATTTCCACAGTTCTCATCTAACATGACGCGCGATATGTTTGATCCTGCCCTTATCGCCCTCCCCCGCAGGAGCCGAAGGATGAAACACTACTCTGTAACAAGACAGCTCATTTTCAACACAAAGACCAGACAATTAAAACGACAGCCAATTTTGAGATACCCTCTAATGGTCTTCCATCTTTCCACTTTGATTGGCGACATTTTGATTGCTTTTCACGATTCAATTATACTGCAACTTGTGGCTTTATCAATCGTACACTTTCCAAGACCCATCACAAAAAATGAAATTGGATGGGGTTGAGAAAGTGGCGAAAACCCCCAAAATAAATAACACACTAATGATAGGTATCAAGCATTTCGACCTTTCACACCGTTTTTCGTGTTCTGCGAAGGAGCCACATTACAATTTCCGCCCTATTTCACGCCCAATTCGCCAGCGCGCGGTCAAAGTTAATTATGTACAAGACTCTAATGAATGAAATGGTTCTCGATTAGGTTCGCGGGAAGACTTCAGCGGATCTTCGAAACGGTAGACAGAAGGGAAACGGAATAGTAATTAATTTGAATTAATGTATGGTATTTTCGCGAAATTGTTGGTTTGTGAATGAATAGAAATTAACGACAAAACAGATAGGAAAGTATTCAAAGGATTTGGTTACAAAAGAAAGCTAACAATGATCACAGCAGTCGAAAATATTGGTTTTATGGTTGTTATTGGAGAAAAATGTTCTCGAAAATCGCAACGCAAAGCCTGGAATATCGCTACGCACGCGGTGAGCGATCATTGTCATATTTTGTTCAAGTTATGACAAATTGTTGTTGCAGAATAAGATTGTTGCAATAAAAATAAGAGAGTTCACTACTGGTTTTCAGTAATCAATTGAATATTATTTCAAGAATTTATGCCAAATCTCATCTAACCTTTTTGTAGAAGTATTCTCCAAATGTCCTTCTTTAGGTATTGTTCTTGATAATTTTTCTGAGATTCTAGAATAAATATTCCATGAACTCCATCATGTTTTCTTTCATTGATCTCATCCCTGACAAATTTATCTGGAAAACAAAATGCATCCAAGGGTTTATAAAAAAAAACTTTAAGATATCTCTGAGAAAACTTTTGGTACTTCTTCCAGAAATTCTTCGTGGCATACTTTCTAACATTCCTTTAGAATTAACACCAACAAGTACTCAAGAAATTTAAAAAAAAATCATAAAAAGTTTTATGTAAAAATTTTTTATGGATAAGGAAGCGTTAGAAGAAGTCCCGAAAACATTTCTGAAATCATTGCTAAAAGGTTCGTTTCCCAGCTATTCTGGAAAATTTTCACAAACTTTTACTACACACAAACACTTCGGAACACTTTACGAATGCAATAGTGGAAGAATCCGGAAAGTCTATTAACCCGTTCTTCAGCCATTTCGTGACACACAAACACCATTCCATTTTTATTCATATAGAAGAAGTAGAGCTTCGCTTCTCCAAGGTATCATGCAAAATTCCGTTATTTTTCAATGGTGTGATTGGAATTGAGGCTGCGTCAAAACAACATCATTATATTATATTAACAAGGTTTTCTTGCAGAATCTTTTCTAAAATTATGGAACAATTCTGTCGTGAAAATCTTCCTTGCTTCCGTTCAGAAACTTCAACTCATTCAATTCTTCCCTGATTTAATGTAGGAAGCTCAATGTGGATTATTTTGGGATCCCTGTAGTAATTCGTTCACAGGATTCCTCTGGGACTCCTTTTTTCTCTAGATATATCCCATTGGATGCTCAAGGAATTACTTCGGGAGTAACTCCAGGGATTTTTTTTCAGAATTGCACGAGAAATTTTTCCATGCATTGCTCCAGAGATACCTCAAGAAATTCGTCTTGAGATTCTTTCAGAAAATCCTTCGAAAATTAGTTTTGGAATTTGTCTAGGGATGCTTTTATGTATTACTTTTGGGATTCTTTTAGGAATTCCTACAGAAAATCTTCGTGGAGTTCCACCGCAGACTTCTCAAGACTTTTTTTCCAGATTTTTTTTCAAGATTGGCTCCATGGGTACCTTCAGGGACACTTCCAGAAATTACTTGAAATTACTGAATCGTGGTTCATAATTAAAAACAAGTATTTATCGAGCAACGGACTCATGTTCCGTAACCGGTCGTTTGAGAACGTCGCGACCCATTGGAAGCCCACACAATAGAAACCTCAGCCAGTGCAGTTGCTGGCTAGTGTAGAGTGCTATTCCTATACCTATACAATGCGCTCTCGGGCTAGGCATTGGATATATATAGAAAGCGTGGTGTTTGGATGGGCATCTAATTCTTCCGAAAGAGGTGTACTTTGCGAAAAAGGACCACGTGATTATTGAGCTGAAATCGAATTCAAGTTAACTTCTGCGTTCATAAGTCCTCGCATGGCGTAGTGGTAACGCGCCCCAACTAGAGATCGGGGAGTCGTGAGTTCGATTCTCACTGAGAAGACGTGTAACTTTTTCGCAAATCTTCACATCAATTTGTCCATCTAATCCAATTGCAAATTATATGTAATGTTTAGCTTTTCGGTAGTAGTTAATTTAATGAATTTGAAGCTCCTCAGATTCCATCGGAGCACTTCTGACCAACTTTCACGAAAACAGAAATTTTCTATTTCATTAAGATTCCGAGATATCATTAAAAAATGCATCATAGCAGAAGTACTTACGTACGCTAGGGCCATGGAATTTTGAACTATGTAGGTACACTTGATTCTTTCTTTGATCAACTCTCTCAAAGAGACAAATTTCTTGTCTCGTTTACAATCCGAGGTATCCCGAGATACGCTTGCGCCACGTAGTGGATGTATTTCGAATCTTGCTGAGTCCCTCGGGGAATGTCTAGTCGATGACTTTGGAACTTTGAAGGGCCCCTCTGGGAAGCTCTGCGCACGCAAAAAAGATTTTTTTGAAGACAGATACATTCTGTCTTGTTAATGATTCCTAAATATCCCTCAATAGCTTAATATACCCGAAGTTATCACGGATACCAACGCTATGTAAAGGATGAAGCTGCAACTTTGCAGGATCCCTCGAGGAAGCCCAGCTTACTTTTAATTTTCAATCTCGTTCAGATTCAGAGATATCGCGCAACTGCTGTCACACCGGAAGTGGTGTTGTACATGAGCACCGTATAGTATGGAATTCTTACCAACTCTGCCGAAGATAGTACCCATCTAACTGGTCGAAGTTTTGAAATATCCGGCCGCAAAGCCAGTTCCAGAATGACTAGCAAGCATATAACAAGCGTAAGATGGGAACATTTTGTGGACGGTCTTGGACCAGCCGATTCTCAGCCATGGTTGCATTAAAAAATGAATGTATAGTATGGTCAAGTTCTACCGCAGCTGTCAAAGTTCATACGCAGGCTTGATAATTATCGTATTATCCACGGTATACACAAAAAGGTAGGCTATTTCCACGTGTAAACAACGATTTTCAATCAAAACATGTGTCGTCATTCCTATCGCCAAGCATGGGGATAGTAAAAGAGAGCAGGCTTTGCTTTCTCTTGTACTCGTTGGAGATTGCGATAGGAATGACGGCACTACCAAGTGTCATTCATCGGAATATAATACCTTGTTTCTTTGTAGTATTATCGAACAAAACCATCTGATCAAAGTATGCTAGTAGAGTCCAAAGCTTTGAAAAACAGCCGAAAAAAAAACAGTCATCAGCGTGGTTTTTTGTTAAACCGTAAAACGGAAAGTTACCTTTAAAATTGTAATAATATGCGAACACAAAACTAAACAGAAGTCCAAACCGTAAACAAAAGGCCACGAAACGTCGAACACATAAAAAATTTAACCGTAGCAACCGCTGCATACAATGCCCTATTGACTTATTCACCACTGTACTCAATAGACCATTTCCGTGAAAATTTTTTATTGGCTTGTATGCTTCCTGTCAATTTACTGAACAAACTTTCCAAAGGAACCGATATGTTTTGAAGTCTCTAACTATTGAAAAACAATGAAAAACTGGCGGCACGTTAGTTCACCCCTCGGTCCCCTACCTCTTATTTCTCTCCGATTTTTATGCGACCCCTTTTTGCCCTATGATTTTTTCTCCACGTCGTGGTGAATATTCGATCAGCTGGTTCGGATCAATCATGACAGATAGAAGCGTGCATGGTGACCAATGTGATGGATTTTACTAAGGTGGCGCAGATGATTGATGCGTGCCACTAGTTCTCTCTTCCATTCTCCCGCTGTTCTTATGCAGCGCAAATAGTGACGTCACTATTTGCGCTGCATAGAACAGCGGGAGAACAAAAGAGAGAACTAGTGGCACGCATCAATCATCTGCGCCACCTTAGTAAAATCCATCACATTGCATGGTGACATCACGGAAAACTTTCCATCTCTGTCCCTCTTCCATTAACCTCAATCGAATGTCCTGCTCTTTGACATTTCTGCTGGAATTGTTTATTTTTTTTATATGGAGTTGACATTCACTCCTGGAATTGTTGACAATTTTTTATATGGAGTTTCGAGGTTGTATCAGGCGTGCAACATCAGATCACGACGAAATCTTTCACAATCACCATCGCCTGGGCCTGCTGTGATGCTGCAATTGGATATAAAAAGACTTGTTCTCTTCCGGTTTTGTGATCAGCCGGGGGATGGCGATAAGAATTTCGCTGCGTAGCTGCATGTTTTGAGCCATTTTTCCCAAATGGGAATCTGGAAGCCTGCAAGATGTCCTCGATTGGCACATCCATCAGCTTCCATGAGTAGCAAGTGACCAGAACAAAATGCCTTAGCGTGGAGAATCTTCGTCGCTCCCTACAGTTTACCGCCGGCCACTGGGTCGGTGGGGAGCAGAACCCTTTTTTGAACTATCAATCAGCGTTTTGGAGGGGGGGAGGTTATATTTGTTGTGGTCGTGGAAATTTTGTTGTGTAGGAAAATCATCAGTTTGGTGGAATGGTGTGAATGAATTTTTCTTCAGGAAGACCTGAGGGATAAATAAAACTTGGAAGCGCTCTTGGTTCCGGTAAATAAATGAGGAAGCGGCCTTATGGTTGAGGTGCCAGTTTGATACCGAAATGCATCTGAGCTAACGACAAATTTCTCCGCAATGTTCTGGTTTTACTCAGGAGGCGAAGATCGTTGATGCGAGCTACTAGCTTTCTTTTTATACTTCCGCTATTATTATGCAGAGCAAATAGTGACGTCACTATTTGCTCTGCATAAGCAAAGCGGAAGAATAAAAGAGAGAAATAATGACATGCATCGATGATCTTCGCTACCTGAGTAGATTCGGAACAAGGATTTTTTCGTTTCTGTGTTGTATCCGAATTGACATTGACATTTCATCATGTCTACAAATACTCAACACAGGGGTGAGGTTGAAAATTGTGGAAAAATCTCCATTTTGATACCCACAGGGCTGAAACAACTGTGCCGCACGACAGTTTTTACATCAAAAAGTGGTGAATTTCTAGGTTTTCAAAAAATTGTATGAAATAAAGGAGTTCATATAAATTAGATTTTTAAACGCCAAGAATCATTAAAAATGATCGTCTTTCGAAAAAAAATATAAAAATAGGGGGTAAGATCTGACGGAAATGGTCTATTCACTCGGTCCAAGATTTTTGACATTGAAGCGGGGTCAGAACACGTGGGCAGCATACGGATCAGTGCCCCGCTCAAGTGTCACAATTCTTGGACCGAGAGATGTAAGTACACTGATGGATAAGTTAATAGGGCTCTGCATCGTTTTGATTCTGCATGGAATTTTGACGTTTACTTGCCTTGTTGTTTACAAATTTTATGTAAGAATGAAATAGAGAAGAAGACTTTTGTTCAGTGACCTATAGAAATACGAAATTTCGAGCAAGGCGGGTTCTCTTCCCTAAGGCTGTGAACCGTTTCACCAGTTCGTTTAACTATTAGTTAAAATTTGACATTTCGATAGTTATTTTCCCCCAAAATGATTAAATTGAACATCGCGGTCGACCCATTTGAGCTTTGACAGTCGAGTAGTTATTTCAGAACAAAGCTGACAGATGGTTAGTTATTCTCATATTCACGGGAGCAGAAAACAACTTTCGGACTGTCAAGTCTAACCATGCTCTAGACCGATTGTTGTAGGACAAAAAAATAGAATTTCTATGAAAACATGAAAATTTGTGCACAAAAAATCTTTTTTTTTTCAACAATTGTGCGTGTTACGTGAAAAAATATTCGAAGTCAGCAGGCCAAAATTGAATACATTGCAAATAATCATAGTGCATGAACTTGTGTTGAAACAAATAGGAAGGTATTCAAAGTACCGTGAAACGGGGTATCTTTGATAATGCGGGTAACTTTGATAGTGCGTAACCCACCACATACTAAACGAAATATCATAATTTCTGTTAATTAGTTAAGCAAAACGAATGCAAAACTAAAGAATATTGGTATGACACTTCATGTAAGAGCGGTTTTCATTTGAATCAAGAATATTTGAGGCTTTTTATACGAATATTAAAAATTGACACAATTTTCGCATTTTCGACATGCTAACAAACAATCTGTTCTACGATCACTATTTGATATAGTTTTGAATAGTTGACCACTTATTTTTGATAGCCTAGTTATCATAAAGCTTCAATACGGTCTCAAATCTTTTAGCGAAAAGCATTTTCACAAACTGGGACAATTTTTGTAATCTAAGTCAGAAATTTCCATATAACGTTAAACGCCTAGAGATATGCAATGACCTACAAATGTACATTATTTATTCAATTTTTTTCGATTCATACTCCATTATCAAAGTTACCCCAGAACAGAAAACCTACTTTCGATCATATGAAAAATTATATATCCATTCAGAATAAATCTTTTGGCAATCTATCGACTGCAATCGATAGCTAGGGTGCCAGTACTTGTTTTAAAAATATAAATTATAATTCTTGCATAAATATTCAAGTTTTCTTCGAAAAAACTATCAAAGTTACCCCGTTTTACGGTATTTCGTAACAGAAAAAACACATCACTAATCCTAGCACTCCACCTTTATCTATTGTTTCTTCTAGTTTCTTTCTAGTTCTAGTTTTTTTCTAGTTCAAAATACGAAAAGCATGACAATCCCATTGCAAACTGAAACTTTTTCCATGAATCCTTGGCGTTGTCATCTCTTCATACTCTATCCAATGTCAAAATGAAGACATAGTAGTTGGACTCAGAATAGGTACAACTTTTAGTGGTATCTCACCGTTCCGGTTCATTAACACGCAAGGATGATATTCCGGATGCCCCGGAACTCAGCAGTTATCATCCGCCTGTCACTCTACACTCTAACCATAACACACTAAATTATTATTACTCTCAACTAGTGTGTCAAGGTTTATACACTTATGTGACAAGGTTCATATAACATTGTCAAGCGTAACAATTCAATGTAGCCATTAAAATAGTGCAGAGCACCACATCTCCTTTTTTCTCTAGATGCCAAATCTAGTTTACCGGGTATTTACCAATCATCAAACATTGATGAAGTTAGTTGTTCGGCTCAACATTGATAAAACTTATAAGATGGTCACATGTAGTCATAAATTGTATGTATATTTTTTTTGTAATTTTATCCTTTTTTATCTAGTTACGATTATAGTTGTATTTGTACCTACTTATTCCGACAACTAGTTAGACTCTAATAAAATTCAGATAGATTCTGATTTATGCAATTAACGATGAAATTATTTCAACATCATCTCTGATATTCAAACACAATGCGAAACAGCACATAAACCCTAGCCAGAGGGTTTCTGAAATTAAACTCAAATTTGAAACTTCATCTGGAAACTCCTGAGTATCCACCATCTTTTTTTGTTTTGTTTTACATATTCAAATCATAGTTATTCAAAATGCTATTTAATTTCAGTTATGCAGCCTTCTATTTTCAGTTTACATCTTTTATAACTTTTCCGATAAATAACTCAACTGTATCCTGATATATTTACTTCTCAATACCTTGACTAAAACTCAGAACACTACTGTTATTCATTTTACTCATAAAACGATTCTAAGATATCGAAACAAAATCTCTCATGTATGGGTCACTGGAAAAGCAATCCACAGCGCTTGCTGCCTTTTAGGTCGCGAATTTATTGTTTTGTATCATCAAATATCTTTCAACAATTCGTAGTTTCAATTTGTTTTGACCTTATCACAATTTTATTGCTCTGACACCAAATCGGAAGGTGTGACACTTAAAAATGTAAAATAAAGGATGAATCAAGTGAATCGACATCAGTTTGAAATATAGAAATTTTATAGATAGCTTCGTGCTACCTATTTAGTCACTGTCTTGCTTTGTTCCTCAACCTGCCGACATTTCTCTGATTTGAAATGTTCCTGCTTATATCAATGAAGAGTAGTCGTTCAGTTGACAGTCATGCAATCTTAATTAATCACTTCAATTTTTTTTTCTATGACCTTGCTTTTTTTTCTCGATACGAATGATTACAACCTTTTCCGAAACTGGTCAGCGTGCTTGAATCACTTTTATTTCTCAGTCCCGTTTAAATTATTTTGAACGACTCGGCATCAAACCAGACAATGCTTAGCTCAAAAGCAGCTCAACGTGGTGCATTTTCAAATTAAGCTCAAAGCATAATACAACCATTTAATTTCTTCATGCGCGAAACACCCCTACTGGACGCATAATACATAACAACACTGTTTAGTAGATTGATATTATTTTTCAGATCTGTTCTGTAAAATATAATGCTATGTAAAGAATTTTCTCTTTCACACACACTCATAAGCGAACGCTGGGCAATGCACCAGCTTTCTTTATTTTTCGTACGCTCTCGAAGAGCAACGACGTGCAATGCACCAGCCTTTTTCTTTTGTACGCTCTCGAAGAGCAACGCTGTGCAATGCACCAGCTTTCTTTTTTTTTCCGTACGCTCTCGAAGAGCAACGCTGTGCAGTGCACCAGCTATTTTAAATTCTCTATGGAACAAGTTTCACTGACCCTTCATCTTTTCTATTGTTTTTTTTTTTTCTACATAAAGCATTAAAAAATGGCAACTCCATCTCATGAAGGTAACCCAAATTAAGGTAACATCACTGGCGGTAGAACACCTGCAGACTCATTCTTCTTCTATTGCTCTCCTCTTCCACATCTGCCACAAAATCATGTCAAGAAACACATTTCACCATATGCGTGTTGATACATAAAGCATAATGTCATTGATTTTAACCTCCAAAAATCATTTGTCTGTTGGGCCCAGTATCAAATTCTTGCTCTCTCAAGAGTGAAAACTTCAATGAAATTTGTAAACAACAGAATAGTACAAGTTAAAATCTTGTACAAAATCAAAACAGTGCAGTGCACTATTCCACTGTTACTTCTTCTTCCTCCTCCTTCCACTTCAAGCTGTAAAAACATGTAGAAAATCAAAACAGTGCAGTGCCCGATTCCTTATCCATGTTCTCACAACATTCATACCAGGAGCCAGAAAGGACAACTGCCGACTCTGCAACCCGTGAGCTGTTTCATCATATCTTCGACCTGCCAGCCACGCCAGCCGAAATACTAATCAGCAAATTTCAACCTTACCTTTATTTTCTTAACAATTTTAGACGCCGATCCGGGAAAAATATCCCATTTTCGTCGCCACTGTGGTAGGTATCTCACCGTTCCGGTTCTTTAACGCACGAGGATGATATTCCGGATGCCCCGGAACTCAGCAGTTATCATCCGCCTGTCACTCTACACTCTAACCATAACACACTAAATTATTATTACTCTCAACTAGTGTGTCAAGGTTTATACACTTATGTGACAAGGTTCATATAACATTGTCAAGCGTAACAATTCAATGTAGCCATTAAAACACCTTTGATACTCAAAAGCTATTATTTCGTGGTTTAGAAAAGTATTGTATTTTGACATAGAAGAGATGCGAAGAATTTTGTATAAAGAATGCAAACATGTTGAAAAAAACGATTTAATCTAAATTCAATCGTGTAATTCTGACCATTTTTTTCTGGAATGATAGTTAAAGTCCTATATTGCATACTTGGTGGATTATATCACAAAGAAGTTTGATAAATCATACTTTTTGTGAACGACATCAGATTCAGCCAACCTCAAATCTACTAGTTGGGCCTAGAGACACGCAAAAATGAATTTTTTGTTACGATGTTACCTTATGTTACCTTATGTTACCTTATGTGCCATAAAATTTTGGGCAACTACAAGGATTTCGTCTTTCCTCTAACATTACCGAAGCGTAACTTCCCACAATTATTACAACACCTAGCAATATCCTAAGCGTGCCCTGTTTTATGATCCCGGGAAGAAACAACCCATTTATCAATTCCATCGGACATCCTGCAGCGCATAATTGAGACCAATTGACACAAATTGAGCATCATATGTCAATCGGCCAATGCCAGCTCCCGAGTTTCTTTTAATCAAGTAGTCCTTGAGCTCAAATGTGGAAAACCGTTCAGTAACCTCAGCCGGTTGGCCATTGCCTAGTGCTTAGTAGCCTTGGGTGACGAACGGTTGACACCGTTGCCATGCCATCTGTACATATCGGAGACACACGATTAAGGCTCAAGAATCCATCATTCAATCATCAAAAATGAAATACCAGTTTTTTCGTTCAATTTTAAAGAAATCCTCTTAAAAATCTATCATTGCAATCTAGATAGCAAGTGTAGTACAATGATAGATTTACTTGAACTTTGTTTAAATTTTGAGCAAAAAAACTGGTTTTGAAAATTTGTAGAACGATGATGGTAATTTTCCTCTTAATTCAGTCGCTCAGTGTGTTATCACGGCTTGCTGCAATGCTGCAGCCTGGGTAGATCCTGGCATGGATGAACTCGATATAACTCCAAAGATATGTAGAGGGATGTGTGTCCCCACCAACCCCTTGATGGCGTGAAAAGTTGCATTTGCGCTATTTTCTACACCACATCTATTGCTGGAGAACGGCATCAGTAGGTAGCTACAGTGAAACTTCTATTTACGTAATGGATCAGGGGTTCGGAAGTAGATTTTTTTTTGCAATTTCTCATAGCAATAGGCTGTTTTTCACCACGCCAATCTGACATAAACCGGCCTAATTTTCTGCACTAAATTATGCAGTGTTGTATGCAGTGAAATTGAGTAGTTAAAATTAATTGTATAATAGCTATTACTTACTTACTTACTTACTTACTTACTTACTTACTTACTTACTTACTTACTTACTTACTTACTTACTTACTTACTTACTTACTTATTTGGCTTTACATCAATTATCTTGATAAAGCCTCGTTAACAATAATTCGTCAATTCACTCGGTTCATGGCCACTTCTCTCCATCCTCGACTGTGACCCACGCTCTCCAGGTCCTGGTGCACCTGGTCAATCCACCTAACTCGCTGCGCTCCACGCCTTCTTGTTCCGACCGGATTCGTAGCGAACACCATCTTTACAGGGTTGTTGTCCGGCATTCTTGCAACATGCCCTGCCCAGCGTATCCTTCCAGCGTTAGCTACCTTCACGATACATGGTTCGCCGTAGAGTTGAGCGAGCTCGTGGTTCATCCTTCGCCGCCATACGCCATTCTCCTGTACGCCGCCGAAGATCGTCCTTAGCACTCGGCGTTCGAAAACCCCAAGAGCTTGCAAGTCCTCCTCGAGCATAGTCCACGCCTCATGCCCATAGAGGACTACCGGTCTTATGAGCGTTTTGTACATCGTGCATTTGGTGCGGGGGTGAATCTTTCTTGACCGCAGTTTCTTCTGGAGCCCATAGTAGGCACGACTTCCGCTGATGATGCGCCTTCGAATTTCCCGACTAACATTGTTGTCAGCCGTCAACAAGGATCCGAGGTAGACAAACTCGTCCACCACCTCGAAGGTATCCCCGTCTATCGTAACACTGCTTCCTAGGCGGGCCCTGTCGCGCTCAGTTCCGCCAACCAGCATGTACTTCGTTTTCGACGCATTCACCATTAGCCCGACTCTTGTTGCTTCGCGTTTTAGGCGGATGAACAAATCTGCCACCGTTTCAAATTTTCTCCCAATAATATCCATGTCGTCCGCGAAGCAAACAAATTGTCCGGATCTCGTGAAAATCGTGCCTCGACTGTTAAGTCCGGCTCTCCGCATAACACCTTCAAGCGCAATATTGAACAACAGGCACGAGAGTCCATCGCCCTGTCGTACACACTTAGATTAAATTACTGGGGTCGGTAAAATTTTACTGGGTTTTGGAACTACCGAAAAAGTCAGTAAAATGAAAACTTACGCGTAGCGTAATTGAAAAGCAAATTTCACCATGTTTTATTTTTTATCAATATATGATATAAAAAGAAAGCTCTCTGCAAAATTTCAGTGAAAAATCTCTGTTTTTCGATTTCTGGCTTTTTTTTTTAGTCTACTGACTTTTTCGGTAGTTCCAAAACCCAGTTATTTTTACCAAACAGATTGAGTGTGTAGTCCCCGCCGAGACTCGAACGAACTGGAGTGTTCGCCCGAGATCTTCACGCTGTTTTGCACACCGTCCATCGTTGCTCTGATCAATCTTGTGAGCTTCCCGGGAAAGCTGTTTTCGTCCATGATTTTCCATAGCTCTACGCGGTCGATACTATCGTATGCCACCTTGAAATCGATGAACAAATTGTGCGTAGGGACCTGGTACTCGCGGCATTTCTGGAGGATTTGCCGCACAGAAAAGATCTGGTCCGTTGTCGAGCGGCCGTCGATGAAACCTGCTTGATAACTTCCCACGAACTCGTTTGCTATAGGTGATAGACGACGGAAGAGAATCTGGGATAACACTTTATAGGCGGCGTTTAGGATGGTGATTACACGATAATTTTCACACTCCGGTTTGTCGCCCGTTTTGTAGATAGGGCATATAACGCCTTGC
The DNA here is from genome assembly GCF_002204515.2 of Aedes aegypti. Taxonomy (NCBI): domain Eukaryota; kingdom Metazoa; phylum Arthropoda; class Insecta; order Diptera; family Culicidae; genus Aedes; species Aedes aegypti. The sequence continues at coordinate 445,903,088 of NC_035108.1, forward strand.
TTCCACTCCTCCGGTAGCTGTTCCGTTTCCCAGATTCTGACTATCAGCCGATGCAGACAAGCGGCCAACCTGTCCGGGCCCATCTTGATGAGTTCGGCTCCGATACCATCCTTGCCAGCGGCCTTGTTGTTCTTGAGCTGTTGAATGGCATCCTTAACTTCCCCCATCGTGGGAGCTGGTTGGTTTCCGCTGTCCGCTGTGCTGACGTAGCCATCGCCTTCGTTGTCCTGACCTTCTGTGCCTGTGTTCTCTGCGCCATTCAGGTGTCCATCGTAGTGCTGCTTCCACCTTTCGATCACCTCTCGTCCGTCCGTCAAGATGCTCCCATCCTTATCCCGGCACATCTCGGCTCGCGGCACGAAGCCTTTACGGGATGTGTTGAGCTTCTGATAGAACTTCCGCGTTTCTTGAGAACGGTACAGCAACTCCATCTCTTGGCATTCCACCTCTTCCAGGCGGCGCTTTTTGTCCCGGAATAGGCGGGTTTGCTGTTTCCGCTTCAGTCTGTATCGTTCCACGTTTTGCCGCGTACCATACTGCAGCATTGCAGCCCGCGCTGCATTCTTCTCCTCTAAAACCTTCTGGCACGCCATGCCCAGCCATTTACCGCGCCAATTGCTATTACTTAACAGGTTCTAATTAGGCAACTGTTATCAATTGCGTAATGATTCATTACACAATTATTCTCAGAAATTGCAAAATAATAGTGAATACATCCCGATATGATTTCTGATACCCTCAAGGTCTTCTACGATATTGCAAACAATGTTGTATGGAATTCGTTGCAGAAATTGATTTTTACAGTACTGGTTACGTTTGTAAATTCGACGTCCTTAATTCAATAGAATACTTGAGTAACCTTAGATGGACGTCAATTCCATTAACCTAAATTGAGCTTCCAGTGTAGCAGTGTGCATCCAATTGGCAGACGCCGGGTTTTGTGGATGGCGTTACGTAAAGCACGGAGTCATTATCAAGGCTCAACCGTGCGTCAGCCTGGATGGTTCAGCAAAAGGGATGACTTTTCATTCGACGGTTTTGCTACGTCGACCAGCATGCTACCAGTTAAGGTGTCAGCTATGAGAAACCATGCAGAAAAAGGCTCGAGATAGCTATCGCAATTACACACAACTCTACACAGCAGCCAGTAGGTAAGTAGTATCATGAACTGCCACTGCCATTATCACTCGAGAAGGATTGTGTCTGGTTGATGAGCACTATACTGGAGTCTATATAGTGGCACTGCATGCTCTATCGCGTCATCTCACAGCAGAACGGAGCGGTTTCATCGTAGATTACGTCTGCCTATCAATATACTTATCCGGCAATTGTGGCTGTCTGCGCCAGGACCTACGTCAACGAGAAGTCACAAATTGGATCGATGACAGAAGTAGCTACATTCCATAATCCCGTGGATGTGGAGAAAAAGGACCTTTGAAAGTAGCGTGTAGAGTGATATAGGTCTGTTTTATTCGGGAAAACTTTAATGACTTTTCTTTTCGAGATTTTTTGCTACAATTTCACTTAGAACTAAACTAAAGCTAGTTGACTAAAGTCATTGAGAAGTCTAGAGCAATATCGAATCCATCGAGCAAACACTCAGATATTAATTTATTAACTCCTAAAACAGAATGCAAAAGTACTACTTTTAAGCACCGTTATGAAAAAGCATTGAAATAGTAGTTTTTGCAATTGCACATCGTAATAGGCTGTTTTTCCTCACGCGAATCTGTCACGTAACGGCCTACTTCCATTCAGTGAAGTATGCAGTGTGGGAATAGTCATTACGCAACTGAAACCAGTACTGTAATGATTCATTACGCAACGCTTTCTCATTACGCAACTGTTTTGAGTTGCGTAATGAATTATTACACAGCAATTTTTCAGAAATTTTAAAATGATGGCGAATGCATTCCGATATAATTTCTGATACTCTCAAGTGGTCTTCTACGAAGTTGCAAAAAATGTTGTACGTAACTGTAAACTACTATTAACAACAGATTTGCTGCTCTTATCTTCCCCGTTGGTCGTCGATTAGGAACTATTTAAAGCGCTGGAAATTATTGAAATTCCTTGTCACTCCAGAGCACATTTTTGTCCTCAGGCGAGCTTCAAGTCAGTCAGTAGTTTCCATGGTCATTAATCTGGGCGAATGGTTGAAATACTTCACAAACAGTTGTCAGATTTATGGAGGGACAAAATCCTGTTTTTCTTCCGTTCTAAGTGTGATTGAGTTCCTCTTTTCTTTTTGTGTTTGTGGGTCTGTAACTCGGACTAAAGCAGACAGCCAAAAAATTTGAGCAAACGATAAGCGCCAATCCGTGCTGCCCCGGTTATGATTACACATCTATATGCAACCAGCAATTGTTTGACTAGGTCCCCCAAAAGGAGCACCATCGTAAGGATTCGTAAGGCAAAATAAAATGAATGGTTATTACCCCCTCTTTTCGCATATTTTTCACATGGCTCTTTTGGGTTGACGGTAAAAACATTCCGTTCGGGATCGCGAAAAGCAGTTTTATGCACTTCCATTCACATCTATTATTTTAGTGTCGTGTCATAAAAATGTGACGAGATTGCCGATTCCCAGGGCGCTTATGGCTCAATTGAAAAATTAAACAGAGAGCCATCGAAGTAAACCGGGAATCATCGCATCGCCATGGTGACGGGATGGCTTGTCCTTTTGATATGAGTGGTATGAAAACTGTTTCGAGATGCGTCGTCAAGCGAAGAATTTTGTTACCAATTCGTTATAAATGAAGCATTCTATTTTTTTTTTTTTTTTTGTTCTGGGTGATTGGGATCTATGGTGCGAACCGAAGGTTGGAGTGAGACCTTCTTCGAAGCGGTAAAAATTAATTAACGTCGACATACAGTATGGCACAGTTGGCCTTGGAAAAAGGTTCGCCTGGAATTGAATTTTCGGTTGAGTGGTTTTATGGCACCCGTCGAAGTGAGAAAAGTGGGCCCTATGGAAAGCAGCCCAAACCGTAAGTGCTTTGAGTAATTATTGCATAAAACAAAGTTGCGACCGTGTTTCAGATGATCATTTCAAAGTTTCGTGGAAATTGTCGTTCGCTTTGTTCAGATATTGCTAGGATGCAAATTTCACGCTATAATCTCATAGCTTGCTGTCTTATTTGAAGTCCGTACTCGAAAAAACTTTGTATTGCTGTGTGCGTTTGAAATGCAAATATCAAATGCGGGAACACCAAACGCGGTAAGATTTTCCACAAGAAATGCGATGTCAAAGATACATATCGTTGCTTGGTGTCCTTTGATTGTTTTGTGTTACCGCATTTGGAGGATGTTTAGTCAAACTTTGCAGCTCAAATGCAAACAGCAATATGACATGTGAAGAAATTAGTGAAATTTTGGGTAAAACTAGTTTAAGGTATCCATTGTTTTCATATGCATAATTTCGTCACAATCTGGCAAGTGGTTATCGAGTTGGCTTCCGAGCAAGAAGTGCATTGACGAAACATGTTGGTCACAGAGATCTCCCTGGAAATAAACAATTACTCCGTGTCCAGTATGGTAAAATTGTTCAAGGAGAAACAGACGATCTGCAAGCTGCCCGTGGAAGAAAAGCAATGAAATGCGACACCGTAAAAGTAAGAATGGTGAGAGATTACGTCAAGAGCAGGTATTGCAGAATTTGTTCTCATTTGATTGCGTGCTGATCAAAGCAAGCAAAGTAAAACATCGCATCTGTATCGGTCCATGACAGGTAATATTTAGAAAGTTGTAACAAGCTTGATTAATAGCAGCAACGAAGGAGAGCTCCAAAGAGAGAGAGCAATGATATATATCATTTTCAATGGTTTATGTTCTCAATGTAAGTAAGGCGTTTAACCAAACCGATTAACATAATACGGTGGCCAAATCCCACCCTAGGAAACTGTACCGAGTACAGCCGATATGCATCGTAAATTCCCAATCTGAATTTTTTCGAAATCCTTCAGACATATTTTCAGGAATCAATCCAGACATTCTTCAGAGATTCCTTCAAAGATTCTACTATAAATTATTCAGGATTTCCTGCACTGATTTCTTCAAAGCAAAATTTAAAAAAATGCTTTTGTGATTTCTTCAGTATTTCAGGATTTACTCTAAAGATGCCTCCAAAATTCATTCAAGAATTCCTTTAAAAATTCGTTCAGCAATTCCTCTGAAGATTGTTCAAAGGATTCCAGCCAGAATTACTCCAGGCATTACATTACGAATTCTTTCAGAAACTTTTCCAATGAGTTAAAAAATAAATAAAGTAATCATAAACAGATACTTTTAAGATTATTTTTATACGGTTCCACCAGAAACTCCTCTAGAAATTCATAAAAAGAAAAAGAAGGTGGAATCTCCAAAGGAACTTCTAATGGAATCCCTGAAGGAACTCCTGACGAAATGCCTAAATAAACTTCTGATGCCTGGAGGAGTTTTAGTTGGAATCTCCAAGGTAATTTCTGATGGAATCTCTAGAGAAACTCCTGATAGAATCCCTATAGGAACTCCTTGTTATAACTTCAAAGGCTCGGTCTTGAATCTTTATTTTGTCAAATCGTCTAAACTAACCTACATGTATCGATTCTTATGGATAGAAACAACATATAGAAAAGAGAGATGGGTATAGTTGCGCTGTGCCGATGAGTTAAGCGCAATGCCTTGCACTGCATTATTGGGTGTTATATTTCAGGTCGTTTACTTTATACTTTGGTATTAACTTCTCACGCCACATGTTGGCTTGGAAGTGTGAACTGAATCGGGTGCAAAAGGTTAGTCCACTCAAGTGGTTTTTCAATGTTATCAAATGGACTGTAGGAAAGGTTCTTGGTAGACAAGAATGAAATATTGTATGATGCAGGCAAATCCATGGAGGAATTCCTGATAAGATATCTGAAGGCTCTCCTGATGATCCCTGGAGGAACTGCTTATGAAATCCCTAAAAGAAATCCTAATGCGAATCCTGTAGAATCACCTGAAGAATTCCAGGTGGAATCTCTGAAGAAATTCCTGATGTGATCCCCACATGAACCCTTGATGGATTGATGGGATCTCTAGAGGAACTTCCCATAGAATCCCTAGAGGAACTTGCAATGGAATCCCTAGAGGGACTCCTAATGGCAATCCTGAAGCAACTCCTGATAAATCATTACAGAAACTTCTAATTGGAACTTTTAAAGTTCTCCTTATGAAATCCCTGGAGTGACTTGTAAAGGAATCCCTAGAGGAACTTCTGATGGAATCCCATGAGCAATAGGGTAACTACTGTTTAGTTCGTTCTTAATCGGTAACAGTTGGCGCCAGTGGCAAAAAGTACAGACAACAACCTTTCGAATATTCAGTTTCTATCACTGGCCGCCGAGCGGCGACACTGATGTTTGTATTCCTCTCACTGATCGCGCTACGCTAGATTCTCAAAATTCCAGCACAAGCGCATGGAAGAATTCTAGTCGAAATCTGTCAAAACGTATGAAAGTTTTTGGGTTTAGTTCATGTTCCATGGTGCTTTCTTTGCTTCAGGATTTGGTTTTTACTACCTGTGAAAAAGAGCCATCTTTTGCGTTTTCTGCTTTCAATATCGCCCTATTCCATTTGAAATTTCTTACAGGTACACTCCCGCTTGGGTTCACCCCCTTAATGTGGGGCAAAAGTTCACTGGCTGAAACACAAAATATCGATGACAGGCATAATTTATGTCTGCCGTAAACTCATATTTGCAGAAAAATACATACAAAATTTTCATCCATAAATTGTCCAAAACAGGGTTAATATTAATATACCCAAAAATAACAGTATTTCCCAAAACTAAGTGAAAATTCATAATTTTAATGACATTTTTTTCACGATGAGGCGATTTTTAATCAATTTGAAGATGATATATGGATTTCAGGCAATTTGAATTTTTTTTTCGTGAGTTTATACTTGGGTCGAACTTGATATTTGGAGTGAAAGTCTCTTACTAGAATAGTATTCGAAACACGAAGATATCTATAAGTTTTTTTTGAATTGTGATAAAAAATTAAAAAAGAAACTCTTGCCCCACTTGAACGTTTGCCCCACTGTACTCTATATTTCTGGAGGAACACCAAATAATCAAGGATGGGACTACCGATCAAATCCATGAAGGAATAGGGTCCTAAAGCCCTGTCCCATTTTTAGTGCCAAACGCTTAAGTTAAGGCCAAAAACACATGTTTACTCAATTTATAAATGTTTTTCGTTTGTTTAAGTCCAGAAAACATTTTTTTAGGTTTTTTTTTAGATTTTGTCACACCCCTTGGCTTAAATTCAAATTTTGGGTGTATTTTGTTTTACGTGTCCCTTCCGAAATGTCAGATAGGCACAACCCCAGTGTTAAAACTAAAAGCCCTGTGGTGTTTTTGTCAACTAACCGAACGTCAAACATGATCGAAAGTGACTCTGTTCGATTATAAAGCAAAAGCTCCGGCAAACAGGAAAAGTCTTCATAAACAACAAGAAACTGAAGAAAGATGAAACTGTGTAAAAAGATGGGTAACGTTAAGTCTAAGAAAGTTTAATAAACCAACCTTGCAAAAACATATCTTATATTTGTATATTTATTCTTTGAGAGTTTAAAAAATATCGGACTTAAATTATTATTATTGCAACAAGTTGCAAAATGATGATTTTTTCAGCACGAGTCACTCGGCGAGCCTCGTTGGATAAATACAACGAGTGCTGAAAAAATCATCATTTTGTAACGAGTTGCATACAACATTTTTTGCTATTTCAAAAAAAAGCCGTTTCAACTGGATGAACTCTAAAAGCACAAACAAACATTTCAAGAGAACCCACATGGACATACGCCATGCGTAGTTTCAATTCAGTATTTTTCAATCACGTAGGCTGTGACACAGGACTACCCATGAATGTCACAAATCTGCTCGCTCCCATCGGATCATGCAGATCTATTTCCTCTATTAGAGGAATGAACAGGTAAGAGAGCACAGACAGCAGCTGACTACAAATGTTGAACGATCCGGTTCCACATCAGAATCGCCAACCTGTGTCGGAGCCTGATCACACAATGGATGTAGACTCTAGTGAAGTGACTCGCCGTATAAACCAAATGGAAAGTCACTTCGCTCGAGTCGAGAATTGTCACCTCGCTATAGAACACCGACAATTCTCACCTCACGCCAGACGTAAAATAAACTCAAGAATCAGATGCAATTGTGCGGCTTGTAAAACAAGACGAGTCGGTGAGATGTCCACTCGCTTCCATTTGATTAACATTATTCGCCTCACGTCACCCGAGGTGAGAACGACTCGTCTCGACTCACACGCCGCGCAGAATAAGCATGACATGAAAAGACTGGGACACTGGGTTATTCGGTTGACGCCTACCAAAACAGTACTGAAAAGTGCTACTTTTCAGCACCGAAAAGAGTGCTGCACTGTTTCTTTTAGTAGGAAAAGTAGGCCGTTATGTTGATCAACTTCTCAATGAAAAGTTGATTGATTTGCAACAGAATTGCAAAAAAGAGTTTTTGGTTATCATTTTTGACTGTTCCATATTTTTTTCGAGTACAATAGCGGGGTACAAATTAAAAAGTGCTCAGATTAAAAATGGTCAAACCAACGGGGTATTCGGTACAGTTTTTATCCTCGCTACCAAGGCTATTTGGTTCTACTCTCTTCAACTGACTACTACTGACCTATAGGCCAGGAGAAGTGGATGAACTTGTCATTCATTTTCCTGTCAAATTTCATACAAAATCTACTTTTTCTCTGCTTCACTCTAGATGAAATATTTCCCCTGGCCTATGGACTTATCCACGGTCTTCTTTCATTGTCGATCTTCTTTTTCTTTTCCGCTCTAAATGCGGGCCGTGTTTACATAAAACGACATCCGGACCAACATCCAGTGAGTGGATGAATGTGTAGCAAAATCGTTCATTTTCTATAAACACGGCCCGCATTAAAGGTTTTCTTCCCGCTAGAATTTGCAGCGTGGCGTCATCGTAGATTAGTTCATCCTAAAGAGTCTAAAATACAAAGAGACGAAATCTGATCGAAAATCGAAATCGAAAATAAATCATCTAGCAACTATGCCAAATCTATTACCTAGCACTGCCAATGTTGAATCCCACGCTTAAAGTGGGTCACAGGTTTCTTGTGTTGAATTTACACAGGTTTGAGTAACGAATGAAAAATTGACTAAATATGTGAAAAACCAATGTAATGAATAGAGCATACTTTATGCAAAGCATGAAAATTGCAACCGACACTCGTGTATTCAGAAAATATGCTACTTCAGAGGAAGCAAAATTTTCGAAAGTGGTAACATTTTTGTGTGAGCCGTTTTAAGCTTGTGTGAAAAAGTGTTTGACAAGTCCAGCTGTCACTTCCGCTTTTCCTGTAGCCCACATCACATCGCATCCACTGACTGCTTAGATTGCTGAACCTTCCTTCAAGAAATCTTGATTCTGCAAGTTTTATCAAAAAATACATTTCTGTGCTGTTACTTCAATAAGGACTATATGACATGAGCGATTTCTCTTCACCGATCCTTTTTTTCGCTAAATTAGATAAATCTGTAATAATTCTTGTTTATGAAGCAAGATATAGTGATTCTTCATCCTACGGCACACGAAAAAAGAATCCGTTTTCTGCAATAGCGAAAAGAGAGCAACGATGAAGAGAAATCAAAGAAAACCAATTGTTTTCCCCGTCACTAGGATCTACTCAATATCTAGTAAGCAAGGATGCACTCTCAAGGCATTGGTACTTATTCCATCTACATCTTGTCGAATAATCGGAATTTAGAAGAAACTAATTGCAAGACTGCACCCTTGAAAGTTTTGAGATCAAACTCCTAGTTCACCATCGATAAAATGATTGCAACATGTCTTTCCATAATCCAACTCCCATTAGATATTGCGCCATGCACTTGGCGGTAGTCCTAGCCTAAGTTTGTTCGAAACTCACTTCTGGAGAGGTTCATCATCACCATCGTTAACTTCCGAACCAGAAACGTAATATACCTACCTATCTGCAGAACCAGAAACAGTAGGTACATATCTGCAGCAAACAGATGAGTGCAAATGGGTGGCAAATTCCATTAACGGTCTCCAAATGCCGGGCTTACGCTAACTTCCAGCTGGTGTGGTTGACAGAAGTTTTACTTTTTTGTGTCACATCATGCAGACTTCACGCTGCGTTTGCTGGATCTCGTTGTAGCTATTGTAGAACGGGGCAACTTCGTTAGGTTTTTGATACAAAATATGATTATTTCTGCATTCTGATTTAAAGATTTTTATTTTATGTTTTTACAACAAGTAACGGTATCTTAACTATGTACTGCAGTTAAAATATTACATAACGATTCAATTTGAATAACCCTATAAATTTTCGTACAATTCGAAAACTGATTTCCGATTTGGAAGTAATTTTTATAATAGGTACTTTACATTCGTTTGCTTAACTGAATCACATAAATTATGTTGAAAAGCAATACTTTTGAATTCGTTCAGTAAGTTTTGGATCCCACTTATTAAAGTTACCCGCATTATCAAATACACCCGTTTCACTGTATTGTTAGGGCGGCATGTGTCAGTAATATCAGAATCGATTACACCATCATCCGCTGCGGGCGTCTGCCTAGTGCCTAGTTGCCTACACGGAAACCGATGGGGTGTGGAAATGACACAAAACTATGAGGTCCCTATCACCGCAGAGATCCGGTTTATCTGCAAAAAAAGTTCAATGTTGGTTGCGTTCACTATCAGATAAAACTGTTAGGATGGAATGCGATTAGTATCGCTATATGAATGTATGGAATTCCAACTAATGATGCAACTTTGCAAGCACTCTTAGCAGGCCATTTGACAGTGACAGAGGCTGGAGTGCTCAGCTGGACAATGATAATTGATTTGAAATCTCGTTTGCAGGCGTTTGTGCTGTGTGTTGGAACGAGTATTTAAAAAGGTGAAAATTTCTTGTATCTGTAATCAAATCCCAACCAACATGAAAGAGGAATTACATCTGCATTGATTTTTCATAGGTATTTTTAGCGAGCTTATATTTTTTTGCAATTTTTTATCTTTATCGGCTGTTTTGCACGCAACTCGTTGCAGAACACGATTACATTTATTCAACGAGGCTTACCGAGTGATACAATTCTAGAAACATGTTACAGGTAATTTAATATAAACTTTTGAATTGCAGGAACTGGACCAAAACTCTAACGCTGAAAGCAGTTTTGAGAAAACTGATTTCAGCCTGTAATACTCGCAGGATGCTTGGCTGCTATCCAGGAAGTGCGTTGGCTAAGATCTGGAGAACTGAGTCGGCTTCATAGTGATCGGGAAGCAGATGAAGCGTGTTATTTGGTGGAGGCCGATCAACGAGCCGATCTGCGTATTGAGGATTCGGGGCAAGTTCTTCAAATACAGTCTGATCAACGTATATGCACCTTAGAGTGGTTCAAAAAATCGTTTTTGCTCCACACCGCTCATTCAATTCTAGATCAAATTCTGAGTGTCCTCTCAAAATTTGAGCTCATTTTGATGCAAACTGAGACTGCACAAGCCCTTTAACCTTCCAGTAGTCGCGCGGTTTGCCACCGTCAGAACCACCACGCTGCTGTTGTGAACGAAAAGCGAGATTTTTTCAACAGTGTTGTACAAAATACAACAGCGCGACAACTGAAGTGTTAAAGTTTATATAGGAATTACTATGAGAAAAGCAAGCAACTCATTCAATCAGTCATAGTGTTTGCCCATGTGCTCTTGGGGATTAGAACTATGTTGATAATGTGAGTTACAATAATCAGCTATAACTTTGCCGAAGACCGTTTTCAAATCGGACGCCCCAGTAATTAGTTATTGATTTTTGAATGAGTTGTAAAACTTTGGCTATAATTATTGGGCTTTTCTGCAGGCATCACTGGATATATGCAGTAAAACATAGTAGCCATGATTTGTGCGTGCTATCTTTCGCGCCAGGTGCAGCAATGTTGCCTGTTCAGAAGTTATAGGAGCACTGCTGAAGAATTTGTGACTGGATATAAATCAATAACTAATTATTGAGGCGTCCGATTTGAAAACGGTCTTCGGCAAAGTTGTAGCTGATGAATGTACCTCACAGTATCAACGTAGCTCTAATTCCCAAGAGCGCATGGGCAAACACTATGACCGATTGAATGAATTGGTTCCGTTTCTCATAGTATTTCCCATATAAACTTTAAAGTGCTTGTGCAGTCTCAGTTTTCATCCAAATGAGCTCAAATTTTGGGAGGACACTCAGAATTTGATCTAGAATCGAATGAGCGGTGTGGAGTAAAAACGATTTTTTGAACCACTCTAATGCACTTACATTGATGGTCTGTATAAGAACATGAGTAAGGCCTGTTATTCTGCTTATCTGCGGAATTTGCAAGCGTCAATGAAAGCGAACCCAAAAGTCTTTTGGAATTACGTAAGATGTCAGAAGAAAGAGAATGTATTGCCATCAGTAAGGCTGATACAAATATTAATTTTCTTTTATGTCACCCCCCCCCCTTCAAAAATTCGAAAATTTTGAAGGGGAGAAAAAAAAAGATTCATCATTTTTTGACATCATTAAGATTTTTTTCAATTTTTAACCTTCGGGCTGTCGCGCTGTTGTACTTTGTACAACAGTGGTGATTTATATGCTATCATTTTGCAACAAAGATATCTATCGACACTAAACCAAAATGTATTCCTCAAGAATATTCTTAAGAACAATACTGGACAGTTTTTATTTACAGTATGGCCCTTTATAATACGGTAAAATCAACAAATGTACATGGAAGTCGCATAATAATGAACGCACTATGTACGGTTCGAGGAAACCACAGTTTGAAATTGTGGAGCTCAGAATCGTTGTTGGCAAGCGGGAGCCCCACGAAAAACCTTTCATTCCATTCTGACGTTACTATAGGAGTGAGGCGTCAAAGTTGTGCCATGCCTACTAGATCGTTTGATGTTCGATCCGCTGCTACATTCTCGGATATCTTTCAACAGGCTTTTGATTGTCAGCCATCATAACAGGGTTGGAAGACAAGATCTATGACAATGTTCATTCAGTACCACACATCCTCCCTCTTCTCAGGAAAAAAAGTTTTAAGTGATGAGTTTTCACATCGTTTTCGTCATCACGAAAGCTTTTAGGAATTCAGGATACATCTTTCACATCGCTAAGAACTTCCCCGATGTATACTGTCTCATATCTCAACTGTTCACTTGTACATGCGACTTGGAAACATTTTTCCGCTGTAGGATACGGTGTTGAACTTATTGATCGGTTGAATGTCGTTCCATTCATTAGAAACGGCAAGCTTATTCTATGCAATGACATCTCTAAGGCGAACTAATTTTGGACAAAATATTGCTATCAATAAACTGACATATACATGTTGAACAGAGTAGCATCAGCGTTTGACTCTCATCTTGTTGTACATTCAAACCACCTTACTTTCACGGAAATACTCACTCGAAGACTTGTTTGGCTGTTGTTACTTGTTTTGATATAACATACCTTGATCTGCTAAGTTACTAGACATCATTGGGCTTACATATATCATTCTATAGATACATTTTCGACCGCCAGTCGCGCATGCATGTGAGCATCACTTTTATTAGGAACCAATTTGTGACCACTAGTCGCGATAGCAAGTGTACACCACCATTGCTTAGAGCAAATATACGACCACTAGTCGAGCTTAAAACATCAATAATACTTGATAGGAACAAGTATACGACCACCAGTCGAGTTAACAACATTAATAGCAGTTACTAAGAACAAGTATGCGACCACCAGTCGCGGTAGCAAGTGTACACCACCATTGCTTAGAACAAATATACGACCACCAGTCGAGCTTACAACATCAATAATACTTGCTAAGAACAAGCATACGACCACCAGTCGAGTTAACAACATTAATAGCAGTTACTAAGAACAAGTATGCGACCACCAGTCGAGGTAGCAAGTGTACACCACCATTGCTTAGAACAAATATACGACCACCAGTCGAGCTTACAACATCAATAATACTTGCTAAGAACAAGCATACGACCACCAGTCGAGTTAACAACATTAATAACAGTTACTAAGAACAAGTATGCGACCACCAGTCGAGGTAGCAAGTGTACACCACCATTGCTTAGAACAAATATACGACCACCAGTCGAGCTTACAACATCAATAATACTTGCTAAGAACAAGCATACGACCACCAGTCGAGTTAACAACATTAATAGCAGTTACTAAGAACAAGTATGCGACCACCAGTCGCGGTAGCAAGTGTACACCACCATTGCTTAGAACAAATATACGACCACCAGTCGAGCTTACAACATCAATAATACTTGCTAAGAACAAGCATACGACCACCAGTCGAGTTAACAACATTAATAGCAGTTACTAAGAACAAGTATGCGACCACCAGTCGAGGTAGCAAGTGTACACCACCATTGCTTAGAACAAATATACGACCACTAGTCAAGCTTAAAACATCAATAATACTTGCTAAGAACAAGCATACGACCACCAGTCGAGTTAACAACATTAATAGCAGTTACTAAGAACAAGTATGCGACCACCAGTCGCGGTAGCAAGTGTACACCACCATTGCTTAGAACAAATATACGACCACCAGTCGAGCTTACAACATCAATAATACTTGCTAAGAACAAGCATACGACCACCAGTCGAGTTAACAACATTAATAGCAGTTACTAAGAACAAGTATGCGACCACCAGTCGAGGTAGCAAGTGTACACCACCATTGCTTAGAACAAATATACGACCACTAGTCAAGCTTAAAACATCAATAATACTTGATAGGGAGAAGTATACGACCACCGGTCGAGTTAACAACATTAATAGCAGTTACTAAGAACAAGTATGCGACCACCAGTCGCGGTAGCAAGTGCACACCACCATTGCTTAGAACGAATATACGACCACTAGTCGAGCTAGCAACATCAATTATAATAATTGCTAGGAACAAGTATACGACCACCAGTCGCGGTAGCAAGTACACACCACTATTGCTAGGAACAAGTATGCGACCACCAGTCGAGTTAACAACATCAATAGCAGTTACTAAGAACAAGTATACGACCACCAGTCGAGTTAACAACATCAATAGCAGTTACTATGAACAAGTATGCGACCACCAGTCGCGTTAAGGACATTTTTTTTGCGTTCAAACATGTTTTTTTTTAACATGGCATTTATTTAGAAATAATAATGAATTAAGCAGGTTTTAATAGTTTGGATTTCACCGGTTATCGACACAAAATTCAAAAAAAATCACCGATTCAGTATGCTCCACACTTAACTTGTTCGGTAAACATTACTGGATACACAATGTACTGAAGCAAATAGGAAAGAAAACAATAATGTGCACTATTGGGCAAATTTGACCAAAACATCGATAATACTGAATCGATTCAAATTCGATACGTCGCGACGAATCGATTCGTTTATTAAATTGAATCTCTTGTATCGATTCGATTTTTCCGCTCTTAAGCAAATTTACAAGAACAAAATAAGACCAAATCCCTTGCATTAGGGTTTCATATTGCTTCAACATCAAAAAATCGATTAATTGGAACGAAAAATCTACTTTTGGAACATCAATTCAAAAACGCTAATGACTAGGAAAATTTGCACGCACTATCATTTTTCACTCTATCTTACTTTATTAGAAATGTGTGTATTATTACAGAAGAAACATTAAAATGATCACATACAACCAAAGCGAAGTTTTATTATTGTGTATATAGAAATTTGCAGAGTTGATACATGTTACGGGAGTTTTTTTTTGTACGATTGAAATTACTAGTTGATAAGTTATACAAATTGATTAATATTCAAGAAAACCACTAATAGAGCTTCAACACTTCACTTCTCTTTTGCAAAATCATATTATCATACAGATTATACTTATTATACAAATTATACTTTATTATACGATATATATTTTTTTTTTATACACATGTTGCACGGATATGTTCAATTGCCTTCTGCAAAAAAAATAGTTCAGTTCCTAACGTTATTCTTTTTCCGTTCAACTTATGCAGAAAATAGGTCCCTGATAAAAGCAAAGTGCGCACTTCATAACTTATGAATCAGCTCGAAATAAACATAATCTTTGAATTGGATAAAACAGATGAAACACTTCCGCCATTTTTTTTTACATTCAAATATTTCCATCGCAGCAATCTGTTTGAATTCTAAAGCAAAACAAAATATTCACTTCAAAGCCTGCATCGCTCAACTCAAATAGTTGAGGTGATGCTGGTGTTCAATAAGAGCAACAACAAGAACAGATAGAAACATTACTGCTTCAACGAGTAGTAAAGCGACTAATATTACTGTTTGCGTTTGACGTGGAAATCTATTCTAACTTGGCTTCAAATGCAGTAACACAAAGTAACCAAAGGATACTTAGCAACCATAGTCCATATAACCGCCAACCTATCAATGAAAATCAATCTTTGACTTCGCTTTCGTTGTTGAAAATCTTACCGCGTTTGGTGCTCCCACATTTGATATTTGCGCTTCAAACGCACACAGAAATACATATTCATGAAATATTTCCTCTTCAATTAGTTTTCTCTTATTCATAGAAAATGCCACATTGCTGTTTACTTACAGATATATGCCTTTTTTATCAGCTTCAAACTTCCCTCCACAATCACTCTGAACACTTATTTTCACACGCGGTTTAAGAAGTATCGACACAAACACATTTTCTAGTGGACACTCCCGCTTGCTAACGAATCCAGGCTCTCCAGGAACATGAAAATGTATTAAAAATTCTGGCAGGTTCGCCAAATGTGGAGCTCAGAATCGTTGTTGGCAAGCGGGAGCCCCACGAAAAACCTTTCATTCCATTCTGACGTTACTATAGGAGTGAGGCGTCAAAGTTGTGCCATGCCTACTAGATCGTTTGATGTTCGATCCGCTGCTACATTCTCGGATATCTTTCAACAGGCTTTTGATTGTCAGCCATCATAACAGGGTTGGAAGACAAGATCTATGACAATGTTCATTCAGTACCACACAGAAATCGTCACATCTCTAAATCCAGACAATATATAAACTTGGGGTCTTTAGAAAAGTTGTTCTGGAGATGAAGCGCTATCTGATGGTACCTCATTTAATTCGGAATTTGACCGCTAGGTGGCAGTAGTGGTCATGGAAGTTTTACTTTTGTTCTGCAGATATTTCAGGATCCTGACCATTTAGAAGGATGTCGTCTTCGGCAAAGTTGTTTAGTAAGTTAAGGACTATAATTTTTCGAGCTATTTGACTCAAAATTTTGCCACTAGGCGGCGCTAGTGAGCATGAAACTTTTGTTTGCAGATATCTCAGGAGCCTGACCACTTAGAAAGATAGTGTCTTCGGCAAAGCAGTTTGGTAGCTCAAGGGCTATCATTATTTGAGCCAAGAAATACGATATTTTGCCACCATGTGGCGCTAGTGAGCATGACATTTTTGTTTTGCGGATACTGCAGCATCTTGACTTTTTAGACAGGTACCTTCGGCAAAGTTGTTCAGAATCTCAGGGACTATCATTATTTTACTAAAACTCGAAGTTTAAGGATTAAACAAAGAAAGAATTTGAGCTACTGAACAACTCTGGCGAAGACACCATCTTTCTAAGTAATCAGGCTCCTGAGATATTTGCGAAACAAATGTGTTATGATCACTAGCGCCGCCTAGTGACAAAATTTTGAATCAACTAGCTCAAACAATGATAGTCCTTGAGTTACCGAACAACTTTGCCGAAGACGCCATCTTTTTAAGTGGTCAGGATCATGAGATCTGAGAAACAAAAGATTAATGCTCACTAGCGCCGCCTAGTGGCAAAATCCCAAATTTCTTGGCTATAATAATGATAGCCCTTAAACTACTGATCAATTTTGCCGAAGACGTCATCTTTCTAAATGGTCAGACTCCTGAGATATTCGCCAAAATAAGGGTGTTGTACAAAGTACAACGCGCGACTACTCGCGTTACAAAAATTCGCGCGACGACCGAAAGGTTAAAGTTAAAAACAAGTAAAATAATGATCCAGAGGACGATTAAAAAAAGTTTAACAACTATCATTAAAAATAAAAATTTCGAAAAAAATAACTTTTTTTTATTATTATTTTTTTGTTCCTTATTTATTTTTATCCCCCCCTCGTACCTTCCAAGTGGTCTCGGACATAAAAGAAATTTAATATTTGTATCAGCCTAATGAAGTTGAATGATATCGAAGGATCAAACGAATTGGAACATTGTCAGCTCTTTGCCACAAAGTTTTCTGGGGTCTTCACCAATGAACATCTGGAGACGGAGCAAATAGTTGCTGCCGCTTCCAATGTATCACTCAGTGGCCTTTCGCTGAATGCAGTAAATGTAAGCATGGCCATGATCATCGAAGCAGCCTCCCGCCTAAAATCGTCCTCATCGTGTGGTCCTGATGGTATACCCTCCGCTCTGGTGAAGAAATCCATCGAGACAAGAACAACGTCGACAACTACCGTGGTATTTCTGCCCTCTGCGCTGTTTCGAAGCTGTTCGAATTGGTGATACTCGAACCTGTTTTCTTTGAATGTAAGCAGTTCATCTCCAACGATCAACACGGGTTCATGCCGAAGCGGTCAACAACAACAAATCTGCTCTGTTTTACTACTTTTACGTAATCGATGGAATGGCACACGGATTGCAGATGGACGCCATTTATACGGACTTATCCTCCGCGTTTGACAAAATCAACCATGATATCGCTATCGCCAAATTGTCGAGATTGGGATTCAACGGAGCCGTTCTAAACTGGTTTCGCTCTTATTTGACCGGCCGTCTACTCAAAGTAAAGATCGGAGACCATCTCTCGGACAGCTTTACTGCATCGTCTGGAGTTCCCCAAGGAAGCCATTTGGGACCGTTATTATTCATCCTCTATATGAACGATGTAAATAAGCTTTTGGGAGGACCTCGCCTATCATACGCAGACGACTTCTATTCTATTCTATTCTAAGCGCTTGCACAGCCAATATTGAAAAGCATCCTGGAAATACCTAAATTTATTCGGGTATTTTCTTGTCAGTATTAATATTTGCAGAATATCAACGATATGATACAAATATTAAAATGGCCAGGCCCACTGTGCAGACTCTGGGGTTGAAGAAGATTGAAAAAATTGTGACGATTAGGTTATTCACGCATGAATAAACTGATAGACGCAACATTTTCAATTTAAAGAAGGAAGAAACGGGGACAACCGTACCAACCGTTTCGATTCAGGGTTATAGGTAAAATCGTTGGAAGTGGCGATGCTAAGAAAGTTAATGCACACCTCGTTGTTGTTCTCCTGGGATGGGACATAGGCATTTCTTCCTTATGTCCTGGCTCTAGAGCCTTGGTTAAAGCGCCTTTGCTCACTCTCTGAAACGAGATGAAAAATAATATTGCTCCTTTCCTGCTATACAGAAACCGAAACCGTTACCCATAAATTTAAAAACATTTGTGCAATATAATGAACATAATTTCAAAAATAATTGTACAAAAGGTTTCTGTACAATTAAAATAGGAAAAAAAGAATATTATAACATGTTTTAACCTACCAAAAGTGAAACCATGTATGTAATTTGAATAAAAATTATAATACTGATTATTAAAAACGATCTCACCAGATTTCAGTTGAACACCAATGTTTGATGGTTTCGTATTCAATGATCATAGACCCCGCTTTTCCGCCAATCATGTAATCGACGGGAGTTTTTTCATTTCGGGGGCCTTCGGTTATTGACGAATTGTTCCGTCTGCTGTTCATGTACCCGGTACCAAGACTGATTGTTGGTTTATCCACAAGCCAAGGTCACTTCCTCCGCATGCACTCGGGCTCACAAATTGACGAAAGTCCGTTATTTTCGGAAACAGCAGCAACACTTGAAACACGGAAACGACAACACATCCATAGTGTTCCAGTACTTCCCATCGATCGTTGTTTTCTGTTTTTCTTTCCGCAACAACGAATGTTCCAAGTTAACGTAGGTCACGATAAAATGCACTTATTATGAGAAAAAAATCTCAGCTTTTTTCGAATCAGCCATTTTATAATTTCTCACACCAGCCGATTTGAAATCACTCGCGAAGAAGAAAAAAAACGTGACATTCCCTATCATACGCAGACGACTTCAAAATTTTCTTGAAAATTTCCAAACCGAACGATGCGAGTTTTTTACAAAAGCAGTTACCGTAAATTCGGGTGAAATTGATCAGTAGGGTGAAATTGATCACCGTGTCACACGATTTAATTTCCCTCTTATAGAGCACAGAAATCAATGCAACCTATAGTAAATGAACATTGTTTGTCTTAACTATTGTCGAATTGCATGTTGTGAAGTTTTTTGTGTTAAGGAATGTTTATTTCTATGAAAATAATAGAAAATTCCATAATCGTGTTCTGTGTGGTATTGGCAGACATCAATAAACTTATAGTTTTAAACAAGGATTTGGACATGGTGTCAACCTGAAAATTTGTAAGGATGCTTGAAATATATCCTCAGAACGAATTTTATCGTCAAAATTCGTACCAATTTGTTCATTTTGTTGTAATAATTGATTTTTTTTATAGATATCAAAAGATTCCTTCGGAAATTGCCTACATTTAGGCGTTTTCTGCGGTACTGTTGAAAATTAATTGTTTATTATTTCCATAAATTTTGCATTGTTAAGAATTTGGCAAGCATATTTGTATTGAGGAGGCCCAAGTTAAATAAGTAAAGTTGTTTTCAAAACTAACAATAATTGTTTTGACAGGTGATCAATTTCACCCCGAAATGGAATTCCTTGATTTTTTATTTTAGAGTCGATTTTCAGCACTAAAATAACAACTGTATGAAAATTTCAGTATATAGGCCAATGAGGCTCACCGTCGTACTTGTTTTCCTGCATTAAGTTGTTTGGAATTAGCAACATCATAGAAAACAGACATGGAAAACAGTAAAAAGTGATCAATTTCACCCGAAATTACGGTACTTATATTTGCAAATTGGTGTGATCTGAATAGGATGGTTTTGAAGAAATGCGCTGTAGTTTCCTTCTCTAGAAGTCAGAACTTAGTTTTCTACGATTGCAGTTTGTCTGGCGAAAGGTTAAGCAGAGAAAGCTGTATGAAAGATCTTGGTGTGATACTGGACTCCAAAATGACTTTCAGACAACATGTATCCTACATAACTGAGAAGGCGTCAAGGAATCTTGGACTCATCTTTCGGATAGGGAAGGAATTTAGAGACGTGTATTGCCTGAAATCCCTGTATTGTGTCCTAGTCCGTTCAGTGCTAGAATACGGATCAGTTGTTTGGAACCCTCGCTATCTAAACGGATCTGATAGGATTGAAACGCAGATTTATTCGTAGGGCTTTGCGGAATTTACCGTGGCAAAACCGTTTTGAACTCCCACCCTACGAAGATCGTTGCCAGTTAATTAGATTGGACACTTTAAGCTGCCGAAGAAGCGTTACGTGTGATCTATGTATTTCTAATGTATTGTCGTATAGATTGTCCTGCTATTCTGAGATATCTACCGTTTCAAGCGAGAATCCGATATTTACGAAACAATTCACTTTTAAGGATTCAGTTCCGCCGCACAAACTACAGTTTGAATTGTGGAATCACCGGTCTGCTGAGAATTTTCAACGGCTTTCGTTTTCGATTTCCACTATTCTAGAGCTACTTTAAAGCTACCCAGGTAACCAATGAGCACTTTAAACAGCATCCAATCAGCATTATATGTGCATATACGGCAGTGCATTTAATGTTCATTGACCGTATAGCTGCATGGCGTGCTATCTCAAAGCAGGTTTTGGCGAAATAATGGGCTGCTTCAGTGCTATGCCTTCAGGAATGTATTATGCTTCTGTCAAAAAAGCGTAACACCTCCGATAAGGCAAATCAAAATAAAAATTTTTTCTCCCTCTTTTTTTGTCTCTCTCGCTTCTCGCCGTTGCTGTTGGATTTTGTTTTATTCTATTCAATGTTGTGGTGCATGTTTTTTGCTTCTTATATTGATAATTGGGACTCAAACTGACGATCTTGTGATTGCTGATGCTACTAGAAGTGTCTCGCTGCAGTGTACACTACAAATGATGTAGTGCTGACTGCTGATTGTATGCATTAATTAAGATAAGTTCTGTGTGAAGGTAAGTTCAATTAGCGACGAGCAGATTACGAAAATCTTCATTGTTCGATATGCGTAGTTATGATCATTGAATGCCAATGTGAGAACAAGTTTTGTGTATTTGGATAAAATCAAAGTAAAAACGATTTAGATTAATCATATTCATTCCCTAATGCCACATCAACTAGCGAAATATTTCATTGTGATACCAGCCAGCAGCCAGCTCCCGATGATAGAAGAAATTGGTACGTTCGCGCAGGCTAATTTCTGTCGCGACACATTTTTTTTTGCTTTGAAAATGTTTTCATCTGACTTCAATCGACTCCACCAAATGCCAAACACAATGTACGAGTATGAGCGAGAAAAAATACAATGTCAAATATGTAACATACATCCTGCGCTACTCTATCACTGCATTTGAACAGCAACTAAATGGCATTGCTAAATGCCGAAAATATCCTCTGCAGTGGGAATGCCTATTAACAACAAAGAGATTTTAAAAAGCAAAGCTTGTGCTGATTCAAGGCAGCCAAGCAACCAAACTGCTTGAATAAAACAGCAAGCAGATCAAGTGCTGTAAGTAGTCCATAACCCGGCTTATTGGAATGCTTATTTATTACCTGGGTATTATTTGTCACGACATTTAAACGATTTATGTAAACCTAGATTAAGTTTTATCATTGGGACTACCATAAGGTCTGTTGATAATAAATAAATAAACAAATAACGACAAACCCGATGACGTGAAGGACGCGTTTTACGAATGTCTCGACAAGACCTATGGAGAATGCCCAAAACACGACGTGAAAATTGTCATCGACCACACTAATGCGCTGGTCGGAAGAGAGAACTTTTTCCGCCCTATTATTGCAAGCAGTGAACTGGACTATCGAAATTCATACATTTTGCCTTATGAAAGGTGGAACGATTATTGCAATGCGAGCGTGACAACATGTCTACTTGAAGGTTTCAAATAAAGAGCTTTTGGTTTATGTGGGAATATTATTAGTTGAGTTTTGGAAGCATTAGGAGAAATCTTCCATTTTTGCAAGTATGAAGAAAAAATATCCAAACTTTTTTGCAACCGACTACAGATGAGACGCAGGCTTCGTCCTTTGGCGGAGAGGCCTGTGTCATCCGCAAACAAAGATTTTTGACATCCCTGAGGTAACTCAGGTAAGTCAGATGTGAAAATATTGTATAAAATTGGTCCCAAAATGCTGCCTTGAGGAACACCAGCTCTTACAGGAAGTCTTTCAGATCTGGAGTTCTGATAATAAACCTGAAGTGTACGATTTGACAGATAACTTTGAATTATTCTAACAATGTATGTTGGAAAATTAAAGTTTTTTAATTTTACAATCAAACCTTCATGCCAAACACTGTCGAATGCTTTTTCTATGTCTAGAAGAGCAAGACCAGTAGAATAGCCTTCAGATTTGTTGGAACGGATCAAATTTGTTACACGTAAAAGTTGATGAGTGGTCGAATGTCCATGGCGGAATCCGAACTGTTCATTGGCAAAAATTGAATTTTCGTTGATGTGGGCCATCATTCTGTTCAAAATAACCTTTTCAAAAAGTTTACTGATGGAGGAAAGCAAACTGATTGGACGATAGCTAGAAGCTTCTGCAGGATTTTTGTCTGGTTTTAAAATTGGAACAACCTTAGCATTTTTCCATTTGTCAGGAAAATATGCTAATTGAAAACATTTGTTAAATATATCAACTAAAAATGATAAGCCACTTTCTGGAAGTTTCTTGATGAGGATGTAGAAAATTCCATCATCGCCAGGAGCTTTCATGTTTTTGAATTTTTTAATAATAGTTCTCACTTCTTCCAAATCAGTCTCCCAGGCATTTTCGAAAACGTTCTCTTGATTGAGAATATTTTCGAACTCCTGAGTAACTTCATTTTCAATTGGACTAGTAAGTCCTAAATTAAAATTGTGCGCACTTTCAAACTGCATAGCAAGTTTTTGAGCTTTTTCGCAATTAGTTAGTAATAATTTGTTTTCCTCTTTCAATGCCGGTATTGGCTTCTGAGGTTTTTTCAAGATTTTCGATAATTTCCAAAAGGGCTTAGAGCCAGGGTCCAATTGAGAAATTTTATTTTCAAAATTTTTGTTTCTTAATTGAGCAAAACGTTTCTTGATTTCTTTCTGCAAATCCTGCCATATAATTTTCATAGCAGGATCGCGAGTGCGTTGAAATTGCCTTCTCCTCACGTTTTTAAGACGGATCAAGAGTTTAAGATCATCGTCTATAATCACGGATTCAAATTTTACTTCACATTTTGGAATTGCAATGCTCCGGGCTTCAACAATGGAATTTGTTAAAGTTTCAAGAGCATTGTCAATATCAAATTTAGTTTCTAAAGAAATGTTAACATCAAGATTGGAGTCAACATACGTTTTATATATATTCCAGTCGGCTCGTAAATAATTGAAAGTGGAGCTGAAAGGATTGAGAATCGCTTCTTGGGATATTTGAAATGTAACAGGGACATGATCAGAATCAAAATCAGCATGAGTAATCAGTTGGCTACAAAGATGACTAGAGTCGGTTAAGACTAAATCAATCGTAGATGGATTTCTAGAAGAGGAAAAACATGTAGGGCTATCAGGGTATTGAATTGAGAAATATCCTGAAGAGCACTCATCAAATAAAATTCTGCCGTTGGAATTACTTTGAGAATTATTCCATGACCGATGTTTGGCATTAAAGTCACCAATGACAAAGAATTTTGACTTATTGCGAGTCAATTTACGCAAGTCAGTTTGGAGCAAATTAACTTGCTGCCCAGAGCATTGAAAAGGCAAATAGGCAGCTATGAAAGTATATTTACCAAACTGTGTTTCAACAGAAACACCTAAAGTTTCAAAAACTTTAGTTTCAAATGATGAAAACAGTTGATGTTTTATACGCCTATGAATGATGATTGCAACTCCCCCACATGCCCCATCAAGTCGATCATTACGATAAACAAAAAAGTTAGTGTGATATCGGAGACAGATCAGGTTAGCCTTGATAGAATAATGTACAAGAGAGCCAGTTTGAATCAGGTGGTTAACACGAACCGGTCAATATATGAGTTGTACTATTCCTAATCGAGTTTAATATATTCTCTTGCTATTTCCGAAAGTGGTTATTGTGTCTTCCGGTATTTCCGAATCATCGATTCTACAGTTAGGATCTCTTTTGAGTTTAGATCCAGGTTTTAAATACGTTTCGGTAATAACTGCTATATGCACGTTATTAACCGTAAGAAAATTAAACAGCTCGTCCTTTTTACCATTCAGAGAACGAGCATTCCAATTTAAAATATTTAAATTATTATTTGGATCCATTAGAAAAACGTAATCCAATAACAATTTGATTAGTAAATTTTACACCTACTTGGACTGCTTCAGTCATAGTGGTGGCTTTGAACATTGCATCAATCATTAGATTCAATTGTTCAGTTAGAAAATTAAAATCAGAGGCAGACATGTCATGTGATTTCCCATTGGAATTTCCGGTAGACGAAGAAGCGGAGTTACCTGTGGCGGTAGGGTTTTTTCCATTTGATTTGAAACAAGTAGAATGGGTACCCATGGATCGAACAGGGGAGGAGTTCGAATTTCCTGCTACGATATCGGCAAAGGATTTACCGTGGGTAGATACATTCGAAATAGAAAGATTCGAACGGCTACCCGACGGATTAAAATTAGTTCGTGAATGAGCATGATTATGATCTTCCTGATGGGTATGATTCATGATCAAGCGATCGTTAACTGAAAAATGAGCATTGTTCGATACTCTACCAGGCAAATTCCGGAAACGACCGTTATCGTAACGGATATTTTCTTTCATCTGCCTGGCACGAGCCTCAATGACCTTTTTGCGTGAAGGACAATTCCAAAAATTGAACTTATGGTTAGCCCCGCAATTACAACATATGAATTTGGTGGTATCTTCCTTCACTGGACAGACGTCTTTGGCGTGAGAAGAACCTCCGCAAATCATGCATTTAGCATCCCTGCGACAATTTTTTGTACCATGACCCTACTTTTGGCACCGACGGCACTGAGTGGGGTTCTGGTAATTTCCTCCAGGTTTCTGGAAATGTTCCCATGTCACACGGACATCAAACAAAAGTTTTGCTTTTTCTAAAGCTTTAATATTATTTAGTTATTTTTTGTTAAAGTGAACTAAATAAAATTCTTGAGAAAGCCCTTTCCGAACAATGCCAGATTGGGTTCTCTTTTTCATAATGATTACTTGGACTGGGGAAAATCCAAGTATATCATTTATTCCATTTTTGATCTCTTCAGGTGATTTATAGTCACTTGAGAGACCTTTCAAGACAACTTTGAACAAACGTTCAGTTTTGTCGTCATAAGTAAAAAATGTGTGCTTCTTCTCTTCAAGATGTTTGAGAAGAAGCTCACGATCTTTAAGAGTTTCCGGCAAAACGCGACAGTCTCCTTTCTTTGCGATTTGGAAGGAAACCTTGATTCCCCTAATGGAGTTCAAGATCTCCTGCCTAAATCCCCCAAATTCGGAACAACTGACCACGATAGGCGGCACTCTTTGCTTCCTCACTTGAATCAAAGAGCCTGGGCTAGAGGCTGCTTCGATTTGGTGTTCGGAAAATTTGTCTAGAGCATCGAACTGATTGCTCATTTCGATACAATTATTCATTTCACCCTTGGAAGAAAGTTCGCATTCCGGGGAAGCGTCCTTTCTTCCATTCTTGCCACGTGTAGTGACAGTTTTAAAACCCACTTTTTTGGAAGGAAGTAGTGAATTCAGAGATTCACCCTTCCTTTTGTTTGTTGTCGATACCATGTTTAATTAATAAACGAAAGAAGACGTGACCTTCGAAAGGTTTTTTCCCAAGACGGTGTCCAAGAAGGATTACCACCGCTAGCTTTCGCCAACGGGTCCAACGAAAAATCGAAGGCACGGGTCCAAACAAGGATCGTAAAGGGATCAATAGTAGAAAAAATAGTACTGAAAAGTACTGTTTTTGTAGCACTGAAAAGTACTGTTTTATTGCTTTAGGTAGTTTTTAAGAAAACTTCCAAGAGCAGAGAGAATTCGTGTACGCACAGCACGAAGGTACGATGCGCACTCAAGCCTTCACTCTGTTACCAACGACAACGGCCTACGTTTAGTGAACTTTGCTGCCACCAGAGGGATGGTCATCAGTAGCACCTACTTTGCACGCAAGGACAGTGAATCAAATTGTCATCAAAACAGACGAAAAACAAACAACAAAGCAAGCTCGCTCACAACCGTTTGTCCCAAGTTTTGCGGACAGGGATACAATCAAAAGCAAAATTGTCATGACAATCACAGGGCGCAACATTGTTGCAACATTTACATTTCGCGTTTTATCAGTTATTTTAAACACAAAACCAAATTCGTTTTATGGATGCTGTTCCATAGGCAGCGTCCATTTATTACGTAACGCTAAATTTGGAAATTTTCGACCCCCTCCCCCCCGTCCGTAACGCTTTTTGTATGGAAAATTTCAAAATTTTGTATGAGCCGTAACGCTTGAGCCTACTCCCCCCCTCCCCCTAGAGCGTTACGTAATTTGTGGACGCCCCCATAATGTGTCAATGTTTACCATCACGGAGAAAGTTCTCGAAAATTGCAATGCAAAGCCCAGAAAATCGCTGCGCACGTGATGATCGATCATTCACAGTTCGAACGAAACGTGTAAATTTCTGAGACATATAATGCACATAATTGGAGCGTGGTATATAATGGATATTTACATGATATGTCATGTAAACTTCAATTATATGTCATGTAATTCAGCAGGATTCTGTGTGATTACATGACAAATAACATAAATTTACATGATTCCAGACTTAAATTTACATGACGTCATGTTTACATCGCATAAATAAAGTTTACATGAGGTGTAATCTTCATTATTTTTAACTGTGTTGTCATATTCTGATCAAGTGGTGACAAACTGATGTTGTGGAATAAAATTGTTGCAACAAGAATAGGAGATGACAATGTCTTTGTTGATGCGTGTTGGGTGACAATTGATTCACTGCGCAAGGATATCGGCAAACACACCTGGCAACATCCAAATTGCGAACTTTGCAACCAATTCGACCATGTTCTGGTAGACGGCCGACATTTTTCGGATGTCATCGATGTTAGAAGTTTCAGGGGTCCTAATATCGACTCAGACCACTATCTCGTTGTAAACAAAATTCGAGCGCGATTATCAACCGTTTCGAGTTCTAGGAATCGACAATCGTTGCGTTTGAATATCCAACGCCTGTCAGTGGATGGTGTAGCAGCAGATTACCATCAAAATCTCGACGAGCGGATTAGCGAAATCGACGAAAGCGTCAACCTCAGCGATCTCTGGGAGTCAGTCCACGGAGCGGTGAGCACAGTAGCGCGAGAACTGGTAGGTACTACTCAACGAAGACCAAGGAACGGTTGGTTCGACGAGGAGTGCCAGAGAATGACGAACGAGATGAATTTGGCTAGAAGCCGGATGCTGGTGTCTGGTACCCGTCAGAGCAGAGAGCGGTACAAGGAAGCAAGGGCAGCCGAGAAACGGATCCATCGCAGAAAGAAAATTGGGGTGGGTAATGTCTATTACATTACCGCGGGGTTGACGTAGAACTACGATGAATTATAATTTGATTTGTCATGTGTATGAATGTGTAAGTGTACTAGTTTTGTGTTGTTATTGATCGGATGAAGTTTTCAGAAGTTAACTCTTTTTGGACTCATTTTGGTAGTCCTGGAAAGAATCATTTGTCGTTCTTTGGTTCCGAGAACCAGTGTTTGGTGTTCCAGGAATAATGTCAGATGATTGAATTTGTTTGTTTGGTCGTTGCTTCCTTGGGTGATCGATTTCTGGCTCCAGCTGTAGTTCGCCAAACTCCTCCAGTAGATTAGATGTTTGATAGCTCGGGTGCTTCGATCGTTAGAATCGAAAAAATCGGTCCAGTGCTTTGGTCTGTAGCAATATCCATTGCATGAGAATCAATATGCAGGCTTGGCCGCTATGATCCAGTATTTCACGCAGTTCGTCTCAAAGCGTCACTAATCGATGATTGCCTATGCGCTGCAGCTCATTCCTTAAGTCAACCCTCTTGGGAGAATTGCTGCCTTTGGCGTGATGCAACTTGAAAAAAGTAGAGTTTGTCAAAAATAGTCCTTGCAATGAAGTAACCCGCGACAAACCAACATATATCAATTGCTGATCCTGGCTTTTGTCATAGTCGTACACGACCTCGGGGAAGGTTCCACCTTGCGACTTATGAACAGTAAAAGCACAGGCACTAACCATCGGGAACTGAATGCGTTTGCATTTGATTATACCGCACAGTTTGAAAGTAAAATAAAAATTCTCTATACAGGAGTGAAATTGGAATTTCAAAACCAAAAGCCATACGTTGACATGAAATATTTTGAACTTTTATAACTGTTTGCTGGTTTAACGAAATTCCTTGAATGGCACCTCAATTGAAAGACAAGACAAAAAAGGGTCATGTCGTTTACTTACTGAATCCCACATACCTGTCCAAATAGTTTAATTACTGTTTTAAGATAGAACGTTGATTTCAAGCAAATTTATAAATAGGGGTGCTAGAGAAAATTTGGTCATTTGCTTTCCATTCACCGCTTGGATCGCATCTCAGCAGGCAATAGATCGTCTGGCTCTGACCGGGCGTGCTTCTCAGGCACAGACATCGATAGCGAAGGACCTCCCCGTTTGTCTTGCTTCGCTCAAATCAAACTGTCGAGCGAGCGAGAGAAGATGCCGTCCGAAGCCTAAGTCACCACCGCTGCCGCCGCCAAGAAGAAAAAGAAGAGGAAGGGGAAGCAGTCCACAGGAAAATTTGCGGTCGAACTGTTGACACGGTCGGGCAAGTCATTCTCGCTTTGTGCTTCACCGCTTGTTTACGTTCACCCAGCCATCGTCATCGCCGCCATCATCAGATTTCGACCTAAACCCGGTGATCCACTACCTGTTACTGTTGTGCGCCATCCACGCCACGAAACTTTCGGTTCGTCGTATAAGCAAATAACTTGCTCAAATTTATACATTTGAGTTGAGGATTCCCCGTTTGACCATGGCAATCAACTGATAACATCCCGCAGTATTATTTATCTGTAAGAGCATCAAAGCTAACAAAGCCATCGGCCCTTTTCAGGGCCTTTAATTAGTGGAAAAGAGTTAAAAGAGAAATATTTCCGACTTTATATATGACTTCTAATATTCCTAAATCAATTTCCCAGCTTCATACAAAATTTCATTTGTCATGAATAATTTATGACTAAACATTTTGAGACTGTAATCGCGGACGCTGCTGCAGTGCCGTCGGGGTGAGTGCTCAACATTCCACAACAATTGTAAAATAGAGTGGCATTTCCAACAGCGTCTTTGATGTTCCATATTTTAAGGGAACACTTTGATTAGGAAAATTATCACATGTAACAAAATTGCGACATATTTAGAATGCTTTTGAAAAGACATTTTCATTGAACAATTGGAATAATTTTGGCACCCATGGATCAGAAATTTACCTTCATAATAAAGAAAACTATTGATTATCAATAGCTCGTATTGAATATTTAGTTAATGTCAACCCTTCCAGCAATTCATGTTCGACCAATTTCTCACGCATTAGCATTCTCCGCAATTTTCAAGTAATTCCAAGCCCAACACATTATTGGCACATATCCATTTCCCAGATTGGTCGATCAGAAAGCGAAGAGCACAAAAGGGAGGAGCATCATCTGCTATTCTGAGGTTATAAAACATGCTTCCTTCGTCGGATTCAGTTTCATTCCAATTCCGCTTTCGAGCTGGTAAGAGCTCCTCCGAATTTGCTTAGCGAGAAGAACCTCGCTGCTAGAAGCCTGCTGAGCTGTTAATCTTCAAGCTGCCAATCCAGCATCTGGTTTGTGAAACTGCTCAAGATTTGTAGGTTGACCGATCCGTGCTTCTAAATTTCAACTCGTGGTAAACTCGTGGTCACAGCATCCAAGCTCAATCGGCCCTCTTCAGGGCCAACATACGTTCATAAAAGGGTTTATTGGATGATATTTACTGATTTATCTATAATGATTTAAATATCGCGGTATACTATAATTTGGTTCACATAATTTACCCCACATAATTACATGAATTTGAGAATTTACCGCTGCAGCACCGTCGGACCGTAATAACATCATACTACTCAGCATTGTATGGTATTTCTAACAGCATCGTTGATTTATCATATAATGGGGGAACACTTCCTTAATTTTCGAGTATGGAAATTGGAAAATGTATTAAAATTGCGACAGATTTTAAATACTGTTCAATAAACTGTTTCCTGACCAATTGTAATGACCAATTGTAACTATTGATCTGAAATTTTTCTACAGGTTAGTCTATTGCAAATGTCATAGTATAAATCAGAACACATTGAACATTGATCAGAAATATTTAAAATTTGCCCGAAACCAAAACATGCGTGATATTAATTTATTGTAAGCTGTTAAAATAATGTTGATATTTTTACTGTCCATACGAACGCGCATGTGAATTTTCCAAGATATGTAAATCCCTAACCAAGACATCAATTTCATGTACCTTATACTAGATTGTTCAATCAGAAGAAGGCGAAGAATACGAAAGGGAGGAGCATCGTCTGCAATTCAAATGATGTAAAACATACTATCTTCGACAGATTCGGTTCATTTAAGGGACGAATGACTTTTGGATTAAAATCCCTCTGTAACAACAACAGGATTCGGTTCATTTCATTTAAACTTTTGAGCTAGTAAGAACTTCTCGTGATAAACACAGTAAAGCTAGTAATATTTCTTAATGTGCTTACCACATACTTGCTATAATCTCTTAATTCATCTCGTAGCATCATACAATATCTGAATATCTCGAATAATCGACAATACGACAATTTGAGGATGGTCCGAGAACGCTGCTGCAGTGCCGTCGGGATGCAATAACAGCATAATGCTCATCTTGTACATCCCTTGCCAAGACATCAATTTCATATAGCCTATTTCTCAGATTAACCACGGCATAAAAATTAACAAGGCAGTCTTTTTACAGATGTAAATATCAAGTTTCATTGTAAACATGTGACGTCACTCCTATCGTACCATACACCTTCCGGACCACTAGATCATTTTTTTTCGAAAATTTGTTCGAGGTGGATAGGAATGACGTCGCAAGTAGCTGTCAGTTTTCGGAATATATCACCTTCTTAATTTTAGTACACCGTGAGATTAACGCAATATACAACATGTAGAAAAATCAATACAGATCAATAGTTGCGCATTACAATTGGTCAAGAAACAGTTTATTGAACAGTATTTAAAATCTGTCGCAATTTTAATACATTTTCCAATTTCCGTACTCGAGAATTTTGGAAGCGGGGGCCATGACTGGTCCTGGCTGGAAATATTCGTGGGGAGAAACTCGACCCTTTGCTGCAGGAATTTCATTAACAACTCTTTGGTAAAGCAGAAATTTTCCGAGGAAAATTCTGCTAAAAGTGAACTTTTTCAAAACAACTCTTATTGATTAGAATATTTATCAACAACTCTTTGTCAAGTAAAATCATCCTAAATAACTCTTTGCTCCATCGCCAAACCAAACCATTTCATTGAATTCATCAAGTACAAGAATATGAATGGTAAAGAGAGGCAGATGGTGTATATTTTGCTGGCGATACTTTCCAACAGGTCGCCGGTTGGCGCTGACTACTAATCCGTCCACTGAATGATTTTCAGTTGTTGCTTTCGCTTCGTTGCTCTCTGGTTCCGTTCGCTACTCGCACACTGCTGTGGCTTTCACGCGCTCTTCTTTGCTGCTCCGCTGCTTGATCCGTTCGTTATGCCGTTCGATTTGTGAATGAGCTGGGAGCAGAACAACCAGTGGTTTTATTTGCTCGAGCTCCGTTCACCGATGGCGAGTGGTGGGGTTCTCGCTTGGTTGTTTCGTCACTCCGTTCGTTACTCGCACGCGATTGGTTATTGCTTTCGCGCTATTTTCGTTGATGGTGTGATTCTTCGCTGAGAAAAAAAAAACTGCAACTCTTTTGATTTTTCATGCAAAATGACCAACTTTGATAAACTATATCTCAGTTATTTATGGACCGATTTGAATGAAATTTTCACAAAATATCAGACATAACTTAAATTTTAACATATATTATTGAGTGATTTTTCCAATCACACGTTGAAAAGCAGTAACGGTTTGACTAAAGTGAATTTTTTGACGATTTTTTATAATTGACATAACTAAACATATTGAAGGAATAGCTTCATGGTATCTCCAGCAAAGTTGTAGATTTTGACGAGATGAATAAGTTTGCTGAAGACAGTTTTTGTGTAAGGCTATCAGATTTTAAGATAAAAAGTTTTGAATTTTTCGTCGAAAATTACAGTTTAGTGTGATTGGAAAAATTATTCAAAAATATATGTTAAAACTCAAGTTACATCTGATGTTCTGTGAAAGTTTCATTCGAATATATTTCCATAAATAACTGAGATCTAACTTACCAAAGTTGGTCATTTTGTATGGAAAATTGAAAAAGTTTCAAATCCTTAGAAGAGTGGTTAGAGTCCGCGGCTACAAAGCAAAGCCATGCTGAAGGTGTCTGGGTTCGATTCCCGGTCGGTTCAGGATCTTTTCGTTATGGAAATTTTCTTGACTTCCCTGGGCATAGAGTATAATCGTACCTGCCACACGATATACGAATGCAAAAATGGAAACTTTGGCAAAGAAAGCTCTCAGTTAATAACTGTGGAAGTGTCATAAGAACACTAAGCTGAGAAGCAGGCTCTGTCCCAGTGAGGACGTTAATGCCAAGAAGAAGAAGAAGATGTGAATAAGTTCTCAGTTTATTCGACAAACCAGCTAAATATTTCATGGGTGCACAACAGCAAAAGGGTAGCGGATCACAGGGATTTAGTTGAAATCTGGAAACGTAGCTCAATTTTGAAATCTTGAGCGATTTCACAAACCAGATTCTGGATTAACAGCTCAGCAGGCTTCTAGCAGCGAGGTACTTCTCGCTAAGCAAGAGCTCTTACCAGCTCGAAAGCGGAAATGGAATGAAACTGAATCCAACGAAGGCAGCATGTTTCATAACCTTGGAATAGCAGATGATGCTCCTCCCTTTTGTGCTCTTCGCTTTCTGATCGACCAATCTGGGAAATGGGTATATGCTAATAATGTGTTGGGCTTGGAATTACTTGAAAATTGTGGAGAATACTAATACGTGAGAAATTGGTCGAACATGATTTTTTGGAATGATTGGCATTCCCTAAATATTCAATACGAGCTATTGATAATCAAAAGTATTCTTTATTATGACGGTAAATTTCGGATCCATGGGTGCCAAAATTATTACAATTGTTCAATAAGAATGTCTTATCAAAAGCGTTCTAAATACGTCGCAATTTTGTTACACGGGATAATTTTCCTAATCAAAGTGTTCCCATAAAATATGGAACATAAAAGGCGTTGTTGGAAAAGCCACTCTTTTTTTCAATCGTTGTGAAATGTTGAGCACTCACCCCGACCCCCGCGAGTACAATCTAAAATGGTTGAGTCATAAATTATTCATGACAAATGAAATTTTGTATGAAGCCGTGAAATTGATTTAGGAATATTAGAAGTTATAAATAAAGTCGGAAATATTTCTCTTTTAACTCTTTTCCACAAATTTGATGGCTCTGAAAAGAACCGATGGCTTTGTTAGCTTCGATGTTGTTACGGATAAATAACACTGCTCGGACCAGCAAAACTCAGGGGGCTTCTGGTATTTGCTCCTAACGGGATTGCTTTTTGACCACCAATGATGATTTCATCACGAGTCGAAATTTTGAAGCGCGGGTCAACAACTCCTCGGCCGATGAAATTTGCGGCGGCGATGACGATGGCTGGGTGAACGCAAACAAGCGGTGAGCCACAAAGCGAGAATGACTCGCCCGACCATGTTCACAGTTCGACCGCAAGTTCACCTGTGGACTGCTTTCTCTTCTTCTTCTAGGCAGCGGCAGCGGTGATGGCTTTAGCTTCAGACGGCATCTTCTCTCGCTCGCTCGACAGTTTAATTTGAGCGAACCACCCCTATTTATAGATTTGCTTGAAATCAACGTTCTATTTTAAAACAGTTATTAAACTATTTAGACAGGTATGTGGGATTCAGTAAGTAAACGACATGAAGCTTTGATGTCTTATCTTTCGATTGAGGTGCTAATCAAGAAATTTCGTTAAGCCAGCGAAAAGTTATGAACGTTTAAAATATTTCATGCCAGCGTAACGCTCTTGGTTTTGAAATTCCAATTTCACTCCTGTATAGAGAAGAAAGACGTACTTCTACGTCAAAAAGGAGCGTTAAGAGGCAGTAATTGCTCCGGCGCAAGAAGCTATGGAACAGAACAACATGCGACGGTTCTACGAGTCCGTAAATGGTGTGCGGAGAAAAACAGCGCCGTCTCCCGCCATGTGCAACGACCGCGAAGGAAAGTACGGATAAAACAATGGTGGCCGTCAGGTGGAGAGAGTACTCCAAGTCATTGTCAAACGGAAATTACGGAAGTGGATCTGGTAGCAGAATCCAAATCGATGACAGGCTGTGGAACCTCCAACTCTAGATGAGGTAAAGAAAGCTATCAATGGGCTGAAGAACAACAACTTCTTCTTTCTGGCGTTACGTCCCCACTGGGACAGATCCTGCTTCTCAGCTTAGTGTTACTAAGCTTACTATTCCAATGACCATTTTTACATGTGTATATCGTGTGGCAGGTACTAAGATACTCTATGCCCTGGGAAGTCGAGAAAATTTCCAACCCGAAAAGATCCTCGACCGGTGGGATTCGAACCCACGACCCTCAGTGTAATGGGCAGCTCCGGACACTGAATAAATTATTTTAAATTCTGGTTTACAAGTCACACTTCGATTTTATTTCACTTGTTCAATTTCTCCCTCTACACACCGTCTCGTCCCCGTCATCTTCCCTTCTCTCACCCAGCTACCTCCCAAGGTCATCTACTTTCAGGTTCATCTCCTTTCTGTTGTCATAGTAGTAGTAAATCCCTACACTCAGCTTGGTCTTGCTGAATAGCTGCGCGTTTACCGCTACGGCTATCTGGGCCGTAGAACAACAAGGTTGCTGGGAAGAACGAGCTCCCAGCCGAACTTCTTCAACACGGAAGTGAGCAGCTGCACGAACTCCTTCACCGTATCATTTCGAGGATATGGGAGGAAGAACAGATGCCTACTAGTTGGTGTTGAAAGGTCTCATTTGTCCTTTGTACAAGAAAGGGCATCTACTGAAGTGCGCCAATGGATTACCTGCTTTGCTCTTGTCCCGATTGATCACCCGAAGTTTTCTCGTTTTGTATTGTATGGGGAAAGGCATCTAACTTCAAATTTCTCTTAAATGAAAGCATTAATCAAAAAATATTTGGTAGGCGCGATAGTCATTATCATCACGTACAGCCGGAACCAAATATTTTGTCGAAAATAGTTCCCAATTTTGAGAAATAATTCGTTACATGCTTTTCGCCATACACATATTTTTCGCGTTACCTTTTAGCGATTTTTCGTGCATAGACACTAGCGCATGTGCGTTACTGTGCGGTGAGTAACGGCGTACAAAATCATGTCTGGAATTCTGTTCAACAGATTGAGACCTAATGAGGAGTCCTTTGTCTGCGAATACCAAGCTGGTTTTCGAGAGGGCCGATCAACAACGGATCAAATGTTTACCCTGCGTCTAATCTTAGATGAATTCCGGGAGTACAACTTGCAGACTCATCATCTGTTTGTAGATTTCAAAGCAGCGTACTATTCAGTGAAGAGAAACGAGTTGTGGTAAATTATGTCCGAACATGGCTTTCCGGCGAAGCTGATTAGACTGATTCGTGCAACGCTCGATGGATCGAAATCAAGTGTGCGGGTGTTGGACGAGATTTCGTCATCATTCGTAACCTTAGATGGATTGAAACAGGGTGACGCCCTTACTAACTTGCTGTTTAACATAGCGCTCGAAGGTGCTATCAGGATAGTCGGTGTGCAGAGAGGCAGTACTATTATCACACGTTCTCATATGCTCCTTGGCGTTGCGGACGATATCGACATCATCGGAATTGACCGTCGGGCAGTGAAAGAGGCGTTCGTGCCTTTCGAGAGGAAGACCAGCTTAGTGTTCTTATGAGCACTTCCACAGTTATTAACTGAGAGCTTTCTTTGCAAAAGTTGTCATTTTCACATTCGTATATTGTGTGGCAGGTACGATGATACTCTATGCCCAGGGAAGTCAAGGATATTTATAGCTTAGCTTAGCTTAGACTGACTACACATATCAATGGTTGCTATTCCGTGATTGATCGAAGTCAGTGAAAATACACAAAGAATCAACTAGAAGTACGGCTGGGATTGGCCATAATCTTCTTCAGTGTGCATAATTCAGTGCCTCTTTTTATACAGGGTCAGTAACGGCGCCGGCCACGTCCTTGCAGTCAGGTGGGATTGGGGAAAGGAATGTTAGTGTGTAACCTTTGCTATTTGGAAACCGTGTTTGCCTCTGCAACTCCACAAAGGTTACTGGGACAATTTCTATGTAGAGGAAAATTATGCCGACACTTGAGGTGACGAACCATTCAAAGTTTGTAGAACAAATACCTAGATGTAACATTCCTAACACTCTTATTCTTATGCCGACACTTAAAGTGACGGACCATCCAAAGTTTGTTGAATAAAGTGAACCTTTCGCAAGTCTACACTTGTAGTGTCGAACCATTCAAAGTTTTTTTTTAATTACAAAAATTAAGGTAAAAAAAGTGTTTTGAAAAAAACAAAGAATTTATGAATCAGAGCTTATGTCGACACTCACAGTGACGAACCATTCTAGTTTGTTGAAAATTCATATTTACGTCCCACCGTTGAAACGATTAAATGTGCAGTCATACATATTTTATAGATTAGAAATAGTAGCATGAAACGAGCTCACCAATTGATCCGTCATCCTTGACTGAGCAGCAACAATCCACTTTCAGCTTCACTCGTTTGCTCGGCTATATAAAATCACTCAGAGAAAAAAGGCGCGCGATTTGAGAGGGAAAACAACTGACGATTTCTCGGGCTTTCTTGACGCACTGCCCAGGAGCAAGCGAACTCACAAAAACGAAGTACATGACAGCTGGTGGTCAAAGTGGGTCCGCACGTGTTAGTGGTAGCGAAATGGTGCTAGATGGTGAAAAGTTTACAGTGGTGGAAGAATTTGTGTATCTTGGAACACTAATGACATGCGATAATGATGTTACCCGCGAGGTGAAAAGATGTATTGCAGTTGTGAGTCAGGCTTTCTATGGGCTCCGTAACCAGATGAAGTCCCGTAGCCTGCAAACGAAAACAAAACTCGCGTTATACAAGACACTGATCCTTCCGGTTGTTCTATCCAGCTTTTTATGAGCGCTAACGGCAGCCGCCAACAGGTTCGCTCTCTGGGGATTGGTCGAATTGACGTTTGGCTTGGGTCCGCTCAATATAAAACGACCCAAGCCAAACGTCAAATCGACCGATCCCTACGAGAAAGCGAGCCTGTTTGCGGCAGCCATTAGCGCTTTAAAAAGCTGGATTAGGCCATGAATCATGGACATTGCAGGAAGACGACCGGAGAGCTACTCGGCGGTAAACTAGAAAACGGCATCTGGCGGCGTCGTACGAATCACGAGTTGTACCAAGTGTATAAAGAGGTGGATATTGTCAAGCGCATAAAACACGGCAGGCTGCGTTGAGCTGGTCACGTTGCCCGTATGCCGGCAGAACGACAAGCAAAGATAATATTCAACAGAGAACCCGGACGAGGCCGCCGACTTCGTGGAAGACCGCGCACACGATGGCTTTTTGCAGTTGAGGAGGCTTCACTTAACGTTCAGGGCGACTGGAGGCGATTGGCCCAGGAGCCCAGTGGAGAAGACTCATCCATCCGGCGCAGAATTGTAGCCCATCAAGTATCAAGTAAGTAAGTAATAATCAAGCACTGATCAGTACATCATTTCAACTATTGTAAACATCAATGAACCTAGTGTTTCATTTGAACTTTGGTGACCTGTAGCTAAAAATGGTGACGTTCTGGAACATTTCTGAAAACGGCATCAGATGCAGCAACCCCAAACCTACTAGAGACACATAATTTAATCCTTG
Organism: Aedes aegypti; assembly: GCF_002204515.2. Taxonomy (NCBI): domain Eukaryota; kingdom Metazoa; phylum Arthropoda; class Insecta; order Diptera; family Culicidae; genus Aedes; species Aedes aegypti. The sequence goes on from NC_035108.1 coordinate 445,941,471, forward strand.
AGATCAGAGTTGCTCGATGTCACCATCAATGCTTAAAATTTGCTGATTTGTACAGGCCGACTGCGATACTAATCGGATCATTCCATATCACATCAACATCATGCTGTCAACTCCATCACCAGTGCATTGATGGCGATAGACTATGGATATCACTGATGGCTTTAAATTAAGCAGATAAAATAGCAATTTATCAGTACGATATTTTCGACAGTGTTGCGGATAGATTGAAACTATGTGTTGGTCACTGAAAAACATCAATAGCATGGATAATGACCACGTGATCACTCATTCTGCAGTGATTTTGATCTAGAGTGCGATGTCGCATCACTGCTGTTGGTTGTCAAATCAAAGTGATATTGATAGCTCGCAAGTGATATTGATAGTTTAAGACCATCAGCCATCAGCTGATATGATTGATATTAAGCAACTCTGCTTGAGATACGCAAAAATGTTATTTTTGTTACGCTGTGTTAGCCGTTATTAAAAATAAGGGACATTAGCATTTCGCATATCGTTCTATTCGGTTTCATCATCCTCGAAAAAAAATATTGAAATCAATCAAGGACAGCTTTTATTCCAAGCCGCGAAGCTTCTATTCTGCTCGTAGTAAAACTGAGCGAAACTGTCATCTCATGGTCCGATGAGCAATTTCAAAAATTGTTTCCCGTTCTGTAAGGGATATTACACGGCATGAGAGGAAATTCGTGACGGTTCGGTATAGACAACGACCAGAACAAGATAAATGGTGTTCTATCGAATCACTTTGTTCAGCGAATAATGGCTGGAATCTCTGAGAAGCATGACAAAAAAGAAAACCGCCACGACCACAACGTAATAGATTAGCCGAAATTGGAAACCTTTAGATGACGAAGCTGCGCTCATGGGGTGGAAGATGCTTTTGTGACGAATGGATGCTAAAAGTGGCGACATTGTCGTTTGAAGTCCCCAGATCCGCAGACTAGAAAGGAATCGAAGCGCATTCTCTCAAGTGACGTGACTTTACGACTTGAAGCAATTTGGCGTTCCTGGTGCTTCATGTTGATGGTTACTTCGGACGATATTCAATCCAAATGCTTTATGGGTAGACCGCACATGTCATGTGAAAGCTGTGAAACGAAAATAGCATAGGTAATGGACACTACTGCTTTTAGTTATTGTCTTACTGTCCTTTTTGTTTGTAGTCGATTGAGGTCATCGATATTCTTTGGAGAAGATTGATATTATTCAGCGTTTGATAAAAAAAAAAATAAGACAACATTAAAAACAGGTATGTTCCGATTTTGTCACGTTCCGATTTCTTGAACTTTTTTTTCTCATTTTTAATCAACATAAAAAAATATGAAATGTCATTCTTAAATTCTCAGAATATAAACGAGAGGCTGAAGCAAGTCGAATATTATCCAAAGTTATCATTCGTTATCCTTACTCTGCGTCATATGAAATGTTAAATGTTATTTAATAAAAAAAAACTTGCAAAATAGTGATCAATTTGCTCCCGGATTGCGGTATCGATTTGCTAATAGAAGCATCCTTGCCCAGTTGAATCTTTACATTTTCCGCACATTCATATCTGAGCAGAATTATTGTACAACTCAGTACGACATGCTTCAACCAACTTGTTTACTCTCTCTATCACTGCTGGAAGACACCCACGTGCGCTTCGTTATTCACACTTCTTTCTTTGTAGATCGCCTCGAAGCTGATGGAGATGGTGCACTGAACCAGCAGAATTTTGACAAATGTGTGCACAAACGTGCCAGTTTATGTCTGACGAAGAAGATACACGTGCGTGCCAAGATGACAAGCACAAGCGGCGAGTTATGTGGGGAAAATTGTCAATCGGAATCCGTCCGGTATATCATACGGAAGAACGGAAATTCCCTTTTTCAGAATCTCCTTCATCTCGTCTAACCCCCGGATGAGTAATGCATTACACGATGTAACATTTGCTCACCTTCTTTCCTCGCTTTGTCGCTACAAGTGGAAACACTTATTTACCCGAGCCGAAAAGTATGATACATTTGAGTGAATTTATAACGTGGATAACGAGAGAAAATCAGTAAACCAAACATGGAACCGTTCCTCCGTCTCCGAATCCCTACCATCTGAGATAAAAATTTCAGCCTTTATCAAGATGAAAGGGGTGAGGCAAGAGTATTTTTTCAGTAAACTTAAGTGTGAACTACTGAACGGGTTTTGAAATCTTACAGCATAACAAACTTCTTTAATCATAAAATCGTTTATTCTCGGAAAACGTAATTATTTCAAGGCAAATTTCCTACACTACATTTATGCGTTGCAACTAGGGTAGAACCACCGATTTTAGCCATATTTCCAGTCGTAGCCAAATTGGAATATACACCATTTTACTTAACAAATCAGCATGAAACATTTTTTACCAGTGCTGGGAATGGTAATAGTAGTAGGCTTGAATTTCGTGAAAATCACGTGGCTCTCTCACTACAGTAGTTTAAAATCGTGAATCTCATCAAGTCGCCTTTATTGGGTACATGAAATTCTCTAAATCAGTAGTGTCATTGAAGGCTCTAAATGCAGGAAATGCAAGCAACACTTCTTTTTTGCTGTAGAACATAGTAGCCTGGATTACTTTGATCTATTCTTCCCGGCAGGAGCACCACTGTTGCCTGCCGAATAGTTGGTGGAGCATGCTACACGCAAACCAACTTTATGATGATGATTAACAATTTATCCTGACGTCCAATCAAAAAGTGGTCTTCGGCAAAGTTGTAGCTGGGAGAATTTCACATTAGAAGAATTTGTTTACTTTTCCATAAAATATTATGACGAAAAGATAGAGAGCTGAACACAAAAGATTGGCGTACTCCATAGTATTCTCCATATAAACTTCAAATGGCGTGTGCACAGTCAAATTTCTCCCCAATCACTTCAAACTTTGGGAGGATGCTATTTACCATAATAAAAAATGTTTAAGCCTAGGGGAGCAAACATTTCAAAATTTACATCACGATGGGGATGTGTTTGAAGTTGTTGAAGAATTTGTTTACCTTGGAACATTTGTGACATGTGACAAAGTCTTTTTTTTAAACATGCCTTTTCACTTCGCGGGAAACGTCGTTGTCACATGTCACAAATGTTCCAAGGTAAACAAATTCTTCAACAACTTCAAACACATCGCCATCAAACACTACCTTAGCACCTACACCGTCAAGCCTGACTCTATCTCTACCTGCAACCGTGTACTTCGTTTTGGTCGAATTAATCCTCGCTGTCTCCCTCTTCAGAGGCACGAAGGCCTCTTCCACTGACCTGCGATCGATTTCAATTAGGTCTATATCGTCCACAAATCCAAGGAGCATGTGCGACCTTGTGATAATAGTGTCATTTATTTGCGCGGCAGATCTCCTAATAGCACCCTCGAGTACAATGTTGAACAGTAAATTCGAAAGTGCGTCTCCCTGCTTCAACCCGTCTAACGTCACGAACGAGGTTGACATCTCGTCTGCGATCCGAACACTTGATTTCGAACCATCCAGCATAGCACGTATCAGCCTTGTAAAATCCAGTCGGCGGAACGGAATGGCCACAGCTTGAAGGCCACCGTCAGCACTCACCTGCTAAAGCTGCTACAAATACTATTTGTAGGATTTTACCAGCCAAACTCAAATGAAATGCTTCAAAGTACTTTTAACTAATTTTATTTTACATTTAGGATTAGAACTAATTTAACATTAAGTTTTCTAATTTTAACTAGTTTGATAAGTTTTTCTTCTCGCACGTCTTGATCGCTTGAATTTTTCGTTCAGTATATTTTTTTTTTCAGCCGCAGCTTACTTAGATTTGTTATCCGGTTGCTATGGCGCCAACGATATCCGAGCAACATAATCAGTTGCTACCAGTGTTGGCAACATTCTCCGAGCCCGGAAACGAGATGTTCGCTTGTAGCAATACAATTTTGCTAACAGGTCTTGTGAACGATGATTTTGAAGTCTTCACGGACACCGTTCTAATTTTTCCATCTGGACCTTTGTAAAACTTCTCGACAACTCCTTTCGGCCAGCATCCTCGATGTAAATTCTCATCTACTATCATTACAAAATCACCAACATGATATTCGTGGTAGTTTCTGTTATCAGGCCACTTACGGCTTCTTATCAGTTCTGGACGGTAAGACGATAACCATTTACGCCAGAAACGATCAGCGTAAATTTGAGCATTTTTGTAGGCTGCTCGGCAATCTAGGTCCCTCTCGTCGAAGTCATGGTCAAATTGTATTGAATTGTTCCTCCCCAAAAGTAGCATATTTGGAGTCAACGGTTCAGCGTCTAATGGATCACTTGAAATGTGCGTCAACGGCCTATTGTTAACAGTATTCATTACTTCACATAATGTAGTACGCAGCACCAAATCTGTCGGGTGTCTTTCTTGAAGCATCGCACGTAGAGCATTTTTTACAGAGCGCACTAACCGCTCCCAACACCCTTCAAAGTGCGGAGCACCGGGTGGGATGAATTTCCACTGTACACCTCTAATACTCATCGAATCCTCGATTTGCGGTTGATCTAATGTTTTTACTAGCCTTTTTAGTTCTTGATCTGCGCCAGTAAAATTTGTCCCATTGTCTGTCATAATGCACTGCGGTAACCCACGGATTGACATAAAGCAACGGATGGCCATAATGCAGCTATTTGTGTCCAGCGAAGGTACTACTTCAAGATGTATAGCTCTAGAAGTCAGACACGTAAAAAGAACCACCCATCTTTTTTCTAAGCGACGTCCAACCTTAACAACCAACGGTCCAAAATAATCTATTCCGGTATTGGTGAACGGGAATGCAAACGGTTTTGTTCGCTCCGGAGGAAGATTACCCATTTGCGGAACAGTCGGAAGAGCCCGAAGCTCTCGGCACTTTACGCAGGATGCAGTGTACTTCTTCACCTGTGAACGGATCTTCAGAATGCGATGACGCTCCTTGATGTTATTGACGATCGTTTCAAGTCCTTGGTGAGCGTTTACGACATGGTACATGCGGATCAGTAGCATCGAAAATGGATGATTATCGGGGAGAATGACGGGGTTGTTAACATCAAACGGCTTACTGTTGTCTTGCACACGTCCTCGCATACGGACTATTCCGTTGTGGATAAACAGCGAATAGGTTTTCAAGCGACTACTGTTCTTAACATACCCGGTCTGCTTTAAGCTACGCAATTCATCTCCAAACACCTCCGACTGTACTTTCCTATACCATGCATTTCTTGCATCAGTCATGTCGTGTACAGTGATGAATAAACGTTTTGGCTTTTCATTTTTTGGTAATGCTAATATCTTTTTCATCCTCAGGTAATACGCTGTCGACCTAATAAGTCGATTGAAATCGGAGAATCGCTCGATATCGGGTAAATCATCGGTGGCATCGACAGTCAGTTCGGAGTGAAAATTTACCAACTCGGCAGGCGTCAATTCAAGCGGTCCGTCGATGGGCCAGCGGGTATCAGGTATCAGAATTTGGGCTCAGGCGGCACGTTCCCCTACAAATGGGAGATTTGTGCCTCGCACGTCATAGCCATTCATCACTTACCCGCTGGGAAAAGGACTAGGAAAACAAGGAGAAAGAAAAGGAAACTTGTAAGGGATGATAAGATTCATACAAACACCCTGGAAGGATGCTTGTAAGAATTGATGAGCATCAAATTTCACTTCTGCACCCCCGGAGGGATACTGAAAATGATTTCTAAACAAATTCTCACACTCTATGATGACGTTACATAATCTACCACAGCAGAAGATGCTTTGCCCTTTAGAGTACGAGAACCTGTATTATTTCAGAGAACACGACAAGAAACTATATGAAAACCCGTAGTTTATCAAAAAGTTTCGTCCTTAAAGGAGGATTGAATAACAATTACAAATACTGAAAAAGAACGGAGCTGTCCTTTTCAGTATATGTGTCTTTTTAATCCTTCTGAAGTTTCCAAAACAGCTTAATTATGGGAAACCATACGATTAGACACCGTTTTGATTTAAATCTTCAACAGCATTCCGGGAAATGCAGCAAATACTGCACTGGTATATATTATAAATTTATTAATGAATTTGTAATCAAATGACACCTATTCATTTATTATTAGCAAACTTCATTTGAGCCAGTCTTGGGTTTCCTGGTTTCCAGTTGAAACCAGATTTTCCAAGTCTGAGCTTAAAATCGAAGAATGATAAGATTAATGAAATAGGTGCCGTATGATATTGCAGGACGTTTAAATCCTTCATCAGTTCATCATTCATCGCATTCATAAAATATGCCTTTTAAGCCTTATTTGCAAACGCAATGAAGTTCTTGAACTGCTAGTTTTCCCAAAGAGAGATTATACCGGTCAAAGCAGCTTTGCGGTATTTATCTCTCTGGGTTTTCGCATAGTTTTTTCCTTTGGCGGCTAAACTAAGATCACCACTATTCATGGCCAGGGGCTTCACACATTGTAGTTCTTTTCCAACATGCAGTATTTCTCCTTTAGCACGTCCAGTAAAAGCTTTAGAAGAACTCACTGAATGCTGCACGGAACTACTAAAGGATTTAGCTAAAAGCTCAGCTATTATATCAAAACTAATATAATCGCAAAGTCAAAATAATCAAACGTCCAGAGTCAGAAAAAAATGCCTACTTCTGATCGTCTAATTATAATTGTTGTTGAACCAACAAACAAACTTTTGGCGAAAAATTGAACGCCAAAAGCTATAGAAAAGAGTCTATACAAAATCATGAACGAATTGCACTACAGGGATAGAGTCAAGGCGCACATTTTGCCATACACCTTTAAATACCCCACGTAGTACAAGAAGCTCAAAAATTATAATGCACTCTTATACTCTCATGTAGAGAAAAAATTAGTTTGTAATACATGCAATAAATCATAACGCTGTATTCCAACCAAACGACGAACATTTACTGTCATACGTTACCCATGAACATATACAGCTTTATGTTATTTTAGTGGAAATACCAAATAGTGAACAATTTGTAATTCAGGGATATTTTACCGACGCACATAATGTCATGCACCCGAAAGATACCCCATTCAAACAAGTGATCATACAAATAATTCCACTCTTCCACTCTCAAAAAGAGGCTAATCAATCAACAATACTTTCGTTCGCACGGTTATATTGATATACCATATACCCCCACAGATGCACGCTACCCTGTAGGTAGGTAGTGTCAATAGGAGATACATTGTTGAGCGCATAGTTTTGTACTTCAGTTGTCCCATCACAGCCAGCTGCGTACAGAACTATATTGCGCTATCGGGCTGTAGTTTTTACACACGGCTATAACAGAGCCCGAAAGAAATGAGTTACACTAGCACATTGAAGATAACTCAGGTCAAGCTAACTACCCTTATAAGTGAGAACACTATATGGAAGATGAGATGTTCTCATATACAAGTAAGGTGCCGCACTTTCTACGTGTGAGGTAGAAATTAACTATTGCACTAAATGACGAAGTTGCGCTTCACAAACTAGAAATATTGCTTTCACTATATTTCTATTTAGACGGGTCAGAGACACTTCAATTTTCTTCACCCGTTAACACGGTGGTAATACATTTTTTAGAACTCATTGCCTGAAGGGCAATTGAAGGATGACACCAAAATAATATTAATTAAACTGGTACCTCATACAGCAAGCGTCCACTACCCAACGGCATCACACCATGAATTAGGGGTCACCTGTTAGGTGGACTTTTACCACCGGAACAGGTAATCCGTAGTGTTAATTCTTAGCCAGTTGAAACAACCGCTACCGACACTACGCGGCTATCTAGGCTGCTCGGGAAAAGGAGGTTAATATTGATGATTAACTCCTGACGTACCCAAGCAGCCGGCAGGTAATACGCTGTCGACCTAATAAGTCGATTGAAATCGGAGAATCGCTCGATATCGGGTAAATCATCGGTGGCATCGACAGTCAGTTCGGAGTGAAAATTTACCAACTCGGCAGGCGTCAATTCAAGCGGTCCGTCGATGGGCCAGCGGGTGCTGACATGAAGCAGAAAATCCGGACCTTTCATCCACTCTTGCATATTACTAAATTTGCTCGACTTTGTTCCAAGATCGGCAACGTTGAACTGTGATGGTACCCAATGCCACAAATCAACGCTGTGACCGTTCTCCTTGATCTTCATAATGCGAGATCCGACATACGCCGTAAGCTTCTGACTCGTCTTCAACCAACTCAGGCAAATTTTGAAGTCAGTCCAGAAGAACAATTTTGTCACCTCTATTTTCATCTCGTCTTGAAGCGTCTTCATCATCTGACTAGCAAGCACACAACCTTGAAGTTCCAGACGTGGCACAGTTGAAGACTTCAGTGGAGCGACCCTTGACTTAGCATAAACCAAGGCAACATGTGACGTACCCTTATGCCGATGAACCATATAAACTACACACAAACGGCAATCAAACTTATTTCAGCCTAGCAGTTTCATTTAACCACTCTACCCATCTCGGAACCAAACCATCTGGAATCTCGTCATCCCAGCCGGATTGCAATCGCCACAGTTCTTGAAAAATGATCTTCAGGTGTATGGTGATGGGACTCAGGAAACCTAGTGGATCAAATATGCCCATCATGAACTTTAAGAGTTGTCGTTTTGTAGGCACACTTTCACCGGTTCGGAACTTTTCAATCAATTTCGGAAACTCCAAGGAAAACACCAGTTCGTCGGTCTGAAGGTCCCAGTCGATACCAAGCACACGGGTTCTGCTTCCGACTCGATCAGCAACCAATGCAGGATCGAGAGAATCCAAAAAAGCTTCAGAGTTCGATGAAAACTTGACTAATTGAAATCCGCCATGATCATGGGTCTCGACCACAAGCTGTACCAGTTCGATGGCCTCTTCATCGGTGTCCGCACAATCAAAATAGTCATCAACGTAATGTTGATCTATCACGGCGCGTTCCACACCAGGATACTTCTCTTCCATTTCCTTCGCGTTGAAATTCTTGATGAATTGTGCCATAGAGGGAGATGACACAGCACCGAAGATCATCACCATCATGATGTACACACTAGGAGGTTCAGAGCGATCCATGCCACGAAAAAAGAATCGTTGAGAGTCCTGGTCCATTCTACGGATGAGGATTTGGTGGAACATCTCTTTGATGTCCGCCACAAAGCCAGTGGGGCAAAGTACCATGTGTTCGGTGTTTCAGTGAGTTCATCAGGCTCCAGTTTCCGTGCATATCCTTTATTGATGTAATCTTGAATTTTGCTGCAATACTTCTCGGCGAAATCGAGGTCAGAATCCATCTTCTTCTCGATAATCTGTAGTCGCCTTAACGCTTGAGGCTTGCTGTCCGGGAACGAAAAATTGTTGTACTTGTAGATTTGTCCTACTTCGAAGCGCTCTCCCCTTCGTGTGATGGTACGGTTCATAATATCGATGGCACGTTGATCCTCGTCAGACATTTTTGGAGACTGTCCGGTGATTCCAAAATCTTCTACCTTGTAAATCTGTTTCACCAGATCCGTCAGCTTGACGTCGTCATCTTCAGCACATAATAAAGCATGATTGTCGAATGATGCAGTATCGCTTGGTTCGATCAAGCCATGAACCGTCCAACCCAGGTGGCAGCGAGTTAGTTGTAGACCATGCAGTGAATATTGAATTGTTTTCAGTGGTACAATCAAACCTGCGTTGTTCGAGCCTATCAGCATACAGGGACGAGCACCTTGCACAGCAGCTAGCTTGTCTTCATCAAGCATTGGGTACAGCTGCCTCACCTTCTCGATGTCGAAATTCATTGGTGGTAGGTCGAGATTCTGCACAGTACGAATGTAATTTGCTCTATACCATTTTGCTTGAATTGCAGGACCAGAGATATCAAACGAGAGCATCACCGAATCGTCTTCCTTATGTAATATACCGTTCGTCCAACGATAATTCACAGAAGACGTTGGCCCTTGAAGTCCAATCTTCGCAGCAACGGTAGCGTCCATCATTGACAAAGATGATCCTTCATCAAATAGCGCGAAGACTTCTTCGACGCAATTTGGACCTTTGATCCTCACCTTTCCAACACGAAGTAATATGTTCGCGTTTTTACCATTCACGTTGCACACATTCGGCATACTAGGCGGGAAGCTTCTAGGTGACTCATTGCTGTGTACCAATTCGTGATGATTTTTACCACAAACTGAACACTTCTTTGAAGATTTACAGTTTCTTCTGGCGTGATCCGATTTCAAGCAAATGTAGCACACTTTGCACGATCGGGCGGTGGTTCTACGTTGCGCTACAGAAAGTCCCCGAAATTGCTTGCATTTGTTCAAACTGAAGTGGGAAGCTACCGAACACAGTGGACACTTCTTCGGTGTTTCCTCATCCCGGCTGTTCACATTGAATACAACCGGTTTTGGCTTCGCTAGGTAGTTCACTTTCCTGGGACCGAACGATGGATTCAAACTGGCCAACTGATTGTCCATCTCATCCTCCAACCAACGAGCGAAAGTGTTGAAATCCACCACGGTATCTTCCTTCATCAATGCTGCCTTATGGCGAATCCACATTTGCTTACTGAAACCAGGCAGTTTTTCAGCAAGGGTTGAAATGAGTTCGGGGTTGAGCAGATAATTATCCGCCTTGGCGTTCTGCATCGCGACCATGGTACCTACTACAGCATTGTAGAAAGTCCTAAATGATTCGATGTTGCCTTCCTTGACGCTCTCTAAATTTCGCAGTGCTTCCAATCGATTGACCACAACCCATTCAGTGCGTCCAAAGTTCGATTTCAGCATCCTCATGATCTGAGCGACGTTGTCAGGGGAAGACAACAGCGATTCGACAGTTTTGCGTGCCTTACCTTGTAACGCTTTATTCAGTCGCCTGATATTGTCCCGATCTGTTAGACGGAATTCCTCAGTGGACGTTTTGAATTCAGTTTCGAAAATCATCCACTCCTTGCAGTGCCTTGAATGCTTCGTACAGGATTGCATTCACGCCAGGTTCGGGAACAGGTACATCATTCGCTGCAGGCTCGCGGGACGATGGGCGAATTATGCGATTTGACTCCAGATTGTTCGTGTTGCTTGCTTCCACTGTTTTTGACTCGGTGAGCCATTTGGTGACACGTCGAGATACACTGGTGTACGCACTCGAGCTGCTACACCTCTGCTGCTGCAGACACTCGAGCCGTAACTTGAACCAGTCTTAAGTACTTCCTTCTTAAGTTCACGCTCACGCTTTCGCTTGAGGAACTCTGCTTTTCTTTCTTCCGTCTTCAACGCCAGGTCTTGTTCTATCTGGAGCGCAGCTAATCGTTTCTCAGCCAGAATTTTGTCTCGTTCGATAGACGCCTTCAGTTCATCCTCCTCGATCTGCTCTTCCAACAAAAAAGCCTTCAGTTGGCTGTCAGCTTCGCTGATACGAGAAGATAGGCTTTTCTTTGAACGCCTTTCAGAGTGGGCAGCACCCTTCGAGATGCGAGAACCAGAAACAGGATTATTCTCCGCGTCATTTCCGATCGGGGCTGAGACATGTTCTGCAGTTCGCTGGATTGATTTGTTCTGCTGCTGTTCATTTACAGGAGTACAAAACATGGTTGGTTGATGTGGAAGTTGAACAAAGTAATTTTCTAGTCGCTTTGGTACTACGCCTCTAGTCTCTCTTCTAGAGCGGCGCAACTGTTGTGCCATATAAACTGGCGTTTGGTATTCGAAGGACCAATGTAAAATCCAGTCGGCGGAACGGAATGGCCACAGCTTGAAGGCCACCGTCAGCACTCACCTGCCGGAGAAGAAGGGCCAAGGTAAAATCTCTTGGGAATTGGAATTCGGCCGGGAAAATAATGATAATCGCACCACGGTTTATAAAGCAAACTAAAACGTGTTTATTTAGCAAAAACTACAACGGTAATAAAGATTCCATTTCGAACTGTCATCGTTCTCTTTCTTTCACTTCACACCTCATGGGCGCAACACTGATGATGGGGGTAAGCGTTGAGCGTCACGTTGCACAGTGGGATCAGTGCAGATATTGCTCCTCAATACCCCTGCTCAATCTCTGCAACCCTAGATCTTCACGTAAACGTCCAAAAGCTCCGGCAGGCAGCCCTTTTGTCATTATGTCTGCCAGCTGCTTCTCCGTCGGAATGTAGGAAATCGCAATCCGTCCATCTTGCACCAACTCGCGAATGAAATTATATTTAATATCAACGTGCTTCAGCCGTCGACTGTCCTTCGGTTCTTCAGCCACTTTGATGCAGGACTGATTGTCCTCATAGTAGGTTACAGCTCCTTCTACAGTTACGCCCAGGTCAGATAACAATCGACGCAACCATATGCCTTCGCATGCTGCCGTACACAATGCTACAAACTCAGCCTCTGTGGACGACAATGCAACAGTTTGTTGCTTCCGTGTTAACCACATCACTGTGCCGCCGAACACTCGCAATACACTGCCGGAAATAGATCGCCGGTCGTTCTCATCATTACCCCAATCCGCGTCGGAGTATGCCACGAGAGCTTCCACACGTTCGCCTCCTCGAAACTCTAATCCGATGTCAAGTGTTCCCTTCACATAGCGCAGGATACGCTTCACGTAGCCCCAATGTTCGTTGGTTGGACAACTTTGATATTGGCTTAACAGGTTCACCGCTGCACACAAATCCGGTCGGGAACTTTGTGCAACATACGCTAGGCAGCCAATCAACTCCCTGTACGGTTGAGTTGTCCTTTCCGTCTCCACACCCTTCTTCAATTTCAGTCGGCATTCCATCGGTGTCGCCACCGGCTTACATTCTTCCATTCCGAATCTGCGAAGAAGGCTCTCCAGGTAGGTACGCTGGGTAATCCGTAAAACACGGTTCTGTATGTCTCTCTCGATGCGCATACCGAGAAAGTTTCCGACCTGCCCTAAGTCAGACATCTCGAACTCTGCTGCTAGATGCTTCTTAACCTTAACGATGTCCATCAGATTCCGACCAATAATAAGAATATCGTCGACGTATAACAACAGAAACAACTTCGATTCGCCATCTTGTCTCATATACAGACAACGATCGTTCTCGCTACGACGAAATCCAAGTTTAGTTGCCAACTCATGGAATCTCTCATTCCAGGCCCTGGATGCCTGCTTCAGGCCATACAACGCGCGATTCAGTCGGCAAACACCGTCCGGTCGTCCTTCTACACTCTCTGGTAGCGTCATGTAGATTTCTTCACGAAGTCTCCCATTTAAAAATGCCGTTTTAACGTCCATCTGATGGACTTCGAGACGTTCCTGATTCGCAACGGCAAGAACTGTTCGAACTGTATCCAATCTGGCTACCGGAGCATACGTGTCTGTATAGTCGTATCCGAATCTTTGGGAGAAACCACGTGCCACTAATCTGGCCTTGTAGCGGTCAACACCGCCGTCCTCACCTCGCTTGATACGAAAAACCCACTTGCAGGATACGGCTCTCTTTCCTTCCGGCAGCTTGCATAACGTCCACGTGCCATTTTTCTGATGAGACTTCATCTCCTCGTCGACTGCAGTCTTCCACTGCGGCCAATCTTCACGCTTCTTCATTTCGTCCAAAGTATCCGGGAAGCTTTCAACAAAATTCATTGCGCTTAGAGCGTAAGCACAACTCATATCGTAATCATCATGCCATTTCGGTGGTGCACGCTTCCTAACACTGTGACCATTCGAATCAGCAACTCTTGATTCATTCTCCGAATTGAAATGATTTCCTGATGTCTCTGCTGTATCTCGACCAGATGCCCCTGCTGAATCTGAGCCGCCTGTTGCTCCTTCACAGTCCTCAAACTCATCGAACGTTCCATCCATATCATCCTGATGATCTCCCACATCTTCAACCTCGCTGCCGTCCAACTCAGTATCGATCGGCGGTCGTCTGATCCTCACCAGGTCTGGTAGATTCCCTTGTTCGTTTGGCTCGTCTACAGTACCAGCTTCGTCGAAGATCACATCGCGTAGTACTACCACCTTTCCACCTTGGATCCCAGATACGGTAGCCATTGCAATGGTATCCGAGAAAAATACCTTTCCAAGCCTTGCTGTCCAACTTTTTACGATGTTCCTTCGGTACATGGCAGTACGAAGGACTACCCCAGACGCGCAATCCGGACACATCAGGTTTGCGACCTTCCCACAGCTCAGAAGGAGTCTTCCCATCCTGAAGGGCGCTTGCTGGACTACGGTTTACCAAGTAAGCGGCCGTTTCTACGGCCTCGCACCAGAATCTCTTGTCGACGTTGGAACCGAAAAGCATCGCCCGTGCCTTTTCCACCAGCGTCCGGTTCATCCTTTCGCTAACGCCATTCTGTTCCGGCGTATACGGCACGGTACACTCCATCTGAATCCCTTTCTTACGACAAAAACGCTCAAAATGTTCATTTCGGTACTCACCGCCGTTGTCGCATCTTATGCGCGAGATCTTTCGCTCGAATTTTGCTGAAACCATTCCCTCATACAGCTTGAAGCATTCCAGCACCTGGCTCTTGGATTGCATCCGGTAAACTATGGTGAATCTGCTCCAATCATCGATGAAACTTACGTAATATCGACTGCCATCGTGAGCCACCGGCGTTACCGGCCCACACACATCGGTGTGAATTAGTTCCAAAACCCGAGATGATCTCTTCTCCGAGCTTTCGGAAAACGGCTTCCGAGTTTGCTTGGCCTCAATGCAAGACTCGCAGTACACTTCACTGTTATCATCACTCGTATTCTTCTCAAAACCTTTCACCATCTTTTTCTTCATGATGTTCTCAAGGTTCTTCTCACTTAAGTGTCCGAAACGTCGGTGCCATAGTTCATTGCACTTCTGAATCTTCCCACACGAGTACAGCGACGAAACACCTTCTTTCTTCGAACGGAAGTCCATTTCATACTGCACTCCGCGACGCTGACCACAAGCAACCACTTTTCCGTCTTTGAAAACTTTCACGCCACCGTCCTTGAAAACTACCGTCATGCCCGCCATTTCCACCTTACGGATCGAAAATAGATTGCACCGTAGGTCTGGGGCATACAGTACATTTTCCAACGTGCACTCGCGGTTCTCGTTTCCAATCGCAGCGATCACTTTAACCGAACCACGGAACTTCGCGACAGCGGATTTTCCACTCAACGCAACTGCGATCTTGATCGGTTCTTCCAATGGCACTAACGTTTCGAATACACTCTTGTCATTCGTCATGTGTTCTGACGCACCGGAATCTGCTAACCACTTGATCTTCTTCCCGCAGTCACTTTCAGCAGCAAAACAAATTCCACCACTGCTTTCTTCCGTTACGTTCGCACTTGTTTTCTTCTTGTCGCTTTTCTTCTTCTCGCGCTCCGGACACTCTGCCGCTTTGTGACCAACCTTTTGGCACACGAAACACTTCCACTTGTTCTTCGTTCCGGTCGGCTTCCCCACGAAAGCAGCTGGCTCACGTTTGGAGACACTTGCACCAATATCTTTTCCCCGACACTTAATCTCTTCATCGAGTAGCCGGCATTTGACAAATTCCAATGTCAAATTGTCCTCCGGCATCGTCTCTAACGCTGTAACTACCGTCGCGAACTTTGGTCCCAGCGTTAGCAAGAGATGACACACTACATCGATGTCGTCGATCATCGCACCCGTCGATTTATATTCGCGAACGATACGATCGAAAATCAGAAAGTGCTCCTGCAAACTCGTTCCACTTTCGTGACGCAGGGTGAGCAACTTTTTCTTTAAGTGCAACCGACTCGCGATACTTTTTCGTTCGAACACTTTGTGCAAAGCCACCCACATAGACTTTGGTGTTGGCTGATCCTGCACATACTCTAACTGGCTGTCACAAATGCGAGAAATAATGAACGACTTGCACCGGCGGTCTTTCTTCCTCCGCTTCACCGCCTCTTCTTCCTTCTGCTTCTTGATGGCAGCGCTGTCTTCTTCTTTGATAGCCAGCGCCTCCACTTCTTCCACCTCCTGTTCCACACATTCTTTCAAATCGTGCTCCTCTAACACGATCACCATGCGGAACTTCCACGATGGAAAATTTGTGCCATCAAACATCGGAATTCGCACAAGTTCCGATTCCCGTTCCATTTTTTAGAAATATCACACACGGACTACGAATACACTCATTAATACTTCCCGACACACGCGAACTCTGGGCCAATAACCTCTTGGGAATTGGAATTCGGCCGGGAAAATAATGATAATCGCACCACGGTTTATAAAGCAAACTAAAACGTGTTTATTTAGCAAAAACTACAACGGTAATAAAGATTCCATTTCGAACTGTCATCGTTCTCTTTCTTTCACTTCACACCTCATGGGCGCAACACTGATGATGGGGGTAAGCGTTGAGCGTCACGTTGCACAGTGGGATCAGTGCAGATATTGCTCCTCAATAAAATCCAGTCGGCGGAACGGAATGGCCACAGCTTGAAGGCCACCGTCAGCACTCACCTGCTACAGCAGCTACAAATACTATTTGTAGGATTTTACCAGCCAAACTCAAATGAAATGCTAATTTTATTTTACATTTAGGATTAGAACTAATTTAACATTAAGTTTTCTAATTTTAACTAGTTTGATAAGTTTTTCTTCTCGCACGTCTTGATCGCTTGAATTTTTCGTTCAGTATATTTTTTTTTTCAGCCGCAGCTTACTTAGATTTGTTATCCGGTTGCTATGGCGCCAACGATATCCGAGCAACATAATTAGTTGCTACCAGTGTTGGCAACAAGCCTAATTAGTTTCGCCGGAAAACCATGTTCAGACATTATCTGCCAAAGCTCATTTCTTTTCACTGAGTCGTACGCCGCCTTGAAATCAATAAACAGATGGTGAGTCTGCAAGTTATACTCCCGGAATGTGTCTAGGATCATTCGCAAGCTAAACATCTGATCCGTTGACGAATGGCCCTCACAAAAACCAACTTGGTATTCGCCGTCGAAAAACTCCTCGAGCGGTCTCAGTCTGTTAAACAGGATGTGCGACAGAATTTTGTACGTCGAATTCAGCAGGATAATTCCTCTATAATTGGCACACTCCAGTCTGTGCCCTTTCTTGTAGATAGGGCGGATCCAACCAGCCGGTGGGCAATCCTTAGTCCTCCCATACCTTAAGAAGTACTTGGTGGATCGACTGGTAAAGCTGCTCGCTTCCGTGCTTGAGAAGCTCGACCTGGATCTCGTCCTTCCCAGCAGCCTTACAGTTCTTCAGCTCGCTGATAGCCTTTTTAACCTCTCCTATGGTCGGTGGGTCCACAGCTTGATCGTCATCATCTATGTTCATCCTGTTCCTCGCTACATTTCCATTTTCACCGTTCAATAATTGCTGAAAGTGCTCCTTCCACCTGGCAGCCACCGCCGTTTTATCGGTCAGCAAATTTCCTTCTCGATCATTGCACATGGCGGGCACAGGTACGGTATTGTGCCGCGCACCATTGACCGTTGCATAGAATCTCCGCATATCATTCCGGTTCATGCTTTCTTGAGCGTCAGCTACCACACTTTCTTCGTGCTGCCTTTTCTTTCTGCGGTGGATTCGCTTTTCTTCGGCTCTCGCTGCCCTGTTCTGTCGGGTACCGACCACAAGCATACAGCTTCTGGCGACATTCTTCATGTCTGTCACCCTCTGGCACTCTTTATCGAACCAGTCGTTTCGTCTTCGTCGTTGACCAGTGCCGATCATTTCCCGCGCCGTTGTTGTCACAGCTTCGTGGATAGGGTCCAACAGGCTGTCGACGTCTCCAGCAACGTTGATTCTACCCAACTGCTTGTCTAGTTGCTGACGGTACTGCGCAGCTACCCCATCAGCAATGTTGCTGAACAACGATCGGAAACGCGAGGCACGATGAATTTTCGTAGGCATCAAAAGAGAATCTGCGAATAAACACTAACAACCGTTCGGGCGCTTCATTCGTTCGTGTTTCATTTTCGAATCGCTGTTTCTCCCGACGCTCGGTAATGTGAACGGTGCGATCCACGCTGCCTGTTCTTCGCGAAGAGCAGGAAAATATTCATTTCGATCATCTTCAAGCGGGCTCGCAACAATCACGCTAAACTTGCACCGCTCAAAAATGAGTGCCGAGCGCGCAAAATTGGCCTCTTTTCGTGCAGCACAGATTCTGTGCAAAGGGGCTGTACACAGTTTTGTGCAAACGGTGGTAAACAAAACTGAATGAGTGAAATGAGCACAGAGGAGGAACGCTTGGAATGCGGAATTCAGTTCCAATTTTAAAATTTTTCAGAGATTTTTTCATTTGAATAGCCGAAGTGGAAGCCAATGGGGAAAAAACTTTCGCATTTGCGACCATCTTCTGGCTTTTCGCTAGAAAACATCTCAGAAAACTCCCCATCTTACCAACGGTCAACTGTTTGCTGCCGCGCGGGAGATCATTGACAGTTCCGTTTTCATCGATCCCCGCACAGCCGAAGGCCAACACGTCGGCAACTCACAGAATGAGTGCGACCTACACAAAATTGGAGCTGGCTTAGCGTGGAGTGTTTGCTTGACTTTAGGAGAAGAAGCAACCTTGCAATGAATCACCAGAATGAACAGCGCGTGGATAAATGAATCCTACGAGTGGAAAGGTTCGCGAACCACTTATCGGTGTGTTCATTTTGCTTCTTTGCGTTGCATCCGTTCGCTTTTTGCGATGCTCTTCGTGACTCAAAAATGAAAAATGAATTTTGGCGAATGTTGGATCACGAAGATGCGTCGATCATTGTTCATGAAGAAGATCCATCGCAACACTGCCCATCAGTCGACAAGCGTTGTATATTGAAGCGCAGCGTTCTAGTTTGTTGTGGAACTCGTGACGCTGGATAACCGCGCCCAAATTTTAGCTACAACGATATAATGGTCCGAGTCGATATTAGGGCCTCGGAAGGCTGTCGCCAGGTGTGTTTGCGCTGGCCATTATCATTGGTAACAGAATGAAGGCTTTCCGTTCCAATGACGGGTCGGAAGAAATCTTCTTTCCCTATCTGCGCATTTGCGTCGCCGATGACTATCTTGACGTCTTATTTTGGGCACTCTCCGTAAGCTCTCATAGAACTCATCTTTCATGTCATCGTTCGTTGGTGCATATATGATGATCAGGCTGTAGTTGAAGAACTTGCCCTTCATTCTCAACACACAGATTCGGTCGCTTACCGGTTTCCATCGAATAATTCGCTTCATCTGCTTCCCAATCACTATGAAGCCAACTCCACGTTCTGCTCTGTCGCCACCGCTGTAGTAGATGTGATAGGTACTTGAATGAAGTTCTGGCGATGGGGTCCACCGCTCGGAATTCGCGTACTCCGGTTCTCGGCCAGCTAACCTACATCGTGCTAGAGGGGCTGCCTCCTCGGTGCTGACACGATACAGCATTGTCCGCTTGTTCTTTACATGATGACCACGGTCATAGCCATCACAACCATCCACCTTTATCAGGGCTTTGGACCTGTAGCTCTGGTTCTCAATAGTTTCAAGTTCTTTCGGACATTTTCGAAAGAACGATTTTAAAATAAACGCCGCGACGTATGCTCTCAGTAGTACACCTTTCAAATTTGGAGAGTTCCCATGAAACGCCTGGATGTAAGCAATTTAGTAATTCGTTTGGACGTCACTAACTGGTAGTACGTTACACACCGTATGTGACGTTCACTATCGCTTCCTTCGCATTTTCATCGGGCTGTTCTGTCACAACAATAAATATTTTGAACCGCAAACTTTTCGGACGCTTCCGTTCAGTTTTGGTAATTTTATTGTAATTGTACTCTTTATCGGGACCAAAAACTAAGTTCGTTAAGTTATTACACTTGCCCTACAGCGTGTCCGCCAACGGCAGTTCGAAATCATGGAAACCAAAACTGGAACCTGCAGAATATGTTCCTGTGGAGGAACCGCTCCCAAAGATTTGAAATCAATCCACAGCAGGGATGAAGAAAGTGGATTTGTGATAGCAGCTATGATGGAGGAACTGGCGGATGTGGTGATTAACGACGACAATTCCCGTCCGCAGGAGATTTGCCTAGAGTGTGTGCAGAAAGTGTCGATTGGATGCGATATCCGAAGGGCTATTCGACGAGCAGAACACGGTGCTGATCTGGTGGAAATCCTCCAGATGGAGCCGGATGACGATGTTCCGGAAGACCCGATTGTCGTTGGGACGGAAATAAAACTGGAGCAGTTGTTGGAGAAAAACAATGAAGAGTTTGAGTACGAATTCCTAGAAGAGGAATATTTGGGTGAGGGTGAGGACGGTTCGGTGGTCAAAGATCACAACTCTGAGGGATTTGGCCCTAAAATTGAGTTTGTAGATATGACGGTAGAGGGAATCAAAAGACGCGCAGCGTCTCCGCTGAATTATCCGTCAAAGAAGACTAATATTGAGCGAACCTATCAGAAACCCAGATTTTCAATGCCAAAAGCGGAGGTCATCTTGCAGAAGGTTGATCACCAAACGCATTACATCCTAGAGGTGAAAGGAGACCGCTGCTGTGGGTGCAGTTATGTTGGAAGCAATCGAAGGGAACTGCTCCAGCACTCGGACAGCGAGCATGCGATCGAGATTGCTGGAAGTGGCAACTATTGTCCTATATGCTTCTGCGAGTTCACCAGCGAAAGTGCACTGACCCGGCATATCGATGGGTCCCGGTCGAAGTCAATCTACGTGTGTAAGGCGTGCGAACGGTATTTCAACAGTCCGAGGCAGTTGGACGTGCATCTGGGACATTGTAGGGGAAGCGACACGATTAGGTGAGTATAATGATAGACGGGTTTTATCAGGGCTGGTAGCTGGTAGGGAGCCCGATCCTATTTTTGGCAGTTTTGATTCACTTCGGCAGTGGGATTTTTTGATAGCTACAGAGCTCATATTTGACCACAATATGCGTCGTACTGATGCGCTACTAATTGTAAAATTCGGCCGAGAAAAACCTCCCCATGTCAAATTGAATCATGGAGATGTCCAAGTGCTTTTGCACCCTACCTAGTCACTTTAAGAACATTATTTAAGTAAAGGAAGTAACGATACTTAAAAGATAGATTGACATTGGCAGCTTTTAAGTGACTTAGTCACTTAAAAGTCTTTATTTACAAACAAAAGTCACTTTTTCCGAAAAATGTTCACTGAAGACTCTTTTTACAGTTGTGTTCAGAATAATGGTAGTGAAAGCAAATTTTCATACAATATGCTCAACTTTATCATACAAGTTTGTTTCCCTATGAGCAATCCGCAGCAAATTTAAACAGAAAACTACAAATCAGATCAATTTTATCATCACAACACTTGAAATGTTTAATGAAGCATCTGCTACAAAGTTAAACATCAAATTCTTCAGAAATTTGTTCTCAGATTTCTTGAGGAAACTTCAGTTTTTTTTTATGTGATTTCTACTGGAATACTTTAAAGGGCTCATCCAGAAATTCTTTTAGATATTACAGTAATTCCCCGAAATTATTCCAGTAGTTTTCAAGAGATGTTTAGAGGAGTATCTCTTGAATTTGTTTCAGAAAATCTTTGAGCACTCTAACGCTCTACCTCCAGTTATTTTTCAACTAATTCTTCAACCGTTTTCTCAAGTTGTTACTCTTGAACATTCTTCAAAGATTTGTACAGGAACTCTTCCATGAATATTTACTAAGGATAATACCATAGTGTTTCACGAAATTCGTTGCGGGATTTTCCAAGAAACTTTACAAAAAAATTACGCCCGTTTTTCTATTTACCTAATATTTTAGGCAATTAGATCTCAAATATTGCTCTAAAATTTCTTACGGGGACTATTCGAAGAAATCTGCATAAATAACTCAATAGATTTTGACCATGGATATCTCCGGAACTTCTACAAGAATGTCTCCAGCATATCACCAGAAGATGACTTTTGCAGTTCTTCCAATTATTCCAATGTTTTTCTACAAATTCCCTCAGAAAATCCTGTAGGATGGTATCCTGAGATTCGATTGATTTTTTTTAAGTAAATATCTTAGGAATTCATCTTGGAAATCTTCTACATTTTTCTCTAGAGTCTTTGATTTTTTTTTCAGCTGTCTTGGTAGTGTCACACCAAGCCGTTCCCATAGAGCTTAGTGACATTTGAACACACGACCACTTGCATACGCTCATCATACATAGTTTGTTTTTGTTTTCCTCAACGAAACTTGCACACGCTTTCCAGACTCATCAAAATGCATATGGAAATATTACCCAATTTGCAAAAATTTTACCCAGATTCTGGGTGTTTTTCGAGACAAAGTGCATATTGTTTTCCTCTAAGGTTCACAACTACATCTACACTAGGGCACCCATACCATTGAGCGTGATAACCACTATAGGGGACGTTACCCGGATAAAAACGTACCATTCAGTGAATGGAATAAATCTTTGATGTACAATATAACGTATTGGATACAATACAGCGTTTTGTAATTGAATGCCGAAGCAACATTATTCTTGTTTAAATATACAATTAAAAAACAATATAATGTATTGTAGCAGAATACTGTATTGTTTTTTATTGGTTTTATACTTTACAATTTTGGTCAAAATCCCTGTTTTCGCGTAAAACAACTGTTGTTTTTTTTCTGTGTAGCTTGGCTGAAAGAAGTTAACAAAACAAGTTCAGAAAGCAAGAAATGTTGGGTGAAAAATTTTCAAAAAGTAAAAATAAGTAGTTTTGTAGAAGTCACTTGACATTAGCTGTAACGACGAATGCAATCATGATAAATATATTTACTTCTAAAGTAGTTGAAATTATTTTGCTACTGTTGGCACGAATATCTGGTAAGTTGGGGGACAATCCATACAAAACACAAATTCTATACTTTTCACCACTAATTGAAATACAGTTCGTTGAATTGTTTTTGTATTGTACAACAATACAAAAATTGCTAATCAAGACAATACATGAACAATATATCGTATTGTATTTTCAAAATGTATGTATGGGAAAATATTTGTACTGTTTCGATACTTGCATTGCAAATATCTCATATACCATACAGTGTTTTTGTTTTGTATTTTTTATCCGGGCAGTCATAGTCCTTGTCTGTCTGTTAGCAACCTCACTGCTCAATAATCTTTTTTCAATCACAGCTAGTGTCAATTGGCTTGTTTAAGGGTATCCTGTTTTTACATATTCTGATCCTACGTTAAAAACTGAGCCAGAATCCAAAGTTTCATAATTTTCCGTGCCCTGGAACTATTTTTAAAACACGTTTGAATGGATCATTGAAGGTAGTTTTTGTCAGTACTCACCGCATCAAAACAAAGGCGCCACTGTATATGGGATTTAACATTGTAACAGCATTGCTGTTCTGTCAAACACACAAGGCTACGGCGGCGCTATCTATGCTTTCCATAGCGGCCGTTTTCGTTATTTTAATCACAGGACTGAAACGGCTGTCATCTACGAACAACTGAATTGAAGCCAAAAATTTGGTGCTGGAGAAGGTGCTGATTTGACAGCTCGACCAAAAATACCGTTTTAGGCACGAGACACACTCGTTTTCGAATGCGACATTCATATTTTACCTATGAATCTGGTGTTGAGTGCGTATTACTTTATCCAGTTTTTCTGTAACTGCTAGATAATTTAGCCACATTTTATTAGGCACAACGTAAAACGATTATCAATAGTATAATGTTTTTCTCATACGACATTTGTCGCTTCCGCACGGGGTTTGATGAGGGCAAAGCCTAAATTTGTTTACTCCAGCACTAGCGCCACACAGATGGTGGTAGTAGCGTTGGGCAAAATTGTCTATAACATCGATGTTACTGAATCGATTCACATTTGAACTGCTGAATCGATTCACCGATTTAATCGAATCCCTTGAATCGATGTTTTTGAATCGATTCGAATCGAATTCAAATTTAAAATATACAGTGCTGTTCTGAATAATAGCAGCGCATGTCGATTTTCATACAAAATGCTCAACTTTGACATGCTGTAGTTTTGTTCCCTTTAAAGCAATCGAGTTGAAATTTTCTCCACAGAACTACAAATATGCCCAATTTTGTAAACACAAAATTTCAAAATTTTCTAAGCCCCTGCCGGAAAGTGAGATACTAGGTGAAATTGTTAGAAAAAATAGCAGTTTTAAAAATTTGAATTTTGGCTTGACATCATAGTTTTAAATTGTATATCACTTACCATTGGAACAATCTCCTCCTACTTATCAAACCTACACCTAAACCGAAAATGTTTAAAATATTTGTAGAAGAAAAATTTTAAAATGAAAAACTGCTATTTTTTCGAAAAATTTCACCTAGTGTCTCACTTTTCGGCAGGGACTCAGAAAAAACTGAAATTTTGTATTTACAAAATTGATTATATTTGTAGTTCTGTGGAGAAAATTTCAGCTCGATTGCTTGAAAGGGAACAAAACTACAGCATGTCAAAGTTGAGCATTTTGTATGAAAATCGACATGCGCTGCTATTATTCAGAACAGCACTGTAGTTTGACATGAGACCAAATGCAATTACATTCAATTTTAACATACCTCAATTAAATCAGTTCTGAAACTCAATAGAACAGATTTACTATTGCAAAAGGCTTATTAAAAATTTGATTTATTTTTCATCATGCCATTAAGATATATTCATAATTTTCAACAAAATGAATCGAATCAAAAAATCGGATAAAGAGAATCGATTCACTCGATTTCAGATGCCCCAAACATCGATTCAAAAAATCGATTAATCGGAATGAAAACATCGATTTTCGGAACATCGATTCAAAATCGCCCATCGCTAGGTGGTAGGCTTCAAGAACTAGCGCTTTCTTCAGGGGGTTGATTTTAATGATCCATTTAGTATGGAAATCGCGTTTGAAGCACCCCTCGGCAAATTTTACTTCGGGACGAGCTGTCATTATGTAAATTGAAACGTCATTCAGTGGACGGAATGAAATCTTTTTTAATCATTTCTCGCATAATCTGGGATAACGCCCTAAAAGCCATTGGTAACTACGTGTGTAGCTCGTTGTTTCTGGGCAGATGAATGAATAAGTAATCAAACTAACACCACTGGCTGATCAAGAATGATCCTTTCTTCAATATAACATTGTTAAATAATGTGTAAATTCATTTAAATGCTCAATATCAACGAGCTACACACGTTGTTACCAATGGCTTTTAGGGCGAGATCATAAGTTGTGCGAGATTTACTATATAAAAATTAAAATATTAAAGTGCAGTAAAATCGTGATACAACCAGAAAAAATGTGTTCTTTCAAACAAGCTATAAAAAACTGTAAATTTTTCATCACTAAAAAACCCAATTGTCAATTCCTTAAACATAAGTAATGATTTCTGAAGTTCCTTGTCAAGCATTTCTATTAAATTAAGCAATCTCTGATGGTTGTTTCTTCAAACTGTTGGAAATTACAAAGCTCTGCTTATAGGTTTACTGATAAAATGAAATTCTCTACAGACTCATCAACTTTTGAAACCTGTTATAGAAATGAAGCCTTGCATTTCCTCGCCATATCAGCATAATTAAGTGTAGATAACTCTACAGTAGGGGTTAGGGGATATGAGCTTAAGCTTGTCATACACAACTGGACCAGTAAGCGCAATTAGAACAGATTTTTTATTTGCCTCTGTCCAACTATTGGACGAACTAAGATGTTCTAGTCGTTCCATGTAATTAGTGAAAGACGACCCTTTCACATAGTGATCCAACGTTCCAAAAGATGGAATATTTTTGCAGGTATATACAAGAGTAGATTGAAATAAGAGTGGAGTCATTATCAAAATTGGAACAGCGGCGAACTGTCATTTCCATACAAATCCGCGTTCCCAGGCTATCGACATGATGGAGACACCATATTCTATGGTGACAGTGGGCTCGATTGGCTTGTCAGATGGATCGGGCCCGGGACATCCTGTCTACTGCAAATCGCTGCAGTTGATATAGGGCATGTCCATTGCCTGCGCGTTCCAATTGAACAGGAGACCTGTCAAAATTAGAACATGACTGTCACTCTTGTTTATAGGCACTCTAGTATATACTATTACATTAAACTAAAATGACACTTTACGGTTGATGCAGATGCACTCACGCAGTCGTGATTGACGTTGAATGATGATGGAATAAGTTGAGACACAGCCGACAGCCTTCTCACAGAAAAAAAAAACTTAATGTCTTTGAATTTGTCAAATAGAATAAAATAGAATGGCTATTTTAATGATCCATTGAAAATGTTCTTTGCCTAATTGGTGCATCGCACTCAGTGATCAAACCAATCTCCACCGTTTGTTTCCCTCTCTCATGGGCTAGCTCAATCCATCAGCAAGCTAAAATAGCAAAGCAAATAAGACAGACTAACATACATGAGTCTTCATCGCATTGTAGAGAATATTTTCTTCAGCCGTGAACTCTCTCTTGTGCACGAAAATCGCGTGTATGTACACAGCAGCAATGCGCATTTGTATTGGCATTTCTAGACCAATAGTGGCGTTGTATAGGTAAAATCTGGTGCACCCGAGAGAGAAGTTTCCCATGGCGCGGTTTGAGAGAATCGAGAAAGCGCGCGCAACTGGCGTCACGACGTTTGCTGTTGAAAGAGAAAGTGACAACACCACACATGCGTTGTGTATGTTGCATGGAGCTTTCGCGCAATATTGAATGTATTGATATGATATATGATTTATAAACTATATGTGAATGTACCTTTTCTTGCTGAACAGACACTAACTGACTGACAACTGATAAATTACGGTGGGCGTTGAAATGTATTGCGTTTCGGATATCAAATATAGAACACCGTTGTTTGTAGCTTAAGGCTCGAGTCAAAACTAAACTCATTTATTCCTGTATACTATTCGATAGCCCAAAAGGCACTCACAATGAAATGAATACTCAGACCACAGGAATCGGCGTTTAGGTCGAATTCACAGATATAACAATTCTTTTCCCTTAAGATTATTCTACAAGCTATACACAGAAAATTCATACTTTAAATTATAATTTACATTTTAAGTTCAACAGAAATTAATTCAAATAGGCTAAAAACAAAACAATAAATAATTCATGCATTTTCTTAATCGAGCTCAAGAATATATAAAATCATCATTAATTTTTTGCTTTTTTGTCCTGGTTGATCTTCGGAGCGTAGGGAGAATTACAGCTGGATCGATTATTGGTTTCGAATTCGGTTCATTAGTTTGAAACGAAGCTGATGTTGTTGGAGTATCTTCCTCCGCCACCGTTACCACCCGGCTCCTCTTATGTGAGGTAACTGGGACCATTACGTTCATGGTGGGCGATTTAATCCTCGGTATCTTCAGTTGGTTGCGATGCGCGTTTGAAGTTACGTTTCCAATTGCCACCTGGAAAACATTGATGGAAAGTCGTCTTACGAATTTTGCCTCTATCCATTTTTCTACACGATTCACATGATTGTTCTTCAACCACACTTTATCTCCAGACATTAAACTGTCAAATGGATCATTCTTAACTAATGTCTGCGTTGAAGTTGTTAGTGTTCCTTGGTGGTCTTTGTAACTAGAGGGACTTTCTACAAGCTGTCTTGAATAATGCTTTTTAGGATTGATAAGATCTATCAACATCTTTGGTTTATAGCTGTATATTTTCTCAGATGGAAAAGATCCATCTTTCGTCACACAAGTGTTTCGGTAGTTAATTAAAAAGTAGTCAATCTGATCCTCTGTGTTCCAATTCCGCACCTCTGGTTCAAGCAAAAATTTTTTGAAAACGTCCTTAACAAGCCTCACCATCCGCTCTGTCTGACCATTGCTAGATGGGTTGTAAGGTGGACTTTTTAACACTTTTATACCTTGCTTCTCAAGGAACGACACAAATAAGGTGGAATTAAAAGGTGGACCGCCGTCGGTAACTACCACGTCCGGTAATCCAAAACAAGAAAACATTTTTGTGAATCTCCTAATAACTCTTGAAGCGTCTGTTCCATTCCTCATCCATTCAATTTCCAGCCATTTCGAATGGCTATCCACTATGAGAAGGAACACTTTTTGTTCAAAATTAAAGAAATCTGCGTGTAATCTGCTAAATGGTCTCGTCGTTGGTATCCACTCTGTGGTTGAGCTAGGCTTTGGTACTACAGACATTTTTGTACAGGTATCACAATCTTTCACAAAGTTCTCTATATCTGTATTAACTCCAGGCCAGTAGACTGTTCGTCTCGCAAGTTGCTTCATTTTAATTACACCGGAATGATTTACATGTAAGATACTAAGTATTTGTTTTCTCAATTTAAACGGAATAACTACACGATCCTGAAACATTACACATCCTTCTATTATTTCAAGATCGTGCTGGTTCGTATGAATATTCAAAAATGTTTTATCAATCTTCTCTGGCAAACCATTCTGCAGGAAAGACATTAATTTGACCAAAAAGTCATCATTTGCTGTTTCGCAGGCAATTTTTGAAAAATTCATGGGTAATTCATGGGTAAGGTTGAGACTCTTGACGTATTCTACGTCGCACTCCAAGGGAACATTCTGCTGCAAAGGAAAACGTGAACAAAAATCAGCGTTTCCCATTTTTGTGGAAGGTCGATATACTATCTCAAAATCGTATATCGACAGCTCTAACACGTATCTCTGTAGTCGAGTAACATAAATAGAATTCCCTCCAGCTTTGCCAAATATTCCTACCAATGGTTTGTGGTCAGTATAGACTACAAATTTCTGGCCATAGACAAACTTATGAAATTTTTTGATACTACATACAAGTGCTAAAGCCTCTAAGTGTAAAATTGGGTATTTCTTTTGAGCTTCGTTTAAGGAAAAGGATGTAAAACATATTGGTTTCTCGACTTCATCGATCACATGTGCAAGAACCCCTCCCAAACCATAATTGCAAGCGTCGGAAACCACCACTAATGGTTTCTTTGGGTCAAAATATTCTAAAAGATCGGCATTAACTAGTTCATGTTTGCTATTCTCAAACGCTCTTTGACAAGCATTAGTCCACACATAATTTACATTTTTTCGCAAAAGATTGTACAACTCACTCAGCTTTGTAGACAAATGAGGTACAAATTTTCCATAGTAATTTACTAGACCCAAATATGCTTTCAGCTCTGTAGTATTGGATGGAACTTTAGCCGCTCTTATTGTCTCTAATTTATCTGGGCTAGGTAGCAACCCTTTGTCTGTAACTATATGACCCAGATAAGGGAGATTGGAGACAAAAAACTTACACTTTTCCCAATTTACTTTAACATTTGCTGCTGATAGTCTTTCCAAAACTATTTGCAACTTTTTCTTACAGTCTTCCAGATCTTTTCCAGCTATCAATACATCATCTAAATAAACTGTTACATTTTCAATCCCCAACAATATTTGCTCCATTATTTGCTGAAAAATTGCAGCGCTCGAAGAAGCTCCCTGAGGCAAGCGGTTGTACGTATAAAGCCCTTTTATTGTATTGATAACCATGAATTTTCTAGATTTTTTTGAAAGTGATAATTGTGTGTAGGCACCTTCAAGGTCTAGGGCACAAAATACCTTACATCCAGACAAGCGGGCAAAAAGATCTTGTGCAACTGGCAATGGGTATGTGTTCGGTAGAATCACTTTGTTAAGTGAAACTTTACAGTCTATCACTAATCGGATCTGATTATTTTTTTTAATCAAAACGATTACAGGTGATGCCCATTCACTGGTTTTGATAGGAGTGATTACATTCTCATTTTCTAATTTATCTAAATATTCGCAAACTCTTTCTCGTAATCTATATGGTACTTCATACGCACGTTTGAATATTGGTTGCTCGTCTTTTAGTACCAGCTCAGCCTCATAACCAACAATCGGGGATGAAAAATCTTTTTTAAAAACATTAGCAAATTTGTTTTCAATATCGCTCATACAGCAAGCTTGGTCGTTGGTTGTAATATTGTATACATTATTTGGTTTTTGGAACGTATATCTCCATTCTGGCACGAAAACATCTAACCACTCTCGACCTAATAAGGGAGTAAAACGATATTGACAGCCAGATTCACTATTATCAATAACAACCAGAGATACGTATTCTGTTCTGTTCTGAAAACACACAAGAACTTTAGTTTCTCCAAAAACTTTTAAGTCTCCTCCATCTACAACGACAAGTTTTCTGTTACTCTTGCGGAGAGGTGTATTGAATAATTCAATGAAAGTTCTAATTCCCATGACAGAGACAGCAGACCCACAATCAATTTCCATAAGCACTGATTTTTCCTCTATAGTAACTTTTACCAGGCAAGGTTCACTTACTTTGTTAATAGACGTTACATTCATACACATATATTCACCTGAGGAATCATCACCAGAATCGTCACTCATCTGCATCTTCAATCGATTCATCGCTTGTTTCAGGCTATACTCAACACCTGCAGAAGGAACAACAACGCTTTGAACCTTGCTTGCATTGTGTACTCTTGTATTTGAGCCTCCAGTGTTGCGGCATTGGCGCTTAATATGACCTTTCATACCGCAACCATTACAATAATAATTGGCGTATTGATCATTCCTTCTTCCATCTTCACTAAACCTGACTCTTCTTTGAAAGCTCGTGCTTCTGCTGCGGCTTCGATCTCTTCGGTTGTAATAATTATTGTGTCTATTTTGATCAAAGGTCGCCCTTCGACCAAGTCGCTGCCTAACAGAAGCTACTTGCTGACTTTCGGTGTTGATAGCAGCCGCACGTGTATTGGCAAGTTCATAATTCGTAATTATACGTTCTGCATCTGCTAGTGTAAGTTTTTCCTCTTTAAGAAGTTGCTTTTGTAAATTTTTATCGTAAACGCCTACTAAAATTCGATCTCTTATTGCTTTATCTTTGTAAGTGCCAAAATCACACAAAGATGCTTGCAGTTTAAGGTCAAGAATGAAACTTTCAGTGGTTTCATCTGCCCTTTGAACCCGCGTGTTGAATTTAAAACACTGAATCACATCCGAATCTACTTTATCGTAACGTGATTTCAACTTCTGAATTATTTCAGTATAGGTTAATTCTTTTACTTTTTTACCCGGAAACAAAAGTTTGATTTCCGAGTAAATTGCCGGACCACTTAGGGTACAAAAAGTAGATCTTTTTCTATTATCATCAATTTGATTAAATTCAAAAAACTCATCAAAACGTTCGGCATATTCTGTAAAGGAATTACCAACAACATATGGTTCAATAACACCGACCAGGTTTGCAGTAGTCATATCTACAAGACGGATGGATACGAATGAGGAATCAAAATAAAAGTAAAATCAATAGAAGAACGGTAGCAATACGACGACTCACCGATTGTTTGTTGTTTTACCTCTCACACTTGTTCAGCTGAGACAAATCAGCTCTCTCACCAGTGTATGTGCTGTTGTGGTTGTAGTTTATCTATGACTCTAAGAGAAGACTCTGTTGTCGGTTGTTACGCTCGCTCTCTCGGCTGCTCGTTGACACTCACTGTACTGAAGAATCTCTGGATATGAACTTCGGTAACTACTCAATTTTATTTTCTATTTTTTTTTTTATCACTCAATACGGGAAATCATGCACCTCCGTATACTCAAATCTTAGCTGGAGCTCACTAAATGGAACTGCTCGAATTATTTTTTTTTTTTCTTACTATCAGCGCTCTTGCCTATAGCTCAGCCGATCACATGTAACGCATATATCATACTTGGTATTCAGGTGCAATAAAGTAATATAGCTATCACTTTGTTGTTGAATTTATTTATCTTGCTTAATTGAACCACCTTTAGATCAATTATTCACCCTCAGTTGTGAGGTCAATGATCTTCTATTATCTATTATCTAGCCTTTTGTCACAATTGTAATAATTGCCTCTTCAAAATGGCTTTTCACTTCACTTGTCTTAGCAGAAGCCTTTTTTCTTTTCTTTTTTTTACCACATAAATGGTGATTTAAGTGGAATTATGCTTTTATTTTAAAGCGTTCGATTCACCACATAAATATTTCACTAACTTTTCAATTTGTTTAGTTATATCACACGCGACGTAAAAAAAATCCTTCACCTCGTCGCCAGTTGAAATGTATTGCGTTTCGGATATCAAATATAGAACACCGTTGTTTGTAGCTTAAGGCTCGAGTCAAAACTAAACTCATTTATTCCTGTATACTATTCGATAGCCCAAAAGGCACTCACAATGAAATGAATACTCAGACTACAGGAATCGGCGTTTAGGTCGAATTCACAGATATAACAGGCGTAAAGTGGGTTTCAGCGTTCAATCAGTCATCATTTCACTTAAAAGCCGCGAAAATAGTTAAATTTTGAAGATTTTTGCTTATGAAAATAGTTTATTTATTTTGTAAGTGTAAAGTACATTTTCACTGTAAATATACATTTTTATGTAAAATATGATCAAAACAATGGGACCGCGACTAATTAGCGAAAATTTTCTTTTATCGCCTTGTTACCAGCGAAATTTCGAGAATTTTGCTGCGAATTTCCCATGTCCCTAAACAATGTATAATGTATTATCCCAAATTCTTTAAACTTACTACTAGTGATTGAAACGAAAAAAAAATTAAAATAAATAAGACTTAGGATTTTTTTGAAATTTTCCTTAAAGATTCTTCAGACGAATACCTGAAGGTGTTTGAATCGAAATTGTTGGAGGAATTCCTTAGGGACTCCGTAAAAAATCCTAGATGAATTAATGAAGTAAATTTTGGATAAATATCTGAAGGAAACTTTGGGCAAATACCTGAATAATTTCTGGTGAAATTCTTGAAGATAATCATGAAAATTACTCTTTTTGGTTCATGTTTAATCTCTTTTTTAGGCAAGAGGTTTGTTAAGCTCCTATTTTCAAGACACTGAGTCGTTACCAGTTCTGCTATCGTAATTCTGGGACCTGATTTGAAAACGTGTCATATAAAACAATCTGGTTTTATACTGTAATCTAAGTAGCTAAACAATCAAGATATCCCTGGCTACGCCCCCGACCCTAGTAAGTGTTGATAGACTCGCACTCAAATGTCAATCAATACGCTCTCCCACCAACTCTCGGGACCAACGGCTTTACTTTCCGAAGGAAGTCCTCACTGAAATTTTTAGTGACTATCTCGGGGATGGGATTCGATCCCAGGTCCTCGGCGTGTGTTCTAACCACTATTGTTGATAAAGTTAGAAAGGATTACTATAATTTTACCAGGCTAACAAGAAATTATTGCCATGTGTGAGTAAACTGTGGAAATACGAGACAATGAGTCAAAAAGGTGAGCCAACTC
Source organism: Aedes aegypti (assembly GCF_002204515.2). Taxonomy (NCBI): domain Eukaryota; kingdom Metazoa; phylum Arthropoda; class Insecta; order Diptera; family Culicidae; genus Aedes; species Aedes aegypti. The sequence goes on from NC_035108.1 coordinate 445,974,662, forward strand.
ATCCGTGATTTTTTGACTGCTGAGTTGCGTGATTGACAACTCACGCATGAAAAATCTCAAGCGTGAATTGTGAGAAAATTGAGTTTTTCACAACACTGACACTAGTAACCAAGAGTTTGTTATTTTTCATAACTGTTCACTTGCTAATAAACCTCCCCATGAAAATGTGTTATCTGTAAGCTAGTTAACATCTATGATTAGGACGAAAACGTATTTTATTGAACTAATGTTTGTAATTTTGAAGTCACTATTTTGACCATTTTAGTCAAGAAAGCCACTATTAGTATGCTTAGGGGCGCTACCAGTCCTGTTTTATGACCGTTTGAATTAATTGGCATTTCCCTTATTTCAGCGACCACGTGGACGAAGGTAAAGAATCGCAGACTATTGAAGATGATGACGAAGGTGAAGAGCAAAGTACCATCGCCAACAGCGACGACGAGAGCGATTGGGAGTTTACTGTGGAGGAACGGGAATCGGATCTCGATGAATTTGAGCCGCCAGCATCCGTGGGCAAAACTAGCCGGAGATCAAACAATAAGGAATTGACGAAGCATGGTGAAGATTACATCAAAAGTCCAGATGGTGTCCCATTCGGTCCGATAGATGAAAAACATGTGGTTCTTCGAATTCCGTTGGCTACATTTGAATTTATTAAGCTCAACGGGGAGAGATGCTGTGGGTGTGCTTTTACCTGCGATAGTCGTTTGCAGTTGTTTGGCCATGCCAAAGAGTGCCACAATGATAACGATGAGGGTCGTTTGGATGAATATGCGTTCGCTTGTCCCATCTGTGCGCAGATGTTTGAAGATCAGAATGAGCTTTCCAAACATATCAATTGCAACACTACAAAGTTCTTGTTTATATGTACAATTTGTAATGAAGCTTTTGCTGGAATAAAGTCTTTGAGATATCATCAAGAGCATAGCAAAAAGCATTACCAATTGATCCATGACTCGGAATCAGTAGATAAGCCACTTGTTGAACTGAAGGATTCAAGTATAGTGGAAGCAATTGAAAAAGAATTGCAACAACCAGGCAGAAATAAGAATTATTCGAGGACAAACAATAGATCCATAACGAAACATCGTCATCTGAGAATGCCGGATGCACGTTTCATAGAGCACATCGATCATCTTCAGAATCACGAAGTGCTGACAATTTGCGGTGAGAGATGCTGCGGATGCGGAGAATTCTTCGACACAATCAACGAAGTACTGCACCACGGACATACGACCCATCTGACCGAGAATGCGGACTCAATAGGCGAATACCAATGTGATATTTGCTTCGCTCGTTTTGAATACAGACGTGGTCTATTCATGCACAGAACCTCGAAGAGAGCTATCAGCATGTTGTTCCGTTGCAAGATATGCAACCTCATGTTCTCGAAGCAGAAAAGCATTGAGAAGCATCTGCAAAACGCGCCCAACCATCTGACCCTTTCGGAGATTGACGTAGCGACAGAATGTGATGGCTCAGATGCAAATTGCATTCCACCATTGCAGTACAGATTCCACTGTTGCTTGGCAAAATGTACGGAAGAATTCGTCAGTGAGGATCTTCTGCTGGCCCACTGCGTAGATCACCATGCCGGAAAGCGGCGCGAAAACGAAGCCGAACGAACCAACGACGAAAACGTGTGCCCCGGTTGCCTGAAATCGTTCGAAAATACGACCTGCCTCGTGTGGCACCGGTACAATCGCTTCACCAAGCAGTACATCTGCAGATTCTGTGGAACGGCTTTCAACCGCTGGAACCTCTTCCGAGAGCACGAAGATGTGGTCCACCTGGGCAAAACCCACGAGTACCCGTGTGACAAGTGCGAGAAGGTGTTCCGAACGCCCCAGCGGCTCAAAACCCACCAGGAAACGCATTCCGAAGTTCGGAAAGAAGTCTGCGACGAGTGCGGTGCTACGTTCCGGAACAAGGGTGTCCTCAAGCGGCACCGGCGAACGGTCCATGCCAACGAGAAACCATTCGCCTGTCAGCACTGTCCAAAGATGTTACCCACCCAGGAGCAGCTGAAGGCGCACTTGCGGGTGCACACCGGGGTCAAACCGTACGCGTGTCGATTCTGCGAGCGGTCCTTCTCGCACTTCACCGACCGCAAGCGGCACGAAATGTCGGCCCACACCGGAGAGCGACCGTTCCGGTGTCCGCACTGTCCGGCGGCCTACATCCGGAATCGGGAGCTGTTGGTTCACTTGCAGAAACATGCGGAAGATGGCACCGTAGATTTTTCTAAGATGTAATAAACTAATTCATGTCATGAAGGACATCCATTTTGTATACTAATTTACGACAGTTCTTCCAATTCGAACATTAGTCCATTTAGTTATGTTTCTTTCAGTTCTCCGCCCATTTCTTTATTACCTTTCGGAAATTTACTCAAAACGTTTTTTTTTTTTGCGCAAACATGCTGTAGGTGATTGTTATTAGAGCACATGCCTTATCGGTTTCGCCGGAAAACCATGTTATCAACCGTATCTTATCCCGCATCACCACACTGAAAATATTACATCCATTCGATCCACATTCTTTTCAACGTGAATTTGTCGTTTCGATTGGCAAGATGCAATATCGTGTAAAGCACATGGTTCTGTTAAGGATGGATTTTAGTTCGATGACAAAGTCATTTGTACACGATTTGAACGTATTTTACAATTGCGATATGCGTCACTTTTTTCAATGCAACATGATCAGGTAGAAATCTTTCAGATACAACCACCGGACTACCTGTTAACCCTCTAATATCCAAATTTTTATTTTCGATCTAAATATCATTTTTAGTTATCTAAAATCGTTCTAAACACGTTTTGGGCAATGATTTATCTTTATTCGCAAATTAATGAATTTTGGTTTTTGATTTTTATAATTTTTATTTTTGAACATCCCTATCCTTTTTCATTTTTTCTTGAAGCCTCTTCTAGTTACTGATTTTTGGCAACAATAAAAATTCAAGTTTTTACTGTACTTTTAAAAATAATATTTTTCTGAAAATATTTTTATTTTCCGTGTAATTAACGGAAACAAAGTTTTGGAATTATTTTAATACCACCAAGCCCTTCTTCTGTTATAGGTTAATAGTGGAAAAATATAAAAGGTACGATTTTTTATATTACACGTTAAATAAACCCCAGGCATTTGTAGGTTATATAAGAATACAATTTTTCCAACAATTTTCAAAAATACAAAAAAGTTTCAAAAGTCATAAAAAACTTTTCTCATATGCGTGTTATGAGTCAAGGTTTAAGCCAAAAATAAAATTATTTTGATTTACGAGCTACGAAAAAATACACAAAATTCCAAAGTGTACCCCGTCTAAAGGCGGGGTTGGGTATTAGAGGGTTAATTAATCATGTTACAATTTCGGTTGAATCTACGGAGACCAACGAGAACAAATCGCTAATCAAGGCTACTCATAAAAGCAGCAAAAATTTTAAAATATTGAAGAAGTGCTATATCGAATGTGATACGGGCCTTTTTTTACAACCAACTTCATATTTTTACACAAAATTTTCAAACAAAGTGAGCTAATTTTAAGTACATATTTCTTGAGTTCAGAGAAAATACGGAGTGGTTTCGAAGAACAAGGAACAAGTTTTCATTGAAAAACGTCTTGATTGGTTGGTGGTTAGTACAAGATTGAATTACAAATTAGCTTCTAGGTCCCCAGTAACAAACTGGTTGCTACGCAAGACTTCTAATCAGTCATCGATTACTTAGTTTCTCAACACCCCCTCTTAATCGGACATTCTTGCGTTTATCTGCCACATATCGGTCGATCACACTTGAAGATTTCACAAGTTTGCCTTCGAAGTCATAATTCTCATCTACTGCGCTCATGCTTTTCAGATTTAACCGATGGCCGGATCCAATGTTGGTTATCTTATTGAAATTGACATACCTCTGCTTATTGTGGCTCTTGTTTCTCGCTTCTAAGTTCTGATAAGGACGTGTTTTCGAAGATATCTGCTAATCTGCTAATATCAACACACCCCCTAGCCATGGCCAATCTGCGTTGTTTACACAAACATCCCTATAAACCCCCACGCTGGGAAATACGTTTACCGAAAAAGGCGTTATGAGGTTCTGCACTGCATTCTTGTATTGGATTTACTTTAATGGCATTGTTGTTAGCAAATTCACAAAAAAGTGAAAGAGAAAGAAAACATGATTTGTGCAGGCAGAGCCCCATAGGCCATGCTATACCAGTTAGCACGCCCGACGCCCACCGATGACAGAGTGGGTAGGCTCGCACCATCGTCCCGCCCTTCTACCTATTTTTGAGATAGGCAGTTCTGTCAGAGTGTAAATAGTTATTATTATTCATGTACAGTGAATCCACAATTAAGAATCACCCACAATTTATGAATCAGCTGCCTTCAAAGGACAAAATAACAGTAAAAAATAGCACAAAACATCACGGAAACATTTTCGCTTATAATTTATTTTGAGTAAAATTGTTTACGGATGTTTTGTGTTGATTTTTGTTGTTATTTTGTCATTTAAAGTCAGCTGATTCATAAATTGTGGACGATTCTTAATTGTGGATCCACTGTAATAGTTATTATTCTCCACAATGGCTTGGAGGTTTCCTTCTTCATTTCGGTTGTTCTGGAAAGATAAGAAAACAAGGAAAGGAAAGGGCCACACCACTCCACAGAATGGCGGCCCATCTGATATTAGTTTTGTGTTAAATAATTATTGTTGTGAGTAGAGATCCTGAAAGGGAGAAATGCGAGTAGGCGGTAAGCCGCCAATCGAACCGTTAAAATCCACATTAGCTTTCAATGAGTTTGACAGCTCGATCGGCGGCCCACACCCCGTCCCACATCTCCCTTAGAGGCTCTCTAGTTGAGATCAATGTATGTATTGAGCAATTGCTACCTTACCGGGGTCGCGCTACCTACATCACGTTGATGGGACTGCTATCTTAGGTGTAGCTGACGTGATACAGCGTTTCATACTCAGCCGCTGGATGCCAGAACAGACGCTGTTTGAGCCGCACCTCCTGGTGTACAGACGCTCAAAACGCACCTCCTCACTCTAGCTGATGTCAGAAGGACAACAGTGCCCAGGCTGCACTACCAGCTAAGTACGCAACCCTTAGCTGGCGGTCTTTGTCATCATTTGACCCGTGGAAGCGCGAGGTAGGAACTTGTGTGGTCCAGAGCTGTGTTGGTCGCTCCTTCCTGATTGTCGACTCACCATTTTGCAGCCCAAGGACGTGTTTTCGAAGATATCTTTTCCAGAAAATATTCTGCTTCAGCTTCATCGCAGGATTCGATCGCAGAATTATTCATAGTTTCTTCCTCCTCTGGTTCGAATGCATCGCCAGCGCTCAAACGTTTCTTCTCACAATATGCAATGTTGGTGATCAGTTCCAATTCGTAGAAGCTTCCTGTCAACGGACAAACGGCGACGATTTTATCTTGGTGTTGCATTTCAGCCGCCGATTTCTTGAAAAATACATTGACATCTGACGCAGCCATTTTCTTCACCGACAGTAGATTTTCCCTTAGCTCCGGCACGTAGAACACATCGTTTATTACCATCTTAACACCATTCCGATTCACTCCAACAATCGCTCCTTTGTGCCAGGAAACAATCGACTGATTATTCTTAGCAACGCAAATCTTCATAGGTCGCTGTAGTTTCTCCAACGTCGTGAAACAATCCTTTGAATTTGCAAGGTGATCAGTAGCTCCTGAATCCAGCTTGAAACTAATTTTCTGTCTGCTGCTTTCATTTGCTTCGGATTTTGCCATAAACACAACCGCTTCTCCATCGCAAATTGTGTCAGAGTCGTCCAACGATTTCCTCAGCTTGCAGTCCTTGGCCATATGTCCTGGTTTCAAGCATTTGTTACATTTTCCAGATTTCCAGATCTTCTGCTTGGATCCAACGAATGCAGCAGGTGTTTCTTCGCCATCTGTCATCCGATCATTCTTCTTCAGTTCTTCTGCTAGTAAACGTTCTCGCACTACATCTAGCGTCAGCTTGTCCTCCTCAAGATTCTCTAATGCGGTCACCAGGGGATCAAAGGACTCCGGAAGTGTGACGAACAGTTGCGAAACTAGATCACCCTCTTCCAATTTAGCGCCAGCCGATTTTAACTGCCGAATTAGTTCGTCGAAAGTCTTCAGGTGGTCCTTCACCGACGATCCTTTAGTCATTTTCAGCTTCGCCAGTTGCTTCCGGATTAGCGTTTGAGATGAAACAGATTTCTTCGCATAAACGTTACCCAAAGTTGTCCAGATTTCCTTCGCAGTTTCTTTGTCACGAATCAGGTTGATTAGGTCATCATGTACGAAAGCGATAATCCAATTCGATGCCTTCCCAAGTAACCACAAGCATTATACCATTGCATTAATTTGGTCGAAAGTCAACATTTTTTGCATTAATAATGTTATCATGCATTTATTCAATAACTGTCAAGCAATGATGCATTTGATTAACATTGTAAATGTTTTGTAGCATTATTTTAATATAGCATTATGCTAAGCGTTTAGAGTGAATATACAGTTATGCTGTCATTCAAGATTACATAACCTCATTAAACGCACTCGAATCTGTAATAAATAAGTAAGACGATCGAGCACGTTCTCACTCGCTCATTATGTTTTGGGATATGGAAGAATAATGAAATGACTTTCTTTCATCTCGAACCCCCATTTCATGATCTGAGGATATATGTATTCATTCAAAATTGTTGTATTTTATCTATGAGACTCTTTCATTCATAAGGAGCGGGAGGAAATGTCGATCAATTTCTCTCCCCCGAAATCTGTTTAATGCGCTAGGGCTTTGTTTTGTGGGTTAAGTTCTGTTATTTCCTCTACGAGAAAGAATGGAGATCAAATTATTTCTATTGATGTTTCACTTGGTGAGGAAAGAAAATCAACCGCCGAAGAGAATTCTTTCTATTTGTAATAACTGGGCGAATAGTAATGTTAACACACACAGTGGCTTCGTTTATAAGGAACTTTTATCCTACCTTATTACATCAGCAGCTTTAGCACAGGACACCAACGCGCCAGGTATCCAGCACACCATCATCCTAATTGTGGGTTCGAATCCTGATTCCAACAAAAAAATCATTAAGCTTGTAAAAAAAAACCCATTGAAAGGTAGTCAATGGATTCATTGTTTTGTTTATTTTTGCCGCAAGCCTTAAACATACATTATTTTAAGCTAATATACATCATGAACCCTAAATATACAAACATAAATGCTTTAGTAGGGCTTGTGCATTAAAACTGCTTTACCAAGTATTGCATTAATTTGGTTGTTGTGGGGCCCTTTCTCACTTTAATTATGCTTTATAAAGCTCTTAAAGATTATGTCACTTTAAAACAAAATCTGATAGCATACTATAGAGCAAACATAAAGTATTCATATATAGCTTCGTGGTTACTTGGGTACTGGAGCATGAGCGGATACTGGTGCACTGATGGTAGTTTTGTATTTTTGTCTCGAGAAGTTTTTGGTAGAAGCTTTAAAAAATACGTCAAAAAGACGTTTTTATTGATGAAGAAAACTGAGAATTACATGTATATATTTTAAATTATATGAAACAGGAATAATGCCGACACTTGTAGTGACGAACCATACATAGTTTGCTTGAAAATTACATATGACTCTTACTGTGCATTTTGTCTCGATAGGGTAGAAGTTTTAAAAAATACGTCAACATTCACAATGTCGAACAATTCAAAAGATAATTTTTAATAATTGTAATTGTAATTGTTATTTATTGGCAAAACGAGAACATGTTAGTATTTACAACTTTAAGCCATGTCAAGGAACAATAATGTCAAAAAGAGAAAAATAGATATATATTGAAATTGTATAAGAAAAAAGCATAATGCCGACACTTATAGTGACGAACCATACAAAGTTTGTATTAATATTCCATAAAAGTTACGCTTTCAAGAAAAAATGTGTTATCATAAGCATGAAACGAACTCACCAGTTGGTAATCCATTCTCGACTGAACACAAAACTGACACTGACATCAAAACTTCTTGGCGTCCCGAAAACAAACCGTCTTGCTTGGGTCTTCCCAAATACCTACCCAGCAAGACGCTCCAAAACAGGAAAAAAAATTCTCCGGCGACGAAAACACGCGCGAAACCGTGAGCAAAATCTATCGGACGACGCAAAACCGAACTGTCCTGCTTGGGCTTCACGAAGCACTCAAGATAGAAAAACACTCCGTTAAGTAGATGAAAAACCCGAACTTAGTACTATAGAGTAAGGTGGGGCAAAAGTTCGACCTTACTGGTATAATCAAATTTTCCAGGAAAACAATAGCAGTCAAAACAAAACAAATACCATACAGTGAACCTTCAATATATTGGCTATAATTTTGCTGAACAAACTTGTGTCAAAATATTTTCCCATTTTTTGTTATGACAGTTTCAAAATAGATTGACTTATTCGAACTTTTGCCCCACCGGTGGGGCAAGAGTTCGAATCTAGTGTGGAGCAAAAGTTCGCTGGCTAAAAAACGAAATATCGATTCTTTTATGACAGGCACACTTCAAACCAGCCGTGAACTTAAGTTTGCCGAAAAATACACACTAAATTTTCATCAAATAATTGCCTAAAACCGGGTCAATTGTAATATACACAAAAATAGCAGTTTTTCGCAAAACTAAGTGAAAATGTAAAATTTTGGTCACAGTTTTCACACGATCAGACAAATTTAACTAAATTTGAAGATAATATGTGGATTTCATGCAATTTGCATTTTTTTTCCGTGATTTTATACATGGGTCGAACTTTTGCCCCGCTGATTCGAACTTTTGCCCCACTATGGACCAAAAATTGTTTTCAAGCATTTATGCAAAAACTAATACACCTCAAAGCAACCTTATGATAGGCCTAGAAACGCCCTTACATAAAATATTGAAAAAGATTTTATTTTCAATTGGTTTCATGCAACGAAAGTTTGACCAAAAATTACAATATTCACGTCGAAAAACAACAAATAGCCATTATCTTTCCAAATCTCAATCGATTTTTATGATATTTGGAGTGAAAGTCACTTACTTGATTAGTATTCGAACCACCTTGACATTTATAAGATTTGTTTTGAATTGAGCTAGAAATCTCAAAAAGAAACTCTTACCCCACTCGAACTTTTGCCCCACTTTACTCTACCATTTAATTCCACTAGAGTTTTTATCCTTTGACAGATACGCGTATTTCGACCTCAACTGTAAGGCCGTCTTCAGTGTCGTGTACTAGACTCGACTTTGTCGCGCTGTTGTACTTTGTACAACAGTTGTGATTTATGTGCTATAATTTTGCAACAAGGATACCTATCGACACCAAACCAAAATGTATTCCTCAAGAATCTTCTTAAGAATAATACTCGATAGTTCTTATTTACAGTATGGCCCTTTATAATGCGGTAACGTCAACAAATATACATAAAAGTCGCATAATAATGAACGCACTATATACGTTTCAAATAAACCATAGTTTGAAATCGGTATATCTCAAAATCTAGATAACATAGAAACTTGGGGTCTTCAGTTATGTTGTTCTGGAGGTGAAGCGCTATCTGATGGTACCACATTAATTCGGAATTTGACCGCTAGGTGGCACTAATGGGCATGGATGTTTTACTTTTGTTTTGCAAATATTTCAGGATACTGACCACTTTGAAGGATGGTGTCTTCGGCAAAGTTGTTTAGTAAGTTAAGGACTATCATTGTTCGAGCTAGTTGATTCAAAATTTTGTCACTAGACGGCGCTAGTGAGCATGAAACTTTTGTTTGCAGATATATCAGCCTGACCACTTAGAAAGATAGTGTCTTCGGCAAAGTAGTTCTATAGCTCAAGGACTATCATTATTTGAGCCAAGAAATTGAATATTTTGCCACCAGGCGACGCTAGTGAGCAGGAAATTTTTGTTTTGCGGATACTGCAGGATCTTGTCTTTTTAGACAGGCACCTCCGGCAAAGTTGTTCAGAAGCTCAGGGACTATCATTATTTCACAAAATCTAGAACTTTAAGGATTAAACAAAGAAATAATTTGAGCTACTGAACAACTCTGCCGAAGAAGCCTTCTTTCTAAGTGATCAGGCTCATGAGATATTTGCGAAACAAATGTTTTATTAACAAAGATTGACTGCACTTTGATGATGATAATTGGATTTCGGCTTTCAGTCACGAATTAAGCGTTGATTATTTTGAATCATTGCCAACGTTTCGATCCAGTTGCTGGGATCATATCACTATCTGTATCATAGTGTAAAATTCTTGTTCCGTACCATCCACCCATCATCCGATATAGGGTGCTGGTGATGAATAAGACCCGTGCGATACCCAATCGAGACAAACACCGTGTGCGCTACACGAATAAACGACAAGTTGATTCATATCGAGCCCTGAAGAAGATCCCAACAACTGGACCGAAACGTTGGCAATGATTTAAAATAATCAACGCTTAATTCGTGACTGAAAGCCGAAATCCAATTATCAAATGTTTTATGCTTTTATGCCGCCTGGTGGCAAAAGAATTTCTTGGCTAAGATAATGATAGTCCTTGAGCTACTGAACAATTTTGCCTAAGACGTCATCTTTCTAAGTGGTCTCTGATTAGACTCCTGGGATATTCGCAAAACCAAGGGTGTTGTACAAAGTACAACGCGCGACTACTCGCGTTACAAAAATTCGCGCGACGACCAAAAGGTTAATGTGCTCTAATGATTTTTCTAGCATTTTCCAGGATGTTTTCATATCTCTAGGAATTTGTCCGAAAATTTTCTCTAAATTTTTCGCTCTTAAAGCTAAGTATGCTGTTTCGCCCAAGAAAAGTAAAGAAATTCCTTGACTGAAAGGGTCCAGAAATTTCCTACAGAGAGCCCCCTTTGAAGTGACATTTCTTCTCAACTGCGTACTGCGATCAGAAAAAAGAGATTTTCTTGACCATTTCTTGGGATAAATTTTCCACGCATCGAGATAGGCGATTCCTTTTCTTGTCAGTAGCAAACCAGCCTTAAATATTAATAAACAAAGTACAGGGTGTCGATTCAATTTTGAAAATAAAATTCCCTGACTTTCCCTGACCTTCCAGTCATTTTCCAGAAAAGTTCCAGACCACTGAGTTGATTAATTTGAACCGAAATAAGTAGATTTTTTTCAAGAAGATACATATTCGTTATATTATAGGTCGTATGAAGAAACTGATCAAAAGCTTTTACTTTATTGAGATATATGTACCTGCCAGATGACATTCTTGAACGTTTATTCAAGTTGATATGATAAAACTGAACAACTGAGAATCTATTTACTTTTCAAACTTGAAGATCTGTATGAACAAAGATGTTCTCGGCTAGTGAACTACCTTAGACCTAATTTAAAATTTTAGGCATGAACGAAAATTTTGGACTCCTTCCTGATTAGAACTTTTTTATACAAGAGGCAACACTATTACGATCATCCACCATACTTTTTTTGTTGGAAGAAAGCTATCCTCAAATTTGGCTATTTCTTTTTCCAGGCTAAATTCTAGCCAATGCCATAGAACTTTCTTGGAGAATTGCTTCAACGAAATCCACATAGATTGCTCAGAAATTCTTCTTGATATTCTTAAGATATTTTTCCAGATATTCCTTCAATACTTCTCAATGAACTCTTAAAAGATTTCCTCCAGAAGCTCCTCATCTCCAAGATTCTGTAAGAATTGTTAGAGAATTTCGAATAATCGAGCAGCTTTGAGAATCATCCTCAGAATTTCTGGAGAATTTTTTGGGTCCTGGTTCCTTAGTCGAATGGTTAGAGTCCATGGCTGCAAAGCAAAGCCATGCTGAAGGTGTATTGATTTAGCATGATCAATTACTTTGCAGACCAAAAACTCGTTTGATGTTGTAGTACTGATATGTTTTCCCTGACCTCAAGTGAAATTCCCTGATTTTCTCTGACTTTCCAGGTCAAAAATAAATTCCCTGACATTCCCTGATTTTCCAGGTTTTTCCAGGTAGTCGACACCCTGAAGTACACACAAAGATCTAAAAATGTCAGCAACAACTTCATTTCTGTCTGAATTTCCCGATTGAAAATGAAATGTCCGACCTTTCCCTGCGAAATTCCCGATGGTGAAATCTCCGACTTTTCCCGCATTTACAGATTTTTCCGAGAGTGTGGCCGCCCTGTTTTTTGAGAATTCCTTTATAAAATTTATAATAATTTTCCGAGGAACCATTTTTCCCCTTTTATTCCTGCAGTGAACCCTGGTTTAACATTCTAGAGATACTAGAGATAACTTTAGAGTCTTTAAGCGAATATTTCATCAGGAACATCTTCTCAGATTCCTTGAGCAAATAGGAATATTCTCGGTGACTCTTCCTGGCGTCCCTCCAAAACATCCAGAGATCTCCCACTAATTATTCCATAAATTCTTCCAGAGTTTTTCATTAATTCTTTCGCAGAGTTTGCTCCAGCAAATTCAACACAACTACATCAAGCAATATTCACTAGTATTATTTAAAAATTCCCCTAGGGAATATTTCAAGAATTTTCCACTGAGTTCTTGGAAATATAACTCCTACACAAACAAGGCTACTGCCTCTCTACGTCAGCACCTCTCTTTAATTCAATGCCTTGATATCAACCTGTTTACAATCTAATTATCTTAGGGCTCATTCATTTATTTCATAACGCTGAAAATGACTATTTTTACACCCACCCACCCCTTCGTTACACTTTTTGTATGAATGTTCTACAAATTTTGTATGAGCCGTAACATTGTGAGGACAGCCACCCACCCCCTTCAGCGTTATGAAATTTGTGAATAAGCCCTTACTGCCCATAAATGCATAACAGTCCCCCGTGACTTTTTGTCATTTTTTAGTTAATTACGGGAAACGTCATTAAATTGCATATACTTTCATTGTATTATAAGAAAATAGTACGTTTGTTCTAGAAATGTTAAAAACAATATCGAACTTGGTATGTCCCACGTTACTAATAAACGCATGTCAGTCTCGCAACTTGTGTGATAAGGACTTGCAACAAATTGTGTTAATAAGTAAGTCAAGTAAAGGAAAATATACTTATCCACAATTGTTGCCGTAACCCAGAGTGGTCAGAAAAAATCTACGACACACTTAAACGGAAGAATCGTTTGATTCAGCCAGATGAAATAAAAAGCTATTGGATTTCCTTGGACCGTCTTCCTCGTACTTGTACCGACGCCGTCTTTGAACATCCACTCGTTCCCCTCGCTCCACGCACTGGCGTATATAGCTGGTTTGCTCTTGTGAATCCAATGCCTAGATCAACGTGTTAAGACGAATACGGGTTTTCTTCGGTATTTTAAGCCCGTAGTTCATAATACACACACAAGTGACAAGCTTTACTTGATGCGATAATCGACGCTTCTTGGCGTTGTGTGTCGCTTTCATTTTGTTGTTCTCTTGCGTTTTTGGCAAATCCATCAACGGCTTTTTGACTTCCGTCTGAGTCCATTTCATCAGTCCCCGTCACATATATAGTGTCCTCCAAGGATTTTAAATAGCTTACCCATTGCTACGTCTTCGGTGGAAACTGAAATATGCCGTCGCCGCCAGCATTGCCGTCCTTATCGTTAAACCCAGCGAACTTGTCTTCAGAGCCCGCGTCATTGTCCTACGGGACGCCATCGGCCAAATTCCTGCACTCATCCTCGGAACTATCAGAAGTACCATAACTTTTCAAATAATCGAGAGCAGACATTTTCGCGACTTTGAATGCGGACACTAAACTGTCAAAACAACAATAATACACCATGTGAAGACCGATGCATCATAGTAAGCACTGATACTGTTATGCGTTTATTCTCGTACATTCAAGAGCAAATAAACGCATACCAGTCACGCGTGCATTTTTAAGTATATTAACTAAATATTTGAGAAAATTCATAAACAAAATGTATGTAATACTGTAATCAATAGTTCATTGCACCATTTGAGTTCAAATTTGGGTGCGAAAACATCGCATTTTCAATATAATTGGAGTAAAGAAAGCATGCAGGTGTTCACGACTTCTATCGCGTTTTTCTTGGGTGCGCTGTTTTGCTAGTGTGACTGGTATGCATTTATGGGCACCTCTACAATTTTTACCCAAAGACATCTCCACTGCAGGCTGCATGCAAACAAATTTTGTTGTATAATCTACCGAATCCATGGTAAAATTAAGAACTGCACCAACGATTTTCAACCGACTACAAAAATCTGTTAAGTTTACTATAATCTGGTAAAAATCACTGAGTCATGTAGTAAATGTGACTATGTCCATAGTAGCCGCGACTACAAAGCATTGTATTTGAATCCGTGACACCCACCGTACAACACAGTATGGTGAAAAGTACAATGCCAAACTTGTCAAATCTAGAATGTTTCTAGTCATAAATGCTACAACTCTGGTTAAATAAACAGAATATATTTTCTTGTTGACTATGTTATGGTAGAGTTAACATATTAATGTAGTCGGTTGAAAATCGTTGGTGCAGTTCTTAATTTTACCATGGATTCAGTTGTTTCTACAATAAAATTCATTTCAGTGTGTGTGATGTACCTGCTATCCAACAGTAGTTACTCTATCAGATCATTCAAAGATGCCTACAGGACTACTTCCAAAAAAAAATCCTCGTTTACTCGTTTTTGAAAAAAAAAATCATTTCGGATTTCTTAGAAAAAAGCCTACAATTTTTAAATGATTTTTTAAATGAATTTCTTCTTGAAGCCTTTCACGGGTTTTCCCAGAAATTGCTCAAAAATTCTTCCAGAAATTATTGCTCAGGGATATAAAAATATATTAAAATGATAAACATAAAAAAATCTAAAGATATTTCTGGTGGAATCTTTGGACAAGTTTCTGAGATATCTATAGATAAAAAAAATCCAGGTTGAATTCTTGAACACAAAATTCTTGGAATTAATTCATAGAAAATTCGTAGAAATATTACTATATATATCCGAATATGCTTCCAGGCATCAGCGATCAGGTATTTCACCTTACTGATTGGGATTTCCACCATCTTGGGATCCTCCTGCGGGATTTTGTGTATTTTTATTCTTCGTATCTACAAGAAAAGCAATAAGTAAATAAAACAAACTCTTTCCATGACGCATTCCAAATAATGAGCCGCTGTACGTGCCATATTTTTTTTGTCTCGTGACTTTTACTGTGCGCCGTGTGTTGGTGCCAGGAGAAGAGGCCAGGAAAAGTGGATGAACGTGTCATTCATTTTCCTGTCAAATTTCATACAAAATCTCCTTTTTTCTGCTATAAATTCACTCTAGGTGAACCACTTTTCCTGGCCTACTTGAAAACAGGGCGCACGGTAAAAGTCAAACGTTTTATAGCATGCATAGGCTCATTAAGGTAAAATAGGCCAGGGGAAGTGGTTCACCCAGAGTGAATTTATAGCAGAGAAAAAGTAGATTTGGTATGAAAATAGGCCAGGAGAAGTGGATGAACTTGTCATTCATTTTCCTGTCAATTTTCATACAAAATCTACTTTTTCTCTGCTATAAATTCACTCTGGGTGAGCCACTTCCCCTGGCCTATTGACAGGAAAATGAATGACAAGTTCATCCACTTCTCCTGGCCTAACTAAGAGTACCGTTTTTTTCCAGTGAAAGCTACTTACTCATCTCCCGGAGATGTAGAATTAGCTTCGCCACGTAGCTTAGGTATTCGTCTTTGTTGCGCGCCTTCTGGAAGGCATGATTCTCCATTTCCAGTCCATTTTTACTCGAAGTCATTCCCGTTTGCTGAATGGATTCGTTTCTATTGTTTCCGAAAGCAAAAAATTGAGAAAATCTAAATTAGTTTCAAACATCCACAAAATGGAAGCCCTTAACCATGGGGCCTTTTAATTACATTTTATTCACCACACGTTGCCGGAAACTTGGCGTTTTCCAGGAGTTGTCCTCTGCCATGTTGTCGGCGATACTTTGGAAGTTGATTTGGGGCATACTATGCTCACCTTTAACGCCTTAAAGGAATTTTGGGATGAATCAGTCAAGACTTGTTTTTTTTTTATGACAGCAAAGCAGAAGCGAAACAAAGGAGTCGACAAAAAGGTTGATGTCGACTCAGGGCTGCCAGATGTTTTCTGTTACTCAAAAACTTGTTAACGAAAAAAAAAACACAAAGAAATAATAAAACCCGAAAAAAAATTCTAAAAACCCAAATACACCCGATTCTGTTTTTGCACGGATTTTTTTACACGGCTGTGAAAAAAAGTTACCATACATTTGTTTCCGCCAAAGCCTTATGTTTACATAAAACGTCGAGAAACAGTGTTACTTTTTTGCACGGTTTTTGAAATTTTGAACTGAAAATGTTTTTTTTTTGCACGGTACGCATCCCCCGTGTAAAAACAACATCGGGTGTATGAGCAAGCCGCATTCAGGTTTTACCCTCAGTTTAGTTGTGTTGCCTCTCTCGCAACGGACTTATCCACGGTCTTCTTTTATTGTCGACTTTCTGTTTCTTTTCCGCTGTAAATGTGGGCCGTGTTTACATAAAATGACATCCGGAACAACATCCAGTGAATGAATGAACATTGAGTGGATGAATGTGCAGCGAAATCGTTCATTTTTTGTACACACGGCCCACAGTAAAGGTTTCCTTCTTGCTGGAAGTTGCAGCATGACGACATCGTAGATTAGTTCACAGCAATGTCGTCGAAAACACTTTTTGAGCGATTCTGTTCAAAACAGAGGACTGACACGGATGGCATCTGCATACATTTAGGCGCTTCCTCACATCGATTTGGTACCCACTTTCTAGTCGGTTTCCCCTACTTGGGTCCTAAAATGTATTTTTTTTAATAACATGAAAGAGCATGTTCTTGCAACATTAGCCATTTTTCCAGCTCAAATAAGAACCTTCACACTTTTGATCATAGGCCAGGGGAAGTGGTTCACCCAGAGTGAATTTATAGCAGAGAAAAATTTCATAACGCTGAAGAGGGTGGGTGGGTGTCCTCGAAATGTTACAGGTTCTACAAAATTCGACGTTACGAAGGGGTGGGTGGGTATCAAAAATGGACATTTTTGGCGTTATAAAATTTGTGAATAAACCCTAAGTTCTTCTTACAGAAACGACGATGCCATGTGATGTAGCGCAAACTAGAAGGCTTTTTTTCGGATAAAAATCACAAAGCTCAGTTGGATATTTGAATTTGTACAACTTGTTCAAACGCTTCTGTCTACATTTCTGCACAATAATAGTAATGTAGGTATTAGAATCGCTACCGATTAAAATTAGTTTGTAGATATTCATTGAATTGCATCCTTCTAACTTTCATTACATAGATATGCCACGTTATCTGTATGTAAGGGGTGTCTTCACCATTCAAATCACTCGGTTTCACATACAGTGTCCTCTATACAGCAAGGATGACGGTTTTTTTTAAACATTTCACCTTAAACTTAAAAAGCATATATCCAGAACACCAGATTCTCATTCCGCAAAAGCAACTGAATTGTAATCGATGATTGCTATTGTTTTTTTTTTTTTTACTTAGGTCAAAAATGACTACGAATTGACTCACTCACTCATTCATCCTCTAAAGACAAAACTCACATTTTTTTTATTTCTGAGAGTAAGAAATCGCCGATTTAGGATCTAGAACCGGTGTGCATGTGACTTTTTTGTGTGTAGCTTAATTTAAACGGTTCTGATTTTATTATGTTTTTGACATGTTATCACATTTACGTTGGGTGAACTTCTAAGTGGAGAATCGAAAGCACTCTCGCACGCGCAGTCACGTCTAACAAACGAGTCAGAAGAGGAAAAAACAGACAACGATGCCCTTCTCTGTCGTGGCATCGTAGGTGTAGGCTTTTAGTTTGTTCGGTTCAGTTTAAGCATAGCGGTGGCCGCTGCAGAATCTGGAAACAGTGTGTGATAGTTGACCAGTGGTACGTAAGCTGCCGTAATGATCCGCCCAGCGAACCATCGGCCGTGAAGTGCATTGACCGCTAGGACTGCTGTCGCTATACTAGGACATTTGACGTAGACGTTTCCGGCAGGATTCTCCTTATCTACATAGACGTGCAGCACGCCACCGTGTTTGTTGCACTCTTCAATCACATCGTCCTCTATTTCCGTATCCCAGGTCGGATTGGTTTCTGTGGTCGGATCGAACATATTGGACAGTAGGAAACATTGTGTGGCAATTGGTGGAGAGGGTGCCACCGGTTGCTGTGGTGCTGGCTGAGGTGCAGTGGCCAGTAAAGCATCGGCAGCAGCACGAGGAACTGCCAGACCGGCACCTTCTGCCAGTTTGAACATGAGCTGTAACCGTCCGGTTGCGCCCAAATCGATTCCACTACGGTCCATTTCATCCGTATCAAGGGAAGCATGGGTTGTCACGTCCAACCGCTCAGTCACGTTGCCCACCTTCATCGGACGACCAGCCAGCTCGAAACCATTCAGCTGTTCGAGTGCTTTTTTGGCATCATCTGCATTGTGGAACTGTGAACAGGGAAAATATTACGCGTTAACATAAATTGGAATCTGTGGATTGAATATACAGGACTGGTAGCGAACGATTGCCTTGAAAGCAGGAGCTTCAGAGATCTCATACCGACAAAATAAGACCATGAGAAACCAAGGAAACAAATAAAACCTAAAAAGGGTACAGGAGATCAGAGTTCCAATAAAGAATCTTCAAATAATATTATCAGATATTCCTCTAACATTATGACATTATGATAAGAAAATGTACCCTTTTTTCAGGTTAGGAGTTCATTGAGTGTTTGTTTTTCTTAAGGGGGCAGAATCCGTCATCAATTTTAGAATTTTTGAAAGCAGTTTTCAATCAACAAAACTTACATGAAAATGTGTTCACTGAATTCTATTGTGCTCTGCAAGATAAATCCACGTAATCCGATTATCTGAAAATGTCGATATACCGTCGCAGTGATAATGAAAATAACCAAATGTTGAAGAACGAAAAAATTCAAGCCTACCGTGATGAATCGAAATCCGGACAGCACCAATATCCGGACACTCAGTCCATTTTTATTAATTTAACAATGAAATGTCAAATAATCTCATCATATTTTGTTCGTAATTTAGAATTTGATTTTTTTTACCATTTTACTTTTATATACCATCTAGGTAGTAATAATATTAAAAATAAAAACAAATTTGCAAACCCAGTTTGGCATTTTTCCTGCGCCGTACAAGTTCGCGTTGTGATGATTTGCACTGGCTCACCAAGCTTGGTTCATACGAAATAATGTTGCTTTGATTTAATAATTGTTTGGTTCGAAATAGTGATTGTGGTGATAAATTATAAGCAACAATGGAGGCAAGTGGTGCGTGTATGTGCAAATTACCTTATTAATTGAATAATTTATGCATAGATAAATGCTGTCCGGGTTTGCGAGCCAGTGATTCTAAATCCGGACATAAGGTTATATCGGTATAAATTGCAATGTAAACGCAAATTTGTGAAGAATATTTGTAGAAATGTAGTAGTTACTGAAGAAATAAACATTATAAGTGAAACAACAATAGTCCTACAAAGAAAATCTGCTGAAACAATGCTAATTGCAATGGCGCTACTACATAGCTTCCGGTATCAACAAGCAAGGAATGGAGGTAATAAAAACTTGAATTTAATACGAAGTTACGTGTTTCATAGTATAATGTAGCAAGTGCATGTGGTACGGTTTCGGTAATCCAGATCTTTTCAGTTTAATTGATTTTCCCGAAGAGGTTATATGGTTTTGAACAATTAAAGTTAAGCTGTCCGGATTTTGATTCACCAGCGTCCGGCTGATTGATTCATGTGTCCGGATTTAAGGACATGACATGCCGAATTATTTTCACGATTTTCGTTTAAAAAATGTTATTTTTTGGTAAAATATTTTTCGTTTTTATGATTGTGAGACCTTAAACTAATTGTACACAGACCACTGTATGATAAAATAATATAATGAGGAAGTGAAAATAGCTCTTGAAGATTTGGAGTGTCTTAAGCGTCCGGATATTGATGCAGCACGGTACTTGAATTTTGACATTGGGTTTGAATTGCGCGCATGTCTTCTGCGCGTTACCGCCGCCGCTGGATGTAGGTTTAAAATAAGCGCCGCAATACTCTCCAACCGAAACACAGTTTTCAGTGAATAAATTTCAGTTTTGAGCAGAAAAACTGCTTTTGCACTAAGTCCCCTTAAAATTGCTGCACAGATTACCTCAGAAATTTCTCCAACGATTTTTTCCGCTATTTTTCAAGGAAGTGTTCCAGCAATTCATTCACTGAGTTGTCCTTTAATTTCCTCCAAGATTTTTCTTTGAAATCCTTTTTCTTTAAGAATTCATACATTTTTTTAGACATTACTGCAGATATAACACCATGAATATCTTAGAATTTTCTCCAAATTTTCGTACAGGATTTATTTAACCCTTTATTTGAATCTGGAGCTCTAGAGCTCCATCAATTTTCGACGAACTTAAGACAAAGCGAATCAGTTACAAGAATATTATTCCATATTCATCAAACTAATCCGAAAGTCAACCAACTGTTTCAATAGCCAAATTCTTTCTTATTTGATTTCGAAGCAAGCAAAGAAACACATCCCTTCTGTATCGGTCCATGATCGGCAATGTTTCGCAAGTGGTAACAAGCTTGATAAACAACAACAGCGAACGGAAGCCCCAAAGAGAGAGCGATGATAAAACTCATTTCACTCGCTTGTTTACCATTGGAAGTAGGTGTTTTATTGTACAGGCGTGATCCCAAAACATCCAATAGCAATACTGACCCGCAGATTTGGAGCTTGTTTAGATGGGTTTTATCATGCACTGTTATCTCCCCAATATAATCAGAGCTGTAGCAGAATACGATAAACAAACTCTCATGATGTGCTGCGGATCACGATTGTTACAAAGAGCGATAAGGGGCAATTCAAATCGAAGTCCATCGTTTTTCGGGATTTCTAGATCTCTAGATCTCTTAATCCAGATAATTTAGAAACTTGTGGTCTTTAGTAAAGTTATTCTGGAGGTGAAACGCTATCTGATGGTAATTCATTTAATTCGGAATTTGACCGCTAGGTGACACTAGTGGGCATGAAGGTTTTACTTTTGTTTTGCAGGTATTTCAGGATCTTGACCATTTAGAAGGATGTCGTCTTCGGCAAAGTTGTTTAGTAAGTTAAGGACTATCGTTGTTCGAGCAAGTTGATTCAAAATTTTGTCATTAGGCGGCGCTAGTGAGCATGAAACTTTTGTTTGCAGCCGGCCACTTAGAAAGATAGTGTCTTCGGCAAAGTTGTTCAGTAGCTCAAGGGCTATCATTATATACGAAAAAAATACGATACAAATTCTGTAGGCTGAGATATTTACGAGGGTTATGCCTACGCGTTGACCCCCAAGGAATTTTAGGATATCTCTGGATCCAGATGACCAATTAGCAATATCGACGCATATTCTAAAACTAAAAGAGTTTTTTGAGAGCTTGTGAAAAAATGGTGCAAAAAAGTTATAGCGATTTGAATATTTTTAGCGGTAAAAATGAAGCTGCCGGTAGAGGGGTTAAAGACCTTCCATTAACAAGAATTTGTTGAAGCTTTGCATTTGAATACTGACCAAGTGTCTAAAAAGAGACCTGCTACCAGCCTTGAATATACGAATAATACTCACTGTAATGAACCCGTAACCCTTGGACCGTCCCGTGTCCGAGTCCATAATCAGCTGAATGTTATCGATCTTTCCGAACGGTTCGAATATTCCACGCAACATGTCTTCGGTAATGTTGAAATGCAGCGAACCAACGTACAATCTCATTGGCCCAGAAGTGACCTTTGGTGGTGGCTGTGGAGGTGTGCTGGCCATGCGATTCTTTTCCGCTTGAGTGTGCTGAACCGAAATGGGAATTCCAAGCAAACGTTGCCCGGACAGCCCCAATGCCAACGCCACTGATTCCGGATCTTTGAACTCGATGTAAGCGATGCCTTTGAACCGTTTAGTTTTGTTGCATGTGATAAGCCTAACGTCGCGTACTTTTCCAACGCTCGAGAAGAATTCCTCCAAGTCACGGGCACGAATTCGTTGCGAAAGCTGCATGCAGAAAACGGTACGCGCATCGCGATCCTCAACGCTCAGTTCTTCACGGGGTGAATCATCCCGATAACGAACGCCATTCGGGGGAGTGCGTCCTCGTCGGAATGCCCTCGGGGAACGGGAACGACGTCTGGAAGTAGTAGAATACATGTGTTAAGTTCAGAACATTATATCTATTTAGACACGAGATATACTAACCTTCTGTTGTCTCTACTGCGACTGCGACGGCGATATTCTCTATCACGGCCTGGGCGGAAACGATCCTTAGAATGATCACGCGAACGACGTCCACCGCGATCGCGTTCACGGTCACGTTCGCGATC
Source organism: Aedes aegypti (assembly GCF_002204515.2). Lineage (NCBI taxonomy): Eukaryota > Metazoa > Arthropoda > Insecta > Diptera > Culicidae > Aedes > Aedes aegypti. Next base: position 445,997,081 of record NC_035108.1, read on the forward strand.
CCGATCCCTTGAACGCTCACGCTCCTTGGACCGCTCCCGACGACGATCCTTGTCCTTTTTGTCCCGCGATCGTTCTGTATGGCGAGACTTCGAACGACGTTCGCGATCTCCCCTATCCTTCTTGTCTTTGTCACGCTTTTCACGTGATCGCGAACGATCCTTGCGTCGTTTCTCTCCATCACGATCACGTTCCCGGGAACGACTGCGGTGCCTGATGAGAGAAAATGTTCATGAACAACAATACTGATAGACTGATTCTGTAACATTCACCAGAGAACCATTCCCCGAAATTCCGTTCCCCAGAATGCACCACTCTTCTGTTAACAATATATTTTAAAACGGCTAGGATAAAGAATAGTTATAAACCAAATTTTGATATCTGGCTAGCTATTCGGTGCTTGTATAGCATAAGCATAAGTATTGACGATCGTACAATTCGTAGTTGCTACTTCGTTATTGACCAGAATAATCAAAATGTGGGCTTCGTGGCCGTGCGGTTAGTGTTACCAAGAATTTAGCCGGTTAGTGTGGTTTCGATTCCCACTGCAGTCCAGTAAACTTTTCGTCAGAAAAAAGAGATTTTGTATTATCACAAGCATGAAACAAGCTCACCAGTTGGTAATCCATCATCGACTGATGTTACAATCTCGTCATCAACATGCAAAAGCTGGGATATAAAATCACTTCGATGACGCAGGAAAAAAGACGAACCCACTTGTTTGTGTTTTATCAAGCGCATTGCCGACAAGACGCGAAAACGGAAAAAAATCTTCGAATTTTAACCCTTTAGTCGTCGCGCTGTTGTATTTTGTACAACACTGTTGAAAAAAACCTCGCTTTTCGTTCACAACAGCAGCGTGGTGGTTCTGACGGTGGCAAAACGCGCGACGACTGGAATGGTTAAAAAGGGGTCTGCCTAAGCCAAAACATGCCCTTTTACCTGAACTTTTGGTTGCTTGGAAAGTAGGTCTAGGAATCATTAAACATATAACGCATTAATCGTGGCAATAGAAGATCAAATCTAGGAATCATTAAAACTGAACTTCTCAAGGTCACTACTCATGCTCTGCTCACGCTGCAAACTGTGATCAGTTCAAGATCCAAGATAATGTTCTGTTCAGAAGAGTGTATTCGGCCGAATATTTGGTACACGCAAAAAAATTGTGCGGTAAGAACTACTATTTTAGGGGGTTAACTTAAGCGCTCGCACCGGCAATTTTCAGCAGACCAGAAACGCGCTTGATTTTACCATGTTTGTAGTCGAAATCAGATTGTTGTAAATTATTTCTGTCGAATGTACCAGTTATATGGTGGGATGTACCGTAAACATAGTAAATTGGTCAAAAATTCCATGGTAGTTTTAAGAATGGGCGTAGTCAGCTACAATAGTAATTATTACCACAGAATTTTTTCCCGTGTATATGCAATGATCGATTTTTCTTCGTCGATTTTCTCTTTGGCCAATAACTTGGCCGGGCGGCTGTTTCAACTGTTATTTTCTATTAAGTAGAAAGTAATCGTCGGCTCTTGCGATACTGTATCGTAAAAAGTTTTGCAAATCGAATGATCTTACACGAAAGATATGGTGGGGTAAATGGATACATATAACTCAATAGTTAAGTTACCTCAATCTTGCTGTTCAGCTAATATGAATAAAGTAAATTGAAGTTTTTTTTCTATGAGTGGCAAATGAGGATTAACCCTTCCATTATCAACCCCCCTAAACGAGTGTTGAAAAAAAAACACGTTTTGGGCTGTAACTTTTTTGTTTTTTGATATTTTTAAACCAAATTTTGACACAAGAAGCGCATATCCTTATAGTTTGAGGGCTTGGACAGAATTTTAGGATTGGTTACCTGGTTCCGCAGTTATTCCGGAATCAAAATGGGTGTTTCGAAATGGCCACTTTCGAAAAAGTGAATTTGCAATATGAAATCAGCTGATTTTTTACAATGATCAGCTCTATAACGATGAAGACGGATGTCTACAAGGCCATCATGGTCACTACATGCCGCAGATCATAATTTCCGGTTGTTCCGGGGCCATTTTTGGAAGCGAGTAAATACTATCATGCGACACATCAAACTTCATGATATTTCAAATAATTGCATTCTATGACTGAGCTGCATAGTTCAGAACCCATTTGGCCACTTTGGAATCGGTATCCGGGTTTCCGAGGAACTGGTTTCGGAGTCAATTATCAAAAATTAGTAAACATTGTCATGCGACACCTCAAACTTCGTGATATTGAAAGTCATTACATTCTATGGGTGAGCTGCAACGCCTGGGATTTATTTGGCCACTTTGGAACCGATTTCCAGAATTCCGAGAATCCGGTTCGTGGTCAATCTTCAAAGGTGACTAAATACTATAATGCGACATATCAAACATCAAGATTTTTAAAAATTCACATACCGTGGCTGGATTGAATAGTATAGAACTCATATGGTCATTTTGGAATCGTTATCTGTGTTTCTGGGGAATTGTTTGCGGGATCAAAAGATGAGTTTATACTGTCATACGATACATCAAACATTAAAATTTATAAAGATAGTATATTTCATGAATAAGTTGCAATGTCTGGGACCTATGCGGCTACTTTGGAACCGATATCCGGGTTTCCGAGGAACCGTCTCGAAGGTGAGTAAATATTGTCTGGCGACTTAATGGATGTCTTATATATTTTTTTAATCTTCCATAACTCACTCTTGCGAATGTAAAACGCAGGTCCCATAGGAAAGTTTGTGGTTCAAGTATCATAGAGCTGTTTTTTTAAACACCAACACGGTAATGCTTCCAGTGCAAAATTTGCCCTTTGAAGGAAGCACCACGCTAGACAACAGACTAGCATGCAACGCCCAGTAGCACAGTTGAAATACATTTCTGACGAAAAGTTTTCCGGACTTAAGCAGAAATCAAAGGGGTCAGCGAAAGGGTGTGGACCCCTTGACTCGATGCGGCTAAATGCTTGGTAACACTAACCGCACGGCCACGAAGCCCACAAATTGATTCACTTTAGTATTACGAAAGATACTGCATACTGTAGCAATACTGCAAAATTTAAAACTCGTAAAATATGCTATTCAACAGTTTTTAGTCGAAAACATGTAACACCCTCAATTGAATTAATTTTAGGGAATTGATTAAGAGAGTTCAGCTGATCATGACATTGTTCGGAATAACTACAGCCGACTCCCCACATCTCGAGATCTCTCCATATGTCGATGATTTCTTCGGTCCCTTCATTTTGCAAACATTTTCACTCTGCATATCTTGATACAGTTAAACCTCCATGAGTCGATGTTCCATGACTCGATATCGACTCATGGAACCATACTAGAAACAACATTTCGTGGTTACTATGATGGTCCCTTGAAACAGCTTTCCAAAGGATTTCTGTTCCTTGACTCGATATTTCCATGAGTCGATGGTCCCTTCAATAACGACTCATGGAGGTTTCACTGTATCCTCCTTATCTAGATATCTACCTATCTTGATGTGAATTTCATTCCAGATTTTCTGTCCATATGCCGATATGCCCATTATCAAAGGTTACTAGACTAGGTTTCAGTGATCCAAAACAAATTTCAAATACGAAATGACGTCTGTTTATTATTTTCTTGGTAACGGTGTGATTTTCAATCTAGTGTTCATTTACACAAATGTTCTTTGTTTAGATCTCTCCCTATATCGATGGTCCCTTCGATATCGAGATGTGGAGAGTAGACTGTATCACAGTTTTGCAAAGATGTCTTTCAAAAATTCCTCTAGAAATACTTATAGAGAAATCTTCTCTTGTGAAGCAATTTCTTGAGAAATCTTGAGAGCTCTATCACTTATTAATTCAGAATTCTATAGAAATGTTTTTAGAAAAGGGGCAGTGAAATATGAGAACGACGAAATTCATATCACTCAAGCAGAGCGTTTATGATTAATCACTAGTTTCCATCTATTTTTTAGGCTGTCCGTTCATGTTATGCAACATGGTGCATATTATAACCTAATATTAAAAAAAAATTCTTTGTATATAGTTTTATAGAGAAATGGTACACTCTGAGGAATGATACATTCTATTCAAATTCTAGGGAACGTTTTTTTCTGGAGAGAATTATATTATAGCTTAGATCTAGTAGCAATCCAACTTACCTAGATGATTTGTGGGTATTGTCTCGATCTTTCTTGTGTCCGTTGGACACTCCATTGTTTACTGGTGATCCATCGTCCTAACGGGCACATAAACAGACATATCAGATTCGGAATGGAAATTTGTCGTACGAATTGTGATCGTTGGGGTTATTTTTTTCATTCATTGGATTCAAGAATTTCAAGCAACCACGAGTATGCAGATTGAAGCCAAACCGGGAGCAGCACCGATGATGAGTTGCCGACGATTTCGTTGCAGGTCGATTTCCGTACGGGAGTTTTGATTTCGAGACAAATTACAACAAGGAATTGTACGAGGAAACAAAATAATAAAGAAGAATGGAAAAAAGAAACAAAGAAATTCGATAGGCATTAATGAAAATGTAGCTAGGCAAGGGTGTTGCTTAGACGGTAGGCTTATCTACAGTAAAAAATAGAAGATATTCAATGATGATGCAGTAGATCCTCGTTTGTGCTCGCCCTTCTTGACCAGTATGATAGTGGGAAGCTCTCATGTTCGCGATCACCTAGGAATAGAATGCTTCCAACTTTGGATTTGCTCCGACTTCCTAGATTTAACTTACCGTTTTGGATCTGTCAATGCATTGTCATCAGTCGACGGTGTGAAGTGCCCTTTGAGACTCGGGAGCCTCGGGACCTCAACCAACTCGATTTCGAGTGAACCATCATAACCGACACTTCAACATGCTTGGGGGCGCTAAACCAAGACACGCCCAACACGTGGAATGTTTCTGTGTCACTGAGAGAACGCGCTTTCTGCAAAAATAATACGCTTGAGATATGGGATCTTGCTTGTGTGGCTAAAAGCACGTTTTCTGTTTTTTTTTTGCTAATTTAGAATATGATTCTCTTTTATTTTACTTTGTTTGTTATATACTTGTACGGTCTGATTGTTCTGGTTTAGTCTCTACCTTGTTGCAGCCTGCATACCGTGTTACCAATTTCTAGTGCAAACGCTTTCAGCTCGGCAGCCTAGGTTCTCAAAACGCTCACAAAAGCAATTGATCTGTAACGGGGAAAATGTTGCCTTTGAAATCGCTTTTCACAACAATCTGGATGATAGATTTGGGGGAGAGACGGACACTGCTGACCAACGTTTCAGTAATCGTATGAATTATTCTGTGAATACTAAACACATGTTATAGTTCGTAGCGATAAATTAAAAATGTTGAGTTTCATAATAGCTTCAAGATCAATTTTGCTAATACAAAAGAACACACAAATTGAACATTTTTCATTAATATTTTGCTTCGCATATCACATGTTTTTCTGTGGATGTTTCTTTCAACTGTTACTAAATTGTTGTAATAAGCTATAGCTTCTCAGAGCTAAGTGCCAAAGAGCCAATTAGTTGATGGACGTTCTCTTGGAGATTTTTTTCCAGGATCTTTCAAAAGGTCTTGATTATTCTTCGGAATATCCTTAAGATTTCAACCAGAAAGTTCTCCAAGGATGCCTCCGGTAGTTATTTTAGAGATTCCAGAGCTTCGTTCTGAAATTTATTAGGGAGCTAGTAAAATTATAATAACTCGTCGCGCTGTTGTATTTTGCACAACACTGTTGAAAAAACCTCGCTTTTCGTTCACAACAACATCGTGGTGGTTTTGACGGCGGCAAACCGCGCGACGACTGGAAGGTTAAAGAATAGTAATCCTTGAGCTCCTGGAATTATGAGGACATCCTAGATAAATTGAGACATCCTGGTGGAATTTCTGTAGGCGTCCCTGTAAGATCTCTTGGAGTAATCTCTAGAGTAATGGATCTGTGGGAAACTTTCTGGATGAGAGTTTCCCGAACTAATTCCTGATGTAATTCCAGGGATAAACTGCGGGAATATTTGAAGGAATTCTTGTGGAAGTACCTGAAAAGCTGTGTAGAAACTCTGGAACTGGAAAAAAAAATCTTCAAACGGATTTCTTCAATAACCTGGGTATCCTGGAAGAATACATGTACGCAGTCAAGATTAGATTGCTGTTGGATTTCCTTGAAAATTCTTTTCAGCATTTGGGAAACCACTGGACAAATTTCTGGACGTATTCTAGGACGAATCTCAAGAGGAAAAATTGGAAGAATTCCTGGAGGTCTTCGAAGAATCGATGAAGGATTTTCTTACGAAACGAAACTGTAGAGCTGTCGCGTAGAAAATTCGGAATTTACACGAACTCTTGCAGAAATTCTATTTTGAATTTTTAAAAATATTTGTCCGTGGATTTCTATGGAATTCTTTGAGAAGTTTTCCAAAATTTTACGCAGCGGTTTCTTAATACATGCAACATTATCCGAAAAATCCTGTTGATGGGATATGAAAGTGTCAAAAATGATCGTTTCGCTTTATCAATGTGATGTGAGGTCAAATATCAGAAGACAAATCTAATGGCAAATAAAAATGACTTCTATAAAAAAACGGACTTTGGAGCTCTTCGATAAAAATATAGACTATTCAGAAACTTGCATTACAATGGTGACCTGCTACCGGTCTTGATATCATTATTCAATGTAGTTGATTTCTTGATTTATTTCATCGACCTTATCACTAGAGTTTCATTACTAATAATCAACTTTTTAGTAGCTGATGTTCATTCTAGGTACAATGCCATTTTAGGCCGATGTGGAGCATGGCAGGCAAAAGGATTCTTGTCTGAACTTCGCAACGCGCATGTGAAACATAGAATCATCATAATTTTCCGCAAATCGAAGCAGTCTCTAGTCCAGGCTCTTGGATTTAAGTATGGAAGCAAAGGGGTCGCCAACCGTGTTCAGTATTTCCGAATTTATTGGATTTAGGAAGGAGATCTTGAATTTCTTTAAGGCAATCAGGGTTTTCTTACAAATAGCAAAGACTGACGCATTTTACCGGAAACCCTTCACTTTTTTACTTTTGACGACAAAACTGAAGGTTTGTTCAAGGTCGTCTTGAAAGGTTTCTCAACTGGCTATGAGTCATTTGAAAAGATCAAAAATGAAATAAATGCAATCCGTTTGCTGAGGTCGGTGAAATAACTTAAATTTGAAGAAAATTATATTTCTAACTATTTTTTGAGAAACGGTTTTTTGAATGATAAACTAACAACTCCTGAAATTCAGAAATAGTCATTTGATTATGGAGAACAAAATCTAGTTTAAAACCTTTATGTAGATCCAGTTCGTACTTCAGTTGTTATGCATATTAAGTTTGGCGAACAGAAACCGTACTAAAAACTGACATTAAAAATTTACAAACATCATCAGAAATCACGATATTGAAAGTTGTTAGTCCCATGCTTAGTCACTAGATCCCCTTCATAAAATAAAGATTACTTCCGTTGGCCAGCAGCTGTCCTAGAAGGTAGATACAGAAGTATAAACTGGACGAGTTCCGATCACAACCAATTTAGACATAGCGGCTTGAGTACATTTAACAGGAAACCTAGTACAACATTGAAGTGAAGAAGGCCAACAACGATGACGGTGACGACGACGACAATATTGGTGAACCTAGAAGAGACCCAAAAAGAGCAATCGTTATCAACACCTTACGCATGTGGGCCCGAAGTCAAGGGGGGTCAAATTGAGGATACACCAAGAGTCCTAGAGTCGAACCCAAATCTGGCAGTATCTGGCAAGGACCTGCAAAGAAAGTCGTTGAATTTGACGTGCTTGTGGCTCTGGAGCGCGTTGTTGATTGACGCCTCTACTGGACCCAACTTGGGGTGATCTAGAACGAAACGTGTGACAACTGCTAATGTCTAAATCGGAACTCATGGAACCCTTTCAGTTCATATTTCTCGTTTACAGGTGATTGACGGAGGAGTTGCGATGAGAATCTTGCGTTGATCATTTACATTGGTCATTGGTCTGCATTCTGACGCCGTATAATTGTCAAAGCCTCGCGCGACGAAGGGTTGCTTCCGCTGGATTTAAGAGGTTTTCTTCTTCATTGATCTATATTCAAATATAAGATGCCATAGATAGTGATTACTTAGCTTGTGTTCAAAGGCAGCTTGCTAAAAAATAGTGCATATGGATTGGCTTAATTACCTATAGGGAAGTAGAGCGCTGAACCCTTTTGCTTTGAGACAATCTGACGAATGTTTGGTTTGTTGGGTGCAAAATAGTGCCTATTGTTTTTTGCTTTTCTAGCGAAACCTGCACAAATAAGGAGACATTTGCTTAATTATTACGATTGCAATTAAAACACGCAGCTTTGTAGGATGTAGATAGCGCGGCTTCCATCGCAAACAAAAAGACACAATGTTGGATTGCCATTTCTTTAGGTTCGTTGTTGCAATCGTGGAAAATTGTGACAAACATTCGTTTTAAATAGGAAACAGAATTAACTTGCCTTCAGAAAGCATTTGCAGCAGCTCTAAGATATCGTTTTATCACACCACGATGAGTGATCTAAAATAAGAGAATAGCCTGGTTTAGATCGTACAATATTTGGGCAACAGACATTGCACAATACGTCATGGAATAAAATTATGCTTTATCTAGTATAGGAGATGGTCATTATCCTTGACGGTATTGGGTGTCGACATCGATGTTTAGAGATTTTGTTAAGTGCTTCAGCATCGTTCGATCGATTGTGATTAAATTTTCAAGAAAGAATAGGGGCAATGGGGGCAATATGAACATACGGGGCAATATGGGCCACCCCGGTTTTTACCTCAAAAACAGTGTTTTAATGTATAGTGTCATTATGATCTGCTAGAGGATGCTTCAAATAGCCACCACAATAAAAACCGTAAGAATATTCGTTTCAACACATGAAATATTCACAAAAATGTACAAATTTGTATCTTGTCATAAAAAGCTTATAAGTATGGCAGTTTTCAATTAAGGCTATACGACAATCATATTTATCATTGTGGTAAATTTTATCAATCCATTGAAAGTTCTGATAAAGCTGATCATTTTGTGAGAAAAATTAGATTTGTTCGTAAACAAAATTATTGGAAAATAGAATATTATTTAAAAAATGAAGCAGCGGGGCAATATGAGCCCCCTAGATTTAGGCAAAGAAAACGGTGTTTTTGAAATAAAAATGCATTGCCTTAATATACTAGTTTTTTTTACTGCATATTCATCTTGTTGCATCTTGTTTTCCATTTTTAAACTTTGCTAGAAAATAGGTTGAACCAAGTGTTGCAATTTAATACTAGAATTACATGGCCTGTGTATTATGTGTTATGTATCTATCAAAAATAAGCCGCTAGAATTGACAATTTTAAGCAAAGCTAATAAAATTTCCTTTTCAATATCGTACACTTTATCATTCACTCTTCTCTATATTGTTTTAAATAAAAATCATACGATTGAATGAGGTGGCTCATACTGCCCTGTTGGGTGGCTCATAATGCCCCATATGGTTGGTGAACACGCAAGAAAACATGGTTTTCAAAAACGTTCCTAAAATAATTTTGAAGTTGATGTTAACATTAATTATCGACATAACATGGAAGAAAACATGTTATAGTACAAGTCACTAGCATTTAAACAATAGTTTTTGCTGTTTTTCTATGCATTCCATGACGTTTTCCTTAAGCGGCACATATTGCCCCGATCACCCCTACAAATGAGTTATCCTTTTGATGCACAGCATGGTATGGACACTTGCACAAATCGTAGGTGGACTTGTAAAGATGAGCATATAACCTTCATTGCATATTTCGCCAAAATATACAATGCAGTAAATTCACTCCTCTTTACACACCAAACCGCAGAGTCGAACGAACGATGGCGAAGTTTGAGAATTTCAAAACTATGATATTGACACCCAGGTTATTCAGTAGGCAGAAAAATCTAACATGTCAAATCACCTTCCATCTTATATTTTACTTGTTTACAAAAATACTAAAATGTTTTATATTTTAGTACGATAAATGTACATATATAGTTTAAAAATAATTGGTAAAATAATCATTGAAAACTAATGATTGAATTCATAGTTTAGGAATTTTCCTGGTTCTATGGTCCTATTCTAGGATATTTCGATTTATCGGATAACAAATCAATTTACATTGATAGAACTTCATCTACCATAACACTTCAATTTTCATACTAGTCGACGTCGACAAAAACTTCTACCCATTCTACTCGTCTGGTTTTCCGTCTTCCAGAGATTTGAAGTTTAGCTCCGGTACGTTAGTTATTCACCTTTATTCTTGTTTACGGCGGACCAATTTCCGATCGAATCCTATTTGTTCGAATCCATGACCCACTTGATTTTGCTGGCGTGAAAAGTAAAACGGTTATCGATTTAAAGTGCATTCAAACGTAAACAAGAATAGGGGTGATTATCCTTTTCTTGATCCTGAATTGTTCGATAGCATCCTTAACTTTGGCGGGCCGGTTTAGGACCTCTACATTGTTCATTGTGTTGTCTTTATCTTCCATCCTTCTTAAACCTTAGTAATCATTCAAGTGTTCGCCATAACACTATTTCCACCTTTCTAATGCTTCATGTTCGTCTCTTAAGATGTTGTAATCTTTGGAATAGTGTTTCCTGTCGCAGAATATTTTGATGTAGTATTTCTGCATCCACTCTTCAACTGGAGCGTTGTCCGTCGTAGAGCAGACAATACGGTTCTTGCTGCTTCCATTTTCCGCAGTATTATTAATCTCGCTGAGCTCTTCTGCTCCAATAAATATATCTATATCCTCGTTTATAGCAATGATGTAATTGACTATGTACGATGCCGCTAATTATTTGACACGTGCTGTCTGTAAAAATGTCATGTTTTTTATAGATAAGTTTGTTGTCATTGAACAGTCGAATCAGTTACACTTAAAAAATAAATCTGGCGTTCAAGGTGTTTCTCGGTTTTTTTCTAGATTGACCTCTTGCACAAACATCCATCATTCGCAAGGAATGAGCTTCAAACATGTTAGCGAAGTTTACAAAAATCTGACAAAGAAATGCATATATTAATGATAAGTAACAGACGTATAGATGTTATGGATAATTACACGTCTTATGCTACAAAAAAAAAACAGTGGCAGTTCAAAGAAAGAAGTGAAAAAGTTTACTATTCTCTATTGCTTGTCCAGTTTTTCACAATATCGCTGAACATATTCATTCGACAGCGAGGTTGAAAGCACTAAACTGCCCCTAAACGCATAATTGTCCCATTTGAATAGGAAATCCAGCAAACATGGAACTGACATGCATTTATGGGCAGTAAATGGCTGTCACAAAAGGGTTAAAGAACGATCAGCAAACATGTTTGCATGAAATTGCTTTATGGAAACTCAGCAAAATCGGCACACTGAACACCAACGCAATGCAACGTACACTCAGATACAGCATTAGTCACAGAATGACTAAAATTTAGAAATGTAGGTATGACTATTTCCTATCTGCCTCTCGTACAACATTGCAGGATTTTTTTACGCTATTTGTCATTCGCCTGGGTTGAAGCATTGCTTAGCTTGAACCCAGTCAAAATGACAGTTAGCGTAAAACTTCACAGCATAATGAAAGAGAGGGAATTTTTTTTCTGAGTCATTCCACAGCTATGAATAACCTAAATAAGATTTTGCGAGAAAATTCGGATCAAAATCTGAGCTAGCTCCCCGATACTGCTGAAAAGTTTACTATTCTAAATATAGGTGTGTACCCTCTCAAGGCCTTACGATTTTTTTACGAATAAATCACGGTATCAGTTGAAAATAACAAAGGGTGCAGAGCTACTTGGGCACTTCCATGATTCATTATGACATGAAGGGTTTTCACGGTCGAATCGTCTAAAACTTTGCAACAAGAGCACTTCAACACGACGCATGTTGTGGCCAAATATGAGCTCGTAAGCTTTTAAAACACCACTGCCGAAGTGAATCAAAAGTGCCAAGAATAGGATCCGGCTCCCTACTACGTATACATTAGACGTGCTCATATACAAAAATAAAAATAAAACACAACATGAGTTATCGAGTTTTTCTTTATGTTTTATGATGAGAAGGTTACATCAAACTTGAACGAACGTGGTTTCTCGCGTAACAATTCAAAAGGGCCAATCCTCAGATCATTGACTCTGAGAAAATTCGATTTATATATTACGCACCACATTTTCAATTCCTATTTTTCAGTATTCAAATCAATCAATGTGACTTCTTGCTAGTTGATTGTCGATTTACTATTAATACACGCTAATGATCGATTTTTCAGAATAAAACTGACAAAAATGTGGAAAAAATTATGAGTTTAAATGCTTGGCCCATTTTCGATTTTTATCCATCCATGGGCCTTTTTTATTGGCCAAAATATGATTTTATTAGCGTGCTTGGCCCAAGGCTAGGCCTTTTAGGTTTTCAATGAATGAGCAAGAGAGAGTCATTGGCCTCTCACCATGCTAAGGCCAATGTCAGTTTACGAAATTTTCCGATTGTAGGCCCTCTTGATGGAGCGAGAACCAATCATTGACCTTTTCGAGCGGGGGCCAATGAATGATTTGGAAAAAAAGCGATTATTGGCCGTATTGAAAACCGAGTTTATAACGGTAAATTTTATGATTATGTTGACAATGTTTGCATAGTTTGTGGGTGTTGGGAGATGCTATCGAATGGTATCAAAACCCGATTTGTTTAGAATTTGATCATTGGCACTTTAGATTTGTTACGCGAGGTTTCGTAGGCTAGATCGGTCAATAACAGTCTCACTGAATCAGAGACATTCTGAGGATAAATATTAAATACATACTTTTAGAATATTGAGTAGAATTCTCCCAAAAATGAGACAGGATTCTCATATCCTAAGCTCATACAATCAACTCTCCATAGATCGATATTGAATGTCATCGGGTTAGTAAGGAATTGAATTATAGAACACACAAATATTGTGCAAATGCAATCCAAAGGCCCATCGAGGTAGTCAGGTTTTGAGGTTGCTTGGGCACGTCAGGAGTTAATCTTCAATACTAGCTTCTTTTCCCCGAGCAGCCTAGCTAGCCGCGTAGTGTAGTGGTTGTTTCAATTGGCTCAGAAATAACACTACGGACTGCCTGTTCCGGTGGTAAAAGTTTACCTCACAGCCCACAGGTGACCCCTAATCAGTGCTGTTTTAATGTCAAAATTTTGGAAAAATTGAAATGCTTATAGCACTTTCCCATGTGAAATGCGCAAGTATTGCCGACCAATAGTAATTCGGAAAAGATCATCGAGAAAAACATCTTCCGATGACTTTTTCCACAGGGAAAGATGATATTAACAATATTCAATTGTCAAAGTCACGTGATATTCATGACATTTAACATCATTGTCCCTAATTCATAATGTGATGCGGCTTCATGCTTACCGTGCCTAGGAATGAATGGTCTGAATAAAACCCAATCGCAAACGGAGCCTGTGGAGTACCAGGACGCCCTTCACAGTATTGTGCCCTTCCTGTGCTACCCGGAGCAATGGTGTAGGTGACCTCATGTTTCTTCGAGATAATCGACTGCCCTTCTTCAGTCTCTAGCCTGAGGCTAAATAAGGGTGGAATTATGAATATGTTATTTAATTCAAACTATTACCTATGTGGTTTCGCATTGCGCGTTTTACAAGTGTACTATGTGCTTTTTCACATTTGGCGACTTTCAATAGATATCGATCTAGTTTTTCCGCCGCTTGTCTTTTTCTTGCTGAGGTTGCAAAATGCTTGTTCATGCCTAGTTTGGGAAGTAGCTTCGCTTAGGATAGCTCAGATCAATCTTCAGCATTAAAGAACACAGAGGCGACTCGTAACCTCACTTTTTACCTGTACTACGAATCTAGAAATGGTTAATTCGGCAACATTAGATTAAAAAACAAACAGTAAATCATTGGAATCGTCCTTTCTAACAGATCGCTTCTCAATAGGTGCAAATTTGTTGCTGAAATTCAAAAATTTCTATTCGTGGAACAGTTGAATTTGAGGTTAGGGAATCGCCACTGGAAGAGCAGCAACAATCAATTTTTGCAGACTCATGCAAAATGATACAGCCCAAGTGGCGCCAGTTCAAGAACCTTACTTTCGTACGGGTAGCTATCTAGATAACCTTGTCGACTCAGTTTTTGCTACTATCAGCAAACTTGAAATGGCAAACTCGCGTTCTATGCCCCCCCGCGTATGCGTGCTCGTTAATAACGCAATCATTGCTACACACTCATATCTGAGTTAACTACCTGATGGAGTACTTAAGTAGTACAGATCTTGTATTACTAAACATTGACAATCGCCCAACCTTCATGGTATCTACTAGAGAAAAAGTGTTAGTCATAAGGCTCTTCTCGAACAGAATCAGTCACAAGTTGACGAATTGGCATGTATCAGATGAGGAATCATTATCTGCTCATCGTTACATCTTCTTTGAAGATTCGAATGTAACTGCGCAGACCTTGCGTTTTAGGAATCCCCGGTTAACAAACTGGGAACTCTATATTGAATTGGTTGCGACCATATTTCATGGATACTCTCCGTCCATTGAAAATCTAAGTTGTTTGGATGATGTCGTTGATACTAGGTACAACATCCTACATTATGGAGCTTTTGAAGAAGCATGTCCTCTGCGATCGGTGAAGACTATTCCGATCTGACTAGACTCAGGACTAGAATGTAGAAGGAGTTGGTACAGACGCCGTTCAGCTGGATCAGAGTCGTTCAAGTCGGCTCGCAAGGCTTACAAGAAGGCTCTTCGTTCTTTGTACAAATGTTTCCAGTTTGAGTGAAGTCAGTTGACTGAACAAAATCCTTGCAAAATCTAAGGATTTCCAAGTTAACGAAATTTGCTTACCTAATGGTAACTTTACTTCTTCTGATAAAGAAGTTTTAGAACGTTTATTCAATCCACACTTTGCCGAATGTGTGGACATAGCTTCTACGGATGAACCAAATGTCTTTTCACGTATTTATGAGTCTTTGGCTTATCGCATTATCGTAGCTACTGAATCGATTCAATGGGCACTTGATAGTTTTGCTCCTTGCATATCTCTAGGAGCAGATGAGATTTATCCTGTTCTGCTCCAGAGGGATTTGAGTATATCATCAGATTCTGGCGTGATATTTCTGTGATGTTTATCCCGAAAGGAGTGCCTGCATCGTATCAATAAGCGAAGAGTTTTAGAACAATCAGTCTGACCTATTTTCTTCTGAAATGTAAGGAACGCATTATAGATCATCACATCATCTTTTTGGCATCGAGATTAATGTGACTGATCAGGTAAAGTATGTTGGAGTCGTTCTAGATTCCAAACTTTCTTGGACACCTCCCATTGGTCTTCGGTCAATGCCGATGAAGCTTTGGTACAACGTGGGCCTCAAACCCAACTATATCAAATGGATTTACACAATAATTGTTCGACCAATTTTGGCATATAGATGTCTTGTGTTGGTGGCAAAAGGATGAAGTGGGAACAATCCATTCAAAAGTGGGTCATCTCCAGACGATGTGCTTGATGGCGATATGTGGTGCGTTCTCTACGACTCCCACGGCAGCGCTCGAGGCTCTTTTCGACGTGCTACCACTACACATACATCTTAAACAAGAAGCACTTTCTTGCTCTTACCGTTTATGGGTACTGGATCTACTGGAGAAAAATCCAGTGAACCGTAGGGGAAGTGGTGGTAAAATGAACACCGTGCCTTTTTACGGAGAAAAAACTAATTTCGATGATTTTTTATCACGCACGGACGATTTAGAACATAAATCTGACTGTTCGAGTTGATACGTAGGTCAATTGAAGTGAAAATATCAATGAAAACTAAGATTTTAGAAAAACACGTTTGAAAATTAGAACTGACGTAACTTTTAGCTTACAAGACTTGAGGTTTTTTAGTGAGGTGAATATCGTTATGATATGATGTCAAATCTGATACCTTTAGATTTCTTTTTGAATGGGTTACAATCATTAGTGGATGTATTTTCGATGAGGCAATGATAATTTTCAGAAATATTTGTTTTGCTCACGTTTTTTGCAAGGTGTTCGTTTTACCACCAACCGCTGTTCATTTTACCCACATAGTGCAGGCAAAATGAACATTTGCATCGCTTTTTGATAGCGATGAAAATATGTGAAAATTTAGCTATTTTAGTCTGAATCCATGTCGCTGCTATAGATTACATTCCCATTTTTGATGTTGTGCGATAGAACTATACAAATTTCTCGTTTTTCTATTAGAAACAATATGTTTACCTTAAGGTGTTCATTTTACCACCCCTTCCCCTAGATCTACACACACTTCGTTGTTTCCACTTTTGGTGAATTGGGACAAAATTGTCCATGCTCCAAATGATCTCACAATTGCTTGTAATTTTCCTTACAGGACATTTACCACAAAATTCCCTTCACGGAAAGCGTCCACTCTTGGCTATTTGGAAAGAAGTATATCAAACATGAAGAGACGTATCGAAGGAGCAGTTGATTTTATGACCACCTTGGATACTGGGAGTTGTTTATCCTCTATCAACTAGTGAAAATTTAATCATTAATAAACCAACCTTGCTACTGAGCACACGTCTTTCTCTAAAGGTTATGGGCCCAGTAGCGTCTGGCCGTTGAAGATCAATTCAATTCAAGTTTGTGAAAATTGTTACGGATTTACGGAGAAGACGGAAGGATGTCGAGTGCAGCCAAAGTAGGAATTGTTCAGTTTGCTGGCGAAGGATACGACGTATGGAAGTTCCGGGTAGAAACGCAGTTGTCGGCCCATGGCGTAAAGGAAATGATCACGAAGGATGAACCCACGGAACAACAGCAGCGGGAAGCTTTTCGGGAAAAGGACGAAAAAGCGAAGGCGCTTCTGGTGGCATACATCGCTGATTCTCACTTGGAGTACGTGCGCGACAAGAACACTGCAAAGGAAATGTGGAACTCCCTGGCAAGTACGTTCGCGAAGAAGGGTTTTGCGGCGCAAACCTATATTCGAAGATCTCTGGCAACGCTGAAGATGGAAGAAGGAACACCGTTAATGGACCATTTCCGCCGATTTGATGAATTAGTTCGACAGTTGAAGGGAGCTGGAGCTACTATTTCGGAATTGGATGCCGTGAGCCAGCTGTTCATTTCGATACCATCGTCGTATGATGTAGTAACAACGGCTATGGAGAACCTGGAAGATGATCAGTTAAAGATGGACACGGTGAAGGCGCGTTTGTTAGCCGAAGAGCAGAAGCGATCGGGAAGAGACTGCGGTTTCAAGGTCAATGGTGTTTCGGATGGATCAAGTTCAGCGTTAGCAGCGAAGCCTTTGAGAAGCAAGGAGAGGAACTCGGAGAAAAGTAAGTTTCAAGGAAAATGCTTTATTTGCGGAGAAGTGGGACACAAAAAGTTCGCATGTCCGAAGATCAAGAATCGGCGCGACAAGGCTCAAGTGGCGACCATTCCGGTGGATAGAGAAATTGCATTAGTACTATCTCAGGAAGAAAGAAAGGATCTGAACGAGGAATTGAAAATCGAATGGATCCTGGATTCGGGAGCAAGTCGTCATATGGCGTATAACGAAGAGCTGTTCCAAGATTTCAAGGAGTTCGATAATCCGCTGGTGATTGAAAGTGCGAAGAAAGGTGAGAAGCTAATCGCTACGAAAGAAGGCACAGTGAAAGGAAAGGTGGCTGGTAATGGACTGACGCTGTCCTTCGGAAACGTGCTATGTGTGAAGAATTTGAAATTCAATTTGCTGTCGTTATCGCGTTTGCTGAAATCCGGTGTGAAGGTCGAATTCAAGCCAGATCGAGCAGTTCTATCGAAAGATGGTGAAATTATAGCCGTGGCGATGTTACGTGGAAGCCTATTCTATTTGAAGATGAACTGTCTGGCGCCTGGCTCGGCAATGCTTGCGAAAGGAACCGAAGGTGAGCTGCAGTTATGGCACAAACGATTTGGACACTTAAGCTACAAGAACATTCGACGCCTGAAGCAGTACGAGATGGTTGATGGACTAGGTGAAGTCAGCAATGAGGGAGGATTTTGTGAACCCTGCGCGGAAAGCAAAATGATCCGGATGCCGTTCAACAAGACTCGACCGAGAACAACAAGACCTTTGGAGCGTGTTCATACAGATGTCTGTGGCCAGATTACACCGAAGACGGCAGATGGGTATCAGTATTTCGTGTCATTTATCGACGACTATACCCATTTTGCTGTGGTTTATCTGATGAAGCGTAAGGATCAAGTTTTCGAGTACTTCAAGGTATATGAAGCCATGGCGACGGCGAAGTTTGGATTGAAGATTGCCAACTTAAGATGTGACCTTGGAAGAGAATATTTTTCGAACGAGCAGAATGCGTATTATACGAAGCAAGGAATCCAAGTGGAATCAACGGTTGGCTACACCCCTCAACACAACGGAGTGGCAGAAAGGTTCAATAGAACAATTGCGGAAAAAATGAGAGCAATGCTTGCAGAATCCGGAGCACCGAAGACGATGTGGGGAGAAGCAGTATTGAACGCGGTGTATGTAACAAATCGAAGTCCTACTGATGCACTGAAAAGCAATACCACTCCCGCTGAATGTTGGCATGGTGAGAAACCGGATGTTGGAAAGCTGAGAGTATTTGGAAGTCTGTCATTTGCATGGATTCCGAAACAAAAAAGAAGCAAATTGGATGCAACTGGTCTGCGAAGTGTGATGCTCGGTTATGCACCGACTGGTTATCGCCTGTGGAATCTAAAAACCAGAAAAATGTTTGTGGCCAGAGATGTGAAATTCGATGAGACAAGTTTTCCGTTCAAGACACCGGAGAAAGAAATGCCTTCAAATTTGGTTATTCCGGAAGTTATCCCTGCTCCTGAACCGGTCGAGGTAGAAGATGTGCTACAAACTGTTGAAGCTGAGAACGATGCTACGAATGACGATAGTCCAGTGGTTTCAAGCGCTGATGAAGATGAATTTGAGGACACTGCTGATAACATCAGTGAAGAAAATGCATCAGCGCTCCCACCACAATTGAATAATGGGAACATCTGTGAGGAGATTGTTCCGAGGTCTAGTGGTCGGGAGCGCAGGACCCCAGGTTGGTTTACTGACTTTATTGCTCCATATAGGGCGCTTTCTGCTGCTGATGAATCCCAACAGGTACCCACGTGCTACGCTGAGGTCGACGGGCATCCGAACGAGTTAGAATGTAGGAAGGCAATCGATGACGAGCTGAGGTCCTTGGAGAAAAATCAAACCTGGACGATGGTGAGGTGTCCTGATGCGGTGAAACCTGTACCAAGTAAATGGGTGTTCACATTGAAGACTGATGCTGATGGGAATCCTGTGCGCTACAAAGCCCGTTTGGTTGCCAAGGGGTACCTGCAGCGGAAGCACATCGATTATGAAGCGACATTTGCACCAGTGGCCAAACTTTCGACTATAAGGACAATTTTGGCTGTCGCGACAAATCGGGACCTGAAGGTTCACCAAATGGACGTAAAAACGGCGTTTTTAAATGGCATTCTACAAGAGACGGTGCACATGCGAGTTCCAGAGGGGGTATGCAGTCAGCCTAATGAAGTATGCTTGTTGAAGAAATCCCTGTACGGCCTCAAGCAATCGCCTCGCTGTTGGAACGGTAGGTTTAATGAAGTTCTAGTGAACATGGGATTTGTTCGTTCCCGCCATGGCTACTGTGTATATGTTCGTGGACAAGGAAGGCAGATCGTCTACATCGTGATTTACGTGGATGATTTACTTGTGGTTGCTGGAGATATCCGGACGATAAACGAAATCAAGATGAGACTGAAACAAGAATTCGAGATGACAGATATGAACGAACTCCATCATTTTCTGGGCATCAAGATAGAACGAGATGAAGATGGTGCTATGCATTTTTCCCAAGAAGCACTGATTCGGAAGATACTGATGCGGTTTGGAATGGACAATTGTAAACCTGTCAATACACCTGCTGAAACGAAGCTGCAACTTTGCCTATCGACTGAAGGTTGTAGCCATCCATATCGAGAACTAATTGGCAGCCTAATGTTCCTGATGCTGGGATCAAGACCAAACCTGTGCTTCATTGTGGGTTATTTAGCACGATTCCAAGATGCTGCAGGAGAAGAACACTGGAGGCACGCTAAGCGAGTGCTACGTTACCTTCAGGCTACCAAGGACATGAAGCTGACTTTCAAGAGGAACCTGCATGAACCACCAATCAAAGTATTTGTAGATGCTGATTATGCAAGTGATGAGCTGGATCGCAAATGTGTGTCTGGATTCCTTATTAAGGTATTTGGCTGTACAACCGTTTGGTCATCGAAGAAGCAGCGTACAGTAGCTATGTCGTCAACAGAAGCTGAATATATTGCGATGAGTTCTTCAATTAGTGAAACCATTTGGCTCAGTGGACTTTTGGCGGACCTGAGAGAATCAAAACTGTATCCTGTACCAATTCACGAGGATAATCAAGGTGCTATTGCTATGGCAGAGAAGGAAGAAACAAAACGCGTCAAGCATATTGATGTCAAGTTTCACTTCATCCGAGAAGCTGTTGCAGAACGAAAAGTAAAGCTCGTGTATGTACCAACCCAGAGGCAGGAGGCGGACATTCTTACAAAGCTGTTACCTGCTCCAGCACTAATTACATTGCGATCAAAGATTGGATTAGAGACCATCAACTGAGAGGGGGTGAAGAGACGTATCGAAGGAGCAGTTGATTTTATGACCACCTTGGATACTGGGAGTTGTTTATCCTCTATCAACTAGTGAAAATTTAATCATTAATAAACCAACCTTGCTACTGAGCACACGTCTTTCTCTAAAAAACAATATAGTATGTTTTACTGGTGGCTCCCTTCTTGAAAGTAGAGCTGGTGCTGGTGTATATTCTCGCAAGCTAAAGCTAAATCAGCTTTACTCACTTGGTAGACACTGCACCGTTTTTTTCAGGCAGAAATACCATCAGCAGCGTTGCCAACCTTCCAGATTTGTCTGGAATATTCCAGATTTTTGAGGTTCCATTTTACAAAAATCTGGAAGATCCAGATAATTTTTTGGTGAATTTGTAAGGTTTTGTAAATAATTTGTAAGGTTCTCCATATACGACATATTGGATCCAGACTTTTCCAGACAAATTTTCAAAATCTTCCAGACTTTTGAAAAATCGACTTGGCATCCCTGACCATCAGTGCATCAGTACCCGGTCGTGTTCCTGTACCCCGCTCACACTGAAAAGAAGTAAGTTTAAACAAAATAAATTTGTGAATTTCAGCCGTTAACCATTTCTAATCGAGGTATCAAAGCATAATGTGAACATTTTGTTTTGTATTTACTCAAGTAATCTTACTTTTTATGCTCGTGAGCGGGCTGCTGGAACATGAACGGCTACTGGTGCTTTGACGGTATTTGCTTTTGTGTGGAGTGCAATCAGCACTTCAACAGCGCGTAATGGGAAAAGTCATATATTTCTGTTCAAATTATCAGGCTGCTATAAGAGTTCTTGCTTCGGCCATCGAAGCTTGTTATCGCATGTCGAACTCAAATTGAGAAACTGAACTCAGTTAACTCTGTAAACCTTGTATGAGTACCTGGCCATTCTTCCATAGCTGGGAATTAATAGGCTGATGAGCAGGCTCGATAGAAACTCCTCTGCGAGGCAAAGAGGAGGCGATTTTGCCGTTTTTCTGAGAAAAAAATAAACTCAAAATTTTCAACACAGATCCTCAAGCGATTCGAGTGAGAGTGCAGAAAAATGTAAGGATTTTTTCAGACACTCTCTCTCTCTCGTTGCGATGCTCACCATCACTCACACTTCAAACGAACTCTCGAGTCTGTCGCCCGAACAGACAGTCCTCGGGGAGTTGTGAGAGCACCCTTTTTTGATGGAATTTAACTCGGTTTTTTTTTTGTGCTGCATCTTCCTCGCTCATTTTTCGTTGCCTCGCTGCTTAGCATTTTTTGGCTCCCTCGCAAAGAGGCACAGGCAGCACGCTGCTCTAGAGTATGTCACCGAACTCTGATGATGTTGAGGAGAATTATCAAGCCTGCTGATGAGCTTGCTCGCTATTCCGATTTCGAAGTGCTGGGTAAAGCTTCAAATAAATTCTTGAGCGGCAACTCAGCACAAGATTTTTCCTCTTGAAGGGACCCTATCCCTATTTCATCCCATATTTCCCAAATCTCCCAATTGGCGGGGAACGTGCCTTTGCAGCCGGCCTTCTGATACCTGAAACCATCTCATATACTTGAAAACGACTTTTGAAATTTGTATGGAGTTTCAAATAAATACTTTTAGTTAGATTTAACTACCTACTTCAAGGTATTTAGTTTTCTGGGCAATGTATGTCATTCGAGACATAGGTTTTTTGGGAAAATGATACATTCTGGGCAACATTTTTTGGGGGAATGATTTTCTGGGCAATAAAATAAAGTAGAAAGTAATAGGACGAAATACTGCAATAATAGGACAAACCAAGAGTTTTCGTTTTATGTCAAAAAGATAAAGAGTAGTTCCAACACTCCACATTGTAAAATATGACAATATTAAGGTTTTTGGTCACTGAAACACGAATTCAATTTCAGTACCGTGCAAAGGACGGATACCTTACTTTATTGAGTATTTTTTGTTTGATTTTCAGTATCATTTTTATATTGCAATAAAGAAATCGATCCCGAGTCCCATAAGAATTTAGACATCATCCTATTCATAAAATCATGAGCAGGGTTATTACTTCATTCTCGGTAAATTTCTGACACAGGGCAAAATTCTTTTAAAATTCCGGACATCATTTTCTTAGTTCAGAACAACGTTTTAGTGGAATCATTGGATAAATTCTAAACACCCACGGAATCCTTTGAAGGGTGCTCAACATCCACATTGTTTATTAGAAATTGGTTGATTATACTGTGTCATGATGGTTTAAAATTACATTTTCCCACAAAAAGTGATCCTTAGTTGATTCATAACTGTGGGGTGACTATTGATGCCATTACTCCAGAACACTTGTGGTTGATGGTTAGCAATCCGATAGCTTCATTTTACCCATTGCGATTCATCTATTAATTGCAAAATATATGCGGACAAGCCGTCCGTAGAACCCATCATCAACAAGACCAAAAATAATTACTTCCTCATTATAAACTCAGTACTTTTTGACACGGGTCCACATCACCTTAGGCATACGCTAGAATTATGGAATTCTCAAGAAAAAAATTCTCGTTGTCCGCTTGTCACTTTGTTTCGCCTGCAACATAAAAACACTCACCTCCTTCTTGTACGGAGCCTCGAGCATCTCTTCGACGTCGAAATCTTCGGGCCCTGCTGCCGTCGACGCCATCTTGTCCGAAATGCGCTTTTGGTGCTGCTGATAATCCGCTTCGGAAAATTCACTTTTCATACCGTTTCCCCCAACCGTGAGCGGAAAATTTCACGCAACGTAAGCTCTGCTGGCTTTCGCGCACAGAATTACGATATTTCTGGCACTAACGATTAAGGTTTTTCAGGGTTTTTAATCAAATTTTAGCACCTCGAAAGTTTACCTCGTTCACTTTTGTTGAGAGACGATTTCTGGAATGTTTCTTCGCTCTGCTTTCCTCCCATTCGCAGTGTTCGGGTGTTCGCCGCTAGCGTTATGAAGGCGCTGCGTGCTGCTGAACGAGTAACGCTTTGAAATGTCACTTTCGGCGTTCCCAGTCTCTGTGCGTTTATTTATAACTCAATCTCGATCACGCTCGGAAGCGAACAAATTTCCCTCAAAACTTTGTACTGATTTTAGCCAAGAAAACCATGTTTGATAACGAAAATTTCAACGTTTTTCGTGATGGTGATGCAGTGAAGGAAAAGCAAAAGGTTAACCGGACGAAGCTTCCCCGGAGGGCCAAGAATTTCAGGTAATTTCACAATTCTATGTCGCCTCCTTCAGAGGCAATGATTGGCCATTGACGTGCATACAGTGACTCAATTTCATATTTGTGCAGCACGCTGTTTTCATATCAAAACGAGTTTTGAGTAATGGAATTTTCTCAGAATCTAAAGCAGTTTTATTATAAGTAGATTTGGGCAATATTTCTTCTATACGAAAGACAATCACACTTATTAACTGAGAGCGTTCTTTATTAATATATTAATATATATGATCCTGAAATTTGAAATAAAATATTGTTTTTATTCAATAACATAATTCTGTGTTCTTGCGCCCAATTTTCCCGCTGTTCTCTTGTTTCGCAGCAAAGAGCAGCTCCAGCTGGCTCTCCGAAAGAAGAAAGAATGCAATGCAAAGGCCCAAAAAATTGTGGAAACTCTGCTGGATCCGGTCGACGATGTGGACCAATTTCTAGTGATGGTAAATTGCTCAGGAGTATAAATCATTTATGTGCAGCAAATTATCGAAACGATTTCTTCCAGCTTCGAGACATAAATCAGAGTCATTTCGATGATGTTGTTCAGGAAAGAGCCATTCAAAAAATCTGCGGTTATCCACTTTGTTTGAACGAGTTAGTCAAGTAAGTATCAAGACACATATCCGCCCAGGACGTACCATACAAAATACTCTTCCCTATTATTTCAGCATCCCGCAGCAAAAGTACGTTATCTCGCTTTCCAACAAAAAAGTCTACGATATCACCGAGCGTAAAAACTTCTGCAGTGGCGACTGCTACAAAGCTTCCAACTTCGTTAAAGAACAGATGTTAACAAGCCCACTATGGCTCCGGGATCAGGAAGACATACCGGAATTTCGATTGCTCAACACTCCTTCGCAGGCGTCTCTCAGCGTGCAGACGACGACGACGACGGTCACCAAAATTGAGATTTCACAGGAGCCAACCGTTGAGATTAATATCGATGAGCTTCGGATTGTGGAGAAGACGTACCCCGCGAGTTCTTCCAAGGGGGACCAAAACGATGGGGGTCGCCGTAGTATACAGGAAGGTAGTGAAGTTGACCTGTCTATCAGGGAAAGTGAGTCATCTGGCAACTCCAATGAAGCCGATGAAAAAGATTCACTTAGTGATTGTATTAAAAAATGTCTCTGAAAAATGACTGAACATTATATTCTATTTTATCATAAAAATACTATTGTGTTATTTACTAATTTGTGTTAAATAATAAGATTTTCTCTTTATCAGTATCATTTTTTACATTTACATTTCTAAAACGTCCAATTACAATTCTATTAGCAATTTTCCTAAATTTCAGTCCATCTGCTCTAGTGGAGGACTGCTTTGATCAAAATTTGGTTTAAAATTTGAACAATGCACCGAACAATTGTTGTTCAGGTAAGTTTATTTAATTACATTAAATTTATTTTTTTTACGTTAGCCGACGTACCGCGTAAAAAACCGCGAGTTTATTATATCCAGCAGTATGCGGCGACGCCATCTTTTCGAATCCAACATGTTTTGAGCAACCGTTGGATACTCAAATCAGAGCTGCCAGATGATTTGATAGAAAATCTGTATCCACCCGGTTAGAAAATCTGTGTCCCATACAAAAAAACCTGTGTCCATACAAAAATTGTTGAAAGAAAATCTGTGTTCCATACAAATTGAACCTGTGTCAGAATAATAAAATCTGTGTAATACAGATAAATCTGTATATGTGGCAGCCCTGACTCAAATGCATTTCAATAGGCCTTTTCATGTGACAGGTCCGTCTATGCATTTGTTTACATCGGTGGAGGACCGGTGCATACACGAGGCTGTCATTTTCATAGAAGAACTGTCAAAGCAATGTGATGGATTTTACTAAGGTGGCGCAGATCATTGATGCGTACCACTAGTTCTCTCTTTCATTCTCCCGCTGTTCTTATGCAGCGCAAATAGTGACGTCACTATTTGCGCTGCATAAGAACAGCGGGAGAATGAAAGAGAGAACTAGTGGCACGCATCAATGATCTGCGCCACCTTAGTAAAATCCATCACATTGCTGTCAAAGAGCTCCCCGATCAGCTGTTTTTGAACGTCATGTGAATAGGCCTATGCGGATAATCAAATGATCTTGACTGCTGTCAAATCCATTAGGTGGGATTGGGGTTGCCATATACGTGATTATATCTATAGATCGTTGCACGCTTGACCTAACCTCGAAACTCCATATAAAAAAATGTCAACAATTCCAGCAGTGAGTGTCAAAGAGCAGGACAGTCAATTGAGCGTGATGAAAGAGGGACAGAGAAGGAGAATTTTTCGTGACGTCACCATGCACTCTTCTATTGTACAGGCTGTGTAGGGCGTGTGGCTTTTTCCGGACGTGTGAAATGGTTCGTGACATTACTAGATCTAGTACGTTCTGCATAGATTTTCAATTACGATCCGCGAGATGGCTCTCTTGTCTGCAAAAAGTTGTCAACTCACATAATGACGTCACTGATCAAAACATTCGGCGTTTAGTCTTCAATGCTGGAAACTCCAGTTCATATCATAGTGTTATTCAATTATTTATCATCAAAATAGTGACATTGATAAAGATCCAAGTTTTCCTCATTTAATACTATATTTACATTTTGTGTTCACTAGGTTACAAAGTGCGAAACACCTACTAAAAACTTGGATTATTTCGAAACTGGTAAGTCTTCCTTGATAAGGTACAAAGATTTTACGAATTTTAGAATAGGAGAGGGTGGAGTTACATGAGCATCCTAATCTATATGGAAGAACAATGTAAGTCCGAGATGAATCAGCCCAGGGCTGAAAATGTCGATGATAAAGATATAAAAATAAAAACAATGTAAGCATTCCCCATTAAACATTTGACAGATCAACAGCCGACTAAATTTGTTGAAAAGTCGATCGATTGTTGCACCGACGCTTATGAAAGATTAACACAGGGATCAACCGAATATCACCCGATTTAATAGGGTGGGCCGACTTAATCCTACTAAATAGGTGGATAAATCGGTATTTTAAGTAAAATCCAAGTAAGTTGACCTACTAAACACCAGATTTCGTCGGCCACCCGATTTAATCTGGCGATTAGTCAGTTGATCGCTGTGTTAAACTTCCATAAGCGTCGGTGCAACAATCGACCGATTTTTCAACCAATTTAGTCGGCTGTTGAACTGTCAAATGTTTAATGGGGTTTGTTGAGTAAGTAGAGACAAGATAGATCAGTGTCATTTTGAAAAGGAATTTTTTATTTATTATTTTTTTTTGACAAAAAATGACAAACGTGTAGCTACTTGAATTATACGTCTTCTTCTTCTTTCTGGCGTTACGTCCCAACTGGGACAAAGCCTGCTTTTCAGATTAGTGTTCTTATGAGCACTTCCACAGTTATTAACTGAGAGCTTTCTTTGCCGATTGACCATTTTTGCATGTGTATATCGTGTGGCAGGTACGATGATACTCTATGCCCTGGGAATCGAGAAAATTTCCTTTACGAAAAGATCCTCGACCAGTGGGATTCGAACCCACGAACCTCAGCATGGTCATGCTGAATAGCTGCGCGTTTACCGCTACGGCTATCTGGCCCCAATACGAATTATACGTGTAGGTTTTATTTCTTACTTGTAAAAATTATAATGTAAAATCTATTTAAAACATTGAACCACAAAAAAAAACAATCAGGCTTCTGATCCAACCGCAGGCTATAGTCCATTTTACGAGACGTTTTTGAACAGCTGATCGTTTATTTTATCAGGGTGTCTACTACCTGGAAAAACCTGGAATTATCAGGGAACTTTATTCAACCTGGAAAAACCAGAAATTCTCAAGGAAATTCTATCACAATCAGGGAAACTATGTTGGGGCAGTAAATCATGATATAATATGTTCACGACCTAGGTTTTTTTTGCGTCAAAACCCAGAAAAATATATTTAGTCGAAAAAAAAATTCGGCTGCGCCACTATTTGAGCTGTTCAGTGAGGATCCTTTTGAGTATGAAATTTTATCAACTTAAGCTAAGTAAGCTGTTTCGCTCAAGAAAATTAAAGAAATTCCTTGACTGAAAGGGTCAAGAAATTTCCTACAGAGAGCCCCCTTTGAAGTGACAATTCTTCTCAACTGCGTACTGCGATCAGAAAAAAGTGATTTTCTTGACCATTTCTTGGGAGAAATTTTCCACGCATCGAGATAGGCAATTCCTTTTCTTGTCAGTAGCAAACCGGCCTTTACCAAAGAAATTTTGTTTTTGTCAATATCTCTATACTTTATAAGTAAAGGATTAACATATCTAGGGCTGGTAGCAGGGTCTCAGGTAGCATGGTCCTTTTTAGAGACCATTTTTATGCAGATCTTTAAAAAGTTTTTTTATTTTTGATAAAAGATCTATGAAGCCTCTATTTTCACCGAAATGGTCTCTCAAGTCACTTTTTTCCGTTCCTTGTGTGCAGATAATTATGATGCAAAATGTCTTCTCACATTTCTCGAGAACAGCTTCAGGAATTATCCTAGTGGTTTCTTCAGAGGTTCCATCTGGAATAATAATATCTGGAACTAATATAGAGTCTTCTCTAGAAATCCGTCAAAAAATTCCTCTACCAATTCTTTCAACAATTTTTCAATCGATGCTTACAGGCATTTTTTTCCAGAATTTGCTTCAGGAAATCCTTGAGCACTTCAACGTTACTACTTCCAGTAATTTTCTCAGAGATTACTTTGAATAATTTTCCAAAGACTTTCCTAGGACTTCCTCCAGATATTTTTTCATTTAATTTTTAACTTAAATTGTAACTCTACGATCTTTCAAACATTTCCACAGAACTTCTTTCAAGAAAACCCGCGAAGGTTAATTCCAGAGTTGTTGGTAAAATTCCGACAAAAAATTCAACGCCATTTCATCTACGGTTATTCCAAAGAATTGTTCCAAAAATACCTCGAGGGGTTATGCGAGTGAATCCAAATAATCCGACCTTGAATTCGACCTTCGAGCTTCTCTAGAATTTTCTCGACCATTTCAAGGATTTCTTCCAAACATTTGTCAATGAATACCTGAATCTTGAAATCTTGAACCTTCTATCACAGACAAACAGACGTCACACTCTCATCACTGTCCATCGACCACCTTTTTAACGGTCGATTCAAATATATTGTAATTGGTCAATCCACCACCCGCAGCGCTCGCATCGTTTTTGTTCGCGTTTGACGCTTACACACTACCGCCATCTGATGGTCCATCGGTCAAACACAACGATTTTAGCATTGGGCGTACATGTTTTCTCGACTATGATTTCGATCGCGATTTGTTCTAAGTGTTACGTCTGTTTCTCTGTGCTTCTATCTTGAATCTTGAAAATCTTCTAAAAGTTGAAATTCTTATTCATCAAGGATGACTTAAGAACATACACAAGTTTTAACAGAAGTTACCCTAAGATTTGCCTTGGGAATACGTCACGTATTATTTTTCAATAATTTCTCAGCGTCCTGGAAAATGTCATTAGCTGTTCTCTGGAGAAATGTATGGAAAACTCCTGGAAGAATGCTTCCGTGAAGAAATCTGAACTTCCGTGAGAAATCTCTTAGTATTATTGGAGGAATACTCAGAAAAATCTTATGGACAATCTCTGGAGTAATTCCTGAAGGTATCCTTAGAAAAGTTTCTAGTTAAAATCTTGAAGAAATTCGGAAGTACAATCTTCTAGAAAATTCTGAGAAAACCTTAAAGACATCTGGATAAGTTACAGGAAGAATATTACAACATACTTTAAACGAGAATCGTGGAGGATGTTCTAGAAAAATCGATTGGAGAATGTATTTTGAAATAATCCTGGAGGACTAAAGGATTTCTTGGAAAATATCTGTAATAATATATGAAGGAATTTCTGATGGAAGCCCTGAGGTATCTTTGTGGCATTTTTATGGAAAAATCCAGGTTTTATTTTGAGGTATCCAGAACATTTTTTTTTTTTTTTGAAGAATTCTTAAGGAAAATTCTTGGAGAGTTTTTTGGGAAATAATCACTAAATGAACACCTACAGAAAAATGGAAATCTCTCAAGTAAAGATATGTATCTAACATGAAGAAATTATTTGTCGTAATGCCACGAGAAAATAAAAAAAAGTTTTATAAATATTCTCAGAGAAAGGTCTGGTGTTATCCCACTCTTTTCTGCTGGTTCTTGTTAGGTTTCGTTTTGTGTTTCGATTACAGTTTGATTCCATTTCGGTTTCTATTTAGTCTCTTTTTTCAGGAAAAAGGTTTTTAAATTTCCTTTTTTCAAGACATTGAGTCGCTACCCGCCCTGCTCTATGCACATTTTTAAAATAATTGGATTAAAAAAAGGAACGATTCTCGAAATATAATCTGGAATTTAAACAATTTTAAATTTGGAATTACGTTACAATTATTCTTCCAAATGTACTCCTACCGATTTACCCAATTAATTCAGACATAAATTCATAAAAAAAAATCTCCAAGAATAACCTTAAACATTCCTCTATTCCTGCAATAATCACTCCTGGAGATCTTTCAGTGATTCCTACAGACATTTCTCAAAAGTTTATCTCGAAAAATTCGTTCAGAGCTTCCTCATTAAGTCCCTCCAGGACTTTCTCTATTTCTTACGGAGATTTAGCTTGTTATTTTCCAGCATTTAATCCAAGTTTTTGCAGCAAACTATCAGCAAGATTTCTCGGTGACGGTTGATGGTTTCCCCTAAGGAATGGTACATAAATTATGTCAACCCCCCCCCCTCCTTTTAGTCACGCTTTTTATAAAGGTCTTCCGAAAATATTTTAAGGCTTGTGACGCTTGGTTTTAACCCCTCCCCCTTGAAGCGTGAAATAGCTTGTGCATGCCCCCTGATTATTCCAGTAATTTATCAAGAGAATCCTCCAAGACTTTATCAAGTGTTCGGAAATTACTTCAAAGATCCTTCTCCTTACGAGTTTATCAGGTATTGCTCAAGAGGATTCATTAGAGCTTGCTGTAGGTTTTAAAAAATTTCTCCTGGAGAAATTCAGGAATTATTCCTCAATCCTTTCTGACAATTTGCTAGAGGAATTCCAAGATAAAAAATGAATTTGGACGAATAAATTTGTAAAGAGCTTTTAAACAAAGCCCGAAGTAATCTCTAGGATAAACCCTGGGGGATGATTAGAGAATTTCCTGGTTAAGAACTTGAAGATATTCTGAACAAAATGTTGGAGAAAGTGCTAAGCGAATCTCTAAAACTCTATGGAAGATTCATTGAACCCATTCTTGGAGAGAGGACTCAGGCCTTTCTTGAAAAATTTCAGAAATAATTTTCGAGGAATCTCTGTAGTAATTTATAAAACATTTTTGGAAAATTACTGGTTAAACTCTTGAAGGTATACGAAACGGAAATCGTGGAGGAATTCCAAAATAAATTCATGAAAGAATAACTGGATAAATTCCTGAACAAATCTTTACAGAAGTGTCAAATTCGAGTATTCATAGTAACAGCATCAATCAATGAGGGTTTCAGCGTTTACTGAAATTTAATTTAGAGCAAAGTCATATGTTTGCTACTGATGCATTTTTCGCAAGTTCCATCGGAAGCTGTTTAGCACACTGAAAATAATCCACACGTTCGATCCAGATTCTTGTTAACGTGGATTTGTCGTGTCGATTTGCACGGTGAAATGGCGTGTAAAACCTGTAATTCTGTTAAGGATTGACTTTGATTCGATGGCAAAGTCTTTTTCACACGATTTGAACGTGTCTTACAATGGCGATATCCAAAACTATTAGAACTAGTCTACCGATCGTGACAAGGACGCATATTTGCCAACACGCGTGACACATTAATAGGCATGTCATTTTTTGGGGAAATCGGGCGCCCGTAATGGGTGCCTGAATCAGAAAACTAGGTATCGCTAATAAATCCTCTAGCAAAGTTTTCGATTATTTGTAAATTGACGTGGTTTACATTTGAATTTGGATTGCCGATAGCGACTTGTTTTACAAGTTCGATTGACGTGTTTCACAATTAGTGAAAATGTACGTATGAAACACGTAAATCGAGCTTGTAGAATGTTTTCAGGGTATGTAAAATCGAAAACATTTACTGTTATTTATTACTAAACATGTTGTCAGGTCAACTTAGAAAAGGATAGTTATTAACTACAAAAACATAATTGAAAGTACAGTGTTATAGCAGTGTATGTGGTTATAGCATTGTTAACGTGGAAATTTCAATAACATTGTCTTTATTAATAAGATTTATTCATTGAATCTACAACTTTACTGGAAATACCATGATACCATCCTTGAATTTTTTGAGTTATGTAAATTATTTCAATTTGTCCAAAAATTGCTTCAGTCAAACCGTTATTGCTTTCAAACACGTAAGTGGAAATATTACTCAAAAATATAAGCGAAAATTCAAGTTATGTCAAATCGGTCCATAAATAACTCTAAGCATTAGTATGGAAAATCGAGAAAGTTGAAATGTATTGTCCTAAACTGTATGACTTCTTAGAATGATACTGCTTTGAAGACGGCAGGCTAACATCAACTCAGTAGCTTACTTTCGTTGTTGCTCTTCTATCCGAACTTCTGGTTACTTGAGACTATACCGTACGCGATATATCACAGACAGCGGTTGTAGAGGTCTGAGGTAGAAATATTGAAATATGCTTAATTTAAGTCATAATCAACGATGATGTGCACCCGTCCTAAACAGTGCAACCTGCAATAAATGGATGCAATTCAAGAAATAGGTCAACCGTTGATTAGTCGAGTATAGTAGTTGTATAATTTACATGCAAAGTGATCTAAACTGACCAATCGTACGCCGCTCATTGCACGTGTTTTATACTGCGCATGGCGCGATTCATTGCGTCACTACTTGCATCAGCCCAACCACTATTCAAACTAGATACTAGTCTAGTCAGTCGGACTAGCTGATGCATTTGCATACTGCACTGCTCTCCCATACCGGTACTAGCTGGATGAAAGCCTAGACTTGACCTACACAAAATCCCTTTTTATTGCGCCGTGTCCCGCGCCGGTTCGTATATCAAACGGATGCAACATTGTAGGCGGAATATTCCCGGCAATGAATATTGAGTGAGGATACCATGTAATTCCGCTCCAACGTGATCGTTCTCTCGTCGTCCATATCTATATGCATGATATGCATAAATTTAGCGGCGACGTCGAGATCATCATCCATCGACGACCGGCCGGCAATATACGCATTTGAAAATATGACCGGCGATCACGCCGCGGACAGCTGATTTTTGTTTTGAACCACTTTTCACTCGAAATGTCTATCGTGTACCGCGGAGAGAGCGACAGATGCCATGCCATATACCGGTTCGTTATTGTTCGTTAAGCATCGATTGAACCAGAATGGCAGTTTAAATTTAGCACTACTGCGACGACGACGACGAGGACTGCATAACCCATGGAGTTCATTAAGCCCATCCATGCTCTTTGTACCCGGACAGAACGCGTGTGATAGGATTTCTCAACGTCAGTGGGCATCGTCTGGAGTCACTACTATCGAGAACGATATGGACACTTGACAACCCTTCCACTGAAATTCGAAAATTTAGGTAAAATAGAACCAAAAATAAGTCGAGTCTAGTACACGACACTAAAGACGGCCTTACAGTTGAGGTCGATATACGCGTATCTGTCAAAAGATACAAACTCTAGTGGAATTAAATGGTATAGTACTAAATTCGGTTTTACATCTACTCAAAAGAAAAGTTTTGTACAAGAAGTCCAAGGTCAAGCCGAGTAGAGTACCAATTTATGTTGGTGCAAATGCAGAAATGATCGACTGGCAAAGACAGCTCTCGGTTGATTAGTGCTCATAGAACACTATGCTGAGGATAAGGCTTTGTCGCAATCGAAATGTAACGCTAGAAGACGGTTTTTCGATTCGTCACTGCAAACCGTTGAAAATGAAGTTGAGTAGGAGTCACACCGCAAATCTTCAAGGGCAAAATTCTTGATCAATTGGTCATTCGCTGGTGATGGCCGATCGATCAAATTTTCAGCGTGAAAGGATCGGATCGAAGTGAATTCTATCACAGAAGATAATAGAGAGGTATTGGGTGATATGAATAAAAAACTTTGAACTTTACTACATGTAGCATCTACTCAAAAACAAAATCCACAAAGTTTACTACACTTTTGGTATGAATTAGAGTGTCCATCCCGGGACATCCCGGGACAAAAAATCCCGGGATTTGGCAAATTTCGGGATTTCCCGTTTCCCGGGATTTTATTTCTGATATCCCGGGAATCCCGGGATTCCCGAAATGTACGTAGAATTTGATGAAAACCACTAAATTTCAATTGTTAATGACATTTTTCCTTACTATAAACCTTATTTGATAAAGTAGAGAAGCATAACGGAAAAGAAAATAAACGAGTAATTATTTTCATGAAAATATCTATTTACCAAGTAAGAAACACATAGTTTTATTTGTCTAGTTGCAATGTTTTAATGCTTTTCTTTTCAGCATTAGCCATTTTTATAAGCCTATGCTGAGATAACATATTTGAAAGTACGATTTGTGGTAGTTTACAAATCGCAAGTCGGTACCATCTGTAAAAAGTAGGCACTTATAAAATTGACTGAGAAGTTTTCAATCTCGTTTTCCATACAAATATTCATAAAAATCCAGGAGATTGGAACATGTTTCGATTTCAATGAAACTTTCATAATTTGCTTTTTACTCCGTGCAGTGGGACTTACATGCGTTTACTTTTCATTATGGGGCAATTCGACTTGGTGTTCTTTCCTTATTTTACTGAACAAAAAATGATTTCTAGTTAGTGCAGCTGAAAGATCATTAGAAGATATAATGAAAACTGATATCAGCTCAATTTTTACCAAAATGCAGATGGCTCTGACTTGCGATTCAGGGCAATGAACTTCAGTCAATAATTTTCAGTAATTATCTTTTAGCATAATCTACAATAACTTCAATGATCTTTGATCGTTTCTTTTGTTCTAAAGTTTTTATGGCTTTTCAAATGTTTGAAGTAGAGTGTCCATTTCCCGACCATTTTTCTCGTCCCGGGATTCGGGACAAAATTCTATGCTTTTCCCGGGAAATCCCGGGATCCCGGGATTAATAATTTTTTTAATAAAACTGGCATTTCGGTTGAAATGGAAGTTCAAATTTAACAATACAATGTTTTTTCAATGAAACAAACAGATAATGTAAATTT
This sequence comes from Aedes aegypti, assembly GCF_002204515.2. Taxonomy (NCBI): domain Eukaryota; kingdom Metazoa; phylum Arthropoda; class Insecta; order Diptera; family Culicidae; genus Aedes; species Aedes aegypti. Next base: position 446,032,195 of record NC_035108.1, read on the forward strand.
TAATATTTTAATTATAGCATATTACATTTCAGATATTCTGATGAAGAAACCTAACAAAAATCAAAACTTAGCTTGACTAATTACGGGTTTGCTATGGATTTTTTCAAATTCTCTATAACATTTATGAACGCAAGTATGATAAAAACTTTAGTCATAATATTAAAGCAATTGGCTTCAAACATTTGAAAAGCCATAAAAACTTTAGAACAAAAGAAACGATCAAAGATCATTGAAGTTATTGTAGATTATGCTAAAAGATAATTACTGAAAATTATTGACTGAAGTTCATTGCCCTGAATCGCAAGTCAGAGCCATCTGCATTTTGGTAAAAATTGAGCTGATATCAGTTTTCATTATATCTTCTAATGATCTTTCAGCTGCACTAACTAGAAATCATTTTTTGTTCAGTAAAATAAGGAAAGAACACCAAGTCGAATTGCCCCATAATGAAAAGTAAACGCATGTAAGTCCCACTGCACGGAGTAAAAAGCAAATTATGAAAGTTTCATTGAAATCGAAACATGTTCCAATCTCCTGGATTTTTATGAATATTTGTATGGAAAACGAGATTGAAAACTTCTCAGTCAATTTTATAAGTGCCTACTTTTTACAGATGGTACCGACTTGCGATTTGTAAACTACCACAAATCGTACTTTCAAATATGTTATCTCAGCATAGGCTTATAAAAATGGCTAATGCTGAAAAGAAAAGCATTAAAACATTGCAACTAGACAAATAAAACTATGTGTTTCTTACTTGGTAAATAGATATTTTCATGAAAATAATTACTCGTTTATTTTCTTTTCCGTTATGCTTCTCTACTTTATCAAATAAGGTTTATAGTAAGGAAAAATGTCATTAACAATTGAAATTTAGTGGTTTTCATCAAATTCTACGTACATTTCGGGAATCCCGGGATTCCCGGGATATCAGAAATAAAATCCCGGGAAACGGGAAATCCCGAAATTTGCCAAATCCCGGGATTTTTTGTCCCGGGATGTCCCGGGATGGACACTCTAGTTTGAAGCCAATTGCTTTAATATTATGACTAAAGTTTTTATCATACTTGCGTTCATAAATGTTATAGAGAATTTGAAAAAATCCATAGCAAACCCGTAATTAGTCAAGCTAAGTTTTGATTTTTGTTAGGTTTCTTCATCAGAATATCTGAAATGTAATATGCTATAATTAAAATATTAAAATTTACATTATCTGTTTGTTTCATTGAAAAAACATTGTATTGTTAAATTTGAACTTCCATTTCAACCGAAATGCCAGTTTTATTAAAAAAATTATTAATCCCGGGATCCCGGGATTTCCCGGGAAAAGCATAGAATTTTGTCCCGAATCCCGGGACGAGAAAAATGGTCGGGAAATGGACACTCTAGTATGAATAAAAAACTTTTCGAACATGTAGTACTTACTACTTTCGAACATGAGCAGTGACTGAAGCTGCACGTTAAGAAATTTCCATTCAGAGTGCAGAGTGATTCTGCACGTAAAGAACAATCTATTCAGAATGACGCCTAAAATTAATACAATCATGCATATGAAGAAAATCCATGGAATCTAATCGATTACGCGACAATTTGCCCAAATCATGAAGGTGCTGTTATTTGACTAAATTTGTTGTGTAATTTTGCGATTAGTCTGGTATTCTCTTTATGTCTATGATTTTATGATGATGGTACATCAAAGAATTTTCTGGGTGATTTTCGGCCTTCGCCAACGCCAGTGATTGATGATTTTTTAAATACTAACTTAACATCTATGAAGAGATCTTGAGATTACAGCTATCAAATTTGGAACCACATATCACAGACAAACAGACGTCACACTCTCATCGATGTCCATAGATCACCTTTTTAACGGTCGATTCAAATATATTGTAGGTGGTAAATCCACCACCCGCAGCGCTCGCATCACTTTTGTTCGCGTTTGACGTTTACGCACTACCGCCATCTGTTGGCCCATTGGCCAAACACAACGATTTTAGCATTGGGCGTACATGTTCTCTCGACTATGATTTTAACCGAGATTTGTTCTAAGTGTTACGTCTGTTTGTGCACATATTTTCTAGCACCAGTTCTGAGATTCTGGTGAAATTGCGGTAGAATTTTGATGCTCCCCGTGTGTTTTCTTAACAGCATGTTGAATTCCGTAAGTTATAAGTGTTTCTGCGATATTCTCGTTATTTTGGTGGGGTTTCTGATAGTATCCTTGGAATGTCTAGAACTTAGAATGTCGAGATTTTTATGGGAATTGTAGTGATTCCATTGGTAGTCGTTAGAATTCAATGAAGATCTCCCCTAAAACACCAGGGTTCCCTTTGAAATTATCAAAATTCTTGTCGATTTCACAAAAAATCCCATTGAAATCTATAAAATATTTACCGACATTCAAATTGTTTATATTAAAGCTTTGCTTTGAAATTCCAACGGAACTGGAGATCAACGGAATCTTAAAGGTTTTTACAATAATTACGAAGATTGATTTTCAGAATTACAAATATTCACACAATAATTCGCAGGAATCCCACCGCAATCTCATAGATTCTTACAGAAATACCGTCTCAAAGATACCCACAGAATTCCAAGAGATTAATATTCGAAATCCCATTCCCACCCCAATTGTAGAGTTTTTACCAGATTCCTAATATTTCCGCAATATTCCTAGAATGGTATTTAAACATCCAGAATTATCATGAAAATCCGACATCCCTATCGGAATCCCAAAGTTCCTATAGGAATTCCGGAATTCAAAAGGAAATCTGAGATGTCAGAGTTTACAAGTAAAATTCCAAATTACATTATAAATATCTGAATTCCTACCGACATCCTAAAATTCCTAGAAAATAACATAATTATCGTAATGCCAGAATTCACACGGATATTGCAAATTGCTACTGCCGGTAATCTTACCGGAATCTCAGCATTGGCGGGGCGAATGTTTTCGTAACCTCAGAAGTCCTAAGCAAAACTCAAAATACCTTCCGAAATATCAAAACTCATATCGTTTTCCCATGATTTTTACTCAAAAGTAAATTATTCCATTCAATTCCGCAATCTCAAAGCATGTGTAGCAACCTCTGAAGCTAACTACCAGTAGCTTTGTAGTAAATGCTACCTTTATTCATACACCCAAAAGTTGAAACTGTCATTATAGGCGTTTTCTGCGTCTATTGATGGCGGAAAAGTGTTCTTCTGAGCGACATGACGTTTTTAGGCGTCTATTGATAGGCAGATAATCCGGTCATTGAGTCGAGCAGTTTTTACGGTACAAATGGAGAAGTAGAAGTTGATATGCTTTTTGCACCACTCATACCAACAAGCGGGTTTAGTGCTGTGGTATAGTATTTGGTTCTCACGCTCATGGCCATGGATCGATCCTGGTTGATGTCGCATGTGTATTTTTTTCTTTCATGTGCGTGCATCACCAACACATGTATTAAAAAATAAAACTTTCACACATATGCCTTTTAAGTGCATGTATTGGAAGTATGGAAATACGCAAAAAACCGAAAGGGTGCAAACCAGATTCGAACCATAATCATCGGATCGACTAGCACACTATGTATCTACTGCTCCAAACTTACTACTGAAATGATGGGTAACCAAAGTCGATGTGGTTTTACGTTTCATATGCATGATTGCTCATGCTATTGATAAACATGTTAACATGTGTTATCCCCAGCAACATAAAGAGTCTCCTTTAAAGCGTTAATCATCGTATGTTGTACAAGTTTAATGTATATTCATAATAATTTATCACCTACCAGAGTAGCCACATTCTCTATTGTAGAACTTACTTGAGGACTGTTCATTTTATAAAGTGGACACCTTGTGCATGCTATATCTTTATAATATATCAATAGAATCGTAATCGGTTTTCTGTATACAGTATCGTTAGACTATTATATTATTGCACGATGGTGTTATAACAAAAAAGCCATCAAAATAATTATAATTCACACGAATAAGGAACAATGTTTAGAATGGTCAAAGATTGGTAGGTCTGGAGCCAAGTATAATAGTTGAGTATACCAAAACACAATTCATTCATAAAAATTCGGATTTTTGGTATGTGAAAAATATTGTTTAAGTTTGAAGAACATCTTTTCTAGGAAGTTTTTGTCGAAACTTCTTTGTTCTTCTTTGTAAGATCTTATATTTCCATATAAGAGGAAAATAATAGTATTACGATGCACAGAAAACCGATTATGATTTCATTGATAAACTAGCTAAACCAACCTGGCTAGTCACGTTCCATAAGAATTTTCAAGCAAAAACCTCTTTCAAAGATTAATAATGTTTATGTTCAATTGCAAAATGATAACATGGACAGAGAAATTTTTCTGTTGATAAGTATGCCATTGGTGTATGAATAATAAGCTGAGACACGCATGATATTTATGAACGCAAAATCGCCCAAATTTATGCTATAACCATACTCCATTGTTATAGTGCCGTTATTCTGATCTGAAATAATTACAGCTGCTGCTGTAATGCACATGCTGTTGTGAAATATTTCAAAAGTTCCAGAAGCTTCTATAAATTAGAGAGAAGAATCTGACTGAAAATTCTAGAATATTCTATTGAATCCCGATTAACCAGAGCTACAATTTCTGTATAGATCTTTGTGCTGCGATGGCGATCGTCAACGATTTAAAACGAATCGAATTGTAATTAGGGGACTATCGATTAATGAATATATCGAGTCATCGAACAGGAATGCTTTGGAAAGCTCTTTTAGGGGACCATTATAGTTACCATAAAAAAATATTTTTATTTTGCCTTCATAAGTCGATATCGAACCATGGAACATCGACTCAAGAAGGTTGTGTAAATTAAAAAAAAACTAGAATATTCGGCCCACAATCATGTTTATCTTTCCTTTGCATATATCTTATTTATTTTTGAACCTTATATTGAAATGACGAAACCCGTAATGAATCACATTTTCAACTTGCATCGGAATTTAAGTGCGGTCGAACAGCATAAAGTTGGTTTGTTTACATTTTGATTACCGTCCAAGTTCATAAAACCTGAAAACTACAATGATAAAAAGATCGTGACTTTTATACGAATTAGGAAGGACAAAGCTCCGGAAAACTCTAGAACACCCTGTGCAATAGCTGTTATAGTGCTCCACAATTTGCAATAGGGTCCTAAAATGGTTAATGAAATCTTGTTTTCATTTAATAACACGAAAGATCATATTACTGCAACTACTTTAGCAATTTTTCTCGCTCAAATAACGGATATATCATATTAAAACTTTAATTTCAAAATTGGATCCATAAATGAACCTTGACACTTGAGATCATGTTTGACGTTCGCTTAGTCGACAAAAATATCACAGGGGTTTTAGTTTTAACACTGGGGTTGTTCCTATCTGACATTTCGGAAGGGACACGGAAAACAAAATACACCCAAAATTTGAGTTCAAATCAAGGAGTGTGACAAAATCTATAAAAACATAAAAAAATGTTTTTTTGTACTTAAACAAATAAAAAACATTAAAATATTGAGTCAACATGTGTTTTTGGCCTGAACGTAAGTGTTTGGCACTCAAATTGGGACAGGGCTTTAGGACCCTATTTTAATGTTGTAACATTCAAATGGACTTTTGCAGTGCTCTTAATTTAACTGTTGTTGTGCTCTTAAATTGCTGGTGCTGCTCAATGAAACCTTTCAAAGCGATAGTCACTCAAGCAAAATGATTATCTAAATACAGGGACCGGAATCTATTATGATAATTCGCCACAAGAAATCGGGTTGAATTTCATAAATTTGCCTGAAGAACCAAAAAATAAAAACAAAATAAATACTCGCGCTTACTCGGAATCGAACCAAGGACCTCCCAATTCATAAACCAGTGCTATCTCTACGCACCTATCGATGGCTTGATGAGAGGAGTGACAAAAGCAATATATAAAGCGTTTTATATTGCAATATTCATCCCATTCCTCTGACATGTCCACCATCCATTTGCCGCGTGACCATTTGCCTAAGTGTGCGTTTCCGATGCCATCATTCGGCTTCGGATTGGTTGTGCAATTGTGTGGGTCGGGTGTAAACATTTAGATTGCTCGAATTTTCAAGTCCAATGTGCTCGATTTCAATTGACGGGTTTGCCCGTCTACGCTTAGGAGGCGAATCTTACCATCAATAGGTGGATTTAGCACCTAATACGCTAGGAGGGAAATCCGCCATCCGAATTATTTTGGGTGTAGCAATGCGTTGTTTGTAGTATGTTCGAAAGGTGTAGAAAGGAAAATGACACAAACATGTTCCACTCGTGTTCCACATATAGCGTTTACTACCGAGAATGTAGTAAACTCAACTTTACTACATTTTATTCATACGGCCCATTGAACGCGACTCTCACTAGCTAGACCAGGGTAGTGTATAGATGCATTGATTTTAAAGCTATCATTGTTAGGTTTAAAAAAAATTCACTGTCCTTACTCCTACCGATTTACCCAATTGATTCAGACATAAATTAAAAAAAAATCTCGGAGAAATCTGTCAAAAATTTCTACAGAAGTTATAACGCATATTTTTTAAAATTTATTGAAACTATTCCTTCCATCCCGAATTTTTCCGAGGATGTTTAAAGGAGCTTCCTTCAATTATCACTCCCGGAGATCATTCAGTAATTCCTACAGACATTTCTCAGAAGTTTATCTCGAAAAATAATCGGTCCAGCATCTTTTCGTAATGGAAATTTCCTTAACTTACCTTGGCATAGAGCATCATCGTACCTGCCACACGATATAGGGCAAACGGTCCCTTAGTGGAGGTAACTCCAATAGTGGAGGTAGTGTGTTTTGGCATGTTTCGCGCTAATAAATGATTATGTGATATTTTTATATTATGCGCGATGCGAAAATGATGCGAAAATGATGCAAGTAATCGAATAATATTTATAAAATTTAACCGTAAAACTATTGAAAACAATTAGTTTGCTTAAAAATTTTTCTCCTTTGCACCTATAGTGGTGCATCAGTACCCATAGTGGAGGGTCCCATAAGAAATCAATGGATTGCGCCACTAAAGGAACCATTCTTAAAACATACCTCCACTAAAGGAACAGTGTTCCTATTATTGGTGCAAGGCTTTTTGCATGGAAATTTCAAATGAATCGTGATATTTATACATTTGAATGATAGAAGGATTTGAGATCTATCGAATGATACGTTGAAATCATATATTTCATGATTTTATCACCATGTTTTAGCAGTTTTCCCTCAGGTGCACCACTAATGGTACACTTGCCCTACGAATGAGAAAATGGCAACTTTGGCAAAGAAAACTCTCAGTTAATAACTGTGGAAGTGCTCATAAGAACACAAAGCTGAGAAGCAGGCTCTGTCCTAGTGAGGACGTTAATGCCAAGAAGAAGAAGAAGAGTCTTTGCACGATGGTTTTCATACACACCAAATTTTCGATTTGTCTTCCAGCAATTTGGTTTGCTGAAACTAATTCAGCAATAAACCATTTTACTGATGTACAGCACTTCTGAAACTGTTGCTGAAATTCAGCAATCTGACTTGCTGGATAGTTGTCAACACTATCAGATTTACTGATTTTCAGTAACTTGTATGACAAGTGACAGATAACCAGCAATCGATTTGAAATTTTGCTGTAAACCAGTAAACATAATTACTGAACTCCAGCAAAAGTTGTACCTGTCAACCGAGAAACTTAAAACGAGAAAATTTTTCTACCACTGTTACCATTTGCCAGCTTGGAGTTTAATGGGAAATGTAACCCAACTAGTCATACTTTTTTATCCCTCGGAATATCTGAGTAAGTACTGTATTAAGTGGAATACCTAATATTTAAAAATAATTCAAGTGTTTATTTCTAGGATAGTAACAAATCCGGAACGGGAAATAGTGCTTAGCCTTTTCCTTTCCCCACCAAGTACCGAAAAACATTGCTTGACTTTTTATTATGAAAATAAATATTTATGTCATGAAACGGAATATCATTTTTATAATTCAAGACTTTTACCTAACCTTTTCATCAACCAGGACCTGGTGACCCAAAATTACTGAAAAGCAGCAAAAAATCCCACTAGAGGAACAAAAAACCAAATACTGATTATTCAGCAAGTGGAAATGTACTTTGCTGGATGGTCAGTAAATCAGCTGTCATTTTTATGCGAATTTGCTTTGCTGAATGATCCAGCAAATTTCATATTGCTGGATAGATTGCTGAATTTACAGCACAAAAAAAAATCAGCAAAAATTTGCTGGTTTACAGCAATATAGGCTCTACTAAAACATTATCCATGGTGTCGTTTAATGTTTTCCCTTGAGGGATGGTGTCACGCTAAGTTTCTCTTGACCACCCCTCTTTGGCACGCTTTTTTATAGATCTTCCGCAGGCATTGCAGAATTCGCTCTCATTTGAGTATGAAGCACGATCAAAGCAAGCAAAAAAAAAAACATCCTATCTGTTCCGGTTCACGATCGTCATTGTATCGCAAGGTGTAACAAGTCTGATAAATGGAAGCAGCGAGCGAGAGCCCCAAAGAGAGAGCGATGATAAAATACATTTTTCTCGCTTGTTTATCGTTGGGGATAGGTGTTTTTCTTTACTAGCACGATAAACAACCCACGAACTTCCAATAGCAACAGTGTCCCCCAGGCTTGGAGCATGTTTAGAGGGGTTTTATCATGCACTACTATACCCCCAATCTGATCAAAGTTGTAGCAGTATACGATAAACAGTCTCTCATAATGTGCAGCATGTTATGATAGTTACAGAGAGCGATACGTGAGAGATTCTCTCGATTTTCTCAGGATTCAATCCCTGATCTTCCGAAAATATTATAAGGCTTGATTTGACCCTCTCCCCCCTTGAAGCGTGACATAGCTTGTGCCTAACCCCTAATTGTTCCAGCATCTTGATAATGAAAGTCCTCCAAGACTTTATCAAGTGTTCAGAAGTCCTTCTATTTAGGAGTTTATCAGGTAGGTCAAGAGGTTGCATAAGAGATGCTTTAAAAAATACTTCCCGATTTATTTCCTTATCATTTATGATTAATTTTCAAGGCAATTTGCTGGAGAAATTCCTAGATCTATATTAATAAAAATGGAATGGTGTTTGTATGTCACGAAATGGCTTACGAACAGGTCGACTTATTTGAATAACAACTACCGAAAAGCTAAACATTACATATAATTTGCATCCAATTGCACTTTGCGAAAGAGGACCACGTGATTATTGAGCTGGAATCGAATTCAGGTTAACTTCTGCGTTCATGAGTCCTCTCATAGCGTAGTGGTAACGCGCCCCAACTAGAGATCGGGGAGTCGTGAGTTCGATTCTCACTGAGAAGACGTGTAACTTTTTCGCAAATCTTCACATCAATTTGTCCATCTAATCCAATTGCAAATTATATGTAATGTTTAGCTTTTCGGTAGTTGTTAAACTTCCACTCGGCTGGTTAGCCGTAAACCACGTTTCATAATTAAAAACAAGTATTATTTGAATAATTATTTATCCGTTTTGCTCCTCAAGGGCTCCGACGTGTTTGTATGTATAAATATCTTAGGATATTCAGCGGAAAAATCGAAAAAAAAGAGAGTGAACGGTACTGTCATTTTGTACGATCCATAGCGTTTTTCGACAGCCTACTTGATGGCAAGACGAAGTTTGCCGGGACCACTAGTAAAGAATAAATTTATGAAGAAATTTTTAAATGAAGAATCTCTAGGCTGATTGGGTCCCAAAATGTTCAATTAGTTCTTGTTTTTATTTAATAATACGAAAGAGCATGATCTTGCAACTACTTTAGAAATTTTTCCAGGTCAAATAACGGCTATGTTCGATGCCTGAGCCGGCCAAAAAAACGAGATAAGTTAAAAAAAAAAATAACGGCTATAAGGGATGGTACACAAATTATGTCACGCTAAATTTCCAGTTTTTCGATCCCCCCCCCCTTGTTACACTTTTTGTATGAGTCCTCTGAAAATTTTGCCCCCCCCCCCCTTGGAGCGTGACGTAATTTGTGCATGATCCCTCACATATTTGAACTTTAATTTTAAAAATGATTTCAAATATGAACCTTGACACTTCTGATCATGTTTGACGTTCTCTTTATCGACAAAAATGGCACAGGGCTGCTAGTTTTATCACTGCATGCCCAGGCAAGTCAAGGAAATTTCTATTACGAAAATATCCTGGACCGTCCGGGAATCGAATCCAGACAACTTCAGCATGGCTTTGCTTTGTAGACGCGGACTCGGCTGGAATCCCCAAAGACACAATCTGAATTTCAACATATATTTTTGAAATATTTTTTTCAATCACGAGTTCAAAAGTTATATCAATTTCACTTAAGTGACCTTTTGACGAAACATTTTAAATTTATTTTAAAGTAGAAAAGCCCTTCACAATAACTGTTTTTAGCAAATCAGTTCATCTCGTCTAGATCTATAACATTACTGTATATAACATGAAGTTATTCATTATTTATTTTTTTGAATTATGTCAATTATTAATGTGTCAAAAATCGGTTTAGCCAAACCGTTATTGTTTTTAAACACGTGAGTGAAAATATTATTCAAAAATATAAGGTAAAATTCACGTTATGTCAAATCGGTCCATAAATAACTCATACCTAATTCCAACAATTAGTATGGCGAATCGAGAAAGTTACAAATGTATTGTCAAAAACTGTATGACTACTTAGAATGATACTGTGTTGAAAACAGCAGGCCAACATCAACCCAGTAGCTTAGCTTCGTCATTACTCTTATATCCGAACTTCTGGTTACTTGAGACTATAACGTACGCGATATATCACAGACAATATTTCTACATCAGACCTCAACAACCGCTGTCTGTGGGTTGTTGAGGTCTGAGGTATAAATATTATTATGCAAAAAAGTAAAAGACCTCTAAAAAAGTACAAAACAAACAAACTAACTTTATCATTTCAAAATTTTGAAAAAATTACCAGCTTTACAAAAAAGTAAGAGGTTGTTTCCGAGATACGACCGCCAAGTTGACGTTGGATAACGTTAGCTTCTTTTATTTCCTGGTTTGAGACCGTCACGAACTTATGAAAGAGCATAACGGGATTGGTGGTATGATGGCTACCGCTTCTGCTTCATAAGCAGAAGATCATGGGTTCAATCCCAGGCCCGTCTCTTTTCTCGTACTTTGTAGTTGTATATCTCCCACTTGCTTCTATCTTCCATTCTAAATCTATCACACTCAAACTATTCGTTCATAGCAAACGCTAGAACCAGAGACGGACAAGAAACCGGTTCCCTAACGCTTCCATTCTTCCCCGCGCGCATGCCTTTCCGTACGCCTGATACATAGGCAGTCTGCTAACCACAAAAAAGCAAACCTCTCTGCCATGCCTTTCCCCCAATCCATACACTCCCGCATGTACTGGCTTAGATGGCTCTACGTGGAAGCCAGTATAATCCCCATCAATTCCCATTTTCGCTAAAAATAGAATTTCACCAGCACTTATACACTAAGGATGCCTGTTAGTTCCAAGCAGTCATTCGGTAGGTTCCTTGTGTAAGGCCGCACGGGACGTCATCATAATCACCTTATCCATTTCAAGAAGCAAATCCCAAGAACCACTCCATATATCGATGCGAAAATGTATCACTATGATTCTATATATGTAGTGCACAACCCGATAAATTTTCAGCTTCATCGGTTCATTAAAACTCGAGATTTGCTTCCACAAAGTTTTGATGATAATTGTTAGAGTGAGACGAAAGATAGGGAAAATAACAGCTCTCCCGTGTCCCCGAAAGTGCAGCTGATCTGGCGATACTGGAGTAGCATCCACGGGCGGCCAATCAAGCTCAAGCTCAAGTCTCGAACTTATGAAAAAGCACGTGCACGTTGTAATTTGTAATTGTTTCAATTTAGTTTTCTTCTTCTTTTTTCTGGCATTACGTCCACACTGGGACAGAGCCTGCTTCTCAGCTTAGTGTTCTTATGAGCACTTCCACAGTTATTAACTGAGAGCTTACTACGCCAATGACCATTTGTATATCGTGTGGCAGGTACGAAGATACTCTATGCCCTGGGAAGTCGAGAAAATTTCCAATCCGAAAAGATCCTCGACCGGTGGGATTCAAACCCACGACTCTCAGCTTGGTCTTGCTGAATAGCTGCGCGTTTACCGCTACGGCTAACTTGGCCCCATCAATTTCATCGTGTACCGTAAATCCGGGTAAAATTTATCACTGTGTCATACGATTCTATTTCTACCTAATGGAGCACAAATATTAATGCAACCTGCAGGGAATCAACGGTGTTTGTCGTTACTATTGTCAAATTGTGTGTTATGAAGTTTTATTGTGTTAAAGAATGTTTACTTCTATGAAAATAATGTAAAATTTAAAAATCATGTACGGTGTAGTATTGACAAACATCAATAAACTTCTAGTTCTGAACACGGTTGAAATAATTAAATTTCTTGTAGATATCATGGATTTTCTTATGAAATTGCCTACACTTAGGCGTTTTCATTCTACCTCTTGAAAGTAACTATTCAATATCTTTAAATATTGCATTGTTAAGAATTAAGCAAGCATATTTGGATTAAGGGAGCTCATATTCATTATGTAGAGTCGTTTCATAAAATTACAATAATCGCATGGACAATTGATCAATTTCACCCCGAAATGGGATTCCCCGATTTTTTATTTAAGGGATGATTTTTAGCACTAAAAACACACTTGTTAGAAAATGTTGGCACATGAGCCAAAGAGGCTGACCGTCGTACTTGTTTCCCTGCATTTAGTTGTTTGGCATTTTCAACAATATTGAAAACAGACAAGAAAAACCACGAAAAATGATCAATTTTACCCGAAAAACTTCAAAACGTCAAAACCTTACAACAGCAAGAAAAATATGCTTTTTTATGGAAAATAATACATGCCTCGATATTTACCCATCTATCAATAGTTTAATCATGAAAATTCGTAGAAAGATTTCCAATCGATTGGTGCAAGAATCACGAAAATCAATATGGGCGTTAGTATATTTTTAACAGTCAAAATCTAAACACGAATCGAAATTGTACCCCAGTATGTTGCCGTAAGACGTTATCCAACGTCAAAAAGGAAACCAAATGCAGTCACTTGAGAATCTTTGGGAACCACTGGTACACAATGTTCGCATGCGTGCCTATACAGTTTTTCAGTGCGATACGAATACGTGCGATGTCCGTTGTTCTACCGTCATTCGGTAGTCCTTGGTTTGTCTATGACCGTTCCCAAAACGCCACTCTTTCTTCTGATTATATTGACCTACGCTTCTACGCGAGCCATGGCGTACGGAAATATATCTACTTTAAATGATATTAGGTATGAGATAATTGAACTGAATGACTGTTTAGAAAACGACTACAAACCGGTGTACGGGAACTGTAGAAAGTTATACCAACGTCGCATCCATATGACCTAATTATTTTATCTTACAGAGAAACTACGATCCTTGTTTCAATAAACTTTAATACTATTCCTTTGTACCGCAGTGTCCCTACATCTATAGCCACAGAGAACATCTCATACAAAGGCACCTCTAACGAAGTTGGCGGTTCACCATTCACCACCATCATCAACGGTCCCCCCGGTCGAGAGTCAACGAGTCTGGATAAATTCCCTGAAACCTGCCTCGTTCCTCAGTCATTGTTTAGCATTCAACGGCAGCAGAAGCCACTCGCGAGAAAGAACAACACGCACCGGCAAAACGGTGGTGAATGAAAATATAAATATAAACTACTGAAATAGTAGCCCCCATATACCTACCTACATATAGTTTGCATACCGAGTCAGCACTAAAGAAGTTGTTGAAAACGAAACCACGAAACAAAAAAAAAACAACAAAGCATTTCGCGTTGGACTTGCAGTTCGAGTGATAGTGCACGAACAAGAGTACGGGAGTATCGAAAGTGTTTATAAAGGCGTTCCACCGATTGTAACGGAAATGGCGCATCAGGTCCAGCAGGTTTTCAAAACGGCACTCAAGGTCACGGGCCCGGCAAGGTCGATGTCGACCGGTGTCATGGGATCGATAGATGGTGAGTAGGGGTTCCATCAATTTATGAGGCATAATTTAATGAGGAAAGCTGTTGCTGTAGTAAGTAGATGCCTACCTACATTTCAAATAGGGACTCACATTAGAATTTTTTAAATTGAGTGAAAATAATTTGAAAAATTATTGTATATCTATTCCAAGTGAAAAAAATCAAGGTCATATGTCTTTGTTATAGATTTTCTGTGGACAGAAGTATATCACGCAATCTATAGAATATAGAACACAACGACAGTTTTAAACTTGAACAAATTACACCAAATATCGTCAATTTTGTTGTATAGAACAATAAATTTGAGAATATAAAAATTAATTTTAACATTGAATTCTGATGTTTTATTTTAATACCAAATTTACCCATCTTAAATTCATAAAATTGTCAACGACTTGTGCAGAAAAAGGCAAAGCACTCAAAGACGTATACAGTACCCGTTTTTCAATGATTGGTACTATTTGCAAACCTGGTACTAGTTAATAAAATCCGAGCTAATAGTTCACGACACGTTTACGGTTGGTCAGTCCTCAGTCAAATAATCTATTTGTTTTCATATATCAATGCTCTTGAATCAAGAGTCTTGATGGAACAGCCTGGATAATACTGAGGACATAAAATTCGAGTTTTATCAAAATTGTCCTGTCATTCAATTTTCTAAATTACTCGGTAATACAGCGAAAAGGCAATTTTTATTATTTCACTGTTTTATTATGAGTTGTGTAAGAATATTTCAGTATGGGGAACGATGATGAATTTTAGCTGAAATAATAATAAAGATGATTGTATAAAAATTGCTAACTGTTTGCTGAATGGATTTGAATTTAGAGAATAATGACAAAGATTCATTCTAAATTAAGGTATTTTGATGATCATATTCACTGAAATATGTTTCTCAACCACGAATAATTAAAAAAAAAGCTGTTTAATATGTTGTAAAAGATTTTGAATCTTCACTCATTGCTATTAGCTTTATCAATCCGAACAAGATTTTTACCTTTTTTTCTACATTTCCAACTGTAAACTTGTTGTAGGTTTTAACAACAGCAATAGTACTACAAATTAAATTTAACCTATATAAACTGGGAATAAAAATTATGTAACTTAAACAAGACATAAGTGTGTTTAAACTACAGTGATACCTCTATGAGAAGATGTTCCATGACTCGATATCGACTCATGGAACCTACTAAAAACCAAATTTCATGGCTGCTATGATGGTCCCTAGAAGTAGCTTTCCAAAGGATTGCTATTCCATGACTCGATATTTCCTTGAGTCGATGGTCCCTTCAATATCGACTCATGGAGGTTTTACTGTATTTTCTAATTGATTTTTGAGCGCGACGGTATGTGTGCGTTTGAAACGCAATTTCAAATGCGGGAACACCAAACGTGGTAAGATTTTCAACGAGGAAAGCGAAGTCAAAGATTGATTTTTATTGCTAGGTTGGCGGTGATATGCAGAACCGTAGCGTGGCCCCATTGGCGCCCTTGGCGAACCGTGATTTGAGCGCTCTTCGTTCATTTTTTCGCATATTTGCGTTAAGTTCCAGAAGATTTTGATGGATTTTTTTTTTTTCAAAATTCTAGTGCGTTTCCTGAAAATATTGTCCATTGAAGTTAAAGAAAAAATATCATCATAAAGCTCAAGTAATACTTAAACATTAGCTTACTTTAGTAAGGCTTGTACAAGAAGTCATACAATTTTTTTCAAATCTTTTTTAAAGGTGGATTGTCTGAATAATCAGAGGTTCTAGAAGATTTTTTAAGGATTGTAAATAAAATTAACGTTTACACCCGATTCTTTTCCATACATTTTTTTCCGCCAAAATCTTATTTTTGCATGAAACGTCAAAAAATTGTGTTACTTTTTTGCCCGGTTTTGAAAATATTGAATACAATACAAATTCAGGACTACCAACATTGATAAATCGAGCTTTATGTCAAAAAGTGACGTTTGTCTTCGTTTTAAGAGGGTTATAGCATATCTAACGGGAGCCCAATTACAACGAAGCTCACGAAGAAGTTTCACGAATCAACAGAGATAGTGCAACGAACGAAATTTTACTGTACTGCATTCACTACCCAGAACTTGGCGTCACGTCCTTTGGCATTTATTGAAGTTTCAATAAAATGGATGTTACACAAAGTTTTGCACAAATTCAAACATTTATCAGTTAGTTCGGAACAGTCTTTAGGAGAAACAAAAAAATCTGGTGTCATAAAAATACCCTATTTCATTGTTTTTCACGGGTCTGGATCATTTGGCATAAAGCCATTTGGCCCGCTCCCGTTTTTCACTTATGTTTGTATTGCAATATTATATAATTATCTGATAATCCTTCTCGGGATTCTACGTTAATTTCGCTCAGGATTTTTTTATAATATTGGTTATTAGGAAGTTATTTATGATCTATTTTTTGTATGAATTATGTGCCGAGTTGTGTGAAAATTCTTCCAACTATTCTGTGGAAACTCACTATTTTAACTACCAGTTAGTAGAATCTACATGTTCGTGTTGCGGCTGTTTAAAAATATTTTTTAAAGTAGGCACCATGCATAAGCTGAATTTTCTATTAACGAATCATTCAACACTTTCTGAGATGCTTCCAAAATATTTTGTTAAAATCGTTCCAGAAATAGTTTAAATCTACCATGTTTATGAATAGAGATAATAATGTATATAAGGGCCCATTCACAAATTTCATAACGCTGAAGGGGGTGGGTGGGTGTCCTCGTGATGTTACGGCTCATACAAAATTTACAAAATATTCATACAAAAAGCGTTACGTAGGGGTAGGTGGGTGTCGAAAATGTCCGTTTTTGGCGTTATGAAATTTGTGAATAAACCCTAAGAGGAATGATGGAATTTAGTGTGTAACGCAACATTAGCCCTCTATCGTTATTCGTTTATTTCTATGATTATTTTCCTAGATACTGTGACTCCAGAAACGCCCTAAACGTAAAATTAAATATGTATTAAAAAAAATAAGATGCATCACACATTTTGGCGCCCACTTAAGCCTGGCGCCCTTGGCGGGTGCCAACCTAGCCAACCGCACGCTACGGCACTGGATATGGACTATGGTTGCTAAGTACGCTTTAATTACTTTGTGTTACCGCATTTGAAGCCCAGTTAGAATTGATTATTGCACGTCAAACGCAAACAGCAATATATCAAACTATCATGACTTTTCAGTTAGTAAATAATATCAAATAATATCTAACTTTGTGTTGAATTTCTGGATTCTTATGTTTCTTATAAGTCCAACCGCTGAGGAAAACACATTAAAGGGGGGGGGGTGGTGCTTCATTTGCTACGTATTTTCCAAGAGGGCTATCAGCATTTGTGACTAAAATCTGCGAAGGGAACTGTTGATAGAAAATGAAATTGAAAAAAATCAAAAAAATCTTGAATTGATGGAACATGTTCGCGTTCGACATTGCTTGAAATTCGCATGGATTAGCTAAACAGACAAGACAAGCCAACAATCCTCATACTAATTCATCTGCATTTTCTCCCATTTTAGCTAACGTCTCGCCAAAACGGTCGCAAGGCATCCATCTGTCGGTCCAGCGTGACTATCCTGCAGCCGCTGCTCTGCCCTTGCCGGCCAACATCGATCCAACCGAGACGACTCGCTTCTCCCCCCAAAGGACTCGAGATATCAACTCGACGGCCATTCTGACGCATCAATCTTCCTACGTGGCAAACCACATCGATGTCACGGTGGACAACTCCAGCTCTGCTGATCCGCACGTGCAGTCCTACGATTGCCGTGGTGCGGTCAGCCTAAACTCCGCCATGCAAAGTAACGTCCCAAGCCCTTTCGGGGGAATGCACAAATTCACGCACCTGAACATGCCGGGCGGTGGATGGGCCCAGGAAGGCAAATTCCTTGCCCAGGATTTGCACTCGTCCCACTATATGAACCTCCGCAAGGAAGTGCGCTCCGATTGGTCCAACTACGAGGCCAAACCACAGAAAGGTACAGTCGGCTTGCTTGAAAGCTATAACAAACTAATGCTCAAGCAAACTTTGGCAGCATTTGGTAGTAACGGTAACCTTAGGCACGTTTCACTAAATCATAGCGCATTGACAAAAGAAATTCCAAAAGACACTAAACAAACGACTGAGGAACAGGCCTCGACGATAGCAGCAGGAGACTCGTCAACCGCGACGACTCCTCTGACACGTAAAGAACAGCTCAAAAAAGCGGTCAAGGAATACGGTTCCACCGTGATTGTGTTTCACGTGGGGATCAGTCTGGTTTCCTTGGGTGCTTGCTATCTTTTGGTCTCTAGGTTTGTAGCCGACGAAATCTTGTTGAACATTATTGATGTCTTGGTGGTAGCTGTTCTTTGTGGTCATTTTTAGCACGTGTATACCGTCAAACGGGACTCCTTTTGACACTATTCCGACATTCTTCAAATTTGAGGATTTGTAACTCTAATAATTCTGGATAGATTTCGAATTAGTGAAGCAGATTGGAATCCAAATTCAATACCAAAACTTTGGATTCACAACTCTCGCGAAAGAAGCATCAAACGACAGTGCAATTCCTATTTTAGCTTTGCACATGTAGGGGAATGTGGGGCAAGATGAGCACCCGGGGCAAGATGGGCACCCCTAGTTTGTGTCGTTCCTACCGATTTTTTTTCAATACATTATTTGGGGTTCTGATGAATATCATTAAATTGATATGATGGCCATAAATTTCAGCTAAAAAATCAACAGCACAACGTAAATATTGTCCAAAATACATAGAAGTCCAAAAATTAACCTTTTCATATAAGATTTGTTCATTTAAAAGTTATATTTTCGTTGCCTAAGCAAATTAATTCATACGTTTTTGGCCGTATAGTTATAAAATAATCTTCTGTAGATAATCAGGAGCAAAACTTTTTATCAAATTTAAGAAATATTTCAATTGTTTTGATTATATTAATAAATTTACACCCTTGGGGCAAGATGAGCACCATGTTCAAAATTAAGTAAAAGTGTGAAATTATAGAACCACATTTAGCTGTGAGCTTGACTTACGGTATCTTCTTTGCACAAAACAATTTTTCTAAAAAATATACAAACAAACAACAAATTTAATCGTTTTTTAAGTAAAATCTTAGCAATTTATGAAAAGTTATTTATTTTCTGATAAAAGTTTTAAAAACTAAGCTAGTTGAAGATAAATATTATCAGATATTAAAGATAATATCTTGGGATATTGCAAGCATTGAATAATAATAGTTTTCTTTAGTAAATTGCATCTTTTTATGGGGGTGCCCATCTTGCCCCGCAGTTTTTTTGACCGATGATAAAAAAGCTATTTTTTAAAGTGTTATTTGGAAAACTATTTATCACTTTTTAAAACTTTTAATGGTTGGAGGTCAAAGTAATAATGTAAAAGATAAGGATGGTTACCAATTTTACCAAAATAATTACGTTTAAGTAGGCTTAAATCGCGCTTATCCTTAGGGTGCTCATCTTGCCCCGCCTGACCCTACACGAGCAAAAAGTTTAAAATCAGGATATCGACTTCGTACGTTCATTATTTCTGCAGATTAGTGTCTTTGAAAACGTGAGCAGGGGCACAAGCCGGTCATTGTGGCCATGTTTCATCTTAATGAAGTGAAAATTAGGATATCCTTAGTGAAAATTGAACACTTCAATGCGATCAATACAATTTTATTTCTTTCATTGCTTTATAATAATTATTATCATTCACTGTGATGATTTTGGACCTTTTTTCCAGTGATAAACATTATTTGGAGAATTGTAAAGCTGAAAAAATTACACAAGTTTCAGCGAAAAATGCTATCATTAATTTCTAATTTGCAGTATACAGGACTGGTAGCAGGTCTCTTTTAGAGCCTTTTTTAAATCATCATTTCACTATTTATCCTTGCAGTGAATCCTAGTGCATAATTTCAGAGGCTTCAGAGAAACCTTCAGCGGTTCTTACACGAGTATTCTCCAGGAATCACTTCTCAAATTCCTCGGGGAAAAGTTCAAGAATTCTTTTAGTGATTTCTCCAGATAATTCTTCTAGAATACTTCCATGAGCTCCTCCAGGCATCTGTCCAGAAAATATTTCTCACAGACTTTCCTTAAATTACTCTAGAAATTGGTCCAGATATTTTTAAAGAATATGTAAAATAAATTATTTAAAATTCAGAAATCCAATGCAACTATATCCAATAATTTCCAAAGGATTTAAAGTGCTGTTCTAGGATTCCCTGCAGATATTTTCCACCGATTCCGTCGGTAGTTACTGTCGTAGATCTTCCAAAGATATTTACATATCTTACTTATTCCGAAACGTGAATGTCCAAGGTAGCCCCCGGATTCGAAAGTAGCCCCGTCTGACGATTTGAAAAAGTATATATGGATCTCGTCAAAATTTGATTTTTTTTTGTTTTTTTTTTATCATTACAGCGGAATAGACATGGTGGCCCTGTTGGAGCGCTTCGGATGGGGTGACTCGGCACTGGCCAGCAAAGCGGGCGCCGGCGCCAGCACGTTTGTGATCGCATATGCAATCCATAAAGTATTCGCACCGGTTAGAATTAGCATAACTCTAGGCGCGACGCCATTCATTGTGCGTTTCATGCGCAAACGTTTCGGAAAGAAGTAGAATACATACAGTTATAACACAGAGTTATAAGGTTGTTTTTAGTGCTAACCGCAAGGTTGAAGGCGTTGACTCGCTTGGCGAAGCATTAGGTTATGGTGTTTTTTCTACTTGTACTGTAGCATTTTAGTATTCTTGCTTTTGATAGATTTAAGTTTAATTTGATATATTATTGATAGATTAAGATTTTTGCATATCAAAAAATGTAATAATGTTTACATGACTTTATGCTTCAATAAAATATATATTCTTAGTTAAAAAAAATCAACACTATTGTTTTTTCTTCTAAGCATGCGCAAATTAACATGGTTTTTTCTTCTTTCTGACGTTATGTCCTAAGCTCTGACCCCAGGTTTAAAACCGAAAAAGCGATTTGATATATTAAGCACTTTCACAACAAAGCGAGTGCTGCGTATTGTCGATTTCACCCCAAGTTGGACCACCACAAAAGTGTGCACGCTTCTTGAGAGTGTGATAGCAGCTCAGGGTTACGTCGAATCATGATGGTGTCTTCGGTGCACTTATTCCTTGTAGTTCAAGGAACAAGTACATCGAATACGTCGAGACTAAACGATGCAAAAGTGCACTTTTATCACACTTTTTTTTGCACTTTCCAACATTTGTGATAGTCCAATTTTTAGGCGTGTGGTTTACAAAATTCACATATGTCACCTTTTCAGCAGTTTGCTAAAGGACACCCGGTGCGAATCTAGGCTTTCATCCAGTAAAGCTACCTACCTCAACCGATGAATGTATGAACAAATCTCGCATAACTTCTGATCTCGCCCTAAAAGCCATTGGTAACCATGTGTGTAGCTCGTTGTTTCTGAGCATTTGAATGGATTTCCATGTTATTTAACAACGCTATGGGAAAGTAAGGATCATTATCTACCTGCCCGTGATGTTGGTTTGGATGCTTATTCTTTCATTTGCTCAGAAACAACGAGATACACACGTGGCTACCAATGGCTTTTAGGGCGTTATCTCAGAGTATGCGAGAAATATAATTATAACAAACTAGTGGTCCCGGCAAACTTCGTCTTGCCATCAAGTAGTCAGTGAAAGAATTTTAAAAATCAGGTATCCCGTTCGCAAGCCAATTCGTGACATACAAACATCATTCAATTTTTATTTATATAGATAGATAGATAGATAGATTTAGCTGGTGAGCAGTGCTGGTAATGGTGATAGTAGTAGGTTTGAAGAAAGGTTCGAGAAATCTCATCTAGTAGCCTATGCTGGGTGCATGAATTTTCTGAACCATTGAAGGCTCTAAATGCGGGAAATGCAGCGGAGAATAGAACATTTTTTTACAGTAATTTGATACGAGCCAGTCTCCCTATTAAAGAAAAATAATAATTAATAAATTCTACAGTAATTCTGGGTTGACCTTAGCAACGGGTGTTTTGCTATTTTCAAGGCTTTTCGTCTACAGCAGCGTTAAGCATGAGTTTCACTGGCTTTGCTGACTGCGTTTTGCTTTGCTTAACTACAGTAGAGTGAATTTCAAGATTTCCCAACCCTGCTGGTGAGCAATCATATTCACTGTTTTAAGTTGGAAATCGTATTATATCCACAATGGTGATTATTGGCACAAAGAATGTATAAGAATCCAATTATGGCGATACTGTGGAAACTGTTCGTTTACATTTGGGTTTGTTCTGCGAGTGGCGTGAGGTGAGAATTGTCGGTCTGAGTAAGTCTCCATTTGATTCACACGGCGAATCAATTCAGTCGAGTCGAGAATTGTAACCTCGCAATACGAGCTAGACAAATCTCACCTCATACCACTCGTAGAATAAGCCCATTTGTTGGTGTGGATCATAAATTACATTCTATTTTATGGATAAATCATGAGGGTGTCCGTCCATTCAAGAAACATTGGAAAATGTGACTCGGATTTGTCCATCAGAAAAATGGACGCATTAGAAAAATGGACGTCCACTACAATAGTAAATCAATCGAGCTTGAGCTTGATTGGCCGCCCGTGGTTGCTACTCCAGTATCGCCAGATCAGCTGCACTTACACAAGGAACCAACCAGATGACTACTTGGGACTAACAGGCACTCTCAGTTCAGTGTATAAGTGTTGGTGATCTTCTATTTTTAGGCGATAATGGCGCCTACCACGTCACAATGCAGACCAATGAGGGGAAGGGGGAGAAATTGATTATGCATTAAACTGGCTCCCACAGTAGACGCGTCTACGCCTACGTTCATGTGGGAAGGTTAAGGGCTGATACAGTATCGGACATATAAAATGCACCAAAGCCGTTTTCCCATACAAAATGGTCAACTTCAGAGAGCTATATCTCCGCCGTTCCTAAACCGATTCTTCTTGTTTTTTCTGTGACAAACTACAAATTACCTCAATTTTCGAAAACTATTGAAAAAGTTGTGTGAAAACTATTGATTCAAAAGTTACAGATAGGTTAAATTTTGACAGAAAAAAATGCACCAAGACACAAAGTGTTGTAGCAGAAAAACTACGCGTCGTATCCTTTCAGTGTCTTCAGTGCATTTGTTCATTGAGTGATAAGGACCATATGAGCTGAAGACACTGAAAGGATATGACGCGTAGTTTTTCTGCTACAACACTTTGTGTCTTGGTGCATTGTTTATGTCAAAATTCAACGTGTCTGTAACTTTTGAATCAATAGTTTTCACACAACTTTTTCGATAGTTTTAAAAAAATGAGGTAATTTGTAGTTCGTCACAGAAAAAATTAGAAGAATCGGTTGAGAAACGGCGGAGATAAAGCTCTCTGAAGTTGACCATTTTGTATGGGAAAACGGTTTTGGTGCATTTTATATTTCCGATACTGTATCAGCCCTTAACCTTCCCACATGAACGTAGGCGTAGCAGAAGTGGTAGCCATTACAATATGTAGTAATGATATGAAGTAGAAATAAAATAATGGTTTAGTAAGTATGTATTTGAGTAACTTGTCAATTCAAAATAATTGCTTTGTTTCTATCAGTGCATTATTTAGGATCATCAAGCCAAGACGAATTCGAAGTCGTGCGCGCGATATGATGACGATTCATCCGATCGTCTCGAAACGACACCGAAGTTGATGATGACGATGACGACGTTCGTTCGCACGGACGAAGAGAAAACGAACATGCACGATCAAAGGAACTAGCACTGACTCTCGAACGACTTCAGTTTGGAGATTATTGTAGTGGAAAGCAGTCGCAGTTGTGTGGTGAAGTGAAAAAAAAAAAGTGACGAAAAGTAAAAAAAAATAAGTGATGACTAAAATAAAATAAAAGAAAGAATATGTGTTGCAAAAGGTGTTGTATTGGTTTCGGCCTATTTTGAGAAAACTCCTACACAATAGTAAACCAATCGGATTACAAAGTAGTTCAAAAACAAAGTTTAATGTCGTATTGAAAATTCTAAAGTATTATCACATATTGGGTCAAAGATTCTTCACAATGGAAACAAAACTCTTTTTTGACCTTTGGACTCGGTTGTCTGGATTGTCGGAATTCTGTGAGATGTGACAATCAGTCTTCTTCCGGCAGTTGAATTTTGCGAAATTCATCTACTTTTGACCTACTGCAGCAATAGTGGCAATGATTTCTGCGCTTCGACATTATTCTTAAAGTTGTCATTCTCATAAAGCATAAGCATAAGCATTGATCACCGTACAATTCGTAGTTGCTACTCCGTGATTGACCAGAATAATCGAAGTTGCACAAGGAATTAAGAGATGTAGCTTGGGAGTAGCTTCCCATCTGCAATGTACACTTTCGGGAACTCTAAACGTTAAAAAGTAAATGATGGCGCCGGCCACGTCCTTACGGTCATCGGGAAAAGAAGGTATGTTAGTGTGACATTCCATTTTTTGGGTGTGCTAACGTAAGAACTTCCACTACGATCACATAAAAACGCGACGCGAGACGGAACACAACACTTAATGTTCTTACAAATAAAAAGGATATTAAAAATTACCTTTTTATGTCGACCGGTTTCGGGCTCGATGTTGCCCATCTACGGGACGATGTTCGACTGATTATTCAGATTCACAAACACATATTCATACTGATTGCAGCATACGTCGAGTGGAGTGGGAGTTTATTGCTAGGTCATCCGCTTCGTCAAATTGAAGAGGGGTGATGTTATTGGGGGATCACCCTCTCATGAATGAGGACCCTACCCATTTCAAGAAGCAAATCCCAAGAACCACTCCATATATCGATGCGAAAAATGTATCACTATGATTCTATATAGGTATGTAGTGTACAACCCAATAAATTTTCAGCTTCATCGATTTACAAAAACTCTAGATTTGCTTCCACAAAGTTTTGATGATAATTGTTAGAGTGAGACAAAAGATATGGAGAATAACACGGTCTCCCGTGTCACCATCGATTTATTGATCATCCATTTTATTGAGCAGCTGTAAGCTACTTTAATCAACATGCTTATTTCACAAAAGCAAAATATCATTCCGGCGACACGAAAACGTGAACTCGATTGTATTCAGATCGCGTGCAAACAAAACCAAAAAAAAAAAAAAAAATTAAGCATCGACACAAAAAAAAAAGTTTTTTCTAGTGATGATGAGACGAAGCATAAACTCAAACCCTCAAGAGCACAAATCAAGAGAACCACCAATCGTAACCAATCGATCAAGCCCTCAGCCTGATCCGCTGTTCAGCTCTCCAGACCCGTGCTTCTGATAATCTAAGTTTTGGCCACGATGCATCTTCACTTTCTGCTTGGGCTTTAAGCCCTCAGGCACCCTCATTGTATAAGTGCTCGTGATCTTCTATTTTTAGGCAACAATGGTACCTGCCACGTCAGAATGCAGACCAATGAGCCTCTGTACTTGCCATAAATGGGTTTATTCTACGAGTGGCGTGAGGTGACAATTGTCGGTGTCGTATAGCGAGGTGACAATTCTCGACTCGAGTGAACTGACTCTCCATTTGATTTGCACGGCGAGTCACTTCACTCGAGTCGAGAATTGTCACCTCGCTATACGACACCGACAATTGTCACCTCACGCCACTCGTAGAATTAAACCAAAATTCTTTTGTTCTCATGACTTTTACTGTGCGCCGTGTGTTGGTGCTGTCTCGCTCTCTCTCACAGGCAACTTGAAAACAGAGCGCACAGTAAAAGTCAAACGTTTTATAGCATGCACAGGCTCATGAGGGGAATGGGAAGGAATTGATGACCATGGAGCCTATGCATGCTATAAAACGTTTGACTTTTACTGTGCGCAGTGTTTTCAAGTTGTCCGTCAGAGAGAGCGAGACAGCACCAACACACGGCGCACAGTAAAAGTCAAAAGAACAAAAGAATTTATGGCACGTACAAAGGCTCATTCAACTGGCTCCCACGGTTGACCGTATATACCACTGCGTCAACACCAGTTAATGCAGGAAGGGAGAAAGGGTGGGGTAATTTTTGTGACAGAGAGGCTTGCTGGTGTGGTTAGCAGACTGCCTATGTATCAGGCGTAAAGGAAGGCATGCTATAATGATGAACGAATGGAAGTGTAGGGAAACGGTTAATTTCTGTCCGTCTCGGGTTCTAGCAAATGCTATGCACTGTGATAGATACACATCAACTGTGATATATTAAGAGTGGTAGATAGAAACAAGTGAAAGTTACAACTACAAAGTACGAGGAAATGGACGGGCCTGGGATTGAACCCACGACCTTCTGCTTATGAAGCAGAAGCGGTAGCCATTAGACCACCAACCTCGACTTCCATTATTCTCAAAGCCATTGTCATAGCTGAAAAACTCGAGAACATATTTAAGAAACAACGCAGGAAAAGCGGTTAATTTTACTATGCAAAAGATAAGACATTATACAACTAGATTTTTTTGTTGTTAAAAATCATCTTCTCAAAAAAATTCTAAAATTTGCAAACCCCTCCCAGAACCAAATCCTGGTGCGCTACTGAACGCTGTATAATAAATATTCAATTCATTTTATTTATTTGATTTTATCAGTTTCAGTTTTATCGCAACAGATAGATCTTACCAAAATTTGTAATTTTCGGGTTTTTTTAACCACACCAAACCCCCCCCCCCCCTCCCCCCATGGTTAGATTTTTTGTATGAAAATTAAGAATAAATTGTTCCCTGCCCCTGGGTGATGGGATTGACGGTGATTTATCAAGTGAATACATATTGTTGATATTGTGAAATTACTCTAATGCTAATATATTGATCGCGAAAATTAATCGTAATTATAACTTATAAAATGTAAGCTAGTCTAATAGTTTTAAGTTATATAATGACATGTATTTCAATGTTTTAATATATTTTACACTTGATTTATCACACCTTCAGCATGAGTTTAGTTACTGTCGCATGATCTAACACCAGATAACTACGCGTAATGCTGGAGGGACCGGCAGGGCCTACTACCAGTCTCTACTAACACTCAAATCACTAACAAGACTGGGAAACCAACGATCACCTTCATCAGTAGCACTATTTCTAATACACTCGAATTTCGTTCGTTGCACTACGTTTAATTGCACTTCGTTTTAATTGGGCTCCCGTTAAGTGAGCTATAGCCCACCTAAAACGAAGGCAAACATCACTTTTTGACATAAACCGCAGTTTGTCAATGTTGGTAGCCCTGAATTTCTACTGTAATCGAACATTTGACAGCTTAAAACTTAGCCCGATTAGTGAAAGTCTTTCACTAGGTGGGCCACGGGTTTAGTGCAACGAACGAAAGTTGACTGTAGTATTATTAGTTCAATATACATCTTTTTCAGTAGACCACGAGGCGCAAGAGTGGGTGCGGGTGGTCTCTGCGTCTCACAGGTCATTGAAAATAGACTTTTATGTTAGGTTTACTAACAATGTAGTAATTATTACCTTAGTAATACCATAAGGTACCGTAATTCAGCGCATCGCCTATATCCGCGTATTTGGTTCGATATTTGTCGAAATTTAAGAAAAAATTTGAAATTTGCCCATACTGCTATTTGTATATGATGGTAATGCATCAAAATTCCAATTCAAATTTTCATTAATAATAATAATAATACGAATTTTGAGAAATATTCCAAAATGTGAATTACGACATTCTACGGTATTGCGTTATCTAGTAAGGTAGGTTGTAGCGGTATTAGAGATAGTTTAGAAGTGTTATTGATATATGTATAATATTTAGAAAACTGATGACGCTGTTGTTACTGAAATGTTTAATTTTTTACTGTCTTTTATAATATGATATAATATTGTTGAACAAAATGCTATAATTTATAACTTATTTAATTCTCTAAACATTTTTGGACTATTTTGCATTTATCACACCAACACTGGCGACATTAGCGTTCTTTTGGTAGTATTTCTGTTATGTAGTAGTAACCTCTATCGTTTTTATTCTAACGATCATAACATGATTATCGTGAGCGTAGTAGTGGAAATAACATAGAAGTAGCTTTTGGATTTATAGAGCTTAGTGACATTTGAACACACGTAGACTAGCATACGCTCGTCATACACAGTTTGTTTTTGTTTTCCTCAAAGAAACTTGCACACGCTTTCCAGACTCACCAAAATGCATATGGAAATATTACCCAATTTGAAAAATTTAAACCCGTTTTCTGCGTGTTTTTCGATACTGAGTGCATATTGTTTTCCTCTAAGGTTCACAACTACATCTACACTAGTGTACCCATACCATTGGGCGTGAAAACCACTATAGTTGAGGTATTATGGTATTAGTTGAAATGTGACACTTTGTTAGTGTCTATGAATATACCGCTTTGATGATATCACATATATTTTCTAATTCTCTATTTCTCGGTAGACCGGCCACGGGAACGTCCCTCGGACTCAACGGACCAGCGATGGACCGCATCTCAAGCTAAGTAGAAAAATTATACTGCATACTATTTTTGTTTAAACTGAAACAACAACTTAACTTTTCGATCCCTGCATATTCACCCGCCTGATAATACAGCCTTTCCAATCTGGAAACTAACTTGAGACATTATTCAATTGAATTCTCATTTTGAGAAGACCTCAGAACAATAGCAACGAACATAAAACACATAGCTGACCATACCGAACACATTTACAGTACATTTCGATTTGATACTTCTTCTCATAATTATCTATAACTTGGAATCGGTACTACAAGTTATCAACATAGATAGTCGTCTCTCCTAGAAATTGTAATGGTTAGCATTCCAGCGCGACCTTTGGAACATAAGACTTTTTAACTTGACTCATATTTTGGGATAGATCAGAACAATAGATTGGAATAGATTGGAACACATCATTGACATTGTTTCAGACTAGTAGCATAAACGACTAAAATACAAGAGAATACATGACATACAAGACCTGAAAAATGACGAGACACTTCAGATAGTTATTGTTCGCGTATACCTAGATGGAAGCACATTTCATGTTTTTCGCTTCTATAACGTTCATTCGGGAAAACGGATCTTCCATTAAATCGCTATCATTTTTAAATTCGACCGCAATCTATATAATTAACATTCTCTGTATATCATTGTCAAAAGATGCTTGGAGATGACATTTGGGCTGCAATTTGTCAACATAGACTACAACATGGGCCTATAGTGGTTATCACGCCCAATGGTATGAGTGCCCTAGTGTAGATGTAGTTGTGAACCTTAGAGGAAAACAATATGCACTCAGGCTCGAAAAGCACCCAGAAACCGGGTGTAAATTTTTCAAATTGGGTAATATTTCCATATGCATTTTGATGAGTCTGGAAATGATATGACGAGCGTATGCTAGTCTATGTGTGTTCAAATGTCACTAAGCTCTATTCACATGACGTTCCAAAACAGCTGATCGGGAAGCTCTTTGACAGTTCTTTTATGAAAATGACAGCCTCGTGTATGCACCGGTCCTCCACCGATGTGAACAAATGCATAGACGGACCTGTCACATGAAAAGGCCTATAGCTCTGTATGTTATTTCCAAGAAGTGCATTCATTTACAACATATATTGTCATGTCGCTTCTCCATGCGTAAACAACAGCCTCCTGACACCGCCCATACAACCCCATTGAAAAATAACGAGCAAACATATCTGGTTCCCTCTGGGAAGTGGTTCCCACTGACAGCTCAATGTTTGTAAACAAATAACCGTTTGAGGAATAACAATCGATGATGGCGAAATCTTTTTCTCCGTAAAATTTCTTTACCCGCAAAACAACAGATATTCGAACAAACAAACGGTTGCAAACTATTGGATTGCAGTACAGAAAGTCAATTTGGGTTGGTGTGATTAGCTAGAAACACATTCTAGTATTGAAGGAAAAATTCCCTAATATGATTAGGCCAATGTACGTTGTTGCTCTTGAGTTTGATGCTGACCACGAAAACATGGCTGCCTAGCACCGGGTTGGTAAACAAGAATCCGAATTGCTCAGGACTAAAGGCTGACTATACAAACACGACAACGGGAGGGAAACTGAAGCAAAAACAATTTAATAAAACTACTTCTGCACAATATTCAAACAAAATAGTGTTAAGGTGAAGATGAAACGAAGCCAAACTTCAAATTTTCAAGAGCACAAATCTGGAGAACCAAACACCCGTTTGAGCTGAAAATTTAATCGATTGATTACCACCAGCTAGTGACCAATCGATTAAAATTTCAGCTTAAAAGAATTTTTGGTTCTCCAGATTTGTGCTTTTGAAAATTTGAGATTTGGCTTCGATTCATCTTCACCTTAAAGCGGGCAACATAGCCTATTCCGTCTAAATATTGGCAAAAGTAGAGGTAAAAATTTGCACTACGGGGTCCAGCTAGGGTTACCGGACGTACTCTTTTTAGAGTACATGTACTCTTTTGTGGTCTAAAAAAATGTGTACTATTCTTTTTGTTAAATGAGATCAAGTGTACTCTTTTTCGGCATATCTCTTATAATTACTGATCAAATCAGATATTACTTTAAAGCAGGTAAACTTTCAAAATTAAGTTTTGGGAGTATAAGAAATATGTAATACCTTAAACATCCTCCAGCTTTTAAACTTTTAGAACAAAACTCTTGCGAATTTTTAGTCAAAGACACTGGTTGATATGCTTTTCAAAGAAAAGGTTTTAAATAGAAGTTTCTTCTCAGTCTACTTGGTTTTTCTGTATTCTTTTACAAACGCATATTTTTAT